>NW_026521486.1:46412500-48912500 GCF_021234435.1 Artibeus jamaicensis
TTGGGCTAAGGCGGCAACGTTGTCTACAAGGTCGGTTTCTGTTCTTGTT
Organism: Artibeus jamaicensis; assembly: GCF_021234435.1. Taxonomy (NCBI): domain Eukaryota; kingdom Metazoa; phylum Chordata; class Mammalia; order Chiroptera; family Phyllostomidae; genus Artibeus; species Artibeus jamaicensis. Next base: position 46,412,550 of record NW_026521486.1, read on the forward strand.
CTTTCTTCCCCATCTTTGCTTTCACTCTTCAACACTAGCCCGATTAGGTGGGTTGGCAGCTCGTTTTGGGATATCCTTAATGTGTGAACAAGAAAACCCTACTAGGGGAAAAAAATACGTCCTGAACAGCAAGCCAGACCCCCTTGATAGGGGCCCCTGCTAGGCCTCCGGTTGGGAGGATCGGCTCTTCCTAGGAGGTTGTAGGAGTCGTCCGTTTATACTTCGCAAACACATTTCACTCATTCCACCACCCCCACCCAACTTGAGAGCACTTTCGCCCTCCGCGCCTTTCTTTCCTTGTATTTACAAAGGCGCTCGCCTCTGTTGGAATGCTGGGCTGAGAGACTTCCGAGCCTGATCCCTCCTTTCCAACCGAGATGTGGTCTTGCTGAACCAGGCAACTAGGGGGCCCCTCGGCTGTGGAATGCTCCGTGCAGCCGGAAAGGCAGGACCTGTCCTTCGCTGGACACAAAAGTCCCCTTATGAGAGATAAATGTTTGTTAGATGAATGAATAAACAAACGACTTTGACCTACTGCTCTCTTCCTTTCGGGGACGTGGGAGAGGATTGGGCAGGGCATAAAGGAAAGAGTTGGGTGTGATCACAATTTTTGCTTTCAATGTTTTCCTGAGGAAATCTGTACAACTATTTCCGTGGCACGTGAGGTTGCGGGTGCCTTGGGCCTGCCCTACTGTTTGTGATAGACAAGGGAGGACCCAATTTCTCCTTTACACTCCTGTTTTCCATGCCTTCTACTGGTCAGAAAAGTCTCACCTAAACAATGTCTATCAACAATGGGCTTAAGTGCTTTAGTACCCAACTTCCCTCACCGTCATTCAAGCCTTCCTCCACCTTAATACCTCTCTTCTTATCTCTTTTTGTAGGTACTATTTTCTAAACCATGTGGTGCAGGACCCATTTTGAAATCTGTGTTGTCTTGTACACAGACTTGTTCAAGTGCGTTTGTAATCTTGTCTCCCCAGGAAGACCGCGAACTCCCTGAAGGTAGGTTTGGCATCTGATATAACCAGTGCTGGAAAAACTTACCTTCCATATACATTCCCTGGTGACACCAATCAACTCTTCTTGCTGGGAGAGCAATGTCAATGGTGGGCTAGAGAGCGCTCCCTGGAAGTTCTTGTCAATCATATATCAACTGATGTAAAAAGGTCTGAAATGACTTTTTCGTCCAGGTGAGTAAGTCCCCTGCCCAGTCAGAAGGACTGTAATCTTGTTCTGACCTCTCTGTTCCCTACAAAACTGTTTTTCTAATTTTTAGTTTAAAAGACTAACACCATCATTCATGAAACAGTTCAAGCCTGAGGCCAGGGCTCATCTTGAGCTATTCTTTTCCTCTAATATCTAGTCTATTAGCAAGTCTTGAGGGGTCTGCCTTCAAATATATTTAGGATCTTGCCACTTCTCAGTAATGTCTCCAAGGCTCTGGTCCTAATACAAGCAACTGTCACCTCTGTCCTGGATCACTGCAAAAAGCCACAATCCAACTGATCTCTGGGCTCCCGTACTTAGTGCTCATTGTCCATTCTCTGCCCAATAGTCCAAAAGACCTTCTCATACATAAATCGAATCCCATGATTAAAGGGATAAATTTATTTTCTTTACCTAAAGCCCTCCAATGCCTTCTTTTTTAAAATTGACTTTGCTATTATAGTTTTCCTGATTTTACCCACTTTACTCCCCCTCCACCCGGCACCCCCCTTCTCTCAGGCAATCCCTTTACCATCGTTCATGTCCATGGATCACGTGTATAGGTTCTTTGGCTGCCCAATTGCCTATGCTGTACTTTACATCCCCATGGCTATTGTATAACTACCTATTTGTACTTCTCACTCCTCTCACCTCTTCACCCATTCCCCCAAGTTCCCCTCCCATCTGGCAACTATCAAAATGCTCTCTGTATCAGTGATTCTGTTTTTGTTCTTCTTGTTTTGGTTTTTTAGTTTTAATTGTTGATAGATTTGTATTTTTTTAAATTTTGATTGATTGATTGATTTTTAGGAGAGGGGAAGGACGGGAGAAAAAGAAGGAGAGAAACATCAATAGGTGAGAGATACATTGATCTGGTTGCCTCTCGCACACCCCTGCCCGGCAACCCGGGCATGTGCCCTGACTGGGGATTGAACCAGCAGTGTTTTGGTTTACAGTCTGGCACACAATCCATTGAGCCACACTAGCCAGGAAAGATTTGTAATTTTTGCCATTTTATTGTTCATAGTTCCGATCTTTTTTTCTTAAATAAGTCCCTTTAACATTTCATATAATAATGCTTTGGCGATGATAGTTTTTTTGATGATAGTTTTGGCTCCTTTAGTTTTTTTCTTGTCTGGGAAGCTCTTTATTTGCCCTCCTATTCAAAATGATATCTTTGCTGGGTACAGCAAACTTGGCTGCAAGTGGCTAAATATTCTTTGCCAATCCCTTCTAGCCTGCAAAATTTCTTTTGAGAAACCACCTGACAGTCTTATGAGAATGCCCCTGTAGGTAACTAACTTCTTTTCTCTTGCTGCTTTTAACTTCCTCTATCTTTAACCTTTGGCATTTTAACTATATTGTATCTTGGAGTGGGCCTCTTTGCATCCATCTTGTTTGGGACTCTCTGTGCTTCCTGGACTTGCATGTCTATTTCCTTCACCAAATTAGGGAAGTTTTCTTTCATTATTTTTTCATTATGTGGAAATAGATTTCCAAATTCTTGCTCTTTCTCTTCTCCTTCTGGCACTCCTATGATGTGAACATTGGACTGCTTGAAGTTGTCCAAGAGGCTGCTTCTACCATCCTGATTATTTTAGATTCTTTTTTCTTCTTGTTGTTCTACGTGGTTGTGTTTTTCTTCCTTATGTAACAAATCATTGATTTGATTTTTTGGCTTCATCCACTCTACTGTTGTTTCCCTATAATTTGTTCTTTATTTCAATTAGTGTATCCTTTGTTTCTGACTGGATCTTTTTTATGCTATTGAGGTCCTCACTAAGTTCCTTGAGCATCCTTATAAACAGTATTTTGAACTCTGCATCTGAAGAATTGCTTATCTCCATTTTATTTAGCTCTTTTTCTGGAGTTTTGATTTATTCTTTCATTTGGGCCATGTATCTTTGTCTCCTCATTTTGGTGGCCTCCCTGTGTTTGTTTCTATATATTAGGCAGAGCCGCTTTGACTCTGTGTCTTGGAAGTGTGGCTTAATGTAGCAGGTGTCCTGTAGGGTCCAGTGGCAAGCCTCCCCTATCATCCAGGCTGCGTACTTGAGGTATGCCCTCTGTGTGGGCTGAATATACCCTCCTCTTGTAGTTGAGCCTTGGTTGCTGTCAACAGATCAAGGGGAGGGATTTACGCATGCCAGTCGGCTCTAAGGACTGGCTGTGACCACTTACCACCAACCTCCACCCTATGTGGAGGATCACCTGTGCAGTGCCAGGGTAGTGGTGCTCCGACGTGGTCTGCAGCTATCCACTGGGTGCACTGGCCCTGGGGTTTCCCAGGTGGTGCAGGCCAAGGTCAGCCCCAGCCTGTGTTTTGCCCAGGGTCACCTTGCCTGAACTGTAAAGCAACCTGAGATGGCTAGTACTTGTGCTGGGCTTGGAGATTTCCAAGTGAAAGCGAAGCTGTGAATCTAAGCCGACTGCTGCTAGTGCCTGGCCTGGGGCTCACTGAAGCCAGTTGTTGCTTGTTTGATAGAATTTAGGAAGTTGTGAAGCATGAGCCAAGACTGGCCATTCATATGGAAAAGCAGCTTGGGTGGGCCTGTAATTTATGTGGGGTAAAGTCTCTGGGGATCTCTCAGGCAGGTCAGACAGTGTTAGCCGGTTGGATGGAGTCTCAGATATGGCCCCAGCTTGCAGGCTCTGTTGGGGGAGGGTTTAGAAAAGGGTCAGTGGCCTCTGCGCGCCTTGATGACACACACTTCAGTTTCTCTCAGTATACTACTCATGCCTTTCAAGCTGCTACCCTGGTGCTGGAGCTCAGAGGGAGTAAACCTGAGTAGGTGAGTCCATGTGTGGGTTTTTTAAGAGGAATTGGTTGGAGCTCCAGAAGTTTCTTCCCTGGACTCAATCCTCATTGGTTTTTGCAGCCAGAAGTTGTGGGGACTTTTATCTTCCTGGCACTGGGGCCGTGGGTGGTCGGCCTGGTGTAGATCTGGGTCTCCTTGCTCCCGAGATATCCTTCCCTAATTTTTACCCGCCACACGTGGGTGAGGGGCTAGTCCATTTCACATCTGTGTCCCTCCTACCAGTCTAGATGGATGTGGTTTCTTTAATTCTGTCGTTGTCAGACTTTCATTCAACAACTCAGTTTCTGACATGTCTGAGTGATGGTTGTTCTTTATTTTAGTTGTAATTTTTATTGGTTGTGCAAAGAGGCGAGTCATACACTGCCATCTTGACTGGAAGCCTCTTCCATTGCCTTGTAATTGCTATAAGAATAAAACCCATATCTATCGCTCACCGTGGCCTCTCCTGTTTGTGTGCTTGCCTATGCCCTCCAACCTCATCTTCTACTACTCTTATCTTTTCACCATGAACTAGCCACACCGATCTTCCTTCTGCCCCTAAAACACTTTAAGCAATTCCCTTTACAGGGCTCTGCACTTGGTCTTTCTTCCACTTAGAAATCTCCTTGTCTACATCTGTGTGTGGCTGTCTTCTTATCACTTAGGTCTCAGCTTAAATGTCTCCTGGAAAAAAAACTTCCCTGACCACCCCAGCAAAAGTTTCCCTTTTATGTATTTTCTCATTGTCCTAATATACTTGTATTGCATTTTTCATGATATAAAAACATATTATTATTACTTTTAAACATTTCTAAAGATTTTGTTTATTTTTAGAGAGAGGAAAGGAGGGAGAAAGAGGAAAGAAACATCAATGGGCAAGAGATTCATCAATCCTGTTGCCCCTGGCACACCCCCTACTGGGGACCTGGCCTATACAACCCAGGCATGTGCCCTGACTAGGAATTGAACCGGCAACCCCTTGATTCCCAGGCTGGCACTCAATCCACTGAGCCACACCAGCCAGAGCTAAAAACATATTTCATCCTTATTTCTTTGCATTGATATCCCCTTTCCTGAATTTTCCTTTCCAAAACCTTTTCTGGAATGTTAACTCCATGAGAAAAAAAAGTCTTTTGTTTGGCTCATCATTGAATCTTTAGTGCTTGGTACAGTGCTTGATATACAGAAGGAGTTCAATGAGGGTTAGCTGAATGAGTATATTTAACTTTATCTCTTGGTGCCTAGAACATAATAAACTGAATGAATGTCTGTTGCAATTCCTTGTTGGTGGAAAAGGACAGGTGTTTCTTGAGCCCAGTCTTCCATAAACCACAATCATGAGAACTGATTCTAAGACTTGCTCTCAAATGGTTTATTACCCTGTCTGGCTATGTACACAGCCTGATATTATTGTCCAGGGAATGTTACTCAAAATTTAAGTACGAACACTGACATAATGGAATAATAATTAAATTCTAACATTCTACCCCTGTCCCTCCTCAAACCACACTCTTCCCTTGATTCCAATGACTTCTATATTTTCTTAGTAGGATTCCCTTCCAAGTTTCTCAATAAATTCCTCTTTCTACTCCTTTTTATTCTTTTTATCATTTTGTGTATTTTATTCTTGGGGTCATCTTTAGTAGGCATTCCGAAAACGAAGGGTTGTATTTTATAATATCTTTGTAAGACAGCTCCCAAGCCTAAAGAATAGTGTCATTAGTAACAATAGTGTAACAAATTATTTCAAAAATTAGTGGCTTCAACTCTCAAAGCTTCTTCAAATCAGAAATTCAAGAGCAGTTCTGTTGTGTGTTTGGTTTGAAGTCTCCATTGAGGTTGCAGTCAGCTAACAACTATGTCTGTAGTGATCAACTGGCCTGACTGGGGCTGGAAGATATGTTTCTAAGGAAACTTGCATGCTGCCAAGTCGGTGCTGCCTGGTTAGTTCTGATCCAAGAAGGCCTGATTTAGTGCCTCACAACAGGGCAACTGGTTTGTCCCAGATCAAGTGATCCAAGAGAGATAGAGGCAAAAGTTGTAATGCCTTTATAAACTAGCCTCAGAAGTCACTCTTACACCCTCCGTGTTCTATTAGCCACAAGAACAATTCCCAATAAAATATAGGAAGGGACTGTATAAAGACATGAATGTGAGGAGGTGATACTCTTTGAGGGCCATCCTGGTGGCTGGTTGCCACATTGAGGTTGTCAGCAGCAAACTTTTTAATTGCAAGAAACACAATATGCAATTAAAAATGGTTTAAATGATACTTTCTATGTAATCTAATAGGAATTCTGCATACTCATATAGGACAGTCCTAGGGTTATTTCTTGGACTTGATCATCTCTTTAACGACTAAGAGCTCACCATCGTTTCACTCAGACATGCTGGAAATGTCTTTTGTCAGGGTCACATGTTGGATGCAGTGGTTTCAGAGGTCATATGTGGACAGGACCACATCCACTGAAAAAGAAAGGAATGTCAATTCTGTGGATTCATTTTATCGTGAGAGGTAATATTTCCTGGAAGTACTGTAGATGTCTCAGATCCTATTGGCCAGAATTATGTAACATAGTCATGCATAAAAAACACATTATATTATGAATCCTGATGTTTGCAAGCATTAATGTTTACAATTTTTTTTAATTTATTGATTTTTTGGAGAGAGAGAGACAGTTTGTTGTTCCACTTATTTATGCTTTCATTGGTTGCTTCTTATACATACCCTGACCAGGGATTGAACTCATGACCATGGCTTATTGGAATGAGCTCTAACTAATTTAGCTATGTAGCCAGAGCCTACAATTATTAAGGTTTTGTAAGTGCACACCTTATTTCTCATCCAGAAAAAGGAAATTACAGTCCCCACAGAAACTCATCCTTAATAGAAAATATTTAGATAGTTTTACATTTTAGTATAAACACATTCAGTTCTGTGAGGACTGTAAAACTTCCCAGACTACTACTATTTTGTTTCTCTCATCTCCTCCCCAAATAAAGGTGAAAGGAATGGTTTGACTTAATGACCTTTTGTGGTATTTATCCATTGGCTTTTTTGTGTGGCCCTGGAATGGTCCATTTTGCTAGGTGTGGAATATAGTAATGAATGTGAACAAAACAGTGTCAGAAAGATGAAAAATTTATTGACCACGGTTCTTTTACTGGGTAAATTGACACCTGCTAATTAGCAATAAGTGTCTTGGAAAGTGAATTGTGAAAGCAAAATCACAGAAGTTCTCACATATGTGCTTACAGTTTAGTAAGTATGTGCAAAGATTATGCTAAGGATCAAAAATTAAGCTAGAAATTAAGATACGCAGATTAAGATGTTTTCTATACTTAGTAAAGAGAAGAGTTATATGTTTTATTGGATATCATACTATGATTCATTCTTTTGGAAAATTAAAAATTTCAAACTCTTAAAATTTTCCAAAATAGGGTGATTAAAAAAAACCCCTATTTTTATGTTTCTTGCTAGTGTTGTCTTTTCTTGTCCAAAGAAATGACAGTGACTGAATGATAGGTTCTACTCAAAATACTTTTAGGCCACAATGGACTTTCATTCCTGGCGTTCAGTTTCCAGATCTTTCTTTGCCCAGAGCTAAGATACTGGAATAGGAACTTATTAAAACTAACATACCTGCAATTCTGGTTCTTAGATGAAAAGCATTTTAATAACTGGGCTTGGTTCTGGGATCTTGATTCAGGTTAAACTCCCACTGTTTTGGTTGAAATATTTGGCACCTTCCATCTATCTGATTAAGACACCGCATCCAGTTCCAAGTCACCTCATTTGGGACACCTGGCGCTAACAACACTTTTCAACCCCTCTCCCCATTCAGTGACACCCACCGGAAAAGATGTCCTGGAACTGTTAAAAGTGTTTTTCTTGGGGTGAACCACGTACACAACACACCCTTAAGAAAGAAAAATGTCGCTGTGTAGCCATTTGTCACCCCTGAGTGGATGAGATAAACTCCCCCAAATTGCTGCCTTAGTAACATATTTTATTCGTGATTAGAAAAACTAAGGAATGTTACGGGACAGGAAAAATAACTTGTTTATTTTCTTGGTGGTGAAGTGGTGGTAAGTAAATGAGAATTGGGCCGTGCACATGCTTTATCTGAACCACAACGCAGTGCGATCAATGAGTGGGAAACACTAGGTCCATAGGAGCCGTCTTCTCCCTTTGTCTTCCACTCCACCGGGAGTGTGGGGGTACCCCAGTTAGACAGACTTGAGGGGGCGGGGCTAAGGGGGCTGCATCGCCCCAGAGGCGAAGGCGGAGGCGCCAGGACGCCGCGCCTGCACCTCGCCTCTCAGGATGCCAGCCGACTCCAAGCAAGGTCGAAGGCAAGGCCGCAGGGCGGCTCCAGGCGCCAAGGAAGGGCGCGAAGGAAGCAAGGGCAGAGGGCACGAGGACGGGTAACGCGAGTGGCGCCAGTTTCGGGGGCGGCAGCGGGCGGCGCGTACGAAGAGTACCTCCCCGGGGAGAAAAGAGCCTCCGCACTGGCGGGGCGGGGCCCAGCTGGAAGCAAGGGGGCAGCAGGGAGAAGACGAGCATAGGGAGTGAGGAGGTGGGCGTGGCTTCCGGTGCGCAGCCGCAGTAGATCTCTGGAAATTTCCACTAAGCCTCCGAGTTCCTGGGCTGGGTAGGCACTTGCTGCCTCTTCGCGCCGGGGGCCCACGTGATGGTGATTCACCGCGTCGCCCCTGGAGCCTCGGGCGCAGAGAGGAGGGCGTGGGGAATGGAGGCGGGGGAGCGGAGGGAAATGGTTGTTGGGGGAGGGGACAACAGGTTTGAGAGAAGTGGAGTAGTGGGGGTGACTAGAGGAGCGGAAGTAGGGGCTTTTATTTCGGCCCCGCAGCACTGGAGCGGGGTCTCCGTCAAGGTCCCTGTATTCTAGCCTCGGCCAGCTGGTGAGCTGCCAAGTGCGCGCCAGCCACGCTCAATGGGGGCGCACCGAGACCTCGCCGGCGACTGGGGACATCTAGAGAGTCCTAAAACGTCAGGGCTAATTCTGGGGTGCTTTTGAGGAAAGCCGCACTGGGGCCTTGAAGGCCCGGGGAGTTTTTGTGAATGCGCCAGGCAGCGAACGGATGCCCTGCACAGGAGGTTGTAGTCTGGAAAACGATCATTCCCTGTTGGCATGTGTCCGTGCTTGTGTACGTGGCACCCGACGTGGAGAACTGGAACTGTGGAAAGCTGCACCAGAGGGAGGGACGAAGGGGTGAGGCCTTGGTCCATCATCTGCGCCCTGGGGCCCCAAAGGCACTGGAGTCTGTCAGATTCAAACCCCCCAGACGCCCAAGGAAATCTTTGGGGCTTTGGTGAACGTGAGATTGTAGTGCAGCTTTCTCCAGATGTTTCCCCGCTAAGACTTTGGGAAATCGGAATTCCTCTTCTGCTGTGTTGAGTAGGCATTACACAAACACCCCACCCGCGTCTCTGTGATCTTGTAAAAAAAAATGATAGTAGTTCGACTGTTAATCTCTTTTCTTTTTAAGTTCTTTCTAGTAATTGTGACTTTTTCCTCAAGTCATTTCATCAAGGTCTTGGAAACAAATTAAAAAGAACCCAAAACCTAGACTGAATTAGAAAGTTCAGATCTTTGTTTATCGACCACGTTGCCTGGGAAGACAGATTTGTGGGATTGTTCTGTCCAGGTTTCCTAAGGCCTCTGCTTGGGCCTTTTCCTCTCCTTCCCATCTCGAGGCAAAAGCCTAGACTAGGGATTGCTGCTCAACCTACCAGAAGTCTCTTATTTTCCGCATTGGTCTTAACCTTTGACTAGAGCTGTTTGTATTGTTTTCACATGGCTTTCTGCAAGTAGAATTAGTGTGATTATTAAGAGTAGCTAATATACTTGTAGTTGGTTGGGCCAGGCACTATTTTAAATTGTTTATAAATGTGTGAATATTTAATAATTTTTAACTGTGTGCGATGGGGGCTATTATTGTCCCATTATCTACCTTAATCTCATTCCTTACTGATAAGTAAATTGAAGCAAGGACAAGTTAGGTAATGCCCAAGGCCATACAGCCTGTAAGTGAAGGAAGTGCAATTTGCACCCAGGCTGTTCCAGGTAAATACCACGCTATGATCACTATGCTATAGAAATTCCCTATTAACAAAAGTTACTGTGTTGAACTATGAAATTTACATTTTGGTGGGATTTTTCTTTTTTTTTATTTAGCCTTCCTAAAATTTATTTTGGAGAGATAGCTAAATTTAGTTTGGATAGAAAAATGCAATTTTAAAAAGAAAGTCTTGTGATGAAATAATGCATTCAGAGCAGTATTACAATACGTTTTTCTTACATGTAAGATTATTGAAATATTTGCCCTAAGAACTTAATTATTTTCAGGAGAAGTTTTTGTTGTCATATACCTTTAGCTTCCAGTTCAGGGGTGTCAGACTCATTTTCACCAGGGGCCACATCAGCCTCATGGTTGCCTTCAAAGGGTTGAATGTAATTTTAGGACTTTATAAATGTAACTGCTCCTTAATAGTCAAGTGAGAGCTCAGTGCGGCCGCTGGGTAGAAACAAGGTAGAGGGTGGCCCACCTGTGCCCTATTGTATGATGAGCTCTCCAGGAAAATGAGGAAAATGACATCGAGGCTCTTCAGTTGTCAGTGTTTGATAAATATGTTGTACCCCCAAAGTGGACATCCTTGAAAATGTTGATGATATAATACCAGGTGAAAAGGGAATTTGCAAAAGAAACAAATACTGGATAGATGCAATAGCAGATACTATGTTTTTTCTTTCTAGAACCTTCTTTTCTGCCCTTGAGATTCTTCCTGATTCTCCAAGGCTGGGTTGCAAGCTTCTTCTGTGTACTTCTGTGGCTCCCCAGAGTCTACTCCTGTAGTGGGATTTAGGAAACTGTATTCTCATTGCTTTTTATCTGCCTCTACCTCCCAGGAGATTCTTAATTTTCTTGAAGGGCAGTCATCCTGTCCTGGTCAATAGTATGTCCCAAGAGCTCAACACAGTTATTTGCTTTAGAATAGAAGCTCAGCAATACTGTGCAGTTAAACGGGTGAGCTTATTGGTTATCCTCATCTTGTTAGGATGGACTGAATTGGGATTTAACACAAACTATGAGACCAGTGTACCCACTGGGAACAGAGTCTCTGTGTAGTCTTGGTCATGTATCTGTCTATTCGGTCAATCAGCCTCTCTCTCTTCTCTGTCTCTCTTTCTCTCATCTACACCACTTGCTGGAGGCCAGGGATATGTATTTTGTTTGAGTGTGTAATACCCCATTGCTCATCCATTATTTTGCACATAATAGTTTTTTGATGTTTATTAAATACGAACCAAAACAACCTCTGAAAACTTTTGTGCTGGTCAGCTAACTATTTCAGCACCCACTTAGCTCAGAGAGCAATAATCTTGATTTCGCAATTGGGTCTTTAGAATGATAGAATCATGGGATTTTTTTTCATTACTCAGGGACATCTTTTAACTGCTCTGTCCAATACATAGCCACTAGGCACACAAGGCTATTTAAATTGATAAAAATTAAATAAAATTTAAAAATGGCTTGTTGTGGGAGGAGCTTGGCAGGTCAGAACAGGCCTGATGGGAAACTCAGGAAAAGATGCTTTTCTTTTATTTGAACCACTTAGTTGATGATTGCTTTACTTTTTCTTTTTAAAATTTGGAAGTCCAATAAAGGAAAGAACTGTGCTCTTGTGGAAAAAAAAAAGCAAAGTTCCTTAATAGCATTAGTTACATTTCAAGTGCTAAATAGCCACACGTGATTAGTAGCTGCTCTATTGGGCAGCCCTAACATAGACTTTTCCATTATTGCAGGAAGTTCTATTGCACAAAGCTGATAAATTACAAAAAAAAAAAAAAAGAGGGTATAGTTTTATTATCTTAAATATATCACTATTACTAAAAAATACTTCAGATTGCTTACAGTTTTATATGCTAAGAAAAACACATTATATCGAATAAAATTTTCTTCCTTAACAGCTGTATTTAAATTAATGTACATTTAAACATTCAGAAGAACTGGTGGTTCAAAGAGATTTTTCTTTGTATTCCTTTAGAGTGAATATTCACCCCAATTGATAAGTTTTGAATCTTAATTTTTTCTCATTAAAAATACTCTTATCAACTTGAGTCACTGCACAAGTTTGACATTCATTAGATTCAGCTGTGCCTTTTAAGCTTGCATGATTGAGAAACTAAGATACTCAGTAATGTTGGTAAAGGACAAGTGCCAGACAGTTTTGGGCTAACCAAATATATATTTAATGACATCACACATGCAATACAGACAGTTCTCAGTTTACAAACACTCTCTTCAGGAGCAGCCCAAATATAAACATACCGGTGTACTCTCTTTAAACTTCTCCTTAGAACAGTATCACCAAGGTAGCCATTGTACAAACAAGTTTTTCTCTTTTTTTCACATTTTTTAATTGATGTTCAAGTACAGTTATCTCCTTTTTTCCCCACCCCAACCATCCCAGCCTCCCACCCTTGATCTTACCCCTCTTTGGTTTTGTCCATGTGTCCTTTATAGTTGTTCCTAAAAACCCTTCCTCCTTTCCCGGCATTGTCTCCTCCCACCTCCCCTCTGCTTACTGTCAGTTAATTCTTTTATTTTTTTTATAATTTAAATTTTTTTAAGATCTTATCTTTAGAGGAGAAAGGAAGGAGAGAGGGAGAGAAATATCAATGTGTAGTTGCCTCTCTTGTGTCCCCTGCTGGGACCTGGCCTGCAACCCAGGCATGTGCCCTGACTGGGAATCGATCTGCGATCCTCTGGTTCGCAGGCCCGCGCTCAGTCCACTGAGCTACACCAGCAAGGGCCTGTCAGTTCTTAATTTCAATGTCTCTGGTTATATTTTGCTTGCTTGTTTGTTTTGTTGATCAGGTTCCACTTATGAGTGAGACCATACGGTATTTGTCTTTCGCGGCCTGGCTTATTTCACTTAGCATAATGCTCTCCAGTTCCATCCATGCTGTTGTGAAGGGTAGGAACTCCTTCTTTCTTTCTGCTGCATATTATTCCATTGTGTAAATGTACCACAGTTTTTTGATCCATTCATTTACTGATGGGCATTTAGATTGCTTTCAGCACTTGGCTATTGTAAATTGTGCTAGAACATTGTGGTGCATAGGTTCTTTTGAGTTGGTATCTCAGGATTCTTAGGGTATAATCCCAGCAGTGGAATTGTCAGGCTAAAAGGCAGTTCCATTTTTAGTTTTCTGAGGAAATTCCATACTGCTTTTCACTGTGTCTGTACCAGTGTGCATTCCCACCAACAATGGGAATTTTTGGTTTCCACTGTTCTCCACATCCTCTCCAATACTTGTTGTTTGTTGATTTGTTTATGATGGCCATTTTCACCAGTGTGAAGTGGTATCTCACTGTGGTTTGAATTTGCATCTCTCTGATGGCTAGTGATGCTGAGCATCTTTTTATATGTCTCTGGGCCCTCTGGATGTCCTCCTTGGAAAAGTGTCTGTTCAAGTCTTTTGCCCATTTTTAGTTGGGTTTTTTGTCTTCCTAGAGTGGAGTTGTGTGAGTTCTTTATATATTTTGGAGATCAAACCCTTGTCCAAGCTATCATTGGCAAATATGTTTTCCCGTACAGTTCATTCTCTTTTAATTTTAATGCTGTTTTCCTTAGCCATGCAGAAGCTTTTTATTTTGATGAGATCCCATTTGTTTATTCTTTCCTTTATGTCCCTTGCTCTAGGGGACATGTCAGTGAAAATATTGCTGTGTGGGATATCTGAGATTTTCCTGACGATGATACAAAATTTTTTTTTGATACAAATTTTTAAATAAGAAAATAAAAAAATTAATCTTGGAATTTTTAGAGAATGTATAGCTTGAGTTGTGGAAACAAAAAGAAGCTGTGAAAAACCCTGGGGAATTGGGCGAGGTTATTTTCACAGAGGAGATTTGCTTAGGTGGTAACCCCCTGACAAAAGTAGTCTAGTTCCACTTTTGCCCATCAGGCCCCGCCCCTTTGTGCTGAGCATCTCTCCCATTCTTAAAACTCTCCGGTTTCATTTGTAGTCCACTTTCAGTTCTATTAATTCAAAGTTTTGAGGTCTTGGGCAAGTTTGCTAGCTTCTCTGAGCCTCAGTTTCCTAAATTATAAAATATGAATAATACCATGCTGGTTGTCAAGAATTAAAATTTATTTGAAAATACATTATAGATTAGAAAATAATATGAAAACAAAGGATTATGATTATGATTGTGTACATGATTAAATGTCCACCAGTGTTGTGTATATGATGGGAACCTGGTTTATCAGAATATTTAAGCCAGTTGATGGTTTGAAGGTTCATGGTGGGGGAAGGGATAGGTGTTCTGGGAGTTGGAAGAGAGATTTAAAAAAGGAGAGGAAAGGTAGTGAAAGAAAATAGTTGAAAATTTGTAAGGAGGTTAGGTACATACCACCTTTTCCTTTAAGGAATGAATGTAATTGCATTTTCTCCTTTCTTCTTCCGTTTCATTGATTATTCCTAAGGCTAAAGTTTCTGCTTTACATCCTAATTCATCTGACATCGCATGTTTTGAAAAACTTAGCGTTGCTTGCTTTGCTTTTCCAGTAGTCTTTTGCTGATGAAGGTTCTGTGAAGGGCGAATTCAAAGTACAGCTGCCACAGCACAGGGGTGGGAAAGTGATGGTTGTAGTTATGGGGGTGGGGGGCTGGGCAGCTACGCCTTCAGCTCTCCAAGAAGCAGTGCCAGTCACAGACACTTACTGGCCTAAGGCAAAGGCAGCAGTAGTTAGATCAGACCAAATCAAACCAAACCAAGCAAAAACAAACAAATAAAAATATGGCAAAGGAGAGAGAAGGAAGTGGGAGAAGAGAGAGAGAGAGAACAGGGGAGTGAATGGTAGTGGGTAAAGAGGAAGGGAAGGACACCAACGAGAATGATGGATAAGCTTGTAGTTCTAAGCACAGTACATGTATTAGCTCATTAAGCCTCCTGACAAGCCTGTGAGGTAAGCACTGTTATCATTATCCTCATTTGATAAATGTGACAACTGAGTCCCAGAGGTGCTCAGCAATTGTTCTTAATGTCACAGCTCCTAAGTGGTAGAAGTGGGACTTAAACTCAGCCACTCTGACCCTGGAGTATGTTGTGATCTTCAGCACTACTTTAGCAGTCCTCAAACTTTGTGGTCTTAGGACCCTCCTTGTACTTTTAAAAATTCTTGAGGACTACAAAGAGTTTTGTTCAGGGTGTTGTATCTATTGATATTTACCGTATTAGAAATTAAAACAGCCCTGGTTGGTGTGGCTCAATGGATTGAGCGCGGGCTTGTAAACCAGAGAGTCACTGGTTCAATTCCCAGTCAGGGCACAGGCCTGGGTTTTGGGCCGGGTCCCCAGTCATAGGGCGCGTGAGAGGCAACTGCACATGGATGTTTCTCTCCCTCTTTTTCTCCCCCCCTTCCCCTCTGTCTATAAAAATAAATAAAATCTTTTAAAAAGGAAATTAAAACGTATTCAATTTATTTAAAAATAATAATAAACCTGTAGTATGCTGATACAACATTTTAAAGTGAAAATGGCTATATTTCTCAAAATAAAAAATATATAGGGAGAATAATGGCATTGTTTTACAGTTCCGTAAATTCCTGCATTATACTAAACCTCTTCCAGTGTGACATTGGTTAAGAAGAGGGAAGAAAATGAAAGACGCTGAGGATAGAAATGGTGGGAACTCAAGGCCTGTCTCAGTGACACCCTGATGTAGCCTGAAGGAGGAAGACACAATAACTGAAGAATCGTTTCGGAACAGCTATAGAGCAGCGCCTGGGTTTTCATGCCTATTAGGTTGTTTGTGTTCTATTTATCTACCTATTTACAAACATATATTTATATACAGGTATATAAATAAGTATATATGTATATGAATTTGAAGGTCAGTAAAAAACTTTGAGTCTAGTGAGGGTCCTGAATTGGAAGAGATTTTTGAGATTATCTGACTAATTTTATGGTGGGAAGTAGCTGAGGTCGGGCAGGAAAATGACTTATTGCTGGTTGAACTGCTGGTTAGTGGCAAGACTGCTGGTAGAACCCAGGGCTCCTGTCTCCTCATTCCACTTCAGAATATCATGTCATAGAGATTAATTATTCAGCCATTAAATAAATCTATATCCACCAGAAAAAATTTTGCGAATTGGCAACTGTATAATTTCTGGTAAATTCATGTACTTCATCAATGCCATTGTGAAAATTGCCCTTCTCCCCAAATTTCCTCTCCCAAAATGTCTTGGTCTCTTTGATATTTTGTTAGGACTCATTACAATTTCTTGCTTATTGCCTTTTGTTTCACAAGTACTGTTGAAGAGAATATGGGATTGATATTGGAAAGAGGGTAAGAATATGAGAACCGGCAGTTCCGAGACATCTGAGAACACTGGCCAGTATCTGTTATCTGCAGGATCTGCTTTTTCTTAAGGATGAGCATATTTTGGTCCACAGGTTACCAAGACAAGCACATTCCTGCCAACATGATCCTTGGACAAGCTGTTCTGGAATTTGAACTTGCTACTGAAAAGGGGTTAAGTCCAGGACACACACACTCATTTCAGTGGGGGGCGAGCCATAGTTGGCTATGTTAGCACCTCATTATACAACAGTTCCAGGATAAAGTGATTCCAGATGTGCTCTCAGCAAGTACCTAGTACTTAAGTGTTTAACCCATTAGGCTAAAATCCACTTTCTGAATTTTTGGAGAAGACAGACATTAGTTATCTAACTAATCATTCCTAGTTACTTTATAAAGTTGATTCTAAATTGGCTATAATTTGCAGTGTGCTTCATGTTGGGTGATTGTAACCATATGAAATGTATCTATTTACGTATACATATATTCATACATATATCTTTGATCATAAGTTCATTTTTGGGTACTGGTTCAGTAATCATTAAGTTTCTTTTTCTTGGAAGTTTCAGTTAGAGACGTTGAGAGAACATATATCTAAGAAGTATTCTAGTTTCCTGCTGGACAGTGGCTTCATAGGTGCTTAATCAAGCTGCTTGGATTCTGAAAAGTAAATGCTGTAGGGGAGTCCTGGTTACATCCCCTCTCCCCCCATTCTTTTTAAACACTATTTGAAAATTTTCACTTCTTCATAAGCTTTGTAACCTGAATTTACAAAGAAGAGTTGAAGAGAAAAAGTGGCGAATGCTTTCTCTGACAAGGCAGGTTATTATTAATAGTATGGGATGTCATATCACTTGGCCCCAGAAGGGGCCTGTGATGAGAGCTCAGGTGAGCATTTCATCTTGCTTTAAAATATTTCAGGTTTGTCTGAAGAAACTATGCTTTCTGTTGAGTACAAAGGGAAACTTCTTAGCTGGTGTTTGCTTACTTTAGTTGAGAACATTGCATTGTAATGTGCTCCTCTGGTATGATACTAAAAAGTATTTTTAAAAATTTAGGTATTATGTCTGGCCTCCAGGACCATTGCATTTACATGTCTAAGACTTTAACATCAGGCAGTGATTTTGAACCAGAGTGCTTCAAGAACTTTTACAACATGAAATACCTGACTGTTTAGTCAGGGGCACTACCTTCTTTTCCCTAGGACTGTCAAATAAAGAAAAAAACAGCCAACATAACAATAGCTGTCTAGTGTGAATGATTCGAAGTTATACCTGTTTTATTGTCAGATCAACAAAAATATAACATTTTTTGTGGAAGTGTTAGCTTAAATTAAAAAAATCTCAGCATTCGTCTTTGCCGTGTCAGTGGTGGCTTAGGCAACATATCACTAGTTAAAATTAAAACAAAAATGGTCCTTAGGACTAATCCTTGTGAAACATCGTCGAGGTGCTTCCATCCAACTGCGGCTACATTTGGAGGATAAGAAGGTGAGGAAACTATAGATAGCAGAGTGTGAATGCCATTGCTTAAACTTTAAGTTTCAAGCTTCAGACTGGGGTCTCGGTAGCTAACAATTTGTATTATTTCCAGTTGGAGATAAAGACGTTTGGTGTTACCCACCAGCCAGAGATGGATGTGGTCTGTGTTTGGATTGCCAAGCATTGTAGTTTAACAATGTGAAGAGCTGCCCTGGCCTGGTAGCTCAGTTGTTTGGGACGTTGTCCCCTATATCACAGGTTGTGGGTTCGATTCCTGGTGAGGGCACATATCTAAGCTGTGGGTTTGATCCTGGGTAGGAGCATGTACAACAGGCAACCAATTGATGATGTTTCTCTCTCTCTCCCTTCCTCTGTTCCTAAAATCAATGAACATTTCCTCAGGTATGAATTAAAAATTATTAATGTGAAGGGCTTACTCTGGAGGAAATGAAAAAGTTGTGATGTTCCTTAAGTCATTTAGGAAGTCAGTACTGAGTCAGCCAGGTAGGATTTGCTGGTCTATATGATAATTATCCTTATGTTATTTTAGTCCTTCAGATTCACCCAGCATTTCACTTGCAGAAAGGCCCTTCTTCCTCCTGGCAGACAGTCCCATTCCAGGGTGCAAGGCTTAACAAATAGAGTACAGACTGGATTTCAGCCTGTCCCACCTCCTCCACCCACAATTTAGTGCACTGTGCAAACTGCACATTGAATGTGGTTGCCCTGAGAGCAGGTTTTTTAGTGTTTTCTGTTTTCTCGGGACATATGTTGTTAATTCTGTTGAATCTTAGTCTATTTAAATAGTTGGGATTAGGAAAGAGATGGTTTTTGTCATTGAATCCAATAGACAATTGCTAGTTACTACTAAAATAAGCCACAAGCATCTGGCTGATAGTCCAAGACTATTTTCTATCATAAGTTTTGTTAAGGCACTTAATTTAGGGTTAAGGTCCTAGTGAACCTTACATGAGTTTAAAAACAAGGAAAAAGTCACTAGAATATTAAACCCTTTTAGCCATTCATTATATTTCTGCAATTCCTTTGGTCCCTTTTTTTCTACATGCACTTACAATTTAAGATGATGCATTTTATTTCCAATGGTTTGCAAGTTGTAACTGAAAGACCGAGTGCTTTGAAAAAGCCCTGGCTAAAAACCGTCAGTCTACCGACAGACTCATGTCAGGAGTGGCCTCCCAGATTTGTGGGTTTTGGCCTCTCTTGTTTTTATTCAGCATTTCTTTTCAGTATTGTGCACAATTTAATTCCTTATTGGACATGCAATAGATTAAAATCACATTGAAATTTGGACTTCAACCAAGCATAGCAGAAAGTTTTGACTCTTTGACATGATCTCCCCAGATTCTTCTGTTACAGACAGTCATCCTGAACTTTGGAAGACATGGATCAGGTATAGCTCTGCTACCCCACAAGGAGAGCGCCTCCTGTAAATAGAAGTTATTGTTTTATTGTTTCAACTCTATTTACTTTAGTTATTAGGGAAACTTAAAATAACATCTGTTGTTCTATTCTTATCCTTTTGTGTTTAGAAATCTTTCATTTCCATTTCCATCTCCTGCTGTCTTTTCCATTCTGAAATAAGTAGGAACTTTTTTTAGCTCACTCATGATATGTCAGCTCTAAAAACAGTTGTTTTGATTCTACCTAGTAATAAGCAACACGTATTCAACACATTATAGTTTCTAAAGTACCTTTCAAATGCCTTACCACACTTAATCACCCTGTGCTTTGGAGATGGCTGTGATTTTCTCCATTTTTATAAACTGGAAAACTGAAGCTCTGAGATCCACACACTGTGCTATCCAAAGGATGTAGGAAGAGAACCAGTCTTTTAATCTTTTACTGATTGAAAAATAGAGATTTATCCCCATACTTTCCAAGGGATTAAGTAGTACTACAATTTAATAACAACTTTTGCTTGCTTGATTATGTGTAGCACTGCTTGTGTGGTGGGAAATATCTATGTTGGTAGTTAGCCTATGAATTTGTCTCAATGTGTTTATTTTATTATTATTTTTTTAGAGAGAGGGGAAGGGAGAGAGAGAGAGAGGGAGAAACATCAGTGTGTGGTTGCTTCTTGCATGCCCCCAACTGAGGACCTGGCCCGCAATCTAGGCCTGTGCCCTGACTGGAAATTGAACTGGCGACCCCTTGGTTCTTAGGCCGGTACTCAGTTCACTGAGCCACACCAGCCAGGGCTCAACGTGTTTAAATAATCTTTTGTAATGATTTAAAATTCTTAGGGTTTTCAGCTCAAGCTAGACAAAAAGGACAATAAACAAGTCTTGGGCAAAAAAAATATTGTTGCACAATACTTAGCATATCTATAGCCTTTCAAATAATCAGAGAGCCTTGCATTTTTGTTTTGCTTATTGTGTGTCCCAGATAATTTGAAAACTTTCATGTTTTCTAAGTTTTTTCAGGGTGTACTGATACTCAAATAATTTTGAGCTGCTTTTAAGAGTATCCAGTGCCTAGCATATGAGACATTTAATACATTTCAAAGAAATGATTGAACTGTTCACTATATGAGCAAATGGCAATTTGTAACTATTTCTAAATGCAAATTAGTCACATTATGTTGTTTTAAACTGGAAGGTTTTGACGTAGTCTGAACTGGTATAGGAAAAGGAGCAAGGACTTTGGAATCTAAGAAGGTCTGAGCTTGCTGCTATTTACTATACCTTACTAAGGTAATAGTTTCCCTGATCTTCAGTCTCCTCGCCTGCAAATTTGGGAATATATTACCTGCCTTACAGGGTTACTGTAAGGATCATCTGAAATAATGTATAGATAGTATCCAGCACTCTGCTTGATGCATGAAATGTACTCAAAGTTCATGCCTGGCATTTTAAGAAAATAGGCATAGCTAGATACGGTGGCTCTGAATGATTGTAATTTTAAAAAGATTAAACAGGTAATAAGAAGTATTACCTGTTAAAGTATGTAGTAAACAGGTGAGAAGAATATGAAGAGATTGTGTGTTTTATGTGTATAGATTGTTTCTAACCTTCCCATTCTGTCTCATCAGCATATATGTCTAAGCCTTTGCCATTACTATCCTGCCTTGAATACTAAAAATATTATACATATGACATTATCCTAGCTCTGCAAGATTCCTACATTTGCTATGAGGCAGTGAGTAGCCTGAAGTTTCCGAAGATGTGCAAAGACTAATTTAAGTCCTGTCCCAGAGATGCACGTAATCTTTAGGACTCCGAGGGGCAGGCAGTTGGAGTGCTAGGGGAGCAGTGTGGATGAAGTGGGGCACTTTTCAATCTCTCCTTGCACCCTGGCCAGTGAACCAGTGGTGTGGCTTTCTTCTGTGTCTTCAGGAACCACCGAAGCTGCTACGGCTACTGTCACTGATCAGGAAGGAACATAATTGTTAGCTACTGATTATTGGTAGTGGGATTGTTTAAAGCAGAGTGAGACGGCCAAGTCTGTTCCTGAGGAAAGACCCCGTCTGTCAGTATTCATAATCAACCAAAGTCACATAGCTGTCATTTTTTGATATGATTTAGGGATATGGCACTTACAACATTTGTTTATGTAATTTAGCATTCACGCTCATGATGATTAGATTGTATATTATCTGATTAACCATTGTGTATAAAAATAAGCTGCATAATCCATAGCATAAAATACTCATGATGACATTAGGAGTTCAATAAACTATCCTAAATTTTATGTGGAAGAGCAAAGGGCCAAAAATACCTAGATAATTTTTGTAGAATTTTAATATCAAAAATTACTATGAAGCTTTAGTAATCAAGGCAAGATAGTAATGGCAAAGGCTTAGACATATATGCTGATGAGACAGAATAGGAAGTTCAGAAACAAATCTATACACATAAAAACTTGATATATAGGAGAGGTCATATTGAGGAAAAGTTTAATGATTTAGTAATGGTTTCTGGTCCAATAGGGAAAAAAAGTAAAATTAGATCCCCATATCAGGCCATACATAAAAATCAATTATAGGCATATTAAAGTCCTAAATGTGAAGAGTACAATTTTTAAACATCTAAAACAAAATATTTTATGATCTTGAGATAGGTAGGAATTTCTTAAACAATGTGCAAAAAGCAAAGAAAACCATGGGTAAATAAACTTGACTATGTTAAAATTGGGAACTTCTGTAATTAAAAGATATTTGAACAAGTGAAAGACAAATGAAGTAAGAAAGAGATTTAAACATAAAAAAAATTCATGCACAGCCTGGCTGGGTAGCTCAGTTGCTTAGAGTGCCATCCAGCATGCCAAGGGGGGGTTCGATCTTGTGTCAGGACACATCTGAGAAGTGACCAATGAATGCATAAATAAGTAGAACAACAAAGCAGTGTCTGTCTCTCTCCCCCTTCCCCCTCACTCCCTTTTTCTCTAAGATCAATTAAAAAGTTCATGCACAGAATATATAAAGAATCTTTATAAATCAATAAGAAAAAGCCAATCCTGTAGAAAAATGGGTAAAATACATGAATAGGAAGTACACAGAAAAGAAAACCCAAGTAGCCACTATATTCATGAGAACATAGTGATCAGGACAATGCAAAATTCAAACTCTCAGAAGATAGGATTTACCTCCTATCAACAGAGAGCAAGTGTTGGTAAGGATGTAGAACAAAGAGAAATCTTATGCATTCCTCATGGGAGAATTTCACTGGTACTTCCACTTTGGGAAACAATTTGACAAAATTTAGTACACTTGAAGATGATTCTAACATATACCTGCACCTCCACTGCTGGGTGTAATCCCTAGAAACTCTTACAGCACCTGCTATATAGTCCTGAGCCAAGTAGGAGCTCAGTAAATAGATTTTAAAAGAAGAAAGGAAGCGAGGAAGGAGGAATATTTGTATTACTGGCTTTTTGCTTTGTTCTGGGACCGCTTCCTTGCCATGGTGGTCCCAAATCCCCCTACTGGTCCGTCAACTCGGTTGTAATTTTGGGGATCTCAGAAGATTAGCTTCTACACATCTGCAAGATGGTAGGTTTACTACTGTGAATGGAAGTAACAATCTTCATTAACTGATGCATTGAATACGTTTTGTAAATGTATTTCCTTACATAACCCACAATGCTATAAATACTAAGTTCTAATTACATATGTAAAATGAGTCTAATGTGTAAGATGAGATGCATTAATACATTATGGGTAGCACAAAATATTGGTTATTATTGGATTTTACAATTCTATTGGCAAAGAAATATGAGACCTGATGCCCTGAAAAGATAAAATGTCTTTTCAGGCATATAATAAAAAAGTATCCCACTGGTTTATGAAGAAATGGGTGTGTTCTTTTAGTAAATATTCATATGCACCAAGCAAATTCTTTTATAACTATATTCCTACGATCATAGAAAAATGGCTGCTCTTCTGATAGCTGGAACAATGTGTGGTTACCTTGGCAACAGCATCTTAGTTCCTGCTCCCAAGTACCACCTGGTGATTTCAAGTGTAACAGCTGTGCAGCATCTACATTTCCATTGAGCAAATAAAATGCATTCATGCATCATCTTATGGAGCATTTAAGAAGAAATGAACTTGCAAATTTGGGTAAGAAGGGAAAGAAATAGCACTACATATTAGCAGAGCCAGTTGAGGTTTAAAAGCTCTAACTGCAGCCTTGGAAGCATGCCTGAGGCAGCTAAGGCCACCGCATAAGCGCCATCAAATCTCGAGACAGATTTTCCATCAGAACTCTGATATTCATTTAGGCCCAGTAGACCAAGAATATTTTCTTTTCCCTTACTAAAGATGTGTACTTTTAAGTGGAATTGGCACTCTCTATCCTAACAGGCATTGAAATAAAATGGTTGTATACCTATCACCATGAGAGGAAGAAGAATGTGAAGAAAACAGTGCTCTCAGTTTCATTCTTGTGTCGCAGTGCTCCTTATTTAACCCAAAGTATAGGGACCTTGAGACCTAGTCGTATTTAAAAAGCCAAATCCTATGGCGAATTCCAATAGAATGAGTTTTATGGGAACTTCTGAATTAGGTAGTTGAGTGCTAGAGGGTAAGAATAACATTGTCAGGCTTCAGGGTCACAGCGAGTTAAGGGATGATTTGTTGTCCTCTTAAAAGAAAAAAAAAAAAAAAGCCTGAGCCCTGGTTGGTGTGGCTCAGCGGACTGAGTGCTGGCCTGTGAATGGAGGTCACTGGTTCAATTCCCAGTCGGGGCACATGCCTGGGTTTCAGGCCAGGTCCCCTGTGGGGGGCATGCGAGAGGCAAGCACACACTAGTGTTTCCCTCCCTCTCTTTCACCCTCCCCCTCTCTCTAAAATAAGTAAATAAAGTCTTTTTTAAAAGACCGGACAAGTAATTTAAGATATATATTTAATTCCCTTCACCTTTCAACTGATTATGATTCTACACATGTGGAAAAAATTAGAAATAGAAAAAAGTATATAGAAGCAAGAAGAAAATCACTGAAGATCCTAACATTGTTAATATATTGGAAATTTTTTTTACTCTTGTTGATGCATTTTTCACCTTTGTGCTGTATTTTATTTTTATTTTTTAAAAAAAACTTTATTTACTGACTTTAGGAAGGGGGGAAATATCAATTTTTTTGTTCCCATGATTTATACATTGATTGGTTGTTTTTTCTTTTATTTTAAATACTCGCCCAAGGATATGTTTATTGATTTTAGAGAAGATATGGGGAAGGAGAGAGGAAGGAAGGAAGGAAGGAAGGAAGGAAGGAAGGAAGGAAGGAAGAAAAAAAAGAGAGAGAGAAAGGGAGAGACATTGATCAGTTGCCTCCTGTCTAGGCCCTGAACAGGGATTGAACCAGCAACCTAGGTGTGTGCCCTGACTGGGAATTTAGCCCTCAGCGTTCTGGTGTATGGGATGGTGCTCCAATCAAGTGAGCCGCCCACCTAAGGGCTCATTGGTTGCTTCTTGTATGTTCCCTGAGTGGAGATTGAACTTGTGACCTGTGACCTGGATATTTTGGTACAATGCTCTAACCACCTCAGCTACTTGGCCAGGGCCTGTGCTGCATTCTAGAAAGAGCTACTGAAGTTATTCATCCACACTACAGTTGATTTTCTGTGGTATCAATAATCATTGTTGCTTTAAAGGAATAGTTTAATTCTGATACTGCGTTTTGAGTTTGCTTGCATTTTTTCTTATTCCCCTGGCTTCATACTCTTTTGTCCTTTGATCTTAGTCCATTTATTCTTCAAGTTCCTTCTTCTTATTTCATAGAGATCATGTCTTCATATGTTTCTAGTTAGGTTACCAAACAGGACATCAGAGTTTTCTTGGTACTATAGAATCTCTTCAAAGGCATCAAGTTGCTCTTGTCCTGTCTTACCCTTGGACAGGGAGCAATCTATCCAGCCCAATATAAATAGGGTCTACAAAGGGTCCCTAGCATGCTCCACTTGATTCTCAGAATCCACTTGATTTCCCTCTTGGAACTAAAATAAACACTGAAGGCTTGTTATGTGCAGCTTCTGTCCAGTTTTTAGGACTTAAGATTCCTTTATTCAGTTAATTCCATACATACCTGAGTCCTTACTATGTGCTGACACTGTTGTGGGTGCTGGGGTTAGGGCAGTGAATTAAACAAGCTTATGGAAAATAAGTAAATCTGTAATTGTACAACACAGATTGTAACATTAAGCTTCTGGTAAGGGAGATAGGAAGTTAGGGAGGCAGTTATTTTACTTTGGGTGCCAGGGAAAGACCTGCAGACCATAACATAATATTTGACCTGACCTGAATGGAGGACATGAGTTCTCTAGTTATCTGAAAGAAGAGCATTGTCAGAACCGGAATCAAAGAGGGCCTTTTAAGCCGTTCTAAGGCTTTGGCTTTTATTCTCAGTGGAATGGGGTGCTGTTTTAGGGTTCTGAACAGAATGAAGCCCCAGAAGGTAAGTGAATCAAGCGTTTTAAGGAAGAGGGAGTGACCAGGTGTTGCTGACAGGGTGAATGAGAGGAGGGCTGAGGACTGACAATTGGGTGTAGCAACATGGACGTCATTGGTGACTTTGCTGGGAACTATTAATATTTCAGGGGAATCCTGGGGATGAAAGCTGTTTGGAATGGATTCCAGAAGGAATGAGAGGAGCTGGCCAGGAGGCAGACTATAGGCTACTCTAGAGGAGTTTTGCTCTTAAAAGGAAGAGAAATGGGGTGATAGCTGGAGGAGGATGTAGGACCAAGAAAGTTAATTTTTTTAATGGAAGAAATTATTATAGCACATTGGTTTGCTGGGAATGATCCACTAGAGAATAAGAACTCAATGAGGCAAGAGCACATGGACAACTGACGGAGCTATATCTTGGAGTAGGTGAGGGGGGATGAGCTCCAGGGCACAAGTGGCAGGAGTATGAATGCTCAGTCATGGCTGCAGGAGGGAGGATGGGATGTGGGCACAGAGGGACCCGCATGGGTTGGCACATAGGCAGCCATTCGGTCTGCCTCCGCTGGTCTCTCACCAGCAGTTAGTATATTTGGCAGACTGAGGTGCCATCTGCCATTCTTTGTAGCATGTGCACCAGTGCACTGCCTGAAAGGCCAGCCCTCTGCCTCGCCGCACATAGGTGCACAGGTACAGGTGCTCTTCCCAGGCCTGTCTTGTCCTCCCCGCTTCGTGTTGCTAAGCAAGTACTACATTTATGTCCATTTTGCAATTTAAAAAAAAGCTTGGGTTCAGACTTGTTTAGCGACTAATACAAGATCACACACTGACAAATGATAGAGCAAGGAATTGAACTCAGATGTTTTCACTGTTTCTGGGTTCTTTCACAATGCTATCAGGTTGGATCCAGGAAGCAGGAGAGGGATATTTTATTTCTGAAGACTTGGAGATGTGATGTCTTTCTCCTGCCCTTGTCTACCTAGGAGGCCACCACAGCGATGATTGCGAATGCACAATCTATGCAGGTACACGAGCCTTCAGCAGGTGCTGGAGACCTCCAGGGGCATGTGGCTTACAGATTTCCTCGTTACCCCATTCACTGACTAGAGCTTAAAGCACCAGGAGCAGCTCCTTCACCATAGCCTTTGTGGGACTGCCCTTGAACTGCATCTTCCTGCCTGTTCATCCTCTGGCCACAGCCACCTTTCGGTTAATGCTTCCTTCTTCCTTTGGCTCTTTAGAACTGGGGAGAAGCAGGATTTTGTGCTCATTCAATTGCCCTTAACCAGGGAATAATAGAATTTTGAACGTGGAAGGAACAATTCCAGGACCTCTGGTTTAATCCTCTCCTTACGCACCCCACTTTTTTCCTTGCTACGTTGGCATCTCAGCCATCACCTAACATCTACTTCTAGAACTTTCTACTCAACGAAGGAAGACATACATACATATGTGTGTGCACATGTACACATGGGCTTTGTTTCCTTTTGGAAGAAGTTCTAAGAAAAAACATGTGAGAGTTGAGCTTGAAAAGTCTCTCTGCTGTTCCAAGGATGGTCCTTGCAATCATTAGGTGGGGCTGCTGGAGGTGGGCTTTAACATGCTTTCTGGCAGTTACCCTATTTGTGATGCATTTTCCTCAGAATCTGTTACTTGGTATTAAGTGAGCTGTACATTCCAAGTATCAGGTGTTTCCTATTATTACATGTACGTAATGTGTATTCAGTCTGCATAAACTATTGTGTCATGTCACAGCTGACCAGTTCAAACCCCTAATGATAATGATGAAAGAAAAGGGTGGTTTAAATATGAAAATAGGACATGTAACCAAGGGGTATATTTAGATGATAAACATGCCTGAAAATGAAAGTTTAGAATAAAAAGTATTTAGAATAAATATTAAAGTGTGCATATATACATATACATACATATAGGTACAGTTACATATGTAAATGTTTTTAGAGCCATACATTGATGCTCCTATGACTCAGAAGCATATCCACTAGAAAACATCATAGGAGAAAGAAAGATGTTTCATGTTTCATTTTATCCCTTACAAAGTCTTGCAGGGTTTCTCAATTTGATTTGCTGCCCTTTGCAAAATCTTGCCTAGAAAGGCCCCTTCCTTGTGGAAAAGCTCAGGCATGGGTATGAGCAGAATCAGTCATTTTGATGAGAATAAGATGAAGCCTTTACTAGCATCTCCATATATGTTGATCGTGTGGGGGTGGAGGTGGAGGGTTAGGCAAAGCTAGAATTAGTCACATGAATTACGTGCTTGTTTGGACACTGGGCCCTGCTGCCCCGTCCGGTGCCAGTGAGCCCTGCAGACAGCTTCAACACCACCGCTCTGTTTCTAGCCCACGCATATAAAATTCCAGGCCAAGGTACAAACCACAATCCTCCCTTTCTTGGTTTTTCATGCAAAAACTATTTTAGAATAAATTTAAATGTCAAACCTTCATGAACGTTGAACAGCAGAGACTTCAGCTCCCTCGGTTCACAACATGGCTTAAAAATTTTTTTAAATTCTGATGGAAGCGCTAAAATTTTAGAGGTCTATATTTTTCACTGAATTTAAATCCTAGAGAGAGACAAAATTGCTATGCTGGAGGAATAGGATAAAAGAAGAAACATGGAAAAAAGCGTAGATATCAACAGCAACCCTTTTATGCCACGGAGAGGCCCAGAGGCCCCGTCTGTGAATAACACTGCAATGGCTGCTTTATGCAGTACGTCAGCAAACAGGATCCCCACGCCACCGAAAACCCCCAACCTGACCTAAACAGTCACAGACATTTATGAATATACACATAGAGTACGTTGCAGGAAGAACTTGGTGTTTTCTCCCTCAAATATTTTATGCACACATTTCACTAAATGCACATTCAGTGTTCATAGTCTGAGTCATAGAAAACACATTTTTAAAAGCAGTCCTAGACAGCATGAAACACTTCCCCCCGAGGTTCTAGGAGGTGCAGTCTTCATTGGTAACAGAAGGCGGGGAGTTTTATGACATGTCTCTCGTTTCAAGGAGCCTAAATTGTGGTAGAGAACCTTAGGGAATCGGGTCATCAGGCAATTTAAGAGAACTTTTGTGGAGCTATATGAGAATGGTATAAGACCATAAAAAGGAAAGATTTCAAAATTAGAAACTGAAAACAAATGTCCAGGCAATCTGGAAGAGCCTTGAGGTAGAAATGGTTGAACCAATCACGGTGCTGTATGTGATCAAATGCAGTGCTGGAGTCCGGGTCAGTAGGGTGTGTGGTTTAAATCTAATGCAGTTACATTTACTGTGGTTAATGTGTTGCAACTTTACTTGCATTTCTGTCATCTGTGCTAGACTATAACCATTTCTAGGACAAGGTTGCATTATGCTTTATTTTTTATTCAAAGCCCACTGTGTTTAGTATGTGTTATTGTATAGAAGACACTAAAAACATTGCTTCCTGCCATCTCAGTGCATAGTGTTTGGTTAATACAGCATCTTCCAAATGTCAGTCATTTGAGTAACTGCCTCACAAGTTTTGCCATAGCTGTTTACCACCATCATTATTATTATTATTTCAAGAAAGTGATTTTTGCTGATAGAGAACTAAATATCACGTTCCAGAGTAAGCCTGTTATTTTCATTCCATTTTCTTTTAGTTCAGCTTATGCCAAGGAGACAGTTCCAGTTTACTCATGGTGTGTCTTTAATAACTCCAACATTAGGAGATCTTCTCTGGAACTAATATAGAGGCTTCTGTAGGCAGCAGTTATCTGGCTAGAAGTGAAAAACATTGCTTTGTTTTTCTTTCATTGTGTTTAGTTTTAGGGAAAGTGATACTAATTTTCTGCTTATGGAAGTGACAAAAATGTCCTTGTAACATATACTTAAGTTAAAAAAGAAGAGTTAATTTAGAGAAACGTAGTGCATCAGTTATCTGTTGCTATATAACTACCACAAAACATATTGGCTTAAAAACAATGGCATTAGGATTCTGTGGGTTGGCTGGGCTCAGCCGGGCAATTATTCTTCTCCATGTGATGTCTGTGGGGCTATTTCTGTGGCTTGAGAATTTGGTGAGAGCTGGAAGGTCCAAGATGGCTTCACTCGTGTGTTTGGCAGCCCAGTTGGAGTGGGCAGAACGGCTGCAGCAGGCTGAGTCTCCCTCTCTCCACGAGGTCTCTCATCACTCAGTAGTCTGGCCTGGGCCTTTTCCCGTTGTGGATGGATCCAAGAGAATGAAAAAGAGGGCTGCAAACTCTCTAAAGGCCTAGACCCAGAAGTCACAGGTTATCACTTCGGGAACATTCTTTTTGGTCAGAACAAGTGACAAGTCTAGATCCGTGAGGAGGAGAAAAAGACTTCACATCTTTTTGGGGAGGTTGGCTGCACGGGTGACCAGAGGTGGGAGGAATCTGGCAATCTTTTTGAAAATAATCTACCATAAGCAGTAAGTAAGTAATAGGGCAAATTGTAACAGATATGGCCAAAAATTGTGAGGTATTTACTCAAATGACTGGTATTTAGGAGATGTGGTATTTGTCTAACATTAAATATTGCACTGGAGAGTAAGTTCATTGCCCTTTTTTAGCACCTTATATGCACTAAGCATAGCACTATGCAAAAAGGGGTTAAAGGAAAAAGATAAAAAATGATGCAAGTTTATCTGAGAACTGTTTATTTTAGTGAGAGAGTTAGGTGTGTAACTAAATAATTATAAAAAAATAACCATGATGCATGTTACAGTAAAAGGTTTAAAATATTAGTACTGACATTTTATGTAAAGAATGTGAATTTCTTGGGCCTATGAGTTTTATCAGGTCCTAGAGAGTGTGTGATAACCTAAAAGGACCTAAAATGCACTGAATGAATCAAGAGACGCAGTGGCGTGACACACAGGACGACAGCTGCTAACGGCAGTGCAGGACTCCCCAGAGGTGGTAACACGGCTGGGAAAGAGGGGTGATTGAGGAGGAGGATTGGTTTGAGTTGGAAGCCAGTTATATGGGGAGGAGGGAGATGGGCATAGGAAAAGGAGGAGGAAAGTGGTGGAAGAAGGTAGGAATGTGGGGAATTGGAGAGAGGGTACGGGGGGGGGGAGTTAATTCCGGGGTGACTGAATTTTCTAGCTGGGGAGAATGGTAGATATTAGAGAATATAGGAGAAAGAGTGGGTTTTCTGGGAGCATCTTTCCAGAATTCAGTTTGTTTTTCCAAGTTGTAATTGAGGTCCCAATGTAGTAAACCAATAGACAATTGGAAATGCAGATCTAGAACTTACTGCCTTGTGCCAAGGACCTTTACAGGATTGGATAGAAAGCAGTGACTACCTTAGGGGAAGTGATGCCCATGGTCCCTTGGAGCTTACATTCTAGTGGGGTTGGAGCAGGGGCAAGATGGGGAGAGGGACAATTAGATTCACACAGATTTTACCTGATATTAAGTGCCAAGAATAAAATAAGTCTTATTAATGGAATAGAGAAGGTTGGGACAACTACTTTAGGGTAGTAATGTAACTGGAGGCAGCCTTTTGAAATGCAACTCAAAGCTAGGAAGAGGGACTACCTTATTTTAACTTAATAAGGTAGTAAAATTATACTAACAGGAGATTAACCTTTGCAATGAAAGGTTTTCTCACCACCTCCCGCGACCCTGACATCTGAATCTTTCCTATCTAATGGGCAGGACACCAGAGGAGTGGAAACTTCAGGGACAGAGGACAAGAGAGGAGTTGAGAATGTGTGAAAGAATGTCAAGGGAGAGTCACTAATTGACCACTGATGAGGTGTCCCCATGGGGTTCTCAAAATTAAGGGACTGTAAGCCCTGGCTGGTGTAGCTCAGTGGATTGAGCACGAGTCTGCGAACCAAAAGATCGCCGTTCGATTCCCCGTCAGGGCACATGCCTGGGTTGCAGGCCAGTTCCCAGCAGGGGCCAGTTCTCAGCAGGGGATGCACCAGAAGCAGTCACACATTGATGTTTCTTTCCTTCTCTCCTTCCCTTCCCTTCTAAAGATAATAAATAAAATAAAAAAAAATTAAGGGATTGTGTCCCACTCACAGAGTTAGTGCCTAGGAATAAATTAACTAGTCTAGCGATGTCACTTTCTATCCCTAACTGTACTTTGAATGTTTTACAGGATGGATGACATCACCGTATGAGATAGATGACATCACTGTATGAAGTAGGGTACATCGCTTAGACTTGGGTAAAGAACGGATTGCACAGTCTTCTGGGTTCGGGTGTGTTGATTTGAGGAAGTGGTAGGACCCGCTCCTCCCTCACGGTCCAGAGGCAGTTGTGTGGACCCCGTCAGCGGGAATGATGGGTTGAGAACAGGCTGCCTTTGAATCAAGCTACCACCAGGGAGACTTTGTCTCCTGAGCATTCTGTCCACCCCAAGGCAAGGATATGTTTAATTTTTAAGAGAATTATGTATTATAATATTATCCTGATTTTTCAGTTTTTCATGTCTGAACACATCTCCCCACTCCCATGAAGAATGTATAAAATGTTAATTAGGTAAATTTGTTTATGTCAGTAATTCTGACAGCATCTACTTTGACTCATGTCATGATGTTCCTCTAGATTTAAGGTGAACAAGGATGAATCAGTTGCTGACATGTGAAATTACAGGATCCCATAAAATAAAACCTTCAGTGACTAGAACTTCTCATTTTAAAGCTTATGAAAATTTCAGATATTGGATGGGCAGAAAAGAATTTAAATGATTGGATCTTTGGATCTTTTATTATTATTTTTTAACCTTAGGTAAAATATCATTTCAAAACTACAGCTTTTTGGGTGTTACCACATACTGTGGGCAGAACTAGCAAGCAAGGTGCCATTCTACCTGCCATAGCTCTAGGCCTCATTCTGAGAGAAGAGGTTTGACCTTGGGAATTATTTAGATGGTTATTCTGCCATTTGCTATCATCACCTTGATTAAATCCATGAGTTGTGTTATTCAAAATACAGAAATTTATCAGGGAGGAATGAATCCATCCATCAAACACAGGTACTGTATAGGACTGTAAAATCCCCAAAAGTACATATGACAGAAAAGTTGAAGAAAATACAGGCTCAGTGTCGTGGAGTCACTCTTTTCCTTCACGCCGCGGTTTGTGACTTCGACTATTTCGGCCACAGCGTAAACCTCTGGAGTCAGACCACTGACACGTTTGTCATTCTCTTGTCCTGTCCTGTAGTTACTAATCCGATGGAGGTGGCAAGGACGCTCTCAACACACAACGCCTCCTGTCAGGGGAAAATGGACACCTTCAGGCCCGGTCCCTGGGACACTGGCAGCAGGCTTTGCTTTAAGTCTGTCTCTTGGTGCAGACTCTTAACTTGGGAATCCGAACTGTTCATCCTAAACTTCATAATGTAAGGGAGGGAAAGGAAACAGTGTTGGTATTTTTTGTGTTGGTGGTGAGTATACTACCCTTACTACTACTATTGTTACTACTCCTCCTACTACTTACTACCAGTAATAATAATACAAACCATAGTAATTGCCTGGTACTATGTTCTCAGGGCTGTTTTAAGTATCTTCCATACATGAACCAATTTAATCCTCACAGCAGCAATTGATACCATTCCTATCATTATCTCCATTTACGGAGGAGGAAACTGAGGCCTGGAGAAGTTGTCACACATCTGTGACGTGGAGGAGCTCGGGTAGGAGTTGGTGCCGGAGGGCGAATTAGACCGATAGTACAAGGGAAGAAGATAGGACTTTTTCTGTAAGGTGGAAAGAGTCACTTGGGAGAAAGCTGCTACACCTTTGAAGCCACTCCTCACCCTAAGGAGAGGGAGCCTTGTCAACCTCTCAGTCCCAGCCCTTTGCAGCTGCCCAGGTTCTGCCCCAACACGTGAAAGGGTCAAAGATCGGGATAGAGGCTGCGTGGGGCCGCTGCTGGCACCCTCCTCATCGGTAGCCTTGCATCCCAGCCTCATAAAAGGTTTGAGCTGGAAGGATGTCTGGAAGCACACTAAACTCCCCCACTTTACAGAGAGGGCCCTGGGGCACCGCACAGACTTAATGTTGGGTCACAGGGACACCTTTTCTTTGGTCCTAGGAAAGCATGTTTTGGGGGGTCGTGAGGTAGTTGACTAAACAGGAATCTGGAGCCTGACTCATTTGTTTCTTTCTTTACCTTCTGTCCCTGATGGACAGGAATGACAAGGATAAAGATTAGGATAAAAGGGAGGAGATCCTACCAGATTTTATGGAGAATTATGTGAACAGGAAGGAGACCTTCAGGCAGGATTTATTTATAGCTCTGTGGGATGCACAGATTTGTTTATGGGGATGAGCATTCAGGAACTGTGAAGTTTAAAATTTCAGTGTTCTTAGTAGGTGCCCAGAAGGTAGTCATTATTTTGGTTTTCATATTGATGCTATTAGGGAAAGTCAGAAAATTCAGCAAATCTCACTTCCTCACAGAAGTTCCTGCTGGCCTCTCTTCATGAGTGCTTCTAGCCGCGGCCTGCTTTGGTGCTCCACGTTTTGGGCATGCGATCATCACTTTTACCTGGGCCCTTTGGTGTGGGTGGGGGTTCTACTTAGCACCGCTCACTGTTGCTGTGTTTTATGCTAGTCCTCTTATTACTGGCAATGAAGTCCAGGAGTGTCCAGAAAGTCATTCCCCTTTCCACCTCCTAATTATGCCTCTGGGTACTTTACAGGAAGGGTGACATTTTTCACTTGACAGGCACCATTATAGTACAGCACTGCCTCTGTCCCTCTTTATCACTTTTAATAACTATGAAATCTCTTACATGGTGTCTAGAGCTTCATAAACATATGTTGATGGCACTATTTTATCAGCCCTACAACAGTCAAGGTCACGGACAATGTGCCGGAGGAAGGAAGACAGTGAACACAATATAAATAGATGTGTAGTTTGAAAATGACTCTCTGTGGTGTGGGAACATTCGTTGGCAATGAGAAGTGATGTAATGCAATAATAATTTTATTTTCCTTAGGGAAGTCTCCAGGTGTATGCCAAATGCTTACTCTATTTAAGCTGATTGGTATCTTACCATGTCAGAGGTTTAAACATTTATCATAGTTGCCTCATGACAATGAAAAATGAATTAAAAGATAAAAATAGAGCAAAGGTGCAGTTGGGTAGTGAAAAGTTAGCATCTGATATGTGATTTTAACTTAAGAAGTTTAAGGGAAACATGAAAACAATACAGCTTACACTTTGTCATCCCAACTTTTAATCATAAGCACTGGGACCATTTAGGTATTAAGTTGAAATACTACTACTGAATCCCATTTCCTGCCTCTTGACCTCTCATTTATTCTCAACAGGTATATTGTAACAACTACATATCTAAAAGGTATATTAGTTTTGTTACTCGGTACTCAAAAATGTCCCCAAGTCACCAGTGTAGACTTGATAGTACTCCCAGGATCTGGGGAGAGAGAAAAGCATAAAAAAAAAAAGATATCACCATCAACAACAGCAGCACAAAAATAATGACAATGGCATTGATTGGTGTCCATATACATTAATATTAGCCCTTTCAATACCCTGTTTAGATAGACATTATGACAGCAGTGTTAGAGGTCAAGAATTCAGAAAGTGAGGTAAGTTATTTAACTCCTCTCGGAATTGCAATTTCTTCATCTGTAAAGGAGAAAGTATTATTACTTACGGTAGTGTTATTAATACTACCTTAAAGTTTTTTCCTGACAAATAAATGAACAATGCATGTAAAACACTTAGCACAGTGCTTACTCTATGATCACTAATTATCAGGATTGTCTCCATATTTCAGATGAAGAAGTGTGGGCTTAGAGATTCAAAAAGCTGGGAAGTGGAAGGCAGGACTCCAACGAGGAGGCACCTGGCTCTCAAACCCCCGATGGCCACCAACAACGTACCTCTAGGCTGCGTTAGGGAGCGTTGCTTCGTGGGAAAGGAGGGCATGGGAGTGAGAATTGGCCTTTGGCTAGGAATCTAACTTTTGAGAAATGGGGATGCAGGGAAAAGCAGTTCTTCATAGTTGGGGCCTCAGGTGCTGCCTCTAATGGACACTTGTCCCTGCTGCATTCTGTCCTCTCCTAGCAGTGCTGCCCTTTCCATTATTACGCTTGCCCAACTCTAGAAAAATGTTTCATTAGATCATTCACCCAGGCCCACTGACTGCGAACTTACTTAATTCCCTGGATAACTAAAAGAAGGGAAGGGGAATAAGCTGCCAGTCAGATATTCCATTTATCCTGCTCTGTTATGTTTTATAGACCCGATGCTTGGCTTGTCTGCACAACCCTAGTCAATTTGCACAGCTTCACTTACAGCATCTTGCAGTAAAGGCAAAATAAGGTCTGTTCTTGTGTGAGTCACCACAGGTGGAAACAGAACACTTATAAGCAGCTAGTGTGGTCTTCTAGCTATTCAGATCCTTTCCTGCCAAAGAATAGCATTTCTTCTGCATCTTTCTTCCTTCTTTTTTTTCTCACCCTGTGCTGAGAAGAAGTGCAACTGTGCAACTCCCCTCCCTTTGCAAAACTTTGGGAGGAGAGATGCTACTTGAGGTTGAAGATTTCTTTGTGTGATATTCGATAAATCTTGATTTTGCACTCTTGGCTTTTCAAGTGTATTTAGGAAAAAAATTTCTGTAGCCTAATCTGGTAAGGATTGCTGAAATCACCATTCATTTGTATTTAGTCATTTTTCCCTCTGCTTTCCGAATTCGGAGATTTTCCCTTGTATTAGATTTCGTCGTTTGCATGTGTGTTTTCCTCTGTCGGAGCATAGGCTTTAGTGCAGGCAAGGACAAGGCTTCCTTCTCTTTGCTTGCACCACACCTGGTACAGAGCGCTGCTCAGTAAGCATCAGGGCAGGGAGAGCTAGTGAATCACCGTGTATTAACTTGGGCTGAACCTTCTTGCTAGCCATTAACTTGACACATGAGGGAAAAAGTGAAGGGAGCTCGTAGATAGGAGTCAGAAGTAATTTTAGCCAGTTGGGTGCCTTCGGCAGTCACTAATTGACACCAGTAGAAGGTGAGAAAAAAAAGGAGAAGGAAGAAAGATGCAGAAGAAATGACCTTAAAATAAAAAAGAAGCTAGGATAGGGAGCCTACTTTACATCACCAATTATTTTTCACAGTTGCCATCCCCTATCCTGGGTCAAGACGTTCTATCATTAACCCAGTTATAGACGTATTCACCTATTTTTCTTTAAAGCTTCAGTGAAAGAGTGGATTTCATTGGGTCCCAGATCAGAAGGAGGTAGGGGCTGAGACTACTTAGGCAGTGAAAAAACGAGTCACCCTTTTTCTTTATTTTGCCAGGTCTGGCATTAGCAGGTGAGTGGAGATGGCGGTGCACTGAGTATCTCATCTCTGGGCTGTGGACAACTGATAGTGATGATTGGGAGGGGAAGTGCAGGGGGAGGGATAAACTGTGTGAGTAGGGGTAATTGTGCAGCAGGTCATCCATCAATCTGGGGGAATTAAACGTGTTTCAGTACAGAGGTAGGCTGGGATAGGCCTGCTGCAGAGGTAAAGGCCAATCTGCCAGGGATTTCAACAGGCAGGCTCTTGCTGTGCACCACTTTGGAGGAAAAGGCTTTCCATTTTCTGATTTCATGAGCCTTTTTTCTTCTTTCCTTCTCCTCTGACGTCCTCCTGGCCTAATAGGAAGAAAGGAGAAAGGGAAGTAAGGGAATACCTGGTTAGAATAAGTAATTTCCTAAAGGCAGGCCCCACGGTGGGAGCCCTGGGTGTCGTACTTTTACTCTAGAACGAGAAAGTCCTCAGACCTGCTTTTGCCATTTCTGATACTTTTAGCATACTTTTATGTAAACTTAAGGTGCTTTTTACCAATCGTCATGACAGGCTGCACCGGGTCTCCTAAGCCTTACGGTAAACAAAGTAACTATTTCAAAGAATTCTGCAGCGTCTGTGTCGACTGGTTGAGGACCGTGCTGTTTTCTTTCTAGAGATATCTCTGAGGAGAAAAGGAGGCGCAGGAAAAGAGAGAAGGGGAAATAATGGGCAACGAGTAACGTTAAGAGGGAATATTTTTAAAGAAGTCAACCATTAACTGCAATGGATAGATTTGGCTTTTGTTGTAATGGAGGTGCAGGAGCTTCTTCTTGTTCCCCAAGACGAGTGCAGTTCAGTTGGCTCGTTCTGCACACACATGGTGATAACTCGAGTCCGCTGGCAGCATTTCAGAGTCGACTCCATTCCTGGGCTGTAGGGACGATGCGCAAAGCAGCATTCCCCTCCTGTCCCCAGTGTGTTCCATCTGTGACACTTTCTGTCATTTAGTTTCCAATTGGAATAGTTTTATTTACTCTGAAGTAGGATGGGGCTGTGTTGCCAGGGACAGGCTCTGCACTCCATCTTTACAAAAAATGCTGTCGGCCTCGTGTGAGAGAATAGAAAGCTAACAGGTGGAAGTCAGAGAAAGCGAGCCAGCAGCGTGCACAGATGGCAGTGCAAAACCTTAACTTGATTTCACTTCAGGCATGCTTTATATTTCCATACTCTCACTAATGCAGCACAAAGCTACTATATGTAAGGCTTTTTTTATCCATACTTGTGGGAGAAGCAACCCTAAAACTTTATTTTAGTAATTTGGTTTCAGCATTTTAAAAAAATTCTCACCTGAGGTTATATTTTTATTGATGAGAGAGAGAAAAACATTGATTAGTTGCCTCCCCTTCATGCCCCAACTGCGTGACAAACCCGCAACCTACCTATGTGGCCCCACTGGGAATCGAATCAGCAACCGTCTGGTGTAGGGACCATGCTCTAACCAGCTGAGCCACCTGGCCAGGGCTGGTTTGGGCTTTTTTTTTTAATCGTACTCCTAAGAAATCTACTACCCACTTTGCTAAAGAGTAAGACAGTAGGTACTAAAGATTAATGAACTGGTCCAAAGGCCCAACTCAGTTCACATTGATTGCCTCTCCTCACAGTTCCTACACTGGATCCTGATGATGATGAAAGGGCGGTTCTCGGCCTTCCCAAGCCTGTCGTTGCCTATCAGTTGGACAAGAGAGACAGAGGTAAAGGGAGCGAGGGCTGAGGGTGAGACACTTTCTATGCTTCTTAATATTTTAGAAGAAACAAATCAAGTGCTAGATTTCTTGAACAGTACTAAAAATCCATTTTGGCAAGAAAGATGGAGACGTAAAGCCAAAAAGGTAAGTAGGAGGGAAAGGGAAATTTGATGATGGTATTGCATTACAATTATTGGAGTACGAAGGGAACTTTTTCCTCTCAATTTGATAAATAGCAAAATTCCAGACTTATAGAAAAGTTAGAAAAATAGTACAGTGAGTACCCATACACCCTTTACAAAGATTTATCAATAGTTAACGTTTTGCCACATTCATGTTTATGAATGTGACATTCATGTATATTTATGTCTGTGTATACCTTTTTGAACTATAAAAGTGAGGGGCAGACCTCATGACATTTGACCCTTCAGCTGTTTAGCAGACATGACCACACCCTTATAGTAAACAATAATTTCATAATATTACCTAATCTCAAACCCGTATTCAGATTTTTCTAATTGTTCCTAATATATTTTTCAATACCTTTTCCCTCCCCAATTCATCATTAGACCAAGGTTTACACATTGTGTTTAGTTGTTGTGTCCTTCGTCTCTTTAGATTTTTATTTTTGTTTTGCTTTGTTTCATGACGATGAATCTTTGAAGAGATTAGGCTGGTTGTATTGACACATGCCTCATATGTTGGATTTACCTGATATCTTCATGGATAGATTTAGGGTAAACATTTTGGGGGAAAACCTAGTAGGTAGAGGTTGTTGTAGTATAATGGCTTTAAATCTAGCATTTGTGGACTTCATGAATTTATGTGTTTATATCTATTTATGTTCTACTGGAATATAAATAGATATGGCTTTGATTTTTATCAAATTTTCAAAGATTCTGTTGGCCCCCAGAAGTTCAGAATCAGGATAGAGGAGTGAGTCACTATTAGCAAGAGGTTAATAGGTTTCAATCTACACTTAAATCTTAATCCATTAGTTGTTGGATGTACTTTTAAACAGTATTTTTACCTACAGGTTTTTTAAAAAGTAATACTATACATGGTAGAACATTTAAATAATATAAAACTATTACAAAGTGGAAAGCGTCCTTCCGACCTCAGGTCCCCAGGTGGTCCCGTTTTAGGCGAAAGTAACCTGCATTTTCAGTTTCTTGAGTACTGTTGTCTGCCCTCATCCACAGTTTCACTTTCTGCAGTTTCGGTTATCTGTGGTCAACCGTGGTCTGAAAATATTAAGTGGAAAATTCCAGAAATAATTCATAAGTTTTAATTGCACGCCGTTCTGAGGAGAGTGATGAAACCTCTCGCGTCCGTCCCGTCCCGCCTCGGACATGAATCACCCTTTTCCCGGATATCTGTCCTGTGTGTGCCACCTTCCCATTAGTCACACGGTGGCTGTCTGGGTTATCAGGTCGGCTGTCTAGGTGTCTCAGCGCTGTGTTCATGGAACCCTTATTTTACTTAATAATGGCCCCAAAGCGCAAGAGTAGTGACGTCGGCAATTTGGGTACACTGTAAACTTTACCATAGGTGTGTGTATATAGGAAAAACTTGGTATATACAGTGTTTGGTACTATTTGTGGTTTTAGGCATCTATCTACTGGGAGTCCTAAAACGTATGCCCCGAGGATAGTGAGCAACTATCTCTCCAGATATTCTATGTACAGGTAAGTACCTGGAACCCCCCCAAAACCAGAATTATCTTCTGGAAGGCAGACCCCTTGTAGAATATACAGGCTTTGCCCATCAGGTGAGTGTTCTAGGAAGCCATCTGTATTGGTGTACCAGCTGGTGTTGTTGTGAGAGGCTGCTTTTGGCTTCAATGAAATTTTTTTGAAGACTCATTCAATGCATTCGCCCATTTTATGATGAATGATTTATAAATGCATTTGCCCACCCCGTGCTGAGTGTTCAGCAGCTTTTGACCCAAAATGGCATGACCCCCAAGCCCCACCTTCCTTATTCACCTGATCAGGGCCTGAGCAATTTTTTTTGTTTGTTTCCCCAGTGAAAAAAAGTCCTCAAAGGGAAATGTTTTGGCCAATATGAAAGAGGTTAAACAAAAAATGGCAGAAGCACTAAAAGGCATTAATATTGACGAGTTTGAAAACTGTTTTGATCAGTGGAAAAAAATGTCTCAATAGGTGCATTGCATCAAGTAGAGAGCACTTGGAAGGTGACTGAAGTTTAAACATGTAACGCTAAATACACAATTTTTTAATAAATAAATTCAACTTTTGGGCCTGGATAAGTGTGCTTTCATTTAATTATTTTGCACGAGTGGGAGAATTTACAGAGGAGCTATGTCAAAGTACATGAATCTGACTTATGAAATGAACTGCAAATACTTGAAGTGAAAAAATCAACTGCTTACATTTGGCAAAACAAAAGTGTTAAAAAAACAAAGCAAAGAAACCAAACCAGAAGAGTGCCAGCGCTGGTGACCCCGCATTGCACTCCACTCAACCGTGCAGTGCGGAGAGCAGAGGTGGACACACCCGCCCCCATTCCTTCTGCTGGACTCACTCTCCGGGTGTGTGCTGCCTGAGCTGGGGGCGAGGCTAGCTTTGTTCTACTGTGGTAAGAACACTTAACATGAGATCTGTCCTCTTAGGACTTAAAGTGCACAGTACGGCATTTTTAACCACAGGCACAGTGTTGCACAGCAGGTCTCTAGAACTTACTCATCTTTATACCTGCTTGTTAGCAACTCTCTCCCTCTCCTCTGCCCCTAGTGACCTCCTTTGTATTCTTTGCTGCTATGAATTTGCCTATTTTAGATACCTTATACAGGTGGGATTGTGCAGTATTTGTCTCTCAATGACTGGCTTGTATCTATTAAAAAAAATAATGCCCTTGAAGTTCATCCATGTTGTCGCATATGGCAGAATTTCCTTCTCTTTTACTGCGGAAGAGAGGTTAGCTTTTAAAGACTGTATCACACAACATTGCCCCAGAATGGAAGCCAGCTTCATCTGATGAGCAACTTTCAATGCTAAAGGCAATGTCAGCTCTGTGCAGCATTTTACCAGGAAAGGGTTTGTGAGCCTCTAGGTTGGTATTGCTCTCGGGGATCTTCTATGGACATTTGGACAGTGTGCAGTTCTAGCTTCATACACTGGCTTGAGAACCCCGTAAAGTGGGCTCGACTGCTCTTGTTCAGCTGTGTTCTCTTTAAAAAATTAACAGGATATTTTGGTTGTTCCATATCAGCCCATAGAGAACTACTTCATTCTTCTCAATAGCTACATAATATTCCACTACATAAAT
Organism: Artibeus jamaicensis; assembly: GCF_021234435.1. Classification (NCBI taxonomy): domain Eukaryota; kingdom Metazoa; phylum Chordata; class Mammalia; order Chiroptera; family Phyllostomidae; genus Artibeus; species Artibeus jamaicensis. The sequence goes on from NW_026521486.1 coordinate 46,454,657, forward strand.
ATACCAGAATTTGTCCAAAACCAGTCCTCTATTAATGGATATTTAAATTGTTTTTATTTTATCTTTAAAAATATTTTATTTATTTATTTTTAGAGAGAGGGGAAGGGGAGGGAAGGAGAAAGAGAGGGAAAGAAAAATCAATGTGTGGTTGCCTCCCATGTGTCCCCTACTGGGGACCTGGCCCGCAACCCAGGCATGTTCCCTGACTGGGAATTGAACCTGTATCCCTTTGGTTCACAGGCCAGTGCTCAATCTACTGAGCTACACCAGCCAGGACTAGATTGTTTTTAGACTTTTGCCACTATTATAATGCTGCAAGGACTGATGTGTCTTTTTGTAATAATACATTTTGGGGATTTTGTATGACCAAGTGACCATAGGAAAACAATTAGAATACTTTTGCTACATTTATTTGAAAATACAGGCTTTGTTTTGTTTTCTTGTTACTTTTGTATTGAAACCATTTCAGTCCTGATTCCTATGATTTCCACTTTCCAAAGTTGAATTAAAAATCAATTGCCCTTTAAAGATTCCAATTTGCATAGTTTTAAAATCCATTTAAAGACAATTTACCAAATAGCTCTAGTAATTAGTATTTATTCAACAAATATTTCTTGAGTGACTCAATGTACCAGGGATAATATTAAACATTTTAGTATATGTTATGCTCCTGGTATCACTGAAATTCTGCTAAAATTTAAAATAAGAACTATTTATTGTATAAGTGCACATTTATTTCAGCAAACTTATAACAAGGCATTTGTATACCAGTAAGGTGGAAAGGAGGAGAAAGGTAATATACAGTGTCTGGCTGAAGTGATGCCTGCTTGAGTGTGGTTGGTAAGGTAATAAATAATATGGGTGTGATAATTTATAGTTTTAATTTGAACATTTCACCTAAAATGTCATATGGTGTGCTTGAGTGTGATATTGTTATGTTACAGAATTACATGTTTATGATTTTGTGATAAAAGATTTTCTAATAAAAAAGGGGAGTTATTTGTTCCCAACCCTGTATATAGATTAAAAATTGTATTTTAACATATATCCTAGGTATCCGTTCTTTTTTCATTCCTTCCTTCCTTCCTCCTTTCCTTCTTTCCTTGTTTTCTTTTTCTCCTTTTTTTCTTTGTTATTAAATGACTATACTGAATGTTACGGCTTGTTATTAAATAGTTTTAGAAGCCTGAAAGGTCCTGTATTCTAGGATAAAGTTTCCAAAATATATAACATTATAAGCTACTTTCTGTTACAGAGGTATTAACTAATAATCCCTGATTAAGATGATAAACTTTATACACATAAATGGATTCCAGATAGTATTTAAATGCAACTGATAAGCTTTCCTTAATTTTATAGAGCAGAAAATTATTATAATCTTTATTAATCCAATTAAGATCTATATAATTATTTTTCAATTTTTGAAGGGATTATACATGCATATGATACAAAATTTAAAATAGGACACAAGTTATCAAATTCTGTTGCACAGAGTTAACCAATATAGCCAGTTTCTTCTGAGTTGCTCAGTGCAGATGCAAGTGATTGTATAGATGTACATTTCTTTCCTACCTTTTTTCCTTCTCTTCCTCCAGTTTTAATCATTGATATTATCAGTCCTTCCTCATTCTTATTTTTACTTTCCCTAGATGCCTTTTCCTGGCTCTTGCTGCTTATTTAGTTTTATAAAGGAACTTTAATATCAAAGTTTGAAAAAATTCTACTAATAACTTTGGGACCGGAATGTCCAATATTTACAAATTAACTTTTGAGAGAATTGATATCTTAAGATGCCGAGTCATTTTTAAGTTTTTTTTCTTTTCTTTTAAAAATTATATTTTATTGATTATGTTATTATAGTTATCCCATTACCTCCGCTTTATTCCCCTTCGAGGGGCACTCCTGCTCCCACCAGCATTCCTCCCCCTTAGTCCATGTCCGTATAAGTTCTTTGGCTTCTACATATCCTATACTACTCTTAACCTCCCAGTTTTCTTCCCATCACTGTTGATTCTCTGTACATTTTCCTTTATTTCACTTTGCATAGCCTTCACTTCTTCCTCTATTTTGTGACCGTACTCAACCATTTCTGTGGGCATCCTGATTACCAGTGGTTTGAACTGTGCATTTGATAGGTTGGCAATTTCTTCATTGCTTAATTGTGTTTTTTCTGGAGCTTTGATCTGGCCTTTCACTTAGGCCACTTTTTTTTTGGTCTTGGTGTACCTGTAACATAGTAAGGGGTGGAGCCCTAGGTGTTCACCAGGGTGGGGCAACCCCCATCTGGTTGTGTTGCTGTATGTGGGGAGGGGTCCAAGAGGGAACAATGGCGCTTGCTCTGCTTTCTGCCAGTTTTCATTCCCTTCTGCCACTACCCACAAACAAATTGGGCCCATCTGGTGCTGATTCCCAGGTGGGTGGGCTTGTGTACATTCTAGGACTCTGTGGGTCTCTCCAGCGAACTCTCTGTGAGGATGGGAGTTTCTCTTGCTGCTGCCTCAACCCCACAGATTTTTCAGCCACAGGTTTTGAGGCTTTATTTTCCCGTATTGGAACCCTGGGTTGTGCAGTCTGTCTTACTCCCCAGTTGTTCCTCCCGGTTTATCTGCACACAAATGTGGGACTGCCTGGTCCACCAGCTGCTTGCTGCCTTGCTTTGAGTCTTCTCTGAGCCGGCTTCCCATCTCTGTCCCTCCTACTAGTCTGGATGTATGTTTCTTCTTCAATTCCTTGGTTGTTGGACTCCTAGACAGTTCAATTTTCTGGCAGTTCTAGTTGTTTTTTTGTTTTTAAATTGGTTGTTGTCTTCCTTTTGGTTGTGTGAAGAGGCACAGCACATTTATCTATGCCTCCATCTTGGCTAGAAGTCACAATTTTATTTTTGAATTGCAGTTTATGTTCAATATTGTGTTAGTTTCAGGTGTACAGCATAGTGGTTAGATAATCATATACTTTACAAAGTGTTCCCCCTGATACTTCCAGTACCCACCTGGCACTATACATAGTTACTACAATATAATTGACTCCATTCCTTATGCTGTACATCTCCATGTCTGTTTTGTGACTACCAGTCTGTACTTCTCAATCCCTTCACCTTTTCAATCCAGTCCCCCAATTCCTCTCCCTTCTGCCAACCATCAGTCCATTCTCTGTATCTGTGAGTCTGTTTCTATTCTGTTTCTATTTGTGAGTTTGTTTACTTTGTTCTTTAGATTTTACATATAAGTGAAATCATATGGTATTTCTGTTTCTCTGTTTGACTTATTTTACTTAGGATAATACTCTCTAGGTTCATCCACGCTGTCACGAATGGTAGGATTTTGTCCTTTTTTATGGTTGAGTAATATCCCCTTGTATATATCAGCAATTTTCAACCAATATGCCATGGTAGGCACACTGGTATGCTGCAAAAATTTTTAAAAATATATTTTATTGATTATGCCATTACAGTTCTATTTCCCCCCTTCATTCCCCTCCACCCTGCACGCCCCTCCCCCACTATCCCCCCCTTTAGTTTATGACCACGTGTCTCAAGTTCTTTAGATTCTATATTTCCCATACTATTCTTGCCCTCCCCCCTATATATTTTCTACCTACCGTCTATGTTACTTATTTTCTGTACCTTCTCCCCCCTTCTACTTCTTCCACTCCCCTGTTGCTAACCCTCCATGTGATCTTCATTTCTGTGGTTCTGCTCTTGATCTAGCTGTCCTCTTAGTTTGTTTTTGTTTTAGGTGTGATTCTTAATAACTGTGAGTTTGCTGTCCTTTCACTGTTCATCTTTTTTATCTTTTTCTTAGATAAGTCCCTTTAACATTTCATATAATAAGGGCTTGGTGATGATGAACTCCTTGAATTTGGTCTTATCTGAGAAGCACTTTATCTGCCCTTCCATTCTAAATGAAAGCTTTGCTGGATAGAGCAATCTTGGTTGTAGGTCTTTGGATTTCATGACTTGGAATACCTCTTTCCAGCCCCTTCTTGCCTGTAAGGACTCTTTTAAGAAATCCACTGACAGTCTGATGGGAACTCCTTTGTAGGTGACTGTCCCCTTATCTCTAGCTGCTTCTAGAATTCTCTCTCATTTTAATCTTGGCTAATGTAATGATGATGTGCCTTGGTGTGTTCCTTCTTGGGTCCAACTTCTTTGGGACTCTCTGAGCTTCCTGGATTTCCTAGAAGTCTATTTCCTTTTCCAGATTGGGGAAATTCTCCTTTATTATTTGTTCAAATAAGCTTTCCACTCATGGCTGTTCCTCTTCCCCTTCTGGTACCCCTATAATTCGGATGTTGGGACGTTTAAAGATGTCCTAGAGCTTCCTAAGCCTCTCCTCATTTTTTTGAATTCTTGTTTTTTCATCCTTTCATGTTTGGTCATTTTTTTCCTCCTTCTGGTCCACTCCTTTGATCTGAGTCCCAGTTTCCTTTCCATTACTATTGGTTTCCTGTGCATTACCATTCATTTCAATTAGTTTTGCCTTCATATGTTCCTCTAATTTGTGACTATAATCAGCCAGTTCTGTGAGCATCCTGATCACCAGTGTTTTGAACTGTGCATCTGAAAGTTTGGCTATTTGTTCATCACTTATATTTATCGGCTCTGGGGCTCCGAGTTGTTCTTGAGCCATGTTTTGATCTGTTTGTGCCTGTTACGTAGGAAGAGGTGTTCTCCAGGGCGGGGCTACCCAGGTTGCTGGTTTGTGACACTGTATGTGGGGGCAGGGTCAGAGAGGGACAATGGCGGTCCCCTCTGCCACTTTCCACCACTGGGGCCTGCATGGTCTCTCACTGCTCGCTCCTTCACCAGTTTATCTGTGCTCGAATGTGTGACCACAATTCGCCCTCAGTGGGTCTGCCCGCTTCTCCACACCTCGGATCCGCCCACAGCTGCTGGCACACCTGGGTTGCGTGCCCAGGTTGGTCCAGTGGATCTTTCCTGCCCGACCCCGCTCTGCTGCTGGCTCTGCCCCTCTTATAGGTTTGTCTGAAGGATTTGTTGTTGTCAGACTTCCGTGTAGTTCAATTTTCTGTGTTTTGGCTGTGTTTTTGTTGCTAAAACTTTGTTGTTTTTAAACTTGGTTGTGTGAGAAGACTCAGTGCTTCCACCTACGCCTCCATCTTGGCGGAAGTCTGCAAAAATTTTTTAAAGTGCATTACCTGACTGTTTAGTTAGGGGCACTGACCTCTTTTCCTTTAAATTGTCAAATAAAAAAATGTCAACAACCAACCCATCAACAGTTGTCCAGTGTGAATAAATCAAAATTATACTTATTTTTTGGTCAGATTAGCAAAATCTGACCCCAAAAATTTTAGTCTGTTTTGGTCTGACTCAAAATAGGCCCTCAGAATTCTTTGTATGTTGGATTCTCACTGCCTGGTAATGATGAATGGGCTTTACCTGTATTCTTGTGGAAAATGAACCCAATAAAAGCCTATCAAGGCAAGGGTTGGGGCACACTCCTCTTGAGAGAGTAGCTGTGTGGTTCCTTTTCCTCTACAGGACTTGGTAGTCCATGTGAATTTGTCTCATATCTCATCCATAACACTATGGACACTGTGGACCGGTGCACACATCAGTGGGCACTTGGGCTTCTATTAAATCTTGTCTGTTATAAAAAATGCTGCAATGAACATACGGGTTTTGAGTTAGTGTTTTGGTTTTCTTTGGATATATACCCCAAAATGGAATTACTGGGTCATAGACAGTTCCATTTTTATTTTAAAAAAATTATTCTTACCTGAGGATATTTTTTCATTGCTCTTAGAGAGAGGGGAAGGGACAAAGGAAGAAGAGAGAGAAACACTGATGTAGGAGAGAAACATGATTGATTGCTTCCCATATATGCTCACGCCTAGACCAGGAATGGAACCTGCAACTTAGGTATATGCCCTGACTGGGAATTGAACCTGCAATGTTTAGGTTACAGGCCAATGCTCCCACCAACTAAGATATACTGGCCAGGGTCCATTTTTAATTTTTTGAGTAACGTCCATACTGTTTCACTGTGGCTGCACCAGTCTGCCCTCCCACCAACAGTGCATGAGGGTTCCCTTTTCTCCACATTTATTTTATCCTGAGATAATTTTTTTTTCTTTTTGGTAGAGCGATTTCTTCTATTACATCTTCTGGTGTTGTTTATATATATGAAGACAACTGATATTTCTGTATTATGCTTTTTTTTATACCATCCTGGGTTTTTTCATATTTGGAATACCTTTTCAGCTGACTCTTTTGAGTTCCCTAAACAATCATTTCATCTGCCTGTACCTCCAGAATATTTATTTTATTTTTTATTTTAGAGAGAGGGGAAGGGAGGGAGGAAGAGAGGGAGAGAAACACTGATGTGAGAGAGAAACATCTACTGGTTGCATTTTGTAGGCACCCCAACTGGGAATCAAACTGGTGACCTTTCGGTTTGCCAGCTGATTCTTAACCAGCTGAGCCACACCAGTGGGACCTCCAGAATACTAAATTATGGTGATGTTTAGTTGTATGCATATGTTAAATTATTTATATGCATATTTTCTAACAAAACCTCTCTAGCTGGCTGTTTAACTGAAAAGCAATATAAGCTGTTAAATATAAACACAAGCAAAACATCCTAACCAACAATCACCTGAAAAAATCAAACAACCAGCCGATAAGTGTTTTCATATGCAATTGCTTGTGAATCAGATTTGTCTCAATTTAGTGAAAATAAAATAAAAGTGAAGTATTTGGGTTCTGATCTTCCTTAAAATTCACTGTTTTCATGTATTAGTCTTATAATAAATACATGTAACAAATTTGAGCTGATAAACTATTCTAACAAAATACTGCTTTTATTATCTATTTTTATGTTGTATATTCACATAAGGTTTTCTTTGAGGACTGTGTTTAGGTGATAAGAAAAATCGAAAGCCCTGGATTTACTCCTCTTGTCTCTCACTTTCCTGGCATAGAACTTGTCATTGTAAGCCCAGTGTCAGTAGGTCAATGGCCAACAGTCCCTGTCTTTGTGCCAGAGATATCCGCAGAAAGGGAATCTTAGACTCCTATAAGTGACATTATTAACAATACTAATTGTTCATTTACCTGCAACATATGGATTGTTAAGATAAGGCTGGGTGGGAACCTAACTCCAAGCTTATCATTCATCAGAATGTAAAGGAAATGACTCATTGACACTCAACCCAAAGACCTTGCCTGGAAAACACAGCTCAGAATTGCATCATCAAGCATTTGAAAACAAAGTGTTTGAGGAAACAGTTTGGAAATCAATTCCCATTACTTTCTCTTATTAGCTTAGCTATTTGTTTGTGTTAATAGTGGTAACCACCAACGTGTTTTGTTTAGCAGCTTATTATTTGCAGTAACCGTGGGAGGCACCATCACTCATTGTACCAGTGAGGAGAGTGAGGCTCCCAGAGGTTCAGGGACTTGCCCAGGGTTGCGTAGGTAGAGTGTGGTAGTAGAGTCAGAATGACTAAATCTAGGTCTGCCTAGGAAGGGGGACGGCATGAATTATATTGTGTAACTTCATCTTTTAGAAACTCAGTTTTCCGGGGTGCAGAATGAATGTACTGGTTGTTTTGCAGTATTATAAGAATGAAATGAGATAATGTAAGAACAATCTCTAGGTTACTTCATTTATTTTTTAGTGCTTTACTCTTGGTGTCATGTTTATAGTTCTGTATCTATAGCCTTAATCAGTATAAATTAGGATATTACTATATTGAATCCTTAGTATAATACTCTTCCTGAGACTAACTTATACCACATTTCTTTTTTAGTTACTAACATCCCCCCACTGCCCACTTTTGGGCAAAGGGCCAAGAGTATTTTGAGGGGACTAAGATGAACCTAGAATTTATTGAATCGTACTATTAAATAGTCAAAGTGAAGTTACAATACATTTACAAGGCAATACACCTAAAGGGGCAATAAGCAGTGTGTATAAGCAAAATCATGAAAATCCATTTATCTGCCAACACATTTATGTAAGAGATTACACCACTGGTCAGGAATTTCCTGCCGTATGTCATTTTTTTTCCTAGGGAACTTTTCAATAGCTTATAATGGGCTGTTGTGCTTCTTCAGGCTTGGCTGTTATCAGTTCCACTCAGATATTCCTTCCTATTCAGCTGGAGTGTTTTGTGACACTTAGGAATGAGTGCATCTCTATTTTAATATTACCACGTTGATTTATATCACAGGAGTCCCATCATCTCTGCTTCTGCACACACAGGACTGCTGTAAGGGCTTCCCTTTTCAAACATACATTAATTTTTGAACTTCCAGGAAATGGGTGCCATAAAATCAAAAGCTGCATGTGAATTTTATAAGAAATAATTTTTCATTAAAATAATATGCAAAGGTAACAATTGAGGAAATTTTCTAGGTATGTGAACACATACATTTCAGTGTTTCTAATTATATAAATAAAGATAAGTAAAAGGCAGAGCCCGTGGAATAATATTTTACGTGTAGCAGAAAACCGGAGTTGAGCCTGGGCTCTGCAACCTACCCTGTGAGCATGGGCAAGACACTTGGGGTGGCCTGGTCCCACTTTCCTCAGCTGTAAAAATGCCACTGTATCCTTTCCCTAGAAAATTCTAGTTTACAGATATGGTGTAAAACTTGACTCATGCAGCCTTATTTCAATGTGGTTGAATATGCAAATTCAATCTTTAGCAGTTTCAGTGTTTGTACATGTAATTGGTAAATAGAAAATAATGTGAAAGAAAAATGTAGATTTAATGTTTTCTAACTTTCAATGGAAGAACAAGGTATTATGTTATATTTTAAAAATTAGATTTAGCAGTAGCTGATTTAATGAATTACTTAACCACCTAAATATAAACTGACTTTAATCTTCTTTTCATTTTATGAATTTTATATCATCAATCTGCCAACAAAGAGAAAAAATTAATATTTTCTCAAAATGGCTTTTGTATCAATTGCATACAACTGATGTCAATTGCACCATATCAGATATTTTGATTGAATTAAATTGACATTTCTGGTATGTTATACAGGCCTAAAGATTAAAAATATTATAACTCTTCTCCTTGACTATGAGAATGGAATTAATTCCAAGAAATGAAAGAATAGGTAAGTACATGACTCTCTTGGAAAATGTCATTGTGCTAATGGGTAAAGGAGAAAGTAAACTAGAGGCTCACACCTTTGCAAAGGAGATGGCGAAATTATCACCTTCTGCAGGTGATATGATTGTCTGTTTGGTAAAACTAGAAAATCCATTGCAATACTTTTGAAACAATAAGAGAATTTAGAAGAAGACAGGTTAAAAGTAAATACGTTAAACCCAATAGCTTTCTTATATACCAAAAAAATCAGAGAATGGTTATTAATAATCAAAATATGAAGTACATAGGGTCTTTATGGAAAAAGTCATTAAACTGTACTGAAGGACATAAAAGAAGACTTGAAATATACAAAAATAAGTAGTTCTCACTTGGAAGTATTCAATGCCGTAAAGTTGTTAATTCTTCCTAAAATAGTCTCTTTATTCAGCAGTAGTCCTATTAAAATCTTATTTTTTTTTTGAATTGGTCGAGTTAGTTCTGTATTTCATGGGAGGATGGTCATATAAAAAGAACTGGTGAATTGTTGAAAAAAGGTAATGGCTGTATACAGGACGATTTTCTTCACCAGAGAGCCGTTCATTTGACAAACGTTTTCAAGGATCTACTGTGTGCCTTGCACTGTCGTAGTCGCTGGGGACGCAAAGGTAGACATGACCGGCCAGAATCTCTGTTCTCATGGGACCGGGTTCAGGGATTCAGACAATCTGCAAATAAGTAAAATATGTGGGATGCCAGATGGTGACATGTAATAAGGTGCAGAATAAAACAAAGAAGGGACTAGACAGTGGTAGGGTGCAGGGCAGGGGTTGGGGATAGACAGAAGTTGCAGTTGTAAATAGGGTGCTCAGGAAAGACCTCACAGAGACGGGGGTATTTGAGTAAAAACCTGCAGGAGGGGAGTCCTGAGGTTGTCTGGGATATTAAAAGCTACCGTAATTAAAACCACAGAAAAATGGAACAAAATGTTCAGTTTAGAGGTTGGACCGAATATATATGATGATTTAGCATGTGATAGAGTGACCCAAAAGGTGGACTGTTTGTAAATGGTGCTGGAATAACTTAGCCATTTTGAAAAATAAAAATAAGAGTTGGGACTAGAATAAGAAAATAAAACTATATTTTCTTATTCTAATTTTTACCCTTTCTGAAATTAGTGTGTACATTTAATGTGGTAATGTCTTGTTCCCTTGCTTGTAAGAGCCTAATTGATAGTACATATTCTAATCATTTGCCTGTTAGAAACCAGAAATAAAGTTATACAGAAAGTTTTAGGAAGCAAAAAAACTCCTTTTACATACTCCAATAGCAAATATGAAAAGAATGAGACTACAATTCACGAAAAGAGAAATACAAATAGCCAACAAAAGTAAAAATATGTTCAACCTCTTGATAATCAAAGAAAAGTAAGCTGAAACAATGTTGAGATGCAATTTTTTACCTCTTGGGTTGGTAGGATTCAGTAAGACTAGTTATGAGAGGCGAAGCTGGGGAAGGGGAGGGCGTGTTTGCGTTCCCGTTTATTACTAATGGGAGCATAAATCTGTAAAGTTTTTCCTCAAAACTAAACATGTTCATGCCTTTTAAGATTTTTCACATTTTCTCAGGTATAATCAAACTAGTGATTAAAGATTATGTATGAGAATGTGCATCTCAGCATTTTATAATAGTAAAAAACTGAAAATGATCTTTCAAAAAATTTTCAATTATAGGTTTACATTCAATATTATTTTGTATTAGTTTCAAATATTTACTAGCATAGTGGTTAGACCATAGTATACTTTACAAAGTGACCCCCCAATATTTTAAATACCTACCTTGTACCATACATGGTTATTACGATATTATTGACTACATTGCCGATGCCGTACACATATCTCTCTGACTATTTTGTGACTATCAGTTTGTACTTCTTAATCTTCACTTTTTTTCGCCTGGTCCCTAACCCCTTCCCATCTGGCAATTGGCAGTCTGTGGAAATGATCTTAATGCCCATTAATGGGGAAATGGTTAAATAGACCACAGTATATACAGAGTATGGAATGCTATGCAGTCATTATTTATTTATATAGAAAGATGTCCACAGTAAATACTTAAAAATAGTGATTTGGGAAGACAGCATGATGATTTCTTACAAAGCCAAATGTAGTCTTATCATATGATCAAGTACTTCTAGGTATTTACCCAAAGGAATTGGAAACTTATGTGCATAGAAAAACCTGCACATTAGTAGTTACTGCAGTTTTATTCACGAATGCCCGAAGTTGGATGCAGTCAATCCTTCAGTACGTAAGTGGGTAAGTAAAGTGGTACAGCAATAAAAAGAAATGAGCTATTGCATCAGGAAAAGACAGAGAAGAAATGGAGAAACTGTAAATGCATATTGCTAAGTGAGAGATAGTCTGAAGGGTTATATGATATATGATTCCAAATAAATGACATTCTAAAAAAGGCAAAACCATGGAGACAGTAAATAGATCAGCGATTGCTGGGGGCTGGGGGCAGTGAGGTCTGTATTCCTGAGGGAATTGTTCTGCAGAAACCCAAGGAATGAAGGTATTTCTCACTTACTAATATTTTCTTGACTATTGTGCATTGAGCACCGACCCAATCTATACCCAAAGATCAACCTGGAGGAGGGGAGGGGGCATGGACTATGCATGGGTAGAGGTAGGGGAGGTGGTGTTGGGCTGTTTGGGAATTAGAGCCACTGGAAGGACCTGGAGGCTGCTCCTGAGGCTTCCCGTGCTAAGTGCCCTACGTGGATTCTCTAATTGTTCTGGTTAACGAGGCTACCAGGTGGCAGATATTATCCATACCTAAGAAATGAGGAAACGAACAGGCTTTGTGAGAAGCAAGTTCTCACAACTAGTGAAGGGCAGAATGGAGACCGAACTCAGGGGCATTTGGACCCCAAGCCTGTGTGCTTTAACCGTGATGCGTGTGCACATCTAAGGTGAGGTTATGATAATTTTTCCCAATTGGTTTCTTGGTCAACTGCCCCCAATTTTTTTTAACACAAGTGGCACATGCTCAGTTTATTTTTATTCAAAGATAAGAGCATATAGAGTGATATAGGTCCTTTTATGGCTTGTTGAAGTTTATATTGAGTCCTTGTTGCACATCTGAATGACCTTATTAGTTGAAAGTAGCTCCTTAATTACTGTATAGGGTCGTAAAATGTACTCTGTCAATTTCTAATTTTTCTTTTCCTGGAAAAGTGTGGTAATTTGCATTTGTGTCTCTATTCCTGTGCTTTTGGCAGTTGCCAGAGACCTCAGGTATTAAACGTTAGTGAACTATTGCATAAGCATTAGTGAACTATTAGTTTTCTACATTGTATGGGAGGAAAAAGTGAATCTGAGGGACAGAGCCTAAGGATGTGAAGTTTCAGCTGCGGTCTCGTGTTCCTCTGGGCAAAGTCACAGCAGTCTGAAGCTGTTTCAGATGGCTCTCAGCTGCTCTTAGTTTTCTTGGCAATATTTGGCAAAGACCACAGGCAGAACAATATAGCCAGACTGAGTGGTTCCTTTTTTCTGCAGGAGAAAAAAATTCACAAAATCTGAAATTTTATGAAACTATTCCCATGTCTGGTAACCATCAAATATTTGTTGAGTAGTAGATGCCGGAATACTATGATAAACTAGGCATTGCTCCTGCTTTTAAGGAGCCCACAGACGAGAAGGGAAGACCACATATAAATAAGTTTTATTTACCCCAGGGTATCTGGGGTTGCAATCACCGGGCCTTTGTGAGAGCACCCAGGAGAGGCCCTGACTTGACCGAAGGGGTCAGAGACATTGTCCGGAAGAGGTAACACCCGTTCTGAGTAGCACTGGCTGCATAATTCATGGAGTCCAGTGCGGAACCAAAATGCCAATCATTTATTCAAAATTGTTAACAATTTCAACATGGCAACAACAGAGCATTAAATCAAGCATAGGCGCTTCTAATTGATTTTCCCCACTTAGACTGTAACGCCCATAGTGGGAAAATTACAAAATGAACCAGTTTGGGCACTCAGGCCATTCATTTCTTTTGAAATGTTATTATTACACAAGCAACACCTTGTGGATCTAAGAGAATATATTTAAATCATTTTATGTGGCCATGACAATTTTTGGAAGAATCCTATTAGAATAGGTCATTAATGTTTATTACTTATTCTTTTGATATCTAAATATAGTTTATTATATTCATGTAATATGTAACATATTACAGATATTGCTATACATTAATGATATAATATAGTAGAATATATAACAGCATATACTTAATATATGTATATTATAACTATTAATATACATTATTTTGTGTATATTTACACATAAATTAAATATATATAACCATATTGTTTACACGGGGCAGATTTAAGATAAAAGAATTAGCAAAATATTATCTTTTCTTAAAAAAATAATGGTGAGGCAAAGCAGTTTCTCCCTAGGAAATTTGTATTTCTTTCATATCAGTAGCCAGTTTTTTTCTGATTGTCCTGATGGATTGGGCCCTGTCTAAAAACTGGGACAAAGAGGGGAGCAGGGTGGAAATAGACTTGTCCTCTTGGAGGGAGAAGGCAGCAAATAAACAATTAGGCAAATACATAAGTACAATACTAGGCCAACAGAACATTAATGAGTGTGTGAGAATGATGGTTAACTTACAGCTATTTCAAGGAAGGGAAGTAACATTTAGTGAGCACCTAAGTTTCAGCTGGTTTATTTGTCATCTCATTTCAATCTTACAATAACCTTGTGAGTGGGTTCATTGAATAGAAGAAAAAATCCACAGAAGTCAGTGGGCTTTTCCAAGATTATCCAGCTGGTAAATTGAAGACTGAACTTTTGATTTTTACCTCTTTCTTCTTCTTCATGCCTAATGATGATTATTTTTTAAGTAGGAAAACCATGTATCTTTTTGTCTATAGGGAGAAAGTAGAACCACAGTTCTGTCACTTGATAGCTATGTGATTTCTGGTAAGTCACTTCCTGTCTCTAAGCCTCTGCTTCCTCATCTGCAAAAGGAGAGAGTGTCGGCTTTCAGGTTTTATGATCTCACACTTCGAATCAGTGAGGTCTGACTTAATGAGTTTTACGAGACTGGTGCTAAACCCCGATGCCGATTCTCCCTGGTGCTGTGCACAGGGTTTGTGCAACTCAGGCTGCTTCCTCAGGGAGTAGCTTGGAGGCCTTGGAGGCCTGAGTCCCTGAGTCTGTTGAAGGATCTCCCTTTCCTCTGTGTCTCACTCTCAATATTTTTACAGGCTGGGGAAAAGTGAGTCTGTAGTACACTTGGCCCTGTATCCTCAATACAGGGGGTTCAAGGTGACTTTCAAGTCTCAACAAAGTCAGAAGCACCAGGGAGTTGTCATTTTCTTTTTCTTTAGCTCCCTGGATGCATGTATCAGATTTTGGTACAAAATGACAGAGTACAGTTCAGGAGAGTACAGTTCAAAAAATGACTTTGGAAGAAGCCCTGAAAGCGATTCAGTTTCAAGTCACAAGATCAATTATACAAGGTCCTGAAACTATTGATACTGAGTATTACAACAGATCCGTGGCACAGGTTCAGAAGGTGATTCAGGATGTCTCCTTCCTCGGACATTAAAGCTCATTACCTGAAAATTACTCAGCCTTGGCCCTTAGGGAAATGTTAAGTGCCCGGCCCCAATGGCATAATCCTATTTGAAACACCAACTTCCCACGATGATGTACAATGTAGAAAGAGAAAGGGCAATTATCTGGGTTAGACCTCATCAATTTGATGATTTCCAAGGACAGATCTCTAGATAAATATGTGTCTGTCCTATAAGGGATCTGTGGACTTTTAGCTGTGTGCTTAGAATAAACATCTAGGCAGCAGGTAGAAAAGGGGGAATAAATTCTCACTTTTTAATGTTCCTGCCTATAAACAGTCTGTGACAGAATGAACTTCATTTGATGATAATTTCTATTCTTGCCTGCAAACTGGGGATATTAAATCCTGCTTCGCAGGGGTGTGATGTGGGCAGCATGAGGTAATGTAACCAGAGGCTTCACAAGGTGTTTGGCACAGAGTAGGTGTGGAGTGGATGTCGGTTCTGCCCTCACACTCTGCTCATCACGTACCTGTCTGATGTCTGTTCTGTGCTGGTCTCCGTGCCTCACGAACCATAGAGGGAGATGTGAGAACTTGCCCTCAACAAGCGTGAGTTCTAGGAAGGAAGATTAGATGCATAGACAGACAACTACTTGTGAGGTTTGAGGGAGCCCAAGAAATAGCACCCCATTTCCTGGTTGAGTTGGGAACCAGGAGGTTGAGAGAGGGCCCCAGGGGTCTGTGGACTCTGGAGAATGTGGTGGGAATCTGTTAGTCCAAGGCACCTGGTAGTGCTTTAGTCAGCAAGGGGCGGGTGTCCCCAGTTGGAGCCACTGGCAGCCTAATGAACCGCAGTCCTGTGGTGGGAGAGCAGAATGGCACAGGAGGCTGCCCTGCGGGGGGGAGGGGGGGGCCTGTGTTTAGTGGGCTCAGAGATGGGGGGAGGGGAGCATACCTGTCACGGAGCCTTCTCCACGTGGGGGCATGAGACGGGGAAAGGAATAAGAGAAAATTCTAATAAAGGTTGTTTTCAGTTTCAGTGAAATGACTAAGAAAAACTGACATTAATGCTACTAATACCGCATGACCGGTTGATTTATATGGTTCCCAATCCAGACTCTGAATGAGAATCACCTATGGAGATTTAAAGTTACCAATACTGGGGATTCTAAATTGGAGGATTTGGGATGGGATCAGGATATCTCAATTTTAAAAACCTTCTGTAGGTCATTCCGACAGACATCCAGGGTTTTGATCCACGCTGTTGAGCAATGGTGGGCTTGGTAAATCTTTTTTAAAAATACTCTTTGCCGAAATAGGTGAGAAGATCAAGGGCGTAGAGAGATAGACCCGTGAGTCCTTCTTCTTCTGTATAGTTTTCTTTTTTTGTAAAAATGACCCCAGAGATATATTTTTGCTTATCTTTGTTCTTTACTTTGTATGAGCAAAGCCAACATTTCAGAAAATGATCTCCCTAGAAACAAATATAAATGCAATAGATTTAGTTGCAGATTTACCTAGTTTTTAGTGAGTGCCTATCATGTGCTAGGAACTGTGCTAAGTAATCTCATATGTGGTTTTTTCAGATGAGAGAGTTAGGCTCTAAGTGTAATAGGATTCATGAAGGCATTGTGATCTGGTGAGAATGTTTAGAGACCATGAGTTAAGAAAAGTTTACCTGCACATAATACTGAGAGCTGATGAAGACATGTATACATTACTGGAGACACTGAAAATTAATACAACCTTAAAAAAAAGATTTTATTTATTTATTTTTAGAGAGAGGGGAAGGGAGGGAGAAAGAGGGAGAGAAACATCCATGTGTGGTTGCCTTTCTCACCTCCCCTACCGGGGACCTGACCCACAACCCAGGCATGTGCCCTGACTGGGAGTTGAACCAGTGACCCTTTGGTTTGCAGGCCAGTGCTCAGTTCACTGAGCCACACCAGCCAGGGCTCTAGTACAACTTTAAAAAAAATTAAATTTATTGGGGTAACACTGGTTAATAACATTATATAAATTTCAGGTGTACAACTTTATAACACAACATCTGTATACTCCATTGTGTTGCTCACCACCCAAAGTCTAGTTTTCTTCCATCACCATGTATTTGACTTCCTTTACCCTATTTGTCTCCCCACTCCATCCTCCCCTTTGGTAACAATTATTCTTTGGTACTACTGTTTGAATACATATTTGCTTATGTATCTTAAAGACTATATCTATGTAAACGTTCTTATCATTTCACTCATTACCTCAATTTCTGGTAATTATTTTAAGGAAACACTTTTTCAAAGTGAAATGCTGTACATGGAAAGAGAATAATTGCTATGTTTTTAAATTATAGCAACATTTACAAATTACAAAATATTGTCAGGAAAATGATAAGTAAGCTATTGCATAATGAATAATGACTTAATTAAACATTATACAGGCACTTAAAACCAATAATTATGAAGTCTGTGCAGCAACAGGTACATTGCTTATGACTAATTGTGAAATGAAAAGTGTGTGCTTGGACACCGTATAAAAGTTATTCACTAGCAGTGGAAGGGAGGGGATGTGAAGACGGAAAGTGGTTTGTGTGTTGTAGGAGCAGAATTCAGAATTTCAGCCTGTTTTTTTCCTTTTTGAATGTGGCTGATAGATATTGGTTGGGTTACCCAGTGTCCCTTCCCACTCTGTATAGACCCAAGAGGAAAAAGAAACTCCATAACTAGCTGATGAACTGTGATGATGTATGCCTGGATTTTTAAGTGGCCTTGTGGGTTTTTTTTCCCCTCTGCCAAATGCTGAAAACTTGCCTGCAGTAAGAGATAACCAAAAATTAGGGAGATAGATCTGGAGTCAGAGAGATGGAAGGATGGGTGGATGGATGGATGGATGGATGGATGGATAGATAGATTGGCGAACCCACCCAATGAATCTCCAAGACAAACCTCTACATTTGTCATTTCTGTGAGCCCACAAAGTTCCTTTCTTATAACAGGAATTAGACCTACACCAGACCTCTTGTTAGTCAGTTGCAATTGAAAAAATTCTGACAATAGAATTTATTTAATTTTTTAAAGCTTTTATTCAATATTTGAATTTGCCAAGGTTGTTACTTGTTTGTTTTTAAGTACTCATATATATCCTTTACTTTTTTGGAAGTTCACTGGAACATTTTGTACTTGTGTGTAAATTCTGCATTTATGAATCATTTCTTGTTAAATGACCCATAGATTTGTGCTCCCTATTGAACTTCAACTTCCTCCCATGTCTCTTTCTCGGCTTTTCCTGTAGCATCAGCTTTATTAATTGTTTTCCTACATCCTGCTTTTGACAGCAGCTCCCCTGAAAATGCTTTCAAAAGGGTGGACTGAACCACAATGTGAATTCAGATCTGCACAAGGCAGGATCGGATGGGGAAGTTTGAAATAAATCAACATATATTTAGCATGTACTGTATGCCATGTACTATACCCCCACACTGGGGCTTCTCAATGACAATAAAAATAAACAGAGCCCCTTCCCTTAAGGAGTTTCTGTCTGTGGGTGCATGTGTGTATTCACTGCAGGTACTGGGTGGGAGTCAAATCTGGGAGTTTGTTTAGCACTTACTACTGATGTGCTTAATATCTCTGTACAAGGCAACAGGATAATAACGCACACTTACTGAACTTTTACTCTGTGTCACACCTATATGTGGGAGGGCTCTGCCCACAGGGCCCCCCACCACCACAGATGAGAATAAGTCTACTAACACCTGATCTGCTTGGGGAGGAGAAGTGGGCAATCTCTCAAAAGAGAAGGGCCAAGAGCCTTTTCCTCAACAGGCTTTTTTTGGGTTCATTTTGCACAGGAATATAGGTAAAGCTCATTAATCATTTGTCAGGCAGTAAGGATCAAATAATAGATAATAAACAAAGAACTAAGGGCTTATTCTGAGTCAGGGTCTGTTAGCTAAGGGGCTACAAAACTTTGGGAAACAAACTCATTTCCTGTTCTGGCTCTTATAATTTAATTGGGAGCATTCTTAGCAAAGCAGGTTCCACAGGATTTTATGTATTCTTTCTTAGGCCTGATCACCCTGGGGAACCCGCCCTTTCCAGCACAGGGCTGCACGGCCCTCTGTCACTGTTTCAGGCTTAAGTCAGTCAAAGGAAGTAAGGCAGCCAAGAGATTAGGAGACTTCTCTAGGACAGAATGAGGACTCAGGCTACGTCGAAGCTAAGGGGCCAAGGTCCATCACCCACTTTTGCTATAGCCTCCCAAGTCCTTCCTTGGGGGCCCCCATGACTATGCCTGTCTTAGATCATCACTCCCTTGAGGAATCTTACCTGTCGTTGGCTAATGGATCATGCATTGGGGGCCACGCAGGGTGAAGAAAAAGAGGCAGAGGTGGCACTCTGGCCTAAGAATGCCAGGGAGATAAGCTTTGTCTCCTTAGTGGCTTATGGTCCAAAGGTCATTCACTCAGCCTTAGCCATAGGGGGGGGGGAGCGGTTACAGCTTCTGAAACCAGGCAAGGTGGTTCCCAACACCTATAGGCATCAGTTACTGTCTTCTCCATCTACTGGATAAGGAAACTGAGATGAAATGAGGATATTTAATGTGTCCAAGGAACAGAGATGCATTTAACTTAAGGCAGTCTCCTCATCTCTGAACGATGCTGCTTATACAATACTGTAAGAAAAAAATCTGCTCAGAAATGCTGAATCTGATAGTTAAATCAATTTTTAATTTTTTTTGAAAAGGATTTATTGAATTAAATCTTGGTGGTGTGGTATACAGATATCAGGGCAGGATGAAATGAAGGGAAATTTTCTTCTCAACTTGTTTTACTTTTAGCCATTCAACAGGTGTTTACTGACTTTATGATACTGAGTAAGTTTCGTAGAAAGCCCTCAGTTTGGTAAAGATGGACAAAAACCAAATACTGTGAGAGCACTGAGAGGAGGAGTGGGGGAAGTGGGAAAGGTCATGAAATAGTTGACAAGGAAGCCAAGCATTGACATGTGAGTAGGAATTCTTCAGTGGATGCTTTGGGGATGGGGTGAGGGATGTGGAAGGGCAGGGGTGGTGCTGGAAGAAAGGCCTCTGGGAGGGTCTGCTTCTAAGTGCGCTCAGGAGTGTCCTGCAACTGGTTCCTAAGTGCAGGACTAGAAAGATAGGTGGAAGCTGAGCAAGCTGAGGAAGAGCATTTGGACTTGTCTTTGAGGTGAGGGCTATGTAAACATTTTTACTGGTATACACCTAACAGTAAAAGGAACTTAGACATGACCCCTCAAATATGTAGTTATTTAATAATTTATACACGTTTATTTATATACATATGCTATAATACTAGTCTATTATATCTTTTACAAAATACACAGAGGCTATGTGGACAATATTTAAAGGTTGTCTATATAATAGATGGTCCCACAAAATTATTATTAAATATTAGAATGAGCAATGTGTTTGAAAATGTTATATAGTTTTGAAAACTTTGGTTTAATACTTTTTGATAGGGTAATTTAAAGGGTTGGTTATAAGTTCAGTTTATTTTGGTTTCTATTTTAATGAAAAGAAGATATTTCACAAAAAGGTTGAGTTTGTTGGCAGTATTAATCAAATCATTATGGTATTTTTTTTCAATCGCAAGCACTATGCTTAGGTTTTTCTTGAAATTTAGTTAATAACGTTCCATCTTCCCTGATGTTAATCATTCCTGTAAGCTGTTTGGAAGGTGTTGCATTTTTGTATTGTTAGCAGTTGGTTTATACCCATGGATAGTCTTTCTGTGGAATATGTAAAAATAGCCTAGGAAAATCTGTTTCTAAATACTTCTTTAATGTTCAAATGGGGGATTTATTTTTTGTAATAATTCACATTCATATTATTTTAACCATCAACTCATTAATGATGGGGCAACATTTCCTCCATTGTATGACTTATTTCTTGCTTTGTGACAAATTATCCCCCAAATTAGTGGCCTAAGACAACAGGCATTTGTTATCTCATAGTTTCTGTGAGTCAGGAACCTAGGAGTGTCTTAGCTGTATTCTTTTGTCTCAGGGCTGCAGATGAGGTGTGGAACAGCCCTCTAGTCAGCACAGGGTGGACTTGGGGAGAAGCTGCTTCCAAGGGCATTCGCATTCCTGTTGACAGGTCTCAGGTCCTCCTGGCTGTTGGCCAGAGACAGGAATTTCTTGTCAGTGGGCTTCTCCATAAAGACAGAGTGAGAGAGGGTGAATAAAATGGAAGTCACCGTCATTTTGAACATAGTCCCGGAAGTCACTTTTGCTGCATTGTGTTTGTCAGGAAGAGAATCCCAGCTCTAGACCACACTCAGTGAGGGGATTGCATGAGGGCCTGGGTATCAGGAAGAGGGGATGGAACAGGGAGGGGGTGGGGGCAATCTTGGAGGCTGCCTACCACACACCCATTTTCAAAATAGCAGATTAATTTAGAAAAGCAGTTATTCTTTCACTCACCATTGAAATGTCATCTTTATCTTGAAGAGACATATTAATTTCTTTTTCTGAAAATATCTGAATAATCCTGACAGCCACTAGCTGTCATGGGAGAGGTCAGACAACTTGGGAATCTTGTTTTTCATGAGTAAAAATGTGAAAATCTTCTTTTAATGAGACAATTCTTTTAAGTATTTTGATGTAAAATAACTAGCAAACTGGTTTTGGTGGAAACTTTTTCATCTAACCTAAAATAATTGTAAAGATTTACTGTATGAAAGCCTTGATTTGTATAGCTTTAATGACCAGTGGCCCTCTTTGGCATGTGGAATGCAGTTCATTCCAATATACTGAAGATGAAGAACAGCCGAGGGTGCCGCCCTGGCCCCCCGTTCGTGGGACTCCCCGTCCCCCTTTAGAGAATCTTAGAGGTGTTAGGTGAAGGACAGACTGGGTGAGGGCGCCAGCGTGTCACTCCATGCATTCAATATCAGTCCATTTAAATTGCTTTCAAATTGTATTCATTTTTAACAAAGCTAAAATGATTAAGAATATATGAAGCTGGGCAAAAGTACATTTACAGTTCGTATGGAAAATAATACAATAATTCATAAATAATACAAGAACAAACTCTCTGTTTTGTATACTCACAGCTGTAAACCCAACTTATTGCCCACCCTGTATAAAACCGAAGTGCTCATATTGCTTTTCCTGTCCCACCGTGGACAGCATGATGTACCTGAGGTGCACGCACGCCCCTTTTGGGGACCTCTGCTCTAGATCAGGGATTTGTTATTCATGGGGGATTCACTTTCAAGCAGTGGAAAAAAGTGACCAAAGATCTGATCAAATGTTCAAAAACTTTTAAGAACCTCTAAGTAATGGATAGCCACTGAAAAATTTTAAGGAGATCATGAAGAGATGTAAAATTTAGGAGGCTACATGGGTAGCAGAGTGGAGGGTGGCTTGGAGAGGGTGAGCCCAGAGGCAGGGAGAGCGGTAGCTGCCAGCTCTTTCAGGGAAGCAAAAAGTAATGAGGGATTCAACCAAAGCAATGCCAGTGGAGTGGACAGGGGAGGCTTGTGGGTCATGAAAATCAGCATGTTCCATAACCAAAGGGGTCATTAAGGTGCAACTGAGCATGTGTTCATAAAGGCACTTTAGAGAGAATGCACTCAAAAGACGATTCTGAAATCAGAATTCACAGATAAAGACATTTCGGGTCTTTTGCCTTTTAAAAAATTGTTCTTTTTTTCTTCTCCTTTTTCCCTTTCTCCTTCTTCTCCTCATCCTTTTTCTCCTCCTCCTTCTTCTGGATTCGAGCTGGGAGTTATTAACCTTTAAAAAAATTAATAATCCAGTAATAGAAGAAGGGTATGTGGAAAGAGGGGCCGAAGAATGATTTGGACCCCAAATAAATTTGTGGTCTGATGAACATTTTCTGGATTGAAAAAATATAATTTATTTGAATTCCATAGCTGTGTCTTCTTTAAGAAGGGCGAGGTGTTTTATTTTCTCCTTGCTTTTAGATTTTTAATTTCTTTCTTTGGTTCGTAGGCCAGTGCTCAATCCACTGAGCCACACCAGCCGGGGCTAATTTCTTTCTTTCTATTGTGATGAACATCATTATAGTTTTGTCTGTCATTCATATGGAAAATAATCTCCTGGCCAGTCTCTTATCCCTCTCAAGTAATAAAGTCACATTTCTATAGCATTTCGTACCTCACTCCATGCCTCACTTATACTTCCATATTTAACTAGTTCCTTGGAGTATCCGACTGAGCTGAGAGTTATCTCCTGGGTGTCGTTGTCACAGTGGATTCTCAAGGTGTCTTCCTGGTGCTCAGATAAGACAATTAGTGGGGTGCAGGAGCTTGGGCATCATGCTTGAAGTCATGTGGGACAGAAGGGAGGCAGCTCTGTTTCAACAAGGGCCTCTTTCAGCCCTTGCCTGGCCTCATGTTTCCTGAGCCCCAGCTTGCTCATTGATCCAAAACCAACAATTTGAACACCCTGGCCTTTCCCCACTGCCTCTCTGTAGAGGCTGATGTTATTCCTGCACCCGAGCCAGGGCACCCTCCCCAGGAACATGGAGCCAGTGTGCTGCAGGAGTCCAGGCTGGTGTTGAAGTTGGCGGCTCCTCTCCACCCACAGGCACTTCTCATTGCAAGCGGAGCCTGGGTCTGAGGGTGGGCAGGGTGGTGGCTGTGCAAGAGCCATCTTTCTGAGTGGCAAGTGTCCACAAGCCATCGTGGATTGTTTCCTATGAAATGATCTTCCTAGTCAGATTTATTTTTCCTGTCCATGGCAATGAAATGAGACCTCAGACTGCAAGTATTTTCACCCTGGCTGGTATTAGAGACCTCAACAGCTGAGCTCCTGGCGCACGGATGGAGGTCTTTGGGGAGCCTGAAGAAATCTGACCTCCTTTCCTGACTGCTTCTTGGGAAAAGAGCTCTTGGTTGGCTTAAGAATGTGATTACAATCTTTTGTGGTGACTGTTGGGATTTATTGAGCATTTAATTTAATTTTCTATTTGCAAAACTACTTAAAGGTCTATCAAGATAGTATTTCTTTAAGTTTAGGTATAGGGTTAAGAGGGTCTTTGTGTAATCTGCCTGATATTGAGTAAGTCCTCCACGACCATAGTGTGGAGTTGGATAGAGCTGGCCTATTGTGTCCTGTCAGTGACTTATTAGTTATGTAACCTGGGAGCATTGCTCCCCCGCCCCCCAGCTCCTGTTTTCTCATCTGTAATGCTATCTGCTTTATCATGGAATGAGATTCCTTATTTATCAAGGAATGGAAGTGATGAGTAAAACACTAGGATAGTGACGGTCCCATCGAATTGCTCATTAAGGGAGAATTACTATTTACTCTATAAATTGTCAGCCACGTGGCCTTTGTGGAGGATTGAATCAAGGTTTCTCAAAAGGGATATGCATGTGAGTCTTATGACCTGAGTGAGGAGCATGACCAGCTTAGTCAGGAAGTATTTATAAAACAGTACCCACTGACAACACGGGACTGCTGTTTCAGACATTGTTATCCAAAAAGCAAACATATAAACTTTCTACTCATGAAAACTTGAGTCATATATGGCAAGACATATTAACAAAAAAACATTTACAAAATTTAAAAAAATATATAGGTAGTTTTGTAGTTCTCTAGTTCCTCGTGCAATTTTTAAGAGTAAAAAAATACTTTTGCCTTTACTCATAGATGTTTCTGCCTTTCAGTGATCTAAATGAGAGCAGTGACCTACTCCTGGGGTTGTGAAGTTGTTGTTTGGCTTTGGGCTTGGGGCATTCACATCCCCGTTTGTGATAGTTATAAGTAGAAAGCTGATTCCTGACCTGATCAATACAGATGAACAGGAGAGAGAGAAGTGTGCAACACAATTTACATCTGTGGTTTCCAAAGTGTTCTGGAGAAGTTTGCAAGTTCCTTCACTCTTGCGCTTGTCACTCTTCTATCTCCTACTATCTTTTCTTTGCTCTGTCTTGTCAACTCTGAAGTCGGCCCATCACTGCCCTTCAGAACCCTTTTCCTGGAAGCCTTTGCAAACAGGTGCTGTCTTGCTTCACTTTTGACAGTCATTCTGCTAAGCCCTGTGTCTTATGGATGTTCTCCCTCCTGAACACTGACATGCCTGTCTTTATATAGCCCCATCTGCCTTTGTGTTTCCATGTCTGTCACTTGGCATTTACCAGTATTTATCCTCTCTCCTCCAGCAGAGCTCATGAGGATAGAGAGCCTATGTTCCTTTTCATGTAATGCCCCATATTAAATGAATTATGGAGACAATGAATAAAGGGTGTGTTGGGGAAAGCTCTCACTCAATACACTTTTTGTGTTTTAGTTTAGTAATTCTCATCTTAGTCTGATATCTTATTATTAAATACTTACAAGGCAAGGTTCTGCATTTTTTCTTGCTGGAATGTGCACAAGTTTGGACTGGTGGACAAGTCAAAAACTGTAAGGAATTTAAAAGCCATGGTTTACTGAGAAAGTCAGCCTGAGAGAGAGACAGAAAGAGGGGATTAGAAAGTTCTGCAGATGGAACCCAGGGAGTGAGACCTTGCCAGGCTGCTTGTAACTTACCAATAATGCTCCCCACTGATGTGGTACAACTGGCCCTAGGTGAGCGCTCTGAAGTTACCTGATGGAAGAGTGAAGAAAAAGGGACTATAAGTACTTTCCCCATTCTTAGCCCAATTCAGTCAGTAGTAGTGGTAATTGCTACCATTTAGTGAGCTTCTTACTATGTCCAGACACTATGTTAATTAAAAAAAAAAATAAAGTCTCACTTAATCCTCATAAAACATCTCTGAGGAATTTTTCACTTTTATATGGAGGACACAGAAACCCTAGGTCACAGAGTTAGTAAAGAGTAAAGTCCGTCTAATCTTAAAGCCTGTGCTAAGGCTTGTTCTCACCTCTATACCTGTTAGTTTTGATGTGTGACCCCCCCAACCCCCACTGGGAGGAAGGGACGAACCTAACATTTTTTTTAGAAGATAAAAATTTGCCTCATACCTGGGCCTTAGCTTAGCTATGTGGTCTTGGGCAAGTTATTTAACCTCTCTGGGCCTCAGGGTGTTACCTGTAAGATACAAGGGCTAAGGGATAGTATGTCCTCTGCAGTGCTGATTCCTAGGAGGCTTGGGGAAAAGGCTGCTGGATCCCCCTGTGGGTGAGTGCGTCTCGGGAAAAGAGGGAGATGAAGCCATTCGTCCGTGCCTGGGGTTCAGGGATTCTGCTGTCCCTCCTTATCTCAGAAACCTGTATTTGTGATTTATGGTAAACTGGTTCATTTTCCTCTGCCATTTCTTCCACTCGATAAGAAAATGTAGCAAGACATGCATCCATCATTGCCTAATATATTTGTTATGATCATCAAAGTTATATAGGTGGACATTTAGCAATAATACGATGATGAGGCTTAATAACCATAAAAAGTCCATACATATCATCTAATGAAAGCCCAGCTATAATATTTTTCTCAACCAGGGAAATGCTGAATTTGAATGGCATACAACTTTTGACTTCTCAGAACTTCACTACTAATAGCCTACTGTTGACAGAAACCTTGCTGATACCATAAAAAGTCCATTAACACATATTTTGTATGTTATAGATATTATAAACTGTATTCTTACAATAAAGGAAGCTAGAAAAAATAAACATTATAAAGAAAATCATAAGGAATAGAAAGTACAGTGATAGTACTGCATGTATTTATTGAAAAACAATCTGTTTACACGTGGACCCAATAGTTCGAACCCCTGTTGTTCAAGGGTCAACAGTATTACAAGGACTTGTGATGGATCCTGCTTCCAGGTGTCTACCTTAGGGATCTACATATCTATTCTTTCCTGTCCCTTGTTAGCTTTAAGGTGTTCAGAAGGTCTTTAATATTTCTGACCTACACCCATCCTATTGTAATTTAAGGTATTTAAGATGATCCCTCACTCATCACCAGTTAACCCCAAGAGCACCCCCTTTTGGCCTGGTTGTCTTCATGTTCCCTTTTGTAAGGAACAGTTTATCTTGGTCTTTCCAACAATTGGTTTGGAAACCTGCTCAGCTGCATCTGTCGCTCAGTTCTTCAACTCCTTTGAAGTAAATTCTACATCACTTTGTCATCAGTCAAATATTGAAACAGGTGAAACCTGCTAATGGTAATGTGACCCTCCGTGGAAAGAAAGTGACTCAGTCCTGGCAGCTCGAGTCAGGGTGCAAGAGGTGACCACGGCAGTCCAAATGCCTTCTTGTGACCTTTGCAGGGAAGGGCCCTTGAATGGCCTCATGCCTGAAGATTGTAACATTCCAGTGTCATGAATGTGACTGCTTCAGCACAACTGGACGTACCCCTTTGCAGCCTCTGCGCACAAACCCGTCTGCCCGAGTTGGCTCTGATAGGGGTTGGCCTGAAGGTGTGGACATAAAACTCAGTGTTAGAGCCGTGAGAGATTCAAGTGAAACCAATAGAGAAAGAAGTGTGTTATAAAGCGCTCCTATTTGTTACCTGTTCTTATACAACTTCCCTTTGCTTATCTGTTAACAGTCATGTACATGTTGCTGACTGCATGTCGAAAAATACACACACAGTTCTCTCAGCCTCACTTTTCTTTCTTCCTAGTCTCAGACATACTGCTGTGTTAACCCAACCTCTGAAACTCTTGAAATTTGTCCAGGTAGTCCGTCTCTCCTGCCCAACTGTCCACGGTGACTGCTCACATTTATGTAAAGAAGAATAAATCTAGTAGAAAAACACCCTACTGTATTAAAAGAAGGCATGAGTTCTAAGCCAAGTATCATAAGTTCATAGTTATGAGACTGCTTCATAGGGCATACATTGGGCAAATCATTTCATCTCCTGGGTATCTCCAGTTTTAACTTTGTAAGATAAAGATAAAATGCTAGTGACATACTCATATACAGGATACTATGAAAATGAATAAACCAATGCTTTACAGCTCAGGAACTCCTTTGAAGTAAATCCTACGTAGTCAGTAATTGAGGTTATTGTTACAGTGATATAAGTGGATGGAAATGCTTAGCAAGTCTTAACTACATAAACACAGGGAAGTGGAAGAGATGTGTTTTTGTGTTAAAAAGAATAAACGGCTAACATCCTCCCCTCTATTTTTCTTATTTTTCAGGGTGTGTGTGCATTACTGTTTTTTAATTGCCCAACTCTCTTTTGTGAAGCGTTTACTAAAAACAGTAAGTTTAGACTGCTGAAAAATCATATCCTCTTGTTTGATGTTTTAAAACATTTAGGTATTTTGACCTAAATGCTAAAGAACAAAGTCAATTGTTCAACTAAAAATGCAGAATGTAAATATTTAGCTTAGGTATTCGGAGTATCTCTTTTCACAATCATAGTGCTTCCTTGCAAATAGTTGAGAAAGAGTTATAATATAAAACTCTTTGAAAAGTGTGGGAAATTAGGATGAAATATAAACCTGACTGTGGACTTCCTTCCTCGCTCTTGAGAGAGATCTAAGTAAGTTTCTCTTATAATTGAATGTGGAGTTCATTACTTTTTTATGTGACTTCATACTACTTATTTTTAGAGAATATTTAATTGCATTTTAATGTAGATGTGGAGTACAGTGAATTAAGTGAAATACAATTCTTGGAAAGTAAAAAAAAATATGCTTTCCATTTCATTCCTCTTTGGATTCACTTATTCCCAGGTTGTGGTTGTGAATTTAAATTTTATAATTTTGTTTATTGGTTGTTCACTTTCTTGTTTGAGCTTTTGATCATTTATAAAAAGCTCTTTCATTTATGGTCAAATATTCAATGACCTAAAAATATGTTCCAGTCACCATACTATGTGCATTTAGAGGTTAAAAAGGCATGAGTTCTCACTCAGGCATATTTCTTCTGTATTTGATAAAACAGTATGTTTTAAAGCACATATTGAATAAGGAGAGACATGACGATGCCTTCGTGTGGTGATCAGTGTGTGTCTGGGACTCAGGTTCTTGACCATGTTGGGAAGGCAGGTCACCCACAGCAGCAGTGACAGCAGCTTACACCATGGGACCCTGCCACGGGCACTTGGTGCCAATTACAAGTGTTTTGCTTGAATAAAGTAGTTTAATCCTCATTTTAGAGAAGAGGAAAGTGAGGCTGGGGCCTTAGCACAAGTAATGTGATAATAAGTTACTAAGTTTATTAAATGCTGGACCTAGAAGAACAATATTACAAAAGTCAAAGTCCTTCTGTGAAAATTAAAATGGAAAAATCATGTAAAGTCATGCTTTTTTCTCAATAACCATTAAATAAAAAGACTACAGAATAATTGCTTTTGGAACTGTATTAAGTGACATTTAAAATGTGGCTTCTGAGGGCAAATTTGAATCTGCCACCTACTAGCTGTGTGACCTTGGGCAAGTTGTTTCACTTCTCTGTGCCTCAATTTTTCTCATTTGTAAGTTGGGGAGAGCGATTATGAAGATTAAATGAGATAATGACTATAAGTGATTCAGTATGTTTCTGGCACACAATAGACATTTAACAAACATTGACTATTATTTTCATAATTACTTAACTCTCACTGCATTTTCACTCTTCCCCGAGAGAGAGGGGAAGGCTGATAAAATAGCAAATTAAATTAAGATAAAAAAATTTTTAAAATATAACTAAAGAACATTTATTTATTTTGTACTAAGACTTTATTTAGGACACAATTAAACCGTGGCACCAGCCTCCACCCCAACCTGAAGAAGGGGTAGTACAATGAATGATATAAAGCAGATACGAATATTAGCTGACAAGAAAAACTCTTCAAAATCATCATAACAATGTTTAAGTAAAAAAAATGAAAAGGAAAAAGGGGGGTGATGGGAGTTTCAGATTGAACAAGATTCTCACATTTCATCCAACACATTTAATCCTGACTAGCGTGTACCAAAATGCAAATGAGATTCCTATACTATGAAACTTCCACTACAGACTGCGGTACACACCTGTGTTCCACGCCCACCTCCAACCCCCTAATGCTTCCAGCACAACTATTTCCCGGCCTGTTGGGCCTGCCAACAAAGGGGCACGTAGATCTTCTTCTCATAATCCAGTTTTTGCTATAGGGCTGGTATGTCTGGGCATCAGCTCAGTGAACAGGGCAGCTGAGGTCTGCCAGATGACTAGAATCAAACAACTGGCTGATATCATACATGAGAGAGGGGCTGTTGCGATTCGTTCTCTTCAGATGTTCTTCATTCATTTTACAAATGCCTTCGGTGCACTCACTCGCTGATTCAGTCAGCCTGGGTTCTGCCTTCCGGCCTCTTGATCAGCTACACCAGTAAAATGGTGTGAGGCATCACAATGAATTCCTTTCTGTAGCTGCTGCCGACACCACCACCTCGCGTGACCTTAGCCACAACCAAGTTAACATTTTAATTAAAGCAAAGTCATGACTTGAAATTCATGCAACTGAAATATATTTTATGAATTTAATTAATTTCCTACAGTATATCATACAGATGGTCATAGTGCTCAAATTGTAAAATGCCAAAAAGCAATTTTTCACGGAGGAGCAGAACCAGTTATAAAGTGACCAATTCTTGGCAATTCAGTTTGTACTTAATAAGCGTCTTCTGTGTGTTGGGCACAGTGCCTGGCATCGTGAAGGTAAGGCAAGTGGCTCACGAAGGGCGCTCATGGTGGCTCTTCCACCCCAAAGCGCACGGTCATATGGGTAAGGCAGCTCATACACAGAAGGAAGATTAAATAGCAGAACCTGGCAGGATGTGGAAAGAGATGTATTCTTTGCTTTAGACTGAAACAAAAGCACGGGCTTTGAATTTAGATTGGTTTCACATCTCAGTCTTGCACTTATTAGCCGTGTGAACATATCGACATACTTAACCTTCCTGATGCTCAGTTCCCATGTCTGTAAAATGAGTATAATTCCTACTCAACCTAAGTAGGTAACTGTGGGGCTCCAGTGAGTAACGGATTTGACAGTGCCTGGGGACGATAAAGAATTCGCCGTGGCGGGTGTGGCTCAGTTGGTTGCAATGTTGGCCTGTACACTGAAAGGCTCGGGTTCAATTCCCAGTCAGGGCATACACCTAGGATGTGGGTCGGATCCCCATTTGGGACATGTATAAACGATGGATGTTTCTCCCTCTCCTTTCTTTTCCAACGTGAGTAAACATTAAAAAAAAAGATTGTAAAGAATTCTGTGAGTACAGGGATTTTGCTGCAGAGTCTGTTTTTCAAGGCCCACTTCCCACTTGAAGAACGTGTGTAGCCTAAATGTATAGCAAGCCTTTCTTTGTGTAGTAATTTTTTTCTCCCATTAAACACTTCTGGGTTCTTGGTCATTCTTTGGTAAACCACTTCCTTTTGTCGAAATCTTGAACTAGTTTAGATGTAGAAACTGGCTGTTAGGGCAGTGGTGAATAAGCCAGTTTATTAAAATCATCCTCTGATCTTCAGAGAATGGTGGTCTCTTCTGGTTCTTTGTCTTAGATTGCAACTCCCAGTTGTAGAAACTCATCCTTGAATACTTTGAATCGACCACATCTTGCTGTTCTGTAATTCTAGCTTGCAAAATAAGCTCTCCTAAATATATCATCTGATGACTACTCCAGCTTGCTATGCTTTCAATTTCTCACATCTTGGGTTATTTGAAGACGTTTATATTTACCTAATCCCCCAAGTAGCCCCAAGGGAAGGCAGGCGGCCTCTGGGCTCCATGCATGCTGTCTGCACTCGCTGGCCAGAAGGGACAAGATTCACTTCCCTTTGTTTTTCACAAAAATCACCGACATTTTTGACGCAACCACACATCCCTTTCTTTGTTATACTCTTATTTGAATTGTTGCTGCATTGATACCCCAATACCGAGTTTGTTATTTCACTCTATGTTCTTTTTTTCCTCTACTCATTGGAAAGTCTGATACCTTGCCTTTTTCTTTTATCCCTTAGAAAAAGTAAAAGCTACTATCAACTCATCTTCAGGTTCTAGGACTGTATATTTAATTAGTACCATTGGTATCATTTCACATGGAGGAGGAAAGGTGTGATTATGAAATTGTAGTATATGTTTAAAAGCAAAGTTATACTTTTTATCTTTTTTCCTATGCTTAAAGTAATGCATTTTGTACTTCAGAGCTAAAATGTACCTTCCTCTCCTAAAATCTTGGATACAAACCCTGCTCCTTACTTTTTTTTCCAGGATACTTTGCAGCCAAAGCAGAGGTTGGATTGGCCAGCAAAGGTTAGGAAGCCTTTGTTGTTGAAGGAAGATCTTGATGGAAGGACTGAAGCTTTAACTATGCTGTTATGTCTGATCCATCCCCTTTAATTTTTCCTCTTTTCTCCTCTTCTGACTTCTAATGCTCTTCAAATGCCTTCTCCCCTGGCCCTGTGGGATCTAGAACTCCAGCATGGTGCCCTTTGACCTCCCCGTGCTCTTCCCTGTCCTCCTGTCAGCTTCGGGTGAAGTAGTTTGGAGCTGGAGGGCTCTGTCTGAGCAGTCAGACAGCTCTGAGCACCCTGTTTTGTTGTGTTTGCACAAGCATCCTGTTGCAGAGTCTGGGAAGTGAGTCTGGTAACTGCCTGAGCTGAAACTTCCTCTTAACTCTCTACATCAAAGGGAAGTTACCTGATGCATATGCCAACTTTTAGGACTGAGGACAAAACACTGTGCTTTAAGAAGTTTCCATGAATAGGGAAAGGACCTCTGCTTCACCAGCTGCACCTGGTTACACAATTTAGCTTCGGTTTCCTCTTATATGACAAGGCAATGCTATGTCCCTTGTGTAATTGTTATGAGAAGGGCAATGGGATCATTTAACCGAAGGGCCAGGTGCTTGAGTGGCACTCACTAAGTGGTAGCCATTTTGCTGACGCAGAACATATTCTGTTTCCTACACGTACATGTTGTACATTTTACCTCCTGAAGTTTGTTTTTTAAGTTGCAATTATGTGACTCAAAATTGCAGCAGAGCCCCTATTGTCTGAGTAGGTGTTTCTCTCCGCCTTCCTCAGTGCAGTAACAGCTCCCCAGGGAGGAGGGGCTTGGTGGGCTCCTCAATGCGCTGTTGCGCCTGCCGCCTGCCGAGTAGAGAGGTGCAGAGAGCAGGGCCTAAGAGCTCAGGCTGGAGCTGGGCTGTCTGAGTGTGAGTGCTGCTGCTCCACTGCTAACTTCGCGACCGTGGATAAATTACTCAGCCTCTCTGGGCTCTAGTTTCCTCATCTGTAAGCTAGGGATCATAGTGTATAACTGCCTCAGAGAAAGGTGGTAAGAATTAAGAGAAAAAAATTCACAAATGTATGTAAAAGGCTTAGGATAGAACCTGGCTCAGCGTTTGATTTTATTATTGACAACACACATCAGACTGCCCACTGCACTGTGAGTGCTCCCTAAATGCAAGCTTGTCTATGAGCAGGCCGTAGAGACACCCCTCCCTCTACGGGGACCCCCAACAAAAGTGCGAACTACACATGCTGATAGGAGATAAAGAGTACGAAGTAGAATTTAGGTTTCTGTTTACGGGGGAGCCCTCTTGGAGGTGTGACGGCGTGCAGAGTCTCTCTCCGCATGGCGTGCCTCCATGCATTTCCTATAGACATACTTAATATTTTAGCCAAGACTGCCGCTGGCAAACGGGCCCTGGGACACACCGCAAGCTCAGCCAGGCCACACAGTCTCTCTTGCCAGAAAAGTTCTGTTTCTCCTACGCTAGCCCTTCAGTGGGTGAATTCCTACTCACCCTGTTAGTCTCAGCTGAGATGGAACTGTTTCCAGAAAGTTTTCACTGGACCCTCTCTGACCCTCCCAGTTGGCACCCCAGGGTTCCTGCCATATCCATTTTTGGCAGTCCATTCCATGGAGACAGGACTGTGTCCAGTGTGTTTAATGCTATATCTGTAACTCCTGGCCTCTGGCATAACAGATTCTAAAAATACGTTTCACAAATGATACATGGAACACTAGAAAGTGCTATGGGACGTAAGCAGTTTCTGAGAGTTGATATCCTGGCACTCATTAAGGTCACGGTGCTGGCAGGGCTGGGGGGAGGGGGAAATACATGAGGACATGCCTTTAATGGGAACATAATCACACTTTTACAAGTGTAAGAAAAACAAATAGGCATGCTCATAATGCCTGATTTAGAAAATAGTCCTGTTATAGTAGTGTTAACCCAATACTTCAGTGTTCAGTTTAGGGTGGGATTTGGGGATAGAATGAAGGGGACTGATTACATGTTGGACATTTTTTTCCTCAAAGCTGTCTTATGATAGCTGTTTCTTGCCTATTAATTGATGGTCTGGTATCTAAAGGAAACAAGCCCAGGAAGGCTATCCTGGCATATTTTTAGAAATACTTAAGTCAACTCTAACAACTCCTTGAGAATTATGGTAACATCCAGGATGTTTCGTATCTTCCCAGGAGTATGATATATTACTGCCTGCTGGGCGCAGTGTCTTTTAAGGAATTCTGCAGATCAAGTTCCAGGCCACGACTGGAGACTTATTATAAAACAGTCATCAGTCAGGTTGACACAACATGAAAAACATTTGTAAGTTTGCTAACAGCATTGCTCATAGGTCTGCACTCCAGAGTTCCCCTTTGCATCCTGGAGTTCCTTTCCAACAGGCCACCCCTCACAGTGTGCCTGCCACCCGACAGGGACATCCCGTCAGGTGGAGTGGTCTGCCTGGACGCTTTTCTACCTTTGGAAGAAAATTTAAAAAGGAAGAAAAAGAGAGAGTCTTTCTTGATCTCTGACTCTGGGTTCATAAAACTTTTTACATCTAAATGAATTTATATCTTGCAGATAAAATGTGAGCTGCAGGACAAAAAGGCCACGAATATCAAATGTGAAACACACCCGGTCCCTGGAGCCACTGTGAGGCCTTCTGTAAGTATATACAGTTTTATCATCTTAACGAGTAAAGTGGAATTTTGTCCTTACTAGTGAAATCCCTAATTCTTGTTTTTCTTTCTTAACTAGAGGAAACTAGAGAAAGAAAGACTATTTTTGCTTTGGGATGAGATCTGTTTTTGGCTTATTTGTTGATGTTGGGTCACGTTACAAGCCCCGGTGGGGAGAGGAAGGTCCTGCAGTCCACAGGCCCAGGCTTCCCCCCCGCCTCTGCTCGGACCAGACACATGCTCAGGCCCCTGACTTTCCGATGGGCAGTGTTCTCACCTGGAAAGCAGGATAACATATCTACATATCTACCTCACTTTGTTGATGCCAGCGTCCAGCACATACTGGGCAACAGGAATTTTAAAATCTGAACTTAGTTTGCTTCTTCTACATTCATTTTTATAGAAAGAAAACTGGGCTTGAGTCATAAAACCCAAGTCTTGGTCCTGCTGCTATTTAGTTTTGAACAAGTTAACTTAGAAACTAAACCTTAGCCCCAAAGGATTTGGGGGGGGGATCGTCTTGTCCAGTCCCCTGATTCACAAATGACAAAACTGAGGTCCAGAAAAATGAAGGGCTTTGCCGAAGGCCATGCAGCAAACTAGTGGTTGGACATTGACTGTAAACCAGGAATTGGGGTGCCGGCTGCACACATTACCAGCCATGCTGTCCTGCCTTTGGTAAAGACCTATGTAGATGTGTTATGATATAATCATCTTTTTTCAGTGTCACCTAATATGACATCCTGAGTGTCCATGAAAGCTGCTCTAGATCAAAAGAGAAAAATGGCAACCATGACTATCTAACCAAGAGAGAGTTATAGAACCGAGAACCTTAGGGTTCAGATACAAGCCAGAAAAGGATGCTCTGACAAGTAAGTATCAGCAAGGACTCACGCACCGACACACAGGGCCAGGGCTCCTGGTGCCCCCTCTTTCCCCCACCTCATAGCGCCATGTATTATGTGTTGTTGGAATCCTCCACAGTGGCTCGTACAGTGCTTCGTACCCCGTAAGGCCCTCTAGATACCTTGTAAATTATAGGGATGGTGAAAAACTACAACCAGGGTTTTTTGTATAGAGCACTGAGTGGCATTTCCAAACTGAACGTATTAATGTAATCAGCATCCTGATCCGGACACAGAACTTTATCTTCATTCCAGAGCATCCTGTGTGCCTCCAGCATGGGTTACCTCCATCTCACTTCTAAATGCATAGATTTGCTTTCTTCTGTTTTTGTACTTCAGGTATAAATGGAATAAAATGGTACATCCTCATTTGTGTCTCA
Source organism: Artibeus jamaicensis (assembly GCF_021234435.1). NCBI lineage: Eukaryota > Metazoa > Chordata > Mammalia > Chiroptera > Phyllostomidae > Artibeus > Artibeus jamaicensis. The sequence continues at coordinate 46,490,460 of NW_026521486.1, forward strand.
CTTGTTTTGGGGAATGTTTTGATGTTGGCTTAGATTCACAAGCAGAAGGATTTCAAATTGGGGGGTGCCCTAAATGAAGGAAAAAAGTCTTTTGCATACTGTAGTTTCATTTTTCATGAAAAACTGCTATTAGTATAGCAGTTGATTAGTAAGAGTGTGTAGGTGTAATTGAGTTGAAACATGTCCTTTATTGCCAAGATTTTTGTACCTTAAGTGATTCATTTTATATTAAATTGAAAAATTTACTTAGGCCAATTGATGTAAATATTACAAAACTGAGAAAAGTGGAAAATGAAATATGCTTAGCTTGAATTTACTCTTTAAAACAAATTTTTGGTTGTGTGGTATGTTCAGAAGAGAAGATGAATTTTCTAAGTCACTAATCCAAATAAATAGAAAATCTTGAATAAAGATTCCAGGTAACTCTGTTTTAGTTATCTTTATATTCCTACTTTCTAACAAAATGTCTAGCAATGTGTTAGGTATTCAATAAATGAAGTCTGCAAGGCTAAATGAGTACAGAAATGATTAAGCTAAAACAAGATGAGAAACCAAGTGTCACAAGCTTCTTATTCTGGAGAACATCTGAGTGAGGAGCAACAGTTGGTGTCTTAGCCTGTAGTCTAATGAATATGTACGGTTTTGCCTGCCGTCAGTTTCAATACCAGAAAAGAGAAACCACTTTATTTTCAACAGGAAGAGATTTAATACAGAGGATTAGGCACTTACAAAAGAATTAAAAGTGTCAAAGAAGCAGGTTTTAGGTGGTTTCAAAGTCATCCAGGAATGACCACAAAACTTCGCAAAACTGACTCACCAGGGAGTTACTACCTTTGTGGCCAGCATGTGAACTCTGCCAGGATCAAGGACTTATTGCTACTATTGTTGCTGCCACAGCCCCTGGAAACCAAGGCCTCTACAGAATGGGCCCTGGAAGGTGATGCCAAGGAGCCCTCACTTACTTTGATGTCAGGGTTCCACATAAGTTAAGCAGAAATATTTAAGAAGGGATAAAAAGGTTTGTCTGCCTCACCTCTGTTTTCTATATCTCCATGTCTCATTGTGTGTATACACCTTTTAGAACCCAATTTGCTTCCAGAACCCTAGCTGCAAAGGAATCTGGGAGATGAAGTTTTGTGTCTGGAGCCTCTCCAATGAGAATGAATGGACACGGATGGAGCAAACTCAGTCCCAGCACTCAGTTATCTTGTCTGTAGAAGGGAGATGCTATGTTACCTACCTCAAGGGGCTAGTGGGAGAATTAGATGAGAATGAATATATACCTGGCAATACTAAAAACTAAAAAAGTAGCCATTATAAAATCATCTAATTACTTAAAATTTCACACCTGTTTGCTACATTCATTATGCTACCTTTCTCCAAAATAATTGATTAAGGATTGATAAGCTTAGTTAAGATGGCTTTTTCTATATAATATAGGATTGGCCAAAAAGTTTAGTTTTAAAGTACAAATAAAGACACATTTTTCATTTTCACCAGTAACTTTATTAAACGACACAATTTACCATTTTGTTCCACTACTTTCTGCCATCTTTCAGGCAACTTTATAATTCCATCTTTCCAAAACTTTTTATCTTTTTGAGCAAAGAACTCTTTCAGGTGCCTTTTGCAGTCTTCCAGGGAATTGAATTTTTTCCCATTAAGAGAGTTTTATTTATTTTTATTTTTTATTTTTAAAGATTTTATTTATTTATCTTTAGAGGGGAAGGGAAGGAGAGAGGGAGAGAAACATCAGTGTATAGTTGCCTTTCATGCCTTTCATTGTCTGGTTCGCAGGCCCGCGCTCAATCCACTGAGCTACACCAGCCAGGGCAAGAGAGTTTTATTATAAAGACTGAAATAAATGGAAACCTGAAGGTGTGATGTCTGGTGAATATGGCATATGAATCAGCTTTCCAGCCGACCTGTAATAATTTTTGCTTGGTCATCAGACACCTGCGGCCTTGTGTCATCCTGATGGAAGATTATGTGTCTCCTGTTGACTAACTCCAGATGCTTTCCTTCAAGTGCTGCTTTCAGTTGGTCTAATTGGGAGCAGTACTTGTTGGAATTAATCTTTTTGTTTTCTGGAAGGAGCTCATAATAGAGGACTCCCTTCCAGTCCCACCATACACATAACAGCACTTTCTTTGGATGAAGACCAGCCTTTGGTTGGTGGTGGTTCATTTCACTTTCCCCACAATCTCTTCCCTTCCACACTATCTTCAGGTATCTACTTATCATTGCCCATCACAGTCTATTTTAAAAACACAATGCTTTCATTACATTCATGTAGAGAAAATACAGTCAAGATTTTTTTTTAATTTCTCTGATTCTGTTCCTGTTCTGTTTTTTTGCTTAGTTTTTGTTTTTATTGTTTTTCTTTTAGGTTCATTTGTTGATAGTTGTGAGTTTGTTGTCATTTTATTGTTCATATTTTTGATCTTCTTTTTCTTTTTTTAAAATATATTTTATTGACTATGCCATTACAGTTGTCCCATTTCCCCCCTTCGTTTCCCTCCACCCTGCACACCCTCTCCCCCCACATTTCCCCCCTTTAGTTCATGTCCATGTGTCACAAGTTAGCCTCTACATTTCCCACACTATTCTTGCCCTCCCCCTGTTTTCTTCCCACCATCTATGCTACATATTCTCTGTACCTTCTCCCCCCTTCTCCTTTTCCAACTCCTCTGTTGCTAACCCTCCATGTGATCTCCATTTCTATGGTTCTGCTCCTGATCTAGCTGTCCTCTTAGTTTGCTTTTGTGTTAGGTGTGGTTGTTTTTATCTTCTTTTTCTTAGATAAGTCCCTTTAACATTTCATATAATAAGGGCTTGGTGATGATGAACTCCTTGAACTTGACCCTATCTGAGAAGCACTTTATCTGCCCTTCCATTCTAAATGAAAGCTTTGCTGGATAGAGCAATCTTGGTTGTAGGTCTTTGGATTTCATGACTGGGAATACTTCTTTCCAGCCCCTTCTTGCCTGTAAGGTCTCTTTTGAGAAATTAGCTGACAGTCTAATGGGAAGTTCTTTGTAGGAAACTGTCCCCTTATCTCTTGCTGCTTCTAGGATTCTCTCCTTCATTTTTATCTTGGGTAATGTAATTATGATGTGCCTTCGTGTGTTCCTCCTTGTGTTCACCTTCTTTGGGACTCTCAGAGCTTCCTGAACTTCCTGGAAGTCTATTTTCTTTGCCAGATTGGGGAAGTTCTCCTTTATTATTTGTTCAAATAAATTTTCCACTCAAGGCTGTTTCTGTTCCCCTTCTGGTACCTCTATAATTCAGATGTTGGAATGTTTAAAGATGTCCCGAAGGTTCCTAAGCCTCTCCTAATTTTTCTGAATTCTTGTTTCTTCATCCTTTTCTGTTTGGTCATTTTTTTCCTCTTTCTGGTCCACTCCTTTGATTTGAGTCCCAGTTTTGTTTCCATCATTATTAGTTCCCTGTGCATTTTTCTTCATTTCACTTAGTGTAGCCTTCATTTTTTCATCTAATTTGCAACTAAAATCAACCAGTTCTGTGAGCATCCTGATTACCAGTGTTTTGAACTGTGCATCTGATAGGTTGGCTATCTCTTTGTCATTTAGAATTATTGGCTCTGGGGCTTTGAGCTGTTCTTCTGCTTGAGCCATAATGTTTTGGTCTGTTCATGCTTGTTACATATGAGAGGAAGGTCAACCCAGGTCGCTGGGTTGTGACTGGGGGCGGGGTCAGAGAGGGAGCAATGGCGTTTGTTCTACTCTCTCTCTGGGATTTCAGTCCCCTCTGCCACTTCCCACAAGCAAGTTGGGCCCTTCTTGTGCTGATTCCTGGGTGAGTGGGCTTGTGTACATTCTAGGACCCTTGAGTCTCCCCAACGAACTCTCCCATGAGGCTGGGTGCCTCTTCTGGTACCTAAACCCCCAAAAGTTTCTCCAATTGGTGCTTTTAGGCTTTATTTCCTGTTGCTGGGGCCCTGGGTTGTGGGGTCTGTCTCACTGACCATTTTTAAATCTGCCTGGTTTATCCGCATGTGAATGTGTGTCTGTGGTCACCCAGCTGTCTTACACACCTCACTGGGTTTGTTTGTTTTCTCCCCGTGCCCATGTCTGCCAACCACCACCTTTTCCTTCCGAGACCCCTATCCACTGGCCTCCAACTCTGCCGCTCTTACTGGTCTGGGTGAATGGTTCATTGTTTTTGGACTTCGGTACAGTTCAATTTTCTGTCTGTTTTGGTTGTGTTTTTGTTCCTACATCTTTGTTGTCTTTAAATTTGATTGTGCGAGGAGGTACTGTATTTCCACCTATGCCTCCATCTTGGCCAGAAGTCCTGATCTTCTTTTTCTTAGATAAGTCCCTTTAACATTTCATATAATAAGGGCTTTTTGATGATGAACTCTTTTAATTTGACCCTACCTGGGAAGTACTTTATCTGCCCTTCCATTCACAGAGGGAGTTCAGTGGGGGGGAGGGCAGGGGGGAGTGAGGAATGGCAGGGGAAAGGTACGGGGAAGAAGAAGCATAATTAGTAGGCATGAAATAGATGGGGAGAGATAAAAAATGGTCTAGGAAACAGAAGACTCAAAGAACTTATATGTACAACCCATGGACATGAACTAAGGGCGGGAAGAATGCTGGAGGGATGGGGGGCAGGGTGAAGGGGGGGATAAAGAGAGAAAAATTGGGAAAACTGTAATAGCATGATTAATAAAAAATGCTTAAAAAAAGAAGGGTTTTTTCACTCGTGTGGAACCCAGACATCAAAGTGATTAATATAACCAAGCTGGTACAAATGATTTTCAGTGCTTGATTTGGATATTTTGAGTATATTGGCTGTCTCCCTTGTGGTATAACTTTGTTCTCAATTAATGTCTCTATTTGATCACTATCAACTTTAACTGGTCTACCTTACCATGGAGCATTGTTCAGAGAGAAATGAAACTTCACAAACCACTTTTGACGTGTTTGATCAATCACAGCACCTTCTCCATATGCTACACAAATCTTTTTGTGTTTCAGTTGTGTTTTTACCTTTCTTGAGTAAGTAAAGCATAACATGCTGAAAATGTTGCTTACTTTCTTTCATCTTTAATATTAAAATGGCTACACAAAAATTCACCAATTTTGATAAGTTGTTTTTAATGCATGCTGATATGACAGCTATCATAATACAATCTAACAAAACTATTTTGAAGGAAGGTAAAGACAACTAAGCACTACTAGAATCATCTTATAGAGAAACCTGAACAAAATATTTTGGCCAACCCAATAGTATATAAGTTGTCATCTCTCTATTGTTACAAAAACTAGCTGCTACCTGAACAAAACTTTTCTTTAGTGAATGCTCCAGGAAGTGAGAACACTCCATGGTTTGACCATAGGGTGAGGCATAAGGCAGGAGAAGGCAGTAGGAACCCAGTAAGTTTTAGACTGTCTTCAAGAGTCAGCATTCTGCATCAGAGTAATGGGAATGAGCCTACGGAAGGATTTTGGGTTGGGCGGAGGCATCGTCAGATTCCTGTTCAGGAAGCTGTCTCTGGTGGAATGGAGGTTGCACCAGAGGAGGGTGAGATGAGCAGTTAGAGGGCAGTTGGGGTAATTCAGGTGAGCGATGACAGCAGGTTGGATCATGGGAGTAGGGGCACCGGGAAGGGAGAAAAGCATTCTGGGAGGTGTCCTCAGTAGGACGTGTTGATTTCTACCTCCAGAATCCTCTCAGGGGAATTTTAGGGAAGAGGATGAATTTATGTATTTCAGTTATGATATGTATAATTCCATAGGTACATTTGGATTCTTATTACTTGGTGTGAATTAAAAGCCTGATTGTGATTCATATAATTAAATAAGAGAAAAGGAAGATGATATCATCTTCTGTTGGCTTACAATTATGAAGGAAGCCGGTATTATACAATATTTTCTATGAACGGGGTCCAAATTTATTCAACAGTTATTTAATGGTTGTGAGTAAAGGACTTTAAACATAATTATGGGGCACTGTCACCTAATAGTGACCAACACGTCAGTTGTTTTCTGTAACGTGGCCAGACATTTGGATGATTTAGACATTTTACTCAGGTTTTCCTAATAAGATAACTTACACAGTGAGGGGTCGCGTCATCACATGGAGTATGGTCTAGGTGTATGTGCTGAGGACAGGTTTGCTAGATTGGAGTTCATTGATGTTTGACTCTTCAGTAAAGGATAGCAAAACCATAATAGCATTCTGACTGTTTCTTTTTAAACTGAGTAGATGATAAATATAAAGTATGGCAGCCCTGTTTTAAAATTGGTAGTATCTGGAATAATTATAGGACATTGTAGAACTGCCAGGGCAGATAGCAGGTCAAATGAAAAGGAGCCATTTATTTATCCAGCATGGCAAATGTCAGTGTCACTGGTATCATTACAGGGAAAAGGTCAGCCACATTCCCACTTCCTTAGGCCTGAGTGGTTTCTGTGCAGTGTGAAAGGATACTGGGAGAAAGTAGGCTGAGTTCGCAGGGTAGAAGCAATCTATTTTTTTCTAAGCACAGGCTGGATTTTGTTCATTCAATATCTAACTGTGGAATATTAAAAGATATTAAGTCATTTAAACAACTCCAAGACTGTTTGCTTCCATTTAGAAAGCAGTTATTGGCCCCGGCCTGTGTGGTTCAGTTTGTGGGAGCATCACCCGGTGCACTCACTGAAAGGCTTCGGGTTTGATTCCTGGTGGGGCGGGCATGTGCCCGGGCTGCAGATTCCTTCCCTGGTCAGGGAGCATATGGGAGGCAACCAGTCAATGTTCCTTTACCACATCAATGTTTCTCTCTCCCCACCCCCTTCCTCTCTAAAAGTAAATAAAAAATATCCTTGGGTGAGGGTTAAAAAAAAAACAGTTACTGGATTCGGTGCCTATTCAGATGTTCCTAATTCTTTTACTTCTATTCTGATAATCTAAGAGTTCCATCCTCCAAATTCTTCTTGAATTTGGTGAAAAAAGTACAATTCAGAATAAGTGTGGCTTTCTGAATTAGTATCTTTGAACTGTTACTGTTTTTAGAAGTTTAATTCCTAAAGATGTCACATGTCAAAATGACCTCATTTCTTTACTGAGCATGTACTGAATGCCTGCTATGTGTGGGGCTCTCCTGAGCAAAGTTTTTCAAGCACATACATTAGCGAGGACAAATTTTCCTGACTCCTCATAGTCTGCATGTTACAGATATAGAAAATGACTGCTGCCCAGCCCGGAAAAATGAGCTCCTCTGTGCTTACAGCAAGGGCCACCTGACTGCATGAACAAGCCACGTGAAGTATTAACCAACCCATTCCTTCTTCATTAGTCATTCTCATGTCATGCATACAGGATTTAGGATAATGTAAACTAGCTATGGACCTAAAATGTTGTTTTAAATAAGTATTGTTAGTAGGTTTTAGAGAGTCCCTAGAAAGGCACACATTTGATGATTTTCTTTAAAAGAATACACAAAGAGAGAGGAGATACAATAAAAAAATAAAGCAAGCTTATTTCTAAAATTTTTAAATGTTTTATTTATGAACAAATAATAGTTTATTAAAAATTTAAGGAATCTGTTTCCCACTTTAAAATCAGATGAAAAATTAAAAAGGGAAACGCAGGAAAATTTAGAAATTTGATTCAGAGTTGCTTAAAAAGTATGCTGAAAAGCAGGCAAGTTTTCTTCCTCTAGCCTTGATATTCCCAACAAATATTCTTAAATTTCAGCTTTCTAGTTCAATTTATTTTTTCAAATTTATACTTTTTTTCAGTTGCAAAGGAATACATGTTTATTCTCATTATGTTAAAAAACTCATGAAGTATTTACAATAGGAAACATCCCATTACACCCCTTCTCCCCATTCACATCTCTTTCTACCAAGTCTATCCGGGAAGTAATCACTGTTCATAGTTTAGTGGGTATCTCTGAATTTGAAAGTCATTCAGTTTCTAAAATACTACTGATTTTTGAGATGAGAGTATTGCATAACCTCATCCCATTTTAGTGAGAAAGTCCCTGCAGATAGAGGAAAGAATAGAAATTAAAAGTAAGTTTATATTGGATTAAATAAAACCACAGAACACTTGTTTCTGAAATTAGCTTTACAGTTTATCATAGTCTATCAGGGACTGAGTTGTGTCTCTCCCCCCACCCACCTGCCCATTCTTATGCTGAAGCCCTTACTCCCAACATGACTGTATTTGCAGATAGAGCCCATGAGGAGGTAGTTAAGAAGAAAGGAGGCCGTATGGATGCAGCTCCAAAATGATAGATTAGTGTTCTTTTAGGAAGAGACACCAGAGTGCTCTGTCTGTTTGTCTGTCTGCCTTTCCCTGCACAAGCAAAATAAGTAGATTGAGTGAACACACAGTGAGATTGCAGCTGCCAGTTAGCCAGGAAGAGAGGTCTCACCAATACCCAACTGTGCTAGCACCCTGTTCTTGGACTTCCAGCTTCCAGAACTGTAAGGAAAGAAAAGTCTGTTGTTTAACCCACTCTGTCTATGGTGCTTTATGGTGGCCTGTGCTAATACGTAGTTCAATATTGTTTCTCCCCCATGGCAGTGCATTAGGACAGAGCCTTCATGAGCCCTGAGTTTTCTCCTTGATCAGGTAGGATAAGTGATATTCACTTGACACAGGAGCTAAGTGCAGTTCTGAGAGAAGTGAACTAGAGAGTGTATGGAAGGAGAAAGGAGAAGACTGGTCCTGGAGAGGAGTATACCAAGATTGAGAGGCAAGTATGAAGAAACAGACACTGTCAGGAAAGAGGCACCTGCAGGTTTCCACCAAAGGGACTTTCCACTTTTTGAAGGACCATTGATGATGTCCAGAATCCTCCTCCTTTTTATTTTTTTATTTTATTTTATTTTTTAAATTTTATTTAGTTATTTTTCAAGTACAGTTTTTTGTCTATTTCTCCCATCCCAGCCCCCCCACCCCGTGTTCCCCACCTCCCTCCAATTTCCTCCCCCCCTAGTCCTCATCCCTGTGTCTTTTATACTTGTTCCTCCAAATCCCTCCCCCAATACCCCTTAAATTCCCTTCCCTCTCCCCTCTGGTTACTGCCAACTTGTTCTCTATTTCAGTGTCTTTGTTTTTATTCTGCTTGCTTGTTTGTTTTGTTGTTTAGCTTCCTGTTAAAGGTGAGATCATATGGTATTTGTCTTTCAACACCTGGCCTATTTCACTCAGCATAATGCTTTCTAGTTCCATCCATGTTGTTGCAAAGGGTAGTAGCTCCTTCTTTCTCTCTGCTGCATAGAATTCCATTGTGTATATGTACCACAATTTTTTGATCCATTCATTTACTGATGGGCACCTAGGTTGCTTCCAGGTCTTGGCTATTGTAAATTGTGCTGCTATGAACATTGTGGTGCATAGGTTCTTTGATATTGATGTTTTAGGATTCTTAGGATATATTTTTAGCAGTGGAATTGCTTGGTCAAAATGCAGGTCAATTTTTATTTTTCTGAGAAAATTCCATACTGTTTTCCATAATGGTTGTACCAGTCTGCAATCCCACCAACAGTGAACTAAGGACCCCTTTTCCCCACACCCTCTATAACATTTGTTGTTTGTTGCTTTGTTTATGATGGCCATCCTGACCGGTGTAAAGTGGTATCTCATTGTGGTTCCTTCTTTTCAACTCATCCTGACAAAGACAGTGCATCAGGATGAAGTGGCCCCAGTCAACTCCGATATCTTACTATGTGAAGAACAAAATAATATCTGTACCCAAGTTGTCTGCTTGCTCAATCCTCAGGGTTGTATTCCCCACAGGAAAAGAGCCTGGATGTCCCTCAAGGTAAAAACGGTTTCTATGGAGCCCCCGCCCGAGCAAGGATGCAGTAGAGCCTGCAGCCAAACGACGTGAGTCTAGACGGCAGAGCTGAACCCGGGAATCGGAAACCTGGTCTGGCCTCTACTTTGTTATTCTTTTGAGATTTTCCCACTTACAAATATTTCAAAAAAGATATTTCTGTAAGCAATTGAAATTCTGTTCCCTGGTTTAAAAAGTGGTGATGTGAATGACAACACAGGATGGTATCTTGTTCAGCTGTGCAGGGACTCCAGTTAATTTCTGGGAGTAACGAGTTTGCTCCTATTTTCTTTCTTAGAAGAAAAATGATCATTTTAATGCAGGTTATTAATATGTTAACATGTGTTTTTGATATTCACTTTTTCAAAAAATATATTTTATGCACTTGTTACTTATAATGTAAGCTCATCTTTTGGTTTTCAGTAGTTGCTAGTGTTTTTTAAAATATATTTTAGCTTTTAAAAAATGAGTTTATCTGCTCTAGAATTTAATGTTTGATAATGTGCTTATTTTCAGTTTTGTTAATATTCTTTCACTTACTTTCATTTTCCTTTGGATGATTCTTTTGTTATTTCCTTCATATGAAGTTCAATGGATGTTTAATTTAATCCTTTTCTCATTTTTATTCCTAATAACAATGAAACTATATATTTTTAAAAACTAATAGAAAAAATATCTCATTAGGATAATGTTTTACCTCGTCTAAGTGTTTTTCTATTGTCTCATTTGATTCTTAGATTTTTCCCTGAAGTTGAGTTTATAATTACTATTTATCTCCACATGTCAGATGAAGACATACAGAGCACAGTAAGTTAATTAAATGATTTATTTAAGGTAGAATAGCTGATTAGTGACAAAGTAAATGTCACAACAAATTTCAAAATTAAAATACTGTAATGATAATGCAAGAGCCTACTTTGGGAAGGCTGGTCAAAATTATAGTGGATGTACTTGTTGATCTAAAGATGTTTTCATCTGGTTGCAAGCCTTCACCATCCACGTGCTAATAAATCCCACATTCCTCATTGTGTCCTGACCTCTCCCTTGAGCTTCAGGCTCATATATCTAAGTGTTCACTCGAAACTGTTCTTGGGTGGCTTACAGGCATCATAACTGCAACAGAACCAAACTGCAAGTCCCATCCCACCTCAACATGTTCTTCCTGCAGTTACCCATGACACTAAATGGCTACTTGGTTCTTTCTGTTGTCCAAGATAAAAATCTTGGTGTTATCTCTGCCTCCTCTTTCTCATACACCCTATATCACATCATCAGCAAATCCTGTTGGTTCTACCTGCAAGACATCTAGACCAATTCTGTTGTAGGTTGGGATCCTAGGAAGCTGACTCAGAAAGTTATTAACGAGTAGGAAGTTATTAAAGAGTGCTCTCAGAATCATGCATCTGTGGATGGGAAGGGGCAGAGAGGGAAGTTGGGCTGCACTATGGTCTTAGGGTAGGTCTCAGCTGACCTCAGAGGAGCTCTAAAACTGGAATGACCTTTCAGAGATGCCTTCATTGTGGAGAATGGGCCCTCCTTTATACTGTTGCATGGGCCAAACAGTGGATACAAACTTACCTCAAGGAGATATAGCCTTGGGTTAAATAGCTCTTCCAGCCAAATCCAAGGAGTGATTACTGCCATGGAGGAAATAATCAGGGTAATGTAACAGAGTTTTAGAAACTTTAGGGAGAGTGGTCAAGAAATACTGTCTTAGAAAAAGTGGTCAAGAAATGGTGCTGACATTGAGTTGAGACCTGAAAAGAACAAATGATGGGCAGGATCTAGCCTGTCCGAGAGCTGATGAAAGAGAGTAGCAACAAGCCTAGTGGTTGGTTGAAAGGGTCAGAACGAAAGCCAAAGTGGCTGGAAGGTATGAGGGTGAAGGGGGGATGATAAGAAACGGAATTGGAGATATAGACACTGGCTTGACTGTGAAAGGCCAGGCCAGGGAATCTGGCTTTTATCCTGTGTGCAAAGGAAAGCCGTGGGAAGTTTGACTTGTAACGATTGCCCTTATTGCTCTTAGGGGATGGCTTTGAGTGGGGCAGGAAGGGAGACAAACAAATTTTGGCAGCTGTTGCAGTAGCCCAGGAGAGAGATGATTTTGGCTCAGACTGGAGTGGTGGCCAGAGAACTGAGGGGGTGGAAAAATGTAGGATATAATGTATGTTAGAGCTAATAATGGGTTAGATACAGAATTGAGAGACAGCAAGGAACCAAGGATATTGTTACATTTGGGGGTTAAGCAACAGAATGGAGGGTGATTTGATGGAAGGATTATTTTAATAAACATTGTATATATATTTTTTGCAGTTTCACATATCGATGCCTCTTATGGAACTTTAAAAAATAGGTGGACATTCATTTACATTAGTTGTATTCTTCTACAACAGGAGGCAAATGGGAATAGAATCTAGTCGTCTATCTTTAGGTCTCACATGAAGTAACTGCCTGACTTCCTCACATTGTCTCAGATCAAGTTCACACTTCCACATTAATTTCAAAACTCTATGGAAAATTTGCCTAAACAATATGGGTTAGCCATGTTAAACATTCCAAAAACACTTATGTTCCAAAATTTGTACTTCTCACTAAGTTCTGCCCCTCTTAAAGGAGTGGGGAGTGAATACACACACATTTACATTAGATCCCGAGAGTAGTGTGGTTCAATGTGGAAAAGAAGGAGGCACAGTGGTACCTTGGTAATCATTCATTCATTCCGGAACTCATGCAAGTGCTGAAACCAGTGAGTACCGAGCTGTTCATGAGCTACCATGAGATAGGGGCTAAGTACTGAGCAAGCATCGAGTGCTGAAACATTTTTTTTCTTGTCAAAATGAGACAAGTACAGGGTATGACAAATTCTGAAGCCAACGAGTGCCAAGGTATGACTGTAATTCTGTTTGCTATTTTATGTGAAGAATCTTAAGAATAGGAGCAGAAATTGGCACAGACCACCAAAGGAACCGAAGAGAGGGCTGTGGAAGGGTAGACTTCCTGTGATACTTCCACTGACTCTTCTCACCTTAATTCTAGGCATGGTAACTACTGCTCATAACAGATATGGGAAGGTCATATGAAAGTGTAGTTCTGAGGGATTCTGGATTGTGTTCCAAGCTTGTTCAAAGTTCACGGTGCCCAGATGATCAATGTTATTGCAATGTTTGTTTAAGGAGGTTTGCCTGACAACTCTGAAGATCAAAGTCTTTTTCTCCAGAGAGCTGTCTAGCACTTGTGACAGCATTGGAAGTGTCCTTAAGAACGAGTCAATGTTTGGACTGAGTATTGATTTTTGGGGGGATTTGAGGGCATGACAAGTTATACTCTTTTGATCTTTGGCTCCTTTGCTGGATTCTTAATTAAGTTTTCAGTATACATTACCAGCAATGTAAAAGTGACCTGACCAGGAGGGCTGTTATGCACGGGTTCATGTTGCCAAGGTAGGTGGAGCAATTCATTTTCCTGGTGGTTTTGGCACAGTCCTTCCTGGCACCACAGAGACAGGCAATGCATTGTTACATCTGCTCTTATGCTTCATTATAAATCAGGGTGATTTGGGTCGACACAAAGAAGAACAGGGAGAGGGACCACTGTGGGGGGATGCGTTGTGGGGCAGATGGGTGGCAAGCCATCTATCAACTACCCATCCATTCAGAGTTGCCAAAGGAAATTCTGGTCCTGTAAGAAAACTAATCAAATTTCAGTCTCATGAAGATTTCCTTCTATCAGTAAAGTATTTATTAATGTCTTGCCAAATGTAAAAGTTTAACAGAATATAATCAAGTGAAACTGAGTGTAAAAAAACTTTTATAAGATTCCACATGGTATTTATGTAGACTTGGGTATGAACTCTTGTAGGATTCTACCTATTTTGAAGGGAGCCATTATTTATTCTTCATATATATATATATATATACACACACACACACACACACATATATATATATATATATATATATATATATATAGTTGTCTAACTCCAGAGTTCCTTTGCCTGTGAATCAGAATCATGGGAGACTCTAGGTGTTGGCTTTCTGGATCCTTTGCAGCCTTCATTCATATCTGACCTTCTTACTCCCATGTGTTCAGTAAAGGAAATGATTCACTAAAAGTCACAAAACAACCAGAGGCAAACATTGACATTCTCCCTATCCAAACCAGTTAGTCAGTCAACAAACAATAGCATGTGCCCGTGAAGCACTGAGCTAAAACCTGGAGCCAGAGAGGCAAAACAGTCGTGACTGTGCGGGAGTGATCTCTGTTTGCATGACGTTGTTTGGATGGTAGCAAAGAGGCACAGAATTAGAGGAGACAGAATTTGTACACAACTTATTTTCAGGTATGTTTTTTTGAAAAGTACATTTGAGGTTTGGGATTCAGCATCCCAAACCTAGAATAAGGGACATAGCAGGCTTCAGCTTGCTTTATTAAGATCACTGATAGAGTGTTCCCATGGTGTCCTGTGGGAGGGGGGTGACGTAGGTAGAAAAGGACGAGCTTCACAAGAGAAAACCACACAAAAAAAGAAAAGAGGAAAAATCCCCAAAGCATGTATATGACCACGGTTTTGATTTTTGTGAAATTATCTATTTATGCAGCGTAGGTATATTTTAAAAAAGATTAATGATTGCTAGAGCTGGAAATGACCTTAGAGATTGTTGGATTTAGATATTCTCTAACTGGTGTGCATCAGGATCTCTTGGGGATTTGTTAAAAAATATATGGATGCATAGACTCTACTCCATTGGCCAAGATATCTGCTCCCCAGGGGATTCCAAAATATACTCTAGTTTGAGAAGCACTCATTTGTCCAGCTTTCCTATTTTACAGAGGAGGAAATTGGCATCCTGAGGGGTTAACGTGCTTGCCTGACATCATCAATTTTCTCCCTGGTCTAATATTTATTGGCTGTATGCCCAGACAAGAAAAAATACCTCAGCTTTGGGAAGTATCCAGAGATAATTTTTTTCTGTTTTGTGTTACAAAAGAATGGAAATGTGCAAGCAAATTAGAAAAAAAATTAACTATACATGTATTTGTAGGTATAGTTGAGTGGACGTTATTTATAGTTCTAAACATTAATGATAGATGAAACTACATGTTTAATATTTTCTCACTTTTGTCTATAATTTTTAAAAGTATTTAATTTATGAGTTACTCCCACCACAGCTTATTTGGTGCTGGGCACAGTCAACTGAGTTTCACCACGACCCTAATATGGTGGGCCAAGCTTACTTTTTTAAATGAGGAAACAGGAAGCAGATAGGTCCCATCTAGCAGAGCCAGGTAGATTATTAGAATTAAAATGGAAGCAGAAAGATTCTGACATTCATGTATGTACTGCATGCTGGGCCCGTGGCCTCATTGTTAACATAAGACCTAGAGTCCAATGTCCCGAATTTTATCAAAGTAAGTTTGGATTTAAGTTCATCAACCTACCTATATCCTACTTGCGCCTTTCTGGCAATGATTAACATGTGCTTAATGCATGGTCTAAAATATGTTCTTTAAACTTACTTACTAAGTAGAGGGTTTTTTTTTCTTTTTCTTTTTTTGGTAATGAGCCAGCTCTCCAGACAGTTGTAACACAGGGAGTTGTTTATCTAGTGGTAAAGTACGGAGCCCAGCTGCCAGGGGAAAGAGCCGCTTCCCAATGTCGTTTCCCAGAAATGCTGGGGGAGAATATTTAAGAAAAGACATTGCTTCCCAGTCTTATTAGCAATTAACTGTGTTTTACAACAGGGTACTGGGCTCCAACTCATTCATCAACCCGAGTGACTGTGGTTGAACAGCAGTTAGCTGTAGCTGGAAATCACATTAATCCTTCTCTTTTACCTAAAGCACCAGATTTCTCTGGTCCACGCAGTCCACCACAGGGCCTAAGGAGGCCTTGGGAACAAGGTTTTAACCAGGCCTGAGTTTAACTCAGAGGCCATTTCGGCTTCTCTCTGAGGAGCCGGAGGATGTGCTCCTCTAGGATGGATGTGGGACAATTTAGGATTTTTTCCTTTGATTGTTAAATTTTTTGTAATCATATCAATACAAGTTATTCAAAATTAACTTTCAAAATTAAGCCAGAGTCACATAATGGTGTCTGGCAAGAAAGCTTCTCTGACCTACACACAGGATGCTTGAATTATTCTATTCTGCTTAACAGGGGCAATGGGGCTATTGGCTGCTGCCTCTGTGTTTTATTCTGTGTCCACAGAAAATTAAGCAATAATGTTCAGGCAGAATTTATTCAGGATTCCTTATTTTGAGCTCTAATCCAGTGATTTTCAACTGGTGTGCATTAATAAAACATGCAATACCTGACTATTTAGTCAGGGGCACTGGTCTCTTTTCCCTTAGATGGTCAAGTTAAAAAAATTACAATAGCCAACACAACAATAGCCATCTGGTGCAAATAAATCAAAATTGTACCTGTTTGCCCTGACTGGTACGGTTCAGTGCCAGCCTCTGAACCGAAAGGTCACCAGTTCAGTTCCCAGACAGGGCACATATCTGGGTTGCAGGCCAGGCCTCTGGCTGGGGGTGTGTGAGAGACAACTGATCAATATTAATCTTGTACTGGTTAGTGTCTATTAAAAATTCAAAATGTTTACTTACGGTACATAGAGTATGTTGAATAGCAAACCTTCTTTCTTCTCTTATTTTCCAGCCATCTAATGCTTCTCCCAGTCACTGTTACTGGTTTCTTGCATATTTATTTCCAGGGATCTATTGCATATTTTCAAACATATATACATGTATGTGTATGTGTATATATACACACACACACACATGTTTGTTTCAATACTGATGTACACACACACATACAGGGTCCAGCACAAATAATGCCCCTTTTTTATTACAAAATCTTTTATTTTACAATCATAAGCATGTAATTTTGTAACATAACAATGTCACATTCAGACACACCATGTGACATTTTGCATGAAGTGTTCACATTAAAACTGTACATTATAACACCTGCATTATTGCGCCACCAGCCACACTGCAGCAGGCTGGACCCTGTGTATTTTCTTATCCTACAGTTGGTAGCATACTCTGTACACTGTTCTGAACCATCCTATTTTCCCTTTGATTATATATTGGAGAGCTACCCATCTCAACATGTAATAACATTATCTCAGTCTTCCATGGAAGGGCATTTAGGTTGTTTCCAAACTTTTGGTATTACAAACAAAGGTACATTTTCACCTGTGGGAATGTATTTATGGGATAAATATCAACAAGTCAACTGCTGATTCAAACAACATAGGTACTTTTAGTTTTAGTGATTATTGTCAAATTGCCTTGCAAGAGGTTATGCTAATATATATTCCCACCTGCAGTGCAGAAGTGTACCTGTTTCTATCTACTTGCCAATGCAGTGTTTTCTTTTTTTAAGTACATTTTACTGATTATGCTATTATAGTTGTCCTATTTTTTCTACCCTTTTGCCTTGCATTTCCCTCCCTCCAGTACCCTGCCCTTAGTTCATGTACATGAGTCATGCATATAAGTTTTTTTGATTCTCCATTTCCTATATTATCTTAATCTCCCCCTGTCTATTTTGTACCTACCACTTATGCTTCTTACTGTAGTTTTTCCTCCATTCTCCCCCATCCCTCTCCCACTGCTAACACTCCATGTGATTTTATTTCTGTGAATCTGTTCCTGTTCTATTGTTTGCTTAGTTTGTTCTTATTTCTGGTTTTTTTTTAGTTTCAGTTGTTGATAGTTGTGTTTGTTGTCATTTTACTGTCCATAGTTTTGATCTTCTTTTTCTTAGATGAGTCCCTTTAATGTTTCATGTAATAAAAGATTGGTAATGATGAACTCCTTTAACTTGACTTTATCTGGGAAGCACTTTATCTGCCCTTCCATGGGCTTTCCTAAATGAAAGCTTTGCTGGATAGAGCAATCTTGGTTGTAGGTCCTTGCCTTTCATGACTTGGAATACTTCTTTCCAGCCTCTTCTTACCTGCAAGGGTTCTTTTGAGAAGTCAGCTGATAATCTTATGGGAACTCCTTTGTAGGTAACCTTCTCCTTTTCTCTTGCTGCTTTTAAAATTTTCTCCTTATCTTTAATCTTGGCTAATTTAATTATGATGTATCTTGGTGTGTTCCTCCTTGGGTCCAACTTGTTTGGGATTCTCTGTGCTTCCTGGACTTGCATGTCTATTTCCTCATATTTTTGAATTCTCGTTTCTTCATTCTGTTCTGATTGTTTATTTCTTCCTTCTGTTCCAAATCATTGCTTTGAGTCCCAGTTTTCTTCCCTTCACTGCTGCTTCCCCAATATTTTTTAAATTTCTTTAGGTATAGCCTTCATTTCTTCCTTTATTTTGCATCTGTACTCAATCATTCCTGTGAGCATCCTGATTACGTGTTTTGAACTCTGCATCTGACAGGTTGTCTATCTCCTTGTTGCTTAGTTTTTGTTTTTTTTTTTTTACTGGAGATTTGATCTGTTCTTTCATTTGAGCCATATTTCTTTGTTTCAGAGCACCTGTTACATTGTAAGGGGCAAAGTCTTATGTATTCACGGGGGGGGGGGCGGTTGTTAACCCACTTTGCTGTGTTGTGGCAGTGTCTGTGGGGCAGAGGTTAGAGAGGGAAGAATGGCACTTGCTCACCTCTTGCCCTGCTTTCAGTGACTTTCTCCACTACCCCAAGTGAATTGCTCCCTTTTGGTGCTGTTTCCTGGGTGGGTGGGTTTGTGTATGTTCTACCAACACAGTATTTTCAAATATTTTGATCTTTGCCAGTCTGATTGTCAAAAGCTGGTGTCTCACTGTAGCTGCATATATATCTCTTTTATTATGAATGATATGTATTTTCATGCATCTAAATCATTTGTTTTCCAAGAATTGTATATTACTATACTTTGCTGTTTTGATTTTTTTTCTTCTAATTGATTTGTAAGAGCTCTTTATTCATGGAAGAAATTAGTTCTTAGTCTGTGATGTAATGTAAAATTCCTTGTGATCCTGCCCTGGGTATTTTGAGACATACAGAAATTTAAAAATTTATGTAGTTTAGTTGGTCTATCATTACTTTTATGGATTCTGGGTTTTATAGCAGAATTTAGAAATGCCCTGTCTACCTTGAGGTTATTAAAATATTCTCCCATATTTCTCCTCTCATTCTTTTTATGGTTTTATTTTACTCATTTAAATCTTGACCTATCTGGAATTTTTTGTGGATCTGTAGTGTGAGGTAAGGATCCAACTTTCCCCCCCAGATAGTTACTGCCTTTTGTGTACTTATAGAGCTCTATGTTTTGGGCAGACTGGGGCAAGGCAGGGTGTGGCTGCAGCATGGAGCCCTTACTGAGCTACACTGGGCTCCGGAGGGCACAAGGTAGCATAGCATTCTACTGCCATGAGTCTGCAATAGAGATAAAGAGAGCTCTGCAGAGAGAACACTAAGAGTCTTATGGGAAGGGAAGAATATTAACTCACTGGGAGAGAGGGATCTGGGGTGAGAGGCAATGAGGGTGGTATAAGTGGAACAGAAAAAACATTTTAGATAAAGAGAAATAGCAAGGGCCATTTTTACCATTGGCAGTGGAATTCATTTCCATATTTTTTATTACTATTACATTACCACACAATGATGAAGGAGGTTTTTAAAATTTGATCTAGGGTAATTGAGAACAAGTTTTTAGGGTGCAAGATAACAGAAAAAGTATATATTGGTCCCCGCCTCCAGTTCCTGGCACAGAGTTTCTAAAATCCTTGTAATTTCTAGGTGATAAAAGCACTAGGAGCATCTCTTGTTTTAATGAGGTGACTCTGAGTGGGATGAAGGCTGGTTACCTGAAAGACCAAGTCATGATTAGAAGCTTGGACTTATCAGCCCCAATTACCACCGTCCAGAGAGGTGAGTGGGACTGGAAATGGACTAAACAATTGATCATGCGTACATGAGGAAGCCTCCACAAAATCCCAATAGCAGTGGATTCGGAGAGCTTCCAGGTTGGTGAACAGGGGGAGGTACCCGGATAGTGGCGTGTCCCTGGAGGGCAGGGAGGTACCCTGCCCCTTCCCACATACCTTGCCTCATGTATTCCTTCCATCCTGGATGTTCAGCTGTATCCTGTAGCATATCCTTTTATCATAAACCAGTAAATATCAGTAAACTGTTTTCTTGAGTTCTGTGAGCCACTCTAGCAACTTCATTGAACCCGAGGAGGGGGTTGTGGACGCCTTTGATTTGTAGCTAGTTGGTCAGAAACACAGGTAGCAACCTGGACTTGGAACTGGCATCTAAAGTGGGGGATAGTCTGGTGGGACTAAGCCTTTAAGCTATAGCATCAGATGCTACCTCCAGGTAGTGTCAGCAAAAAACCTCCACACATTTGGTGACCAGAAGGGAAGTGCTTTGTGAGTAGTAAGGAGAGAGATAGGAAAGAAACACATAGTAGAGAAGAAGTGGGTTTTTTATCCTGCTCCAGAGATAGAACTGCATTTTGATAACACAGAGGGTTTATGTTTATCTAACCTTAAATAAAACTTCTAATACTAACATCATCTTAATAACCTATACGTGCAAGATTGTGAACTTTCAGTGAATGTATAAGGCACAAAGGAGGGTGCAAAAAGGGTACAGCTTTAGTTTAGATTTGTATGTACTTGAGGGACTGATAAGCCCCACAAAATGGCTATATTTATTATATTTTTCTTCTCTTGGCTGGATATTTGTTTCTTTCAGTTTTTAGTGTTCACAGGAGAGATGAGGTCAGGTTCTTATTGCTAAAGGTCTGATGCATTGAACAGCTCAATTAGAGTTAGAGATTATCCAGGCATGTTCAGGAAGTTTGCTGACTGGAGTCACTACAAGTTCACAGGCTCCAGCCTCTGCTGGTTCTCTCCACGCTGCCCCCCCAAGCCCTGCTTTCTGGGTCAGCTCTGTCCTCCATTTCCGCCTGATGAGAGTCCACTTCTATCAACCTTCTATTTTCACTCCTTCAGTGCATGGCAGTGGAAGGAAGCTTTAGCTTTCTGACTTAAGAGAACTGTGAAAGGTTTTTGAGAATTTATGCACACCTGAATGTCAATAAAGCCTTGTTGTTTATTTTTTAAAAACTACATTCTCCACCCCATTCTACTCTCCATTCACAGCACATGGTCTCTCCTTCTGCTTCCCAGACTGAGAAAGAGACCACTGGAAAGGGGCTCCTGCCAAGTCCTGCTTCTCGTTGGTCTCTGTCTGCATTCTCTGGCCTCCGGTTCCTCCTGGTTAAAGGAGAGGAGGCCTTCTTCCTTCTACCCAGAGCCAATCTCTCTGTCTCTTACCTGGATTTTATCACCTCCCATCTGCTCAGGAACTTTGTCGCATTACTCAGCCCTCGTTACGTCAGTCTCTCTCTTCATACCGATGTATAATTATGCTCAGAATGTCCTATTTTGAAAATAAATGAATAAGCAGAAACTCTGTTTCAGCGGCACCCCACTGCCTCTCAGTCACAGCTGGACTTGGAGGTTTTCTACATTTGCCTCCCATTTCTCCTTCAGCCTTCATGGTAGGTTCTGAACTGATCACTTCACTGAAACTACTCTTGCCAAAGATTTTTTAAAAATATTTTATTTATTTATTTTTAGACAGAGAGGAAGAGTGGGAGGAAGGGAGAGAAACATCAACATGTGGTTGCCTCTCATGCACCTCTAATGGGGACCTGGCCCGCAACCCAGGCATGTGCCCCGACTGGGAATTGAACCAGCGACCCTTTGGTTCCCAGGTCAGCACTCAATTCACTGAGCCACACCAGCCAGGATGAAATCTTATTTAATTTTAATTTATTTAAATTTACAAAGCCACATGTGGCTCATGGCTATGGTATGAGACAACACAGTTTTAGAGCATGGGCAACAAACAAGAAAAAAGTAAAAGATAATTTCTTACAGTGATAAGGGTAGCGAAGATGCTCTAGAGTGATTGAGAGTGACTTTGGAAAGAGTTTGGGTGGGATGGTGAGAGAAGACTCCTCTGTGGGGTAAGGTCTGACTTGATACATGAATTACCCGGAGCCGGGCATTTGGCCACCTGAGGGAGGAGGATCCCCAGGAGAGAGAATGGCAGGTGTGAAGGCCCAAAGGCAGAAATGAACTTGGTGCATTTGAGGAACAGGAGTCGTGTGTGGCTGTGGCATGGTGGCAGTTAGTGAGGACTAGGGGAAGGTGGCTGTGACGATGATGATCCAGGCCTGATCAGTCAGCACGTTGTTAATATTTCCACCCAAGAGTTCCACAGATATTTCAAGCTCAGCTTATTAAACACCGGACATTTAAAATTGTTTCTCCTCTGTGCCTCCTGTCTCAGGAAGTGGCAGCACCTGCCATTCACTCTGCATTCTCCCTCACTCCACCTTTGTCTCAACTGCCGAGTCCTGTCACTGTCTCTTCTGAATAGTTCTAGAATATGTCTACCTCTCCACATCTGTGTGGGATGAATTTTTTTCAAATTACAGTTGATATACAGTATTATATTAGTTTCATGTATACAACTCAGTAATTAGACATTTATTAACTTACAAAGGGATCACCCTGATAAATCTAGTACCCATTTGACACCATATATAATTATCACAATATTATTGTGTATATTCCCTATACTGTACCTCATATCACCATGACTATTCCATACTTACTAATGTTTAATTCTTAGTCCCTTCACGTTTTTATTTTTTGAGTCTTTTTTATTGATTATGCTATTACAATTTTCCCAGTTTTTCCCCTTCCACCCTAACCCCTCAACCTTCCAACACTCCAGCCTTCCTTCCCCTTAGTTCATGTCCATGGATCGTACATATAAGTTCTTTGAGTTCTCTGTTTCCTATACCATTTTTATCTTTCCCTGTCTATTTTATGCCTACTAATTATGCTTCTTCCCTGGACCTTTTTTCCCCATTCCCCCTCCCCACTGAAATCCCTCTGTGTGATGTCCATTTCTCTGATTCTGTTCCTATTCTGGTTGTTTGCTTAGTTTTTCTTTTCATTGTTTTTCTTTTCTTTTAGGTTCATTTGTTAGTACTTGTGAGTTTGTTGTAACTTTATTGTTCATATCTTTGATCTTCTTTTTCTTAGGTAAGTCCCTTAAATGTTTCATATAATAAGGGCTTGGTGGTGATGAACTCCTTTAACTTGACTTTATCTGGGAAGCACTTTATCTGCCCTTCCATTCTAAATGAAAGCTTTGCTGGATAGAGCAATCTTGGGTGTAGGTCCTTGCCTTTCATGACTTGGAATACTTTTTTCTAGCCCCTTCTTGCCTGTAAGGTTTCTTTTGAGAAATCAGCTGATAGTTTTGGGGAACTCCTTTGTAGATTACTGTCTCCTTTTCTCTTGCTGCTTTTAGGATTTTCTCTTTATCTTTAATCTTGGGTGACTTAATGATGATGTGCCTTGATGTGTTCCTCTTTGGGTACAACTTCTTTTGGACTCTGAGCTTCCTGGACTTCCTGGAAGTCTATTTCCTTCACCAGATTGGGGAAGTTTCCCTTCATTATTTGTTCAAGTAAGTTTTCCATTTCTTGCTGCTGTTCTTCTCCTTCTGGCACCCCTATAATTCAGATATTGGAACGTTTCAGGTTGTCCCAGAAAATCCTCAGTCTCTCTTCATTTTTTTTTTTTTTGGATTCTTGTTTCTTCATTCTGATTTAGTTGGATGTTTATTTCTTCCTTTTGTTCCAAATCATTGCTTTGAGTCCTGGTTTCCTTCTTGTCACTGTTGGTTCCCTGAATATTTTGCTTTATTTCATTTTGGGGATCTTTCATTTGTTCTTTCATTTTTTCGACCAAGCTCAGTCAGTTCTGAGCATTTTGATTGCCAGGGCTTTAAATTCTCCATCAGATAGGTTGGCAATCTCCTCATTGCTTAGTTCTGAGGTTTTGCTGTGCTCTTTCATTTGGGGCATGTTTCTTGGTCTTGGTGCACCTGATAAGTTGTAAGGGGCGGGGCCTTAGGTATTCACCCAAGCAGGGCAACCCTCTTTGCTGCACTGCCAGGCTGGTTGTTTTGGTTGATCTTTTCTTTAATTCCCTGGTTGTCAGAGTTCCATACAGTTTGCCTTTCTGGTGCTTTTGGTTGTTCATTAATTTTAGATTGGTTGTTATCCTCCTTTTGGTTGTGCGAGGAAGTGAAGGGTTTCTACCTATGCCTCCATCTTGGCTGGAACTCCCCTTCACATTTTTCAACCATCTCTCTACCCACCTGCCATCTGGCAAGTGTCAGAATGTTTTCTGTGTTTCTGAATCTGCTTCTGGTCAATTTTTTTGTTTAATCTGTTTTCTAGATTCCACATACAAGTGACATCATATGGCATTTGTCTTTTTCTGTCTGACTTATTTCACTCAACACAGTACCCTCTAGGTCCATCCGTGTTGTTGCAGATGGCAAGATTTTATATGCACCACTTCTTCTCTATCCATTTTTTAATTGATGGACACTTAAGTTGCTTCCATATCTTGGCTATTGTAAATAATGCTGCAGTGAATGTATAGATGCATATGTCTTTTAGATTTAGTGTTCTGGGTTTCTTTGGATAAATACCCAGAAGTGGAATTGTTAGGTCCTTTGTTGTCTCTTGGTATAGCCTTTGTTTTATTTATTTTTAAATCTTTATTTATTTACAAATCACATACACATATACTTCTGTATTGTACAATATATTTCAAAACCTCCAAAGAAGCTTCTTTCTAACCTTCTATCATTAATTTTAGTGATATTAATTTCTACATCACTGAAAACACAGAAATTTTCTTCATATTATCATTGAAAACATGTTTTGCTAGTTGTGATGGATTTATACTATGCTATCTTTTTTCCCACCCATTTATTTATTTATTTATTTATTTATTTATATTTTTTATTGAATTTTGGGGGTGACATTAGTTAATAAGTTTCAGGTGTACAGTCCTATAATACATCATCTGTGTATTGTATTGGGGTGGTGAACACATAATATAGCTATTGTTTTAAAGTCTATTTTATCTGGTAAAAGTATTGCTACCCCAAGTTTTCATTTTCATCATGAAATATCTTTTCCCATCCCTTTATTTTCCATTTGTGTGTGTCTTTCCATCTGAAGTGAGTCTTTTATAGCTAGCATATGTATGGGTCTTTTTTTAAAAAATCCATTCAGCCATCGTATGTCTTGATTAGAGCATTTAATCCACTTATAAAGTAATTGTTGATAGACATGTGATTATTGCCATTTTATTCATATTTTTATGTTTTTTTCTTAAAGAAGATCCTTCAATGTTTCTTGCAAAGATCCACCACTGTTTTGGTAGTGATGAACTTCTGTAGCTTTTTCTTGTCTGGGAAGCTCTTTATCTGTCCTTCAGTTCTAAATGATAGCTTGCTGGGTAGAGTAATCTTGGTAGCAGGTACTTGCTTTTCATCACTTTGAATATTTTGTGCCAGTCCTTTCTGGCCTGCAAACTTTCTGTTGAGAAATCAACTGGCAGTCTTATGGGAGATCCCTTATGGGAGACAACAATTAGTTATCTAACTGCTTATCTCTTACTGCTTTTAAGGTTCTTTCTCTGTCTTTAACAATACCAAAAGTATTTTTTATAGTTTTGATAATAATTATGATAACTATTTTTTATTTATAATTAAAATACCGAAAATTAAAAGTGTCTTGGTTGGGACTCTCTGTGCTTCTTGGATTTGTATGTCTGCTTTCTTTACCAGGTGGGAAAGTTTTCCATCATTATTTTTTCAAAAAGGTTTTCAATTTCTTGCTCCTTCTGTTTTCCTTCTGGCACCTCCATGATGCAAATGTTGGTATGCTTGAAGTTGTCCCAGAGATTCCTTAAACTATTCTAATTTTTGGGGGATTCTCTTTCTCTTTCTCCTTTTGCCTCTCCTTATCCTTTTTCTCCTTCTCCTCCTCCTTCTTCTTCTTGCTGTTCTGATTGGATGTTTTCTGCTTCCTTATCTTTCAGATTGCTGATTTGATCCTCTATTTCATCTGTTCTACTGTTGATCCCCTATAATGTATTCATCATTTTAATTGTTGTGTTCTTCATTTATGACTAGTTCTTTTTTATGGTTTCTATCCTTATGTTTCCTATCTTTTTTGCTGACATTCTCACTAGTATTCATCTACTCTTCCCCTTTAAGCATCCTTATAACCAGTGTTTTGAACTCTGCATCTGGTAGATGGTTTATTTCCATTTTATTTAGTTCTTTTTTTCTGGAGTATTGTTCTGTTCTTTCATTTGAGAACATGTTTCTTTGTCTCCTCACTTTGGCTGCCTTCCTGTATTTGTTTCTATGTATTGGATAGAGTTGCTAGGTCTCCCAGTCTTAGTATGTGGCCTATGTGTACTCTCCTATTGCAGTTGAGCCTTGATTGCTGCTGTCACATCAGCGGCCAGTCCTGCTGGGAAGGATTGACCCCCAGGCTGATCTGCTGTGAGGATTGGCTGCTACTACATGGAAGAACTGCTGTGCAGGGGCCGAATGCACAAAGCAGGACTCACTTCAGCAGGGCTCTGGTGCCTGCTGAGTCTGCCCCTTGAGCATGTGCACACGGAGGTGGTTGGGTGGTGCTCCATTGTGGTCTGAAGCTATCCATCATGTATGCTGGCTCTGGGACCTCCTGGGTGGTACAAGGGAAGATTAACTGCTGTCTGTGCCCTGCTCTGGGGTCACCTGCCATGGGCTATGCAGGATATAAAGATGGCTGCTACTGATACTGGGCTTGCAGGTGTCTGGAAGGGGCCAAACTGTGAACCAAGGCCAGCTGCTGCTAGTGCTGGGCTTGGGGTCACTTAGCAAGAAGTACAGGTTCAGGGCACGCCAAAGCCAGATGCTGCCTATTTGGGGTTTGTGAACCTTTGAGAGATTTTAGGGGAGTCCACAACATGAATCAAGATAGGCCTATGGAAAAACCACCAGAAACAGCTTAGGTGGGCCCACAGATTGGGTGGAGTGGGGTCTCAGAATCACCAGTGATAGCCAGGTTGATGGAAACTTTTGATGCCCACCTGCTGGTTCTGTGAGGGGAGGGCTCAGCAAAGAACAATGGCCTTTGCCAGCAGCTCTCTTAGGGAGAAAGCCACACCTCAAACCATTGTCTCAAAGCCAGATGATTCAGTAATAGGTCCCTGGTGCCTTTCAAGCTGCTGCTCTAGTGCTAGAGCTCAGAGGGCCCTTTAAGAGGGCTGCCTGGGACTCCAGGAGCCCTTTGTGTCACTTAGCCACATTCTCTGCTGGTTTTCCCACCCAGAAGTTATAGAGACTTCTCTTTCCAGCTTTGGAAATCTGTGCTAAGGGGATCTGGTGTGGGGCTGGGACCCCTCACTTCTTAGGGGGGACTTCTGCAGCTGAGATATCCCTTCTGATTTTTGATCACCACAAATGGACATGGGACCAGCCCTTTCGGCATCTCTGCCCCTCTTATCAGTGTCTATGTGGCCTCTTTACATTCTTAGTAATAGGACTTCTGTTCCACTCGATTTCAGGAGGTTCTGAATGATGTTTGTTCTGTAGGTTAGTTGTGATTCTGAAGTGGTTGTGGGATAATGGGAGTACTGCTTTTCGCTACGTTGCCATCTTGACCAGAAGCTGTGGGGTATTTTCCTAATCCACAGACTCAAAATGGTTTCTCTGACAAATCTGTTTTCCACATGGCAGCCAGGGTTATCATTCTAAAACT
The DNA here is from genome assembly GCF_021234435.1 of Artibeus jamaicensis. Classification (NCBI taxonomy): domain Eukaryota; kingdom Metazoa; phylum Chordata; class Mammalia; order Chiroptera; family Phyllostomidae; genus Artibeus; species Artibeus jamaicensis. The sequence continues at coordinate 46,517,933 of NW_026521486.1, forward strand.
CAAATACGACCATGCCACTCTTTGGCTTTAAATCTTACTGTGTTCCCAGTGACTCTCAGATTAAAGCACAAACTCTTTAATAAGGACGTGCAAGGACCCTTCCTACCAGCCTAATATGCCCTGCTCAAGCCTGTTTTCAGCAACTTGAAAATGATTTGCTCTCTGTTCTTTGAGCATCTGTGACTAGTATTTCTCATGCGTACAGTTTTCTTTGTTCCATCTTCCCCCATCTTTGGATGACATCCTTGGGATATAGCTTGAGCATTACCTCCTCCAACAAGCCTTCCATGACTCTGTGGCCCATGTTTGGTGTCCTTTCCAGGCATTCTCAGTGCACTCTGAACTCTCTGTTGTAGCACTTACTATGCCACACTGTAATTACTTGTTCACAAATCTGTTGACTGCTTGACAGTAGGGATCATGTACCATGTTCGCTGATGCAGCCCCAGCATGTAGCACAATGCTGAGCAATAAGTAAATGCTCAATAAGTATTTGCTAGGTGACTAAAAATAAAATAACTTGGATTTAGTTATATTTATTAACAATTACTTATTACATATTAATTTAATTAATAGGTAGCATTTATTGAGCATGCTTAGCATTTTACTCTATCTGCTTTTCCGTAGTCCGTGAAAGTAGGCATTATCATCCTCATTTACAGATTCAAATCCAGAGCCTCTGACGACTTTAGAGTAATTTGCCCAAAATTACACAAGTGGGAGGTGACAAAGTCATGGAAAAACCTGGAGCCACCTGAGTAAAAATCCATTTTAGTCCCGACACCAGAAAGCTATGCTTTCTGGATTTCCTTGTGCCAACAGAGGCCTCACAGAAGGCAGTGGGTATGTAAGTGGAGAGCGATCCAGCTAAAGTCGGAGTAACCCTGCGCTGAGTCATTATCCTGTACTTATAAAGTCAGCTTCCATTTGCTGGGCCTGAAGTGAGGCTCAAAACTAAGCTATTTTCTTCACTTTGGTTACTATATATCTCACAAAGGCTTTCAGAGTGAGCTTCCTCTGGGGTGCTGACGGAACGCTCCAGCAGTGGGCCCCGATGCACCAGAGGGGCATTGACCGGTGGTGTCCGCAGAGGGAAGGAAGCCAGGAGCCTGGGGACTGAGTTGTTGACCATGCTCTGACAAAGGGCATTTGCCTTTTCTTTGTGATCACTAATCCATTTAGGGAGTGACCTTGGTTTCCATCATATTTCAGGAACTGCCACACTGAACTGTGATCCTAGGGTTCACATGATCACTGCAGCTTGGTGGAGATTCTGATAGACTATTGTTTCACGGCCATTTGGGGATTTGTAGCCCAGTGATTTGATGTGACTTTGGGGAATTTGATTATGCTGTTTTGGCCTGTGCCTGTCATCTTTATGGTGGGTTGTACAGTTAAGTAGAGTGTCTTCCTTTTGTAAATCTGCAGGTACTTGCCAGATTTCACCTTGCTTATTCTTCACTACATCCATCTTCGTCTGGAGAGTGGTAGATGTTGGCCCTCTTGTAATGAGAAGGACAGTGGAGGCCAGAGAGGCTAATTGGCTTACCTTAGTGAAACATCAGGTTAGAGTAATTCATTATCATAGGAGTATGTTTCGTCTTACTGGGGAAAAGACACAAGCCTTATATTTAAGGGTCAATGCACTGCCATGTTTATGCACTTATTCAGAAATTACTTATGGTGATAACACTATGTGCTAGGCTCTGGGGATACAGTGGGGAACAAGGCAGACAGACCATCAAGAAATTGAGATTCTAATTAAAGAGGGAGAACAGACCAAAAAACATAAATGTATACCTGGCTTTTTGTTTCAAATGCTAAATTCCTATGGACAAAATAAAAACACAGTAACAGTATATGGAGAGTGCCTGGGGTAGATGAAGAGGGAATCATCACGAGGCTTCTATAAGATGGTATCTTGTAAGATAAAAGCAGTGGGATGAAAGAGAGCCAACCTTGAGAAATCTGGGGAAGAGCTCCCCAGGCAGAGGGAACAGCAAATGGCAAAGCCCTGAGGCTAGAACAAGATTGGCATGCTCTAGGAAAACAGTGCTAAGTCCTTAGCGGTTTTTAAGCAGAGGAGTAATGAGAATTTTAAGCAGAGGAGTAATGAGAACAAGAGAATCTTGTTCTCTTTTGTGAGAACAAGATCTCCCTGATTGCCATGTAGATGTGAACTGAAACAAAGGACAGCAAAGGATGAAACCTGGGAACAAGAAGAGAGTATTGCAGGGTCCAAGGCTAGATCATTTTGTTTGAGTCATTACTATGTTTAAGACACTGTGAGTGCTTCCCATACGTAATTCGTATTTAATATTCAAAAAAATCCTACAATTTAATCACCGCCTTCTTCTTGCAGATAAAGAAACTAGAGTCTGAGAAGTTTAAATATCTTACCAAAGGCCACTTAACCTGAGTGGCAGAACCGGGGTTTCATTTCGAAGGCTGTACTGTTACTTTTTCTTTTTTAAGGTTCTACAGTAGGTTTACTATCTGCTGGTGCTAGTCCCCCTGCAGGGCAGTGCCAGTGCTGGTCTTCTTTTTCAGAGTTTTACTAGCTGTTCATATTTGTGTTTTTTTTTTTTAAATTTTCAGTTGTATTTTTTCCATTAGCACGTGGCTTGCTTAATGGACTTCCACACAGAAGTCCTGTAGAAGCTTGTCATTGTTATATCTAAAACCAAACTCACTCTCCTCTCCTAAACCTTTCCTTTTGGTTCCTCAGTTATTTTAATGGCATCACCATTAACCAATGATCTAGGCTAGAAGCTCTCTTTTGTTCTTAACTCTTGTCTTTACATTGTGCTTTTCTTCATTGGTCTGTATCAAATTTGTGGCATCATTTTATCAATTTTTACTCTGTTATCTATCCACTTTCCATGCCTATCATCAATGTCTTGGCTTGGGTCAATATACCTTTTCCAATAGCTTCCTATTAGTTCCCTTATTCCAGCCAACCTCTTCCCTCTCCAATTTATTTTCACCCAGCTTCTAGGTTGAGTTCTCATCTTAAACCTAGGTTACATTATCCCTGCTCTCCAAAATCACTCCATGGTCCCCACTGACCCCGGAATCAAGTTCATTATCTTTAGTATGATAATTGATTTACCAATATTGAGTAGTTCATTTGTTGCTGAGCAACAATGATTGCTTGTTATTGTGAATTGAACAAAATTTGTTTTTGCAGCTGATAACTCTGACTACATATAACCCAGTCACGTGAGGAGGAAGGTTAGAAACACAGGGTCTGGCATATTCTTGACTGAACTGTTCAGAAGTCCAGCATGAATTGTGCTAACTATCCACTGAGTGAGCTCAGCATTCAAAGGCCCATAACGTATTTCCATAGCCTCCTGGTAGAGCTTGTTGACCTGACAGCTCTGGGAAGTCGCTCAGCTGGATATATTTTTGTTGGATTAAATTGCTCGGATGGGACACAAGGAAAGGCCTGAGCTCTAAGGCAGATGATGTACAAATTAGCCACAAACTCTCTTAACCTCTTAATGGGGCTCCAGAGGGTGAAGGCAGCCAATTATTATGGATAGGAATTATTTAATTAAAAAGTAAACAGAAATTTCTGGGCAGAAGGAAATGCCTATTCATTGTTAGACTTTTTCCTAACCCTGTATTGTACTACTGTTAGAGGCAACGAACAGATACTTGTGGGTGAAGCAGGGAATCCACAAAGGATTAAAAAAACAGGGGACCTGTGTGGTTATTTTCTGAGTTGAATTTGTAGATACGTAATTCAGTGATCAAATCTGTCTATAAACACACAGCCAGTGTTCCGTCGTTAAGCACTTCCAGTTAGGAGGCAGATATATGCTGAAGCATTTTCTGACCTTGCCCTACTAAGAATTCCTTAGATGTATGACAGTTTTTCTGGCCTACTAGATAATTAGTGAAAAAATTAATGAATATATTTTGTTTTTTCATTTTTCATTGAAGAAAATAATACACTTGAGGCTGTTGTCAGTGATGCCAAGGGAGAGAAATTAAATTTATTTCTGTCCATTTTAAGAACTATGCTAGCTGTTTCCTGTTTTATTTTATAGAATAAATAATACTTTTTAAAGATAAGATAGAATAGTTCCATTATTTCCACATTTAATTTTAAAGTGCAGTATGATTTTAATGTCTGTACTACAAGTGAATTATGATTTTCCACAATATCTTAAGTACTATATATATATAGATAGATGATAGATAGATAGATAGATATAGATATAGATTGCTGACAAACTTGTATTATACAAATAATACTATAATAACAATAACAAAAATCAAACAAGAAAAAAAGAATATATCTCTAACCTTGCCATTCTGAAACCCAGCTATTTTAATGTTCCCTCTTCTAGTTACTGTCAATATGTTATGTAATTTTTGTATAGTTGTAATCTTAGCACAGATATAAGTTTACAATCAGTCTTTTCCTTCTAATGTTACATAAGCCTTTTTTTCTTAGCCACTTTGCATTTTGAAATCTTAATGTACTTTTATAATAGAATTGCCAGGCAGTAATAGATTTCTTCAAAAAGATTCACTAAGTTCTGGATGCAAATGTTTTCACTGCTGTTCTCAACATTATCATATTGTGGCCAATCGTACTTTTATTGTTTCAACTAAGACAGCAATCTGCCGGAGGCCAAATAAACCTCCTAAGATGAGCAGTCGCAGGAGACTGAGGAACCCACCACAATCTCTGAGTGCTAAGATGACTTCAGTTCCCCTTCCAAGTTCTGTAAGTGTAGAAAGCGCTTAGATTTTAACTTCCAGGCATCGAAACTACTGCTGAATTGAGTAACCAACAAAGGGATGGCACTGAGGGCCTTGTGGTTTGCTACCTCTCCTAATAAAAGAAAGGCCCTTGGTGGTAGTATAAGTACTAGTGACAATGCAGAACCTGTGGTTCACCTGGTCATCCCAAAGCTGCCAAGCTGATCCACCAAGGGAAAGAACATTCTGTTATTAGAAGCAAAGGGAGGTTTTAATGAAAGGGTTTACCTTTCCTTGGTAAGACAATCTTAGGGAATTATTGGGATCTTTCACCTCATATTAGCCCAGGATTATATAGGATTTCCCATGATTAAGTATTTTCCCATTAGCAGACACCAAGAGAATTATTCCAAAAACATTCTCTAGAACAAAATGTGAGCTGATTCAGTGGAGAGAGAGAGACCCCGGGGAAGGTGACATGGTGGGAAGGGAGCATGCAGAACCACGTGGCCTGCCCCATGGGCCCTGAGGTCACAGTTCATGGTCCGAAGGCTATGGAAGGTCACATCTTGGTGAGAGGTCCAGTTAGGCATCTGTGTGTGCATCTATGACACAGAATTAAGACGGGCTAAAGGGGGCAAGGGAGATGGCCCTTTCTCAATGTTTCTCATTTGACACATGAGATGACCTTCAAGATTTCTGTTCTGTACTTCCCACTTACTAGTCTACTGTGTTCTAGGACTTAATGTACTAATTTTCATAAGCCATGTTAATTTTAAGCCATCATTGCTGTCATCACCTTCGTCAGCCTCAACTAGGGATTACCAAATGGCCTTGGTCAATGAGGCCTGCATTACTACAAATTTTACCCCAGATTCACCTAGTGTATGAAAAATGAGTATTGTTAATAACAGTTTACCAGTATTCATGGATGAGACTGGTAATCTGGCCCCCACTAAAGCAACAATGAAATGGCTAAATGACAAAATACTGGGTGATCGCATAGAAGACAAGCTGATAATGCTAATCCTTATTGTACCCTAACCACAGCTGGGCTGCCCCTGTTTCCTCGTTCACTCATTCATTGGACAGATTTGTCTCCTCTGTGCCAGGCACTGTGCTAGGGGTTGGGCTATCAGCATGAGCAAAGCAGGCAAAGTCCTGCTCTCAAGGAAACTTCAACCTGGTGAAGAAGACAGACATAATCTAAAAATCTTGTAAGAAATGCAAAATTAAATCTGTGATGGGTTCAAGGAAGGAGGGTGCAAAGGGGCTGAGAGTAGATGGAGGGCCAGTGACCTGTCAGGGAGGCCTTCTCCAGGAGGGGATGATCGGCCCAAGGTTGGAAAAAGAATAGTGAAAAATAGCTGACATTTACTGGATGGCTGTTATGTGCCAAGCCCAGATTTTAGTGCTTTATATGAATTATCTGCAAGGTATGGACTCATGTTAACATACAGTTGAGAAAAAGCTTAGGTTTGAAGACAGTAGGTTGTTTAGCATCATCTAGCTGGTGAGGAGAGGCATGGGGATTGGACTTCAGTTTGATCCCAAAGCCTGAAGTCCTAACCACTCAGATATCTCCCATCTTGTCTGAAACAGAAGTTAACCAAGTGAGGAGAATGGAGGGAAAAGTGTACTGGGTAGGTAGAACAGCATGTGCAAAGCACAGAAGTGGAAGAGAGTTGGAAGTATCTAAGGAAGTGAAGGGAGGGCAGGGTGTCTGGGGTTGCCGATGGGCAGAGAGTATGAAGGAGTCTGGAAGGGCACAGGGCCAGGCCACGCAGGGCCTGGACAGTCATGTCAGACTTTGGTCCTACCCAATAAGAAGCCACTAAACAGGGGTGGCCACGATCAGACTTGAATTTTAAAATGGTCACTCTATCTATAGCACAAAGCTTAGAAGGGGGCAAAGGCAGATTTTGGTGAATTAAAACCCTTTGGTGCAGGTGGGGGTGGGAGGTTTGAGAGCAGTGGAGCTGCTGAGCTAAGCCCTAACTTGATGAACTCAGCAATTTGGTGGATAATGATATCCTTTCCTGACACCCAGGTGGAACTGGATTTTTAAAAAAATCCTCATTGGAGGATAGTTTATTGATTTCAGAGAGAGAGAGGAAGTCGGAGAGAGAAAGAGAGAAAAACAACAATGGTTGCCTCCCTTACACACCCCAATGAGGTATTGAACTACAATCTAGGTATGTGCCCAGACCAGTACTCAAACCTACAACCTTTTGGTGCACTGAACAACGTACAACCAAGTCACCTGGCCAGGCAGATTGTTTTATATATAGCTGAGGAGCGCAGGATGAGGTTAGGGCAGGAGATAGAAATGTGTGTTATCTGCAGGAGAGGTGGTAATTGTGCCCATAGGCATGGGCCAGAGGGTTGGGGAGAGGGCCTTTGTATTTTCACCCTCAGCCCCAACACTTTCTTCTTTTGAACTTGTCTTTGAGGAGCATGCACCCTTCTCCCTGCCAAGTTAACCCCTCTATCTGCAAACCTGATTCCTTCCTCCCCTTCCTAGTCAGTCCTTCCCTATTCATGTACATCTTCATCTTACATCCCACCATTAAACTCCCTGCAGTCTACTTCCTGGCTGTGCTCTTGCTCACCCTGTACTTTCTTAAGTGACGACTTTTCCGTTTTCGACCTTCCTGAAGTTTCTTTTCAGCAGCAGCCAGTGATCCCTTCAGCACTAGCTCCAATGGCTAATCTCATCTTGGCCTGCAACTCCAGGCTTCTGCTTAGCATCTGACGGTTGATGCCTCCTCCTTTAAACAGTCTCCTTCTCTGGGTTCCCTGGCACTGTGCTATCTTGACCCTCAACTCTTTTTTCATTTCTTCTGTCTTCACATATTCTTTCTCTGCTTCTACCGTGTAAATGTAAATATCCTCCAGGAGTGTTTTCTTCTTCCTCCTTCTATACCTATGCTTGCTGTCTCATCTATTTTAGTCTCGTGGCCTTAACGATCTCCCTCTTGTGGACAGCACCCAAAATGAATACCCCAGACCCAAAGGTTAACTACAGGCTAAATACCCGCCCCCCCACATCCTGCTGGCACCCCAGCTCAGCCAGCCTGTATCAGACATTTTCTTTCCATTCTCTTTAATTCTCTTTAGTGTCAACATAGTTAGAGCCCTATTATCTCTTGCCTGGGCCTTTTGCATTTGACTCCTAGGCAGTTTTTCTTCCTCATTTCTTCTTGCATTGAATAAATCCTATTCATCTGCTCAAAATGAATCATGTATTTAAACAAGATTATACATCCTCAGCCCAAAATCTTTAATAATCCTCTATTGTCACTAGGTTAACGACTGTACACTAACCTAGTTTTAAAGACACTCTTAACATGGTCCTGGCATAGACTCCCAGCTTTATTTCCTGCTTGCACCTGGCATATAGCTTCTGAGCCAACTATGCCTGCCTCTCCTTCAAGCTCCATGACACTTAAAGAGAGGCATCTGTATTCCCAGAATCCTAGCAGCACCTATAATTCACGTATAATTCTGGAATGTAGCAAGTGCTCACTTAAGTTTTGTTGCACTCATGAAAAAGTATTTGCTAGTTCCTACAAATGTCTGATGCTTCCAGTCTTTGCCTTTGCTCATGGTGCACTTCCTACCTGGAGAGAACTTCCTCTTTTTGTTTTAAGAAGTAAGGTGATATATATTATAGTGCCATTTTAAATTGTGTATTACATAGATTTTTGTTATTATTTTACTCGTTTATTAAAAATCCATTCAACATTTTGGACTCATTTTCAATGCTACTTTCTTCATGAAACCATCTTTATTCCTTTAATTTAAGAACTATCCCTTGCCCTGACTGGTGTGGCTCGGTGGATTGAGCACTGGCCTGCGAACCAAAGGGTCACTGGTTCAATTCCTAGTCTAGGACACATGCCTGGGTTGCAGGCCAGGTCCCCAGTAGCAGGTGTGTAAGAGGCAACCACACATTGATGTTTCTCTCCCTCTCTTTCTCTCTCCCTTCCCCTCTCTGAAAATAAATAAATAAAACCTTAAAAAAAGAGCTATCCCTTTTTGGAACCTTCAAAATATCTCTCTTTCCATTCATTAAAAAAATTATTTTAAATACCAGAATGGGATGCAGGGAAAGGTCAAGGGAAATATGACCCCTAGTCTAATATCTATGCTGTGTTTGATCACTAGGTACATGTTTTACTATAATCCCTTTGATTCTAAATGGGAATTTGAAGACCTGTCATCTCTCCCTGTGCCCAGTCTTCCCAAATCCCTTCCCAGCAATCACTTACTTGGTTTGACCTTTTAAGAAATGGGGCTGTGTCTTGCTCAGGTTGAGGTCCCCTGAAGCACCTAACAGGGTGCCTTGCCCACAATAGGTTCTCAATATTTGTGGACCTGAATTCTGTGAAATGATGCAGATGGCCGCCAGTATCTTCTATCACAAGTAGAAAATGAGTCAGAGATTTGGAGCTGTGTTTATTTTGCTTCCTTGCCCAAAAGGAAAGCAAGGACACTCCTCTCATAGAACCAGCAAAAGGAGCAATGCAGCCATAAGTCCCACAATGGGTAGCTGTCTCTGCCACTCAGTTTGGGGAATAAATGCAATTAATTTCCACATTATAAAGGTGGAAACATGAATGCTATGCAAACATAAGCATGTTTCTTGTGGAGCTAATCTCTGTGTAATCTTTCATTTCCAGCCCTCTGGCTCTGCTGGATTCCAGTCGCCAACCAAGCCCAGGGCAGGCACTTCAAACATATCACAGACTTGTTTCTACCACAGGGGCTGGAAAGTGAGTTACATAAAATTAAGCTTTGTTTTCAGAATCTTGTCTTTGTTGTTTGAAGTTGGTCTGCTCCTCAGTCAGTTAACAGAGAGGGGTATAATTCTCAAATCCTCCTAATTATCCCCATGGTTATAAAATGTTTAGGACCTTGTAGGAGTTTTCTCTCTAGGACATGATCCACCCCTTCCCTTTTTAAAAAATAAACAGAGAGAGTTGGCCAAAATCTTGGGATGAGAAAAATAACCCTGATGAAAGAGTTCTGGAGAGCTCTCCCAAAGCAGCCACTGAATTACGGGAAAAACATTTATGGGGAGAAACCACAAGGCATGGGAAGCAGGGTCTAACTTGGTCATCAATAAGTCCATTGTTTCTATCTGAGAATTTTATTTCTCCATGGAAGTCCTCTTAAAGGGCTAAGGCATTCGGAGCACTACTCAGGCCTGTCCGGGGTCCTAGACAGTGACTCGGGCAGTGGGTGGGAGGACAGCCTTTGCTCTTGGAGGGACAGAGCCGGTCACTGTGTCCAGGGGTTGAACTGCCGGCAGGTGGACTACAGGTCACTCCTTGTCTAGGTCAGGTTTCATTTCAGAGTCAAGAGATCCAAGAGTGAGGACCATCAGCTCTTAAGTGAGAAGTATATTATTTTATTTCTTTGCCCCCAAGGTATTTACTTGTAAATTAGGCACAATAATTCCTGGGTCCAGCCTCCATAACCAAGTTTGTACATTGATCAAATTAGAAATGACAAAGAGAAGAAGCAAAGCCAAAACTGTTATCAAAGCATTTTGAGTTATTGAAAATGGCGTAGGAATAAAATGTGCTCTTAGGCTTTTGTTTTCATTTTGAAAGAGGCAATACCATTTCCGAACTGTTAAGTACCTCCCTGCCCCCAGACAAATGAGAGACATGCAAGTGCTCCGAGCCCTGAGGGCAGAGTGAGTGTGAACATGTGAACTGACAGTCTGGATGGCCCGTGTTCTGTGAGTGGCAAATGGTGGTGAAAAAGAAGCTCAATTCTAAGACGTCCTTCCTGGGTTTGAAGTCCTTGCCCAGAAATGATTATGCAATGTATTGGGAGTGAGTTCCAAGATCTCTTGAACTGCTTATGAGATATTTTGTTTATTAAATAATTTTCTGAAATACACCAGGTTTTAGTGACTCATGGTTTCATGCAAACATATGTATGGCATTTAGAATCATACAATGAGAGAGGGAGAGATCATCCAATGCAGCCTGTGTTTCACAGAAAAGGAAACTGCATGCCAGGAAGTCTAGGGATTTGCCTGGAGCTTTATGATGTACCCACAGGAAAGCTGGGGCTATACCCCAACCCGCCCAGCTTCCCAGCTCATTGCTTTTTCTTTTGAACACATTTCTCATAACTATTCTGACTACATATTTTATTTTCATGGTCAGTGCTAAATCCTTGGAAGACTAGCAGGAATGTCTCCTCACCCCCCCATGGCTTCAAAATAAGGGAAATATTTTATGCATTGTAATACACTGTGCTTTTTAAAATATGTAATTGTCTGTAAAATTTATAAGCCATAAAATGCTTTCAAATACATTCAGCCTTTACAAGTGAAGACTGTTATTAACACCAGGTATGAAACCACCAAGTAGGAGGAAGTGGCTTGGTCATGGTTACTAAAAATCATAACTGGGACTTAAGAAAATCTGGGTTTTCAGTTCTATTCTTGGGGTTTCTGTGCTACCTGAATGTTATTACCTAAGTGTTTTTGTGTACATGTAAGTGACTGTTACTCCTGGAGATAAGACTTCCCATCACCCCTCCCACCTTTGTACTGCTCTCAACTGGAGCGTGGCTGAGGCCCAGTGTTCCTTAAACGTTGCCATCATGCCTCTGGGACAGGCTGCTCCGTAGTGGATTGAGTTCCAGTTCATCACAGAACCTCACTTCCTCCAGAAGAGCCAGACGTAAGTATCAATACCAGTGGCAATAATAATAGTAAGAGTAATAATGTGGATGCTCATCAAATGCTTACTATTTGAAGACGCTTCACACATGTTAACTGATTTGATTTTCCTGGCAAGCCTGTGAGGTGGGCACCATTATTATCTGTTTTACAGATGATGAAGCCAGGGCACAGGGCGGTGCAGTTACTTGTTCCAGGTGACACAGCTAGAAAAATCCAGTCTGTGAAATTTGCATTTTTGTGTTTCTTACTAAAAATGTTTACAATGATTATTTTCACATAGCAACCCTAGCTACTCAATTCTTTGTCTTTGGGCGAAGATCCTCCCCTCTTTGAAGCTCAGTTTCTCAGTTCTAAAACTATCGATTGAACCAGTGATCTTGCAGGTTTGCTCTAGTCACACATGTCTAGCGGCCTGTCACATCCTCTTACATCCCACCTTATGCTCTTTGGACCCAGGCTGTCCAATCGTATCCTGTTCTACTTTTTTCTGCTCCACCTTACCCTATTTCTAGTGATAAACGGAAGTCATGTAACATTATTACTTTTATTTATAAGCCATTTAAAACATTTTAACTTGGGGAAAAAAAAGAAGGAAAGAAAATAACCACCCCTTTTCTCCCCTCTCCCACTTGTTAAAATATTCATTTTAGCAAATCCTTTCCTCCAAGGTAACACAAAATGCACTACGAATGAATATAAAGTCCAAAATCCCACAGTTCTTTCCATTGCCCAAACATGTTTATAGAGACAAAACAGGTAAAACTGAACACAAGGGCAACCGGAAATGGGGAAGCTGGAAGGTGAAGTCACCAAGTAAACGTCAAGGTTTGCGTCTGAGCCTCCGTAAAAGAGATAATAACACAAGAGATCTGTCACTTGCGTGACACAGTGGGAGTGTGTTCTGGGTGCACTGTGTTATTTGAATTTAAGGTCTTTTGCAACATCAGCTACTGCAGGGCCACCCTCCTTGCCACCCCTGAAGAGTGACATCCCAGAAACTCTCTCCACCTGTCATTTGAGATGCCTAGCTGTGAGTTCAATGGTGCACTTCAGTGTGGCTCAGAACTAAATCACCACAAATGACAATTTCCTCGATTTAGAGTCAGTTCAAGATGTTAAAGTTGCACCTTTTTATATGTGAAAGACTTTTATGAAGTGCCTTACCAAGCTTTGAAATCAACCCAAGTATTAAAGCAAAAGGAGAGTTCAAACCGTCTGGAGTGCATTGATCCTGAAAGGAATAGAAGTAATTATTTACATGTGTATTTGACATTCCAACTACAAGGGGTTAAATTCCTGCCGAGCCATGCGTTTTCTTCCTTGTGAATTAAGCCCTGAAGTATGTTCCCTGCACCGTTTTCCTCACACGCCCAGCTCGTCCTTCATTCTGCCTTGTCTCCACTTGCCTGCAGACAGATTCGTCCATGTTTTGCTTCTCACTCTGAATAATCACGATCACTGATGATGAGAGAGCATTGGTTAATGAGGTGGCTGTGAGATGTTGAGAAAGTTGTATTTTGCTTATAAAGCCATGGCTGTCTCTTTTATACTGTAACTTTTATCTTCTGACAGAGCGCTTGATTCTCACCTCTCTTTTTGCTCCATGTTTTTATTAGTGGTTGAAGGTTACTGTTCAAAGATTTAATTCTTCGGTCATGGAGACCCGGGTGGAAGACAGGCCCATAGGTGGACATGGCTCCCTGCTACTCTGTGTCTCTCACAACCCTTTTATAGAGCGGGGTGCTGAATTGTTCTCCTGGAGGAGAGAAAGTTTTGTCCTTACATCATATAATTAACCGACTGTGTAGCAAACGCACAACTGGATTCAGAACTGGCATCTGTCATGTAGAAAGGTATGTGAGTGTTGAGTTTAGCACAGGTCATTTCCTGTAGCCACAGAAAGGCCTGCTAAGTGAGGTCATAATGACCTTAACCCTGCTTTCTAGTTCAATCAATAACCCAGAGGCAAAGGTAATGACTTGATGTCTAATCACTACTTGAATTTTCTGCTTCACTGTATTTATATAGTTGGAGGAAAACAAATCTTGCAATATGTACGTGCTTTCTGTCAAGGATGTGACACAAATGGAAACAAAGTGTCATTCGAAGTCAGGATTTGCTAGGGGAAGAAAGCATAGTGTGTTCTTGGTATTATTTGTGGTACATAAGGCTTCACAAAATAGCAAGACACTGAACTTGCCATGTGTTTATACACAGATACTATGAAGTATAACAGCAGAAAGCAGGGCTATATTTTAATGGAGTCAAATTCAGATATGCTTAGAGAGGTAAGAAGATTTGTACTCACATATCTCATAGGTGGAGTTTTCAGTTTGTTTGTTTTTTTATGGGGAAAAAGCAGCAAAATATTTCATTAGAAAGTAAAATTGTGTCTTTACTGGATTTCTAGCAGATGAAACTGAATGGATGAATAATGTATATATCTTATGCCAATTAAAAAAAACCCCTGTGATTTCTACAGCTGTGACTTAAGGAGCCAAATGACACTTGAAGGCAAAGAAGATGGAAAACAAAAGAATAAATGGGTGGAAAATTCCACAACTCAAAATCCCAAGGCTCTCTCAAGGACAAGATTGTTACTTGAGAAGGCTCTGTGGAATTTTTGGCATTCTTGCACTATCTCACTTTGAAGATGGAATGGAAACCATGGTTTGTAGCCAGCATTGCTGTCCTCTGAACAAGACTCAGTTTGCTGGGACCTTGAGCAGCTGTGCCTTTGGGAAGTCTGGGGCAAACCGTCTTTCTGTGGGGCTCTTAACAATGTTAATCCAGGAAGAGACCCACTCTACTGGCAAAGCCTTTGATGAGAATTTTGGCTAGTGTATATTTTACTGCTAATCCTATGGAGTTTTGTTAAAAGTTCTTTTGCTGTAGAAGTTATAAGGACTGCCCAAAGGTGGGCTTGCTGGAGGTGGGATGGGCTGGGAGCTGGTGGTAAAGATGTGTTCTTCTGCCCTTTCCTGCGTGCACAATCGTTCCTGGGATGAGCTGAGCACCATGGTAGCGTGCAAAGTTGACAACTATAACCTGACTTTTATTATTTTCTGCTGCGCAGTAAATCTGATAATTTTCTAAGTGTCTAAAGTGTGTTTGAACCAAAACAAATTATTAAAGAAAACATCTAATAAAATGTCATCTCTTCTTGCATGCATATATATTAAGAAGAAATCAAAAATAAATAGAAGGAGGTCTATTTGGGGGGGATCTTTTAAAAAATATTCATTCAAGCATCTGGAATTTCAGTTTTCTTCAGCTAATTAGAGATTTTGTGTATGATGCAAAAAAGATTCAATTTGAAGGACACTTAGGAGATCCGTTAGCATAAACACATAACAATGTGAATAGCATACATAGCAGAATTATAAATTAATAGAGACATTACTCTTTTAGTATTTATGAATATTTCTCATTGGTTTACTATTGTGATTTTTAACACCTAGTCTAACTTATAAAGTTGAGTTTGTTTTCATGTTTTCCAATATAGAAAGGATTCAAAATACACTTGGTTGTTCCTGTAAGAAACTGATGAACTGCACCACAGTCTCCTGCACGCAGGTCTAGATTACAGGTTAAGGATGCTATATTAAGGGTTGTTGCCCTGGCATGAGAAATCCTGCAGATCCTTCAGGCCAGGTACTTTTGCACCACATCCCACAGTGTGGGCCTGGAGCAGAGCATCAAAGCGAGGCTTCAAGGTAAAAAGTATTTTTCTTTAAAAAAATGGTTGAGAAATATTTTTTCATAAAGTTGTTTCTTCTTGAAATATGTACTTCTAACAAGATGTAATTAAATTATTTCCTTTTTACCTGATAAGGCATTCTATAACTCATAAAATGAAATAGTAGAGAATGTAGCCTTTGAGAAATTTGAGCCAAGAAGAAAAATATATCATCAGTGGTTTTTATTAATATTTCTGCTGCATTGGTTAGGAAGTTTCTTTGGCGAGAAGCCATTGGAAATGACTTAAAGTTGAGAAACTATTTAAATGGCCCTGAATATTCTTGTAGGATCTAAGAAAGAGTTGAATAGGTAGGCTTTGGGAAGGCGAGGCACCATGGAAATTTAGAGATCATGTCAAATGACTCAGCTCTGGGGATACTAGCATCAGATTCCCAATTCTTGGGAGAAAAGCCCTCACTGGGCTAGTGTGGGTTGGTGTCCACCTTAGATCAAAGAGTGAGGGAGGTGAGAGGGCCAGGCCTCACAGCACAGACCTGCCTTCTAGCAGGCCGGGCCCCAAGTAGGTCACACGTGTGATGACCTGTAGCTGGGCATCCAAATGCCATGAGAGGTGTGGCATGTTTTATGAATACATATGTACACATATGTGTGTAGGTATATACACACAATAATATAAAATAAATAAATATGCAATAAAAATTAGATGGTTTCTTGTACACACTTCATAGCTATAGTTAGCAGATTTGTAGGGATTATTATTGCAATACCAGATAATTAGTTTCAAGGAATATCATTGTCAGTACCATAGCCCAACCCTCTTGTTGACACTTACCACAAGATCATTGGGGTAGAAATGTCATGAATGGGAAATTGTACGTAACACATATTTAGTGAGTAAACGTACAAGCCCAATGACCTGTGCCATCAAAATCTCGATCTGCGCTTAATCTGTGTTTGTTCTTCACCCACTGGTACTTAAGAGTCCTTGTTAACTCATTCTCTGATTTGATTGATCTTTCTCAATGTCCTGTTCTGGACCAACATGTATATATTCATCATCACGAACTCAACAATAAACTTATCATGGTTCTGACTCCCAGAGAGTTTAAACTCTAGGAGGTAATTCAGTTCCGCGGGTTTGAGCTACAGTTGAGGGAAGTCAAGCACCCTATGGAAGTCCATTCCAGAAACACCAGTACAGATGCAGAATGCCAGGGAAGACTTCCTGGAAGAGTAAGCAGGAAAAAATCATCAGGAAGCTGAAGGAATGTGGAGTTGGGAAGAAGATAATGGGAGAACATTTGAGCCAGAATGTGCAAAATCTCAGAGGCAATATTGGGCATTTTTCATCTGGAGAAGTGCAACTAGACCAGAATGAGTTATGGAGACTCAAGTGGGGAGTTGCCATCATGTGAAGCAGGAAGGTAGGCAAAGGTCAGCGAATTAAGGGTATGGAGAATAATGCCGAGGACTTTATTTCAAGGATAATGAGGTCTTATTAAAGTGTTTTACGTGGGGGATACATGATTATATTTTCAAATTATAAAAACTGGAGATCGGACTGGACCAGGTAGACTGGAGGTGGGGACACTAGTCAGGAGAATAACAGGAATCTAAGAAGTGGATTGAGCCAAAGTGGTGGTTGTGGTGATGGAAAGACGTGGATGAAGACAAGAGATTCACAGGATGTCTTGTTTGATGGGATATGGGGTGTGGCGAATGAAGAGTGAAGGTGAGAATGAAATCAGCTTCTGGCTTGGGCAACCCAGCAGACAACTGAGTCACTGAGGTCCAGTCACTGAGATGGGGAAGGGCAGGGTGGGGTAGAAATAGTGAGTTCTGTTTATGGGATGGTGTACTTAAACGCTCATGTTCATGGACGAGTAGAGGTGTGCAGTAGTCATTACAGGTCTGGTGATCAGGAAAAGGATCTGGGAGAGAGAGAGATATTTGGGAACCAATGAAAGAAGATAGAAGTGTGCAGAGAGAGGTATTAAAGAAAGCTGTTAGTTCTTAGTCTTTTTTTATTGAGGTAAAATGGGCACATAACACTATTAAGTTTCGGGTGTACAAAATTATAATTTCACATCTGTGTACACTGCAAAGTGATCACCACCACAATCTCATAGTCTTGGGGGTGCTCTAAATGGTGCCACCACAAAGATACAGGGTCTTCACAGTGTCTTTAAGGGAAGGGCAGAGGAAGCTTCTGATGTTGGCACCTTCAAGAACAGTCACTGGTGAGACTAAAGCAAACCTGAACCAGGTAAGGAACCCTCCCTTTTGCAAGGTGATGCAAAGGCAAGGAAGAGATTTCTTTCCTTACACAGTACTGTGTGTGCTCAAATGAGTTGAAAGTTTAAAAACTCCTGTGAATGCTTTCCTTTCACGTGTGGAACCTCGATTGATTATCTGAACACACTGCTTCTCACAACGGCTATAGCAGGCATGGCTGGGACACTGACCAGGCTAATAACATAGGTTAGCATCCTGTGCTGCCCCATGGACTCCTGATGTCATGGGTTATACTTCGTCATCATCTCTGTAGACTCATTCCTCTGACTGGAGCCTAGTAAATGGCAGGTGCTTGGTAAATATTCGCTGATTCTGTAAAAGTTCTTTGGCAGAAGGACACCCTTGTATTTTAACAGTTCCTTCCTGTGCTGTCCAGGCACTTCTTACTTCTCAGAGTGGAGTGAGGGTGTCCAGGAGGGTGGACTGAAGACAAGGCCCAGGTCTTCTTGAAGCTTAGATTTATCTTGTATGGACTGCTTGCAAGTTCTCTGGCATGTGGGATGCCAGGTTTGAAAGAAAGACCCCTAAAATTCTATCAACAAATCTTTAACCTCAATTTCTGTTTGATGTCTTCCTTATGGTAAACTAATTTTAAAACTTACTAGTCAAAGGTTATAGCCATGGGAGGAAAATAGCTTTAATGGCTGTATCAGGTGGGATTCTTCTGGTTGCTAGTAATAGAATATCTAACCCAAAGTAGCTTAAGCAAAGCAGAAATATGGCTTCAGGCCTGGCTCTAATTTGGGCTCAATGATGTGGCCAGGGAGAGCTACTCTCGCCAATTTTGGTTCCACTTCCTCCGAGTTGATTACATTCTCAGCCAGTGAGTTTTGGTTCCAGTTTTTCTGGGTTGACTCCATTTTTCTTTCACGATTGCAAGATAGTTACTAGGAATTGTAAAATGCTTCCAAGCTGAAATCTTGAAGGAAAAAAGTCAGAGTCATTGTTGTGGCATCCCCTGCCAAACTCTAATCGGCTCTGATTGGGGCACTTGACTGTCCATAAACCCATCATTGTGATCCAGAGAATGAGAAATACTGATTAGTTTAGACCTGATTGTATTCTCTATTCTGAGCCCAAGGTGCGTGGGCTGGCTCCCAAGGGTGGGTTGTAAATCTGGACTAAGTTACTAAGAGAACAGTAAATGAATGCCCAGTGGGAAAAACAATGGATGCATGTGATTCAGTCTTTTCTCCTTCGGCCCCCATGGCAGACATCGATAATAGTCACGGTGCTTTTTCTCACTTGTCTTTGGCAAGTTCATCAATTCAGTGCTGCAGTCAGCCACTAACAGTCCATCAGCGTCAGCAAGCAAGATGAGCGTAGCCTTTATGGAGAAAATACCTGGAAATTCTACGAGAAAGCCATGCTTTTCCTCACCAGCAAATCAAGGCAGAAACAGAGGAAAAGAAATCTGGAGTAAGATGAAAATTGACATTGATGAGCATTTTTAGTTGCTCCCTTCTTTTATTTTTCTCTATGTTAGCTTATATATAAGAAATATTTTAAATAGGTTTTGAGAAACTCTCTGGGGTGGTGGAATAGTAACAAATTTTTCTTTCTCAGGGTGGACATTAAAAGCACTGGAAAACATTCTGTGATTTCAGTAGGCTCAACATGGCCAAGATAACTACATATTTTCCTATAAGAAAAAAGTGCAAAACATAAACAAGTGAAATCAGACTCAAACAGACAGGCTTACTTCAGGGAACCAGTGGTCAGGATTGCAGGAATTCTGAGTCTGGACCCCGACTGCACCGCCGTCACCAGAACTAGCACCTGAAGCCCACCCGTGAGACCACAGAAGCCCCAGGAGACCCCTGCCTTCCTGTGCTGTCATCCCAGATGCTGGTAGCACCGGGTCACTTGGGCCAGAAACTCCAGAATCAAACATTCGTTTTGTGATTCAAAAGCTTTTCTTTCTTTGTCTCCTTAGAAAGGTCCTGTGAAGAACAGACTGTTACATTCTGCTGGCCCTTTACAGCTCTCTAGCAGGAGTGTGGGATGGGCCTTTGAAAGCAACTTTTATTACATGGGAAGTGGGAAAAGCAGTGGGGGGCAAGGCGGGTGCCAAAAAGGAATAAAGGTGTCCATAAAGAGGAGGCTGAGAAAGCCACAGACAAATGCTATTTCTCACCTTATTATAGGGTCTTGGCTGTAGCTTTGAGGATCCAATTTAAGACCCTCCAAGTTTCAATGTGTTTATTCCATCCATCCATCCATCCATATTAATTTAAATTTATTGAGTATCTACTACATCCAAGGCATTGAAGGGAGTGCAAAGATGTGATTTCTGACTAAGGGATCTTAATTACCTAGTTATATACGGTGGAGAGATAGTAATATTGCCCTGGTTTGCACGGTGTTTTGAAAGTTTTCAAGGTTATTATTCCATGATTATTCATACCCTTTGATCTAGAAGAGTACGTTATTTTCTCAATCACAAAATATAGTACTCTCTGGAAATTCTTTGGGGTTTAACAAGTAAGCCAACATGACAATGCTGAAACATTTCACTTTGTCTATAATATATTTATATGCCGTAGCTGTCCTCAGTACTTCTTTCCCCTCTTTTTTCTTCTCTCTCTCTCTCTCTC
Organism: Artibeus jamaicensis; assembly: GCF_021234435.1. Taxonomy (NCBI): domain Eukaryota; kingdom Metazoa; phylum Chordata; class Mammalia; order Chiroptera; family Phyllostomidae; genus Artibeus; species Artibeus jamaicensis. The sequence continues at coordinate 46,537,958 of NW_026521486.1, forward strand.
TCGGATCCACTCACCTCTTTTCTCCCCCCTTCTTTCTATTACCCCCTTTCTCCTCTTCTCTATAACCTTCCCTCTGTCTCTATTTATATAACCCCTTCTCTCACTCCTATTCCCTTATTTTCCTCCTCCCCTGCTCCTCCCTCTTCCTCTCTCTACCCCTGTTCAGTCCTTGCCTCCCTTGTCCATCCCCCTCACTCAGCTTTGCTTCTTTTGATCTCATTTCTCCCACTGCACGCAGACCTCCATGTGGTGCGGAAAAGGAGGAGTTCGGTTTTATATAGCTCCAAGTTTACAGCCTTGGCCCCACGGAGGAAGAAGAGACTCTACTATTCCAATATCCATCTATAAATTACTTCATTTAACCCAACTTGGGTTGTATCTACATTCCTGGGTCGGCCACCCAAGCTGGGGGATGAGCACTGTGATGTAGCCCTTGTGAGCGCTGAGCTCAGCTGGAGGCCAGGGCCACCGTTACTGTAACTGGCAGTTCCACCAAGCTAAGTGGAGGTAGGGGGAGAGTGGCTCCCTCACGAGGTGGACGTGAACCACTTTATTATCAGAGGAAACTGGGGAAGATATAAACAGGAAAAAGCAAAACAAACCAAAAACAAAATAAAAGGTAATATTTACCCTCCTCCCACTCCCAGAAGACAGTTATTTTTTTAATTATTTATCATAAGATATAACTTAGGGTTTTTAGTAACCTTTTCAAGACAAAATTCACTAAAGATAAGCTAAAGTTCATCAATATTTATTTCATGCAGCCCTGATATATTGACATTGAATTCAAGTTATCTCCTCGTGAAGGGGGAAATTAATGTGTTATTTAAGGACTAGTGGTTACATCCTTCACGGTGACATAAAGAACAGGATGTGATAGCATTCTAAAAAATCTGTTTTTAGATACTTTTTAGTGAAAGTATCACAAAGTATCTAGAGACCCACAGAATAAATAATTAAAAGATCAACTCAATTCAGTCCTATTTATTGAGTGTATATTTTGTGCCAGGACCACCAAATTAAATTATAAGTGTACCAGGAAGAAAATTATAAAATGACTAACTGTTATACATTTGAAAAGGTGGGAATCTGCTACATATATCTTCAGTGTAACTACTGAGCCTTGGGGTGGTGAGGCTGGCGAGCAGGCTGCTGACCTCACCAGGCTGGCTGAGTTCTGCACACCTGGAGGCGTCTGGAGGAGGCGGAGGTGGCAGTGGTGCTTGCGCTCACCGTCCTGCGTGCTTCCTCCTAGCCTTTCAGATGTGGTGTGGTAATAACACCTTATGGTTCCCAGGGCTGTTCGGCCAGTAAAGTGTTTTCACGTGCACTGTCTCACTTGCTTCTACATAACTGTTCTGTGAGGTCAGCTGGGAGAATCAGCATCATGCCCAGTGAACGAGGAAGATCCAGTCCAACAATGCACAGGTCATCAGAGAGAGAGCTAGGAGTCAAGTTGAGCTTTTCCTGGATTGAAGTATCTGCTGAGCTAAAGCCAGCCCACAAGTTGAGCTTCTCTGAGTGCAAGACAGAGCACTTTTCCCCCTGCATCACCGCAGCGTCCTCAGAAGAGGGTGGCGGAGGTCTCCTTCTTGGGCGCCCCTCTGTCTGGGTCTACACAGGGTTTGGCCTGCCCAGGTCTCTTCTTCACTGGTTTCTGACCTTTCCTGCTGCAGGTATTCTTTCCTTTCCCAGTGTAGGTACCATCCAAGGCGGGGCGGGGGGGGGGGGTTTGAATCCGAAGTTGGTCAACCATCCCAATTCCCTTGGGGAACTTTGAAACCCCTTCTAACACTCCCTCATTTTCCCTAACACACTTCTAGTCCCAATGCCTTCTTAATTTCTGTTAACATTTTGATGTTGTTGCAGGTTAGCTTATGTCTCCGAAACACAGTTAGGGTTACAAATGTTCATTGAGGAGTGACCACTGTGAAAGGGAGATAAAGGGAGGCGGGACTGGGCACAGGGGGCCATCAAACCGCATGCAGACCTAACAGTCTGTGCCTGCCCAGTGTGGGGGTCTGGGGCCATTAGAGGAATGCTCACTTGGTGGGAATGGCCGGGCCTTGTACTACTGCCTCACTCAGTTATGGTCTAGAGCAGGGGTATCAAACTCATTTCCACTGGGGACCCTATCAGCCTCACAGTTGCCTTCAAAGGGCCGAATGTAATTTTAGAACTGTATATATGTGACTGCTCCTTAGTAGTTAAGCGAGAGCTTGGTGCTGCTGCCAGGTAGAAACAAGGCGGAGGGCCGGATCTGGCCTGGGCCTGTGTTTGCCATCTGTGGTCTAGGGCCTCCTGAGAAGATCGTGACCTTTGCCTGAAAGCTAATGGAACTAACAGCTGGAGCTGTCAGCTCGCCACAGTCCTTGCAGCTGGGTGGTGAGTCCTTTCTTGAAGGGGGGTTCTGAGCTGCATATCTCTGTGCCAACATCATCTTTCAGTATGCTGGTTTGTGTTGGTCCTTTAATTCTTTCATATCTTTAGCTCTTCACTAATCGGAGTAAAAACCTTAATAGTCAGGGCCTTAGTATTACTGGACATGGGGCTTGGCCCTGAGCGGGTCTGCCTAGGGCCAGCTGGTGGTGTGTGGGTTCTTGACTTCATGCAAGAGAGATTTCACAACAGGAGTCCAGGTGACTATGAGGATGCATTTATTAAAGCTGGGGCAGTGGAACAAGGAAGGGCTTAGCATAGAAGGAACAGGAGAGCCTAGGCGGGGCTGCCTCAGCTCCCTGGGGAGTCGGAGAAAACGGACCCTGGGGACAGGTTCAGGGGATGCATTAGCTTGGGATGAGCAGCTGCTGCTGATTGTTCCCCTGATTGCAATTCTTGGGGTCCCTTAGAGTTTAGAAGATGCTGGTCTGTGGGGGAAGAAGTCAGGGAAAAAGAGGGGGAAGGGAATGGCGTGGGCTGCTCCCCAGAGGCAGAGCCCAAGTGCTGGGTCTTTTATCTTGACACTTTTATCTACTTCTTGCAGGCCTGTTAGAGGAGGTCTCTGGGGAGGGTTACAGCAGACTATTCACCAATTCTCCAGGTGTGCTCTTTCAGGGTCATGGTCTCCACTGATTAGTCAGGGCCAAGGCAGTCATTTTAGTTGGTCCTGGTGTCCGCCCACCTGGTTTTGCTGCTTTTCCGGGCCTGGAGCTGAAATGCAACTGAGGCCTGGATGCTCTCTCTAGGGAGGTGACCTTTTGTATCTGGCCATAAATTCCTGGGCCATTGTATTCAGCCATCTGTCTCAGTTTCCCTATTCTACTTGCCAAGGGATTTTCCTAGCTTCTTACTATCCTGACTCATTAGGACATCAACAAACACCTGAAAGTAATGTTGAATATATAATAAAAACAAAGAAAAAAAAGCCAGGCCCACTTTATGGATTTTTTAAATTCCCTTTGCAGAGCAGCACATTAGATTTTCTATTATACCAAGGATTGGCTTGGGGAACAAAATAACTGGGTGCCTCTGGAATAAAAAGGATGCTAAGTCTTCAAAACCTCCATAGAAGAGAGATATTACCTCTCCTGGAGAAACTTGACAAGTTGGAACTAAGAACAAATGATAAACATGGGCTTTACTTAAAATTTAATTAAGCTTCAAACTTTTTGGTGTGTTAGACTGCAAATATTCCATGTGCCGGTGGAAACAAATCCTTGAGGTTTATACTTTGGAAGATAAATATGTGTAGGCTAGTCACAGCCCCTGGGTTTAGATTTGATTCACTAAGAGGCATAGCTTTACAAAAAAAGATGGCTTTCTCTTCTTGGGGAATGGCTGGTCGTGAGAGGTAACCAGCCTTCATGAACTGCCTCTAAGTACTTCTGCAGAACTCTGTACCTCAGAGAACCACTTTGGGGCCTAGTCAGTGCCATCAGAGATACCTCTCTGCAGGAGGAGGTTGGGATGGGAGCTTTCGTGTGCCCAGATATCCTGTATTGTGCCCGCGTGGCTTTTCCACGTGTGCAGGCTTCCTTGTCCAGCAGCAATAGTTAAAGCAATCATTCCTGCTCACTGCATTTTGACACTGCAGAAGCTTTAAAGTACATTTCCCCAGAGGCAAAATACACTTGATAAACACAGAGAACTATCCTTTTTTGAGCACAAACAGCTGCCTTCCACTTTTGGCATAGAAAGGGAAGAACTAAAATGACTAATCTCACTAAGTATTGCAATAAAAGTGCTGATGAAACCTTAACTACATACTTCACATGTGTAGTGGCCCTGTAATTACAGTTCTAGTTTTGTTTTTTTTAAACAACTTCTAGGGCACATTTAATTACCATCTGCCTTGATCAACGCCTTCCTTCCCGTAGGAGCATTCAGCTTGGCACTGACCCCCAATGCCAGTCTTTTATCAGCCTTGGAAAGGTAAACGTGTTTTTGAACAAAACTTCTTTAATGCCCTCTCTGTTATCCTAGACGGTACTTGGAGAAACAATCAGTAGTAGTTGATTGGAGCTTCAGTATCTTAGTATTATGCCACCCCCTATACTTCATTAAAGCATCAAGCCGCATCTATTTTGATCTATTCTTGAATGAACAAGTCCATGGGTTGTATATCAATGAAACAGAAGCCTAGCAATGGAAATTTTGTTCAGGAAATTATTTTAGAAAATGTTAATTTTAAAGGATATTTGGGGTTAACAAAGGTAAATTGGTGAATATGTTTTTAAAAATCAAATTGATTTCTCTATTCAATATATTTGAAAATTTGTTCTCAAAAGGTCATCAGTGCTATAGGTAATTTTGCAGGCTTTAGCTACCTTTCCTAGCACACTTTTAATTCCCATATTTCTTTTTTTTTAAATTTTACTTCAGACTTTAATAATGATAAATGAAATCAGGTATATGCAACTACCACCCTAGAAAAAGCGAGAACAGGCTGTAGGTATGTGCTCAGTACAGCCTTCTTTTCATGCATGTCTTTCTCATAATCTGTGTGTCTATCAAATAAATGGCATCGAGAGGCTGCAGCATTTTGCCACCATATTTCTTTCAAAAGCCTGCTGTGAACCGAAGGTGGGGCTTGTACATGACTGATGTCCTTTAGGACTCACCCGTGGGACAGCAGGGATTTGTGAGCAGTGTCTGTGGCGTTTCCGTAATTCTCAGGCCCACCCTGAGCATCCCTGTCGTCATTTGGCACTGGGATGCTGGCGTTCTCAGAGGAGCCCCTAGAGGCTTGTAACCACATGACACTGAGGGTAGCAGCTGCATGGCTTCATCCCGCCTTGTCAGATTACATGGGCATCTGCATCTGGGGATGGGTAGGTGCAGGCTTGGAGTCATACTAAGGAGACTTGGATTCCGGGTCTGTTACTTGGAAAGTGCATGATCTTGGGCAATTTTACTTAACCTCTCTAACCCTGTTTTCTTACATGTAAAACAGAAATAGTAACAGCATAGCATAGGGCTCCTGAGAGGAGAAATTAGATAATGTGTGAGAAGCCCTTAGCACACTGCCAGGCACAAAACAAACTGTTCAGTGAGTGACAGCTTATGCTTATTATTATAGACAAACTATTAGGAGACTCAAGCTATGATGCAGCATATCTATAAGAATTTTTTAGACATGGTATCTATCCGAGGGGAACTATGTTTCAGTCAAGATTCTTTTAGTTGTAAAGAGACAAAACCTTATTGGGCTTGAGTGAAAGTTTAAAGAAGAATCTTACAGGACAGCGATGAAAGGTTGAGTTGGGCTCAAAGGTGTTGCTGAGAGCTGGGACCCACAATGGGGGCTACTTTCTGTCCCTTGGTCTCCATGTGGCCTTCCTGTCTGGGCTTCTGTCCATATTTCTGCTCCCTTCTCCTCTGCCTTGGCCAGATGATTCTGCTTATATATCTTGCATATGGCTCCAGTGGTCTCCCAGCCACCACTGATAGCAACTCTTGACAGACAGTTGGTGAGAGAAATCCACTAGGCCCAGTTATCTGAGCCAGGCCACAGGGGTCATAGGCCATTGCTCAGCCAATGCACTGGCTTGTTCTAGGTCGACTCTTCACCCACAATCCAATCAATAGTGGCTCATAGTCAGGGTCGCAGGAGGTTAGAACTCCCAGCCTCATTCAGGCCAGTGGGCAGAGCAGGTTTTCTAGAGAAAGAGACTATCTAGTAAAGTTTGCCTGTGAGTTGGCTTTGGTACTGCTAGCAGCTTTGCTAATTGCGCACGAATGACAAGGGCCCAATCACAGAGAAGTTGGAAAGACCCGAAAACTGGTGGTCCCTCCTCCCCTCTTCCCAGATGCAGCTGGTATCAAGGCAGCTGCTCGGAGAAGACATATCTCTGCACTTGTGCCTGTCAGAGCAGTAGGTCAGTATGGCAAGGACTATGCTAGTTTTCCCTTGTAGAGGGAGGAGCGAGTAAAAGACTGGGGGAGGGGAGGGAGGGGCTGGAGGTGGCCAACGGGGCGAATCAGTGTGGGCCAGCTTGTTGAGGAACTGTGACTCCTCAGAGAAGGCAGAGGAGAGCAGGCCGGGGAGGTCTCTGGGGCTCAGGGAAATGGCTGACCCAGTGGAGAGAAGGCTTTCTAACTTCCTCTGGCCCAGAGCTCCAGGGCCTGGTTTTTCCTCTGTTCTGGCAAGGGAGGTAGCTTTATCTGAAGAGCTGCTCACTGCTGCCACAGCTGTGCTGGACCCTCCTCCCTCAGGGCACTGAGTTCTCTAGAGGATTATACCAGGGCAGTGCGTGAGTGAGGACAAGTTTCCTCCGTGGGGCCTAGCCCTTGAAATAACTGATAAGCCCCTGAAGTCCTCACTCCCCATTGTGGTAAAAGCCTCTGTATTTTCCCTTCGGTCAGGAGAGATAGTAGCTTGATTATGTGAGCATCTTCCAGTCTCATTTAGTTGTAATTGCGTTTCAGTCAATAATGTGACCTGTGGGTCAAGTGGATGGGATGAAGAGTAGCTCTCTTCAGCAACCAAGGGCTTTGGCCAAAAGAAACGGCATTTGGGGTTATGGATCTGTGCCCTGAGGCTTCTGCCAGAGAAGGAAGCATGCAGGGAAGTCCTAGGAAAGGGATCACCAGCAGATTGAAATAAAATTTAAAAAGCGACAACAACATAATAATAGGTTCCATTTATTTGGCACCACTTAAGTGTCAGACACTTTACATACATTTATTGGGTATTTCTCCCCCAAGCCCTGAAAAGGAACTATTGAAATGTCTGTTGTACAGATGAGGGAACCAAGTCAGAGCGATTCAATAACTTGCCCCAGTCCATACAGAGGCTGATTTGAAGTCTCAAAATTCTGTTGCCATTTGCTGCATCTCCATGGTGGTGGAGGGTGCTGCTGAGGAGGCCTAGTGGGGATTTCATCCTAAAAATAATGCAGAGGTACAAACAATAAAAAAGAAAGGGGTTCTACTTTGAGAGCTAGATAGAGGGAAAGAAGGAAGACAAGTAACCAAGTCAGCTAGAGCAGAAGAGGAAGATGAAGGGTGGATGGCCATGTTCAAGGGTTTGGACATAATACGTTCACCAAATGGAAAGTTCAGGTCATCTGGGTTGGCTGGGCAGAGCGGGTCAAAGATAGAGGGGGGGTTAGGATATCCCCAATGGAGAAAAAAGGCTTGGCTGTTATCTCACATGACCACAACATTTTTATGAAATAGATTTTTAAATCAGTTTTTGCTTCTTTTTCCACTGCTTAAATGCTCCTCCTAGAGCAGTACCTGACCAGTGGTAGGCGTTCTATTCACTGTTGATGAATGAATGGTGAAACGTAAATATACCAACCTTCCACATGTGTGTGCACCTGTTCTAGTTGTTTATTCTGCACAAATACAACGCTGTCTGGATTATTTTACTTTTGATAGAAAAAGTCTTCACATCTGGCTGGGATCGTTCCCTGCCCCTTCCGCCCCAACCCTGCACCTTGACTTCCTTCAAAACTTTCTGTCTATCATTGGGTTTTTGCGGGCCTGTATACATGTTAGAGTCAGTTTGTCAAAACCATGTTGGGATTTTGATTTGGAATTTATAAATTCACTTGCAGAGAATTCACATCTTTACAATATTGGCTGTTCTCATCTGTGTAGCAGGTAGTCCAGTAAGTGAAAGAGCCTGGATGGGAATCCAGGTCTGTCGGCCTTCCACACCAGCTCTGTTGGCTGCCGCTGACCTTTGTGGACCTGATTACACTTGGTCATGCAGCAGGACTGTGGAACTCACTGTGCTTAGTGTCACGATCACACCCTAAAGTGCTGGCTGATTACCCTCCTTCACTTGTAATGTGCTCTGAATCTGTCTCAGGGGCCTGCTGTCGTTCTGTGGTCAAATCCAGTTAGCCCTGTGTCTCTCTGAATGTGGCCATGACCTTCATCTGTGGAAAACTCTTTTCGGTCATCCTGGGAGGAGGCATTCTGATTCACTTCTAAATTAATTACCTTGGGAATAAAAGTGAACGTTTAAAAGAAACTGATGCCTTATAGCACCCAGGCTTGATTTCACTTTGCTAACATGTTTCTTATTAACCATGAGAGTTCATGAGGCAATGACTAGAGTACTTGAACAATCCCTTGAGGGGTCACAGATCAACAAGCTGTGTGCTGTCTCTCTCCTCTCCCATGGCCCTGACAGACTCTGCTAGACAAATGTCACCTTCTTTTACAGTGAGCCTGCAGATCATAGAACCCTTTCAATGTGGTGCTCCAGTAAGGTCTACTAATTGACTGATTGTAGTTAAGAGAGGAAATCTATTTACTATCCTTTTTTTAGTTTGGTCTAGTAAGTTTAGAAGCACCTAATGCTGGGAAGAGGCCCAAAGCAGAGGCCTTCTGTTGCTTAGAACACTGTGGGGAGCTGTGTCAGCCCCTTTGTCTAAAGGGAAGAAGTCCTGAGTGGAAAAGCCATCTGAATTTGTGATAGCAGAGGTTCAGTTTGAATGATGGGCTAGGTTCAAAGTATGTGCGGGTACCCAGAGGGTGTGGAAAGGGCTGGGCTTCCTAGCAAATGAAATTGATCAGGAAACAGGCAGATGACCCAGCAGGTGGCTTTGGTACAAAATGCAATATATGAATAGAGCTTTTCTACAAGAATAGTAATAAACACTGCAGCCCTTTTGGGTTGGGGTGTAGGATAATTATTATGTTAATTTCATATAATATACCTGCATGCCAGTAAAGTCATATTTAGCACCAGAAGTATAGGAAATACTTTGCTATTTGTTGATCCAGATTGCCTGTTATCCTGCATTTCTGTGGACCCAGATTTGCTGTTGAGTAAGGCAGTGGCTGAACACAGCTGGGCGCAGCTGGACTCAGACAAAAGGTCAATTCTTTTCTCTGCCACTTTCAAAGCATGTGACCCAGGGTAACATATATAACCTCTCTGAAGCTCAGTTTTTCCTCTGTAAACTAGGGATAATAATAGAAGTTATCTAGAAGGGTTGCTTGAGGATTGAGCTAATGCATTTAAAATATTTAACTTGGCATAGGAAGCACTCAACTCTGCACTTGTATTTAAACCTTTTCCTTCTGTTTGTCTAACACTCAGAGTCAGTGGGCTTAAATGCAAAAGAGTGTGGGGTGTTCAGGAGAATGAATATTTCTGGTGTCTGAGGCTTGAGTCAATGTTAGAATAACCTTATCTTTAGTGCTAGAGGCCATATGTGACCCACAGATTATACCTACACATTTTGAAGTATAAATTGGGACCCTAAGTTATAATTTACCATTGGGTCTATCAAAAAATCTTTTTTGTTTTTAAAGTCATCATTTTAGAGTCATGAATTTTGAAATCATTTTAGATATCAAATAGATAATGTAGGTTTGAAAAGCCCTTTTGCCTGAAATATTAACATTAAATCTTACTGAGGGTATAGATGTCTACATGTTAGTTTTAGACTTTTGGGCTGTTTACAAAATAAGCAAGATAAGAAAAATGCAGGGATTAAGGCTTTCTGAAGGTTTGGTGTGATTAAAGAAACATATAAAAATGGGAATATTTAAGACTTTTTGACTAAAGGCAGAAACCATTTCTAGATGCTCTAGTAAGGGTATAGAAAATGTAGACTTTGACTAAGACTTTGACTTAGGAGTAGCATTTTGAATAATTGCTGGATAGAGCTGCAGACCAATGTCAGTCATGAACATAGATACAAAAAATTTCAACAAAATACTAGCAAAGCAAATTCAACTATGTATAGCTCTGATTGGTGTAGCTCAGTGGATTGAGTATGGGCCTGCAAACCAAAGGGTTGCTGGTTTGATGCCCAGTCAGGGCACATGCCTAGGTTTCAGGCCAGGTCCCTAGTAATGGGGCACGTGAGAGATAACCACACATTGATGTTTCTCTCACTCTTTTTCTCCTTCCCTTCCCCTCGCTCTAAAACTAAATAAATAAACAATCTTAAAAAGCCATGTATAAAAGGAATTAAACATAAGTGCAACTGGGATTTATTCCAAACATGCAAAGCTTGTTCAACTTCTGAAAACTAATTAATGTAATCTATCACATGGACAAGCTAAAGAATAAAAATCATGACCATATTAATGTGAAAAAGCATCTGAAGAAACCCAACATGTGTTCATGATGAAACAAACAAACAGAAAGCCTCTCAGAAAACTTCAGAGGGGAAATTCCCCAATTTGGTAAAGACTGTCTACAAAAGCCTATAATTTAACATTGTACCCAGTAGTGAGCCACCAGAAGATATCTCACTGGATAACCCAGCAATGAGGAAAGATATCCCTTTTCACCAGTGCTTTTCAATATCCTACTATTAGTCTTTGCTAATGCAACAAGACAAGAAAAATAATGAAAATTATCCTGATTGAGAGTGAAGAAATGAAATTGTCTTTGTTTGCAGATTATGTGGTTGTGTATGTAGACAACCATAGTGACTAATAAATGATGACAGCAAATTACAAAGATACAGGTTAATATACAATACTCAATCTCTTTCTTATACTAGCAATGAACAAGTGGAACTTGAAATGAAAAACACAATACCATTTACATTAGCACCTGAAGAATGAAATACTTAGCTATGAATCTAACAAAAATATGTAGAAGATCTATGAGGAAAATGACAAAACTTTGTTGAAAGAAATCAAAGAACTAAATAAAATGGTGAGATATTTCATATTAATATATAGGAAGACTCGATATTGTGAAGATTTTAGTTCTTTTCAATATGATCTACAGATTCAACAAAATCTTACCAGATTCAACAGTAACTTGCCTGGATATTGACAATCTGATTCCAAAATTTATATGAAGACACAAAAGTCCCATAATAGCCAAAACAATTGAAGGAAAAGCATAAAACTGGAGGATTGACACTACCTGACTTCAGGATTTACTATAAAACTATAGCAATCAAGGCAGTGTGGTATTGGCAAAAATACAGACAAATAGATCACTGTAAAAGAACAGAGCCCAGAAATAAACCTTTGTAAGTATTGGCAATTGATCTTTGACAAAGGGGCAAAGGCAATACAATGGAGCAATGATACTCTTTTCAACAAATTATGCTGGAACAGCCAGACAGTCAACAAGACATGCAAAAAAAAAAGAAAAAAAAGAATCTAGACCTAGTTCTCACCCTCTTCTCAAAATGGATCACATTCCTAAATGTAAAACACAAAACTATAAAATTTCTAAAAGAAAACAGGAAACAATATAGATGGCTTTAGGCAAGGTGGTAATTTTTTAGATATAACACCAAAGGCATAATCTATGCAAGAAATTAAAATGAAAATTTCTGCTTTTGGGAAAGGCACTGTCAAGAAAATGAGAAGAAAAGTCATAGGCTGGGGGAAAATATTTACAAAATACGCAACTGATAGGGGACTAGTATCCAATACATAGGAAGAACTCTTAAAATTCAGCAATAAGAAGACAACAACTTGAGTAAAAAGTGGGCAGAAAACCTAAACAGGTACCTCATCAAAGAAGATATATAGATGGTAAATAAACATATGAGACGTTTAACATTGTACGCCATTAGGGAATTACAAATTAGAACAAAAATGAGGTGCCAGTGCATGTTGATTAGAATGGCCTAAATTCAAAGTACTAACAGTCCTAAATGCTGACAAGGACGTGGAGCAACAGGAACTCTCATTCATTGCTAGTGGGAATGCAAACTGGTCCCTCCACTTTGGAAGACTGGCAATTTTTTACAAACTAATCATACTCTTACCATATAATCCAGCAACTGTGCTCCTTGGTATTTACCCTCCAGATCTACCCATGCTGTTGCAAAAGGCAAGATTTTCTTTCTTTTTCTTTCTTTTATGGTTGAGTAGTATTCCATTGTGCAAATGTACCACAACTTTTTTATCCACTCATCTATTGCCATCAATAGATGGGAGAGTTCCTAACAGATGGGAACTTGGGTTGCTTCCATATCTTGGCTACTGTAAATAATGCTGCAATGAAGTTATTTTGACCATGGAACTCTTTTTTCTTTTTCTTTTTTTCTTTTTCTTTTTTTACAGAATCCCTCCATATGATCCTGACCATTATCATCAGTGATATTGTTACTTAAATCAAATGTCCAAAGTTTGATTTCTTTCAAGTCATAATTATGTTCTTTAGGCAGAGAAGGTGGGGGGCATACTGATGTTTGTGGTCTGGTAGAGTCAAGCCATTTAATTTATTTGATTACAGAGTAAAGTAAAATTAACTATGCTGGATATGCCCTGCATTATTTAGTAGAGAAATATTTTACTGTTTTGTTCTGGAGGGTGTAGAATAATTTTCTTGTTTTGTTTTTGGATAAGGCTCAGGGGGTCACAGCTCCCAGCTGTTTCCCAGCAGCTGTGGCATTTTTAAAGCCTGGTCATCTTGTGGGAGTATCTTTGTTAACATTTATCTGTAAGTGCTGGCTATTGTCAAATTCTGCAGCTGAAGCCCTCAGATATGAAGGTTTATTGTCTAATTTTCAGGCAAATACAATTTTAATGAAAACAATCATCCAGGGATTTTCTTTGCCATATTTGCTTTTTATGTCTGGACTCCTTTTATAAAAGGAAGTGGGAAATATAATTTGGGAATCTAAAATAAGTCAAACTTTATCTGTTCATATTCTTAAACTGTACTATCTGAGCATATAAATAGTGGCATTTACAATAAAATAAATTGCTTGGAAATAGTTGTCTTTTTTAAAACAATTTTCAAAGCCCCTTACTCTATACAGTTTTTCCACAGTGGGGGCCTTCAGTATTATTGGAAAGACTGAGACTGGAGATGCGGTTTCTAGCCCCAGCCCTGGCACTAAACAGCTCCAAGGTACTACTATTAGCACAATTAATAGCAACCTTTACTGAGGGCTTAGCATATGCCAGTTAGTATGCTACAGGCTCTACACACATGAATTCTTTTCATCTTCACTACATTCCATCAGAGGGCTGGACCGAATAACTCATCTTCTCTTTTCCATGCTTAAATGATCCCAGGAGATATGTCTCTGCCGCCAGACCTTTGTTCTACTCTGGGGGCAGCGGGTCAGGAAGCAAAGGAATTTCTTCCTCACTAAAAGCAGTGGGTAGACAAGGTCTTGGGAGGTTGAGATGGAATGCAGAACCATTTTCTATTCTAAACCAATATATAATCTAGTATAACGTCTATTATAATCAGATGTCTTAAATGGGTTTTTGGTAATCCAAGCATCTGAAAACCAAATATAAAATTGTCTTCTTTGCTCACAGCCTGTTTAAGTTGAGCAGGGGAGAAATAGCTTTTATTGATTTGCCCATCGATGTGGGGTCCTGTATCTGACAATTTAGCCATCAACTCTATCAGTTAGGTGGCCTTATCACAGTATGTCTCCATCACAGTAGCTCCACCACCTGATACTTGTAAAGTATCTTGGGATTTAAATGTCTCTCTATACGTCTGATCTTATTTGATTTTTGGTGCTTAGTACTGTATCATATTGTTACAAGTTTGAAAGACACTGAACCTCTAGAATACTACTACTTTTACTGTCTTATTCTCAATTATGATTCAACAACTTAAAACTTTCACTGCCCAGCCCTGGCCAGGTGGCTCAGTTGGTTGGAGCATTGTCCTGTAGGCCAACAGGTTGTAAGTTTTTGATCACTGGTCAGGGCACATACCTAGGTTATGAGTTTGATCCCCAGGTGGGGCATGGGGCACTTATAGGAGGCAACTGATTGATGTTTCCTTCCTTCCTTCCTTCCTTCCTTCCTTCCTTCCTTCCTTCCTTCCTTCCTTCCTTCCTTCCTCCCTCCCTCCCTCCCTCCCTCCCTCCCTCCCTCTCTCTCTCTCTCTCTCTCTCTCTCTCTTTCTTTCTCTCTTTCTTTCTTTCTTTCTTTCTCCCTTCCTCCCCCCCCCTTCTCTCTCTCTTTCTTTCTTTCTTTCTTTCTTTCTTTCTTTCTTTCTTTCTTTCTTTCTTTCTTTCTCTTTCTCTCTTTTTCTCTCTTTCTTTTCTTCTTTCTCTCACTCTCTCTTTCTCCCCAACCCCTTCTCTCTTTAAAATCAATTAAAAAACCACATACTTGGGTGAGGATTAAAAAAATTTCACGTCCTGATGGCCACATGATTTCTAATTGGCTTCTCTGTTTTGGTAACAGCCTTGGTCTGAAAGACCGAGTTGGCATGGGGATGGTTTGGCAGGCAGAATCCTATTTAACTGTTTTTAGCACAAACACCCCAGTGTACAGAAATTGGAGAGTGTGTCACTGCCATATAGATTATGCTGTTTTGATGTATAAGGTTGGTAGAACTCACCATCCATTCTTAATCTTCCTAAAAAATATGTCACAAAATACTCAGAGGGAACTTTCAGAATTCCTAGGAAACCAAGCAGAATATTTATGGAATTCTTATTCTTCTATGCTCACCTTTGTTACTGTTTACCTTTTAACTTGTTATCTGCTGAGATACAATTGGGAAAGAGTTTTTTTTCTGCTAAATTCTTATTAGGGTTTTAATCATTCTATTTCCACTTCCCCCATTAGGAAAAAACTGCATATTAAATAGTTCACCAAATAAAGAAGATAAAATTAATTAGTATTTAAATCAAACTGCTGAGTTTATACCTTTTAGTATGTAAAGCCTGCCTTTTAAAAAAAAATGTGGAGCCTTATTTAAAAACCTGAAATATTTATTTTTTTTCCCAAGCAGATTCAATAATTTGGTAGTGCTACAAGAATAGCTGGACAAAAAAAAAACTGTACTTGAAAAATAACTAAAAAAAAAAAAAAAAAGAATAGCTGGGCCATTCAATTTGAGACAGACTGATTTCCTAGGGTCCCAGATCATAGAGCCAAGAATTTACAGAGATTTTGGTGCTAATGACAATCACAAACAAGCACCTCATACACAAACTGCCAAGTGGGGTTGCAGTAACTGTGAGAGAACCTCTGACCAGGCTCAACACTCACAATTAGAGATTTATTACTTTGGGTCAAGATTTTGTCACCTAGAAAATTATAAAAACCCCATGTGAGGGTCGACATGGTCAGCCTTATGATTTATTGAAAATGTTTAATGAGAGAAGGTTTCAATATGCTGAGACAAAATAGACAGGGTTGAAGAGAGGGTTGACAGTGGCAGTGAAGTGGGCACAGTGGGAAGGGAAGGCTGAGAAAAGGCAGCTGGTGATGGGAAGGGTGGAAGAAGGCAAAAACTAAATTTTACCTATTTTGTTGATTTATTTTTCAACAACTATTTACTGAGAATCTAGTTTGTTGATTGAGAGATCACTGTATTAAGGGCCGGAGAAGAAATAATCATGCCCGCCTGGAGTTCAGGCATGGGGGTGACAGGGAGCCAAGTCAACAGGGAGTGAATGGCAGCACAGTGCACAAAGTGTCATTAGATAGGGCAAGCAGAGAGGGTGGTGCATTTGTGGAGGAAGGATGGGGGAAGGAGTGACAGAAAGCCATCTCAAAGAGACTATTTGAATTTGGTCTTAAAAGATAAATAGAGGGGATCCAAGATAGTGGCAAAGTAGGTAGAAGTTACACTCAGCTCCTTCTGAGACAAAACTGTAATTACAACTAAAATATAGAAAAATCAACCAAAATGACCAACTGAAGACTAGTGAACAGAAGTCCTGTAACCAGTGATTTATAGAAGAAGCCACAACAAGACTTGTAGGAAGGGTGAAAATACGAAAAGGGCTGGCCCCACTCCCACAGGTGGTGGCTGAGAATATTCAGGGATATCTCAGTTGCAAAGGTTCCCCTTGAAGAGCAAGGGCCCTCATTCCCATGCTGGACTACCCAACCTGGAGCACCACGGCTGGGAAGAGGTGCCCACATAACATCTGTCTGTGGGAATCAGTAGGGATTCTGTCCATGGGGAGACACAGAGTCTGCTAGACACCCAGGAGCCCTCTTAGAGAGACAGCACATGCTATCTCATTCACACCTACTAACCGAAGGCTCCAACAAAGGTAGGGCAGCTTAGAGTGGAATAGAATCATGTGAGGAGAAAGTAGGTTGTGTGGCTCTGGGGAGAGAGCTAAAGGGACAGAACCAGGGTCCCTGTGCTGAGTCTCTCTCCCATACCACAGATGACACCTTTTGGGGGTTGAATACTCTCTTCCATATAGCATTAGCCTGGGGGAAAGCAATAGCCCCACCCTCCCAACTCCCTGTTACCCACCCTGCAGAGGAGCTAGCTGCATGGGCCCCAGGGTATAAGAGTTGCAGACTCAGGGTGTCAGAGACTGAGTTGTATGGCTCTGGGGAGGAGGCCATTCCCCCTACCTTTCTGTGAGCCTGACTGGTGCCACCCGCTCATGGGAGATCTACTAGCTCCACCCTCCCAACTCCTGGTGGCTCCACCTGCCAACCTAGGTTTCTCCAGGAGATTGGGGCACAACCTAGGACAGACTGAATTGTGTGGCTTTACAGTGGGATCATTTTCCCCTCATGTGGCCAACCGGTACTGAGCCTTACCTTCTCATGGCCAAATCTTGGTTTGTTTGGACCTGATAAACTGCTGGCCTCCCTCTAATAACCTCCTGAGACCCAGCCCCACCACAAATGTCTGTGGGCACCTGACAGGGCAGCGAGCCTTGGTGTACCCAGACTTTTGCTGAGTGGATTCAGACCCAGCACTAGCATGAAGTTTGGATCTGTATCATTCTGGTCAAAACCACTCACCATGACCTCATGACTCACTGAGAACCTACCTCATGCAATTCAACTACCACCAGGGCCTCTTTAAGTGACTGAGCCTAACAAGTAGCTGGTAGGCAGAGACAAACACAGGCAGATTTCAGTGTGCCCTGGACCTTTTGATGACCTGGCCTCGGGCTCAGTGGTGGTAGAAGCCAGCCTTAGAGTTCAGCTTGGCTCTTCCCATGCACATCCAGGCCCAGCAGAGGCAGGCATAAACTGCGGATCCCTTTTTACCTCCAAAAAGGTTGCCCAGGGCCAGTCCCAGGCAGTGTCTGACATTGACCTGTACTGGAATCCATCCCAGAAGGCTCAGCAGCAACACAGCCAGTGGTAGCATCAGAAAACTTCAGAGAAGGATCCAATAGTTCCACAAGCAGCACATCCAAAGAAAGTATTTGGCAGGCACCAGATTCTGCTGAGGCAAATTCTACTTCATGTGGTCAGCACTTGCCTAGCAGCTAGTATGCTGTGGTCAGGGTTGATCTTCATAGTCAGCCAGCCTGAGGGTGACAAGCACATAGCAATGAAGGCTCAGTTGCAACAGGAGGGCTCACATAAACTACACAGGTACATTCCTGGAATACCCAACTCAGGTGATCTAAAGGACTGTGCTACTGGGTCCCAGGACACATAGTGTCCTACCAAGCATAGTGTCCTATGAAGTATCCTACCAAGCATACTGTCCTATCCTTGGTAGGATAAGACTATCCTACCAAGACTAGGAGACATAGCAGACCTACCTAATACCCAGAAACAGACACAGAGAAGCAGCTAAAATGGGGAGACAAAGAAACACACCCCAAATTAGAGAACAGAAGAAATATCCAGAAAAACAACTAAATGAAGTGGATTCAAGCAAGCTATCAGATACAAAATTTAAAACAATAGTTATAAGGATGCTCAAGGAACTTAAGGGAAAATGGACGAACTCAGTCAGAAGTTAAAGATAGTAAGCATAAAAGAGTACATAGAGACCATAATAAAAAAAGTCAAAAATGAAGGCTACAATATATGAAATGAAGAATACACTAGAGTGAATCAATAGGAGGTTAGATGAGACAGAGGACTGAATCAGTGATTTGCAAAACAAGGTAGCAGAAAACATCCAGTCAGAGCAGCAAGATGAAACAAATTTTTTTAAAAAAAGCAAGGATAGTATAAGAAACCTTTGTTACAACATGAAGCATAACAACATCCACATCAGAGGGGTAAGAGAAGGCGAAGAGAAAGAGAGCAAGCAATGGAGAACCAATTTGAAGAAATAATGACTAAAGACTTCCCTAAACTGATGAGAGAAAAAGACCCACAAGTTCAGGAATCTCACAGAATGAACCCAAAAAGGCCCACACCAAGGGAGATCATAACTGAAACTCCAAATGTTAAGGACAAACAGAATCTTAAAAACAGCAAGAGAAAGACATTTAAGTTAACTACAAGGGAGCTCCTATAAGACTCTCAGGTGGTTTCTTAACAGAAACACTTCAGGCCAGAAGGGATTGGTGTGAAATGTTCAAAGTGTTGAAAAGCAAGAACCTATAGCCTAGACTACTTTATCCAACAAGGCTGTCATTTAAAAGTTAAGGAGAAATAAAGAGCTTCCCAGACAAGAAAAAGCTAAAGGACTTCATTACTAGCAACATCATTACCAAAGGTACTAAACAGTCTTCTTTAAGAAGAAGAAAAAAACAGAGGAATATAGTTATAAAGAATAAAATGGCAATAAATATATACCCAGTAATAATCATTTAAAATGTAAATGGCTTTAAATGGTCTAATCAAAAGACATGGGGCAACATATAAGAAAATAGGTTTGATGCCATTTACAAGAGACCCACCTCAGAATGAAAAATACACAAAGACTAAAAGTAAAGTGATGGAAAAATATATTTCATGCGAATGGAAATGAAAAAAACCTGGGGTAGTAATACTTGTATCAGACAAAATAGACTTCAAAAGAAAGGTCATAATAAGAGACAAAGAAAAACATTGCATAATGTTAAAGGGATCAGTCTAACAAGAATATATGACCCTTGTAAACATTTATGTACCCAAAATAGGAGCACCTAAATACGTAAAGCAAGTCTTGATGGACACAAAGAAAGAGATAAACAGTAGTACAGTCAGAATAGGCGATTTTAACACCCCACTGACATCAATGGATAGATCTTCCAGACAGAAAATCGACAAGGAATCAGCAATTTTAAATGACATTGTAGGTCAGATTGATTGAATTGATATCTTCAGAGCATGATCACATGAGGGGAGACCCTCCAAAACTGGAATTATCTTCTGGAGGGCAGGTCCTTTGTAGTACAGGCTTCGCCTCTGCTGGGTGAATGTTCTAGGAAACCAACCAATGTGAGCTGGCCTCGTTGTGAGAAGCTGCATTCAGCCTCAGTGAATTTTTTTGAAGACTTTAAATGCATTTGCCCATTTCATGATGGGTAATTTACAAACACACCTGCCCACAGCTCACTGAGTGTTCAGAAGTTTTTTTTTTACCAAAATGGCATGGTCCCCATGCTCCCACCCTTCCTAGTCAACTGATCTTACACTGAACAACTTTTTTGGGGGGTTCCCTGGAATGAAAAGGTCTACAAAGGGAAATATTTTGCCTCTGTGGAAGATATAAAACAAAAAAGTGGACAGAAGTACTAAAAGACATCAAAATGGACAAGTTCAAAACTGTTTTGAACAGTGGAAAAAATGTCTCGATAGGTGTATTGCATCAAACGGAGAGTACTTTGAAGGTGACTGACATTTAAACATTTAAGAATAAGTACATATACAAAAAAAGAAAGAAAAAAGAATAAGTACACAATTTTTAATAAACATATTCCATTTTTGAGTCCCCCCTGTGTCAATAAATACAGGAAAAGCATTTGAAAAAACCCAGTCCTGATTTATGATAAAAACTCTTAGGAAAGTGTGAATAGAGGGAACATAACTCAAAATAATAAGACTTTTATGACAAACCACAACCAACATCATACTCAATGGGGAAAAAACTGCAAGCATTTTTCTTAAGATCAGGGACAAGACAAGAATGTCCTAGCCACAACAATCAGATAAGATAAGAAATAAAAGGCATCCAAGCTGGAAAGAAGTAAAACTGTCATTATTTGCAGATGATATAATACTGTATATAGAGAATCCTAAAGAGTTCACCAAAAAACTAGTGGAACTGATAAATGAATTCGGTAAAGTAGCAGGACACAAAATAAATCTCTAGAAATTTATTGCATTTAAAATTTTTTAAAATTTATTGCATTTTTATATACCACTAATGAACTATCAAAAAGAGGGACTATGAAAATTCCACTTACAATTGCCTCAAAAAATTCCTAGGAGAAAATTTCACCCAGGAGGTTAAGTACCTGTATGCAGAAAATTATAAGACATTGAAAAAGACAAATAAGTGAAAGCATGTGTAATATTCATGGATAGGAAGAATTAACATCATTAAAATGCCTATACTACCCAAAGCAATCTGTAGATTCTGTGCAATTTTTATCAAAACACCAGTGGCATATTTCATAGAACTAGAACAAATAATGAAAAAATTTATATGGAACCCAAAACCCAAAACCAACCAACCAACCAAACAAACAAACAAAACAAACCCAGTTAGTCACAACAATCTTGAGAAAGAACAACAAATTTGGAGGAATTACACTATCTGCTATCAAACTATAGTATAAGGCCATTGTAATTGAAACAGTCTGGTACTGGCATACAAACAGACATTGATCAATGAAACAGACTAAAGAGCTCAGAAATAAACTCACATCTATATGGTCAATTAAAATTTGACAAGAGTGGCAAGAACATACAATGGGGTAAAGACAACTTTATTTAATAAATGGTGTTGGGAAAATTGGACAGAACATGCAAAAAATAAAACTAAACTATTTTCTCACACATATACAAGAATAAACTCAAAATGTAATGAAAACTTAAATGTAAAACTTAAAATCATAAAACGTGTAGGATAAAACATAGGTGGTAAAATCTTAGACATTTCTCAAAAGATTTTGTACCTCAAAGGAAACCATCAACAAAATGAAAACACAACCCACTGAGTCAGGGAACATATTTGCCAATGATATATCTGATAATGGGTTAATATCCAAAATTTACAAAGAATTCATGCAACTCAACACAAAAAAAGTCATACAATTCAATTAAAAAATTGGCAAAGGACCTCAATAGACACTTTTCCTAAGAGGACATATAGATGGCCAATAGACATAGGAAAGATGCTCAATGCCATTAATCATCAGAGAAATGCAAATTAAAAGCACAATGAATTAACACTTCATACCTGTCAGATTGGATATTATCAGTAAATCAAACAAATGCTGGTGAGGTTGTGGAGAAAAGAGAGCACTTGCACAATGTTGGTGGGAATGCAGACTGGTGCAGACACTGGAGAACTGTCTAAAGTTTCATCAAAAAACTAAAAACGAAACTGCCTAATGACCCAGGAATTCCATTTCTGGGTATATATTTGAAGAAACCCAAAGCACTGATTCAAAGGAATATATTCACCCCTATGTTCATTGCAGCATCATTTACAATAGCCAAGCTATGGAAGCAACTCAAGTGCCCATCAATAGATAAGTGGATAAAAAAGCTGGGTACATGTATACAATGGAATATTACTCAACCATTAAAAATGAATAAAATTTTACCATTTGCCTCAACACAGATGGACCTAGAGAATATTATGCTAAGTGAAATACATCAGTCAGAGAAAGACAAATGTTTATATGCTTTCACTTATATGTGGAATCTAAAGAACAACATAAGCAAATAAACAAAACACAGACTCACAGAGAGTAGACTGATGGTTGTCAGAGAGGCAGTCGGTTGGAGGACCGGGTGACAAAGGTGAAGTGACTGAGAAGTACAGATCGATATTTACAAAACAGTCACAGGAATGAAAAGTACAGCGTAGGAAATACAGCCGAGAATGTGCCAGGTGGGTACTGGAAATACCAGGGTAAACACTTTGTAAAGGGTATGATTGCCCAATCACTATGCTGTACACCTGAAACGAATACAAAATAATATGGAACGTAAACTGTAATTGAAAAAAAATTAATAAAAAATAAACAAAAATCCCCTGAATAAACACAAATAAAAACTCACTCCCTATATCATAAAAAAAGAGAGCGACAAATAGAAATGCTTGCCTGTAGGACTACAGTTAATACCCTTTATCCATGGTTCCCCCCCCCCTCAGTTTCATATATCCTCGGTTAACTGAGGTCTGAAAATATTGCATGGTAAATTCCAAACTAAACAATTCGTAAGTTTTCAATTGTGCGCCATTCTGAATAGTGTGATGAAATCTCGAGATGTCCCTCCTGGAATGTGAGTCGTTCCTTCCTTCAGCGCCTCCATCTGTGGTTGCTCCCTCCCTGTTCGTCACTCAGGAGCCACCTTGGTTACCACTTTGTACTTGGTGATCACTTTTTAAAGGTATCGCAGTAACCTTTATTTTCAAGTAACTCTTATTTTACTTAATTTCCCCAAAGCGCAAGCATAGCGATGCTGGAGATTTTGGTATGCCAAAGAGAAGCCACAAAGTGCTTTTTTTAAGTGAAAAAGTAGAAGTCTTCAACTTTATATGGAAAGTAAACAAATCATATGCTGACATTGCTGAGATCTACAGTAAGAACAAATCTTCTATTTGTGAAATTGCCTAATTTATTTATTAGACTTTAAAATTTCTTTAGAATTTACTGATGAGAGAGAGAGGGAGGGAGGAAGATAGAAAGGGAGAGAGAGAGAAACATTGATTTCTTGTTTGACTTATTTATGCATTCATTGGTTGCTTCTTATATGTGCTCTAACTGGTGATTGAACCCACAACTTTGGCAAATTGGGATGATGCTCTAACCAACAGAGGTACCTGGCCAGGGTATATATATATTAGACTTTACCTATACATCATAGGTATGTATGTAGAGGAAAAAACATAGTCTCTGTGGGGTTGGTACTGTCCTCAGTTTCAGGCATCCACTCTAGGTCCTGAGGGGGTGACTCATACAGGGAGGAGTAGCCCCTGCCACAAGGAGTGGAGCAGTAGCCTTGGGTGTGGGGCACAGAGGCCAGGACGTGCTTGGGTAGGGGGTTGAGATGAGACATTCTGGGAGGCCGGAAACCGTGAGGTGCATGGTGGTAGCTGAGGATGCAGATGAAAGTGAGGCTGAAACATTGCAGCAGACCTTCATCCTCCTTATGAAGCTTGAATTTGATTCTGTGAGTGCTGGGGAGGTTCTGACCACTCAGGGGGCCCAAACAGATTTGCATTATTGAGTAAGGGATCTGGCAGCCTTGAAGTGGGTGGATTGGTGGCAGGAGATGCATAGAGACAGAGGACAAGGGGAGTAGTGCACAGTTTTTATCATATCAAATGCTTCTGGCATGTTCTCTAGCCCAGGGGTACCCTAAAAAGGGAAAAAGAACTTCAGAAAAGCCGTGTCGTTGTAGCCTGTAAATATATATGCAGGCCTGAAGCAGGTATATCTTTGTGTCTGAGTTTAGAGTTTGTTTTTAAGCTGTATGACCCAAAGCCTCACAAAACTAACAAGACCTATTAGCAGAGAGAAATCTAATAATTTGTTTATTTAAAAGTTTTTTAAAATTCATTTTTTCAATCTCGTTGGCATAGTTATATTAGTTTCAGATGTACAACATTGCGATCAGACATTTATATACCTTACAAAGCAATCACCCCAAGAAGTCCAGTAGTCATCTGAGGGAGATGTAATGATTTAAATCTTGGATGAATTATACAGGTTTGTGTGCATGTTATTATTTATGTATTTCTACCCAACTTTTTCATGTTATTATTAACCCATTTGAATAGTCCACCAAGACAAGAACTACAATAAAGCACAATTTTGTTAAGTTCAACTCAAAAGTAAATGTAAGCCTAAGACTAAGACTTATTATGGTGTTTTTAAGGAACACTTTCAAATGTGCCAAATGAAAGGTAGAACTTTGGTCTTGATATAAAACGTGCTTTCTACATCAGTCTCACAAAATGATGTGATGTCCCAGTCCAAAGGACACACTCTGCTTTGAGGTCCCCCTGTCCTCAGAAGGAAGACAACTCCTGTGCAAGCCAGGAGCTCTTTCCATCATTTCCTCATTTCCAAAGATTCCTCATCTGGAATGTTTCTGTGGCTCAGACACAGCACTTCCCTCAAAGGTTACTGCAGATCATGGGAAAATAAATGTTAAAAGGGAACAACCTTGCAAAAATGAAGGGAGGAAGGCAAGCCAGGTCCTCTGACTTTGATTGTGAGATAAAGTCACAACAGGTGCTGGGACTTAATTCAAAATTATAAATAGACTGAAAATTCTAATGTGAATAGCAGAGTGACTGGAACTAAGAACCTTGAACCAAGTCAAGGTTATGGAGGACTATGTGATCTCGGATGGCATCTTTTCACGTGGCCTTTTTTGAGTCCCCAGTCCTAATACTTTCCTCTCTTACTTTGCTCATAGTTCATTTCACACAATGATGCACTCTCCTTTGTGCTATAGTTTTGAATTATTTTTAGCCTGATTAGTCCATCGAGTCTACCCATGTGTTTATTTATCCCATCTCTTGTCTGAGACAGAACTTAAGTTGGAGCTACATGGTAAACCCTTTCAGGATAGGGGAGGTGTGTTATTCACACTGGTTTCCAGAGAGTCCAGGACTTCATTTGCCATAGGTGTTCTGTACAAAATGGCTGAAGAGAACTTGACTTCTGATCGGTTGGATTTTCTGCTCTGTTGCTCACAGCATATGATCCATGGCAAGGAGTTTAACCCCACTAAATCTCAGCTATCTCACTAGGTTTTTCTATTAAATGAAATAATGTATTGTATCATAACTACTGCACCTAATACATAGTATGAGCTTCATAATTTATATTATTATAGTCAAGATTACAATAAGCAGTAAAAGCAATTTCATTTCATTATATTATACCAATAAGTAGATTATATTATTTTTTACCAAGTCAGACCAAAATACTCTACCTGACAGAATTAACAACACATTAGTTTCACTGAATGCTCAAGAAAATACAAAGTCATGGTTATACTACCCAAATAAGTGATGAAAGGGGAAATGATGTGTAGATAACTTGACAAGTTTGCTGGTATCATAGTGTCCCCACTTAGACTTCTAGTATTGAAAACAACACTGTCTATATGTATTTGACAAAGGACTTTCCCATTTTACAAAGTCTCAACATTTGATGGATGACAAGGTCTGAGTTCTCTAGGGAATATCTGTAAGGTAGTTGGCAGACAGACAATTTCCTCAGTGGCCAGAAAGAAGAGCTTTGTGTTTGGGCCTCAAGTTCCTACTGCAACTTTAGATAGAATATACTGTTTTCTTATCAGTTCAACCCTTCCTCAGAAAGTAAGAACCACAGAGTGATTAAAAATGTGGGCTCTGGGATGATTTTGAGTCTTTATGGATTATTACCAGGCTCTGGGACTGAAAGCTTATATTGAGTTTTTAATTTGAATTTCGTACAACTTTGTGAGGGAGATCGATACATATTATTGTTCCCTCTAGAAACTGAGGCTAAAAGAGGTGAAGTAATTTTTGTAAGACCACACAGCTCATGCATGAAAAAGCTGAGATTTGAACCCAGGCTGGTCTCACTCAAAAAGCTAGCTTATAATGACTATACAGCACTTCCCTCTGTGTTACCTGGGTGTGTCAGTCAGCATTAGACAAACTATGTTAAATCTCCCACAGCTCTGGGTTTCTTATGTGTAAAACTTGGATAATATCTTACAGGGTTTTGGGGAGAATAAATTTGGGTGACATTTGCACATGAATGTTTATATCCACCAGTGGGTGGTTATTGAGGTTTGAGTGGGAATTTTGAAGAGAGAGATCTTGGGTAGTCAAATCCTGCTCACACTTCGCTGTGGCACCAAGAGTCACAAAACCACGGGGAGCTGTGCGGTGATAGAGAACAAATATGTGTCTAGCTCCCAGCCCCATGCTTAGCACGGACAGATGGGGTCCTCAGTAAAAGTTTCCTGAATAACTGATTCAACATCTATGTTTGTTGCTTGCAATGCAGGATGTAGCAAGGTACACAAGTCCTTGCATCAATAAACTGATTTCTAAAGAGAAGGAGTCAAACAAGGATAAGCATACATTGGAGATATTGGGGGTTTGATTCCCAGACTGCTACAATAAAGCAAATATTGCAAAAAATGTGAATCACACAGACTTTTTGGTTTCCCAGTGCATAAAAGTTACATTCACAATATACTGTAGTCTATAAAAGTTATGTTCACAATATACTATAGTCTATTAACTGTACACTAGTGTTATGTTTTTAAAAAATTATGTACATACCTAAATTTAAAAATACTTATTGTTAAAAAAATGCGGACCAACATCTGAGTGTGTTGGGAAAAAATGGCACTGATAGACTTACTCTAGATGGGGGCCCACAAACCTTCAATTTGTAAAACAATGCAGCGTCTGTGAAATGCAATAAAGTGAAGCACAATAAAACAAGGCATGCTTGTAAACAGAAAACAAAACAGTATAACATGTGAGTGAAGAGTCAGAAGACTTCTTGATAAAGAACTTTGGGCACTGAGTCTTGCAGGATACACTCCATCATGTGAAGAAAAGAACAAGAGACATGTGTTGGGAACAGGATAATCAAAGGCACTTGTAAGAAGTACAGATCGTTTCGGGAGGAAGGAGGGCATAATGAGAGGTGAGAGATTGATGAGGTTGGCCCTAGGTCATGAATGCAGTGCTGAGGAGTTAGGATTGCATCCTGAAGGTGACTCTGGAGCCCCCGGCAGACCTGCATTAAGGCAGTGCCGTGAGCATGTTTCTGTTTTAGAGCATCCTGTTGGGAAATGTGCAGAATGTTGAAAATAGGAAGAGGGTGGATATACAAGTAGAGTTAAAAGGTTATAATGATAGAAAAGAAAAGCATGGTAGAAGAGGTGTTTAGCTACTACAACAAAGATGGGAGGAGGAAATGGATTTCAACTATATTCAGGAGGTAGAATTAATTTTACGTAAGATCAGGTTGGCCACAAAGAAAAAAGGAGAGGAATGCTATCTAAGGTAGCTGCCTCGTACGAGTAACTGAATATATGATGGTTCCATTAATAATATTAGCTACCATTTATTGAGTGCTTATTATGTATCTGGCATAATGCTTTGCATGCATTATTCCATTTCATCCCCATGTCAGTCTGCAAAGTAGTTATTATCTTCATTTTATGGAGGAAGACAGTGAATCTCAGAGCAATTAGGAAGCTTGCCTAATATCTCATATGGAGTAAGTGGTTGAGTTGGAATTTCAACCCCAGTATCTGTCTCCCAAGCCCATGCCATCAGTCACTGTAGCATGCACAGACTCTTCCTGTGCCGAGGGACCACAGGGAAAGAAGGTTTGGAAAGGAAAGGGAGGAGATGATGATGATCACATAATATAAGTGTTCCCAGAAATATCCAACCTGTCAAGTTCTATGCTGAGTTTTGCTTGCATAGAAGCAGCTTTGCTCTCATCAGGGGATGTAGGTGGGTGAGGGATGGAAAGAGGAGCCATCCCTCTGTGCAAGCTGCCTGCTAATATCACAGTCCTCTCTCCTGCTTTCTCTAGAATAGTGAATGATCAAGAAAAGATTAAGGAGCAGGAGTCTTTAGGCCAATGTTTCCAGCTTTAGTGAGAGGGCCAACAAAAAGGGGCCCAGACTCTGAAGTTACAAGCAAGGAAGCCTGGGCTCCAGGGATATAGACACAGCCCCTATCTCAAGGGCAGTACCCCCATAGGCTCCTTTAAATACTGAACTTAGAGCAAGTACACACGCCCCAACAGTGACCATACATAATGTATTGGTGGAACTAATACAAATGAAATACAAGTGAGGAGCTGCTCACTTGTAATTCACTGGCAATTGGCATCTGAGGCAGTTCAAGAGTGTGTGTGAATCCTTGGGTAAGGCAAGCATGATTTCAGAGATTTCAAACAGACCGTTTCTCTGTCCCTGCCCTTTTAAAATGTAGCTGTCTATTCTAAAAAAGGGTCCACTTAAAGCCTCTTTAGTCATTTCTCCTGGAAGAAGAATCAGTCTCTTGAGTCCTGCCTTATGAATAGATTTGGGGGATAGAACAGGAGGGAACTCAGTACATGTTAACAGGGGGAGGAAGGAAGCCTGGCTTGGAAATGCAGAAAAACACAAACTATCTAATTAGGGCTAACCATTATATTATTTGTTAGTGAGATAACATTGGTTAATAACATAAGTGTCAGGTGCACAACAGAATTCAGTATCTGTCCATCCCACCAAAAGTCTAGTTTCTATCTGTCACCATACATTTGACCCCCTTTACTCGTTTTTGTCCCCTTACCCCTTTTCTCCTTTGGTAATCATGTCTGTTGTCTGTATCTGTGACTTGTGTTGTGTTGTGTTTGTTTATTTTTATATTCCACATATAAATGAAGTTACATGTTTTTTTACCTTTTCTGTCTGATTTATTTCAATTAGCATACTACCCTCCAAGTTTATTCATCTTGTTGCAAATGGCAATATTTCACCTTTTTGTGGCTGAGTTGTTTTCCATTGTGTAAATCTGTACCACGTCTTCTTTTTCATTCACTGCTCTATGAAGAATGGCTATTTCCAAAAAGACAAGAAATAACAAGCGTCGGAGAGGATGCGAAGGAAAGGGAACCCTCCTCACACACTGTTGGTGGGACTGTAAACTGGTGCAGCCACCAGAGAACACAGTACAAAGTTTCCTCAAAAAAAAATAGAACTGCCATGTAACCCAGCTATTCCACTTCTGGGTATTTATACAAAGACTATGCAAACACTAATTTGAAAAAATACATGTACCCTGTGTTCATTGCAACATTATTTACAGTAGTAAGATATAGGAGCAAACATGATGCCATGTTTTATGCAGTTTAGTAAATGTTGCTCAGTAAATTATAGGCTAATAGAAATTTATTTCATGAATTTACCATTCTTTTTCATAACAGAGGCCAACCAGAGAAAAAGCAAAACAAAACAAAACAAAAAAACAGAAAACCACCACCACCACCACCAAAAATACCTGTATCTGGAGTCATGAATTCTCATTGTCCTTCTGTGGGTGACACTTAGCGCGGTTACTCTTTGGGGAGGGTGATCTGTGTGTATACCGCTGAGCCTCCAACATCTTTGAGGATATACTGTGGTTAAATGGGCATATTAGTACTTCTGCTCTGTCACCCTTTGCAAGTGTTTGTGTGTTTGGAGGGGTGTTAGGTAAGATGGGGAATGGAGACTGTCAAGAATTAATGGGCATGGCCCAACAATATGGATCGATTTACTTTTTAATAACCACAATGTACCTGGAAGTAAAAATCACTGTGCAGCGGAGAAATCTTGTTGTTATGCAGGTTGTGATTACTGTCTGGGTCCTGAAATGACGAGCGTGTATGCTAGTCCCTTTGGCTGCTGATTTTCCTATTCCCTGACCCCAGGCACCCCAGCAGAAGCCTCATTCTATTTCCTGGCAAAAGCGACAGGGTTTCTGCTTCAAGAATGACTGAGGGGTTCTCCCACCTTGTTTTACTAATGCCTTCCCTCAGCCACATACCCACAGCAAGTCACCCCCTCCCTCGGTCTGAGGAGATAGGCAGAATCTGAATCTTTTGTTGGTATTTCCTGGAGCTGGAAGGCAGGGAATGAGCCAATCAGATTATCAACATCAGGCCAAAATTGTCCCTCTCCCCCAGTCCTTTTTAATTGGGGAAAATGTTTATTTTAAAATCTAGCAAATATGATTCAGATTAGAGATCCAACAACATGTATCAAAAGAACCATCAAAACTCAGTATTTTTGCTCAAAGTTTACAGAGAATATAACTTCTTTCCTTCAGTTATTTTTCTTTAATCTAAAGAAATTAGTAATTAGGGATAAAACAACTATGACCACAACTTCAGTATTAAAGGTTAAACAGCCTTCCACTGCCCTTGTTTATTGTTTTTATTATCAGTTCAGCTTTCCATTTCTTCAAAGGCCTGCAGAAATGGCTGGCAATTTTCAATCATCAAATCAAAGTCCTTTGTTGCAATAGTTTCTTTGGTGTAATGCAAGATATGTTGTGAGTAATTTGATCAGTTCAGCCATTTCCATAATTAGAACAAGAGCCCAGCTTCCTGAAGTGTGTTCTCAGACCATGGTCTGAAGTCACACAAGAGAAAATGCACAAAGCCCTTATGTTGTGTGGTCCTAAAATAGCAGCTACTTAAAAAAGTAAATAAATGTACTTACATCTAGCAGTTTGTCCACCGCCCCAGCTAGACATAGTTAGAGATCTGCTCTACATTGGCTTATCTGTTGATGACTAATGAAAAGCAAGTCAGAACATTTCACTTGAAATACATTATTTCTCTATTTAATGGGTGTGTCGTAGATCACTCCCACTGAGACTCTCTCAAAACTTCCCTGGATTTCTCAAGGGCAGGGGAAAGCAACATTTAAATAACACTGAGTATTTCTTATTCATGTCATGTTCCCACTTATATAACTTTATATATGATCACCTTGGTGTGACGGGATTACTGAAATTGTAGATGCCCCAAACCTCATTTTAAAGAAGGGGAAACGTTCAGTGGGTGCATTTATCTGAGGCTCTGTGGTGGGGCTCCTTGGTCAGCCCCCTGTGCTCTGAGGCTCAGGGAAGACAGGGAGCCCACACCACTTGAAAGGTCTTTCTCATTCTACTGTCTTCTAGTGATTGCCCTGCTCTCTGTCCTCTCAACTGTTACAGAATAATAGAAGGAGTTCATCCACTGAGTGCTAGCAGAGCCAAACACAAGACAGCAAGAATTTCAGTGGAGAAATATTGGCTAGTTTATTATGAATGGTGCTTCCCAGGAGAGTGGGAAGCTAATGCTTAAAAGCCCAAATGAGACACCTCAGGTTAGAGGTTCAGGGCCGTGCTGGAAGCCGATTGGTCAGAGATGAGGTAAGGGCAGTGAATCATTTCTTCAGGTCTTGTGGACAGTTCTGAGATCTTTTCCCAGCTCCCTCTGTCTGGTTTCATGGGAAGGTAGCCAGGGGGTCAGTTTATCTTAGGACTCAGGAACTGAAGTACATCTTACTTAGGTCAAGATGTTGTCTTTAGCTTGCCAGAGGTCTGGACCATGGGACTATTAGTCAGGTGTGTGCCACTCTCTCCTGCTGCCTCTGGGATTGCTGACTATCAGGAGGAAAGGCTGGGTGTCTATGGGCGTACATACACACATACAGAGAGAGATGATTACTAGAGCTAGGATTTAAAATTAAATTTAATCAAAGTCGTTAAGGACTCAAATTCATAACCATCAGAACTTAAAGTTCCTCCTACCATGTCATCGTGTTACTCCTTAGTTTCTAGCTTATAAAATTTATACTTCTCAGCCTACCCTTCCCAACAACTGTGCCCGTGTCACAGCAGCCTTGGTTTACTGGTGCGTACTTCGAAACTGCTGAATTAATGGGCTTGTCACTGCCTGGCAACCCCTGATCCTCTTGGCCAACAGGAGACCCTCATCTTCTGAAATAGCAATGAAACACCTGGTATCCAGGTGGTCTTCCCTGGTGACTTTACCTGACTTTAAGCACCATTCTCAGCATATAATCATGTAGATATTTGAGAAGTATATATCTCATTTTGCAACACTATAAAGAGAAAAAATTTAAGGAAATTTTCTCCATACTCTTACTACCCTAATACAACTTGTCAAAACTTCATGTTTCTTTCTAATTATTTCTTACCTAAGTATAAACTTTTACATGGTTGCAACATATACAACTCATTATTTTTTCATTTAAAATTATTTTGTAACCATTGTTCCATGTCACTGTGCTACCTTTATTTTTAACAATTGTAGTATAGTACTTTATGGGCAGTGAGTGATGTATAGAGAAATAGTAAGAAGTGTATTTGTGTGGAGTCCTGCCTGCAAGGCCCCCCCTGGCCACCACAGATGAGAATAAGTCTACCAACACATGATCTGGTTGGGGAGAAAAGATGGCCAATCTCTCAAAGGAGAAGGGCAAGAGCCTTTTCCTCAGTGGGCTTTTATTGGGTTCATTTTGCTCAGGAATACAAGTAAACCTCATCAATCATTGTCAGGTAGTAAGTATCAAACAATAGATAACATACAAAGAACTATGAGGGCTTATTCTGAGTCAGGGTCTGTTAGCTAAGGGGCTACAAAACTGGGAAGCAAACTCATTTCTTGTTCTGACTCTTATCATTTAATTGAGAGCATTCTTAGTAAAGCAGGTTTCATAGGACTTTATGTATTCTTTCTTAGGCCTGATTACCCTGGGGAACCTGCCCTTTCCAGCACAGGGCTGCACCGCCCTCTGTCATTGTTCCAGGCTTAAGTCTGGCAAGGGAAGTAAGGCAGCCAAGAGATTACGAGACTTCTCACAGGTAGAATGAGGACTCAGGCTATGTCAAAGCTGAGGGGCAAGGGTCCATCACCCCCTTTTGCTATAGCCCCTCAAGTCCTTCCCTGGGGGCCCCCATGATCGCGTCTATCTTAGGTCGTCCCTCTCTTGAAGAATCTTACCTGCCATTGGCTAACCGATCATGCACTGGGGACCAGGCAGGGTAAAGTAAAAAAGGCAGGGGTGGCACCCCTGCCAGGAAGATAAGCTTTGTCTTCTTGGTGGCTTATGGTCTGAAGGTCACTTGCTCAACCTTGGCCATGGCGGGGTTACAGCTTCTGAAACCAGGCAGGGCAGTTCCCAACATGTAACCAACCAAATTGTAAGCCTTGAGAAAGGCATAGAAACCCTTTTGAGCCTGTTTCTCATCTGTGAAATGGGGATGCATGTATGTAAAGCACATTGTACAGTGCCTGACATTTGACAAACACAGACTGTGATTTATGACCCAGTGTGAGCCATATGAGCTTGCATTTGTGATTGGTTGTTTTGAAATTTCTGTGGCTCTTTTCATTTCCCAGACAATGGTTAAGCTCCTCCAGAGTAAAGATGGAACTTTTAGGTCTTCTATTAAAAAAGACAGATGTCTGCCTCAATCGACTCTCAATTGTACAGTTCAGTGGCTGACTGCATTTCACTCTAAATAATTTTGCTCTTCAAATTGAAACCTAGTCACTAGGTTTTAGTGTTCTAAGGCTTAGAACAAGTCAAAAAGGAAGCTTTGGCTGGATACCTTTATTTCCTACATTATTTTTACCCCCCACTAGCTGAGAAAGCTGAGTTCAACCAGTCCTTCATGGTCTCACATCAGTACCTTAACTCTAAAATTGAGGCCATCTCCAGCCAGCAGCTTAGCCTTCATCTGAAAAGGGTGTGTCCACTCCTGGGTGTATCTTGCTCAGAACATTCTATTGTCCATAATTTATTATTTATGATTTATAGTCTATAATTTATGGACCAAAGAGAGGAATGAACACAATGAAAGGTGGTCTGTAGCTCTGACCTGTGTGAGCACTTATTTAATGCAATAATGGGATGGAGGAGCAGAGAGCTGGCTCCTCCTTTTTTCTCCTCATTTACATATGGGCTCTTGATAGACAATCACCAAGGGTTTAGTTTGACACCGCCCCCCACCCCCTGCCCCCTGAGAAAAATGCATCTGCTTAAAGCTAACATTTTTATGACAAATTTAGGAGGTTCAAATTAGAGTTTGACGTTAAGGAATGACTGAGTACCCATGTGTTCTGGTATATTCTTTTTCTTGCATTATTGTTATTTCAGAGTCAATTCTTTTCCCCCATTTACAGAATGAGGAATAATCACTGCACACCAAGTATTTCATGGACCCAGTAGATACCTTCTGAGAAGAAAAGTGCTTTTAAAAACTAGTGTTACTTTTGTTCCAGCTGTTTACATATCTTAACAACTATATGCAACTTTCCATGATCTCAATATTCTGTCTAGCGGTGAAGCTCTTGTTCTCTAACATAGCTTGATGGCAGTTGCCCCAAAGATTTCTGTTCTGTCTTATAAGTAATATCACGCTTATCAGTGGTTAGTCACATTTGTAGTACTTCTTGCGTCAACGTGGGCTTCTGATACTTTAAGTGCAAAAAGCAGTCTTTGTGTGAATTCTCAGGTCAAATGAGGAGGCTCATTTCTGTTGATTTCTTAAGCTTCATTCCCCAAAGAATCCTTCTGCTTTTAAAAAAGTAGTCAAAAGGCATTCCAACCTGCCTGAACATGCCTCCTTTGCTTTGTTCCTTTTTCCCTGTGCTGTTGAAATCTTCGGGCGTGACTAAAGCCTGGGAAGCAGCATGACTTGAGATGAAAAGTCTGCAGTCATCAACACGCCTTCTGCAGATGCATTTCTAGCCTCAAAATTATGTGGAGGTAGAATGTGGTCAATTCAGGTCTGGCTTTTCCACCTTACTTTAGAGTCTGAAATTTAGACTAACGGCACCATTTCACATTGGGTTGTATCGAATTTCAGGAGACACATTTCCTTCGGGGGCAGAACTTCTATCAAACTTATGTAAAGCTTATTCTGTAATAATAATGGGAGAAGATAGTCTGCAAAAGCACCAGGAACTGAGCCTGTTGTCTTTAAAAAGTAATGAGGAAATCAGCTCTTTGTCTTTTAGTCCAGTAGGTCAAATTTCTCACTGGAAGGAACTGAGCTTTGTTTTTCTTTGTTTTCAATGTGACCCCCATAAAGAGTTACCAAGTAGAATTTATTTTTTGGATATGAGAAAGATAAAGTCACCAGAAGGACACATGAGGAGGCAGAGATGGTTTTGAGCCTGTTGTCTAAACCATTGAGCATAAGCAGTCCTCAGCATGCTTCAGCAGATTGACTGTATGAACAAGAGGCAGTACACCATGGGGAATAAGAGCACAGATGGGGTTTGAATTTTCGCTCGATTTGCTGGCTTTGTGACAGCAGGTGAGTTATTTAATTCCTCTGGTGTCTCAGTTTCCTCATGCGTAGTATGGGGATAATATCACTACCACCACAAAAGCTACCTCAGGGTTATTGTGATGATAAATGAGTTAATATTTATAAAGTGCTTAGAATAGTGTCTTGGCACACAGTAAATGTGATATGGTAGCTGCTACTACCACCAGAGATGTAGGATCTTCATATTATAAAGACGGAAAGATGGCTTTTCTGTAAACATGCCCCATGTCCTTCCAGGGAAGGTCTTAGGTCTTGACTTCCTAGCTTATGGTTTTAAATTTATGCCAACATTTCTTCTCTTTCACTGACTGAAGACCTGATTCCATCTGAAAACCTCAATTCTAAGCATTATCTAAGCCTTAACTGACAAATAGTGCTCTATTTTCAGAAAGTATTTTTTAAGATTCATTTGATGATTAAAGTTAACTGATAAACAAATTAGAGTACAAACAGGAATATTTAATAGTTAAAATGTAATGTTTTCTGGGTAATGGTAAATATGTATTGTAATTCTATCCATACAAGTTCGTTATTCTTTCTGTGTGTGATGATTTGATCAGTTCTTGTCTTCCTAATCAGACTTTACATTCCCTGAGGACAGGGTCTGTGTTTGGCTCCAGCAGGCATTCAAAAGTAGTTGTCAAATGAATGAATAAATAAATGCATGCATGGCTTGGTAATAAAAAAGGATACCTTGAAAGTTATTGTGTTTATGTAATAGCCTTTTAAGAAGTTCTTATGTAGATGATAGGATTATTCATACCCTTACTATTTCTATTAAGAAAACAGAAGAAAACAGAGAGACTGAGCTACAGAGAGATTCATTAACTTAGCAAAGACACAGGCTTGAGGGTGAGCCTTCGGTCTTCTGAGTCTCAGTCTGGGTCTGTTTTTAGGAAGATGGGAAGGAGAATCAAGAAATGCCAGCCTACTTTCTCCTTTAATGTTTTCCTCCCTTCTCCCCTAGAACAGTTTTATGCTTACATTCTATAGATGCAGACAGAAGAAAGGACAGAACCTTCAGACATTTGGTTAGTACTCTCCTTCTAGAAGGAAAGTGGATATCAACGCACAGGATTGACACACACCCATGTCTCAGAGCTCTCTCTCCCAGGTGCCAGAACCTGCTGACAGTTCCTGACATGCAGATAAAGTTACAGTGCTCCTGGACCCCATACAGGTGTCTTGAACATCAAAGGCTTAATATCAGCAATGAAAATTTAAAACAAATGTGGCATGTTGCTGAAAAATTACCACATGGGCAAATGGATGACTTTTTATGTAGCTCCTGAAAATACCATACATAGAAAGACATTCTCAACCATCTGGAAACTATTTTGAGGGAATTAAAGTTTTGGAATTCAACTCCATCAATGATTGATTCCCTCTTACTACTACTACTATTATTATTATTATTGTTATTATTATTATTATTTTCCTATTGTCTTGCCCTCAAATCAGGTTCTAAAGCTTGGTTCCTATAAAACAGCTCCTGACAACTCTGTAAGTCAGAATCTCCGCCCTCTGTCCCCTTCAACTTTCAGATACCCCCCTGCTAGTCCTCAGCTTTTGCTCTAAGTTGTATGTACATATCACAGATATAAATCTTCTTGGGTTTTTTTTTATTTTGTTTTGACTCTTAGCACATTTGGAGATGATTTAGTTCCTGAAAGGAGATTATTTGGACATTCTCCTTTTTACAAAATCCAAATCCTATGGAATCAGGGAGAAGTTTTTGTTTTTTCCTCCTTAAAGTGTAAACCAGAAGCACAATCAAACCAGATTAAAAACAATTAAATCAGGCTATTAGAATACTGTTCTGTGTTACTGGACCGATAATTTAGTGTGGGATGACTTAGAGTCATTATGGTTACACCATGTACAGCCACATTGGTCACATCAGATGGATGCATAATTATCTGTTGGACTTGGCTATCTTCCTGCATTTTAACCTCCACGCTGGATTAAGGTTTCATAAAGCCACGATTAACTAAAATGCTTGAAGAGTGAGCACTTGTGTTTCATTTACTGTTTTGGTTAACTGAAGTTTAACTAGAAAACTCTTGACTTTAATCAGTGTTGAAATATTTCTAAAATCATTTCATTTTCTTGCATCAAAAGGATAACACTGTGGAGGAGTCCATCACTGGTAGACTAAGTCCCTTGGTACCATTTTATGACTATTATAAAATGTTACAGATGGAGGGAGGGTGAGAGTTTGAAATGAATGTGGAAACTAGTTAATAACTGGATCCCTGGGGTCAAATAAGCACTTACTTCTTTTAAAAGTGGACTGTAAGCTAGTATTTATTGAGCACCTACTACTTGCCAGTCATCAGACTCTCCCCCTAAAGAGCCCAATTCTTGTGCAGGAGAGAGGGATGTGTTTACTTATAATGACCGTACAATGTAGTGTTTAAGAAGGTATGCAGTAAGTGTTATTGCAGCTCAGAGCAGGAAACTACCAATGGCCTAAGGAAGTCAAAGACTTCACCTTGGGCAAGATTATGGTATGGGTCTCGACGCATGCCTAGAAGTTAAGTGGAGAAGAGGAGGTAGTATAGCCTTGGCTGAGGGAGCAGACTTTGAAATACAAGAGGTGTCAATGAGGGCCTCATGTCCAGGGACCTGGTGTGTATGTCTGTGTCAGGGCAGAGACCGTTGGCAGATGAGGCTGGGGAGCAGGCTGGGGCAGACTGTAAAGGGCCGTAAATCAGAGTTCCAATGATGTTTTGTAAGTAACATTTAACAGTGGAGTTAAACAATCTGATTTGTGTTACATAAAGACTGCTCTGGCTATGATGGGTAGGAAGCTCTGGCAGAGGAAGAGACTATTTTGATCAACTAGTTAAATTAAAATAATTTTTTTCTGTTTTATTAGCCTGCATTATAGTTTAAACTACTATTTTACCTTTACATAGGAAAACATTTCTGTTTTCTCCTCTCATTTAGGTGTCATATTATTGTTATTTTCTCTCTGAATATTGGGACTGAGGCACCATGGGCATGTGACTTCCCCAAGGTTCTGAATGGAATCCATTGAAAAATTGACTTAAAGCCAGGCCTCAAGGTTTCTTCCAGCAATTGCTAGACCACACTCCCCACTATTACAGCATTTTTATGATATAATTAACTTTCAGAAAGCCATATGGCTTTTGTTACAAAGACTAAAGGAATGTGCTTTTCATAACGAATGGCATATGGCCTCCAATAGCTCTTTGCTCACATGTTTTAACAAAATGAACTTGTACATAAATTAGGGGCCTCAGGTCAGTTAGCAAACCGAAGCTGATTTTCTTCTGTTCTCCCTAATTACAACTGCATTTCTGACAAATATCAGGGAGTTTTTCTGGCAACTTGCGGGTGTAAACATTCATAGTGTAGCTCAGAGGATTCTTTTGTCTTATGGCGTTGCTTTTTTAAAGAGTCAGCGTTTGTCTCTATTCCCAAGGGAGTGTGTGGCTCACAGAAGCGGGCGTTCCTGAGGAAGCTGCATACTTTCGGAATGGTGGGAAAATTAGTGGACTTGAATGATACAAGAGGCAAAGGAACAACTGAATGAGAACCACCGAGCTGGAAGTTGACATTTGTCTTTGGTCACTTAAATGCAGGTGCCGGCTGATGGATAGGTGATAGA
Source organism: Artibeus jamaicensis (assembly GCF_021234435.1). Lineage (NCBI taxonomy): Eukaryota > Metazoa > Chordata > Mammalia > Chiroptera > Phyllostomidae > Artibeus > Artibeus jamaicensis. Next base: position 46,576,675 of record NW_026521486.1, read on the forward strand.
TGCCCATGCACTGAACTACTTTAATAGCAGTTAAGTGTTAGAGCTCACACTTGGTCTCTCAGAGTTATTTAGAAACCTTTCTATTTCAGGTTGCATACCTTAAAGTTCTTTTCTCTTAGTTTCAGACTGTGTCTCATTCTATTGTTGATTTAGCTGATTTTCTGATAGAGTCTGAGAACAAACTCCTCACAACTTCACAGTATCATATTACAATATTTACCACCGATTATTTTACTCAAGGTCAATGACATTATCTCACTGGAATTCCCTGGACTCTGAATTCATAAGATAGTCCAAAATGCTCTTGTCTGTGATGGAAAAATACAGCCTAATTACTGTAAGTCAGTTGGTTCATAAAGGATCTGAGTTTCAAATTTCACTCATCATACCGGCAAATAGCTTGCCTTTTTTAATGCTTATGTTTGTATTACACTAATAATAAAATAAAAAATTAATTGGAGGTGTATCAACCACAGAAGGGAATTTAAAATAGACATGTTTCTTAAGCAACTAAAGTAAAAAAGTAAAAATACCTTTTAATTAATATTAAAATATGTAAGCCCCTCTTTTCAAAAACCTAATTTCCAAAAAACAAATTTAGGACAATTTATTGATGAAGAATAAACCAAGTATTTAAAAAAATAAAGTGCATTCTTAGTCTGTCTTTTTTCCCCATCTAAAATGACTCATTCGAATCCTGTTCACACAAAAGGAAAGTTTTGTTAACTTGTTTTTTAAAAAATTCATCTTATATTTACTATAATCTATATTCTTTTTTTGGACAAGTCACAGCTTCTCCTTTCATAAAAAGGGTATCTTCCATTATGTTCTAATTACAAAAGGGGACTCTTAGGACTGATGAGTCACAGGGCTGGATGGAACGAGACAGCAACCGTCACTGCCTCCAGGGCATTGCTAGACCATGGCCTGAAAAACAAGGCGAGCAAGAGACACCTTTAACCAGAAATACCATTTGGGTCAGATAAAGGAAGAGGTAAACCTGGGAATTTTTTTCCTCTTTAGCAAAAATACTTCATCTTTTTCTTCCAAAGTGAAACTCACCTCAAACTGATATTATTAGAAAATCTGTTGTGTTTGAAAGTGTAAGACCATGTAGACTCACTTTATATTTGAGAATTGAATATTAGGATCTGTAAAGACTTCAGATAAGCATTGTTTGAGAATGAAAGATGCTTCCCTCATCTATTTAAGCATCATCTATAACATGACTGCTAAATATAGACACTATGTAAGTACAAGATTTATAAAGCAGTTAATGCTACATAATCTATAGAAGACATTTTGAAAGAAAAAGTAATTAGGGTAACATTCATGTACTAACAAAGTGAGTTGTAGTAAAATGTTATTTTCTTAATTGTCACAATTTACTCATGTTGAGGCCATGCCCATCTTGCTTATAGGCTCCTTATCACTTGGAGATAATTGCATTAAAGGGTATGCTTCCATACACTGAGCTAGTATGGGTTTGCTCAGAACTGAGCAAACATAGACACAAAAAGAGATAGAGCTTACTAAAATTACCTCAAGTGCAGGATGGGGAAAAATTAGGTTTACAGTTGTTCCTATGGAAAATAATGCAATGATTAGAAAATAATAATACAAGACTAAACTTTCTCTTTTACCCACTCACAATGGTGAACCTACTTTTGCCCCACCCTGTACTGGGTTTAATTTGAATTTTATATTCTAAAAAATTTATATCATGCAAAGACGTAAACAACTTATTTCTCCAGATTTTTAAATCTTGCACCAAATTATTTTAAACAAATATGGTTGTAATATAAACAGGGGAAACGGCCAAGACCAAACACAACTGGCTTTGAAGGGAAGTGGATCCTGTTACTTGAAGACATGTTTTGTTCTGCTGAGCCCCATACTGGGTCTGGGTTTTGTAAGGTGGTGTGAGTACTAATTTTGGAGGTTGGACATGCAGAGAGCTGAACTAAGGTTAGGCAGATATGGGAAAGGAAGGGGAGGGGAGGACAAATGGAAGGAGAGAGGAGGAGAGTAATTAGGGAGAGAGGTGAAGCCGGAAAACCAGAGAGTAAAGGCAGTGAGTCAGTATCCTAGGTGCTCGGTGATGAAAGGATTCTTAAGAGTGAGAATACTAAATATTTAATGAAATTGTTTATGTTTCTGCAGTTGTAAATTATTACAACTCCTCAACCTTTAGTAAAGTCTGTCACAACCTTTCATGTTTAAGGGCTTTCTTTTTGTTCTGGATTGGAAATTATGGGTCCGACCTTATTCCATGTAGGACAGCATATTAGCATGAACAGGAAGACACATAAGATGAACAAACTATGCAGGAGCAGAGCCACAGAAGCCTCACAGACAGACCAGCTCTCCCTTCTTCCACTCCCCAAATGTCTAGGACTTTGGGAGTGGACTTCGGTCTTCTACAGCCTGTGGGGTGGATGTCTAAATCAAGAAAAATGTAGATCTCAGGGAACATTTGGGTTACATTGATACAGTTTGAAAATATTATAATTTATTAAGAGTGGAAAATTTTGATTTCTAGGGCTCTACTTTCTATCATAGTGTTAATTACCTAGAGCACATGATACTGTTGGCATTTTCTCCTGCAAACATACCAGGCATTTAGCATTTATTTTGATTTTTAAGTCAAGTCCAAGCTAGTCAATTATGTGTCTGGTAAACCAAAAGATATTGCTGAAACTCATGGTGGTGGTTTTGAAACTCTTTTGTGCATTTGCATTTATTGAACGTGTAATTATAGGTTGCCTCCATCTGTAGCATTCCCCATGGCAAGCAAGGGAATTTGTTTGTATGTGGGAATCTTGATAGGAAGTAGCATTGTTGTGTGAGACTTGCAGACTGGTACTGACATGTTTGAAGATGCCCACTTTTTTTGGTTTTGCATCACTTATGAATAATGGCCATGAACTACGGTGAATAAAATATCAATGATCCATTTCTTGGACTTTTAAAAGGAAAAATTTCACATGTATGTCTAAATAAAGATGAATTTGGGGTCTAAAATGTTTATGTTAAGTTTTAATTTTTATCTACATACCTCCATTGTATTCTGCTGCATTATTAGTGACAAAATATTCACATTTATAAAGGAGAGAGAGAGAAACAGAGATATTTTAAAATATGGTATATGCAGCATGCTTAACTTCTTTATTTCAGAAGTCTCTCATTTTTTTTTAACAGTTATGCCTTGAATTTCCACATTTTAATGTTCAGATAGGATCTTCTGAGAAAATTTACTTGGTGAAGAAATTTCCTATACAGTGTAGTTTGACATTTGAGAACCTTCCAGAAAACACCAACGTGTACAAACCAAACAAGTGCCTTGATTACTTATCTACATTTAGCCAAAACTATGCTGTTTTCATAGTTATGGAAAAGGCCAAGTGCCAAGTTTTGTCTGGCTTTGAATCTGAAGCTTTAGGGCAAAGTTTAATTTGCCCAAAACTTATAGAGCCTACTGTTCAGTGATACAAAATTATATTTCTGCTCAGAAAAGAAAAATGACACAGTCAAACATTTTATGGAAATCTAAAATGGAAGCCAAATGTTAGGTGATTTTAATCCAAGCAAAATATAACCTGTAAAAACCTGAAAATTGTTATTAAATTTGGAAACACTATGTCCTCTGTTGGACGTGTCCTCTGTAAATTGAGTCTAGAACCATTTAGAGCACACAGAAGCAGTTTGTTGCAAAGTGTGGAGACCACCTCACTCTTTGGCTTCCAAGATCCCAAGTACTTTCTCAAAAATCTCTTCTTGTCTTGGGTTCTCCAACTGTGTGTATGTGTACTGTTTTACAATGTTCTGTTCTGAACTTCTTAAATTGGGCCAATCTTTCCAGCCTATCAAGATTTGGGAATGTTCTGATTTTTTTCTAGCTTATTATTTATTCTTCCCAGACTCTTGCCACTCACAACATAGCAAGTATACCACGTACAAATGCCTGTGATCATTGATGAAAATGGCGCAGAGGGAAGGGCAGAGAGAAGCCTAGCTTGGCACCGATGCTGCCTTCTGAGGCGATTTCAGTCTGTTAATCATCTCTCTGTGGGTGCGGTTGTTTAACCAGTTTAAACCTTATTTGTGTTCTTATCTAGACCCATGATATATATTTAATTTCCACATATTTTTAAAAGATGATGTTTACATGCTATTTTTTTTGTTGCTCTTCAGATTAAGGCTTTTTTTTTATATCTTATAAATGTTTTTTTGTGGGTTTCCAAGAAAGCTGGGAGTGACTTGATTGAGTTTTATAAAGCAAAAGTCATTATGTGTGAATACAATAATGTAATTCCTCTGTTAAAACCTCTTATTTGGTTGTGTATTAATTTCACCTCATCACAGTTTTTGTCTTTTCAAACATTATAATATAAAAGGCTTGACTTTAGTCACATCCACTCACATTTTAAACAGCCACGTCCAGCTTCCCAGGCCACCAATAGATTTAAATTTTAGCCAGAAGTAGAATAGAAAGTATCACCTAATCTCCTCTCACAGAAATGCAACTTTCTGCCTCCTTTCAAGATGTACTCACTACTTGGTGATATCATTTTTTTTAAAAACATGCCATCTTTTTAAATAAAAAATATTGAAATTAAGAATAGAATTAAGAGTGAGCAAAGACAGAGTATGAGAATATAGAGGGACTCTTCCAGGAGACCCATTTACGACAGAGGTGATTCGAGTTATGAATGCTCTATCAGAGGTAACATATAGAAATGTTAGCAGAGTTATGCAACCTTTTAAAATATTTTATTTATTTATTTTCAGAGAGAAGGGAAGGGAGAGAGAAAAAGAGGCAGAGAAACATCAGGGTGTGAGAGATACATTGACTGGTTGCTTCCCATGTGCCACCATCCAGGGACCTGGCCTGCACGCAACCCAGGTGTGTGCCCTGACCAAGAATCAAACCAGTGACCCTTTGGTTCGCAGGCCAGTGCTTAATCCACTGGGCCGCATCAGCCAGGGCAAGTTATGCAATGTCGGTCAACAGGTATTGCTTGTGGTTCAGCTCCTATTGTACATTCTTTCCATCTGTACTTATTTCCTGCAGTAGGAATCCCTGTCACGGCAGCAGCAGCCATCTTCGTTTTAGTTTCTCAGACATGGAAGGCATATGTGCATATTTGCATTTCAGAAAGGTCACTCTGATGACGTGGTGAAGGAGGGACAGAGGAAGAAGACAAAACAACAGCCTAGCTGGGAACTAAACGAATGTTGGGAAATACGAAGAGTGGGCAGGTTTGTGAGGGGTGAGAGAGTAGCGTAAGGTCTTCACGATGAACTAGATGCAGGGCTGCGTAGAGGAAAGACTAAAGACACATCCCAGGTTTTCTGGTGGGTTGACTGAGAGAGGACTGTGATACTAACATTGGGAATAGCAGAGAAAAAGCACCCAAGAGAAGATAATGAGCTTAATTGTACATACTTTGGTTTTGATATGCTTGTGTGACGTCAAGCAGAGATGGCAGCTAATAGATGAATTTGGCACTCAGGAAAGAAGGCAGATCCACCAGGCTTTCTAGCCAGTCTTTCTTGCTTACTCTGGGACGCAAGGAAATGAAAAAGTGACCAATGGAAACACATTCAATTAGAGCAATAATTTTCAATCTCTTTTCACCTCATGGCACACATAAACTAAATACTAAAATTCTGTGGCACAACAAAACATGTTATATTTTTTGCCTGACAAAAATAGGTAAAATTTTGGTTCATTGACACTGAACAGCTATTATTGTGTTGACTGTTGACATTTTTTATTTGATAATCTACGGAAAAAGAGGTCAGTGCCCCTGACTAAATAGTCAGGTGTCACACATTTTAAAAATTGTTGTAGCGCTCTGGTTCAAAATCACTGGAGCCCTGGCTGGTGTGGCTCAGTGGATTGAGTGCTGGCCTGTGAACCAAAGAAAGGGTCACCAGTTCGATTCTGGGTCAGAGCACATGCCTGAGTGTGGGTCCGATCCCCAGTGGAGGACGTGTGAGAGGCAACCACACACTGACGTTCCTCTTCCCCTCTCTCTAAAAATAAATAAATAAATATTTTTTAAAAATTAAAAAATATAAAATCACTGGATTACAGCAAGAATGTAAACAAAACCCCATAAATGATTGTGTATGTGCCCATATGAAACATTCCTAAAGAAATTTTTCTTTTTTATTGTGGTGAAATAACATAACATAAAACTTACCATTTTAATCATTTCAGTGTACAGTTCAGTGGCATCAAGTGCATTCACACTGTTGCACACCCATCATTACCATCAATGTCCAGAACTTTTTTGTCTTTCCAAACTGAAATTCAGTGCCCATTAAACAATGACTCCCCATTTCCCCCTCCCCCTACCCCCAAGTAACCACCACTTTACTTTCCATCTCTATGGGTTTGACTCTCGCGAGTACCTCATGTGAGTGGAATCCTATAGTATTTGGTATTTTTGTGTGTGGCTTACTTCACCAGCATAATGTCTTCAGGGTTCATTCATGTTGTAGCGTTTGCAGAATTTCCTTCCTTTTTAAGGTTGAATGACATTCCATTGTATGTATATCCCACATTTTGCTTATCCATTCATCTGTTGATGATAACTGGGATTGCTTACACCTTTTGGCAATTGTAGACAACGCGATTATAAACATGGGTGAACAAAGATCTGTGTCAACCTGTGTGGACAGGTTATACAACCCGTGTTATACATCTTTGGGGCATATACCCAGAGGTGGAACTCCTGGGTCACGTGGCATTCTATATTTAATTTCTTGAGGAACCACCACAGCCCTATCATCCACAGCAGCCCTATCATTTTACACTCCTACTAGCCATGTATAAGGGTTCCAGTTTCCCCCAACATTCTTACCAACACTTATTTTCAGTTTAAGAAACTTTAAAAAATAATTACCATCATAAGGAGTGTGAATTGGTATCTCATCATGATTCTGGCTTGCATTTCCCTCAGGATTAGCGATACCGCGCATGTCACAGCAGCATCATATGCTGGCTGCTCGTGCGTCTTCTTTGTAGACATGTCTATTCAAGTCCTTGGTCCATTTTTTTAATTGGGTTGTTTTTTGTTGTTGTTGTTGAGTTGTAAAGAGTTTTAAACCCTAAAAAGAGGGTTCAAATTCTGACCAATTACAGAATTCTGATTTCTATTATTTGCAACTAGTAACATTACTCCTTTAGAAAATAGCATACAAAGCATTGACTTAAAATGTGACTAAAGTGCAACTTATGTTTCACGTGCTTTTGGCAGAGATTTGACATGTGACAGCTCTAACTACCTTTGCCTCATCAGATGCCTGGGATAAATTTTTCCACAAAATGAACCGTTGAATATTTCTGTTTTGTGCACATTCACAACTATGTCTGAGCCCAGTCAGAAGTTCTAAGAACTGCCCTCAGACTCCTGTCTTGCCTACAAAAATACCAGATAAATACATACAAAGGACAGTGTTTTTCCATTTTCAGGATATATTTGGTATTGAACTCAGGACAAAAGAAGACATAAACTTTAGCCTGTGGTTTGGTCCCCCCAACACTCATGAAGGTGTTGGCTTCCACCCACCACCTTGCAAGGGTGACATTGTTGTCATGTCTATGGGTCTGTGTATAATTTGAGAAGAGAGGTGAGAAAGAATGTTGGTTTTCTATTTTGTGACATTTTTGTGGTAACACAGATATTTTTATAAAATCCAGCCACGAGATTTCCATTTTCTGAAAAGATAACACACGAGGAATTATTTTAAAGAGGAAAGTATTTACTAACTAACTACCCTTATGTGCTCCAAATAAACCTGCCTTCAGTTGTCTGTAATTGGTTTAGCTGGCTGACATGGGGGCAGTAAATTTTAATAGATTCCCAGGATAGTCCGCTATTTCTACATCAACAAAGGGAACTATATTATTTTAAAATGCCCCAGAGTATAAAGTAGTGTTTATAGAGGCACTCAGTAAAATGTTGCTTTGTAAATGTCCTAAAATTGTTTTCACATGTTATCATCTATTTATTCCCAAACATATCGTAAGCAACTGAGAGGAGCTGTTTTTAATCCCCTCGTATTGCATAATACAATGGTCTTTGTGCAGCGCTAGTGAGACAGATATTGCTGACTGATTGATCTGGCACTCGATAGAACTATTTTTATTGGTTATTCAGAAGTTGTTTTAAATTTTAGGTGGAAGAAAAAGAGGCTTTGAAATTGTAGTATTTTTGTTTGATAATCAGTTTTAACATAGTCTGTGGATTTCAAATGTAATGGGTGAGTAGACCCATGTGTTCTGTGTTATAAGTATGACATTGCCCTCTGGCCATGTCCTGTTCAATTTCATTTGCCTTTCTGTTAATGAAATCAACATTCATCAGCCCGTGGCAGACAACTGTATTTTAAAAATCCATTTGCTCCTCACATGCAGGGCTTTCAGTTTTTCCTAGGAGCCTCCTTAATTTCGTCCCTGCCATGGCCCTGGTTTAGTGCCAGGAAAATCTTTAGTGTAGAGTTATCTCTTTTCTCAACTCTTGTAAATTTGGGAGAACCAGCTCTTTCTATACCAACAAAGTGGAGCATATGTTATATAAATGGATGTTGTTTATGTGTTTCTTCTAGAAACTGCATTTTCTAATATTAGCCACATACAACCACTTAGTACTTGAAATGGGGCTCATATGATTTATAAACTATATAATGAATTTCAAAGACATAGTACAAAATAAAATAGGAACATATCTCATTTTTAAAAAATATCCAGAATGACATTAGATTATTTTTGGATGTATTGGATTAAATACAATACATTATTAAATTAATTTCCCATTTCTTTTCTTTTGCATGTTGCTGTTAGGAGATTTTAAATCACACATATGGCTCATATCGAGTTTCTATTGGACAGTGTTGCTCCAGAACAGGGTTTGTCCACTCCAGGAGTGTTGACACTTTGGGTGAGATATTCCTCCGTGGTAGGAGCTGCCCTGTGCCTTGTGAGGGGGCTAGCAGCATCTCTGGCCGGTGCTCACTAGCATCAGATAGCTGTGCAATCCCCTTAGCTAGGACAACCAAATTGTTTCTCGACACCGCCTGAGGGGCACATCAATCCTGGTTGCGAACTGTCTTTGAGCATATAAGATAGTGTTTGTAGAGGTGTCTGCTAGAATGTTGCTTTGTGCATATTCTAAAGTCTTTTTCACAGGTTGAAATATTATTTTACCAAATAGATCATGCAAATTTATGAGACCCATTTTTAATCTCACTTTGGTGCATAATATATAGTATTCTGTGCACCGTGGGAGGGCAGCAATCATTGCTTACTTTTTAACTTTTTCAGTCCCAATTTTCACCACCCCAAACTTTTCTTGGCAGTTAATTCCAAAAGTAAAAGGAGTTGTTGGTCATACAATGCTCTGTTCAAATCTTGACATATAGGGATTACTGCCAACAGTGTTATTTATATATATGAGCCATGCTGTGAGTCAGTTCATCAGGCCAGGCGTACCACAGGGACAAAGTCTGCATACCCATCAGTATTCTAACCATCTGAGGAGGTGGTGAAGAATAGCTGGGACCCCTGTAAGAGCCCAAGGATACTCTATTGGAAGCTCACCAATTTTAGAAGAAATGATTTTTATTTTGGTTGCAGAGGATAGCATTCCAAAGGACTCTCATTCTGTCTATTGAAATCTCTGTTTACAGATTTGGTTCCATCTGAGGATTTGGTGATATCATTTAGAGAATTATTAGGCCGCCTGTGAATATGTTTTATGTATAAATAGTTATAGTGGATAACTATTTAAAACCAGTTTTTAAGGACAGCAATGGCATTCTAAAAGCTGTGTAGGGGTTAGGTTGTAGAGAAAAATTTACGACAGCATCTTCCTAAACTGAAGTGGGGAGATTGCTTTTCAGGACATCTAATGTCACTGGCCTCTCGTATATTGGAATCTACTGAGGGCCCCAGTAAGATTTGCTGGCCCCATAGCTATAACTCCAGCCCTTTCCTTTCTTCTTCAAATTCCAAGCATTCAAGTAACTTGCTAATAATTTGTATAGTTACAGTGGTGGTGTCTTTTGAATACCATGGTTGTGACATAGTTGTAACTTAAGAAAGCCTCTCCATCTACTGCCATAAAATTTGTAGATTTCATGTGTTTTTTTTAAATTTAATTTATTTATATTTAGAGAGGAAGGGAAGGAGAGAAGGAGAGAAATATCAATGTATGGTCGCCTCTCGTGAGTCCCCTGCTGGGAACTGGCCTGCAACCCAGGCATGTGCCCTGACTGGGAATCAGACCGTGATCATGTGGTTCGCAGGCCCGAGCTCAATCCACTGAGCTACACCAGCCAGGGCTTTCATGTGGTATTTTGTAGGGCCCTACTAGCTCTGTCTCATATTGAATAGTGGGTTACTTTCTAGCTCACATTCTGGCTCACCTCCAGATATGCTCAGAAGCCACTCTGAATGCCAACTGTGCTCATTGCCTATTTGCTCATCATCAACTAGTCTATGGGTAACTCTGGTTGAACTCAGTTAAATTTAGCTTATATATTTTTTAAAGAGCATTTTTCTATCCCCTGACAGGCTAGAGTCATTGGCTTACTAGACTTTTCTTCTTAAATGTATGCTAGTTTCCTCTTTGTTAATTTGCAAGATGAGTTTCTAAGTCCAGTGTTTATTTCCAGGGCTCTAAGTATGGCTATTTCACTGCGGACCCCTGATGCACACTTCGTTACCTCATGGAGAAAAGTGTTCTGGAGAAATTCTACACAGAGTACAATAATTTCGACTTAGAGTTTAGAGGCTGGAGTTTCAAATCAAGTCACCTAGCAGTTGTTTTTTTTTTTATTATGATCTTAAGTTTTTGAGATCTGCCAATAGACAATGAGCGCAGTAAGTGAAAGAATAACGTGCTCAGATGTGTTTAAAACAACTTTTTAACATATCAGAAGGCAGTACATTTTTCAGGGTATTGGAAAAGGAGGGAAACCAAAAACATCATGGATTAAAAATATTCTATTCCAACACTTGTGATAATAAACCATATTGCCATCACTCAGGGCCTGGCTTTTAACAAACATAGAAAGCAAAAATAGCAAGCCCTGTCCACTTGCCTTAGAGGTACTTGAATTTACCTTCTGACTTTGTATGTCTTTTTTAAAAAAAATAAATCTTGGAAATGATTTATTTTTTTAACCAACCCCCTTAAAAACAAAAACAAAAACAACCCACTCACACTCTGCCTTTTTCCCAAATCACACCATCATCCTCACTTTTTGAGCTGGAAATAAAGCAGTTTAGAAATCACCAGAAAATGTTGAGACTGAAGTTTAATCAAGTAAGTTTAGTGTCAGGAATTCTACAAATTGGCTATGGTCTAAACTTGGACATAAACCCAACACATTTGGAAGTCACTTATACTTGGCTACATAAAGTACAATTTTGTGTAATTTGAATGCTTTGGCCAATATTAATCTGTAACTGCCAATATGAGTTTAAATAATAGGGTTACAACAAAGTTTTGGAGTCCGCAAAGTGTCTTTTACTCTAAATCTTAATAAATTATAGCATATTCTTCTTTGAGCAAGCAAATAATATAAGTGATAATAGCAGTAACGCGTCCTATTTTGACCACTCTATTTTGCCATTTTTTAAAAGTTCTTCTCATGTTTCAAAAACCCATTTTTCATCAAAACCCTTGCTTCCTCTAAGAAAGACTTATTTATCAAATGTGCCTACTAAGTACAGAGCACATGCAGGATTTTTGAAATCTGGGGGCCTGAGCGGCTTATTTGGCCTTACACCCCATTTTGGATCACTTTGCTCTGCATTGCAGGGAGCCCCTTTGTGGGCATAAGTTATGTTTTCCCTTCACCTTCATGACTAACCCAGATTACAAAACAGCAGATCAATGCTCAGTAGCTTTTATATAGTTTGTGTTCCCAATGGCACCAAAAAGATCCTTCTAAGCACAGAGCAGACCCAATGATATTGAACTGCCAATATTAATTAAAAAAGACAGGGATTTTTGTTGGTTTTGTTCCCTGTTATATCTTTGATGCCTATCACAGTATCTGTCATATTATGAATTCTTGGTAAGTATTTTTCAAATGAATGAATGAATGAATGAACCCACTGTGATAATCAATATTAGTTAGGCCTGTCTTAAAAATAAAGAGAATAGTTCATTCTAGCATTATTGGAAAGTGTTTCCAGACTTTTGAGGCTTATTCACCTCTTCTTACCACACTGATTTGGTGAGCTTTTTTAGATCAATGCCATGTAAATTACCCGAAAGACCCGCTATGTTTATTTTTGCATTATTGTGGAGCTGGCCTTAGTATCCTCACTCCAAAGAGCGTTGCCCAACAAAGAACAGGGAAGTGGCTCACCACAGGCGGCAGTCGTACACCAGCACCATCCATCAGGGAGGTGGGAGGAGGAAGGCAGGCGCCAGCTCTGAGTATGGGGAATCCCTTTTTTCTTGATGTGAGAATGAGGGATCATTCTGTTCTTAAGCTCTAATGGGTGAGAGAAAGCTGGTTTAGATATTTTCTTTCCTGTCCATCTGTTTATCTATCTGTCCATCATCTGTCATCTAACTTTCATCTGTCTATCAAGAGAGGGCCAAAGATTGAACTGGTTCACTGATTGCAGTGTTACAATAGGGTTACAACAAACACATTGTGAGGAATATGAAGATACACGAGACTCAGTGAGATCTGAGGGCACCTTGTAATGTAGAGGGTGCATAGTAAATGTACCAGGTGGAAGGTAATGCTTATGGTTGAAACTTAGAAACCGATATGCCATGGTAATTAACAAATGATTTTAACGTCACCGAATTTCACTGGCTTAAATGCATATATTTTTGTTTTTGAAAAAATTAAAAAATATAGAAGTAAGAAGAAAACAACAACTCAAAAATTCTGTGATTTGGTTTTTAAGCTTTCATCTAAATCAAAATAGAATGGTCAAAATAGGACGCGTTATTTCTATTATCACTTATATTATTTGCTTGCTCAAAGAAGAATACACTATAATTTATTAAGATTTAGAGTAAAAGACACTTTGTGGACTCCGAAACTTTGTTGTAACCCTATTATTTAAGGGGGGCTGATTGCAGCGGCCCCCCTTAAAGGGGCCACCCTTTAAGCCACCTGATGTGTGTATAACTTCATTCATGCCACTCATTCTATGATAGCTACTTTTATTGAATTCTTACTTTGAGCTAGCCATTTTGACTTACATGCAAAAAAAATCATTTAACCCTTAAAATAATTCAGGAAGTTGATACTACCTTTTACCGTCTATACTTCACAGGTGAGGAGGCTCAGAGCAATGTACTTGTTGCCCACATAACCGAAGTGGGATTTAAAACTGGGACGTATGACTCCACAGTGTGAACCTTTAGTGCTGGGACAAACTGCCTTAATGGCATCTACACCGTTATTTATGCTGTTTTTCTTCTCTTGTTCTTGATTGTGATAGTCTTGAGGGCACAAACTGAGTCTCGTGTATCTTCATATTCCTCACAATGTCTTTCATAGATCAGCACCTTGTAACGTAGAGGGTGCATAGTAAATGTACCAGGTGGAAGGTAATGCTTATGGCTGAAACTTAGAAACCGATATGCCATGGTAATTAACAAATGATTTTAATGTCACCGAATTTCACTGGCTTAAATGCATATATTTTTGTTTTTGAAAAAATTAAAAAATATAGAAGTAAAAAGAAAACAACAACTCAAAAATTCTGTGATTTGGTTTTTAAGCTTTCATCTTAATCAACCTTCCACTTGCTTTTGATCTTTTCTCCATAACATGGCCTGGGAAACCAGCTTGGGGTAGAGGTTTTTCAGGAACATTTAATTAAGGCTGTGATATTTGTTTGCTTTGACTTGGAGAATAGAATCTGTTACAAGTGATTAACTTGAATGTTCTCTTGAAAGACAAGCTTTGATTTGGACTACTCAGGAAGAAAGAACATTGTGGTTATGGGTCCAGAGGCAGTGAAGATGCCCTCCCAGAGCTTTGGGTGGCTGGACTTAGGAACATTTTCTCCCTCAGTTGGAGTCAGGCGTGTAGAAACTGACTAAGAAGTTTGGTACTCAGTGGCCTTCTCCAGTCTGGGCCTCTGCCAGTGAGGTCCTGAGGCTGTCTCAAACTCTCGCACTGACTTCAAATTCCCCATGTCTTGCACCATAGCTATAGTATATGGATGTGAGCACTGGCAGCAGCATGTGTATAAGATGATGATCATTTTGTACAGATGCTGCATTAAAAGGCAATGCTTGTTCGTGGATACACTCTTCTATTCTGCCTCTGCCCTTCATCTCAGGGTGAGCGAGGTAAGCCAAGGTCTTTTAGAAAGATTTAACCTCTTCTCCTAAAGGCATGCCTGAATGTGCTGGTTCTGATTCTCATTAGTAATGGTAAGTGGGATACCCTGTTTTGGCCTGCTGAGGTAGACCCCCCAAATCTAAGACTGAGAGCTCTTTCTTCACATATAAGGCTCTTCATCAACTGTGAGCATGGGGTTCAGTGAGTACAGGCTTCCACAGGAGTGTGTAGGGAGGAGGGACGTTTGGTAGGACAGGATGTGGGGTTTTGGGTTCCTGGTTATGCAATCTAAAATGCAGCGATCTAATCTTAATCTCCACCAAAATTGTCAAAGTTTGTAACATTTTGGACACTGCAAGTCTGGTAAAATATAGTTAAGTTTTTATCTTAACATCTGTTGATAAGCAATGATGGGAGTTATTTAATCACCTGGTAGCACTTTGGCAAGTACAGACTATAAATAAATCGGGCTTTGGTGAATGGGTTTATATCAGCAGAATTTATTTGTTGTATAGCCCAGGGTATTTCTCTTCCATTCCTCAAGGTCTGGTTAATGAGAAAAGATAGAAAGTTTCCCAGTATAAGATGCATTTTAGGATCTTAATTCTGCATTGGTTATGAGTTGTGGTGAAAAGGAAAGAGAAAGGTCTGAGAGCCAAGAGATCTGGGTTTCTCATCAGCTTGTTTTGAGAATTGGAACAATGGGCGTCTTTGAGCTTCAAGTGTCTCCATCTGTAAAGTGAAGTCATCGGCTATGGTGTCTGTACTGCTTCCCCCTCCACTGCTCTGTGCTCCATGGGCCCCTGTTCAAAGAGGAGCCCATCCTAGACCTAAATCCACTCCCTGGAAACAGGTTGGGAGTTAAGAATGGGAAAAATTTTAATTGCTTCTAACATTTCCTTGTCTCTTCGTACTTCTCTCCTTTAGTGAAATAGCAAGGAAACTGTGATTCAAGAGATTATTGTTCTTAGCTCTGTGGATATCACTTCTCTCCCTCTTCCCCCAGTCAGCTAAAGGTCCATGCCATTAGCTTATTTATCACACTCCCCTCTTCTATTCCTCAGCCTCTTCTTAATTAAGGCCTCAGTGATGAGCTAGTTTATGTAAAAATGTCTCAGAAAGGTCTTGATGTTAGATGTAGCGCCCTGCATGGGGAACGGTGACAGCTCCAGGTGCCTCTTTCCAGGGCCAAGCAGCCATGATGGACAGAATGCCTCGCTGGTATAAGGCCCAACACAACAGGGACAGAAGAATGGTAAGGGTATGTTCTGTCCTTTAAGGCATATGCGTCTCTCCAGAAATAAGTGCATGTGGCTGGTTCCAATTAGGTGTGTGCTTCGGAGGTTTGTGGGAGCACCTGGGTGGAGACCCTGGGCACCGAGAGTGCCTGAGCCCATGGGTCTCCTGGCTCCTTCCTCTCTCGCTCTGTGTGCAAAAATAGCCTTGAGACCTGGCAGTGATCTCAGGCAATCCTCATGTGTCCTCTCTCTCTTTCTATGAGCTATTGTTTATTCTGTAGAATTTTTTAAAAGTCTCCTGTAAACAGGGGCTTAGTGAAGTTTTATTTTAAAACTACCACACTGACAGATTTTACAGGAATTTTTGCCCATGTTTAAATCTGACCCAGCTTATCCCCCTGCTCTCACCTCAGCAAAGATCCCCCCCTTCCACCTTCTGTTATGTTAGTAGGAGAAAGAAAACTCCCGGTGTGCTCTCTGGCAGTGTAGCATGGAAGCATGGTTAGCATCTCCAATTTTGGCCAAGTTGGAACTTCTGATTTATTTCTCAATTAGAAACAAGCTAATGGATCTAAACACACAGACTTTAAAAATTATTATTCATGAGAAAAGAGCATTGAAATAAGGGGTTTTCTTTTCCCCAGATGTCTACAAAATGGACTGTTCCATCTCCATTAGATTTTAAATTCTGCAGAGGAAGTAATCATGTTTTCCTGTTTGCCAAGTGGGCTGTCCATGGTGACGTGATGACTCCTGGTCAAGGATGGTGCTCCACATGGTGACATGACTTCAGTCGACCGTCACAAGCATGTCTGACTCCAATCTCCAGCTTACAAGTCTTCTGGAGGTTTTGAGGGAACAACATGATCTCACTTAAAAGCACGTAAAAGTGAGAAAGCTCTGGAAATTCTCTAGACAGCCAATTATTTACCATGTGTCTTTCTGGATTTGGTGTTGGGCTGGCTGCATGGTAAACATCTCGAGGCAGGCTTGCACTAACCTGAGAGAATGGAACATTTTCCTGGTGATTTAGCTCAGTCTAACAAGGATTTATTGAGCTACCCAACACTGTTTGCTATGGAAAATGCCAAAGAAGTCCAGCAATAAGGGCATGATCACAGCCCTTGAGCAACACAGTCTCAAGGTCTGCTTGGGAAAACAACTATAACAATGAAAATTACAATACAGTATTCAATTAATTTGGAAGGGCAGGTGCTTTCCAACTTCTTCATATTTTTCACATCATGGTACACATAGATTTGGAAACATTGTAATTAAGAGTTCCCTATGTGGGGTTGGGTTAAAAAATGTTTGAACATTTCTATCTTGTATAATTATGATAAAAATGTAATGCAAGGTATTAGAGGATATATTAAATATTAAATTTGTAAAAACTTTCAAAAATCTTTTCCAGTATTCTAGGAAGAAACTCAAAATTGCTTTTATGAATATAATGTATATTCACACTTATATTTTGAAATGGGTACATGCACTTCCTGATCAGCACATTATCATGATGATCTTCAGTCTTAAGAACTACCATTGATGAAAACTTGTTCCAACATCTAAGTGATACGAAATGTGAAACAAATTTCAACATGATTGACATGTTTATAGTAGTTGAATTATATTTAAAGGCTCTAATACCCTTTTATTTCTTTTTACCGGCAAATAAAATGTAATTTTTCAAGTAATGGTGAACCTCTAATTTGTAGAATTCATCAAGGTTTTTCTTATTGAGGAGAAATGCATATAACACACAATTAATCAACTTAAAGTGTACAGTTTGTACATTCACAATGTTGTGCAACAACCACCTCTCTCTAGTTTCAAAACTTTTGTGTCACCCAAGAATAACACTTTGTACCCATTAAGTAATCGCTCTCCGTTTCCCCTCTCCCTCCGCCTCCCGGTAACCACTAATTTGCTTTCTGTCTCTACAGGTTTTGCTATCCTGGATATTTTATACAAAAGGAACCACACAATATGTGATTTTTGTGTCTGTTTTTTTTTCACTTAACAATGTTTTTGAAGTTCATCCAGGTTGTAGCATGTATCAATACTTCATTTTATATTATAGCCAAATAATATTTATACATAAATATAAGCATACATCTGAAGTCTGTCCAGAAGGTATACAGCCATATAATATGAAAACTAGAGATATTTATTGAAGAAGATACAAGAAATGTTTTGTACATAGGACAATGATTCCTCAGTCTCCTTCAAAATAGGTACCTTAGGACCTCACACAGTTCTCCCCAATACTATCAGCTGCCCTGTTGTATTTTCCTGAATCTTACGATGGTCTGAAATCTCTTCTCTTTCAAGATGGTTTTAGTTTTGGGAAAAGCCAGAAGTTACAGGGTGCCAAATTTGGCCTGTGGTAGGCCTTAGTCACCTGGGTGATTTGATGTTTTGCCAAAAAACTCTGCACGAGACATGATTCATGAGCAGGCTTGTTGTGGTGAAGCTGCCAATCACCAGTTGCCCCTAGCTGCAGCCTCCTGAATCATCCAAATAGTTTCGGTGGAGGAATGTTCAAGCTTAATGCCAAATCTGATGCAGATTTGTTGCTCTACTTGCACAGTCATTTTGAATGCAACAGCCATATATGTGCATGTACGTATATGCACACACACACTTACACATACACATACCACAATTTCTTTATTCATTTATTCATTGTTGGACATTTGAGTTGTTTTTACCTTTTGGCCACTGTGACTGTAATGAGCATGTGTGAACAAGTTTAGTTTAAGTGTGTTTTCAGTTCTTTTGGGTATATGCCTAAGAGTGGAATTTCAGGGTCAAATGGCAATGCAGTTATACATTTTTTAGGAACTGCCAAACTGTTTTCCACAGAAGCTGCCCTATTTTACATTCCCACTTAACAGTTTATGAGGGTTCTTATTTCTCCACATCCTAAGCAACCTTTTTTTCTGTCTTTTGAAAAAAATTATAGCCATGCTAATGAGTGTGAAGTGGTGTCTCCTTATGTTTTTTCAATTAATTAATTATTTTTATTGTGATAACAGATAACGTGAGATCTACCCTCTTAAACTTTGAACTGTGAAATGTTGTTAACATACAGGCATACTTTTTGTACAGAGGTCTCTAGGACTCATTCGTCTACCGTAGCTGGAGCTTTACACCTGCTGAGCACCAACTCTTCATTTCCTGTTCCTCATTCTACTTCCTGCTTCAGGGAACTGGACTATTTTAGACGCCTCCTGCAGGTGGAATTATGCAGTATTCGTCTTTCCGTGACTGGCTTATTTCACTTAGAGTAATGTCTCATGGTTCATCACGTTGGCACATATGGCAGGAATTTCTTCTTTTTATGGCTGAATAATATTCTATTGTATGTATATATCACATTTTCTTATCTTTTCATCTCCTGATGGACATTTAGGTTGTTTCCCCATGTTGACTATTGCGAAGAGTGTGATAATAAACATGGGAATGGGAGGGCAGACATCTTACTGGTGGAATGCAGAACCGTAAGGAAGTTCTGTTTTAACTCTTTGGGAAACCTCTCTGCTGTTTTCCATGCTGTATCATTTTGCATTCCCACCAAGAGGGGACCTGGGTTCTAATTTTTCCACATCTTTGCCAACACTTCTTACTTTTTGTGTTTTTGACAATGGCCAACCTAAAAGTGTAAGATATCTCATGGTTTTGATTTGCATTTCCCTGATAATTAGTGATTTTAAGCATTTTTCTATACTCATCAGCCATTTCTATGCCTTCTTTGAAGAATGTTCAAGTCTTTTGATCATTTTTAAACCAGGTTATTTGTTTTATTTGTTTTTACTTTTGCTATTGAATTGTAGGAGTTCTTTTTATATTTTGATGTTACCCCTTATCAGATGTACAGCTTGCAACTATTTTCTCCTGTTCCATAGGTTGCCTTTTCACATTATTAATTGTTTGCTGCAGGAGCTTTTTGTTTAATGCAACCCCACTTGTCTGTTTTGCATGTGTTATGTGTGCTTTTGGTGTTGTAGTCAAAAGAAATCATTGCTAAAACCCAGTATCATGAAGGTTTTTCCTGTTTTCTTCAAGGAGCCTTAAAGTTTCTGGCCTTACATTTAAGTACTTTTGGGGTTGATTTCTGTGTGTGATAGAAGATCAGGGTCATGTTCCATTCTTTTTCATGTATGTATTATGTTTACAGCATTGTTTGTTAAAGAGACTGTTCTTTTCCTGTTGAATATTCCTGGAACCCTTTTCGAAGACCAATTTACCCTATATGCATGGATTTTTTCCTGTGCTCCCCACTCTGTTCCATTGGGCCATATGTCTGCCTTTCTGCCAGTACTGTATTGTTTTTTTCTAATTTTTAAAATATTATTTTGTTTTAGTTTTAGATGTATAGCATAGTGGTTAGACATTCATGTACTTTACAAGGTGTTCCTCCTGATATTTCCAGTACTGGACTGGCACCATCCATAGTTATTACAATATTATTGACCTTTCCTAGGCTGTGCTTGATATCCCCATGACTATTTTGTAAATACCAATCTGTATTTCTCAATCCCTTTACCCCTTTCACCCAGTCTCCCAAATCCCCCCCCCAAGAAACCATCATTTTGTTCTCTGAATCTATGAGTTTATTTCTGTTTTGTTTGTTTATATTGTTCTTTGGATTCCCCATATAAGTGAAATCATATGGTATTTGTCTTTCTCTGACTGACTTATTTCACTTAGCATAATACCCTCTAGGTCCATCCATGCTGTTGTAAATAGTAAGATTTCATTATTGATTTTAATGGAAGAGCAATATTCCATTGTATGATGTACCAAGCTTTTCTATCCTTTCATCTGTTGGCTGGGCACATGGGTTGCTTCCATAGCTTGGCTATTGTAAATAATGCTGCAATGAACATAAGGGTAAATTTATTCTTTTGAGTCAGTGTTTTGGATTCCTTTGGATATATACCCAGAAGTGGAATTGCTGGTTCATAAGGTAGTTACATTTTTAATTTTTTTGAGAAACCTCCATACTTGTTTTCTACAGTGGCTGCACCAACCTACACTTCTACCAACAGTGCATGAGGGTTTCCTTTTCTCCACATCATCACCCGCAATTGTTGTTAGTGTTTTAATTTTCTGTAATGTATTTTGAAATAAAAGTTTGAGGTCTCTAGTGCTGTTCTTCTTTCTCAAGAATGTTTTGGCTATTAAGGGTCCTTTGTGGTTCCATATGATTTTTATGATTGCTTTTTCTATTCCTGAAAAAAAAGTGCTATTTGCATTTTGACAGGAACTGAATGAATCTGTAGATTGCTTTGGGAAGTATGAATATTTTAACAATATTAAGTCTTTTAATTCTTGAACATGGATGTTTTTCCATTTATTTGTGTCTTTAATTTCTTTCACTAATGTTTTGTAGTTTTTAGTGAATATTTTACTTACTTGGTTAAGTTTATACCTAAATATTTTATTCTTTTTGATGGTGTTACAAATGAGATTGTTCTCTTAATTTTCTTTTCATGTAGTTTATTGTTAATGTATAGAAACACAACTGATTTTTGCATGTTGATTTTGTATCTTGTGACTTTACTGAATTTCCTTATCAGTTCTAAAAGTTTTGTAGAATCTTAAGGGTTTTCTATATGTAAGGTTATGCCATCTACAAACAAATCACTTTACATCTTACTTTCTAATTTATATGCCTTTTATTTGGTCTGGTTACTCTGGCTAGTACTTCCAGTACTATGTTAAATAGAAGTGAAGAGAATAGGCATTCTTGCTTTGTTCCTTAAAGGAGCTCTTCCTTAAAGGAAAAGTGCTCAGTGTTTTGCTATGTGATTTTAGTTTTGGGCTTTTTATACGTGGCCTTTATTATGTTGAGGTAATTTCCTTTTATTTCTAGTTTGTTTGAGAGCCTCTTCATAAATCACAAAAGAATGTTAAGTTTTGTCAAATACTTTTTCTGCATTACTGAGATAATCATGTGAGTTTTATATTTCATTTTGTTAATGTGGTGTATGTCACATTAATTGGTTTTTGTATGTTCAACTATTCTTTGCATTCCAACAATTGAAACCCATTTGGTCACAATGTATGATACCTTGAAAGTGCTGTTAAACTCAATTTTCTTGTAATTTATTAAGGATTTTTGCATCTGTGTTCATCAGAGATACTGGCCTTTGATATTTTTTTTAAAGTAGTGTCTTTGGCTTTGGTATCAAGGTAATGCCGGTCTCATAAATAAGTTTGAAAGGATTCCCTCCTCCCAATTTTTGGGAAGAGTTTGAGAAGGGTTGTCATTAATTCTTCCTTGAACATTTGGTAGAATCCACTGCTGAAGGCACCTTTCCTGGGATTTCTTCATTGGGAGGTTTTTTGTTATTAATTCAATCTCCTTACTAGTTACAGGTCTGTTTAGATTTTTTATTTCTTTATGATTCAGTCTTGGTATGTTGTATGTTTCTATTTTTCTAGATTTATCTAATTTATCCATTGTATGTTTCTGTTTCTTCTAAATTTATCCAATTTATCCATTTCTTCTAGATTATCCAATTTGTTGGTGTAGAATTGTTCATAACAGTCTCTTATGGCTCCCTTTATTGCTATGACATCATACTCTGGTTTCTTTTTAGATTGTATAAATCTTTCTCCTTTTACTGTGGCACCAGTTGTAATGTCTCCACTTTCATTTCTAATTTCATTTATTTGAGTCTTCTCTTTTGTTCTTACTGTAGCCAAAGTTTTTTTTTGTTTGTTTGTTTTTTCAAAAAACCAACTCTTCACTTTGATTTTTTAAATTGTTTTTCTATTTCATTTATTTCTGCTCTAATCTTAATTCTTTTCTTTTGCTAACTTTGAATTTAGTTTTTTCTTCTTTCTTCTACCTCCTTGAGGGATAAAATTAGGTTTCTTTTTTGGGATCTGTGCTCTTTTTAAAATATAGTTGTTTATCACAATAAACTTTCATAGTGCTTCTTTTGCTGTATCTTACAAGTTTAAGTATGTTGTGTTTTCATTTGTCTCAAGGTATTGTCTAATTTCTGTTTAGATTTCTTTTTTTGACCCATTAGTTGTTCAAGAGTGTGTTATTTAATTTTCACATGTTTATTTCTCAGTTTTTGTCTGATGTTGATTTCTAGTTTAGTAGCATTATGATTAGAAAGAATATTTGGTATAATTTAAGTCTTGTCATTTATTTATTTATTTATTTATTCTTTTTTTGTATAATTTTAAAAATGTATGTTATTGATTATGTTATTACATTTGTCCCATGTTTTTCTACTTTATTCCCCTCCATTCTGTACCCCCTCTCCCACCATCATTCCCCCACCTCAGTTTGTGTCCATGGGTCTATTCTGGTTGAATGTTTCTTTCTTCCTTCTGTTCCAAACTGTTGTTTTAAGACCTGCTTTCCTTCCCCTCACTGTTGGTTTTCTGTACATTTTCCTTTATTTCACTTTTCATAGCCTTCACTTTTTCTTCTATTTTGCAACCATACACAACCAATTCTGTGAGCATCCTGATTACCAGTGTTTTGAACTGTGCATCGGATAGGTTGGATATCTCTTCATCACTTAGTCGTATTTTTTCTGAAACTCTGATCTGTTCTTTCATTTAGCCCCACCCCCCTTTTTTTGGTCTCAGACTGCCTGTTATGTAGTAAGGGGCTGAGACCTAGGTATTTGCCAGGGCGGGGCAACTGATGTCACTGTGATGTGGTGCTGCATGTGGGGGAGGGACTTTTGTATGTTCCAAGAGGGAATAATGCTGCTTGCTCAGCTTTTGGTGGGCCTTGTGTCACTTCTTCTGCTACCCCAAAACAAATTCGGCCCTTCTGGTGCTGATTCCTGCACGGGTGGGTTTGTGTACATTCTAGGACCCCGTGGGTCTCTCCAACAAACTCTCCTGTGAGGCTGGGAGTTTCTCCCGCCCATGCAGGTGGGGAAAACTCAACCCCCACAGGTGTTTTCAATCAGAGGTTTTGAGGCTTTATTTCCTCGTGCTGGAGCCCCGGGTTACATGGTCTTTCTTGCTCCCCAGTTGTTCCTCCGGGTTTATTCACACACAAATGTGGAACTGCCTGCTCAGGCAGCTACCTTGCCATGAGTCCTCTCCACCTCGGCTGCCCATCTCTGCCCCTCCTACTGGTATGGATGAATATTTCTTCTTTCACTCCTTGGTTGTTAGACTTCCATACAGTTTGATTTTCTGGCAGTTCTGGTTATTTTTTTGTTTTTATATTTCTTGTTGTCTTTGTTTTGGTTGTGTGAGGAGGCAAAGTGTATCTACCTACACCTCCATCTTGGCCAGAAGTCTGATTTCAGTCTTATTAAATTTGTTACAGCTTGTTTCACGTGCTATATCCTAAAAAGTGTTTCATGTGCATTCTGTTGTTGATGGTGCAATATTCTGTATACCACTGTTAGGTTCATTTGATCTATAGAGCTGTTCATGTCCTCTAATTCTGTATTGACCCTCTATCTGAATGTTCTATCCGTTATTGAAACTGGCAGTTAGATGATATATTTAAAGCACTGAAAGAAAAAGAAACTGTCAAGAATTTTATACCTGGCAAAAAGTGTCATTCAGAATGAAGGCAAAATTAAGGCATTTCTAGATAAACCAAAGCTAAAGGAGTTTATCACTGCCTTACAGATCTGCCCTACAAGAAATGTTAAAGGTAGTCCTTCAGGCTAAACAAAAAGACACTAAATAGGAACTTGAATACAAATAAATTAATGTCAATGGTAAGATAACTACAAAGGTAAATGTAAAAGCTAGTATTTTATATTTTTGTTTATACCTCTTCTTTATGTTTCTGTATGATTTAAAACTAAATGGATTAAAAGTAACTACAAATTTATGTCAATTGGTATACAATATATAAAATCTGTATTTGTAGTTTTTCAGTGTACAAGCTCTCACTTCCTAGATTAAATTTCTTGGGAAGTTTATTTTATTGGATGCTATTACAAGTAAAATTGTTTTCTTGATTTCCTTTTTAGATTATTCATTATATAGAAAGAAATGATTTTGATGCATTTATCTTGTACCCTGAAACTTTGCTGAATTTGTTTGTTAACTCTAGTAGTTTTACCTTATTTTTTTTGTAGATCTTTGAGATGCTCTATATGTAGAATCATGCCATTTACAAATATAGTTTTACTTCTGCAGTTTTCTTTCTTGTGTCCCCCTGGCTTTGTTGTCAGGGTAATGCTGGTCTTGGAATGTGTTAGGAAGTGTTCCCTACTTTTCTATTTTTTTATGGAACAGTTTAGCAGAATTTGTATTGATTCTTCTTTAATTGTTAGGATTCATTGGTGAGGCTAGTTGATCCTGGAATTTACCTTGTTGGGAGGTTTTGGATGCTGATTCAATGTCTTTCATTGTTATAGGTTTGTTAAGATTTTTTTCACTACTTCTTAAGTCAGCTATGGTAATACTTCTGTTTGTAACAATTTGTCCATTTTATTTAGATTATCTAATTTATTCATGTACAATTGTTTACAGAGTTCTCTTAGAATTCTTTCCATTTCTGTAAGGTTGAGAGTAATGTCTCCACTTTCATTTCTGCTTTTAGTTATTAGCATCTTTTCTCTTTTTTCTTAGTTTAGCTAAAAATTTGCTTATTTGTTATTTTTATCAAAGAGCCAACTTTTGTTTTCTTATTATCTCTATTGTGTTTTATTCTCTATTTTGTTTATCTTTGCTATAACCTTTATTATTAACTTTCTTCTGTTAGGTTTGGGTTGGTTGCCTTTGTTCTTTTTTTTTCTAATTCCATAAGATAAAAAGTTAGATTTTTTTATGTTTTAACAATTTTTTATAATATGAGCATTTACAGCTATACATTTTCAAGTCAATGATTTAGCTACATTGACCGGTTTTAGTATATATCTTAAAAATTTATCTCAAAGTATCTTGTAATTTCACTAGCAATATATTCTTTGATATTTTGGATGGTTAAGTATATGTTGTTTAATTTCTGCATGTTTGTGAATGTTCCAGTTTCCTTTGATTGTTGGCTTCTAGCTTCATTCCATGTGGTCAAAGAACATACTTTGTATGACTTCGGTATTTTAAGATTTGTTGAGAATTATTTTATGGCCTAATATGTGATATATATTAGAGAATGCTCCATGTGCACTTCAGAAGACTGTGTTCTGCTGTTGTTAGATCGAGTGCTCTATATATGTCTGTTAGGTTTAGTTCACATATAGTGTTGCTCAAATTGTCTATTTTCTTTTTTATATTCTGTTAAAATATTCTATCTACTATTGAAAGTGAGGTATGGAAGCCTCCAACTATACTGTAGAACTGTCTACTTTTCTGATGCCTTTTCCTTTGATGCCTTTTAGTGCTTCTGCCATTTTTTGTTTCACCTCTTCCACAACAGCAAACATTTCCTTTTGAGGAATTTTTTTCATCTAAGGGAAACCAAAAAAAGTCGCTCAGGGTGACATCAGGTGAATAGGAAGGGTGGGACATGGGGGTCATACCATTTTTGGTCAAAAACTTCTGAACACTCAGCACAGTGTGGGCAGGTGTGCTTGTAAATCACCCATCATGAGATGGGCAAACACATTGGATCTTCAAAAAAATTCACTGAAGCTGAACACAGACTCTCACAACAACGTCAGCTAAGTACACTGATGCAGAAAGGCTCCTAGAACACTCACCTAGTTGGGGCATGGGGAGAAGCATGTACCACAAGGGCCTGCCCTCCCCGTGTGGTACATGCTTCTATATCTGCATATAAATATAGAAGATAATTCCAGGTTTCTTTTGGGTCCCTGCCTTAATCTCTTGTAGCATTTTTTTACTTAATATCTATTTTATTTCACATTAGTATGGCCACCCCAGGTCTTTACTGGTTACTGTTTGCATGGAATATCTTTTTTCCATCTTTCACTTTCAATCTATTTGTATCTTTAAATTATAGCAACATAGTTTGAATTGGTACCCAAATTAGCTTGAATAGCATACACTAACTCTTCTCTTTTCTCTTTCTGTTTTCCCCATCTTCTGTTCCTAAGGTCACAAATTGCATCCTTATACATTGTGTGCCAGATGACACAAATTTATAGTGACTTTTAGTCCATTTAGGTTTCAATTATATAGGAAATGAAAAGAGGAGATATAAACAAAAATAAAAAATACTACATTTTATATTTACCTATACAGTTAAATTTACCACTGATATTAACTTATTTATATGGATTTAGGTTCTTACCTAGTGTCCTCTGGTTTTAGCCTGAAGGACTCCCTTCAACATTTCTTGCAGAGCAGATCTATGAGGTGCTGACTCCTGGAGCTTCCTACTCAGACGTCTTTGGTGGTGTTGCTCTTCACTTGATGTTTTTAAAACCAATCCTCTGCAGTTAGGTTCGACACTATTTAAAAAATTAGATCAGCCTCAAATGGAAAAAGTATCCAAAATACGTGAAAACAGAAATTTGGGTCTGCTGCGTGGAGATGAGCCTTCCAAGAGCCCCTGTCTTGACTGCCTAATTTTCCACTTTCAATCCCCATTACTGGCATGACCTTGGACTACCCTTTACCACTTCAGGTCTCTTATTCCTGATGGGTGGTGGCTAGTCTGTGGTGGGCTGCTAACACAGATGACCTGGCAGTAGAGGACCCTTCTCACTGAGTTCAGCATGTTGGGTGGAGAAGCAGGGACTAGAATACACTCATCATGTTGTCTCGTGGGGACCAAGGAGCCTGAGGGCAGCTGCCTGAGGCCAGAGGTGGTGAGCCTGGCAGACTCTGGCCTCCGCAGTTGCCTCCGGCTCTCCCTGGCTGTCCCAGATGTTGGCGAGATTGACCAATGTGATCCATTATTAGGCCACAGGTGTGCTTGGCTTGCTGTTTGGGAAGCTCTAGGTTAGACACTAAATGCTAAAAAAAAAAGTTTGGTTTTGTTTTTAAACTAAACACAATATGAGGAAAATATATGACCTTCCCTCCTGGGTAAGTAACACACACCAACCTGTATACCTGGTAAAGAGCAGTTTTTGCATCGAGACTTAGATTTGTCTAATTAAAACCTTCATCTGTCACCTCTTAGCTGTGATGCCTCTTTTTTGGTGTGTGATGAGGTATTGAGGACCAGGGTGATCAAAGAAAGCATCATGGATAAATACTGCAGGGCTCACATGGAGCTCTGATGGCCAAATAGGATTTAGAGAAGCACAGTGCAGTTCATGTAAAGAGCTGCAGACATTTCCGAAGGTACTAGAATGGCATTTAAAAATAAACCCGAGAAAGAACAGTGAAGATGGCACCTCAGTGGTGTAATCTTTCTCAGTCTGAGTGGTGTTTTTCAGCTAATGATGACATCTCATAACATTTTGTCCCTCACTGAGTTGATATGTCTGTTCCTTAAAGCAGAAAGTCTAAACAGTGGAAGGGAAGGTGCCCTGAGCAGAGTCAGAAGACCATGTTTGTGACGTGGCCGTGCGATCTTGGGGAATTTGTACTCTCTTGCAACACACCTTTGGCACACTCAGATTTGGTTCATCTGCTTCTCAGAGTGACGGGCCCAAAGCTGGCCTCTAACTTCTTTTGATTCACTGCTGGGACTATTCATCATGTCAATCACAGTACTTTCACCCTTGGATGTGTAAAATGAACTGAGCCAATCAAGGTTACCTGTGAGAGTAGGTAGCTTCAGACCTGTCTAAAATTAATCCCACTCTTTCAAAATCCCAACAACTAATCTTTCTCTCCTAAATAATCTTTGATTATTTAAAATTATATTGGTGTGGTTGACAGAGGATCTACGGGTAATACCATTATTACTTGTTTTGAAAGACAATATTCTTAATCCTTCAGGATATGGAATATTCTGTCTAAATTCTCTTGGTGCCTGACCTTTAAGTAGCTCTCCAATGGCTCCTCCTCTTGAAGAGGAGCAAGTTTTCAGTATGAAATAGTTTGAAAAACGAGAGCTGTGAGATTCCATCAGTTTTGTCTGTTCTTTTTGCCCTCTCTCGCCCTGGACTGCAGCTCCACAGGGCCGAGAGGCTTTACCAGCAATGGTGAAGGCCCTGCAGTGAGAGGCCTGTACTTGCTGGCAGGCCTGAGCTTTGTGGAAGTTCCTGGCCACAGGAGGAAGCTCCGTTTTGTTTTATTGCTTGTTGTAGGCACATTATTATGATAAGTACAACGGACAGTTATGGTTGGAGTAGGTAGTGGGGAAGAGTATGTTTAAATTAGAATCAGATGACTAAGGGCAAGTGAGCGCACTGAGTTCACACACTTTCTACAGTGGGGTGGAGCGGATTGTACATATGAGTTCAGGGAAATCAAAATAATTTCTAGAAATTGATCAAAGGTCAATATTTGAATAGAAACACGTGAAGGGTGCTGCTTGGGGAGCAAGAATGTCGCGATTCTTGGTTCCCTCGTGAGTGAGTAGCTGCTTTTCTGGTTTCGGTAGGTGGCCTCTGCCAGTGCAGCCTCCCCGCCATTCCCTTGCCCTGGCTCCTGAGCCCTTCGCCTGCTCATTGTCAACCCTACAGGAAGAGGCTGGGAGAAGGGCAGGGAGAGCAACCCCCCAATTAGAGATTTTGTTTCTTGTGTTCAGTTCTGGTAGAAGGTTCATGGTAACGGAGACTGATGGGGTTTGGGGGCTATGCATGGATTGAATGTGTCCCTGTCTGTGGCTCCTCTTTCTCTTCCCCTTCCACATACAGCCAGGAACTGACTGCATGGCAGGTCTCCTCTAGGCTGGAAAGCTGCTGTTGGAGGGTGTGCAGGGAGCAGGGAGAGGGCTGCTTTCCTCGGGCTCTCTTGAAATGAATCCAGCCCTTTAAGTGTACATACAGGGCTCTCTTGACTGCGCTGAGTTATTATCAGAGGGCCAGGAGCTTTCCTCGTTCATAATTATGATGAAAACAGCTTCAAGGAGAAGAGGTTACAATTTGGAAAGTTGTTGTTAATTGAGTTTTAGTTGCAGGTGGTAGCTGTTTTAGGAGATGAAAACGCTGTTTCTAACATCAGCCTGGTGCTAAACTTTGGCTCCAGAGTTATGAGTTATGACTTTGCTCCTGGTGTTTGTCTATCCTGATTCTGCCTGTGGGAACTACTTTTAAAAGTATTTTTATTGAAATACATCTTACTGCCTATCAGTATCAACAGGTACATCCCAGTGACGTGGGAGTTTGTGGGTAGGTTGTTTACTAAGTCGCAAGTTTGTAGATTGTCTTTCAATATTGTAATAATGTTAATAACAATGATAAAGATGATGAAGATAATGAAACCTGCAGCCCAAACTAACCTGTCCTTGAAGACTCACCTTCAATGGAAGCTCTTGAGCCTGAAGGAAGCAGAGTGTTACTGGGTCCAGATAAACTGACTTGGCCACTTGCCATCTCTCTGACCTTGGGCAACTTATTTACCTTTGCTAAGCCTCATGTTCCTGATCTGAAAAAATAGGAATTATAATGGTGGAGGTACTTAGAATGGACATTTGTCATTCTTTTTGATTGTATAAGCAGCATGGGAATGCTACTTCCTATGTTTAAGGAATTCATCCACAATAAGTATAATGCCAGCTACTTGCTTTTCTAGCCTTCCTTGCAACTGGGGTGCAAGCACCTGCCCCAGAATTGCAGGTCAAAATGGATTTCTCACAGGGATGGTAACAGAAGGACCAGTTCAGTGGCAGCAGGGATGGCAGTGCCGGCGTGGCATTCCGTGTCCAGCATTAGGAGTGTCAGCAGGACATTGTGCCAGCCACTTCCCAGAGCAGCACTTCAAGCGCTGAGTGGGTTACTACCTCAGAGAGGTTAGTATTGAAAGTGCTTGGCACAGGGCATGACCTATAGGAGGAGCTGATGAACACTGCGGTAATACTAGAAGTAATAGTAGGAAGAATAGCTAGAGATTAGACTCTGAAAAACACACGTTAGGTGTTGTGAACTCTTTAGGGAGACGTTTTGAAGGTAATTGCTGAAAGGAATCCATAAAATGCGATCTCAATTTTCATAGAATTAACTCAAGGGGACTGGACTGAGTCCAGCTTTCTCATTTGCAGATAAGGAAGGCTCAGGGACATTAAACAAATTAGTGCCGCCAGCTAGTGAGTGGCAGAGCTGATCTAGAACTCCAGTTTTCTAACTTCTGAGTCTTTATTCTCTGCCCCACACACTGCCTCATGCTATTTCACTTTAAGAGTTTTAGAAACATATGTGTCTGGTATGGGTTAGGTTCTATGAAGAACTGTGAAAGAACAATGGGATATACTTTGGAAGTTTCTATGCTGTTTTTTATTATTCTAGTTGAAGCTGGGGAGGCACACAACCAGAACAAATAAAGGCCAGAGCAAGAGAGCACAGCACACGCTGGGCCCTATGGCTACAGAGCCGCAGACAGGGCTAAAGTCAGGGAAGTTCTCATGAGAAAGTGAGAACTGAAGTGGGTGGTGGGGGTGACTTTTACGGTCTGGATGAGGTGGAGTTATTTTTAAAAGGTGTTAAGGTAAAGCCAAAGCGAGACATTTATTTGTGTGTTTATTTGTTTGTTTTTGAGAGAGGTTAAACTTTTAAAAATACCATGAAAATTATAGGATATGAATTATGATGCCCAAATAAAACAAAGTTTTAAAATCTCTGCTGTAAGCACTTAGAGGGCTATTCTCTTGGTTGTTTGCCTTAACCATCTTTGGAAATACAAGTCATATCATCATAAGTTAAAAATGCTGATGAAAATGTCTCCCTGGCATTCTAATAGAGTCTTGTGGTTCTTAAAGAACATCTCTGCGCATGACAGCAGTCACTGAGATAGGAATGAGACACAGGTAAGGTAGACTTTTTTTTTTTTTTAATTTAAAGACAAGGAAACTGAAACTCAGATGGTCAAATGGTTTGCCCCCATCCTCAAGTAAGTTGGTTTATGTAACAAAACTAAGTTCAGGTGTCTGGACGTCCAGTGTCAAATTTTAATGTGCTAAGAAAATCCGAAGAAAATTCATGTGTCAGAAAGTAGCTTTGGGACAAAAATGTAGATTGTGGTACTAGCCTCTATTTTTGTTTGATTGGATATGTTTCTATTCCTATCTCAAAACTGGTTTACCCCTGAACATGGAGGAGTTTCTGCACATATCGCCAGTTTGGGGTTGTCTAAAAGGCTGGTTATGAAATGAACCCACTGGGTTACTGAGGGCCAGCTGACTTGGGAGCTGCAGGCTGCAGGGGTGTGTGGAGCGGGGTCTCCTGGGGAGTCAAGAGGCCACTGAGCCGAGTTTCCTCCTGGAGCATGTCCATGTAGGTGGTGAAAGGTTTT
Organism: Artibeus jamaicensis; assembly: GCF_021234435.1. NCBI lineage: Eukaryota > Metazoa > Chordata > Mammalia > Chiroptera > Phyllostomidae > Artibeus > Artibeus jamaicensis. The sequence continues at coordinate 46,608,528 of NW_026521486.1, forward strand.
TTTTTTTTCAAGCCAGAAAAATTCCACTTCTAGAATTTTCCTCAGGGGAGAGCACTGACATTTCTAATTTGTCAAAAGGTGAAGACATTTATTTTCTGCTTGCTAGCCAAAGATGCTAATTTGTAGAGGAATCTGAAACTTGGATTCTCCAATCCATAGGTAGGGGGTGCCAAGAGTCATGCCTCTAGTTTTTTCTTTTTTGTCTTAAAAATATTATTTCCCTTTCTTCATCCCTCCCTCCATCCCTCTCTTCTTCCTTCTCTTTCTCTATTTCAGTAATAAGATTCTCCTTAGCTAGAAGCTGTATCCACTTATAAAACTGTTTGCCAATCCCGTTCTGATTTTTCCTCCCTTCAGCAACATTTAACACTGTAGACCACCCTGCACCTCAGCCTTCTTCAAAGACTCTTTTCTTCTGGCTTCCACTCTCCACTGGTTTTCCAATTAATTTCCCCTCTGTTCTTCCTTAATTCCCTTTTAGGTTCATGCTCCTCCACGTGGCCGTTGAATGTTAGAATTCCTAAAGGCTCAGTCCTGGGCCTGTTTGTTTTCTTCTCACTCTGTAGTGTTTTCAGTCAGGCTCCACGACCAAGCTCAGATTCCCCTCTACAAAGCTGTGATGCGAAATTCCTCTGTCGCCGAGGTCCTTCCCTCGAATGCCAGGGCATGTGATGTCCTTACGTATTCCCCTTGCTGGTCTCAAACACACCTAAAATTCAGTGTGGATATGACAGATTAAGGCCAATGAATCATGTCCCCCCACCAATCCTGTCACCTGCTGTTCTCAAAGCACAGTGGACCCAGTAGCATCTGCGGCCGCAGTGACCTGGGCGTCCTTCTCTCTCTCAAACCCGACATCCGGTCTGTCAGCAGCTGGGGTCCTGCCCACATGCACCCCCTTTGCTCCGTTTCTCCTGCCGCCACTGGGCCTGATCTAAGTTTTCTTTCACCTGGATCATAGCAGAAACCTCCTATCAGCTCTGCCTGCATCCTTTCAGCTTTCTTAACTCATTAGAGGAAAATAGTGAAATTCAAGTTGTGATGATATTGACATAAAGAGCCTTCAATATATATAAGTCCAGGCACCTAATAGGCACAGAGTAGGAGTAGTTGTTGGCTTTTTATTTCCCTTGTGATATGGAATGCCTGCAGCTTCAGCTATGCAATAGGGCAGGATTATCATGCTGGCATTTAGCTCTAACCTTATCTCCATATTCTCCTTCAAACTTCAAAAGAGAGGCCAGAGAAATTATGTTTTTGCCACCATGTCAGAAACATAATAAACTGAGAAGAGGTTGAAATACTCAATGATACATAGTTTCGATGTTAGATCAAAAAATAGAGGAAGGGGAAGTGCAACAATAATAATTTTCATCTAAACTTATATACAGCTACAGATAACTACATACACAATTATAGGTGTATGTGTACACACACACACACACACACACACCATAATGAGTGCCTAATTCAGGCCTGGAATGTACTAAATATTTCTTGAATCAATAAATGAAACAAAGCCAGATACTTATCAGGTTTGGATAAAATATTAGCTGCTTGTCTAACTCATTCATAGGTCACCAGAAAATGACATCGGAACAAAAAAATTTATTACTTAAGATGCATTCTTAAAGAATTCTTTTTCAGAATTATTCTAGGAAAACATTTATTGCCCCCCAGTTCTTGGAGTCAAAGAGAGCTGTGCTTCTTTAATTCTGTCCCTCACTCTGTCTCTGTCAAGCTCCGGTTGCCGTCCCCAGAGGTGAGTGTCCTCCTTCGCTGCGTTATGGACCCGGAAGCCGACACACACACCCACATGGGGGAGTTGAGACTTGGATCCAAGCTCTGTAAAACTAAATTCATAAAAGCCAAGTAATTACATAACAGGAAGTTTCCTTTATGTCTGACATTCCATGCTAGTAATATCCCTCAAACTCAATGATATTGTGAAAAATATGCAGCCAAGACTCAATATTTTATTTTTTCTTTATTTTTTAAATTTTATTTTAATTGTTGTTCGAGTACAGTTTTCTGTCTTTTACTCTCACCCAGCCCTCCCCACATCCCTCCCATTTCCACCCCCCATAGTTTTTATCCATGTGTCCTTTATACTTGTTCCTGCGAACCCTTCCCCCTTTTCCCTGAAATTCTCTCTTCTCTCCCCTCTGGTCACTGTCCGCCTGTTCTCTATTTCAGTGTCTTTGGTTATATTTTGCTTGTTTGTTTTGTTGTTTAGGTTCCTGTTAAAGGTGAGATCATATGGCATTTGTCTTTCACCACCTGGCTTATTTCGCTTAGCATATTGCTTTCCAGTTCCATCCATGCTGTTGCAAAGGGTAGGAGCTCTTTCTTTCTTTCTGCTGCATAGAATTCCACTGTGTTAATGTACCATAGTTTTTGGATCCATTCATTTATGGATGGGCACTTAGGTTGCTTCCAGCTCTTGGCTATTGTAAATTGTGCTGCTATGAACATTGTGGTGCATAGATTCTTTTGGATTGGTGCTTCAGGGTTCTTAGGATATAATCCTAGGAGTGGAATTGCTGGGTCGAAAGGGAGATCCATTTTTAGTTTTCTCAGAAAATTACATACTGTTTTCCATAGTGGTTGTACCAGACTGCAGTTCCACCAACAGTGCACCAGGGTTCCCTTTTCCCCACAACCTCTCCAATACTTGTTGTTTATTGCTTTGTTTATGATGGCCATTCTGACCAGTTTAGAGTGGTATCTCATTGTGGTTTTAATTTGCATCTCTCTGATAGCTAGCGATATTGAGCATCTCTTCATGTGTCTCTGGATCCTCTGTCTGTCCTCCTTGGAGAAGTGTCTGTTCAAGTCCTGTGCCCATTTTTTAATTGGGTTGCTTGTCTTCTTCGAGTGGAGTCATGTGAGTTCTTTATATATTTTGGAGATTAAACCCTTGTCTGAGGAATCTAATATATTCCTAATCAAAATCTCAGCAGCCTATTTTGGTAGAGATTGAGAAGCTGATTTTAAAATGTATATAAAAGTTCAAATGACCTAGAATGACCAAAACAATTTTTAAAAAGAAGAACAAAGTTGGAGGTCTTATGCTACTTAATTTCAAGACTTAACGTAAAATTGCAGTAATCAGCACAATGTGCTCCTGATGAAGAGTAGACATGTAGATCAGTGAAACAAAAAGTTCAGAAATATATCTAATTTCAGTTGATTTTTAGCAAAGATGGCAGTGTAATTGAGAAAAATTCTTTTCAACAAATCATTGTGGAGAAAGGGAATATTTGTAAAGAAATAAATAAACCTTGATTCTTATCTCACATCATATATGAAATACAATATAAACCCAAATTTAAGAAGAAAAACAGTAAAAACTTTAGAAGAAAACATAGGAAAAAATCTCTGTGTTCTTGAGGTAGACAAAGAAGCCATAGACACAAAAATCATAAACTATTAAAAAATATGCCTATCAAAATTAAAAGCTTTTGCTCTTAAATGACGTCCTTAGAAAATTGAAAGGTAAACCATAGAATGGGAGATAATTTTTGCAAAGCATATAGGTCATGTATTGCTGTATATCAAATTACCCCAAAAGTTAGGAGCTTAGAATGACAACACTTACTATCTTTCATTCTCCAGGGGCCCACACTCTGGGAGGCTGCTGTTAAGATGTGGGCTGGAATTGCAGTCATCTCAAGGCTTGACTGGGGGAAGATATACTTCCAAGCCCACATACGTGGCTGTTGGCAGAAGATCTGCCAGCAACATCATAGTGTCTAGTCACATGGGACTCTCCACAAGCTTCCAGTCTGTCCTCATGACATCAAAGCTAGTATTTCCTACAGTGAGTAACTCAATGGAAAGAACTATTGAAAAAACAAAACAAAACAAAACAAAATGAAATGGCTGCATCTTTTTATGATCAACTTTCCAAAGTGAGATGTCATAACTGTCACATTTTAATGACTAGACACAAGTCCCTAAAGCTAGCAGACACTCCAGGGGGGTTGAACCAAGCTCCAGTTCTTGAGGGGAGAAGTATCCAAGAATTTGTGGACATAGCTTTAAAACCACCACAGCATTTATCTTACAAAAAAAATGTGTACAGAATATAAAGAGAATACTTAAACTCTATAATAAGCAAACAACTTTATTAAAAAATGAGTAAAAATTAAACACTTTATAAAAGATGATATTATTATGTCTATAAAAGATGATATTATTATGTCTAATAAGCACATAAAAGAATGTTTAACATCATTGTTTATCAGGAGAATGCAAATGAAGTGTGTATATATACATACATATATCTATATATATACATATACATACATATACATATATACACACATACACACACACCAGAATGATTAAAATAAAAAAGATGGAACATTTTGACTAAATATTGGCAAGGATATGGAGCACCTAGAACTCAGAATTGCTGGTAGGAATGTGAACTAATACAACCTCTTTGGAAAACTATAAGTTTCTTAAAAAATTTAATTGACATCATTTAATATACAGGTTGGGCAAAAGTAGGTTTACAGTCTCAAATACTCAAAACACAAAGTTCATTCTTGTGTTCTTGTTTATTAATTATTGTATTATGCATATGAACAACTAGAAACCTACTTTTGCCCCATCCTGTACTGCTTTGCCATTCCACTGTGAGGTATTTGTCCAATAAAAATAAAAACAGATGGTAACATGAAGATTTGTGTACATATCTGTTCACGGCAACTTTATTTATAATAAATAAAGGAACTGGAAACAACCTAAATATCCATCAACAGGTAATGGAGAAACAGAAGCTGGTGCATCCATACAGCGGAGCACCATTCAGCAGTCCAAAGGAATAAGTCACTGCCACACCACATGGATGAATCTCAGAATCGTTGTGCTCTGGGAAGAAATTCCAACACGAGTATATATCGTGTGAGTGCAATTATGTAAAATTCCAGAAAATAGAAATAGTGACTAATAGTAACCCATAGTGATGAAAGCAGATCTGTTTTTGCCTCAGGCTGTATGGCCACGAGGAAGACTAGCATACAGAGGAACACAGAAACTCCTTGGGGCAGGCGGAAATGTTCTATATCTTGATTTTGGGCTGCTTTCAGGAGTGTGTACATCTGTCAACAGTCCTTGACTCGTATACTTTAAATAGATGAAGTTTTCCATATATATCAGTAAAGTTTACTTTAAAACATTGGGTGAAGAGAATGTAAAAATCCATAATTTTGCCCCTTTAAAGCTGTTAAGTGTCACTTTGTATGAATACATTCACCATTTGCATGACTTGTGGCTTAGGAAAGCATTTAAATGATCAGATGTCCAGTGCTCTTGTCTGAAATATGTGTATCTGGCAGAGTTGGAAGCAAGTGGGAGAAGGCGAGGGGCGTGCTGTGCTGGTTAGGCAATCTCTGAGGCCCCTCCAGTTCTTACACAATCCTGCCTCTTGACCCTTGGTGGACAAGAGCCCGGGCCTTGGCACTCAGCAAACCTGGACTGGATTCTGGCTCCCCTGTTTCTAGCAGTGTGACCATGGGCCAGTTACTAAGTTTCAGTTTCCACAGAGGTGAAATAAGGATAATATACCTACATTGAAATGACTTGACGTACAAAACACACAAAGAAGACATCCAACATACAAAGCTGGCATCCAATACATGAAGGCACAGAAAAGCTGTTCGATAGTATTCATTTTCCCCTTTCACTTTCCAGAAAAGTCTCAACAATATCAAGTTTGAAATTATGGGTCCTGAGAAAATTAGGACAATTTTCATGAGCTTTACAATGTCAACAAAATCTGTATCATTTGACTGTGCAGGCAAAGTATAAATAGCAATCTGACTACTGAAAATACATTTAAAGGAGGAAAGTTAAATAAGGTTAAAGAGATTTTTTAAAAATTTTGTTTTAAAACTAGGACTTGAAATTCCAGAAACAAGTCACCTCTTCAAAACAGGAAAATGCACTCTAAATTATATATATCTCCCCATATTATTAACAAGCCTGATTTGAAATTTGCAAGCTGTGGGCTCATTGATGATCAGTGCCCTCATCCATGGAACTAGACATGGAGACCTGCAGCATATGCCCACTGCTGGGCTCACAGTAAAACAGAAGCTTGTAATAGTGTTGTGCTGTCTGTTTTATTTCTGTTGATGTGCTAGCTTTTTTTTTTTGTCAAGCTGGTGAACATTTTCTATGCTTTTTTTGCTTTAAAATTAATATGAGCTGTGTAATGTTCATATTGGAAAAGCAAGTATTGGATATAGAGGTGAAAAATAATTACAAAATATGTAAAGTTATCATTTATTTGCCTGATTTTAAAAAGGGGTTGAAAATGAAGGTGATTTTTTATAAATATTTGAATTCTTTTCATTGTTTTTATTGCAGTTTGTTGAGTATTTCACTCAAGAATTTCAAATGTTAATTAGAAATGTTGTTTTTTTCATCTCATCAATCAGAGCATGTAGCCAGAAGTTTGTTTTTGCTAGCTGTGCAATAGCTTATTGTCAGTTATATTAAGACTCATTTAAACCAACTAAATGGGAGTAAATGTTCCTTAAAAACAAATTAAGCTTTCAACAAATAATTCAGTTCCGCAAGTGGATACTGAATGCCTACTTTGTGTGGTTTGTGGTTGACGGGATGTCTCCTGCTTCTGCTCCATCCCTTCTTTCTTATGTCATTTCCTTTTGTTCCACCTTTAAAAAAATAGTACATGCTCTCTGTTGGGGAGCAGATGGAGACTAATATTGCCAATGCACACCCAAACCTGTGAACGCTCTATACACAAGGGCATTCAGTGTGGAGTGGCAGCCAGCTGAAATTCCAGCTCCCTTCCATGGGGAATACTCAGTGTTTATCATGTGTCATGTCTTCTATATGTGTTCTCTCCACCTAAATGGGTGAGAGGTGTTTGAAATGCATATGGGTGGAGCTCAGAACCCTGACTAGGGCACACAGACAGATAATAAATACATGTCACCCAAGGCTTCGAATGCTTAGGATTTTCTCTGCTGGGAGGCACAAGTGCAGTGGTGAATGCCGACAAGCCAGGGGCCTCTTCCAGGGAGTTGCTTCTCAGACTTTATAGCAGAAAATACTCATTTTCACATTGGACCACCCTCTCCTTTCCAGTTTTCCCTTCAGAGTGAATGGAAATTATATCCAGGGCCGATCATCCAAAACATTGAGAGGGAATTCAGCAGCCAGCTCTGCAAAGATGTAAACATCCTCTCCTGAGGTTGAAAGTGGGGTGACGAGGCTGTAAATTTGTGCTCTGTGATGTTTGCCTCAGCCTCTAAGAAGCATGCAATGAACCTTGAGTAAATAGAAAGCTGATTAGCTGATTTTGTTTGGGATGACTTATGTGTGGGGCCACTGAGAAATGAGAGAAGTAGACCAGATGGCCCTTCAAACTGTCCCAGGGGCCATTTATTTATGAGTGTTTGGCAGGACATTCCAGGTTCTCCCCAATGGTCTCCAAACTGTCTGTCCAAATTCATAAACCTGATTCCCTCACGTAAAATTTCTATTTCTGTCTACTTGATATTTTAATGATAGCCCATTCATCAACCCTTTACTCCTTCACACCACGTATTTATTCCACAAACATTCACCGAGCGCTCACTCTGTGCCAGGCTCCATTCTAGGTGCTGAGAATCCAGTAGTAAACAAAACTGACAAAATTCTCTGCTTTGTTGAGTTTACATTCTAGGGGAGGAAACAAAGAGTGAGGAACATAACTAAAATACAAAGCACATAGATTTGACAGTGCTAAGTATTAAAGAGAGAATCTAAAGAGGGAAAGCTAATGAAATTTTAGGGGGTCACAAGGGTCGAAATTTTAGATGAGGTGGCCAGGGAGGCTGCACTGAGAAGCTAGTTTCTGAGTAAAGACCTGTAGACGGTGAGGGGTGAGCGGCTCGAGTTCTAGGGGAAGCATTCCGAGCAGAGGGAACAGCATCTGCGTAGTCCCTGAAGTGGGAGCAGGAAGTTTGCCTCTGTGCCTGTGCCCCCCAGATACTCTTTTCCTGCATTGACCATCTCTCTCCCAAATTGTACTTCCTTCAAGACTTTTCTCCCTCTACTTCCTTCTTCTCCTCCATTTAGTATTTGATCTCTCCCACTCTAGATTCTGGAAGCGGTGTTTGGTTTGTACCAGTTTTGTAACATGTACAATAGGCTGCCTTCTGAATTTAATTGTGTTTGTATGTTTGTATGTATGTATATTTATGCCTAACCAGAGTGTAAGTTCGTGAAGGGCTGGGGCCATGTGTCCGGAATAGACCTACAGAAGGTAGGAGCTCAACGTGTGTTTTGATACCATGGCTGCTTTTAAACTATGAGGATATGGAGTTTCACCTACACTTAGAATTATGGTTGGGCTACATTTTAATGATTAGCCTCTTTTAGAGTTTCTGTCAATGAGTCCAAGGGTCCTAGATCATTTCCCTGGGAATCTTTTCTCCACTTTCATCTGGAACACTTTAAACAATGACTGGAAGCTAAAGTCTGGAGAATTTCACCCCAGAAATAGTCCTGAGCTGACTATTACTTTTCAAATAGATCTTTTCAAAGATTGGGGAAGCTGTTTAATATGGAAGCTTTTTAATTAAAGGAGTATGACATTAGGGTTTGTTTTTCTAATACAAGTGCTATTTTATTCTTCCCTAATATATATAAATAATATGTGTATATATTACATATTTTACATGTTATATTATGTGAATGTTTCAGATATATGTGAACGTGAATATTATAATAATTCACATATATAACATACACATACATGCATGCCATATATAGCTCTTGCTAATTTAGATGTGTTTATATCATGTGTTATAATATCATAAGTATAATGACAAGATATTTTAGAATATATCAATATTAGTGGCATATTGGTATATAAAATCAGTGACAAACAGACTGAGCTCAAGTAATCAGCAAGTGAGCACAGTTAGGTGCACCGCTGAACTATGCAAGCCACTACAATGAAACTTCAGATATACTTTTGGTAGTTTTATTTTATTCTTAACAAAAGGAAAATTTAGATTCCTGAAAAAGTCTTCTTTTAGTTTTAGACACAAGTTTTGATGGTTGAAGTCTTAAGTTTGAGCTCTTCATGCCTTCAGGTCAGTTTCGGACCCTCTCTGGCTCTCCGGCCAGTGCTCCCGCTTTTCCCTCTGCGCAGCCTCTGTGCAGGGTCACCCTCAAGGTGGCTGCTCTCGTCCGTCCGCACAGCTGTGAGCCACACTCTCCACCAGGAGGATCCCTGTCAAGGGCCATGACGAGAGAGTTCTATTGGAACTTTCAAAAATTTGTGTCATAGGACCAAGAAATCTTTGGATCAGTAAAGACATTTTTCACTAAATGATTCCTGGAACTGGATGCCCAGTCCAGTGTCTCAATGGCGTCACTGCAGGAAATGATGCGTATCTGGTTCAGCACTTGCTTGGGATTGCTGCTTTGTTTATATTGAATACATTGGATTCCTGGGGCATTATCTCACAGCAACTGTTATGACTTTATTGTTATTGTGGTTCCCTCTTTAGTTATTTTTGAACCTTTCTCTTGCTCTTTCTGGAGTGAAGGGCTCACCTGTCCCCTATTCATGCCATCCATTTATTTAACTAATATGTATTTGCATTTATGATGTGCACTGGGTCTATGGCAAAGGTGATATGACAGTGTCTGCTCCCTAAATTCATAGGCTACAGGATAAATTCATAGGCTACAATTCCAACACAATGTAACAACCACTATTATGGAGTAATAGGTAATGGAAATAGAAAGGAAAGGATGTCTTAAGCTTATGTAGGAGGGATCCAAGGAAGACTTCCCTAAAGGAAGCAGTGGTTTAGCCAAAATTAAAAGTGAGTAGGAATTTTCTAAGTGAGAGGGAGGTTGGATGGTAGGAGATTTCAGTCAAGGACATGGAGGCTGGCTTAATGGAGGAATAATAACAAGCTGTTTGGGGATGGCTGTGGTGCAGTGACTGGGGAAGGGCAGTAGGCGTTGAAGCGGAGTAAGTGAACATTTCTGTGAATGGCAGAGTATGCTGAGATTTTACCTTATAGGGAAGGGAAAACAGAAGAATTTCAAGGAGGGTACTGACGAAGAATATATTTGTATATGAAAGAGAATTATTCTAAGATGCATTGTCAGGAAAGAGTGGGACTAGAGGCCAGGAGACCAGTTAGTAGATGATTACTACCAGTAAGTGGCAGAGCTGGATTCAAACACAGAGTGAGTGCTCCCGAGTGGGTGCTCTTCACCACTGCCTGGGCTGCCTCTCTTTCAGACTTCAGGAGTGGAGGTTCAGGAATCCATCTACGTGGGTTCAAAACCCTACTCTGACCCTATGAGTGATGGGATTATTGGCCAATCACTTAGTCTCTCTTTGCCTCAATTTTCTCATTTGTAAAATGGGAGAATACAAATATAGAAGTACCAGCCTTATGATTTGTGTGTGTGTTTGAAGAGTAAGGGGATGAATACTTGTGAAGTTCTAGTGATGGTGCCAGGTATATAGTGAGCACAAGGTAGATGTTGGCAATGATCATGTGACGGTTTTTGTGCTGGAAACTCTGTTTCATAGCAGTTCATTTCCCCCTGGAGTCAGCTCAGCTGAAGTTGACACTTTGCATCATCAGTTTCCAGTACCTAATGGATTTCTGGTCATTGTTGGCACTGATCTGTTACTCTGGACAGGAAAGCAGAGTCATTTCTCAAATTCTCTGGAGTATGACATTGACAGTGTATTGGCAGCGAGGTTTCCAGTGAGTTTCCAGAACTCTAGGGACACCCCTATCCAGAAGCAAGTGGAGCTTTTCCAAAAGGCAATACAAATGGTCACCCGATTATCCTCTGTTGTAAGGCTCTCAAATATCAGTGGGCATCAGAATGGCCTGGAGGATTTGTTAAAACTGATTGCTGGGTCCCACCTCCAGAATCTGTGATTCGATAGCTCTGATGTGGGGGTCCACGAATTTGCTTTTCTGACAAGCGCCAGGGCGATGCTGATGCTGCTGGTCTGGGGACCAGCCTTGGAGGACTGCTGCCCTGCTAGGTGCTCTGTTGCCTTGCGGTGGAGACAGTGAGGGAGACACAGCCTTCCTGGTTCCCTGCTGCTTCCCAGTCCCTCCTCTTGATCAGCTCTGGGTCCCTCACGTGGCAGACGCGTTGGCTCTGCTGCACCTAGGCTCTGGACACGGCTTGGACCTTTTCTTCATCGGCATGATGGAGAGATTACACCAGGTCACCAGACCCGCAGAACCAGAAGTCAGAACTTCTGTGGGTGGGGGCGAGAACTTGCATTTTAACAAGTGCTCAGGGAATTCTGATCCTTATACAGTCTGAGAGTCACAGAACTAGATATTCCCAATACCCCTCTGGCTCGAACTCTGCAGGATTCCCGACTCCCGCCATGGGCAGTTCCCATGCGGCCTCTGAGGCCAGGTGCTGCGTGGTGACGGGAAGTGGGGCTCCAGGCACAGTGCTGCCCCTTCTGACCCTGTTTACACCTGTGGCCCAAGCCCCTCCCACCCAGGAGGCCAAAACCAATCAGTGGACTCTTTAAAATGAGCATGTAGTTGTTCATTACTTAAGAAAATAAATCTTAAAATTGAGAAAAATAAACATTTAAGAAACTTTCTTCTTGTCCACATCCTTATACATATACAGTCAGTGTGCTGGAGAGGGGTTCGAATGTGAATCTAGTGTGCTTTTAATCACCACACATGCTGTTTCCAGGCAGACATGGAGGCACCGTCATGCTCAGTCCTGGGCCAGGAAAGAGTGGGTGGCAGCATCCAGCAGAAGAGGCGAGGACATCAGAGGCCCATCTGCATGATTCTGCCACTTGTTTCTCTATCACCCTCACTGGAACCACTTGCTGGTAAAGTACCCTGTGGCTCTTTGTTTTTAAAGATTATGGGTAACTCTTTATGACATTTTTTATTTTGATTTTTCATCTCCTAGTTCACTAAAGGATCGCAAGGCAAAGTGTGTCACTAGCACCTGGGTAATGAGTGTGAAATGAGCCATCTCAGTAACTCAGTGACTGTCATCACTGAGTTCAGCATGGGAGTGGTGGGTCATGTGTCAGTTTCATAACTCGGGTTGCCGGGGTCTGATTCCTGCCACCTGGCACGCTTGCTGGCTGCACCTGTCTGCCATGCGGGACTACAGGATAGTCCCTGGAAGGAAACCCTGATGAAAATGACTGGGCAAGTCTTAGGATGAGACAGAAGGACAAACTTAAGCTTTCCTGAGTGGCCTCTGTACCACTAAACACTTACTATTTGAGGTGCGGCCTGGGGAATTTCAAAGATATGTTCCCCAACCATCCTCCAAGGGGACAGCACGTACACCTCAGTGGCAGAGACAGAAGAGCACTATGTTCTACCCTAGTTAGTTGTTATTAATAATCTAACTGTTGCCTTATCATATTACACACTTCTGCTTACATTCAGTGACCTACACAAGGAAATCCTTAAGTGCTAGATTTTTAGACTGAATATTTTCTTTAAAAAAAAACACAAAGCCTCAAACAAGATACAGATGGTGTGTTATAGAATTGTACACTTATGACCCACATGAATTTATTAACCAATGTCACCACAATAAATCCAATAAAAATTTACCAGAAAAAGAGGGAAAAAACCCCATAAAAGCTCAAATTGAATCCCAACTCAAATATTTTTTTTTCACTAGGATCTAGAATATCTCTTTTGGAGGCTTTCAAATATTTTAGAAAAATAGACATAAACATTAATCTTAGCAACAAGCCAGTGATTGGTGACAGACCGAGTGCAGTGTCTCCACTCAGTGCAACAAACACATCCTGAGCTCCAACTAGACCAGGTCACAGCCCGAGGTGCTGTGGAGGTTAAAAATATGCTCGTGCCTTTTTAACCATTGAATGGGGAAATTAACCAATGACACCTTAATAATCTAAATTTGGCATTTAAAATATTATAAGCAGTACAAAATGTGATGCAGGCTGAGCAGGGGGAGGTTTTTCGCGTGGTCGTGGGGAGTTTGGGGGGGGTGTTGAGACATGGAGGGGAGGACAGGGTTTGGCAGGGGTGGCGGAGGGAGGGAAGGGCGCTCCTGTGCTGGAGGCAGAAAAGGTGATGTTCTACCTCTACCTCCGTGCAAGGTCACTGCAGGACAGCTGAGAAGCGGTCGGTCTTGAAACACTTCTCATTCCCATTCAGAGCCTGTCTGCTGACTCCCACACACGTCCTGTTTTAGAGCAAAACTGTCAGACCTCGGAACTTACCGTGTGCAGAATGATGGAAAGGCTGTCACAAAGGCCAAACTTTAAGATGGTTTCATTTCCTTCATTCTCTTGTATTTGCCTCAAACCCTTCCAAAGTTGGAGTTTTGGGAGGAATGGACATGTCAATTGGTAGCTTACAGAAGCCAGCTTTGGCTCGTCCACCCACCAGTGCTGCATGGTTGCTCGGGTTAAAATAAACTTCAGAAGCTGGGCTTCTGCCCTCTCTTGAGGTGAGAGCCAGGTGAGGTGGTGGGTGTGACTGGGAAAGTTTGTCCTGAGGGCGGGAAAGGCATTGGTCACCCAGGGCAAGGGTAATATTAGTGAAGGGAAGTGAGAGTCAGGGTCCTCAAGGGGGAAACTGAAATGTCCTTGGTTGCTCTCCAGAAGTAAGTAAGCATTTGTGACAGACATCTGTGCTATGCAAATTAAAGTTTAGGAGAAGGCTTGTCTCCCTGGTACATGAGTGAGAACACCACAGAAGCAACTCAGGGAATTCTCTTTCCCATAAAAATGGGCACCAGGATTGTTTGTGTCCATTACCCGAGTAGGTGTAAGGCAGTTCACATGAGGAATGGCCTACAGGATAAGGATCCATCCCCTACAAGCTTGTTCTTTTCATACCTATCAGCAAGAAGACACTGAACAAGACATTTCTGCCTTTGAGCGAATTCCCAGGGGAGCTAAAGGTTAAAAAGCACCTGGTTGTTGGACACCATGTTAGGAAAGGCGGTTACACACTTACTCTGGGTTTGAGATGGCAGCAGGAGAAACGTGTGTGTATTCTGCAGCAAAGAACCCAGGGTCATCTGGAAGGAGGCAATTCGTGGGTCATGCTTTATGACCTCAGGCCGTGGATGTTTCTCATATTTATGAAAGCATCTATATCTGTGGTGGCCTCCTTGTTTTTTTTTTAAACAAATAAGAGTAAAATGTATTATAATTGGTCTAATCCTAGGTATTAAAAGGTGCCTCCGGTGCTGTCCATGGAGGAGAAGGACTAGAAACCAGTGGAGACACCAGACATGGGTGCCTTCCCCTTAGCTCCTCCTGAACTTCACCTTGAAGCTTAACCGTGCCCTGTACGCTTTCCTTTTCCTGTGCAAATACATACAGTCCGTCTTCTTTTTAAAATCACTCGTATTGATTTATTTTAACAATATTACTAGTGACTTTAGACACCATAATATTTTGTATCACACTAAGATGAGGGGTTTAAAAAGTAAATGAAACATTTTTTCTTTAAAAGTCAGCTCTTTTTTCCAAAGATAGATACATTTATGCAAAGGTTCTTGAGAAAAATGCGTATGCTCTCTGACATTTTTCAGTTGTGATTTTGATTTCCACTTCGTAGTCCGCTGATTTAAAGAATCACAGACTAAAGTTTGTCAGCATCACTAGTTAACCTGGATAACGGATGCAAGGCTGTTTTGACGACTGAGTGACTCTGATGATTGCATAACTCTGAGGAGCACTTGAGTCAGTGGGCAGGAAAAAGCCAATATGGACAATTCGGTGAAGTGAAAATGTTAAATTATTTTTTACCACTAAAGTTGTTCTTTCATTAACTAGCACTTGCCCTTATAGCAATTCTTTGTTTACAACTTCAAAATCATAATACTTGGATCCTGAAGTTTCCTCCACAGGAATAACGTAATCACCCTCTTTTTCTTAAACCAAATCAGAATGCCGTCATTACCTGTATTTACCTGAATGTAACGGGCCTATGAAATTTAACTTCATGAGGGGCTCACACACCTTGTGACATGTGTTATCTTGCTGAAAGGTGAGCAGAGAGCAATAGCTCTGTGGCTGCCCCCTGCGATTTTCGGGATTATCTCTGGTGGACAGCTGGCTTCGGCCCTAATGCTTCTTTGGGAGGTGGTGTTTGTCTAGACGGGAGCAGGCAGCGATAGCATCATCCCCGTGGCATTCCCATCGCGCCCGATTTGACGCGGCCTTGGATGATATCACAGGCAGGGTTGGAACCTTTCACAGTAGATTACATCAGTTTAACCATCATTTCAAGATTTTATCTTTTTGTTTGAATAGCTGAGGTCCTGAGATAACATTTTATAACCCATGTTCCCTCTAAACAAATGTTTCTGTCAGTTGGACCTATTCTGATGTCTGTCCCGTAGATAATGGATTTTACTGAATCATCCTTGGTCTGGCCTTTACTGATCCTCACTGGGTTCTTTGTGACAGAGCAGGGGCTCCCAGTGAAATCTCTTATTCTTGGCTGCTGATTTTATCTGTGCAGAGCAAATCAGAATAGACAGGGATAAAGCTGTTTACAGAACTTCTTCACCACCAAGCCTGGGAGCACAGGCTCATCAGACTGCATTAGGATGGTTAATGTACAGGGTAAGGGGCTTTTGTTAGTGTGTACTTCGATCCCAATTACATAGTTAGTTTCAGTATGATTGGAGTAGGATAAAATCTCCAAAGTAACATTCATGGAAGTAAATAACAGATTGATAAAACAGTTTTGTCTGGTCCTTCCAACCAGATCTCTGAAAAAAAAAAAAAATCCAGGGGTACAGGCCAGGGTGGGCCATGACACTTGGGTTCCTGGTGAAAAGGGGTCCAGTTCTTCATTCTTGAGATTGTGTCCATTCCCCACTTTTTCTTTGCCAGCAGAGAATAATTCTTGGGTCACTAGAGCCAGAACAGTTTGGAAGGTCAAAATTTAATATATTTAAAGCTAGGAGAGCCAATTTAGACAATTTCAGCAAAAGATTATTATCTTTGAGTATAGACTGCATGTCCAAGAAGGCTCAAGTTCTGTGCATGGTTGTGCTGTTTTGTTTTGGCTGGCTGACTTATAGGTTCTGTTTTTCACCCCCTTTCCAAAGTATAAATATTGACACATGTGAATTTAATGAAGTGATTAGGGAAAAGGGGTGGGTGGGATGATAGCAAGCAGATGCTGAGATCCTATAAACATCTTGCTGCTTTGGAAGAACCTGGGCACGATTTGATGTCTTTTGATGGGAGCGGGAAGCGTGCGGGGCAGCCAGTGCGGCCCTCTGCTCTGGTTCAGTGCTGCTGCTCCTCTCCTTCTCTGAGACCGAGGGCTGTGCCAGTGCCACCTCAGCATGAAGTGTCACATGTGTGCCCTCATCCTGGCCAGCAGTACATTCTGGTTCTCATGAGGACATCTTTTCTCTGTGATGCCCCCTTTCCCAAAGCCAGCTGTGACTTATGTGTGTACCTCACTCTTTAGGACACAGAGGACATGCAAGGATATCCTCACTCCCACTCAGCACAACTCAGGTCTCAATGAAAACCTGAGCTTAAAAGAAGGGCAGCCCTCTGCCAACCAGTAGATTATACACTTGATAATAGGAACTAAGAAACCTGCGTTCTATCTCCGAATCGGCTCCAGATTTGGGTTCTCTGCTTTCAGATTGCTGATTAAGTATGTGTTAAATTGTATGGCGTATTGTAAAACAATCCTATATTCTAACTACAACCCTCCAGCCTAACTAATTCAAGAACACTGAGTTACAGGTACTGACGCTAGAGGAGGCAGTTGGAACCTCCTTGGCCTGGGCTTCCTAGTCCCCCGTGAGAGGACTTGTGTGGGTCACTGTCCTGGTACTCTCTACTTGACAGTACTGAGATTGATTAGAGGCTGGTCAGCCAGGTGTGGGTCTGCCCCCCCCCCACTACCATGCATTCTGATCTGCCCCCACAAGCACTACATTTAGTGCTGTGATTGACCCAGCACTGGCCATGGCTGGAAGGGTCAGTGTGGCTAACTCTGGGGTTTGGCATGAGGAGGCCCATGGTTCCTATACACTGAGCTGCCTCCTCCAGCCTGGTCTTTCTCAGTCACAAAGCTGATATTTTTATCTACAGCTGCCTTACTCCTTTGTCTTGTCTTTCATTTGGTTTAGAGCTCAGGTGGGAGAAAACAGAGGTATACTTCATTGGACCCCTGCCACTGTGTTTCATACGAAAAGATTATTAAAATACAGTCTACTCCCAGGAAACTCAAAGAGCAGTGGGGGGGTAGATGAATACAGAGGCAAAAACTTGTGAATTAGTGTAACTGGAGGTGGGGGGCAGGATAGAGTAAAATTCAAGAGCTCCAGTTTTGGACTCACTCAACCTCGCCTTTACTTCAAATCCTCAGCTTTCTCATCTGTAAAATGGAGAAAACTATCTCACAGGGCTGGGGGAAAGCTTCAGTGAGATGGTATATGTAAATTCATTAGCATAGTGACAAACACATAGAAAATATCATACTTTTAGGCCACAGTGACTATTAGAAGTATTATGTATATGCTGTGGAATTGCAGCAGGGCACCTGACTCTTCATGTGAGGGTTATTAAACATAAGAAGAACATGTGGGGAGGTGAGAAGCAAAGCAACTCTAGACTGTACCTAATATATTTCTTTGGTGCATTGCTGTCTAGGTTCTAATTTGCTTTCATTAATGTAATAGTTGGTATTAACTGAGTGGTGGTTTTTGTCCAGACTGGTGTGAGGCAACAGACAGAAATAATAATTGGCTTTTTTTCTCTCTAGCAGCGTGAGTCTGGTATTTAGATTTAATGCTCAGTAGGTAGAGCTGTGTTAAAAAAGAGAGTTCAAGTGCCCTGAAGAAGACGGCTCTCACAGTGACACCTTGGCCTTGGTCGGTGCTCTGCAAACCCTGGCGATTAGTCTGACTTTCTGCATGGCTTCTGCACTGGATGAACACAGACTGCCTTCCCCAGTTGTTTCCGATTTGTGTTTTGTTGCGTGTAAGGTTTCACGTATTTTGGGGAATGAGGGTGTGTGTGTGTGTGTGTGTGAGACTATAGGTGAATGAGTTTTCTTGTAGCTGGAAAAAGGTGGTAGAAGTTAGCTTGGGTCATGTTTTCAGTTATAAAATGACTTTCAAAGTTTGAGTCTTGGGCCTTAAGATGCTTTCTTAATTCACCTTGGAAAGTGGGAAAAATTAGGTATTGGTGAAATATAAAAAGGCCACTAAAGTGTCATGGAGTGGTTATGTAACTGTGGATTATATAATGCCTGAGGGTAGGGATTGAAGGGGTACATTGTTCAGAAATTTCTAGTAATTCGAAGACAACAATGTTCTCAGATAAATATGACAGATAATTGTTGCTAACTTTTGGCAGAGTTGTTTTGAGGTTTGTTAGCCCACCCCATGCTGGGCAGTGAATCTGAGCACAGGGTTAGGTCTATGGCTCTATCTCACCTCTGCCCCATTCTTGCCTGATTTTCCACCCTGAATGGACAGTCCTGATTGGCTGCTCTCTCATCCACCCCTTGGAATAATAATACCTCAAGGCCAGACGTCTTTAATGGGGCCCAGCTACTAATTAATTTTCCCGGCTTTGTGCTTGAATTTCTTGTAGATTTAGAGGTTTGATTGAAGGGATATATGTCAGAAAACTAGGTGGTTTCATTTACCAAATCCTAATTTTTTTGCAAGATGATAGCTCCTTGAGTGCAAGTTGGTTATTAGATATGCTTTACATAAGTTTGTTGAATGTTAGAATATTTGTGAAAATATTGGGTGGGTGCATATTGCCATGGCTCATTAATCAGATGCTGACCTGGAGTATAATGTGATTCTATGCGAGGAGCCTGGGGCCAGGGGGCAGGAGAGGTTGCTTCTTGGTGCTGTTTGACTGTGACCTTTTGGCAAGTTGCTTACCACACGGCCTCAGTTTCTCCTGGATACACTTGAAGGATTCTTTTAACACTGTGGAGAGCAGTTCCAGGTCATTGCAGTTGTAAAAGTTGACAAAATCAGCGAGGACGTGTGTTTTCATTCCGATATCTTAAATTAATCTCCTGGAACCTTGGGGTCACACTTGGACTCATGAGGAATGAAACCAAGCAGTGAAGGCTCCAGTGTACCAGACACCCTAACTTAATTCCGATCGAATGCTTTTTTAATGAAATAGATGATTACAATAATAATATGCTTGCGTGAAGGGTATTGGCTCTGGAGAAAGGGATTGTTTTCACAGCTCTCCCAGTCATCGTAAAGGAAAGCTGATCTTTTCATCAGAACTGGGGTGTGCCCTCCCTCGGGAAAGCCTGTGCCGTGGGAGCCAACGCATACATTGCCCGAGGCTTAAATGGAAATTCTATACTGGAGACAAGCAGACGTGTTCCCATGTTTCTTTTTGTTATAAGTAGATACAGAGCTTCACCGACAAATTTGGAAAGTTGTTATATTTGAATTGTTTTGTTGAGGACAGAGGTATACCAGGCCCCACCCCACAAAAAACCAGAATTATCTTCCGGAGGGCAGGCCCCTGCTAGGTTGGTGTTATAGGAACCCATCTGTATCAGTGTGCCAGTTGGTGTTGCTGTGAGAAGCTGCATTCAGCTTTAGTGAATTTTTTTGAAGACTCTTTCAATGCGTTTCCCCAGCTCATGACGGGTGATTTACGAGCACACCTGCCCTCAGCTCACGGAGTGTTCAGCAGTTTTTAACCAAAAACGGCATGACCCCCAGGCTCTACCCTCCCTATTCACCCATCTTGCCCCAAGTGACTTTTTTTTGTTTCCTCTGGATGAAAAAATTCCTCAAAGGGAAACATTTTGCTGTGGAAAAGGTGATACAATAAAAGGTAGATCTACTAAGAGACATCAAGATTGATGAGTTAAAACTGTTTTGAGCAGTGGAAAAACCGTTTCGATATGTGTATTGCATCAAGTAGAGAGTACTTTGAGGGTGACTGAAGTTTAAACATATAAATAAATACACACTTTTTATAAATAAATTCCAGCTTTTTTGTGGCCCCCCCCCATACAATACTGGATAGGGGCAGGAAGGGGCAACACTTCTAGGAAGTGTTGGGGTTTGGGGGCAGGGAAGAACCCACTTTTGAGGTACAGCTGTCATGGAATGTCATCTATATTATGACTCAAATATAGAAACTCTGTCCTGTTGCAGATAGGCAGGCCTGGTAAGTGATGGCCATTTATGCTTAATATCTCATTATAGCCAGGGACACTGTTACGGCCATTAGCTGTTATTTACACTAATGAACAGGAATAAACAGGAAACTGGCAAATTGCAATCAAGTAAGTCTTTCGGAGTCATTAAAGGAAAGCACTATAGCTGATCAGTGAGTGGTTAGAGCGGGTTGGGAATTTGGGTTATTCCATCAACCCTGGATCAGAATGACCTTCGCACCTTCTTTGCCTTTCCAGTGTGCTGGGCACTCCAGTTACAGGCGGCCGTGTTAGGCTGATCCGCAGGCAGGAAACTACCCCCAATCAAATGGACATGTCCATACAAGGGCTTCAACAGAACATAAAGACATTGCATATAGTTTCGTAATTTTTTTATTTGATATGTTAAGTATGATAAAAAGAATTACACTAACTTTAAATGCCGTAGTTAATTTAATGGTATAAAGTGAACCTAACTGCATGCTTAGCCCCTCTTCTGGACATGACTACTGCAAGATGAGAGGATTTTGTCAGGTCAGGGTTAACGAGCCACCGGAGAGAAAGGGTAGGCCTCTCACCCAGTCAAAAGGGAAAGACTCAGTCAGGGATTTTTACTCCCTTCCTTGACTTATTAGACATTACTGCACACTTAACGTGGTGTGTCCTTTGTATCAAATCACCGAATGAGGATTTTTCACTTTGAGGAAATCCTATACACTGAAAAAGGAATTTAGCAATTAGTAGGGTAAAATTCGCTCCATGAGCAGAAGCTTCATTACTTCACAAAAGGCTCTTTTAGTGAGCCACCTCCATTGCTTTAAAAAGAACACGTTGAGTGGGGAGCACAGGGCTGGGCCCTGAGTAATGACTTCAGGCACATTGACACAAACATGGCCAAATGTTCTTCGTGCCCAGCAGGACCCAGGAGAAATCAGCTAATTTATAATTATAATGCCTTGGTATCCAACCTTCTATAATTTTGGATGCAAAATTATATTTTGGTGCTCAGAAAGGTTTTCTTTTTCCTTTGACCACCTCTGTGCCTGTAAACAAGAGGCTTTTATGGGTAACACCTTTTTTATTATGAGGAAAACATTTGCAAATCTTTTATTTTTTGTTTAACTGTGTTTTTACCAGAAAATAAGGGGGGGGGCGTGTGTGGTGTATTCATGGAGACCAAATTAACTAATAAGGTTTAACTGTGGGTTGAGTGTTCTAAGTAAGTGTTTGGGAACTGCACTCCCAAACAGAAGGCCAGTGTCCGGCGTCCCTGGAGAAAGAATGACCTGTCCTGCTCGCTGAACATTTTGTGCTTGGGACGAGCCGAACGTGGTTGGAGAGGAGGGGGGTTCAGAGACCACGTGTGTGTGCGTGTTTGGCTGCTGTTCTGACCCACCTGATTGTTAGGTACTTATTTTAAACAATAATATATACAACTTGTTATTTGAACAATGGATGAAATCATGTAATAAATAGACTTGTGGGGTTGGCAGTTGAAGAGGAATCCAGGGCTGTTTTTCAAAAGGCCTCGCAGACTGCTGGACTCCTGAATGCTGGTTGCGGGCGCTCACAACACAGCTACCCCCGCACCCCCACCCCCACCCCCACCGTGCAAGCTCTTTTTTTTATCTGTGAGCTAGTGACCCTGGAGGACTTTTTTAAAAAGTTGTCTTGTTAGTACCTATTTTGAACAAATGGGCAATTGAGAACAAAAGCAGAAATATGCCTGGCTCAAAAGAAAGAAGACATGACTTAGAAAACCTTAAAGCACTTTTTTTTAAAGCATAGGAAGCCTTTGTTTCTACTTTTTACTTTCTGTTGTATATCTCTATCACCGCCCCCCCACCTGAAGTGATCAGGGAGGAGTTAGAAGAAGGAAGACAATTTTTTACAACGAATCTCCCAATGTCTGTGTACTACGTGCCCAGGAAGCAGAGAGAATGCAGCACGGCCCCTGTGGTTGCTCTTATCTGCCCCCTGTTTGCCCTGTTACTTCCTTTCTACTTCTTCCCCTGGTCATTAGAATGTCAACATGTAACATTCAAGGGCACTCATAATGCCCTTTCCTTTCAGGGGCGAATTCCAGTAAATATACTGACCATATTGTTCGCAGGAAATCACCCAACGGGTGGGGTGCTCTTACGTGACTTTGCGTACATCTCTGACCGCGGGCATCTGCCCTGCCTGCAGCAGCCAGATCTGCCTACTCAACAGACTATCTCCGTCTCTATTTCTATATTCATACTAAATAAGCAAAGGCAGCACTTTCCTTTTTAGGGGACATTAATTGCCTAATTGGTGTGTCATTTTTCATTCTTCCGAAAATAGGTTATAAGGGTTGTTTAGAATAGGAACTAATAAAAACCGGGGTTTTTTGGTTTTGTTTTGTTTTGTTTTGGCGGGAACGACCAACATCGAAGAATCTTAAAGCAGTTATAGACAGAAGATAAGTATAGTTGTGTAGTTTGCCTGGGGGGAAGGGAGGGGCTAGAGGGGGAGGCCTTAAGAAAGAAATGTAGCCACCCTAGAGATCCTGCTTAAACAAAGGGCTCTTGGGCTGCTCCCTGTGAGGGTGGAAGGGAGGGAAGGAGAAAGAGAGGTAGACAAACTGACTCCACCTATTTCCGAGAGGCAGATACCAACCTGCCCTGGGAACCAAGGTACTATTGTTTATATAGAATAAACACAAATAATTTTTATGTAAAGAAATTTTCTAAAGAGTGGTTTTTTTTCAGGTTAAATGTTTTAGCCGGGTAATTTCTAAACACACAAAGTGATCACACACTCATCAGTTTATGCCTGTTGTCCTAATTATTATTAACACCCCTTTCACTCTCAAAAATGTCTCAGTTTGTGTCATAAATTACATGGTCACACTAATACTGATCAGAACCAGCCTTTGGAAATGGGACCTTTATCGAATTAAGTATTAGATTGTAGAATCCCATTTGCGCTGTTAAAGATTTTGCAATATAAAACAGAAAATTCTAGTAGTATTCAGTTGGCGGGAGAGTGAATAAACTTCTGTCTTTTGTCAAGGACACGTACTGTGGGTGACCTCAAGTTCTCATTTCTAACTTCCTTTCCTGGTAATGTCTGGCCTGTATTTCTAAGAGATTTCACCTTCCTTTGTACAAGGGTCAGGAAAAGAACAGGGGACAAGCTTTTAATGACTTATATGATATTTGTGTATGTAATTATCTTTTACATGGGCAAGGCAAAAAAACCTTACTTTTATTTTCCTGCCAAAGTTACCCAATGAGGCTGCCAGGAGTTTCCATGTCAGGAGATTAGTGAACACTCTAAGAGAGATTTCTGATCGTTGTGGTTAAAACCTAGAACCCAGTATCATTAGAAAATTCAGGAGGAGAGTGTTATCCGTCTGTGGCTGTTGCAAGGATGATGGGCCACTTGTACATACTGATGCCGCCACCTAACCACCTAACCACAGCACTGAAATAGAACTCTTTTCTCACTGCTTAGTAATCCTCAGAGGACGCCTGTTCTGCTGAGGGCTCCCCAACGGATGAGCCTGAGGACAACTGCAGTTCAACAGTTCATCCAGTAGGGAGGAGTCACTAGCTCAGATACTGGTGTCTTAGTCTCCTTCGGTCTAGTTCTAAGTTTCCTGCTAGTTCAGTGTCCCCTAGTGGTATCATTCATGAACAAGCTGGCACAACAGATCTGCTGTGAGATCCATAGAGAACTGGGTCTTTTCACTGGTCTTTTTTGTTGTTGTTCAATTAACAGTTGTCCTCATTTCTAGCCCCCCCATTACTGTCCTATCCTTCCCCACCTTCCATTTTCAATCCTCCCCTCCATTGTCTTTGTCCATGGGTCCTTGACACGTGTCCCTCGACTTCACCCTTCCCCTTCTTTTCCCTGGTGGCCCAATCCCCCTCCCCTCTGGTCACTGTCAGTCATTGGTCCTTATAATGAACACAGAATCTGAAGGCCTACCAAGTGCTAGGTATGTCCTCTCAGTAACTCTCTCAGTAAGAGACCAGTAACTCCCTTATACAGATTTACAAAGCTGAGGTTCAGAGAGCCTAGGCGGTATGTTGTAAGAGCCAGAGGCACAGTCTGAAACTAGAATTCCCGAGCATTTGTCCTGCAGGTTTTGTTTTATGTTTTAACTGTACTCGACCATTCACCATTCTAAGAAGATAGACATTTTCTAGCTAGAAATGAAGCAAGCGCAGAGGCCATTGGGTAAGCAACCTTCGGAAGACTGGTGTATTCTGCCCCCTTCGGTTGCCCCTGACCTTCCTGACTGTGTGAGTACTGGGAGGCCATAGCGTAGAGAAGAAAAAGAACTGGCTTTGGACTCAATACACCCGGGTTCAAATCCTAACTTCATCTACTCATTGAATATTTATTGAGTGCCTACCATGTTCTAGGCCCTAGAGATAAAACTTTGTACGAGAGAAAATATTCTTAGTCAAGTGTTTTTTCTTGCTGCTCCTCTGTTTTGTCATTTCTGAAATAGTGGTGCGTGTACCCCTAAACATTCATGGGAGGCAAATGCTTAAAGTTATTCAGCATATTAGGGAAAGAAGATAATATGGTAATTGTGGGCAAAATGGCAACAATGCTGAGTAAAGGCAAAGTATTTTGCAGGCTGAGGCCAGTCTGACTGGTCCACAATTTTTAGACCCCTCTTTTGGACCAACTGTCTGCAGATATAAGGATGCGTATCACCACATACTTTGATTAGCCAAGCCCTGAATTACTTTTTGACATTAAAGGAGTAAGTTGTTTCTTCCCTTACCTCATATAGACGGAATGTGTGTCTGCCTCCCCCTCTCCCACCAAGTTCATGTCCAACTCTGATCCTCTAGGGTTATAGTATTAAGAGGTGGGCCCTTTAGGAGATAATAAATTGTAGGTTCCAGAGGTAAATGAGATTAATGATCTTCTTAAAGAGACCCCAGAGAACTCCCTTGCCCCTTCCTTCATGTGAGGACACAATGAGAAGATGGCCACCTATGAGCCAGGATGCAGACTTCTACCAGACACCAGACCTGCTAGTGCCTTCATCTTGGACTTCAGTCTCCAGAGCTGTGCAAACTAAATTTCTGTTGTTTATAAGCAGCCCAGTCTATGGTATTTTTGTTAGTGCAGCCTGCATGAACTAAGACACACTCCAAACTCTGGAATCTCATCAGAGTCTCAAGAACAAAGATGGTTTGTGATTCCATATCTTGGCTATTGTAATGCTTCAATGAACACAGAGGTGCGTACGTCTTTTCAACTTAGTTCCTTCAGATAAACATACACAAAAGTGGGATTGCTGGGTCATATGGTACTTCTGCTTTCAATTTTTTGAAGAAACTGCATACTGTTTTCCATATATTATATGTCAAATATAATTGAAAATTTTTATTTAAAAAGCTGGTCTTTGATTGTAGAATTGAGTGTCAAAGAGTTTCCACCAAAACAATGGAGAAATTCTGTTTCTTTCCCAGAAAAAAGGTTGATGTCCAGATATCTGATATCTTTTGAGGGGTACTTTTAAAAGACTAAATGGGAACAGATTTTTTTTAAAATAAGCAACACCTTAAATGCTAGTAATGATAATGCCAGACTTAGAAATTTTGGTCTCTCAGAAGCACATGGTTGCTTAAGAAACATTTTCTTCTCTTTTTCTAATATTATGATTAAGAACACTAGCTTAGGAAACTAAAGAATTATAGAATGTTAGAGCATGAAGAGATGGTAAAGCTTTTCTAGTCCAACCCCCTCATTTTACAGACTGCAACACAAGTGGGATTATGTGTCTTGTTCAAGGCCATTCATTCATTCATTCACTCAACAAATATTTATTGCATGTCCATCATGTGCTGGGTATTGTTCTTCAAGTTGGGATAACAGCAGTGAGTGAAGCAGACATGGTTACTGCTTTCATAGATTTGTATTCTAATGGAAAGGGAGATATCAAATAAAAATATATATTGATATATGAGGTCAGATAATGGTACATGTTAAGAAAACAATTAAGCAAGATAAGAGATAAAGAGTAATGAAGGGGAGTGCTCTTTTATACAGAATGCTCAGTGAAGGCGCCTTGAGCAGAGTCCTGAGTGAGGTGAGGGAGTGAACCATATGGATGCATATCTGGGAAAAGAGCATTCCGGGCAGAGGGAACAGCAAGTGCAAAGGCCCTGAACTCACACTTCAAGTTCAAAGTGGCCAGAAGGCATAGGTGGAGGAACGTGATTTGAAGTAGTGAGAACACTCTATCTAGCTTCACACTGCAAGCTAGCTTTCCGTCCATGCCATGTCACGCAGTGATCAACTGAGAATTTCCATTAATTAGAGTGACTTAATGGAATTTAAGATATCAAGTGGGCTCTCACATTTGGCTGCTTTTAAGCACTTGTTTTAAAATGGAGGAATCACTGAATTCCAAAGTCCCTGTTGATTCCTGCAAAAACCTTGGCAAGTGATGGCCCACTGTCCTGGCTGTGCTGGTGCTCCCAAGGCAACATTTTCCATCACCAGTCTGTTCTGAATATTAAGTTCTTCCTCACTCTGAGTCAATATCAGTATCTCTTTCAGCCTTCACAGCATGTATAACAGAGCCTGCATGTATTGGAAGATACTATGCATGTTCCCATTTGAACTTCTGTACTAGATTTCTTATTTACTTGATATTTTTTTTCTCATATAGTTTGAGGTCAGGTTTTCATCCTGCTTAATTTCTTCTGCATACACTTGAGTTGATCTCTCTTGCTTTTTTAATAAGGGACATTCAAGCCTTAAGACAATTTCCCTGGTGGGGTCAGACCACATGTCTCCTCCAGCCAGGGTAAGGTCATGTTGCTGATGACTCATTCTGAAGTGACCACTGGCTCAGGCCCTGCTGCCTGAGTTTTTAACCCACATTACTGCTCATAAACACCTCTTCCTCACTCTGTGCTGGCACAGTGTTTAGCACTATTTTCCAGCACTTATCTTTATTCAGTTGCTTTGATGAAATTGGTCCATTGTTCAAAATTAGAAGGATATTTTGAATTGTCATTTTAAGACAAACAAAACCTACTTGCATGAAAATTACTTTGCTTCACTTTTTTTGCATGTCACCTATTTTCATTATACAAATGATGTTTTGCGGCACAGATGGAGAGAGGTGTGCGCATTGTTTTGAAAGATGTGGGACTCCTGCGTCACCTTCACAGAGAGCAGACTGCTCACAGGGCTCCGGTCGGCGCCCTCGTTTCCTGGCAGATCAGTCCGCAGCAGTTTGTCAGCTTGATTTCAACTTGCAGCAAAATGTTGAGTGTAGGAAAACTTGGCATCTCAAAGGAGAGGTGAAATTCCTAAAAGTCTTGCCAATGTCCCACCCCACAGTGAGTTTTTCTGATTTTTCAACTATTTGGTACAAGGATGGAGATGGGGCTTTGACCAATCTGCCACACAAAACGATGAAGTTTTCCAGCAGATGAATTATGACTTCATAATAGGAGAGACATCCTTAAAAGGTAGAATGAGCACAGATAACAAACATTACCAGTAATGGAGGATTAACCATTGACAAATGTTCGAATTCCCAAAGCCTCAGAGTAGGCACGGAGTAATGACTAAGGTCCAATCAGTTGTTCCAAAATGGGGAATACTAGCTTAGGAAAGGTGTTCATAAAACCTCTTTTTTTTTTTTTTTTACTATGGAAGTAAATCTATCACAAAACACATCTTGTATAGGGTGATGTTTTCCCTTCTGCGTTATTTATTGGTACCAGCAATGCTTCGGACACACGCATCTAGAATGAAAGTGTAACAGTTTACCATTTTGCTATCTAGAGATTGGCTCAAATATTTTCTGAAAATATAAAGTTGAAAATTTCTCAGAATAAAAAATAAAAAGGAAATTGGGAAATGATGGCAGTATTGAGTTAGAGTAAAGAAAGATAAAAACTGTGGGTCGAAGAAACTAACAACTCGTACTCAGTTACTCAGGTCTGCAAAGCAAAATATTCTTGGCAAACATTACAAAATAAAAGCTCTCCTCAAATTTATTTATTACATTTGTAATGGGTTTTGAGCATTCCCCAGTGACTTTAGTAAGAGCAACAAAGGAAATATCTTTCTATCTCTTTATTTCTACATTATTATCATTGTTTTTATTATTTTGTAGTATATATTTCAGTGAACTATTATAGGGCAATGGTACTCATTCCATTATTGTTTCACTTTAGAAATCTAGTTAGTTATTCTTGTTTTTTTCCAGATGAAATTTATAATTATACTTATCAAAATTTTTTGAAATTCTTATTAGGAAATTAAATCAAATATCATTAAGCATACATTTTAATAATTTTAATATGAAAGTATTAACAACTTAGAATAAAATATCTTCCCATCAAGTTAAATGGGATTTATTTACAATTATTTTTAGTTTATTTTATGTTCTTTGGTAAAATTTTGCAGTTTGATTTAAAAACTTACACTCTTCTGTTAAGCTAATTGCTATGTAAGGTCTTCTATTATGAAAACTATCTTTTCCATTATGTAGTCTAAACGTTATTGGCATGTCAAAAACTACTACTTTATTTCTTTGATAAGTGACAACCTTTGTAAATTCCTATATAATCTTCTAGTTAATTCTCTGTGTTTTTCTTTTGTCTCACCCACTGGTAATCATAATTTGGACTCTCATTTACTCACAATCTCTTATCTGAAATTCAGTTTGAAAATGGAAAGTTCACAAGTTTGGCACTAAAATCTGACTCAGATGAATGTGATACTGTTCATATCTGCATGTTTTCACTTCATATATATTTATGCGTTTTGGCATAGAAATAGTATTTGTTACAAAAATCTGCATCCGTTTCTGTTATTACAAGATACATAGTAAATTAACTTTTCTAAAATGTGAAAACTTCTAAATTCTGGAGTACATTCAACCCCAGAGTCAAAAAAGGAATGTGGACTATATTCCTATTTCCTTTTCTTTTACTTATTAAAACTGAATTGGCTAGAATCTTCAGGGTTGAGTAAGTGATAACTTATATTCTATATTGCTTTTTAATTTAATGAAAATGTAACGATTTGGTGTCTTAGAATTGTGTATGATACTGGCCCAAATCAAGGTAAACATTCTTTATCAGTGTGGAAAAACTATCATTATTAAATTAGCTTTCTAAAGGAGATGGATTTTTTCCCCTTCAAATATATATTTTGCACTTATTGAGGTGATAATACTATTTTTATCTTTTAACTTTGTTGGAGTTCTCATCAATTCTTCACCCCTCACACGACTTTACAGTTAGTTCCCCCTACTAAAAAAAAAAAAAAAAAGAGTATTCTCTCTCTCCCCCTTGACTTTGGATTCTGTCACAGAACTTGTTTTTGGTTAGTAGAACGAGGCAGCAACAACGGTGCACCAGTTCTGACTGTGTGTTAGATGTGTTAAGGCTGTGTTAGATGTTTCCATTTGCTCTCTTGTACCTGTGCCACCATTGTGAGAAAAATATGCCTTTGCTAGTCAGCTGGTCCAAAGAAGCTGAGAGACATGTGACTAGGAAGTAATAGGAGCTAAATCCAATTAGCTACCGTAGAAGGTTAATCTCATTAATTTAGTTGTATATCATATAACCTACTCTTTAAAAAAAATCTTTTGGAGATAAAGAAACCATACGCAGGACACTTAGTCAAAGCTGGAACATTTGGCAGCGATTTGAGAGGGATTAGAAGAGCAGTATTTTTGAGTAGGCGCCCTGCTGGATATGCGGGCTTGCGGAGCCCTGTGGTGTTGAGGTTTCTGAGTCTGCATGTCCTGTAGCCTAGAGTTTACACCCAGATCCCTCTGAAATAAAGAAGTCTGGCTGTGCGCAGCAGAAAGTTGAGAAAATGCCAGAAATGCCATAAAAGAGGAGTTTGTGATTGACTGATTAAGCTCTGAGTCAGTCCTTGCCTGTGTATTTAAAGGCTATTGGTTCAACTAATTTAGGTGATGGTTTGGTGACACCAAAGAAAGCCCTCGTTAAAAGATTCCAAAGAGACTTCTTTCTAGGGACTCTATCCAAGTCCAAAGAAGAGGTGATTTTCATGGCATCCCCAAGTGCATTGTTTGGATTTGTCTTTAAGCCCGGCCCCCAGAGGATGAATATCCACATACTATTGAGGGAAGGGGACAGAGTGAAGATGGAAAGGGCTGTTTCTCTACATTCTAAGACATTAGTGCACTTGCACTTTGGCCTGAATAGTTTTTTAAGGCAATATGACTCCAAAGGAGACAGAGATAATCTGCATAATTCCCAAGTGAACACTCTGAAACATAGGTGTCCCTCCTCTCAGAGGAGAGCAGTTCCCACGTGAAAATTCATAAACAGACACCTCATTTAAAGTGGAGTGGGGAGACTGGAAGAGGGAACTCTCACGCCCAAGTTACCCAATCCACACTACTGACATAACAGGAAGTCACTATATTTTGAACTTTCGCTTTCTTCCAATAGACTCTTTGTCTGCAATAGTTCCTTCCGAGTCTGTAAGAGACTGTTCCTCTTTTTTTTTTTCTGGACTTGCATATGGTTTGTGTTTAGACCCCTTGTCCTGAACTGCAATTCTTCGTCTCCTTGTGGGGAGGCAGGAGAGAGGCAGTAGCAGTCAGAAGGACTGGATTTGTTATGAAGCATAGGTGAGCCCCCTACTGGAGATGCCCAGAAATACTTGTGTTGTGGTAGAGATTTTGTAAAAAACTGAGTCCTGTATTAGCAGTTCAGGCCAAGAGTCTACAAAATATGAACTAAGACTACAACTTTGCCTCCTGCCCTACCTATAAACTGAGAAGATAGGTTCCAGCTATGTATTATAGGAAAGTAATTGTGATACTTAGGATCAATAAAGGTGAATTAAAATTAGGAGCTATTGAGGTTTTTCTTGACATCTTTGGCAAAAGCTGCTTGAATCATATTTAAATTCAGGGTTTGCAATACAGGGGTATTTTCTTAGTGGATATTTGCTGACTGATTATTATATTTTCAATACCCACTGGGTGCTATATAAGACACAGAAGAAATGTGACTATCCCTGACCTTAGGGGCTCATAGGGGAGATAGCACAGATGCAAAAAAACTTAGCAACAAAGTAAAAGTGGGAGGTAGAAATATATTAGGTCTGTCCAGAAGGTATGTAGCCATGAAATATGAAAAATAAGGATATTTATTGAAGAAGATTCAAGGTATGAGAAACATTGTACACAGGACAATGATACCTCAGTCTCCTTCAAAGTAGGCACCTTGGGACCTCACACAGTTCTCTCAGTCACCATCAGCTGCCCCCATTGTATTTTCCTGAATCTCATTGATGGTCTGAAATCTCTTCCTTTTCAAGGGTGATTTTAGTTTTGTGAAAAGCCAGAAGTCACAGGGAACTGAATCTGGACTGTAGAACGGCTGAGTCACCTGAGTGATTTGATGTTTCATCAAAAAACTCTGCATAGGGTGAAGGGGAATGAAGGGGGGAAATGGGACAACTTTAATAACATCAATAAAACATATCTAGGGAAAAAAACTCTGCACAAGACATGATGCACGAGCAGATGCATTGTTGTGATGAAGCTGCCAATCACCAGTTATAGCCGTGGCCTTCTGAATCATCTGAATAGTTTCCATGGAGGAATGTTCAAGCTTAATGCAAAATTTGATGCAGATTTATTGCTCTACTCGCTCAGTCATTTTGAATGTGACAGCCACACAGTACACATGCTCACTTAATGGTGTCTACTGCTGCCACCAATTAGTATAGTGAAGTCGTCATTGTTTACACATATACATTCCAGTTCACTCTCCTTGACTGAAAGATTATGTCAATGCCATGCTAACCTTTCTCGTTATATTAACAATGGCTGGGCTTTTTCTCATGTGGATATTTGGTTGATTCTCATAACTGGTACTTATAGTTAGCCCTCACTGGTGGACTTGAGGTGAGCCATTCCTGAGGCTAACTTGAAATGAAAAAGACAAAGCAGACATGCAGCTTTCATGCAGGCCATCTTCTAAACTCCTTTTCTCTTTGCTTGGAATTTTTGCTCAACTGTCATTTTGCTTAATCATCATGCAAATGAAAACTTGCTGAGCTTATGCTATCTATGGCTAACATTGATTCAACTGTACACATACCTGTCCACTGCCTAGACATTTCCTTATGTTTGCACCAACTCCATAATTTCATTGCATTCAAACACTTCTGAGTGGATAAATTAAATTTATAAGCAATCACCTTCATAATATACTTCATCTGACTTAAGAAGTCGTTGATTGTAAAATGCAGCATTATTTTATATATCACTAAGGGAGAAAACCCCTGCCAATTAAACTATGCCATATGCTTTTTATCATTCAGAATTTTAAACTGGTGCTTGTTAAAAGAGCTCTTTAAGCATTATTTATAGAGAATTTTACCATATATTCCTCTTGTGCTTATATTAAAAGGAATATATAAACAAAATAAATTACTTAAGATATTCCTAAAACTGTACATTTTAGAGTTCAGCCCTTCTAAATCACTTTAAAAAAACTTACTTGAGATTTTTTAAAAATGGCGGGAGTTGGAATCTATTTCCATTTTTTCTTTGATGATCAGTTGTTCTGGCAGAATTTAAAAATAATCTATAGTTTATCCTACAAATCTGCAATGCCAGCTCTGTCATACATCAGCTTTCCATAAAGGGATGGGTCTGATGGGATCTCTATTCTTTTTCATGGGTCTGTTTTTCTATCCTCGTGCTTAAATATTAAGTCACATAATGACTAAGTCTTGCTACTTGATAGAACAAGTGCCCCAGCCTAGTTCTTCTTTAAGCCTGTCTTGGCCTCTCTTACGTGGCCATTTGCTCTTCCCTTCCCACACAGAACACACTTGTCAAGGTCTTTTAAAAATCCTAGTGAAATTTTGATTAGAATCGTATTGAATATGTAGCTCAGTTATTGGATCATTGACATGATTACTATCGTGGGTCTTCTTATCCATGCATATGTGTTGTCCCTCAATTCATATCTTCTTTAAATTCTTTCAATAAAGTTTTACACTTTTTTCTTGCCCATCTTTCCCATGCTCTCCTCTCTGTCAACCATTAGCTTGTTCTCTGTACATGGGGCTCTGTTTCTGTTTTGCTTTGTTTATTCATTTGTTTCACTTTTTTAGATGCCACAAGTAGGTGAAATCATATTGTATTTGCCTTTCTCTGTCTGGCTTATTTACTTAGCACAATACCCTCTATGTCCATTCATGTTGTCACTAATGGCATGACTTTATTCTTTTTATTACTAATATTCCATATTCTTTATCCATTCGTCTATTAATGGCTACCTAGGTTTCTTCCATATCTTGTCTATTTTTTCTTTTAAAATATAATATAAAATATATTTTATCTTATTTAGAGTGCTTAGCCTCATCTCACTGTCTGAATCAAATCATCATTTTTTTAATTCATCCAATACACATTTACGTTGAGCACCTACTATTAAATCAAGAAGCTAGCTCAATATTTTCACCTTCTTTTAGCTTCTTTAAAGTATTTTAATAAGGCAAGTTGACTTTCCTTTTCTTCTTCTCCTTAGTCCTATGAGTTCTCTCAGTAATCAGTGTTTAGTGACAAATGACCTTGAAATCTCATTGCTCTGAGTTCATGCAATACTTTATTCCTACTTTCTTGGTTGCATTCCTCTTCTGTATTAGCTATAAAACAATGAAAACTAGATCGGTAAGTTTAGTCTCCAGGCAACAACAGCAAAAACACCATCGGTTTAGCCCGAGGCAGAGCCTTTTTGTAAACCTGATTCTTTAAAACCACCAGAATTCTTTTAAAAAACTGATAAATGTAACCAGTTTTAAAACATTTGATTTGTTTGATATTGTTTTATACAGCAAATACGAGGTCTGAGGAATATAAAGTACTTAATAAACTAGTTGAATCAATGAACGTTAAGTGTTTACTGAAGAGGACTAAACATTTTCATCTTTCTTGTGTCTTTGAAAAAGGAGACTAAAAATATAAATGTCACGAAAGACAAAGCTGGACTAAGGATTCCTTCCACTTTATTTTTTTTATCCAGTTTTTTTAAAAAGATTTTATTTATTTATCTTTAGAGGGGAAGGAAAGGAGAGAGGGAGAGAAGTACCAATGTATGGTTACCTCTTGTGGGTGTCCTGCTGGGAACTGGCCTGCAATCTAGGCACGTGCTTTGATTGGGAATCAAACCGCGATCCTTTTATTTGCAGGCCCACACTCAATCCACTGAGCTACAGCAGCCAGGGGATTCCTACCACTTTAAAAGAGGCTAAGGTGATGTGAAAGCTAAATGCACAGTGGATCCTGAAGTAGATCTTGGACCAAGAAAAAAATTTCTATAAAGATCATTACTGGGACAATTAGAAAAAATTAAATAAAGACTTAATTAGAAAATAGTATTGTACTGTTACATTTTCTGATGTTCTTAGAAAATACACTTGGGAGGTTTAGGGGCACAGAGAAGAAGGGAATGGTAAAACAAGTAAGACACACGGTCACACACAGGTGGCCAAACCAGGTGATGAATATCAAAGAGTTCTTTGTAATAGTTCTGGAAAACTTTCTGTAAATTTTAAACTCTTTCAGTATAAAAAAGTAAAACAAGCAAACAAAAAATATAACAAAGTTATAAAGATGGCACCAGAGAGACGTCCCTTGGTGGAAATCAGAACTCAATGGTTAAGCGAAATTTGCATTTCACTTGTCTGTGCTTCTTATTGTGAATAATGTTATATTCATTATCCTGGACTCCACCTAGCATACAAACTACTTAGCTTTTTTATAGTTAATGGTGATTATAAATTACAGAAGTTTGAGTTTAATTGGGGTAACATGTAAAAATCCTCACATGTACTAGGCTTGCAGTCAATCTTCGTAGCCTTTCCTCCTTCCCTCCCTTCCTTTCGCGGCCGTTCTCAGCCTGCAGCCAGGCTGATGATGGACACAGACATGTGATGCTCTCAGCTGCGCTGTCTGGCAAGCCAAGGAGGAGACTTATGCATCAAGCTTGGACCCAGCTCAGGAGCATTTCTACCTCAATTTCTATGGCCATGAAAGTGTTTCATATTCAATGAATCTGAGTTCAGATGAGAAAAAGCTTGAGAACAGCTTCCTCACACTATTGATAAGTGTTTAGTTATATTCTATTTTCTGGAATAATTTCTTATAAATTCCGTATCTTAGAACTAATTGCGAAGGAAATAAAATTGTTTCTGGTGAGTTTAGATGGTGTTCTCCTATATTCTATTATGATTTCCTTTATTTTATTTACATGTTTTCAAACCTTTTCTGTAACATAGGTTAAAATTTTTTAAAAGCAGAATCAATATTTTCCCACAAGGTGGAAAATAGGTTATCTGAATAAAATGGGTGACTATTTTCTAAACAGAGGAACAAGAGATATGACCTAACAGCACATTGTTTAAGATGCAGTCTAGGAGATATAGTCAAACTTTAAAATGTTGGGAGCTTAAGGACATCTCAAAGGTACAAGGAGACAATGGGAAGAATATTTGAAATTAGGATTTATCTGGCAGGGTGTCCAAACTTTTGGCATCTCTGAGCCACACTGGAAGAAGAAGAGTTGTCTTGGGCCATGTATTAAATACACTGTAACATGTAATCACACACACACAAATCTCATAAGTAAAATCTTTTAAGTAAATTATGATTTTGTGTTGGGCCACATTCATAGCCATCCTGAGGAAGTCCAGAAGCTCAGAGAGTCCCAAAGAAGTTGGACCCAAGGAAGCACACACCAAGGCACATCATAATTACATTGCCTAAGATTAAAGAAAAGGAGAGAATCTTAAAAGCAGCAAGAGAAAAGGAGACAGTTACCTACAAAGGAGTTCTCATGACTATCAGCTGATTTCTCAAAAGAAACCTTACAAGCAAGAAGGGGCTGGAAAGAAGTATTTGAAGTCATGAAAGGCAAGGATCTATATCTAAGAATACTCTACCCAGCAAACCTGTCATTTAGAATGGGAGGGAAGATAAAGTGCTCCCCAGATAAGGTCAAGTTAAAGGAGTTCATCATCACCAAGCCCTTCATATATGAAATGTTAAAGGGATTTATCTAAGAAAAAGAAGATGATAAAAAAATGTGAACAATAAAATGACAACAAACTAACAACTATCAACAACTGAACCTAAAAACAAAACAAACCAAGCAAACAACCAGAACAGGAACAGAATCACAGAAATGGAGATCATATGGAGGGTTATCAGAGAGGAGGAGGAGGGGTAAAATGGGGAAAAAGCTACAGGGAATAAGAAGCCTGAATGGTAGGTACAAAATAGACAGGGATACATTAAGAATAGTATAAAAATGTAGAAGCCAAAGAACTTATATTTACCACCCATGGACATGATCTAAGGAGGGGAAGTTGCTGGAGGAATGAGAGTACCTGGCAGAGGGGATAAAGGGGGAAAAAGAATGAGACAACTGTAATAGAATAATCAATAAAATATGCTTAAAAAAGAAAATATAAGTCCATATAAAGTGTGTACATGAATGTTCATATCAGCATTATTTATAATAGCCAAAAAGTGGAGGCAAATGTTCGCAATGAATGAATAAACAAAAAGTGGTAATGCATGTGATGCATTATTTGGCCATAAGTGGAATGAAGTACTGACACATGCTACAACATGGATGAGCCTTCAGAACATTATGCTGAGTGAAGAAGCCAGTCACAAAAGGCCCCATAACATACGACTTCACTTATATGGAATGTTCAGAACAGGCAAAGTCATAGAGCAGAAAGTGGTTGTCAGGGGCTGGAGGGGAAGGGGAAAGAGGATTATTTGCTAGGGAGTTTTTGAGGGGGTGATGAATATGTTCTGGAGTTAGATAGTGGTGGTGTTACAACTTTGTGAGTAGTCTCAAAACCAGTGAATTGTACACTTTAAAAAATTAATTTTATGGTTTTTAAATCATGTTTCAATTTTTTTAAAGTTGCTTCAATTTTCCTTTGTGTCCTGAGCACCTTGCCCAATTGGATACCCTCTGAGTAAATCATTTAACTTTTGTTCAAAGAAATGAATTAGAATAACAGGATAAACATTACAAGAAGAACTGTTTCATGTTAGTACCATCCAATCATTCAAAACATACTTAGTGATAGATTCTCTCTTGCTAAACTCTAGGGATATAGTTTGAGCAAGACAAAAATGCACCCTGCTTTTAGGTAGCATAGAGTTAAGTCAGAGAAATTTGTATAGTTACAGTTGTCCAGCTATATAGTTTAAGCCCGACAAAAATATATTCTGCTTTTAAGTAGCATACAGTGAAGTCAGAGACCTCTGTTCAGTTAGAGTGGTCCTTCCTCCAGAAGTGTTAAAACACCTTTAAATCACTGAGATGTTTAAGCAGAGGCTGGATGACCAGCCATTGGGATGTGGAATTCAGGTCTTGGTTAATTGTCCACGAGCCCAGAAGTCTCCATTAGACCTGAAATTCTGATCCTCTGACAAACCTCATCAATATGCCAAGATTGCTACTTTGGTCTATATAATAAAGAAAGTTAAAAAGTGCTTTTGGATTTTGGTTTTATATTTCACAATACTTATTGCAGAACTGAAGGTGTTAAAGAGAGAATGCATATGATCTCTACTGCCATTATGCCTGCCTGTTTTTCCTCCCCTCACGCATTCTGGTTAAGGGAATGGGACCTGCTTAATCTCTGTGCAGGTTTTACCCTTTTGTTTCTCTCTGTGTGATTCGTTTGTTCTTTAAAATTCTTTGCAGTAGTCTTTGCCTGACAGAAAGAATGGTCAGGTTTCATGGATCTTTTCCAAAAGAAATAGGACCCTTAATGCTACTTTTGAACAGTTTCTCAGTCAAATAGACTTGAGCTTAAATCATGACTCTTTCTTGTAACACATAGATGATCTTTCTCAAGTTATTTTATTTCTTAGTGTCTACACCTGTAAGAACATTTGACATGCAAGTTTGTTAAAAGCTTTAGAAATTACTTACAGTCTTTGTTCACAGAATGGGCAGCTATGTTCATCAAGATTATTTTGGCTTTGGCTGGTGTCGCTCAGTGGACTGAGCGCCACCCTGCAAACCAAAAAGTCACCGGTTCAATTCCCTGTCAGGGCACATGCCTGGACTGTGTGGGCCAGGTCCCCAATTGGGAGCATGTGAGAGGCAACCTATCAATGTTTCTTTCACACATTGATGATTCTCTCCTCCTCTGTCTCCTTCCTTTCTCTTCTCTCTAAAAATAATAAAATCTCTAAAAAAGATTATTTTGATAACATAAAGGTTAATTAATAATGACCCAAGGATGATCTTTTTTATTTTTATAAAATGTTTATTCAAAATGTGCCTCTATTTTTTAATACAGAGACCAACCAAATTTTTTTTCCTGGGATAAAGAAGAAACATTTGAGTATAGAGAAGCTATGTGGGATATTAGGAAGAATGTTGTATCTGGCTTTGGAGAGTTGAGTTCCATCTGTAACTCTAACGTAAATAATGTGATCTTAAATAAGTATTTTATATTTTTGAACATTATATTTTTGGACATCAATTCTCTCATCTCCATAATGTGGGGGTTACCTTAGGTCAAGGTTGTCAAACTCATTTTCACCGGGGGCCACATCAGCCTCACAATTGCCTTCAAAGGGCCAAATGTAATTTCAACTCCTTAACAGTTAAGGAGTAGTTACATTTATACAGGCCTAAAATTATTTCAGCTCTTTGAAGGCAACCATGAGGCTGATGTGGCCCCAGTGAAAATGAGTTTGACACCTCTGGCTTAGGTCAACATTTTCCAACGTGGTTCCTTGATTAAGTCAATTTGGGAAACTAAGTTAACTAAGTTAAACTAAATTAACTTTATTTATTTATTTTTTAAAAGATTTTTTATTTGTTTATCTTTAGAGGGGAAGGGAAGGAGAGAGGGAGAGAAACATCAATGTATGGTTGCCTTCGTGCGTCCCCTGCTGGGAACTGGCCTGCAGGGGACCGGCCTGCAATCTAGGCACGTGCCCTGACTGGGAATCGAACCACGACTACCTGGTTCGCAGGCGCATGCTCAATCCACTGAGCTACACCAGCCCGGGCCTAAATTAACTTTAAATAAGCACTTGTAATACTTCTCAGAAACTACCTATAATAATATACGTTATAATTCTCATTTAGGGAATATAATATGCAATGTTACTTAAACTTACTGGGACACAGAACCACTTTTTGAAAAATCTTTTTTATTGTATTGTATTTTTCCCATTATCATTTATCCCCCTTATCCCCTCTTCCACCTCCATACCCCACCCCTCACCTCTGCAATCACCACTCTATTGCCCCCACGTCCATGAGTCCTTTTTCTTTTTTGCTTAATCTCTCCGCCCTTTGGCTCCCTGCAGAGCTGTCACCCTGCTCTCTGTGAGTCTGTCTCTATTTTGCTTGTTAGTTCAGTTTGTTCATTAGATTCCACATATGAGTGAAATCATATAGTATTTGTCTTTCTCTGACTGGCTTATTTCATTTAGCATAATGTTCTCCAGGTCCATGCATACTGTTGCGAAGGGTAAAACTTTCTTCTTTTTTACAGCTGAGTAGAATACCATCCTGTAAATGTCCCATAGTTGTTTTATCCACTCATGAACACATGGGCTGCTTCCAAATCTTGGCTGCTGTAAATAACCTGCAATGAACATAGGGGTGCACATTTTCTTTTGAATTGGTGTTTTGGGTTCCTTCGTATAAAGTCCCAGAAGTACAATTGCTGGGTCGAACCACTTTTTATAGAGCATCTCACAAGACCAATGTGGCACAGAACACACGCTGGGAAATGAAACAATATCTAAGGAAGGTCCTTCCAATTCTAATGTTCTGAGGTGAGCTGCCTCCTGCACCTAAGAGTTATCCAAACTCAAGGGTGTCTAAACCTCTCTGAATTTTAGTTTTATGTCTATAAAATGGGGCCCACTGCTATCTGCTTACCTTACTACTTGGTGGGAGAGTTAAGGAATATGGTTGAAAGTGCCTTATAAACTATAAGGTACTCCAAAAATGCAAGGGTCTCTTCATATCATTACAATATTTTTTAAAACATGAAGATTTGCTGAGACTATTCAAGAAAATGTAAACAGCTGTACACATACCTTTATACCAAATTTAAAATAAAAAATTGTGCAAAATTCCTTTCTCCCACGCCCAGGGAATTTCCTGCTTATTGTTTGGGCTTGGATTAACTAATATGATGCATTTTTAAAGCATTTGTAATTTTTCATATGCTCAAAATGCCTGTTGGTAGAATTAATTAACAACTAATTAAACTGTGAAGGCCCACTGGGTTCTGTAATTGCTGAGGGACAGAGAGTATTCATAGAAATTGTGTTTCTCATATCTGCTCTTATAATATATTCAGTGCCTTTTGTATGTGGGAAATGGTTGTGGGAGACTAATGGGTAAAGATATAGATATGTGGTGAAAAGGAAAGAATATGTTTGGAGCCAGAAGAACTGAATGTGGTCTGATTATTCCATTCACTGGCTCAGTGATTCTGGGCAAGGCATACCCCTTTGACAATAAGATCTTTCCTCTATAAAATGTTTTTTAAAATAAAATGTATGGCTTTTGTGAAGAAAAATTGAGAAAATCCTTTATAATTCTAATTCACTATAGAAATGCTGTCTTTCTGGCTTTGGTAAACTATTTGAAGTATATCAGTTGTCTCCACAGCGATGAGTATACAGTGCACATGGAAAAGCCATTGTGTTAGAGTGGGCACTGGCCGGTCAAATGGATAGTGGTTAATGCGGTTTGTTAAGAACTAGTATGAACAATTGATTGCACAAGAATCAAGAAAACAAAACAGATAAACAAGGCTCTAAAACATGTGAGAGCCTCAGTGACAACCTGAGAAATCAGGTGTGACTCAGACTATACTCTATCATGGGCCTTTGCATCTGGATCCCTGGGCAGAGTTCCTTGTGCAACTGCAGCATCACTAAAGTTATGTGATCAACTAGGGGAACCTAAATATATTGATAGATTAGATAAATATACTAAAGGGTGATGTTCTGAAATCCCTTCTACCAGTCTTAGGCCCTAAATGTGGTGACACATACTTTGCCTCGAATCGAGAAAACTTGCCATGTATTTCTGAAATGAGGGTGACTGCAATGCAATTAAATTTCCAAAGTTTATTAATGGGAGACAGATTCCAAATCCCTCTGGAGGACAGGTTTCTTGAAGTTCAGGCCAAATTTACTTTTGTGATTTCAGGATCATGTTTGTATATGCTTTCTTATTTTGGCAAATATGGTTTTTTGACACTTATAGAAACCCCATTTATTGTTTCTGATTCAAATGATTTATTTTTCTTCATGCAAACTTCCTCTTTGAAGCAGCCATCTAATTCCTAAACTTTCTCTTTTATGAACTCTTTTCAGTTTATTTATAAATGCTTAGTAATGCCTGGATTGTTCAACTCTTGGGAAATAGAAGAGGAAAAGGAAAGGCCATTAATTATTATTTTTGTCATGTTTTTAATTAAAATGAGCACAAATTCTCCCCTTGTAATATGTGACGTTACAGGTCCTCCCTTTAAGGGGCTAGTCTATATCCTCATCCTTTGAATATGGGTTAGCCACGTGACTTGCTTTGTCCAGTGGAATATCAGCAGACCTAATGCAAATAGGGACTTGAAAAGTAGTTTCAGACTGGGGTTTGTGTTTTTGCTGGGCTTAGAACCTTGAGACAGGTCACCAGGTGAACAACCAGAACTAACATGATAGAAGATGGAAGAGGAATTGGGATTGGTAGCCAATGTCCTGCCAACCATTAGATGTGAGTGAGGGCATCCAACATCATGCATTCACCATCAAATGCACCAACTTACCACAGATACATGATAAAGCACAGGAAAGATTACATGAACTTGTTCAGTTCCAAAGAATGATCCAGCTGGCTTGCAGATCATAAGCTAAATAGTGAGAATTAAATAATGTCCCCACACTGTAGCTTTTCTATTGCTGCAAATTAAACCATCCTCAAATTTAGCAGCTTAAAACAACAAAACATGTATTATCTCACAGTTTCTGCAGGCCAGAAGTCCAGGTGCAGCTTAACCGGATGCCTCTGACTTGAGGCCTCTCACAAAACTTAGGTCAAGGTGTTGGCTGAGACTGCAGTCATCTCAAAACCTGACTAGGGAAGGGTCCATTCACTCAAATATCTGTTGGCAAACGTTGGGACTTCACTGGTTGTTGGCCGAAGGTATCAGTTGCTTGTCACATGGGCCTCTCATCAAAGCTGCTTACAACATCACAGCTTACTTCCTCCAGAGTGAGAGATCCAAGTGAAAGAAGACCCCCAAAGCAGAAGCCACAGTCTTTTTATAACCTAATCTTGGAGGTGACATCTCATTACTTCTGCCACATTATATTTGTTAACAGCGAGTCACTAAATGCAGCTCACATTCCAGGGAGGAAATTGTACAAGGGCATGATAGTAGGAGGCAGGGACCATTGGAAGTCATCTTTGATGTTTCCTGCTTCCCATATTCTTATAAAAAGATATATTTTCTATAGCCATGGAAATGAATAATCACCATACCAATTTTAACCCATTTAATAGATCAACTCCAACTTCCCTCATTAAACATGCTTTTGTAAGCCCAGCAAATCAGTATCAGCCTCTCACTTTTGTAAATAGTCAATCAGGAAAGAATTCACTCAAATAAGCACAGTTCTGAGTGTGCCAATTAATCAACAAAAATATCACCCAAGTAACTGTAACTCAACAGATAATGTCAACTCACTTATGACTCTGAAAATCCACCAGTCTTAAACTCCATGGATCCCTCACAGACCCCTCTGTCAAATCAGCAGTCTGTTCTGTTTGGAGAGACTATGCCAATCAGTACAGTTCTCCCCTATCCTGTCGGCAATAAATTCAGCCTTTCATTTTGTTCATTTGCTTGAGATTCTGAGTGATGGTTTGTCACTCTCTGACCATCCAATACATGTCATTTCAAGCTGCTAAATTTGGGTGGTAAGTTGTTAGGCAGCAAAAGCTAACTATTTACCCTGACAAATAATACACCCATCACAAGCCGTTCTTTTTTATCCTCAAAAGAGCAGGATCCAGGCTCAGTTGATATGGAAGTTGGAGAGTAGTCAATTATTAATGGAAATTATGGCTTATAAAAGTGGTTAAGAGTCAAAGGTATCATTGTCATACATTTCAATTAATTTATGATCCAATACCTTTTATATTGTTATTCCTAATAAAGTCTAGAATTTCAGATGTCTTAAATGTTTCTGCAGGAGTTTTCTACCTGACATTAAAATGCATTCAGGGGCTTGCTCTTTTCTCTTAGAATAATAAGAATGCTGGCGTTGAGGGCACACACCCTCACATAAGTGCAGACTGACTTATGAAAATTGTTATCTGAGAGGCACATTTTAAAGGCTCTGATTTATTTTTATGGTGAAAACTCCTGGAAGTGGGCTGTGACTAAGTTTTTTCCCCTCCCATATAACAGGCTTTCATGTGAAGTTCTCTTAATAGGACATTGGTCAGAACATGCTCCGTGGTGTCTTGTGTTAAGTTTCCTGAAGAACAGCACTTTGTTTTTGAGATTCTCAGGTTTGTCCCCTGCTGGTCAACAACCAGATTATCAGCAAATGCTTCCAAGGAAGAATATGGCAAGAGATAGTCTGAAAAAAATGAAATAGTTATTTCCACAACCAATTGTATTCAAAGCACATTCAACTTACCATCTTGGCGTGTATAATAAGCTGGATTGAGGGGCTGAGAGTAGAAAGAAAACCAAGAAGGCTGAACTTTAAATGCCATAATAAAGAATAAAAAATAAAAGTATATTTTTAAAGAGCAGAGGGAGCTTTCGAAGTAGTTTAAATACAGCGACGTCACAACCGGAGTTGCATTTAGGTGTATGAGTACAGTGTGTTGGGTAGGATCAGTAGGACTGGGCAACACTTGCTGGGAGGAGACCAGTTGGGAAGCCCGCACATGACAGCATCCCCCTCACTCATGACTTCACTTTCCATGGCTCCAGTTACCTACTGTCAACAGTGGTCCAACAGTGTAAAATGGACATTTTAACAAATAAACAATGTAGAAGTTTTCAGTGGCTTGCTGTTCTT
Organism: Artibeus jamaicensis; assembly: GCF_021234435.1. Taxonomy (NCBI): domain Eukaryota; kingdom Metazoa; phylum Chordata; class Mammalia; order Chiroptera; family Phyllostomidae; genus Artibeus; species Artibeus jamaicensis. The sequence goes on from NW_026521486.1 coordinate 46,652,886, forward strand.
AGTAGCGTGACAACAATCTCACATTGTCTGCTCCATCCCACCCAGGTGGGAATCAGCCCATTGTCCGGAGTGTCCACACGGCATGTGCTGCCTGTCTGTTGGTCACTGAGTGGCCATCTAGGTTGTCAGATCAACTGTCTCGGTATCACAGTGCATGTGTCCAAGTGACTCTAATTTTACTTAATTATGGTCCCAAAGCCATTCACATAACTTTTATTATAGTATATTGTTGTAACTTTTCTATGTACTAGTATTATTGTTAACCTCTTACTGTGTCTAATTTATAAACTAAACTTTTTGTTAAGATGTGTGTGTACAGGGAAAAAACAGTGTTTACAGGGTTTGGTGCTATTCACAGTTTAAGGTATCCATTGGGGATCTTGGAATGTATCCCCCATGGATAAGGGGAGACTAGTATATTTCTGGTCATGAGTTCAGATCCCCGTTCTATCACTTACCAACCACGTAACCTTAGAAGCCACCTAACAGTGGCACCTCAGTCTCTCCATCAGTAAAATGAGGTGAGGTTGATTCATATAATGACCCCTAAGATCCTTTACAGAACCTAAAAAACCAAAGCAAACCTCTTGAACACTCTGGGTTCTATGAAGCAAAATTAAAGCAACAGCTGAGTTGTGTCCTTGAAAGAGCAAAAACAGCCTTGGTGACTAATTGTTGGTCAAGGGTAAGCCTCCTTTGTGTACTCCGGCCATCTCCCAGTGCAGAAATCCCACCTGCACAAGAGTCGACAGCCAGCCCCCAGCCTCTGCTTCAATACCTTCGGTGACGGGGGCTCACTCTTTTGAAGGATACCACTTCATCCATTGCTGGGCGGCTCCGATTGTGTTTTCATGTGCTTTTATGTTGAGGTAAAATTTTTTTACCTCATTATTTTCAGGTCTGCTGTCTGCAGTTACATTGAGTAAGTCCACTTTACTTCTGCACAACTATTAGACTTGAGACTAGCCTCCCTGTCAGCTAAACCTTGTGAGATGTTTTTAACTGCTTTCTGAGGATGTGGCATTCGTACCCTTCTTCTTGAATACCCAGAGTGAAATGGGTGCAGGTTACAGGAATGTCTGAACGCTGCTGGGATGGCCCCGGGCTCTTCCTCCTCGGTCCACCCTGCCATTGCTGTTGGGGTGAGCACACAGCTCAGACCGTGCTCCCCGAGCAAAACTTGGGGTTCTTCAGGGATGAGGCTTGCGGAGTCACCCAGGAGCTCTCTGTGGACTGTTAACAACAGGCTGGCTGGGACTGGAGGGTCCACTCTCCTAGTGGGAGGGGCCTGAACCCAGCTTGTCAAAGACGAGGTGGCTTCTGGTCTGCTGCCTTCTTCCCCACAGCAGGAGGGGCTGCTAAGTCCCATAGGCCCTCGAGGTCTCCAGGTCCTGGGCAGCTAGTATTTGTCACTATTCCCCTGATCAACAAACCCTGAAGTTCAGTTGGCTCAACACCTAAGTGCAAAAGTGATCGTCTCCTCCACTAAAAAAGTCCACTTTCCAGCATATACCATAAGGAGAGCAGGGGTCGTCAAACCTCAGATCACTTGTTTCCCCAGTAAAGCTTGCACCCGATGCCTGTTCTGAAGTTGTGGAATCCACCTGCGTCTGCTTCACCACAGAGCTACACAAGCACACATACACATAGTTCCCCTTCTGATTTCTTCCCTTTTTTGAGGTGTAGGTCCAAGTTTTAGCATTGGATATAATTTCTCTTCTTCAAACCATGTGGATTGATTTTTTTTTTAACTTAAAGTGTTTTCTGAAAGCAGAAGTATTAATACTATTACTTAAGGGGTGATACATGTCCTTAAGGCAGTTCCTGCCAGCTGAAAATAAGGTCTGGGGAAGGGAGGCTCCAGGGCCTCCCTGGGCCTCCAGAATCTCTCTCTTTGGGTGGTTCTTCCATCCACTCAGCCTCTGGAATGCAGCCAGGCAGGGATCAGGGACTGGTTCTTGTCTAGGCAGATTTTAATCTGTGAACCCAAGGGCTCTGGTAGTTTCTTTGGGAAGGTAAGGCTTTTAGTTCTTAAAAACCTGAACTACTGTTTTTCAAGCTGGTCTCTGGCCACTTAGTCTTCTGTTCATCAGGATACAATTGATCCTCCAATTGTCAGCAAGCAAGAAAGGGTGATTCCTGCTATTGGCCAGAGGTTCTAGGGTGGGACTGGCAGTCTCCCTACTGGGGCAGAGCTAGGGGACCTCAAGGAGATGAAGGGCATACAGCTATCATCCGAAGTACAGGAAGTCTAAAGGAAGAGTTCACCTGTTCTTTATCATTTGCTAAGACAACTCCATATTATCTCAATCAGGTAACGAAGCAGAGCCCTTTCTCAGATCAGAAAGACTCATGGCTTTCTAAAGATCCAGTTGGCTCTGCGGGGTGAGCATTTGAACACGCCTTCTGGCTATGACACTTCATGGTGAGCCTGTCAGCCTGCCTATAAGAACTGCTTAGTGTTTATTGGATTTCCAGGAAGTGCAGGCACAGTTCTAATTGCTTCATAAATTTAACCCTTTTAATCCACAGAACAGAACTACTGTATAGCAAAGGCCCTTGCATTAACTCTGTTTTATAGATGAAGGAACAGAGGCACGGACAGTTAGCGTCTTGCTCCGGGTCGCGCAGTGGACAGGTATGGCAGAATCAGGAATGGAACATAAATAATTTGGCTCCAAAGCCCGGGCCTAACCACTGTGCCACCCTGCCCTCCCTGAGGTCCTGCCACCCCTTCCATGAGTCCCAGTTTACCTTTCCAACTCCATCTGTTTACTTCCTGTGACAAAACTGGAGCACTCGCTCTCTTCTGAACAAAATCCATTCTCTGCACTCTTTCATGATTTTTTCTCTGCCTGCAATTCGCCTCTTGATGCTCCACCTCTGCCTGTAAACCTCACACTTGTTTTTAGGGGGAGTTCATCTCAAGGATACCATCAAAGCAAAAGAAATGAACATTTGCTAAGTTCCTATTATCTTTTGAGTGCTGCACCAACGACATTAAAATAAGATATTTTAGATAGCCCTCAATCTAACCCTCGGCATAAGACAGATAAGAAATGGGCCTGAGGTGAGTTCCGTGCCCAGCTAGTAAAGGGCAGGGCTGCTCTGACTGCAGCCTGTGCCCCGTGGCACCATGGGCCCCGGGCGTGTCCCATCTTCCCCTCGTTGCTCCCACACGGCACTTGCTGCATCCCTCAGGAAACCTGACCATGCCCGGCAGCATGGGTACTTGTGTAATACCCCTATAATGAGACGTTTGCTAGCAGAAATTGTGTCATGCTCCTTTTCCTTCCTTAGGTGTCCAGCCTAGTCTGTCGTAGCTAACTTATCTGATAAATATGTGTGTAATCGAATGACACTGAATCGAGGGAGGATCAGGGAGGCAGGCTTCGTGGGGCAGACAGGCTCACGCTTGCCAACTCCAACGCTTCTTCCAAGTTCAAAATAATGAGCTGTCAGTTCCCTTGTGTTGCTAAGTCTCTTGGGAAGGAAGAAGTGAGTCAAAACAAGCAAGTACGTGCCTTGGTCCACCAGGAGGGGAAGCTCCTGCTTTCAGACATGACGAGTTCCCCAAATATGTGGTGTTCACTCCAACAGTGTGCATCCGGCACTGCCTGCGATATACGGGCATGTGCGGACCAGCTCAGGAACAGAGAGACATCCCAACCCAGGAGTGCCAAAGTACATGAACATACCACAAAAGCGGCTAACTTGAACATTACATGGCTCCCGCAAAAGGAAGTAATTTGTTTGGCCACTTTCTTTTATCATACGCCATGCTTTCCCTTAAATGTGTCTAATTAGCCTATGTTTGTTGTGGGCCAGGTGTGTGGGTAATTACCACTGCTGGATCTTGAGTTCCCAAAAATAAAATAAAATAAAAATCTAAAACTATAAAATGCCAAAATGAAAAAAAAAACTTTCTTTTTTAATCCCTGATTTTTCTCTCATTCCGAAGCAGAGGGTTGAGAGCCACAAAGATAACCTATTTTGTTTTTTTACTTTTCATTTACAGTTTATATTCAATATTATTCTGTGTTAGTTTCAGATGTATGGCAAAGTGGTTAGAAAATCAGATACTTTATAGAGTGGTCTCCCCATTGCTTCAGGTACCACCTGGCCCCATAGACAGTTATTTTGATATTATTGACTATATTCCTACGCTGTAATCTACTATCATCAAAGTTTTAAAATAAAAAAAATCAACTGACCGTAGGTGTATGGGTTCATTTCTGGACTCTCACTTCTCCTCCACTGATTTATATATTTATTTATGCTAGTATTACACTGCTTTGATCACTGTAGCTTTGTAGTAAGTTCTGAAATCAATTACCCATAGTTTTTGGACTGTAAGATGCACTCCCCCCCAAATTTGGGAGGAATAATGGTTGTTAAGGCTGCTGTTGAGTTCTGTTTACATTTACATTGGTGAAATATTATGTTATTTATGTTATTTAATATTTTACCACATTTTTTGCTTCAAATTTTTTTTCTATTTTTCTCCTCTAAAATCTAAGTGAATATTATGGTCTGAAAAACATGGTAATGTAGTCTTCCAGCTCTTCTTGACCCCCCCCCAAAAAAGATAATCTAGCCATTAGGGGCTATAAACAATTTTCACAATGCCAGCCCTCTTTATTTTGCCCTGATCCCAATTGGCTGAAAACCAGACATGGCTTCAGAATACCTAAGCTCGATGATATAATCACCATCAAGTACTGGGGGGAGAAAAGAAGGAGCTCAATTTATATTTCACCCTGTGCATCAGAACACAGGGACGTCAAAGCAGTGGTGGTAGATATCTGATTTGGAATCAATCAAAAAGCCTGTATTTGGAGGGAGAAAAGAAAACTGATGCAGGGTGATCCAGAGAAAACTACTGTAGTCGTTTTCTGAAAGGTGATAAGAACATCATAGGTCAGCGTTAGCAGGAATGATGAGGCAAAGTGGGGATGTATTTGGGAGGGGTTGGAAAAGCGTTGGTGATTGAGGGTTGGTGAGGGAGGAAGATGATTCCCTTTCTGTAGGCTTGGTGACTTGGGTGGACAGTGTTGTCACCACCTGAAATGTGGATCTCAGGAGCAGCAGGAGAGATGAGGAGAAGGTGATGTTGACGTTGTAGCAGCATAAGGCTGTCTTCTCCAGCTTTCTGGGTAAGGTAGGAAGCAATGGCATCTGCTACTAATGAGAGGAGCAGTAGTGTGTCAGGGCCTTGAGGACGGTGGAGGTTTACAATGGTAACTGACTACAGAGAAGAGGCTGACCAAAGGCGGCAAACAGTGAAGGGCGGAGCTGAGGGCCAGCAGAGCCTGGAGAACGCAGATGGGCAGAATAGTGGGAATTTCCCTGGCAGTGTCAGCTGCCTGGCTGCTGCAGGGAGAGCAGAGAGTGGCACCTACAGACATGAGGCATTCTGTAAGGCGCGGTGAGTACTTGCATCACCAAAGTCTTGCCTGAGATGGTCAGTAGTGTCTACTCAGGCCAAATACTGACCTACGCAATTTGTGTTTTAAACTAAGCACTGTGCAAAACAATATACTTTGAGCAGTGATTTTCAACTTTTTTCATCTCTTGACACATATAAGTAATTACTAAAATTCTACAGGACACCAAAAATATATTTTTTGCCAATCTGAAAAAAAAATTAGGTATGATTTTGATTCATTTACCCTGGGTGGTTATTGTTGTGTTGGCTGTTGTCATTTTTTGAAAAAAATTGACACGCTAAGGGAAAAGAGGTCAGTGCCCCTGACTAAACAGTCAGGTATTGCATGTTTTAAAAATTCTTGTGGCACAACGGTGCATCTGCCATGGTCTGCCCATTGGACATCGTTGACTCAGGGTAATCAGTGTGAGGAGAGCTAAGGGAACTGCAACTGGAAGGAGGAGGAGGAGCCGGGAGAGCAGGTTCTGCAGAGGGTAAGGTTGTGGTCTCGGGCGGAAGTAGTTGAGATGTGACTCAGGACTTTATGATGTCAATAGAAAGGTGGATTTTTTTGGTAGCTTTTGCTTGGTTTTATTTGTTTGTCTGCCTTTATGTATGATTGAATCCTTAAAAGAGAAAAATGCAGATGTATCATTTTTAAGAGGCAGTGTGCATTGGCAGGTACAACCACAGGTGCTGGTCAATCAGCTCCCTGGGTGCAAATCCTAATTCTAGCATGTTAGAGTTGTGTGGTCTTCAACAAGTTACCTAGCGCTCATCTATCTGTAAAGTGGAAATAATCATTTTACTTAGTTATAGGGTGGTTATAAGAATTAAATAGGTTAATATATTAAAGGGCTTGGGAAAACTGCCTGGTGCATATTAAAAACTCAATAAATATTGGTATTATTTTCATACATATTTAACCCAAGTGTTGTCATCTCAAAGAATCATCATGTTCTTGATATTAAAATGAAAATGGGCAGGCCCCGTGGACTGCACCCTCCCCCAGACTTGTGTACCTTCCTGTAGAATGTAGCAGCTCTTGCTCACTACACTTCCAATCACTTCTCATGTCCTCTGCTTGTCCTGTTTTCCTACCTTGTTGGTCCAAATGCAGACCGCAGTTTCTTGTCCTGGATTTCCCCAAAGTATCTTCATCACAAGGCAAGTTAGAAGTATTGTATCCAAGGCTGTAGAGGGTAATAGAGCAGCAGCTTACACAACACACTGCAACTTTCTGTGAAATATCACAGCTTGCCTGTGTCGTTGAAAGTCCACTGGATCTTCCTATGGCCAGGAATGGCCCCTGGCCCCTGCTTTGCCTCACAGAACCAAGTTACTGAGTCTCTTCCTTTCTCTCTCAGCTTAACTTCTTCATCTCCCTTCCTTTTCAGCCTGGTCTCCTCACACCCTCTTTCCTGGGCTGCCAAAGAGACTCCTTTGAAAAATATATATTGACAGACATTAAAATCCTCCTTGTTTCAGACTTCCACCTTCCAGAACCATGGCCTATCAAGGTGTTTTGTCCAATTAAAAAATAATTCTCTCACTAAAAAAATATTTTAAAAAGCTGCTGTTGACTTTTAAAACAAGTCTTTCCTCCTTAAATGCACAATGTTAACAATTAACAAATGCTACATAATGCTGTTCTAATATAAATGTCTGCCTGGGTATATCAATAATTCATAAACTGATGAAATTTTATACAATTTGTGACTATTTTGTGGAGGATCACATCATTGTTTGTGAGAAAGATTAATTTACAGTTTTCTTTTATTGTAATACTCTTAACGGTCTTTAGTGTCAAAGTTATACTGGCCTAAGAAAATAAGTTAGGAAGGCTTACTTTTTTTCTTCTCTGGAAGCATCTGTAGGAAAGTATTGTTATATTTTCTTTAATGTTTAGAAGAGTTCACAGTGAAAACATTGAACCTGGATTGTATGTGCGTGTGCATATAAAGGTTTGTTAGTAGGAATTAAAATTATTTTTATTTTAATGTCTCATATATAAAAAAGAAAAATAATTTATAAATTTCTATAACCCATAATTTCTATACAAACATGGGAACAAAATTAATTAATATTCTAAAAATCAACAATGTAAAAACCAGCGTATTCAACATTAACAATATTATTTCAGTGTGTTGGGTAATTGTCTTCCTTGGCTAAGTTACAATTTCAGATGTGACTGTGGTGTTGCTTGGGTCTTCTGATATTGCTCTGCCTAAGCTCTCTTGAGTCCAGGGATTGCTTTAGCTCCCATCTCTTTTCTTCATTCAAAATGTGAGAAGCTTTTCTTATAAGGTACACAATGACATTATTGGGCTTTCATTTAGCAGAAATGCCTCATCTGTATACTAAATCCTCACATTGTTTTCTTTCTGCTACCAGTGTGGTGATCTTAATACAAGGCATTCTCCAAATATCAATGCTGGAAGGGAGTTCGTTTTTGATGAGTAACTTTTCATGCTGTCTCTCTTTCATCATTTCCTCTCTTTATCATTACCTCTCTTTACCAATGATCTCCCCTATTGAAAAAAGTTCCACTGTCTGTCTCTCATTTTCTGTCTTTCTGTTTCTTTTTTTAGAAGATTTTTATGTATTTATTTTTAGAGAGAGCTGAAGGGAGGGAGAAAAAGACAGAAACATCAATGTGGTTGCCTCTCACATGTCCCCTACTGGGACCTTGCCCTCAACTCAGGCATGTGTCCTGACTGGGAGTCAAACCAGTGGTCATTTTGTTTGTAGGCCAGCACTCAATCCACTGAGCTACACCAGCCAGGGCCTGTATTTCCTTTTCTCAGTTCCTTGGTCTTTCTTCTCTCCCTTCCCTTCCCTTCCCTTCCCTTCCCTTCCCTTCCCTTCCCTTCCCTTCCCTTCCCTTCCCTTCCCTTCCCTTCCCTTCCCTTCCCTTCCCTTCCCTTCCCTTCCCTTCCCTTCCCTTCCCTTCCCTTCCCTTCCCTTCCCTTCCCTTCCCTTCCCTTCCCTTCCCTTCCCTTCCCTTCCCTTCCCTTCCCTTCCCTTCCCTTCCCTTCATCTCCCTATTCTGCCTTAAGAATAGGGTTTTTATATTATTAGAAACAGTTTATGTTATTCTTTTCTACAGTAAAGTCTTTTGACTTCATTATAACAAGTTAATATTTGTAAAGCAGTAAAAATAGTTCCAGGCACATAGTAAGCATTGTCTGATATTCATTTTTATTTATTAATTAATTTAAGACTATGGACATACTTAGGCATACTCTGGGGCCCCAAATGTTTTACAGTGATTTTAAAAAAAAGAAGTCTTCAGGAATTAAACAACTCTAGATGAGATCCAAGATAGATATATTTCCCCCAGTTTTATTAAGATATAATTGACATATATACATTGTATTGGTTTAAGGTGTACAACATAGTGATTTCATATGTGTATATATTGCAAAATATTTACCATAATTTTAGTCAACATGTATTACCTCACATAGTTACAAATTTTTTTTTGTGATGAGAGCTTTTAAGATCTACCCTCTTAGCAATTTTCAAATTTGCAATGCAGTATTATTAACTATAGTCACCATGATGTACATTACATCTCCAGAACTTACTTATAATGCATGCCACTGCAAGTTCTTGCCTTTTGATGACCACCTTCATCCATTTTTCCCACTCCCTCCTCCCAGCCTCTGGCAACCACCAATATGATCTCAGTATCTGTGAATTCTGTTTTTTATATTATACACATAAATGAAATTATACAGTGTTTGTCTTTCTCTGACTTACTTCACTTAGCATAACGCTCTCAAAATTCATCCATTTTGTTGCAAATGTTGAAAAATGGGCTTGTTTTATACTAAATCTTGCTCTTGGGTGAAAAACACTAGAGGGTCATTTCAGCGCTGCTATGACAAAGATCTTAAACATCATTCCTGCTATAGCTGATATGTGGCAGGGAGAATAAACTGATGGTGAACATGAGGTCTAATTTCAGATGATTAAACTTAAATATGCATAAAAGCAACCCAGTTAAGGGAGATCCAAGGTGACAGAGAAGTAGGTGGAGGCTACATTAACTTCCTCCCTGGACCAATCTGGAATTTCAGCTAAATTGTAGAGAAAGCATCCTGAGTAACCAGCTGAACACTAGCTGGAGAGAAGCCTTATAACGAAGGACAGACAGGAGAAACCACTTTACCACAGTGTGACTGGTAGGGAGTGGGGAGACATGAGAGGGCTCCCATGGGTGGCAGCTGAAGATCTGGAGGCATGTTTCAGAGGCTGGGGGGGTTCCGCATGAGAATCGTGGGATCTAAATTCCAAGATGGACTCCCCAGCCTACAGCACCAGAGCCAGAAAGGAACTCAGGTAACATCTAGCTGTGAAAAGCAGCAGGGTTTCTGTTGGCCAGGGGGAGATGGCTGGAGATGTACAGAGCTTCTTAAAGGGCCAGTGCACAAAATTTTGTTTGCAGCCACTTATGCTGGGCTCTGGCAGAGGGAGGGCAGAGTGGACTAAGACACTTCTGGAAAGTCTTGGTTTGGTGGCCCTGGGAAGAGAACTGAAGGAATAGCCACCAAGGTCCCTGTGCCGAGTCATCCCCTATACTGCTGAAGCTGTGTTTCTCAGGCAGAGCACTGCCCTCCAGGTGGCATCAGCCTGAGGGGAAGCAACAGCCCTGCCCAGAGGAATTACTCTGTCCCACCCTGTGGAGCTTACACCAGGCAACTAATCACAGCTTTTTTTAGCTTAAAAACTGATCAGTTTAGTAACTGATTGGTTTAACAGTTAAGGTGGAAAATACAAACAAGCAGCCAAAATGGGAAGACAAAGAAACAAACTTCAAAGAAAAGAACAAGAGAACTCTCCAGAAGGAGAATTAGATGGAAGGAGGCAAGCAATTTATCAGATAGGGAGTTTAGAGTAATGATTATAAGGATACTCAACAGCATGAAAAAAGACACAGAAACCATTATAAAAAATGAGCCAGAAATGAAGAATGCAATATCTGAACTAAATAATACACTAAGAAGGAATAAACAGTAGGTTAGATGAAGCAGAGGATTGCATTAGTGATTTGGAAGATAAGCTAGACCCACCCAAGCAGAGCAGCAAAAAGAAAAAAGAATTTTAAAAAATGAGGAGAGCTTAAGAAACATTTTGGACAACGTGAAGTGTAACAGCATCTGCATCATGGGAATACCAGAAGGAAAAGAGAGTGAGCAAGGGATAGAGAACCTCTTGGAAGAAATAGTGACTGAAAATTTCCCTAATCTGGTGAAGGAAAAAGACACACAAGTCCAGGAAGCTCAGAGAGTCCCAAATAAGTTGGGCCCAAAGAGGCCTACACTGAAACACATTATAATTAAAATAAAAAGGCTTATAGAGAAGAAGAAAATCCTAAAAGCCACAAGAGAAAAGTGGGTGGTTATCTAAAAGGGAGCACCAATTAGACTTTATCAGATTACTCAACAGAAACATTTCAGGCCAGAATAAAGTGGCGTGAAATATTCAAGGTGATGAAAAGCAAGGACCTAAAAGCAAGGCTACTTTACCCAGAAAGGCTATCATTTAAAATCAAAGGAGAATTAAGGAGCTTCCCAGACAAGAAGAAGCTAAAGGAGTTTGTTAACACCAAATCAGTACCGCAACAAATGTTAAAGGGCTTGCTTGAAAGAATAAGGACAAAGAGGAGGTGGAGGAAGAGAAGAAGAAAAAGAGAAAGAAAAAAAAAAACAGAGGAAAACAGTCTAACAATAAAAATGGTACTACATACATAGCTACCAATATTCATCTTATGTGTAAAAGGCTTAAATGCTGCAACCAAAAGACTTAGGGTAGATGAATGGATAAGAAAATAAGACCCATATATATGCTGCCTCCAAGAGACCCATCTCAGATCAAAAGTACACAAAGACTAAAAGTAAAGAGATGGAAAAAGATTCATGCAAACAGAAATGAAAAAAAGCTGGGGTAGCAATACTTGTATCAGACAAAATTAGACTTCCAAATAAAGGTCATAATAAAAGACAGAGAAAAGCATTACATTATGTTAAAGGGATCAGCACAACAGAGGATATAACTCTAATAAACATTTACACACCCAACATAGGAAAACCTAAATATGTAAAGCAAATCTTTATGGACATAAAGAGAGAGATTGAAAGAAATACAATCATACTCAGGGTTTTTAACACCCCATTGATTTCAATGGATAGATCTTCCAGAAAGAAAATCAACAAGAAGAGAGACAGCCTTAAACGGCACACAATGTCAAATGGATTTAATAGATATCTTAAGAGCTTTTCACCCCAAATCAGCAGAATAGACATACTTTCCAAGTGCACATGGAGGAAGGAAGTCTCCTAAACTCATTTTATGAGGCCATCATTATCCTAACTCCAAAACCAGATAAAGACACTACAAAGAAAGAAAATTACAGGCCAATATCTCTGATGAACATAAATGCTGAAATACTCAACAAAATATTAGCAAAATAAATACAGCAATGCATCAAAAAAAATCATACATCATGACCAAGTGGGATTTATTCTGGGAACGCAAGGTTGGTACAACATTTGCAAATAAATGTGATTTACCGTGTACCAGGGGTTTCCAACCTTTTGGTATCTCTGTGACACACCACAAAAAGAAGAGTTGTGTTGGGCCATGCATTAAATACATTATGACACATAAATACAAAAATCTCATAATGCTTTAAGTAAATTTACAATTTTGTGTTGGGCCACATTCATAACCACCCTGAGCTGCATGCAACCTGTGGGCCACAGGTTGGACAGCCCTGAATGAAAGACAAAAACCACATGATCATATCAATAGATGCAGAAAAAGTATTTGATAAAATCCATCACTCATTTATGATAACACTCTCAACAAAGTGGCAATACAGGGAACATACCTAAACATAATAAAGGCTGTATATGACAAACCCACTGCCAGCACCATACTCAATGGGCAAAAACTACAAGCGTTCCCCTTAAGATCAGGAATAAGACAGGTTTGTCTGCTTTTACCTCTCTTACTCAACATAGTAGTGGAAGTCCTAGACACAGCAATCAGACAAGAAGAAAAAATAAAAGGCATCCAAATTGGAAAGGAAGTAGTAAAACCGTCTTTATTTGCAGATGACTTGATACTGTACATAGAGAACCCCAAAGGTTCCACCAAGAAACTACTAGAACTGATAAATGAATTCAGCAAAGTGGCAGAATGCAAAATTAATATCTGGAAACCAGTTGCATTTTTATATGTCAATAATGAGCTAACAGAAAGAGAAATTAAGAAAATAATCTCATTCACAATTGCTTCAACAAGAATAAAATACCTAGGAATAAATCTAACCAAGGATGTAAAAGACCTGCACTCAGAAAATTATAAGACACTGAAGAAAGAAACTGAAGGAGATACAAATAAGTGGAAGTACATACAATGTTCATGGGTAGGAGCAATTAACATCATTAAAATGTCCATACTACCCAAAGCAATTTATAGAGTCAACACAAGACTCCAATGACATATTTCAAGACTCTAATGACATATTTCACAAAACTAGAATGAATATTTAAAAAATTTATATAAAACCACAAAAGACCCTAAATACTCACAGAAATCTGAGAAAGAACAAAGCTGGAGGAATTGTACTACCTAGTATCAAGCTATACCATAAGGCCATAGTAATCAAAGTAGCATGGAATAAAAACAGACACATAGATCAATGAAGCAGAATAGAGAGTCCAGAAATAAACCCACAGCTTTATAGTTAATTAATATTCAACAGAGGAAACAAGCACATACAATGGGCTAAAGATAGTTTATTCAATAAATGGCATTGGGAAAATTGGACAGGTATAGGCAGAAAAAATGAAACTAGACCACCTGCTTACACCACACACAAGAATAAACTGAAAATGATCAAAGACTTAAGTGTTAGACCTGAAGCCAAAAAAATCATAGAAGAAAACATAGGCAGCAACATCTTGGACACTGCATGTAGCAATATTTTATGTGTAATATCTCCCCAGGCAAAGGAAACAAATAAAAGAAAAAATAAACAAATGGGACTACATCAAACTAAAAAGTTTTAAACAACAAAGGAGATCATCAACAAAATAAAAAGACAGACCATAAAATGGGAGAACACATTTGCTGATACATCCGGTAAGGGGTTAATACCTAATTTATAAAGTATTTAACAAAACTCAACTCCAAACTACCAAACAACCCAATTAAAAAATAGGCAAAGGACCAGAATAGACACTTCTCCAAAGAGGACATGCAGATGGCCAATACACATATGAAAAGATGCTCAATGTCAGTAATCATCAGAGAAATGCCGATTAAAACCACAATGAGATATCATCTCACACCAGTCAGAATGGCTGTCATCAACAAATCAAAAAACAATAAGAACTGGTGAGGATGTGGAGAAAGGGGACTGTTTTTGCACTGTTGGTAGGATTGCAGACTGGTGCAGCCACTGGGGAAAACAGTGTGGAGAAACCTTGAATAATTAAAAATGGATCTGCCTTTTGACTCAGTGTTTCCACTTATAGGAATATATCCTAAGGAACCCAAAACACTAATTTGAAAGAACATAAGCAGCATTGTTTACAATTGCCAAGATATGGAAGTGACCCAAGTGTCCATCAATAGACAAGTGTCTAAAGCAACTATGGGACATTTACACAATGAAATACTACTCCACCATAAAAAAGAAGAAAGTTTTACCCTTTGCAGCAGTATGGGTGGACCCGGAGAACATTATGCTAAGTGAAATAAGCCAAATGACAGAGAAAGACAAATACCATCATTCCACTCCAATGTGGAATCTAGTGAACAAACTGAACTAACAAGGAAAATGGGGACAGACTCATAGGCAGAGAGCAGATGACAGTTCTGCAGTTGTGGGAGAATTGGGCAGAGGGATTGAGCAAACAGGCAAAAGACTCATGGTGATTTGCTAGTGGGGAGGGGTATATAAAGGACTAAAAGGTAATGAAAAAAAGACGATTAAGATTTAATAAAATTTAAAATAATAACCCAGTTGTTTTAGATGCTCAATTTCTTTTAACACCCAGTTTCACACTTACTTGTACTTCTGCTTAACACAGCTGGATACTGATTTTCCAGAAAAATTCAGGAAAATTTGAAAGAGAACTACACACCTATTTATCACATGCATAATGTATTTGGGACAATTTAATTATAACCTAAGTGTGGGTTTCTTTTTAAAGTACCTTAAAGACAGTAAGAAAGTAGTACACAGACAATAAACACTCCCAAGTCAAGAGAGAATGTACCAGAGCGTGCATTCAGGTCCCACATCCTGGGAAGCTCATCCCCTGAAAGCCTCGCTGGTAAAGATGTTTAGGATTTGCAGGATGTGGAGATGGAGATTCTGGGTGGGAGGCCTGACTCCGGCGACCTGGGCCCTTACAGCTATTAGCTGCTTTGTTTTCCTGCACTTCAAGTACAGTTGTGTTTAATAAATGTGTTTGATGGTCTTTTCATCTACACACGCTTCCTTATGCTTTCCTGAGGTATGACCAGCCCATATGGGAATTATATATGCAGAGCTCTCAGCCTCTGAGATAGCAATTTACCTCTTAAATCCCTTCAAAGGAGCATTTTACAACCTCTGCCCCTCAGCTTTTGAGTGTGAGGAAATGACCATTTTAAACAAGGGTTGCAATAGAGCTCAAAGTTCTCACCTTGTTTGTTAGATTTAACCCCTTCTGGAGTAAAGAGCATGGCTTAGTGGGTGCTCTCCTCAGGAACAGCCTTTAGAAGCGTTTAAGTCAAGAACTTAGAGATCCTGAAGGCTGCAAACCACCCTTTTACATGGAAGTACATCCTTTGGAATGTAAATTCTTCAGCAATGCTGAGGAAAACCCATAAGTAACTTGTGGCCAAAAAAGGATCTAGCTGCTTCCTCCAACCTGACAGGGTTCTGCCCAGCATAGTAAGTGTGACTGACAGATGAGAGCTTTACAGGTAAGATGACCATATATCCCCATTTTCTAGGACAGTCCTGGCTGATGTATATTGTTCCTGCATCTGTCCAGTTAATAGCCCCATTCACTCTCAAGCATGTCCAAACTTGGGCACTAAACTTAATGAACCACTTACAATATTTATAAATAAACAAGAGGTCAGGAAAAAGTCACACCAGGATATGTAGCATCTCCTCTTGTCCTACAGGATTTCTGGAGTTCTGGTAAATTGTGATTTCTGCTTATTGAATTAAGAACTCAATGGAAATTCCAGGGACATTGTGGATGGGGTCCTCCCCACCAATTTGTACCCCGCTGAGCACTGTACCCTCCCTCCAGCCTTGTCTGAAAATCATACAAAACAACACCACTGGCATCATTTTGCTCCTTTCCTAGTCCTCGCCTTTCTCTCTCCTCCCTCTCCTCTTCCTTCTTAAACAATTGCTCCAGATTGTTTTTCAGTTGCATTTTCTATTTTAGGAATTTTCGCTCAGCAGTTGGAACACATGTTACAGCTTCATGATAAGAAGTTATGTATCTTAGTTATATGCTTTACTGGATACTTGTTCTATTCCTTCTACTCTTGTTCTATTTCTTGTATCCCATGTTATTCCATTTCTTGGGTTACATCTTTATTTTGAGTAATATTTTCAGAAGGTTATGTGGGTGGCAAAATTTCTAAATTGCTTTCATGTTTGAAATTGTCTTCATTTTGCCTTCATATTTGAATTGTAATTTGACTGGGGAAGTTTCCAAATATTTTTCCCTCAGAATATTTAGGCTGTTTATCCAAAGCTCTCTAGCCTCTCCGCTTGCCAGTCAGAAGTCTGGTGCCAAATTCATTCCAGCTCCTAATTTTTCTTTTCTTCCACCCTCTCTGTTTTTGAAGGTTTGTGGCATTTTCTTTTATCCTTGGAAGCCATAAAAATCCTCAAAATGCACTGTTTCTGAATATTTGCATAAAGCACATGATGAGCCCTTTTAATCTGAACACACGTGGCTTTCTTCAGGATATGGAAATGTCCTCCTTTTTTTCTTTGACTTTACTTTTTCCTCCATGCTCTCTGTTCTCTCATCTTATTTGGGCAAATAATAGATTTCTGCTTATAGTTCCATGTTTATTAACTTTTCTCTCATAGTTATCTCCCCACCCTTTTCTATGTTCTTAGAAAAGGCCTCATCTGAATCTTCCCGGTTGCTAAGTGTGCTTCCAGTCCTTTCCATTCTTCTGCTCAATCCTTCTACTGAATTTTCACTTTTGCAACCCAATTTTTAACTTTCAGGAATTGTTTGCTGTTCTCATGCTTGAATTTCATACTATTTTCTTATTTAATAGATAGGATTTTCTTGAATTTTCAAGACATTTATTTAAATAATTTTTTAGGATTTATTTCATTTCTTCCATTAATTGCACTTCCCATGAAAATAATTCCTCTATTCATTCCATTCTTCTTTTCTCGAATATTGGGACCTGGCTCTACAGTAGGTGGGCCTGTGTGATGGGTGGGATTCTTCTGAAGGCCGAGAAGCCTCTCCTCTGCATATGGAGATCCATGTCCACAGTGAAACTGGAAGGGACCTGGGACATGACGCTGCTTCCATCTCCAGCCCCAGGGCTCGTGCTGGCACTCCCTGGAAGTAAACTCTGTTATTTGGGGAGGCATTCTCAGAATTCTGACTAGGGGAAAACGCTATCGGCAATTGCCTGGAAAGCAGATTCCCAGAATCTGTTGAATTTTGCCAGCATCCAAGGTTAGCCCTTCTGCTTTACGTCATACAGAAATTCCTCACGGACACGGACAGCGGTGTGGTGATGACTGTGGAGGGGGGGAGGAGTCAAGTGATTGACTAAATCACTTCCTGTACTGACATATCTGGTATCAGAAGACTTTGTTCAGGTCATTTAGCATAAAAGGTGATGGACAGAGATTTGACTGGGGGTGGTGAACACACAATACAGTGTGCAGATGGTGTGTTGTGCTTCTGTGCACCTGAAACCTGTATAATTATATTAACTGGTATCACCCCAATAAATTCAATAAAAAAGGAAAAGAAAGAAATTCATAATATTCTGGTCTGTAATGCCAGCTTTTTGGTTGTCTAGTGCTTCTAAGAACTTGATTTCTTTTTTCTATGACATTTAGATAAAAGCAATAAGTAGTTCATCCATTTGGAGCTTTAAAGCACATCAGTTCACCAGGTATTCTAATTCCAGAGAAGCTTTGTCCAGTTTGAACTGTGTGGGCTTTATAGTCAATAGAGGTAACCATAAAACAGCTCTTACTACATGCTTCCATGTATTGGTTTCTAATTGTGTGTCTAATTTTATAATTTAACATTTTTTTCTAATTAATTCATGTTAAAGGAAATCCTATCATATGTTACAGTGTAGATAAACCTTAAGGACATTATGCTAAGTGAAGTAAGCCAGTCACAAAAAGACAAATGCTGCATGTTCTACTTATGTGAAGTATCTAAAGTAATCAAACTCTTACCAGCAGAAGATAGGATGGCGGTTGCCAGGGGCTGCGTGGGGTGGGCCGTGGGAGGAGTTGTTCAACGTGAACAGAGTTTCAGTTTTGCAAGGTGATGAAGTTCTAGAGATCTGTCTCACAAGAAGGTACTTTGAGTTAATGCTGTGCACTTAAAAATGGTTTAGGTGGTACTTTTGATGTTATGTTTCTTCTACCACAATAAAAAAAATCAGAGCTTTACATCTTGGTTTGAGAGAAGCTTTGTATGTGAATACTTCAGGAAGAGGGAAACAATAGGCTTAAATTCAATGGTCACTAACATGAGCGGGGTCAGGTCCTGTTTGAACAGCAGGTTTTCAGAGGAGGAAGGACAACTGAGAACTTGAATTTCTGGGGCTCCCGCAGGGGCTGGGGACTGCATGACATGGTGCCAAAAGGTCAGACAAAAAGTTGATGGTGTCTCAATGGTGAGGGGCACACTTAGGGGCTCAGCTATACAAGTTTGATTGGCAGATCATGTTCCTGCAAAATTCTTTCAAGGAGTCAAAGAATGTTTGGAAAATGAATTTCCCCTGGAGTCTTGTATGTAGTTCATGAAGCCATGAGCTTCCTTTTCTGGTTATATTGTATATGTGAATGTGCTGTGAGGAGCTGGAAATATACAAAGTTGCTACTGATCACGATGAAATCAGCAACAGGACATTATTTTGACCTATTTCTCCTTTTCATTTCCCCAGTCACCTAACTTGCAAAAAACCACATTAAAAAAAAACAAGTTGGTATTGCTGGACAGCTTCATTCATGACAATAACATCGCACTAAGCAGTAAGGAGAAGTTATAAAAATACCAAAATCCCAAAAGAAACTAACTAATATATGAAAATTAGGAAGTATTAATGTTATCATTTGACGGAAGATTATTAAAAACCAGAACACTCAAATTTTTAAGCTGGGAGTTGAACTATCCTTATAAAACGTTAACAGTTTTAGAGACATTAGAACAAATTCTTCAAAAAGTAACATTTTATTTCAAAAGGAATAAAATATGATGTGATTGATGTGATTTTGAGGAGATTTTTCTGCTCTGGTAATGTTATTTTCTGCCCTTGCTGATGTGATTTTCTGCCCTGCATTTTCATTACTATGAATATTTGCTTTATAAATATATTCTCCCTTCTAAGCGCATCAGGTGACTCAGTCACTTCCTGCACTGAGATATCTGGTATCAGAAGACTTTGTTCAGGTCATTCAGCATTCGTGTTAGTACAATAGCCACAGGAAACTGATAATAATACACATTAATGTGGAAAAAGGAAACATTCTAACAGAAAAATGAGCAAAGAATACAAGCAAACAACTTTCCAGTGACGAAGCGTTTGTTATTAACATATTACTAGATATGTATTCAGAGTTATGCTAGTTAAAATAATGAAACTCTGTATTTCCTCGCATAGAGGCAATTATCAAATAATGAGACTGTCGAGGAGTCATCAGATTGTAGGGAAGTGAGTACTCTCATATACTGCTGGTGAGAGTACACATTTTCACAGTAACTTTGGAGGGTAATGTGGCAGTTTCCATTAAATTAAAGATGCGCAGACTGTATGGCACAGCTAGAAAAGCACTTGTATTTGTATGTAGGGAGATGTGAATTATGGTCTGCATTACTCACTGCAGCATTTTTGTAATGATGAAGACATTAGAAACAATAAATGACTATTACTTGAGTAGTTAAAGAAAATGTGATATAGTCAGACAATGGGTAAGACTTAGTTAAAGCAACGATGGGCTACTATAGTTAAAGCAATAAATGAAATATATGAATGAACAAACATAGATCTCAAAAATTATATTGAGAAAAACAAAGTTATAGAGTACCATATAAACTTACATTTAAACATGACACAAAACAATGCCATATTTTTATTTGTGATATAAAATTATAGAAAAAAGTCTGGAAGAATACCCAGAGAATATGCAAGAAGAAGCTTCCAGGTCTCTGATGTGCCCATACCTGGCACTGGGTCATTTCAACTACATTCGAAGTCCAAGAAAGTCTCAAGGCCAGCCCAGACTCGAGGGGGCTTCCCTCATGGTGGAGGCATGGGGAACATGTGGGTGGTGGTGGGATTATGGTCACCGTCTTTAGAGATGATCTACCTACTCTCCTTTCCCTGTTCTAAGCAGTGGACATCCTCCAGCTCTCGGCTCCTTTACTCTCCCATTTATCTCCATCAAAGTTAGCTTTTAAGAAGATTTTATAGGATTCTTTTACTTGAATTGTGAACTTGAAACAAGATAAGCCCTTTGAATGGAATATTTATGTTTTATATCTCTCTAAGATTGTGGCAAGAAATGATTTATCTCTTTTAAGGCAAGTTCATGCATTATCAGGAGGGGAGAGTGCTTTTCAGAGTTTTGCTTTCGAGTCACACCTCATGATTTTCTAAGTGCTTCACCCCATCCACCTTCTTAAAAGCTGGCTGGGGATAAAAGGGTAATATCATCCTGGAGGGACCAAGTTCTCCAGTCACAGATGCTGCCCAGAGTTTCTGGGCTTCCGAAAGGTGTCCATTGTTACCGGAAACAGAAGTGTCCTGTAACCACTTTCCCACCACTTTCTGGATACTGTTAGTTATTGACCATGTCAGATGTCAAATAGGAGAGGGACAACAAGAAGTCATCTAGTCGTCTATTCAAACATACATGTTGAGGTCAATGTAGCTGGACACCATGCAGGACACTGGGTTTACCAGAAGTGAACAAGACAGGCAGGGTCTACCTTCTCAGAGTTTATAGTCTCGTGGGATGTATAGACAAGGAAACAACAAGAGTAATGTGTGTTAAGTACAAATAAAAGGGAAATTATAAGGTGCTGTGGGAAGACCACAGAGGGATCTAAACGGTGGTGTGCTGGTAAGTGTTTAACAGCTGGCTCTACCAAAAAGACAAAGCAAATCAAATACCCCCCACTTGTCGTGCTTGTCAATTTCCACAGTCTAAAAACTCCAACCAATATCAAGCTATCAACATGATGTTACTGATGGAGTTATAAAGAGGTGGTCTGTATTGACTGGCAGACCTTGAAAGGCAGTACAAGGCAGCTACAGTGCTTCACTGGATCTAAACAAGATGGGGTAGGAGGAGGAGGGGGATGTCAGATGTCAGAAAGGCGTTCTGGAGGCAGACCCTTCGAAGATGAGAACTGAAGGGATGAAGAAGGATGAGCCAGATGAACAGGGCCACAGAGAAATGTTTCATATAGAGGGAACAGCAGGTGCCACGGCCTGAACTGTGAGAGAGGGCATGGCACACTTGGAGAATTACGGAAGATCAGCGTGAGACAAAGCCATGGTACTGAGTGGTGTGTGTGTGTATGGGTCAGGGGGAAGCACCACATGTGCAAGTGTGCGTTTGGGTGTGGTGTGGCAAGTATAGGTGTACATGGTACAGTAAGGTACGTGTGTGTGTGTCTTGCCTCTAGCTGACTAAACAAAATACCATTGACTGGGTGGCTGAAACAGTAGACATGTAATTATCACCATTTCTGGAAATTGAGAAGTCAAGGTGCCTGCAAATTTGGTATCCAGTAAGGGCCCTCTTCCTGGCTTGCAGAAGGTTGCCTGCCTTCTTGCTGGATCCTCACATGTAAGAGAAAGAGAAAGATCTCCTCTCTTTCTCCTCTTTTAAAAAAATTATATTTTATTGATTATGCTGTTACAGTTGTCCTGACTTTTCTTCTCTGCCCCCCTCCACCCAGTACCCACTACTCCCTCAGGCAATCCCCCCACCATTGTTTATGTCCCTGGGTCATGTGTGTAAGTTCTTTGGCCACTCCACTTCCTGTGCTATACTTTACGTCCCCATGACTATTTCGTAACCACCTATTTGTACTTCTTAATTCCCTCACCTCTTCACCTGTTCTCCCCCACAGCCCCCTCCCAACTATCAAAACACCCTCCGTATCCATGATTCTGTTTCTGTTCTTGTTTGCTTAGTTTGTTTTTTAGATTCAATTGTGGATAGATATGTATTTTTGCCATTCAATTGTTCATAGTTTTGATCTTCTTAAATAAGTCCCTTTAACATTTCATATAATAATGGTTTGGTGATGGTGAACTCCTTTAGTGTTTCTTGTCTAAACAAGATAAACACTTTATCTGCCCTTCAATTCTAAATGATAGCTTTGCTGGGTAGAGCAATCTGGGTTGTAGGTCCCTGCTTTTCATGACTTTGAATATTTCTTGCCAATCCTTTCTAGCCTGCAAAGTTTCTTTTGAGAAAGCAGCTGACAGTCTTAGGGGAGCTCTTTTGTAGGTAACTTTTTGTTCTTGCTGCTTTTAAGATTCTCTCTTTATCTTCTACCTTTGGTATTTTAATTCTGATGTGTCTTGGAGTGGGCTTCTTGCATCCATCTTGTGTGGGACTCTCTGTGCTCCCTGAACTTGCATGTCTATTTCCCTCACCAAATTAGGAAAGTTTTCTTTCATTATTTTTTCAAATAGATTTCCAATTTCTTGCTCTTTCTCTTCTTCTTCTGGCACCCCTGTGAGGCAAATGTTGGACTGCTTGAAGTTGTCCCAGAGGCTGCTTACACTATACTCATTTTTTTGGCTCCTTTCTTCTTATTCTGATTTGTTGTTTTTTGCTTCCTTATGTTCCAAATCATTGATTTGATCCATGGCTTCATCCACTCTACTGTTGTTTCCCTGTAAATTGTTCTTTATTTCAATTAGTGTATCCTTTGTTTCTGACTGGATCTTTTTTATGCTGCTGAGGTCTTCACCAAATTCCTTGAGCATCCTTATAAGCCAGTGTTTTGACCTCTGCATCTGATAGATTGCTTATCTCCATTTCATTTAGCTTTTTTTTTATCTGCTCTTTCATGGCATTGTTTCTTTGTCTCCTCATTTTGGCAGCCTCCCTGTGTTTGCTTCTATGTATTAGGTAGAGCTTCTTTGACTCCATGTCTTAGTAGTGTGGCCTAATGTAGTAGGCATCCTTGTAGGGTCCAGTGGCACAGCCTCCCCTATCACCCATGCTTAGGTACTTGAGGTGTGCCCTTCATGTGGGCTGGGTACACTCTCCTCTTGTAGTTGAGCCTTGGTTGCTGTTGGAAGATCAGTAAGAGGGATACACCCCAGCCAGTCAGCTGCAAAGAATGGCTATGACCACTGACTACCACTGTTTGTGCTCCATGGAGGATCAGCTGTTCAAGGGCAGGGTTGTGGTACTCTGTTGTGGTCTATAGCTGTCCACTGGGTGCACTGGCCCTGGGGTTTCCCAGGTGGTGCAGGCCAAGGTCAGTCCCCACCTGTGTTTTTCCCAGGGCCACCCTGCCTGAGCTATAGAGCAATCTGAGATGGCTGCTACTTGTGCTGGGCTTGGAGATTCCCAGGGGAAGCCAAGCAATGACTCTAAGCTGGCTGCTGTTAGTGCCTGGCCTGGGGCTCACTGAGGCCAGCTGTTGCTTGTTTAAGAGGATTTCTAAAGTTGTCTCTTTCTCCTCTTATTAGGGCATTAATCTCTTTATGATGTATGAGGTCATCCTCATGATCTCCTGTAGTGTAAGCCCTGACAATTATTTTATTTATTTCTATTTTGTAATACAAGTGGCTGACTTAAAACTAAGATTGCAGAGGCATCTATTTCAAAGAGGCAACCACTTCTAAGACAGCTCTCTCAACTAAACACACAGCCAGACACACAGGAGCCAGGCTGCCTCCCCACATCGAAGATCCTTTGTTTTAGAGATCTTGGTTGATCAGTAAGTGTTCACATGGAGTACTTTTTTCTCTCTTCTGACACTTTAAATTCTCACTCTTACATTTAAATTTTCCAGTAGAGGGTGACCTCACAAAACCTCACTCCCCCACCCTGGACCCCAATAAAAGCAGGACCCCTGGCCCCTGTTCTCTCTCTGTCTCTATCTCGCTCCCGCCTCCCTCCACCTCACTGTGTGGCCCCAGGTGTGCTTTGTAATTCCCAGGTCCTGTGAGTTATAAACCTTTATTGTCTTCAAAGTTTCCTGATGGTTGTTGCTGAAGGACATCTTGCAGTCCTAATTAGAAGCACAAAGGCTGGTCCGGCCACTACTTTGGTGTTGATAGGCTGAGACCAATACAAAACACGTCATCTTAACCTAATTACCTCCCAAAGGTTTTACCTCCAAATACCATCAAATTGAGAGTTAGCGTTTCAACATATGAATTTGGCAGTGATACAAACATTCAGTCCACAGCAGTCTGTGTGTGTTACTGATGAGAGAAACGCAGGACTAGGGTGTAAAGAGTTGTGTAAACCAGGAAGGTTCATCCTGGTTCTCGACTGTAACACAAGATTCTGTCCAAACTGGGCTGGTCTGTCTTTCAGGGAGATTTTAATAATATCACAAGAACCCAGCAATTTTCCAACCTTCACTTCATAAATTTTCCTCTAGCTGAAGGCTCCTTTGTAGACTCCGAGGGCCCTAGGGAAGATCCAGTTCAGTTCGTTTGTGTTTTCTGTGGGTAGGGCTATGCTCCAGGGAGGGGCTTTCCCAGATCGCCCGGCGGGGCCGCCTTCAGGCCTTCAAGTCTCAGTTCTCAAAGTTTAACTCAGCCGTCAGTAGAGCTGGGGTTGGAAGTAAAATAATTTAATTTAGTTAACTCTTATTCTAAATAAGTCGTCCAAGTCCTGAAGAAACCTCTGCTAAATAGTACTTCATTTCAAAACATTATTAAATAGGAAATTATTCATGTGGTAAGCATCCCTTATAGGTAAATAATTCTCAATGACATTGTCTGTCTTATCCTCTCACTTTCATGCACAGCACAGTGAGGACTGCTGTCGTCTTAGCCCGCTGTCCTCTTTCCAATAACCCGGCAGTGGGGGGGACCAAGTTTTGTACCTTTAGAAAAAGAGAGCAAAGCAAAATGGCAACTATTTTTGTCCCTCTTTAAATTGCTGAGTTAGCATAAGCTGGAAGAAATGCTGATTATACTTCTGGGAACAGAGGTTTGGGCTGCACACCAGCTTTAGATAACCTCTTATTCACCAAGTAACACTTGGTGAGTTTCCAAAATTTTAACTTAAAAAACTGATGATGATAGAAGAAATATGCCCATCACTTTATGGCGAACAGTCAAGTTTATATCTGAGATGATAATACCAGGAAGCAGGCTATAAAGTAATCAATGTCGAGTAACTTATTCACAAATAATCCTGGAGCATAAAACGCTCCGTGACCTTGTGCCGGGTGAAGCTGGGTTAGGCTCAGCAGAGAAGAATCGGGTTTCTGTTTTTCTCCCTGCGGGGCTGGTGGAAAAACCCCAGCTTAGTGACACTTCAACTTAATGTCAGTCTGAGAGCACAGATCGATGCCCAGAAGCCTATTGCTACAACTGCACTCGGCCCTGGCCAGGCTTGGAGCTTCAGAGACCAGGAGGCTAATGCAGTGTGGTGGAATCTCGCTGTTACTCCTCTGTTCCTGGGGCCTCTAGGTCCCTTCAGTAAAATGAATGTAGTATTTTCTTCCTGTGAGTCTACTACACTAATCAATTAAACTAAACTCAGATGAATGTGGAAAAAAATTAGATTGCAGTAAGTGCATGTTTTATTTGGTTACCTTCTATAACCCTCCTTTGGTCTGGCGTGGCCCCTCATTCCCACCTCTAAAATGCACGTGCACACACACACACACACACACACACACACTTCCATTCTAGACTCGGAGTGGCACATGGTGATGGTTACCATGCCATTTTGTACTGCTGTGCACAGAACCCTAGAAAACACGGGGCCCATATCCTTTTGACCACAGAAGGCTAAGGTCTTTTTTTGTTTACAAAAGGGTATTTTATTGCATATAAGATTGTTTTATTTTCAGATAAACCTCTGAAGATTTATAGAGGTTATATACCTCTAGAAGAAGAAAACTGCTGCTAATTGAAATGAGACACAATGCTTTCTTTTCTCTTTTTATTTGTGTCAGTCTTGCCAGTTTATCAATTTTATTAAGTTTTCCAAAGAACCAGCTATTTATTGATTTTTTCTGTTGTTTTCCCATTTTCTGTTTCATTGATATATGCTCTTATCTTTATTAGCTTTTTCTTCTGCTTGCTTTGGGTTTATTTTGTTCTTCTTTTTCAAGTTTCTTTTTTTAAAAAATTTACTTATTTATTTTCAAAGAGAGAGGAAGAGAGGGAGAAAGAGAGAGAGAGAAACATCAGTATGAGAGAGAAACATTAATCGGTTGCCTTTTGTATGCGCCCTGGCCTGGGACCAAAGCTGCAACCCAGGCATGTGCCCCAACTAGGAATCAAACCAGAGACCTTTTGCTCTGTGGGTTGATGCCCAGCCAATTGAGCCACAATGGTCGGGGCTTTTTTTTCTAGTTACTTAATATAGGAATTTATTATTGATCTGAGATCTTTCCTCTTGTCTAATGTAAGCATTTGGTACTATAAATTTACCTGTCAGCACTACATTAACCACACCCTACATATCGCGATATGTTTTCCCCCATATTTATCCATCCATGCAAAGGGTAGAAGCTTCTTCTTTCTCTCTGCTGCGTAGAATCCCATTGTATAAATGTACCAATATTTGTCCTTTTATCATTTACTTTCTGTTCAAAGATTTTTCTTTGGTCAATGTTTAAGGATAGGTCTGCAACAATTCTTTTAGCTTTTTTTTTTCTAGAAATGTTATTTTCCCCTTATTCCTACAGAAGAGTTTTTGCTGGATATACATTCTCAGCTGACAATTCTTTTCTCTTATCATCACTTGAAAAATGTGCCGCTTCTTTCTCATCTCCGCGTGTTTTGCTAAGAAATCCTCTGACATTCGAGTCAGTGTCCCCTACAGGCAATGCATTGTTCCTCTGAGGATGCTTTCAAGGGTTTTCCTTGTCTTGAGGTTTCAGATGTTTGATTATTACTTGGTATAGATTCCTTTGGATTCATTTTATTTATGAGTCACTAAGTTCTTTAAATATGTAGCTTGCTGGCTTTGACTAAATTTTGAAAGTTTTCAGCCATTATTTCTTCAAATTGCCTTCTAGTTCTAATCTTTTTTTATTTTCCTTCTGGAACTGTGAGTTTTTACTTGTCCCACAGGCCCACAGCCCTTTTGCTCCCCTTTCCCTTCCCCCTGCTCCTTCTCTCCCCCAGTCTCTCTCTCTCTCTCTCGTTCAAATTAAGTGAATTCTATTGATATTTACTCAAGTCCATGGATTCTACCCTTAAATTTTCAGCTGGATCTCTTCAAAAACTTTAGTTTTTTTGCCAGCATGGTCTATTTTTTTTATTTGTTTAAAGCATATTTGTAATTGATCATTGAAGCCTTTTTATAATGGCTGCTTTAAAGTCCTTCTCGGTTAATTTGAATATCTGATTTGTCTCAGTGTTGGCATCCATCGATTGTCTCTTCTCATTCCAGTTGTAATTTTCTTGGTTCTTGGTATGATGGGTAATTTTCCACTGTGCCAGACATACTATTTAAATCTTGTGTTGTAGCAAGCAGTCACTCTGTCTGGGCTCGGCACATAGGCCCTGGTCTACTTTGTGGCTGTAGAATGAAATCACAGTTTAAGAATCTGTTGTTTTACTTGGTCTGTTTGGTTTATATGGCTCTACTGGGGCTTCTGCTGATCCTTGCTGGTGCTAATTGTAGGACAATAAAATGTGTTCTTCTAAGCCCCCAAGTGTGTGGTAATTTGTTGTAGCAGAGAAAAGAATCCAATAGAGTCTGTGGGAGTTATAGGCACATACGAGTTTGAGAGAATGTGTGGGATAGGAGGGCAGTAAGAACAGTCACGTTTCTGTGCACGCTGCTCACTCTGCTGCTCCCCCTCTTTGCCTGATAACTCACCTGGGTCCTTCAGGATTCAGTTTGGGGGGCATCTGCTGCCAGAAATCTCTGACTACTCATCTCTCCCCAAAGCTGACTTGGGCACTTCCTTTAGATGCTCTGTTGAATCCTGGGTATATAATGTAGCATTTTTCATTTTACATTGTGACTGTTTGCATATACATGACCCATCCTCTAGACTGTGGAAGAACTACTCTGTTGTTATGCCTAAGGAAGTGCCTGGCAGATGGACTTCACTGAATAAATGTTTATCTATTAAATTATTCAGTCTGAGTGGCAAGGCAGAGTATTCCTCAGAAGTACTTGACATATCTACTCACTTTCAGGAGCAAGCTACAAAAATCATTACTGCAAGGTATTCTTTGTAGCTCTCTGATGATTCCTTATTTATGACTATTGCTAAGCATTTGCACTAGAGATATGGCTCCTATAAGGACCTTCTGATATTTCCAATGATCCCGAGCTAAATGGTCTTAGTAGTTGCACTACACAAAAAGTATCCCAACAAAAATGAAGAAACTGAGGCTCAATAAAATTTAATGGCTTGCTCATATCATGGATCTGAGACTCAAATCCTTGTCTCCTGGCTGTGCTACACTGTGTTTTGAATGAGTCATTCCTTCCCTTTCCAGCCGCCCCTCTGGCTAGGGTCTGCCCCAGCCCTTCATCCTCTGCTTTAGTCATTGGTGACTGTTCCCTAATTGTGAATGGCACTCACATCCAGTTCTGCCTTTAGACCCAGCTGAAAATGTAAAAATACTTGGGAATTGGCAGCATGCTTTATGTCTTCTTCCAGAAAATATAAATTGGCAGGAAGAAATTTCTCTTACTTAAAAGTTTTTTCTAACTATAAAAGGAATTTTGTAGAAAATTTAGAAAGTAACAGAAATGTATGAAGATGAAAACTAATATCACCATTATCTTGCCGTCTATAAGTACCTCCTTCCCCTCCAGTTTTATTGGAAAATAACTGACATACATCACTGGATACACTTGAAGTGAACGGCAAAATGATTTGATTGATATGTATTGTGAAATGATTACTGCAATAGGCTCAACTAACATCCATCGTCTCATAAATACACAATATAAAGAAAAGACTGACATCTAGTTTTAGTATTTTAGATCTATTTCCCTTTTTCCTGTTCCTGTTTTTCTATTCCATGCATTTTAATATGTGAAATGAGATAAGAAAACATTTATTCTCTTTTCACCGATATTATACCATAGTTTTTTATTTCATTAGTGATTATTCAAAAACATTTCATTCCAGCAAATGAAGATACTAGAATTTATTTAATCATTCCACAATTTTGGACATTTGCGGTATTTCCAAGTTGTAACCTATTATATGTTGAAAGAATGCATTAGTACATAAAGGTCAAATCACTTTTCTGACAATTTCCTAAGACCAGTGTCTCACAAAAGAAATTAGTGAATCACAGAACATGAACGTTGTATTTCATAGTTTCCTATTGCTAGCACTTAAAACAGCACTTACTCACTATCTCACAGATCTGTTGGTCCAACTGGCTCAGCAGCCAGCGCTCTGCTTAGGGCACTGGCTGTGCCCACTACTCATCTGCTTAGGTTTCTCAAACCGTAAGTGAGGGTGTGAGTACCCTGGGCTCCTGTTTGGAGGCTCAGGGGGAGAATCACTGTGGCTCATTTAACTTGTTGGCAAAATTCATTTCCCTCTCAGTTTCCATGTGGTCTCCGCCATTCTCAAGAAAGTAATGGTGAGTGGAGTCCCTCTCATGCTTTGAATCTTTCTAAGGTCAGCTGAAGAAATCAGGTGGTTTTCCCACTATTATAAGATTTGTACTTCAATTGTATTGGTGGCGTCCAATTTCCTATGTAAGGTAACATATTCTCAGGTTCTAGGGATTCTGATGTGAACATACTTGTGGGGTGGGGACATTGTGCCTGCTACAGACATTTTCAGGAACCTTTGTAAGTGTCACAGGAATACTGTCCCAATACGCAGAGCCAAGATTTCTGCCACCAGCGTGGAGTGGGAGCGCTCAGTGCCCACACCCACTTGGATGTCTTTGACTCACAGTGAGGTCAAGCTTTGAAAATACTCATTAACCAATCACTTTTCTTCTGATATCATGTCCATCACCCATTCTGCTATTGGATTCTCAGTATTTCCCTTACTGATTTTTATTACCTTTTCATACTTTAAAGATATATTGCTCTTCTTTTGCAGTAGGTAGCTTTTAAAGATTACATATTCTTTAAGGTTCGGGATGCTTCACTGCTGGTGCGTAGTGAGGGGCATTCATCACTGCTTCAGGGTCCCCTCCACTGTGTCTGCTTTCCAAGGAGCCACCCAGGAGTTCTTCCCAGAATGTCCACAGGTTGTTTTGACTCTCACCTGAAGTTTTTCATTTTGATGTGTGATGTGAAGACTCTAAACATTTCTTTTTTCAATCAGTTTCTTAAATACTGCCCATGAAATAATTAATGCAAAACTTTTACTGGGAAAAGATAGTCACAAGTATGTCTGCTGCTGAAGCAAAGGCTGTGCGTCCTGCTTCTGCACATGAAGCAAAAGGCAGAGTCAAGGGAGGACGGCAGAACTTCCAGTGTGGTAAATAAGAACCAGACGAAGTCATTTCTCCTGTTCCTCTTGTATATGTTTGTCACAAGGGCTGTGAAAACTAACAAAGTGCATCACCAGTAGCTGATATGGGTTTTTGAGATCCTGGGCCTGTCTGTGTAGCACTGGGTCTCAACCAAGATTCAAAGTGATTTAGAAGAAGTTATTTTAAATCAAGTATCTATGTAAAACAAGAGCTAGATTAGCGTACATTAATAAGCTAACTACAAGGACCCCTTTCCCCCAAAAAGAAGACAAAGACTCTTACCTACAAATTTGAAAATCTAAGCACTAATGATGACAATACCATTCCAATTAATCTTATTCTAGGAAGATGGGAATGGCAGCATTTCAAGCCATAAAGACCTGGCCCCAGACAGATGTGATTGAAACACCCTTAGGAAAATGAATAGGTGTGCCATAGCCTGAGAAAATAGATTTGCAGTCTGACAAAGGACATATATCCAGGATATATAAAGAATTCTGACAAATCCACAGTAAAAAGACAACCTAACTTTAAAAATAAGCAAAATATTCAAACATACTTTAAAAAAGGAGACACGAGTGGGCATGAAACACAAGGGTGTTGCCAACACTAGTTATCAGGGACTAAAAATGAAAATCACAATGAGATACCATTTCACACTCACTTGATACAAGGCCACGTGAGGAGCAGCTGAAAGTGGTGGAATCTCTCTGGAGCACTATGTGGAGTCTCAGGAAGTTAAGCACACACTTACCGTGTGACCCGTCGCTCCCACTAATTGTCCATTTCCATCCAATCCTCAGCCCTCGCATGTTGCTTTCCTTTCTTCCACATCTTCCCCATTTTTATTTTACTATTCTCATGATTCTTTTAGTGAAAAGAATCTCTCTTTCCACCTCAAATAAATTCTCTCTCATTAATCATAAAGACTCATTTCTTCCACATTTATTCTAGGAGGTGTATTTGTGATGACATAAAGGTGATCAAAGATTAGCTGTGTATTTTGCCTAAATAAGAGGGCAACTGTTTTTGACAGCTATAGATGTTAGTTATATGTCAAGAGTAACAGTGAAAATAGAACCTACACCAACTTAAGAAAGATAATATGTCGATTTAAAGTGTTTTCTTATACAAATAATTCATATTCTTCAACAATAGAAAGAAAATCACATCACCGTCATTTGAAAAGTTCATTTATTATATACTAATATACACTTTCTGTAATAAAAAAGCCTCCCAATACGCTGAACCATCTTACAAATGAAATAAGAAAATAAAAATTTCATCTGCTTATAAATGGGGTTAAATTAACTAGTGCAAGATAGATGCGTACGCCTGCCCTGCAGTCTGTGTGAACTCGTCCTGAAGGGGCCACGAGAAAGCGGCCGTGCTCCGCCGGCCGGCACTGCGCTGCTTCTCTCGGATGCCTACGTAACCACACATGGGGGTGTTTTCAAGTTAGTCATTGGAAGTGTGGAGCATTCAAAATATATACAGATGTTACAGTTTTCCATTTGGGGGGATTAATCTTTGATATTTACATTTAAATATATTCAGATCAAACATTTTTTAACACTCAGGAAGTACCTTTTCCACTTGCTATCTCTTTAGATGAAGGAAAATGTACCTTAAAATGCTATTTGGCAATTTTTTCCAATAATAGTAACTTAAAAGTTATGATAGTTTCTAGTAATGCTCAATTTTTATAAAAAGTGCACCATTTTATATATTGCGCCCCTAGAAAATAATATATAAAACAAACACACACTTTCTTAAAGCACATTGCAGAAAAACAATTGAAATGCGATTTAATATTATCATACTTATAAGATACTTATATTTCATACCTGACTTTACTAACATATAAAATATATAACAAATGTTCTTGCTCCTAATTTGAATAAAAAAGTAGCAAACTCAATTTCCTGTATATTGTAGAATTGAGCAAGAATGACAGTCTGCTTCTCTTTGTAGTGTTAGCACTTTTACTTTTATGGAGAACCACTAAACATTATATTAAATGGCAAATGGATGTCAGCAAATGCCTGTGTAAGATACTATGAACTAAATGCTATTTTAGATATGCTAAATTAAATGAACATTAGTATTAGTAATTACTTGCAAGTAAGAACTTACTTTCTTGTAAATCATCATGATGCTATTGTAAACATTGAAGAGCATTACTGAACTATATACAACTTGGGTTCTAAATTTAAAATATCCTCAATAGACAGATACATACAAATGGATGTTTGAGTCCATCAACTTAATTCCCTGCCCCCACCTCAAATAATATAAATGTTTTGACTATAATGAGAGAAAAACTACACATGTAAAAAATAAAAATCAAATGTACCATACACTAAAATTCTGAAAACTACAGAATAAGATTATATACATAAACACATAGCAATCACAGTTTCCTGCACTGAATGTTTATCAAATAAAAATGTATCAATACTGGGTAGTACACCTCCACATGAAATTGTGGTCTTCTAAAAATTCTAAATGAGAATGGAAGACGAGAGGGAGAAGCATTGTTCAATGATAAAAGAGGAACAAGAGGACGGAGAATAACATTAAAAAGCCAATGCCTCCAGAACAGACAGTTTAGTTATAAGCATTATTTTTGTTGTTGCTCTATAATTTAAATAAACCCCCTCTCTTAACATCTACAGAAATAGCTAAATGAAGAAGTCACTAATCCAATGTTACAAACAGAATTGGCGAAATATTCTTTTACTGTTGATGATAAGATATTCCAGCCTGGTGTTTGATCATTCATGTGCCTTACTGGGACAGTTCACAAGACATGCCTTTTGCCTTCCATTGTTAAATAGACCCAGAGTATTTGGTGCAAGACTAGGGGAAGGTATTAACTGGTGATAGCTTTTCCACCAGGGCATTTTGTTTGATGTTCTGAGAATGCAAGTATTTGGTACTTTGGGAAGGAGGAGAGGAAGAGGGAGGGAATTATCCAATAACCATGATACTCACTACCCGTATTCTTCTGCTTATACAGCAACAAAAATACATCATCTTATTCACCTCTTGCAAAACTGGGGTAGAAATGCACACCACAAATTTTAAACACATACACAGTCATTCTTGACAAAAATGATAATTTCCTCGTCTGAAGGTGCCTGGTAATATTGCTAGTAAACGTCTTTGGAATATTCTTGTTATTTCCTATGAATAATATCCCACTACTTGGGGCAAAATCATTCACATGTCTTTTGGAGCATAATTTGCAATCACTTCCAGTAGAAAAAGAAGGTATTTTTTCTTTGGGTTAGTGATGTTTGGAAGTTGGGGGGTTGTAAATCCAGTCGATTACAATGAGCGCCATGCTTCCGCTCATGAAGACGATGCCAACCACGAGGAAAATCAGAGCCTGAAAGGCAAAGAGAACTGTTAGGGGCACAGAAACAGCACACTGTTCACCAAACAGCACTCCGTTTTGCACAGTCAGTGGTGTTATTCTTACAGCTCAGACATCCATGCCTAGCAAGCAGTTCAGTCAATTTAGAACCCTAGTTGGGGAAAGAGGGTGAATACACTGGGCAGATTGAACTCAAGTGTTCAAAATACAGTAATGGTTCATTGATGTGGTACAGAAAAAAGATGGGATACCCCGTGACACCCTTTCCCTGTTACATTAAAAATCAAGTAACAGAAAACAATTTAGTGACCCAGGGAGTGCTCACAATGTTGTAGGTGAAAACGGGCAGGTCATAAACAAGTAGCATGTATGATATAATCAAAATTTATAAAGAAAACCAATAAAAATAAAATCCTAATACATGTTGCATATTCCTTGGGGGGAAAACAAAGTGTGTGTGTGTGTGTGTGTGTGTGTGTGTGTGTGTAATACAATGTTTAAGAATTTTAACAGTAAAAACAGCCTGATATAGTACCACACAGATCAACCTTCTAATTCTATATATGAAGGAAGCAGCCACTGATTTTTTTTTTCAGTAGAAAGAATCCAGGGTATAATTTTACTGTCTTTTACATGTGATGAAACTGAAAATGGGTATCTCAGACAGAACAAGTAACTTGCCAAGGTCACATTGTTATAAAAGTCCAAGAAGGACGGACGACATAGAGTAGAAATCCAGGGGTGAGATGAAGGGGGGACCTTTCGATGCCAGACTCTCCGCAGTGCCTAAACAGTCGGGGAGGTGGGTGACTCCCAGGCAAAATCCGGGGTAATTTGGTCAAAGGTATTCTTTCCAAGCCTTAATATAAAACTTCATTAAGCAGCCACTGATAATATTCAATTACTGGAAAAACAATGATTTCTAGTATATTTTCTATAGTTTTATTATGGAGAAGAAATACCTACTCTCTAGCTTAATGAAACTACATTTTATATATAAAGAGGTTGACTGGAAAACACATGCTTCCATTCTGGACCTCAGTCCACACCAGAGGACGACAGGTAACTGTGGAGGAGAAACAAAAGCAGTGTCTTTACTTTTGGCCTTACAGACATATGGATATGGCCAAAGTGTTTATTTAAATTATTTTATAGCACTGTTAGGGAGGCTAATTCCTTCCTGCGCAATTCACTGTAGATAGTGTGGCAATAGCTGAGTGGTGGAAACTGGTATGTGTGCTGCCGGTGGGAAAACTCCGTCAGCCTTTGACAGGTGGGGAGAACTTAACACAAGATATTTGACATTTGAACAGAAGAAATCCAGGAATCTTCTGGGTACCCCTCTTTCTCTCCAGCTCATCTATAATTTTTCATTCTTGTTCTTTGATTCAGTTTTTTGAACCATGTATATTTTCTGGTTTATTCCAAGTTGTTAAACAATGACTTCTAATGGGGGAAATTGCAAGCCTTACTTACCCCAACCTTTTGGGGTGACCGAAGAGGTTCTTTCTTGACTAGTTTAAGATAAAAAGCTGCTGGGAGAATGAAAATCAGCATAGTGGCCGAAGAAGCGCCTGGGAAGAGAAACACAGGGCAGGTCAAGCGGCTTACGGAGAAGGCCTGGTGCAGCTCGGCAGAGACCAAGGGCATGCACTTTGAACACACCACGTCCAAAGCTACCCGCATCTTAGCACTGAGAGCACCATAGGTTCTCTTGCCTGCTTATTCAAAGGAGATAGAGAGGTTCATAAAGAAGATTAAAATGTACCTAACATCATAGCTGCATACTATGTATGCATAAGCTATAGTCATTAATAAAACAGCTGGTTGTCACACATGAACAGGAATCTAGTAATGCTGTAAACACCTATGAAGGAGGCAGAACTCATCACACACCCTTCCTATCTCCTAACTTTTCAATGGGCTTACACCCAATGTTTAGAAGTTTCATATGGTACTGGATATTTCAAGTTGGAATAATCCTTCACATCAACAGAATAAAGAAATTAACTATGTCAACAGGCCACACAGTAAAGGGAAATACATGTTTTATAAAATGTCAATCTTTTCCTCCTCCGGAGATATCCTTACTGCTCAACTAATTCTCACAGACCCAAGAGAGCATCCCATAGGTACAATCTACCTTCCTCACTTTCTGATGCAGAGTTAGGACCTAAATGCAAATCCTGGGTCTCAGGTATGTGACTTGCCTTCCATGGGGCTCAGTTTCCTCGTCTGTTAGAAAAGGACTAGATGACCAATAAGGTAGCTTTCGGCACTAACATTTTCCCATCCTGAGAATAACTTCCAGTGTCACCTGGGAGGGAGGGAAGGTGACAGCTAGAGTCCCACTGGACTCCCAGGAATCCTGTGAGCCTGAGACAGGCGGGGATCCTTGATCTCCCAGCAGAGGCTCCCTGTCTGCTATTTAAGGAGCTTGGGTCAACTAAATAAATAGGTGAAGGGATTAAGAAGCGCAAACTGGTAGTTATAAAAAAGCCATGGGGATGTAAAACACAGCATAGGAATACAGTCAGTAATATTGTAATAACTGGGTATGGTGCTGGGTGGGAACTGGAAATACTGGGAAACCACTGTGTAAAGTATGAGATTGTCCAACCACTATGCCGTGCACCTGAAACCAATGCAAAAATAATATTGAATGTAACCTGTAATTCAAAAATAAAACTTAAAAACTATAGAAAAACAAAGCCTCTCTGAAACTTACCTATGAATCCAAAGATGTATTTTATAGTTGGCACAAGGATGACCAAAACATTATTAAGCGCAAGCAGCATGGCTGCAATCAGGAAATGTCTTATCCAGCTGAAGGGTCTTCTGGGAAATAACAATGTGCTCACTGAGGTACGAATCTGCAACAAGGAAGTTCAAAGGCAAGGTCACAGCTTTGTTTTCAACTTAATTATTTCGAATATTCTCATTGCTCTGGAGCATTTTCTTCTTTTTAGATTGAATTTATTGGGGTGACATTGGTTCACAAAGCCATACGGGTTTCAAGTGCACAACTCGACAAAACATCTTCTGCACACAGCATAGCGTGCCCATCGCCCCAGTCGAAGTCTCTTTCTGCCCTCGTTCTGCACCCCCTTGGTCCACCTCCGCCCTGCCCCCCGTTCCCTCTGGCTATTACCACACTGTTGTCTGTGTTTTGTGTTGTGTGTGTGTTTTTTGGTTAATTCTCTCACCTTTATTCATCTGGTCCCCTACCCACCTCTGACCACTGTCAGTCTGTTCCATGAGTCCACACCTCTGTTCCTACTCTTGTTTGTCAGATTATTTTGTTCATTAGCTTTCACTCAGGAGTGAGATTATACGGTGTTTGTCTGTCTCCGACTGGCTCGTTTCACTCAGCATAATAATCTGTTCAGCATCTTCTTTGTTTCTCCCAGAATAGATCTTGATGCTGATTTTTTTTAGAACTTTTTTATTGTGGTAAAATATACATACAATTCACCATCTTAAACATTTTTAAGTGTATAGTTCAGAGGTATTAAGTAAATTCATATTGTTGTGCAACTTTGATGCTGATTTTTTATGTTATTTTTCCTTGATATATTTATCTTGTGCTCAGTTCCTCAGCTTTCAGAATTTTTTCTTAAAACTAATCTCAGTCAGAAATAGGTAAAATATCATATAAGAGGTATAATTCAGAGATATAGTAAAACCCTTATTGATTTCTAATTATGTCTCATCAGACCGGATCACATGTTAAGGGGTGAGCACTGAACTGATTTCCTTGGAATTGCAAATGAAATTTTCACAAATCTGAAATTTGTGAAATTTTAATTTTGGATTGTACTTTTTTCCATGTGACATTTTAAAATATAATACTCTTTGTGTTTACTCCTTTCTCTCTCTCCTCTTTTATCACCCCACCCCCAATTATAAATTATAAATGCACAAAAGCAAGGAATTAATAACATTAACATTCCTTCAAGTTTCTAGTTTAGAGTCTTGTGCACAGCAGGCACTCAATAAATGTTGAACTAAATTAAGCAGAATGAATCTTCCCCCTCCCTTCAGAATCCTTGACAGATTTCAGCCCTATTTTAACAACCGAAATAAGTGGGTGAGAGGTCGAGAGAGTCTCCTTTCCCAGCAGCAGCCGCTCAAATTACTCTGATGTAACTGGATAAAAAGGTCCCTGTGGGCGGAGGGCAGGAGGGCCAGTCCTGTATGAGCAGCTTAACAAAGTTGAATACAGTCTTATCTTTGGGATTGTTTAGAAGACACTTCTGACTTAGTGCAATTAGTCTATGGGCTTTTCAGTAAGTGAGCACTTCACCTAAGCTGGGACTTCACACTTTTAGAAGTGCCGGGATTCACTTTCACTTTAAAATTTTATTTCTGAAGTCTCTTGAGGCATGGAGATGGGAATTTACTTAAAGGAGAGAACATGTACAATGTAGTATTTTGAAACGCGTGTATGAATGACAAAAACTTCTAACTGAATTGCTTGCAGTTTCCAATGTGACATTCCGTTCATTCCACTCCACCAAAAATTAAAGCCATCTGTTCGGATTTAAAAGGCAATTTCATTTCCAGAATGGCAAACCAGAGAGTCTCTGGAAATGGTTTAAGGGAGACTTTGTAACAGATTTTAAAAATTGGATTAGCAAAAATCATGAAAGCCATTGTGAAAAGGACTGAGGAAGGCAAATGCCTTGATTTGTTTTTCCAGCAGACTCTAAATTCTACATTATGTCCTACAGTTGGTTCTTACTTAATAATATCCCACTGGTCTAATTAGTAGGGTTAAAATAAGCTTTCTATGGTGCATATATGGTGTTTAAGTGTTTATTTGTCTGAAAGTGCTAAGTTTCTAGAATGAACAACTAGAATATAGGTTATTTTCAGGCAGAGGTCACATCTATGTTTTTTTAGTCATTTGTCAAAATAATGCCTTTAACTCAGTAAGCTGAATTAGAGGCAATCCTACATGTAGAATATAGGATTCTGCATTAGGATTGTACACAGAGGTTTCTAACGGTCAGATGGCTCCCAGAAACATGAAGGTTTAGGCCAGTGAGGTAGGGGACATAAAGTTTATAGGAATAGTGGTCAGAGTAAATGGCGGGTGCTTGCTCCTCCTAGTGAATAAGGAATAACAAAACCTTGAACAGGACTTCTGGCCGAGATGGAGGCATAGGTGGAAACACTGTCTCTCCTTGCACAACCAAAATTAAGGACCACAAAGATATAGAAACAAAAACAAAACCAGAACACACAGTTGAACTGTACGAAAGTCTGACAACCATTCCACCAGACTGGTAAGAGTGGTGGAGCCGGCAGCCAGCGGAGAGGGATCGAGGCAGGAAAAGGTGGTGGCTGCCAGACCCTGGAGCGCAAGGCAGTTGGCTGACCATGGTCACACATTTGCGCGCAGATAAACCAGGAAAAAGTGGGCAGTGGGACAGATCCTGCAACCCAGGGACCCAGCCACAGGAAATAAAGCCTAAAAGCACCAATTGAAAAGGTGTCGAGAGAGACTCCCAGCCTCACAGGAGAGTTTGTTGGAGAGACCCACAGGGTCCTAGGACATATACAAGCCCACCCACCCGGGAACCAGCACCAAAAGGGCCCAATTTGCTTGTGAGAAGCCGCAGAGGAGATTGAAATCTGAGAGAGAGAGAGCAGAACAAGCGCCATTGCTCCCTCTCTAACCCTGCCCCACATACAGCCTCACAACCCAGCAACTGGGTTGCCCCACCCTGGTGAACACCTAAGGCTCCGCCCCTCATACATAACAGGCATGACCAGGCCAAAAAATTATGGCTCAAATGGAAGAACAAATCGAAGCCCCAGAGCCAATACTTTTAAGTGACCAAGAGATAGCCAACCTATCAGATGCACAGTTCAAAACACTGGTGATCAGGATGCTCACAGAACTGTTTGATTTTGGTTGCAAATTAGGTGAAAAAATGAAGGCTACATTAAGTGAATTGAAGGGAAATGCACAGGGAACCAATAGTGATGGAAAGAAAACTGGGGCTCAGATCAATGGAGTAGACCAGAAGGAATAAAGAAACAACCAAATAGAAAAGAATAAATGAACAAAAATTAAAAAAAAAACAAAAAACGAGGAGAGGCTTAGAAACCTCCAGGACATCTTTAAATGTTCCAACATCCGAATTATAGGGATACCAGAAGGGGAAGAGGAAAAGCAACAAGTGGGAAACTTATTTGAACAAATAATAAAGGAGAACTTCCCCAATCTGGCAAAGGAAATAGACTTCCAGGAAGTCTGAGAAGCTCAGAGAGTCCCAAAGAAGGTGGACACAAGGAGGAACACACCAAGGCACATCATAATTACATTAGCCAAGATGAAAATGAAGGAGAGAATTCTAGAAGCAGCAAGAGCTAAGGGGACAGTCACCTACAAAGGACTGCCCATCAGACTGTCAGCTGATTTCTCAAAAGAGACCTTACAGGCAAGAAGGGGCTGGAAAGAAGTATTCCAAGTCATGAAATCCAAAGACCTACATCCAAGATTGCTCTATCTAGCAAAGCTTTCATTTAGAATGGAAGAACAGATAAAGTGCTTCTCAGATAAGATCAAATTGAAGGAGTTCATCATCACCAAGCCCTTATTGTATGAAATGTTAAAAGGATTTATCTAAGAAAAAGGAGTTAAAAAATATGAACAGTGAAAGGATAGCAAACTCACAGTTATTAACAACCACACCTAAAAAAAAAGCAAACTAAGCAGACAGCTAAATCAGGAGCAGAGTCATAGAAATGGAGATCACATGGAGGGTTAGCAACAGGGGAGTGAGAGGAGGAGAAGGGTGGAGAAGGTACAGAGAATAAGTAGCACAGATGGTGGGGAAAAATAGATAGGGGAAGGCAAGAGTAGTATGGGAAATATAGAGGCTAAAGAACTTACGATACATGGATGTGAACTAAAGGTGGGGAATGTGGGTGGGAGGGGGTGTGCAAGGTGGAGGGGAATGAAGGGGTGGAAATGGGACCACTGTCATTGCACAATCAATAAAATGTATTTAAAAAAAAAACAACCTTGAACAGAACTGAGGGTACAGAGAGCTGCCAGTGCCTTCCTGAAGACGGCAACCAGGCAAACAGGGAGACAGCAGGCTGCTGGTGATGGTAGAGGTAGAGGTGGAAAAAATAGAAGGAAACTTGCAGGTCATTCCATGTTAAAACGCAACCTTGAGAAGTGAACCTGGGATCAAAAGCTCCTCAGCAATGCTGTTTACCTATGTCAGGATAGAGGCCACTTTGGCCAATTACCCACAAAGCACTGCCTGCTATTCCACTTATCTAAGTGCCCTTTCCTCCACAGACACAAACTGATAAGAACCTGGGAATATAGGTCAGACGCTGTGAGGTGTGGGGAGAGTCCCCAGTAACAGCCATGGCGTTTGACTCAGAATGATTCCAGAAAAGTTCTATGCAGCTCTAGAGAAAGTGTTCTGAACAAGAGCCTCTTGGGAGGTGCTACGTTGGAATGGGGGGACCTAATGTCAAGGTCAGAAATGACATGGGAGTGTACAAAGGGGGAGCCTTAGGTCTGAATTCTACCAGAAGGGAATAAATCACAGTATTACTTTGTAGGATTGCCTGGGACAATACCTGTGGATCACGATTCGATTCCAGCTTTCGTAGCAACGTCTGCCATGTTTCTATGCCTACACCTATGGACACTTCAGAACAGGAGATCTGAAGGCAACGTGCCTAAAAGAATAACTGTACTATGGTCAAGTAAAATAAAAATAGCCAGAGAACCTGAGACAGGATCTCTTTTTTGTAAGCAGTGGCAGGTGGAACTTGAGCTTCTGTTCTTAATAAACCTGTTAGGATTACCTGTTTTTCTGTTTTTCGTGGTGCTGTGTGAATTCTACTACCTACAGGGAAGCGTAGGTAACGTGACATTATTAGTCTGAGGGGAGGAGGGGTGATTCTAACAGGAGATGCTGCTGTTGTATCATCTCCCTTCCCCGACTCAGGAAGAGAAGAGAAATGCTGGATGGCTGGGGAAAAGCAGAGTCTTAATTCACTTAATTTATTCATACATTCAACCAACATTTCAAGCTGTCACTATGGGCCTTTTACTAAGAAGAAAAAAGCCAACCTGATGAGAGGAAAAGGATATGATAAATGAATTAATCAAAAGAAAAACCGTCCAACCAACCCACAGAAACAAAACCCTTTTATCTTCCTGGGCTTCTGAGAAAGAGATCCCAGTTATATGTTGAAAAGAGGATAATACCAACCCCTCCCTAAAATTGACATATTTTAATCCAGATTAGGTTTTATTTGCTTGTTTGTTTTATTATTAGTATGGGGGTATCGAGATAAAGTAAATAAACTTCTCACAGGTCAAGAGTCTCTTGATACAAAGGAACCTGTCAGGAGAACCATGCTGTGACTCAGCACTTGACACCTAGAAAATCTTGGCTCTAAGACTGTAAGAAACAAACAAAAACACCAGTAACAACTTTTCTGCCCCTTTGGGGGAAAAGTGTCTGAATGTAGCCCTGTGGCACTGACTGGGACAAGGAGGCTGGATTCGCTTCCTTGTCATCCATCCGTCACGTCCACAGAGGCTCTGTTCATTCAGCCCAGACCCTCAGCCAAGCTGGGACTGGTGACGAATGTCAGCAAGGAGAACGGTCTATGCAGTTGCCGGAAAGGGGAGTTGGTACATCTCCAGAAAAGGCAGGATTCACTTGGAGACCATTTTCCTTAGCCATCTTTGCTAAGACTACCCTACGCCAGTCTTCGTGTACTTCCCTAACTTCCAGGGACTTACCGCCCAGGGAAATGTGGACAAGTAAACAGAGCATCTCAGTGTGACACTGTGAGAGCAAAACAGAGTTACATGCACAATGTTTCATAAAAAGCTAAGGCTGGGTAATGAAGGATAGCAGTTAATCATTTTTCTGAACTTTGTAATGGTCTGTTTTGGTTCTAATGGAT
Organism: Artibeus jamaicensis; assembly: GCF_021234435.1. Classification (NCBI taxonomy): domain Eukaryota; kingdom Metazoa; phylum Chordata; class Mammalia; order Chiroptera; family Phyllostomidae; genus Artibeus; species Artibeus jamaicensis. The sequence continues at coordinate 46,695,566 of NW_026521486.1, forward strand.
GTCGAATGGGGGTATTTCCAACCTATGGTCAGATCTGAGCCAGTGCCTTACCTATGACACAGGGAAGAATGCCTACGGGAATGTCAGCGTAGTTCGTGTAGAGGTGAAAAGGTCGTCAGTAAGCGAAAGGCTGAGTTGTACTTTCCATTGTCATGATCCAGCCCTCGGTGTCACGCCTGGAGCACCGCAGTAGTTCAACTGCTGCTGACTAGCAGTGTGAGCACAGCCAAGCCTGTTATCTCCCGAGACCACGACTTGAAAGCACTACAGTTGGCATTTGTGAATAAAGCCATACAGAAGCACATACCAGCCTTCTCTGATACAATGCTTTGGTTGCACAGTGATGTATCTACCGTGCCCCCAAATTTAGTTAGTACTATCTTTACACACAGAAAGGAGAGCTCTGATATTCTTTTCCCAGTGACGTCGTTTGCTTAGAAATGTGCCCCTGTAATACACTTTCTGTCCACAGCTGTCTTCTGCCCTGTACCCACCAAGGAGTGGACTGTGGGCTAAAGCTATGTGCATGTCATTTAAAATATTTTCAGATGTATGAGAGGCAAGACATTATTTAACAGTAAATATTAGCCAACAGAGTAATAAGGATCTGATTTCATGCAGTCATGAAAAAGGAATGTGCCAAAAAATATTTCAGGACACAAACTGCATTTAAAGTGACCACAGAGTCATTATATGACCAGTCCTCATATGCTTGGCCCTGTATGGAACATTCCGTACAGGACAGTGCTGGTTACTGTGTCGCTTATTTCTTCCCCTAAAATGAATGAGTAAATTCAGTGTTTGTGAAAGGAGAAAAGCTGGCAGGAGAGCGCAGACCCATGTTTATCCATAGGTGGTGGTTTTAACTCACACAGTCCAAATCTCCACAACCAGCCCTGCTCTGTGATCCCAGAGAAGCTGACGTCAATGGTAAATGCCAAGGAGAGTCGCTGCATTGAGGACACGTGTCAGTTTGGGCGGCAGGAGAAGAGATATATGATGGGTAATATCACGTTTTCAAGAAGTTTGGTTTTAGGATGTAATTTACTTAACATAAATCCCCTTTTCATTAGTCTTCAAGGAATTAAATAAGGTGCCTTGTGGACGTTGTTGTTACGCAGTAAACCGGGGGGAAGATGAAATGCCTTCAAAACTATGGTGAAAATGTAATATGACTCACAAGTTATTGTGGTTTTGGCTTTCAAGAAGTGATATGAACTCCCCCTCATTTCTACTAACCCACAAAATGGAGGCTCAAGATCTGTTTTTTAAATTTGAATTTAAAAATAAATTTCTGTCTCAGTAAGGCTGGAAAATAAATAAAAATGAATTTCATGATTTTTCTCTACACTCCAAAAGCACGACAAAAAAATTTGCTCTATTTACATATTAAGTAGTCAATTTTAAGTGGCTCCAAGTAGTTGTGGGGGGAATGGAGACAACTGTACTTGAACAACAATTAAAAAAACAAAATAACGTCTGCAGGCATTGCAAATGCAAACTCACATTATAATTAAGTCCATATCAAGTCAGAACATATGTACTAATCTACAGAGTCAAGCAGGATTCTTTCCTCAAAGCTCCATGTACTTACCGGGAACAGGACGATGGGCACAGTTAGCGTTACTGCCACAAGGACTGCCAGGCGAACCATGAGGAGAGGGGTGTCGAAGGTATACACTTTGATGTAAGCGTGAAGTAGTTCATCTTCAACTTCCCCTACAAAGCGGAGGAATAGAAAGAGTTCATTTGGTGCTGTCAAGGCGTTACCAATTACTTGTGTCAATATTCTATAGAGGGAACATAGTACAGTCGAAAAGATCCATGTCTGTGAATCCAGACACTTCTGTTTTCACTACGTCTCTGAGCTTATTAGCTGTGTGACCACTGAACAAAGGGGGCCTGAAGCTTGTAAGTTGCAGAAGCTGATATGAAATTGCCGAGAGGCTTCTCTAGCTCATCTGCATGGTGATAAATCTGTCTCTGCTCTACAGGAGCATCACAGAACAGACGATAGACCGAGGTGCTCAGGTTGAAGGGCATGAAAAGCCCAAGCCCCCCCCAGTTGTCCCTCACATCCTGTCACCCACTTTCTGCCCCTACCTGCCCAGCCAGCCTTGAGGCAGCTTCTCCTAACCCAGTAGGGAAACCCTAGGACAAATGATCTCTAACATTTTTTCAAGCTCAACAACTGTGACTGCATGGCAACACTGATACACTGATACATTTGGACTTTTTCAAGTTCTTGCTTGTCTTATGAAATTCAGAGTCAGTATAAGCAACATGCAAGGATGAGTTAGTACGATTTTTACAAAGTTTCCCAATGAATATTGCTTTAAGAAGCTACCCTCCTGAAACTCACATTTATTCAGAATTTCAGGCACAAAGAGAAGCTGATAGAATGAAATGTAGTCTGATTTTCCCACTACTCCCCTCAAAATCAGACAAAGGTAGATAAAAAAATACCTTCAGTGGTACTGACCTGACTTTCATTAACTTACAACCAGCAAGGAGTTAATACCCAAGTAAAGCAAGTACCTGGTTAGTAGCCAAATATTAGTCAAGTCGAATAAAATTCAATCACAGGATGATCCCTCTCCCCCAGTCTTTTCCTCCCAACTTGTCTTGCAATCAATTTAATTTTCCAAGTCATTTGGAAGAATGCAAAAAGTTAAGTTTATACAAAAAGTATATATATGTTGGTCACACTGATTATCGGGGACACATGCCAGCAGCTCCATGCTCGACCCCCTGGAATTTGTCCACGAGGCCGCGCTTCCTGGAAGGGAATAGCGGTCCTACTCCCTTCTGCGTCCTGCTAAGATGCCGCAGAGGAAATGTTTTAGGCATTATCTAATGTGACCATAGTCACATTTTGTTTTGATAGTACATTCCCAGATAGAAGGGAATTCTGTCGTGTAACTTTCTTTCTTTAGGAAACCATTCACTATAACAAAATAGAATGGGATGAGAAAAAATAATCCTAATGCTCAAAGCCCTCAGATTCAGCTCGACTGGTAACTAAGAAGCAGGCTCCAACTCAGCAATGTTGTATTTTTTCTGCCATTTGCTTGATAGTTTTCAACATGCAATCAGATTCACTCTTATTGCCTCTAGCCTGAGACAGACTAGGGAGTCAAGCCAAAGAACTATCATCTACCCCAGCAGGAAAATAATTAAATTTGAGGAATCTTTTAAATACAATGTGTATGGATTTTCAGATTGTTGTAACTGGTTAGCCAAGCTGGTTCAGATCCCATTTTCTTTCTTTCTTTCTTTCTTTCTTTCTTTCTTTCTTTCTTTCTTTCTTTCTTTCTTTCTTTCTTTCTTTCTTTCTTTCTTTCTTTCTTTCTCTCTCTCTCTCTCTCTCTCTCTCTCTCTCTCTCTCTCTCTCTCTCTCTCTTCCTCCCTCCCTCCCTCCCTCCCTCCCTCCCTCCCTCCCTCCCTCCCTCCCTCCCTCCCTCCCTCTTTCTTTCTTTCTTTCTTTCTTTCTTTCTTTCTTTCTTTCTTTCTTTCTTTCTTTCTTTCTTTCTTTTTAAGATTTATTTACTTATTTATCTTTAGAGGGGAAGGGAAGGAGAGAGGGAGAGAAACATCAATGTACAGTTGCCTCTCATGTGTCCCCTGCTGGGAACTGGCCTGCAACCCAGGCATGTGCCCTGACTGAGAATCGAACTGTGATACTCTGGTTCGCAGGCCTGAGCTCAGTCCACTGAGCTACACCAGCCAGGGCCAGATCCCATTTTCTTAGATCAAGAGGTATGACTAAGATAGCATGTTAATTGAGTACTTGTATCTCCAGTCCATTCTGCTTGGGAGGGTAATTAAAAGAATGATGCCTTCCTTGGTTAATGATCAGTCAAACTAGGATTTGCAGAAAGAAAATGACTTTGGCAAAGTGACCTACCATAGAAAGTTAGGTAACCAAAGAGGGCGGCAAGCAGGTACATGACGAGCATCCCCGTGATGGAAATATTTGACACTGTTTGCATCTTCCTCCGAGACCGACTGAAAAGAAAAAGAACACTGAGTTTGTTTGTTGTTTTGAATTTATGAACAGATCGCTTTTTACAATTAAAACGAGGAAATAATGAAAGAATGTGCGTTTGTGCTACTCATTCTAAAACCTCATTTCTGGTGCAGAAACACAGCTTTAAATTTGTCTTAGGGAGTTGTGAAGGATTTGTTTCCATTTTTCTAAAACATTACTCCTTCAGTCTTCCACTTTCTGAGAAGAAGACCAGTTTGTTTCATGTTGATAAGTAAGCTTGTCTGCTGAGTATTTAGGAATATGATTAACACGAAAGTCTTAATATTTCATAGTGAGGTGGGTTAAATGAGGACAAGTACCTACTGGAACCAGCAAAGCTCTACTTCCAGGAATTCTGATATTATCACCAGGATGCTTGAAATTTTTACTTGGACAATTTCTAGGAACCGGTCTAGAAGGCACCCAGTGGCTAAAATTCAATTGTCGGGCCTCTAAAGTACCTGCTACATGTGATTTTCCAAGTAAATCAAAGACATCAAAGTACTTGAAAATTCCAAAAATTTCTTATGAGGTAAATCAGAATTTATGGGGAAAGTTATTGCTATTTGGTGAAAAAAAAAGACTGAGATTGTTGTTGTCTGGGATAAAGAAGTTGAAAATTATTATATGATCTTGTCCCTTAAAGGTAAAGAGGGAAGCTGCTCAGAGCTTCTCTATAGAGTAAAGAGTGGGCTCAGACCCGACTCACCCTATAATAGCTGCCAACACCCTCAAAGGGAAAAGGCTATCAGCGATTCATGGAATATCAGCTGGGAGAAACGAGATTGCCTAGCCAGTGTCTCCATTGTACAGACAAGACCATGAAGGTCAGATATTGGCACATCTTTGTGGTGAATGTCTTTTAGACAAGGATTAGGGACTGACCACAGTTGATATCAGTGGCTTAATAAAGTCACCCTAGTCCTAATTTTTGGTCTTCATGAGTGTGGTAATTTCCAGTTCAGGTGACATAAGTTCTTTCCATTAAAATTCAAATTCTCCTCACCCACCCAAATCCTTACAGCCGTTGGCTCCTTCCCCCTCCATACTGTTAGGATACAGGAATAGAAGAGAAGGAAGCAGACAGGGTAGTGCAGTGAGGGGTCTAATTCACACCTTTTTGGTTAAAGCACATTACCAAGAAGTGGTAGTAACACAAACTTCCTCTGAAGAGAAAGCTATAAACCATGCTTCTGGACAAAGCACCTTTGAACATAGAAGCCCATTTTCAAAGCAAATGAGAATGCTAAAAGGATGGCTGCCTTACTCTTTCAGTTCACTGTAGATGGGAAGGACCTCAGGGTGGCATACAAAAGCAAATGCAAGGATAGGAATTGCATAGGCCGTCTGAAAAACAAAGAACACACATATTTAGCATTCCAACGCAGATGGCAATCCCAGATTGTCTCAGCTAATGAAAGAAAAACCCAGGGGCCACACTGCTGGGCTCTCACTTACCCGGGAGTTGAAAACAAAGTATTTGGGCTGACACTTGTCACCATGTGCTTCGTACTCTACTCCACTGCCATAAGGAGAGCTCTCGGCTTGGTGGTCATCTAGTCCTGTAGGGTTCTGGTGGGTGTAATCCATCATGAAGTTCACACCACTGCTGTCTGAGTTGTTGGGGAACATGGCCATGTGCATTGGAAGTGTGTTGTTGAATGTCAGATTTCCAACATGGTGGTCCAGAATGGGCAGAGGGCAGGGTATTTGAAATTTCTTATAAATCACCTGGACACAGTCATTAAAAAAATTAGCCTTCTGAGGAAAACAATGAAATGAAAATCCACATGTGCGCCTTGCAGGATGATGACTAAGGATGATGGTGGGGAGCCTCTGCTGAGGGGGTCCCCTTAGACTAATGGGCAGTGGAGACCCCCTCTAGCCTCTGTCCCAGGGAGAGTGGGGACTGTGCTTGGCAGCCCTCCTCTTTGAGTCGACAGCACAGTATCTTGCATGAATCATCCTAAGCCTCAGACACACTCTTCCACGATGAGAAAGACCATCCTTTCCTTGCTGTATTTCACTTTTATTTCTTCAAACTAACAATAAATAATATTGTTCAAAATTGGTTGTTAAAAATTCTCCTCTCCTCCTTTATCTCTTTGGAGAAATGCTGTATAAAATTTGGCAGCCACAATATTATGAGAAATTCTCTCTTGGTGGGGATTGGAGGGAGGTGAGGAGAGATTTCTGTCTTAATCCCACGGCGGGTGCCCTCTCTTCATGGGAAGAATGTGTAAGAGAAGATGGCTGATTCGTGCAGATATGGCTGATTCTGTAGCTTGCTCATTTCTCTTCTGGGACTCGTATCTTCTTTCTCTACCTTGCTAAATGCTGGGTTATTGTCATGTTCCTGCTTGAAGTGTTTTTTTTTTTGTCCACATATATATTGTGAGCCTAAAACATACTATTAGCAATGGTCTTGCTAATAGTAAGACCATAACTATTGGTCTTAACAATAGTAAGACCAATAGTCTTATAATAACTCAACTGTTTTTAAACTCATGACTATTCTTTTCTCATTACAAATTAGAATACAAAAAAATTGCTTTGACACAAGAACTCTTTCATGCTAGTGAGTTGCTTGAACAAAAAAGAGAACACTAATTCAGGCACTAAATGCGTCTCATACTCCCCAAGCTACAAGAATCATGTCAATAAATCACTTACCACACTGACAAAAAACACCATGCAGCTAAGAGAAAATCCACTGGTATAGCCAAGGTAACCTGGGAGTTAGCAGAGAAATTCTGGAAGGTTAATATGGCATCTACAGTCAGCTTGCTGTTACAATGTAAAATAAAAATAAAACTTAAAAATGACTTTACCTAAATTTTTAAGAAGAGAAAGTGGAAGAATGATTCCAACAGACACAAATATGATGAGGTAGTTGCCATTGAGGTACCATTCTCTGGAAAAAGAAGACCAACCAGAATGTTGGGACTGGAGAAGACCAACTAGAATGAGTCACTGGACATTACAGAGAGAATTGAAGACATACCCAGTATTTTCTTCAAGTCCCATGAATGCTCTGATCACTTCAGGTAGTTCATATTTAATGATAAAGAGGTAGCTGGACATTGCTGAAATGAAAAACATGACACCTCAGTAGGGTGCACAGCACTGAAGTCACAGGTGAGTTGTGAGAAATCCTTGCACTTGGCATATGTATTCTTCCAGTAAGATGAGCATTTAATCCACCAAACTGCATGAAAACTCACCCACTGTGTATTTTGCGCTGTTTCCAAGTTCTTTTTAAAAATACACATTTGGCCCTCTGGCTCTTGAGCATGGAACTTCACTAATGGTATCAATGATGATTCTGTATTAAATTCTGCTCTGAGGTTTTCAGTGAAGCTGCACCTGGAATGTTTCCCCCTCATTAGTTCTAAGTCATCACGGACTGTACTGAGTGTGCCAGGTTCAGTGTCTGTACAATCTGAGGAGGGGGCTGGCAACAAAAGGCATGGACCGGGAGGGAGGCCAGAATGGCAGGGCGAAGCAGGGCTGACTCAGTGTCACTCAGGCTGTCCCCAGATGGGTGCCAGTCTGGGTCTCTGCATCCTCCCTGAGGGGCCTGCAAAGCCTCGGGCCACGATTATCTACACTGGAGACACACAGGGCTGGTGAGAATACAGGAGAGGGTAGCTCCTCCCCTCTTTCTCAGTGAGGTTTTTCCTCCTCTCCATCCTGGTTTCCCTTTGGCTGTATAAGAGATTATACAAAATGGAAACCTTTCTTGAGCATCTGTGATCATGTTCTCTTCTGAAAACCTGATGAAATCTATAAACCCAAACCCTGGAAATATGTATATGTATGTATAATGCACAATAGACAATTTTGCCGGCAATTATAGGGATTTCTGCAACATCTCTTTCTCAAGGCCACACACTCAGGAAAGTTAATCTTGATTTGGTATTTGACACACAGTCAAAAGATTCAATTAAAAATAAATGGACAAGTTTTACATTGGTAGCATTAACTGTATGTGGCATCCTTCTGGCGAGTTTTTGCGAACAGACATTTTAAAGCAAACTCTCAGTTTGTTGTAGATTGAATTATTAATATTAATGAATATTAAGTTATTTCTCTAACCTCAAACAAAAGTAATGACGATGATAATAATTCCCCACATTGTTCAGTTCTGCACATTACTCCATTTAGACAGCAAGATATATGTTATCTTCATTCCACAGCTGAGGATAGAAAGCTTACATGACATGTCCAAGCTCACATAGCTTGAAAATGACAGTCCATGTGCAAAACATAAGTTTCCTGATCTTGGGCCAGTGGCTTCTTCTCGATCGGGAAGTGGGATGATTCTGACAATAACTGACAATATCTTCTGCAAACACTATTTGGTTAATCTTTACAAAGACCTTGGCTACAGCTAAATCTTACAGAGCGTAAACAGGAGATATTTCTGATTAACTGGCTCTGAAAGGTAACATGCAATTTTAGACAGCTATTATTGCTGACTTTCAGTGATGTTACCACTGTTAATGTGTTTGGTCTTTAAAAATTCAGAATGATCCAGACCTGTCTGGGTAATGTCAACATTATTCTGCCAATGTTAAAATATCCATGGTAAATGTTAATTTTCAGGGGACTGAGAAAATTAAACGTTCTAAATGTGGAGTTGCTAAATACAGAAATACAAGTGATTTCCATTCGGGCAAAATAACTACTGATCATATAGAGTAACCAACGTGAGAGCATTGTCAGGGACAATATAAAATTGTACCTTACTCCCTGAAAGCCACACTTCCTTTCGTGTGTATGGCTTGCTCTGGAGACCACTTTGCAGCTCATTCCATTATTTGGAAACACAAGAGCAGCTGTACTTCAAGCAACAGGCCAGCTACTGTCGCCCAGCCTGTCGGATTCGGGGCTAAATGTGTGCATGGTTATTTCAGTTGTCCAAACAAGTAAAATAGATCAAACATGAGGTGATCCTATGAAACCCTTGGTGCTTTAAATCTTGATAAGGCTGAAAATTTGAACCAAATGTAGAGCAGTCTATTTGGTGGAGGACAGGAAGGTGGGGGGACGAGGGGCTCGCTGAAAGGCTTATGACCCCCAAACCAGTAAAATGAATGCGGCAATCCTGGCATTACTGCCAAATTCTGACCAAGACTGTAGTCCTAATATATAAAAATATGAGAAGAAACAAATATAAATCAATATATCTTTGGATTTTATCTGCTTAACTACTCTCCTGGCTCTGCCCAACAAGTATCCATGACTAGAAGCAGGTACAGTTAGATAAAGTTTATAATGAATTGCTGCATTCCTGAAATCCTAGGTGACTCCAGTGAAATTTCATTTATCAAAGAGGTTTCCTATTTTCAAGATCTCTGTGTGAATTTATTTACTGCTGCATTGTTTGTTATTGTGAAAAACTGGAAACCACCCAATTATTCATCAATAAAGGGCTTAGTAAACTAATTATGCTGCATTTGCACGATGGCAAACTCAAAAGTCATGAAAAAGAATGATATGTGAGTATATTTGAGGCATATTGTTAAATTAAAAAAGCAAGCTGCAAACTAGTGTTATAAAAAGATCCAATTTTAACATAAATAATATATTTGTTAACTTTGGTATAGAGAAAAACCTGGGGTTGTTATCTTTAAGGGTGACTTACATTAACGTTTCCTTGTCATTTATATTTTATGCAATGCTTTAGTTTTCACAGATAGCATTTATTTGTCTTAAAATTATAATAATGCTGATTAAAAAAATAATCAGTAGGGCGCCAGACACATGGTATTGTATTGGGAACCAGACAGGAAGGAAGCATGTACTGAACCCATATTATATGCCTTACGTTGTCTTAATTCATCCTTACAATGACCTTGTGAGGGTGGAACATTGCTCTCATTTTCACAGATGGAAAATTAGACTCAGAGGAATAAAGTGATTTTCCCAAGGTCACAGATAGTGACAGAAACAGACTGAAATTCAGAATCCACAATGCATCAGAATCTGCAATTCTGTTACCTATGCAAGGGTTTTAAAATACCTTTTAAAAATAGTGACAGACAAGATACCTACAAAGAGGGCTTAGGGAACCCCAGATCCTAAAAGCCTAGAGAAATGCCAGATCCTGGGAAGAGAGCAAGGGAGACAAGGAATCCGTGTCATTGTGTGTCTGTGTGTGTTAGGATAGAGGGCTACGGGAACAGGGACCTGAAGATAGTGTGTTATGGTGCGACACAGGACACATGCAGGGTAGATAGAGAAACAGATATTAATAGGTAGATAGACATGACAGTGTCTGAAAAGTATCAGAAAGGTAGGCGGAGGAAGAATCTTATGCAGAGGAGAAGCAAAAGTAGATCTGAATTTGAGAAAGTTAATCTGGAGGATGAGTTAGAGAGGAGTGGGAGAAGCTCAAGCTCAGGTGACCACTACGGTGGTGAGAAGAGAATGAAAGGAAAGACTGAAGAGCTTAAGTAAGAGATAGAATGAAAAGGAGCTGCTTGGTGTTTCATTGGACATTCAGGGTTAGAGAGAGGGGGAGACATTTAGGCTGACACCCAGATTTCAAGGAAGCTTTCACTCTATGTTTTAATTCTAGAATTCAGTGGATTCTAGAATACTTACATTCTTACAATATGTATTTCATTCTTACATATTGCTATTTTTAACTAAAGAGGAACAGTGAGTCTATTTTTAAACACTTCTTTTTTTAATTTAAATACTACAAAGCAGCTATTTTTCTGTATTTAAAGTGCTGTGTATTGCTGTAAGAGTTTCCTTATATATGAAACATTCTTTAGAAAGTTGAAGTAGCCTATTGAAAGCTACATCATGCCCTTACCTCCAATATTCTGCATTGTAATGGAAATAAAAGCTCCGATTTTCCCAGGCCATCCAAATGCTTTTTCCCCTAATTTTTCATAAATTAAAGACCCTACAATCAAAGATAAAATAACCTTGTTAAAAAAGAGTGTTTTAATGCCTAAAATATTTCTATAATATAATTCTACACTGGCATCCCACATGTGAATAAGCACCATGTAGAAATTATAAACTCAAAGAGCACAGTCTCAAAAACCAATTCAAAATATATTAAAATATTCTCAATAACAAGCAGTGGCTTCATTCATATGAGCTCCATGCAGCAAGCTGAAACTCTTATTTGCATTATTCACCAAAAATATCTTTATTAATTAGGCTTCTACTTGAGCCAGTTGACTTGTATTCCTCTCAGTTGCTCAAATAACTAAGAACATTGAGAAACCACATCATGGGGGTCAGAAGAAAATGAAATGTGGAATTGACCCAAATCATCCTATAGTTAAGGAGCTACAGACTGACAGACCCTTTAATGAGACTCAAAACAGAACATTTCGAACTTGATGAATGGGCAGCGTACCTCCTTCTTTCGAAGTCTTTAATAAGAGGTGAACTGAGTAGAGTGATAATATTGCCACAGCAAGCAGCATGATGCTGTGAAGGAAATAGAGTAGAAAATAAATAAGACATAATGGCAGATTGTATAATAAATTCTCACATTGGTCTTTTTAATCATTAACATTCGAAAGTATGTGGACTTGGGGTAAGCTGAGACACTCTTTTCAGAGCTCCACACATAATCTTTAATGTCAGAGAACTGGAATTTGCTATTTGTGTACCAAAACCTACTACCTGAAATTCCTAACATACCTCTTTTTAATGTTACCCAGTAGTAAAATCTAGTTTATAACTTAGATGCTAAATGTATAGCAAAATTAGCAAATACCACACCTACTGACTCAGCCCATGGCTCTATGTACATCATATTTGCATGATAGTTGCACCAACATTTATAACTGGAGGGCCATTCAATAGTCTAACTAAACCTTAATCTAAAATCTAAAAACAGAGAAGCAAAAGCGTGCAGAGTCTGAGCTCCATCACTATTGACCCGGCACTTAGAGGTCAAGTGGGAGATCCAGAGGGTCAAGCAATTCCCTGTGTAAGAGAGAAACAGAGAAAGGTAAGTACGGGGTGCAGGGATATTGCTTTTCTAGATTCAGAAAAAAGCATCTCAGGACCCTCTGCATGTCCACATGCATGTATGATCTCTTTATGTAGATAGTGACCAAGAATTGGAGAGCAAATATAAGATGAATAGAGGCAGTCACACAATAATTTAAGGAGTAATACTAAACTTTACCCGATCTTAAAAAAAACCTGTATTCTTTGTTTTTACATGATAAGAGCACACTAAACATTTTCCCCACAACTCATCATATTCTTTAGTCATTCCTGCTGAACTCAGTGTTGCATCTGTACATGACTTATTAATTTTACAACTACCCTACTATGCTGTACCAGAACTAAATAATCAATGACTTATTCATATATTTTTCTGTATGCCTTATGAACTTATCTGTTTTTAAAGAATTATGTAATTCAGATTACATAATTTTGTTTCTTGGAAAAATACTGAACATTCCTTGTATTCTAAACACAAGGTTGCTTTGGCAGAAAATACTGAGAGTAAAACCAATGCAATCCTGTGTTACTTGCTGTGAATTAGGAGAGAGAACTGCAATCAGTCTGTGCTGTTTAGACACCCAAAACATACCCACAATGTCTAGAAATTTAATTTCTGTGGCCAAATTAATCTGCTACATGTTCATAAGCCTGAAATGAGGTTCTTGGTTTTAAAAGTAGAATATTCTCCTCCCATGAGAATGGTCTGTGGCTCTAGTGTTGGGGGAAGCACTTCTTTTTCCTTTTCATCAGTGATCTACTCTAACTTCCTAATTATTTTAATAGTATATGTAATTAATGAGAAAAATATATATAACTACATGTATGAATATATCTAAAGTCATTAAGATTCAGCAAGTTGAAAACAATGAGTTTATTTCAAACATGGCTTATAAAAGTAAAGTTGATTTTGAACATAAAAACCCATTCAGCTAAAAAATATTATAACTAAAATACTTCAATGAAAGCACTAACACAACATAAATATTTATAGTGCTGCCTGATTCTTAGCCCTCAAATGGCTGTGTGATGGTCTAATCATAAGTGATGCTCAGAACATAAATGGCATGTATGGCTAATACAAATGCCGCATTCTTAGACAGTTATTTAATGCTCTAGCATTGCACTGGAGATGGTGATCTGCATCCACACAGATGCCTGACTAACATTAGACTTTATTCCTGTGGAGAATTCCAGTGCTGCCAACTGCGTCTTGGAAAATACCAGGCAGTGCATAATGCATGCAGACATCTGTGGCTGTCCGTCATGGACAAGGCGGTATCCATCCTCCAGGTCAGATATGTGGCTTTGCTAATCTTAGGCAGCATTTACCACGTTTGATTAAAGTACATGGGTTTAGGAATAAACTTGGGCCATTCTACAAATATTCCCTGTTCTAAGCTTGTACTTGGTCCTCGGGATCCAGACATGTGATAAGTAAAAACAGACATAAGCTCAACTGTCTGGAGATTATAGTGTAGCAAGGGAGATAGACATTAAGCAAATGAATCATACAACTGCACTCAAATGTTAAGACTGATGAGTAAGTGTATAATGTAGTTTGTCCCAGCCATGGAGGTCGGGGAAGCCAGCCCAGAGATGAGGCTGAGCTCATAGATCAGGAGTTAACTACATGAAAAGGAAAAGGAGAGGACTCCAAGAGCATGTACAAAGGCCCTGTGGTGAGAGAAAACATGGCATCTTCATGGGATGGAGAGAAGGTTAGTGTGCCCAGCATCTCTGGTGCACAGAGGCATAGGGATGAGGTGGGATTGGACCCAGAGCATGCAGGGCCCTGGCTTGGGGCGGGCCTTTCCCCTAAGAGTGTTACAAAGTCTGACTTGCTTCTGAGAAAAATCTTTTGACTATTAAACACCAAATCATTGTAAGCATCCACTAAATAATGAATTATTTTTTGAAATGGTCCTATAGACTGGGGTTGGGGAGCTTTGCTCCCCCAAGACTGGGTTTGGTTGAGCACGTGAAGTTTCTGCCACTTGGTTAGAAATGGTTGGTTGAACAAATACAATGATTTGACCGCTCTGCATATTCTTCAAGTTGCTGTTTTATCTAAAAGCAAGAGGGATATGCTAATAATTCCTCAGATTATTTCTGTTCACAAAGATCAAACCACAGTTTGTAAATTAAAAGAACACCGGGTCCAAACCAAATGCAGCTATGTCCATTCACTTACATAAAAAGTATGATCCCTGTGTTGGCCATGGCGTAGGACAGGCCCAAGATCCCGCTGCCCATGATGGCATTACTCAGGTTAAATGAGGACATTCCAAAGGAGGTGGTTCCAGGATGCTTAAAGAAAAAGAGATGCATTGGAAGCAAATATTTTCCCAAGGATGAACCACTTTTGGATTATTCTTGTTTTCACATTATCTTTACTGGAGATTAGTGTCTAAGATATAAGACTAAGATAAAATCACAGTGAATGAAAGCTTCTTATGACTCAACCTCAATAAAATCCTTGCAGTTTTCAATGGAATGCTGTGCTGAGCCTTAGCAAGGGTCTCAGTGAAAATAGGAAATACAGGTTGAGTAACATAAAGAAGGGAAAGCATGTATGACTGCAGATTACATTTGGGTTAGAATGATTTTTCCAAAAAACAAATAAATTTCATAAATGATTTATGTAGCCATATGGCGAACAGGAAAAACAAGCCCTTATTTCAGTAAGGGCCTGAATAAACAGAGAATGTGCTGATCAAGGCTTGGAAAATTTCAGTCACACTGTTTTCCCCAAGAGGCCTGGTGGATCAGACACCCTCAGGTCCTGTTTATTGCCTGAAAGCAGAGGTCCACTTACATGTTCATCATCGTAATCTGCCAGCTTCTTTTTCCCCAAAAATCCATTTGTTAGGAATTCCTGACTTTCATCATCTCCATTAGCAAATTGACTGAACATACATATAAAAAAGAAAATAAGAAAGTAAACACCTTGAAGTCAATGCTCTGAATTATATTTATGTTTCAGGTAAGCTCAGTAACTGACTGGGGAAGCAAAAACAAGACACCAAGAACTCTTTTTTCTCTTCTCTAGTGTTCCTTCAAGACCAGTGACTGAGCTCCAGTTATGAGGGTGAGGGAGGAAGTTATGATGGAAGAAAATGTTAGTTTTAGTTGGAATTTTTAAAACCACATTTCTTCTCCCCACATTAACTGTGCAAGAAAGAGAATAATTAGAGTTAATTTTGTTCCCACCTATAGCCCTTCCCAAGGAAGGATGAAGAGTTATAACAGGTGTTTCTCAACTACTAGCACAACATAATCAGATAATTAATTCAATAAATATTTATTAATGCCTAGGCACTCTAGTCCTCATCTCTTTTGGTGCTCAAATAGCCCTATGAGATGGTTTTTTTGTGCCCCTACTCTAAGGATGATGGGACTGTCGCTCAAATAAGTGAAGTGGCAGGCCTAACCCCCTCCCCCAGGCTCCAAGTTGAGCATTCAGTTGACATTTCCCCCTTTTTGACTCCACCTGTTTATTCATATAGCCCTTGCTGGAAAGTAGGTCAATGGTAGCTCGGTGTTGTGTTTGGTTGCTTTCACTATGTGAGTTTGTGTATATTAATTACTCTGAAAATATGCTTGGATTATTAGGTAGTGGATGTAACTAAAAAAAACACTGAAGAAGCCCAATGAATTAGTAGTTGATTTGAGAGGGAAGCAGGGCATTAACACGTAACTCCTGGTGGAACATTGTGATGGTGGTCTCCTTGGGCACAGGCTGGAAGCTGTGCACCCCTCACTGTCCTGGTCGGCTCCTGTGGTCACATGCCAGGGGCTCCGAGGGTATGAATTTTGTCTCAGCCACATTTCCAGAAGGCTCGACTAATGAGTCCAGCTGCCACCATTGCATTTTGACACTTGAAAATATCTCACAGGCTTTCTTTCTGCAATATGGAATGCTCAACTATGCATGCTTCTTAGTTGAAAAGGGAACACTTTTGCACTGTTGGTGGAAATGCAGTTTCATGTAGCCACTGTGGGAAGCAGTATGGAGATACCTCAAAAAATTAAAAATGGATCTGCCTTTTGACCCAGCTTCCCACTTCTGAGACTATGTCTGAAGGAAACCAAAACACCAATTCAAAAGAACATAAGAACTAATTCAAATAACCCCCTAAATTCATTTCAGTGTTATTTATGATCACCAAGATATGAAAGCAGCCTGTGTCCATCAATAGATGAGTGGATAAAACAACTATGGGACATTTAAACAATGGGATTCTACTCAGCTGTAAAAAAGAATAAAATTTTACCCTGTGTGACAGCATGGATGGACCTGGAGATCATTGTGCTGAGTGAAATAAGCCAGTCAGAGAAGGACAAATACCACAATTTCAGTCATATGTGAATCTAATGAACTGAAGTAACAAGGAAAATAGGGAGAGACTCATACACGGAAAGCAGGACGACAGCTGAGGGCAGTGGGGAAGGTTGGGGGTGGAGGGATGGAGCAAAAAGAAAAAAGGACTCACAGACATAGACAACAGTGTGCTGATTGCTGGTGGGGGGAGGGTAAAAGGGGACTAGATGGTGAAAAAATACAATAAAGATAAAAATAAAAATAAAAAATAAAGTAGAAGGAGAAAATGGATATGTTGAAAATGATCAGTATTTGCCATCATGCTAGGCTTTTGGTTACCATGTTATTCTTGTATAAGGTAATACATAGCCTTGTCATCAGAGACATGGTTTATATAACAAGGGTAATTTTAATTAGAAAAGTGCTTTATAATTAGATAGGTTCCAATTTGGGGGACATTTCTTCCATGACACAGTAAGATAAAATAATTGGAGAATGTTTTATTAAAATAACCTTTAGAAACAGAAAAGTGAAAAGTGATTATCATGGGAGATCTGTGCAAATTATAGTTAATAATCGGAATGAATCCTGAAAATAATCTTGTGAGGAAAAGGGACAATGAGGTTACTTTTTGAAAATGGAGAACAATGATCAGTTGTCAATAGAACAAGCAGACAAAATCTCAAAGTTTTGTAGACTTTTGAGAACCTAAGGTGTGGGTTTTCAAGAACCTCAAGTGCACAATCCAAGCTGGGAGCATTTCCTGGCATTCTCCTCCCACTTCTCATGGGAAGCATAATGCCTTCAGATGCTGCCTCCTTCCACCTCTGCACCGCCCCCCCCACTTTGGTGCTTTATTGAGCCTGCAGTTAATATACTTGCTATGTGGAGACTGGTGTGTAATATTCAGAATTGGAATCTGAGACAAGATGAAATGGAGCCTAAAAGGGCCTAAGGATAAAAACAAAAATGAGTTGAACTCTGAAATATCTGACATTCTACTTTTTACCTTAATCAAGAAACTAGAATCCTTTAGTCCATAAGCAGTTTTTAAAATCTAGAATATGGAAGTAATTAGATTTTCTTTTTCAAGGCACTTGCATGCTCTTATTTTGGCATGGGATGAGTTGTACTCATAAAACATGCCAAGACTATATAAAATATATGAGAAATGTCCCCAGTGTCTTAAATGTTTTGACTATGAATCCAGCATGTATCAAAAACACAAGTATAATGATTCCAAATAAATGCATTATGTTGAGTTTCTCAAAAATGTACATGTAAGGGCTCAATGCAAAGCAAACAGAAACAAAACTCATTTTAAGGTGATTGTTCATTTGGGAAATGACGGCCCATGCCTGAGTCAGAAGTGAGAAGGTAAGGCCCTGTGAGCAGTCCAGAGCCTGTTGGATGAGCCTTAACAACAGCATCCTTGTTCTTTCCATTACAGCTTTTAGAGGACAGAGTGGAATGGCTCAATAGGACTCTTCTTGGGAAGGGTCTCCTTCAGCTTGGCCACCTCTGCAGAGCTCATGTCTGTGTGCATCCTTCTCAGAAACAAAAGAGCTCTCTGGTTTAGGTCGATTTACGAAGGCTGATGAAGCAGAGGAGAAAGAATAGAAGTTTACTGGGTACCATCTATATTCTAAGCACTCCTTTTAGTCTCAAAAAAGTCAGTGCCGGTTTGCCATTCTGCACTTTCCAATGAAGCTCAAAGAAGATAAGCATCCGCTTCAGCACTGGGCAGCTGCTCTGCAGATTCCAAAGCCCTGTGTTTTACCACATTGTTCTCCTGCTCCAGAAAATGCCATGATTTACATCTCTAGGGTCTTTCTAGTCCAACAACCCTAAAATTTACTGCACTGGCTCCTTAGAGAAGAATAGTGCTTCCTCCCAGTGGCCTTTCCCTATATTGATATGGTGTATATCTAGTGGGTGAAACCATGAAGGCTATGAATGAGCTTGCTGATAGGACACTCTCAGTGAGAAAAGAATCCCCACAGAACTTGAGATGGAGCAAATTTTAAAGGGTAGCCAGAGGGAGAGGAATCTAAGATAGAAAGATCCAATGGGAAAAAGCAGTGATAACCTAATGTAATTTAAGTTATTCTATCTATTTAATGAGGATAGGAACACTGTAACTTCAGTTGTAAATTAGTCACACAAAGGATTAATATGTAACAGTGGTATAATATGTATACTTCAGGATCAGGCAGTTGATATGTTTAACATCAATGTCATTGTCATGTCTCAAATCAGCCCAGTTCTTCCTGATAAACCCCGTATTCTTCCTGTCCATAAACCCGTCTACTTTCTCCACGGAGCCCGGTCACTTTGAACCTCATACCTGCTCATCACGGCCTTGTCTAGGTTGCCCATCCCAGAGTAGATGTCTTGAGCACTTTCTCCACTGCTGCTCTCGTCATCGGGTCCCATGTTGACATTTCTCAGTTCCACGGGATCCATTTGAGCTGTCAGCGCTTTCTGTTCCACGCAGGAGCTCCTTCAGTGTCAACAGTAGTATACTGTACCTTCAGCTGAAGGCTCTTCTGCTTTGTGTTGGTGTTCAGTACGCACTGTTCTGCAAACAGAACACAAAACAATCGTGACAATTTCCTTTAAATGAGATAAATGAGTGAGAATTACCTACTTTGTGTATCCTCTCTATAAAGACATGGAAAGGAAGTACACTCCTGAAAAGTGCACATAAGTATGTCCAGAAAGATTGAATTGAATTGTAGGAAGAAAGAAAATTATTAATAAATTGCCAAATCTGCACAGGTTTATAATAAGAGTGCCTATGTACATGCACAGGGCACATGCTTTGCTAGTCCCATGGGAAGAAAAAAAAAAAGCTAAAGATGTAACAGTAGTCTTCAAAAAGCTTTAGGTTTTTTAAATTTTTTATTGAATTTGTTGGGGTGACATTGGTTAACAGCATTATGTAGGTTTCAAGTGTACAATTCTATAATACATCATCTGCATATTGTACTGTGTGTTCTCAGCCCAAAATCAAGCCTCCTTCCATCACCCCTTATCCTCCCTTTACCCTCCTCTACCTCCAACAAGCTTTAGGTATTTGTTAGCAGATTGCATGACGTAAAAGAAAGGGAAACAAAAGTAAGTTATTGACAAAGGAAGATCTGCATATGTCAGTGTCTCTACTAGCAGTAACATACAAAAATGACCACTTTAATCTGCTAATTGTGCATGAAAGAGTTAACACTGCCAAGATGCTTAACCACATGTGACACAGGGTAGGATCAGGCTCAGGGAGCCGCCTTCCAGGCCCTTGGCTCATGGAGCCAAAGTTAAGAATAGCAACAAAAAGTACAGGTTTATCTTTGAGTCAGTATCAGTCACCATCCACATAAAATTAAAATACATTTTAACAACAAAGAGACTCAGCTTTTAGATTCTCTTCTATCTTTCATTCAGTAGAACTCAGCACAAGTTATTTACCTATTTGCCCCTTATTTACTTCCTCGATTGTAATGAAAAGTGGCAGACTGGCCTTGTGGGGAACAAAAAAGCTACAACAAACCCATCATGTTGTTGGTATAATTCCTTCTGAAATGGTTACTATTAGAATCATTTGATTCATGTTAAGCCATTATATTGGGGAAAATACTATCACTCTTGCAAGGTGTGGTTGTGGAATGTGTACTGCCCATTTGGTAAGGAAATCCTGAACTGAGAAACTAACATAAAAATTGCTTTAGAACTCATGATATCCATAATCCCCTAGCACATATGTACAGAAATGCTTACACAACCCCGTGCTGCTGCAGCATATCTGTGGAAGGCAACTCACGCCCTAAGTTACAAAAGTTATAAAACACCTATGGAAACTCGTCTGGCTGAGTGTTGGTAGGCATGAGAAATAGCAAGACTCACACCTGAGTAATTACCAATAGCAAAGTAATTAAACGAGGGACTTGAAAATTAATATTAAAAAAATAAATTTAAAATAAGAAATAGCATCTATAGAATAAGAACATTGTAAAAGATCAGAGTGGTTTTAAAAAGAGACAAATGGATACTAAAAGTAGAAAATATAGTCATTGGTATAAAGAAAACTCAGCTGAAGGGAACTCAGTATAATGGAACTGGAGGGTAGATCTGTGGAAAACAGTCAAATTATATCACAAGAAGATAAAGACAAGTATAAAGTTAAGAGACATGGGGAAAAGGCAAGGATAAGAAGTTTAAATATATTCTACTAGTGATTCTGATATGAGAGAATCGTGAGACTAGAGAGAAACAAAATAGATGAAATGGCAAAGAGGTGTGTCTACGACTGAGTAAAAGATGATAGTTTTTAGGGCTTAAAAAAAGTACACAGTGCTTCAAGCAAGAGGAATAAAAATGAATACATTCATTAGTACAAGGTAGTGGAAGACATCAAAGATAAAGAGAAAAATCTTAAAAGCCACCAGAGAGAACAGTAGTCAGACATGCACATGGTTAAGAATAAAAACAGAATGTTGCATTAAGCAAGTACAACGCTTTCTCTCACTGGTCACACAGACCAGCTTCACTTCTCAGCAGCAACCACTAATGACAGTTTCTGTTTTTAGTTCCTCACTTAAATTTAGTCCTTCTAAGTTGAAATTATTCACTAAAACCTCTCTGACTTGGCTTACCAACTCTAGACTGGTACCTATGAAAGATAAGGACATTACATACTTCTTGCCATCATTCCTTACCACATATTTCTGTTTCAGTTCATGAAATACTTTCACAAAGTTGAGATGCACAGTTTCATGCTATTCTGTAAAGCAAGTCTCTTGTAACTTTCTATACGTTGTTTCTACACACTGAAAACTAGTCCTCAGGACTCCCAGTGTTGTGATTGCATGAACAGTCTGCCTCAAAGGCCCGAGTGGGCTATTTGACTAGATAATAAATGAAATATAGTCTTTTATTACTCGAATTTTGAAAGTGAATTTGCCATATTTTTTACTTTCTGAGTGGTTTCCCCTTCACCCTTTGGGTCTCATTCAGCTGCCATTGTTTCTTGAATGCCAGTCTGCCTTCTTTCTTCAACTGATTTTGCATTGTGGCGAAATACTATCTTTAAACAATTTTTCACACGTTTGTAAACAAAATTTCTGACTTTTTCCATGTTGGAAAATGTCTTTACTTTGCCCTCAAACTTGGTTGATTGAATTCTTGGTTCAAAATCATTTTTCTTCATGATGTTGATGACATTAGTCTCTTGACTTGTAGCTTCTACTGATGCATCTGATTCTTTTTTGGTTGATTTTTCCATCTGAACGACTTTAGACTTTTTCTCATTATTATCCAAAATTTCTCCAGGCTGCAACTAGATGTGAATATTTTTAAAAATTCATCTTATTCTGGACATGGAGAGCCCATTCAATTAAAAGGCTTGTATCTCTCTTCCGATTAGAAAAATTATCTATTATTTTAAAACTTTCTTCCCCTGTATTTGCTCCTTCTAAAACTTTATTAGTTAATATTAGACCTCTTGATCTATATTGCTAAATTCTTCTCTTTATTTTCTATCTCTCAGTCTTACTACTCAGTGTTCAGGGATATATCGGTGATGTCATGTGCCGGATAATACAGTTGATCTTCTGCTGCATCATATAGTAAGAAATATGTATTTGGTCTTCTTCATAGGTCCCCATGCAGAGCCCCTAATGCAATACAATACATTAATATTTGTTTTCTCTCTCTAGTTCCTGAAATAATTCTGAAATAATAAAGCTGAAAGGAGTATCTTTTGTTATTCATAACAAGCCCCTTTGAACCACATTGACTTTAACAAGGAAAGTTGTGGAAAGCCCCTGTGGATGGGGGCTGGTTGCCAGGGAAACCCACCATGTTATCAGAGGGCTGGAACTTTTAGCACCACGCCCCCCAACATCCTGTAAATGAAGCCTCCATAAAAACCTAGCAGATTGGTTAGGCACGGAATTGTTGGGAGGGAGCAGAGAGAAGGCGTGGAAGCTCCGGGTCCCTTTCTTCGTAGCTTGCCCTGTGCATCTCTGCCATCTGGCTGTTCCTGAGTTATGTCTTTTTATAGTAAACCGGTAATCTAATAAGGAAACTGTTTTTCCGGGATTCTGTGAACAATTCTAGTGAATTACTGAATTCGATTTACAGCTGATTGGTCAGAAGTACAGGATGTCAGGCCTTGCAACTGCATCTGAAGTGGGGGAAGTCTTGTGGGACAGAGCCCTTACCCTGTGGGGTCTGAAACTAACTCCTGGGAGATAGTGTCCGAATTTAATTGAATTGTAGGACCCCCAGCTGGTGTCAGGAAATGGGGGAGCGGGACAAAACACACACACTCAGTACTGGAAGGAAGTATTGTGCATGGAGTAGAGAAACATTGTTCAAACTGTATCCATTTTATTTTTCAACCAGTTCACTAATTATTTTTCACAATCAGGTTTGTAATTCCTAATAATTTGTTCCTATCCACTTCCTCTTTTTTCATATTACCTTTGTTTTGTTTTGTTTTCAGATGCAATATTTTCTCCACTATTTCTCAGAATACTGATTGGAAGTTTCCAGAGTTCTTTTGCTCTTCAAATGATGTAACTTTTTATGGGGTTATTCTGTTTGTTCATTTGGGCTCTTCTGTTTCATGCTGCTGATTTTCCTGAAGTTCTCAGTGACCTTTGGTTGTCCACTCGTATTTATGAATGAAGAGCACATTGGTTAATGTAGCTAGCGCTCGGGGTGTCTCTGAAGTCTTGAGGGCCCATGTCACTGATGAGTTGCCCCTCGCAAGTCCTGTGTAAGTGGCTTCTCTGCAATTGTCTCTGTGTGGGGCACCTTTTGGGGAGCCCACTCCCCAGACCCAGCTGGCACTCTGGGAAAGAGAGGCTTCTCTGGCAGCAGAACGCTGTGATGTATTCTCTTCTTGGTGCAGCTTCTAGTCCTGCCCGTCACTGCCCTTTGTCTGCTGTGAAGGCCCTTACACCCATCCTAGCATCTGTTCTCAGAATTTCTTCACAGACTAGATCCCAGCCTCATCCTATGGGCAAAAGTGGCAGCTCAAACTGATCCGCTGCACCCAGGCTCCCTCTGGTTCCGCCCCCGACATAACCTGGTTTACCCCGGTTCTTTCTCCCTTTCACAGATTTTCCAGCTTTATCTGCTTTCTGGCTCCTAAGAAGTATTTAAAACTTCTGTTATTTTTCAGAATTGCTTTTCTTTTAAAAAGTGTGATTTTGTTTAAAGTTGCATTGCTTGAATTTCTCCAGGCTAGGTCCTAAACCCCCTTTCTTCCAATCTACTCCCAAGACTTCATATACCGAGCACCTCCTAGGCTCATCGGTAGCCCAGACCTCTCCTCTGGTCTCCAGTTCCATGTGTCCCATGGCCCAAACGGGTGTACATATGTGCACATCTCAAAGGGAGTTGAAATCAAATGTGTCCCAAATCTAACTGTGACAGGTCTTTCCCCTCCCAGTGTTTCCTGACCAAAGGATGTTGCCGCCCTTCTTCATCCAGCTACTCAAACCGGAAGTGCCGTCTTCTGTCACAGTGTTCCCTTTCTTCCCCCTAGCCTCCAGTCCTTTGCAAAGTCTGGCTGATTTTACGAGTCACTAAAATATCTCTCAAATTAGTCTACTTCCATTTCTTCCACCATACCTGTTGTCCAAGCTGCCATCATTTCTTACATTGTCACTTGTAACAATCCTAACTGATGTCCTTGAATCCTCTTTGCCCACCTATTCAGTTCTCACACAACAGCCAGAGTGGTCTTTTAAAAACAAAACTTAGATTGTTCATTTGCTTAAAACCCGTTAATGTCTTCCCTTTACTCTTAGGATCAAGTCTAAAATTCTCAACATGCCCGCAAGGTTCTGCGTGGTCCACCTACTTCTCTGGTCTTACCTCCTTCCACACCTTCCCCGCCCTGGTGTCCTAGCTGCCTAGCCTTCAGGAACTCACCTTGTTCTGTACCACCTCAGGCCATTTGCACATTCCGGTCCTGGTTCCTGGAACAGGCTACCCCTCCGCCTCCACCACCTGACTTGGCCAGCCCCTGAAGGGCTCACAGACTGTACATGTGGGCAGTCCTGGGGACTTCAGCTGGAGCCTCTCTCACTTTGTACCTACTCACTCACAGGAAACTCAATGACTGCATTTGTGTTAAGCCATGCTAGTCCCAGAATTCAAAAAAAAAAAAAAGAATATCAAACACTCACGTGGCCTGTATTCCACACCAGACACTGTGGTAAGGGCACCATGTCTATCAATTCAGTTCAATCTCACAGCAGCCCTCTGACCTGGGCACTATTTTTGCCCTCATTCCCATCTTCCAGGTAAGGTAGTAGGGGCATGGAGAGGGTGAGCAGCCTCTGCGCTGTGCCCCCTCTGCACGGCTTGCTGTGTCTGCTGCAGGGAACTAAGCCCAGGTGGGAGCAGAAAGTCTGGCTTTGATGATGAGTAAAAGTGGGTGTAAATTCTGCCCAAATTAACTAACTTCTCACTGGTTTGTCTTTCCAGATGTAAAAATGAGGAAAATGTCATTTACCACAAAGCAGTGCTGTGAGGGTTTAGAAGATACTATGTATGTCAAAGTTTGGCGTGTAGTAGGCCCTTCATAAATTTAGATCCCTTTGCTCTCCCAATAATCGGCATTTTACGTGCATATGCCTGCATGCGTGGAGTTTACCCGAGGCAGTTAGTCACGCAGTTCTCAAACCCCACACAAACATCGGGGAAAGGTAGGTACCCTCTGCGCAAATAAGGATATTGAGACCTAAACTTAGGCTACTTTGCCATTTGTAAAATACTTATTCCACTCTCTTTTAAGGTCATATAATAGACTATATGCCCAAATGTAGTGGTTTAAGACCTCAGCCCCTAATCCTAATTTTAGCCTCAGTCAAGAGACGACAGAAGTTGGAACACATTCTCAGAGCTCATATCTTTCTCTCTTAGCATTCTGCTACTGATCTGTTTTAAGGGAACACCAGGTAAAAACACAATTTAAAATAATAGAACATTAGGAGAAACTGGATATTCTGAACCGTTTGCCTGCAGCTCAAAACACATACTTTGAAGAATTTATACTGTATCATAACTGCTAAAACTTAATCTCAGGATTAGTCACAGAATTCTTCTCCAGCAGAGAAATATTTTAGAGGTGGTGTCTATTCATTCATTCAACAAATACCGAGAAGGCAACATGATCCAGAAACTGTGAAAGATAAAGCATGAATGAGACAGAACCTGTGCACCCAATGAACTCTGTGTAGTAGGGAAAACAGATTTTTGAACAAACCATTATAACATAATTTACACCTTGACTTTTTTTTCTGAATAAATACTTGTAGAACGAATCAGTGATTTACTGCATGGGTAGGTGAGAAAAGAACGATGCTGGCAAACACTGAGAATGGGAAATACAGTGATAGAATAGGACAATATGTACAGCATATCGCACGATGTCATCTCCACAGGCACAGACTCTGCGGCTCCCTGTGTCTCAGTGCGCAGACGTCCATTCACCCGCCGCTCACGAGAGGAATCTGGCTGCCAGTGCTGACACCTCTCATTCTCTATGCTGAATCCCTCTTCCCAGATCCAGTCTGTCTCCAAATCCTATCAATCCTTTTTCAATATTTATTTTAAATTCATTTACTCCTCTCTCCATGACCATTATTGTTATGCCAAATGACTACTACCTGCTCAAGGCTCTAAAACAATTTTCTCACAACTTTTTTCAACGTAGTCAAATTTGCTGATATGCTGTGAGGCCCCACGTGCTTTGACCCAGACACAGCCCTTTAGGCCCAGGTTGAATTGCGCCTGCCCTCACTCACCGGGTAGCTGGCCTCCTTTCATCTCCTCATGGCCCCGTCGGGACCTTTGGCCACGCTGTCTGCTCTGCCTGGAGTGCTCTGCCTCACATTCTTAACCCAGGTGTCCCCCACAGCCAACCAAAAGAACCTGAACATCTTTAAGTGCCACATGGTCAGAGAGGTCCCACACTGAAAACTGACACCCCCGTGACACGTTCTCATAGCATGTTCTCCCCTGCCTCACAGTACTCGTCACGCTTTGCACTTAGACTTTTCGTTGTGATTATTTGATAAAGAAGTGTCTCTTCCACCAGGCAGAAAGCTCCATGAAGGTGGAAGTGATGACCAGTTTGTAGGCTCGTATGTAATCTCAGCGTCTAGCATGGGGCCTGGTGTTATATTCCACTAAGCCCAATGCATCTTTATGTGAAATGTAAAGTTTTCCTCTTGTTACCAGAGAAAGAGCAGCTTTGTTGCACAATGACTGTTCGAAATTGCCCTAAAACAAAAATTAGACTTGATCTGACAGAACGTCGTGTGGTCTAGCCTTTCTTTCCCATGGAGTTACGTTGCTCTGTGACAGGAAGGTGTTTTGCAGAAACGACCTGGGCGCTTCAGTGCAGCAGTCTTTTGCATTGTTGCTCGAATTCACTCATTCATGAAGATACAAAATCAAAACATGAAACAAAAGTATTTAGAATATCATTAGCATTAAGAGACTTTGTTTCAGCCCGTTTATTAAGAGATGTCTAAATACCATAACTAGCTGATTCCAAATACCCAAATGCTAGTTTTTAAACACCAGAATGCCTTGTTCTTTGAATAAGTACCTAAGAAATTCAGGATAGAAGCTTCTCAAAAAAAGCAAATTTCTCCATTTCTTACTTAGGTTGGTCAGAGAAGAACATCAAATCTGGAAAGCAAAACTGCCCCTGAGCCAAGAGGCAAAAGTTATGAGCTTCCCTAGTTTGCTGCTGCAAACATTTATTATATGTGATAGGCGAAAGCAGAAAGGGAGCTAACATGGTCAGAGCGTCTCCCGCCATCCCATCTGTTTTTCTTTCATGCCAACCCAGTTCTGGCAAATCCACTCTGAAATCCAGGTGAAGGCAGCAAATAGCATCACACGTCATTTACGTTTTGGCTGAGCAAGTAGCTGGTCACGCAGCTCCCGACTGGCAAACTACCTTGGAGCCAAGGAACCGATTTAAACCCACACACAAAACATGTCTGAGATAAATGAACACGGCTGTGACAAGGAAATCAACCTCATATTATTTTTATACTAAATTCTCTTAAACTATTTCCCAAACAATGCCATCCTAGTCACACACTGATAGTCGGATGGCTTGTTAGTCTCCAACATGATTTCTCACAGACATTAATTTTCATAAAAGCGTTCACCTGTCAGTTGAGGGGCATCTTAGAAAAGAAACTGCTGGTAACAGCAGAACCGTGTTTGCTTGGCTCCTTACGGCTGGTGCAAACACAACATTGTCATTCCTCTCCTCAACTCAGAGTTTATAAGTAATACCTAGGGAGGACTAGAAAAGTTAAAATAAATAACCCCACGGTGAGGTCTTTTCCCTTTGCTAAGAAGATTACATTCTCGTTCATATAAGAATTAAAGCAAATGTCTGAGGAGGTATAAAGAACTATTCATAAAATCTGAATATGTTATTTTGCTTGCAGAGTTTCTACCTCTGCTCTTAGAACACAAGGATTCTCTAGTCATCTTAAATATTAAGAAACATTTTAAATTCCTGCTTAAATTTTAGTTCCTATTTCTCCAAACAGTTTCCAAAAATGTACAGGGATATGTAGCATGTATGATATTAACACAGTGAACTCTTTATGCTACCCATGTTAACTCATGGTATTTAATAAGCTAGAACGAGTTGTGGATACAATCAGTTCTAAAATGTCTACGTTCTATATAATCGATAGCCAACCACCACTGGAGGTATCTTTTTTCCCCCCCGAAAAAACTAATTAAACAACATGGTTAAAGAAAACTCAAGAGTTTAGCCCTAAAAATTACATGTCTCAGTACTTAAATATTACTGGTACACTTCTTAGGAGTATAAAGACTCTCAAGAAAATAACCAAAACATTACCTAAATATAAATCTGAACAACTGGTAAAAGTTGGTCCATAAAATAAATAGTGTTTTCTAGAACACACACCTAAATTTCTTTAGTTTGTCAAAAGCAAAACTTTCAGCCAACTGTCCATGAGTATGACCTACATCACCAATTAAAATATTTTCCGCTGAGTTAGAAAATGTCCAGCTTTATCGTCTGGACGTTGAGTTAAAACTATGGCACATGCTCCTTAAGATGCCCACAATGGAAGGCCACCTAAATCCACGGACAGTGCCTCCCCTTTTAATGAATACATTTGAGTACAGTTCTAATTTTAGATAATTTCCTTCAGTTCTTCAAAATCCAAAGCTATGCTTATATTCTGTTCAATTGATTGGTTTCTTCTAGTAAATTTGCTCTAAAAATACCCCATTAACACGGTCACACATGAAGACAAGGTGAGACACAGCTGTCTCTTTTATATGACGGTGATGCTACCCATGCCCTTAGCCTTTCCCATCTGCAGCCTGTGATGTTCTTCCTTTGGTGACTTTTTTTGTTTTCAAGCAAAAGAAAATCTTCAAAGTTATAAATGGAGAATGTACTTCTAAAACTTTATATATTTTCCCCTAAGACCAATTATATCAACCCTTCAGTCTATTCAACAATTAACCAAGAGATATAAAGAACTAAAAACCCTTGTTACCTGCTGGTTTTAAAATGTTTTCCATTCCCGTTCTCCACTGCTCTGATTTTAGGCTCAAACCTAACATTGTCAGTGAAAGAAAACTGCAGTCAGGATCTGGGAAAATCATTTCAATGTCTGACATTATATTAAATTCATCCATTTTTCAGTGAGAAAAAATTACCCAGATAGTATTTTCAAACTTTTTAAGTTGTTAAAAAAATAAACAATGATACCATAAAAAGAAGAAAAGAACACTACTTTAACACTGCATATATTCATGGGGAAAAAAAGCTTTACCTTAATTATTCATCCAGTCCTGGGAGTCTTTCCAGAATTGTTTAGAATGACAGAGCCCTGACATGGAGTTGACTTCTGTGAACCTTTGAGCATCTAGACATGATTTAAAGGCCAGTGGGCGTGAAGGAGACAGGCCAATCACCACCACCCCCTCGCCCCAGCACCGCCCTCTGTCCTACTTGCGTCAGCTTTCAAAAAAAAAGAAAAGTTAAGTCAGTTTACTGTTTTTCACTTGGATTAAACATCAGTTACACCAATTTCTATTTGCTTTTGGGATTTTGGCTTTTATTCAATAAAATACTCGCTTACTGAAAGTTCTGCTTTGATCGGCGTCTTTCTGTATCAAGATTCTATACTCTGGTTGACTAATAAATGTTAATGTTCCCAAAAGTTTAGGAACTGAAGTCAGAGTAAAAGAACACACTAGTAATAGTTATGGAGTTAGACTGTTCAGTGAAATCTTACAATCAGGATGCATAGAAAATATTAATTCTACAGCAGAAGACTTATTTTCTTTTGAATTGTTGACTTACTTAGAGATAATGTTGTGGGAGGGGAGATACTTCCAAATGGCACCAAGTTACTGGAGGTGCTGCGGGGTCAAAATCAGCCCGGTTACGACTGCTGCCATGCCAGAGCAAGTGTGCTGAGGGAGCAAAATTCTTTTTAGAGGTTTTACAGAATTTTTAAACAGATATTTCCCCCCCTTTCAAAAAAAAATCTACTTGGCTTTCCACATATCAGAGAAAAAATTAAAATATGTATGTCTTTCTTTATTGAAAAACCTTTATATATTTTGTCTGCCTAGGTGGCTTAGTTGGTTGGAGCATCGTTCTATATACCAGGAGGTTGTGGGTTCAATTGGTGGGGGCACATACCTAGGTTGCAGGTTTGATCCTTAGTTGGGCTGTGTGTGGAGTGGGGGGCAATCAGTCGATGTTTCTCTCACACCCATGTTTCTCTCTCTCTCCTTCAAATCAATTTTTTAAAAACTATATCCTCAGGTGAAGATTTAAATTTTTAAAAATCTTTTATATGTTTTCAGTTTTTAAAGTTAAAAATTTGTGTACTGAAAATCAGTTTTTTTTAACATGAATGAACCATCTGGTAAGCTATCAGAAGAAATGCTAGATCACAACAGTGCGTTAAGTCCCTGGTTCTAGAAAAAACAACTAAACGTTGTTCTCGGAGTAAGAAATTCTTAAGTTCATGAAAGACATTAAACATGAAACAAGATGTGCAGTTACCTACTTTTCTTTTCCTTATCTAATGTGCCCATTTGGTCTATTAACTTTAATATGATATATTTTCTTTTATTTGTATTTTAGTGACTTGTCCTTTGTTTTTCAGAGTTAGCCTGTGGGTTTTTTTCCCTTTTAACAGATGAAAATTATTATTGTCTAAGGAAAAATAATAATAAATATACTATTTTAATTTCAGGGAAATTCGAAGAATATTTCTTTACAAATATTTTTTGTCATTTACTTGTGATCTTTCCAATTTACAATTTCCTTCTGTTTGCAGAGTTACCAGATGAGTATAAGATTAAGCAAGCAAAACCCTGAAATAATTGTTAGAGAATTAAATACCTGTATCCTGATAAAATCCCACCTGATAGTCAGCTGAAAAAGAATGAATCTACTACAAAATGTGAATTTTGTAGTATGATATCTTCATATAAAATAGGGCAGAGATGAATATATAAATACCAAAGTTTTACCTCTTTAAAATTTTAGTTTTTGATTCTTTATAATTCTGATCTTCTTTAAGTGCACTAAAAATTACAGTAAATTAGCATGTTGGATTAAAACAAGAAGCACACATAAGAGACTTCTATGAAGGGTCATATATTTCTTTTGAACCTACCCTGGTTGCAAAATTCTTACCATAAAAGTTTCCTAACATTGACCCCAAAATCAAATATACACTCATGAAAACTAATTTCACAAAAGTCAGCTGAATTAAAATAGTTTAGGAACTTGGTTTTTGTTTGACTGTCTTCCCTAGGTATTTGACGTGTATGGACATGCCGAAATTAGTGAAGAAATGTGTGGTCTGGTCTTGACAACATGCACAGTATCTTTCCTTTCATAAGGAAAGCACAGACTTAAACATTATAGTTTAGTGTTTGGGATATTTCTTAAAATCATACTATAATGTCATTTCATAGTCTGTTGCTAATAGGTACACACTCTTTTGCTATTTAAAACATGGCAAATGCAACATATTTGATGAGGCTCTGATCTGGTTCAAGTATCACTGTAGAAAGAGGTAATGGACCAGAATATGAATCGACTTTACAAAATGAGAAATATGTGGGCGGTGAGTAATGAAGTCTGAGCAATGAGGTGACACTTCAACTGATCCTTCACGTAAGGAATTCCTGTAAGTGCCACCGAGAACTGGCCCATAAGACTTGGTCTATGGAGGGCACAGAGGGGTGGCTGGCGTAGGAGAGGTCCATGCGAAAGGGACGCTTAGCTTTCCAGGCCGTCACATGATTGATGTTAGCAGAACTGCACTATGTGCCCCCGGACTTCAAAAGAGTCCTGGGTGGCCAAGGCCGGCCAAGAAGCCTTCAGAGGCCGTGTACCTTGAGGAGGGCCTTGAAGTCCAGGTGAGATTCCAGTGGGTTTGGAGGAAATGGAGAGAAATCCTGGAGGAAAAATGCAAACATGCTAAAAACATATTCTGGCAGCACAGAGAAGCAGCCTGGCTGCAGTGGAGACTTTCTGGGGCAAAACAGAACAGAGTGGAATAGTCTAGACTGTACAAAGCAGTAAGTCTAGGAAACCCAGATTTTTGGTGATGGGGAACTCTGGAAAGCTTCTAAAGGAAATCAGAAAATCAGCAGGTAAGGAATACGAGTGGGATCCCACAGTAGAGATGGAGGTCGGAACAAGGACAGCGAGGAGGTTTACTGATAGTTTGGCTTTGGCGATATTTCTCTGCCTGAGAAAAAATGGCAGAAGAAAAGGCTGATGGAAAGGATTTGAATTGGGGTCAGTGATAGTTTAACTCTTTCTCGTACTCCTGTTTCTGTTTATCACTTTCACTAGCTAATAACACACGCTATAAAAAATGTTATGTGTTCATTCAATGAGAAATAAAAACTTGCAATAAAATCTTCATTTTTGTTTACACGGAGAGAGAGAGAGAATGTATGGTGGTAATCATGCCCCCCGACCCCCCTTTCAGCCATCTGTGGCTATCATTTTCCAATAGTACAGAGAAGGCCCTAGTGTGTATTCCAGTGTATTACCTACTGAATGCACAAGATTGTTGGCTCAAGGTAAATTAAGTGATTCAGATCAAACCTATGCCCATATTTAAAAATCATTGATCGTCTTGTTTAAAATGTCTACCCTCAGTGATATCCTCGAAGAGAAAGTGCCAGCTGGATTCAAGTCAAAATTGGTCAACAATTAGGGAAAAAAAACCCTTAGCCAGACCATCGTGGCCTTTTGCAAAGACACTGGGAAAGATAACCTCTTGTTCTAGTCAAGACTGCCCCCAAATTTCTAATTTTAGTCATAGGACAGCATAGCACGTGGCAATGAAATCTGGTGAGAGCCAAATTAGAAGAAAACAGGTAGAAACAGTGATAACTGAGGAACCAGATTATCTCGTTTTTAATCATTTTACATTGCTTTTGACCTGCATTGGCTTGCTATTTTTTTTTCTCTCCCACTTTAAATTCCCTTTTGGTCACCTCACTTTTTCTTTTTTTCTATTTCTTTTTAACCTTCTGAACTATACTATTTTTATGATGCTTTATTTCCCAAGAAGAGCTAGTTAGCTTTTATCATTTCCAGCCTCAGAGTTGTAAACTCAAAATCTAATAAAATAGGCCAAAGCCCAAGATTATGTATCTATCATCATCCTACAGTCAACATTACTGCCTCCAAATACAGAAAGCATTTATATGAATCCAACTCTTTTTTATGGTACTGTAGTTAAATGTCTATCTGTCCTACCCAGACATTCTTAAACATGAGAGGTACTAGCACAGCTGCAGTTAAAAACAAGATTTTTATTATTTCTTTTTAATGTCGGGTTTACCCTTTGGCTTTTGGGCTTCAGGCTTACAGTGATGCAGAGAATTTGGGACCATTTTTGATGTCATGCTCTGGCACTCCAAATCTTTTATTTTATCTCTTAATATGAATTCATGCAAAAAAAAAAAAAAGGAGAAGGAAGTGGAAGAGAAAGAGGGGGAGGAGAAGATCCACACAGAAATATTACAGAAATCTTCATAAATCATTCAGAAAGCAGAATCCCGTGTTATTCTGAAAGTGAATTGAGCGCTTACATATTTGTGTTACTACATCACCTACTAAGTGGTGAACCTTAACTATGCTAATAGGCATCTCTCTTCATGGTTATGCAATTAACCTCCATTTACATAATAAAAAATCCCAAACAGGATTATTACATTATAACACATTTGTAATGTTTCCGTTGAACAAAACAACACCTTAACATACATGCAACATAAATGACTTTATGAATGACCCACACTAGATGATAACTTCAAAAGTCTAAATTTGGGACCCTACTAAATATGAGACCCCAAAGGGCTTCTTTGTTCAGGGCCCTAGGAGAGGACTTGCTTTTCTGTTCTAACAGCTTCCCTAAGAGAAATGCAGTGACCCAGGTGTGTTGAGGACAGAGCCTTTAGTGGACGGCACTCCCTCTCCTTAGCCCCGCCCACACCACTTTTACAGTTATACAATGGTACATTTGAGAAATGTTTGAATAGTCACTTACTATGTTGCAAAATTAGCAAACAAGTTTGGTGTGAGCTGACAAACCCACTGACTTTGCCACAGACCTAAATAGAAAATTCCTTTTAGCCTCGGCTGACAAAAAACAAAAAACAAAAAACAAAAAAAAAACAGGGACAGTTCATGTTGTCAATAAAGTTTTGTTCTGTGCCTTTCCCTTTCCAAGCAACTCAGAGCCTTGCGGTCAGTTTCATGTCTTGATCCCGCATTGAAAGGATGCAGAGGAAAGAGTATAACTAGTACATTCCTGGCTAAGCAGATAGATCACGGTAAAGAAGGAAAACCAAGTCCATAAGGCTTACGGCTGAGTGCAACTAAAGTAACTAACGTACTGCTTCTAAATGTTAAATTAGAGATTTTAGACGTTTGACCGAAAGAGTGATTCCTACCATTTAAAATGCCTACTTGAGAAAATAGCACTGCTAAGAGATGCATGATTATAATGATTACTATAACAACAATTCCTAAACAACTAACTCACCTTGTTAATTTAAGTTCTTCATATAAAATGCAATATTAATACAGTGCTAAGATGGGCTGACTGCCTGTCTAATTCATAATAGCAACTGATGATTTTTTTCAAAATTACATTCTTTGGGGGCCACAGCACAATTTCCATTGCTTTCTTTCATAGTACTACCCATTCCTTTCCTTTAAAAACAAATTCCCTTCCAGAACAGTATCTATGCGTTTTGATTTTTGTAAGTTCATCAGTGATTGCACTTTGTAAATCTGTCATCCTGCTTGAATTCGGACTCCCACAGTGTCTTGGGCTGTGACCCAATTGGCTGAGTAGCGAGGCTGGGACAAGACAGGGCACGAGAGAGGGAGAAGGGTGCCCAGCAGGCTCTGTAATGGGGAGGGCTCTCCTAAAAGGATAACACAAACCTGTGCTACAAAAGAATCATGTGCCTAGTAAGGGGTGATGTGCTAGGCTGGCCTTTGCAGTATCTTGTTTGGCATGTTGAAATAAGGAATGGTGTGTGTGGTCAAATGCAAGGAATTCGAGCACAGCAAGATATGTAACAGATAGTTCACATACATAAAGTGGACATTAACATTTCCTGATGGACTGTTTGGTGACTGCATAGAAGGATTTCCTGAGTCAGGTCTCCTCCGTGAATGTGTGGGGCGCTTCCCTCTCCAGCTGAACTGTGAGCGGCTCCAGGGCTGGGCTCCCCACAGGGCACTTTGCCAAGAGGGTTAGTGGTGCCAGCATGGCTAGATTAACTGAGGTTTTTTTTGTTGTTCTTTATGGGTTGCATGAGTTAGGAATTACAATTCCTGGAGGGTAGAAATCTGGTAACACCACTCTTTAAATACAGGAGAGCTGACTCAGAAAAAGTAAATGTCTTGACCTCATTCAGGAGGACAAGAGCAGGGGGGACATTCAGGCAGAAGGTATATTTAGTAGGTTTGGGATAGACTCAAGTATTCCAGACAGCCAGTTTAGATTAGTGGTGAACAATCTCTTTTGTCTGTTTACCCTGGTTAATATGAGGCCATGGCTGGTTTGTTGGAGGTACCCTATAAATTTTGAATAAATGAAAGCCTTTATTAAAGGTACTGCACCTCCAAAACAATTCTTTAGAACTTATTTAAGGGTTGCAACAAGTAACATTCTAATAAATACTCTAATTGATGGATCCTGCCTTATATTCTAGTGCAGTGGCTCTCATGGTCACAGCCAAGTGTGAGAAGGTGAAGTGAAGGCTCGT
Source organism: Artibeus jamaicensis (assembly GCF_021234435.1). Taxonomy (NCBI): domain Eukaryota; kingdom Metazoa; phylum Chordata; class Mammalia; order Chiroptera; family Phyllostomidae; genus Artibeus; species Artibeus jamaicensis. The sequence continues at coordinate 46,731,283 of NW_026521486.1, forward strand.
GGTGCATGCAGGGAGCCGGTGCTCCCTTCAGAGAGGGCTGCCTTCCCGGGATACTCAGCAGTAATTAGCAACCATGTGCTCAAAGAATAGTCAAAGAATAATAAGGACACGGCAAAGTTATAATTATAATAAGGTTTTCAAAACAAGATACAAAATCTAATATGATCCCTATGTTTTTTTTTTAAATCATGTATCTGATGTATAAAAGCATTTGCAAAGGAAAAATGACTGAAAAACTCAAAATATGAGTAGTGGTTATTTCCAGATGGTAGCAATGTGGATAATTTTTGTTTTCTCATCTATATTTGCCAAATGAGCTTTAAAAAGCATGAATTACTTTCACTCTGAGAAAAACAATGAATGTTATTAAAAAACAAGAACAACAAAACCAGTGAGCTCCTCTCTCAGGTTTTGTAACAGTTGTTAATCAATCCCAGGTGTTGGCCACGGGTGACATCTCTATTTTTAGTGAGCATGCTGTGGGTGCTGGCCCAGAGTAGTCAACTCTCTTAAAACATCTTCAATTCCGAATGAGCGCTTACGAGTTCCTTAGAGTCTAGATAAAACTGTGTAGGTCCAGGTTGTTCTGGAAGGGTCGGTTGTTTTTTCCTCATTGGCCAGAGGTACTCTAATATTTCTCAAAATATGGTTGAGAAAAATGGAGATTTAAAAATATACTTAGAGCCTCAGTATTTTTTCATAATGTTGTGAGACAGTCAATTTTTAGTATAGCATAATAAGGAGTCATCCTCATTTATTTATTCAGGAAATATTATTGAACAACTATGTGCCAGGCTTTATGGTTAAGGGTTAAAACAAGAAAGGTAATAAAAACTACTTTAGTTCAATAACTCAGTGAACACCTTGGGCCTTCACATTCTCTTTTATAGAGAGCACATAATTCCTGGGCTATAACAAAACCATTGGGAGGAGGAAGTGAAATTTACTCATTCATTTATTCATTCATTTACTCAAATGAAATTTACTCAATCTATAATGTGCCAAAAAATACACTATAAACACCATACAGGTCGAACTGGTAAAATAGTTATTTCCTTCTTCAGGTGGAGCTTTCTTTGCCGCCGTTTTGACTACAAGACCTAGAAATGCAAATCGTTGGCAGCTACACTTAATAGCAATCAAAGAAACAGCAAAGTGTCCAATAGAGACTCATCAGACATACAATTCTGATATGCTGACATAAAATTCTGATTCTAAATATTTCAATTTCACCAATTTTCCTCATAGAAATGTTCACCAAAGTTAAAAGGGGAATGGACCAAAATGTTATTAGTCTTTTTTTCTTTCCCTTTCCTGTTTCAGTCAATCAAGCAAGCAGTCACTGAACACCTACTATGCATCCAGAATGGTGGTCCCACGTGTTCCGTGTTCCGTGTTTGTAGACTCTTCTTCTACTTGTGAATACCTGGCTCTGTTTCATCTGACTGGCTACAACCTTTAGAATAACCAGGGAGCTTTACAGTCAATTTGACACACGAGTTCTCCTGGTATCTACATATACATTAATTATATATCATATGTTACATATATGAAGGAAGAGTTCTGCATGCCTATACTGATGTCTCTATCAATCAAGAGTCATAGTGGTTTCTTTCCTATTTACAGAAACTCAGCTTTTATCCTTTGGTTCATATGTATGTTCTTGTAAGTAAGTGCATTTTTGTTCTCACCCTAATTCCAAAATCTTTTTATCAGATATGGGGCTGCCCCATGAAGTGGAGAGCATACTGGAGTTCAACTTCAAGGATACAGATGTGATCCTCATTCTGCTGCCTCCTCTGAGAGACTTTAGACAAGATAGATTTAATCCGTCCCCCCCCCCATGCTACAAGCTCTGCTGTTGTGCTTGCACGCTGAGCTAACATCTTTGCTTATAGGCCTGCCCTTCTAGACTTTGAAGTCCTCAGGAGCAGACACTGTGTCTTATTCAGTATAGCACAGGGTCAGCTGGTATAGATCCTGGAGCTCAAGTGCCTAGATTTACTTAAGTCTGATTCTGGTCACTTATTAACTATCTGATTTTGGGCAAGTTGTTTCCATCTCCATGCCTCAGTTTCCTCATCTGTAAAAAGATAATAATCGTTCCCACTTAACACTGCTATTATGAGGACGAACTAAGTTAATATTTGTAGAACATTTAGAAGAATGTCTAGCACATAGTAAATGTGATGTATTTGTTAGAGGTGTATATTTAGGGAATTGTCTCTAACGTCAAAACCTAATTGTGGCAGAGATTCAGTAAGTCTTTATTGAGAAAGTAAAGTCAAGTAAATATTCTGAAACTCAGTTTTCTCTTTAAAATTGGGTCTGATATAAAATTAGACCCAATTTATATAAGACCCATTATATAAAATTACTTTGAGGTTTAAAAGAGATAAGGGGTATGTAAGCATTATAAATGTAAAAGGTATTTTTATTACCATTCATTCATAAGGGTAATATGACATTAGCAAAATCGGTCATAGATTAAATTAGTTTCAATGCCTTTTGCTTTGGAAGTATATTGTCACCATTCATTAAACCATCATTTCACTTGTTAAACTATTGATTAGTGCTGTAGAAAAGCTAGAAGAATGACAGACTTTGACCCTGGCCCATGGAATCCCAGAAAACAACCACGTAATGAGACATGGCTTGCAATATGTGTTTGTTTAACATTAACCAAACTGTGAAGCTGAACAGCACCATGGTACATGTTTACCCCTGAACTTGTCCTCAGAGCCACTGTTTAAACATGCAAATGTACTGGTAGATGTGGGAGGATTTGGATTGACTTTCTATGGGTCATTTTTCTTTTCAGTCAAATTAACAAAACATGAAGACCCCAAGGTGTACCAAGGCACATTCTCCAAATGCCAAAGTAAGTGACCTACATTATGCTTACGTTCTAGGATTTCAGACTGCTGAACATTTTAGTACTCGTTTTTAAATTGGCCAGCGACATAATTTTGATGTAATCGTAGCTGACTCAAATGTAAGACCCTTTTAATCATCACAAGTTAGTGCACAGATAAACTGAAAATATAAATGAAAGAACTGTCTCTCTTTGAGAAAGCTTGTTGATCGAATGGGAGTGTATAATTAATGGGCGCCTTCCATTTTTACATCCCTTAAATACAAGGAAGTCTTACAAGCATGAATATGTGCTACTTCTCCCTCATTTGAGGTTAACCTGGATATGCTCACTTACAATTTGTGTCTGAAAGTCTGCAGTGTTAAATCCTTTATTAAGTCCAGCCAAAGTCATTCTTTAAAATTTAGAAATGAGGAAACACATGTGCAGGTGTCTCCCAGTAGGAAGCTTGATTGATGTTATAAATAACATCAATTTAAAACCTTTAGTGTTCCTATGAAATAGTCTTATTCCATTTGAGAATGATACCAATTTATTTACCTACAAGGTGGTATAGGTACAAATGGAAACGAATATAATGCCGATGGAAACTGGGGATGTGCACCTCGGCATTTCACATCCTTTCCATCTCTTTCCCTTTCACACAGTTGGTCTTCTGGCTGCTGACACAGAGTTGTTCTCACAGGAGTATAAATGTACTGACATGAATAAATGCCTGCTTCCTCCTAAACAGACTGCTATTGAAGTACATTTATTATATAAGGTGTCTCAAGGTTTAGTACCTATCCAGAGCAGTAAGATTCGTGGTCTCAACAACCCAGCTTCATTTTTGTAAGGTAAATTTAGCTTAAAAAATGAGTAGCACTATTTTGTGGTAGGATAACAAGAACTAGTCTGATGAATTATTTAATTGGCCAGTGTGCAATCACCTAGACTAGTTTTCCCGGGGCAATTGTTAAGTCAACAAGGTTTGTATCACTCCCATGCCCAGTTATGAAAGAATCAACAGGAGCAAGAACTACAGTAAGAAGTAGAGAAAATGAGTTTCAATGAACTGTTCAAAGACCCCCGAGGATTTTACTCAGTGTTTTCTGGTCCTAGTTTAATCACAGAAAAGATTACTTAAATGTTTATTTAAGAGTATAACTTATTTTTATCACACTAATATAAGGATTTAGAAATATGTTGCAATAAAGATGAAACACATTTCTAGATGTCATCTCAACAGAGTAATCACTTCCTGATTATTTCAATAAACTAAATCATCCCAACTACAGTGAAAATTTTGAGGCTCTGTTCATTCTTTTTACTTCTAGAATTTCGGCAAGCAAAAGTACTCATGTGCATTATCACAAATGTTTAGACATACCCATGAGAAATATTTAGGCATGTATTTATAGATAGATTGATTTTTAATGGGAATAAATAGATGAGGTCACATGGCTTTGTAGCACATGAGTTTTCCTCTAAAATGTTTAAGAAGCAACGTTCGTTCTAAGCTTTGCAGTATCTAATCACACTCGGGTATTCTCTGTGTGACTGCTGAGATTTCCTGGGAGTAACTGACACAGATGTACATGACGGTCCGCCTGTATTGAGTAGATTTGGGTGGGCAGCAGGGGGCGGATAATTTTTCAAGAATTCTAAGTAGTTAGAAGGTACCTATCTCAGGCATTTTATTTTATATCTTGACTATACTGAAAAATTAAGACCTCTTTTTGTTTTTTTACTCTATTATTTTTTCCCTCATTCCCTTTATTTTTTTAATTTTGCACAGAAAAGTAACATGTTAAAGAAGGCATGTGTATTCTTTATTTCCTTTTCTACAAGTCAGATAATACATGTAAAATGCTTAGAACAGGGCCTGGGATATAGTAAGAACTAAATAATATCAGTTGTTGTCGATTATACGTATATTTTTAAATCAGTGAACCACATACAATAGCCTACATACTTAGTATTTTATGATAATCTACTCTTAAGCAGTACATTAGTTTCAAGAATTATTCAAGAATAATTACCATATATTAACTAAACCCTAATTCAAAACTTTCATTCCATAATCTTGGCTGAAAACCAGATGGCAAATTTAATTTCTTGGCCTGCTGGGCAAACATATTCCAGGAATGGCCCCCAAAGTCCCATTACTTGTGACATTCACAGATCCTCAGGAGGCACAGCTTTCTTTATGGGCCCCTTAAAATATTCATCCACATGAACAGGAGCATTTGTTGCCTTGTGTTAGCTTGTTAGGAAGTTAAAGTTTCATGTATAGGGAACCTTGAAAATATACATATTTATAGCAGAAATAAGAATATGGGTCTGATGCCTCCTGCACGACCTCAGTCTGATGCAACGTCTGTCTACTCTGGTCTGGTCTTCGATAAAACACACAAACTCGCCATAGCAACCACTGCACCACAAAGCATATATGTGTTTCTAAGATAAGGATGACTTTTTTTAAAAAAACAAACAGACAGAAATATGTTAGTTGTAGAAATACAGTTAGAGTTTCTACAAATAGAAATGTGTATGGTAATAACATTTCTAAGTACTTATTATATACAGTAGGAATCTTAAAGGTATGATGTATTTGTGTGCATAACAATGACTCTGGCAAAGAACACATCACCACAGAGAGGGATGTAAGAATTTGGATTAACGGCCATCATTTTATAAAAAACATATGTCAATATAATGTCTTATTTTTATTTTACTTAATATTTTCTATGTTCCCTAAAAGTGAACTTTGAGGAAGCCGAAACAAAGCCACTCCAAGACACCTATTTCTAAAGAACAAGTGTGAGACGTTCCTTTTAGTGAGAAAATGGTTTGTGCTTTATTGTCAGGTGGGCAAATGACTGGGTCTTCTTTTGGTCCAAATATTTGGTATATTTAGTGGCTTAAATCCCACAGAATTTGAAGTCTGTCACACCTATTTCCTTACTTTCTCTACTCAAAACTTTGTTGCCTTTTATTTTTCTCACTTAATTGCTATTTATTTTTCTCACTTAATTTTGGTGGAGAATAATGCAGTAAAAAAAAAAGGTACTCACATGGTTTTTTGAATTGTTTCTCTAAATTTTTTGCAAAACTTAAAATACAAATTTAGAAACTCAAAAATATATACATATATATTAGTTTTATTGAAAAAATTACAGAGAGGCACCAATTAGCTTTTTATTTCAACTTTGATCAAAGTTTTTAAAAAGCGACTCTGCAGGAAATGACAGCTCAGGGGGATGTGAAGACACAGAATAACCTCTTGCCAGATGAGAGGATTAAATTTCTGAAAAGTCCATGATGAGAGAATTACAGAATGAATAATTTAATAGCTTATGGGGAAGATATGGTTATATGGCTGGGGCCGAGATTGTGTGAATTGGTAAAATATTTTTACATTCACAGAAATAAAAGTATTACCAATGATATTGCTACATATTAACACAATTAAATTTTAATTTTCACCTTTTGTTTATTAAAACATTCCTGGAGTCTTACATTTTGCTGGTGCAGAGCAAATTACACTTAAAAAATTAATTTCTATTAAATAAGCTACTTAAATATAATACTAATGAAGTAATAGAAAAGTATTAATAAAGCCAAAGGCCCTTTAGAAAGGATTTTCCAGTATATATGTCTAGCATAAGCATAAGCCATTAGATTCTCCTATCCTCTCAACAGTTGAACAGAATAAAGAGAACTCAGACTAAAGTTAAAGGTTTGCTATTGACTTTCACCTTAGAAAATAGAGCCTGCACGTTCATCCGGCATAGTAGCAGGGAATGTTTGTGTGACCCCTGTAACCCATCCTAATGTCTCTTCTCATGGGATAAACAAATGGTGCAGGTCATTCCTCCTCTAGGAGTCTTTTGTCAGCTCTCAGTAGACGTGTTACAGGGGCGTGTCAATGAGCTTTGCCACACCACAGCCTTAAAGGTGGCTTAGATACTAAATCACAAAGACTATGATGCACTGCTCCATGACTTACATTTTTCAATAATTTCAAACCATTTACCCAAATAATGAATATTTAATATATGTTAATAAAACATAATAAGATAAAATAATGAAAATTAAAATACTTAATATAAAATATTATTTATATGCTGAATTGTTACTTTATTTGTATTGTTTATTCCATTAAAGTTGTCCCAATATTTTGCTCCCCTCTACCCAGCCCACCCCTCTCACCCACAGTCAATCTCCTCTCCATTGTCTGTGTCCGTGGGTCATTCATTCATGTTCTTTGACTAGTCCCTTCTCCTTCCTTCCACCATTTCCCTCCTCTTCCTCCCCTCCTACAGCTATCAGCTTGTTCAACGTTTCCATGCCTCTGGTTTTCTCATTCTTGTTAGTTTATTTTGTTCATTAGAGTCCAGCTCTAAGTGATGTCGTATGGCATTTGTCTTTCACCAACTGGCTTATTTCACTTAACAAAATAGTCTTCGGTTCCATCCATGCTGTCACAAAAGGTAGGCATTCCTTCTTTCTTTCTATCACATAGAATTCCATTGTGTAAATGTAGCACAGTTTTTCAATCCACTCATCTACTGATGGGCACTTGGGCTGTTTTCAACACTTAGCTATTGCAAATACTGCTGCTATGAGCAAAGGGGTGCACAAGTTCTTTTGAATTGGTGTGTTGGGATTCTTAGGGTGTATTCCCAGCAGTGGAATCACTGGGTCATAAAGCAGTTCCATTTTTAATTTTTTTCAGGAAATTCCATACTGCTTTCCACAGTGGCTGCACTAGTGTGCATTCTCATCAACAGTGCACTAGGGTCTGCCTTTCTCCACATCCTCACCAGCACTTGTTGATTTATTAATAAGAGGCATTCTGACAGGTGTGAGGTGCATCACTCTGATGGCTAGTGATGCTGAGCATTTTTTCATATGTCTCTGGGCCCTCTGTGTGTCGACTTTGGAGAAGTGTCTATTCAGGTCCTTTGCCCATTTTTTAATTAGGCTGTTTATCTTCCTGGTGTTAAGTTGTATGAATTCTTTATATATTTTGGAGATTAAAACCTTGTCCAATGTATCAGAGGCAAATATGTTCTCCCATACAGTCAGTTCCCTTTTCATTTCAATGATGGTTTCTTTTGCTGTGCGGAAACTTTTTAATTTGATGTAGTCCCATTTGTTTTTTTCTTTTTTCCTTTATTTCTCTTGCCCTGGGAGATACATTGGCAAAATTATTGCTGTGTGGGATGTCTGAAATTTTACTGCCTGTGTTTTCTGCTAGGGCTTTTATGGCATCACAACTTACATTTAAGTTCTCTTACCATTTTGAGTTTATTCTTGTGTACAGTATAAGTTGATGGTCAGTTTCTTTCTTTCTTTTTTTTTTTTTTGCATGTACCAGTCCAGTTCTCCCAACACCATTTATTGAAGAGACTGTTTTCACTCTATTGTATATCCATGCCTCCATTGTTGAATATTAATTGACCATAGAGACATGGGTTAATTTCTAGGCTCTCTATTCTGTTCCATTGATCTATGTGTCTGTTCTCACGCCAGCACCAGGACACTTGATTACAGTGTCCTTATAGTATAGTTTGATATCAGGTACTGTGACCCCTCCAACTTTGTTCTTTCTCAGGATTGCTGAGGCTACTCATGGTCTTTTTTGTTCCATATAAATTTTTGGAATATTGTTCAAGATCTGTGGAGTATGCCATTGGTATTTTAATAGGAATTGTGTTGAATCTATAGATTGCTTAGGGTAGTATGCAAATTTTAATTATGTTAATTCTTCCAATTCATGAATATGTACATGCTTCCATTTATTTCTATCTTTCTCAATTTCTTTCTTCAGTGTTCTATAGTTTTCCCAGTACAGGTCTTTTACATCCTTGGTTAAATTTATTACTAGTTATTTTTTTTAAGTCAAACCAGACTTGCAGAATGAGAAAAGTGAGTTCTTTTTTGTTCCTTAGACATTATTTTTATTGAATTTATTGGACTGATGGTTAACAAAATTATATAGGCTTCAGGTATACAGTTCTATAATACATCATTTGTATATTGTATTGTGTGTTCACCACCTTAGACATGATTTTCTCATGATCCTTGGCAAAAGTGTTACAATATAAACCCCCAAAATGAAGTGTTTTATCACTTAGCTTAGATAGAATGGTAAATTTCATTTTTATTTCTTATTATGGAAAATTTCAAATTTGCACAAATGTAAATGGGATAACACAGTGAAACCTCACATGTGCGTTATCTAGCTTCAAAATTATCGACCATGGCCTATCTTATTATATCTGAACTACCACCCCTCCCACCCATTATTTTAAAGCAAAGCTCAAATATATAATTTCCTAGTAAATATATCTGTATATATCAAAAACAGAAAAGTACATCTTAAAAAGTAGTCATGTGTCACAATTGTTAAAACACCCCCTACTGATGGCTGGTGATGTCTTGCAACCCTTGAGAAAGCCAGGGTAGGCCCCAGTGGTCAGGCCGGCACAGGTTTTGAACCCGATTGAATGACCACTCCAGGTCAGTTAGGTTCTATGAGGAAGAAGCGTCAGGTAAGTCATAGAAGATTTACTTAGAAAAAAAGGATATTTGGGAAAACTTGGGCAAAATGTAGGCCAGAAGATCCTCAAGGAAACAGGCAAAGGAATGACAACAAGTTACAACTTGTTTTTTAACAAAAGGCAATTTTATGAAATTGAAGGAGCAGAATACTGATGTTTCAAAATTACATTTTAAACATTGTGTAAGTCAACAAAATTCAAAACATGGGCAATTCTATAGGATATATGGTGTGGTTGTATCATCAAATAAATTGTAAAAGAAAAAAGAGAGATTGAGGGTGGTTGAACCTACAAATTAAGACAGACTCAAGAGACAGACATATCAACCAATGAGTGTATGAACCCTGTTTAGATTCTGACTCGGAGAAACTATGGATAAAACAAAAAGTGAGAGACAATCAGAGATATTTGAAAACTGCATGGAAACATAATAACATTAAGGAAATGTGGTTTATTTAAGGTGTTATAATATTAGTTATTCTTAAAGACTTCTTTATCTTTTTGAGATATAGACTGAATCGTTTTTGGATCAAATTATATGTTGACTTGGATTTGCTTAGAAATAATTTAGTTATCATTGTGGTAGGCATAGAGGGAAGAGAGATGTGGGCACAGATGAAACACAACAGACCAGTACTAAACATTGTGGAAGTGGGGTGAAGATGGAATTTCATTATACTATTTTCTACTTTGGAATATGTTAGCAACTTTTCATATTAAAAAAGTTTAAACTTCTTAGTTTGGAACTACTATAATGTATGTCTTGATATTCCTTCCAAGAGTTTGAAAGCAGAACAAAGATACTATAAATTATTTCAGCCAGCCAGAAGTTTCTATTAACTGGCAATTATGAGTTTTGCCATTAGTTGAAGTTAACAATGCTGAGCACTCTGAGACATTTTTTAAAGGCTCTGGCTGTATTCTAATTCTTTGAAAATCGACAGTCTATGGCTAGTACGATTTCTTTCTAACCAGAATACTGCGTTCATTCCCTAATTAGGTTAGAAAGTGTTTTGGTATATCCTTAGCCAGGCAAGTGAGACTTTTGTGCAGAAATTTTCCTCTTATGTCGCTGTGAAATTTATGCACGTCCCTGTGCACATGTGCACCATGCCTAACTTTTGATGACATCTTCAAAAATTATGAAACACTTGCATACACAAAGCTCCAGTCACCTAACAAAGAATAACTATTTAAGGTGTGGCCTCTGGACAGAATGAAATCAGGATCTGCATGGGACTCCACCCCTTGTCCCAAATTCAATCCACCTTGCTATTAACTCAAAATATTGTTCTGTTCATAATAACAATAATTGCATGCTGTGGTCTAAACAACCACTGTTAGATCTGTAATTCAAAACACAAAAGGGGTTTGTTTAGATATTGGTGTAACCAAAACAAGTGCAAATGGTCATGCCCTTGATTGGACTGAAGCCAGGCTTAGTGCAACGTCAACTAATTTATAGGGAAGTATTGGAAAGCATTAAGACTTTGAATGTGTAGATCAAACAACCAGTTCATTTGTTGAAATTTTTACTTTTCTCGGGCCACAGGTTGTATCTGTAAATACTTCAAAGATAGATGACTCATCATGAGGCTATTTTAATTACTCTTTGAGACTAATATCTAGCATTTGTTTCTTTCTTTATAGAAATTCATTCATCATTTGATTACCTCATACCAAAATAAAATCTCCGCCAAGCCACACATATTTCTATTAAATCTAAGAAGGAAAGGATCATTCTGTTTCAATCTGTTTGGGTCCAATCTCAGTGGGTGGGCGGCGGGAGACTCTCTTCCCGGCTGATAGGCATAGAGGTGCCGTGCCCCTTCCTGTGGCAGCAGTTAGGGTTGAGAGACACAGCGGAGCCTAAATGATCAAGTTTTGTGGTCTGCATCCTCCACTCAGACCAAAATTCTGTTAGTGTTGTAAAGTCTAAAATCGCAGTTTTTAAAGTTCTCATTAGTAATAATCATATTCATGATAGCCCAGCATTGTACCACACAACATCACATGTACCAAATCAGTAACATCTCAGCTTTGGGGTAGGTATTATTATTACCCCCATGTTACAAGTGAGGCAACTAACACTAAAAAAGATTGAGTAACTTGTTTGAAGACTCAAGCTGGTAAACAAATGGCTGAGTCAGGCCCCAAGTCCAAATGCAGAGCCCAGCTTCTAATGATATGCCATTACCATTGGGAACACACTTTGTATGGGGTATTAATCCTAACAGGATCACCATCTTCAAGACAGATGGAAGTGAACTGGAGAGCTCAGCATGAGAGCAAGGGCAAATACAGCAGGTATTATGGAGAAAGAATGATACAAGAGGGCAGAGGGTTCCAGGCAGGGCAAATGGGATCAGAAGTTTGGCCCCAAAACAACTAGAGTTTACTTTAGCTCACATGGAATGTTTGTGGAGAGTCTGGCTGAGGCTGAGCTTGACTGCCAGGTTGAGGAGTTTAAACTTCATGGAATTCTGGTATAAAAAATAATGTGAAGCATTGTGTTTGGTTTCATTCTTCCAAGTGTGGATACTGCTATATTACTACACAATTGTTTGAAAGTAAAGTTAGTACTTCATTTTTGTCTACATTGACATAGTACACGAGGCATTTCTATTTTACTTTTCTTTCAGAAAAACTCAATTTCTTCTCTTTAAAGAAAAAGTTTTAAAAAGCCAGCAAACCTTTCCATCACCCCTTAAAAAAACATCTACAATGCTGGGTGCCAGTCTGTGTGTTTACACTTCCTGTCACACTCCCTGCCGACTGTCACCCTTAGTCGGTGTGACAGGAAGTGACGGTGCACCATCAGAGAGGTGAACCGAACTCAGTCGGCCTTCCATTCAGTCTCCGGTTTAGAGCCAAGGGTCCCTTCCCTCAAGACTACCCGGCCGATTTGTCTGCCCTCCCACCCGCTGTGCAGCCTGACAGAACACACAGGACGTAGGACCCGGAACAGCCCGCAGAGTGGTGTGTAGTGAGTAAGGTCTGCACAAAATGAAATGTGTCGTAAAGACAGCACACGCGACTGTATTCCATGTCAGATGGTTCAGAAGAGCAGATCTGCCGACAAAATGAGTTCTGAATTATTTGAGTCATATCAGTCTTTTATGTATTTACCTGCCCTCCATCATCCGGTAGCGGGTCGGATAAGGGCTGTTTTTCAAATAGAAATCACTAAAAGTGAAGATTTAGGGCAGTACCTTTAGTTAGATTTGGGTCCAGACTGATAGCTTTCGTAATTTCATGAATTAACATGTCTCTGAGAGCCCCAAATGGGAAATTTAAAAACTCAAAGGGGGTTTACATTCCCAGAGAGCAGGGGGGATTTTGTTCTCTCCTGGGCTGGGAAGGCAGGGTGGTGGTGGGGAGAGCTGTGCAGTGCGGGCGGCTGAAGGGAGGGGCTGCACCTCATTGTTCTAGGTACTATTCAAAAGTGATGCACTTTCCATAGCTGGTTCCAGCCACCAGTGTCCAGATTCCCTGTGCTTGTAAGAATTCAGGTGAAGACTAACATTCTCATTTTAAAACCCGACTTAAACCGAGTCTGGGAAAAGCTTCTCCCACCGGCAGGCAGGTGGGCTGAAAGGACAGAAAAGCATAACACGAGCCATCTCAGGGCCCTTGATAGTTGCCCTGGGGCTAAAGATGCTGCTTTGACTTACTGTTACTAAGTGACCTGTGTCAAACTGAACAGCCACTTGCGGTCACCTCCAGCCATGCCTCTGTCCCTGACTTACCATCTATGTGACTGAACATAGGCAGGGAATTTCCTGTAGCAAAGGCATTGTTTTCTTTAGTCTCAAGAAATCTGAATTGTCTTAAGATAAAATCACAGAACAGATTATTATATGGGTGTGAACATTTCTAAATGTGCCAGATTTTATACCTTATTGTCAAAATACATACTTTTCTCTGTCATACCCTGTTTCTCCCTTCCAATCCTCCAGTGGCATCTGTTTTAGATGAAGGTGTGCTTTATGCATCCTTTGCCCTATCACACTCTATCTGAAGAGAAAAACTTATTCAAACTTTGTCCTCACACTTTTTACCTTGCCAAGTGGCTTCTGCACTTCTTGAATTCAACTAAAGCTCTAAATAAGTGTAGCAATTGAGAGAAAAATCATACCATTAAGTGTAGTCAAGCAACTGGAATACTACTCAGCAAGAAAAAGGACCCAACTATTGATCCAACTTGAATGGATTTCAAAAGCATTATGCTTAGGGGCCCTGGCTGGTGTGGCTCAGTGGATTGAGCACCAGCCTGCTAACCAAGGGGTCACTGGTTTGATTCCCAGTCAGGGCACATGCCTGGGTTGCAGGCCAGTTCCCAGCAGGGGACACACAAGGGGCAACCATACATTGATATTTCTCTCCTTCCCTTCCTCTCTAAAGATAAATATATTAAAAACATTTTTTTAAGCATTATGTTTAGGGGAAAAAATCTCAAAAAGATCATGTACAGTGTGATTCCTTTGATGTAACATTCTCAAAACGATTGAACAGTATAGAGTAGGACAATGTCCGGTTGCCGGGGACCGGGAGACGCGGTGACTAGAGGAGGCGTGGGGAGGTCTTTGCTCTGCAGTGAGGGTTCTGTGTCTCGGTTGCGCTGGTGGCTACACAAATCTCTGCATGTAATAAAAATGACATAACAACTGGACATATATTGTTCCAAAGCCAATTTCCTGGTTTTGTTATTGCAAGAAAAATATATCTAACTAATCATTAAAAGAGACTGGGTGAAAGGTATTTGGAGTCTCCTTGAGTGACCTTTGCAACTTCCTATGAATGTATAATTATTTCAAAATAAAAAGGTCATATATATATATATATATATATATATATATATATAGTGTGTGTGTGTATATACACACACACACACACATTATATATATATCAACCAACAGTATGGACACCTCTGTATAGCAAGTATAAATATACCATAGCAACATTGGCCAAAAAAGTGTCTGATATATTTTTTAAGTGTACTATTACTAAAAAACTGCTTCAAAAGACGAAAAATCATAAAACAGTGATGAAATGTGCTCTCAGGACTATGGTCGCCCCACTTATGTAGTGCTTTGAGCCATCTGATTGCTTTTCAGGCATTCACAAAGGCTTGAAACACAAACTCTTTTAGTTACATCACTTGAACAATCAAGGTCAGTTTGATCATAGAATTTGCAAGAACATTCCTATCCATATATCACATTCCTCCCACAGGGAAAAATTCCAGAAGATAAGACCATAGTCCGTGCAGCCACACAGGAAACATTTCTTAAAACAGAAAGGGCCACCACAGTCCCTAATGAATCTCTCCCTCTTCCCTCATTTTTCAGTTCTTTGCTCCTTCTCCTTCCAGGCTCCTGTCATTTCTCGCCTAGTCTCTCCAGCAAAGTTAAGCAAAAACAGACAAACCTGGTGCAGTACTGTGTCCCTGAAGGCACTGGTGTCCCGAGTTCCTCCTGGCTCGCCCACTGCAACCCAGCTCATGCTCCCTGAGCCCTGTGCATGACCCAGTGGCCCGGTGGCAGTGCAGGACACAGGCGTCACCGGACAGCCAGGAGCCACTAGCCACCAGGCACCGCCAAGATGCTGCCCGGTGGGAGCACCAACACTGCAAACACAGCAGCGGCCCGACCAACCTGGCCTCTTGGTCAGTTACATTTTTTTCCATTTCCTTCTTTAACATTTTTATAGTACCAGGAGTGTACCCAATGTTATAAAAGTATGCCAAAACAAAGAGCAAAGTCCTTGTCCTGAGGAGTATGCAATGTAAAAGGGGCAATGACCCAAGGCAAAATGACAGGACAAACACAGGCTAAATTCACTTTGCAAAGGCCTTAAACATTCCAATGAAAATGTGTTTAGTTGAGGAATAAATACTTCCAGGGGAAAAAATGAAGCAGATTGTCATTCTTTCATTCATTCAGCAAATGTCCAAGGGTCTGTTTCAAAGTCTGCCAGGTACTATAAGAAGCACCAGGGTGACAGCAGTGACCAAAAGTGACAAAAATAAAAGGAAACAAGGGAATTGGAGATGATGTTCACTTTGCTGATGGATATACATTAGATTTATCAGGTGCAATAGGGGCAAACAGCCAACAGGAAATAAGGGAACGTTTCCATTTTATGGTATAGGAAATGACAGTATTCTGGGCTGGGCTGCTCTACAAATGCATTACGTAGCCCCTTTTTCTTTTTTTAAAGATTTTAGTTATTTACTTTCAGAGAGAGGGGAAGGGAAGGAAAAACAGAGGAAGAGAAACATCCGTCTGTTGCCTCTCACATGCCCCCAACTGGGGACCTGGCCCACAAGCTGTGCTTGTGCCCTGAGCAGGAATCAAACCGGCAACCTTTCAGTCCTCAGGTCGGCTCTCAACCCACTGAGCCACACCAGCCAGGGAAGCCCTTTTTCCATTTCCTCTCGTCTGTTTCCTTCATTTTAGTTATGATAGTAAGAGGAAAGCACATTATCAAAGAACATTTAGTGTGGACAGATGTTAACATTTCAAAATAATGCTGTGGGTGGCAGAAGTAGTAACAGCTATCCCATATCAAGCGCTTACTATACAGCAGACATTATTCTCAGCATTTTTACACATGCCAACTTATTTAATTCTTATTACACATCTTATGAGCTAAATGCCATTATGATCTTCATTTTATAGATAAAGAGATCGAAGCGCAGAGAGATTAAGAGGCTAAGATATAATAGCCAGGATATAATGCTAAAGAGTGAAAGATTTAATCTATCAATTGAAATTAGGTTTGGGGTCATTTGTAGACTTCACTCACCCTTTGAATTCCCTTCCTAATAAAAATATGACCAGCAGTATTTTAAATGTTTGAAAAGGTGATGAGACATGCAGGCCTCTGAGCCTGGAATGAAAAATTGGTATAAATGATTCCTGAAGGGAAAAAAAGGACATTGGGAGTTAAGTTTTCAAAGTCTGTTATTACAAGCCCGACTCTCAACTGGCATAAACATCCAACTGTTATTCCACCCCCCATCTCACTTTATGCTGTAAATACATTTTTACTTCTTAACTCCTCTATAACACACTGAAATAAAAAATAAAGCCCCTGACAACTAAAATAAAGAGAGAAATCCTTGCCTCAGCCCGGTGACCCCTGGAGAAAAACACAGAAGAGCATCTGTTCGGAAGTCTTTTTCGTGATTGTGAGGATTGTATCTATGGTAAAGTAGAATAGCCCCTTGAGAACCAGAGAAATAACTTGGTTTTTCCAAGCGGAGGGCGACAAAGTCTAGTTTTTCCATTTGTGTATGTGTTTTAAAACGCTAACATTACAAGGAGTCTAAATAACTATAATTCTCTATTGCAGAGCCATAATAAGGTAATAAAATAATAAAATATATTGCTAATTGCTTAAATAATGTCCTTTCATTCCACATCATTTCAGAGGAGCTTAACTCCTGTTCGTGTCAGTTAGCCTGTGGTAAAACTGGTTTTGGTATATGTTCTTTTGTTTAAAGTTGCAGAACCTGTCCACCACGTTAAGTGAGGACCTACTGTATTCAGTCATTCTATTCCCTAGAGCATAGTCGTCTCAGAACTTGACGGGGGGGGGGGGTGGGGGGAGGAACGCAGACACTTGCAGAGACAATGCACGAAGGTCTCCTCCATGGCACCTTTCTCCCAGCCGCCTCCCTTGCATCCTGCACTTTGTGGTACCGAACGGCTATGTTCCCAGAGGGGCTCCCACCTTCTCCATTCTCTGTGCAAACTGCTCTCCCTGTTGAGAATCCTCTCCTGCTTCCCTTGCCTGGCTAACTTTTATTTCTGCTTCAAAACCTAGCTCAGGCATCACCTAGTCTTGAAATGTTCTCTGACCCCTTTTCTAAGCCAGGTTCAGTGGCAGTGCACTCAAATCTGATTTTTCCCTGGCCCTCAACTTGCTGTTAGTGTAACTGTTTATTTATTCTTGCCCTGCTTCCAGACTGATCCATTTAGTTAACAAACATTTCTTGTGCACTTAGTACTTGCCCAGGACTGTGGTAGGTGTTAGGGAGACAGGGATAAAGGAAACTCCCTAATAGCGTTTCTGAAAGACAGTGACACTCAATGCTTGCTTGTGGAATGCATAAATGGAATTAGGTCACTTACAAAAATAGTGGAAGGGAGACCTGAGGGAGGTTTGCAGCCGTATGACAGTGATTCGCTTTTTCCACTCTCTGGTCTCTCACATCCTACTCTGTTAGGCAGTACCTTTCTAAGCCTCTTCTTCCCTCAAGCGTCTCTGCTCCTGGTAGTCTTTCTCTCACTGCTGCCTTTACTGGAGGCAGGAACTTTGTCATAAAAGAGACATAGTTCTGATGCCAGCACTGTCACTTGCAAGCTGTGTGACCCTTGGCTCTTTCCTTAATTTCTCTGAGCTTCAATATCTTCCTTCATTGAAGGGAGATAACCAGCACCTACAGCATGGAGGACCGTGTGAGGACTAAACGTGATCCGCACATGTGAAGGGCTTAGCTCAAAGGCTGATCGGGAGGACCCTCCCTTCCTTTCTTTTGTTCTCCCCATGCCATCCCTTGCCCTTCCTCCAAGATGCCATCAAGGCAGTAGTGCCGTGGGAGGTCATTTCAGGTGATACATGGAAGCACATTTTCAAAAATTATTATTTTTATATTTATTAAAATATATTAACTCTTATTAAATATTGAATATGATTATATAGTAAATATATTAACCCTCATTAAACCTTATTAAATCTTTGATTTAATGAAAATCATTGCATTGGATATATAAAAAGTAAACTAAGCGAGGTTTAGGTTGTTAAAAGTAGTTAGAAACCATCAGTAAGTCCGTATGAAGGGTAGGGGGGAAAAGGATAGATGCCTGAAACACACTGATGAAAATGAACAAAGGCAATAACGTAAAAGAAGGGAAACATTTAGAACAGAGTCCACAAGCTGCTATGCTTATTGTGCTTGCCTTCAGCATTCACTGTGCTGATAGGTAACCATAGTTATACCCGGCATTGCTCAGACATCATCTGTTTAAAAAACAAGAACAAAGTGCAGTCCTGGGGCTGCAAAGATTTAGTCTTTAGCTGCATGATTATGCCATTGACTTTCTTAAGATGGGGTTAGCCTGCAAGAGACCAAAAGGTCAGCCTTGGGTCCCTAGAAAGTCACCTCTCTAGTTCTTCCCATGATAAAGTACAATTCAAAGTGAAAGAATTGTTCCTTTACATTTATGAAAAGTTAATGTCCAGATAGAACTACCAAAGATGTTCTATGCTTCCCACAGTGTACATTTCCCTTTCCTGATCTTTAAAATAGATATAATAATGGAATGTATCTCATCAGGTTCTGAGAATAAATATTAACATAAAAGAAGCACCTGATAATACGAAAGAAATACGTATCTCTCTGCGATCATTAATCTAGCAGAGGCCAGCCTCCCCGGAGCACTGGGTGCTGCACACTCAGCTCACTGAGCCCTGCAGCCCAGAAGGTTATTTGCCTCCTGATGCCAGTCTTCCTGCTTTTTGATGTTTGAGATAAAATCAGCTTAATAAAAGCTTCCTGTGTCTGGACACATGGTATTCAGTAATTTGGGAAGGTCAGATGTTTTCTTCAGTGTCTCTGTCCTTACAATCTGCTACCAAGAACATAGATTTTTTCTGTAGCCTCATTTGTTCGAATTTGAGAGGCGACATCACACACACACATTCATACTCATGTGCCTTGTGAGACAGTCCATCAATCTCACTGACTCTTGTAGACACTTGTTTGCAGTGGGGGGAAAACCCCCATGGGCTTATTTCCCTACTTCAACCCTCTGGCCCCCAAAGTTAAGGGCTACAAAAGGCTGTAACTAAAGCTGAAGCAAGCCCAAGCTACAGCCCTGGCCACCAGGCCTTGGAAATTGTGATCTAGGAGTAGGACGCTCTCTTTACAACATAAACCATTTTAATTGTAATGATTGTGTTGCTGGAAAGCAATCAAAGATGAATTAAGAAACCAGGAAACTGGGAAACAGGCCTTCCACAGCAAAGGCCTGGCCGCTCTCCCCTTCGCTTGGTGAAGGTGAGAAGCTGCACTTCTCCCAAGTGGATAAGGAGGAATGCAGACCTGGGAAGTGCCCAGGCCTGTTCAACTCACAGCCCCAGGGCAGCAGCTGCCGCCTCACCTCTATTCTCAGAATCCGAGATCCCCCCCTCCCCAGGCAGGTGGAGATGCACCTTTGGCACCCAGAAACAAGCCGCAGCAGTCAACCTTTCCCCTTCCGGTAAAACCAGCCTCAGGCTTCTAAAGCCCCCTGCAGAGGAGGGCGCGCAGCTGGGCATCTCGGGTCCTCGCCACGAATCTCAAGGCCCCCAACTACTGCGCCCTTGCTTCCCCGGACACGCCCTGGCACAGTAGGGACAAGGTTCCCTGGCCTGGGTTTCCCCAGTTTAGTTCGTCCCCTTTCCTCTAACCAAATCAGCGGCTCGCTGTGCACCTCCTGGGCTGGTCCCGACACGCAGAGAACAGGGGGTCTCGCGGGTCCCTGCCCCCCACCACACTCAGCGCCTCCCCCCACCCCACATGGCATCCACGCAGGTGGCAGTGTCCACCTGTACCTCCGACGGCAAAGAGCCAGCCGCTCCCGCCCTCTGTCCCCGAGAACAGCTGGCTGGTCCCTGTCCTCGCCGCTCTAGTCTCCAGACTCGACTCGGAGATGCTCCCGACTCACCCTCCCAGGGGCTCCTGAAGTCCGGGTTCCTTTCTCTCTTTTCTTCATTCATTCTTTTTTCTCCATTTTCCCTCCCACTCCCCCCTTCTTAGGATCCGGCCTCTTATGGTTCCCGCCTTCTCCCCTCCTCTGCGGACTTCCCCGCTCTTCCCCGACATCCCCTCTCGGTTCCAAAGACTTCACTTTTCAGGGTCGCTCCGCATTTCTGCGCCCCTGCCTTTTCTTCCCAGCGTGGCCCCTACCGCACCCTGCTTCCAACCCGACGGCGCACAAGGGCTCAGTCCACCACACCCCCCACACCGCGCACCCGCGACCGCAGCCAAGGACCCTCGGCCCAGCACTGCACTGGCTTTCCTCCTCCCTTGAAGAAGACTCCCCCGGGACTCCTGGGGTCGGAGACCCCCAGCTGGCCTCTCGGGTGGCCCAGCTCTCGGGGACGACGGGTCTATTTAAAGTCCTACACCCGGTGCCCTCCGGCTGAGGGCGCGGGCACAGGTCCCGCGGCTCGGATAACACCTTGCCAGCCCCATCCTGAGCTGATGTGGAGCCAGCACCCGATAGGCAGGCTGCACAGCCACGGCCCACCCAACTCAAAATCCCAGCGCCAAGGGAATCCCGGAGCCGGGGCGACCCCACGTTCGCCACCCACTTCGCGCCCCCGGGGGCAGCACCGCTCCGCGCAGGGAGCCACTCCAGCTTTCCCAGGGAGACCGCTTCACCTCCGCGCTACTTCGCAGCTATTCGGTCCGGTCATCAGCCAGCAATAACCCACCCAGAGTGCGAATTTTTAGAAAATAATAAGAAGAATCTGGGATTATCAACAAGTTATGAAGAGCCGCAACACCTAACCTAAGCCCTAGATGGTTGAGAGACGGGCTGCACACGTGTGCGTGTTTCCACACGCGCGCACGAGCGCGCACAGACACACCCCAGCTAGGATCCAGCCACAAGTTTGCATATTGACAAGTCTCTAACAGAAAACATAAAAACTTCCACTCACCTGCCCTCCTTTCTACCCTCTCGGGATTGAGATCCAGGGGAAGTATCGGAAAAGGGTGGATTAAGAGAACCTTCCTCCTTTTCTTTCCGCCTAAGAGTGGAAATTTCCATCATGTGATAGGGGGCAGCATCCCCAGTGTCGCGTTTCCTGTGGACCCTCCCTTCCAGCCCAGCCGCCAATCGGCAGACAGCAACCTGAGATAGAAACCAAAGCATCCTCCCAGGTGGGGCAGAGCTGTCCCCTGTCCCCGAGAGCGAGGGCTGGGAGTTGCGGGTCTCCCTGCTCCCTGCCCTGGGTTCCCCAAAACACAGATTTTTGTGTGACCGGTGTGTGTGTGTGTGTGTGATTAAGTTTCTTCATTAGCCAAGGTTGCATTTATTGGATCCTCCCTCTATGCGGAAATACATGTTGATCCTCATTTTGAAGCCTGTGAAAGTCTTTCCGGTAGGTGACCATTGGGTTCAGAGATGTTACACCTGAACTTAACATAAAGAAAAGAAAAATAGACAAATGGGGCAGGGGCACAAATGAGAAACCTGTCATTCACAGTTAAAGTCACCTTACGCGAGAGGGCAGTGGATCATCACTGGCCTAACACTTTTCTGTGGGTAGGAGGCCTTCCAGGGGGAACTTCTGTCCCCCTGGGAGTCCAGTGTAAGTATAATCCTCAATGTATGTGAAAAAGAAATTAGAATATAATAAACGACATTTCAATTTCAGTTATGTTTATTAAAGGCACTACGTACCATTTTAAGGGAAAAGTTGTTTGTATTTAAACCATTTTCTGATGTAAAGCAAAATTCTTGGTTCAAAGAAAGTCCATATCTAACAAGTATGTTCACAATCCCCTGTTTGTTTAGTACTCGTTTGTCATTCTTTAGGGGGAAAATATTCTCCTTTGGAGGTCTAACCCCACACTTCAGCAAACTCACCAGGCAACACAAATTACTTTCTGGATTCTCATGTACCCAACTTAACTTTATTTGGAAGAGTCTCACTGTTTGTTCATAAACGAATACCTAGAATGCTCTCATTTTACAATTCCCATTAACTAAAATTCCAGGAGCACCTCAGCATTTAAGAAACAGGGTAATAACAACAAAAATCCATCCAGATAATGCATAATAATAAGGAACATTAAAAACCTACTAGTGAGCCCTGGCTGGGTAGTTCAGTTGGTTAGAGCATCATTCCAATACTCAGGGTTGTGGGTTCAATCCTTAGTCAGGGCACATACAAGAATCAAGAAATGAGTGCATACATAAGTGGAACAATAAATCAATATCTCTTTCTCTTTCTCTCTCCCTCTCACCAAAAAACAACAACAACAGCAAAAATGACCAGTACACACAAATACAAGTTGTGCTAAAGCCATTTGACAATGCAAATTTAATAGAAGGATGATGCAATAAATGTTTTCACTGGAGTAACCACTGTGGAACCTAAAGACAATTAATTATTAAAAGGATATATAAGAAATATTTGTTTTATGAAAGCTGGTTATCCCCCATCTGACTAAACATGGTATACTTCTTTACTCTTTAATTTGTCCTGATGTTTCCATTTCATGAAATTAGAATACATCAGAACAATTTTGAAAGTCCTTTAAACTTATTGAAACTAGATTATCTTTACACTATCACATTTCTCCATTTGATTCTTATTTAATAAATATAAGTACCTTTTACAAAGCTACTAAAATGTTAAAATCGGTAGGCTTGGGAGAGGGTTAGTGGGAGATGAAGACGGATACATATTTCTCCCCACCTAACCTGAGATTCAGTGAAAGTAAAACCAAGATTTCTAAAAGCCCTTCCAGAGAAAACACAAACAAAGATAGAATCAATGCAGTTCTAAGACAGATACCAGTTTACTATGCAACTGCTCAGTGTTTTAAAATCACTGCTTATTTAATCAGTTCTTGGTCTCTCTATCTTAGCTGGCACACACAAAAAAAGATCAAAAACAGTACCTTATTGCCTAATTTGTCAGAGGACTATGGGTTACTTGTCTATATATGCTCTTGTTAATTATTAACAGGTTCTGGGTGAGGCAAAATGAATTGCATTCATCCATAAAGCAATGGAGTGTTGAGCAAAGTTCAAATTCATCACCTTTTGAAGCTCCATCATTATTAGAAGAGCTCAACACAGTGTCTTGGTGATATGAGAAAACTGAGAATCTGTTATCTTCTGTGGTACAGTAAAAAACTTGAGCCATTAATGACTATGCAGAATCTACCCAGCAATCCCCAAGGGTTTGTTTTAACCTGGTGTTTGAAAGAACGTGTTTGAAACACCAGGTTTTAACCTGGTGCTTGAAAGCAGCCCTGACCAACCATGTGCTTACTCCTGCAGGACCACAGTATGAAACACATTTTGATTTATCATCAGTTCATTCTCTGGCTTGAGAGCAAAAAACTTTAGTTTGAATGTCAGAGTCACCACGCACCAGCTGTGTGACCTTGGCCAAGTCACTTTATGTTCTAAGCGACTCAGTTTCTTAATATATTCTTTTCCTGTCTTATTTTCAGAGAGTACTATAAACTCATATAGTGACAGAGGAAAAGAAAATGTTTTCAATCGAGAAAAAAGTCTACAGAACAGTTAGAATGTCTTACCCTTTGACAAAGCTGAATTGCCTGAGGCTCTCTACTCTAAAATCATATTAACATACTGGCCCTAGAATTGGTATTCTTGGTTTTGTCATGGGTGTTTTTGTTTTAAGAAGAGTCTATATTAAAAACATTTCAAAAATATATTCTTTTGAACTAAAACTAATACGTGAAAACAGAGTTCTGTTCTCCAAGAAGTTCTGAAAATGGCCCTGGCTGGTGTGGCTCAGTGGATTGAGCACGGGCCTGTGAAGCAAAGGGTCACTGGTTCGATTCCCAGTCGGGGCACATGCCTGGGTTGCAGGCCAGGTCCCCAGTAGGGGGTACATGAGAGGCAACCACACATTGATGTTTCTCTCCCTCTCTTTCTCCTTCCCTTCCCCTCTCTCTAAAAATAAATAAATAAAATATTTTTTAAAAAAGAAGTTCTGAAAACGTTGTACTAAAAGTTGCTGTGGATTCCCCAGAGGTTTTAACCAGTCGAAGTTGAGTTAGTGTGTGCAGTGTTTCCCTATGACCCTGAGCCCCTTTGCAAGGAATAGCTCTAAGGTGTAATGATCCAGAGCCATCACTGATTTTAAGGGGAACAAACACCTTAGAAAGGAAATAAAACACAATTATTACTCCAACACCTTGCGTGCAGAGTTCCTTGGTTTATGGGTTATCACTGCAAAGTTTGAAAGCAGTGATTTTGTAGACATTTGTATAATACTTTTTCTTTGATAGTAGACTTTTAACATAAGTTATTTTTCCAATTAATTATTCTCATTAGTAAGAGGACTTTAGGTTATGGAGCATCTTAACATAATACTATGCTTGATACTCTTAACATAATACTATTTTACTTGATACTAAAATCAGTAACCACATAGGTATTATTATTTTCTTCATTCAATGGGAGAAGGAAATGAGGTTCAGATAAGTTAAGTGACTTCTCCAAAGACAAAGAGCCAATAAAGGGCGGACTGGAGCATGAGGCAGGTTCCTGACTCCAAAGTCAGTGTCTCCCCTTCTATAACTCATCTCTTTTTCCTTCTGAGCATTTTCTTTACCAAGATTGATGGCTTTTTTTCTGCCTACAATGTAGCCAACCTTAAGTACCATGCTTAGCTATAAAATTATGATTTTTAAGAGAACTACTATAAAAGCAATTATTTATCATAATTACATAAGTCTCTATAAACTTCTAATGTCAGTATAATGATTTTCTTTTCTGTGAAGTTGAATTGGATTTATGTGAGAAACTGAGTAATAGCATGACATAACTGTGATTGAGTTTCTTTGGTGTATGTGCTCTAAATGGACTACCATATCTTACTGGCACTAGGAAAAAGATACTTGGATAGATCACTCACCGTCTCAGTTTCACACATGATGTAATAACCAGATACCAGATCTCCAAACAAAAATGTCAAACTAGATTTACACTCTTAGAAGATCCAACAGCAGTGTCCAAGATTGAGACGTCAGGGCTCAGACTCCGAGGCCCCTTCCAGGAGGTGAAAAGGGAGAGCAGAGCCCACACTGCAGGTAGTTACAGCTCGGACAGGAGAATGCAGTTCCTGTGCAGCCCCAAGCAATGCCCAGCCTTGGAGAGGTCGGTTTTCTTTTTCTTTTTCTTTTTTTTAATCCTCACCTGAGGACATTTTTTTATTGCCTTTTAGACAGAGAAGAAGGGACAGAGGAAGGGAGAGACAGAAGCTTTGGTGCAACAGAGAAGCATGGACTGGTTGCCTCCCGTGCACGCCTGTACAAGGGATCTTACGCATCTGGACCACAGACCCAACCCACAGCCTAGGTATGTGCCCTGACTGGGAATTGGACCCACAACCCTTTGTTTACCAGACGATGCTTCAAGCAACTGAGCCACACTAGCCAGGGCAGGGAGGTCAGCTTTGGTTGCTCCGATCTGGAAAGGGCACTACATGCAGACAGCTGACCAGCCATAACCACCTTTGCTTTCCATCTTGGTGCTCCCAGCACCAGTCAGCTGTACCCCTCAGACACCCCACAATTCAAACCACTCACCATCCCCAGCTCCCCAATGCCACCATCTTCCATGCCTTAGTGCTTTTGAACACACTGTCCCCAGTTCCTGGAAGCCCTTGCGACAGACCCTGCCTGTCGGCCTCACCTTTTACTCATCTTTCAAGCCCCAGCTCACATGTCACCACTTAAGTGAATGAAACCTTCCCCAACTGCTCCAGCTATTTTCTTTTTCTTGGTAGGCTGGGGACATGGAGTGGTGGAGAAATTTGAAGAAGGGTAAAAAAGAGAACTAGCAGGTATTGGGCATGGAATTCAGTACGTACAACTGCCCTGTGAGGGGGCATTTTTACCCTTACTTTACCGTTGAGAAAACAGAGTGATGAGTTAAGTGACTTGCAAGAGGCAGACTCAGAATCAGGACTGAGGTGTCTTTGATTCCGTGTTTGGGCTCCAGAAGCACATCAAATTACACTATTTTGGCTCCCATTTGACTGCCATCCCCTCAGCAGCCAGTTCTCTGAGTTATTACCTGCATTCCTGGCATTTGCCATAGCGTTTGGCACCTAGGTACTCTGCTGACATTTTTTGAATGAGTGAGTGGATGAGTGAGGGGTGAGAGGAACGCCCCTATGATTTGCATGTTGTAACAAATTCTCTCTGCCTAAGCTATTTCTTAAATAAAGTTACCTGTGATTTATCTCTAGTGATGTTTTGTATCTTCTCTCTGTTGTTTTTCCTCTAAGGTTAAGAGGCGCCATGCGTAGGTGGCTAGCTGTCATTTTGGTGCCCAGGGAGACAATCCTCGGTGAAGTCGGCCAGGCTGCAGCCTCCGACATGCTTTGCACAACTGGTGTGTGAACAGAGACTGACACTGATGTGCAATTGTCAGGTAACACAACAGCGTGGCAGCTCTCAGAAAATATCCGATTACTCTAAAGGCAAATTGTGCCCTTCGTGACATTCCTCTGAGAGTAAGAGACTTATTCTTGTCTGTATTAACTTTATATTTTCTTTACCTAGAAAAATGAAAAATTGGGGGGCATCACCAAAACTAGACAGGTTAAATGAGAATTACCACATTAAATATATATATTTCAGTATGTAGTCCAGATGTAGTGTGTGAAGTTAAACACTTGGCTTCTAATTTCTGGAACCAGTCTCCTTGGGTTTGAATTCTACCTCTGACAGTGACTAGCTCAGAACTGGTAATTAGTAATGTAATAATTAGGCAAATCATTACCTCTCTATGCCCCAGTCTCCTCATCTGTAATGCGGGGTTATCAACTGTACCTCTTGTGGAGCCATTAAAAAATTAAATGAGTAACTTAAGGCACTTAAACCATATGTCCTTTTCCTAAATGGAATTTGCTGATTAAAAACACATTACTTGGTAGTGATAAATTCTTATAATTATTCCCCCAAATTTTGTCCTACTCCCCTGGGCCTGTTCCCTCATTCTTCGTACTGATATGGGAAGCTTTGGAAAACCTTTGTTCACCCAAAACCCCAGGCACCCTGGGAGAGTGATAAGGCCGTCTGGGAAAAGCAAACAGCAGGATAGTCACAAGGACTGGGACTAGCACCCTGCTAATAGAACTAATTTTCACATTTAGCCTTTGTACTCTGCTTCTGCCCCGTAGATAGAACTAATTACCGCATTCCGCTTCTGTATCTCGCTTTGCTACGTAGACAGGAAGACCCAAAGGCTATATAAACCCCAAGAATCCTTTGTTTGGTGCTCAGAATTTGGAGCCTGACTCCTCCGGGCCCGTACATGTTAATAAACCTCATACTCCAGAATCCCTCGGTGTCTGGTTGCTTCGTTTTCCTGTAACAGTACAAGAGGGAAGACGATCAGATCCTGCATCCTGTGTGAGGCTGACCATCCACAGTCACATAGCATCTGAGTTTTTACTTCTTTTATTCCCTTGTCACCACACCCAAACCCCGTGTTCCTACTACTTGTATTCTGAAGAGGTGGAGAACAGGAAACTATTATTAATCTATTTCCTAATTTTCTCAAGACTGTATCTAAAATAAAACAAAACTTGCCAAGTCCCATGAAAATCTTTAACTTTTAGCCCTCAGTGCAGGAGACGGACAGTGTGTGAGAGGTCAGAATTATGTGCTTGTCTTCCCATCTACCCCAAGCGTCTACCTGTTCCACGGCTGCAATGCTGTTTCATTCCTTCTCACTGTATAATAGCTTATTCGCATGGTTCTTCTTGAGAATGTAGTTCTGTAGATGCTTTTTCAAAATATATTTTCTGAATGAATGAATGGGTAAATCAGTTGCCCATTCATTCATTCTCTGATGTTTCTCTGTTTTCAAGAAGTTGAAAAACTGAGTAAAAATTTTCTTAAAGATAAGGATGGAATTTAATCAAACAATAGCATTTCAGGTTGAAATACTACTGTGAAGAAGATACTGGTTCTATGGGTAGCCTAATCTTACTTCAGTCTGTGGCAGGCATCCTTCGAACCTATGTGGGACATTGGAGAAGCTGAGTCTTCCTGGGGTCTTCTGTGCCACTCCATGCAACTGCACTGACCGAGAGAAATGCCACCTTCTGCTCTACCTGGAAGGCCAGGACTCTTCCAGCCTCTTCTTTAACGAGCTGTCAGCAGAGTGGGGGGTCCAGGCCCTTCTCGTTCATGCCATCCTGCTTGGCCAGCCTTCAAAAACTCACAGGCACAGGACTATGTAGATCTGCCAAGTTCTAAAGAGTGAGGCACATCTCAGAAGGGTATCCAAGGTGGGAGATTCAAAGTTGAAGTTCTGACTAATGTAACTGCACAGAGGAAGGCTCCAACACCTTGTGGATGCTGCTTCATTTGGGACATCTCTCCCTCCACACTCTGAATGCCCCATTCAAAACTGGTGACTCCCTCTCCTCCCCCAGAAAACCCAGTTCTGTCCACATTTGTGCATCCTCTAGTTTGACAGAAATTCAGGGGCCATGTCCCAAGGGCTAGGTGCTAGGTACAGAATCATCATCAAGACTAGACACAGTCCTATCCTTGTGGAGCTTATAATTTGGTAGAAGGAAACATTTTAATCAAAGAATGATGCTAATAAACATGAAATGACAAAGACTGCAGGGAAGGAACTGTGCACTGGGCCTGGGCAAAGACTCCCTGGGAAATGACTCTTGAAGATGAGTGAGAGGAGGATGCGAGGGTGATCTGGCTGTGACATCTGTCACCCCAGTGACCACCAAGGGTTGATAGAGCAGATCTGGCTGGCTAGGCGGGGTCCCCTTCCTCCCTCACAATCCATGTGCATCCCCCCTGAAGCTGTACACTCGGTCAAAGAGGACAACCTTCCCACTAGAGGCTAGGACTGGTCTTCAGTCAAGGGTATGCCAGTAACTACATTCCCCTGCTAGAGCCTCCAAACAAGCCCTCAAGCTGAGTGAGAGGAAAGTTTTGTTTCTCAAGACAGTAGAAGCTTCAACATATTTATAAGCCTCTGCAAAGGCCAGGCCTGCAGTTTAGTCAGGACATGGCTATTGCTCCTGAGATGGTAGGAGGGGTGAGTCCACCTCAGGTGGAGTGATTGCTTAGGTAGCAAGACCTCCTCCCTGCTCAGTGCTCTGTACTCATTCTCTCCAGATGGGGTAAACACCAGAACCTGATTCTAGTTCTGTCTCCCCATCAGTGAGACCCATGGGCTGGCAGGTCTGTGTTCTGCAGTCCCCTGTCCATCCGCAGGCATGCAGAGATAGGCCCTACTTGTCTAGAGGTAACCAGGGTTACTCCCCCTTTTGTCAGGTCTTTTAAGAATAACCGAGGATCCCATCCCACCCCCAGAACAGTGCTTTTGATCTTTTCTGTCCTGCCTTAGGCCAGTCACATCGTACTGAATGTCATCCATAGTACCCCCTCGCACACACCCTCCTCTGCCTCCTCCTCTGCGGGCTCCTCAGCCTCCATCACAAGTTCAAGGATGACATGCTCAACCTGAACCTCAGCTCAAACCTTGACAGCATGTCCCTGGGCAGTGTAAGCTCATCGTTGGTACTGGACCAGGACCTGGACTTCACCCTGGACCCAGGCTCCGTTCCTACTTCAAGTTCCCAGACTCCCGGAGGGCTCAGGTCAGCAGGGTGATCTCAGGGGCACTGGCTCAAGTGCAGCGTCTGTCCCCAACCCAGTCTTCACCTCCTGTCCCCTCATCCTCTCCGGAATGTGTACCCTGGAGGGGAGGGTGGGGCAACAGAGGGAGAGAAAGTAGACAGAAAAGGTAGAAAGAGAAAAGAGGAGGGTGGGGAGGAAAAAGGGAAAATGTTAAAAACAAGTTGTCAGGTTTGCTCCCTTTGCTGTCTGGAAGGAATGATCCAGTTTGATAGGATTTTTTTTTTTTTTTTTGATACCAGATCTTCTGCTGATTAGTGAGGCCGGGAGGGAGGAATCTGCTGGTTCAATTTGCCACAGAGAGTTCAGGGGGAAAGGGAAGCCGGTTCTTATAATAAGCCAGACTCTAAGCTGGACATAGCCTCTGAGTGAGTCAGGGAAGAGTGACTCTCACGTGCAGGGACAATGAGTGCCATCATTCTGAGGGGCGTCTGGTACATGAAACCCAGAGAGGTTCCTTTAAACCTTAAACAAACAAACAAAAAAAATGGGAAAGTCCATTTGAAACTGGGATTTACAGTCAGTCCCCTCATTTCTTCTTAAACTCATGTTGACATATTGCAGCATGTAGTGTGTCAGGAAAATGTGTTGCAATATTCGGCAATATTTAATGTGTGAAGGACAAAGTCACACCTCAATCCCAGCTTCTGGGTTGTTCTTTTTTTTTGTTTTGTTTAATTTATTTAATGTAACCATTTTTCACGATAGCAGTTTAACTTATAGCATACAGGGAAAATCCTGCCAGATGAACTTGGTCATCCTGTTTCAAAGGTATGAGGTAGAGCACGGGTTTGTTAAGATGATCACGATATTTGGTTTCCAAACATGCTTGTCAAACAGAGCTTCCTGCTCATAAACCTAGCATTTTGCTTGCTCTCACTTTAAAATTATCCCACGTCATAGGCTGCTTTTTAAGTTGGCGGAAGAGTAAATTGGATGGAATGTGACATTGGCACACTGGCCCATTTCTCCTTTGAATGTCCTCTGGTCCCCGCATGCGTGTTTACTGCCCCATTCCTTCCCCTTCCCCCATAGGACCAGAAAGAGCGTTCTGTCCGCACAGGAAGGCAAACTTCCTGCTTTGCTCCCCGCTGTAGTGGTCCAATCTCTGGACACCCTATCCAACTGAATGTCTTTTTTTTTTTTTTTTTTTTTTTCATTTTATCAGAGGCTTGTTCTTATTTAGATATCAGCAGACTGAATATTTAGGGCGAGCAGGCCTTTGGGTACAACGCACACCCAAACCCACAGAGGTACTCCCTCTTCTTGTTCGCAGACAAGCCCCGGAAGAGCTCTGCTGGGGGAGCCTACACGAGAGGTGAGCTGGCGCTGGAGAGGCAGCCTTTTCTAGAACCGACCTCAGCACAAAGCACAACCACCTGACACACTGAGCGTGTCTTCAGCTTTCTCCTGCCCCATGGGGGCTGGTGGGGGGCGGGGGAGAGGGGCGATGTCCCACTGTCCTCATATTCTCACCCTCCTCCATGTCAACACCTACTCAGAGGGAAAGGCCTGATAAACTCACTGGCACTGAGATGTCAGGATTTAAGGCATTAACTTGTGTTCTAATTAGGCAACAATTTATTGAACATTCACATGCTAGACAATGTCTAAAATACAGGGATAAACCAGGCATTCTCTGTTCTTAAGCATTTGGAGTTTACTGGTGGAGAGCATCTGTGTAAATAATAATTACTCTAAATGACAATAAATGTTGGGATGGGGTAGAAGGCAGTGTTGAGAAGCATGAAGTGTGAAAATATGGCTCTGGCTGGTGTGGCTCAGTGGCTTGAGCACCAGCCTGTGGACCGAGAGGTCTCTGGTTCAATTCCCAGTCAGGGCACATGCCTGGGTCGCGGGCCAGGTCCCTGGGTGGGGGTGTGTGAGAGGCAACCAGTTGGTGCTTCTCTCCCTCTTTCTCTCTCCCTTCTCCTCTCTCTAAAAATAAATAAATAAAACCTTAAAAAAGAAAGAAAATATGTATAACTAAGCACCCTCATGGTTCCAGCTGGGACATTGTTGAAACATACCTCAATATTCTCCTCAAAGGAACTCAGTGGTGTTTAATGTTAATTATTCCCATTCTTTAACATATGAAGAAGTTCTTTTCCCTAGAGATGTTTAATATTAGCAGAATAATAGAACAACCTTTAGACCAAAGCAATGCATCTCCCGTTGTAGAATTTCGGGTGCCAGGAAGAAATACCCCATGGTGTCCAGTAGAGCCCCTCCTCACTGACAGGTCCACCCCTCCTCACTGACAGGTCCACCCCTCCTCACTGACAGAGCCCCTCCTCACTGACAGAGCCCCTCCTCACTGACAGGTCCACCCCTCCTCACTGACAGAGCCCCTCCTCACTGACAGAGCCCCTCCTCACTGACAGGTCCACCCCTCCTCACTGACAGGTCCACCCCTCCTCACTGACAGAGCCCCTCCTCACTGACAGAGCCCCTCCTCACTGACAGGTCCACCCCTCCTCACTGACAGAGCCCCTCCTCACTGACAGGTCCACCCCTCCTCACTGACAGGTCCACCCCTCCTCACTGACAGAGCCCCTCCTCACTGACAGGTCCACCCCTCCTCACTGACAGGTCCACACGCCGGTTTGTACCAGATTCCTTGGGAGCACAGAGAGACTCCCAGACTGCATTCTGGGGCAGTTGATTCAGTGATGTTGGGCCGAGACTTTGAATCGCTATTTAACAATATACCCAAGGTCGTTTTACTGTGTGAGCAAGATTGGAAACCGGGTGCTATCTCTTAAAATGCCTAAAGTTGTACCAGGTCGGGACACGTCTGCTTGGAAGGCCAGCTCTTGCCCTTTGTTAGGAACATCACTCAATTCCAGAGTATGACTTAGGTCCCTGAAAAGATTGGGTTCTTTGAATTTCAATGCCCATACCTATTACATAGATGCTGCTTGCTCCAGAATCCTGGTCCATTTCCCCAGCAGGGGAAATGGCATTGGGCCTGGAACCAAATCGACGTTTTGCAAAGCAGGGTCCCAGGATGGCCGCTTGACTGAGAATTCCTGAGTCCTAGTGAAAAACTCCATAATCCGACCCCAGGCCTGCTGCTCAGAATCTCTAGAATGAGCAGGAATTCACGTGAACAGATTCCTCAAGGGGGTCTTGCTCCTACTAAGACTGAGAACATCTAGACCAGGCTCCCTGACAGAGAAGACAGATTTGAGGGCTGTGTGGGGAGAGCAGCAGGTCCAGCAGGCCAAATACAGCACCTAAAGGACCTGGTGGTAACTCACCGTAATGAAGGTGCAAGGGAGACAGGCAGGGGCATGGCTGCTGAGGAAATGCTAGGGCGGGGTGCAGGGAGGGTGAAGAGAGGCCCTGATGTGGGAGATTCAGGAAGCACTTGGGTCATGGGGTTCTCTGAGCCTCAGAAGGACCTTGGTGATGGCATTGGGAAGTGAAGGCAGGACACCAATCTCTTCAAGGAAACTGGAGTCCAAGGAAGGTCCCCAAGGAAGAATTGAGGTGGAAGAGATGGTGTAGGATCACACTGTCAGCTCTGGGTACACCAGTGATGGGAAATGGAGTCCCTGAACATAAGATGCCTGTGAGCTGGGCTGAAATCAACCCTGCAGATGGCAATCCAGTGGCCACTCTGAGGGAGGGCAGTTCAAGGTGAGGAAAGGCGTGCCTGACAGTGCTGGTTAACACTAAGGTGCAGAGCAGGAGGGCCGGCCCTGCTACTGGACTCTGGGCAGTCATTCCATTCTTCCATCTCCTCGTGATGTCTCAGTCCTACAAGCAAAAGACTATTAGAAAACAGAACCCTGAGTAGTGGCAAAAAATCATGCATTCCTATTTTCACTTACAAAAAGCACCATTTTATATAGTCAATAAAATTAATTTGCATAACTTTTGCCCATTTTAATAACAAAAGGAAATGAAATAAAAGAATGTAAAGAAGAGTACATAACTAAGAGAAGTACAGAAATAGACTCCTGTTAAAACTATTCTGGAGATGCTTTTTAAAAAAAACAGTATTTTACCACCAATTTGTGTTATGTGAATTGGGACAAGTAAATTTTTTAAATGTGAAATTAGGCAAAAGAGACATCTGCTGTCTCTTTCTGCAGGTCTGTGTATATAAAGGCATTATACAGAACTTTAATGTCCTAAAAAATGCATACATCTTTTCAGTCATAAATACTTATTGCCTGTTTATTCTAAAATACAAAGTTCTATTTCTATGTAAGCCTGAATCTAATGGAGGGTAATATGGTACCATATGATCTGAAAAAATATATGATGCCATATAGTATAACATCCCATAGTACTATTTTTTGTTATTTACACACACACACACACACACACACACGTTTATACATATGAGTTCCCATCGAAGTTACGAGAGGTCTGGGGTCTGGTTCTTCCTTGCAGAGTGCTCCTAGTCATTTCCAAGTACGTCCAAAGGGGGCACCTCACACAGGCCCAAACACCAGTCACTATGGTCAGCTGCTGTCACCACCCCTCTCCTCCTCCCCTGCTCTGGTACCTACTCCACAACAGCTGCCCAAGGAGCCACTTCATAAAATTCAGAGAGGGACATCCCAGTCTGCACACACAGTATGGTCTCCAGAATACCCAAGCATCCACCAGGGCCGGGACTGGCTGGGGCAATGGTGGTGGAGGGGCCTCTCTGATCCTGGGTCTCTGGGCAGCAGGCAGAAGCCACACTGGCTCCTGCATCCTCCTCCTCCTCTTAGCTCAGCCCTGAGAGCCTTTCCTGCACGTTAGTGGCAGGAAATGAGTTGGGGGCAGGGGAGAGAAAGGAGATGGGGCACGGCAGCTCCTGGACTAGCAGCCAACAAGCCCGAAGGGTGAGTTTCTCAACTGCTGAACCCTTGCCTGTGCTATTCTCTCTCGAGTGAAAGAATAATCATGTTTTCTACAAGACCCAGGGGAGCTACCAAGGACATACCGGCCATTCCACAGGCCTTGGAGCCAAACATTGCTGTTAGGCAAATGTTTTACCTCTATATGTGATAGTGAAAGAGGTGAGTATATTAGAAGTGTTTAGAATGCTAATATATAGCTATTAAATTGTGCTTTTCTGGCAACTTGTGTTTAATTGTTCTGGGAAACACAAACACAGAATCTGATATTAAAATCTCAGTGTCATGGGGATTGTGGTAACACTGTGTGCGTGTTATCTCCTCACAGGTAAGAACTGTAATTAGTGTCTGAACTCCGATAAAATAATTGGGATCTGTTTAATGTTGAGAGAGGGCTGGACAGAAAGTCATCAGCTGGCTTCAGATGTTCACTTTGGAAAGCCGAGGACCCCAAGCCCTGCTTCCAGGACAGAAGTTGCCCTCTCCTCCCTCAGGGCACAGTGGGGGTATAGGGTGAGGTGTAGGAGAGGGAGGGAAGATGGGAGGAGCTGGTTCTGCTTCCCTGGCCTCAGAGTGGGTGCTATGAGGTCTCTGCAGCCTTGCATCACCTGAGACCTCAGTTTCTGGATCTCTGGAATGATCAGGGACAGGCCCTCATGCTGCATCTCCAAGAATGTTCATGGTTCTCTACACCTAGGAGCTCACAAAGATATAATTTCACAATGGTAGAATGGCCAACCTCGAAAAGACAAGAGGCAAATGCTAGCGAAGAAATGGAGAGAGGGAACCCTCATGCACTGTTGGTGAGATTGTACATTGATGCACCACTATAGATAAACAGCATGGAGGATCCTCAAAACTTAAAAATAAGAACTACGAAGAGAGACTTCTGCCAAGATGGAGGCTTAGGTGGAAACACTGTACCTTCTCACACAACCAAGTTTAAAGACAACAAAGTTTTAGTAAAACAAATACGCAGCCATAACACAGCAAATTAAACTACTGAAGTCCCTTAAACTACTGAACACAACAAGGAACACTTCAGCTAGACAAGTAAGAGGGGCAAAGCCAGCGGCTGGTGGAGTGGATCATGCAGGAAAACTTGGCCAGACCAACCCAGGCGCCTGGTCAGTGGTTGGTGGATCCCAGGCTTGGGGCTGCGACGGGCAGACCCAGTGAGGGTGCAAGGCGGCAGTCTGACCGGGGTCACACATTCATGCACAGATAACCTAGCGAACAAGCGAGCAGTGAGACGGGCCACACAGGCGGACGGGGCAGGAAGCAGCAGGGGGGACCGCTATTGTCCTGCTCTGGCCCCGCCCCCACATACAACATCACAACCCAGCAACCTGGGCGGCCCCACCCTGGTGAACACCTAAGGCTCCCCTCCTCATATATAACAGGCGCGAACAGACCAAAACATGGCTCAAGAAGAACTCAAAGTCCCAGAGCCCATAACTCTAAGCAACGAAGAAATAGCCAACCTATCAGATGCACAGTTCAAAACACTGGTGATCAGGATGCTCACAGAACTGGTGGGTTTTAGTCTCAAATTAAAGGAACATATGAAGGCTAAACTAATTGAAATGAAGGGAAATGCACAGGAAACCAATAGTGATGGAAAAGAAACTGGGATTCAAATCAAGGGAGTGGACCAGAAGGAAGAAAAAAATGACCAAACAGAAAAATATGAAGAAACAAGAATTCAAAAAAATGAGGAGAGGCTTAGGAACCTCTTGGACATCTTTAAATGTTCCAACATCCGAATTATAGGGGTACCAGAAGGGGAAGAGGAACAGCCATGAGTGGAAAGCTTATTTGAACAAATAATAAAGGAGAATTTCCTCAATCTGGCAAAGGCAATAGACTTTCAAAAAATCCAGGAAGCTCAGAGAGTCCCAAAGAAGTTGGACCCAAGAAGGAACACACCAAGGCACATCATCATTATATTAGTCAAGATTAAAATGAAGGAGAGAATTCTAGAAGCAGAAAGAGATAAGGGGACAGTCACCTACAAAGGAATTCCCATCAGACTATCAGCGGATTTCTCAAAAGAGACCTTACAGGCAAGAAGGGGCTGGAAAGAAGTATTCCAAGTCATGAAATCCAAAGACCTACATCCAAGATTGCTCTATCCAGCAAAACTTTCATTTAGAATGGAAGGACAGATAAAGTGCTTCTCAGATAAGATCAAATTCAAGGAGTTCATCATCACCAAGCCCTTATTGTATGAAATGTTAAAGGGACTTATCTAAGAAAAAGAAGATTAAAAAGATGAACGGTGGAAGGACAGCAAACTCAACAGTTATTAACAACCACACCTAAAACAAAAGCAAACTAAGAGGACAACTAGATTAGGAGCAGAACCATAGAAATGAAGATCTCATGGAGAGTTAGCAACAGGGGAGTGGGAGAAGGAGAAGGGGGGAGAAGGTACAGAAAATAAGTAGCATAGATGATAGGTAGAAAATAGATAGGGGGAGGGCAAGAGTAGTATGGGAAATATAGAATCTAAAGAACATGAGACACGTGGTCATAAACTAAAAAGGAGGGAATGGTGGGGGAGGTGGGTGCAGGGTGGAGGGGAATGAAGGAGGGGAATAGAACAACTGTAATGGCATAATCAATAAAATTTTTTTAAAAATAAAAAATACAATTAAAAAAATAAGAACTACCATATAATCCAGCAATACCATTTCTGGGGAAATGTCCAAAGGCAACAAGAAACTGAAAAGATATCTGCATCCTCATAGCAGCATTATCTGCAATAGCCAAGACATGGAAACAACCTAAGTGTCCACAATGGATGAATGGATGGATGGACAGATGGATGGAAGCATTACTCTTAGTGAAATAAGCCAGAGGCTTCTGTCTCCGTGGCTACACTCCAGGTCCTCTAGGTTTCCTGTTCCACTCTGCTCCGCTCCTCCCGGCCACTGGTCTTGACAGCCCCAAACTCATGGATTCCTGCAACTTCCAGAGGAGCACTGCTGCCTGTTTGTTTCACAAGGGCCTTCACAAAGGTGAAGTAGTTTGCTAGGGCTGCTGTAGCAAATTCAAACAAACCGGATGGCTTAAAACCACAGACACTTATTCTCTCACCGTTTGGGAGGCTGGCAGTCCGCCATCTAGGAGTCAGCAGGGTTCCTCCTGGGGGCATGGAGTCCATTCAGCGCTGCTGTCCGAGCTCCTGGTGGCTGCTGGCAAGCCTGCTCGTTCCTTGACTTGCTGGTCTCTCTAATCTCTACCTCTGGCCTTGCCTGGCCTTTCCTCTTCATCTCTGTCATCCCTTTTCTGTCTTTCACGAAGGACACCAGTCTTTGAATTCGGGGCACTCCCGAATTCAGGGTAAACAAAGACTTATTCCAAATGGGATCACATTATGGGGTTTGAGGTGGATATGAATGACTGGAGGACACTGTAAGAGGTGAACGAACACTCCTGTGTTTGGCCCATCCTTTTCCCTCTGTAAGTCACCACGCCAAACTACATGGGTTAGTCAGACTTCGCTGAAAGCTTGGTGAAAATAAAACACAACTACAGCAAATAAGGGGAAAACAGCTGTATGCTTGCATAATGTTCTTGCACCAGATAAAAAATACTCTGAGAAATTAAACCTTTTATAACCATCACCCCATGAATAACAGAACTTCTCTCCTTCAAGCCTGTGAGCCCTGAGAGGAGACCACTTTCTTCACAACTTTACGGAGCAACTGCATCTTCCCCTCACCAGGTAGCCCGTGAGACGCAGGCATTGTTAGCCATTTCCCTGAGGGTTATTCACCACTAGAGCAACAGGACAAGGACGAGTCTGAAAGGTTGGTTCGAGGTGGGCTTGGGAAGCCCCAGCACAGTAGAAAACTCCGGGTTAGGCGAAGCACTCCATGCCCTTTTGAAATGACACCACCATTGTGAGTGACAGCTGTGAGCATTTCTTGTGCTGATTGTGTCCATGTCTCCATATAAGGATAATTTCTCAAAGCAATGGCATTTGTGTTCTTTTAGGTACTTTGAGTTCCTACCTGAGTAGGTAGGAACCTACTCAGGAATGAGTTCCTAACTGAGCCATACATCCCATAATGTAAGGGCTGCAGTCAGTGGTTTGATAAAGCGGTCTGCTAAAATCATCCCTTCCCCTTCATGGGTAGGAAGGGACGATGGAGGCTGTAGTAGCAGGAGACAGTAGTTTCATTACCGTCTGATTTCAAAGCCATTTCTGATTAGAGATCACCTGTAGATCACAACTCTTGTTTCAGACATAGTCTGCTTCCAAACTTTAAGTACAGTTTCTGTTTATGCTATATCAGAAGAATAATAGCTATTCATTAAACCGGACTA
The DNA here is from genome assembly GCF_021234435.1 of Artibeus jamaicensis. NCBI lineage: Eukaryota > Metazoa > Chordata > Mammalia > Chiroptera > Phyllostomidae > Artibeus > Artibeus jamaicensis. The sequence goes on from NW_026521486.1 coordinate 46,770,367, forward strand.
AAGACTTATGTACAGCCAAGGCAAATAATATTGGCCAACTTCTTGCTTTTGGGTGCATCTTATTAGGTTGAGCCTAAACGTTTCCTGCTGGGGCCCAGGGGCTCCTCAGCAGTGCCTCTGATCCCCCTTAACCACTTCTGATATTTAATTTTCTGACCCGGCTTTTTATTGACTCAGGTTTTATTTCCTGGGAGATTTTATTGCTGCTGTTGTTTCATTACGACATATTTCATTCATACAAAAAAATACAGAGACATATTGTAATCGACACCCATGATTCTAGCCCTCGACTTAAATAAATGCCACTAATCTCGTATGCTTTGGAATTTTTTTAAATAAGTAAAACATTACAAATTTATTTGAGGTTAGATAGGTGCAGGTTTTTTTAAAAAATATTCTTATTGATTTCAGTATTTTAAAATATTGTTAACAGAGATTTTAAGAAGTGCATACCTTTCTTCACAAAATGTCTTCCTGTTCAGTGGCTGTAGAGCTAGCGCTTTATCTCCGTGTGGCCCTGGACCCTCTCACTGGGCCTTGCGCTGCACACCCATTGTCCGCCTCCTGCTGCCTTCCCTCCGCCTTTCGTCCGCCCCTTCGTTTCTTCAGCCTGCACTCGCCCTTCGGGTCTGATGCCCCACGTAGCTTCTCTGGCACCTGGCCACTGTTCTCCTTGACCATGCTACTGCCCTCACCCTCAGCTGTTGCAACTCTTAGCCACGCTAAGTAACCACCTAAATGGGAGTAACCACTCCCTGACTTGTCCACGTGGAGAGAAAGTGGTTCCTAGACGAGACCACAAGAGGGTGAAACCTGGGACCCTGGGAAAGGCTGCTTTGCAGCTGGGCTCGGGGAGGCGGAGGCGAGGAAGGGAACCCGGGATTTGCTGGGGAAGGCCACTGCACATTTCCTTCGATATAATTCAGTACTGTGTGGGGTTTTACCATAATGATATATTACACTAAAAACAAAACTTCTGTTTTTAAAACAAAAATGTATAAATGAGGAGGGAGTACGTTTATTCATGTATGGGACAGATCCTCTGGAGGCCCTGGTAGACCCTGTGCTGGGCGCTGGGGACACTGGGGAACAGGTGCCAACCCTCATCTCTTGGAGCTTTCTAATGAGCAGGGACATGTGCGGACACTCAGCAAACAATCACGCACCTACCTGCGTCAGCACAGAAGTTGGGACCGTGGGAGAGTTCGACCTCCTGTTTTCACTGGAAGGTAGAAGGCAAGGTCACTTGCTGAGAAAAGGGGACAAAATCAAGCAGGGGGCTTGAAAGGAGGGTGAAGATTAGGAAAGAGATGGACCAGGAGCACATAAACAAAAGCAGAGCTCTGTACGGCTCTTCGCTAGCATCTCTCTACATTCAAGCCCCAGACCTCAATCTTAAGCTGGCTGGTGTGTCACATATTTGCTTCTGAAAAGCAAACCCTCTTCCTTTCAGAATCTGTTAGTTCCTGCTTTTTAACATCGCCAACTACCATCTCCTTCTGTAGAAGGACCTTCAGTTCACGATATTATAGTACTAATAGATAATCCATGTCTTCCGGACTGTTACGGACAAGACAGATATTTAGGTTAAAAGCAATACAACTGTCTGAGTCCTTATTAGATTCTCAAGCAGACTTCTAACACAGCGCTTTGCAGGGTCGCTCGGCCCTGTCCCCCGGGTTTGCCAGGGGCAGCCCCAGCCTTCCCAGAGCGCGGGCACTGTGGCCTGACCTGAGTTTCGCAAGTGTCACTGACTGATGGGCTCCCGCTGGAAGCAGCATATGTAACAATTACATCTAATTAAATTCTTGTACAAGTGCCTCAGAACATTTTTTTCCTAATCTTAAATGCACATTTCATAATGTCATTTACTAATTTGTAAGAACATACTTGCTGAATACTGGAAAAGAGAACTGAAAATACGACAGACATCTCGAACACTTTTCCCTTGTATGAAATACCATGAAATAGCTTACTCTAATGTACCCAGCACAGGTGTTTATGTTCCATATAGTGAAATTCTAAGGGAATCTAGTTTGCTTTTCAATGATGGTGCTAAAATCAGATGTTTTCAGACATTAAAGAATAAAAACAGCCCTGGCTGGTGCAGCTCAGTGGATTAAGCACGGGCCTCCGAACCACACGATCGTGGTTCAATTCCCAGTCAGGGCACATGCCTGGCTTGCAGGCCAGTTCCCAGCAGGGGACACCTGAGAGGCAACCATACATTGATATTTCTCTCCTTCCCTCCTTCCCTTCCTCTCTAAAGATAAATAGATAAAATATTTTTAAAAGAATAAAAGCAGAAAGGTGGTGACCAAGAGAAATGTTTTACTGATACACTCATATTTTATAAGTAACAAACTCATTTGTTTTCTGTGTCTCTTTCCTATGTTCCCTCCATTTGTCTCATTCATTTTCACAGGGGACCTGTCTGGGGCAGCGTGATCTGTTAGCAGCTGTGAGGAGGGAGACGAAGAGAGAAAAGGTATGTTGCTGAATTCTGAATAACACCTGTATATGTTGCACATCGTAGACAAATAGTTATTCAATTGAATTCTTTGAACCAGGATCAAAAACATGTGGCTGACGGTTGAGAAACACGATCCTTTGGTACTAGGTTGAGTCAAAAGTGCTGGGGAAACAGAGAGAAGGAGGTAAAATACACAAGATGAAGTGAGAAAATAGAAGCGAAGTTACAAGAACGATCACAAGCATAGAGACGGATACATACATACACTACACATTATGTTATGTGTTACACGTACACTGTCACACACACATGCATACTGCTGCACCTGCGTCTCTGTGTGTGATGTAGCACGCTCCACCCTTGTGTGTGTGTGTACGGCAATAACATTACAGGGTCAGACTTCAATAAACGAGACATCGAGTTAAACCTAATCGCATCTAGTTCTTTCATTTTAAACTAACACCTAAATTACTGCATCTCCTCATGTTGCACAAAGATCCATTTAAATGGAAAGAATTTCAGTAGCCTGAAGGACAATTCGATTATTAGAAAAAAAACTTTTTTTCAGTGAAGATCCTCACTTGTACATGGGCTGACCTCTTTCAACTGATTTCCCATAGTCTCTTGTTGCATTCAGGCATCTCATTTGTCTGTTCTTCCGAATGCCAGAAAGGTCAGTAAAGAAGCAAATACCGGAAACAGCAACAAGTAAGTATGTGGCAGTCTTCCCAGCAGCCCAGCCTCCAAACCTCCTTCCAGTGCTTGGGGAATCCCTCACCTTCTGAGTCTTGGGGGCAAAGGTGCAGGGGGGGCGTTCGGACACTGCTCATCCTGAAAGAGGAGTATGCTGGGGACTTGCTTTCCCCACCTCCTTTGAAGGAGGTGACTCCAGTGTTGCCAACACACTCCATCCGGGGACCTGGAGGATGCGTCGTCTCTCTGACAGCAGTGACAGGCATGCCCGTGGTGTGGGCAGAGCCGTCCTTGCTCCGTCACCCTGCAGGCTGCTGTGCTCAGGGCGGTGCAGTGACGGCCTCCTGAGGCCAACACTCTGGTGTGGTGAAGGCATTTTCCAGAGCTGTCACCCCATATCAAATTGTCCACCCAAGGCCCCCAGGAGCCTGTGGAGGCCTTTGTGTGAAGAAGAAAAAGGTGCCCCCTCCTGGCAGGTACAGGGCTCTGCCAGCATATTTGATTTTTATTTCCAGCAATTTTGTTAAACTCTTCTTATTTCTTCTAATTTTCTGAAGCTTCTTTTAGACTGTCTGTGCACAATGTAATATCATTTGCAAATAATTTTGTTTTCTTCCTTCTAATTCTTACAGTTTTACTTTTTTCTCCTTGTCTTTTTTGCATATAGCCATGCTTCAAAAGGAACAGTGGTGTTACAAGTAATGTATCACACAACCGAATTCCAGTTATTTGTATCCGTTTGCAATAGTTCATTGGTAGTGAGTGAAGCGGTAACTGCATAGTGAAGAACGTTCATTAAAGCTATTAAATGTCACATTAATGAAGATTTCTAAATGTTGCAATGCTATATCATCTTGATGTTAGTAAGTAAACTTTACAAAACTATCAAATTGTGCCTCCTTAACAATTCCATTTGAAGACTGTCCATTGGCAAAATTTGACTAATATGGTATCCGATTATATTGAAGTAGGAACTAAAACTTTGATGGTAGTGACATCACTTTTTTACAACACATTTGAGAACAGGCATTTTCATTTATATCGTTAGTAGTAAAAAAGTAAATAAAAAGAGATTGCATCTGTTAACTATTAAATCAAGCTTTGGCAATGTAGGTTTTGCAAAAGAACATCTTCTGTAATAATATATATTAATATCCTAAATTCGAGTTATATTTTCCTATTGGTTAATTTCTAAATTGATTTGGCTTTGTAGTAGTAGTACAAGAACTATAATTATACATTGTTTATGCCTAGTTTTATTACATACTTAAGTAGTATTATCATTAAAATAAGTTTCATAAATCCTCATTGTCTATGAGTATTTTTCTTTTGAAATAGTCTCTCTTAATACTTACATTTGAGAAATTCTGCTGTGACGAACCAGGAGACTCCCCCGGTCTCACTTCGGGGGGCCCTGCCTTTGCTGGCCTTCTAAGTTTGCCGCTCACCTACTTAGGTTGGTCGCGTGCAAGTTATAGCATCAGTTTCACCACCGTGAGGGCTCCCGAGTGCTTTTTAAAAGCACAAATCTGGTTCTAACCTTTGCCTCCTTAAAAGTCTTCAGTAATTATTCTTTATTTCTGAGATAAGGTTCAAAATTCTTACCATAATTTAGAAAGCTCTGTATACTTTGTTTCCTACTTATCTCTCTGAACTCATCTTTGCAAATTGCTCCTTCCATAGTTCTCCATTTCAGTGGAAGCTCCATTCTTTTTTAAGAATTTAATTTATTAATTATGCTATTACAGTTGTCCCAATTTCCCTATTTGCCCCCCTGCACCCAATACCGCACCAACTCCCTCAGGCAATCCCCACTCCATTGTTCAAACTCCATTCTTTTAATGGCTGAGATTGAAAACCTTGGAGCGATCCTCCACTCCACTCACACACCACATCAGCAAACTGTGTAGGCTCTGCTTCCCAAAGATCTGAGCACTTCTCATCAGTCGCTTCCAAACAGTTAGTTGCCTGGACCATGCTATCAACATCTCTTGCTAAAATTTTGGAGTAATTTTTTATTATTGTTCATGCCCTTACTCCTGCATTAGTTTTCTGTTGCTGCTATGACAAATGATCAAAAATCGGCATCTTAAAAAAACACTGATTATAATCTCACAGTTCCATAGCAATCCGGTAGGCACAGCTGGCCTTCCGATCTGGGACCTCCGAAGCCGAAAGTGTTGGCAGGGCTGTGTTCCTCTCTGGAGGGGCCAGGGATGAACCGCCTTTCAAGCTCATTCACATTGTTGGCAGAATCGAGCTCCTTGTGGATGCAGGCAACACAGAGTTGCTGTCCTGAGAGAGACAGGCAGGTGGACGGTTTTCGCAGGGTGGTGCCGGGGGCTCTGGTGGTGGAGCTGGCTCTCACCGAGATTTCGGGAAACACTCGCACCACCGGGCATTGCAACAGAGACTTTTATATACAACGTGCTCTGTGTGTGTTTGTCTTTCAAGGAAAGCATTTAAATATAAATGGTGTTATAATACATCAACACTGCCTATGTCCGCTGGCTATAAGTGAGGTGTGTGTGCATTTATATGACTTTGCTATAAGGCTCTTCCCCTGATAAACTGTGAGCTTCCACAAGGTAGACGCCCTGCTCATGCTGTTCACCCCTCTGTCCTCAGTGCCACAGTGCAGGGCACAGAGGAAGTTCTCAGTAAGTACATGGTGAATAAATAAATGAACAACGGTTTTGTACTGATCAGTAAAACCCAACTATAGAAATGTTTTAAATCCTAGCATTAGCTAAGTGTTACCTTCATAAGCAAGATAAAACCATCTGTTTCTGAGTGGGTTTAGAGGAAAATTAAGTCTGGGGGAAATGCACTTCTGCTCCTGATGCAATAGCCCCAGGGCAGATCAACCAAGAACTAGCAGATCCGGTTCCAGTGAATGGATATGAGGTGAGGACCAAGCCCTGGGCAGTCTGGGGCTCCTGTTGGATTTAGCTCGCTAGTCCAGGTGGTGTTTTAAGACCCGTTCCTTTGTCCTTTTCCCTTCTGACAAGAATGCGAGAATGGAGATCCAATAGCAATCAAGCCTTGGTCCAAGAAGGGCCCTGATATGACCTTTGTCCCAACCACAGCTGCCCAAAGCCACCTGTACAGACTCAGAATCTACAACCTTAGAACCGGAGAGCAGGCTGTGTGGGGGATGGGATGGCCAGTCTTCTTCCAGAATTTTCTCTGTTGTCTACTATTCTCTTTAATGATGCCCTTCTCTCTTTTGTAAGGGCCCACTGTGGAAGGCTCCAGTTGAGCTGACAATGTGGGTGGGTCACCATGGATGTTTTTAATTTCATTAACTGTTAGAGAAGAGATCCCAATTAAACTTTTCAGAATAAAGAGAACAAACCTATGCCATTGGTTACTATTTTTCTCCAAATATTATAGAAGGAATGATTGTTCGGGTCTGCGGACTCCATCCCACAAACCAGAAACTACTCGGTCAGCTCATGACGAGCAGACCTTCCAAGGAGTCTGGCTCTTTAAACAAGAACATGAGTTCCACATTTTAAAAGCAGGCACATGTTTGTTCCATTTGTACATTAAACAGACATTTAAAATAATCATCATTCAATTTTTGTCAATGGGCCAAAAAAGAAAATGCTATCAGATACCCCTCTGGGGGTCCCTGGGTTTCTCGGACTTTCCCGGTGCAGCGAGCACACATCCTTCAGGGTCAAAGCCAAGGAGACGGAGACACTTTGGAGTGGAGGCTAATGATCTGCCATACAACTTTAAGATTTGGTTTTCAATCTCTCTGAGCTCAGTTCCCTCCTCTCAGAGACGGGGTAAACATTTCTCCTTAAGCATTCTGAGAAGTAATCAACAAGCTAATTATAAAACTCTGCCAAAATACTATGCCACACAAGTACTCGCCCATAAACGTCTCTTCGTAATTGCAAAACATTTTGAAAGATCAGAGCTGATGAAGGTGATGTTAATTTCCAAGCTAAAATTTTGGTTAAATTTTTTTTTCTTTTCTTCTGGGGTGGTCCTGTGAGGGGGGCTGCAGGTCAAGGCAGTTAGTGATGGGTCTAGGCAGCCTGTGTGGTGGGCATTTTGACAAGCAATACGAAGACGGCAGTGAATACATAGTTCTTGCCTTCAAGGAGCTTAGAGAACAGGAACGTCAGAAAAAATATTCCAGGTGGTATGTGCTTCAAGAGAATAAATGGTAGTGCTATGAAATATACAGGGGGGGGGGGCGCGTAGTAAAGCAGCTGAGACCTGAAAGAATCATAGAAGGGAGGGGAGGTCAGGAGGGGACCTCTGGAGGAGAGAAGAGAGAGCAAGCCAGACGCCTCAGAACTAAAAGTGGCTTCTGTTTGGCCAAAGTGCAGAGAAGACGAGCCTTCCAGCGAGATCGTGGAGGGCTTTGATCTGTATTAGGGATTTTACTTAGGCAACAGGTAACTTTTAAAAGGTTTTAGACAGGGAAGCAATGTAATCAGATTTGTGTTTTAAAAGGTCACGTTAGAAAAGCATTTTAAAAGGTCGTTATGTTATGTCTGTTTTGCCACAATGTATTTTTTTTTAATGGTCACCACTATGGAAAACTTTTCCACAAATGAAAACAGTTGGGCCTCAAAATTAAAAGCTTCTGCTGTATAAAAGCCTATGTGAAGGAGACAATGTTTTCAAACCATGTATCTAAAAAGAGTTAGTATAAAGAATATATGAAAAAACTCTCCAAATTAAATAGTAAAACAGCAGCAACAACAAAATGATGAAATTTTAAAATGGGCTGGGGAGGAGACACAGCAATAAGCGCGTGCAAAGGGGCTCAGTGCCATTAGCCATCAGGAAAATGCAAATCAAAACCCCAAGGACATCACGACATGCCTTTCAGAATGGCTAAAACAAAAAAATAGTGGCTATAATTGAAAAACGCTGGTGCATTATATCAATGTTAAAATCCTTGGTATGACACTATACTATAGTTTTGAAAAATGTTACTTATCACTGAAGGGAAATGGGCAAAGTATACAAGGAATCTCCCCGTGTTATTTCTTGCAGCTGCAGGTGAATCTACAATGATCAAATAACATCTCAATTAAAAACAAGTTCGCTCTGAGTGGCAGGACACTACAGAACAAGACCAGCCACTTGTCTCATTTCAGGCCTCAAGTCATCTGCCATCCAGGAGAATCCCACTGGGCAAAGCAAGTCAAATGTGCCAGTCTGCAGTCAGTGCCCACAAAAGCAGACTTCGCCAGCATGAAGTCAGAGCAAGGCCACGTGGCGGATCGCCACAGCTGTGGTCTGGGAAACACAGTCTTCCCACAGAGGTGTGTGGGGTGGGCGTGTCCAGGGGGCTAGGAAGTGGCTAGTAACTGAACAATAGTAAGCCCACCCAATCTCAGGAGAGACTCTTTGCTGTGTTTGTCAGATGAGGTTTGCTGGAGGCTTTTTCTGTCAAAACCCAGAGAGGCTCTTTAATCTCGATATTTCATAAAAACAGAAACATTTCGTTGTAAATAAGGGTGAGTATGAAGTTCGCTGCAGTAGTAACTACAGAGTACATGTGTAACAGGGCAGACACAGTGCACTGGCCACCCGACCCCCAAGGCGGCCGCAGCTTCCTTTGTCTTCCTCTAATTCTTAGCCTTTCACACTGCCCTTTTGCGGGATGACTGTATTATTTTATTCTAATCTGCAACAACTTACCTTATTCCTTTTGCAATAATAACATTTAAAAAAAACTAACACGGAAGCTTTATGCTTTTTCTGTAGCTGTGTCCTTCTTTCTGCCTTCATCTCGCTCGAACGCCATGCTTGAGAAATCAGTGACTGTCTTTCACCCGGGGTGTTTAAAGCTGCGAGCCAAAGGTAACCAAGCTAAAATAAAAGGGTCTGAATATTCATGACATCTTAGAGTTGTTAGACTAGCTCTGGACTTCTAGATGCACAAGAAACAAAAATCTATGTAGTTAAGCCATTGAAAGTTAGACTATTACTTGCAGCCTATTGTAGTTGAATATAATGAACTAGAAGTGAAAAACAGGATTTCCATTACAAATGGTTGATTATCTTTAAATAATAATAATAATAATAATAATAATAATAATAAAGGCCACTCCGACTGCCTTGTAGAGAATAGAGCCAAAGCAGTAGCTCACCCACTTCAGTGCCGGGGGAGGAGGATAGTGAAACAGATTGCGGGGCTCCACTTCCAGAATTTCTGATTCAGCTGGTCTGGAGTGAGGACTCAGAATTTGCATTCCTAACAGGTTCCCAGGTGACCCTGATACTTCTGTTTGGGGAACCACCCTTTAAGAACCACTAAATTAGAGGGTCTTTGTGGCTTCCCCCATTTCTATGCATTTCAAAGGGGAAAAAACAAAGTTTGGTTTTTCATCCGTGTTTCTCTTCACAGAGGCCTGGGTCCCCATGCTGGGCACCTGCCAGCCTGGGTCATTGGTTGAGGACTGCCCACATCTTTGTCTTCCAGGGCAGCTTTGAGGTGTTGGTTAGAGCAGTAGTTACTCAAAGTGTACTCCTCCCCACCACGCCCCCTCCCTAGCTGGCAGCATCAGCATCACCTGGGTACGTGTTAGAAGTGCAAATGCAGGGGCTCCACCCTACACCTAGGACAGAAGAAGCTGCCAGGGTGGGGCCTGCAATCTGCGCTTTAACGAGCCCCCCAGGTGAGGACCACTGGGCTAGAGCACAGCACGAGAAGATGTTGAGAAGCTACTTAGGACCTTTTTCGTTAAAACAAACAAATGTGAAGGGCTTTCCAGGTTTACATGATTTCAAAACAAGGCGTGGCCCGGGAAATACCGAGAGTTCGTTTCCAGAGGCCGGTGTAGGACTTCCAGCCCCTTACCAGTAGAGGCAGAGGCAACGCTGACCTGCCTGCTAACGCAGCTCCTCAGCAGCCGTGCTGGCTAACTAAGCAACGAGGGGATCGTAAAGCACACAATGAATAAAGCTCAAGATTAACCCTAAGTGGTAATCAGTGGTATTAGGCAGCACCCCATTCGTTGTGTGCCCGTGAATGTAGCAACCCGTTGCTCTTACAGGGAACTCAGCCAGATGGTGGTCAAGAAAGCCCAGCTTTCAGAGGCCTCTGGTGACCGCAGGGCCCAGGAGGGCTGCCTCTTGAACGATGACCCTTCGGGCTTTAATTCTGCCGCCCAGAACGTCGTAGTCTTCCGGCTGCCTATTGAAGACCCACTTCGTTACGCGGCAGTGAGGTTCTGGAAGTGGAGATGGTGTCTGGTCTCTCGGTCCCCTTCTATTCCCCACAGTGATTGTAGAAGCGGCTGGCTGTCAACGTTCAGAGACACAGTAAGTTGCTGGGGACCACAGGTCAGGGTCCGTGAGTGAGCAAGGGGGGTTAATGCCAGGTCTGTGCACATAAGTCACCAGCTGCTCTGTTTGTGGAGGAAGAGGCCAAGATCGCCAGGCCATCTTCAAAGCCTGACTTGGCCCAACGGCTGTCTCGGCAGATGTTAAGTTAAAATAATTCTCTTCATGTATTGTTTTGCTTGCAAAGTTAACCAGTAAAATGTCTAAAACTTTTAACACTTTTTCAACACATTGTGAGGGAAATATTGACAATGCCCAAACATGCGCCTTCCTTGAGAATTTCCTTCAGGTCCTCTGAAACTTTTTGCCAACTTTGGACTCTGTAAAGAGACAGTGTGGTGTAGAGGAAAGAACCTGAGTGTTGGAAGCAAAAAGATTTATGTTTAAATAACAGAACGGCCACTCACTAGCTGTTTGGTCAAGTGACAAATTCTCTAAGCCTCAGGTTTCCATCCCTAACGTGAGCTATGATGCCTGCCTTATGTAGTTGATTTGAGAAAAACAAAACGAGATATATATAGTGCCTGGCATGTGTTAAGCACAAAAACCTCTTGGTTTCTTTCTCCTAGTATTAAATATAATTGCTTGATGTTGCTATGAGTTTTCTCTGTAAGTTTAATAGTGTTTGAAAAAAATTCAAATGATTTATGACAGTTTGCTCCCCACCCCAGCTTTTTTTTTAATCCCCTGCTTCCGTCAGCATAAAGTCAGTCCCTCCCAGGTTCAGGCAGTTCTGGTCCATGTGCCAAGGATCCTATCATGCCTTCTATGGCCAGAAAAGTGATACTCATATCTGGACAACCTCCAAATCATAATGATGCTTTAGCTCATGTTTGTCAGACAGGACTCCAAAAAACAGACTGTGAAATATTAAAAGTAACAGAATTCTTTTCCTGTAGCCTCAAAAGAACCAAACATAAAACAACGAAATGCTTAACTACTGTGACCAAAATTATACTGTGGCATATGATTATAATAAAATGATAAAGCAGGGTATAAATTGATATTATTCAACTCTATGAATAATAAAAATTCTGTGGGATACATTAGGCCTTTGGTAAATCTTAAAATAAGATAAAAAATATTTAAAATATTTTAGGGAAGTGAAAACCAACGGACATAGAAACTAGCTGAAAATCTGCTTTGTTAGAAGAACTTTCCGTAAAAATCAAATCCAAGTGCCCGTGGACCAGGCATGCGTTCTCCAGCTGGTCATAGCTCCTACCACCCTGATTATTTCATGCCCACCGGCCCACCTGCTTCCTAGGTTACAGGCTTCGCCAAGGCCCTGGAGGCATTTAAATTTGTGGACCCCGGTCCCAACCATTCAGATCAGATTACTGAGTGCTACTCAGGCAACTGGGCTCTGGCAGCTGGAGCCTTAGCAACACATCTGACCTGGCGTTTGGGTCAAGTCCTTCCTCTTCAGCACAGAGATGATAACAGTTTCCTGTAGTTATTAATCTTTGGGTAACTTGACCTTACTTTCTTTTGGTTCTCCAGAATTTCCAACCTTGTAAAGAATCTCTCTATTAAATTTGACCTGTAGGGATGTGTGATTTCTGTTTTCCTGTTTGGACTCTGATACAGAGCCAACCTGAACACAGCTCCAAAGCAAAGTCAAGTTCAGGTTGTGCACTTAACGACAGTCATATACCTAAGAAAGAGATCGAGGGTCCCGGGGCATGTGAAGAAAACAACGACCTGAGAGAGAAAGACCAAGATGAACAAAAGAAATGCTAACCCTCAAGAAAAAAAAGATAATGTGGTAAACAAGAACTTAGACTTTAAAAAATAATATTAGAATTGACATGATTTTGCAGCCAAAATGAAAACAAGCTGCTATGAAAATGGAGCAATCAGAAAATGGGAAAGTCTTTGTGGTCATTAAAAATACAACTGCCTGAATGAAAAAAATTAATGAGTGGTCTGAACAATGAATTGGACTACTAGAAAGGTGGTGATATGGAAGGAAATTCTATGAACTCTTTAGAAAATATAAACAATCAATGAGGTGAGAAAAATAGCACTTAATATGTGCCATACTTCCCCAAGTGCTTTAGTTATAATAGCTTATTTAATTTTTATAACAACTCTGCTGAGAACTCCTATTATATACACAGAGAGGTTAAGTAACATGCCCAAAGTCACACAGCTAATGAGGTAGGAGAGCTAAAAGTCAAACCCAGGAAATCAGACCCCAGAGACCTTACTCTTAACTACTATTCTACATTGCATATTTAAAAATAGGATGCAAGAGATATGGAAGGTATATTCAGGAAGTCCAAAAGCCACTTAATCGGAGTTCCAATAGAAACAAATGGGATGAACAAAAGGAAGGAAATAATTGAGAAACAATAGTAGAAAATGTACTGAGCTAAAATGTACTGATGGATCCTACTAAATGCTGAGAATAATAATTTTTTAAAAATAACATGTCTAGACACACACTTGTTTAAAAAAATTTAGAATTCCAGGAGAAAGGGAAAAATGCCTTCTGTGGAAAAAAACAACAACAACTAGCTACAGAATACAGTAAATCAGGTTAACAGCAGATGTTTCATATACGGCAATGGAATAATGGGTTGTCAATTCTGAAGTTTGGTGTTTAGAATTGTGTGTGCAGACAGGTATGAATCAAATTGGCGGTCAAAATAAACTTTTGGATATGTAAGAATTCAGATGTCAAGCGTCCATTGCTATTCAAACAGACAAACGAACAAAATATGAAATGTGCCTGAGTCAGTTTGGGGTGCTTTAACACAATGCAATGGACTGGGCAGCTCATAAACAGACATTTTCGTCCCACAGCTTGGGCGTTGGAAGGTCCAAGAGCAAGATGCCCGCAAACCAGTGGTCTGGTGAGCCTTAGTGACCTCACAGACGCCTGCCTCCTGGTTCATAGCCAGTTGTCTCTGCCATTCCTCACATGGCAGAAGGGGTGAGGAGCTCTCGGGAGTCCCTTTTAGAAGAGCGTTAATCCCTCCGTGACAGCCCCACCCTCAGACGCGATCAACTCTCCAAGGCCCCTCCTCCAAATGCCACCACGGTGGAGATTAAGTTTCAACGTGCAGATTTGGGGGCAATGGCAAAAGTCTGTCCACAGCAAAAGAATTTTAAGAAAAAGGAGGACTTAAGATACAAAAAACATCAGCAGTTAAGTATGATTCAGAAATGAAGGACTCCAGAACAAAGTTGAAAGTGAATTTATTTGGCTGGGGCTTGTGAAAGGTTCTCTTTTTAAAAAACATATGACAATAATATATTTACCTCTCTGCTCAGTATATGGTACTACCAGCGAAATATTTACACAATCATAGTATAAGTAATAAGTGTAAATGACTTTTCAAGTTATTTTAAGTTTTTTTAATGTAATTTTTAATATACCCACCATGTATCATTAGTTATAAAGAGTTTAGGCCAAAAAAACAAAAACACAAACAAAACAGATTAGAATCATCGAGCAGAATTAGACTGAAATCAAACAACCTTTCCCCACTTTTGTCGCAGGAACACTCTACTTCTGCTTTTTGTTAGAGGAATAGGAACATATTTTCTTCAAGAATGGGGTCTCAACTATTCTTAAAAAGATAAGCAACCACGTCTCCTCACCATCACAAAGAAACCGCTCGGCAGTAATCCGAGGCATGGGCTGAGACCAACGTGACGATTTAGATGTGCTAGGTGTAAAAGTTGCTTGAAACTTTCCCAGCAAGCTAAGCATTCTGGGAAGTCCAGTCACCAAAACCTTCTATTTTCCGTTTTCTATTTCCAGAGTTTATCCAAAGTTTACAGACTAAATTGAGATGTAGTAAATATGTTGACTAAAACCATATAAAATTATAACCATATATTATAATGTTCTCTGCCCATTTTTCTCCTGCTTCCTAAAGTATCTGCTTCAGATCCCTTATTACAGCTCTCACGATGTCTTGATGACCTCATACAAGAAAACAAATATTAAACTCAGAGTAAATGTCTCCATGGATTTTAATAATGAAATGTCTAGAAAAAAAAGAGTAGGGAATATGGAGTAAAGGGAGGTAAAATAGAAATAGCCATAGTAACAGTAATAATAATATATATAATAATGCTTATGACTAAAGGAGGTGAACTTCCAGATTTAAAAACTTCACAGAGAACAATAAAAATAAGGTTAAAAAAAAACCCTTACAGAGCACTTTGAATATTACATTAGTAAAAAATTTATGTTAAGACATTTTAATATTTAATAATGCCAAAAACTATATATATAATTCTCAGAGAACATTTAAATATCCTGAACACAACTGCATATAGATTAACATATGGACATATATACATTTCTATGAATATATCTATAAAATCAATGGCATGTCATCAGAACTTTGAGCTGTAACAATGAAAACTATAAGACAATGAATCAATGCCTTCAAAATCTGAGGGGGGAAAAAAGACTTTAGGCCAAAAGATTTGTACTCATCAAGTGTGAGGGCAAAAGATATTTTTAGATATGATAGGACTCAGAAAAATAACCACCCATACCCCCATTCTTAGACATGTACTGGAAAATATTCTTTAACAATGGGGAAGCAAACCAAGAAAGAAGTTATGTGACCCAGGAAACGAGGAGTACAACACAGGAAAACAGCAAAGGGGAGGGTCAGGATGAGAACTCGACCCAGGACTGGGAAGTGATTCATGCCAAGTAGTTCAGAGAAAAGAAGACTCGGGGATGGAGATTTGGGGGTGGGGGAGAGGATGAAATCAGTAAATATCTGACATAGTAATTTAATGAGAATCTTCCAGATCTCTTGGAGCAGTTGAATAGACACATGAATAAGTACAAAAAAGGGAAGGAAACTGCAGAGCTATTTGTGCAACAATGAAAACATATCAAACTATGGTGCCTGACCCAGCAGGGGCCAGTGTGTACAAAGCTGTGGTAGTGCAATCGTGGGCTGATCCTTTAATTTTAGAAACCATGATACGGTTGCACTGGGAAAGTAGTTAGGAGGGGGGACTTTACAAGAGCTGAATAACCTCAATGGTGAATATTGGCTGGTGTTGATAAGTATGAAGATGAAGAAGTTAGAGTTTTGAAACATAAAGACAAAACCCATAAGAAACAGCTAAAGAAATTGAAATTTGTTTTGGGGAGTGATGGAAAGAAATAGGTTAACCAACTGCTGATTCATAATAAAACTTTATACTGCTGCTTGGTTTTTTAAACCAAGTGCATATATTAATTTGGATAAATATTTTTAATGATTGTTGGGAACTGCTCTGCCTGGTTTCAGGAATTGTAATTACCCCCCCATGGCCAAGGATGAGTGAGCCACCTCTGTTTAATGTGAGCCACAGGAGACAAAAGCTTGTCTCTGGTAGCAAATGCTGCCTCAGTTTCCTCCCCCTGCCCCCAAATCATAGTCAATGCTGATGACAGGTAAGACTCCTCACAGCAAGGGGCAACCTAAGCCAGACTCGATCACTTGGGAGGCCATCACGGA
This sequence comes from Artibeus jamaicensis, assembly GCF_021234435.1. Classification (NCBI taxonomy): domain Eukaryota; kingdom Metazoa; phylum Chordata; class Mammalia; order Chiroptera; family Phyllostomidae; genus Artibeus; species Artibeus jamaicensis. The sequence goes on from NW_026521486.1 coordinate 46,786,345, forward strand.
AGGACTTGGGGGGGTGGGGGCTGCGACAAAGAGGGAGCAATGGCCCCTTGCCCCCCCCCCCCCCCCCCCCCCGGCTATGTGACATAGCCCAAGTCCCACATCCTCTGGGAGAAGTGTTTCCTGGCTCTAATCCACTTAAGACTGAAAACTCAATGGGGAGGGGTGCAGCTCCTTGTCTTGCCAGAGCAGTATCCAGCGTAAATCTGGCATAAGAATTCCTAAAAATCCTGTGAAACCTACTTTGCTAAGAATGCTTTCATTCATATGTTAAGCGCCTGAGCAGGAAATGAGCATCTCCCAAAGTTTCTGCAACCGCCTTTCCTGACAGACACTGACTCAGACTAAGCCCTCAGATCTCTTTGAAATGTTATCTACTGTTTGATACTTGCCGCCCTGTATTCCTGTGTATTACAACCCAATAAAAGGCCCTAGAGGAAGGGGCTCCTGGCCTTTTTCCTCTGAGAAACAAGCAGATCATGTCTTGGTAGTGTTACTTTCATCCATGGCAGACGGGGGAACTTGAGGGTAAAGTTGCCCCCACAAATGATAGCACTGAAAAAATACTGTGAGGTGCAGACACAGTCTGTCAGAAATGTTAGAGTGTAGAGAAGATGCATTCTTTTCCTGTATAGACAACCATCAAACCAAAAGTCAAACTGTAATCGTCTAAATTCTAATTCTGAACTATCTTGGTGAAACTCCTTAACCACGAGATAAATAGACCTTCTATCAACTTCTTTACCATCCAAGGAGAGTAGTTCTACCTTGCAAAAAAAAATATTCCATGAGAAATGAGAACACTCATCATACTGGCTTCCCAAATACATCTTAGGACCAGGAGAAGGCTCTCCATAGGCAGGCAGTGGACCCTAAGGACAGGAAGCCTGGGGAAAAAGGTGGGAGGACGATGTGCACCTGCTATTTCAAAGCCCAGACCTGCCTGTGGGAAGGTAAGCCCAATTGAGTGAAAGTATTCTGAGGCTTATCTGGAGAATCTGCTGAGGGCTGTCACCAGGACTGTGTGCTGAAGACACCAAGGAAGGCATCGGGGCAGAGGCTGGCCTCATCCCCTCTGAACCTCACAAGGATACTGTCTGAGGGAAGGTAGAATTCTCCTCTTTAAACCAAATCCTTGAGCCCACCTGCAATCAGCAGTCATGTTCCATCCTTTCAGTCCCTGCTTACATCCCAAATCCCAGCACATGGACAGAGTAAGCTTTTTCATGTTGTTACTACAACATGAAAAATTCTGTGGTCCAGACCATATCCAGCTAAGCAGGGCACAGAATAAAGACTCCGGTGTTCATGTGAGCTAACACATGTACCTGCCTCTGCCAAACAGAGTCCTCAAGTTCTAGAACTTGAAGATGCCAAGTCCACTTTGCTTTGGTGAAGAGGAAGTTGTACCTTCTTCCACAGCTCCCAGACGAGGAGGTTGTTTCTGCCCCAACTCCTTAGTTCCCTGAATGCCACAGTCTTTGAAGACCCCTGTCTCCACACCCTTGTCAGAGACCTGTAATTACCAGACAGCCTCGTGCTGTTCCAGAACAGTCAGTCAGTGAGGTTCTATTGCTCGCTGCCTAGAGACATTAACTCTGGAGATAGGAGTCTGGTGAAAAGGAAAGGGGTTGTTTATTTAAAGGTTATATAGTTTGGGTATAGTTATATACCATGTCTAGCAAGGGGACAAAGTCTCCAGTCACACACGGTCAGTACCAGCTCCCTTCCTCCGAGACGCCAGTTGCTCAGCTGCTCCGGGCAACCTCCCTTCACGGAGAGGGCACGCGCCCTCCAACCTTCGGTTCCACCTTGGGGTTTTCTCCCTGCCCCCACCTTCTCTCGGCGGTTTGGCCTCACCCCACCATTACAATATCTCGTCATTCTTAGGGCTTCCTGTGTTCTTAGTCTTATGCATTTATTCATCTCCTGTGATCAGAACAGTGAGGTTTGTAGACCAGGTTCCCACTTTCCACTTTCTAGGGCTCCCAGGTGCCCTCTTTCGGATGGCCAAGCTTTACTACAGTATTAATAGGTGTCAAAACTCCCATGTCCACAGAACCTCATGGCCTGTCTCTTGTCTAAAGTGGAAAGGGGCAGAGTTATATCATACATATGATTATCCAGCTAAGCAGAGCACAGGGTTGTCCAGAATCTGACTTAGGAGATATAATTAAGAGATGGGTTTTTAAAAATATACCTCTTTAGGACTGTAAATGCTCTGACAGGAATACGTGATGCTCCCATCCATTCACTTCAGTGATTGGTTTCCTAGTCATTCCTTGTACACAGGTTTTGTGTGTTGTGAGTCAGATAAGGCCCTAATGTGAAGGAATTCAGAAGCTGTGGGAAGAGACTAGACAAGGAAGAGGGATTAAAAGAGTAGAAAGAGGGTTAAACTATTGTACAAGAGAAGTGCTCAATGTGTAAGAGGTCATTTGAGGAGAAATAAATGATATCTAGTTGAAGAAGGTATGTACAGTTTATTAAGTAGTTTTATGCAGGATTTGTGGAGCATCTTTTGTGTGTTACACCAAAGACTGTATCAGAGGAAACTGGAAGTGTAAAAACCAAGTTCTGCTGCAAGGATAAAAAAGAGCTGAGGGATGGAAGATGAAGGAATCATTCATTCTCCTGGGGGTAGAGGTCAGGGTGGAGGTGTCAGGAAAAGCTGAGAATATTGGGTTTTGCACTAGACCTTGAAAATAAGTGGGATACTGATGGGCAGAAATGCCAAAATAGAGCAGTGCAGGCACATGTCACGGCATGAGCCAAAGCTCAGCCATTACCATAGCTGTGCAACTTGGGGCAAATTATTTAGCCTCGGTGTCTTGATTTTAAATGGGGACAATAATGCTACCAAACGCTTTGGCTTTGCTGAGGATTAAATGAGCTAGTACAAGTGAAATGCTAGAATAATACCCGCCACATAGTAAATGCTCAGTCCACGGTGGCTATTGCTACTGCTGTTGATTTTCCTGTAAGTAAGAAAGTGTAAAATGTCAGTGCTGACAAACTTTGTGACTGGCACACTTTCAGAGAGAGAAGCAGAACACTCCCAGAACAAGTTCAGGAGAACAATACAATATTTCCTAAAACTGTCACTCACAAATTGGGACTTCTCTTTGTGAATAATAACTCATTTCCTGTATTTCTGATGCAGTAGTTCACATTAGTTCTAGCAAGCATATTTTCAAAAAGGTAGGCAAGTGTAGAGGGACTTGAATACAGTAAGCTTAGTGGAAGCTTCCATCGATTCAGGTGGTCTTAAGAGCTGAAGGGTCCTTTAGCCTGAGGAATGGCACCGTACAGATGTTTAGTTTACTATTCTCTGCGTTGTATAGTTTTACATGCAATGAAAGCAGTAAGTTTTTAACACCAGAAGCTGTTTATTAAGCACTCCATTGATTCATTGTTTTCAATCTGTTGGATAAAATGTGGAGACAAAAGTATTGTTCTTCACACAGACTGGAAAGGCAGGTTTCCTTCCGGTACATTTTACACGGCCCATTTTAACAAGGCCCTGGAGGCCTGGTGGTTTTCTGTCTGCGCCATAACGTCGAACCAGGCTCCTGCCTGTGTGTCTGTCAGAGGCTCTGCCTGGAAAGCGTTCCTCGGTCCCCTTCCTGAGTGCCTCGCTCTTTATTTCTTTCTTTGGCTCTGTCTCTTCCTCACTCCTTCTCTGTCCCCCCCTTACCACCTCATTTGCTCCTTATCTCAAAATAGTTGGAAAGTTCTAACTCTATAAACACTGCCTTTTCAAACTGCCTGCTAAAGACCCTTCTAACTGGCAACTCCTGTTCCCACCTGAGTGATGAAGGGGTCTCCTGTGAGCCTCGAACAATGAGGCAAAGATCGAGTGGGAAGGGACCCCGCTCCCCACTCTTCTTGGTGCTTTACAAATGCTCTCAGTTGGTATTTTCACTCATCTCTCTGCTTCTTTACCTCCATTTTTATGTATTCCTCCTCCTTTCCCCATCTATTTCCACTCTCAAAACAGAAGGAGTGTTTCTGTAGTCTACCCGCATGTGTGGTGGTGATGATGGTGGTGGTGATAGTGGTCACCATAACGTACCTTTTATTTCAGACGTTTTGACTGTGATTGATAACATCTGCCAAACTACATTGAGACTGATACAAAGATGCCCAGAAATGAAATATTCCCATGGAAATGTCACTTAACTCTCCTCACCATTAAAATGTTCCTGACCATGACTTACAAACATACTTGTAATTCTTCATAAGTAGGTATCTCGAAGATCTTGAATTTGCAATACAGTTTTCATATGGTAATTGTCAGTCCCTGAGCTAAGATAGATAAAAAAAATGTTAAAGCTTTATTAATAAAACCAGTAGTAACAGAAAATAGATTTTAAAATAAATCAATAAAGGTGGGGAATGGTGATGGAAGGAAATTTGACCTGGGGTGGTGAACACCCAATACAACATATAGATGATGTATTATAGAATTGTATACCTGAAACCTACATAATTTTATTAACCAATGTCCCCCCAATAAATTTAATAAAAATAAAATAAGTGAAGTTGTATCAATGTCATTGAAAGTATAGATTATTAAAATCTCTGAAATATAAACATGGTAAATAATATTTTAACAACTCATGTGTGTTAAATTAAGGAAAGTGAGGGTAGTAATGTTTAAACCAGAGAAACAACTGGGCTAGAGTTATAAATCAGAGAAGTGTCAGCATGAAGACAGGGTTCAGCAGTGGGAATACATGAAATCACTCGGTTACAGTAAATCCAGGGAGAAGCGAGTAGAGATGAGGATGGAACCCTAGAGAACGTCACCATTGAGGAGTGAGAAGAAGAGCAATACATGAGCCCGAGCCGGAGCAGTGGAGAGGGGAGGAAGCGGAGACAGTGTCTACACTGCAGAACAGGGTCCCACCCCCGGGGGGTCCGTGAAGGTTAGGAACCTGCCACACAGGGGGAGCCGAGCGGGTGAGCCCGGCAAAGCTGCATCCCACTCCCCATTGCTCGCATTACCGCCTGAGCTCCATCCCTCTGTACCCCGCTCTTCATCTGTGGACAAATCGTCTTTCATGAAACTGGTCCCTGGTACCAAAAAGTTTGGGGACAGCAGCTCTAGGAGACAAAGGGGACAAGCCCGATGTCATTGATACTTCTTCCAACTCCAAATACAAGAAGTTACAAAAGGAAATAAATACCAAATAAGTAAAATTAAAACTACTCGTTGCACTGTCAATGAAAGATTAAAAAAAGAAATGTTTCTACTAACTTAAATATTGATGAGTATGGATTAAGAAACGGGGTAGAATTTGGAGCTGGCTGTTGAGACTCCTGCTCATGCGTGTACACACCCTGCATAAGCTCCTCCCCTTGAGTGCGTGGGACCTGGGAGCGAGATGGGTCTCACCTCTAAGACTGGGTTGTCTTATGTGGCAAAGAAAACAGTCATCGAAATTTTTCTTTTAGATAAAATATCTCGAAGGATAATAATGTCTGTTTTCAATGAAGTCAATGAATATTACATCTGATTTTTACGCAAATAGATGAACATAATCTTTATAGAGGTAAAAATCTTGAGACATAATATTTAATAATCCTGTCCCATGATGTGCCCAGAATATCATGTAAGGAGATTCAGTAAGTCTGAAGTATGGCACAGACCATATTGTTGTGAAACTCCATACATAAGTCTGATGTGTGCTCTCAGTTGAGAGCAACTGACTTAGGAGGTAGGTACTGCTCTGAAATAAAGAAGGGAGGTGATAGCCAAGGAAAAGTTGAAAATAGTAACTGGAATAACTGATAACACTATGCTGACAACATCAGCTCATCACAGACAACAGCAGGACTCACGAGCACAGGAAAACCCACCACAACTGTTAGAGTTGCAATCAGTGTTATCCCTAAAGGTTAAAATATATATGGACAGTGAAGATACTGACAAATCCCCAGGGATTTCCATTAAAGCATTCAATTTCTGATAAATTTATATTAACAAAATTTACCTGTAACAAAGTTAACTTAGGAATGGCTGAGTTGACAGTTCCCTCCTGATTTGACAGTTCTTCCCCTGCAGCTCATCAGACAAACCCCATCATGTCCAGCACCTCTCTCCTTATTAGGTGAAAAAACTGATACTTTTGTAATTTTTCAGGGGCCATCTTGGAAATCTTAAAGATAGTTTTAGGTATAAAAGATAGCTTATTTTTTTTTTGTTTTATTTTTTAGATATTTAGGACCCAATTTTTGGAAGGCAATTTCTAAAAAAATTATCGGAGGAAATTTGGACACTTGGTTAAGTCACCCAAGGGTGTCCTAGAAACATCACTTGGTCGTCTATTTAAATCATAGTGACAGTAAAATGTTTTTAAAAATAAACTTACATGGTAACATTATTGAAAAGAAGTCTCGCTGTTTTACAAGCAAAAGTGAAGAACCTTTGTTTTTTGGCTTGCCTGTATATAACCAGGGGTTCAGGGTGGAGGAGACTTCTGGGAGGCTGGGTCAGGAGAGAGAAAACCAAGAGCAGTTTGGGGTGGAGTGAGAAGGAAGATGGATGGCCACAAGAGCTTGCAGTCTGGGCGGTGACCCAGCACGTGAAGCTGCGTGGGATTAACCGGACTCGAAATTCCAAACGCAGCTCTGGTGTGGAGTTGCTCTGGCAGGAGCCACAGTGAATTGTGGAACCAGCATGTCACACATGCTGGGGGCCCGGACAGTTAAAGGCAGATCGGAGCAGTGCTGAAACAGGCCAGCATTTAGAGAGGTTGTGTTGTTAACGCTTCATACGTTTGTGTGAGAAAACTTAAGTCACAACAGCCTGCACATTTTTTTTTCCCTTAGGACTCTTTTAATCTCTTTTTAAAACTTTGACCTGACATAAACCATTTCTTTTCAAGGCTGCAATGTTTGCTTATTTCTATAGCAATTTCTAAGGACTTGTATGCCTTTTATCTCTCTGCTGACCGAGTTAAATAAGTAATAAAAGTCAGAACTATAATTCCTGCTTGAGGAGTACTCTAGGAAAAAATAATAATAAAAACCCTTTCCAAAGTGTCCACCTAGTGCCTTTGGACAGGAAAGGTGGTTCTGGCCCTGCAGCCCAGCAGTCTGGCTGCAGCCGCACCCCACCAAGACATCCAGGGCAAAGTGGAAAAACCGTCACTGGGTGCTCCCCCAGATTGGGGTGTCTGGCATTCGGTACTCAGAACATCTGCACAATTGGTTGAATTCTTCGTGTGGGTATTTTGGCATCACAATATCAACAGCCTTGGAACCCTGCCTTTCTCACGGCTGATTTGCACAACACACACGCACTTCAGTGCCTGATGCGTGAAAGGCAGGAGGGGCTGCCCTCGCATGTTCAAACCGTCCCATTGTATCATCCCCTTTCCTCCATCTCGTCACTTTAATCTTTCCAAAGATTCTATCATCCTAGTAATGTGGGCCCAGGATGTTGAAGGCTGGGAGGAGGAGGAAGTGGGAGAATCCTCAGGGTCACTGGGTCATCCCCAGTGTACCTGTTTGTCCATAATGGAAGAAGAGACTTTTGTGACCACACCAGAGAGTGTGAGTTAGCGGAGGTGGAGAACACCTCCGTGTTTTCTGGAAGAGCGCTCAGGATCTTGTTCTGCGCTAGTGCGTGGACCCACTTCAGCACACTGAGTCAGGTGACACTCAGTCCATGTTTAGGGAGCTCCCGCTAAGAGCTCTGTGGGAGTTTGCAATCCAGTAAGAGTCAGGACTTGCAGCAGGAAAGGATGCAGGACACAGCTGACATTCTGTGCCAGACTGTAGACTCTGAACGTTCAGAAACGATGAACAACAGTAAAAACCAAGGATGTTAGGAAAGGCACATGGAGAAAAGAATTTTGAGTTAGGGCTTGAGGGACAACCAGGATTTGATAATGCGGAAAGAAAATATCCTGTAACAGATTCAAAAGAAGCCCCAAAATGGTTAATTTATGAGCCTGACTGAAGAAGAGTGATGTGTGGTCAAGTGCTGAAGAGGAAGGGTGGAGGCTCTTAGGGGCCACGTTCCGGTTCCCCACAAGGCCACGTGACGCGGGGAACCGCATTGGGCGGCTCAGTAGAACTCAGAGACCGTCCTGTCTCTGCGCCTTCTGCCACACGTGCCCTTGACCTCAAGGGTGGCACAATGATGGACGCTTTCAAAGACTTAAATGCTGCAATCAGGACCTATAGACCAACCATTTAAACTACATTTTCTGCTAATCTTTGAGAAAGGAGGGAAAGAATATGACCGAATTCAAATATAAAAGCTACAACAAGATTATGAATGCACCTCATTAAATGAATAAAGTATACAGATAATTTTATTGCACATTTACTGCAGGCCAGCCGCTGCTCTGGCCCCCTGGGATTCCTCCATGAACACGAGAAGCAAGAGACCTGCAAGAAGACAACACAGGTGACTGGAGAGTGACTGGGCACAGGCAGTCTGGTCGTTCCAGAGGGGCTCCCTGAGGAGTGAGGCCTGAGCAGAGTCCTGAGCGAAAAGAAGGGGTGAGGCAAGGGAAGGTCAGAACACTCCAGGAGTGGGAGGAGCAAGGCGACGGCCCTAAAGGGGACAGCTTAGCAAGCTCCAACTCACAGCTTGAAGATGGATTTTGTCTTTGGACGTAAGTTCATTCTAAGGTGTGCCAATAGGAATCTGGCAGGAGAAAATTTTAACTGTTTTGTTTCTATTCTCTGAGACTTTTCAAAAATATAATTCAGTCCATCCTTACAAGACCCATAACCAAAGGATAAATTTATAAGAGCAAAGAGAACAGAAAGTAGACCGGAGCTGAACAAAGTTTCAAAAAATATCTGGAAGATGGGGACAGGATGGAAGCCCAATGACACGTAAAACTGAGGGAGGAGGGATGTGGGGGGTGGGGACAGGTGCCAAGGGGAGCGCAGAGAATCGCCCTCCCAGACAGAGACTCGGCGGCCAGACTTGTACGTGTTCCATGACTGCACTGGCCAGCAGCCCGCATTCCCTTCTCTGCAGATCAATGTCAAAGGTACATTGGAATAAATGGCAGGACCTCGAAACGGACTCCAAAGGACCTTAGGGAGATCAGCATCCATGGGTAGGAAGAATATTTGGTTTTGAAGATGAGAGAATATGGCCAGAGCTAAAGGGGAAAATATTCTGTTGCAGGGAGGGACTTTTCTGGTGGTGGTGATTATTTCTCATACAGGACAGGACTGAAGAGGTTGAAATGCCAGTGAAAAGTACCATCGGAAGGGACCTTCCTAACCAGTGTTCCTGCTCCCAGGCTTCCCTCTCTTTTGCCTGTCTTGGTTAAGCTTAGCTAATTTTTCTACAACTCAGCCCAAAACACAGTGGTCTTTCCTACACCTCCTTAGTGGGGACCCTAATCTGCTGTCGTTACACCTCTTCTGGTGCCCCTTCAGGTATTTAAAACGTTCTCTTCACATTTCTAGCCCTGAGAGTGCGAGTGCACTCTAGGCTGCATTTCAGTGTAGCTTTCCCTTACATTCTCCTTGAGGACAAGCCCTTGAACTTATTTCTTGTTTGTCTTTATTTCACGCTCTAGCCACCTAATAGATATTTAGTGAGTCTTTGTTGATGCTTCCTCCCCAAAGTTATCACTTTCCCTAATGTCATTTGTTAAATAGCCACATCCGCACTTCCCACTCACCACACATTCTGGCCGCTGCACCCAGCTCACCGGGGAAATGCTGTTTGGAAGCTCGCCCATAAGTTTTTCATAGTTAATTCAGAGGACACCATACAAGCTTTTTACCCCACATGACTCTTCAGCAGCATTGGACTCTGCGGACCACAACTTTTCCTTTCCTTTTCCTCTTGACTTCAATGCCACGTCATTTTCCTGGCTTTCTTCTGACCTCTCTGCTTATTTTCAGTTGAATTTTCAGGGTTCTTTCCCCTCCCCTTCCCTTCAATGCAGCGTTCAGGGGTCTAACCTAACTGCTCGTCTCTTCCCCTTCCTGCTGGCGCTACCTGCGCATGCCCCACCATGCCAGTGTCTCCAAGTCCTTCTTCCTCTCCAGCCCGGATCTCGCCCCTGAGTTGAGTGCCAGAGCAGCACGTATAACTGTCTCCCTGGCAACCTGTTTTGGGCACCACAATCAGACTTCAAATTTAATATGTCCCCAAACGAAACTCATCATGGGTACGACTTTTTTGTCACCGCCCCTGCCATTGCAAACCATATTATCCTCCACTCTTTCCTGTCTCAGTAAGCTAACCTCCCCGCCCTCTAGTTTCTGAAATCAGATTTTCATCTGGGCGCCATCTTTGATTATCAAAAGATGAGTCAACTTGTAAACCTTGCAGAGGAGCGGTGCCCTTAACAGTGACTGACACTTTCAGGAAAACTTTCGTATTGTTTGGTTTATTTCTTAGAAACAGACAAAGGAAGAGTGGTTTATCTGGAGTAGAGAGGTTGAGTGTGAAGTCAGAGGGATATCTATGTACAGACATGTTGACTGGACACTTGGAAAGTAGGTTCCAGAGTTATAAAGAGATTGTAGAGTGAAATTAGATACACAGAGACAATAATTGAAGCCATGTGAGAAGATGAGATCATTATGGGGAAGAGCACAAGTTGTGGGAGAGGTCATAACTCTTTTGAGGCTGATGGGACCTTACACATTATCTTGTACAATTTTTTTGTACTTGAAAATTATATTGAGACTAAGGAAGAGAGAGAAATTAGATTCTAAAGGACGATTTACTTGGAAGGTCTCTGAGGTCAAGTTGAAGCTTCAAAACTCAGACCGAAATAAGATTCAGAGTGCGTTGACTCTATTAAAGTTGAGAGCCTCGGATTCAAACCAACATTGTTGTTGGCAGCACAGAGAGCCAGAAGGAACTTGGATCTTTTATGAGTTCTATGAACCAATAGATAGGAAAGCCCTAACTCTCCCCCTACTTCTAGATTTCCCGTAATGTGAACCAGTATCTCCCCTTACAGTGTCAGCCAGTTTGATCCGTTACTTACTGTGACTGACAGTAAGTGCTGGAGCTCTGGGCTCACTGCAGCTGACAGTGCACATCTCTTCCCAAATCCGTCTTCAGTAACATCATGTTGTTAACTTGAAATGAGCCGTGATGGGACCATGTACAACTTGGAAATCAGCAAATGATGCGAACTGGGGGGTTTTCCTCCACAGAAAACCTGGTTGTAAAGCATTTTCCAGAACATCACTGGTTACGGCCAAAAGCACTCTTAACTGATACACATGTTGAATAAAAAACTGCTAGTCAGTGTTTGTCACTTAATTCACTTGGAAAAGTACCAATTAATGTCATGTAGCTGTAATCCAGTGACTACAATACACCTCTCTACACTTTGTAGTAGAATGTTTAGCATTGACTGGGAGATCTGAAATCTGGGTGTTCGCCTTTCCTTGGGAAAATGAAAACTGTAATTTAAAAAAATTAATACAAAAATAACTAAATTGGTATTGGAAAATTTTTAGGTTATAAGACACATGAGGAACAGTTCCATATTAAAGAAGACTAAAGAGGCATGATAACTAAATGTAATGGTGAACTCGAACTGGATCTTAGATTACAAACTGAACCAGAAAAATGACATCAGGGGGACATTTGGACAAATCTGAAAAAGGTTTGTGGATTATATAGTATAATTATATCACTGCAGAAGTCTTGATTTTGATAATAGTACTGTCATCGTGTAAGCAGATGTTCTTGTTTTTAGGGAATCCATACTGAAATACACAGTAACATGTTTTAAAGTAGAGGGGAGTCATGTCCTCAAATTACTTTCAAATGTTTCAGAAAAACATGCATGTATAGAGAGAAGTGTATCATTTAGAGAGATTCAGAGAGGAGAGGGAGAGGGAGAAGAAAAGAACATAAAGGTACTGTAGAAAATCTGACTCGATGGTATACAGGAAATGTTGATAGTACTTTTGCAACTTGTTTGTAAGCATCATGTTATTAAAAATTTTTTTTAAACCCTAAAATTTAAAAGAAAGTGCACTGATGCCTTCCCACCCCCAGGGGTTCTAACTGACTCCATCTGGGGTGAGGCATCAGGCCCGGACCTCCCTCCACTGGTCCTCATGTGCGGTCGGGCTGAGTGCCCCTGGCTCATACAGACCCTGGTGACTCGAGATGCAGAATCTCTAAGTGACCTTCATTTATGTCACTTGTGGGAGTGAAGGGTGTTGGCACTAGAAAGTTTTTAAAAAGCACCTCTGAGAAGAGCAATTTGTGAGGGTCTAAAATACAGATACCTCCAGGGCCTATCAAGTCGTATATATTTGTAAAGCAGGAGAACACAAGTTTACAGGGAGCGGTGGCAATGTGTCTGGATTACAGGCAGATAACTCAGACTTTGAAATACTCTCCTGTGCAATCCAAAACTGGCAGGATGGTTACAGGGCAATGGGTCATTGGTTTGGACCATCTGGCCCTGGAAGAACAGAGAACTGTGGTCATGATTTGCAGGCATAGAAATTAGACAGTGTTTAGAGTCCTCTGAAAATAGCTCTATTGTGGATCAGACACTATATTTAGGCATCAGGTTTATAGCAAATTTAAGAAAAGTATATGTTTAAGATAAATTTGGAAATAAGAAAATAAACATTTGGTAACTACTTCATTAGTCTAACTTGGGCTGCAAATTACATAAAACCTCAAGGTAAACTGGCTTCAACAATAAGGCAATTTAGTATCTAACACAGCACCGAGTCTAGCAGCTTAACGGTGTCCTCAGGGAGCTGGGTTCTGCCATCTCCCTGTCTCACCTTCCGTACCGGGTCACTCGGGCCCTCTGGCTAGCTGTCCTTACGCACCCAAAAGAGCAGCAGAAGCTCTGGGCCTCACATTCAGATGTGGCAACCATCCTTTCTTGTTCTTTCCTCCAGGAATAAGATCTTTTCCAGAAACCTTTTCTCCTGCATCCCAATTTAGTGCCCTAAATTGGGTCACATGTTCATTCCTAAGCTAGGCATTGGGAAGAAAATAGGACTTCCAGGCTGGGTTTAGACGAAACACTATCTGCTCCAGGACAGGGTCCCCGCCCTCCGAGACACGAGGGAGACAGAGTGGGGGCTGCCACAACACCGGGTGGAGGTGGGGCATGAGCATTAAGTAATCAAATAGCAGAGTGTGCAATAACAAACCGTTTTCTATCAGACATTTCTCTGAGATTAAGTCAGACTTTTACATAAAACAGTGAACTGCGTAAACCCTCAATCTAAGTAGAAAGATTGGCAATAAAGCAACTTAGAAATTGAGAGATGTGGAATGTAGTTAAAAAGCACAAGACTGAATGAGAGAGTTGGCTCCACGTTCACTAGCTGAATGACCTTGATCAAGGAACTTAATTTCCCTAGACCACGTTTATTTTTTTCACCGACAAACACAAGAGCTGGACTGAATGGTTTCGACAATAAGATTACTTCCAACATTAATAGTCTGTTAGCCTGTAATCGGTGTTTACGCAGCTCTTCATAAAGTAAATAAAATGAACAATGTGGTATTTGGGGGGTGCCTCTCGGAGTGCATAATTCCACAGGGCAGATCCAAAAGAAGGGAAAGGCAAACGCTTTAAACGCATAATCGGGACTCCTCAGTTTTTGTCAAGCATGTAAAGAGACTGGAAGTTGTCCCTTCATTCTAATAACAAGCAAAAAGCTGAATAACCGGAAAAATCAATCAACTCTTCTTGTCTCTGTCAAGGGCAAACTTCTGCACCTAAGATTGGAGAGACAGGTAGATACGGAGAATTGTAACTTCATGGAATAAAAAATACCTATGAATAGGGAGCAAAAACCTTCTTGGAGCTAGTGCCTGGACGGGAAAACTTAAACTGACTGACAAATTGCTGAAGGCTCAGGGCAGACGGCTCCAGTGGGAACGGCCTGCCATCACAGGGGAGCCCCGCCCCTGACACATCACAGGGGAGCCCCGCCCCCATGCACACGCACATTGGTAAGTTCTACCTGCAAGGGCTCTACCAGATTCTCACAGTGCAGACCCAGAGTGAAGATCAGAGGCGCCCCCACCCCCGTGCTTCCTGCAGATGCAGGGGGAAATAACATTTTGATATACACTAGGGTATTCTGTTCTTCATAGTAAGTCTACCCTCAAGAGAGAAATGATATTTTTTAATTTTAAAAATCATTCATCATCCTACTGCCCGCACATATTTACTAGTAAGATTTTGATATATTATACACACACATACATATGTATCACAAAATATTGTACTTGCCTTCCTATAGCCTGCTTTTAAATCAGCACATTTGAAACACTTTCCCATGAGAGTAGTTTTGACCACCATGCAAAAGTTAAGCATTACTCCACTGCCCATACAGATCATGTTTTATTTCAATAATCCCATAGCCTTCAGCATTTTATTTTTCTTCCAGTTTTCTTTACTGTTTATTCTATTACAGTTGTCCTAATGAGAAACTGTTATACCACAGTATAAACTATTGAGATTTGATCAGGGCCTGACTGACCAAGGGGAGAGAAAAAACTAGCTCTAGCCTTCCATGTAGGAGAAGGAAAATATCCAACTCCAGCCAACTCTCTCCATCCTCCACCAGCTAAAGGGGGTGGAAACCAAGATGCACTTATAAAATTCACAGCTCAGGGGCACAGGCTCACGACGAGACTGAGACCTAATCATGAGATGAAAGAACATTTCTCCCCACCCCAACGCCCACATTCTACCATCATACCATTAAAAGCCCATTTACCAGAACCCCAGTACATCAGGTCAGCTTTCAACAAAAAATTACAAGGAAGACTAAAACACACACACAAAAATGCCGTTTGAACAGACAGAGCGAGCATTAGAACCAGACTCAGACATGACAGGAATGTAGTACTTATCAGAACTAGGAATTCAAAACAACCAGGATTAATTTTTGAAGGGCAGTAACGGATAAAGTAGATAACATGCAAGAACAGATGGATAATGTAAGCAGAGGGATGAAAGTCCAAAGGAGAATCGAGAACAAATGATGGGTATCAAAAACACTGTCACAGAAGAGGGTTTTTGATGGGCCAGGAGCAGACTGGACACAGCCCAGGAAAGACTCTCTGAGCTGGAGGCTATGTCAACATAAACTTCCAAAATGGAAAACTGAAGAGAAAAAAGACTGGAAAAAAAAACAGGATACAGGAGATCCAAGAACTAAGGGCCAACTACTCATATTCATAAGGGCAATACCAGAGGGTACTGAAAGAGAAAGGAACAGGGAATATTTGAAGCAATAATGACTAGTAATTTCTCTCTGGTTAATGTCAGATATCAAACTCCAGATCCAGGAAGCTCAGAACACCAAGAAGATAAATTTCTAAAACATTATACCTAGATATATCATAATTCAAACTGCAGAAAATAAAAAATAAAAAAATCTTGAAAGAATCCAAGACAGAAAAATATCTTACTTATTTAGGAGCAAAGATAAGAATTACACCTGATTTCTCAGAAATCACACAAGCTAGAAGAAAGTAAAATTTTTATTTTTTATTTATATTTCATTGAATTTACTGGGGTGACATTGATTAATCAAATTAAACAGGTTTCAGGTACAATTCTATAACACATCGTCTATATACTGTTTTGTGTGTTCACCACCCCAGGTCAAGTCTCCTTCTAAATCAGAGTGGAATTTTTTAAGTATTGGGATTAGAAAAACACTAACTTACAATTTTGAATCTTACAAAACTATCCTTCAAAAATGAAGGAGAAATAAAGACTTTCTAAGAGAAACAAAATTTGTTACCAGTAGGCCTGCATTGCAAAAAATGATGTAAAAAATCGTTCCCAGGAAAGAAGGAAAATTATATAGATCAGAAACTCAGATTTGCAGAAAGAAAGGAAGAGCATTGGAGAAGGAATAAGTGAAAGTAAAATCAAAACTTATTTTTCTTACTCTTGACAATTCTTGGTCTTAATTGATCTGAAACAATTTATTCAAAGTAATAGTATCAACAATATATTTAAATATGTATACTTCTATATAAGTGATATGAACAACAGCAATTCCACAACACAGGGGAGGGAGGAGTTGTGATCATTCTGTTGTTATAAGGCACTGAACTACCCATGAAATGGTACAGTACAGTGTTATCTGAGAGTGGACTTGGATTAATTGTAAATGGATATTGAAAACCCTAGGGCAGCTACTTTGCTTTTTTTTTTTTAATAAAGTAAAAAAAAGAAATATAATTGATAGACTAGGATAGAAGAGAAAATTGAATCATATAGAATGTTCAATTAACGCCACAATAAGTAAAAAAGAATAAAGAGCAAAGATAAAAATAAAGAAAAAATGATGAGTAGAAAACAATAACAAATATTGTAGATATTAATTCAATTATATCAGTAGTCACTTTAAACAGCAATTGTCTAACTATACTTATTAAAAGACAGAGGTTGTCAGAATGGATTAAACAAATAAAACCCACCTATATTTTATCTACAAGAAACTTATTTTAAGCATAAAGATACATATAGACTAAAAATAAAAAGATGGAGAGGATATAACATGCTAACATCAATCAAAACAGAGTGAGTATTTTAGTCAGAGCAGGTTTCAGAGCAAAGAAAGTTATGAGGGATGAAGAGGGCATTACATAGTGATAGAGGGACTTATTCTCCAAGAAGTACAACAATCCTTAATGTATATGCACCAAACAACAGAGAGTTAAAATACATAAGGCAAAAATTGATAGAACTAACTATATGGAGAAATAAATTATTACAGTTGGAGACTTTGAAATTCTTCTGAGAATTCTTTAAAATTCTATCAAAAATGGACAGATCTGGCCCTGGCTGGTGTAGCTCAGTGGATTGAACATTGGCTGCAAACCGAAGTGACACCAGTTCGATTCCCAGTCAGGGCACATGCCTGGGTTGTGGGCCAGGTACCCAGTGGGAGCCATGTGAAAGGCAACCACACACTGATGTTTCTCTCCCTCGCTTTCTCCCTCCTTCCCCCTCTCTCTGAAAATAAATAAATAAAATATATTTAAAAAATGGACAGATCCAGCTGGTAAAAAATCATTGAGGACCTAGTTAAGCTCAGTCACACCATCAATCAACTGGATTTAATAACATCTATAGACAACTCCAGCCAAGAGCAGCAGAACACATTCTTCTAAAACTCACGTGAAACACTCACCAAGATAGACCACATTCTGTTACACAGCATAGCAAACTTTTCCAGTTTTATTGAGATATAATTGATGTAGATCACTGTGTAGGTTTAAGGTGTACAGTACAATGATTTGATTCACATGTATTGTGAAATAATTACTATAAAAATTAGTTAATATCCATAATCTCATATAGATACAACAAAAGGAAAAATTGTTTTATGAAGAGGACTCGGGATCTATTCTCCTAGTAACTCATATATCATACCACAGTGGTAACTGTAGTTGTCATTTTGTTACTGTATGTATCGTATGTATTTATCTTGTAACAGGAAGTTTATACCTTTTGACACCTTCCTCCAATTTCCCCTCCCCCTCTCCCCACTTCGGGTAAGGAAAAATATAATCTCTTTTTCTACAAGATTTTTTAAGATTCAAT
Source organism: Artibeus jamaicensis (assembly GCF_021234435.1). Classification (NCBI taxonomy): domain Eukaryota; kingdom Metazoa; phylum Chordata; class Mammalia; order Chiroptera; family Phyllostomidae; genus Artibeus; species Artibeus jamaicensis. Next base: position 46,803,924 of record NW_026521486.1, read on the forward strand.
ATATAAGTGAGGTCGTACAGTATTTATTTCTCTGTCTGAATGTTCTCAGGGTTCATCCATGCTGTTGCAAATGGCAGGATTTCCTAGTTTTTTTTTAAACAATTTTAAAATACAAATAATTCCAATGTCTGCTTTCAGACCACGATGGAATTAAACTAAAAACCAGTAACAGAAAAATAACTGAAAAATCCCAATATATTTCGAGATTAAACAGTATACGGCTAAATTAAGGCTGTTTCAACATTCAAAAATTACTCCATCACACCACCAAGCTACAAAAAGAAAAATTGCTGCATGATCACATCAATAGATGCAGAAAAGGCATCTGACAAAGACCAATGCCCATTCATGGTAAAAACTCTACGCTAACAAGGAATAGGAGAGAACGTCCTCAACTTAATAAATAACACCTACAAAAAGTCTCCAGCTAACATACTACTTAATGTTGAAAAACTAGAATCTTTCCCACCGAGATCAGGAACAAGGCGAGGATGCGCCCTCCCCCCACCCCTTTTCAACACCACCCTGGAAGTCCTAGCTCACGCAGTAAGACAGGAACGGGCAGTGAAAGGTGTATTGATTGGGAAGGAAGGAATAAATCAGTCTTTGTTTCCAGATGACATGTTTGTCTGTGTAGAAAATCCAACAGAACTGACAAGAAAACCTGGAATTAGTAAGCCATTATAACCAGGTTACATTGCTTTCCTATGTAAGTGGAATTTGAAATTGAAAACACGATACTATTTACATTAGCAAACCCTCCAACTAATATTCTTAGGTACCAGTCTACATGTGCACATGATCTATGTAAGAAAATCTATAAAACTTTAAAGAAATAAACAAAGCTAAATAGAAGGATACTCTCTGTTCATTTATAAGAAGACTTAACATTGTCAAGATTTTATTTCTTCTCAACTTGACTATAGCTTCAACCCAACCTCAAAGTCTCGGCAAGTTATTTTGTGAATATTGACAGACCGATTGTACGGTTTATGTGGAGAGGCAGAAGCCCCGCAACAGCCGACGCAACAGTGAAGGAGGAGAACAACGTTGAAGGACTGATGTTACCTGACTTCCAGATGTACCATGAATCTACAATAAAACAGCATAGTAATGGTGAAGTAGACAAATCAATCAATGGGACAGGTGGAGCACAAGGGATTTTTAAGGCAGAGAAACTGCTCTTTAGGATGCTATTATGAAGGACACGTGCCATTATGTATTTGTCAAAGCCCATAAAAAACACAACCCCAAGTAAACCCTGTGAGCTCCAGGTGGACTAGGGTGTGTCCGCGTGAATTCACCCAGTACAGCAACTGTCCCTCCCTGGTGTGTGGTGCCAATAGCAGGGGAGGCTGTGTCAGGGCAGCGGGCAGATGAGAGACCCTGTACCTTTGACTAAGTTCTTCTGTGAACCTCAACTGCTCTTTAAAAAAATCTGTTTAAAAAAGCATAATTATTGCTGGGGGGGAGGGGATAAAAGGGGACTAAATGGTAATGCATAAAAATACAATAAGTATTAAATTTAAAAAATTTTAAAGGAAAGAAAAAAGAAAGTAACATAAGCTATTACTAATTAGCTTTTGCCAAATATTTGAGAAACAATTTGCTTAGTGAGAGTGATTGAATCAGCTTACAACACAGTTATAAATATATAAAACAGCCTAAAACACAAAAAATCACCTTACTACACAGTTCTGTATAAAAAATAGCCTAAAACAAAATAAAGATTTAATATTTGAAAAAAGCATAATTAAAGCTAACTCTGTGAGACTCTAAGATATACATTTTATGTAACAAAATAGTAATTTTTCTCTTTTTGACTTCAAGCCTTGTCTGTTACTTTCTTCAGGAATCTCATAATGAATAGATTTGTCTGGGAGTTTGACGAGCAAGAAAAGTAACCTGCAAGCCTATCTGAAAGGAGACAAAATTTCCATTTGCATTTCACCAGCCTCCATGAACATGGGCAAATTCTCCAAAGTCTCTCTTACTAAGAGGACATTTGGATTTTTTTTAAGGTAAGCATCTAATGATCTATTTTCTTTAAAAAGAACAACTTAGATATTTCTTGCCCTTCAGATGTACCATAGAACAAATAACATGATTTCTGCATCTTAAAATATATTGCGAAACTGCAAGAGCAAGGCTAGTGCTGACATCTACTGTTAGAACTTGAGTGTGAATCACTTTGCCACAAACGCGCTTTGTAAGGAGCTGGGCGTGGGCAGCAATATTTGCGGGTGTAGGAGTGGCTGTACGGCAATAATACCCGAGGCTCCATTATGCTGAAAAGGGAACAAGGGAATCACTTGACACTTTGTAAGCTAAACATGTTAAAGATTCTGGAGGCAGAAGATAAATCAATGTCAAGAGGGATTTCGTAATTCTCATCCAGGAGACTTCCTAAGGCTCTGGCATCTTCAACAAACCTCCCACTCTATTTCTCTTGTAATGTTTCTGTCCCTGGACTTTTGAAGAAAAAGTAGAGTTTGCTCCTGGGTGTCAGAGTCATCTTTAGGGAGAAAGGGAGAATAGAAAACTTCCCTGGCCTGGGTCTTTCTCCTGCCCTGGGGCTTTGCTCTAGAATATAAATTGGCTATCTGCCTTTTATTTTGGTTATCTTTATCTTCCCCTGGAAAGATTTCCACCCCAGTCTGGGAAATAGCTATTGAATTATGTCACTGTGCCTATTTTAAAAGGTGTGTGTTCTGTGAGGTCTCACATTCCATCACCTCACAATTACTTATGTGTCTCATTAACAGCTGTTACCTAGACTGGGGACATGAGACCCAAGGTGGAACTTCTTCTAGTCAAAGAGGAATACACTCATCCTCACTATGTGCAGAACAAACCAGCTGGGCATGACAGCTGTCATTAGGCTTCTGTAACGATCAAGAAGCAATGTCAGGACCCGATGTCCGTTCATCGTAGCTGTCAACCCAGGGCGAGGACAGACAGGCATGAGAGGATGGACAAGAGGACTTGGGACTCTTAGGAAGATTATCAGCCCTGTCCCGACACACATCTGATGGAGCTGTGTGGCTTTCTGGCCTTGCTCTCACATTCTCTCTCTTGCTGCTGCTGATCTGACGGATGCACACTCACTCAGAGCAAGGGGCCCCTTTCTAAGCACCGTGAAGGACTGACGGCGCTCCCATGTGGAGAACACAAAGAAATCGGTGACAGTCTTGCCCTCTTCCTCACCTGTTTTCAAGACAATTCAAATAGGCTAATTTAACCATACTTTTCTTTCAGTTTTTTCAGTTGACTGTTATTTGAGTATTTAACATGAAATTCATTTTTTTAAACACTGTTGGTGGTAGCCAACATTTTTTGTGGAAGATCTAAATAAGCTAAAGTACTTGTGTTCTTCTGGGTAAAATGATAAAAATACTTCTTTTATTCCTACAGATATATTTGAAACACTCTTTGTACAACTGCTCTTACTGAGTTGGCATTTGGGAACCCACAATAAGCTATACCACTGTTTGTCATTGAAGTCCCTTCTATGTTCATGAAAGTGGAAAACTTGACAACACACAACAGGAGTAGGCTTGGCGAGCTGATTGGCCATCTGCACCCCCGTGACACTGTTGCCCGTGGCGGTCAGTGCGGTGCAGCCATCAGAGCCACAGGCCACGGAGGGGCAGCAGGCATCCTTGTTGGACGTGTGCGGAGAGGGGGCCTGGAACTGCCTGGCTGTTGGCAGTATATTCCCTCTCCTGATGAGGAAGCAGCGCAGGCGAAGACCAGCCATGTCCGTTTAGCACCTGCTTAAATCACCAGGTCCAAACATGATTTCTTAGATGCACCCATGACTCAAGACTATTCATTCCATACATGTCCTCTTTAGCACATAAACACTGTGTGTGCAAAGTCCAGTTCAAATGAACATCAAGGGCAGCAGTGAGGAAAAAAGTGACGAAGGTGCAACATACAATGTGAGGGGTGTGTGTGTGTCTGTGATGGGGGCACAGATGCCATCAGAATTTAGGTTGGGAGCTTGGGGAACATTGTTGTCTTTTCCATTGTCATGTCTCTTAAATAAACTACAGGGCATAGAATGATTTCTTGGATGCTAGATGCAGGGTAAGTGTGGGAGTTCGAAAGGGGCACAGGAGGAAAGTGGGCTGCTGGTGCTGCCTGGCCCCTAGGAACTGACTCGGTGCTCACTGACCTGAGAGGTGAGGTTGTGACCTGTAAGGGGTCATGTGTCTTCCATACACACTAAGAAGTTTAACAAACTGTAAGGGTAACTGAATGAGAGAATCCGGCTATTGTACTTTCTCGTCTGCTAACGATTTTCTCTCAAAATGCCAAAATTCTTCTTGAGTCTTCTCTTATGAAAATGATTTATGAAATATATGATTTTATTCCCTGCTTTAGCAAACAGCATTCTGAATGTATGTTCAAAGTGTGTTATATAGTTCAATAACACAATTTTCAACTGTAAGCAAATGAAAATGTTCAAGAACATTAAAATCTCCTTAGGAGTTGTTGCGATTGTTTGCTTGTAATTTTTCCCCATAAGATCAGAGTGCTGACAGTGAAAGGCAAAAATCTGACTGTTTGAAGGTTTCTATTTTGGGGGTTATTATCATTCTAGACTTCTTGCCCTATTCAGGAACTTGAGGCCAACTTCCAGCATATGTGTTTTCTGAAACTAAAATAATGACTAATTCCTAGGTAAAGAGAGGGTCAAAATGGTTTTGCTTTCATTTAGGTCTGATTTCTTTGCATTACATCAGATCATTGAAAAATGCTCTGAATAAGTTGTAAAGGGGACAAACAACCTAGAAAAAACCATGGAGGAAACCTGGCCGTTGAGATGGCACCGAGGAATGACGAGGCCACAGCGCCTCTGTGTGGATCGAACTGTGCCACCTAAACTGCTGTGGGTTCGACCAAAGAGGAATGGGGCACAAAGAAGTTATTTGTCTAAGGTGTGAAAATCAGCCGGAGAGCAAAGACTCTTACATTGCAGAGGGTACGTCTCACTTCTCCCCTTGCCCCTTGGGTGCTGTGTGCTTCACATCATTTCGAGGCCCACATAGGCCTGGACGTGCAGGCGCTTTGGCTTCGCTGAACCCACACGTGCACATGCTCTCACACATCATCTCTACGTGACGTTCGCGGAAGAGGCCAAGGGAGCCGTGCGGAGCAGGCGCATTCCTCAAACGCTGTTTGGGCGCTGTTTCCGTTTCACCCACTCTGGGTACTGAGAGTTGTCCAGCTGCTGTTTCTGAGGACAACATCTGTTCTCGTTAAAGAAAGTGAAGTGTTCTTGAAACCTCACTAGGTGTTTCATCAGATGCGATCTATGCTGTAAGGCATGTATTTACCTCGAGATGTGATCATGGCCGTGCATTTGTGTGACGTCTACTCGTGTAGTACAGGGCAATCAAACAGGATCCTTCGATTTCAGAGCTATTTTACTATGGGTTTGGGGGGAGTTACATTTCTTAGGTAGTGTTACATTTCTTCAGTGGCTTCTCCCTCTCTTTTACATGTGTTAGTAGATCTTAAATATACAAGTTATATGTATTGGGTGTTTGTTTATAGATGTAATAGCTGCATGGAATAAAATAAGATAGGTATAATGAATACTTGGAAGTCAGGCCACAATAAGGATTCTCCCAAGAAGTAAGAAGTAAAATTGCTCCTGGAAGTTAAAATTTAAATCAACACATTACCAGGAGGCGCAGTAAGTGTCCTTAAAGAGAAAGGTGGTTCCCAGCTTGTGGTGTGTGGGCATGAGGAGACCGCCAACCACAGAGTGCACAACCGACCGAGCGTCTGACTTGGTATTCTGGAACCCTTCACCGAGTCGACCGTGAGGCCCAGTCGCCCACAGCTGCTCTCAGCCAGTGACAGAGCATTGCAGGAATACCGAGGCGGATCCACCTTCTGGGAGTTGGGGGACTCCTCCCACAGCCCCCTTTACTTCTAGCTGCAGCTCCACCCTCCCCCTGCCCAACCAGCCTTGATGAAACTTCCTTAGACTGGGTGGCCGTCTGGGACACTTCTCCTCCCCCTTCTCACGCATTTTTTTCTCTCTGAAGGTCAGACTCGCATCACAGTGCAGTGGCCCTCCCAGCCTTCCCTGTCTCCCCACCCTGTGACATCCACCCATGTTGAATCCCCTACTGACAGCTTCTTCCTTGAACAACACACCAACCAAACTGTAACTTTACTACTTCGTATGTTTATATAACTAAGGAAAATGTTACTCTCAACAAAAGGCTGGTCTGCTTAGGGAGCTCTGCAAAGTGTGCTGCTGGGGAGGAAGACACTTTTCTCTACCCTTCTAGGTTCTTCTGGCTGGTCTAAGAATTAAATCAACGCGGCACAGATTAACAGGACAAAAATACCAAACTTAATCACATCACACATATGAGGGTTCCGTAAAACTATGGGGCCAGAGGGTAAGGTGGGCAGTTGGGGCTTGTATGCCATCTTGTGAGCCAAAGAGAAGGGGATAGCGGTTTGGAACTTCATAGAGGAAGAAGGCAACTCATATGAAGATGGAACAGCAAGTGCCTGGTAAACAGATGTTTGCAGCACCGTGCACAGACAATGGGCACACGGCAGATGCTGATCTCCAGGCCCTGCCGGGTCTCCGGTACCTGCTGACTTCATATTGTGCCACAGTTATCTCTGGTGATAGCTCCCTTCCCGGAATAGGCCTTCTATCTGAATTCTTTTAGGCTGTAAGGGGGAAGGTCAAAGGTTCTTCCTGAGTCTCTTATTTTTTTTTAAATAAAATAATCCTCATAGCGAAAAGACATACTCGAGGGAGGCAAATTTGCTTCCCAGTACCAACACAAACCTGAACATCTCGGCTCATGCTCCTCTGACCAGAGGAGAAAGTGGCAACATTTCATCCCAAAGACTGTCTTCATCATGAAGTGGGTCTGTCTGGGGCCACTGAAGATTCAGTTTATCTAAAACATCTTTCTCCGGGTTCATGCTCCCCAACTGATGGTCAGTTGACTATTTAACTTTCCAGTAGTCTGTCTTTAGTGAAAAAATGTGTACGTGGGCTGGAGTGGACAAGGAAATTCTTGGAGATTTTGAGAACAGGAGACACAGACTTATGACAGCTAAGTGGAGCATTGGTGACCAAGAGCAGGCTCATCGAAGACCTGAGTGGTGCGGAAGAGTGGCCTGTGTCCATAGGGCAGCCAGGCAGGCTCTGGGAGGAGCGCTGACGGTGTCTGGCACGTGTTCGGAAAGAAGCGCATGTTAGCAGTTACTCTTGTTATCGGGTGATTAGCAGTTAAATGGTCATCTAGAGAGAGAGAATTTAAGGTTTCTTCTAAATATTAGTGTATTAGCTTCCTGGGGCTGCTGTAACAAAGTGCCATACACCAAATGTCTTACAGGAACAGAGGGTTACTGACTCACAGTACTGGAGGCTAGAAGTCGAAAGTCTGGGCGTTGACAGAGTCTGAGGCCTCTGAGGGAAAATCTGCTGCGTGCCGCTCCCCTAGTTTGGCACTCCTTGGCTTGTGGATACGTCATTCGAATCTCTGCTTCTCTCTTCCTATGGCATTCTCCTTACACATCTCCGTGTCTTCTCAGGCCACCTCTGTATGAGTACACCAGTCATACTGGATCGGAGACCCACCCTACCCCAGTATGACCTCATCTTCACTTATTACAGCTGCAGCTGCCCTGCCTTCAAATGAGGTCACATTCTGAGATGCTGATGATTAGGAATTCAAAATATCTGGGTTTTTTTTGGGGGGGGGGGTATAAGTTCAATCCATAACAATCAGATTTGATTATTCTCTAAATTCCCTGAGTATAGTTCTATAATGGATAAAAATGTAGGACATAATTATAATTAAGAAAATGACTGATTTTATAACTGATATTTGTTCAAATCAGCTTAAAGCACGGGGTAGGGTATAGAAGAGAGGAAGAGGGGAGACTTATAGAAACAGAAGCCAGAGAAGCAAAGGGGCTCAGAGGGCACGTGGCTAGTTGTCCCTGAGCTTCTGACAGATTCCGTGGGAGGACAGAGCCCTAAGTCGTTCTGTCCCCCTGCACCCCTGCCCAGTAGTGCGCACACGTTTTGTCCCTCCCCGGTCTCCCCGTACGTCCTGATTCCTTTGCCTCATATGCTTTGTCCCCGAGTCCTTGCGGGAGACGCATGCAAATAAAATACGCCTGCTGCCCTGCAGTGTTTGAGTGATGAAAAAGCACTTCCTGTCTCCACGTTTAAATAGAGCCAGCTACGTAACCAATGTTATGCCTATTAACTATGGGCAAAATGCATTAACTGTGTTTTACTTCTCTATTTTGTAACATTAACATTTGACTTTCAGATAATCATTTAAATGTGTGCCACTGGAAAATAAGGCTCATAATTGCCTCAGTATTTACATTCGTCAGAGTTGAAGCATAGCAATTTGAATGGATGCTGTTTAAGAATTAATATGGAGAGATGAAAATGACAGAGAACTCTAAAAAGGCCGAGTGGTTTGGGGAGCTATGCTCCAGAAATCCCTTACGTTTTATTTCAAAAAAGCGAGGCAGCTGCTGGGTGTTCTTAAGGTTACTCTGTGTTTATGGAATTTTCCACCGGATTGCATTTATTCAGGTCACATACACAGTGAGATTTCCCGCAGTGAAGTACAGGACTTAAAAGGTTGTACAACTTGGTGATAATTGTGCTCCATTTAGGCAAACCGCCGACTGGCGCATTTTTATCCTATTGGTACATTGTCTCAGAAGCAGGGGAGAGGTCTTTGTGTGCCTGTGTTCAACATGAATGTGTCAGCACCCACATAACAATAGGGTGTGTTTTGAAATGTATTCTAATGAGCCTTTAACATCGACGGGCCTTAGAGTTAGTGTTTCTGTATCATTTTGAAGCCGTTAATCAGTTAGTGGTTATTTTCTCAGTCGAATTTAGACATAAATAAACCTTTTATTCCCATTTTCTAGGAGTGGCTTTCCCAAAGCCAATAACATATTTTGAACATCCATCGTTTCTATTATTATTAATAGTAGTGGTAGTAGTAGTAGGTTAGAACAGAAGATTTAGTATCTCCTAACCACAGAAGATGTTAATCATTTTTTTTTTCAGTTTGAGGTACGACCTAGAGTCAAGATGAAAGGGTATGGACTGCACATAAAACAGCTATGGCGCATCACACTCCTAGTTACTAAGCACCAATGTTCTTTAACCCTTTGTGACAAATCTGCTGGACCTTTAAGCCTTTTGAGAAGATAATCTCCTTGGTGTACAACACTCTGCTGGTAGAAGCGTTGTTTTTTGACTCCCTTCGGGCCAGCAAAGCTGCCTTGAGGGCCCCTGGAAGGCGGGGAGACCAGCACAGATGCGCTTAGACGGCTGCAGCAAGACGTCAGGCGCTGCAAGGGCAGGGCGGGCGCAGTGCTGATGCAGCGAGGGGTCCAGGATGTTTCTGGTGGTAAACAAGACAGAAATGTCTAACAGAATGGAAAATGTCCACCACTAACTCCCAATGCAATTAGTGATAAGCTAGACACCTCCCTGGAAAGATGCTTTTGCAAGTAAAATCATTATTATAATATGTAAAGTCCCAAAGCTGAAACAAGTCTAAGAGGGTGACTTTCTACACGTAGGTACTCTCGGAAGATAAAAAGACTGTCTTCTCTTCTCTTGGTACCTTATGGCATCTTTGGTTCTCTCCTTACATGTGTGTCATTCTCTGGCTCTGTACATGACGGGGCAAAGATGCGCTTTAGAGGTAGGTTTACAGTTGTGAGTATGCCAAACACTGAGTTCATTCTTGCATTATTATGCATTGATTATTGTATTATTTTTTCATACAAACAACCGTGAACCTTCTTTTGCCCCACCTTGTATATAACTGCGCTCTCTAAAATGGCAGCCACAAAACTCATGCGACTACTAAATATAAATTAAAATGGAATAAAATTTGAAATTCAGTTCCTCAGTTGCATGAGCCTCATGATGAGTGCTCCGTAGCCACACGTGACTGGTGGGAACCGTACTGGACAGCACCGGTCGCAGAACGCTTCCGCTGCTGAGGAGGGACCCGCCCACTGCGCTAACCGTGGTACCAGGACGCCGGGCAGGTCCTACCACTCTGCTTCACTCCACTTTGCTGTTCATCTCCACGTTAGTGACGATAAAAACGAGACTCAGCAAAGCAGAATTTCACGTTCAATTTCACATAGTTAGTAGGTAGAAGACCATTCAAGCTCGCATGAATAGTCTCCAAATTAATTCTTTTTTTTTTACTACCGTATCACATCTACTCTCCATAACAGGTTTTCTTTTCATATCAGAAATAAAGAATAAATAGTCAAAATAGCAGAATTTAAAATAAGCCCTTCAAAATTAGAATTAAATCTTTGGTTTAACTAATCAGAGAAAATAGGGGTCATCAGTCAAGTTGCCAGTGTAGTGATAACCTCAGTTCATGTTCAGAATGGCATGAACTTTATGGCCTTTATGGCCTTGGACATTTCATCTTATCTGATGGTCAAAGAATGAATTTTTTTTTGTTTAATTTTTTCCCTAGAGTATTCAGTATGATGTAAAGAGTAGAAGATTAGGAAGTAAGAAACCTGGGACACAGCCCAGGCTGTACAACTAACTGGATATGACTTTGGGCAAGTCAGTAACCTGCTGAGTCAGTTCCCTTGGTGGTCAAAAAGTAACTCAGATGAGGTTCTTTATTCAGGATGGATATCACTTGGCACACTCCACTGCAGCCACACTGTTCTGTTAAATTATCAAAATACATAGTCACATAGCGCCCCCTCTCCAGGCACCCCAGGTCCTCCCCTGGGGTCCTCCCATCTCTGTATGATGTAAAAACTGAAGGATGAACACTGGAACAATATGGGCCTCACAGGGCCCTGCCCATAGCTGGCATTCACTCTATTGTTGGTTTTCACACCACAAAAGTTATTATTTATTTTGAATATAAATGCAACCACCATGCGTCCAAATATATGTGCACAATATTTCCATTTATCATGTGTGGGTTGCCTATTTGGTTCAAAGTTTGAAGTACAGACTCAACTTTGGTAAATTATTTAAAGTGTCTATCAGGCTTTCAGCGAATGAGTCCAAAAGCCTCGTCCCTCTGAGGAATGGTGAGGCAGGAGAATGAGGCCAGGGTTGCAGTGTTCACATTCTGAATCACTCTCTGTGCATCAATCACTATAAGTTCTGTGGGCAAATTCACATTGTCTGAATCACTCTAGGTCAATAGCCTGTTTTGCCTCTTAAATGTATTTAGATAATGGGTTGCACCCTGCAAAAAACGAAAAAGAAGACTTGACATTATCATCTTTGACATCTAATACATTTCAAGATCATGAACATCAATTCTCTTCCTATGACTCACTTTATACTTTCTGAACCAACATTAATTTACCTCTCAAAACACTTGACAACTTTGGGAGAAGAATTACAGAGCATCTAATAATTTATTCATTACATTCCAGTCACTGCTGATTTTAAAAGACATAGTTGTTAGTTTATTCAGAGGTTCCTCTCTTGCATTTTAAAGTTAAAAAATGCAATTTCTTCTAAAAGACTAAGAAGAAATAAGTTTTAGTTTATATTTCCATCTAAATTCTCAAGTTCCCAGCTGATTTTTCAGAACTCATGCTATTAGCCTTCCAAATATTCCTTTGGTAAATAACTGGGGGTTGTTTTTATTTCTCTGTGCTAACATGCTTGGCTTACCTGCTAGTTTTCCTCATGGTAGCAAGATGGCTGCAGAAGCTCTTGGCATCACATCTTCACAAACCAATAGGAAGAAAAACATTTTCCAGAAGTCATCCTAGTAGGTTTATCCTACATTTCATTGTTCAGTACCGGTCTTTCCTAAGTCAATTATTAAAATAGAAGAAGAAACCACCATGATTGGTTAAGATAAATCAAGATCTACTAAGGGTGTCTAAGCCTGAAGCCAACTTCACAGAACATTCATGGAGGATTGTGTTCTGTTAGCAAGGAAGAAAATATGAATGGCTGTTGAGTGGGCATTGTTATCTTGTACTATGCAGAATGGCCCTGTGGGATGGTTGAGTAGACTATAATTTGCCATAGTAAGCAAGGAACCCACAGATGAGAAGTGGTCAGTGGTAGATCGGTGGTTTGAACCAAAATCTGTCTGGCACTAAAGCAGGTGCACCTGACTGCACTGTGCCCTAGCATCTCTTGGTCATGCACTATGTCCAATAGAGATTTGGGCCTCTCGCTTACAGCCCTCCTCTTCACCACCATCCTTCTCTTCACCCTGGGGAATTTCAGTGTTTGTGTGGGGGACCCATCTCATCCTACCCACAACATTTTCTGACTGAAACTGAAATGGCCTCTGTTTCTACTTCACTGTAGACTCTTAATCCCTTGGTTTTTCCTTCAAAAACTGTTACAGTGTTGAGTCTTAAATTCTAATATCTCCTGCGCTGACACAACCCTCACCCTCCTAGCCTCTCCTCCCTTCCTTATTACCACTACACCTGCCCTTAGGCTCCTGGGGTCCTCCATTATCCCTTCTGTCTGGAATGCCTGTTAGAATTATAAACTTGAAGGTATCTCAGTGCCCCAGTCAAACCCCTGTGATGGGGTTCAGGACATGCTACCCCAAAATATGGCACTCTGGCATATTAACTATTTTAAACCGAAGGCATTTGAGAAAACAACAGAAGCAGGAAGGTCACTCGGACCTTCCCCTAACCCTTCTTCCCTGAAATAAGTCATAAAGCCCTCATGTGAGAAGTGCCCTTCCTGTAATCCAGAAGAAAGGAGTGTTCTTATCCCAAAGACAGAGGGAGGCGGAGAAGAGTCCTGACAAATAGGCTTCGCTACGTTCCTCCGGTTTTACTACATTTATCTTACATTCCTTAACCTATTGTGTTCCTCCACAACTGTCCACTCTCCATCAACCCAGCATAAAAATACTCAAGTCTGTTTCTTCATATCTTTGCTTCCTTATGAAGGCTCCCATGTCATGTATAGCATGTTTTCTCCTATTAACCTCTCTGTCAGTTTTTTAGACTCAGTCAGGGATGCTAAGAGGTTCAAAGAAAACTTTTTCCTCCCCACACTCATCCAGAAGAGAAGGAAGTGGAGGCTCAGACCGCTGACATGGTTGCCTCACATCCCACTGCTGGTAATGGCAGTGCCAGGACGGGAGCCATGGTCCTCTCTGGTTCCAAGTCCACGCCAAGGTTTTATTTTGTTCTGTGTTCCCCACTCTGCCCCTTCAGCTTGAATCTTTCCTCCTGGTGAGGAATTAAAATATGCTGCGTTGGAACATATTTTAGGATATTAGCCATTTATACTTTATGTAAATTTATTTCTTTTATTTTTAATTTATAGTTTACATTCAATGTTATTCTGTATTAGTTTCAGATGTATAGCATAGTGGTTAGAAAAATCATGTGTCTACTCGATGCCACCAATTATAAGAGAAATGCAAATTAATACCACAACGAGAGTGCCCTGTGGTATTGGTTAGAGTGTTGTCCCAATAGACCAAGATGACAGGTTTGAATCCAGTCAGGGCACATACAAAAATCCATCAATGAGTGTATGAATCAGTGGAACACCAAATCAGTCTCTCACTCGCTCTCTCTCTCTCTCAAATTAATAAAATAAAAAAGTTAAAAAACCCACAATGACATATCACCTCACACCTGTCAGAATGGCTATCACCAGTAAATCAACAAACGACAAGTGCTGGTGAGGCTGTGGAGGAGAGAACTTTTGTGCACTGTTGGTGGGAATGCAGGTTGGCTTGGCTGCCGTGAAAAGCAATTATCTCAAAAAATTAAAAGTTGAAATGCTTTATGGCCCAGTGATTCTATTTCTGGCAATATAGCTGAAGAAACACAAAATATTAATTCATAAGAATATATCCACCACTGTGTTCACGGCAGCATTACTCATAATGGCCAAGACTTAGAAACAGCCCAGGTGTCCAGCAGTAGATGAGTGGATAAAATTACTGTGGTATATTTATACAATCGAAACCAAACAACAAAACAAAAAAAAAAGAAAAAAGAAACACCCCAATAAAAAGAAAAAAAAAAAAAAAAAAATAAAAAAAAAAAAAAAAAAAAAAAAAAAGCAAAGTGAAAAAAAAAAAAAAGAAATACTACTTAAAAAAAACAAAGGGACCATAAAGAAACCAAAAAAGAATCTTACCCTTTGCAAAAGCATGGATAGACCATTATGCATAACATTATGCTATGTGAAATAAGCCAGTCAGAAAAAGACAAATATCATATGACTTCACCCATATGTGGACTCTAATGAACAAAATGAACTAACAAGCAAAATAAAGGCAGACTCATAAATAGAGAGCAGGCTGACAGCTATTGGCAGGGAAGAGGGTGGGTGGGCTGCAGAGGAATTGAGCAAAAAAAGCGAGAAAACTGATGGAGACAAACAACGGTGTGGTGCTTGCTGGGGGGGGGAAGATGAAGGAAGGTACAGGCGGGCAGCTGGTGATGGACGGTAATTTGACTTGGGGCTGTGAATACACAACACAGAGCACAGATGATGTGTTGTAGAACTGTACACCTGAAACCTGTGTAATTTTGTTAACCAGTATCTCCCCAATAATTTCAATAAAAAGGAAAAAATAAAGATTTTTAGAAGATTTCTTTTGTCTTTAAGAAACGTCCTAAGTACTCAGTATAGTTAGTTGCTAGTTAGGCTAGAGGCAAAGAGAATCCTGATCATTTGTTTAAATAAAGCACTGTATTTGTTTGGATTTTAACTAATTACAATGGCCTGGGAACAGATTTCCAGTATAGCTTCAGTTACCCACTCCTCCCCCTCCACCCCATTAAGGAAAGGGGAAGGAGAAAAGGAAGGACAAGACCACAAAAAAAATTCTGTGTTTAACTGTGTCTGTAAATGCTAGCAAGTGACTCAATATCTGATGGGAGGCTTCTCTGTGAATCAAAGGATGGAATGTAGAGAAATTATCTTCAAGATTTCCATATCCCTGTAGGATTTCTCTTGGTTGGTAGGCATGCTGGAAGTGGCCATTGGTCTTAGACCAAGTGCATATAGCTGTCCAGCACACTGGTCGGTGGTCACTGCTTATCTCTTCAAGGCCTGGTTCTATTTTAGTTGTGCCTTTTGAACTATGTGGACATCACAGACACATTTCACTGTTGCAGTGTTCCAGAACTGGTCTTTTGATCAGGTATTTTGCAGACTGTTGTAGGGGTGCGCAACACGTCATCCCAAGACATGTCTCTATGGTATGTGGGTTATTTTGCAATGAAGGCTGTTGAGACCCTGCAGGCTCAAGGGAAACATTACAACTCCCTTAAAGATAGCTTTTTATGTCCTATCCATAGGGGCAGGGGCAAACATTTTATTACTGAATATCTGTTCTTACTGTCCTGTGGATTGCCCTTCTCCCTTCTGGAGCCTCAGACCTTTTACCTCATTTATTAGCTCAGAATGTCATGGATACTTTATTTTACATGTCTGTCTCTGAACCACCCATGTGTGTCGGGTTCCCACATGTATGTATGTAATTAAATTTGGTTAGTTTTTTTTCCTGCTAATCTCCTTCATGTTGATTTAATTATTTGACCAGCCAAAAGGACCGAGAAGAGAAGAGGAAAGTTTCTTTCTTCCCAACACAGCCCCTGGGGGAGACAAAGGAATGGACCTCAAAAATCTGAAAATCAGGGAAGTAAAATTGTTTTTTGAGATTCAAACTAAAAAATAAGTCCATCATAATTTGGAGTAAAGAGAAATATATAAGGTACCATTCAAATCATGGGCATCTGAACTGCACCTGTCCAAACAAAGGCACCAAGTGGATTATGCAGTCTACCTGGTCAGTATATTCACACCACAGAGACAGATATGGCAGGCTCTGAGAGTCACTGCTTGTGGCACATTCTGTTCACATAACTAACTCCCCTTGATCTGTTTTATTTTTCCCTGACATAGACTCCTCATGTATTTTGCACTGATAGACTGATTCAAATATGAGGTCTCCTTGGTAGTTACATTTCTCTTTAAAATTTAATTGATTGGCATTTTGTGTTTATACCTCATGATCAATCTGTTAGCATAAAGTACATTTCTAAGTTCAAAGAACTGAGTTACTGATGAGTTTCAGAGCCCGAAAGTCTGAGGTCATTCCCTGGGAAGTGCTAGATTAACTCACTGAGAGTCTTTGTGAGCAACTGTCTTGGAAGCTAGTCAGCCCTCTCCAGGCATGCCCTACCTGTGTCCCATGTGCACCTGCTTCATTGCCTCTCAACCTGCAACAGGAAAGATGCCATTGTGACCATGTTCTTTTTTTCAGGTAGTTCTTCAAATATTTTATTTGGCAGTCATTCCTCATCTAGTCAGGTCTTGAGGTGCCCAGCTCTGAGAAAGGATGATGGTCCCACTCTACAACTGAGGAAGAGATATAACTTTACCTAAATCAGAGAGAAAAACAAGTAACCGGTCAACTTCATGGACAATCCATTCCTCTTGTGCTGTGTAGAAATTAATGATCATAACACTTTCTTTAGAGCTAAGAAATTCAACTACACCCTTTTTCTCAAAAAAAATTGTCTTTATTTTATTTTGTCTTTATTTTATTAGATTTGTAATTAACTTTTTGTATATGATCAGAAAATGTTTAGAAATATAGCCATGTACCACATAACATTTCAGTCAACAACAAGCCACATATGAGTTCTGTTCAGAAAGTATTCAGCCACATAATATGAAAAATAGAGACCTTTATTGAATGAGATACAAGAAACATTGTACACAGGACAACAATACCCCAGTCTCCTTCAACGTAAGCACCTTGGGACCTCACATAGTTCTTCCAGTTGCCATTAGCTGCCCCTATCATATTTTGCTGATTTCATCAACAGGCTGAAATATCTTCCCTTTCAAAGGTGATTTTAGTTTGGGGAAAAGCTAGAAGTCACAGGTCACCAAATCTGGGCTGTAGGGGGGCTGAGTCACCTGGGTGATTTGATGTTTTACCAAAATCTCTGCACAAGATGTGGTGCACGAGTGGGCATGTTGTCGTGATGAAACTGCCAATCACCAGTTGCCCATAGCTGTGGCCTTCTGAATCATCCAGGTAGTTTCTGTGGATAAGTGTTCAAGCTTCACACAAAATTTGATGCAGATTCGTTGCTGTATTTGCTCAGTCACATTGAATGTGATGATCACACAGTCCACATGCCCACTCACTGGCATCCACCATCACCACTGACTAGTACAGTAAAGTCATCACTGTTCACACATGCACATTCTAGTCCACTCTCCTTGGCTGCCAGGTTACGGTGATATTGCACAAACTGTTCTCATTGTACTAACAATGACTGGACTTTTTCTGGACAGATCTCGTATACAACAGTGGTTCCTCAAGATGATAATGGGCTGAAAGATTCCTATTGCCATCTGGTCAGATGCAGATGTAGGTAAATATGCTTTGCCTCCATGCACAATAACAGCAACGATTACAACTAGACTACAAAGCAAATGTTACCCATACTTGTCATAAAATCAAGCTAAATGGAAGTCTGACAACCAAGGATTCAAAGAAGCACATTCATCCAGGCAAGTAGAAGGGGCAGAGGTGTGGAGAGGTGCTGAGAGGCCTGGAGACATGAAGTGGCATGGAGAGGCAGTGAAATGGGTGACCCACACTCACGTGTGGTGGATAGAAATTGGGAGGGGTACCTCAGGAGCAAGTGATCCCAGCCCCAGACCAGACCACCCAACCCAGCCTAGGGTTCCAGCACTAGGAAGATAAGTCCCCATAACTTTTGGCTATAAAAACTAGTGGGAGTTTGGGCAGCAGAAGAAATTGTGGGATTCTCAAGAGACTCCTTTTAAAGGGCCACGACAGGCTTAGGACTCAAGCAGACCCAACCTCTCTGGAGTTCAGTATGAGGGAAAGAGCTGGAAGGGAACCAGTAGCATATGGGGAGAAAGTGAAGTGCAAGTGCCAGGAGATAGCTTATTTTCAGGCAATCTCCAGAGGTCAGGCAGTAGCATTGTCCCCTCTCTCCCCAGCAAAGAGCCACAAGGAAGTGAAACAAGTTGCTGGATAATTACCTAAGTCTCCATCCCATACAATTTACAGGTGGGATGTAAATTGTGAATTTACAATTTACAGCCTTTTCTACAATAGGCCATGCTACTAAGACAGGGTGTCTAAGCAGCTCTATCTAATACACAGAAACAAATATAGGGAGACTTCCAAATTGAGGAGACAAAGAAATATGGCCCAAATGAAAGAACAGAACAAAACTCCAGGAAAAGAACTACATGAAATGAAGATAAGCAACCTATCAGATGTAGAGTTCAAAACACTGGTCATCAGGATGCTCAAAGAAATCACTGGATACTGCAACAGCATAAAAAAGACCCAGGCAGAAATGAAGGTTGCATTAAGTGAAATAAAGAAAAATCTGCAGGGAACCAACAGTGGAGGGGATGAAGCTGAAAATCAAAATAATGATTTGGAATATAAGGAAGAAAAAAAGCATTAAATCAGAACAGCAAGAAGAAAAAAATAATTTTTTGAAAAGAGGATAGAATAAGGAGTCTCTGGATCATCTCCAAATTACCAACATCCAAATCATAGGAGTGCCAGAAGGAGAAGAGAAAGAGCAAGAAATTGAAAACTTATTTGAAAAAATAATGAAAGAAAGTTTTTCTAATTTGTTGAAGGAAATAGACATACAAGTCCAGAAAGCACAGAGAGTCCCAAACAAGTCAGACCTGAAGAGGACCACACCAAGACACATCATAACTAAAGTACCAAAGGTTAAATATAAAGAGAGAACCTTAAAAGCAGCAAGAAAAAAGAAGATAGTTACCTACAAAGGAGTTCCCATAAGACTATCAGCTGATTTCTCAAAAGAAACTTTGCAGGCAAGAAGGGGCTGAAGAGAAGTATTCAAAGTGATGAAAATTAACGACCTATAACTTAGATTACTCTATCCAGCAAAGCTATCATTTAGAATGGAAGGGCAGATAAAGTGCTTCCCAGACAAAGTAAAACTAAAGGAGTTCATCATTACTAAACCCTTACTATATGAAATGTTAAATGGAACTATATAAGAAAAATAAGATCAAAATTATAAACATTAAAGTGGCAACAAATTCACAGCTATCAACAACTGAATCTAAAAAGCAAACTAAGCAAACAAGCAGAACAGTAACAGAATCATAGACATGGAGATCATTTGGAGGGTTATCAGCTGGGAAGGGGAAGGAGAGAGTGAGAGGAAAGGTGCAGGGATTAAGAAGAACAAATTTGTAGATACAAAATATACAGGGGATGTTAAGGACAGTACAGGAAATGGAGAAGCCAAAGAACTTATATGCATGACCCATGGACATGAACTAAGGGAGAGGATTGCTGGAGGGGTTGAGGGTACGAGGCAGAGGAAGGCAAAAGGGGAAAATTGGGACAGCTGTAATAATCAATAAAATATACTAAAGGAAAAATTCCTATTGCCTTCTAATATAGTATCTGCTATGACAACATGGCACCACAGGTTACTCAAGTGTTTGTGGGAGCTGGCGTAAACAGTCCTACTATACCGTCATTGTATAAAGATTTAGTAATGCAATAATGTATATACATAATATTTGGTAACAAAAATAAATGACTATGCTAGTTGTTTATGTATTCACTATATTGTATGTTTTATCATCATTTAAGAGTGTGCTCTTCCTACTTATTAAAAAAAGTTTGCTGTAAAAAAATGTGGTGTGGGCCCTGGCTGGTGTAGCTCAGTGGATTGAGCATGGGCCTGCGAATCAAAGGATAGTGGTTCGATTCCCAGTCAGGGCACATGCCTGGGTTGCAGGCCAGTTCCCAGCAGGGAATGCACAAGAGGCAACCATACATTGATGTTTCTCTACCTCTCTCTTTCCCTTCCCCTCTAAAGATAAATAAATAAAATATTTTTTAAAAAATGTGGTGTGTTACACTGGCAGTAGCCTCATTCATCTTGTATTTACATATCTCTTGATTTCATCCTTTCTCTTGTGGTTGATTTTGCTTCACCTTGTGTTATAAATTTAGTATAACCCAAGTATACAGTTGTTTATAAAGTCTACAGTGATACATGGTAAACTCCTCTGCCTTCACATTCACTCACAACTCATGCGCCAATTCACCCAGAGCAACTTCCAGTCCTCCAAGCTCTATTCATAGTGCCCCCTACAGTTGTACCATTTTTTATCTTTTATGTCATATTTTTAGTGTATCTTTTCTTTCTTTAAATACACAAGTACTTACCATTGTGTTACAATTGCCTAGGGTATTCAGTTCAGTACCAGGCTGAACAGGTTTGCAGCCTAGGAGCAACAGGCTATACTAGCTAGTCCAGGTGTGTGGTAGGCTATGCCGCCTAGGGCTATATAAGAACACTCGACAATGGGAGCACAATGACAAAATTGTCTAACAGTGCATTTCTCAGGATGTGTCCCTGTTGTAAAATAGTGAGTGGCTGTAGTAAATGCTCAAATTAGTGTCAAAATTTCAAAGGTGAAGTTTCATGCCACTTGGTAATTTGCATTAATGTTGCCTTTACAATAAGACTTAGACAATTTGTTTATTTAAGATTTAAAATATTTTAAATATAGACTCCTAGGTGTGTATGTCACCTGGAACATAGTTCCCTTGTGGATCACACTCTGATTTCAAAATTTTAGAACCTCTTCTGATCTATCAATCATTAACTGTTGTCCTTTGAGCTACTGAGAAGACTGTTATATATAACAGATTGTCCCCCGGCCTACTGGCATGATTAACTGGGGGTTGGTGAGTGGGAAAGATTTTTAAAATATATAAAATTTACTGAATTATAGCAAAGTTGCTTTGCAACATTTCAAGGTCTAGTATCTCATACACATACTAAGTCTGTATGAATTAATTTAATAAGAAAAAAGAAGTGGATGGTTACTGAACCAATGGAACCCAGGCAGCACCTCAGGTCATCTGCCCTGTGTCCAGCATTGCGGGGTGTACAGAAGGGCTTCAAGCATTTGACAGAAAGGAACTTATAGAAAAGACGGGGCAGCTGGAAGCACATGAGCTCCTGGTGCAGTGGGAGCCTGCCCATCATTGCACTTCATCTTTTTTTATTTCTTTCCTCTAGAGATGGTGAGTGTCCCGGGCAATAGAACTTGCATTTGTCTATGTTTCTACCACTCTCAACTCCCTGCCACCATAACTCTTCATGAGCGGTCAGCACAGTGGTTGATATGAATAAACAGAAAAGTAAGAGATGAAAGGGATGCATAAAAACTTCAAACTATGGTAGTTCCATTTTCTTCTACAAAATAGATGGCAGAAACAAGTCTTCAGGAATTAGTCTCTTCCTAATATTTTCCTCAGAAGAGTGACTGAGTAATCAATGATTTTTAAAAATTTCTTGGAAGTTACAACTCAATGGCCTCTTCATAGCTCATCCTGGCACTACTACTTTCCTCTCCTCTCCTCATCTTGTGTCTTTGCAGCGACCAGGTCCACTTCTGCAGCTGGATGAGCTGATCAATTCAAACAGCCCTTTGAGACAGCTTATAAAAATAGTTCCACTGGGCTTGTCAGCAAAGTCTAGATTTCAAGGAAGCTGAGTAGTGGTCTGTGTCAGCTGCTCATGAAATTCAAGCGGGCAGGCAGGGTGATAATAAAAGAGTACAAGGGATAGTGACCAAAATGTCCCTGGATCACACATCATGCCACTGAACAAATGAAGACAGAAATAAACAAGCGAGCAGAGAAATATGCCAGTGGAGTTTTAAGGAAAATACTTTCAGCTGATATGATCTTTAAAAAGATTATGTTGACCTACATTTATTGAAACCTAAATAAAACAATTACTTTTATGACTTTTAAATGTGAGAAGTAACATGGTGATTAGAATAGGATAAATTATCCTAAAAAATTCTCAATATTATCAGAATTTAATTTTTTAATAATAAATCCCAGAGTGCTCTGGGAGAGTCTATAGTTAGACCAATGTATGGATTCTCCTCTAAGCCAGAAAAAAAGATTTCATTTTCTGTCAAGATTTCTGTCTAGCCAGTGGATTCAATCACAATTCTTGTGTGATGATCATTAGTTATCTGTTATCTGTTTAACGCCCATTTGGCTTAAAGACCAAAATATTGGATCTTAAAGAAATTAAAAGGGGTTAATTTTGTTGAATACTACTGGTTATTTTTTACACAACTGAGCATGTATAATCATGCATACTTGTGGCTGGTGTGTGGATACTCAATTTTTCTTGTTAGTGCTCAACCAAAAAGTAAGAGAGGCAGAAGGCTAAAGATTAAACCAATATTTTTTAAAAAAACTTACATAAAAGTGGAATATTTATTACTAATAGTGGCTAACTAACTTCAATAACTAATTGGTCAATGGGTGATGTTAATTCTTTTTAGTTAATTTTAATACTTGCAGTATTAGATACTTGTCATAATAAATGCCATTTTGAATTTATTGGGGTGACATGGATTAATCAAATTATATAGGTTTCAGGTGTACAATTCTATAACACATCATCTGTATATTGTATTGTGTGTTCACCACCCCAGTACAACTCTCTTTCCATCATCATTTATCCCCCCATATCCATTTCTACACCCTCTACCTGCTTTTCCCTCAGGCAATCACCATACTGTTGTCTGTGTCTCTGAGTTGTTTCTTTCTTTCTTTTTTCTTCTTTTGCTTAAACCTTTTACCTTTTTTATCCAGCCTGACAACACCCTACCCTCGAGAGTTGTCAATCTATTTGCTTTGAGTTTGTTTCTATATTATTTATTGGTTTATTTTTTCATTTCATTTATTTTTTCACCATGAGTGAAATCATGTGGTACTGGTCTTTCTCTGCCTCCCTTATTTCACTTAGCATAATTCTCTCCAGATTCATCCATGCTGTCAATAAGGGGTAAGATTTCCTTTTTTTTTTTTTACAGCCAAGCAGTATTTCACTGTGTAACTGTACTACAGCTTTAGTATCCACTCATCGCCTGATGGACACACTTGGGCTGCTTCCAAATCTTGGCAATTGTAAATAATGCTTCAATGAACATAGGGATGCTTATGTTCTTTCTAATTAGTGTTTCGGGTTTCTTCGGATATATTCCCAGAAGTGGAATTGCTGGGTCATAAGGAAGTTCCTTTTTTTTTTTTGAGGTAACTCCACACTTCTTTCCACAATGGTTTCACTAGTGTGCGTTCCTACCAACAATGCACAAGCATTACTGTACCTTTTCTCTGAATTTTTGCCAATATTTGGTGATTATTGATTTATTGATGATAGCCATTCTGACAGGTGTGAGGTGATATCTCATTGTGATTTTAACTTGAACTTTTCTAATCATTAGTGATGTTGTACACCTTTTCATATTTCTATTGGCCATCTGTATGTCCTCTTTAGAAAAGTGTCTTTTCAGGTTCTTTGCTCATTATTTAATTGAAATTTTTAGTTGTTGGGTTGTTTTTTTTTATGTTGAGTTGTGTAAGTTCTTTATAAGTTTAGGATATTAACCCTTTATCAAATGTATCATTGGTGAATACATTCTCCCACCAGTGAATGTTCTCCCATTCAGTGGGTTGTCTTTTCATATTGCTGTGCAAAATCTTTTTTAGTTTGATGTAGTCATGTTTGTTTTTTTCCCCTACCCAAAGTAATATATCAGAAAAAATATTGCTATGAGAAATGTCTGATATTTTACTGCTTATGATTTCTTCTAAGATGTTTATGGTTTTAAGCCTAACATTTAAGTTTTTAATACATTTTGAGTTTATTTTGTGTATGGTGTAAGAAGGTGGTCTGGTTTCATTTTGTGTGTGTATCTGACCTATTTTCCCAATACCATGTACTGAATAGACTATCTATACCTCACTGTAAGCTTTTGCCTCCTTTGTCAACTATTAATTGACTATAAAGTTGCAGATCTATTTCAGGGTTCTCTATATGTCTATTTTTATGCCAGTACCATGTTGTTTTGATTACTATCCACTTGTAGCATAGTTTGACATCAGAGATCATGATTCCTCCAGCTTTGTTCTTCCTTCTCAAGATTGCTGTTTGCTATTTGGGGCTTTTTTGTGGTCCCATATAAATTTTTGGAATATTTGTTCTAGTTCCATGAAACACCCCACTGGTATCTTGATAGAAACTGTGTTGAATCTATAGATTGCTTTGAGTAGTATGGACATTTTTATGATGTTAATTCTTCTAATCCATGAACATGGTATATGCTTACACCTACTTCTATCTTCTTCAATTTCTTTTTTCAGTGTCTTATAATTTTTGAATACAGAATGTTTTACAACCTTAGTAAAATTTATTTCTAGAAATTTTTAAGCAATTGTGAATGAAACTGTTTACATAGTTTCCCAGTCTGATAATTCATTATAGGTGTATATAAATGCAACTGATTTTATTTTGTATCCCATTACTTTATTGAGTTTGTTTATTAGTTATAGTATTTTTTTGGTGAAATCTTTAGGGTTCTCTACATACAGTATCATGTCATCTGCAAATATAGTTTTACTTCTTCCTTTCTAATTTGTATATCTTTTATTTCTTTTCCTTGTCTCATTGCTGTGGCTAGGATTTTCAATACTATGTTGAATAAGAGAGGTGAAAGTGGACATCCTGTCTTTTTCCTGATCTTAAAGAAATGCTTATAGTTTTTGCCCACTGAGTATGATGTTTCCTGTGTGTTTGCTATTTATGGCTTTTATTACATTGAGGTATTTCTCTCTATTCACACTTTGCAGAGAGTTTTTATCATAAATGGATGATGGATTTAATCAATGCTTTTTCTGTATCTATTTATGTGATAACGTGAATTTTATCCTTCATTTTGTTTATGTGGTATATCATGTTTATATATTTGCAGATATTGTACCAACCTTCATTTCTAGAATAAATCCCACTTGACCATGGTATATGATCTTTCTAATGTATTGCTGGATCTGGTTTGCTAATACTTTGTTGAGGATTTTAGCATCTATGTTTATTAGGAATATTGGACTGTAATTTTCTTTCTTTGTATTGTCTTTATCAGGCTTTGAAATTAGCATAATGTTGGCCTTTTAAAATGAACTTGGGAGTCTTCCCTTCTTTTAAATGTTTTGGACTAGTTTGCGAAGGATAAGTGTAAGTTCTTTTCTGAATGTTTAATAAAATTCACCTGTCCAGGTCCAGAAATTTTGTTTCTTGGGAGTTTTTTTTTTATTATTGCTTCAATTTCTCTAGTTGTAATTGTCTATTCAGATTCTCTAATTCTTCCTGATTCAGTTTTGGAAGATTGTGTATTTCTAGAAATTCATCTATTTCATCCGAGATGTCCAATTTGTTGGCATATAGTTGTTCATAATATTTTCTTACAATTCTTTGTGTTTCTTTGGTGTAATATATACTTTAAAGTCCAAGAACAGACTCTACCTCTCCCGGTCAGGAGGAGGTAAAAGTGGGGGGAGCTAGTCTCAACTTCATTACTCTCAGGGATAGACTCCACTGCCCCAAGGCATCCTTCTTAAACCAGTACTTCGAGTTTTGAGGAGTATTCATTTACCTCAACCACAACCCCTGGTGTTTTACAGAGGAGGAAACTGAGCCATGAATATCCATGGTACCTCTCCCAGGAGAACACAGCAAGAGATAGAGAATGGGTTTAAAGCCAAGTCTTCTCCAGACCTCAAGTTTTTTTCACAGTGTCACTTGACAGATCTCGAGCAGATAGCACTCATTTATCAGCATAAAGAAATAAGGCAATGTGCAGTCTTGAAATATAAATGAGGTCTTTCTCCTAAGGATTATAGGTACTTTAATTGATGAGGCTTCTTAAGATCCAAAAAATAACATCTTAAAACAGCCAGGCATTATTCACATAGCAATTGAAACCTTTCAGATTTACACTTTACATGAAAAAATAAAATTCATACTATAATAACTTAAGAAATGTCAAAACTATATACAATAAACATTCTCAAAGATGTTTTTGGGAAAAAAGGGCATAAGAATATTTGATATAAAATTTGAAAGGACCAAAAATTCTGTAACTTCCTTAAAATTACACTGGACTAAGTGACTGGAGAAGGATGGTGGTGATTATATCACAGTGCTATCCAGTCTCCTCACACCTGAGAACATCAACCAGGGCCAAAGCTTTACTCTGTGTCTGCATATCAGGCCCTCGTGGGGATGATCTTCTAAATGATTGAAAAAACTTATCTTCTTCAGAGAAGAAGAAAGCAAACAAATATCAGGTTTTCACCTAGAGGGGACACACACACACACACACACACACACACACACACACACACATCCTCCTACTCATAGATCCTGAGGGGACAAATCTGGTAGACAGAGTACGCCTGCAGGTCATTCTTTTTAAAAAATAAAAAATTAAAAAATTCAATTCAATGAGCATTCTTAAAAGCCTTTTATCTTTAAAGATCCCTATAATGGTGTTTGAATGGATTTTTAAAATATGCCTCATGTATAGTAGATGCTTATTACATGCTTATTACATACTTCTTGGCCAAGTGATTCAAACAGGATGGATATAAGAGGGGAGAGAAGGGAGATAGGGAGGCCAGTTAGGTGACTGTCTCAATAGTCCAACAACAGGTGATAAGGACTTATCTGGGGACAATGGCATGAAAAGGGCAGACACCAGGGTCACTATACAGGTAGAGTTAACTCCCTTATTGAATACTGCTGAGCTTCCCACTAAGAGACACCATTGACGACAAGCCACTAACTTCCTTTATTTCTCTGACCTTGCTTATTTGCTCTGACATGGTTTGTTCTCTCCTAATCATCTTGGGAAGTAAACAAAACTAAAACACTTAAATAATTAAAATCATTTTATTCCAAAAACATTGGAGGCAATTGCTATACTGTTTATGGTATATTTTATAGATAAAACATTCATTTCACATAGTTCTATCTAGGTAAAAACATTTAAATATGCATTCATCTTCGGAAAATAAGAAGATAAAAAATATTAGACTGTCTATCACCTATATTTGTTTGCCGTTACATTTTGCTACTTGGAGAACTTAGGGAGAGCAACTCCTAAGAAGTCTAAGCCCTTTTGTTGAGAGTGGTTCTTTGATGAACAAAACAGATCTCTCCAAAAGAGAAGTTTCTCCTATAAACAGTGTGTCAGTTTCTTTTAACTGGGGGACAAATGTCAAACAGAGTCCTTGGTTTCCTCTGCAGACTCACTCCTATATGCAGAATTCATGAGTGTCTGCTAGGATTTGCCCTAAAAAATTGCATGGTTCCGTGTGTCGATGATGCCTGTGAACTACTTTTGGTTGGGGAGAGAGGGGATCAAAGGAAAAGAGGTCACCTGAAATCTAATACAGACTCTAAGGCACTGAGAGAGAAACTAAGAAATGAAACAAGTGTTAGTTCAATTCAACGATTGTGTATTAAGTGCCTGCTGTGTGTTTACTGATGAGCCTTACAAAAATTCTTATGTTAAATTGTTCTGCTCTGTGCATTTGACCTGCTGGGCAGTCCTTCTTTTGATGCATCCTAAGTTCATCAGATATGTGTCCTCCAACTTCCTGAGCAGTTAGACCAAGAACCCTCATCCTCGTTCCCTGTTATCTCTTATGTGTGTCTGATTAGCAGCCAGTGAGAGCTACTAATAAAGAGTGCCATTCTCCATGCAGGATTTGGTATCAGGAAGAAGTATTTGGTGGAGACCTAATCACATATGTTTGGGTTGTGGTTTGGCGAAAGAAACCAAAGGCCAGTCAAATCTACATGAGGAGATTTTTAAATTATGGCTCATGTGCAGCAGCTGTAAAACTATGTCGATGTTCCTTCCGCTCATATGACCTGATACTTATGTCATTCATTTCAAAGTTACAAATGACCTTGTTAGTATTTTGCTTTTATTTTAAGGATTTCAACTTTTTCTTTTCCCGTATGTGCATATAAACAAGTCATGGACATTGGGACTGGTGGAGGGCAGTGGAGGAGAAAACAACTCACCCCGTGTGGGAAGGAGGCATCTGAGATGTGCTCCAATGTAGTACCTGGACAGGCCATGTGGAGTCAGGGTGCCAACAATTCCTTTCAAGTACACCAAGGACTAACCAGAGTGACTCCCTGGTGCCTTTGAGATCCATGTGCATTCCAAGTTCTAGAAATAGAAAAGGTTCCAGTAAGTTCTGCCAAATGCCTTGCCCTGGCAGATTTTCCTCTTATTATTCCCCTTGACTGCCAAGGAGCAACACCCTCATCGCCATGTGCAGGTCAGTGGCTGTGCAATCAACAAAATCCATCAAATAGGCAGCAATTGGCTTTTAGGAAGTGGCTCCAGGTCCACAGTTCACAGTGAAGACTTCTGTGGGGATTACACTCAGCCAAAACTGCCAAGGGCACATTGAGAAGCATTTGTACCAGGACGTTTTATTGTCTTTAGCTTCCAGGCATTCCTCTATGAAACTTAGGGGCTGTTTTTGACAAGGAAGTATGAACTTGGGGTGTTTGGTGTGAACTCATCATCTCTGTGTTCCTCTAGTTTGAAATGATTAGGACCCATTTGTAGTAACTTGTCCTGGACTGGAAAGTGGTTAGAGCAAGGGTGGACACACAGCCTTAGTCCCTCTCGTTCTCCATCTATGTCTGTGGTGGCTACCACTCAGCCATCATGAAGTCCCACTAAACAGACCACAGGCTTTCTCGATCCAACCTTCCAGGAATTCTATTGTCACTAGTCTATGAATTATATCCTATTTGCCTAGATTAGGGAGCTTCAGTTCACATCTACCCCAGAGGGCTTATCCTAAGAAAGCAGAATTCAGGGCAGGATTTTTTTCACCAACCCCTAGCTTGCCCTGGAAAGGAAATCAAACCTCAGAGTAGTCTAAAAACTCACCCAGCTTTTCAGGACATGTCAAGACAAGCAGTGCTGACTGTCTTGGTCTCATCCTTATTTGTATTCATCATAAATCTGGATTTATTTCCAGAGAAGAAAAATGCCAGCTTTGTCTTTATTCAGGTTTCACTGTCTCATTTTAAGCTATGCTATAACAGAGTCCATAATTTTTTATTTTAGTGGGAAAAAAGTGATTCCTGGTGAGTAGTTATACTCTCCCATAACGAGGTGAAAGTATTTCTGTTGAGGTAACAACATTCACTAACCCAATGCCTACTTATAAGTACCAAGCATTATTCTAGTTGGAGGTCAACAGAGAAGCACAGCACAAGGGTCCTGCTCTTCAGAGAATGGAGAGTGAACCCTACCAATAACCACACCAGTGTGTAGTTCTCGTGCAATATGGACTGTACTCACAATAAGGAAAATATGGACCAGATGCTATGAGAACACACAGAAGGAAGCACCTAACACCTGGGATCTCCGGCAAACTTCTCGGAGGAGGGAAGTCATTTAGCATAGTTACTGTTTTACATTAAACATCCTCAGGGGCCTGAGAGAAACATCAAATAGTTCAAACAACTCAACCTGTGCATAATGAAACTGGGGACTTTTAAAGTTTGCAACTCGGTTTTGTAAAAGCTTCCAGCAGAATTGTTCAGAGGAGAGTTACAAGGGGTCACTCCCCCACTGTCACATTTCGATCCAGGCTTAACGCTACATTGAACCAAATCTGAACCTCTGGAGCAGATTTGATATTTGGTTTTGGCTTTGGCCTTCAACACACGTGGTGTTCTCCTTCAGGTATCACATACTCAGGTCATGCGGTAGCCTGGCGCAATGAGGTGGGCACCACTGGTCTTGTAAATGGTTGAAGGCTGACTTAGAACCTCCAGGGAATGAGTCAGAGGGCTGTCTCAGTCGGCCTGAACTCCTGGGATGGCTTGGATTCTCTTCAGTGAAGCTAGTCAGGATAAGCCTTGGCAGTCAGGATAAGCCTTGGCAGTCAAATAGAGAAAGCCTTGGGAGCAATGGGGATGATCTTTGCAGATCTTGCACTGGTGCAGCCAAGGGGAGGACCCTGATTTAGTAGTTTCTACTTTGGGTAAAGACCCACGGTCTTGGCCAGGCATTTGCTGTGGCAATGCAGTGAGTTATGTGTGAAGTGAGGGTCTAGCCTTGTGAGGGGTCTCCTCTTCCCTCAGGGTTTAGCTGAGGCATTTGCCACTCCAGGATGCCTTCCTTAACCACTCATTCTCCTGACATGGCCTCCACAGGCCCTGGTGGCCTTAGGGGAAGAGTGAGCTGGGGGCCGTACCTAACCCTCTATATTGGGGGAGCAGGAGCGGCGTGTTTCCCTCAAATCAGATTATAACTGTAGAAATGTAAAGTGGCCCCCAGGTGCACTACCTTTGCCCTTCTCTCTTCTAAGCTCCAAAGGCCCTTCTTTTGCCTTTGTAACTTATTTCCTTCCTGAGCCCATGCCACCCAGCTGGCTACTACCTTTGTGACTTTCTAAATAAACTTTCTCTTATTATTGGAAAAAAATAATAAAATTAAATGTCACCTGAAGTTAATTCCCAAAGAAACCATTCTTTGTCTGTTCTGGATTTAATTAAGAGAAGAAGAGGTGAGCTCGTGGTGTGCAGGATACAAGACATTAACTCACCTAGAAGAGAGTCTTGGGCAAGGTGCCATCGCAAGGTCTCTTCCCGAGCTCTCGGCATTCACGTTTACACAGAGAAAGTAACTTTAACTCATCCTACCATGTGATTACATTGCCGCAATAATCTAGGTAGTTAATACATGGGTGAGATAATAAAAGTAGCTACTAAAACTTCGGAAACAAGTAAGGTTGCCCTGTAGGAGGAAAAAGGGGTCTAATCCACATAGAATGAATGAGCTTGGTCACCATGGTGGTAAATGCAGAGACTGTAAATATTTGCTTGAAGAGCTTTGGCAACAACCAACACTCCAATCAAGGGCATAGTGTAATCGAAGGGAGGAAAATCTAGTCGACTTTACTTTACTCTGTCCTATTAAAGACCATGAGAACCGAAGGGGATGGCCATTGTGAAGCATAGAAAAGCCCACAAGTCATGACGCTGTTTGTCAAGCTACATCCTATGAGGAGATGGGCTGAACATGGATATCATTACTTAAGTGTGTGTGCCCTGTTGACGTAGGGACAGTTCACAGAGGCTGATCCCCTAATAAAATACTCCCTCAGTTTATCCACAGTCCTTCTTCTGTATTATAGTACTTACAGAGTGACTTTCTGCTTGCTAACTCAGGTTCCCAGCAACCTCAGTATGAATAAAAGGTACCCTAGATAGAAACACAAACAGTCTGGTGATTAGAGATAAAGATCCCTTATTTTTTGTTTTTTACTTTCTTAGATAAATGTATTTAGTCATTTGAGTGGTTGCTCTGCAAAACCTTTAAAAATCCCTTACTTTTTATGAAAATAAAATACTGGCCTCCTAGGAATAATAACACATTCTTTCCATAGGTTTGGATGAAGATAAAAATAAAGAATCATGTAAGACCTGTGGCACAAGCCTGACCTATAATAACAAGTTCAAGTTATAACAAAAGATGGAGAATAAAATTAACTAACTGATGTGGAGCAACTGTTCAGGTCTCCAACCCTACCCAACTGTATCCTGGGCAAGTCATCGATCCTCTTGGGCCATGTGCCTAAGATAAAGTGAGGGTTTGAAGTACATGATGTCCAATTTTACTTCTATGTTAAGCTTGATCCTTAGACAGTCATTATGGTCCATTCAGCCTGAGGTTCAATTATTCTGCTCAATTGATCTTCCTTAATAACAAACAAAAACAAATAATATGGTCAGACTTTCAGGTTCACGTGGCAGCAAATTAGCCAGAGATAACAGACCTCCTCTCAAATATGCAGAAAGGATAAAAATCTGGCACGGGCATTGTGAACTGCAGATAAGAGAAAAAGATCTGTCAAAGCTCAGAGGGATGTTCCACTGACCGCACCATCATGGGGAGGGACTGAGAAACAATCTTGGTTGGCACAAACACTGGCCCTTGAACCAGAACGGCCACAATGACCCCAAAGCAAGAAGACTGTCACTCTCCCCACCACCTACCCTAACTCCAGGGCAAAGAGCCACACTGACCGGAAAAAGCAGAGTTGTCATCTGAGGCAGTCAAAGTCACTACCTGTCTTTCTTCCCCATCAGCAATCCTGTTTTTATATTCATTCAGAGACTACAGTTCCCAACGTGCAGCTCAGCTTGAAGCAGGAGAGACTGGATATCGGTGTGATGAATACCAAGTAGGGGTGGAGATGGGAATTATACTAGAAATTGTGCGGTGAGCGATGGGGCGTGGGGGAGGAGTGTGGTCTCTCACATACCACACTTTCATAGGAATGATGTTTCCATCGCTGCCAGAAATCCCAACTCCTTCCAGAAGTTGTATGCTGTGCCTATAGGGTATCATATACAGCACCCTTAACCATGTTCTTAACCCTCTTTAGTTGGATCTGGGAAAGAGAAAACTGCAAGTCCCTGAGCAAGCAGTGAGGTAAACTAAGACCACCTGAGTAACCAGACCCATTGGTAACTCAATACTGAGGCCTAAGAAATTATCCGGTAACATCAGAGAAAGGGGCATTTATACTAAAGAGCCAGAAAGAGCTTATTTTTTAAAACGATTGCTACAAAAACAAATAGAATGAGTCTCTATTTTAAAACAATTACTTCAGTGTTTTTACTAAGTATTCTCAGGCTTTTTTTAGTATTTGGGAGCCATTTCCTTGTTGATTCCTCTCAACAGGGGTTGTTTTGATCACAGCTTCTTGCAGGAATTATTCAAGACACTGGACGCACTGGCGCAACTGTGTCACCTTTAGTGGTTCTGTCAATGGAATATGGCAGATGGAACTCATCAACTCTGACTGAACGTAGTCTTCATTTGAAAATAAAAACCAAATGGAAATCCCTGCAGTGTTCAATAATGCATTAGACTCAGTACAGACTCTTACCAGAAGGATTTTGTTCTGCTTTCTCTTCCATAGGTCATGTTGAAAGAATGACTGTAATATTCTAAGCTATTATATTACTGCACTCAAACTGGTGCTGGAAAGTAGAAGAGTCTAGATATTTCCTTATAAAATGACAACTTCAATAAATGAAAAGCAGTTCTGAACTTGCCCACTTGTCACTTTGCCATCAGGGTAGCTGAGAGCTATATTTTAGATCCTTTCTTTCTCCGCCTCAGTTTAGATAATGTAATGTTTGAGGAATATATTAATGATTCAGGGATTCCCCCTGTTTCCCGTACCTTCACCCCCTCCCTGTAAGGGCCAGCACAGCAGCAGGGTCATAGCGAGCATTGCTGAGCGCACGCTGCTCCTGGGACCCCGGGCCACACCCTGTGCTTAGCATTTCACACAGATTATCTTGTATCATCTTGATAATTATTCCAGGGCATAGGTACATGATTCCCCTTGTTCTGCAAGTAAGAGATGCAAATATCAAACATTTGGTGAACAATCTTCAAGAAAGAAAATTTGTAAGGATGGAAAGGTATTCATTCATTCATTCTATGATAAGTTAAATCTTATGTGTAACTATGAGAGTTTCTACATTAATTAATCTAATGTATGTTAATATAGTTAATTATTAAATATTTAATAGTATATTCGATATCCCTAGGTGGTTAAGGATATACAATAAACAACATAGGTAACATCATCACAATAAATATGGGTCATGGCTAGTCACAGGCCACAAAGAGGTGAATAAATGACAGGTTCTGTGAAGAAAAATGAAACATGACAAGGGATTTGACAGTGGTGGGAAGTGCTCAAGGACATGGAGGGTGTGGAAATGGTGGCTATACCACCATTTGGTCTTTCTGAGGAGACAGCTTTTCAGTCGAGAACTTAGTGATATGGGAGAGTGAGATGTGTGAAAAACTGGGCCAGAGGGTTCCAGACAGAACAAGGAGCGGGTGCAAAGGCCCTGGTGTGAAAAAGGCTTCGTAAGGTCCGGGACAAGAAAGAGGGCCAATGAGGCCGGGTCGAAATCAGCGGGAGGAAGATTGCAGGATGTTTTGGAGATACAGCCACGGGCCGGATTTTCTAAGGGCTTTAAGTCTGGTAAGGGTTTTGGATTTGATTCCGAGTGAGGTTCTGTGTGAGATTCATTAAATCTCTCTTCTCTGTCCGCTGGGGATATACGCTGACCAAACCTCACGGTATATGTTGCTCTTAGATGTGGTCATATGAATGCGAACCAGCCGGTGGAACGTGAATAGAGGTGATGGGCACTATTTCCAGAACTGGCCAACACAAATCATCCACACATGTATCCATTTCTCATTCCCTGTTCTCTGAGATGGAAATGTTGACGGCAGCCTTCAAATCTAGATGTTGAAGAGGACGGAGCCTCCATCACCTGGAACCCTAGTAACCACACTGAGCAAAGTCTAGCCAACAACCAGTTCACTCACCCCAAACTCTCATGTAAGAAAAAAATTAACTTCCATCTTGTTGAGCCACAACATATTTCAGTCTGTCTTACCATAACCATATCTACCACAATACCCCGAATATCCATTCTCCCTTTTTTGCTGTTGTAATAGAACCCCTTATTTCCAACTCATATAACTACAAGCATAAGACTATGGAATAATATTCCTAAGCCTCCGTTGCAGTTAAGAGTGGTAACACAACTAATTTCTGGCTAATAGATGTGAGTGGAAGTGATAGGCACATTTTCAAGGTTACCCCCTTACAGGAAGGGGCATGCCCTCCTTTTTTCCACTTCATACCGGCCTGAAAGCAAATGTGCTGGCACTGGTCCATCTCGGGCCAAGCAGATGAAGGTGACAGACTGTGGTGCATGGTAGAAGAATAAGATATGGGGAGCCTGGGTCCCTGACCTATGAAGGCCTCATTCACAGCCCTTCCATTCCTGGTAAAACTGCAGTTGTTTGGGAGTCTTAATATTAACAATTACCTATATGCTAAATAAACCAGAGTCATTGCAAGGTTTAAGCAGAAAGACATAATTAAATAGAGCCTGGTTTACATTTTAAAACTCTGGTTGCTGGGTAGAGAATAAACTGTGGAGGCCAGAGTAGAGGCAGGGCGACCAGTTAAAAGCCTGTTGCAGTCATCTAGGGAAATGATGACAGAGCACAGTGAGGTGGAGAGAAGTAGTGGGAATCAGGATGTTTTTGGAAGATTGAGCCAATGTTATTTCCTACACATGTGAGGTAAGGGGGTTGCCAGAAAGAGAAAAAAAAAGAATGACTTTGTAATTTTTGACTCGAGCAATTGGGAAAATGGTGTTGCCACTGACTGAGATAAGGAACATGGAGGAAGAAGTGAGATTGGGGGAGGAAATCGAAAGGTTTTGTTTTTTGTGTTTTGTTTGACTACTCACCCAAATGGAGGTGCGGAGTGAGTTTAGGAGTGTTTAGTCTGGAATTTATGGAAGATACTGGGGTTAGAAATACAAATCTGGGGAAACCAAGTTAATACATTTCCAACACATTGTACTAGTATAATCTCAAGAGGATATTTTATACTCAAGAATCCAGGTCAAATCAAGGCAATATCACGTTAGAATGGCCCAACATAATGCCAGATAACTAACTTCCTAACTGGCTATAAAATGGGACAATACATAACGTTTTTGTTTAACTGACATGTAGAACAGTAATTGATATCCAGCTTTGACTCCTTCAAAAGGTGACATAATATTTAAGAAAATTATTAGAGGGAAAAGAAGTAGTGGCTTGATGCCCAAGAAAACCATAGTTAATTGTCTTCCACTTGCTGTTTTCAGTCATGCCAACCACAGAAGTGTTGCTGTCTTGTATTGTCTGCCAAAGGGTGG
Organism: Artibeus jamaicensis; assembly: GCF_021234435.1. NCBI lineage: Eukaryota > Metazoa > Chordata > Mammalia > Chiroptera > Phyllostomidae > Artibeus > Artibeus jamaicensis. Next base: position 46,839,738 of record NW_026521486.1, read on the forward strand.
AAGAGCCCTCACCCCTGGGAGCTGTACTTCCTGAGGGAAAGAAGGAAATGGCACTTGTCCCTCCAGAGGCACAAGGTAAAAGAGGTACATCCCACTGGCTTCCCTCCCCCTTAATCTCTCACCCTCTCAGTGCATCTGGGTCATTGTCTGTTCTTGCTGTTTTATGATATTAACCTCATCACTGCCTGCCTATGAAAGAATGAAATTTTGATTATAATTCAATTATAATGCTTTCCTAAGGCACTAGGACTCATAAAGTCTACACACACAATGGGTTTAACGACATAGGCTTGAATGACCTTTCCGAGTCTTCATAAATACAAGTTATAAAACCCTGCTCAGTACTTTGGAAGTGGTTAAAGATGTGTGGGTGGAGCTTTGAACGGTGGAACACTAAAATCAAAATAGCCTGTTACATTATAAACATTTCTGAGTGGCAAAATACGTCCTATGTTATTTTCTATCATACTCTCTCACCCCCACATTCAGTCCTGCCTTAGTTACTTTTGCCACTTTTTGTCACCTACATCAGTAGGTCCTTATGTTGGTTTCCTAGGGATACTGCACCAAATTACCACAGACTTGGTAGCTTAAACAAGGGAAATTTATTCTATCATAATTCTAAAGGCCAGAAGTCTGAACTCAGGTGCTGGCAGGGCTCACTCCCTCCAGGGGCTCTAGGGGAGGGTCCTTCCTTGCCTCTTCCACCTTCTGGTGGCTCCGGGCCTTCCTTGTCTTACAGCTACATAGCTAATCTCTGCCTCCATCTTTACGTGGCCCTCTCTCCTCTGCATTACTGGGTCAGGACACCTGGATTTAGGGCCCACCTAGGTGATCCAGGATGACCTAACCTACAGGTCCTTAACCTAACCACATTTGCAAAGACCTTCCAAAGGAAGCCACATTCACAGTTTCCGTCGACCAGGAGGTGGACATAACTTTGGGAAGTTACCATTTACCCACTGCAGTCCCAAATGTGTGCAATCACTAGAATCACCAACGTACCTATGAAATTCAGACCCCTTCACTTCATCCTTAGGGATGCTGCTTTGTGGTTTGTGTTTTGTGGTGGGAGATGAGAACTACATTGTTTTTTTTGTTTTTTTAAACTAGGTCTTTTTGAGCGTTGTCATTCCTATCCTGTTAAGATCTCAATTTTTTTAAATGTTCCTTTTTTATCTGTTACATCATCAATGCAAAAGAAATACAATATAATATCAAGAATGGCAAGATTGGACAGGAAAATTTCTGGGTTTGGCAATGACCCAAGCCAGAGTCTGAAATCTGACTCCCTCTTGTACTGCTACCCAGATTCCCCTGCTTCAGTGACCCCTCCGTGGGATGGAGATCTCTACGTCGTGGTGTGATTGTGGAGCCTCATGGGGTGGTGTAGGGAAAACCCCAGCATCAGGCCAGTGATCAAGTAAATGGAAACTGTTATAGCAAGAGTTCGGTTGGACAGCCTCTCTCATTCCACATAACTATAATACAGCTATCTGAAAATAGCTCACTAATCCTGTGTTGTGATTTGCATAATTTTAATATATAAAAAGAGTAGTCTTTATCAGTTTTAGGATTATGGGAAAGTTCTACAAAATAGTGAGATGATGCAATAGTAAGTATTACTTTCTTATCTGCCGCAGGATGATTTTACAGCTTTCACGTAGTGTCTCAAATCTTGAGCAAATGAAAAATCCCCAGTGTTCAGTTGATTTAATGGCTGCACCTAAGCCCCTGCAATGAACTGAATTGTGTTCCACACCCCCCACCAAAAATCCCTATGTTGAAGCCCTAACCCCCAATATGGCTCTCTCTGGAGAGAGGGTCTTTAGGAGGTAACTAAAGTAAAATGAGGGCATAATAGTGGGGCCCTAATTAGCAAGCACTGTAGGTTTATAAAAAGAGGAGAGCTTTCTCTCTCTCTCTCTCTCTCCCCCTGCTACTTTGCCTGATTTCTGCACGTGGCAGAAACAGGACATGTTTCCTAGAAACTAGTTTGTGAGAATCATGGCTCATGGAGCATAAATGAAATCATTATTATAGATTTCTTTCATCAGAATATCATGCTAGTTTCTCTTAAATCAGAATCTATCTTTTTCCTTGAGTAAATTCCTTGGTCACTGGATAGATTTCTTGTTTATGCCCCTGTTCAAGAAGCTCTGAGACTCATCATTGCTTTCAGAACAGTCCAATGACTAGTTGCATGGACCTCCCCTGCCTTATCTCCTCTTCACACAAACTTTCTACCAGGTCAAATGGATACAACTGATGTCCTACTGACCAGCTTTGTTTTTCCCACCCCCACACATTTCTGCATCTCATTCCCTCGCCTCACATGCTCCTGTAGTGCAGCCACGCAGATCTGAGCTGAACAACACTTCCTACTTCACCTCCTACCTTTCCAGGCTTTGCTGAGCCTGCCACCCAGGACTCACTACAAGGGAGCTTTATCCCTTTCCATCACACTGCTCCCCACCTTGCACAGGATAAATGTAAAAAAAATGCACATTGATTTAAATATATCTGTGACAAAATAGGAGAAGGAATGACAGGCTTCAACGACACTGCAAGGCCTCTTCTGACTCGAGATGCCCTGACTCCATGAACCTGGAAGCAGAACATGAAAACACCCTGCACAGAGGCGCCTCAGTGCTGAACAATGACGCTCTTTAAAGTAGCTGCTGCATTTCCCACATTTCTTCCTTTGTCCAGAAGGAGGCTTGAGAAGCCCACGAAACCATTTGAAATGCATCCAGGGCTTGTGAGCCCATTGTCTGAGATTTTATAATTGTCATTTTACAGTCATCAGACCCAAAGGAAACAGTCAAAAAACTTGTTGCAGTGATGGAACTTTCCAGTTGTGGGGAAGAATGCTAATAATTCAGAGACATCTCAGTACGTGCCCCAACAGAAAGTTAACGGGAGTATGATTGCCTGTCAAACTTTTCCAAGTTACCTTCTTTTGAAGAGAGCTGGAAACAATTGTATATAGACTCAAATTAGTGCTCAGTTTGGATGATTTTTACTGAAAAAGGAAGCCCAAAGGAATCTGTTCTCTTGACTTAAATTGGAATATTATGATCTTAGAGTCTCATTCCCGTATGTTGGCTGACCATTCTGGGTCTGGAGCCTACCCTAGCACTCTAATGTTTCTCTGTCATCTCCTTACATAGCCCAAACCTGTGTCTGTACTGTACTACAACACTTGCATTTTCTACGATGCCATGCGGCCACTTCCCACGTTTTCCTCATTAATCTTGGGCTCACTCAGTCCCATTCTCATCAGTGAATTAAGTCCCCAGCTGGACCTTCTAATGTAAAATGTTCACAAGTCGGAGACTGTCTGCCCTTGAACGGAACGACCCAGTAGCATATGTCAAGGCTGTGCTGATGACACAGCGATATCCAGCTCCCCGGGTGGGGAAGACTGAAATGTGACACCATGCATAAATCAGTACGAAGATGTCCGTGCCCATCCTTAGTCCTTAGTCCTCAGTACATAGTAGGTACTCAACAAACATTCTCTGTCTGCCCCTTTATGGTAAAAGGCATCGAAGATAAGAAAACAGGTTTTGCAAATAAAACAGTTAAGGCACGGTTACATGCTGTTTAAAAAACTATAATGACTTGGTACAGTGGGCGTTTATTTCTCACTCACACAGAATCCCAGACGTCCCCCGCTGGAAAGGCAGGGTGTAGCGTGGGGGAAGCCCCGCTTCACACGCAGGGCCCTAGGCCAATGGAGTGATTCCAACACCATTTCGTTCATTAACATCCACTGGGCAGATGCAGGGGGAAAGCAGAGAGAGGTCACTACCACTTCTTAATCACCTTGGCCAAGAAATTGCACACATCATTCCTGCTCCTGTCCCACTGGTGAGGACTCAACACGTAGTCCTGCCTGTGCACAAGAGCAGCTGGGGCTGGGGAACGCGGACCCTGGCTGGTGAGGACTTCTCAGCAACAGCCCCAGACTTTAGAAAGAGAGGTCACTTTCTTTGCTGCAGCAAAGCAGAGGGAGGAGGTCAAGCCACGGTCAGAACAGAATTCTAGACTTGCCTGCCTGGAATATGCAAGGGAGCTTCGGGGCCGATGAGAACAGCCAGGCGAGGACAGAGGGCCAGACAGCAGGGGAACGGTGACCCCATCATTTTGAATTTTTAGTTTGATTTATGAGACAGCTGTAAATCAGACCTTGAAGAAGAGTTACTTCATAAACACTGATGAGTTCCTTGACAAAAAGTGATGTTTAAGTCAAATACTGTAGCTTCAGAAGAATGTTTACTTCATTAGGAAATGAACCTGGTTTTCATTCAGGCATCCCTTCATAACTAAAAATCAACAAACCGTTGCATCACCGAGGACTGGCGTCACAGGCTCTCACATCCCCACAACTCTTCTTCCCTTCAGTGAGCTTTTCCGTCACTGCCCTGGACTGGCAGGAGCTGCTGCTGCTGCGTCTGTTCCTTCGCTGTTCCGCTTAGCGGCTGCTCTGCTGTGTTTGGGTTTCCTCCTTTCTTCTGGCCCAGACTGTGTGTTCCTAAACTCACCAGCACCCAGGGAATACTAGGATGCCTGAGCAGGATGTCACTCAGAGACTCTCAAAGGAATTACGGGTGGGAACTTTAGCCCCATGTGTTTGGTGCAGTGAAAATGTCATTTATCTTTCCAGAACTAACAGCATTCAAATTTTGACATTTAATACCTTTATTAAAAAGTTAAAATCGAATTTTCCTTTACATATGTCAATATAAAAGATGTTTCTATCTACGTGATAATTTATAGCTCCCACATTCACTTTCATTTTCTAGAGAACCGTGCCCTTGATTTCATAATAGAAGTCAATGGGAAAAGGAAATTTATTGTATGGAAATCCATTCACAGTCAACCTTTTGATGTTCATATTCATCCAGTCGTATATAAAGTTGCCCATATAACCTAGTTGTACTTATATCATTTTAACTATAAATTTCAAAAATGTTTTTCCTCCTGATGCCACAGTGCCATCACTGCTATTCCTGCGCCATCTAGTGGCTATGGTGTGTTACTTTCTATTCTTTGTTGTAGAAGACACCTTAAGCGCACAGGGAAAGGTCCGATGAGATTCTTTATTTGGTAACCTGTGGGGATAAGACTGTTCTATAAAATAGCCAATGGCAAATGTTGAGTCATCCAAAAATCTCACAGTAGATCAGGCGTAAATTCTTACTTAGCAGATATGATTAAGAAATTACATGTTCAGAACAGCTGAATGTGTTAACTGATTGTATCACCATACACAAACCACATGCACCAAAAACCAGAATGCTAACAAAATAAACTTAACCCTAAACTTGAATTAGATTTAATTTCATTCTTGTTATTCATATAGTTTAGGGTCCAGTAGATGTATATACTTCAATAATTTTTTGAAATGTTTATTTGAGTTTTAGGTTGGGTTTAAAGTTAACTGTGATTCTATACCTATAAAGGACCAAACCTACAGGAATCAACGTGAGTGGTGGCAAGCCCACTATTCTAATTAACGCTTTATAGAATTATAACCACACGCTCTTACACATTGCCTTATTCTGAATGAGTATTAAGCAGAGATCGAGAGGTAATAATCATGGTTTTTATCTTATAAAAAATGCCTTCAGATGCTTTGTTTTTCAATGATCTCAAAGTGATCGAAGAAACTCCTTTAGTTCCTACATACTTTTTTTAAAGGTTAGGAGCAAATGAGTGGTTTTACTGTTAAAGCTAAAAGAACAAAAAGCAAAATTATATTCTCTAAACATATAACGATAATACTGGAATAATGTATAAGAATTAGTTATTGTATGTTGGCCCTTGGAAACAGCAGTTATTACAATAAAACACATACTTATTATTATTATTATTAAGGAGTCACTTATGAATACAATCACTGCTGGAGAACGTTCTTTGAATCAAACACAGAAACACAAGAAGAGCAACTTCCACTCCCTGAATTCTTAACCTATGCAAAGTGTCTGACTTGCTTCACCCGGCGGCTTGACGAAGTGTCACCATAGGGAGGAACTGAGGCTTGAGTCCTTACGTGACTTGTTCCAGGTCACACTGCCAGTACAGGGCCTCCTCTGGGTAGCACCTACGTGTGTCCGGTTCTGGGCCTCATGCTCATAAATGTGAGCGGAGGTATTTTATAGCCCTGTTACAAAACCCTGCCTTGTCCACGCTTCTCAACAAAGCCCAGCCACACGCCAGCAGCCACGCACTCCCCTTGTTGTCATGAGTAAATCAGTGGGACGGCCACGCACAAACAGCAGTTACCACTCGGACTGGCATGCTCCTGGGGGTTATGTGGTGGCCAACCTGCCGTTGTTGCAGAAGCAAGGCTCCCAGTCACTTGAGGCAAGTGACTCCCAAATAGAGAGGAAGGCCTTTTTACAGGGTACAATCACCACTGCAGAAGAGTGTACTTTTTATGTCTTCCACAAAATGACTAGCACGGGGCTTTTTATTCAGAAAGATTTATCTTGTAACATCTGTTACATCATCATTTTCTTTCAATTATCTGTTAGACCATGGTGCCAGGTCACTGATTTTTACCTTATTTCAGGAACCCCCTTTAACCTTCTTATTGTTTTAAGCACAAAGTTTGAAGCTGTAAACAGACCACTATGCCACACACAAACCAAAGTCCAAAGGCTGAGCTTTCAAGAATGGATTTTAATACCGTGATCATATAAACATGCAAAACTGATTCATATGTAGCAAGTAGTTTTTTGAACTGCATGCTAATCAGACACAATGCTAAGCAACCAGTCTAAAAGATTATATATATATATCTCCTAACACTTCATACATTTGCACTCAGCAATGAGAAATCTTGTCAAAGTTTATTTAAAAGCTGAAGTTGTCTGAGTTAATAACCAGCAGGGAGTTGTGACAGGTACCATTTGCAGTCCACCCCAGATCCACCCCCTCTCTGCTTTACCTGACCAGCGGAGCTTCAGTCCGCTCCTGCGGCAGCTGAGATCCCTTCCTCTGGAGAGAACAGACTGCCACCAGCGCCAGAGACGAACCCTGATTGGTCTACGCCTCTCTTAGTAACCTCCGTCTCCTTTGCCTGTGGCGACCATGTGACAGGTTTTGGCCAGTGAGATATAAATGGAAATTTTTGAGTGGGGCTTCAGGGAAAACTTTTGTCTTTTTGATTAACATGAATCACCTTGGTGGGCAAAGCCTTCTGCCTTCTCCGCCCTTCTCCTGGGACGCAGGCACCGTGCCCAGAAGCACCACAGACAGGCGTCGTAACCGTGAGATGATGTACAAAGGACCAAAATCAACCTTCTAAGGATGGTAGGGCAGAAACATAGAAAGATCCTTGGTCTTGGACAGTCTCTCAAAGAGCCATATTATCCCATGGCTACTTTGGACTTCTTGTGTGCGACGAACCTTTACTTGTTTAAGCCGTGGTTCGAATTTTCTGTTACCTGTAACCTTGTATGTATATATTAGACTGAACCATAGAAAACTGCCATTTTTATAGGCCAAAACTTGTTCCAGATCAGATGCTTCTTGTGTGTCAACCAGTATAATGGATGTGCATCCCCCGCCACGGGGAGCCGGAAGCACAGCCGGGCCAGCCCACCGCCTCCGCCCTGGCCGCAGCTGTCTGTCGCCGGGCAGGATTGGCGGCCCTGCTGAGGTGGTTACACAGTGACTCATCCTTCCCCTTGCTGCTTCTCCACGTGGGGCTGAAACAAAGACAGGAGAGAAAGGATATAATTACAACTTGGGGGCACTGGACAATGGAAATGTATCGTTTTAATCCTTCAGTTCATTTAGATTTTATGAGAAAGGATGAAGAAAATATGTAAGGTAGTAACGAACCACTAGGGAAACAAAAAACACCACAATTTTTTTCTTTTACCCACTCGCACTTCCATTGCCCAAGTCTATTAGTCGTCTCTAACAGAAAGAGTAAGAAAGAAAAACATGATATCCCTCATTTGGTTCATCACTTTTTTCAAGCAGTATTTTTGTGGCTGCGAAAGGCGACGAGGCATTTGGCTGCCAGCTGGGGCCGTGACCTTTAGGAAGCCACACCTAAACTCATTGCTTCTAGCTGTGAAATGTCAAACATCTCTCTAGTTTTCAAACACTGATTTTTGTATTAGTTTTGGGTAACTGAGCCAAGGAATCACCAAAATCCATCCTAGATGAAGCACGACCACAGCCTAAGATGCTGGAGCAGACCTCGGTATCCAGTGCAAAGTCTCCCCACGCATCGTCACGTGTGTCCCTAGCCTAGCCTGAGGGATCACCTCCAGAGCTGCACACAGAATTACTCGTCACTGCCTGCCTTCCCTTCAGACCCGGGATGCCCATCTTTGGCGGGTGGCAGAGCAGAAGGTCTGTCACCAGAAGGTGCAGGTGCAGACGCTGAAAAGTGACACAATGGTCTCCTCCGGCCAATCCCCACCGGCCGGGCAGAAACCAGGGCCCCCCAGCGGGTCTCCCTGTCTCTGGCCTTTGTCCCCCTCTCGGGGGCACCCTCTACCCAGCTGACAGAGTGCTGCTTCCCAGCTGTCAGCCTGATCAAGCCCCTCCCCGTGGCTTTCAGGGGAAAGCCGACCCTTCCCCCTTCGCACCCTGGGTCTATGTGCCATGAACCTACCCTTCTGTCCCCACTCACCTACACGTCCCAAAGGTCCAGTCCTGCTAAGACACCCGAATCTTCCCAAACTAGTCCTGCTCTTGCCTTCTGCCTGGAGTGTGCTGACTCCCTGCTCGCCGTGACGTTCATCTCTACTAGTCTCTCTGCAGGGCATCTCTCAGCCCGGCCCTATTCATAACCGCATGCCGGGCACAGCCCGCAGCACCTGTCCTCAAGCAGCTCCTGCTCGGTTCCAGAGGCAGAAGACCAAGCGACGGGCAATTCCCATCTTCAGACCACTGATCTCAGAATCCCATACTGCACAGCAGTACTGCATTGACAGGCATATAAGCAGTCCTGCGGCATTCACAAGGGAAGACAGCACTGTTGGGACTGCAGGGTCTACACAGGGAAGACACTTCGACTAGTCAGGGCGTGTTTCTAGGTGCACCTACGACTCTCCTGGTCAAGTCTACGGAGAAACAGACTGAGAGGGGGTTTTACACAGAACAAATGTTTTTAGTTTTATTTTCCTTGGCAGTTGTGGTTTTGGGTTTATTTATTTCTTGGTAGTCTTTCTTTAATTTCCTAAAAAGGCTGAAGATGCAAAAATAACAACAAAAAGGGAACATCAAAAGACATTTTATTTTCAAAGCACTGCCTATTATTCTGTAAGTTACTGAGTCTGGACGCCTCACAGGTGGGCACCGCTGGGATGAGGTTAATCTATGGCGAGATGAGGGGTAAGGGAGCAACGTGGAAACAGTGTACGAGGTGAGGCCGTACTCTTAGGCTAGACTCTGCCAGACCGTGAGCCCTCCCCTCGGTAACCATTCTGCTATTTGATATTTTGGGCAGCTGATCAATTGATTAATGATATGCCTGTGCGAATGGAAGGCCAGGGAAAAGAGGTACACAGACCAATACCATAGCCTCGTTTGCAAGGCACTTAGATACAAATGGTCCAGAACATTTTTACTTGAAGTACATTGCGAGAGTGCTGAGTAATAGATATTATAATGGTCTTGATCAATGTGGCTCAGTTGCTTGGAGCCTTGCCCCATAGTTTCATAGACCCAAAGGCCATGGGTTTGATTCCCGGTCAGGGCTAATGCCCAGGTTGTAGGTTCAGTCCCTGGTCAGGGCACATATGAGAGGCAATCAATTGATGTTTCTCTCTCATATCAATCTCTCTCTCTCTCCTCCCCCCTCCTATCTCTTCCTTAAAAAAGAAAAAAGCAATAAAAAATGTCTTTGGGTGAAGACAAAAAAATACATCATAATTGAGAAAGATGTGGGAATTCTTTGGAAACCAAGCAGAGAATAAACAGAGGGTACCAAACTGGTAAGAACCATAGGTTTTCCCCTACTATGGGATAACGAAATAAATACTTATGTAGAAGTTGCACTTCTCAGAGAATGAAGCCTTATAACCTTTAACAAGATCTGCATCATTTCGAACACATTTGGACGATACATTAGCTAGTCTTATTTGGAATCTAGCCTTCCCTTCTTTCGTATGCCCTCTGACTTTCAAAAGCCAGAAGTCTAAAAACTGTATTTCTCAACTCTTGGCTATTGTAAATTATGCTGCTATGAACATTGTGGTGCATAGGTTCTTTGATATTGATGTTTTAGGATTCTTAGGATATAATCCTAGCAGTGGAATTGCTGGGTCAAAGGCAGGTTGATTTTTATTTTTCTGAGAAAATTCCATACTGTTTTCCATAATGGTTGTACCAGTCTGCAATCCCACCAATAGTGAACTAAGGTCCCCTTTTCCCCACACCCTCTCCAACATTTGTTGTTTGTTGCTTTGTTTATGATAGCCATCCTGACTGGTGTAAAGTGGTATCTCATTGTGGTTTTAATTTGCATCTCTCTGATAGCTAGTGATATTGAGCATCTCTTCATGTGTCTCTGGATGTTCTTTATGTCCTCCTTGGAGAAGTGTCTGTTCAAGTCCTTTGCCTATTTTTTAATTGGGTTGGTTGTCTTCTTAGAGTGGAGTCGTGTAAGTTCTTTGTATATTTTGGAGATTAAACCTTTGTCTGAGGTAAATGAATGGATCAAAAAATTGTGGTACATATACACAATGGAATTCTATGCTGCAGAGAGAAAGAAGGAGCTACTACCCTTTGCAACAACATGGATGGAACTGGAAAGCATTATGCTGAGTGAAATAGGCCAGGTGTTGAAAGACAAATACCATATGATCTCACCTTTAACAGGAAGCTAAACAACAAAACAAACAAGCAAGCAGAAAAAAAAAAAAAACAAAGACACTGAAATAGAGAACAAGGGGACAGCGACCAGAGGGGAGAGGGAAGGGAAGTTAAGGGGAAAAAGGGGGAGGGATTTGGAGGAACAAATAGGAAGAACACAGGGATGAGAACTAAGGGGGGTGGAAATGGGAGGGAGGTGGGGAGCAAGGGGCGGGGGAGGCTGGATGGGAGAAATAGACCAAAAAACTGTACTTGAAGAAGATAAACTTGGAAATCACTCCACAGCTTATCTCAATAAAAGTTCTTAGAATCAAAAAAAAAAAAAAAAAACTGTACTTTTTAGAATCACTTGGAGTTTAGGTTTTTTTAAAAATAGATTTGAGGCCCCAGCTGGTGTAGCTCAGTGGATTGAGTGCAGGCCTGCGAACCAGACAATCGTGGTTTGATTCCCAGTCAGGGCACATAACCGGGGTTGCAGGCTGGTTCCCTGCAGGCCAGTTCCCACCAGGGGATGCACAAAAGGCAACCATACATTGATGTTTCTCTCCCTCTCTCCTTCCCTTCCCCTCTGAAGATAAATAAATAAAATTTTTAAAAAATAGATTTGCTTTATTTTCAGAGAGAGGGGGAGGGAGGGAGAAAGAGAAGGAGAGAACCATCGATGTGTGAGGGACACCTCCAGCAGTCGCCTCTCATGCGCCCCCAGCTGTGGACCCAGCACGAAATCCCAGTGTGCGCCCTGACTGGGAACTGAACCCTCAATCTTCTGGTTAGAGGAGGACGTTCCAACCAACTGGGCCACCAGGCCAGGGCGGAGCTTAGTTTCAAATATGATTTGGGCCTGGCTGATGACTTACACTCAGAGAGATATAGGAAGTAGAATTTCAGGGGAGCCCAGCTTTGTGGCATAGAAGAGGGCAAGTCCCCTGCCCCCTGCCCTCACCATAACTGTGTGGTGGCCAAACTCTTCTCGGGTCCCGTTGTCAGCTCCGCAGGTGTGAGCAGGTGTGGTGGCAGCAGCATGACAGCAGGAGTGGCGGTTAGTGGTGGTGACTGATAGTCCAGCGGCAGCCCCGTGACCTTCCAATGAATTTGTGAAAGCCTAGTTGGCTGTTATTAAATGTCCTCCTGATTGATAATTCTAAACTGGTTTCTGTTTCACGTACTGAACTCAGATGTTTCACCCAACAGCAACATGAAGAAGCCTGATTGATTTATTAATGAAAACACGTGTGATTCGACACTTGTACTTAGGTCTGTTGTGGCCCCACTATGCGTCAGAAAGTAGACCCGAACTGGGGTGAGCATTACTGGAGGTCTGTTTGTGAGCACGGTGCACCCACACCAGTCCTCCCCTTTCACGGTATGTGAGGTGGGAACTGAGGAATCGGTGGGTGTGGGAGGAGGGACCGCCGACTTAGTGCAGGCCACTAAGGACACAGAGTGTTCTACAGTCATTCGTAGTTCTCCTTACCCTCTGTGTTCAGCATCTCCTCTGCTGGTCCTCCGGGTCCAGCCCTCTGAAAGTCGAAGCATCCCAGAGCCCACACCTCAGACCACTCTCTGTACCTACCCTCACTCCTTACGTGACCTTACCTGGTCTCATGACTTGAAATGCCATCCTTATGAGGAAGTCTCCAGGTCCTCGAGTCACTCTCCCCAGGTCACCCCATGGTTAGACTGTCCGTGGACAGGGTAGGCAGAGGATTGTGAACAGGCGTGGATAATAGGCTACTGCTCAGATGTTTGGATTCTTCGGTGTCCGTGGGACTGATGCCCAGTCTTCCAGAAGCCAGCCACGGAAGGCCTCTCTGAGACCGGGGTGCAGGCGACTCGCATTACACGGAGGCTCCCAGTCTATGGACAAACAGCAAGAGGACAACATGACATGGCAAACCTGTGGTGTGTTTTAAATGTTTGCATTTAATGAACCAGTGCCTTGAAAGCCAGGACACAAATGCAATGGCTCCACCGCCAGCCTCGTCTGGCACGGCCTCATGGCCTCTGGCTCTCTTGTGCCGCCCGGCCCGCACCCCTGCGAATTCCTAACACCGGGCCCGACTCTGGGGAGGTAGGGGAACTCAAATCAGAGGCCGATTGTCCTTCGGAGTAAGGGAACTGGAGCTGGATCCCTCACAACCAGGATCCCCGTGCGCACCCACTCTCTCCAATGTCATCCTCAAACATCCCCGTCTCTGACAAGGACTGTCTCCCTGATCTAGCTTTAGTTGGGCTCTTCTTAACGATGCCTTAGCCTTGCGGGCCATTCTAACCGTAGGTCTCCCCCTAGTCCAGGACGCCAGAAATCCCAACATTTATGAAGAGACTCCCACCATCCTCATACCCAGCCGTGTTCCTGTGCCGCTGCCTTGGATGGCTAATCAAGTCTCTCTCATTAAATTCCACCCACATCTCCTCAGCCTGCCCTTTGGCGACAGACCCTGAGCAGCCCTTGCTCTGTCTAGAGTTGAGCTCAGTTCTGTACCGAAATCTGTCTCCTCTGCTTCAATAGCTCAAATAAAGTCTGTCCTGTCATTTCTAACAAATGTTTGGTGCAATCTCTTTGACACATTGCACCCTTCCTCCCTCAGAAGCACAGCTCACTTAGACTGGGAAACAAAGTACGGCAGCCTCTGAAACGGCGCTGACAGAGTGGCACGCGGTCATCACATCTGGTGTCAGGGTGGAGCCCTGCCAGGGCCAGGAGCTCACGTGGGCCATCGCCATTCCCACACCTGAATGAGCCGCTTGGAGAGGGGGTTGGGTCTTGTAACGTGTAGTTGCTCTGGTGGAGTGTGCTGACTCCAAACGTGAAAATATTAGATCCTCGAGTTGTGAGATGCTCTCAGGCAAGGGATTATTTTCATATGTAACTATTACGGGGATGCAGAGAGAGCAACATATTTCATTTTGAAAGATGAGAAAGGATATATGTGAACTATCCCACATGTTCTATCTCTGCCTTTAAAGCTTCTAAGAGCTTGTATGTAGCAAATTTAAAGAGAGAATATGTTTGTGGGTATTTTTCTCTTATTCAGCTTAATGGTAACTTTTAGTATTTCATATTCAAAAAGCCACTAGAGGGCCCTAAAAGCCGCATTAAATCCAGAAGGTGTTCATTTCAAAGGGAATGACCAACACACAGTCACAGATAAACTGGCAAGAAGCAGAAGAAAAATAAATCTAGTCATTTATTCCTGAGAAAAAGTAGGAAAAAAAATAATTCATACAAAGGCTTAAGGTTCATCTATGTCGACTTCACTGTTAGAGAATCGAGTGAGACTCTCTGGTGTGAGAGCACTTTTCTTTCTGGGAACATACAAGTACCTCCCATAACAACCACCTTGTCTTCGTGGGAGTGACTTTTGTAGGTACTCATGTACAAGTAGTTTGCTTTCCAGTTCTGACCTGCTTATTAGAGCTTCTAAGCAGAAATATTATAGCAAAGAAATTCGGTTTATAAGAAATAGTGAAATGAAGTGAGGCTGCAGCTCAGCTGAGTTGATCAGCACAAGAAACAAGGAACAAGGGGTGATACATAGACCCTTTGACAAACATGTGGCTGCACCATGTGCCCCGCTGTCCCGGGCTCTCGTGACCCACAGTGCTCTGCCGTGTGACTCCCACCCTGCACTGGTGTTCCCGCTGGCCTGTCTGCAGCCCTGCAGGGGCAGGGACTGTGGCTCTCTTGTTCAGTGACCTTCCTACCCTTAGAGTGTCCCTGGCATAACATAGGATAGGTGCTTAATACATACATATGCACCAAAGAAATTCAATATGTTTTTCTTAGGAGGAAGAAGTCGTATTCAGTGCTACACATTCGTTGGCTTATTCACAAGTGAAGTACAAATTAAGAAAAGGTCCTGAGTCTCACCCACACCTGTGTCGACGCCAAAGCCAAGATGAGGAGCCGGCACAAGTATGGAGTGGGAAGCAGCAGTTGCTCAGGGGTAGGAAGTACGAGCCGGCGTGGCCATGAGGCTGGCGCCGAGCCTCCCGGGAACCAAGTGGGTACTCAAGCCAATCTGATTAAAATCTTTGAGAGCCAAAAGACCCCAGCAGACCCACAGCCATTACATAAACAATTTAAAATAGAAGTGATGCAGAGAGCTGGGCAGCTGACATGCAGACGGCAGAAAGGCTCTGGGCAGAAGCCTCTTGATGCTGAAGGAAATTAAATCAGCCTCCAGCAGAGGAGAAGGCAAACGGGGAAAGGCAGAGCCCTGAGAAATAACCTTTTGCAAGCACATCTGTGTCCCGAGGCAGCCGCCTGAACATTCCCTGAATGAGGCTGATAAGGTCTGAGTGGCCATTTCTTAATCAGTCATGGCTCCAGACTCTTTAAAATATGAACGCTTAGGTTTTTCTGGTCAATACAGGTCCATGTCGTGAGTGAGGCAGCCACATTAGCGACGGGAGAGAAGTCGTTTTACCCTTTTGTCTATTTTGTTGTTCCTTCTCCCATTCAGGTTAATTCTGCTTCTGAGATGAGCGTATATTTTTATTGCCACTAAAACTATCTGAGTGTTTCTATTTGTCAGCATACTTTGTGTTTTTGTCATAATACATGCAGAAATAAGAGAAACCACACAAGTTCATTTGCTGGCTTGTGGGTCTTCACCTCTCCCAAGGCACCCCTGGTTTCTTACAGAATCCTCGTCCTTCCCCTGGTGAGTCCTTCCCCCGGTTTCTTACAGAACCTGGGAAAATCTTCCCACGGCACCAGTTCCTGATTTGCGAGCTCAGTAATCACAACACAGCCAATGAAATAGACTCACTCATCACACACCTACTGAGTGTCTACTGCAGGCTGCAGATAGAGAACTAAAATAAGGCCGGATCCCTACCCTCAAGGGACTCAGGCCTAGTAAGAGACAGAAAACTAGTGCTTAGAAGATACTAAGGTAAGTACTGCAACTGAGGGTCATCTGTTCTAAAGCTTTGGGCTACAGGCTGTGTTTATTGGTTAGGAGGCCATTCAAAGGCAAGGAAGCTCAACCAACACTCATCTGAACAAAAAGGCGTGTCCCTGTCTCAGACGACCACGAGGGAGGGTCAGCAGTCCGGGGCTGGTGCAGGAGCTCCGTGGTGCCCTCAGGGACCCAGCCTGTGCTATCGTTCCTGCCACCGCCCTTAGCTTGAAGGTGTTTGCTTTCGTGATCATTGCCTTGTGGTTACAAAGTGGCTGCTACACCTCGAGACATCAAGTCTCTCCATGCTCTGGCAGGGAGAAGGAGGAAAGACAAAGGGCAACATGGGGCATGCTAACCCACTCTGTCTCCTTTTCACCAGAAAAACAAAAACTTTTTCTGAAAGCCCATGAACATAAATACATCTCATTTCTCAGAGCCACGTCCATCCCCGCAGAAGGGGGCTGGTGGGAAGGGAGCTCGGGTTAGAAATCAGGTGAGCGGGACACACGCAGGCGCCCCGCAGCTCTGCATTGGCCTCTCCCACCCGCCCGAGCCAACACTGCCCCCTCTGATCTGAGTGTTGACTTTCAGTATTAAACTGGAAATTTCAAGAAAAAGCACTGCTTCCCTTAATGCCCTTGCCTTCTTTGGTGCTCAGTATCTGTTTGAGACTGTGGGAAATTCGGTGGCTGCAACCCAATTTCCCACAGAGGTGACTGATGCTTCACCCTTTCACTGGTGTCCCCACTGTGTCTTTGTGAGAAAACTCAATAGCCCTTCCTGACGGGGTCCTCCTCCTCCTCCCTCCCTGGGGACGCCAGGCGCTCCAAAACCCCCCTGACTCAGATCTGCAACCCTTTTCATCTCGGGGCACACCTAAACAGATTACTAAAGTTCTGTGGCACTTGTATTTTTTGCCAATCTAACAAAAAAAAAGATACAATTTTGATTCCTTCACACTGGATGGCTATTGTTGTGTTGGCTGTTATCATTTTCTTATTTGATAATCTAAGGGAAAAGAAGTCAGTGGCCCTGGCTAAACAGTGAGGCGCTGCATGTTTTAAAAATCCTCACGACACACCAGTTGAAAATCAGTTACTGCCCTCACTTACTGTCAGATAAGGGAATGGCGTTCCTTGGCTCCTGTTAGGTGCCAGGCACTGTGTGAAGCATCTTTAATCCTTCACCACAACCTTTTGAGAAGTACTGAGACACACAAGAACCAAGTCCCTTGTCCAGGGTCACACGGCTAGTGAGTAGTGTCGCTGGGCGGTGGGCAGGGGCCCTTCGGAAGTCACCTCACTTAACCTGGGGGCCAGTCCAGTCACATTCTCGGGAGCCCTTCGGTCCAGGCAGCAGGCCCCGCGCCAGCTCCAGTCCTTTTAGAAAGGTGCACAGTTGACACCAGCAATTCCGGAACAGAAGATGGGTTCAGATTTGAATTGTGCACTCAAAAAGCATTTATCAAACCCTCTGACACATGCCCGGAACTACTTCGGGGCCTGGAATTCAACTGTGAGCAAGACAGCACGGGCCCTTCCCTTGGAGTTTACAGTTTTTAGGGAAGATAAGCGAACCAATGAGATTTGGTGAATGACATGGTAGGAAAGTTTCAAAGTGAAGGCACAAGAGCCTGGTTCCCCTTTGGGGGCGGAGGTGGACAGCTTGTCAGGGAGCGCTTCCAGGAGGGAGTGACGTTAGAACCCTCTGCGGGGATGAAATCGGCCAAGGACCCCACGGGCAAGGCTGTCCCAGGTAGAGGGCGTGTGTGTGCGCGTGTGTGTGCGTGTCGGGGGCGGGCGGGGGGGTGTGCGCCAGTGCAGAGCCAGGAAGGCCTGGTTTTCCAGAAAGTGGTAATGAGTCCCAAAAGCTGAAGGAGAAAATGGAAGAGGGGCAGAAGCTGAGTGACAAAGAATTTTATAAACCTCTAAGCCAACGTAGGGTAAAGTGTTTTGTTCGTGGATTTAGTTTTTTGCAATTAGATTCATAATGTCACCGGTTTTAAAAAAAAAGCCATAATATAGCTCAGGTCACTTTTGTTCCAAATTAGTTCGTTAACTTCATGGAACATTTTAAAATGAGATTTTTTAAATTAACTTAAATTGTTTGGAAATGAATTACTTAATATTCGACAATACTTCTTGATTGTTTACCATGGGGGAGCAGATGAGCATCTCCGTACTCTGACAGCACACGTCGGCCTTGGCTCCCCTCGCTTCACGAGTCCTGGTGAAAGGCAGGTACACGCCCCAGCCATCCTGGCTTATTCAGAGTCTGCTTTCCCGGGTGGGTTCTGCAGGACAGAGCAGAGCTCTTTCCCAGAACACGGGACTCCGGGCATCATCTCCAGGGTCATACAAAGATCACTGAACTTCCTACTCTCTCTCCTTGAACCTTCTTTGGCTGGCAGGCATCGGTGCCACTGTGCGAGTGGAGTCCCCGGCCAGTGAGCAGGGGACACACGGCTTCGCTGAATGCTGGAGGCACAAGACAAGGAGCCCCCATACAAAGGAAAGGTGGGGGGGGGGGTGAGAAGGCACAGCTGCCTGTGCAGAAACCAAAAGAGAAGGAGACGTGAGCCTTGAGTTGTTGGGGTGTAGGAGATGACCCCCAAAAAAGAAATTCATAAAACTTTGTGCATTTATTCTTACATGTTTCAACTTCAGTCACCTTCAAAGCACTCTCCATTTGATGCAATGCACCTATCGAGACTTTTTCCCCCACTGTTCAGAACAGTTTTAGAACTTGTCCATTTTGAAACCTTTTAGTTTTTTGTTTTGCCTCTTCCACATCGCCAAAACATTTCCCTTTGAGGACTTTTTCATCAGGGAAACAAATAAAGAAAAATACTCAGGGTGAGACTAGGTGAATAGGGAGGGTGGGGCAGGGAGGAAATGCCATTTTGGGTCAAAAACTGTTGATGCTCAGTGCGGTGAGGGCAGGTACACTTATAAATCAGCCACCGTGAAGTGGGTAAATGCACTGAAGGAGTCTTCCAAAAAATTCACCAAAGCTGAACACTGCCTCTCACAACAACACCAGCTGGTGCACTGGCAAAGATGGGTTCCTAGAATAGTCAGCTAGTGGGGGAAGCCTGTACTACAAGGGGCCTCCCCTCCAGAAGATAATTCCAGGGGTTTTTTTTTGGGGGGGGTCCCTCCACCTTTGCTGTCTAGAAAATGGGGTTAATGTAGTGCCTGATGCTGAGATGTGACCCCTGTGCAGCCATTTGGCCCCACCGCCAGGACCCAGGGGCTCTCTTGTTCTAGGGCAGAGGAGAGGGGGTTACAGGCCTGAGGGTGCATTCAGCGAGAGTGCCATGTGAACACGAGTGCCAGGAGAACACAGCAGTGAACAGAACAAAGGGCCCTGTCTTCCTGAAGCTTATATTCTAGGGTTACAGATAGAATCCAGTAATATACAAACAAGAATATTCTATGAACACATTGGGTTTATTGCAACAATGAAATTTAAAAATTTTGGTCTTGCGTGAAAAAAATTAATCTGTAATTCACTGCATCAACAGAAAGAGAAAAACCCCATACCATGTCGATAGTTGTAGTAAAAATATTTGGTAAAATTCAATGTCCTTTCGTGTAAAAACAAATACTCCTAGCAAACACACGTCAAGGGAACTCTCTTAACCTAATAAAAGGGTATTTACAAAGCAACCTTTGCTGATAGTCAAACTTTGTGGTAAAAGTATTGAAAGTTATTTTTCTTGAGACCTGGAACAAAATAAGGATTTATTACCACTTTAATTCAACATATACCATTGTAGGACTGGATGGTATCAACCAGGGCAAAAGGGAAAGAAAAATAAGGAAATTGCATAATTATTGGAAGTGAAGAAATGAAACACCATTATTCACAGATGATGTGATAATGTTAGTGAAAAATTGGAAAGTGCTAATGGCCTTTTAAAAGTTAAAAGAGTTAATGAGTTTAACAAAGTTATACTAGAAACAATATTTTAAAATTGATTTAGATTTCTATACACTAGTAACAAAGAAATCAAATGAAGAGACAATATTCGTAGTAACTGAAAAAATATCAAGTATCAAAGAAAAAATCTAACAGTAGCTGTACAAGACCTCAGTACAAAATAAAAACTGTGAAACATGACTAATACAAATAAAATAATATCTAAATAATGAATAGGAAATACCATATTCATGGGTTAGAAGGATCAAAATGATAAAGCATAATTCTTCCCAGATAAATAAATATTTTCAATGCAAACACTTTCCATTGTGTTTCTTTTAAAGTGAAACTTAACCGTTTCTAAATTTGGTTAGAAAAATTTAAGAGCCAAGATAGTCAAGACAATTTTTTAGGAAGAAGAATAAAGCTGGATTTCTGATCATCAAAACTACAAGCCACCACAGTGACACACAGGCACAAACTGAGAGAACAGCACAGACTGAAGACACCAGGCCAGTGAGGTAGAGGGGGCGCCGGAACGGGGCCCCACCTGGACACCTGACTCATGAGAAAGGCGGCATTACAGACAGTGGCATGAAAGAGGATCTCTTTACTAAATAGTACTGGCACAATGACATATCCATAGGTAAGTAAAAAAACCTTGACCCCTATTGTATACCATCAGATATTAATTTCAGATTTTTCTTAGACATAAATGTCCAGAAATAAATAAAAGAACTTCAAGAAGCTGTGATAGAGTATCTTCATGATTTTAGAGTAGAAAAAAAACTTCTAAAGTAAGACATTAAAAATGGTAACTATAAAGGAACTATAAAAGCATAAAGGAACTACAAATCACCTATTTAATTAAATTGAAATGAATAACTTCCATTCGCCAAAAGACGCCTTTAAGAGTGAAAAGGGACGCCCAAAGGGGATGAAAATACTTACAACACAAACAGGAGTTAAAAGGTTATCCCAAACATATAAATATGATCTACAAATTAGTAAGAAGTAGGTAAACAATCCCATAAAAAATGAATAAGAGCAAATCACAAAAGAAGCTATTCAGATGGAATTTGAATAAAATTTTCAATAAAAATTTCAATACATTTTTCTATGATATTAAAATTTCTCAGAACAAAAAAAAAGCAAAAGACAAGACAGAAAAATGGAAGCCTTGTGGCTAATTGGCAAACAGGGAGAGTGGAAAGAAGGAAGCTAAAATTACTTGGGAGAGAATTAATAATACTCCACTATTGTTAACTGAGATTTTTGGGACAAGTCCCTGTCCTGGGAAAATCCATCAGTTTTCTGTGGGCCTTAGAATTTTCATTACATCTGTCCCTATGCCCATACACTGACTAACTCTGGCCTGAGTCATAGAACCCAGTTCCTCTCTGTTGGTGGCTAAGTAGAATTACTCTGAAAGAGGTTTAAGGCAGTTAGTTCCTTTTTCCATTAAAGGTCCCTTTGGGGGCTGCACAGAGGTCTGCAGTTGATCTGTTAGCTGGTGTAAAGAAGTGTGGGAAATGTAAATTGCAAACTGAATTTTCTTTGAAGAGTTCAGCTATCGGCTTGCATTTTCAGGTAATCAATCTGTTATGAGGCTATCAAATAAAGTCACTCCGCAGTGGCCACCTAATGACAGCAAATGCAGACAACCTCCTACACTTTTTTAACTTCTTAAAAACACTAGCTCGTGACTTCAGCTAGATCTCCAGTGAGAAATACCTGCAACAAGACTTCACCTGCAAACAAGGGTGAAACCCCCTGCAGTGCTTTGAGAGGAACTGTGTAGCGGGAAGGTGCAGTCATCTGCTTAGTAACTTCTCTGAAAGTGAGCTGCATTCTTCGTTTAGGGTAGAAGACTCTGAAAATTTTACTCTGCAATAGAATTTACCCCACATTGCCCCAGAAGCACTATCTTACAACTGCACATATAAATATTTTAACTCCAAATGTAAATTTATATAGAGAGTCTATTGATGATTATGAAAGCATTATGCACATTGTAATAATAAATAATACAACCCGTCAGTCTTTGGACAATTCAAACTAATGTAGTAGAAGCTTCTATATATTTATATATTTCAAAATATTTTCTTTCAAGTAGACCAGATGTTTTTCATTTATATGGAAGCAATACAGAGGCAAAGCTTGAATCTGGTGCCTCAGACCACGCGGCCATCCTGACTTATTTACAAAGACCAGTTTGAGTATAGTTCAACTGTACTTCATTCCAGAAAATCAATTTTTATGCATTACCAATTATTCACATTAATATATCATATTTCCTATAACTTTGGACACTGATTTATTCATTTTATTTGACAGTAAAAAAATAAAGCAACCCACAATAAAATAAGCATTGCTGTGGTGAAATGTTTATTAATCTTTCAAGTTTGAAAATGAAAGCCACAGGAATATGCCAAACAGCAGAAAATGTATTAGGGTAATGAAACTTAAAGTACTTCTCTAAATAAATGCTCAGAACTGGGCTATGCCCCTGCAGCTGTGAGTGGAAACTTTAAATGAGGTTATTGAGTTACAAGTGAGTTTGAGTAACATAACCAGAGAAAATGCAGAAAATTATTTGCCCTAATTTCAAAGCATATAGTGTATTGTTGTGAGTGAAAACACTGACATAAAATAGCACTTTTTTCACATTATTTGACACTCACAAAGTTCATAGCAATGTACATATGGTTCATAAGAGTACATTCTTCAGACCCCACACTACAAAGAGACCTGTAGGATTGAAACCAGAAAAGCCAGTGTTTGCGCTGCCTGTCACTACCAGAACCAGCAAGTAGAGACAAGAATTGAATCTTCACAGGTGCTTTATTCAGATGCAGATGATCTGAGAAGACCAGGGGTTATGATGTGGGGGTGATTTTCCTTGCAAGTCCCCCCGTGTGCCATAGATGAAAGTAAACATGACTGAGACATAATGTGATCCGCTTGGGGAGGAGAAGTGGCCAGTTTCCCAGAGGAAAAGGGCCATGAGAAGTGGCCAGTTTCTCTGAGGAGAAAAAGGCATTGAGCCCCCTCCTCCAGGGCCTTTTATTGGGTTGTAATACACAGGAATACAGGGCGGCAAGGATCAAGGATCAAAGAAATCTGAGGGCTTAGTCTGAGTCTGTCAGGAAGAGTTTTAGGGTTTCTTGCTCAAACTCTTAACATATGAATGAAAGCTCTCTTAGCAGAGCAGATTTCACAGGTCTATCAGGAAGTCTTTGCGATGCCAGATTTTCCCCCAGGACAAGCTCCAGCAAGGCAAGGAGCTGCACCTCTCTCCAACAGGTATTCAGGCTTAACGGGATTAGAGCCAGAAAGCACTTCTCCCAGAGGACATGGGGACTCGGGCTATGTTGAAGACGGAGGGCGAGAGTCCATTGCTCTTTGTTGCAGCCCCCCACCTCCAGTCCTTCCATGATGGCCTCCCAAGTGATCACGTCTGGCCTAGGTTGTCCTTCACTGTGAGGGGTCTTACCCATCACTGACTTCCGACCAAGCTTTGCGGGCAGGGAGAAGAAACTGAGGCAGCGTTTGCTACCAAAGATAAGCTTTGTCTCCTGCAGCTTGGGTCCTCCATTGTCCTTAGCCACAAGGGGTAGAGATACAATTCCTAGAACCAGGCAGAGCGGTCCACAACATTATATACCCTCAAAACCATCTTAACATTTCATCTCAAGCCGACCTTTTCATAATTATGGAGAAGGGTAGGTAAGAGCATTAGAAAAAAGGTTAATCAGATAAGAGTTGCAGCCTGGGGATGATTTTCCTAGTACTTCTTTATCTGTTGACCAAAAAGTCCTCATCTCTCTCCCTGGAGCACAATGGCTCAGATACTGCCTCCATTGCTTGCAGACCCCCACGGCACAAAGGCTGAATTGCTTGGCGACCTCCTGGGGTAGAGGTAGGTCATGCATTCCAGTTCCTGGAATGACAGCTGTCCACATGCATTAATCGCTTGCGCCTATTAGCTATGACTGAAGCTAAAATCTTTAACTCTCGAGTTCCCCCATCAAGATAATTCCTTGGTGGGGCTGGCTTTATGGGCACAGGACACATGCAGTCACACTGGACCCCAAGCTTAAAAGAGCTCACCTTGGTTTAATGTTCTACTGTCACCATCTTGAAATTATTAATAATTTTTTAACAAGAAGCCCTGCATTTAGTTCCATGTTGTAACAGGCCTTACAAATCATGTAACTGAACTGTGTGACTTAGGTCATAGGTGATAACCCCCATTTTTCAAATAGTAAGAAAAGCAGTTTTGGCCTTGGTCAAACATATACTGAGACCGGTATGTTTTTCAAACCTTTTCCCTTCCTTTCTCATTCTTCCTCCTGGGATCTGCTCTCCCTGACACTGACTACTGTTGACAGCACGTAGGTCGGTCTGTTCCGTTGATCTAGCCTTGTCCCGTAACACCATGTTTTAACTACTACCGCTTTATAATAAACCTGCATATTTCATTATACAAGACCCCGTCTTCAGAAGTGTCTTGGTTGTTAGGGTGGTCAGTGATGTGGGCTGTGAAAGAATTCACAAAGAGAAGAAAGCATGGAGAATGAAGTTCTTATTCACTCTCCAAGAAAGGAGAGGGGCGTGGTGTGGAGGGATACCCCGGCATTGAGGAGTGGGGGGGCTTTGAGCTTTTAGGTTAAAAATGGGAGGGGGGGTTGCTGTTGTGTTGGCCCTGGGCTGTTGGGGCGTTGTAACCTGAGGGTGCAGTTTGTTCCAATGTCACCTTCTGTCTGGGACCGTGGGGAATGGTTAGTTCTGTTCTTGCTTCCAGTAGTTTCCGGTCCTGGGACAAACTCAGAAGAGCAACATGACAATCCTGTTTAACAAGGTCACAGGCCTACACGGCAGATGGTGCCACCGTGGCAAATGGAGCCGGCTTTGTCCTTTCATTGGTTATTCGTGGTTCTTTGCTAATCCATGTACATTTTAAAACTAGCGAGTGTTCATTATTTATATTTTTCCTAAAAATACCCATTTCATTTGTTTTAAAAATTGTCGTAACTTCCGCATTTTATTCTTCTATAATTTCACAGTCCCTAATAGAACTTATTCCTTATGCCTAATTCAATACTGTTTATTTATAGCTTGTCATCTTTCTTGATAAAAATTGGCAGAATTGTTAGTCTTTTCAAAGAGCCACTTTTGTGTTGATCATCTCTATACATTTTTTATTTTATTATCATTTTTAAAGAAATTCTTACTGTGTGGACAAAGGAATGGTGCTGTAATAAACCATAAATCCCTAAGTAGGCAGGTCATGTGGGCAGTGACACCCCAAGCCTATAACTTCTTTAGTAAAGACCTTACTTTTGTCTTAAGCAAGCCCCGTCCACTCTTTCTGCGCACTGAGGGTAGCACCAGGTGAAGTGTCTCTTTTCAGACCCCTCCTTCTAAAACGGACCACCCTCGAGAGAGCATATAATCTTTACTATCCTGTCAGCCAATCCCCACCTTGCTTTCTCCCACCTTGTGTAATTGTCCTGATGTTCCCTCAGTCTTGAATGCAGAAAAGAGACTGCAGACTGCTATTCTCCAAGGTGTTTTAGGTTTCGATCTCCAGCAGATGTGATAAGTTTAGCTTAAGCAAACTCTTACAAAAACTCCCCCCAGGTTTGGACGTCTCCACATTGATAACTGCCTTTGGGGGTGTTGGTGGTTTTGTTCTGGCTAACTGAGTTTTAACCTTAGGTCTTCATTTTCTGTCTTCTTACATCCATTATAGATATGGTTCTGTCTATTAATATCAAAATACTATTTTAAAAAACTTTTTATTAAGAGATTTTATTTATTTATTTTTAGAGAGGGGAAGGAAGAAAGAGAGGGAAAGAAACATCACTGTGTGGTTGCTCCTCACACAGTCCCTACTGGGGACCTGGCCTGCAACCCACACACGTGTCCTGACAGGGAATCCAATCTACAACCCTTTCCTTCACAGTCCAGCCCTCAATCCACTGAGCCACACCAGCCTGGGCCCAAAATACTACTTTTCTAACTAATAATATTCCACAAATTATCAGCAACAAGTTTCAGCAATACGTTTCTGACTCAGAAACATGTGTATGTGTTTGAATGTCAACAAAGAGAGCAGCTGGAACAGACCAGGCAATGAATGGGACGGGGGAGGAAATGGTCAGATCACATAGGGGCCACTGTAGGGGCTTGTAGGCTATTTTAAGGACTTTGGCTATTACTGAGTGATATGGGAAGGCATGCAAGGATTTTGAACAGCAAAAAGACATGATCAAATTCACTTTAATGGGACCGCTCCTGCACACATTAATTCCATACATGAATCTTACAGTAAAAACTAACAAAGGGAAAAATTAGCTCTTTCATTTTGTCAAACAGACTCATCACCCGCTTTTCAAGATCACGTACTTCATATATATACAATAAACATCTATTGGTAGAATGACTATGAAGCTTTTTACCCAAATGGGACACTTCTAAAAATGAAAGAGGACACCGTGAATGTTTATGATAAGAAACAGGTCCAAACAAAGACTCTTCTAGGCAAGTGTATACGGTCACCCTATCGATTTAGCACTGACTGTGGGCAGCATGTGTCAGTCCCTCTGCTAGGACACAGAGCTTCATCTGAGTGTGAGGAAGCATTCTGGGGAAAGATAACATCGTTGCAATACAATGTGACCGGTGACGTGGAGAACAACAGTGCGAACAACAGTGCGAACAAGCCATGCAGTCCCTCTGTCTTCGCAGGCTACTGATGAAGAAGAATGTTTTTAATTAAGGCAATACCAGCAGCAGCACATTCTCAGATCTAGTAACATCTTCCAGCCAGTCCTTCTTACTTTTCTTAGTGTATCTTATTTGATTAGTATGCCACTTACTGATAACCACTTAGGCTTTCTCAATTTTAAATTGTCGCTACGTTGCTGTGTTGGTTTCCCAGGGCTGCCACAACACCTTGCTCCGACTCAGTGGTTTTAAATACCAGAAACTCGCCCTGGCTGGTGTGGCTCAGTGGATTGCATGCCGGCCTGTGAGCTGAAAGGCTGCTGGTCTGACTCCCAGTCAGGACACATGCTGGGCTGCAGGCCAGGTCCCCAGCTGAGGGCATGCGAGCGGCAACGGATCGATATATCTCGCACACATTGATGTTTCTTTCCCTTTCTTTTTCCCTCCCTTCCTCTCTCTCTATAAATAAATAAATTAATTATTAATTCATTGATTTAATTAATTAATATTATTAATTAACAGAGACTTATTCTCTCACCATTTTGGAGGTGAGACATGCAAAACCAAGGTGTTGGTAGGGCTGGTTCCTTCCGAAGGCTCTGAGAGAAGAATTCCTCTGCGCTGCTCTCCTCCCCTCTGGTGACCGCTGGCCATCCCTGGCGTTCCTTTGTTCATAGACGCTGAGCTTCCATCCCCCCCTCAGTCGTCACATCTTCTTTGTGTGTCTTCCTGTGTCCTGTCCTCTCCTTGTAAGGACAACACTCATAGGATTCAGGGCGCAGTCTGAATCCAGGATGATTTTATCTTGGGACCCTTAACTAATAACATCTAAATATTTCCCGAAGGGTCACATTCTGAGGTTCTGGATGAACTGAATGTTTAAGGGACAGTACACAATCCAGCACAATTGCCCAAAACCAACCAACCAACCAACCCCCAAACCCTGGCCCAGCTGACCCGTGGACAGCACAGGGGCAGGGCCACTGACTGCCCCTGCAGTCACACGTCCAGCTTTGAGTCGGCCTCCAGCACACCTGGGTTCCCAGCCACGCATGGGAATTGTAGGAAAAAACAGCGTTCCTAAATGAGACTTGTGAATTTCTTCATACTTTGTCCTGGATCCGAGGTAATAAAGTATATTTAAGGTGGAATTCCTTCAAAAAGCATTCAGTTGGGAAAAATAGATGGGTCGGAGTCGAAAGGCCACAGACGAGAGATTGTTAGCAGGTGCAGATGGCAGCTTCTGGGGAGGACGACCGCTGACCAGATCACTATCGAAGCTGCTAGATGATTGAATGTGCGCGTGTGGATAAAAACGATGAAGTCTCCACGGGGCGTTGGACAATGCTTCTCAGCATTTACTCAATGGTGAGTTTCTGCTGAAACTACTCACTCTGATAATTTTGTTAGATGCATGATAGAAAATGGATTAGCACCAATAAGCATTTCACTGAACCTGGCCATACACCCTTTCTGTTGCTAATGATCCTAGAGTGATTCCCTGGCATGAGAGTGGCTATATTGTAATATTTAATAATATATGTAAAGACATACATAACTGCACAGACCTCCCAGATCATTGCCTCTTGTTCAGCAGGCAGCACTAAAGACACTTTTCTTGGGTTCCATGAGAGATCTTTCTAGAAGAGGAAGGAGATTTAAGAGCAGATGTAGAACGATGTGTGCAGATTGCAAAGTGGCAGACAGAACATTTTAAAACTCCTAATTACCAGAGCCTCCAACAAAGGGAGCACGGAAGTGAAAAACAGATGGGCCACCGTTGGGGATGCCGTGGCCCAGAGACTCCTGGGATCCCTTCCACCTCCAAGATTCTGTGATGGTCCTGAGCCGGGGAGACGGAAGCCCTGCTGAAAATGCCGGCACGCCCAAGTGAAGAGGACTTGGCAGCATGGAGGATAATGCTTCGAGATTTTGGAAATCCACACCCCAGGCCAAAGGCGGTCCAGGTAACAGTAAGGCCAAGTAACATATTAGGAATACACCAGCTTTCCAGGCTGGCTGTTCTGAGTCCTGGCTTCTCTGTCTCTAGTTGTGTGTGTGTCTGTTCCTTCGTATACCTCAAGTAGAATTCAAACGAGATAAAACATGCAAAGTACCTGAATATTAGGTGCATGATAAACGGTAGCTGGTTTTACTATTCATAACTAGAAAAGAGAAAAGAAATCGCTGCATGAAGGCAAGAGTTCTAGTCATAAATGTGGACCATTTACATAGATTGTATAAACTTGTAAACTTATGATGTTATTTTATCGTGCAAAATAATTCAACGTAAACCAGTGCGGTAACACAGGTGTTATGTGCACACATTGGCCCAGCACTACCACCCCAGGGCTGCACCGTCCGTGAAGATCCACCCGCATGTGGCGCTGCTGAGAAATTGCCTTACCACTTGCCCTCTCTCCTCTGTTTCACTCACCAAACCAGAAAATATGTGCAGTGGTGTGTTCAAGTTTTCTTTCTTTCTCCCTTCTTTAGGAAGGAGGCAATACTTAGAAAAAATGTATTTCCATAATTTAAAAAAATTATCAATAGTATTTCATTTTTTTTTGGCGTGAGTATAAAATCAGCTTTCTTGCTGCAAGCCTTTACTGAAACGATATGAAATTGATGTCTGATTATCAAGTAATTCGGTTACCTTAGGCACTTTAAATTTAAACAGCTTACTGTTCAGTGGCTTGAATAGGGCCAGTTTTTGTAGATTCATGCTGGTGGGTGGCAATGCTCATGGACCTCACACCGGGTAGGGAGTCTCTCAGTAACTCTGCACACCTTGCAAACAGAGGCACGGATTGTGGTTTGTCGCAGACTACCTTTGCAAGGATGTTTGCATAGAGGGAAATCTTGACAGATAAAAAAAGGGGTTTCCCACTGGAGAAAAGAACAGGACTGTCGACTCTCCAGTGTAAGAACTATAAGGTCTGTCTTTGGGGCAAAGGACAGGTGCGTTTGCTGTTCATTATAAGAAATGCAGGTCAGAGCTCCTCTCCTGTAATGCAGCCCTCTGCGTGGGCAGGTGTCATCTGGCCTTTTCACATTGCCCTTTGGAGCTGCGGCTTAGGGACCTGGTGCACAAATGCTAACATTCTGCTACCACTGTTTCTGTTAATAATAAGTGGCCCTTTGCCTCTGACCCTGGAGACTCATGTCTTCTACCAGTACCCATGAGACTATGGCCAGTAATCTCGTCAGCTTGCAGGTTGGTAAGATCTTAGACCCTTTGCTGTTCCTGACAGGTATCTGAACCGTTTATTCCCCCACTACCAGAAGCAACCAAGGGAAGGCACACAGTCTAGTTAAGTGAGTGGGGACCTCAGGAAGTTCATTTATACATTTTGCTAAGTTCACAGTGAAAGACATGCCTTGATTATTTCTATCTGTATATTAACGCCCCAGAAGAGGGCAGAGGAGAATGAGAAATCTGTTGTAAAGGCAGAAAAGCCTTGTTAAAAGTATGTCTGCTCATCAGACTGGGATTTTCAAGTTCGTGCATTCAAATTCTAACTCTGCCAGTGGAGCCTCAAAGTCACCGAGCTCCTCAGAGTTTGAGGATAGTCATGTTTAAGGTCTCTTTTCAAGTTCTAAAGTTTATCATCCTCTACTCTGAAAACAGTCAGAATTCCTTTAAAATGAATTGTGGCCACATACCCCAGCTTTATGGAAAGCTGTGTCTCTATCAGCTGCAGCTATGGCACCTAAGTTGTCAGAGTGCCTGCACTGCAGAACAGACTTTGCTTCCCACACAATGCCAATTACTGGGAAGCCTGTTGGTGATCTGAAAATAACCCGTGCCTTCAGCATGAAGCCATGTAGAGTTAGGTGCAGAACTGCCCCAGTACTCTAGCTGCAAGAGTGAGATTCGGGAAAGGCCTTCATGGCTGAGGGGCAATATAGTTCAGTGGTTAGGAGCAGACATTCTGCAGCCAAACCACAGAGCTTCCTGCCCTGACTCTGGCTGGGCAACCTTGGACAAATCACGTGACCTCCTGGTGCTTTGACTTCCTCATGTATAAAGTGGAGAGAACCATCATAGATGCCTCACATAAAGCATCAAGAGCAGGTCCTGGTACAAAGTACCAGGAAAGTACTATGATCAGTACTATAACTATACAAAGTACTATAATTAGTGTTACCAGCAGTTATTTTTATGAGATCATGTCATGGAAGACAATTAGTCCTAAAATGTTAAGGGAAATAAAGCACAAATCAACAGTTCTATCATATTAGACTATTGATCTACTGATCACGTTCTCAGAGGCTGATTAACCTAAAGGGATGAGGAAATTAAACACGTCTGCAGCCCCGTGTGGGTTATGGGGGGAGAGATGAGGCCCAGATGCTATCAAATCTGACCTCTTCCTTAACCATTTTTCAGCCACCTTTATATAAGGAGCGGCAAGAACAAATCTGGGGGATCTTACAGAGCACTGAAAACAAAATCCTTTTAACGAGCTTTGGATAAATCCAGAGATCCAGCAAGTGCCTTTTTCCTTTCCCAACTGAAAGGTACCCGTCAAGTGGTTATTCAGAGCAATAGAGTGGGGCTGCTGCCCTCTCGTGGTTCTGTCAAGTATTACACGTTAGAATCAGACTGGGGGCCATCTCCCATACCTACTCAAGTGTTATAAAAATACATGGCTGGTTTGCAACATTTTTTCACGTTTCACATTTGAGTCTCACAACAACACTGTGAGGCCATAAGGTAGGAAGAGCACATGATCTGAAGTCAGAATTCCCTTGTTTGGCAATTCACAAAAGTGTCCTAAGTACCTACCATGTGCCAGGCACTGCCCAGATCTCCTAGTGGCTTCAGCTCTTTGGCTTTTAGTTAAGCCTCACATTCAGCAAGTCTGTCTTGTTTCTAATCCTCCTTTGACCAGATCGCTTTGTTTGGGAGGGAATGAGGATTGGGTGGCTCCAGGCATGGGCGGGACTGGGGGTTTCTGTAGCATTCTAATTGTTGCTAGCATGCTAGCATGCTGGCTTTCCTGCCAGACTTTCACGAAGCAGCTCAGGTGCATAAAGCTGGGGACTCAGTGACTCCATTCTAGCATGCCTAGAGCAGACCCGTGAAGAGTCCGTGTGACCATCTGTAAAGTTATGTGTGTGTGTATGCGTGATATTGACATTTGCTTGTTCTGTGCACAAACGGGGGAGGGAGAGGGAGAAAAAATGAGAACCAGCAGGTTATCTAAGGGCGACGATTAGTGGTGGCCTACATTGCTTCAGCACATACTCCTGGGGCCAGAGCTGTCCCTTGATTCTTCCTAGAAGAATTAGTGGGGGCTGGGAAAGGCAGTCTTCCTGTGCCCAGGAAGAGTTTGAAATGGTTTGGTTTCTCTGCAACAGACTATACCTGGAAATTATCTTCTCTCCATCTCAGTACTGTCTGTCCCTCTACTAGGCCCTCACCACTGATGCTGTGTGCATCTTCTCATGATTTATCTTTCCCAACCAGACCATAAGACCCAGGAGAAAAGAAATCACCTCTTAAACTTCTTGTCCTCAACGACACCCAGCATGAGGCTCTATGTGCTCAAGATCCCTCACTCCTACAGGGTGCATCTCAATGTATAGAGTGTCTTCACAGACTTATTTCATTGTTGATTGCTGAGGTGGAGGACCAATATTTCTGGCTTTATGATATGCAAATGTTTGGATGAATTGCAGAAAGTTGAGCAAAGCAAATGTTTCCATTCCGTCCAGTCCAGGCCCACAGAGATATATGCCCTCTCTCTTTCACTCCTAAAATAAACGCTACTGGATCATGCCGTATTTTTCTTTTATTACTGCTGACACTTTATTCAAATGTTTGTGTCCATATTCCTAAGTGAGATCGTGGTGTCCTTTTTTGTGCTAGCTTTTCTGTTTTGTATCAGAGTTATTACAACCATTTGGAAATACATGACCCCAGATGGTACAGCCACATACAGAAGTCCCTATTTCTGAATCTCGGCTTGGAGGACAGTTACCAGGAGAGCTGCCTGACCCAAACTGGACTGTGACATAAGGGAGAAATAAGCTTTTCTTTCGGTAAGCCACTGAAATTGGGGGCTTCTTGTTACAGCAGCAAGCACTGCTTTTCCTTACTCAGACAGCCTTTTCATCTCAGCTCCTGCCATCATCCTAGGGGATTTCTTTGTCCCTGTGAATGACCCTTCAAAGCCTTAGTCTCCCAGTTCCTCTGAATCCTTCTACTCTGCCTAGCCCCATTCCCTTTCCCGCCGTTTATTGACAGTCCCAGAGCTTATCGTTCTGTAGACCTTCTACTCCTCGCCA
This sequence comes from Artibeus jamaicensis, assembly GCF_021234435.1. Classification (NCBI taxonomy): domain Eukaryota; kingdom Metazoa; phylum Chordata; class Mammalia; order Chiroptera; family Phyllostomidae; genus Artibeus; species Artibeus jamaicensis. The sequence continues at coordinate 46,872,458 of NW_026521486.1, forward strand.
ACGGCGAATCCCAACACTGCTCCACCACAAGGCCTGTCCCTGCCCTGCACTCACTTGTTCCTCAACCCCCTCAAGATCCGTCATACCCTTCCCGCCTTCCCTTCATCCCCTGCCCAGCAGCACTGGGTGGCTTCAACAACAGAAATCTATTTCTCACAGTTCTGGAGGCTAGAAGTCAAATATCAAGGTTTCAGCAGAGGCAGCTTCTGACGAGAGCTCTCTTTCTGGCTTCGGGACAGTCACCTTCTCACTGTGGCCTCACACAGCCTTTCCTCAGCGTGTCTGCGTGGAGAGAGGGAGCGCCCTCTGCTGTCTCTTCCTATAAGGACACCAGTGCTATCAGATCAGGGCCCTGCCCTTATGACCTCACTAAACCTAAACTGCTTGCTTCCTTGAGGCCCCCGTTCTAAACACAGATAGCCACACTGGGAGTTAGGGTTTCAGATATAAACTTTAAGGGGGCACACACGTTGTCATAACACCATCTTATTCTCAATAACCCATAAGCTCACTCTTGAGCTAACCAGTACCCTGACTCCCGTGACTATTTGTCCTTCCGGCACTCTTGTCTGCAGAGACTAAACCTGGGTCAGTGCTAGGGCCACTTTCTCTGCTCCTGTGCTTACCCTGCTGGGTACTGCCAGGGAAACACACACACACACGCACACACGCACACAAATGTGTAGACACGCTGTTGTTTTCAACTTGAAAACCCTTTCCACTTTCCTGGTTTACGTTTCCCTTGTCTTGCCATCTCTTTCTCTTATTTCCCACGAAGGGGTTCAGGATATGCACAAAGATCATTTGGAGCTGAAGGCATTTGCGAAGCAACAGATGCAGCAAAAACGTTTTTTCTGAACTCTCCTTATCCGCCTGAAAGAAGAGCCTCTGGAAAGAACTCCGCTGCCTTAAATCACCCTCCGGGGGACGAAATTAACTCTCATTGTCGGGGATGGCCTGAACAGACATCGTCACACAACTGTCATGCCTTCAATCTTTTCTCCTAGGGGGTTCATTTCTCTTTCCTAAAAGTCATTGGTTTTCCCGTACGTGCCCTTCCGCCCTGTTCCTTTTTCTTCTAAGATGGTACAGAAGCCTCAGATTCTGATCGCCAGTTGAGTCACATTTTTCTGTGAACTGTGTACATATGTGAATAAAAACCTGTTTTTTCTCCTGCTAATCTGTCTTTTGTCCATTTAATTCACAAGACCTGATCCATTTTGTGTCTACACCCACCCTTTTCTGCCTCCCTGTTCCCCGAATGGAAGCGATGTCCCTCCTGCCTCCCCATCCCATATACTGACTCCCTCCCTCCCTCTGATCTCATGCCTCTGCTTCATTCTTTGTGCCTTGTCTTTGCTAGAGCTTCCTTCTCTCCTTTACTGTCTTTTCCACCCCTGCATTTAAATATGCCCAAACCTTCAGAATTTTAACAGCTCTCTCTCAGTTCTTTATCCCCCCTGCATAGTTCAGGCTCTGTCTTTTGTTATCTTTCACCCACATCCAAACTTCTTGAAAGAAATGGCTGCATTTCCTTATTTCTCATGCATTCCTCAACCCACAGCCATATGTCTTCCTCCTCCACTTCACTAGCTGTGCCAAGGTCACCTGTTTCTAAATCCAGCGAACAGCTGCAGGCTCTCTCTTCCTTGATCTCATACACTTTGCCCTGCCGGACGCCACCTCCCCTTCCTCACTTGGCTTCAGTGACTCTGTCCTGCTCCGCTTTGACTTTCACGTCACTGACACCTCCTTTTCCATCTCCTACACTTCCAACAACTTTAGCATTGCTGCCTCCACTAGTCCATCCTCTTCTCTTGCCACACAGCCTCTGATTTGTTTTATCTACTCTCATGGCTTCAACTACTAACTAAATGCTGGCTAAGCACCGAAACCTAGATCTCTAAGCTCAGTTCTTTCTCCTGAGCTCCAGGCATCTTCATCCAACTTTGTCCTGGATGTTCCTTCTCTGATGCCCTATAGGCTACTCCAACTCAACATGTCCAAAATGACACTCATTTCCTTTTCCCTCAAACACACGCCCCATCTTGGAGAACAGTGTCACCCTTTACAGAGCCATCTAAACTATAAATCAGACAGTTAGTCTTGCTCTTCACTTCTGCCTTCCCCCATCTAATTAGGCAGCGATCTCGTCACTCCCGGCCTTTTCTGCGTCTCCTACCTCCTTCTCATCTCTACGACCACCTCGTAATCCTAGCCTTCATCATCTCTTCCTTCGATTACTCTTAACAGTACCCTCACTGGTCTGCTAGTCTCTCCTCGCTGCAGTCAGAATGCTCTACCTAAGTCATGTAGGGGAAGAAAAATGGTTTTTCCCATACTCCTCTTAGGTTCACTACTTTGGGGGCCTACAAAGTAAAGCAACGAAAGACAGATTAACCAGAGAAAAACAAACAAAAATATACTCACCTGTTGGGAATGCATACACAGGGGCCCACCCAGTGATGAGGAACCCAAACAGGTGGTTAGAATTTGGGCTAACATAGCATTTTAACAAAAGAACAATGCATCTTTAGAGAAGTAACAAGATAAAGCAATAGGACTTTGAGATTCTAGGACAGTGACCTGTGGGAGGGAGAACTAATGGGGGGACAAGGGCTGGTTAGTGAAGTTCATTGTGTGGACTCCTCTGGTGCCATCTCTGGGCTGACGAGGACCCAGAGTCGTCTCTGGTGACTTACTGCTGCCTTTTCGGGGAGAGTGGGGAAAGGGGGCACTTTCACAAGTTTACGTCCTGCTTTTAGGCAAGCGGGGGAGGGCAGCAAGCTGCTCTGGTATCTACTTCTTCTTAACTGCCTTCATCGCAAAAAGAATCCTTATGCCAAAGTAGAGTTTCTGAGGTGGCCTACGTGCTACACTTCAGTTACAAATCTGTTCACGTCACTCCAGCTGCTAAAACCGTTCCCAGGCTGACCACGTCATGGCCCCCAGAACAAGGCTGAATGGCGTGGGTGGCACACACAGCCCTTCATAATCTGGCTTTCACCTCTGCAAAGTTCCCACCTCTACCCACCCTCCACTATTGTTCTGGCAAAACCAAACCACTTGCCCTTCACTGGATGCAGCACCTTCTCTCTAGTCTCTTGGCCCTTTCCCACGTTACCCTCTTTGACTGAACTGAAATCGCCTCACAACCCCCTTCTTCAGGGCTTGTCTTGAATCACCACGTCCTTGGGCAAACTCCCCTGCACACTCAGCACCACCACCCTTCTCTGCTGTCCCACAATGCTCTGTGCTTATCTTTACTATTTCCCTTTTGTAAGCCTGAAATGATTTGTCTAATTTCAATCAACGAAGTCCTAAAAAGTGTGCCTCTCTAATCTCTTCGACAACCTGTCCTGCTTTTGCTGCTGTAAAGGCCTCTGTCTGGTCTTCCTGCTTCCACCCCTGCCTTCTCCACACCCAGCTCAGGCCCACATCGCTACCAGAAGGGTCTTCTCCAGACACAAAAAGAATTACTATCCCTTCCCTGCGTGGGAAAGATCTTTTAATGAGGGTCAGAACTGGTTCAGAAAATGCTGCTTTAACATCTGAAGAAATGAATGAAGTTGAAGATGGCTTCATAGAAGGGGGATTTTTGCTGAGTCTTTTAGGATCAATAAACCACGAATCAGTGGGAAATGCTAGGGAGGGCGTTTCACTGCCTCTCGACAGACCCTGACTGGGCCTGATGGGATGGGAGCCCTGTGGAGGGTGAACATGGCAGAACGGCCTGGAGCCAATGCGAGGTGGATTCCGAATGCAGTCCTACAGCGTTGCATCTTTAAACGTGTTTTATGCAAGACAAAATGGAGTTCTTCATCTAATTTCCCTACCTCGTATGGTTTAGGAAACTTAAATGTGAAATGCAAAGAATTACTTTTAATTATAATTATAAGCTGACAGGTCACACCCAGGGCCCCCAAAGACTGAAAACTCTCCGTCACAGCAATGCCTGAGAGAAGCCAATGGGGCGCGGCAGGGATGGCGAGAACCGAGGAGCAGATAGAAATCATTTCAAGAGCTGCAGTTTTAATATCCTGTTGTGAAAATTACTGAGATATTGACTGACCTAGGGGGAAAAATCTGAAAAGAAAACCATTCATTGCAATAATATTTCACCAAAGGCAGCACCTGTTTAAATGCTTAATATTTAAAGCTATATCAATGCGACTCTTAGATAATCCTCTTCTCAAAAAATAATTTAACCAATAAGAATAATAAAATAAGGTAGGAAAAAAGAGTGCCATGATTTAAAAGGAAAATAAAATGTGCTACAAAATTTTTTTGTCTTCACGGAAAATGATAGGTCATGAAAGAGAACGCTCTATTGGATAAGAGCTGGCTCTCCAATTCAAACGCCCCAGAGAAAGGCTGTTACTCTGTGTGCTGCAGAATACACAGCTCTGCCCTGGGGAAAGGTGCCCTTCAATGGTGCAAATCATCTTTTACCGGCTAATAACTAAAGGAGTGGTTTGAATTTTTTAAACTACTTGAAGCCTCAGAAAGATTGAATTACTGTCATTCATGTTAGTTTTAAAGAGCTTTTTAAACTATGAATTGAGGATGGGAACACCCGGATTACATTCCCAGACCAGCAGTGACTGAAGAATTTCTTGATGTTGCCTTATGTCAGTCAGTCAACAAATGTCTTGCCATTAAAATAAATCTGAATATCAATGGGCCAATGACCTATATAGTTTGCAAAATTAGTTTAAGGTTACATAGTTATTTCTCAGGAACATGTGAAATATTTGCTACCATGATTGTGAATGTGGGTTGTGACAATATTATGAGATACTTCATGCACCTACAGGAACATTTAAGGTTAGTTAACATGGAGGTGGGGTGAACTGAATGTGATTATCTCCCTCCTCTCCTTCCTTAGAAGGATATTTACTGACCTCCACAGAGGTCATCATCAGCTGCACTCGGATGTCACTAGGTAGACACAGCATCCCTGCTGTTTACCCACGAAAGCAGCCAGACTTCCTTCCAAAGAACTAGATTCCTAAAAAAATCCTGCCCCAAAGGTAGGAGACAGCGTATTAAATTTGTGTCAGGCCTACTGCCTGACACCTTTTAAGCCCCGTCTGATTCCCTTCAGGCCCCTGACGCATGCTAATTGGCACCACTCAGGTAGCAGATGCCGGGAAAGGGGACGAACACCAGCTTCCTGCTTCCCGAGTACTCTGCATGCCATCTTTTCATAAATACCAAACAGGAGGCCTTAGATAAGTGGGAAATACAAGAGAAACGGGCATTTAGACAGTTAATTCATCGCCAAAAATGCCCAGGCCCCTCTCCTGCTCTTCCCAGGGGTGAAGAACAGCTTTGCACACAGTGGGACAAAGCAGACACCGTGCCACGCGGAAATCACACTGTGGCCTTTCCTCGCTTCCTGCTCACAACAGCGGGCAGTCCTCCAGCTCCTTCTAAGGAGAGGAGATGTTTCATTCACTGGATAAATGTTTGTTTGCTGGGCCAGCTTCTGCTCTCAGCGCTGAGAACACACCCTCAAATAAAACTGATAGATAGCCCTGCCCTGTCGAACGTCCATAGTAAGTAAAATATATAGGCTATCGGAGGGTGATGGATGCGATGGATGAAAATAAAACAGGGAAGGAGGTGGGGAAGGCGGACCGGCCGTGGGGCCCGTGTGCCCCCCAGGGAGCAGTGGGGGGCTGAGACAGAGTCCGAAGGCTCCGAGCGGAGGAAGGACGTGGGCTACCTTATGAACAGGGCCACGGTGGCTGCAGTTCGAGGCACAGACCTGGCAGGGCCAGGGCGGAGGCAGGGAGACCAGCGAGGCCACTGCAATAAACTAGCAAGGGGCTCTAGAGGCTTGGACAGGGATGGAGTACAGGCAATGAGACTGAATCAGACTCCAGGTCTATTCTGAAGGTGGAGCCAAGGGAATTTGCCCACGGATCGGGCATAGACAGGTGAGACACCAAGGTTTGGGGCCTGAGCAGTTAGGGAGAGCTGCCGTTGGACCCAGATGGAAAGACCGTGGGAAGAACCACATTTCTGCAACCATCAGAGGCATCTGCAGGTCAAATGTAAACACGCTGCACGGAGACGCCCACACACAGTGAAGTGCCGGGCACCTGGCGATTTCCAGGGTCCGAAATGCTCTTGAGAGAAAGCGGGTGGGCGGAGCGCGGGTTTCTATCACTGAGTATCTTTAAGGTGGTTTGCTAGGAAGTCACAAACACGTGTTCCAAGCATTCTCCGGAAATAAGTAGAAGAGATGAAGATACAGCCAGAACACTTCCCAGAAATGCCTCCGCCTCCATCTCCTCTAAATCTTTCAACCCTTCGGAAAGAGGCCTCCACACCTGGCAGCACCCCGGGCATCTGCCCCTAAACTCAAGAGGTGCGTGGGGTGTCTGCCACCGGCAGATGCTCTGTCGTCTCCCGAGTGTGCGGCACTGCACACAGAAAACACCCCTGACGGCAAACAGCAGGAGAGTAGCCAACCTCAATGTATTAAGTACAAAAGGGCAAAGCCGGGGTCCGGTTCTTCAGGAAAATCTAGGACCTTGTCAGAGGTTGCATGTGATTTCATTTTCAAAAGCCCTGCCAAGTTCCTAAGATGGTTAATGTTGACCAAATAAACAGGAAAAAAATGTAATTAACATTTGTCATTTAAATCATTACATACTAGATCGCCAATTAAGGTCCTTTTTAAGGTCCTTATTATAATTTTTGTTATAATTAACGATATGATTTTTTCATTGAATTCTTACGTGTGTAAGATTTATCAACAGAAATAGTTCCTGACAACTTGGCCTGGGATCAAGAGTACATTTCCTCTGGGTTTTAGGAAAAAGCCAAAGTTGCTGTAAATGGTGGCTCAAGGGAGATAGTCCATGTTCTCTGCTGATTTGAAGTAGGTCAGATTGAGAACTGAAGGCTTCCCTAAGGTTGTAATTAAGTATGAATATGGAAAAAACTGAGAACAAATAAAAAATAAACACTTTCTTTTAGAGGCTTCCATATCACAGACCTTTCATTATGTTTCCACCTCAGGCAAAACGCTTTTCTTTGAGAAAAGGATACAGTTTTACAAAAATAGATTAAAAAAAAACTGTGCAATAACTCTGTACGTAAGTCTAGACTTAGAGAAAAATTCACTCAAGCATGAACGCTATGGAGAAGTATTTAACCAGGCAGAGTCGGGGCAAAAATGGGCACAAATGCTCACTAAGCAGCCTGAACTATTATAATTTAATTCTGCAGGTCAGTCTGATATGTTTTGGGGTTTTTCCCCTTGAAAATCACATCTTTTCTTCCTCTTCCCACCCAAATCATTTACTGTTATAAAACTGGCTTAGTCAATATCTAGGCTAGCAATAAAACTTAATTACTGTGAGGCTTGGATAAACATTGGCTTGAAAACATTTCTTGGTCTATAGAGTGATAACTGAATTAAGTAGGATTATTTCTTCATTATGGTATTAAGCCCACATTACACAAGAGAAGCTAATATTTCTAACTCTTTTTAACCTATGAAATATTCTATAAGCATGTGCATGAGTCAATTTAGTATGTTTCCATCTAAAGGGCCCAGTGACGGGACTCCTTTGCAGCCATGTTTTCAGCGCAGAGTAGAACATGAAACAAGGAAGGTCCACACTGGACCCCATCCACAGGATCCACAGGTCAGGCTACCAAAGGCCGTTTCACAGGTGCTGCTACCCGCCTTTCCTTCAGCCCCTGAAGCTAAAATACTCCCCAGAGCCAGGGCACATTGGCCGTCTCATCTTCCACTGTGCTGCACGTCCCAGTGTGGGAGTCAAACTAGACCTCTCTAAACACGGAGAGCTCCTTGGAGCCTCCACTCAGGCACTGGTTCTTCCAGGAAGCTTTCCCTGACTGCCCTGTCTCTGGGCATTTCTACATCGGCACACTCACCTCATGACAAAGCTGTGTGTCTGCCTCTCTTCAAAGCCTGGGAGTACCTTGATGGTCTTTGGTCTCCTGGTCAAACTCAAGGGTGGGCACCTATTAATACTGTGTTGGATAAACAAGTGAATATGACTGAAAAGCAAAGATACACAAACCTTGCGACGTGCTAGGTCCTGGATAAAGAGACAGAAGACATACATCTGGTGACTGAGGATCTAGTCACAAACACAGGGCATGTAAAGAGAGGCAGAACAACAGAAGCCAGCATGGACTGGTGAAGGGCCAAAGCAGTGAGCTGCCAGGGTTGGAGGGGACTTGTTACAGGACAAGAGTATGGAGCAGAATCTTGCAAACAGAGCCAGAGCCCTGAAGGGAAGGCAGCCTAGAGACCAAGGGGGAGTGATGGGCCAGGCCCAGCTAGGGAGCTGAAAAGCATCACAGTTTAGTGTGCTACCGTACAGACATTAAAAGGCGGGGTTCTGATGTATCCAGACAACACTGGATCCAAAACCTGACTCCTTTACTACGTGTTCTTTGGGCACATCACTCAATATTCCTAAACCTCAGTTCTCCTATCTGCACAGTAGGTGTAAGGATAACTTCCTCAGTGGAATAACGGCAAATGTGTGAAAGCCAGGGGCATGGCGCTTACGTCTGAAAGTGTTCTTCTTGCTGTTTTTGTTATGACTCGGACACATTTAGTAGGCTGCATCCTAACTGTGATGGAGCCAAGGTTTGCAGCTGTCAATGTAGATAGAGGAGTAATGTATAATTTTAGGTCTCTTTCTCCTGTAGATTTGATTGCAAATGATAACGTATCAGCTGTAGGATTTTAAATAGCATCCCTGACATTCAAATCAGAGTACTACTAACTAGCTGGCACCATCTCCCTGCCACATCAGCTCTCTGAAGATAAGGATCCCAGCTAAGGCGGAATTCGGGGTGTCTAGGGATGGCTACCTGGTGTTCAAGCCTGTACCATTAGCCCAGTTGGTTAAAGCAAGCAAGGTCTGCCAATTAGCTTCCTCCTCTTACTTCCTATTTGCCTGTAGAGCCACTAGTAGACAAGTCAGTTCTTACTCTCGAATCGTTTTAGGTTTATTTGCTTCCTCACCCAGTTGGGCTGTGATCTCCTTTAAAGGAAGAGTATAGTTATTACACATCATTTATGGCCTCCAGAGGATCTTAGCAAAGCTCAATAATCTTTTCTCGGTTACCACTGGCTATTCATTGCCAAGGGTTCGACCCTTGATCCTCTGACACTTGACTCCGGGACACTAAGACCCTATCAGCACTACACAATTCCCCAAGAGTATGATATTTGATATTCTGTGGGCATAGTATCTCTGAGAGAAATTTAATCAGGTAAGCTAATGAGGCTACCTTGTGAAATAATTTTAAAATTATCTTGAGAGCTCTGATGGGTATGGCTTAGTTGGCTGGGCATCAACCTGCAAAGCGGAAGGTCTTGGGTTTGCTTCCCGGTCAAGGCTCGTGGTTGGGTTGCTAGTTCGGTCCCGGGTAGGGGCACATGCAAGAGGAAACCAATGGATGTTTCTCTCTCACGTCCCCTCTTTGTCCCTTTCTTCCCCTCCCTTTATAAGTAAGTAAATAAATATTTTAAATACTTTTAAGAAAACTAATTTTTAAATTTGTTGGAAAAATCTTCCGTGGGGTCCAAAATTGTCCCTAACACTCTTGGAGAAATTTAGAACAAATTCTTACATGCTCCCTCCAATAGAAGTATTTACCCTATAAATTTAGGTCCTTTTTAATTTAAAAAAATATTAAATTTAATCAATTATCCATTTAAATATCTTGAATATGTAGCTTATAATGATGAAGCTGATGTTTGTTTTGCACATTAAGCAATTTCACGTGTCAAGGGCGACCAGAGCAAGAAGAGCTGGCGGACTGGAGGTCACCTCGTCTGCTAAACCCAGGTCTCCTCAGGATTTCTGCTTCTGCTACTTGGGATGCCCTGTGTTTTGCAAAGGGAAAAAAATCGTTTCTCCCTTTATCATGTCAATGATATGATCTCCTGGTCCTCCATTCCTCTTCTCCCAGATCTGCTGTGAGCATTAATTCATTCACGCTCTGACATTTATAAAATGTTTATGACCAACCCATGCTTTACAAAGTCACGCTAGCAGCAGAGCACCTCTAAGAGTCCAGCGGGAGTTATTTTGTAGATTAACACCAGGATGAAGGTAACGTATTAGCTGAGGCACCTGGGGAAATGGTTTGTCCCTGTTGAGCCTCCTTCTCCTGTCTGTAACTGGGGGTAACGTTTCCTATCTTTCAGGGCTGCTGTGATGGGAAATACTAATAAATAACACCACCTCTCACGGTGTGCTCCACACTTAGTAGCTACTGAAGAAACTAAAGCCAGTGTAACTGTTGTATCCCAATTTGCAAAGGGTCTGTTTTGCTCTACTGCGTTAACTCTGCCCCTCCCTGTACATACTTCCTCCCCAGGACCCACCACCAGGAGCAGTGGTGCCTGTCAGCAGTCATCTCAATGACTCAGGAGGTTATTACAGGAGTTCTTAGTGCTACTTTTTACTCATTACCATCCAATAATACTTGTGAGGGCAAACCAGTCGTCCTCTTTCCATACTAACTTTCACATTTGGGGCCTGGCCCTGGGCAGAAACGCGAGAACCAAAAAGAGAACCTTAGTAATCCCTTTAAAAAAATATTTCTCATACGTTGACAAAAAAAACGAGTGTGTTTCTCAGGAGATGAATTCTACAGGCAAACACCCGTGGAACACGCCCGCACTGCACTTTGATCTCATTGGGTTTGAAAGCTCTAAAGCTGTTTGTGTTGCGTTCAAACCAAAAACAGCTTAAAAATGAAAGACTCAGAGATTTAGTCATCTCAAAATAATTATTCCAATGTAATGTGCTGAGAAACCCAGTAAAGGCCGGTCATGGCAAAGGCAAGGTTTTTGCCCCCCTTGAGAGAAAAGCCATGCTGTCCCCTTCTCCTCCCCCAAAATTATTCCATATTTCATAACTTAGAAAAATATAAATCATAACTTACAGCCAACAGTTTACTATTGGGTTCATTTAGCATCAAGCTTTCATTTTTTCCAGCATATGAGAATTTTTTAAAGAGCACTGCACTAAGATTCTTCTTTATTAACAAATCCAGCAGCAAATAATAATAATATTCTGACACAGCTCAAACACAAATTTGCCACAGTGTCATTCTAGACTGTATTTCATCAAAACAGGCAGAATCAGAATTGCGTGAGATTTTTTTTAACATGATGGATGGCCTCACTCCAAACTGCATGAACCAGAGCTCGGTTAGGGGTGTGCAGCGGTCACTATGAGCGCTGCCCATCTAACTTGCCCATCTAACTTTCCCTGTGACTCAGCCAGCCTGGTTTTAGACCTATGGCCAGGTCATTTGGTAAGTCAAATGACACTAAAAGGCGACAGTGACCGAGCAGCTGTTCTGGCAACAGAAAAGCCACGACGTTGTAGGATGTTTAGGCTGCAGCTGCGTTAACAGTGCCTGGCAGGCCCAATCCAAAGCAGAGGTCTCTGCGGGATTCTGGGCTGACAGCGTGAGTCCCACCTCCGTTAAGTTTCACCTACGCCCCTTCCAATTTCCATTTTAGAGCAGTGTTTACTTAGAAAAATAAAAAGCCATTTTTCCTAAACAAATAATTCAAGCAATTAAAGCCTCAAAATAAATATATATAAATCTCTCTAGGCCAGTGAGAATTAATGCAGAAATTAACTATAAATAAGAAAATGTTTTAGGCCATCCTTTCAGATTAGAGATCCTAAAAGTATATTGAAGAAATTCAACTCACGCCCTGGTCGGTGTGGCTCAGTGGATTGAGCCCTGGCCTGCAAACCAAAGGGTCGCCAGTTTGATTCCGAGTCTTTGGCACATGCCTGGGTTGCAGGCCAGGTTCCCCGCAGGGGGCGGCACGCACGAGGCAACCACACACTGATGTTTCTCTCTTTTTCTTTCTCCCTTCCTTCCCCTCTCTCTAAAAATAAATAAAATCTTTAATAAAAAAAAAGAATTTCAACTAATCATTAATTACAGAGTATATTATCATAGAGCAGTATCTTCTAAGAATTATAATAATAAAAATACTCTAAGCCTAGGACATTTTCTTGTGTATGATCTTTGCTTAGTTCCTCCGAAGAGTACCCACCTTTCTCACAATTGCTAGATAAGAAATACTAAGCAGTTAAAAAGAATGGCCCTGTTACATAAAACCAAATTATTATTTGGAACAAAAATTACATAAAAGTTTTGAGTGGGACAAATTTATAAAGCACAAATTCATTCTGTTCCTGTATTTAAAATACATGTGACCAGATTTCTCCAAAAAAACAAACAAAGATACACCTAAACTCTTAAAATTCTGCATAACAATTTTATGCTTTTTCATCACTGTGCCTTCCTACTTTTATTCAAAAGTATCTTTTCAGTATTCAGGACTTTTGGTTTTCTTTTGTTTGGGTTATAAGCGTGTTCATTTTGGTCTCAGTTTCTGCCTGTCCTTTACCCGGGATTATTAGGACCAGCCAAGATCGTGCCCTTCAAACTCCCCACCCCGCACTGTCCACATCCCCTGCAAAACCCAACGGGCTTACTAAGCTCAAGGGCTCGAGGGCCAAAGGGCTTTAGAGATCCCGACCAGAAGAGGCTCACTTCGGAGATCCTCTCTGCAACGTCCCCACCAGTATGAAGGCCCTGCTCTTCGCACACCCCAAGTCAGGGTCACCGACCCGGGGATGCAGCCCTCCCCTTATCCAAACATCAGTGGGTCCAGAATGTCTAACTTGTGTCCAGACCAGCTGTGTGAAGTGGAACAAAGCACAGCGTCTTTGAGTCTGAGCTTTTCTAAGAAACTTCCTGGAGGAAGCTCAGTAACTTCTTTCTGAAAGGAATGATGATTTTAAAGATCATACAAATGACAGAATTCTTCCTAATTACTTAAATGGCAGTAACTGCAATAAAGTATTTGCCCAGAATATCTTTGGTCTGGAGGATCTTAGCTAACAGGTGAGGTCTGCGTTTGAAAGGCATAGGCCGTAATTCTTTCCCATTATGCAATAAGGATTTTCAGCTCCTGAGCAGTCGCTCTGCATCCTGTCCCCTCAGGCACACACCCTGGCCCCTCACTCCTCAGTCCCCTGCTGAACAGTGTCTGCTACTGGGAGCCTGGCTTGGCACTTCCTGAGCTGTCACCAAGGGTCCACTGTTCTCCCAAAATCATTGCCAAAGTCAGTCTTCCCTCCTTATCTGTTCCTCTGCAGTATTTATCACTGCTGCCCACTCGAATCTTGTAAAAATTCTCTCTTCTCTGCCCCAGTGACAACACATGTCTGAATCTCACTTGGCGTTTTCTGACCACTCTTTTGTCATTCTTGGCTGCTACTCCCTGCCCACTGTTAAAAATATACATTCTTTGACTCTGTTAGCTTCACAAGAAAAAGCTTAAACCGGAGCATTCCTAATTCACTGTGTGGCAGTAGACAACCCACAACCCTCTCTGAGCTCCGTTTGTCCCTGAGAAAGGGAAGTGGGTAGATGACGTTCTGAAACGTCCCTCGGAGCTCTGCAGTCCTGTGCTAGTCTGTCCTCATTCATCCTTGCATTCTTCTGTCAGTACACAGCTTCAGAGAGCCAGCGCAGGTCTGGGGTGGAGCTCAGACCACCAGGAAACCATCACTCGCACTGTGGGAAGGAACCTTAAACGTCACCTAGTCTGGAACTTTCATTTTATTACAGGAAACCTAGGTCCACACCGGGTACGCCATTACCTCACCGTAGATGGAAAAGAAGGAAGTTTTCTGAGCTCTCTCTTGCTGCAAAATCGAAGCTCACATTATCTTCCAAACCTGGTTGAAGTACAAAATAGTATCAGGGTAAAATGTGATATAGAAGGTTTGAACTGATGTAGATCACTTTAGAGCCTTTTTACCCCCTTTAAAAGAATAAATCTTATGTTCTGGCCAGGCAGCTGTTAGTTAGAGCATCATCCTGGTACACCAAGGTTGTGGGTTCAATTCCTGGTCAGGGCACATACAAGAATCGACCAACGAGTGCGTAAATAATCGAAACAACAAACTGATGTTTCTCTCCCTTGCTCTCCTTCTCTCTGAAATCAATCAATCAATCAGTCAGTCAAATAAACTCTCTACTAGAACTCCAAGAACTCTAGAGATATATTTGCTATAGTGGGTGCTTTACACAAAGTAGAGCAATCTGATCACATAACATTGTAGATTTATGTTTTTAAACAACCAAATAAAACAGAACATCAAGTCAGAAAATACATATACTTACATTGATTCAAATGTCCAAAGCACAATACAGTACTATCTATTTAGTAGTTCACATGAATTAAGATTTACATACACACAAGCATGTAAACAAATATTAGTTACTAGGACAAAGACTTAAGAAGTTACTTAGACATTTTGGCATTGACACCTACATATTTATGGCAACAAATAATGATGGCTTTCAACTTTCAGTAAGACCTTTTGTTCAAGGATAGGAAATTTACAGAAGGGGAAGAAGACAGGGAAGAATAAAGGTACACAAATGTACCTTTATTGCACTCGTTACCTAGTATCACACAGGATGTGACAGTACCCAGTACCTTTTATCAGTGGAGTCTGCTCACTCTGGGCTGAAGTGATGAATTTAGCTGAATTATGCCCAAATATACTTTCATTTTGTGCTTCATAAAGTATGGCTGTTTGGAACAGGACACTAAAACTTTTCTTTAAAATAACTCAACTGTGGTCCTAATGAGTTAGTAAAGCCTCTTTTTAAAGAACAATAATACACATAAAGTTTATTTTTTCTTTCAAGAATCCTGAATGAAAGGACAACGTCAGTCCAATCACCCCCAGGGCAGCTTGGAAGTGATCAAAGGCGCTAAAAGACTAAGATAGCATTATCTAGAATCTAAAGTTTGGGAAACAATGCCATCTTTCTAGACACATTGAGGAACCAAAGTGCTTTACCAGATTCCTATCAACCATTTTTTAAAAAAAGACCATTTGGTTGTATTTCAAAAACCAAACACAATTTCAGTCCTGCTGTTTATTTTGCAGACCACACAGAAAGTTAAAGATGGAGAGATTAATTTACTACATCGTACAAGTGTAGGCGCAACATTAAGTGGACGCCACGAAGGGAGTGTCCGAAAACACCGAATTGACTGAATCCGAGTCAGATTTCACCCGCGGGGACTTTAAGATGCCCTCGGCGATAGCCGTTTCACCGGGGAAGAGCCTGACTTTCCCGTTCTGCCCCGCCGCGGTGTCCTTCAGGGGCTCCAAAAACACCACTCTTTTCCCCACGCCTGCCTTCCGTTCCTCGGCCGGGCCATCCCCAGCCAGGCCAGGACTGAGAATAGATGAGTGGGCATTGCTTTGGTTCAGCATACTTTTTTGTCTCTTGGCTTTACACCTGCAGGGACACGGCGTCAGATACAGGTACAAAAGTACCAAAACGATACTGGCCACACAGGCCGCAAGCGTGGTAAAAGCTGTGTTAAATGCCTCGTGGGCATGGGATCTGTTTACGGTGAAATTGCTCACGTTTACTGTGACCAGCACAGTTTCGTTTAGCAGGCGCTGCCTGTTCATTGCGATACAGGAATACACTCCAGCATCCTCAAAACGAGGGCTTTCTATAACCAGGCTTCCATTGTGAAACACGTGAAAGTTTTCCACCTCTTCGTCAGGTTCTAGCAGCCTGTTATCGGGACGCACCCACATGAAATCCGTATTCGAACTACCAGTCTTGCCGTCACAGGGAACAATCAGCCTTTCTCCCACTTGAGCCTCATGGATGAGGCCAAGTGCACGGAAGGAGCCATTGATGATGCTGTCAGAGCAATTCATAAAGCTCTCCTGGACCAGCGGCACCTGATGGGAACGCCCAGAGTCAGACCACATGCGGCAGGTATAATCATTCTTAAAATCCATCACGGAGCTAAAGTGCCTGCGATACCAGAAGATCAGCAATGAGTAAAGGGAACAGTCACAGATAAACGGGTTTCCATGAAGGTAGATGCCTCTCAGCTGCTTTCCTGGCACCAAGTTTATATGTTGCATTGGCAGGAAGGGGATCCGGTTATAAGAAACATCTAGAAACATCAGTTCTGCCAGTTTGAACCTCCCGACATACAAATCCATGGGGAACTTCGTGAGAAAGTTTCCACTTAAGTAGAGTTTCTGCAGCTGGGAAAGCCCTCCAAACGCTGACGGATCAAGGTAGGAGATGCGATTGTTGTACAGCAAGAGCACTTCCAGACCCTTCAACTCTTGGAACACTGCACTTTTCAGAGTCTTCAGCTTATTGGAGGATAAGTCAAGACACTTCAAATTTGGAGTTGTGGAAAAACTGCCCATGGAAATGCTGGTGATGTTGTTATGGCGAATAATAAGGGTGTTCAGCTTTCCAAACGACACTGGAATCCACTCCGAATCCAGAAGCCCAATTCTGTTATAACTCAGATCCAGTCTCTTAATCAGTTTGAAAAGGTTCCCAGGCACCTTGGACAGGTTTTTGTTGGTGCAGCTGACGACGTCGGTGGCACAGATGCAAGCGGCAGGGCACCCCCCGGAGGCGCCGGGGCCCACGGCCGCCGTGACCGCCAGCAGGCACAGCAGTCCCCTGCAGCCGGGCCTCCCAACTCCAGGACGGCTGGGCAGCGAGCGTAAACGCAAAGACATTATGGTCGCCTCTCTCAGGCTCTCCCAGGCGTCTCCGCCACCAGCTCAGCCTCCCACCGGGGAATCTGGTAAACAATCAGTATTTAAAGAGGGGATGGGGAAAAAAAAAAAAAAGCAAAGTTAACTACCACCAATTAACCCTTGAGAGTCGCATCTTTCTTTCTAGTAACTTTGAAAATGGAGGTTTAATTTCACACTGGGGAGCCTGCGTTGCTTTTTTACTGTTAAGTGCAATTTTTCCTGGGTTACTCCCGCTGACGGGCATTTACAGCCACACCATCTATGAATACAACCGTCTCAACATCAGGAATACAATATTTTTTTAGGTGCATCCTGCTTTTTTTTTTTTTAAACTCCCTCCAACAGACGCGAAAATACACAAACGCATGCTATAAACAATTCAACGGAAATACTTAGCAAGCCACCCGTCCAGAACTCCACTCACAGGGCTGCGAAGCCTCAGCACGGACTCGGGACGGACTGCCGACCGTGATGACTCCTGAAGGTCTGCGCGTCTGTCTGTCTGTCACTCTCGCATCTCCCGAGTTCCTTTCCCTCTTGCTCCCGGCGGGCGGCAGCCTCTCGCTGGCTCTCAACTTTGGGAGTTTTAAGGAGCCGCAGCGGCAGCAGCAACCCCGGGCGCAGCAAACGTCTCCGCCGGCTCCGGTGAGTTCTCCCGGGCTCTGGTCATCGCCCAGGGAAGGTTCCGTCTCGGCTCTCTGGCCGTCTGGTGCCCGCGCGCCCGGGGCCCAGGTCCCCGAGCCCGGTCCGAGGGGCGGGGGCGCCGGCAGCCGGAGGGACCCGGCTCCGCCTCTCCGCGCTCCGGCGGCTGCTGGGCGCTGGGTTCCCGCGCGCCGCCACCCGGGCTTTATCCCCGCGCGCAGCGGGTCGGGTGCGGAGCGGGAGGGCTGGGCCCGCCCCTGAGCGCCCTCCGCCCCCCCCCCCACCTGCGGGAACCCGCTCCGGGGCCGAGGGCAGGAGCGGGTGGGACAAGTGGAGGGGGCACCGCCGTGCGGGAAGGGGCCACAGCACAGCCAATCGGAGCGGCAGCCTCCCGCCCTCGGTCCTGCCCGGACGTCGGAGAGCGGGCGCACGGGTGGGCGCGCCGGGCGGGGGTCCACACGGAGGCCGGGGCTCGAGTCCCCCGGTTGGGGACGCGTTCACCCGCTCCCGCCAATTGCGTCCGTTTGTCCACACGGAGGCCAGGGCTCGAGTCCCCCGGGTGGGGACGCGTTCACCCGCTCCCGCCAATTGCGTCCGTTTGTTTAATCCAGAACCCGGCGAAGGTGGGGCCTTGGAAGATTAAGGGGGACACACCCAGCCCGAGAGGGAGAGGTCGCACCCCGAGAGAGCCTGGTTGGTCGCGGCCGCCAGGCCCGCTGCACCCCCCGACCGCTTGAGTCTTCCTTTGGGCCAGGGCCGGGCAGGTTTTCACGGCGCTAAGTGCAGTGGGTTTAAAGGTTTACAAAATAAACACTGAAGCAGCCTTCCGTCTCCGCCCACATTTGGGGAGGTGGGGGGGCAGGGAGAGCGGGCGCGCTCCGCGTGGTGCAACGGGGACCGCTGCTGGGGGGCCTGGGACGGCGCTGTGGGGGGGCCACCGACCTTCCCGGAAAAGTTCTACCCCTTTCCTCACTCGGGAGGCGGCCTCAGGGGTGGCGGCCAGTTCGCGAAGCAGGAGCAGCGGAAAGAAGGTCTGGAGCCCACCTCCTGGCTGGAATGCAAAGATAAGGGCGTTAAGCTTTAAAAACATCCGGCTCTTGCTGGACCAGGACTGATGCCAGAGTCCCTGCTCCGAGACTCCTCGTCCCTGCCGGAGTCGCAGGGGGCCTGGGCCGCCCGGTTGGAGCGGCTCCGGCGGGCAGGCAAGGAA
Source organism: Artibeus jamaicensis (assembly GCF_021234435.1). Taxonomy (NCBI): domain Eukaryota; kingdom Metazoa; phylum Chordata; class Mammalia; order Chiroptera; family Phyllostomidae; genus Artibeus; species Artibeus jamaicensis. Next base: position 46,890,983 of record NW_026521486.1, read on the forward strand.
AGGTGCAAGCCCCGGCAGACCAAAAAAAAGTAGACATAGGAGGTGGAAGGCGTGGGATCGATGGACGTTTAGATTAAAAATCCATTTTTGTGTGATTCCAAGGTGGTTTTTAACGATGGAATTTGACTGTGCCAAACGGCCTGTTTGCCTATTTTATCCGGATTAAAAAATAAATAAATTACTATCTTGACAAGAGATACTAAACAAATCGAAAGAGATGGGAAGACTGCAAACAGGACCAATTGATAGAACAATTGTGAGCAGGGCGTATAACTTGCAATATTACTTAATGTAGAGTAAAAGATGGTGGCGACCATCAATACCCCTCCCCCCACACACACACACACACACAACTGCATTTAAGGCGAATTGGTTCCTACACTGTCCGTGAACGGATTCCCGCGGGAGCCCCGGTCTCCAGGCCCATATTTTAAAGGGAATTGTGTGCACTATTAACTTAGCCTGTTTGTGTAGTTAATCTGGAATAGCACTGGTAAATCAAGGTTTTTCAGGTGAGAACAGCTTGGTTCAAATGAGTTTCAGTTTCATGAAAGTTGAACGTTACCCTAAAAGGATTTCGTACAGCCTGAAATACTTCCTCCTTGGGGGCTCCCAGGGGCAAAGCAGAGGCTGAGGTTTTTGTAAGCCCAGGAAGGAAGACAACCTTCCTGTGGGTCTCGGAAAACTGGGTCTCTAAGCTTCGTTTTTACAGTTAGAATGGTTAATAGAGAAATAGAATTGAAGAGTTTTACTCAGAGGGATAATTTTTAAATGACTAATCATTTTTTGCAGTGTTTTACCAAGTAGCTATCATCCTATTCAAAGGAGACCCTGAAGGTGGACGAAAGGCCTGTATTTAATACAAAACTAGTCTAAGAAGAATAAGTGACTTTCAAAATGGAAACAGGTCCTGCTATTATAGCTGCAGGCACATCACAAAAATATCACGCAAAGATTATGCAGTATAAATAAATTACATACACTCCAAATCCACAGACAACTTTATTTCTGTATTTAAATACCTGATTTTGGATTCTGCACATTTGTCAAGGAGAATGGAGTCGTGAAAGGGATGGGTTCACCAAGCTTGGAAAAGAGAAAGTGCAGAGTTAACCTTAGTAATAGTATAAGGTGTCACCTTATTTTGTGGAGGGTAATTTTTTGTCTTTCTAGCATCCCTTCACCTTCCTTACGTGGCCCACTGCCAACTAGAAGGCGAATTCCAAAAGGGCAGAAACGTTGAATTACTCACTGCTCTTTTCTAAGCTCCTACAACCCTGCTTGACAATTACTTGGCATTCGAAACTTTTGATGAATGAACTTATAAACGGAGAACGTATTCAGGGCTAACCCCACCTGAGTCTGCTGGTTGCCGTCCTGCCTGCTGCACACCAAATGTTCGTGTGAACACCGGTGGGGAGAGGGGAGAGAGGAGCCCCACCAACATTATTTGAGTCCTGTATCCCGCAGTCCTGGAGGTCACTGCACTTGAGACTTCCTTTTTAATTACATTCTCCACCCCCTCCCTTTGTTTGGCTTCCATGTAAATAGGCATTGGGCCATAATGATGTGCCAGAGACTGAGCTCTGTGTTTTACCGGCATTATTTCATTTACTGCTCACCATAACACCGTGACATTGTATAATTCTATCACCCGGATGGCAACAGTGCTCCAGATTATTTGAAATGGAATGAGACTAATTTAGCTTGAGGCTCCGTTTGAAGGACTTAGATGAAGCAGAAGAAAGACGTCTCTGACAGGGTGGTTGCAGCCTGGAATGCAGTGCCGAGACAGATGGTTGAGTTGCCTTCTCAGGAGTTTAAAATAGGACAGATAGATATTCCTCTGGCCTTTCCCACATGGCACAATCTATTGATATTTTTTCAAAGATTGTATTAATTTTTAGAGAGAGGGGAAGGGAAGGAGAAAGGGAGAGAAACACTGAGAAACAGAGAATCATCAATCAGTTGCCTTTCCTATGCGCCCTGTCCATGGACAGAACTCACAGCCCAGGCCTGTGACCTGAGCCGGAATCGAACCGGGAGCCTCTCACTTTGGGGGACCGTGCCCAACCAACTGAGCCACATCGGTCAGGGCAATCTTTTGATATTTTTGACTATTTAGTAATGACTCCAACAGACAGTAGAAAGTGGGTTGACATCTGACATGATTCTGAATCATGGGTGCTGAGTTTGGAAGTAATACCTACCTGGGGGCAGGGTATTTGAGTAGATGAAATCTCTGGGTTCTTCTGGCCCTCTTATTTCCAAAATTTCTTAGGTTGCAATCAAAATGTTAAGAAGTTAGAGATCTGAGACAAGAAATGGTTGCATCACTAGCTTGATAATTTGGAGTCATTTTTACTACTAATGAACATTTTAATAGCATTTTATGTCCTGTGAAGGGTCTCATATGCCTTATCTCATGTGATTATAGCTATAGCCTGTGCCTGTCACCAGGGGTAGCTGGGACACCAGCAGATGCTGAATGTTGCCTCCTTTTCAACCTGGGGGCACATCGGAGTTCTTCAGAGGCAGAGCTCACTGGGGCCTCCGCTCTGCAGGAGACCGACTGCTCCCTAGAGCTCTCTGTCCAGGCGTCCTCGTCCTGGCGTGGCGCTGTTGGCAGGGTTTTTACAATGTGACAGGAGCCTTGGCCCATAGGAAACACACACCTTTGCCCCCTCTGCTCCTGCAAAAGCCCCTTCTTCTTTTGGCCTGCCTCAGTGATTTTTTAGTTGCCCAAGATGTGTGGTAGAACCATCTCTTGACCGGTAGTGTGTTTCTCACTGTACAGAGATGAGCCCCAACCCCTGTGCTCTCTGAACTCCAGGAGGCATGTGGTTTCATTCTCTGGAAGCTCCCTAGACTAGAAATGGAAGGGGTGGGGGTGGGGTGGGGATGGGGTAGAGGACTTCATTGATAGGCTGTTTTTCAAAAAAACTTTACCCCAATAAATTCAATAAAAAGGAAAAGTAAATAAATAATAAAAAAGCATTTCGTTGAGATAAAATTCACCATTTGATCACTTAAAAGTATACTATTCAGTGATTTTAATGTACTCACCTTATTGTGCAATAATTCTAATTCCAGAATAATTTCATCACCCCCCAGAGAAGCCCTGTACTCATTAAGCAATCACTCCCACCCGCCACTCCCAGCCCCTGGCAACCGCGGACCCACTTTCTGTCACTATGGATCTGCCTATTCTGGACATTTCACGTAAATGGAGTCATATAGTACGTGGCCTTTGTGCTAGCTTCTTTCACTTGGCATAACATTTTCAAGGTCTGGATGGGGTTCTTTGGCCACGGGTTGTACAGCCAGTCGAGATCATCCCTTTGAAAGTCCCTCGTATTTGGTTTAGCTACACTTGAGCTTAGAATGTGGGGCATCTGCCCTGTCGTAGTCAGTCTTGGCCCAGAGTCCCATTTACCCAGAGCCTTCAATTTTGAGAGCATTAAACCCCCGCGTGGTTACAGAAACCCAGCACCTTTATGAGATGAGGAGATCTAAGTTCTAGTCTTGGTTTAAAAAACGCTTTAATCTCTCCATAAACCCCAACAAACAATTAAGAACATAACAATGAACAATTTCTTAAGTTCCCTTCAATGTCAAAAAGTTCACCTGATTTCCTGGTGACCGTGGGCCCTGGGAGCACACAGTGCTGGAGCAGGTACCAGCAGTCAGGGCAGGGCCGGTTTCACTCCTCAGCCGGTCCCTCAGTGCTGCCCTGGGGGGTCCCGCTCCTCCTCCTCCCTGGGAATGGCCTGGGTCCGGCTGCGGCTTTGGGAAGAGTGGCTTAGGGCAAGTTGTCTACAGCTGAGTTATCACTCTATAGTATAGTATGGTATAGTATCAGCTATATCTCTCTAGTTGAGATATCTACTAAATATTTGATTGTGATGGAGTAGTACACATTCACTGCAGCATTATTTCTAACCAAAAAAAAAAATCTTACACATTTAATGTGCCACAGGGATGTGAGTGAATAAATTAGTGTACATCCATCTGGTGTCGTACTCTATTGTCATTGAAAATAACGTGTCAGAGAAATATCTGGTCACAGAGATAAAAGTTACAAATGGCCACTATTTCAACTATTATAAAAGGAAATATACCAAGGTCTGTCCAGCAAAAGTCCAGCCATTATTAATATAATGAGAATGGTTTGTGCGACGTCAGTGTAACCTGACAGCCAAGGAGACTGGACTGGAATGTGCACATGTGGACAATGACGACTTCACTGTACTAGTCAGTGGGGGTGGTAGATGCTGTTGAGTGAGCATGTGTGCTGTGTGGCTGGAGCATTCAAAATGACTGAGCAAGTAGAGCAACAAATCTGCATCAGATTTTGCAAAAATTTTGTGTTAAACTTGAACATTCCCACAGAAACTATTTGGATGATTCAGAAGGCCACAGCTGTGGGCAACTGGTGATTGGCAGCTTCATCATGAGAATGTGCCCACTCATGCATCACATCTCATGCAGTTTTTGGTGAAATTTCAAATCACTCGGGTGACTCAGCCCCACTACAGTCCAGATTGGGTGCCCTGCGACTTCTGGCTTTTTCCAAAACTAAAATCACCTTTGAAAGGGAAGAGATTTCAGACCATCAATGAGATTTAGGAAAATACAACAGGGCAGCTGGTGGTAACTGGGAGAACTGTGTGAGGTCCCAAGGTGCCTACTTTGAAGGGGACTGAGGTGTCATTGTCCTGTGTACAATGTTTCTTGTATCTTGTATCTCCTTCAATAAATGTCTCTATTTTTCATATGACATGGCTGCATGCCTTCTAGATAGACCTCATTATATATGTGCATAGAAGATCATCTGAAAGAGTACATACCTACATTGTATCAGTGCTTTAAAATGTTTCTTCTCTATGTTTATATGTATTTTCTATTTTCTACAATACTTTCGTGGTAAGAAAAAGCACATGAGAACTTAAGAGTTGTTTAAAGTGGCCTATGACCAAGTCCTGCGCAACACTGTTTCGGCTCTATTGTGATTCCCGCTCACTCGCTATCGGCAGCTGTAGTTTCAGAGGGCAAAAGCCTCTTCCGGCTTCTCAGGCAGGCAGTAACTCTGGTTTCCCCTGGTCGGAGATACTGTGATTGCTGTGCCGTCTTCGCAACAGTCATTTGTTTGGCAAATATTTACTGAACACGTACTGTGTGCCGGGCGCTGTTCTTCAGGCTGAGAATCATGGGTGCACACAGTGCTCCACTAGCCGCACAAGTCTTACTAGTGGCCCGTTGTCCACATTCCCAGGCGTGGAACTCGGCGTCCTTGGTTGGGATCCGCTCCCAGCCTCTGCGAACTCTCCCCCACAACCAGCGTTAGACGAACCCCTGTAGCACGGTCCCTGTCCCACACCACCAAAAACAAAAATTAAAAAACTGAAAGCCTTTTTTTTCTAATCCTAAAAATCCTGTTTGCTGTAGGAAAATTGGGTGATACAGAACAAAATGTAAAGAACCAGACAATGCCATTCATCTTACAGATAAGTCACATTTTCTTTTCTGCTCAAAGAATAAAATCATGGCAGTGAGGAACCTGAGACGTTTGCAAAAGGACGATTTTCTCTGTCATAATTATGTAATGAGAGAAACAAGCAGACCTTTTCTGTTTTAAATGCTCTGAAATCCTCAGCCTTCAGAGTGAAATAAGCAGAAGAAAATTTGCTTTATAAAACCCAGCCTGTCAGAGCCATGCCTCTAACATTACAGTAGCTTCTTGAGATTTTGGTCATAGATGGTAAGCACTCTAATTCCAGTTTTCTCATCATTAGCCTGAAGGGAGCTTCTAATTGAATTCCTAAATGCTATTATATCTCTCAAAACTGAGGCTAATTTTATCTTCTGATAAATACAGAGAATATTTAACAAAACCAGCTTAGAGAACTATATGCAGCATTCAGACTCCAACTTTAAGTCCTTAAAAATAATATGCTTTCCTGTAACAGTCATTAATTTAAAATAACTTTGTAAAGGTGGTATGTGATTATTCAAAGGAACATCTGATTTGAAACCATCATTAATTACTAGCCAACGTTAACATGAAATAAAATACAATTGAAAGAAGAAATAATAACCCAAGGATATGCCAGCACCGTTGCAAATACTTATTCGGTTATTTTCAGCGAACGCAGTCCTGTGGTAGATGTTCCATGTGTAGTTTGCTCTGCGGCCCTGACCTTTCTTCCTGTTTGTGATAGTGAAAAGAAACGTCGCGTTCACACAGGGGGAGGCAGGGGACCTCTGCACAGATCCAGGAAAGTGGACTTGGAAACGAGACCCCACGTTTATTGCATTCTCACTACACACCAGCCTTCTTATTTAATTCTTTTTTAAAAAAGATTGTATTTACTTTTAGAGACGGAGAAAGGAAGGAGAAAGAGAGGGAGAGAAATGTGATGTGCGAGAGAAACAGCAATCGGTTGCCTCTCTCAGGTCCGCAGCTGGGAACATGGCCTGCAACCCAGGCATGGGCCCTGACTGAGAATTGAACCAGCACTTTCTCCGTCCACAGGCCAGAGCTCAATCCACTGAGCCACAACAGCCAGGGCATCATTTAATTCTTACAAGGGTTCAAAGAAAAGGCCATGAACAACCCCGTTCTTCTAATGAGGGTGGTGGGGCTTAGTTGTTTTCTTTAACTTGCCCAAGATTAGAGGTAGAACCAGATCTCTTACGGAAGTGCATCTCACTCTGATCTCATACCAAATGATTAGCTCTAATGCTCCCCATTAGGGAGAAGTAGGGTCAGCCATAATTTAAATTCCATTCAGCAAATACTGTTAGTCCTGGCCACACTCCCAGAGCCGTGATGGGGTTGCTCTCCCTTAGGAATTTGTAGTCTCATTTGAAATAATTATAGGATATATAACCAAGAACCATAATATTTGCAACAGAAAATATACCTTGGGTATTTAAAAATTCCAACACAAGGAGAAGCTCAGCTCAAACTGATTTCTTGTTGACCAAGAATCTAATTCAACAAAGTGAATTGTTGCAAATAAAAATATAACCTGGGAGAAACTGTTTGAATGGTCAGGGATGAAATTAAGTCTCAGAATTAAGTAACAATGATATGAACCCTCTGGCTCATTTTATCCATGGCACTCACAATAAAGAACTGTAAGGAAGAAAAAGAACTGTGAAAAAGGAAAGTAGTATTTCTTTCCTGGCACATACAAAATATCTGAAACATCCTCTAATTATATGCCAAGTGGCAATGTATTTTTTTTAAAAAGCATTGAATAAATAGTCAAACCTTTGGGTCCTGGTGCCAGAACCTTCGTTTATTAACTGTATGTATGATTTGGGGGAAGTGGCCTGGTGTTTCAGATCACCGGCTTCCCCGTGTGTAAAATGGAGACACAGCACCAGTGTACGCGCAGTTTCATTTCACCATGCAAACTGAGATGACCGCGTGGAAAGTGCTCGGGGAACTGTAAAGCTGTAAAAGAGTATGACAGTGAGTCCCCATCGCATGTTATTCATCTTTATTGCCCTGTGCCTTGGACTTGATCTCACACAGCACAGATGTTTAACAAATGTTTGTTGAACCTAATGGAACTGAAGCTCAGTTTATGTACAGAATAAACAGAGCTGGAGAAGTGTCTCCACAGTGTGTGTACTAATTATGTGGCTCCCCTGAGCCCCGCTGTACCGTGGTACAGCAGGTCCACCATCCTCGTTTGGAGGGCCTGCTGTTGCCTCCGTCCTGCCTTGCTCTCCATGGTGCTCTCTCAGCTGCTGCGGGCTGGGGTGAGACACCCGTCTCCACGCCTGGGCTTCTCAGTGCCTCTCCTTCAAGCTGGCAGGTTGTGGAGAACATCCTGGGTAGAGACCTTTAGTTAGGGGTGATGACTGACAACCTCAATATACACTGGACAGTACCCAAAAGGGGTTTGAAACACAGGGAAAGACAAAATAAAATAATAATAATACCACCACCGACTCTCCAGAGAACAGATTTGACACACTGCCATTTGCTTCTCGCATTGTGACAAAATGCCTGGAAGGAAACCCAGGAAGGTTTCTTTGGAAGCTGTTGTGCAGACGAGGTCAGGCCTGCAACTCTAACCAAGTTGCTCTAGGATGAGTCTGCTCATCGCCATTTTTCTCCGTACAGAGAATGATGATGGTAAGAAACAGCAGGATGATGGCAAGAAAATGTGCTGCTCTGGCAGTTGTCCACATTCATCTTAGAGCAGAATTTTTCATTGACTCAATCATATTTATTAAAACAATTGGACATCTAAATTCCTGTTTTCTACATTCCCTTTGCTGGGAAGGCACTGACCATCTTAGATCTATCTTCGCTGCAGAATATGCGTTGACCCAGTGAGTATCAACACGTGTTTGTCTGTGTGTAGGTGATGTCTGGGGTCAAGCTGAGTGGTGGGCTGTCCAGACAGGGTCACCTCGATAACATCAACGCAGCCCAGCTCAGCAGGCCCAGAATCTTGCTGTTTTGGGTGTTCCAGAGTTAGCTCAATACATGTAGAATGATTCTCATTTAAACCTAAAGATTACATACTTGTCAATTTAAAGCAAAAATCAAGTGGATCGGAACTCACTATCGACCCAGTCATATTCTCTGCCTATCAGAAAGCTTTGGGAAGCTGAGTGTATAATCATAAATGTTTGGTGAGTGCGAAATACTAGGGAAGAGTACATAGTTTGCTTAGTTTCATGTTTAGTGGCATCAAGCATGACAAATCCATTGTCACAAAAGGGGCTGGTTGGACGTGGCACTGTATTCCCCAGGTGGAAGCTACCAAGCAGTTATTCAGGGAGATTTTAAATTGTGCAAGGCATACAGTAACATCATGAGTCTGCCTCAGTTAGAAAATTACTCTATTAAAGGCAATCTCTCCCTCTTCCTTCACCGGTGCCATAGTGGAAATGCAAAGGCAGAACAACATTACAAATAAGGTGGAACAGCGATCATGCAGAAGAGGGGCAGACGGACAGAGAGCACAGAACTCCTACTGGAAGGAGATATTGGAGCTGCAGAGCTGCCTGGAGAGAAAAGCCAGTCCTGAGGAGCAGGCGTTTTGTAGAACCTCTATAAAGCATAATGATAAACGTGTATACAGAAAGTGAACTGAGCCCTGGCCAGTTGGATGGAGTGCTGTTTCATGCACCAAGATGTTATGGGTTCGATTCCTGGACAGGGCACATAGCTCAGTTGCAGGTTCAGTCCCCTTTGGGACACGTACAGGAGGCAACCAATCAATGTCTCTCTCTCTCCCTCTCTGTCTCAAATCAATATACACATCCTCAGGTGAGGATTTTTTAAAAATTTTTAAAGAAAGTAGTCTGAATAGTTACATAAGCAGAAATTGAGTTCTGTCCAGGTATTCTGATTAAAAAATATTCCAGCAAAGGCAGTTATGAGACAGAAACCATGTAATGAAAGAGGATGAGCGGAGAAAGGGCAGCGTCGCCCAGGGGGGAACAGAACACCTACCAGCGCTTGGAAGGCCTGCCCGCCCTTCCGGTCCCTCACCCCCCCACCCCCCACCCCGTGGTAACCGCGCTCCAGCCTCCCGCGGCACAGATCGGCTCTGCCTGTATTGACACTTTCTGTAAATACAATGGATGCTCTGGGTGTCGGGGCCTGTGGCTCAGCTTTGTGTTTGAGAGATTCATCTGTGTTTTCGTGTGTAGTTGTAGCTCACTCTCGCTGCTGTATAGCATTTCCCCGGGTGACTAAATAAATCACAGCGCAGTCATTTTACTGTTGATGATCATGCGGATAGTTTCCAATTTGTGTCTATTACAAGTGCTGTGGCTAATACCTGTCTTTTGAAGAAGAACACATTCCCCATTTCCACGGGGGATGTAGCTAGGAACATATTTGCTGGGTCACAGTTTACACACACATTCAACATCAGTGGTAACTGCCCATTTTCTGCAGTGGTCATATCAGTTTATCCTCCTATAAGAGAATTTCTATTCCTCCACTTCCTTGTCAGCACCTAACGTTTTCCATCTTTTCTCTTAAGAATTTTGGTGGAGCCCTGGCTGGTGTGGCTCAGTGGATCGAGTGTGGGCTGAGAACCAAAGGGTCACCAGTTCGATTCCCAGTCAAGGCACATGCCTGGGTTGCAGGCCAGGTCCCCAGTAGGGGGTGCACAAGAGGCAACCACACATTGATATCTCTTTCTCTCTTTCTCCTTGCCTTCCCCTCCCTCGAAAAATAAATAAATAAAATATTTTTAAAAATAAAAATAAAAAAGACAATTTTGGTGGATGGGGGTGGTAGTCCATGGTGCTTCTGATTTACATCTTACACTTAATGACAACAGTGGCCGCCCCACCCCCACCCACAGTTTTGCTTTTACAAGTGTCAGTCCACCTGCTGTCCACCAGGGTCAGAAAATACTGAATGGAAGATTTCAGGAATGATCCATCAATTCTGAATCGCCTGCCATTCTGAGTCGCGGGGCTCCATCCCACCCCTGTCGGCTCACCTCTCCGTCAGGCCCCGGGCCTCCTCCTCACTCAGCAGCCGTCTGCCCGATCCGTTCCTCCGCCCCGAGCTTGTGCTCAGGTAGCCCTGGTTTTCCGTAATGCTGACCCTGGCATTGACGCATAGAGACGCGCGCCAAAGGGAAGCCGTAAAGTGTTTTCCTACAGTGAAAAGTTGAACGTTCTAGACTCAATAAGAAGGGAAAAAAATCATGTACTGAGGTTGCTAAGTTCTATGGCAAGAAGGAGTCTTCTCTCTGAAACCGTCAAGAAAGAAAAAACTTCTTGCTGGTTTTGTTGTTGCACCTTGACCTGCAGGAGTTACAGCCACAGTGCGTGATAAGTGCTTAATTAAAATGGAAGGTGGTAAGTTTGCGGGTGGGAGACATAAACAGAAAATGTGTATATACTATGAATGCGTACGGGGTTCAGTACTATCCATGGTTTCAGGTGTCCACTGGGGGACTTGGAACGTATCCCCCGCAGGTAAGGGAGGACTATTGTAATAAACTGGGGCAATTTCATGTTTATTGGCTGTTTACATATCCTCGTTTACGAATCTTCTGCCCATTTTGCTGTTGGCCTGTCTTTTTTTTCTTATTGATGTGTAGGACTTTATATTCAAATTTGTTTTTTATCATACATTATGTATAAATACACACACATAATATATATGATATATATAGATCACTTAGTTATACAATATCTAATCACTGGGTTATATACTTGAAACTAATACAATATTCTAGTCAACTGTAGGTTAAAAAATAAAAAATAATTTAAAAATATACATGTAATATTTTATTCCACCCTGTGGTTGCCTTTTTACTTACTTTTGGTGAACAGAAGTTCTTAGTTTTAATATAGTCAAGTTTATCACATTTTCCTTTTATGTTTTTTGTTTCATATTTATTTTTAAAAAGCACTGCTCACTCCAGGGGCATAACAATGTTTTCCTGTGAAAGCTTTGTTATTTTACCAGTCAGGTTGTATCCCCAGTCCATTTTGCTACAGTCTGAATGTTTGGGTCCCGCCCCCCGCCCCATTTATATATTGAAACACCATCCTCTAAGGTGATGGCAGCAGGACAAGGAGCTTTGGGGAGAGATTCCTTGTCCCCCTCCACCACGTGAGGACACAGCAGGAAGCAGTCCCTCCCCAGACACCAGCAGTTATTTTTGTTATAGCAGCCTAAATAGACTGAGACACATTTGGAATGGATTTTTGTGTGCAATGTGAGGCCAAAGCCAATGTGGATATCCAGTTTGGTCCATGTGGATGTCCCATTGATTCAGTTCATTAAAAAGACCACGCTTTTCCTTCCTGCACTGCAAGCCATTTTTGTCATAAGTCATGTGATGGTGTTTGTGTGGGTCTCTTCGGTGCACAGTCACCTGTCCTTGCCCCAGCGCCACACGGTTTTTATTTACCACGTTTTACAACAATAGTTCCCGATACCTCACAGTGTTAGGTCTTACATATTTGTTCTTCTTCAAGGATGCCTTTGCTGTTCTTTGCCTTTTGCATTTTCATATAAACTTGAAAACTGACTGTACATTTCTGTAAAAATACTGTGGCTTGGACTTTGATTGAGAATGCAGAAAAGTATATATTAATTTGGAGAAAACTTACCTCTTTACAACATTGAGTCATCCAACCCATAATAATGTATATACTTTAATTTATTGGCTCTTTTTAAATTTTTGTCGAATAATATTGTGTAATTCTCAGTAGATCTTGCACATTTTGATTAGATTTACTTCTAGGTGTTTGAGTTTGTGGATGCTCTTGAAAATGCTTTGTTTTCCACTTGATTATTGCTGGTATATACAAATATAGTCAATTCAGGCTGCTGTAGCCAAGTACCATAAAGTGGTTGGCTGATAGACAACACGAATTTGTATCACACAGTTCTGGAGTCCGGGAAGCCCAAGATCAGGATTTGGCAGAAGTGGTTTCTGACCAGCACCCTCTTTCTCCTTCATAGGCAGTGGCTTTTACAAGAGCAGTGATTCCATTTGTAAGAGCTCCACCCTCAGGAACCAATCATCACCCGAATGCCCCCTCTCCTAATACCATCACTTTGGGGGGTGGGTTTCAGATATTCGTTTTGGACAGCACACAGTCACGCGATCGCTGCAAACAATTTTAGTATGTTGACTTTATACCCAGTGCCCTTCTTATATTCTCTTATTCATGCTGAAAATTTTCCTATAGATTCTTTAGAAATCTGTGTGCATCATCTTATTGTCTAGAAATGACAGTTTTCTCTTTTCAGTCTGAATACCCTCTATTTCTTTCTCTTGCCTTTTTGCACTGGCTAGACCTGCAGTTACAATGTTGGATCAAAGTGGTTACCAGGGCCATTCTTGACTCCGTCCCAGTATGATGGGGATGTTTTCAATATTCTACCATTGAGAATGATGTTTGCCATAGGTAAATTCTTTTATTACATTAAGGATGTTCTATTTTTAGTTGGCTAAAAGTTTTTTTATCACAAATGAATGTTGAATTAATCGAATACTATTTCTGTATTTGAGATGATCGTGTAATTTTTTTCTTTGAATGTGATAAACAGAGTTTATGATTTTCAATGTTAAGCCACACTTGCACACCCAGACTAAAGTGCACTCAGTTTACTGTATCACTGAATTTGACTTCCTAAATATTTTGTTAAGAACTTTTTTCTGACTTTTAAAAAATATATTTTATTGATTATGCCATTACAGTTGTCCTATTCCCCCCCTTCATTCCCCTCCACCCTGCACACCCCTCCCCCCCACCATTCCCCTCCTTTAGTTTATGACCACGTGTCTCATGTTCTTTAGATTCTATATTTCCCATACTATTCTTGCCCTCCCCCTATCTATTTTCTACCTATCATCTATGCTACTTATTTTTTGTACCTTCTCCCCCCTTCTCCTTCTCCTACTCCCCTGTTGCTAACTCTCCATGAGATCTTCATTTCTATGGTTCTGCTCCTGATCTAGCTGTCCTCTTAGTTTGCTTTTGTGTTAGGTGTGGTTGTTAATAACTGTTGAGTTTGCTGTCCTTCCACTGTTCATCTTTTTTATCTTCTTTTTCTTAGGTAAGTCCCTTTAGCATTTCATATAATAAGGGCTTGGTGATGATGAACTCCTTGAATTTGATCTTATCTGAGAAGCACTTTATCTGTCCTTCCATTCTAAATGAAAGCTTTGCTGGATAGAGCAATCTTGGATGTAGGTTTTTGGATTTCATGACTTGGAATACCTCTTTCCAGCCCCTTCTTGCCTGTAAGGTCTCTTTTGAGAAATCAGCTGACAGTCTGATGGGAACTCCTTTGTAGGTGACTGTCCCCTTATCTCTTGCTGCTTCTAGGATTCTCTCCTTCATTTTAATCTTGGCTAATGTAATTATGATGTGCCTTGGTGTGTTCCTTCTTGGATCCAACTTCTTTGGGACTCTCTGAGCTTCCTGGATTTCCTGGAAGTCTATTTCCTTTGCCAGATTGGGGAAGTTCTCCTTAATTATTTGTTCAAATAAGTTTTCCACTTGTGGCTGTTCCTTTCCCCCTTCTGGTACCCCTATAATTTGGATGTTGGAACATTTAAAGATGTCTTGGAGGTTCCTAAGCTTCTTCTCATTTTTTAGAATTCTTGTTTCTTCATATTTTTCTGTTTGATCATTTTTTCTTCCTTCTGGTCCACTCCTTTGATTTGAATCCCAGTTTCCTTTCCATTACTATTGGTTTCCTGTGCATTTCCCTTCATTTCAATTAGTTTAGCCTTGATATGTTCCTCTAATTTGTGACTAAAATCAACCAATTCTGTGAGCCTCCTGATCACCAGTGTTTTGAATGGTGCATCTGAAAGGTTAGCTATCTCTTGGTCACTTAGATTTATTGGCTCTGGGGCTTTGAGCTGTTCTTGAGCCATAATGTTTTGGTCTTTTCGAACCTGTTATGTACGAGGGGCGGAGCCTTAGGTGTTCACCAGGTGGGGCAACCCAGGTTGCTGGGTTGCGACGCTATATGTGGGGGCGGAGTCAGAGAGGGGCAATGGCATTTGTTCCACTCTCTCTCAGATTTCCATCTCCTCTGCAGCTTCCCACAAGCAAATTGGGCCCTTCTGGTGCTGGTTCCCAGGTCGGTGGGGTTGTGCACCCTCCAGGACCCTGTGGGTCTCTCCAAGGAACTGTCTGTGAGCCTGGGAGCTTCTCCTGGCACCTTGACCCAGAAAATCTTTCCAATTGGTGCTTTCAGGCTCTAATTCCTGTCACTGGGACCCTGGCCTGAGCAGTCTGTCTCAGTGCTCACTCCTTCACTTGGTTTATCTACATGCGAATGTGTGACCTCGGTCAGCCAGCTGTCTTGAGCCCTCACCGGGTCCGCCTGTTGCCACCCCACACCTGGGATCCGCCAGTTGCCGCCTGCGCGCCTACACTCCTGAGCTCCTGGGTTGGTGGGACTGATCTTTACTGCCTGACCAGCTCTGCTGCTGACTCCTCCCCTCTTACTGGTCTGGAGGAATGGTTCATTGTTGTGGGACTTCCGTATAGTTCAATTTTCTGTGTTTTGGCTACATTTTTGTTTCTAAAACTTTGTTGTCTTTAAACTTGGTTGTGCGAGGAGGCACAGTGTTTCCACCTACGCCTCCATCTTGGCTGGAAGACCAATCTGTTAAGAACTTTTTAATAAGATTCATAAGAAAGGTGAGTTTTCAGTTTTTTTTCTCAGAATGCTTGTCAGATTTTTAAAGTCAAGTTTATGCTGCTTTTATTTCTTAAAATATCTGGAAAGCTCTGCTTCTATTTCTACCTTTTTGAAGAATTGTACAAGACATTCCTTAAATGTTTGAAAGAATTCATTGATAAGTTATCTGCGCCTGTATTTTTCTTTGAGGAAAGATTTTTAAATAATAGATTCAAATGTTTTATACCTACAGAACTATTAATATTTTCTTTCTTCTTCTGTCAGCTTTGGTAAGTTGCATTTTTCAAAAAATTGTGTATTTCATCCAAATTGCAAATTTATATAATATTGTTTTTAGAATACTTTTTATTGTGCAGTCAATAGTGATATTCTCTCTTCTGTTGTTGTTGCTCATCTATTGTTCTTCTATTTTTTTTAAATCAGTCTTGTTAGGGTTTTATCAATTTTGTTAAATCCTTTTAAAGACAACTTTTTGGGCTTACTGATTTTCTCTATTATATGTTCAGTTTTTTACTTTCTTGATTTCAGCCTTAATATTTATCATTTATTTCTTTGGGGTTTGATTGGTCTTCTTTTTCTACCTTTTTGAAATCAATATTTAATCATTGATTTTTAGACTTTTTCATTTTAATATATGCATTTAAGGCTATGTATTTCCTTCTAATCAATATTTTAGGTTTCTTCCCATAAGCTTTGAAATGTATTTTTTAATTATTCAGTCTAAAATATGTTCTACTTTCTGGGTTTTTTCTATATCCCATGGATTATTTAGAGTGTATTGTTTAATTTTTAGGCAGTTGGTTTTTTCCTATATTTGCTATTGAGCTCTAGTTTAATTCCAGGGTGGTCAGAGAAGATATTCTGAAAGATTTCAATATTTTGAAATTGTTGAGGCTTTCTTTATATTGCAATATATTGGTTTTAATAAATGGGCCATGAAATGAATGTGAGTTGGTCATTAGCAGCTGTGATTTTACATGCACAGCAATTAGAACAGGTCTGTTCATTGTGCTGTTAATATTTTCTATGTCCTTACTGACTTTTAAGAAATTTTTAATTTGTTTTACCAACTATGCAGAACAACGTGTTAATAATTCCCACTGTGATTGTTGACTTTTGTACTTTTCCTTTTTGTTCTATCCATTTCTCGTTGGTTGAGTTTGCAGCAATGCCGTTGGGTGCATAGAGATTTAGGATGGCACTACCTTCTTGGATGATCCCACTTACAGTTATGAACTCTCACTTCTTCTCTCTAATACAAATTCTGGCCTTAAAGTCACATTGCCTGATATTGGTAGTTACACAAGCTTTTTGTTGCCGTTAGTATCTGCATGGTCTATTTGTCTTTCACATTAAACATTGCTTTATCATCATAGTTAAAGCATACAGTTGGGTTTGCTTTCATCTAGTCTGAAAACCATGGTCTTTTACTTCAAATTTAGTTTGCTGTATTCAGTGTAATTACTCACAAAATTGAGGTTCCAGCTACCAACTCATTTTTTCTATTAGGCTCTTCTTTTTTATGTTCCTTTTTTCTATCTTCCTTTTCCTCCTTTTTGCCCCCTCATTTAGATTATTGAAATTTTTATTATGTAATATTTTTACTTAACAACTTATAAACTATATATTTGTTTCATATTCTAACAGTAGCTATCCTAGAGATCACAACATATATCCTTGACTTAGTATAAAATTATACAAATTATGGTTTTTACAACTTTTCTGATATCTTAGACCCTTAAGTCTTTGATACTGTTTAATGCTTGTGAATTTTGTGTTGTGTTTGATTTGCATTTTAGTTCTACAGTTTTTATACTACAAAGGACATTACAATGATTGTTTTGTACAATCAGTAATAATTTATAAATATCTATATATTTATCCTTTTCAATGTTTTTTCCTTCCTTCATTTTCTTAGGAAATCAACTGCAATACAGCCACTAATTAAGTTAAGTGTACTAGTTTAAATATATTTGAGATAAAATTTTGCTTAAATAATCACCAAAAATAGATTGTAAGTTTGGGTAAAATAACTCTGGTATCTCAGCAATACTGACTTTTCAATAGAGTACTGAACTTAGTCAAATTCAAACACTCACTGAATGGTATTTTGCAGTTTTCAGAGAGCACTGACATTCAGCCCTGGGTTGATCCTATTAATAACATGATGAATAAGCCAGAAAGACAAAGCAGGAGGGGGAATGGGAAGAAAGGGATTTTCCCTCAGTCACACACCATGTCTTGAACTCAAGTCCCTCAAGCCTGGTTCAATCCTCTGAGTCTCTGTACAACTAAAAATACCTAAAATAATTTGTGCCTGTGAAGATAAATGTGCCTGTAGAACATACATCCCTCAAAATGCAGTTTAATTCCAACTTCCTCAATGACCTCCCTCTTCCTGCTTCTTATAGCTCCTTATCCCTAGGTCTTTAAAAATCAAAGCACACGTAAAAATCTGCCCATGGCAGACGTGGAAGTCTCCTCACACCTGGAAAACCAGGCACACGCGGGAACAGGAAAGTGAGGCCAATAATATAATGTTTATTTTTGTCTTTCTGCTGAGTTTTCCTTTCTAGGCACTGGACTGAACTTGAGTTTTCAGAGCCAGAAATGATGATTGTTTATGTATCTAAAGTTATTAATACTCTGCTCATAGAAATTTTTAGGTACAGTCGATTCCAGGATTATTTTGGGTGCTTCTCACTGATGGAATCTGGATTGTATTCAGGGGAAAGCTAACAAACACATACCATAGAGAAACATTAATGATACAAGCTTTTGGTGTACATAAGACTGTTCTACTCATGGAGCATAAGGCAGATTGGGTGCTTGCTGAGGGTAATTAAGTAAACGAATAGCTTATCTCCTCAGTTTACCCAAAGTACTGACACAAAGCAAAGTAAGATAGTGTTTGGAACATGGATAAAAATTTGGTTTCCGGTTCTCCGTCCTTCTCCCCCTACTACAAATTTAACAGGAAGTAGACTGCTGCTCCAGTGGTGCTACGGCTGAGAGCATCATCCGAGAGCACCCTGCCCCTCTCCAAGTAAGGCTTGACCACTGCCACGCTGTGCATGGTTTGGGGTTGTAGTTGACATACTTCTTGTCTCTGAGAATTCCTGCTGTTCAGTCTCTGCTATAGAGGACAGACTTAGGTAGCCCTGACTCCAGCGCATATCCACTTCACCCCACTCTGAATAGACAAAGAGCATACTCATGGGCAGCAGAATCTCTCTTGAGAATTCGAGCCACATTACAGAAATTACAGTCCGTGGTTACGGACCACCACTGACAGTTCACATCCAGTGGGGGCAGAGGTGGGCCCCAGAGCACACCAAAGTCAAGTACAACCAAAGTTACTTGAGAACAAAATGAGAACTAATCAAAAGAAGGCAAGTCTATAGAGAAGAGAAATAAGAAATGCTTTAAAAGGCAAGAAGAAGAGTCAAAAGAGAAAGTCAAAAAATGAAAGAATAGATCAGAGTTTAACTGACTTGAGTTTCTGACTATTTCCCAGCTTCCGTGGCTGCGAAGTCCATCTGGACTTTGTTTCCTGCTTCTTTACATATAAGACTGCTGGCTTTATCTTCACAGTTAACTCCTCTTTATAATTTGAGTTAACTCCAGCAAGATTTGATTCCTAGCAACCAACAAACAATCCCTTTCCTAATGGGTTTCCCTTCTCTCAGGCACTCATTGCTTTGAAGGGGCCCCTCCGTCTCCTGGGAGGAAGGAAAGTGATCTGAAACCTGGCTAATACTTGCTTTGCTGACTTTTCCAGGAACATTTTAGGAAAGCACTGTGGTGAGAAGGCAACATTAGATACTAAGTAATAAGAAATCATGATACCATTTTAGGAGGAGTCTTCCCAGAGTACCTCCTCTGATCTCCATAGCTGGCCACTTATTCTGCCTCAGAGGGATACTTACGGTCACATATTAACCATTCCCTGCCCCCCACACACCACACACCTACCATATCAACTCCTCTGTCAAACTGTAAGTGCCCTGGAAATAGGGCTTATGTCTCCTCCATCTTTGCATACTTAGCACCTTAGTACAATGTCTGACAACTATAGCATTCATTTAAATGATACATGCTGTGTATGTAGTTTGAACAAATATTCTTTCTCCACCTGTCATGAATTTTTTGAGAATGTCAGAGCCTGATATTCAGGTATCACATTTCAGAAACCCTCCTTTTCCCTCTACCATTCCTCTAGGCTTCCCTGTATCCTTGGTCTTCCGTGAGCTCTGCTAGGATTGTTTGAAGAGCAGGAGGAAAGAGGGAAGCATTATTAGCCTTTACTTAGCCCAGGAAAAGCAGACTTAGTGCTGGCCCGGCCACACTCATAAATTCATAATTAAAGCAGGCAGTATAGGCCATTGAAAGGAATTTTCTGAGCCAAGAACACAACCTCTCCTTCCATCTGGCCACTCCCAACATCAGCCCACAAGTTCACAGGCTCACGTCCATTACATGTCAGTCGTAAACCTGACTGCAGGGAAGACTCGGCAGGCAAGCCGCACATGTGCATCGACGCAGGTGTGTGTACATAAACCCAGTGGCTCCAAAGTGCAGTGTTAAGCTCTTTCCTTGGAAAAGAGGCCATTCTCACAGATTTGATCTAAGGCCAGTGAGGGACTATTAATATGAACTCTAGAGTAGAGGACTATTCATAAACACTGTTTTTAGAAAATGTATCTTCATGCATAAATGACTGCTTTTTCTGAGAGACAACGATTAACAATTTATTTCCCTTTCCTGCGTCATTAAAAGGCAGAGTAATATTCAGAACTCTCAAAAAGCACACATGGAAATAAAAGAAAATTGCATTTTGAGCATGTTTGGTTCTCTAGCACTTTATGCCTTTGTCTTTTCTGGTGCAATAGTATCATTTATTTTCCATTTTTACAAAATGAGTCATTATTAACGTAGAAACCAGCGGAATCATCCATCCATCAATCAATACAGTTCTTTTTCTTATACGTGTTTATCATTGTATTTTAAAAGATGTTAGGAATTTTTTTTATTTGAAGCACTTTCCTCATTCGGTTGGTTTACAAGTAAAATGATAAAGCTATCACTAACTTTGGTTCAGATTCCTATCCACAATCCTGAGTCCAAAACAAGTCCTGTCTGGTCCTCCAGTGTCACAGATGTGGTGCCTTCCATACAGGAGAGAAACAGAGAGTCCAGGAGGGAGAGGATAGAAAGGAAAGCTTTTCTAGTCCAAGAAAGGCCAACCACACTTTAGATTCTGGTAATAAACCCATAAGAGTTGACTTTGATTATTATTTGACCACCTTGTTTCAATAAATCTGAAGTATCTAGTTACCCCATCTTAAATATGATCGCCTAGGATTTGAGTTTATTTTAGTGTATTAATTTGTTTTGGACATATCTTTTATTATATGTTCCAGATGGCTTCAAAAAATGTATGTAGAAAGAAACAAAATATTACTTGGAACCAAATGATGATCTGAATGGGGAAACACTGGCCTGAGAGTCAAGAGGCCTGAATGCTCGTCACGGTGGTGTCCCCAGAGAGTTGAATACCTTCTGTCACATATTTGGCTTTCTTGTACCTCGGTCTTCACTTTAGTAAAATGAGTTTCTTCCCATGACTGAAATCTCATTCTAAGATTTGTTGACTCTTTTCTTTTTATTTGTCTTTTGACCCAAACTTGTGACATTTAATCTTCCTAATTATTGTGCATCTAACAATCCACTCTTCAGTAGCCAACATATATTAATTGTGATCATTATTATTAGCTGCCTTAATATTTCTCATTCTAACTATATCAGTGGTTGAAAACTAAATTAAAAAGAACGTTTGGGTTCATTAGGCTTTATTTCTAAGAAAATAACTCTGAGAAATAATCTCAGACAATAGCTTCTATCTAAAACCACTGTGCTCTTGGATGGAACTGGAGACTATTCTGCTCAGTGAAATAAGCCAGGCAATGGAAGATGAATACCATGTGATCTCACTTATAATTGGAATCTAAGGAACAAGATAAACTAAAGAGCAAAATAGAATCAGAGGCACAGAAACAAGGAACAGACTGACAGCTGTCAGAGGGAAGGGGGGACTGGCTGAAAGAAGGTGAAGGGATTAGACGAACAACATGTATGCATCACCATGGACGTGGACAACAGTGTGGGGATGCACTGTGGGGAGGGAGGTCTGGGGGGAGGGGGCAACGGGGGAAAATTGGCACAAATGTAATACCATAAATTATTTTTACATTTTTTATATAAAATCACTATGCTATTGACTCTCAGGCAATTCTCAAGAAACTAAATTGATCTTACCAAGTTATCTTCCTAATATATCCATATTTTAGACATATAGACTGCCCGCTCATTAAAACATACTACCAAACTCGTAGTTTAATATCATTAGCTTTTAGTCATTAGAAACGTTTCAAGGATTGGAAAAGTCTGGTAAGCATGAGCACAGGTGGAGCTTTTCAGATACAATGTATCAGATAATAGAAGTGGATTAAAGCATTTGCCACTGCTTTGTACAATTTTCCAGTCAACACACTGCCAGTCTGCACGTCACCTTGGTCATGTCGGACAGGGAGGGATTCTAGGTTTCCTTTCAGGGCTAGTGCATTGCAGTTGGTTGAACCATAAAATTTCCATTATTGGTCAGAAGTGATTGCCTACTGGTAGTTTCGTACAGCTCAAGCCGAAGAGCTCCGAGTTTGAATTCTAGCCCCCAGAGCCACCAGCACACGCTGGTTTGGGAACTGGGAACGCACCTACTCTGCTGGGTTGATGTGAGGCTCAGCAATGACGTGTAGAAGTACAGTGTCTGGCAAGAGTAAATGTTCAACAGATAGTGAATAATGCAACATCATTATTAATGTGAGTAACTTAGGGAGCTTCTTCACTTTCTCTTGAGCACTTTCTGCATAGGCGGCAAAGGTGACGGTCGCTGTGATTGAGAGAAATGGAAAATATTCGGCAAGCACCATCTTTACAGCCCTCACAGCAAAGGCCTTCCATTCCTGTCCTATACGCTCTGGTGTGTCCCGGTAGGGTCGCAGATAAAGTCTGACACGCACTGGGTCGAATGTCTAAATAGGAGATGTACTGAAGCAAAGCAACAACAGAGTTAAAAAAAACAAATTAAAGCACTGAGCAAACATTCTGAACTTTTGGCAGACGAATTGGACTGCCTGAATCCCCATGACTCCAAGTTATTAATAGTGACTCATTTTGCCATATTTTGGGCAGTTACATTTTTATATAGCATACAGTGTGTGTGAGGCTTTCAAGGCTCGGTGGCCTTTTGAAAAACGTCTTATTTGGGAACAGAGCAGGGCCAGGAGGGTGCCATTTTGTCACCCGTGTGGCACCTACCACACTGCACTGTTGCTCGCTAAGGAAGAGTGGGGCCTGCGGCAAGGCCTGCAACGTGGCTCCCACCTGCTCCGCCAGAAGCCACGGCAAAGTCACGAGTCGCACGACAGTAGTAATTCACAGCCATTTATGACCATTTTAATGGCAAGGCTCTAGATCGGAAGGCTGTGTTTACATACCGCACAGCAGACTGGTTCCGTGAATCATTCCCACAGTAACTTGGGCCAAGTCACCAGCTAATTAATGAAAAACCAACCAGTTGGTCTTGGAGCTGTGATTAACAGGTCGCACTCTCATCTTCACCTTCCTGATGCTGCTCTGATGGGAGACCGGACGGACTCCTGCCCCCGGTGGCCCCCCGGTCTGTCCGCCCTGCAGGCCCAGCCCTGTAGCCCTCTCTCCTCCTCACTCTAAACCCTAGGTCAGGTTGGAGACTCCGGAGGAGCACCTGTGAACGTCTATAAGAAAACATGTTTATTTTTAGCACATGTTTACTCTCTCATTGTCATCGCTCCATTGTATGGCTCAGTGAGGGGTCCTGGTCGCCCATTTGTGTTAAGATCAGTGAAACACTTTCCATTTGTCCATCGAAACCGACTTGGGATTTTAGTTAATTATCATCACTTCCTGACAGCCTGAAGGTCAGGCTATTTCCTTGTTTCCCATAGCAGTTAATCCCCTCATTAAGGGTGATGGAAAATGAATAATTAAAGCCGTGCCATTTTCATATTTCAGACAATGAGGAGACCTGAGGTCCTAGAGGAGCCCTGAGAGAAGACCGGAAGGTGCGGGAGACTCTGCTTCCTGGGAGCGCGTGAGTTTCTCTGCCTCTCCTTGCAGTGAGGAAGGTTCTGCTGAGGCTCTTCCACTAAATGAGTACAAAACAACCTGAAAATACAAACAGTTATTGGGCTCATCATTGCCACTCACTGGCTCTGTGACTTGGGGGAAGGCAGCTGACCTTGGACATGAATGGTTTTCTTTTTTGCAAAATGAAAATAATAATAACCAACTTAGAGAACTGTTTGCATGAACTTGACTCACTTTGTGGGTCACTCATTGAGGCAAAGGTTCAGGTTAAATTGTGTCAGGCCTTAGAGGAAAAAATACCCAGGTGGCCATACCTCTGGGTCCTCAGGGAATTCAGATTACTCTAAAAAGATGTTTTGGAGGGTGGAGGCAGTAGAAAGACACAATGGATGGCACTCGGAAGACCACACCTGGAGAGAGAAGATGCCTCTGCCCTTCCTCCAATACCTGTCTCGCTGGAAGCCGCTCACGTACGCCTCCCAGTCTTGCTCTGTTGAGACTGGTCAGGGGGCCACCTTTGCACCAAGACTCCTGTCTCCCCTGTTTTAGGGGGACCTGAAGCCCATGATGACCAAAAGTGGACTCAGCCCTTCTAAGGAAGCCCTGGCCCACTGAGGGAGGACCTCCAAGTCTCCCGTGGTCATTTCCTTTGGTCTGCTAGACAGTGGGCTGTGGGGAGTATGGAGAGTGCCCTGCAAGACGCAGAGCTCAGGAAAGCTCTGCAGAGGAAGGGGGATCTCAGCTGGGATCGAGAGCATCAGATTGTCAGAGGGAAGGAAGGAAGATGTTCCAAGTCGGTGAGGGGAGCTTCGCACAGGGAATCTTTCCAGAAGCTGGACGATAGACTGCGTAAAGGGAGTAATGGCAGCTGAACTACGGAGATAGGGTTGGAATAAGGCCTTAGACATTTTTCTGCAGTCAGTACAGGCATGGGGTGGTGGAAGTGGCATGTAGGAAGGGAAAGTGTATAGTGTTGTGCTTGTGGAATTGGTGGGGATAGGCTTAGTAAGAGGGGCCTAGAGCCTGGAGTAATGCAGACCTGGGACAGACAAAGGGAAGTAAGCGCTGACAAGACTGCACCCGTCGATTACATGCAAAGGGAGAGGAAGCCACTGCTCAAAACTGAATTTTACAATTCATCTTGTCAGTGCTATACCCCAAACTGTCATTCAGTAAATCCCAACTGGATTTTTGTGGGGAAAATATTTTGCCCCTTTCAAAAAGGTTCTAATGAGAAGCAGCTTTAAAACTGCTTCTGAAAGAAAGAAAGTCACAGGGGAAAGTGCGTGGAGTGCGAGTGATTGAACGAGTGACCGAGTGCTGGTGTCCCTCAAAGATCACACGAGGGGCTGACGCTTCACAGGAAGGCGCTGTCTCGTGGCTACTTTGTTCCCGCGTCGATATTGGAAAACACATTCTGTCTCTTCCCATAAAGTGTAGAAAAGTGTGCTGATGATGGTGCAGTTAGCAAGTTTTACCATTTTTTATTGACAACTTAGAAAGTTAGAAAAATTACATCTGGAAGAGAACTGAAATACGCTTCCATCCTCCTACAGAAGAGGAGGCAGGACGAGAGCGTGAAGCACCCACCCGAAGCCTCGCAGCCCCGTGTGCCAGACCAGCTGCTGGAAGGTAACCGCCTTGACTCCTGGTCTAGTGCTCTTTCCGCTTTTCCACAAGAATCCCCACAGACCATGTCACTGCCGACGCAGAAGAGTTGGGGTTTTCCATTTTCTCTTTCTGAAAGTGCGTAATTTTTTCTTTTTTATGGAACAAAATAATTAATGGTGAAGTAATACTTGTGTTAAAGATATCTTAACCTGGTGACTGGGGTGGGGAGAGTGCGCACAGAGGGAAGGAAAGTGGGGGTGCAGGAAAGCACTCTGGCCAGCTCGCTCACCTGGGCTGCAAGGTGAATTCACAAAGCATCAGCCAGCCACTGGCTCTGAAACCTACACATGCCCACGTGGACAGAGCCTGGGGCCCCGCCAGAGAGTCACGGGGCCCACTCACTGCACACTCCCCGCTGTGTGAGTCTCTCCTCTGCTCTCAGAGGGGGTTCTGAGATGATTCTAGTACCAGCTGCAACATGGGGGCAGGGCTATCCACACCACCAGCCAATCCTCCACCCTGGTGGGTGTCCTATGGCTCAGCTCAGTTCCTGGAGGTAGCATCGGATCCCACTGGTTAAGGGCTCAGTCCTATAGGACTGCCTCCCCGCCTCCATTCCACATGCCAATCTCAAGTGCACTTGTCACCTGGGCTTCTGACCCACCGACTATAGGTCAGAGGTTGCAACTACCTGCCTTTAATATGCTAAAGAAATCAGAGAAACATTTTACTTGTTAGATGATTGATTTATTATAAAAGGATATAACTCAGAAACAACCAGATGGCAGAGGTGCCACAGGGCAAGGCATGGGGGGGAGGGTGCAGAGCTTCCCTGCTCTCTCTGAGTGCTTCACTCTCCCCAAATCTCCACACATTCACCGGCCTGGATGCTCCCCAGCCCCCACCCCCTCTCTACACTTTTGGGATTTTATAGAGGCTTTCTCATGTAAACATGATCAATTACTCGGTTATTATCTCCATTTCCAGCCCCTCTCTCCTCCCTGGAGGATGCAGCTGAAAACATCAGGCTTCTAGTCATGACTTGGTCTTTCTGGTACCCAGTCCTCATCCAGGGGCCACCCAGGGTCACCGCATCGTCACCGCATCAAAACAGATGCTCACAGTCCTCCTATCACTTGGGAATTCACAAAGGTTTTAAGGAGCCCTGCATCAGGGACTTGGGAAGAAAACCATATGTATATTTCTCTTATAAGTCACAGTATCACGGAGCCCTTCCCCTTAACTTTGTAGGAGTTTCTGCTTTCTACAGGGAACCCATCAGCCTCAATTCCCTGTTGTCCACCTTTCCTAGAGAAAGTTCAAAGAAAAAATAAATTCATCCTGTCAGAGCATACTTGTTTTCTTTTTCCTCCAACTTTTTTTCATTTCTCAGGCCCTGACTCTCATCTGGGTGAAACTGCATTTCTCCACCATAGGCACACCCACATGAGGGCCCGACTCCTCAGCCTGCTCTGCAGGGCACCTTCTCCCCCAGACCTGCTTCTCACTGTGTATTAAGAACCTTTGCTGGGACGGGGGTGCCCTAGGATACCCTCACCGGGAACTGCTGCTGACTGCTTTCCACCGTGTCTATGACCTGGCCCGGGGTCAGAAGCAGAGTCCTGGTCAAGAGAGGTTGTGGGTTGAACAGAAACTCAAACAGTTGTGTTGTATTAGAGTATACAGAGGGCAAGAACATGAGCAACTGAGGTCTTTGAAAGGCCAGAACTGTTAGCACAGCCCAGTGAAGTACTCAGGGACAGCAGGCCCTAACCAGCGTCATTTCCTCAGTGTCGCTTTGTTACCATGGGGATGAGGTGCCATAGGAATTTAACTCTTGTTAATACACATGCGCCTACAGTAAAACGGGCTTCGTGGTGCGTAGTTTCACTTCCGTTTCAGGAATCTGTCAATCACACGACAGCAGGACTTACTGTAGTGTGTTTTCATTTAGGATGTTGTTGCATTAAACACAGGATGTCTGGCTTCCTGATATTTCCATTTCATAATTGGGTCACGAAGATATGGTGATAGGTGGTAAGTCTCTTAAGTTTAGATATATCCTTCACATATTATCAATGCCAACTTTTTCTGTAAACTTTCAAGTTTTCACAATTAGCTAGAACTTTGAACCTTTTTCTTTTATGACCACCTCCCGTCTTTGATGATTAGCTCTTCCGACATTCATGCTGTGGTATTACCACGTCTCTGTTCTATAGATTCCGATCAAGCCATGAATGGCGAGGACAGTTGGGTCTTCTGATGCTGGGCATTCACCTCATTTCCTCTCCCCCTCTGTCAGCCTTTCCTAACTTTTGATTCTTGAACTTGGGAATCATCTGGTGCTGACTTGTATTGAATCTGGCATCAAGATGGAGTTGCTTCTTCACTCCATCATTCACAGAATGTGTTGGATGCAAATTACGTGCCAAGAATGTTCCAGGTGCTGAGGAAATCGTGATGAGTGACAATGCTTGTGGTTCTGCCCTCACTGACTTTCCATTCCAGTTACAGAGACCAGCAATAACCAAATAATTATATAAGTATATAATTAAAATTGTAATAAATAGAATAGAGGGGGAAAAAGGGTAAGACCATTTCCAGCCCTGGCTGGTTTGGCTCCGTGAATTGAATATCAGCCTGAGAAGTAAGGGGTCGCGGCTTCGATTCCCAGTCAGGGCACATGCCTGGGTTTCGGACCAGGCTGCACATGTGAAAGGCAACCACACTTTGATGTTTCTCCTCCTCTCTCCCTCCCTTCCTCTCTAAAAATAAATAAATAAAATCTTTAAAATTTTCCAATACTTACAAGTTTATCAACTGGAATTCTTTTTGTGGAAACACATTTAAACTTAAAAAAAATTCTATGATGAAACTAAAATAAGCGTGTATTTTAGAAACACTTACTCATTATGTAGAATTGTTACATCCATTTTTCCCTCTCTGCCCAGCCCTCCTTCCTCTTTCTTATTGTAACAGAGCTCCTTCCGGTTACCAGAAAGGGTCACGTGATTCAGACGAGGCCTGTCTGAACCCCTCTCCAGGATTTTTCTGTGCATGGCCCCTGGGACTGTTTTCCCCTTGACGCTAGGCTGGCAGAATGCGGCTCCGGGCCGCTGTCGTCCATGCCCATCCCCCTCTCCCCGCAGAGTCCCCGCTAGTACTTCCGATTGGGATACAGGAGACTTTAAATTCCTATTTCCAGCTCAGGTGAGTTTGAGTCCATTTCTGTCACTTCCTAATGGCGAGTCCACATTAATACAGAAAGCAAGTTGTTAACAGTGTGAATATTTCTTAGGATGGCTTCTCAGATGTGGCTGGCCTGCCCGGGGAATATCATGAAGTGAATCCATTGAAGTTCTGATTTTGTTTATTCTCCTCAAAGCAAATTTTCCTTACACCAAGTACCCTAATTGTGTGTTCTGAGTCAGTGGGGGGAGGGGTAATATTCAGGAAAGATTCCCAAAGTCCGGAATGCCGTGGCCGTGGCGGGTGTCCCGTCAGGTCCCCAGGAAGAGGCCTCTTCACATGTTTATCTGTCATTTGCATTTTCTCTTAGGTTTTTATTCACTTTTATGATAGAATGGAACCATCTCTAGACTCAGTCCTGTTACTTCCTTGAAATTTTCGCCTCCTCTTTAATCTTTATTTCTCTATTTAATTTTACTCTTTAATTTTAGAAGTGTATAACATCTCAGGGCTCACACAGACTTTGTCTTCCTTTGGCAGATTTCTGGTTATAGGTAGAATTCTTTCAAATTTGGTTTCATCACGATTCAGATATGGAAATGAAAACTAAAATAAACCTCCCAGCGTGCCTTTAATCTCAATTTAAATCAGTCAAGGTTGAATAAAAATGACCTATTTAATAATATTTTACTTTTGCACTTTCTAAAGGACAGAATTAGAGGCAAAATATTGTAAAAAGAAGTTTCAGGAAGTTTAGAGTACTACATTTGGGGTTAAAAATGTATTTTGCCCTAGTGAGTTACGGTATATGGCTTAGTGGATTGAGCACTGTCCTGTGAACCAAAGGTCACCAGTTTGATTCCCATCAGGGCGTGTGCCTGGGTTGTGGGCCAGGTGCCCAGTTGAGGGTGTGCTGGAGGCAACCAACCTACGTATCTCTCACGCATGGGAGAAAGAGGGTTTCTCCCCCTCTTTCTCTCTTCCCCTCTCTCTAAAAAAATAAATAAAGTATTTTTTAAATGTAGTGACTTTTTACCATTATCTGTGGCACTTTTAGCAAATCATTTCCCTTTTCTCTTTGTAAATGGGAATGAAAAGGGGAGGGGTAAGCTGTACAAGTGATTCTCAACCCTGGCTGCACATTAGAACTCCCTGAAAAAGCTAACAAAATGTTCTGACGTCCACCCCAGGCCAGCTCAATCAGGGTCTCTAAGAATGAGATCTATGCATCAGTATTATTTTTTTAAGAACCCAGGTGATTTTGATGTGCAACTGAAGATGGCAATCCCAAACCAATGATTTCTAATATCCCTTGTAGCAAACATCTTTATGATTCTAAAGCTTATCGAGATTTGGGCAGTGTATCAAACCCTTCAGTGATTTTAATCTAGTAAAATGGAGATTCTACTCTATTTTTCCACATAAGGCAATGGTGTTTAGAACCAGGTGGCTTGCCGGATATTTGCTAGTGGCTGAAGTCATTTGTAAGTTCTCTTGCATTTCCTACTCCTCCTATGGTGTTCATGTCTCTAAAGGGAACATTATTATGGGCTTTTGTTGAACTAAGAAGTAAATGAACATATCCTCATGTTCATAGAAACGTTATTCACAATAGCTAAAACTTGGAAGCAACCCAAGTGTTCATCAAAGATGAATGGATAAGCAAAGTGCAGGATATACGCACAATGGAATATCATTCAGCCTTAAAAAGGAAGGAAATGCTGACATACACTGCAACATGGATGAAACGTGAGGATGTTACATGTGAAGTAAGTCAGTCACACACACACAAAATTACTGTATGGTTCCCCATATACGAGGTACCGAGAATAGTCAAAAGAGACCTAAAGTAGAATTATGGTTACCACAGTAAAAAGAAAATTTCTTTTTAAGTAACAAGCAAAGAGGGGTAAAGAAACAGTCAATGTGTTACACAAAACACTCATCTAGAGGACAGCCAACATCACGTCTGCTGTTCCCCACCTTGCGATTGAAAACAAGATCACGGGTTAGCGTGTGTAACTCGAATTTGGCAGGCGTGCTTGTCAACGGAGAGGAAAGCACAAAGGTTAAAATAAGACCCACTTCAGTAAACACATTTTATGCAATCAACAGCCATGGGACAACCTGCTGGTTATGACTCACAAGCATATTTCACCCAGGAAGTGCTTAATAACGGTTCGTGGTTGACCAGGACAACGGTCCCGCACACGGCCTAGCACCAGTTCACTAACGAAACCTGACATCTCTGCTGCGCAAGGAACTGAGAATACTACCAGGAGGACAAAAATTTTAAGACGCACAAAGACACTCCATGACACCCTCTTTATTTCACAACAGAGATCATCAGGGGAAACAGTCTCGCCCTAAACTTCAGGTGAGATGGGTGTGAGTCACCGTTTGGGAGCTGAATCGATGTGAGGTCTGAGGCTCCCGAGAAGTCGCTTCGATCACCAAAACATGAACTTCGTTTTGAGATCACACCACTGTTTTCTTTCAGGTAATTATTGATCAGGCCTTTCTCTGCTGAGTCAGTAACCAGACAGCACTGAGCAGAGGTTGGTCCAGCTCAAAGTTCAAGTCCCCAGGCCACAGATGGGGGTGGGGGGGAAACGTGAGGTTAGATCAGCCACGTGTCAAGCTCTTCGGTTCAAGAACCATATGCAGCATAGAAGAATGTGCTGCTGTTCTTTGAAGTTTGACTTATATAACTTCATTTTTCAAAGAGAAACACATTTCTCCTCCCACTGAATTCAGTTGCTTTAGACGCAGCCTGATTTTTTTTTAAATTAATTTTCGGCAGGCCTGAAGAATATGTTAAACATTCAGGTCGTCTTAGGCATGTGAGCCCAGGGACACCGTGAACCTCAGGTTTTGAGTGACAAGGACACAGAGATGAAAAACCCTGTCCTCAAAGAGCTCGAGGGGCAACTAGGTCCTGCGTGCAAGAGGAAGGCCGCTTCCAGACTCTTCCAGATGCACCTCTCTGCTCTGACGGGAGGAGGCATAGCCTCCTGGTTTTCACTGACCGCAGAAGGGGAATGCTTGTTATATTTTTATTTACATGTTTATTATATGTATTTTGAAATTGTGGTAAAATACACATGGTATAAAATTTACCATCTTGACCATTTTTAAGTGCACGGTTTAGTGGCGTCGAGGACGCTCACATTGCTGTGCTGTTACCGTCACCACCCTGCACCCACAGAACGCTTCTCGTCTTGCAAGACTGGAACCGCACCCACTGACCAGTAGTAACTCCCAGCCCCTCCCCTAGCCTCTGGCACACGCCGTTCTACTTTCTATGGATCTGACTGATCTGGAGACCTCACACAAGTGTGAGCATCCAGTGTCTGTCCTGTTGCGACTGACTTTTCCACTCAGCATAATGTCCTCAAAAGAGAGTTGTTTATTTTTTTTAAAGCTAATATGTGCTTGTTCCCCCTGAGGTGTCCCAGTCTCTTGACAGCTCTTATTAGAAAGCCCCTTCTCTTTGGTGGGAAAAGAGCTGATAAAATGTCACTTTGCCCATGCCTGAGGGAAATCGGCAGCATTCGTGAATTGTGTGCGGACACCTCCAAGGCTCCGTGAGCTCTCGAAAGCACCAGCCCCGCTCCTAAAAATGTCTGTGGAGGTTGTGAAGCTCTTCCACAAGAGGGAGAGAGAAGGCAGCAGGCTGACTCAGAGCTGCACACCAGCCCCGGCCCACGCGGCTCCACGCTTGATTACGGGTGTGTATAACCATCTGCTATGTGGGTTTAGCAGTAAGAATGAGAGACTCAGGCTCCCCATGTCACATGTTGCTGTTATTTTATTTAACACTGGTGATATGGCCAACACGGCACCAAGCACAGCACAAGCCTGGAGTTCTCCAACGCAGTCTCTGGCTATTACACAAGAGACGCTGACATACAACTTGCTTCGGGGCATCAAGTCGTCCAATTCCTAATGCCTTTCAAATACAGAGTCGTGGTGGTTTAAACGCTAAAAGCAGAGCTATAATTTTTTTTTAGGTAAGTGCTATTTCAGTAAGAGTTTCTAGGCAAATCTCACTATGCTTTATTAGGTTTCTGTCTTGGAGGAAAATATATCCTTCCGTCTTCTGCGGTGTTGTTGCAGGAAATGAAGTAACCATTTCCACTCACTACATCCTTTCTTCTTTCTATTTAACGAAGCAATGATTTCAGCTAAAGGGTTGTTTGTAAGTTTAATCACAATCTATGTATTGGACTTTAGCAAATAGAAATTTGTGTTTTTTTGGTAGGAAAGCCGCTTCCAAGGCACATTATTTTACCATAATGCCATCCAATGTTGTGATCCTTTAACAAAAGTTTGTGAATTCACATTATCTGCAAGTGTTCCTGACAGACATAATACTCTCCTTTCTCTTATGCCCTTTAAAAGAGTCCCAGCTCTCCCCTGGGCTCCGGGGAGTGTTGAGATATTCCAGTGCCTCTCCCTCCAACGAGCAGACTGGAGTTCCGTTTCCACAGTGAAGGGTCCCGATCTGCAGTGAACTTCTCCGTTACATAAGGAATAGTCTTTGATCTGCCCCTGGCACAGCCTACTGCTCGCTGGGTACAAAACCAAACAGAACTTTCTTTCCCTTTCTCTTTTAAAAAAATATTTTAAAATTATGGTTGGCATGCAATATTATATTAACTTCAGATGTACAACATAGTGATTAGATGTTTATAGACTGTATGCCGTGATGGGTCATTTTTTAATATTTTCTGTATCTTTGTTGAATTTCTCACTGAGTTTATCTACTCCCAACTTTGTTGTGCATTTTTATAACCAGTGTTAAAAACTTTTTATCTGGAACATTGCTTATTTGTTTTGTTTAGTTCTTCCTCGGGGTTTTGTTCTGTTCTTTTGTTCGGGACATTATTCCTACGTCTCCTCATCTGGCTGTTTGTGTTTCTTCCCACGTGTTAGGTAGATCTACTACATCTTCCAGTGTAGAAGAACTGGCCTTGTTTCCCTGGCTGGTGTGGTTCAGTGCATTGGGTGCCAGCGAAGAGTCCAAGGGTTGCCAGTTCAATGCCCAGTCAGGGCACATGCCTGGCAATCCAATTCCCCAATTGGGGGCATGCCAGAGGCAACCCATCACTGTTTCTCTCCCTCTTTTTCTTCCTCCTTTCTTCTCTCTCTATAAATAAATAAATAAATAAATAAATAAATAATTTTTTTAAAGAAAGAAGTGTCTTTTTAAAGAAGTTGTCTTGTGGGGTCTAGTGGCACAGTCTTCTCTGGTCACCAGAGCCAGGGGCTCCTAAGGTGTCCCCCTGTGGATGGTGTATGCCTTCCTGTTGCAGTTGGTCTTCAGTTGTCGCAGGTGTGCAGGTGGGTGGGCTTGACCCTCAGGTGACAGGCTGTGAGGGCCAGCCAGGACTACTGTGGGTGATCTGGTATGTGAGGGCTGAGCCCACGCAGTGGGGATTGATTTGGAGGGGCCCCGTGGTGGCCCCAGCTGCCTGTGCTGGTTGTGAAGCCACGTGGGTGGGGCTCTGGTGCCGGCCTAGGCTGGCTGCTGCTTGTTTTGAACTTGTGACTGCTGAATTCGCCAGCACGGACGCCAGCACCGACGCCAGCACCGCTTGAGTGGAAGAACTGGCGCACACCTGGAGAAGGCTCCAGCTGGGGCTGGCAGGTTGGGTGGGGCAGGATCTCGGGAATGCTGGGGCAGGGTGAGCAAATGTTAGCCGGGTTAATGGAGAGTGACAAGTTTAGCACCTGACTGTTCCAGGTCAGCCAAGTGGAAGGAGAGCACTGCAAAAGAAATAAAGGAACAATGGTACCCACCACCACTGCCCTCCCCAGAGAATTCTGCCAACCCCTGCCCCTCTGGACCTCCCCCTAACGTTAGTCAACATAATTCCTCCCCACAGGACCCAGGCACTGCTGGAACTGGCTGCCTCTGCGCTGGAGCTTGGAGCAAGTGAGTCTGTGTGTGAGCCCTTCAAGGGCAGTGTCTTGGTCTCCCATAGCCCTCTACCTCTCTCAGACATAACCCTTTGGGTTGTCAAAGTCGGATGTAATGGGGACTCCTCTTCCCAGCACGGGTGCCCCGGGCTGGGGAGCCT
The DNA here is from genome assembly GCF_021234435.1 of Artibeus jamaicensis. Classification (NCBI taxonomy): domain Eukaryota; kingdom Metazoa; phylum Chordata; class Mammalia; order Chiroptera; family Phyllostomidae; genus Artibeus; species Artibeus jamaicensis. Next base: position 46,925,240 of record NW_026521486.1, read on the forward strand.
GCTGTGGGGCTAGGACCCCTCGCTCCTCCTGGGGACCTTCACCACTGTTTCCTCCCTCCCCGTTTGTGAATTGCTACACCGGACCAGGCCCTGTCTCTGCCCCTCCTATCCTCAGCGTGGCTTCTTTATATTCTTAGTTGTAGGAGTTCTGGCTCTCAGGGGTGGTTGTTTTATATTTCATTGTAATTGTGGTCTATTTGTGGGAGGTGGTGAGTTCAAGATCTACTCGTTCCATCATCTTGACCCTGCATCTCAAGACTTTCCTTTTCTCTTAACTAATATCCCCCACTCTTGGTAGGTTTCTCTTTGTAGCCTATAACCAAAACCTGGCTTATCAAACTAGCTTTCTTTAATATCGCACACAGTCTCCTCCCAATTATGTGGGATGTCTTATTCATTGCGTAAGTGCATGCTGGGTACTCAGTTAGGTTGCTGGGATGTGCTAAGAAGGATCAGATAGACTACTCGTCCAGAAGGAGTAGGGAGGGGGCTTACGCTTCATTACTACAATACAAGTTAGGGTATAATAGATGTTCTAAGAGTAGGCTAGGGGGATTCAAAAGATGGGCAGGTCTCTGGATTTAGGATTTACAGATGAGGACTGCAAACAACCACCTTTCCTTGAACATGCACTATGTATCAGGCACTGTTAGGCAGCTCACATATATTTTCTAGTTTGATCCTCACAACTCTTAATCATCCCCCCCCCCCATTTAGAAATGAGGATACTGAGGCTTATCTAGGTGTGATTGCTCGGTTTTTATGCTTATTCCATGCCGGTAACACTCCGCGCCTCATGTCCTGTCATTGCCCACACTGACACACCACCGTACCAGGAAAAAGGAGGAGCAAGCCTGGGAAACTTCAGACAGTCAGCTCTCACCAGATCTCGACTGCCTTGTAGTTTGCATCAGAAATTTGTGGGACATGTATTCAGAGAAATATATGTGCCAAAAAGGGTAGCCAAAATGTGATTTTTTCAAAAGAATGTGGTTTTGAGAGTCACACATTTTGTTTAGAGAAGCACACTGCCGAACTCCCTTGTGTGTGCATAATTCTCTCTTCTTCCTGTGATTTCAGTTAGAGGGAAAATAACTGAGTTTGGGATTTGGGTTAATTTACTAAAGATTTTCTGAGGATCGGACGAGATAAAAAGCCGTAACAAACAGAGAGGCACATTTATGCAGAGAGCAAAATTCAGATTCAGCACACCTTCTTGCGTGCCTACTATGCGCCACTATATTACAGGCTTATCTTTTATTATTTTATCTTCATACTAAACCTGGGAGCTGGATGATAACCGCCCCCCATATTGACAAGTGAGGAAACTGAGGCCCTGATAGCTAGTACGTGATGGAACTTAGATTGGAACTCAGCACAGCTTGTGCCTTAACAGCAGACACATTCGAGATCTAGGCAGAGGCTTTTCAGCTAAATACAATCTGCCCTTGGAAGCTGGTAATGCGGCCTTTCCCACACTCCTGCTGATCGCGTCAGCACACCGGGCAGGAGACAGGGAACATTGTCCCTGAGCACAGATCTGTGTCTGGACCATGGAGCATACGCCCCTTCTAGCTGACAATTAGGTTGCCCTGTGTTAGCAGAGGCTGCCTCCCTGCTACGTCTGCTATTGCTTCCCCTGTAGGACTTTCTCAAGAAAAAGGAAATGTTCCTACCCCAGAGGCCTTCAGGTTGCTGCCCCCGAGCCTCCAGCTACAGCAGGAACGGAGGCTCCTGCTGTCAGCACCTTCCACTAAGGGACAGGCCCCAGGGTGAGCTTTCGAGAACTGGATGATGCCTGCACCTGGCGCTCCATCACGATCTTCTTACTTCAGGGCACAGCAACTTGGCTTGTTGTTTTTTTAAGAGATTCTAATTTCATGTTTCCGGCTGTCCATGAAACAAAGTTTAACAACATAGTCTGGAGATACAAGCAGAAGAGTTTGGGAGCTTAAACTACATGCAAATTACGACTATAACTTTTGTTTGAATTACTCCAAAGTGAGTTTCATTTTCCGAAGGAAAAAAACACAACGCATTCAGTGGGTTCTAGTTGAGTTCGCTGTGGTCTCACATAAGGCGAAGTTCCAGGCCTGTCACGTAGGCCATCAGTACATGTTTGCGTACAGGAATAAATGGACAGTGCTTTAAGGCTTTGCTGGGCTCGCTTCAGCAGCACAAATGCTAAACTAGGACTTCGCCAAAACCCAGGGTGACAGCAGTCTTCGGATTAGGCCTACTTTGGAATCCTTATCACAACGAGAGAGGAAATTTCAGGCACCAGAATCGGAGCAGTTAAAAGCCACTTTGCATGCTCCTTTATTCCCTTCCAGACCAATTAAACCACCTTCCCGTGGCATCTGAGATCCATTCCGGCCTCTGCTGGTGTGGTTTCTTCCCCCCTTGACCCCTCTTCCCCCTGCTCCCCCTGCACTGCCCACCACCATCTGGAACTTCCACTTGGCACTTTTCAAGGGACAAACACAAAAGGTTTTGTCTTAAAGCAGCCAAGCTCACGAAGTACTACTGCAAACTGCTTTTTAAAAAGAAGGCATTGTGAATGCTGACTTACCTCCCAGGGGGAAGAATTCTTTTACCTCACTGGACGTGAGTTCAGGGAGCAGATCGTTCACCTGGATGCTAAGGGAGTTTCGTAGGAATTTTAAAGGCACTGCAAGTTCTGCTTGTGGCAGTAATTGTTAATGTCCTCTGGAAACGCATTAGTGAGTCTTTAATGCAACCACAGTCGTCCCATTTGTTAATCCCACTTGCTTCTCTCGAAAGGAAAGATAATCCCTTATTGGGTCCTATGTGTTATGGGAGTCAGGACTGTAAAAGGGGATTTGACCAGGAATCTTCCAGAACAACAGATAAATGAATGAACTGACAGGATAATGAATTAAGCAGTTACGTTAGGCATCGAGGATGGCTTTATTCAACTGGCCTGCAGTCTTGCGCCTCCTTTGACACAGCTCGACTGGGAATTTTAAAATCTTTAATATTTTAAAGAATGTTTCAGTGGCTTTCTAGCTCCTGGAGTTTTGATTGTTAGAATTCTTCCTTGGGTTGCGTGAGTTTAGGTACATTGTTATAATTCCAGAAGTAGCTTCCTTTTTTAAGATTAAAATTCTTTTTCTTAATGTTGATTCAATTTCCTTAAAAATATTCAATAATCTCAGGGCTCTTTTGTTGCAACCATGCGTGAGCTCACGTGGAATATGTAAGTTCCTGGCCTAAGTTTAGATGTAGCAGTCATGTGACTGAGTCACTGTCCTGTATCGACATTGAAATACCATAACACACTCTTGAACTTTTTCAAAGGCAGAGCCATCTGACGCCTACAAATAAGAAAAAGGTTATATATTTTCTTTCTTTTTCTTCTTGGTCTCCACCTTCTCCTCCTCCTCTTCCACTTCCCCTCCTTCTTCTACAGATATTTCAGTTAGAAAAGAACCTATTTCATTGCTGTTAAAAAATGTGGTACAGATTGAATCTCATTCATCTGGGACATCAAGTTTTATAGTCATCCACTGTGAAACTGTTTATTCTCCTAAGTGATATGATGGTTATCAGCAGCATATTGAAGGTACCCTTTTCTGATTTATACCTCATACATCTTCATATAATCAATCATTCTGTGTGTAACTACAGTGAGAGACAGTTGTATACAACAGTGGGAACTGCTGTACTATGTTCCGATGTGGAGAAATTGTATAATTTTTTTTTTCATCTAAGAGCATGCATTAATTAATGAGCTTAGGTTGCCATTACAAAATACCATAGACTGGATGGCTTAAACAACAGAAACCTATTTGTTCGGTTCTGCAGGCTGGGAAGCGCATACCTTGCCACGGGCTGATTCTGTTTCTGGTGAGGAAGCTCTTCTTGACTTGCCGGCGGCTGCTTTCTTGCTGTGCCCTCACAGGGCAAAATGAGAGCTCTGGTGTTTTTTCTTCTTCTTACAAGGGCACTGGCCCTATTGGACTAGAGCTTCACCTTCATGACCTCACTTAACCTTCATCACCTCCGCTCAGGCCCCATCTCCAAATATACCCACATGGGGGTTTACTGCTCCAACGTAAGAATGTTAGGGATACACAATTTAGTCCACATTGTGATCAATATCAGTAAAAACATGTACCCTTAAGTTAACACACTAGAAATCTATTTAGATAGATGAATGAAAAATTTAAATACACAAGGTATATAGAAGAAAATATTTCTGAATCAATCATTCCATTATTTCTTAGTTTATTTCTTTAGAGTTTTATTTCAGAATATGATCATTATTATCTCAATATGGAATATTGAGATAATAATGATCATATTCTGAAATTTAAATATCTCTTTTAAAATTACCTTTACTAGTAAAACTTTATGTGGGTCGACATGGTGCCAAGTACCCAGATGACAAATTAGAATTCTGTCATCTGAACATTTGCTGGTACGCCTTCTGTGTGACAAGTCTTGACTTCCAAGGAGACAGCGACCCGCGCCGTACACACTGGTGGTGTCTGCCAAAGCGCCCAAAGTCGGTTCAGCAAGCGAGTGCACTTAGGAGGGCGTGCTTCTTAGGTCGCAGGTTAGGAACAGACGGCATCGTCATTGTGAAAAGTGTTGAGGTCTGTTTTTTAATCTATAAAAACAAGACTGAAAACAAAGAGCTTGGCCTAGATCATGTCTAAGTTTTTTCCAGTTTCAAAACTGTATCGTTTACTTTGAGAACTTTATTTTCAAAAAGCATGATCAGATAAGAAAATCTGACTTCCTTTTGTCATATAAATTTTATCCTAAATGTAGTAGATAGCAGGCAACTTCATAATCACTTACTACTCGTATAGTGTAAGATTGTAGTAGTTAGCTCATTTGAGCCAGGTCATTTGTCCATCTAAATGCTAGTTAATTTATTGAAAATAGTGGAGTTGTGTGGCCCTGGACTGTGTCACCCATGAATGTTTGTAAAATCTTATTCTTTATAAAACAACAGTACTGGGACTGGTGTGAAAACAGACATAAAGATCAATGGAATAGAATTTAGAATCTAGATGTAAACCAGTGTGTCTGTGATCAACTTATTTTTGACAAAGGTACCAAGACCAGTCAAGGAGAAAGAATAATCTTTTTAACAAATGGTACTGGTACAACTAGATAGTCACATGAAAAAATCGGACTCTTATCTCATACCATGTATAAAAATTAGTTCAAAGCAGATCAAAGAGCTAAAATAAAAGGCAGAAACTATAAAACTCTTCGAAGAAAACATAGGGTTAAATTTCATGTTCTCCTATTTGACAATGGGTTCTTACATATAGCACCCAAAGCACAAGCGATAAAAGAAAAAAATGGATGAGTTGGACTTCGTCAAAACTTTTGTGCATCAAAGGACACCATCGAGAAAGAAAAAAGACAACTCACAGAATGGGAGAAATATTTGCAAATCATGTATCTGATAAAGGACTTGTGATCAGAATACAAAAAGACTCTAATGACTCAATAATAAAAAACAAATAACACAATTATAGAATGGGCAACAGATCTGAATAGACATTTCTCCAAGGAAGATGACCAATGCCAGTAAGCACACAAGAAGATGCTTAATATCAATAGTCAGTCTTAAGAGAAATGCAAGTCAAAACTATAATGAAGTACTCCTTCACACCCACCAGGATGGCCAGTGATTCTACTCCCAGGTATATAGCCCCCAAAATTGAAGCATATGTCCACACAACAGCTTACATGTGAATGTTCACAGCAGCATTGTTCATAATAGCCAAAAGGTGCAGATAACCCAAATGTTTATCAGCTGATGAGTGGATAAAAAAATGCCATATATTTATTCAGTGGAATATTACATGGCCATTAAAAGGGATGGGGTAATCTTACATGCTACAACATGGATGAGCCTTGACAAATTATGGTAAGTCAAAGAAGCCAGTCACAAAGACCACATATGATATGATTCCGTTCATATGAAATGGGCAGAATAGGTGACTCTATAAAGACAGAAAGTAGACTAGCAGTGGCTCAGGGCTGGAAAAAATGGAGCCATGGAAGGGGAGATTGCTAAATGGTACAAGATTTTCTTTTTAGCAATGAAAGTATTCTAAAATTATGGTGATAGTTTCACATATTGTGAATATATTGAAACCCACTCAATTGTACAGTTTAAATAGATAAATTACATGTTGCGTGAATTATATCTCAGTAAAGCTGTGGAAGACATTCTATTCTTTAAACACTGGGAAGAAGATCATGATGGTGGTACCTGGCGGGGGATGGCAAGAGGCAGGGGTTCCACCGCGGTTTCCCAGGGTTCTTCTCGTGGCTGCAGAGTTATGATATTAGTGGGCACCTCTTGTCCTGTGAGATGGAAGCTGCTCTAAAAACCACTGACTACTTTCAGGTCTTATAAAAATTATAAGTGAAACAAAGTCCCTGGTAAATTAAATTTTAAAATGTATTTAAAATATTGGCATTTTTGAGAGAAATCTTCCTTTTGTCATTTTTCTCAAAGTCCAAGAACAAGAATGTAGGTTTAACATGTCCAATATATTTTCTAATAAATCAATAATTTAATCTAATGAAGCTTCCAGAGAGTTTTTAAGATGTTATGTCTACTAGCCTGCTGATGGGGCAGTAGAGAAGTGGTTAAGAGATCCATGGACTTATCCTTTTGTCCTGACTCTGTCAAAATAAGCTGCAAGTGATGTTCTTAACTTTCTTTATCTATAAAATGGGTATAATTATAGTCCAGTCCTCATGAGGTTATAAAAACATTAAATGGAATAATAAAGTTGATGCATTTTGTATATAGTCATCGCTTTAAATGCTTCTCATCATTATTATTTTTATTTTCTAAAGATTTTATTTATTTAGAGAGAGAGAGAGATTGGGGAAGGAAGGGAGAAAGAGAGGGAGAGAAACATTGATTGGTTGCCTTTCCGATGCTCCCCGACTGGGGATGAACCTGCAAGCCAGGCATGTGCCCTGACTGGGAACTGAATTGGCTACCTTTCGCTTTGAGGGATGATACCCAACCAACTGAGCCACAATGGCCAGGGCATCATTATTATTTTTAAGTAGGCATTCATTACTTGGCCTAATACACATCCTAGTGAAGAAAAATGTACTATCTCTTGATTCACTCTGCCCTTTTTTTGTTGTTGTTTTTAAGTGCTGTGGCAGATTCACTACTGACTTCAGCGTTTACACTGTAGACAATTTGCTTCCCATGTAATTTGATCTGATGTTTCCCTGAAGAAGGGCAGAAAAACCAGTCACACACATATTTGGATCCAGAGCTTGGCATTTCACTTTGTCAAGGTGTAATTGACGTAAATTCTCAAGCTATATTTCATTAAGTATGAAAAACAAATGCTTTCCTTATGATCACATTAATAAAAAGTCACTAAACATTTTGCAGCTGCTTAATCTTTTAGTTAACATATGCTCGTGTAGAATGGAAAGCTGGATTGGCAGGGCGTCTTTCCTTCCAGCCTTCAACATTTACAATTCTTATTCAGAAAGTGAACATTTTCCACAGGCACTGAGCAGCTTCTCTGGAGGCTGTAGTTAAGTCCCTCAAATCTGGAAAATGAGAACGTGAAGACAGGTACAGTCCTTGGCACTTGGATGATAAGTGATTTACAGGCTAGCTTGCTCCCACCCATAGAGCTTAGCAGTACAGTGCAAATCTTGTCAAAAACCTGTTCAATGATTAAAGATTTATTAAGGACTCTGTAAGGCCCTGTCCACTTTTGAGATGCCACAAAGAAATTAGTCACTGACCTCCTGGAGATTATATCCTCCTAAATAAAAAACAAATACCATATGCCCATTTTCTTTTATTTTCTCAGAGTGGGCAACATCCAAGTTTTAAGGGAAGCACGCCATAGTATGGAAAGCAGAAAGCAGAAAATAAAGTTATTAGAATAGGACGAAGACTTTAACATCTGTTGAATGAGAGATCCTACTTTCTAGGATAAGTACGCAGTTACATCACGCCTAGATTATTTGACCAAACATGAAGCTAATTAGTTTTTCACAAAAGAAGCTGCAGCCTTTGGCAGCAGCCACATTACAGAGATTTATATTCGGTTATAATTAGTAACTTTCCCACAACTTTTAGTGGGTAAAAAAAAATGTTTTCATGTTTCTGAACACTAATGATGTAACAGCATTATTTGAGCTTTAGAATGTCTCTCCTAACTGGTGTGTAAACACAGCCTCGTATATATCCAAGTGTGCCCAGGCATAATTGGATTTTATGCATGTTCTTAACTTTTTATAACCTCAATTATCTATGGAGAACAGAGATTGCAAAAACATTGCCTTTTAAAGATCCTATTTGATCTATGCTTGAGATATGCATACTTTTATTAAAATCAACAAAACAATGCACCTAAGTTCTGTAGTAAGTCCACCAGGATATTCTGGTAAAGTAATAGTACAGTGTAATTTTGATTTGCATTTTGCTAAAGATGTCGAACAATGCTTTAAGTCCTTATTTGCCATATATCTGTCATTTTTTGGTGATATGTTTGTCTAAATTTCCCCTTTTTATTTTGTTTTTTTTTCTTGTTATTGAATTTTGGGAGTTCTTCATATATTCTGGATACAGATCCTAGACGGATGGCTTGCAAATATTCTCCCCCAGTCTTTGGCTTGTCTTTTGGCAGTCAAACAAAATAATCTCTTTTAAATAGCAGATATTCTTGATTTCAGTGAAGTTCATGAAGTTTTATTGTATGGAGGATATTTTTGGTGTCATACTTAAGAAATTCAAGTTCACTTAAATCAGGGCCACTCTGTTGTCGCTTAGAAGTTTTATCATTTTAGATCTGACAGTTAAGTCAATGATCCATTTTTTGTTGTTGCTGTTAATTTTTGTACACTGTGCAAGGTATGGAATGAAGTGGGGGTTTTGTTATTTTTTTTTGCATGTGGATTGCAAATTGTTCCATTATCATTTGTTGAAAAGACTAATTTTTTTCTCTAGTAAATATTTCTTTTGTACCTTTGTGAAAAATCAGTTAACTATATTTATGGGTCTGGACTTTCTGGACTTGCTATTCTGTTCCACCTATTTGTCTTGCTATTCTGGCCTGTTTGTCTATCTGTATGGCAATTCCATGCTGTTTTATTACTGTAGCTATATAGTGTCTTACTGTCAGGTAGTGTTAGCCCTGAACTTCTGTTTTTTCTAAGTTTGGCTAGGTCCTTCTCATTTCCACATGAAGTGTACAATCAATTGTGACCCCCCCAAGCCCCCAAAGTAGCCTGCTTGGATTTTGATTCAGATTGTGTTGAATCCTTAGATGAATTTGAGGATAATCGACATCTTACTAATAGTGAATTTTCTGATCCATGAACATAGTACATCTGTCCATCTATTTAGGTCTTTAATTTTTCTCAGTAGTGTTTTGCAGTTTTCAGTGTATGGGTCTTACACATCTTGAATCAGATTTATCCCTAAGTAGTTGATCTTTCTGATGCTATTATAAATAAAATTGCATTTTTAATTTTAACTTCTGATTGTTTATGGCTACTATATAAAAATGCAATCAACTCTTACACTTTGTTTTTATATCCTGTAACTTTGCTCAATTCAGTTACTAGTTCTAGTAGTTTTTTAATAGATTATGTAAGAGTTTCTATATCTGCAAATACAGGCAGTTTTATTTTTTCTTTCCAATTTTTTCCCAAAAATACCTTTTCTTTTTCTTTTTTTAAATTATATTTCATTGATTATGCTATTATAGTTGTCCTGATTTTCTCCCTTTGTCCCCCTCCACCCAGCACCCCCACTCCCGCAGGCCATCCCCACGCTGCACTGTTCATGTCCATGGGTCATGTGTATAAGGTCTTTGGCTACTCCATTTCCTATATGATATTTTATATCCCTATGACTATTCTGTAACTACTTATGTGTACTTCTTAATCCCCTTATCTCTTTACCCCTTTCCCATCCAGCAACCATCAAAACACTATCCATGTCCATGATTCTGTCTCTATTCTTCTTGTTGGCTTTCTTTTTCTTTTCTTCTTGTATACTTTGTACCACTAGTACAACATTGAGTAGAAGCAGTGAGAGTGGATATCCTTGCCTTCTTTTTAATCTTATAGAGAAAACATTGTCAGTCTTTCATTATTAAGCCTGATGTTAGCTGTAAGTATTTTTGCTTGCATGACTTAAATTCTTTTACATTTATTTAAACATATTTTATGGCTTAGTATATTGTCTATCTTGGTAAATGTTCCACATGTACCTGAAAAGAATGTATATTCTGCTCTTGTTGGGTGAAGTGTTCTAGTGTTCTGTAAGGTACAATTGGATCAAATTGGTTGGTAGTGTTGTTCAGGTTTTCTATATACAGCTGACCCTTGAACAACATGGATTTGAACTGCCCAGGTCCATTTATACACAAATTTTTTTTGGTAAATATGTGTTGCAGATGCAGAGGTCAGCTATATGCATTGATCTATGCCATTTTATATAGGGCACTTGAGCATCCACAAATCTTGGTACTCCTGAGAGGTACTGGAACCAAGCCCCTGTGGGCACTGAGGAACGACTTAAATTTAAGGGAACTCAAAAGTTGTACAGTTTTTCAACTACAGAGGAGTCAGCACTCCTAATCCTCACATTGTTCAAGGGTCATCTGTACTAATTTAATGCCTGTTAGATCCATCAATTATTGAGAGAGTGGCTGTACATTTTTTGCACCTTTTTATGCTTCATTAATGCTTATAAAGAGAATGATTCTATGAATGCCATATGGAAGACCTTGGTATCATTAAGGTGTGAAAGCATACTTCATTAACTTAAAAAATCCTGAAAACAGTACTTATAAATGATGTTCTGCAGATTTAGATCTTGAAATTAGAAGTTTAAATAGTTGGCTAATTATGCTTGTTGACAATTTCAGTCGAATCCATCTTTGAAATAATTCAGTGCTGTGAACACTATGGCAATATAATAGTTTAGTGATTTCACTTGTTTCCTAGTTATAGAGACCTTCCCTAAAATAAAATTTCAGAAACTTCAATACATATAGCAGATAAAAATGGAGGTGTTTCACTTTTATCTGGACTCCACTTGCTCAACCTCACTCTGGGTTTCACTCTGCTTCCTTCAGAGGCAATCCCTGATGTAGCCAGCTGAAGGCTTCAGACACCATGGAAAATACTGAAAACCATGGACCTACCCCAGTACTGTGCTAAACAAGAAAACATGATGCCATTCAAAGTACTAAAGTGGAGTGGTAAATAGATTTCAACTTTTGCATCAAAAATATTGATTGATGAACTTCCCAGGGAGCTGTTTGACAAAATTTCTGAAATTGTTTCTCATCTCTGCAGTCACATTAAGGTTCATGTTCAACTGCTGATGTCTGCCAGGGTACAGGTACAGGAACTGGAAGAGCACATGCCATGCATTAGATGTTTTTGGTCTTGAGACAAAGACAAGTCTGGTGTCTCAGCCTGCTTTCACGTGATTATCTCCTGAGTTGAATTATAGGTTTGGTAAAGTAGGAAAATTATGCAGTGGGGTTAGTTAGGCTTTTCAAAATTGAATGAACAGAGAAAGCTTAGGTAACCTTGTAGAACAGAGATTTTCATAAGGATCTATGGACAAGTGAGGAAGCGCTGGAGCCATCTCCATAGTTCCTTTGTGACACGTGAGCAGTCCTGGTGGTTTGGCAAGGGACTCTGAAACACGTGTCCATGCTCCCTTCTCCATCCTCTGCCATCTTCATGACCTCGCAACCCTCTCCTTTCCTGCCACTGCTCCTGCCATAACAAACTAATTCTCTTTGCCTCACAGCATCTGCTTGCTGCCTTCTTTTTGTGTATCTCATTGCGAATTCTTCTCTGTACATCTTCAAAATCCTTACATAGAGTGTGAAAGTTTAAAGAGTGACCCTCCAGAATGGAGTGCCACCCCCCTTGGGTAGAATGTTCATGCCAGCTTCTTAAATGGCCCCGGAAAGCCTATCAGTAGCTGTCCTTAGATCAGGTGACCGTCCCTAGTCTAATCACCTGGCAGAATCTAAGGTACAAAGGACAAAGAAGAGAGCATGTGTCTGGCAGGAACTCTGAAGAATCCCAGCAGGGGGCAGTGTACCCTCCAGGCATGGAATGCGGCCTGTCCTTTACAGCCTCTTCATCAACCAGGTGTGCATTGATCGCACTTGCCTGGTGTCCGATGAGCAACAGATTTCCTATGAGGGACAAAAGCAATGGTTTTCAGACTGTGCTTGGAAGAAAGTCTTCCCCACTAAGGAGGAACTCAGTAGGTAGGACTCTAAACTCCCTATGCCCTGTTTTAACCACAGCAGTTTCATATTGTTCACTTTTACATATTAGATTTTCAAATAAAATTTTATTTGAAGATGAGATTCAATTCTTCACAAACAGTGAACTGAGAGCCACTGAGCTATAGGAGTACAAAAACTTTTGTTAGAATAATATTTTTTTAAGTAGTGACACTTCCATTTTTAAAGACTAAATAAGAGTTAATATATAAATTGGATAAAGGTGTCACTTTTTACAGAAAACTTGATAATTTTTACCCAAGTTTTCTGTAAAAAGCTTCTGGGAAGGGTAAATAAGAAAATAGGATAAGATTATTTAACATTATATTCTTCATCTCAACTATTTTTATGTCTTGGATGTTATCATGGAAAATTTTTTAATTATGACCGTCGATATATTTCAAGAGTAGGATGAAAATTCTGATACCTGCTCTGGCTGGTGTGTCTCAGTGGACTGACTGGTAGCCTGTGAACCAAAATGTTGCTGGTTCGATTCCCAGTCAGGGCATATGCCTGAGTTGCAGGCCAGGTCCCCAGTAGGGGGCGTGATAAAGGCAACTGGTCAGTGTATGTCTTGCACGTTGACATTTCTCACCCTCTCTTTCTCCATCTCTTCTCATCTTTCTAAAAAAAATTTTTTTTAAAGCTTTAAAAAGAAAAGAGTAGGATAAAGATTTTTATACCAATGAACAGATTACAAATTCAAAGAGTTAAAATAACATATTATTACAGCTGTCTTGTTTGATGTTTATATATACAGAACTGCTACATTAGGGCAAAAGCTTATATTAATTGCTAGTTACATTGTGAGTGAACTATTTATAGTAAATTGGGATACATCACAGTAATAACACACATAGCATATTTTAGACCAGTGCATACTTTATATTTTATCATAACAATCATATTTGTTCTGCTCAGTCTTTAGCATGGAGTGGTCATCTGCCAAGAACTTCTTTTAGCTCAGGGTGATCTGGCCACACATTCTGGCAGTGGTCTCCTGGTGGCCCCCCAGAACTTGTCTCAAATTGAAGCCATCTTGATGGTATTTATAAATATGAATTACTTTCATAATTGAAGAGCTATGTCCTTATTCCATGAGTTGGGACATCCCAATACCTGTCCCTTCCTTAAAAGGTGAGTCATCCAATAAAAATGTCAAGCCACTGCTACTTGCTGACATGGCGAATAAAACCCTCCTCTAAGTCTTCCACTCCTTAGACCGAGCAAATAAATTTCCAGATCCTTCCCCTTAGAATGCCCCCAAGTGCCCTCTTTTACCAACACACGGCAACAAACTTCCTTTTCCTCTTCTCGGAATTTGAGTGTATCTCCGGTTTAGCCAGAAAGGTATTCAGCTGGTCTTATTTCCTAGAATCTTGTTAGAGGGCCTGGTTTATGTGAAGTCATCAGGCTAAGGGGCAGGTGACAGTGAAGTCTGACAGTCAAGTTCGTTTTGCCCTTGAACTGTGTTGTAATAAGTCATTGGCTTTAACGAAACTCTTGACCCTAACCAACTACCTGAGAAACTGTGCTGTGGGTTAGAAGGGAGTCTGGAGAGGAGGTTGCACACGACTCAGCCCAAATGCATCACTGTTACTGGAATAAAACCCAAATCACCATCTTCTGAGGCTGCGAGGACCATCTCCTTAAAGCTGAATCACTACCAAAGGGGAGCCAACACCCAGGTGGTACCAAATTAACATCTGTGCTATATAAGTTAGAAGCTCTTTTTGCTCATGATTACTGTTAGAAATATGGCAGGATTGAAGGGGAAATACAGTATATTCGAGGGGAGAAAATGAAAGAAATATGACAGAGTGGTAGTCCTACCGCACTGGGGAGTAGGCAGGAATTCCATATACTATTCTACCTTGAGATGTGTTTTAAAGTTTTTCATAGTTAAAGCTTAAAATACAGTGTAAAAAGTGATTTCCCCTTCTTTCATATAAAGGAGGACCGAGACAATGTTTCCATGAAATAATAAAGCTGATTTAAATCACTGAGACACACACATTTGCTGACTATTTTCAGATGTTTATAAATCCACACAACAAGTTTTGGGATTCAGTCCTTGATAAGCTACACTAAACAAGGCAACGTGATATCAGCAAACCTATTTTCAAGCACCTCAGTGCCCGGGATTTCTGTAGGAGGGATTATTACACCAAGAGGTGAATGGGGACTCTGTCCCTCTACTAAAAGGATTTGCTTTGATGGATGTCCTGGTGTGGCCTCCCTTATGTGGACCCTGAAATAACAGAAGCAAGATGAGCAGATGATTGGACCTAAAGCAGTTATAAAAGTTTCAGTTCAACTATAATGGCTTAGGTTTACTTATGGGAGTGGACTGGTGAAAAGAGTGGGGGTACATCCTGCCGATGAGACTTGGAAGAATGACTGGGAGTTCTGGGGTTAGGGTGGGATCTCCTGAGAGTTTACAGAGACCTGTTGTTAAAGAGAAACAAAGCCAGACGTTAGTTAAAACAGCGACAATCTATCTTACTCGGTAACAATCTATTGCGATAGGGAAGAGGGTCCAGCCAGAACTGATCCCAACTTTGCCAGAACAAAAGTCAGGAGACTTTTCAAAGGGAGAGTGGTGTGAAGGGCAAGGTCTCAAGGGGACTGAGGGGTCTGGTCCCTGCGTCTGGGTGACCTGGGTTTGTTCACTGGTGCTTATGGAGGAGAGAAACAAATGTCTCCTGTCTCTAGGACAGACCGGAGGCAGTGGTGCCAGGGAAAGCAAGGCTCCCACAGAAGCGGGGGCCTGGGTCACTCACAGACTGTGGGAGAGTTATCTTCCTGAATATTTGCATTTCACAGACTCTCAGTTCTTTGAAAAAACTGCTCTGGGCAGTAGAATTACATTTCAAAGGTAGAGAAAGGATCTGTAATTGCAGCTTTCTAAAATATCTGTTCAAAGAGGGAGTTCAGGGGCTTCTCCACCCATCCCCAGGTTTTGGCCTGGAACAAACAGCAACTTCTCCTGCAGGCATCATCCTTTCTCAGGCAGGTACTATACACGGGGCTGGAGCCATCCTAGGAGCACAGCCTGGACTGTTAGAAATTGTGCTAGTGTTTGTTCAGGCGGCTGGAGTGGACAGCATCCCTGTGCAGAGGGTCCGCAGTTCTCACAGGCTGAAGCTGGAGCTGGGCAAGAGGGCTCAGAGCAGCCGGACCAAGAATATGGTCAAGGGGGGAGCCTTGGTTAGGACCCAGAGCATGCACTGATACATTCTTGTTGCATACGAAGTACATCACAGCTCTGTGAAGATCAATATCACAGTACAAGGGTAAGATGCATCCCAGCAGGTGTCTCCCTCGTCAGGGCAGAGGGAAAAGGAAATCCCAGTGGTGACTTCTAAGATATGTTCTCCATCGGGCCTGGCTGCTTCATGATGGGACTAGTCAATCTTTAAATACTCATTTGAATGAGCTCTTTGTAGATCAAGAAAACTAGCCTGTCCATCCATCAAATGTTTCTAACGATAAAAATAAATCATCTTTCTTTATCATAGCAGTTGAAATTATTAAGCCCTCTTATAAAAGAAAATTCAGCCTGATCCCACTTAAAAATGAGATACAGGAGATGACAAAGGCTGAACTATTACCTACGTTGAGGGATAAGTAAGCATGATGTACCCAGAGGAAACTTGATCCATCACAGCTGGGAAAGCAACCAAATGTCCACGCCTTTATAATCTGCGTGAAACCTGCACCCAAGAATTTCAATGAACTGTTTCTTTCGTGAAGCTCTTCTCTTTTTTTGGTCAAGAATTTTTTACTTATATAATTTAAATTTAATTTTTTTCAATTACATTTTACATTCAGTGTTACTTTGTATTAGTTTCAGGTGTACAGCACAGTGGTTAGGTAATCACATACTTTACAAAGTGTTCCACAGATATTTCCAGTACCCACCTGGCACCATGTTTAGTTATTATGTACAATCTTACTGACTGTATTTCCTATGCTGTACCATATTATGTAGCTTTTCAATGTCGCTCAGAATCAAATCTTTCAAATTACAAGCGATGCTGCCGATGTCTTTAGTACCACCTTGAGCATCTCAGCATCACTACAAAATAGCGTTAAGCAACTTTTTAAGTTAAAATGACAGCAACGTCACACTAGAAGGCACAATTCAGAAAGAGATGCTTTCTGCACAATGCTCTGTGCAGAAAGGCCATCCCAGCTGGGGCTGAGAGACTTGGACTCTAGCCGTGCCTGTCACTTTGCTGCCGTGTGGCCCTTAGGTATCTCCCTCGTGTTCTCTGTGTCTCTTTTCCCATTTTTATGAAAAGAATCACATTTCTACCTATCAAACAGGCTCTGTTGTGAATTAAAAGAACTCATGGTTAAGCATTTTGCGAACTGCATAGCACCTCAACTACTTGAATTGTTGGAAAGTAACGGACCTGTCTGCCTGTTCAGCAAAGTCTCATGGGCTCCCTGGTTGTTCTCTAACTTGTGACAGATTGTGAGACTGATCAGCAAACCTAATGCAAAATCTTCCCATGAAATGTGTGTAAACATAGCCTTAATTTTATTTTTATTTTATTCCTATTTCAACAATGAAATATTTTGATTAAATGTGCACATTTGGCTTCTTATCATAGTCAATGTATGTCTTAAATATAGAAATCATTAGAATTGAAATTATCAACAAATCCAAAGCACTTCTTTGCAAAAATGACTTATATGTTGTAGGAAATAAAATATTTAAGTTATATATAGTAAGACCTATAAGAATGATATTAGATTTCTATATAAGAAGTATTTCTAAAATGTTCCTATCATAATCTCTAAATGTTATCGAAAGCTTTTTTGTCTTTCAAAAGGGAATCTTTTTTGATTTTTAAAATTATAAGGATTGTATAATCTCAAAATCTACATTTTGCCCAGAGACATTTATATTAAAGCTGAGAGGTTTGGGCCACTTTAGAGATTTAAAACTTTATTCAGAAACACTTAACCTTGTCACTGAAGAGGGCCTTATTTTTTAAGTGCAAATGGCCTATTTTGTTGAGATCACTGATGAACAGTCCTGATGATCTGAGGAAGAGCCCTCGTTTGGAAGGGTCACGTTGCATAAAAACCCAGGCTACTGTTCCTAAGAGGATTTTCTTATAAAGATGAAGAGTTGAGTTAAATGTACTAGACATGACAGATAGAGCATATCATAAAAATGTAAGGACGACCCCAAGAATATAACTCTCTCATCTCTTTTACAAACACACACACACACACACACATGCACCCACATACTTAGATGTTTCCGCCTCAAGCACACAGAGATTAAAGGAGTCTCTGAGCTCCTGGTAGGTTATTTTCCCAGGAATCCTTGCTTCTTGGTCTCTTTTTTCAGATCACATCTGCCTTGCTTAGCTTTTAGATTATTGGTCTCATCTCCTGATGACGCTGGGGAACTTTTATGTTAGAATAAGTGTAGATCGGGCCTTCCTGATGAGTAGTCTGATCTTGGTCTTGCCTTGTGCGAGACCTTTGACTTCCCCAATTTCAGTAGCCAGACTTTCACTTTTAGACTTGGTTGTTTTCTCAGGAGATTCTGTGTGTTCCTGGATTTCATGTTGTCTCTAGCCGCTACCAGTAAATGATAGTAACAAGAGTGTCTGAACTTTAAGATGGTTTGCTATTCACAATGTTTTGAATGGATTCAGTCCAGATTTCCCCATTTATCTTAACTGCAATTATTGCTGCAGGGGAAGTCTTTATACCATCTAAGGTCTTTTACACTCTCCTTGCCTTGGCCAAGATTCAGAAGCTGTGCCTTCTTTTCAAATTAAAAAAAAAAAACTTGCTAAGCCTTCTGCATTCACAAGTTAGCCTGGCATCTTGAATGCACAGGTGTTTTTACATCTGGATAATTTGCAATGGGCTGTATTTTCATGTGCCCTTGGGATAAGGTTTCTCCCCTATTCCTGGCTCCTTCTTGCTCTTTTTTCATCCCTGCTTTTTTTTTTTTAAGCATTAATCACTACTTGACATTATACTGTGTATTTATTTATTACCTGTCTTCTTGAATAGAATGTAAATTTCATTGCCCTTTTCGTACCCTCCCACTGCCTAGTATCTAGAATAGTGTCTGGCACAAAGAAGCTGACTCAATATTTGCTTAGTGGATGAGTTTTGTAACCTTGGGCAAGACCTTTGGGCAAGTTATTTCTTTTGAGATTCCCATTTTGTTGTCTGCAAAATAAGAGCACTAGACTTGATTAGATGATTTCCAAGGACCATTCATATCTTGTGGTTGGGATTTAGGGTACAGATAACTCAGACCAGCTTGGAGAGCAATGAAGACAGGCAGAAAACAGAGAGTAAGTGATCTGCATGTTACTCTGGAGAGAAAGCTGAATGGGCCATGTCATATCCGGGGAAAGAAAAATCCAGCTTAGGGGAACTACAGGTGGGAAGACAGGACTGTGGGTGTTCAAGAAATGGCAAGGAAGAGGGTGTGGCTGAGATAGAAACAAGGGAGGGAGACTTAGAAATTGGGTCAGGAGGTGCCAGTGGCCGGATTGTTTTTTGTGGGGAGTGAGGAAGGGAGAGTGTATGGGTGTTTGGTACGAAAAGGAATTTGTGTGTGTAGTATGGTCTATGTGGTGAAATCTTGTGTTTGCGTGATGTGTGTGTGTGGCTTGATGGGAGATATATATATATATGTGCTGTATGTGCTATGGTACGATGTGTATATGTAATATATTTATCTGTGCTTGGTGAGGAGGGGAGTGTACCTATGTGGCATAGAATGTGTAGTGAGTGTGTGATATGCTGTGTGGGTGTATGTATATGTGTATGATGTTGAGCTTGTGCGTGTGTGTTTGGTGTTGGGGGGCAGTATTTGTGGAATAGGGGGCAGAAATTTCCTCTCTTTTCCTTTTAGTTTTTCTAGCTGGTATAATCATTAAACTGTCATGAGAGAGAGTAACAGGAGAAAATAACAAAATTTAACTATGTATGTACATATGGGGGATCCATAAGAATATGGGTTCCATAAGAAGACAGTTGAAGTATGTGTTGCTATGCCACCTTGAGTGTATAGAGGAGAAAGGGAGGAAGGAGTTTGGGTGGGGGAGAGGCAATTCACAAGTAGATGAGAAGGAGCAGATTCCTGCTGGGCCACCCAGAAACACTGGGACACAGAGGGGAGTCTCACAAATAGCCAGGGGCTAGATCTTTCTGTCTGCCACATCTAGTTCATGTTCTGCTGAGGTGATAGCTCCCTTCCTGGGACAGGTTTTTCCACCTGAATTCCTTTAGGCAGGTAAGGGGGAGGTAAAAAGCTCTTCTTGAGTTTGTTTGGTTTTGATGGTCTTTAGCTTGAAATAATTCACGTGCTATGGTGGCACATTCTGGGGGACTCATTCTGCAACTGTACTGTTTTCTTAAAAATAATCAGCTTTAATAATCATTATCCTCCAAAGAGACATATTTTGGGTGGCAAATGCCCTCAGATGGCACACATGTGTGTGTATGTGTGTGGTGGTGTACATATATATTAAAATTACAACTCTTGTTACAATGAAACCTAGTCCAAATTCATCCTGCCAGGGTGTTTGAAAAGAAAAAAAAAAAAACATTTCTAAAAAAAACCGTGGAAAAAATCCAGATTTAAAATAATGCATTGATGTTTTCTGAGAAAGAACCCTGATGATGCTTCTGCTATAGCATCATGACCTTTGAAGTCCAAGACCTTACAGCATTGCAAATACATAGTCCACAAACACAGATTCCACATCAAATTTATACTCCATTTTAAATGAGTGCAAAGTTTTAAGATTCATTTGCTTATAATTCTGGTAAAAATGTGGGTTTGAAAGTCTAAGTTATCTTGACCTATATCACTGAGTCCCTTATGCTCCTAGCATCTTGGGCTGCCAAGATACATCTATCAAAGTGTCCAGAGCAGCAAAATACTGTCACTTTCAACTCTGTTTTATGCGTTAGTATCTGTACCCAAAGTCTCTCTCTTCATTTAATCAGTGAAATGAAATAACATACTGTCTCCATCTTGACCCACATAGAAAACACAACCAAGATATGTTATCTAAGAAGATTGTGAAAAATGCTTCGCATATTTGACAGATAACATAAGAGATTTTTTCCCCTAGTCACGATTTGAGGGTTATATGCAAAAAAGACAATCTGCCCAAAATATACAGATAAGCAGGGAGAGGAATCAAGGGCAGAGAACCCCCTCCTCTCGTGAATGACTGGCAAGTCCCTAAGCGTGCCAAGATATGTTTACTCGCTCAATATCCTGACCCAAAACTAAACCTTCTTAGGTAAAACTGGTGCACTTCCTAATGTGGCCTAAGACATTCCTGGTACTTTCAGATGACAAACTCCACATCTTGAAGAATTTCATACTTAAGAGACTAAATTTGCCGGAAGTCACCAATAGGAGGGACCTGCAAGGTACAATGTGGCTTGAGTCCTGATATTGCCCTTGACCACTAATGGGACCTTCAGAAGGTTGTTTACTGTCCTCCTCACAAAGCTCCTGTGTCAGGTATAGCACGAGGCTGATGGGAGAGTGGAAATTAAGTGAGCCAATACATGTAAAGTAACTGGTACAAATTTAGCACTTAGTGTTAGCTATTAGTATTCCACTTTATGTCAGGTTTTAAAAGTATATAATACCTCCTCATTAAAAATCCACACAGTTTTCAAAGTGTTTTCACATACATTTTCTGATGTGCTTCCCAAAACCTATTGTTGTAGACAGAGCAGATATTGTCCCATTTGGCAGAAGAGGATGGATTAGAGAAGATCTGTGGCTCCCCCAAGTCCCCACCACTGCCGTGTCATGGACGGCAATGTGAATCCATGTCTTCCAAGCTTCACGGCTCCTCCTAGGAAGCTGATTGACCCAGTATAACACTGAGTTGATGTGTGACTATAGAAGGAATAAAAGAGATCCCACGAAGTGTTAGGTTTCTGTGTAATGGCAGTGCTGGGGACCCCCTGGATCACCCTCGGGTTCAATGATTCACCGGAAAGACTCACAGAACTCAGAAAGGCTATTATACCCAAGACGATGGTTTATTACAGTGCAAGTATGTAAGTTAGAATCAGTGATGGCAAGTCTCCCAGCTGCCCTCTCCCAGTGGTGTGCAGGCAGTGCTTAGTTCCCCAGCAGCAGCGTGTGCTAACTCATACAAACTGTCATTGCCAACCAGGGAGCCCCCCTGAGCCCTGGTGTCCAGGGCCATTTTGTCACATGGGCATGAAACACCCGAGTGACTGACCTTAACTACTCAGTCTCCAGGTCTCCAGAAGTCAAACTGTTATGGTGTGTGGCCAGGCCCCCAGGAAAATGAAAAATGCATTCACCATAAGTCTCACGTTGTTAGCATAAATTCTCTGACATGGCCCAAGGTCTGCTATACAAAGACACTCCTATCAAGAGGAATATTCTCAGGGCTCCCAGGAGCTGGTGAAGGCCAGTTCTTTCCTTAGAATGGGTAAGGTTTGAGCACCTCGAGTCTGCCAAGCCAAGCCTTTCCAGTGCAGCGGAGGTGCAGTGTCTGGGCCTCCTGAAGGTGTCGGAGGTGCTGCGAGAGGTAGCACGGGCGGACTGAGCCCCAATGTGAGCCCCAGGCCCAATTTCTAAATCTGACTTATGTATCAATCTTCTGAGCCAAGGGGCATTTGAAGCCATTGCAATGGGTGACTAGAACCTGGAAAGCCTGCCTTTGATTCTAGCTGTGATGGGAGCCCCATACACCTACTTTGGGCCCTTTAGCATTCCAGGGTGTCACACTGTCCCCACTTTGGGAGACTTCCCACAGAGTGAAAGGGAGAGAGGCTTTACTATCACTCAATAATCTACTCTGAAATAAGGGTCTTATTGTTAGCAGATTCAAAATTTCAAGAGTAAGAAAATGAGGTAGGTAGGACTCAGGTAACAGGAAACTCAACTCAGAATGGCTGAAACATCTAATGGACTTATTGTCGTATGTAACAAGAAGCCCCCACGTCGTATAGTCCCTGGGCTGTTCATTTAAGCACCTTGACAACATCGTCAAGAACTCAAATTCTTTCTTCGGCTCTTCCATCCTGAGTGCCTTGGCTGGCTTTCCTCGTGGTTAAAAAATGGCTGCAGCAGGTCCAGGCATCACATCTTCACACTCCATTATAGACACAAAAATGGGACTTTTCCTTGTATTTCTTTCAGAGAGCTAAGAAACCTTTCCTTTCTGGCCTCCCTTCATGTCCTCCTGGCCAAAACTGCTTCTTCCTAAGCCAATACACTGGAAAAGAATAATTTTTTTCTTCATTGGGGTAGTATAAGTAAACTTCAGCACCTGGGACTGGGAATGGGACCAACATTCCCTAAAGCCCATGGTTTCTTGGAAAAGTGTAAACACTGGAACAGATTCAGGCTCTGTTAGAAGAGTGGGAGTAGGGAGTTGCTGTTGGGGGGCAGCCGAAGGTGCTGCTGCAGCAAACTCGCAGGTAGAAATAGCACAGCAGCTGCGATTCTCCACGGCTTCCAAAATCTCTGTTCCTCGGGCAGATTCCAGAGGTCCTTTGTTAGCTCACTTTCTTGGAGTTAATTAATTCTTAACAGGAAAAATACACAAAGGCCTAAAGAGCCATGTTTGATGTGCCTATGAGCTTTATTTTTCCATTCTTTGTCCAGGTATCTGCCACTATGGAATGTCCTCTAGGAAGAAACAACCTTTATTTAACAAATGTAGTCATCCTTACTTCAGTCGTGCCTACCCCTTTGGCCGGGTGCCAAAGTCTGCTGACTCAAGTCCCTTAGATCTCTGACGTATCTGTTACCTGTGGTACTGCTGCTGTTTTCCACATTCGTAGCCCTTAAGACTCGTCCCCTCATGAGATATTATCAACTTAGGACATTTTGTCCCTTTTTCTCTTCCCTGCACACATTCCATTTTCCACTGTCCACCTACCTTCAGGTTTGGTAACATTCCAGTGGAACATTTTATTCATCCAACAAACTCTGACTATTTTCTTTTAATTTATAGAAACCTGTGCTCTCTACTGGTGGAAACAACTTTCTAGCTATCATTTTTCAGTTCAGAAATCACTCAGTTGCTTTCATACTTTACCATTTTGTATCTGGCTTTCAAACACTCTACCCCAGAACTGACAATACATATCACTTAAATCTTAAGTGTTCCCCCTCCAGAGCTGTGCCAACGCCCACACCTTCCCTGTGTTTAGCAAGAAGAGACGTTGACACCCTCACCCCCATTAGAGCTCGTTTCTCCCTCCCCACTTCTCCCTCCCTTTGTCGTGCTCCCTGAGACCGGCACAATAGCTGCCGCACCCTTCCTCATTCTGCCTCTCCCTGTCCAATGATTTGGGGCAGCTGTCCTGCAGGCTGGCTTACAGCATAGTGGCTGGTTTACCTGTAGGGGCAAAAGTACCTCGTGATCATGTTTTCAGAGAGAGGCTTTAGAAGTTGATTCTGGAACCTGTCAACAGGAGAGATTTCTCAGGAGTAGGAGAAGTGAGAAAGATATCACAATAATTCTTCAAGGAGGACTTAGACTTTTACCATGTGAGCATGTTGTTTTCATAGTTTTTGCTTTTCTTCTGATTACAAAAATAATGCGTGTTCATGGTAGAGAATTTAGGAGAAAAAGGCAGCTATTAGAAGAGATGTGGAGGAGTATATTGAAGGGAAACATTCTAATGAATAAGACTGAATCACATCCTGTACTTGCACAGTTATTGTCATAGGCATTCGAGGAAAATACACATTGTCAGTCCGCATGCGGGCAGCGTGTTAGCAAACTGATGCTTGCCGTCGATGTCTAAAACACGCGCAGTATTTTCTTTAAAAAATGAGGCAGGTTAATTCCACAGACACTCAACAACAAAGTCCCTACCAGGTCCCAGGTAGCAGTCTCGGTCAGGGCACATGGCAGTGGACCGAGCAAAACCCTCATGGAACTTACGTCCTTGCCACTAAGACAAAAAGATAAATGTACAAGGCACCCGTGCTGGTATCTGGGGAAAAGCAGGGGCCGAGGCACTGAAGTGGAAACGTGTGGGGAGTGTTGAAGGAACAGCAAGGAGGCGGGCGTGACTGGTCTGGGCAAGCGGGGGGCTGCGTGGCAGGGAACCGAGGTCAGAGGGGCACAGGCAGCCCAGGTCAGGTGGGGCTCCGACTGTGGAAGGACTTCTGGTTTGACTCTGAGTGAGGTGGAAAGTCCTGGAGGGTTTGGGGCACATACAATCTGACCTGATTCTTAAAAGGAATGTAAACGGTAGCAAATGGACAGTTACAGATGAAAAACATGGCTAGAGTACAGTGAATATAGAAGAAAAGCATTAACTTACATAATTTTGAAAAACAGCATTTTGACAGTATTAGTAGTCTGGATTAGTATTAGCAATCTGGATTCTCCAGAGAAACAAAACCAATAAGATAGATATAGGTATAAATTTTATAGGTATATGGATATACATATAACTTTGTGTATGTATAGGCATACACATATACATGCATACACCCACATCCCATGTAGTATCTATCTGTCTATCTATTCATCTATGGTTTATTATAAGGACTGGCTCACACGGTTATGGAGGCTGAGAAGTCTGGGGATCTCAGATAAGCTATAGACACAGGACAGCCTGTGTACAGTTCCAGGCTGAGTCCAAAGGCCCGAGAACCCGGAGAGCTGATGGTACAAGTTCTAATCGAAGTCCAAAGGGAGGAGGAGAAACCAGTGTGCTAGCTCAAAGACAGTCAAGCAGAGAGGAAGACTTCTCTTACTCAGCCTTTTATTTCATTCAGGCCGTCAGCAGGTTGCATTTGATACCCACCTTGAGAAGAGCAATGTGGTTTGTTCGGTCTACTGATTCCAATGTTAATCTCACTCAGAAACGCCTTCATAGACACGCATAGAAACAGTGTTTAGCCAAATACCTGGGCACCCCATGACCCAGTCAACTTGACACATACAATTAACCATCACACACTGCGAGGCTAAAACTAAAAAGAACTGTACAGAAATATTTTATTTGAATTGCTAAGGTTTGTTTTTCACAGCAGTATGGGCTAGCAACTCTGAAACTATTTTATGTGCATTATAAGACTGTACGAATAAGTAAGTAATTGTGCATAATTAGAGCCAGCTCTCTTAATAAAGGAGAAGGAAGTTACAGATAAGGAAGGGGGAGACCACAATGAACCCTGACACATGTTGGATTAAAATCAGAGATGTCAGCGTGAAGCATGGAGGTGGATAGATAGACAGACAGACAGAAAGAAAGAAAGGTGTGTGTGTGTGTGTGTGTGTGTGTGTGTGTGTGTGTGTGTGTGTGTACCACCTGTTCCCAAGCAGGGGACACCAGCTACACTAGGGTCCCAACCACCTACAGTCCCTCAGAGCCCTGGTTTCAGGGATCTATGAAGACTTAGGCAAAACTCCATAGTATGTGACAAAGGGGTGTGTGTGTATGTGTGTGTGTGTGTGTGTGTGTGTGTGTATTCGATCGCATCTTCCTGCTTCCCCCCCAACAGTAAGCCTCGCTGCTATGATCAACACGTTTCTGCAAGCCCAGAAAACTACTTCCATTATATCCTTGCCTTCTTTCATTTTAGAAACAGCTTTGAAGATTTCAGACTAAGTCTGCTTTGTTTCATCTAGTTTTGAGCCACAGCACATGAGGTGGGCAAGGGCAGTTAAGGAGAGGGCCGGGCGGCTCGGCACCACATGGACCACACCGGAGCCTGAGCAGACGAGTAACTCTGATGCAACTTCTCCTGGGGACAGATGTGGTGCCAGGCTGCAGTAGCTCAGAAGGGGACACGGAGTTGCCAGGAATCTTCTGTCCGAGATTTACTGAGCAGGAGGAGGGTTTGGCCCTTCTTTTGTCTGTTGGCCTGTAACCAGAGTGAAAGGGCCTACCCTGTTTCATGGAATCTGATATTTCCTCCAGTGCGAGATGCTCCATCATAGTATGATCTACCAAGAGAGAACTGCTGCCAACTGCACTGTGACCCATCTTTTATTATAAGATGCATCCGAGTTTCAGAGACATGAAAATGCAAAAACCGTGTGTCTAAGAATCGACGAAATAGGATACATAAATTGTGGGTCGCACACTTTGTGCGTAGGCCCTTTCTCAGTGTCTTGTTACTGGACTGATCATTTGAGTTTGCAAGCCAGGTGTTGAATACATAGTATGGGCTGCCACACTTACATCCATTATCTCCAGTCCCTTCGGCTATGCTGTGGAGATGAGTATAAATCTCATTTTACAAAGCAGGAAACTGTGCTGCTGGGGTCAGGCGAGTATGAGGGGAAAGCTGCCAGGAGTGGGAGCCAAGATCTGAATGCAGCCGAGTCTCCTCTCCAAGCTGTGAAGCTTTCAGTTACTCTAAGGCGTTGTCTCTTTGAAGAAGCTGCCTGAGCTGAGTGGCTGGAGAAAGGTACCAAATCTAAATATACGTGGATTATTTCAGAAACAAGTTTCTACCCATCGCACAGCTGTCACACAGCAGTAATTGTGAGACCTGGCTCCTCTCTCAGCTAGAGCTAAAAGTGGAAGGAGGGGTGCGGGGGTGGCTATTCACCTGCACAGAAATCATTGCAGACATAATGGGGCTAATGCTTTGTGAGGCCAGGAAGTGCGGCGTCATTGTTTACCTTCTGTCACGTCTCTCCACCCTGGAAGGAGAAAGCCCTTTCACAGCTCTCCGCGTTGACAGGGCTTTTGGCCTTTTCAAGGGCCTGCAACGGGAAGGGCTCCAGATTCTTAAAGCATATGCACGAAGTATTTCTAGTACATTATTTAAAATGTGCCTCATTTTTGAGCGGGGGATTGATTTGAAGAAGTCTTCGCCATAGCCAAGAACAGAATTTTAACTGATGGCAAAAACATAAAGCCTTGAGGTAATGTTTTATCGCTGTTTATTATTGTATCCCAAGAAGAGGCCTTGACAAGTGTTGGCTGCTGCTGGGTTACCATGGCAGTGATCAGTCAAACAAGAATAGGATTTTCAAAGCCTGCTTAACCCTTTTTCTTACCCAGCAGGGCAACACTGAAAGAAAAATTTTCATTTTGCCCAACAGTATTGGATGCAACAAATATGTCCCTTTGTAATGAGGTCCCAGGCTTGCTCCCGGGGCCACCGAGCCCCCTCACACCCTTGCTGTGTCTGCAGGGAACCACGTCCTGGCCAGAGTGTTCCAATGTCTCTCAGGCCTCTGAGCACAGGCCCACGTGGCTTCTTCGCCTGGAACACCCCGAGCCACCTGTCCCAGACCCAGCGCCTCTTCAGGGGCTACACTGTGAGGATGGTGCCTCCCCCAGAAAGCCTTCCCCGTCCTTTCCTCCGCTCACTGTGGGCCAGGAATGCGGCCTGAGTGCAGCCATAATGCTGTGTTTACCACGGCCTCAGCACATGTCCTCCTGATTACAGTGCTTGCGACAGTTTCTATTTAATTTTATTTTTATTGTTGACACTATTGCAGATGTCCCCATTCCACCCTCCCCAATGTCCGCCTTTCTTCCCTCGGGCTGTCACCACACTGTTGTCTGTTGACTATGGGTTATGCATATATGTGCTTTGGCTAATCCCTTCACCTTCTTTTATCTAGTCCCCCCTCCCCTCTGACAGCTGTCAGTCTGTTCCATACAATAGTCTTATTTATTTAAGATCTTATTTATTTATTTTTAGACACAGGGGAACGGAGGGAGAGAGAGAGAGAAACATCAGTGTGTGGTTGCCTCTCGCACACCCCCTACTGGTGATCAGGCCTGCACCCAGGCATGTGCCCTGACTGGGAATTGAACCAGCAACCCTTTGGTTCACAGGCTGGCACTCAATCCACTGAGCCACACCAGCCTGGGCTCATACAATAAATAGTCTTGATGAAGAAAGTCCAGAATTGGTCTGCTTGGATTTAAAGCTGTCCTTCATTACATATGAACTGTGATCTTAGGCAAATCATTTGACCTCTCTAAGCCTCAGTTTCTTGCTCTGTGAAAGGAGCATAATAACTACATCTACCTCATGGAATTATTGTGGGGATTAAATGAGATAATATCAGCAAAATACTTAGCACCAGTGAAGGTTCAACACAGTAGAGTAAAAACTTGTCTTCAGAGAGAGTCCAAGCTTCGTGAGGGCAAGGACCCTGCCTTTTATTCTGAATACTCAGGGCCCAGCCAACATCAGGCACACGGTGGCATTTCCCGACAACCCGACACCATGGAATCAAAGAACAGGTTTCTCTACAGAAGCGGGTTTTGCTCATGACTAAAGCTGACCCCAGAACCCACACACAGAGAAAATCCCTTCTTGTTTCTGATTATAAGATAATTGTGGAAAACACAGAATTATAGTAAAGGAACAAAATAAAACCACCAGCAGTGCTGCCACCCACCGTTCCTGCGGGTGTGTCCCCCCGTCACACATGCCTGCGTCCCCTTTTTAGGCACAGGTACACATTTATATCAGATTGAACTATTCCAATTTAACTCTTCAAATTATTTGTTATAAATATTTCTGTATGGATGGGCAATTTTAAAAGATTTTTAAAAGCTTTTATTTATCTGTAGAGGGGAAAGGAAGGAGAGAGGGAGAGAGAAATATCAATGTATGGTTGCATCTTGCATGTTCCCTACTGGGGATCTGGCCCGCAGCCCAGGCATGTGCCCTGACTGGGAGTCGAACCGCGATCTTTTGGTTCGCAGGCCCACTCTCAGTCCACTGAGCTACACCAGCCAGGGCTTGGATGGGCAATTTTCATAGTGAGTGTTAATAATGCAATGAACATCCCTGTGTTATACATCTTTGCAAGTGTCTTATGCTGTTCTTAAAATTTCTCTCTAAGATGGTTCCCACTATTTAACTGTTTATAAGATGCCCCTGTTACTGTGTTCTTGTCAACACCGGATTTTATTTTAAGAAAGGATCTTTGCTAATTTGAGGAAAATGGCGTCTCATTTCCCCACCCCACCCCCCTCTGTAAACGGAAGACTCAGTGTGGGCATTCTGCGCACCCAGTAGTGCCCCACCCTCTGCGGGGGGTATGTGCAGCTCTTTGTCCCTGCACTGAATGGCCCTGGATGGCTTCGTTTTCCCACACATCAGTCCTTCCATTTAATTTTTTATTTCCACATTGTTAACCACCATATGTGACTTCAAGCTGCTTCCGACAAGATACCACCTCTTCTAGTTCTCTATTTTTGATTTGTTGTGTTCAATGAACATTTACTGTATGCATACGGAGTGCAAGGTTTTTGAAGAGATTTTGAAGGAAAGAGGAATAGAAATATTGATGGGACATAGGAAGTACCTACCCTGAAAAAGAAGATAGACCTGTGAACGATTGCACAAAGGAGTCCACTGGGGGAGAGGGGGGAAGTCCGGAAATAGGACAGAGGAGAGAAGTGAGCAGGTTTCCCAGTAGGAACTAGTATTTCTTAAAGCGTGTTTGCTTTAAAATTTTACCAGTGAAATTCTCATTTTGAAAAACCTTCTAACCTGTTGGCATAGAAACCAGATAAACAAAATTATTTAAGTCCTGCACTAAATGGGGTTGAATAAGTTTTCTTCTACGTCAAGGGCTCTGATCCTGCTGGCTCTGACTGTAGGAGCCTCAGCTGGGTCTTCCGAAGCCGATCTCTCTTGCTTCTTTGGTTTCAGCTATGCTGTGCACAGGGGAGATTTGGTGCTGGGAGAATCCAAATAAATTAAACACTCCATTGTAACAGTGAGCCAGGACGGGGTTGACAACATGGCCTGTCCGTAACTGAACACTGTGAGCTTGTTCCCTTTTGTCATCTCTTTTAAAAAGATGCTTACGGGGATGGGGGTGGGATCCAACTGGTTGAAATGTAAACATTGCTCAATCTCTTAGAGATTTTAGTTGCATGTAGCCAAAACACACATTTTGAAAACTCCACTTAACATTTATTTCCCAAATGCCTACTGTGTTCCAGGCACTAAATATTTGACTATGGGTTTGCAAATTCCGAACTAGAATTGTTTTCTTTCATTTTCACCCAGATCTGCTGGCATCATCTGAGCCCAAACAGGATCCATGATAAGGTGGCATTTTTTTCTTGTTGGACCTGTGTGCGCAGTACAGAACCGACCTCACCAGGGGAACAGCTGATTTATTGAAATGTTGATTTCATTTCCCATGTAGTGCTTCTTGTGTTTGCAAAGATAAAACAACTCCACAACCAATAATGAATGAAGAATGGGCAATTTCTCTAGAACTGCTTTTCATTTTTAGCGTTATGAAGGTTTCCATATTTTCACATACCTGTTTCCAAAGAGTGTAAGTGTATTGGGAAAACGTTATGATAACTAATTTGACACATAATCTTTACAACTCCAGAGAGAACAGAGATCATTTATTGCCAGTCTCAGTAATTTTTCTACTATGAAAAGATTCATGAGGCAAAACACTTCCACCCTCTATTTACTTTTTCAATTGCATATGTATAGACTTTTGCAACTAACTCTTTGATTTTCTATCACCATTTAAAATTGGTGGGAAAAGGTTGACTATTTGAGTTAGGCACCCACAAAACTATTTTTAGAAGTTGTTTAGGTGGCTGGCTCAGGACCATTCCTTTGGAACAGGTTATGTACATATTAGGCTGTTACTTAGCAATGTCTTCCAAAGCTGCTGAGCCATAAGGTACAGCTGGTCCTCGACTCAAAGTTCAATACATAGTATTAATTGAGTTTATGTAATTGAGGTTATGAATTTAGTGACAATGAGGAATCATATGGTAATGGTTGTACATATTAAGATCAATATTGTAGCATGAGTTCTTTAGGTTACATATCTGAGAACTGTCCTTTGCTCTCATCACTAACAGTTTCATTCACCTCCTGTCCTTCTGCATTAAGATCTTGAACTAACACTAACATGGCTTCTAATAGCTTAAGGCCAAGTCCCTAGGACAACCAGGTCCCCTTAAGTTCCTGCTTTGGCAAGCTCAAGACTAAACAGATAGGGCCCCGGTTTCCCAGTCTCTGAAGGAGGGTAGAAGCTTCACTTCCATAAATGATAATTAACAAGCACAAATGGCCTAGTCACTATGACCAACGCCCCCTACTTGCTTTCTGTAATTTTCTGCTTGCCTGGACTCAAGCCCCCACTTGGTTGCTACATCTCTGCATGGCATGGGGTTGAGCTCAGTTTCATACTGAAGTTCTTTTCCTCTACTGTGGTAGTTTCTGAAGAAAGTCTGTTTGTATCTCCTTTAACTAATGTCCATCTCTGCTTTTCTTCAACATGTCGAGCACCAAACTCAAACTAAACCAATTAAAATATGGATGCACAGGAAATTTAGATCACCTCAGAAACATGTCAATAGGAATAGTCTCTGAATTAATGAAAGTAGAATCTGGCCCCAATCATGATACCAGGTGATGTATAATCCATTCTAGTAAGAGAATTTGAAATAATGCCCTAATCATCTTGATCATTCCCACCATAAAGTGAAAGAAACCAAGAGCGACATCTTTTTGCAAACAAGTAACTAATCAAGATGCACTGTAGTCAAAAATAAAGGCATTGCCCTTCCCCAAAGGGTTCAGTTTTCTATTGGCAATGACTTAATTTCTGTTGGGCATTCCTGAGGGGCAGGGCTGCGGGGGTGGGTGGGTTGTGCTAGATTTCCTAACAGACAAAAGGGGGAGGTGAGATGGAGACTGAAGTGGACATCATGGCTGGCTCTCCAACAGATATCTCTGCAGATAATTTGACAAAACCATGCACCTTTCCTGGGATTGGACAAATGAGCCGTAAGGTGTGGGTCGCTGCAGTTGCCAGTGAAGTTTATGTCCTGCATGTATGTGAACAAGGACGCACGTGGACCCAGTTGTGCTGGTAGCCACATTATGACAACCAGGGAACCACCCTTGGCATAGAGTTAGTGACTTACTTAGCAGAGTGGCGAAATAGAAGGACCTTGGATCCCAGATGATATTACTAAGAGCCTAAGTCAACCACCTGTACAACCTGCCCCTGCTAAAGTTACATAACAAATGTCCTTATTGTTTATGAATTTTGAGTTGGCCCTCTGTTACTAGAAGCCAGAAATATCTTTTTTCTTTACATTTATTGCTCACACTATTATAGATGTCCCGCCTCCATCCTGCCCCTGCCCCTTCCCTACCCTCTCTTTTCTCTCCCTCTAGCCATCACCACACTGTTGTCTGCATCTATGAGGTATGCATATATGTTCTCTGGCTAATCCCCTCACCTTCTTTCATCCAGTCCCTCTTCCCCCATCCCCTCTTACAGCTGTCAGTCTGCTCCATGTGTCCATGCCTCTGTTTCTGTTTTGTTTGTGAGAAACATCTTGAGATAGGAATCTGCACAGGTTCTACAAGCTTTCCCAGCCCACAAGAGGGAAATGGTGTTCTCCAGGGAGGAAAGAGGTGTCTTCTAGCTCAAAGGTGCCCCCCCCCCCCCAGGGACGAAACTGTCAGTGGGATCTGAGCAGGGAAGATGGGCCTCCTAAGACTCAGCCTGAGCAGCTGCCAGAGGACACAGCTGTTTTGATGAGGGGAGGTGGTTGGAGAAGGAAAGAGGAGTGATTTAAAAACCAGCAATTCTGGGAAGGCATTTAAATGTGTATGTGTGTCTGGATCGAGGGGTGATGTGGTTTTGGGGGAGCTAGAGGGGGAGATGGACATTAAAGAGGAAAAATGATGAAGAGGGTAATGTAAGAGGATAGTAAAGATTTCTTTTTATAGTCTGGCAAAGTATGTTACCTTTGAATCACCTGATTGGTATACATCACCTGGTTTATTTGTTTAGTTTTAAAGATTAGCTAGAACTTAGCTCTGACTCCATCTGGCCCTGGTGATTTTTTAAATAATAGCTTTTTAAAACCTTTTCTAATCTCCTCTATGGCATTTGGTCTTTTATCAATATTCTGTGGCATATTTCAAGTCTCATATTTCCTCTTGGGTCAATTTTGTCAGTTTTTATTTTTGCAGGAAAATAATTTATTTCCTCTGGCTTTTAAAAAATGTTGTCATTGAAACTAATATCCTGCCACAAGGTTTTAGTGTCCTATCTGTGATTATCTTTCTCATTCCTTAGTTTCTGTGTGTTTTCCTTAATCAAATTCCTGTTGATCTACCTTATTAGATTTATTTAGTGATTGATTTTTGAGACAGAGGAAAGGAGAGAGAGAGAAACTTTGATTTGTTGTTCCACCCATTCACACATTCATTGATTGATTCTTATAAGTGCCCTGACCAGGGATCTAACGCACCACCTTGGCATATTAGGACGACGCTCTAACCAGCTGACCTGCCCATCCAGGGCCTACCTGATGAGATTTAAATAGCCTTTCTACTATTTTACTTAATTCTTTGCTTTTTTGTTCATTACTTTTATTTTTTATATTTTCTACTTTTGTTTGGTTTTGTTCATTTCTTTCCTTAATTTTTAAAACATGAGTATGACACTTTCTTTTTGGTCTTTAATCTTTATGACAAAGGCATGTGAATCTATAAATGTTTTTTCTCAGAGATTTCCTTATATCTTAATGGTTTGACATAAATAAGTCCCTTGTACTTGATTTCTAAACATGGGGTTGGCCAAAAAGTCCATTTAGTTTTTTTCCATAAAATAAAAGACATTTTTCATTTTCACCAATAACTTTATTGATTTGGGTATTTTTAAAATATATTTTATTGATTATGCCATTACAGTTCTATTTCCCCTCTTCATTCCCCTCCACCTTGCACACCCCCTCCCCCACCATTCCCCCCCTTTAGTTTGTCCACATGTCTCAAGTTCTTTAGATTCTAAATTGCCCATACTAATCTTGCCCTCCCCCCTACCTATTTTCTATCGACCGTCTATGCTACTTATTTTCTGTACCTTCTCCCCCCTTCTCCTTCTCCCACTCCCCTGTTGCTAACCCTCCATGTGATCTCCATTTCTATGGTTCCGCTCCTGATCTAGCTGTCCTCTTAGTTTGCTTTTGTTTTAGGTGTGGTTGTTAATAACTGTGAGTTTGCTGTCCTTTCACTGTTCATCTTTTTTATCTTCTTTTTCTTAGGTAAGTCCCTTTAGCATTTCATATAATAAGGGCTTGGTGATGATGAACTCCTTCAATATGATCTTATCTGAGGAGCACTTTACCTGCCCTTCCATTCTAAATGAAAGCTTTGCTGGATAGAGCAATCGTGGATGTAGGTCTTTGGATTTCATGACTTGGAATACCTCTTTCCAGCCCCTTCTTGCCAGTAAGGTCTCTTTTGAGAAATCCGCTGACAGTCTGATGGGAACTCCTTTGTAGGTGACTGTCCCCTTAGTTCTTGCTACTTCTAGGATTCTCTCCTTCATTTGAATCTTAGCTAATGTAATGATGATGTGCCTTGGTGTGTTCCTTCTTGGGTCCAACTTCTTTGAGACTCTCTGAGCTTCCCGGATTTCCTAGAAGTCTATTTCCTTTGCCAGATTGGGGAAATTCTCCTTTATTATTTGTTCAAATAAGTTTTCCACTCATGGCTGCTTCTCTTCCCCTTCTGGTACCCCTATAATTTGGATGTTGGAATGTTTAAAGATGTCCTGGAGGTTCCTAAGCCTCTCCTCATTTTTTTTGAATTCTTGTTTCTTCATTCTTTTCTGTTTGGTCATTTTTTTCTTCCTTCTGGTCTATTCCTTTGATTTGAGTCCCAGTTTCCTTTCCATTACTATTGGTTTCCTGTGCATTTCCCTTCATTTCAATTAGTTTAGCCTTCATATGTTCCTCTAATTTGTGACTAAAATCAACCAGTTCTGTGAGCATCCTGATCACCAGTGTTTTGAACTGTGCCTCTGAAAGTTTGGCTATTTCTTCGTCACTTAGATTTATCAGTTCTGGGGCTCTGAGCCATGTTTTTATCTGTTCGTGCCTGTTATGTATGAGGAGCAGAGCCTTATATGTTCACCAGGGCGGGGCCACCCAGGCCGCTGGTTTGTGACCCGTATGTGGGGGCGGGGTCAGAGAGGGAGCAATAGTGGTCCCCTCTGCCACTTCCCACTGCTGGGGCCTGCGAGGTCCATCTCACTGCTCCCTCCTTCACCGGTTTACGGTTTATCTGCGCGCAAATGTGTGACCGCGGTCAGCCCTCAGTGGGTCCAATGCCCTGCGTCCTCAGTGGGTCCGACCACTTCTCCACACCTGGGATCCGCCCACGTCTGCTGGCTCTGCTCTTGGCTCTGCCCCTCTTACCGGTTTGGCTGAAGGGTTTGTTGTTGTCAGACTTCCATGTAGTTCAATTTTCTGTGGTTTGGCTGCGTTTTTATTGCTAAAACTTTGTTGTTTTTAAACTTGGTTGTGCGAGAAGGCAAAGTGTTTCCACCTACACCTCCATCTTAGTGGGAGTCCTGATTTGGGTATTTTGAATGTGTTAGCTGTCTTCTGAGTGATATTAGCATTGATTATTCTCATCTAATGTCTCACTTTGATTGTTATGAACTTCACCTGGTCTACCCGACCATGGAGCATCAGCCAGTGAGAAATCCCCAGCAGGAGACTTCGCAAACCACTTTTACACATTTGATCACTCCCAGCACTGTCTCCATACACTGTACGAATCATTTTTGTGCTTCAGTTTTGTTTTTATCTTTCTTGAAATAATAAAGCGTCATATGTCAAATTGTTTTGCATTTTCTTTCATCTTCAATATTAAAATGGCTGCACAAAAATGTAACAATTTTAATGTTTTTTTAATGCATACCGATATGACAGCTGTCACATACAGTCTAACAAAATTATTTTAAATGAAGTTAAAGACAACTAAGCTATACTGGAGCTATTTTAAGGAAAAAAACAAACTTTTTGGCCAACCCAATGTATAACTTATAGTACCCTTTGGGAGGAATTAGTAATTATTTATTATTTCTTCAGCTTTGTAAACAAACACAAGTTGTTCTCCCTTGAACACGGTGATGGGGGAACAGAATGCCTGTATTTATAATGGAATTTGAGATATACTGTCAAATATTAATGATCACTAATTTTTAGGATGAATATGATTAATCTTTAGATACTAGAAAAAATGTAATGCCCACATAAGAGACTGTATTCATCAGTTGCTGGAATATTACTCACCTAAAAAGAAAGATTTCAGATCCTAGGAAAATGCTAATAGGAGCCTCCAAATACGTTTCATGTTTTTCATGTTTTGCCTTTTGGTCGCAGCCACCAGACATGTCTAACATGGTGGTTGCTTGGTTCATTGGAGGTTTTTAAAAAATTTTCTTAACAGTGTCTTTTAAAGAGAAGAAGCTTTTAATTGCGATAAAGTCCAATTTATCATTTTTTTTGTTTGTGGCTTGTGCTTTTGTGTCATATCTAAAAATATATTTTTAAATATTTTATTTATTTATTTTTTAGAAAGAGGGGAAGGGAAGGAGAAAGAGTGGGAGAGAAACATTGATGTGTGGTTGCCTCTCATGTGTTCCCTACTGGGAACTGGCCTGCAACCCAGGCATGTGCCCTGACTGGGAATCTAACCGGCAACCCTTTGCTTCACGGGCCCGTGCTCAATCCACTGAGCCACACCAGCCAGGGTGTATCTAAAAGTCTTTGATTAATCCAAGGTCACAAAGATTTTTTTACCGCGGAAAGGGCAAGTTTGGCCACAGGCGCGAGACAAGCAAGGATAGCT
This sequence comes from Artibeus jamaicensis, assembly GCF_021234435.1. NCBI lineage: Eukaryota > Metazoa > Chordata > Mammalia > Chiroptera > Phyllostomidae > Artibeus > Artibeus jamaicensis. Next base: position 46,962,230 of record NW_026521486.1, read on the forward strand.
TCAAATATTTGCGAAAAGGAAGAAAAAGGAGGGGAAAGTCCTGCCGGGGTGGCCCTACTGCCACGGGCGGAGTGCGGCTATTTTTATATATGGTTCAAAATATAGTTGAGTTTTTGTTTTGGGGGGTTTGTTTGGTTTGTTTTGCCTAGCAATATCCAACTGTTCCAGCACCATTTAGAAGTTCCCTGATTCTGTTTGTTCTATTGGCTCTCTCTTACCAGTTTATTTTATCTTTATTATATCTTCCAGGAATTATACTTCATGCTGGCATTAGCTAAGAACTAAGTTTCAAGCTTTAGTAATAAAATGCTTGAATAATTTAGGAAGGAAGGGGAGGGAGGGAGGAAATAAAAAGCAAAACAAACAGGGGGTTAATTGCAAAACTTTGGGCCACTGGCCCCGGTGGGCCTCCCACCTCACACCCAGCCCCGGCGCCATGGAAGGTCTGAGCCTGGGGCCCCGCCTGGCGAAGGCAGAGCTGTGGCGCCTGCCTCAGGACAAGACTGGGGACAGCCTGGCAGGGCCGCACGAAGCTCTCCTAGGGAAGAGGGTATCAAAAAAAGAAGGCGCTGAAGGAGGGCTAGTGGCTACGAAAGAATTCTCTCCCCCTTTCGGTTATACTCAGGTCTGAGTCATTATTTTCAGGGTGAAATATCAAGAGCCCCCAAGTCTGAGGAGGTAATCCTCTTGTTCTTGCTAACACTCAGATTAGTATACATGAACAAGGCCAATGTGAATTTGGCAGCCTAGTAAAAAACCAAGGGCAGAAAGGTTTGCTCTGCTCTTTCTCCTCCTTCTTTCTGGAAGCCAAGATAAAGGAACAATCAGTCAACCACCAAATAATTGTTTCTAGCTTAGCTGCCAAAAACTGTGTGTTCCTGCGTGGTGCTGGCTACAAGATGCAGGAATCTAGAAATGTGGCACCTATGAATCTTACTGGGATTGTAAAGCATTTAGTGAGCCACCTCCTCTTACCACACTCATCCTTGCAGAAGCAGTCCCCTTGGTTCCCTGTTGTTTCCTTGTTATCTTTGCGTTAAATTCTGGAAGAGACAGCATAAGTTAGTTAGATGACTCTCTTGTACACTGTCTTGCACATTGTTGTTGTCTTAAAGTTGAAATCACACCAAGACCTTGTATAATGCGATAGTTGTGTATTTCTAATGTATTGGTCATGTCCATCAACATTCTTGATAAAATCGGATTCCCACATTCTGCTATGATCAGCACATGTGAGACACAATTCTCAGTCAATCACTTGGTCCAGTTGCTCTAGGCAGACCTCGCTTCAGGTTGAATCAATACCATACCAACCAATTAGTGATTTGAAAACAGAGAGATTTAGTGAAGGTTGCATAGGTAAGACATTAAAACTCCTAAAGCAATTTGGTAAGTTGCTGAAGGTTTTATGCTTTCATAGAACCTTACTCATAGCATATTATACCCAGCAACATTGATGTCTGTTCCCCCTCGTGCTGCGAGCCCCTTGGGGACTAGCTGTGTCTAGTTCATGCAGACATCACCAGTACCTCTCATTCATTCTCACATCCAGAAGAGTGGCTAACTCGGAATATGTGCTCAGTAAATGCTTGTTGACTTTGAACATTGTTTAGTGCACTGAAGACACAGAAGACAATGCCTCACACCGGCAGCTGTCGCAGAGCCTGCAGAGCTGGCACCGTTGGTGTCAAGGACAGGATCTGCAGGCTGGAATCCAGCCTGAACCTAGCAGTCCGGAATGGTAGGCCCCTAAAACCACAAAGACATTAATAGGAATCCAGGTGAAAACCCATGAAAAAGTTCTTTTAACTGTATTTTTATAAACATAGGATGGTATCTGCCTTGAAAGGTACCCTTTATGTAGAAGAGATCCGGCAGGTTTCAGTGGCAGCCAGCTCAGCACAGGTGGGATGCGGCAGCTTACTATGCTAATGAAATCTAAATGGTAAGTCATAAAAGCTTGGGGTGCAGTTTAAGGGAGCAGTACTGACTGAACTCCCTGCTGGTCAAGCCACATGGAGAAGGAAAAGTGCAGTTTCCAGTGCTACATTCTAAGGGGAGACTTGGCAGCGAAAGCAGGTCCTGTAAAATGGGAACAGATGAGGATTAACTCGTGGTATGTACATGGCTCTGAGTACTTTGTGACTCACTGAATTCAGCCAGTGAGAGGGGGCCCCGTCATGTACAATGTAGTCAGGAAAATGTTTCCTTTGTGGGTTCAGACTGAGTTGTCTCTGAAAACGAGCGGATTTTTGCCTTTGGGAGGAGACACATGGGTGTAATCTGGTAGTGGTCTGGTAGAAGCAATCGACATCAGGGGCTTGAGAAGCAAAACGCCCTGAATGTTGTATCTAGTACTTATCTCCCTGCTATCTTTGTATTGTATTTTATTTTTTATGTTGTGATTTTTTTTATTGTTTATTCTATGCAGTTGTCCCAATTTTTTTCCAGTTTTCCCCCCCTCCACCCAGCCCATCCCTCTCTCACACAGTCAATCCCCTCTCCATTGTCCGTGTCCACAGGTCATTCATACTTGTTCTTTGACTAATCCTTTTTATTTCCTTCCACCCTTCCCCTATGTCCTTTCCTCCTACAGCTATTAGTCTGTTCCATGTTTCCATGTCTCTGGTTCTAGTTTTCTTGTTAGTTTATTTTGTTCATTAGGTTCCCATTGTAAGTGGGGTCATGTGATATTTGTCTTTCAATGACTAGCTTATTTCACTTAGCATAATGCTCTCCAGATCCATCCATGCTGTTGTAAAAGGTAGGAGCTCCTTCTTTCTTCCTGCTGTGTAGTATTCCATTGTGTAAATGTACCACAGTTTTTTAATCCACTCATATACTGATGAACTGTTTCCAGCACTTGGCTATTGTAAATAGCATTGCTATGAACATAGGGGTGCATAAGTTCTTTTGCATTGGTGTTTCAGGATTCTTAGGGGATATTCCCAGCAGTGAAATTTCTGGAGTCATAAGGCAGTTCCATTTTTAATTTTTTGAGGAAATTCCATACTGTTTCCCACAGGAGCTGCACCAGTCTGCATTCCCACCCACAGTGCACTAGCCTGGTATCTTTTAAATGCAGCCGGTAGCCAGGATTTTCTTGTGCTCAGATGCTGTGGATCCTTCTTCTGTCTCAACTTAGCCATAAACCACCTTATCCCACTTCAGTGCCAGAAGCTTAGACTGATTCTGCTGGGACTGGCTACTGACATGGGGAACTCCCGGGAAATGTAGATGCACCGGTATAAACCACCACAATCAAACTTCTGCTCTGGCTGCTCCCTGTACCTTCTCATCTCCTGCAGCCCCTCTCACCCCTGACCTGTGCATGGCTGTCCCGCCGCGGCATCCTTCTGCCCTCCTCGCCCTCTTGCATTGATGTCTGACCTGCTCAGCCCTCTGCCTCCTCTGCGTTCCCTGTTGGTTGCTCACTGACAGACTCCAACCGCTGGTCGCAGAGAACACCAGATGCCCTTTACTCGGAGCTCCTTGTTTTTTCCAGCATTTACTTTTCAGACGTGCAGCTACCTTGAATGAATGTGACAGTTTTATGAAGGGGTAGAAAACATAATTTATATACACTTACACTTCATATAACATTATGAAACAACAGTTTATAAAACTTAATCCCTTTTCTTTAAGTGGCTTTCTGTCAATAGCATCTGGGTTAAGGGAACATCCTCAACAGTCAAACATGTGCAAGTTCAAATGCTTGGCCTGCTACTAATGGACTGTAGTAACTCGGGCATCAGTTGTTTCATTTGTAAAATGGGAATTAAAACTACCTAATACAGCCCTGGCTGGGTAGCTCAATTGTTTAGAGCATTGTCCTGATACACCAAGGTTGTGGGTTTGATCCCTGGTCAGGGCACATACAAGAACCAACTAATGAATGCATTCATAAGAGGAACAACAAATCCATGTCTCTCTCTCTCAAAAATCAATAAATAAAAATCTTTAAAAACTATCTAATGCATAGATTAAATGAGATGATGTAAGTAAAGTCCTGTAAAGATACCTGGTATATACTAAGGGTAAATAAAAGATACTTATTATTGTTATCTATGACTATATACAATATTATATATCTGGATACAATAACACTTATAATTATTTTAAAATATCCCTTTAACAACCCTGATTAAATTCCTTTAGTTCTGTTTTTTTGATGTGGAGTGGAGGAGAGTGAATTACAAATTGATAAAATTAAATTGCTAGCGGAGCATAATATTTAAGTTAACATGGTACTGGCTTTGTCTTAGGAATTTGATCTTAGAATTTTCATTTTATTTTTTCTCTTTTGTTAACATTACATTATCCTAGAAGCAAATGGCCAAGTGCCCATAATATCTGGGTAACAAAACTGAGTCTGCTGTAAAAGTATTTATTTACTCTTGGGCTCTCAGTTGGTAAATCGATATTAACTTCACAGTATTCTCATATCCATGAATTAAATTAACTCAAGGCTTTTTCCAAAGGAGCCAAACCTCATAATTAATTTTATTTGATTTTTATATGTTGGGTCCTAGACATGTCTAATGTGTAGAAATCCCAGGTGGGAACTCAGAAACCTATCTGCTGTTGCTTTTAATATCGGTGTGTCCAGCTGCTGGCTCTCTCATTGACATCATCAATCAGTACTTTTCCCTTTTAAAGTGTCTGGATCGCAGACCAGCTGAAATCAGAAAAACATAAGGACGAGAAGTAAAGGCTATCCCCCACTGGGGATAGCAAAAAGTTACAGTTGAAGCTGAATAAAGAAAGAAGTGAAGGAAAGAAAGCAAAAGACCACCCTTCTGGCATAGCTGAGCAGTCTGAGATCCAGTATCAGCTGTGAATTCAGAAAAGAATTTCCACAAAGGCCCTTTACATTCCACAACGCAATGACTGACTCCAAGCACCGGAAGGGGTGGTAGGCAGCGCTGACCTCAGTGGTGCACTGAAGGAAATTACACTGTGTGTGCAGCCCGAGGTGGCTAAGTTTGGTTTCATCACGGCGGAAACAAGATGGAGGTTTCCTTCTGAAGGAAGCGTCTGGCCACCTGAAGGCTCAGGTGCCCTTCCGCCCTGTCACCTCGCTGTGCACTCATCACACTCACAGTAAACACAATTATGCTAGTGGTGTCTGCAGAGCCTTCTGCTTTGTGACTGGGTTTGGTGAGCAAGGAGAGATGCGGGATGTGGTGTCTTTGCTCCAACATATGGCCTGGTCCAGCTTGGGGTGAGGGTGGGTTGGGGGGGAGGCCAGCAACTGGAAACTTAGGGAATATTTCTAAAAGGATGTTTGAGGCTCTGGCAAGGAACAAGTGCCAGACACTAACAGAATTCTTTCCTTGGGAGAATTTGTAAGATTCTGAGGGAGGGTAAAGGCCAGAAGCAGGAAGAGTAGAAAGGACTCTGGATGCATTCAGATCTGCTGAAGGGCCACATGACCCAGGGTAGCGGAGAACCAGAGAGAGGGCCTCTCTCCCCTCCTCTACGCAAACGCAGCACCGCTCGCACCCGAGAATGTGGCATCTTTGGGTGAGCACTGACGTTCTTACTGCACAGTGGTGGTTGGCAGTGGGAGGTAAATTGAATGGCTCACACACAGGCAAAGACATGAAGAAGCGTAGTCACAGAAGGCAGATGCCATGTAGCAACTGTGTTTGACAGACAGGTCTGTGGGCAAGTATGAAGCAACCTCTTGGGAGTCTCCAAAATAAATAGGGACAATTGGTGGGCGTAGTGCCAAGTTACTGTTTGATATGATGGAGTACTGCCACAGGAAATTCCATGGGCTGGTGAGGCCAAATAGCAGCCAATTTACACTTCTAAATAATGGGATGGCAACCATTGAACATCTCGTATGCTTCAAAAAGTTGCAGGTTCGATCCCCAGTTGGGGCACGTATAGGAGCAATGACTGGTGTTCCTCTCTCTCTCTCTCTCTGTCCCTTTCTCTCTTTCTAAAAATCAATAAATATATCCTTGGGTGAGGATTTCAAAAAATTAAAAAGTGCGAGAAGATACCCTAAATATATCAGTATCAGGAATTTAATGCAAGACCGATTCTTCATGCTAAATGATATAAAATTTCATCATTTACAAAACCACCAAAGCAATTACCTACCATTTAAAATTTGCAGTTATTATCATTTTAAAAAGGATTCATTATATGAATTTTTACCTAGATGACACAGATTATAAGTGGAAGCATTGCCATAATTTGTTTGTGAAGTACCCAGTTACCTGCCATGTGGTTGCAACCACAATTTAGACCCTAACTGCTGATCTCCACCTTTCCTTCTCTGCTTCTGATCTTCTCTGTCTCTGAAAAGCTCATATGGGCCCTTCTGTGCCAATGTTAGTCTCAATTAAATGCAAGAAAATGAATATGGGGTTTAATATGGAGTAGCCTCTTCTCCAAGATGAATCAGGAGACCATCAAAGCTCATCAGAACATCTGGGAATGCTTGCTGAGGGAGAGATTTGCATAGTTTTATTATCTAATGCACAGCTTGCACTGATTATAGTAATTCATAATCTCAATGCCTATACCTTCATTTTTAAAAAAGGCCTCAATTAATTGGAGTTGGTAGACCATTTTGAGGAAATAATTGTTCTGATTATTTTTGTAAGTCAGCACTTTGTCAGCATCTTTCTAAGTACTTTATGAGTCAGCTGCTTTGCTTGAAGAGGTAAAGTTCTGTTCTGACATGACTGATATTATGTCGATCATCACAGACTTTCCAACGCCTCTGCCCCCTCATTCTGAACTATCACTTCCCACTTTTCCAGTACCAAACATATTGTTTTCATTTATTCATCAATCAATTTGACAAGTATTGACTGTTGACCACTTGCCAGGTACTCTTCTAGAGGCTAACGGCACAGAGAACAGACAAAGAAATGTCCTCTTCCATAGAGGTTAAATTCTAGTGCAATGTTATATGTCTACGAATAAACGGTTGGGCTGACTTATACGAAGACACATCCTAGTTGCTGATTTTTGATTAATCCCTGAGGTTAGCTAGCTTGGTGTTATTTGATGTTTTCTTCTGAAATATATATGTCTAATTTAGTTAAGTCACGGTTCCAGGAAATTGGCTTCCGGCTATTAAAGGTATTTTTCTAGTGCATTTCTCCTGAGTGAGTACAATGAGATAGAAAAACCATACTTAATAGAAAAAAGTGTCAGCTCTCTAAATCTTTTCAAATCTAGAACTTTATTTACCTTCTTGGTCTAATTTATCCCCTCTACTGAAAAAAAAAAAAAAAAAAGAAGAAGAAGTAAAATAACTCGACTTTCCGTCAGTGCTGACCAGAGGACAGAACATCATCACCAACCGTCACAGCCCTCTGCGGTCTCAGTCCTGTCACAAGAAACATGCCGTAATTTCCTCCCTTCAAAATCAGAGCCAAGTCCAAGATCACTGCGGAACTGGATGCTAATAATAGTTCACTCCCACTGATAATGGAAAGGCTGAAGGCCTCACAAACCTTTTCAAAGAACGGTTTGATGTAATTTTGAAATCACAAATGGTTCTGTTTCTCTAAGCAGGCATTTTTCAGAGGACTGAGCTCAGTTAGAAATCCTAAAACTGAAGAGAACTAGTAAAACTTGAATATAGTTCAGAAAAGAGAAATGACTGGGACATCCTCCCAGTGAGGAACTGAATTGAGTTCTCTGAACTGCTTAGGATAAGAAAGAAAGTGGACTTGGAAGAAATCAAAGGTACGAGGCAGGGGTCATGGTAAGCAACAGACCTACAGTACTGAGAGAGCTAAAATTATAATAATACTTGCCGTTGAATGTTTTATATGTTTTATATCTTCTTTAAGCCTTTCAATAACTCAGGAGGTGGATGTTATTGCTATTATTTCCATTGCACCGTTTAGAAAGACTGAGGCTTAAGTAACTTGCACAAGGCCACACAGCTAGTAACGGGAGAGCTGGGACTTGAGCTCAAGGGGGCTCCAGAGCCCCTGCTCTCAGTAACTGCATCATACCTTAACGCCTGAAGAGCAGAAATATCCAGCTGTCCATAAGAATGCAAAAAAAAGAGGACATACAAAGAGACAAGATCTCAATACTCATCCATTCAGACATTGTGTGTCCTTATTTCCCTTGAATAAAGGACACCAAATTCGTTATAAATTGCTTTAATTTTATCATTCGACACCTAAAATGTATTCTGCAGAACACCGATTATGGGTGATGCACTCAAAAATGGATTCCATGATCAAAGTAAAGATTCACAAGCACGTCAGCATCATATTAAAGGCTCTGAGAAGGTAAGCAATACAGAAGTAGACTTAACTTGTCTTACCCATCAAGAAGAGATGTCCCATCAGCCATCTCTTCTACCTGGACCTATCCTTTATCCTACCTGCCCCAAGTACAGGGTTTTAATGGGCCAACTGGTCTACCTGTATGCTCCTGACCACACCAAACTCTGTGACCCATAGCTGCTTTATTCCCACAGTTTGCCCTGCCTGGGAGCACCTCCCCACTCCTGGTGTCCCTTCTGTTCCCCCCACATATATTCATTCTAGCACCATAACATTGTGCGGCATTGATTAAATTACATATCTATCTCCCCTTACTCTTTCATTTCCCAGATATATTGGCTACCAAACCATTTAATCTTTTAACAACTATAAGCCATCTATCGAACTAATGTTTTACTGAACACACCATAGTGGTTCATTTTAAAATTTACACACAAATTGTTTTCACTGTGTGAAATTCCATCGCACTTCTGTTACTTTCGTATCCTCGCTCAGCCATCTGAGAATGCACACCACACTAGGACAAGAACTCATGTCTGCGGTCCTTCCTCACTGGTGAATATCCTAGAGATTCTGATGGCCGTGGGATCTCTGATCACGACTCCCAGGAAGACCAGGGCGCCAGTGCCCACTCCGTGCTGCTAAGCAGTTGGGGCTATTGAGTGAGTAGAACAGACATGTTTCCTGATGAGGCAGAGCTGACACTTTAGTGAGGTAAATAGACCATCAGATAATTAAACGTGCAATGAAAGAGAATATTTTTAATCGTAAAACTTTAAATTAGCTAATAAAGTCCATTTCAAGCTCATGAGTGTTTCAGTTGGCATGAGTTGTCCCTCGCATGATTACCCCTTGGACATTTGTAAGAGGCAAGATGAGGGCAGTGGTGTGCTGGAAAGCAGCCAGCTTTGGGGAAAGGGAGCGATTTATAGCATTTGCAGGTTTGCATGGTGTAAATACTCCCACCATGTCGGATTTCTAGCTACCAAGGTGATGCCAAGCAGCTTCCTGGAACTGTAACCGTCTGCTCGCATGAGCCAGTGCCAGAGACTCCAGAGCACACCGCTAATTCTAGGTCTCCAAGGAGCGTTCAGCCGGCGCTCTTCACATCACAGACTTTCAGATTTCACAAGCTTAAAAAACAATGTTTGAAAATTAAAGAAAGACTAACTTTCTAAAATCTTTGTCTTCTTCCTTTCTTCTTTCCTTCCTTCCTTTTTTTCCATCCTTTGCTGAGCAAAGACACTAAAAAACAAATTGTAATCTATAATCACTATTTCATAAAAGAAAAAATAATTTAATAGCAAAAAAGTAAAAATGAAGTAATTTTGGAATAAAGAAAACCTCTTTAAATTTAGTCAACAGAGATCTATGAAAATTTTATTACCTTATTTTTCCAATATTTATTATGAACTAGGGAAATTCATTAGGATGTTTTTGAGTACAAGTGACAGAAAACTTGGCAGTGGCTTAATAGCTCAGGGTTATTTTGTCATATGTCAAGAGGCTGAGAGGTTGGTGGTTCCTGGCAATGCCTACTCTTTCCCTCCCTTTCCTTTTCACCATCGTTGGTTGTACACTTTCCTCCTAACGCTTGTAGCCACATAGTCGTAAGGTGGCTACTGCGCTTCCAGGAAGGTAAAAGGAAATGGGCAAAAGGCCTTGCTGTGGGTTGGATGGTCCCCCAACAAGATGTGATGAAGTGCTAACCCCAGGTGCCTGTGAATGTGATTATGTTGGAAAATGAGGTCTTTGCAGATGGGATTAGTTCTGATGAGGTCATACTGAATTAGGGTGAGCCCTAACCCAATAGCTGCTGTCCTAATAAGAAGAAAACAAAGACAGACACAGAGAGAACACCATGTGAAGACTCAGTGAATGCACAGAGGGAAGATGGCCACGTGAAGACGGAGACTGATCCTGGAGTAAAGGAGCTGCAAGCCAAGGAACATCAGGGATTGCTGGCGAGTATCAGTGACCAGGAAAGGGCAAGGGAGGATTCTTCCTTCAAGCCTTGGAGGGAATGTAGATTGCAACACTTGGGTTTCCAACTTGTAACCTCCAGAACTGGGAAGGAATACGTGTAGGCTGCTGTAAGCTACCCAGTGTGTGGCACTTGGTTATGGCAGTTCTAGGGAATTAACACAGCCCTCTTTGTCACACAGCCTTGCCTTTCAAGGTCTCCAGATTTCCCTTTACGTCCCACTGGCCAGAACTGGGTCAGATGCCCAAACTCAGAATAATCCATGGCCAAGGGGAGGGGGACTTCCATGATGGGTTTAGACCTATCCTGACTTATCCTTGACCCCAGCACAGGGACAACTGTTCCTGTGATCAAGGGATTTGTCCTCACCACCTGAACACACTGGAAGGAGGGGAAAAGGCCTTGGGGAGGCAGTGAGTGGACTTGACTGTTATAAAGATGGACTAGTTTGCTGTTCTGCGGGTGGTACTTTAGAAATGCTGCCCTATTTAACAGTGTTTGAGATTTATCCCAAAACAGATCTTCACGTCCTCCAGAAGCTCTGAGAAATGTAGGGGGAGGATCCAAGTAGATGGATAAGAAATGAGGAAAGTAAAGGCATCGAGAGGTGCTGTTCGCTGGGATTGACTGTGGGGTCTCATTTAAAACCAACAGAAGGGTGGTAAAGTCAAGAAAATTAAGTGTCAGGAAACTGGAAATCTCAGGAAGGAGAAAAGAAAGGGAGGAGAAATGATCTGGTACTGACGAAAATCCCCCATCCCTGCTCCAAGGGAATTATTAACCCAGTTTCAGAAAAGACAAAAAGAAAAACAAGGATGTTTTCACTCTAGGCAGTGACATATAGAAGGCGTGCATTTTTAATCTTTACTCAGTGATAGGCTTAAACAGTTAACCCTAACATTAAACAGTAAATGTATCAATGTGGTCAAGTATATTTTTCATAGCTAAGAGAGGAACTAAACATGCTCATGAATTCAGCTTCGGGAGCCAGAGGTGATGGGGGAGTAGCTGTGTGAGTCTTCCATCTCCCAGGCAACTCCCAGCTCTCTGCCTTCTGGAATTCCTCTTCAAACACTAAATCGGCTTCATCGTGGCCATATTATATGGAAGCCATCGTGGCCATATTATATGGAAGCCACACACATGTACTTGTAAAGTACATGTGTGTGTTTATGGATCAAAGTTGTACTTCCATTGGACTTTTTCTGTATGCGTCAGGCAGGTCCCATCGGCCATCTCTTCTACCTGGACCTATCCTTTATCCTACCTGCCCCAAGTACAGGGTTTTAATGGGCCAACTGGTCTACCCGTATGCTCCTGACCACACCAAACTCTGTGACCCATAGCTGCTTTATTCCCATAGTTTGTCCTGCCTGGGAGCACCTCCTCACTCCTGGTGTCCCTTCTGTTCCCCCCACATATATTCATTATAGCACCATAACATTGTGTGGCACTGATTAAATTACATATCTATCTCCCCTTACTAAGAACTTTTGACACAGTGGCCACGCCTTAGTTATTTTTGTGTTCCCAGCATCTAACACAGATGGGAGGCTATTAAATATTGGATGAATAAATTAGAAATTAATAAAGGGTAATCCCAAGGGAAACAAATAGCATTATAAATCCCTCATTTGGAGCTCATAAGGATCAGTGACACTGAAGTCTTGTAGGGAAAGGCTCCAGGGAGGGGACTGGCTATAGATTTATAGCCAGATTTTTATCTGTGCAAAAGAATGGGATATACTGGGAGCCATAAAGCAAAAATCATTTGTACTAATTGGTTTATTTCTATAAAATTCTATGCTTGGGTGTTATAATCTCCATTTCTAATGTGAAAATTCTGTTTTTCTTAGAAATGGAAAGGGCCTTGAGCCATGTCTTGGGTAGTTTCCAGACCAAACTGCTTGTCAGAGTGAAGGGCTTTCTCTTCCGAGTGTGTGCCAGAAGAGCTTGAGTTAGGGTGCGAGGACAGCCTTGCGGCTCTGAACAGAATGTGGACGCTCTCGTCATCCAGACTGAAACATGTTCCACACAGTGGAACATGCACTGTTGCCATCCAGTCCCACTGTGGTGCCAGAGTGGGCAGAGGAGGAAGGCGGTCCAGGTGAAAGCGCAGACTCGTTGCTGGTAAAGTGGACTTTTTTCCCACCCTGGTTACACAGCTGCTGGGTTTAGGTGCCAGGCTCATGTTGCGTCTTTACACAGCAAAATGCCTGCGGGTGGCCTTTTGCCTGGTTTCGTTTGCTGCAATTTCGCAGGTTGCTGTGAACTTTCTACGTTTACTCCCAAAACCAGAAATGTGAAGGTGGAATCTCCACCTATCGTGGCACCTCCTACTGTTCCTCATGACTCACCTCACTTTGCCGTTCTTTTGCACTTTTCTACCTTATATTTGATCATCTTTGTCTCCATTTCCCCCGACTGTATTGCTCGCATCACTGGTTTCTGACCCCTGTCTGGAAGGGACCTTAAAAGGTTATCCAAGCAGAAGCACATGCATTGTGTTTTCAGACCTTCAGAGATGGGCTGCCGCTCCTCCGCGGGGTGTCATTATGTGGAACTGAAAAAAGGCCCCCCTCCTGGGCAGATGCAGCCCCACACCAGGGTGCTCCACTTCGAGAGCACAGAGCAGACTAATTTCAGGACTGAGCCTATTGTTTACTCTTGCACCATGAACAGCCTGCCCAACCAAAATGTGCAGTTGGGAGGGTGCAAAATGTGCCACCCCAAATCGTGCCACTTTGGCATGGTGATTATTTTGAATTAAAGTTGTTTAAGAAACAGCCAGTGCAAGAATGCTCTGACCCTCCTTTGTCCTCCTGAAAGCAGTAAATAAACCTCCCACGTGAAAGGTATCCACCCTGGACCAAAAGGGTAGAAGCCATTCTTATTGCCAGAGGCAGGGAATATAGGGCCGATGAGGCTGTATAAACAAGCCTTGTTACTTCCTATCAATTTCTACCTGCAGCCTAAACCCCTATTTCTTGCGAATTCTTCACAAATGTATTGTTTCTTTGTCTAAAAGTCATAAAAGCTGCCTGCTTGGGTCACTTCAAGTCTCATATGTCCATGGACTCTCTTGTGTAGAAAATCACTTTTTTTAGTTGATGTATCTTACGTGGATTTAGTTAATAGACCAGTCAAAGAACCTGGATGAGAATCCAGGAAAAGTTTTTCTCCCCTACACAGTCCTGATCAGAGAAGAATCTGGCTTAGCTAAATTGTTATAGCAACCATTATTTTCATGATGAGCATATTTTTCTTTAAAATCCACGTAAAAAATGGGTGACCTGGGACACATTTATTTCTTCAATTTTAATAGTTTACTGGACCTTAAACACCACTCAAGACTGCAGCGTGGCTTCCTGCTGCCAGTAACACCAAATCCAAACCCCACGGCCTTACTTGCTAGGCCGTCCCTTCTTTTTGGAGCTACTCCACCAACGCATATTTTGCCTTCATTTCAGCAAACAGTGAATGAGCCTTAACTGTGAGCCAAACTCTTGAATCCTATCTTTTATTTCTCTCCAGTTTGGCATTTACACTTTCTATGAGCGCCATGAGAAAATGGCCATCCTTAAAATTTCCAAACAGAAGGCTCCCAAGATGTTTAGCAAGACCTCAGCGTAACCTTCTGCTGCTCCAGGCCTCAGATCCACAGATGAAACCTCTTACATCAGCCCCTCCAGCCCTTGCCACACTCCTTTCGGGCCCTCCGATCCTCCTCCTCCTCCCCACAAACCCGCAAACCCCTTCAACAGAGTGTGCTCAGAAACCTGTTTGGTGTGCACACTTCAGTTCAGTGTCATTTGAGGAAATCTGTAGGTACAAACTCCACACAGAAAAACGGGGATAAGGCTTTATTTACACAGTGCTTTGTTATTTAGAAATAACTTCCCCATGCATTAGTTCATGTAATCATGAGTTGTAATTATAATCCCCAACGCAAAAATGCATGAACTCAAGACTAGTAAAATTCAATTATCTTTCAAGTTGTCTCTCCCAGCCTGTCCTTTTCTTGTTCTTTTAAAAGATTTTATTTATTTATTTTTAGAGAGAGGCGGAAGGAGGGAGAAAGAGAGGGAGAGCAACATCGACAATGTATGAGAGATGTCCTCTTGCACACCCCCAGCTGGAGACCTGGCCTGCAGCCCAGGCATGTACCCTGGCTGGGAATCGAACCAGTGACCTTTCAGTTCGCAGGCTAGCACTCAGTCCACTGAGCCACACCATCCAGGGCCCAGCCTGTCCTTTTCTAAAGTGTGGGTTGGGTTGGTACAAGCAAAAGCCCTGACCCAGTGTCTGAGTCTCAGTCTACAAAGTGGGTGCAGACCTCACACCGGCTCCACCTGTTCTGACCTGCTTCCTCTGTGTCCTGGTCTCCGGGACTGTGGTTTCTACATCTTCATCTGGCTTCCTCTTCCTCTTGCCAACTCCCTGCAAGCTTAGGGTGAACTGATTTCTCCCAACTCCCTTTGTCTAGAAACACAGGTCCCAATGTCTATACCAGTTTCCAAGGGAAACCTTTTTTACATGCATCCCGCCAATCCTGAGTCTGGGATACAGGATCTGTTCACACAGACCTATATTCTTTTTAAGCAAAGGTAGTATTAACTAATGCTTTTTCCCGTCGATGTGATAGGCACAGCACTCTGCTTTATGCCTATTATCCTAATTCATCTTCACAACAAACACATAAGGTAGCTACTTATAGTATGCCCATTTACAAATGAGGAAGCTGAGACTGAATTTAAGAAACACCAAGAGCATCCAGCCCACTTCAAAGCCCTGAGCTGTCTGTTTGCAGATTCCCTTCACCCCTTTATCTTCTGACAGCCTCACGATGCCATAAATGTCATTAAATCCATCCACAGAGACACAATTTTTGCTTAAAATCTTCAGGGGTCTTCCTAATTCTGTACCCCAGTATCACCTCCAGCAAACCTGCTGAATCTCAGAGGATCACCACTCCCAATTCCTCACCTTGACCTTCCCCGATCAAACACTAGCATAGTCACAGCCCACTGCACTCACCTAACCACCATCTTAAGTAAACTGAAAGAAGCCATATTTCCACTACAAGGAGGGGGGTGGGGAATTTTCACCACAAGCCCACAGCTCTTCTCACAGACTTCAAAGTATTTGGCATATGGTCTTTGCCCTAACGTAGAGGTTCTCAGCCTTGGTTGCATGTTAGATCCACCTGGGAGCTTTCAGATGCTGTGGATACCTGGGCTCCCTACCCCAGGGGAATTGACGCAGAATCTCTGGGGTTGGAGCCCGGGTGGGTTCAGGTCTTTTGTTTTTGTACCATCTGATTCTAATGAGACCCCCCTCCCCCACTCCACCTGCCTTTCTCTTTGCCAATCCACATCCATTCCCATTTTCTGGCGCTGACTCAGAATCATCCTGATACAGACTGGAGCATGTAGCAGAGCGCTTGCCAAAGAGATGATTGTCTTGTCTCCATACATCCTCGTTAGCTCCTGCTGAACAGAACGCCGATTCACTTTGTCTCCTCTGTGCATCCAGTCTATCCCATATCACCGTGGAATAACAACACATTATTCTAGAATTATTGTTTTCTCTTTGCATATATATCTAGTTTTCTTAAATAAAATGGTTAGCATCTCAATAATGAAGGCTATGCTTTATGTTTTTTGCCTCTTTCCATAGTGCCAGCAAGGAGTTTTTAAACCACGATTACAGTAAATAGTTGTTGATTACAAGTAGAATGTATTCTCTTTGCTCTCATTTTCCTTTGATATGAAAGTAAAATTGGCTACAGAGAACAGGGTGCTTGGAGGGCTGAAATAAGTAAGAGAAATATGTAGCCTGGAAAAAATACCCAAGTACGCCTAGTAAGCAAAAGTGAATTTATATCTACATATGGCAGACTAATTACCTGTCAAAGTGGGTAATCCTTTTTGACAGGAGCTCATTCAAATTTTAAATGATTTTATTCAAAACTCTCCTTTGGGAAAGTTTCTGGAGTCTCTGTGTTATACAAATCCAACACTTGCTTTAGACTCTCCAGTGAAAAAAAAAGTATAATTGGCTAAGTCCAGAGCTCTGCTTTCACTTTGAGCATAAAATTGGCAGCCTAGATACTAGGCCAGGCTCTGCTACTTACTAGCTATGACCTTAACATGCTACTGAATCCATCAGAACTCAGTGACCCCCAGAATTCTCCACACTAATAATGTTAGTAAAGAGAGTTAACATTGATGGAGTCCTTACGGTACACTGGGCACTGTGCTAAGGACTTTTCAGGCATTATTCTACTTAATCCTCACAGTCATTCCTTGAGATGGGTACTATCACTATCCCCAAGTGAGGAAACTGAAGCTCACAAAGATTAATTTATCTGAGACCACAGGAGATCATTTGGGTGAAAATATATTATTTCAAGCCTAGCTCAAATGCTCATTCCTCCCTCCCCACATCTTCAAGCAGAAGGCATGATTTTGGGCTCTTCTAATACTTCACATGCACTGGTATTTTAGCACTTCTCCCATTGTAGTGTCACCGGGAAGGGACCAGACTGAGGCAGGTCTGGAACGCGTAGGTTCTTGACTTTATGCAAGAAAAATTTCAAGATATGAGTTCAAGTGATTTTGAGAGCACATTTATTAAAGCTTAAGACAGAGGAGAGCTTAAGATAGAGGAGGCAAGATCACAGCAACAGATGTGGGCCTGGGTGGAACTGCCTTGCCCCTTCCGGAAAAACAGTCACAGAGGCAGAAGAAGGGAGCCACACTGGGCTGTGTGGACTCAGGAAACAAGGTACAGAGGCAGAAGGAGGATCCTTGGAGACAGGTTTGGGGGGTTAGTCTGGGAGGAGCTGCCACTGCCTGCTGCCCCGCTGGTTGCAAGTCTTGTGGGGACCGTTAGTGCTTAGGAAAAAGAAAACAAAGATACACGCCTGAGGAAAGAGGAGGGAGCTTCATCCATGCTCAAAGGAGAGCATGCACTGGCATCCTTTGTCTTAAGCATTTTTATCTGTTTTCTAAAGGTGGAGTTTTAGGGGAGGTCTCAAGGGAGGATCTCAACGGAATATTCAACAGCTTTCCAGCTGTGTCCTTTGATATGCTGTTGCTTCAAAATGAGCATACAGGGAAGCTTGGGGTTATTCCCTGGTCAGCTTCATTTTTATCTTAAATCTGTCTGGCTCTAATTGTTGTTTTGTTTTTGTTTTTTAAATTTATTCCCCTGACTTCATTCATTCTGGGGTTTGGCTGGCACTAATGGCACCAGCTGGGTCTCTGTTATCTATCTTTCTGACTAGGGTGTTTTAAACTACTCAGTCTCTGGTTGGGCAGGAGAGGTATAAACCATGTGCTCCTGAATATCCTTAGTTAGGGAGGGTACGATCTTGCAATTTATCAGAGGCTGCTAATTGCTCAGATGTCTGTTTAACTATCTCAGTTTTCCCCATTCCACTTGTCAGGGAATTTCCTTGCTTCTTACTTGCCTCAATAGTGTGTTAAGTGTTTTTGTGTGTCTCTTCTAGCACACTGAATGCACTGTGAATTTCGGGCTTGGTAATTAGTAGACACTCAACATATGTGCCAAGTTAGTGGTCTCTCATGTTGTCCTCACAACAACTTTGTCAATAGAACAACTCTTGCTTTTACAAATGAAGTCTCAGAGAAGTTAAGTGGCTCAAGTTCACGCAGGAAGTACAAAGTGGAGTCAGGTTTAGATCCTAGCATTAGACTCTCCCTGCTCTATGCTGGCATCACTTTCCACTTAGTTGTCCAAACCAACCTGAAAACCAGCATTAAAGGAACTAAACAAGGAGGCCATTAGACTGAAGAGAGTCTAATGCTATGCTACTCTACTGGAGAAAACCAAAACCTAAGGCTGCAAATGTCTGAAGGTTGTGAAATCAAAATGGCGAGAACAACCAATCACACACAGCCAACTGAGCTTTAAGCTATAGCCAATCAATAACATCCTTGCTTTGCTTCTCTTTTCTCTATAAATAGTCTCTCCTGGAGCCCGTTTTGGGGGAGTACTCCTAACCACTTCTGGTTTGGCACTGCCCCATTCAAATTGATTTTCGCTCAAGTAAGCTCAAAAGTTTTAATATGCCTTAGTTTAAATATGAACACCAGGGACCCATTCTCTGCCCTATTTCCCTACTACCCTACTCCATTCTGGTCATTGCTCCATCCATCACTTTGTCCCCATCCTCTTGACCACCACCATAATTCAGATTACCCCATCTTCACTCACCCAGATTAGTACAATAGATAGGGCAAAAGATTTGGAATTTTAATCTTTTTGAAAGCAAAAAGATTAAAAATTATGGATGACGTAAAGTACAACATGGGAAGGGGATTAGCTAAAGAACTCATACACATGACCCGTGGACATGAACAGTGGTGTGGGGATTGCCTGAGGGAGCGGGGGTGCTGGGTGAAGGGGGACAAATCAGGACAACTGTAATAGCATAATCAATAAAATATCATTTAAAAAATGATCAATGACCATTATAAACACCAAGCATTTCTTACCATCTCCCTCAGAGACGAAGACATGCTTCCATGCTCCCAGCCCTGAGTAGCTTAAATCATGGTTCGCTGGGAAGATAGATTTCTGTGATAATAAATTTCACCTTGTGATAATAAATTTCTGTGTGAGGATCAGCACACTGTTCTAGTCCTAACAGTCACATGAGGCAACAAGATAGTCTCTATGAGTCAAACCTCACTTGCTGATTGCACTTTACCAGATTATTTCAGAGTCTGCCATTTCGGACCCAAACTTGATAACTGCATTTGTTTTCCTGAGTCGTTCTTAACCCATTGCCCTGTTTCTCCAGCGCTGGGGCCTTTGCCTTGCTCCTCACTAAGCTGCATTCCTGGTTTCCTGCCTACCCACCTTGAGGTTAAATAAATATCACATGCTTTTGATGCCTTTTGCTGTTCGCTCTGCCACCTGTAGGGACACTTGGTCACATCGTGTTAAGACCTCCCTGCTGTGCTTGCTGGCTGCTTGCCCTTTGCTGCCAGCACCCCTCAGATCACTTCCTCCCACGCTCCTGAAACAGAGGTCTCCCCACTGCCTGCCTTGTCTCAGGGGGGGTCTCTTTACAAGTCCTGGAACTCGTTTAGACCCACACATGTCCCTTTGATATCCACCTCTCAAGAACACAAGAGAAACTTCTTCAGAGCAGAGGAAGTCAGTCATTTTTGTCAGACTGCTCAGACTCTTTCCACAGTGATGCTTCTCCAAACATTAAGGTCTCTTGCTCTTCTGGGAGCCGTGGAACAAAGTACTCTGGTTAATATTCTCAGATGACCTGCCGAGCAGAAAGGTCACGCTGGTGGGAGTTCCGTGTGCTATTTATAAAGGGCGGGCGCTCCTCAGAGGGGAAAGCAGCACTAAACGGCCAGGGTTTAGATGAGGCAGGGGAAGGTATAATCTGGCAACCTTGGATAGTAAGTGAAACTATTTCCTTCAAAAATGACACCGGCCATTTATTCTGTATTGTAATTCCATCGAAAGTTATTGTCTTCACTATGAATTTGTGAATTATTTATTAGCATTATATATTTAACTCGCTAAATGAAGAAATGTGTTCTTGTAGGAGAGAAAAAGAAACCTGTTTTAGTCTTTTGGGATTAGTCTTTAGGAATATTTTTAAAGTTGGAGCTGTATCTCCAAAGAGACAATGAGGATTGTGAGAAAATGAAACAGTCTCTTTTCATTACTCATGTTTACGACTCAATATCATCTGATAATTGATGGCTGCAAGTGTATTCCTTTCCCTCTACCCGCCCTCCTTCCTCCTTTAATTGTCTTCCTCGTTTAGAGATAGCAACTCCCCCAAAACTACATGACAGACAGTAGAGGGAGGAGGGGTGGGGATTCTCTCATAGAAGATGCAATTCCTGTATTTTGTCGCGGTGAGATCCGGAAACAAGAAGATTGCTCAGACAGTCCCAGCACCGTTCAAGGTCAGATGTTGAGACAACTTAGGAAGATCTTAGAAAATCATACCTGAGTCTGTCAGGGTTGTCCGTTCCAGTTTTTCCATTCTCCACTTCCTCACCTTCCATTCACCCTTCTTTTCTGAAGTTAAATACTCATTTTTTTTCACTTTATTATGTTCATGCAAATAGTACTTACAACCTAAGGTTGAGGGCATTGTGATTATGCTTTTTTTTTTAACTACTGTCTTTTCCCCCTGTAGGTAATAATTGTGTTTTGAAAAAAATGCTGTGTTTTCTTTATCTCTACTATAATTCCTCCCACACCTTCTGGTATTCTATCAGTCCAGTTTTCCACACGATTAGTCAAACTAGGTAATATATCTTTTCTGATTCCAAAATAAATGAATTCTTTTAAATTTGCAAGGACTATGATATATAGCTCTGTGTTTTCAAATTAGAAAATCTCAACATTTTCAAAGTAGTGTTTATGAACACCCCTTTTTAAAAAAATAGGAAAACTATAAAAACATATATGTAAATGATACCAGCTTCTAGTGGAAGTACATTACTAGGAAGAGCTTAGGGGCTAAGGCTCTGGCTTTAAAGTACCTGCCTTACTGGAGCAAGGTTCTCCCTATCTGGGCCTCAGTTTTCTCGTACACAGAATGGACGTAATTGTACCTCCTACTACACGGAGTGTTTGATGTTTAATTTAGGTAATATATGTAGATCAGTTTATATATAATGCCTGACACAGTAAATAATCAGTGAATATTAGGTATTATTTAGTATAACAGCAAAGAAATAAACAATTTAAAAATACTGAAAGACTATCTAGAGCGTATGTATAAAAAAAACACGTACATAAAATTACAAGAAAAATAATAAGGTGAACTAAAACATTAGTAGCACGTATGATAGAGCAAAGAGTTAACATGTTTAATATATATTAAGCTTTCAATAAAATAGAAGAACAAACAAAGTATGTAAGTTGGCAGTTTGGAAAAGAAATAAGACTGGATAAATGAAAACATATCTGCACTTGCAACAAAAATTGCGTATTGAAATATAATGATAAACAAAAAGAGAGAGAAGACACAAATTAGTAATATCAGAAATGAAAGAAGGGCCATCACTACTGATCCCATAAACCTTAAAAGAATAATAAAGGCATATTATGAACAACTCCATGACCACAAAGATAAAAACTTAGATGAAGTGTATCATTTTTTTGAAAGATGCAACCTACTAAAACTCATACTTAGGAGAAATATACAATCTGAATAAGCCTATATCTGTTAAAACATTGAATCAGTAATTAATAGTCTTCCAAAACAGAAAGTACCAGTCGCAGAAGAAATGACACCAATTCTCCACAGTCTCTCCCGGAAACAGGAGCTGGGGGAACACTTCCTGACTCAGTCCAAGAGTCCAGCACTTCTCTAACAGCAAAATCAGACAACAACATGAAAGAAAGGAAGGCTACAGACCCATGTCTCTTATAAACCCAGATGCAAAAATCCTTGACAAAATATTAGCAAATCAAATCCAACAATGTACAAAAAGATTTACACACCACGATGAAGTGGAGTTGATTCCAGGTATATGAGACTAGTTCAATATGTGAAAATCAATAATGTAATTAATCTCATTAACAGGCAAAAGAAAAATAAGAATGTGGTGATATCAATAAATGTTTAAAAAAAGCATTTGAAAAAATCCAATACTTATGCATGATTTAAAAAAAAATAAAACTCAGCAAACTAGGAATAGAGAGAAACTTCCTCAACTTGATAAAGAACATCTACAAAATACCCACACCTAACACCATACTTAATGGAAACTAGGTGCTTTCTCCCTCAGATTATGAACAATGCAACTATGTCCCCTCTCACCACTTGTTTTCAATATTGTACTGGAAGTTCTAATTCATGCAGTAAGATTTTTAAAAAGGAACTAAAAGACACACAGATTGGGAAGAAAGAAATAAAACTGTCTTTGCTCACAAACATGATTATCTGTGTAGACAGTGTCCAAGAGTCAACAACAACAACAACAATAACAAAAACCCTGGAACTAATGAGTAATTAGTTGCGTTTATTAGTTTCAAGATAGAGGTTAATATACTGAAGTAATTGCTTTCCTACATACCAGCAATAAACAATTGGGATTTGAAATTTAAAACACAACAGCATTTATATTAGCACCAAGAAGAAAAAGAAAAAGAAATACTTAAGTATAATTCTAAAGAAATATGTGCAAATGTATATGATGAAAACTACACAACTCTGAAGAAAGAAATAAAAAAGATTTAAATAAATGGAGAGGTATTCTATGTTCATGGATGAAAAGACTCAGTATTGTCAAAATATCAATTCTACTAATTTAATCTACAGATTCAACTCAATCCTAATAAAAATCCCAGCAAGTTATTTTGTGGCTATTGACAAATTTATACTAAAGTTGATACAGAGGGGCAAAACACCCAGAATAGCTAACATAATATTGAAAAAGAACAAATTTTGAAGACTGAAACTATCTGACTTTGATTCTTGCCATGAAACTATACTGATATGGTACTGATGAAAGAACAGATAAATTGATCAGTGGCACCAAACAAAGAGACCAGAAATACAATAAAGTGATCTTTGACTAGGGAGCAAATGCAATTCAATGGAGAAATGACAGTCTTTTCAGCAAATGGTGCTGGAACAACTGTACATCCAAAAGAAAGAGAGAGAGAGAGGGAGGGAGGGAGGGAAGGAAGGAAGGAAGGAAGGAAGGAAGGAAGGAAGGAAGGAAGGAAGGAAGGAAGGAAGGAAGGGGAGGGAGGAAGAAAAAGAGAGGGGGGGAGGGAGTAAGGAAGTAAACAGAGAAAGAGAATTGATCCAAACCTTACACCTTTTACAAAAATTAACTCAAAATGGATCACAAACCTAAATGTAAAGCGCAAAAACTATAAAACTCTTAGAAGAAAATTTAGGTGACCTTGTGTTTGGCAATGAGTTTTTAGACTCAACACCAAAAGCACAATCCATGAAAGAAAAATTGGTAAGTGGGTCTTCTACAAAACATTTTGTTAAAAGAATGAGAAGGCAGGCCACAGAGTAGAAGAAAATATTTACAAACCACACATCTAATTAAGAACTTACATCCAAAAAAAATGGGACAACTGTAGTAGCATAATCAATAAGATACATATTTTTTACAAAAACAGCCTACATCCAAAATACACGAAGAACTCTCAAAACTCAACAGGAAAACAAACCCAATTGGGCAAAAAATCTAAACAGATGCCTTACCAAAGAAGGTACAGATGGTAAATGAGCTTGCGAAAAGATGCTCAATATCATATGTTACTGGGGAACTGCAAACTAAAACAATAAAGACACACCTATTAGAATGGCCAAAATCAAAAGCAATGGCAACAGCAAGTGCTGCTAAGGGTGCAGAGCACCAGGAACTCTCATTCATTGCTGTTGGGAATGCAAAATGGGATGGCCACTTCAGAAGACAGTTTTGCAGTTCATTACAATGCTAAATTTAGCCTTACCCTACAATCCAGCAATCATGCTCCCCAGTGAGTTGAAAATTATGACCACACGAAAACCTGCATTTGAACACTCTATCTTCATTTCCAAAATGAGGAAGCAACCAAGATGCTCTTCAATAGGTGAATGCATAAACAACCTGTGGTACACCCACCTAATGGAATCGTATTTAGTGACAAAATGAGTCACCAAATCACTTACTAGCGAGTGGTGAAAAGACGTGGGTGAACCTCATATGCATATTGCTAAGTGAATCTCATATGCATCTTGCTAAGTGAAAGAAGGCGGTCAGGAAAGGTTCCATTCTGTGTAATTCCAGCTAGGTATATGACATTCTGGAAAAGGCAAACTACAGAGATAATAGAAAGATCAGAGGAGCCCTGGCTGGGTGGCTCAGTTGGTTACAGCGTCATCACAGCACACCAGGGGTGCAGTTTCTTCTCTGGCCAAGGCACACACACACACACACACACACACAAAGATCAATGGTTGCTAAGTATTTCAGTGGCGGGAAGGATGAGTAGGTACAACATAAGGCTGTCTAGGGCAGTAAAACTATTCTGTGTAATGCTGTAATGGGTAGATATGTGATATTGTGACATGTGATGATATATGACTTCAGGAAATATGATGCATACAAATATACCTTTTTCCAAACCCATAAAATTTACAACAGAGAATGAACCCAAATGTAAACAGAGGACTTTAGTTAAAATGATATATCCAGATTGGTTCAATTGTAACAAATGTACAACATTAATGCAAAATTTAACAATAGAGGAATCTTTGAGTGTGGGAGGGTATATATGGAAACTCTCTGTATTTTCTGCTCAGTTTTCTCTGTAAACCTGAAACTGCTCTAAAAAGCAGCTCATTAATATATACTATATATTATTAAATATAATTATATATAACATTTCACCCATGACATTTAAAAATTATTTTTAATTTCAATATCCACTGTTGGTGAGGATAAAATCTATTCTCCACTCAAGGCTAGAGTTATCTTTTTTAAATTACATATATATGTATATATATTAATTTGTGTGTGTGTGTGAAGGGAGCACCTACTTTAAAACCCCTAATTGTTCCTCAGTGCCCTCTGAAAACAGAAATCCATGTCACTCGCGACTTGTAGAGCCAGAGCAGTGCCTCGTCCATTGTAGGCATCAAATACATAGTTGTTAAATCAATGTTGACTAACATGTAAAATACTGAATGTGCATGACTGTGAATGCACTGAAATGTGCCGTCATCCAGCCCATGCATAATTATCATCCCGCTCATCAGACCATCCTCATAGGTGTTGCCAAGTGCCTGTCTGATATCAGGATCCAGTGTGCTGATAGCACTCCCCACCATATAGGAACAACCACTCTAACCCATCTTTGTTCAGCTCGTTAGAGAGGGAGTGGGAGAAACTAATGATGGCAGCAAGCCAGTCAAGGGCATGGGAGATGTGATGAAAAGGCACCGTTGTTTATTTAAATTCTATTTCCCCGCTGTTCTTAAACACAAAACAGAGATTTGTTTGAAGTTATTTGGAAGACTTTTAAAAGTTATAAATAGTACCATTTTTAATACTGCCCTAACAGTATTTTAGTATTCTTATTCTTTAGCAAAGGAAATAAACACCAGTATTTTTAAGGCTATCTCTGAGCCACCCAGAGCATCTGTCTAAAAACAGGCCATTGAACTCTGCCCAGTGGTGAAGAGATATCAAAAGCCATCAGATCAACTGTAATATCAGCATATTGGTGCTACAAATATCCAGTTGTCTGTGTTCACTGCGAGCACCAAAACAAAATAAAAACAACAACTAAAAGAAGCTTATGAAGCATGAAGGCTTTGCGAACCTGGTTGCGATGAGCTACAAAGAAATGAAAGTTCATTAAGAACTCTGTACTTTACAGAAGGGTTAAAATTTACCACCACAGGGAATTGCTACTCAATAGCACCATCTCCGCTTCCAACCCTTAGGTTGATAAGACTATGAGGAGTTGCACCAACATTTACCTATCAAGACATGATGCTGTATTGCAGAAACACATGTTTTCAGGCTATACCAAACTGGACGTTGCCTGGGAAACTGGCTTCTGTTACAGCTGCAAGGAAAAATGGTCTGAGGCAAGAACAGTTTCAGAATTCTCTATGCCTGGCCCTGCTGTAGCTTGTGTTTGCCTGTCTTCTACCCACTGCCCTAACTTGATCAGATTCTGTGTGCTCTCTGACTCCACACAGTATTATGCTCTGGGCTATCCCCAGCCCTAGCTTGCTGCCTAGATTCCTTAGTCCACCACTGCACATAATATTGAAAAAGAACAAATTTTGAAGACTGAAACTATCTGACTTTGATTCTTGCCATGAAACTATACTGATACGGTACTGATGAAAGAATACACAAATTGATCAGTGGCACAAAATAAAGAGCCCAGAAATACAATAAAGTGGCAAACACAAGGCTCGCGGGCCGAATCCAGCCCTCCACCTTGTTTTATCCGGCCCCACACCTTGTTTCTACCCGGCGGCAGCGCCGAGCTCCTTGCCCCTAGTTAAGAAGTAGTTACATTCATACAGTCCTAAAATTACATTCGACCCTTGGAAGGCAACCAAGAGGCTGACGTAGCCCCCGGTGAAAATGAGTTTGATGCCCCTGCGCTACTGTGTAAAAATAGGAGAGGCCTGTCATACACCTAAAAAGTAAAGATTCTGGTGGCTCTAGCTGGTTCGCCTCATTTGCCTGCGTCATTGTCTGCAAATAAGCTTATTTCTATAGATGGGCCATAACCTTTTCTTCTAATTTAGCAATAAATGCTATATATTCCATGATTTTTCAGTATAAAAGAATCTGGATTTCCTAGCTCAGTTTCCTCTCTAATCAGGTTATCTTCCTTGCAATTGAGGTCAGGTACAGATTATGCAATAATCATCAACTAATTTAGCCTATAGTTGTTTGTTTGTTTGTGTTGTTTTATTTTTTAACTTAAAAAAAAGGAAAGGGAAGGGAGGAGGGAAAATAAGGAAAAAGAAACAAAAGCCACACTCAATAAATATTCATCATAATGTTATTATCAATAGTTGGCCTGAGGCCCTGGGATGTTTGCCTGCTCTCTTCTTGGCAGCTCCTTCAGCCTACTGGGGACAAGGCGAAACTTCATTTCCATTTTCCCTAGTTTTTGGAATTGTTTCTGTTTTTATAATCTTTTTTACATTTTATTTTATTGATCATGCTATTACACTTGTACCAATTTTCCATTTCGCCCCCTCCCAGCAACCCCCACTCCCTCAGGCAATCCCAACACCATTGTTCATATCCACTCACATTTTTGTCACTCTCTCTTTACATGACCTTATTTTCTAAATCCTAGATTTTTTAAAGGGCAGTATATGTTGGGAAAAAAACTCAGAAAATAGATCTTAGTGTGGTCATGGGTGCTGCTCTATCTCCGCCTTCCACAGTGCACCCCCAAATGCCAGCCCCTCCAGGTGACTAGATGACTTAGCTAGCGGTGGCCCCCCCTAGAAGTATATGGGATCTGAACAGGAGGGACTTGGACAGGCTCATCCAAGGAAACTGTAACTGGAGCCCAGGGCATTGCATTGGAGTAAAATGTTGCAAGGGGCTTCAAACCGGATGCTAGCAAACAATTGCCAAAAATCTCACTTGGAGAAGGCATGGATGAGATTACTCTGGTGGTTTCTAGCAGAAGGCCTTCAAGGCAAAATCTTTTCAGGTCCTAGGTGGTACCTTGTGGTCAAAGCCTCAAAATAAAAGGACTTTGGCTTGAAGGCGACAGAGTGAGGGCTAAATTAGTTTAAGCCTTTGTCCCAAATATGTAAAAGAAATGATTGGTATAATAGCACTGTTGGTTTG
Source organism: Artibeus jamaicensis (assembly GCF_021234435.1). NCBI lineage: Eukaryota > Metazoa > Chordata > Mammalia > Chiroptera > Phyllostomidae > Artibeus > Artibeus jamaicensis. The sequence goes on from NW_026521486.1 coordinate 46,989,862, forward strand.
AATAAGCATGTGGGATTGGTGGAGGTGAGGTGGGGGAGCTAGCAGCCCATACTAATCAGCTCCTGGAAGAGGAAGCCCTGAACCACCTCTGCGGAGCAGTCCGAGGCCGCGGGGGCATGCCCGCCAGCTGGCTGAGGCTGCTGCCCCCACCCAGGCCCGCTGACGGAAGTGCTGTTTCTCCCCTGATAGGACAAGAATGACCCAGCCGATCGGCAAGAGGCCAAGAGGAGCTCCCAACTGCCTTTTCCTTCACTTAGCACGGGTGATATTGGGACGTACCCACTGACCTCTCTTCCTTCCTCCTCTGGACGAGCCATGAAGGGACATGACAATGAGGAAGTCATCCTCACATGAACACGTAAGTATGCATTCCTCGTCATTAGACGTGACCGCAAGGTAAAGAACTTGCTCCAGACGGTGAGCAGGGTCCAGGTTCTGCCGGTCCGCAATGCGCCCCCTATTCTTGAGACATCCACTGAAAGAACTTATCTAGACAAAACATTTCCTTTTCATGTAAAGAAATTATAAGCTTGCACTTTACTTTTCTTTAACAGACTGAGCCTGTGACAGGCATGATTTGTCAGCTTTTCTTTGCCTACTTCCTCCTGAAATATAAGTCTGTGGTTAATCAAACTCTGCAAAAGACAGTTTTTCCTTCAGACTGCGAGCTAACATAAATCTATGATTATTACCCCCCATTTTGTTGGGTTTTTTTTCCTTAGGAGTGTAAGCAATTAAAATAAAATTTTAAGTAAATACGCTATAAGAAATATTCCCAGGGTTTTGATTCTGTGACTCCACCAAATGCCGGGGACTTCTGAGCCTGCTATCGCTAGACAGACAACCTGAAACCAAAGCCTTGGCAAGTGAGGAGACGGACTTGGTGCTTTCCACTCAGTGCTAGCCTTTGTTCCCCTACACGCAATAACAAAACAGCCCGCTTGACTTTGCCACAGTGTTTTAATTTCCATTTACATCACCATTCTCTCTGTGGCACCACTCTAGGCATGGCAGTGGTGCCCATGCAGGGGGCAGTGGGGGACAGGCAGAGGGTGGGGGCTGATCGGGACCTTGCTACTTCCGAGCCCAAGGGCCTAAGCAAAACCCGACCATCCAGAAGCCCTTTCCCCTATTTCACATTCCTCCTGGAGACAGGAGTACCTACCCTGCAGAGTGGATTAAAAGGTAACAACTAACAGACATAAGAGGTATGGAGTATGAAGTAGACTCCCAATAAATGATAACGATAATTATTTTCGGTTTTGTAAAAAGAATTAATACACTTAAAGTGCTCAGAATTATACTCAGTATGTGTTTGTTATTTATTATTGTGATTCGAGGAAACCTAGATGCCTAGTCAATTTGGGGTCTTCAGGCCTCACTGATGTCATGTTATGTATTTGGCTAATACGCCTGATTGACAAAAGGCAGAATGTTTGGTATTTCCTGAAAGATTTTTTTTTTTAAGATCGTAATTATTTCTAGAGAGAGGGGAAGAGAGGGAGAAAGAGTGGGAGAGAAACATCAATCGGTTCCCTCTCCCGTGTGCCCCAACCATGCTCCCCAACCAGAGACAGGGCCCGCAGTCCAGGCACGTGCCCTGGCCAGGAATTGAACCAGCCACTTTTCACTTTGTGGGACGACACTTAACCAACTGAGCCCACACCGGTCAGGGCTTTTGCAAGATTTTGGACACAGTTTAACAAGTTAAGTTGATTCTATGAAAGGAAAGCAAAACTAGATGATCTGCATCTTAGAATGAGCAAAGACTGCAGGTTAGAGAAGGTGTGGAGGAAGAAAAGAACATATGTAGGAAGGCGAATAGGAAGCCACAGCAGGATTTCAGATCTGCACTGAGGTGGAGGCTGTGCAGAGAAAGAGTTTGAGCAGAGTGCTTAGAGACACGTTGCTGTTGCCCTCTCTTTCTCCCCCGCCCCCATCTAAAAATAAGTAAATAATTTTTAAAAAATTTTTCAAAAACAAAATTATCACATCTATAAGCCCATCGTTAGCATTTTGGTTTGAACAAAAAATAATGTTAACACTCTTAGAATTAATTTATAACGTCACTTACAAGCACGCATTTTTTTGGAAATATCCAGATTTTAAAAACTGACAATGTTGTGAATAGTGCTTTCATATGTGACTAGTCGAGAAAAAAATGTCATTTTAAAGAGAAATTTTGTTTTATTTTATATATTATTAAGAATATTTTTGCCACTTAATCATTTTTATTATTCATTTATAGTTGAAATACAATATTATGTTAGTTTCAGGTGCACATCATACTGATAAAGCTCATACCCACCTGACACCATACATAGTTATCAGAATATCATTGACTACTGTATATTCCCTATGCTGTACTTTACATCCCCATGACCATTCCATGACAGCCACTTTGTGCTTAATGCCTTCCCCTTTTTCTTCCATCACCCCAACACCCCTCCATCTGTCAGCTGTCAAAATGTTCTCTGCGTCTGTGAGTCTGTTTCTGGTCTGCTTGTTAGTTCATTTTTTCTCAGATTCAGTTGTTGGTAGATATGTATTTATTTTATTGTTAATATTTTTTGTCTTTTTTTCTTCTTTTTAAAGAAGACCCTTTAATATTTCATATAATTCTGGATTGGTTGTGATGAACCCCTTCAGGTTTTCTTATCGGGGAAGCTCTTTATCTGTCATTTGACTCTAACTGATAGCTTTGCTGGGTAGAGTAATCTTGGCTATAGGTCCCTTCTTTTCATGACTCTGAATATTTCTTGCAGTCACTTGTAACCTGAAAAGTTTCTTTTGAGAAATCAGCTGACTATCTTAGGGGAATTCCCCTGTAAGTAACTAATTTCGTTTCTCTTGCTGATTTTAAAATTCTCTATCTTTAACCTCTGGCATTTTAATGATGTGTTTCAGCATGAGTCTCTTTGCATCCATCTTGTTTGGGACTCTCTGTGCTTCCTGGACTTGCATGTCTATTTCCTTCACCAAATTAGGGGAGTCTTCTTTCATTATTGTTTCAAATACATTTCCAATTTCTTGCTCTTTCTCTTCTCCTTGTGGCACCCATATGGTGTGAATGTTGGACTGCTTGAAGTTGTCCCAGAGGCTGTTTCAACTATCCTCATTTTTTTGGATTATGTCTTTTTTCTTCTTTATGTCTGATTGGTTGTTTTTTATAGTTCTTTATGTTCCAAATCATTGATTTGGTTCTTGGCTTCATTCACTCTACTGTTGTTTCCCTGTAAATTGCTTTTTATTTCAATTAGTGTATCCTTTGTTTCTGACTGGATCTTTTTTATGCTGTTGAGGTCTTCATTGAGTTCCCTGAGCATCCTTATAACCAGTGTTTTGAACTTTGCATCTGATGGATTGCTTATCTCCATTTTGTTTAGTTCTTTTTTTTTTTTTTGGAGTTTTGATCTGTTCTTTCATTTGAGCCATTTTTTTCCTCATTATTGCAGCCTCCCTGTGTTTGTTTCTATCTATTAGGTAGAGCTTCTATGACTCCCTGTCTTGGTAGCATGGCCTAATATAGTAGGTGCCCTGCAGGGTCCAGTGGCACAGCCTCCTCTATCACCTAAGGTGGGTACTCGAGCTGTGCCCTTCATGTAGGCTAAGTACACCCTCCTCATGTAGTTGAGTCTTTGTTGCTGTTGACAGATCAATGGGAGGCATTTATCCAGTCCAGTCAGCTGCAAAGATTGGTTGTGACCACAGACCGCTACCCTTTGCACTTCATGGAGGATCAGCTGTGCAGGGGCAGGGTGGTGGTGCTCCGGCATGGCCTGTAGCTGCCCACTGGGTGCACAGGCTCTGGGGTTTCCTGGGTGGTGCTGGGCAAGGTCAGCCCCCACCTGTGTTTTGCCTGGGGCCACCCTGTCTGAGCTATAAAGCAATCTGAGATGGCTGCTACTTTGTGCTGGTTTTGGAGATAACCAGGCAGAGCCAAGCTGTGAATCTAAACTGGCTGCTGCTAGTGCCAGGCCTGGGCTGGCCTGGGTCTCACTGAGGCCAGCTGTTCATCATTTGAGAGGATTTAGGAAGTTGTGAAGCGTAAGCCAGGACCACCCATTCATATGGAAAAGCAGCTTGGGTGGGCCAGTTGGTTGGGTGGGGCAGAGTCTCAGGGGATCTCCAGGGCAGGGCAAACAGTGTAAGTCGGGTTGATGGAGTCTCAAATATGGCACCACCTTGCTGGCTCAGTTGGGTAAGAGTTCAGAATAGGACAATGGCCTCTGCTTGCCTTGATGCCAGATACTTGTTTCTCCCTAAACACTACTGGTACCTTTCAAGCTTCTACCCCACTGCTGCAGCTCAGAGGGAGTGAGCCTGAGAAGGTGAGTCCATGTGTGGGTTCTTTAAGAGGAACTGCTTAGGGCTCTAGCAGTTTCCTCCACTGACTCAATCCTGGCTGGGTTTTGCAACCAGAAGTTGTGGGGACTTATCTCCCTGGCACTGGAACCCTGGCCTGAGGGGTCTGGTGTGGGGCTAGGACTCCTCCATCCTGAGATATCCCTCCCAAATTTCAAGAAGATTTTCAATTTCTTGTTTTCTCTCTTCTCCTTCTGGCACCCCCTGACACAAATATTGATTCTTAAAGTTGTCCCAGAGGCTTCTTACACTATCTTCATTTTGGGTGGTTCTTTTTTCTTTTTGCTGTTCTGAGTGGCTGTTTTTTTCCTTCCTTACGTTCCAAATCACTGATTTGATTCTTGGCTTCATCTACTCTTCTGTCGATTCCAATATTCTTCATTTCAGTTAGTGTAGCCTTCAGTGTTGACTGGTTCTTTTTTGGTGGTTTCTGTGTCCTTTTTCATGCTTTTGAAGTTCTCACAAAGTTTCTTGAAGTTCTCACTAAGTCTGTGAGCATCCTTACAACCATTGTTTTGGACTCTGTATCTTGTAGTCTGCTTGCCTCTGTTTTATTTAGTTCTTTTTCTGGAGATTTTTTCTGTTCTTTCATTTGGGACCTATTTCTTTGTCTCTGCATTACGGCTGCTTCCCTGTGTTTGTTTCCATGTATTAGGTGGAGCTGCTCTGTCTCCCAGGCTTGGTAAGCAGGTATCTGGTAGGGTTCAGTGGCACCGCCTCCCCGGTCACCCAAACTGGGCACCACAGGTGCACCCCTGTGTGGGCTGCATGCACTGTCTTGTAATTGGGGTTTGATTGCTGTTAGCAACATAGGGAGCAGTTGACCCCCCCAGGCGTGTTGGCTGTGAGGTCCATTTGGGACTATAGCAGAGGAGCTGCTGTGCCGGAGCCAACCCCACAGAGCAGGACTTGCTTCAGTGGGCTTTGGTGCGCACCAAGACTGCCCCTGGAATGTGTCGCTCATGGAGGTGGTAGGTTTGTAATCTGGCATGGTCTGAAGCTGTCCACTGGATGCACTGGCTTTGAGACCTCCTGGGAGGTGTAAAGTCAGCCGCCATCTATGCCCTGTCTGGGCCTGCCCAGTATGATCTACAGTGTGATCTGCAGGTGGCTGCTGGTTGTGCTGAGCTCGGAGGTGCCCAGGAAAGGCCAAGCTTTGAACCAAGGCTGGCTGCCACCTGGGGCCACTTACTGAGAAGTATGGGGTATGCCAAGGCCAGATGCTGCTTGTTTGCAGTTTGTGAACCTTTGAGAGGTTTTCAGAAAGTCTGCATCAGGAGCCAAGACAGGCAGTTTGTATGGAAAAGCCACTTGAAACAGCTTGGGTGGGCCCACAAGTTGGATGGGGCAGGTTCTCAGGGAATCACCAGGGCAGGGTCAACAGTGTTAGCCAGGCTGATGGGCACTCAGATATAGCACCCACCAGTCTCTCTCTCTCTCTCTCTCTCCCTCACTCCGTGTATGTTTGGTGGGGAATCTCAGAAAAGGAACAATGACCTCTGCCAGCATTTTTGTCTGGCAGAAAGCTGCCCCTCCAACTCTTACCCCAATGCGAAACAATTCAGTTCATCCCTGTATGTCCCTGGTGCCTTTCAAGCTGCTGCCCCAGTGCTAGAGCTCAGAGGGAGCAAGTCCAAGTAAGTCCGTGCACGGGCTCTTCAAGAGGAACTGCCTGGGACTCCAGAAGCCTCTGTAACACTGAGCCACACTCTACAGCCAGAAGTTACGGGGACTTCTCTTTTTAGTACTGGAACCCTGGGCTGGGGAACTTGGTGTGAGGATGGAACAGCTTGCACCTCAGTGGTGACCTTGACAGCTGAGATATGCTTTCCAATTTTTACCCAACACGTGTGGGTGTTGGACCATCCTTCCTGCATCTGTACCCCTCCTACTAGTCTCAACGTGGCTTCTTTAAATCCGTACTTAGAGGACTCCCATTCAGCTAGATTTCAGGTGGTTCTGAATGATGATTATTCTGTAGTTCAGTTGTAGTTTTATGAGGTCGTGGAAGGATTCAAGTACTGTGTTTACCTATGCTTCCCTCTTGACCGAAAGTCCCGAAGAGATTTTTAAAATGCAGATCATGAATGTGAAAGGTAAAGGAAGATTCTCTGCCAGCCTCTGTGATTAAAAGAGAGATGATGCCCCAGCATACTTATGGTCTAGGATAAAGCATTCTTATTTGCATACTTCATGCTAATGTGGGCTGAGGAAAGGAAGAGTTGAAACTAATAAATAGCTAAGTCAACTAATTGGTGACATAAAACCTAAATAGACTGTCTGAGAGCTACTAGCCTGGGGTTTGATGAAGCCATCCTCTTACAGATGTGGTGATCAGGTAAAGTTTAGAGAACCAGATGACAAAATACTACCCAGCCTTTAGAAAGAAGGAAACTTTCACATACTACAACATGAGTGAACCTTGAGAACATTATATTAAGTGAAATATGTGAATCACAAAAAGACAAATAATGTATGATTTCCTTCTATGAGGTATGTAAAGCAGTCAAATTCATAAACAGAAAGGAGAATGGTGGCTGCCAGGGGCTGGGAAGAGGGATAAAAGAAGAATTGTTGTTTAATGGAAATACAGTTTCAGATCTACAAGGTGAAAAAATTCTAGAGATCTGTTTCACAACAATGTGAATATACTTAACACTACTGAGCATACACTTAAAGTGGATAAGATAGTAACAACAAAGAGAAAGAGAAAAGGGGAGGCACAGAACTGGAATCAGAAAACTAAGCCAGTGGTTTGGAGTCTTCTAATAAAATGTAATATTGTTTAGAGGTGAAGGACATTGCTAAATAATTCAAGGCCAAACTCCCCCAGCGTATTAAATTCTTCGTAAAAGGGCTTATAACTTTTTATTTTTTACTGAAATTCATGTACTGTGGCACTGGGTCAGTGGGACCAAGACTCAGGACTCCAGCTCTCAATCCAGGTTGAGCTGTTAGCCTGGCTGTGTGATTTAGGTGGCCACTGACCCCACTTGGCCCGAGGGTGGTCTCTGTCACCCTTCCCACTGTTACAGCCAGTTTCTGAAAGATAGCACTCCAGTCCCAGAGCTGTGCCCATCCCACAGGGCACTTTTCGTGTTAACATTTTATTCAGTGGTAGCCCTTTAAGGTACATTTTTATATTACTAAGTTAGTAATATAATTTTGTAATTATATTTTATTTTATTAAAGCATGGGTGTCCGTATACTACTTCCTACAATAAATTGAGCATCTATGAAATGCCTTGCACTCTGCTTAGCACTTTGCATAGTCGATGTCCACAACTGGAATTGGGCCAGAGTATTAAGCAACTTTTCCAATCACACAGCTCATGGGTTACAGACTTGGGACTCTCAACTCTTTCTGCCTGCAAGCAGGCCATGCTCTGAACCCAAAGCTAAACTGTAGCAGAATGCAGAACTTGCATAAAACATAAGCATTCTAACAAAGTTTGTAGAAAAGTTTAAGAAATCTAACAGAACGGAGTCTTTTATAAATTTGCTTCTCAAATTCTATCCATCTTGGCAAAAGCAAAAATATGGCTCCTTTCCACCCATAACCTCCCAAATCCCAACGCTCTAGTCTTGCTGCTCAACAGCACACGACTTTGCATGTACTGACTTAGAGAATGTAGTCCAGGTACGAAATCGAACTCATGAGAAGGTCTGATCCCCAGTCTCCAAATCCTGAAAGTCAGGGACGTGCTTGTGCTCCCATAGAGGCAAATCCTTCGTGTGCGCTGAGTGCTGACTGCCAATGCTTCGGAGAGAAACGACCAAAAATATGTAAACTGTTTCAAGTCGGACAAGCAAATAAAACACGCATTGTTTTGTGAGTTGCCCAATTTGGTTCTTTTTCTTAAGGTAGTCAGGCACAGAACACAGACACACACCAGCTGGCTGAGCTAAGTTTATTTATAAGTAAGTATTTAGTGGCCTGATTCTGGCCCACTTGATGCACTCTGTTCCAAGAAGATAAGGAAAATAAGTGTTCCTTGAAATAGAAAATATGGTCAAAATGATAATGGCTTTTAAAGATAAGTTTAAATTGATCTGTGGCTGGAACTATTAAAGGGTTATTAATATTAAAGGAACATTATTTTTGCCCTTATGTTTAGAGTATTTTTCACTGTCTAATTAAAATATCTGGCTTTTATGGGTTTGGTTTTAAATAAATTATGGCTTTAAATAAATTATAAATTTGTAATGGCATACTAACATACATTAATAGAAACCAAAAGGCAAAACTCCAGTCCTGACTAAGTGTGACTGTTGCCCACTCTGGACTTGCACCCACATGGCTGAAACGGACCAGAGAACACCTAACCCCCGTGCCGAGCACCCTCAGCTCAACTAAGGGCTCCCAGCTTAAGTGGATCTCCCTGCTACTCAGTGATTACAGTCTCTCCCATCTCCTAGTCACCTGTGTCATATTTTCTTGTTCCTCAGAGCTCTACCACCACATTCCCCAGATTCACTCTCCGCTGGTGACCTTGACCTATTTCACTGACAAAACACAGTCAGGACCACCACACCCACCCATACACCAGCATTATGCTCCTGTACTTGGTCTCTCCATCCTTTTTCTGCTCGACCTGTCCTAGCACCTATTCAAGGTGAACCCCTCTACTTGGGGACCAGATCCAAATCCTTTCGCCAACTCAAGCACATTGTTTCAGCAATTTCCCCCCATTCCTCCTGCATTATCTTTTTTTTCCTTATTTCTTGAATCATTCCCATAAACATACAAACATGCTATTATTGTTCCCATCATAAAAGAAAATAAAACTCTCCTAACCCCACTTCCCCCTCCACCTAACTTCTCATTCTCTGCTTCTCTTTATAGTGAAACTCATGGAGGGTGTACTGTCTCCAATTCTCTCTTAACCACTCTAATCAGCCTTTGTCCCCACCACTGTATCAAGGTCACCAAAGTCCCACAGGATGTATTATAGCCAATGGTCAAACATCCTCCTTGGCTTATGAACTATCTTGGACAAGCCCTCCTGGGTGCCCTCCCTTGAAACACTTTCTGCTCTTGGCTTCCAGAACTTCACACTCTGGTAGTTTCTTCCTGCTTCACTGACCCTCATTCTCAGTCTCCTTTACAGGCCCCTCCCACCTCCCTGACGCCTACACCTGGAGTGCCCCAGGGCTCGGTCCTGGGACCTTCTTTCTACTCTAGCTTCACCTTCCCCATTGGCCATAGCATCCAAACCAAATTAGTATATCCGGCCTCACCCCTCACCTCTGGGCTTATCCATCTGAATCCCCTCTCAACATTTCGATTTCAGTGTGTCCAAGGCATCTTAACATGTAATAGGCCCAAAACCTGATATTTGACCTCAACTCCCCAAACCTGTTTATCCCAAATTTTCTCCATCTAAGTGGATGCAACATCATCCTTCCTGTTGCTCAGGCCCAAAACCTTGGAGCTAGCCTCGTCCCCTCTCCTTTTCTCACACCCCACCTCCTCTCCCCAGGCAAATCCTATCACCTCTGCCTTCAGATTCTATCCAGAATCAGACCACTTTTCATTCCTCAGCTAAAATATCACTCTTACGAAGGAAGAAATAAAATATTTCAGAGAGATTTAGAATATCCATACAGAGTATTTCTGGTAGGGCAGACAAGAAGCCGATGGCAGCATTTCTTCTAGAAGGAAATGGGAGTTAGGGAACAAGAGAGAGAGGGAGGCTTACTTCTCACTCACCCCCCTTGTACCTTTTGAAGTTATGTGCCATGTGCATTAAATGCCTTCTAAAAATAAGCAAAATCATATAAGAATGTCGATGATGGCCTTGCGCTCTGTCAGGCCTCCCGCTGAGAGGCCAGCGAAGATGACACACTCCAGCTGCAGTCCAAGGGCTCTGGGTCCCTGCACAGCTCCATCAAGGTGACAGTCACTCAAGCTTTCTCAGAGCCTCAGGTGATGATTAGAGCTCGCCTTAGTTGTGAGATAGCACATTCTACATATAAGACATTCTATATACATACATTTTCATTACCCTCTATGAAAAAGTGAAGTTTGGTGGTAAGAAAGAAAGCCAGCACACTGGGCTATGGGACATGAAATGGGGCCAGAACAGCAAAAGGAGCTGTCTCCGCGTGGCATAACGAGTGCTAGGAACCAAGAAAATCTGTTTCTTGCTCTTAAAGAACTTTAAATTTGACAAGTATAATCAAGATTATCATTTGCGTTATTACAGCTAGGCTGTTCTCAGTCTTGTGATGATTATGCAAATTTCAGTCCTCCCCCCTAGATTGCTCTTTTATCCTCGCAGTGTGCAGACCGGCTGAAATCTAAGGAGATGGAAACATTTGCAACCCACGGATATGCTAGAATCAAATAATGACAAATTTTCAAAGTTATGTAACAGGCTGATCTAAATTTTAAAATACTAAAGTTATCGATTGGGTTCTAGATGAAACCCTGCCTTGAAACGCAATAATCATTGAAAAATGTAAAATGACTGGATTTAATGGCTATAGATGAGAGGATAGAAACACTGTGTGATGTGTGGAATTAATTTTTAAGCCACACATTGCGCGTAGTCAATGAAGTAAAATAAAATGACATTTTCTGGGAAAAGACAACCATGTTTTTCTTTATAGGCCAGTTTCCTTAAATAGCATAGTATTTAAAACAAAAAACAAAAAAACTAAGCACATAGGGCATGCATGCATACGCATTTCAAGATTGTTTTGGAATCTGTGACTTTTGTTAGTTATTTTATACCATTTAATGCAATGGAGAACTGTTGTATCCTACAGTGTTTAAAACACCTATGGAAGGTTCACTGTTTGGGAAAAAGGGTTTTAAAGCTTTATTTCCCCTTTTTTTTTTTCTTTTCTTCTGATTCATTTCCTCCTCTTTCATCTTGGAATTTGTAGGGGAGGTGATATTCCTCCTCCTCCAAATCATATCCTTCCAAAGAAAAGAAAAGAAAACAAAGTTCCCAGCTTATCTATATCTAATCAATCAATCAGAATACCACTTCCTGTCCCCCTGCCCCCTTCCAGTTGCCTCGTGGTTTCAGATGGACTGGGAGGAGGAATCAGAAGATTGTCCTGGCCTGCCGCTTCCTGCCTTTACCTGGGCCCCAGTTCTCTGAAGCGGCAGAGTGAGCTCTCGGTCCACCCACAGGGCGCTGGGAGAAGCGCTGCACAGAAGTCCAGGATTATTGCTACTAAAAACTAGAAAAGAGAGCACTCTTATCTTTTCCCCATTTCTCTTTTCTCACTTCCCTTCTCTCCCCTCGCCACCTTCCCCTCCTCCCCCACTCTAAGGATTTTTTACCCATGAACACACCACAGGAGCCAGGGTACTGAGAGCAGAGGGTCTGAACTGGGAAAACAAAGGAAGAATCCTAGCAGCCACACCCCGATCACTGAGAAATGTGAAATGAAGCAATCTCAGAGCTCAATTCCAGGAAGATGCTATATTTTGGACTTACTAAGCACTTGGTGTTTTCATACTTGCCCCAGTCTTAAAGCTTCGGTCATTAGTCTTCCGCTTCCTAATGCAAGAAAATAATTGCTGACTCGTGTCATTTGCCCCAGATGCCACCGGAAATGGCATCGTCTCCCCTGACGCTGCTCACACATGTGAATGTGCCAGCAGCACCCAGAAGTGAGTGTATCTGCCTTGGAGCCCAGGCTCTGGGCTCTCTCCTCGACCTGGTACTCGGACCCACAGCCGAGAAGGGACTCTCTAGGAAAGAGGTGTAGCATCAACGGAGAGGTACATTTTTAGATCACCAGTTACTTTAACGAGTAAGTTCTTTTCAGTTTTCCCATTTTATTTTAAGCATTAATTTTGCATTTCTGAGCAGGCTTTCTTGGCATTCTCACTTCTTGGGTACTTTCTGTGGGAAGGAATCTCCATCCTAGTCTACTCCAAGCTGCCCCACTGACCTGAACAGCCCTAAAGAGACAGCTGTTATTTCACAACGAAAGGGACTGATAAACTACTGAGCCTCTAAACGTGTACAGTGAGAGGAAATGGCAGGTTGTGAACAAGAAGGGATGTGAAGCATCTGTTAATATACGCATCTTGTATGTTGTGGTTGACCACAAAGGCTTGGCATCATTTTAACTCCCAGCTCTGCTTTTTATAAAATGGGTGACCTCGGGCAGATGACTCAATCTGCCAAACTTCATTTTTGACTGCGTAAAATGGAAAGAAAAAAGCACCGATTTCACAGGGTTCTTATGAGGAATAAATAGGTATGCAGGTAAAATGTGTAACATAAGCAGTGGGTACCAACTAATGTCATAAATAACAAGTTAAATTAGTGTTACTAAATAATAAGTTAAATACTTCTTTACTGGAAAGCTGCCTTCATTACTAGATCCCATCCCCCCCAAATGCTGAAGTGGCTCAGAAAAGCAATACTTGATATTTGTAAAGTTTGCAGAGCATTTCCTTTGATTTCCACAGTTCACCCCAAGGCAGGCAGTGCTGAGCGGTGGACTTAGTTTTGTTCCTGAGGGATTAGGGCGAGGCCGTGCAGCACGTGGCAGGAGAGGAGCTGGGTGGGCCACACTGAGGGCGGAAGCGGGGAAACAGGACTTGGGGAGAGCCTGGTGTCCTCGCATGTTATTTCCCCAGCATGGACTCTGGTTCTGGTTCTGTCAGCTGCCTCACTTCCTGGACCTTGTCCCACTTCCTGTGCCCAGTCCTAGGGCTTGCAGACTGGGGGATGTCCTCAGTCCCGCTGCCAACACACACAGCATTGGGAACCCAGGTCTTCCAGACCCTTCTAAGAAATAGTACAGGTAGGGACTGGCTCTTAGAAACCGCATCATTAATAGTAACATCCACAATAAAATAATATCCATTTTATAAGCACTTTTTAAAAAAAAGTATATTTTATTGAATATGCAGTTACAGTTGTCCTGATGTTCCCCCCTTTGCTTCCCCTCCACCCAGTACCCCCCACCCCCTCAGGCCATCATTCAGGTCTATGGGTCCTGTCCCACACCCTGGGTCATGGCCACGGGTCATAGTACAGGTTCTTTGGCTACTCCACTTTGTATGCTGTACTCTGCATCCCCATGGCTATTCTGTAACTACCTGTTTGTACTTCTTAATCCCCTCACCTCTTCATCCACTCCCGCACACCCCCTCCTATCTAAAAATCACCAGAACACTCCGTATCCATGATTCTGTCTCTATTCTTCTTGTTTGTACAAGCTCTTTTGTGTAATCTCTGTAGAGGACCATACAGATCATCTCCCATTTAAAGGATGAAAACAGAGATACAGCAAGCTCTGGAGGTAGCAGAAGCCCCAGCCTGCTGACTCAGCCCAATGTTCACTGGTTAAATGGGCTTTTGTGCCCATCCATGGAGACAGAATTTCAGAATCCAATCTGTTCATCGGCTGGAAGCAACTTAGTCATTATTAGCTCCCCATCACCCTCCTTTTCAACCCTGGGAACCTTTTATTTAACCACTGATTAGAATCTAGAGTAGCCAGCATCGGTATAAAAATGTAGTTTTCCATTGACACATTAGTAGAAATTAGCTATCAGAGTGATAAAAACTACCCCAAATTGACTTCATACCTGCTCCGTTTTCTCATGGAAAAATGGTAAAGCTGTGCACAAGACATTGCTTTGCTTTGTTTCGTTTTTCAATAGATAATAAAAAGGCAAAATACATACAGATATCTTTTTCTATATAAGACTATTTTTTTCCTCAAAGTTTCAACACATTTATAGCTGAGGTTAAAAGCTCAGGCTCTGGAGCCAAATTTCCTCCTAAAAAAAAAACAAAAAACAAAATCTTAAGCTTACCTAATCAATCAAGAAGATTCACAGCCAGTAAAAGACCAGTTCTGCATTTTACTAGCTGAGCAACTTTGGGCTATTTACATAACCTCTCCTAGCCTCAGTTTACTCATCCATATCAGGAAGATAATAATAGTTCCTACCTCCTTAGTTTGTGAGAATAAACTAGACCTGGCACAGAGTAAAATGCTCCATGAAAGCTAACTATGATACGTAAAATACTGGGCCGTCAGGGCGACAAGGACGAGCGAAACCTACTCCGGCCATCCAAGACCAGGAGAGACTAGGGCAGAAAGCAAATGGGCATTTCACCGCAGTGCAAAGTGGAACCACGTGCTTAATAGAGGCATCCGTCAGAGGACCAAGAGATTTTTCTGTCTGGGGGGATAGGGAAGGCTCACAGACGGAACTGCATTTTAAACTGTAATTGGAAAAGCCGGTGTTCGTGCTGCCCGTCACCTACCAGACACAGGCAGCAGAGACAGGGATTGAGAACTGATGGGCGCTTTGTTCTGATGGCCGGTGATCTGAGAAGACAGAAGGTTTCCACCCTAACAGACTGTCTTAAATTCCATTTAAGAATGGCCCTTTTGATAAGGAGAACAAAGTGTAGGTAAGGGGTTTGGAATTCAGGGAAAAGTTAATTGGATTAAAAAAGAAACAGGGCAGCATTCTTGCCCCAGGCGGGGGTCATCTGCCCCTGGAGCACAACGGCTCAGAGCCCATCCCAATTGCCTGCAGCCCTCCGGAGGCTCAAAGGTGGGACTGCTTGTGGTCTCCTGGAGCCAGGGTGGGTCATACCTTTGATTCCTGGAACAATAACTTTTACATGCATGGATTACTAAGCTTATTAGCTATTAAACTAAAATTTTCCAACTTTAGAGTCCCCCCTCTGAACTAGGTCTTAAAGAACGAGCAGAATTTCAGTAGAGGGAAGGGGCTAGGGAACCTTAATGCTGAGTTACAGAGCAAACATGAAGAGGTAAGAAGCTCTCTGAGTGCACACCAGCTGTCTTCACCCTGTAGCTTTGGGGAGCTACACAGAAGGAAGGATCGTAGCCTAGGTTAAAAAACAAAGTTTATAGCTGCAAACTGTTAGAATTATGCTAGCATTTCAAATGAAAGTGAAGATACGAAATTTGAAAACACAGATAAAAAATATTATTTTAGAAAGAATCTCAAATTAAGACCCTTTCTGAAGGATTGAAAGTAATTTATAGAAGGAAGAAATGAACCATAAAAACCTAAAAACGGAGGTGGAATTGTTCGCCAAACTCAGCTTCCCCAAATCACACCATCTTCCTCCCTAAAGTATATTTTTAAGAGTTATGTCTTACTTTTTATTGCCAAGAAATGGTTGAACTGTTGTACATCCAGGCCGTCATTCAGTATCATTTTGATGTCTCTGGAGTAGTGGAAACAGCCACAGTCACGAAAAATAAAAATGACTTGATTCCAGCAGTTCAGAAGCAGAATTTATTTCCACCTACTTATCGCCAGTGTGTTTCAAGCATAAATTATATAGCATCCTCTTCTAAAACTCACAGCAAGAAAGCGCTGCCTTCCTCCCCACGGAGGATCAATAGTTACCTGTAGGACAAGCGTTCAAAGGTCACAAGAGAATTATCTGAGGAATTCAGCCACAGTTTGCTGGGAGGGCAAATGGGCATCCAGAGAATTTAGAAGCGATAAGAGGCCTGTACAGACTGGATTAGTCCTTGCGGTTCCCCTCCCCGCTGCCTTGGACCTTCATTGGACTTAATCTGAATCTGTCTGGAACTCAGGAGACAGGTTTGGACTAGCTAGATTTATTGAGCGCTCGAAAATGGGGCAGGCCTCATGCTGATTTAACCCGCACTTCTTGAGAAATCCCTAGTGTAGTTCCTAATTTTTTGATGAGGAACCCGAAGTGCGGAGGGATTTCTTAACCTGGCCCGGGTCTCCGCGGCTGGTGAATAGAGAAGCAGGATATAAACCCAGGGGGCTGACCCCAGGGCCCACCCTCTCAGCCACTGCGCTTTATTGCCTCAATTCAGAGTCATCTGCATACAAATGGTAATTGATAAGGGGACCATATAATTTATTTGCATCCAAACCGGGATTTGGGGGGGTGGGGAGGGGAGGGGAGCTATGACTTACGCTGGAAAAACAAGGGTAAACCAGAAGCGTTTGAGGCAAACGGGGATTTGGGACCAGCGTATTGACTGATGCTGGGAGAGTGGGTGAGTTTACCGAGGGGAGGAATGTGGAAGAAAAGAAGAAAGGAGTCGATTAG
Source organism: Artibeus jamaicensis (assembly GCF_021234435.1). NCBI lineage: Eukaryota > Metazoa > Chordata > Mammalia > Chiroptera > Phyllostomidae > Artibeus > Artibeus jamaicensis. The sequence continues at coordinate 47,006,298 of NW_026521486.1, forward strand.
TGGGCCTTGAGAAAGACCAACATTTGGGGAATTGCCAGAGCAAGAGAAACGCACAAAAGACAGGGAAGGCCAGGGCGGAGAGGTGAGCGTCAGCCTCGCCAGTGGTTTTTCAGAGGGGAGCAATCTGCGGGCGTCCAGCCCCCAGCGCCGGGAATGCAGCGGATTCCACCGGGACCTGGAAATGGCCATTGAAAGGAGCAACAAGGAAGTCACTGGTGATTTACTGACAAACATTTCTTCGGTTTGATGGCTCTGGAAGCCAAATACAAGTATTAAAAAAAAAGAAAGAGTAAGTAGGAGGTGAGGACGCAGACACAGCCAGTGCAAACAACTCTTTTTAAGAAGTGGCCTTGAAGGGAAGGCAAAAGATAGGACTGTCCTGGAGGTGGAGTCCAAGAAGTTTCCTTTTTTTTCTCGAAGAAAGAAACTACAATGTACTTAATGCTTACGCAAGGAGCCAGCCTGAGGAGACTGCAGAAAAGGTGGAATGCATAATTACCCCCTCGCCGCAGGGACCTCCTGGAGCAGCGCCTGAGCCGCTGGAGGACGAGCTACCTGAGCTGCTGGCTGAGGACTACCCTCCAGCCGAGGACTGCCTTCACGTCTGAGGAGGTGCCGCTCTGCCTCTGTGCGGGGGAGGAGAGGGGTCTGTGGCCTCGAAGGTAGGTGTGAGGGAGGGGACCCCAGGTCTCTCTGGAGTCCCAGGGGGGAGCGGTTGCAGTGGCGGGGGTTTGAAGGTGCCTAATGCATGGCAGGCCCTGTACTAAGCCCCTGGTAGAGTTTTGACGTGATCCCTTTTAATCTTCACTGTTACTCAGTGAGGTCGGTGATGAAACCTCTGTTTGATGCCAGCGAAAACTGGCTCCGAATGTTGGGCAGCTAACCCAAGAGCACACAGCTGTTCAGGGCCAGAGTTCAAGTTTGACTTCAGAGTTTCCTGGAAGGGAAAGCCTGGTCCCTGCCTTCCAGTATCTTTCATTCTTGTCAGAGAGGACGAGGAAGGAGGTTAACAAATGTACGTTCATTAATGGCTTGAGACCATAATGTGGAAGTTTGTCGCAGCCACTCCTGTTGTCTGTGTGAACTGATTTTTTATGTTAAGAAATCCTTGCGTTAAAAAGGTTTTTTTGTTTTTTTAAGTGGAGCTACTCAAGTTAAAGACTCCATAGTTATCTTTTGCTTTTATAGATGTTACTTGCATATGAGGTATTGCGAACCCAACTTTATTTATAAAGATGTCTCCTGAATTACTATAGTCCACTGGAAATTTTTAAAAATTTTTTATTTATTGATTTTAGAGAGAGAGAGGAAGGAAAAAAAGAGTGAGAAAACCATCAATTTGTTGTTCCACTCACTTATGCATTCATTGGTTGATGCTTGTATGTGCCCCGGCAGGAAATAGAACCCACAGCCTCGGGGTGTTGGGACCAGTCTCTAACCAACCGAAATTTTTATATTAGACTGTTATTGTGGGGAAATATACTGCCTTAAGGATGTTTAAACTTGGGAATTCTTAGACTCTCAAAGTGTGTGAAATTCCTCTGTTGGTTTTTTAATTGAAAATGAGTCACAAATTTAAGATTGCGGCCTGCTAGTGGTGGGACAGATACAGATTGAATAGATCCTTAGAAAAAACTCCTGCCTCCACAAGAAAAATGTGAAGATCACTATTGCAGTTTCAGTGTTCCATTTGTGACTCGGGCATGGGAGAGTTTGGATTACGTTTAGAACGAACTGAACCGCCAAGTTAGAAATGTGGGCCCTAGGGTAGGGTGGGGTCAGGGGATTAAGGGCTGGGGTAGAGGAACCGTGATGGTTGCTGAGGTGCGAGTCAGATTTGCACAGCGACAGCTGTCACCACCCCAGGTAGACACAGGTGTTCTCTAAATTTTTACTGAAAAACGTAATGGGCTACAGAACTGAGGCCTATTTTAGAGGTGAGATTATTGAGGGTAGGGGTTTGGAATCTGTCTTTGCAATGGCTTTTTGGGAATGATTTTTTTGTTGCATTATTTAACATAGTGTCTCACAGTACTTTTATGTATTTTTAAAAGTTTGTTCTTAAAACCGCTTTTTAAAGTAGTAGGCCTGAATTCCCCCCCATTTTCAAGCTCTGCCGAGGAGTGACTGTTCACTGACTTGTCCCAGATCAACCCCCAACCCACAGGCTACTCATTAATTAACCTTCCTCAAAAAGGAGTTAAGAGTCGCTTCCTTTTTAAAATTTTTTCTTTCTTAAAACTGTACGTGACATGCGATTTAATTTTTGAGAAGTTTAAATTCCACTTGGAAAACTAAGCAATGCCAACATATACCTAAGTTGTTAAGTTCATGAAAAATAACTATTTTCTTATTTGTACCATCTATTTCACAGAACTTAAGGGGATCTTGGACAGTTCAAAACATGATTTGACCACCAAAAATGAAGTTTGAAGGAGACGAGGCATTTATAGTCCTAATATAATTAACATTCCATTAAGATGGTTAGTCTTATGCAAGAAACTTTTTAAACCAGTTACAAGGACTTCCTACAACTGATCAATTGGAACAACAGCCTAATTGTTAGTGATTACCTCTGTGATTTAAGACCTCTCTCTCTCTGGAGCTACTGCCCTATTAAATGTGTCTCTCCCTGTAACTAAACATCAATGAGGAAAGGAAAAAATTAGCCTAATTACTACAACACATTGATTTTTATGGAAAACAAATGCTATGTGTTTGTTTGGGGATAGTTATAAAGCAGTACTCAATGATTTATAAGTCATGGCTTATGAAACTATTAAAAAATTAATTATCCCCAAACAGTAATCTAAGCAAGATGCTTGAAAGTAATTTATTATAGTAGCAGCCATTATTAATGCATATTTCTGCCAGAGCTTTATCCAAAAGTCAAAAACGCGGTACTACCTATGATCACGACTTGAGGGATCATCATGAGACTCGGTCAGCACTGGTTTTCACTGGATGTTGGAATCCCGGGCTGCGGCCGTCTTCCCACATACCTCCTCTCCCCTGACCTTTCCCAAGGGCTTTGGCGCTTCTTGTACATACATCGGTTCCAGCTGCCAGCTCCTTTGATGTTTCGCATGTCCTTTTCCATACCCCTCTTTTTTTAAAAAAATATTTTATTTATTCATTTTTAGAGTTAAGGGATGAGAAGGAGAAAAGAGGGAAGGAAGTGTGGTTACCTCTCATGTGCCCAGTACTGGGGACCTGGCCCACAACACAGGAACGTGTCCTGGCTGGGAATTGAACTGGGAACCCTTTGGCTTGCAGGGCAGTGCTCAATCCACTGAGCCACATCAGCCGGGGCTCTGTACCCCTCTTCTTGAGAGAAGAGACTGCATTTTTATACCTACTCCCTCCACTTCGCACAGTGTCTGGTTCTTGGTGATCCGTACTGAGTGGAGGAAAGAACGAATGAGGCACTCTATCTGTAAAATAGCTACCAAAACAAATAAGTAAGTTGAGCAAATTTGAAGCAAGGAAAGAAGTGTGGCCTAAAAAAGCCACTGGCTTGTTTTCAAATCCCTTTTTTGCTTCAGTTTTTTAATTGAAAAGAGTTTTGAAAATATGTAGAAGTAACTGACAGTTGTTTTTTTTTTAAGATGAGAGAAGATTTAGCTCTTCAAATTATTCGTTACTCACACCCCCACGCCCAAAATCCCCCCTCCTTTTTTTAGGTTGGTTTTGTTTTTAATGTTTGACATCTGAGCTTAAAGGACTCTTTCCCACAATAGTCCTGAGGGTGTCTGATTTGTTAATCCTGTTACAATTGTGGCGTTCTCCATCAGGAACTTCATGGACTTCCTAACTGGAGTGCTTCTTGGTTATTCCCCCGTCTTTTCCACAGTCCTACCTACATGTTCCACTGCAGAAGAACACAGTACATTCTTAAATGGCTGTTTGATTTTTAAAGTTTTGCATGTCTCTCGCTTGAGATTATGGAATGGGATGAAAAGAGTATACTCTTATTTACACGCAGCCCCACTTCCACCCTTACTAACCCCCCCCCACCCCCACACACACCCGAGTACACATGGACCACCCCTCCTGAGCAGGCAGAGTAGTGGTTGCCTGCCTGAACATGGAGGCAGACACCAGAACACCCTCATCCTATCTCATCCCCCTGACCTGAGCCACGCTTTAGGGTTGAGACTAGCCTGCAGGGGGTTCTGGTCTGAAGGAGGTTTCCACAGAGACAGATTCGAGAGTTGGGGGTTTCAAGCTTTAGCTCCATCAGTCAATATTCTTCCCTAGAAAAGGTGAAAAATAAGGATTGGCCTATATATAGGATAACATTTGTAAAGCACCTACCATCCAGTAGCCGTTCAATACACATTAATTTTGTTTTATTCAAAATCTTTCACTTCCATCATTTCATTTGATCTTCGCAGAACCCTGCTAGGCAGGCAGCAGAAATATCTTAGTCTCCTTTTCACAGATAGTTAACCTGGTGTTCCAAAACTTGCTCAGTGATCATAGTAGCTCTCATCCATGCTTACTGCTTGTCAGGCATTGTTCTGAACATTATGGTTAATCCTCACATCAAATTTATGAAGTGAGCACTGTAAGTCCCATTCTACAGATGAAGAACGTAAGTCAGAGAAAGGCTAAATAACTTGCCGGAGGACTAAGAGCCGGCACGTGGAACAGTTGGGATTGAAACCTGCCGAGTGGCTTCAAGAACAGTGATCTCACCAGTAGTATACTTAAGTGCCTTCCTTCCCCACTGCGTTTGGACTCATCTGTTGAGCCCAAGTCTAAGGCTCTTCATATCCAGAGAAAGAATCCATTAAACCACTTAAGCAAAATAGCCCTGAAGGAGCCCTGGCGGGTGTGCTCAGTAGATGGGGCATCATCCTGCCCATCGAAAGGTCTCTGGTTTGATTCCCAGTCAGGGCACAGGCCTGGGTTACAGGCCTGTTCCCTGGTTGGGTTTTGCAAGAGGTAACTGATCAGTGTTTCACACAGTGATGTTTCTCTCTTTCCCTTTCTCCCTCACTTCCCCTCTCTCTAAAAACAAATAAATAAATAATCTTCTAAAAAATAGCACAGAGAGACAGCAGTAGGTTATCAGGTCGGCCAACCTCGGGGAGAGAACTCTAACAGCAGCAGTTGGTGTCCAGTAACCCTGCAGGACTAGGCACAGCCTGCGGCCGCAGTGCCACCCCAAAAGGGGCACGGCCGGATGGCGTGGAAGCCCTGGGAACTGGGAAGAGGGCTTCCCCAGCACTTTGCACTCGGAGACTTGGGTCTAGGGTGTAGAAATACTGTTCCCAAAGACACCTGTTTCGTGGTACTCAGCACTCTCCACTTTGTGTTACAGTTATCAATGAATATTTCTAATCTGCTCGTGAAGGGAAGGACCAATTCTGACTCATTTTATATCCTTGATGTGGTCCATTTAGTAGGAGTTAGTGTGAGTTGGATAAATAAATGATTGTAAACAGATGGGATTTGGAGTTTTCGTTAATGAAGTTTTATTTCATTGCACCACAGCAAGTTAAATGCTACAATGTTTTGTGTGTTTGTTTTTTAAGGTTTGTGTCCTGACTGGGAATCAAACCCAAGATTTTTAGGTTTACAGGACGACACCCAACCAACTGGGCCACACCAGTCCGAGTGCTGCTATTTTTTTTTAATGGAGGTTCTTTGGGGGGAAATTAAGGCGATATTTTCTGTTGTCTTGAGGCAGCTCATTTTCTATCCATTTTTGTGGTTTTACTTTTGTATTTGTGCCCATTTAAAACCACAAATAGTATAGCTTTTAAAAACTGAATGTGTCATTTAATAATAGTTCTCCACACACACCTATTAAACTGTTTATTAATGCATACAAGCCTGCAGGCGCCAAGCCACAGTGGATTTTAATGGTTTCTTGTAAGTACATGCAGTGGACGCCATCTTCCTCCTCATCTGAGATTTGTTCGTAGTATTGAAATGTGTTTCTACCTTTTATTCATCAGTACCTATGATTGTAAATGGCACCTTGAAATAAACTTCATCCGAAGTTTTGAAGATGAGTTTCACAACTCAGCATGTTATTCAATATGCTGGGGAGGAAGAACTTTTCCTCTGCCTCTTACGTTAGATTTCTGGAGCCCTGGGATTAAACTAACAAGAGACAGGTTAGCCAGAGAAAAGGCACACAATTTTTATTAATATTTAAGTGCACTAGAGTTCATAGAAAAGAAATGAAACTCAGAGAAACATTCAGGAGTTTATATACCATTTTAACAAAGGAAAAAGGGGGTGGGCTTAAGGGGATGAGAAACTGGGGAAGTGACTAGCAACTACATGGGGAAGCTGATGGGAAATCTGGGCTATTTTGGTAAGGTCTCTACAGGAAAACTCGTCTTGGTGTTAACCTCTCCCTGCCTTCTTCCTTGACTCCTCTTTGGTTGGGGGAAGGACCTTCCCTCCAAGGGGGATCTATACACTGCTTTTAGGCAGATGAGGGTAGTGCAGAGAACTCTCCCTGCATCTGTTGATTCTTAGTTGCCTTCAGCTTGGAATCATCCTTATGCCAAAGGGCATACTTGGGGGTAACATGTTCTGATTTTCAAATGGAAAGCAAAGAGTATTATAGCAGAAACACACATCAGCTATTTCCAATGTTATTTCTCTCTTTTTAAAAGATTTTCTTTATTTTTAGAGAGGAAAAGAGAAACAGGAGGGAGAGAAACATTAATGTGTGGTTGCCTCTTGCACGCCCCGCACTGGGGACCTGGCCTGCAACCCAGGCATGTGCCCTGACTGGGAATTAATCGATCCAGCAACCCTTTGGTTCACAGGCCGGCAGTCAATCTACTGAGCCACACCAGCCAGGCCCAAGGTTATTTTGTATAAGACCTATCGGTACAGATACTCTTACTTTATGTTGCTTTCCATTTGAATTCTTCTTAAGTTATTAAGTAATATGAGATCATATAAAATATTTACAAAAAATGGGAAAAGTGATTCATCCATTCTCCTACTATTAAAAACTCTGCTTCTGCATGTTTTCTTTCACTGTTATCTATTTCATGTAGTTTCAGTGATACGGGGCACACATATGGTCTGTGACTTCCTCCTCTTAGCATACACAGACATTTCCACGGTTTTGCTTACTCACACTCAATGGTAAGCAGCTGCAAAGTTAACCTAACCATTTTCCATTTGTCAGACATCTGGGCGGCCTTCCCAGTGGCCCTTTGCACTGCTGGCGGGGGAGGGCAGGCCGGGTTGGCCCCTGCTGACAAGGTGGAACCTGGGCCTCTAAGAGCAGCCACAGGCAGTTCAGAGGTCAAGTCCCAGCCCAAGTTAAGGCCAGGCCAAGCGGGGCTTCTAACTCCAGGCCCCCTTCTTGCTCTTTCTCCTCACTCTCAGCCTCATCATGGTGGACTTCTGCCCTGAGGGTTTCCCAGGCCAAAACTTCATCCCTGGTCCTGAGTCTTAACCACACAGAGGGCCTGCCTGCACAGGCTGCTCGTTCCTCCCAGCTGCTCTTTTCTTCTGTCCTAGCTATCTGCAGACCCACCCACGTGCAGAGGAAGGAGCTAGGCACTTGACCTAGGCATCATGGCCCACCTGCTGTCCTGCGAAGTGCAGCAGCTGCTCCACAACAAGTTTGTCGTCATCCTGGGAGACTCTGTCCAGAGGTCTGTGTACAAGGACCTGGTGCTCCTGCTGCAGAAAGATTGCCTGCTCACCTGCAGGCAGCTCAAGGTCAAGGGGGAGCTGACCTTCGAACAGGACAAGCTGGTGAATGGAGGCCAGAAGGCTACCATGCACAACGGCACCAACTACCGTGAAGTCCGGGAGTTCTGCACCAACCACCATCTGGTGCGCTTCTACTTCCTCACCCGTGTGTACAACGTCTATGTCCAAGACATCTTGAAAGAGCTGCAGTCCTATGAGCATACCCCGGACGTGGTCATCATTAACTCCTGTCTCTGGGACATCTCCAGGTATGGGAAGGATTCCTTTAGCAGCTACCGGAAGAACCTAGAGAACCTGTTCAGGCACCTGGACGAGGTGCTGCCAGAGTCATGCCTCCTGGTGTGGAACACAGCCATGCCCGTGGGTGAGAAGATCACTGGGGGCTTCCTCCCGAGGAAGCAGTCGTCCTTGTCCTTGGATCTGAAAAAAAAGGTGATTGAAGCCAACTTCTACAGCTTCATCGAGGCACAGAAGCACAATTTTGATGTGTTGGATTTGCACTTCCACTTTCGCCATGCAGAATTGTACCGCCAGGGCGATGGGGTACATTGGGACCAGCGGGCGCACCGACACCTCTCCCAGCTACTGTTGGCCCACATGGCTGATGCCTGGGGTGTGGATCTGCCCTGCCGCCAACCTGTGAGCCAGTTGATCAGGAGTGGACCTGGACAGGGCGTTGAGAGACAACAGTCCCAGACCAGCAGGAAACAACAGGCCTTATTACCATCTCCATCATTTTCTCCCAGGCAGCGCCCCCTGCTCCCTTTCCCAGCTCCCCACCTACCCCTGCCCCGACCCCTGCCCCCACAGCCTCTTCCCATTACCTGTCACCCAGCAGTAAGCCCCCACCTCTTGCCGCATCCCCAAGACCAGCCTTTCCAGTCCGGTCAGTTCTTTAACCATCTCCATTCAGATGTCCCCTCATCTACCCAGAGAGGATTTGATTTCAAAGCTGAATTTATGTTTGATCCCCAGCCTCCGAGGGTCCCTAGACCCACACCCTATTATCAGCAGCCGGCCCCTGTGGTTCACCGGGGTTTTCCCAGGAATGTACCTCCTGGCCCCTACACACCCTGGAGACAGCCGCCCAGGTCCTACAGGAGGCAGGCCAGAGCCCACCCGGAGCCAAGGCCTCATTAGGCAGACTCGGGCCTTTTTTCTCTTCACAGACATGGACTTGACAGATCATCTGACTCTGCCTGATGGACTGATCTTGTTAACATAAGTTCATGATCCACACTTGGATTTCCTTTGGTTCTTTGCTGTTACCAGTAATGTCCGGGAAGAGCGGTCTGACCCCACCTTGTAGGCTCTGGGGCTGAGCAGTTTTTACTCCTGCCTCTCACTCCCTGTTCTCTTTGCCTTTTTGTAAACAGAAAATGGAAATTAAAAAGTTGTTTTACAAAAGTAGCTGTGGGTTGTGTGTGTAGCTACGTTTAATGGTGCTTCCCCCTTCCATTAACCAGTTAGCTTTGCAAGAGCAAGGGCAAATAAGTAGTCATGACATCTGCTTGATAAACTACTCGAAGGGAATTTGTCTAAAATAATTCTGAAGGTATCCATTGAAATGGATTGGATAAATTTTTTCAAAATTAACTTTTTGTGGTCATGTTTTCCAGAGATTCCTAAATAAACCATTGTATTTTAGAACTGGGGAACTAAAGACATCAGATTGAACTACCATTTACAAACAGAGAAACAGGCCAGGGGAGGTGAGTCGACTTGTTCCGGGTCACACGGAATATCAATCCTGTACTGGCTTTTCCTAGTTTATACTGGTTTCTAGTTGATATTAACATCAAACCACAATGCTAACTGGCAGCATTATCAAGCCAAGGAAGAATGTTTATCAAATGTGGTCCTTCTATGAAAATCCAGGCAGGAAAAACCCTATAGTTCAATCATCAGAAGTTTAGTGGTTAGATGTGCAATGAACTATGTATGTAAACTAGAGTGGATGGCATACTTGTGACTTTATAATATTTTCAATAGTTTTGAATTTTCGACTTGAAAAAATTAGAACACAGTTGCTCTTAATGACAACATGAGTCACCATTAAATAAAACTAGGAGATGGAAGGGACCACCCAGCACACAGCTCTTGACAAATGGCACTGTCCCCACCCCCGCTTCGTTCTGTAGGAATGTTGACACCAGGAAGTGTTTAAACGCTGGGCCCTTTGTCACACGAGATTAGGGAAATGTTGATACTTAGAGAAACTAGTCAAATAGTATTGTCGGAATAGTGGGCTTTTTCACTGAACTGACTAGTTTATCATCCCTCAATTGGACCATTCCTAAATTTGATGAGGATCAGGAAATAGTATCCTGCAAAAATGAAGTTCATGAAATCGCAGGAAACGAAGATTAGTTATCTACAGAAGAAATAACACAGCATCTTTTAATCACCAGAAACTCAGAAGATTCCTGGAAAATGAGGCTTTCATCTTGTCTTTGTGTCTCACAGCCTAGTACAATGTCTAGCACTTAGTAAATATCAGATGTTTCTTGAACGAATCAGTGAATGAATGAGGAGTTGGCGTGTGAATGTGTTCCTGGTGAGAAGACAGCCCAGGTCTCTAAGGAGGTACCTAAAAAAATATTTGATCCTTATAGCACATCTGAAGGAATATTGCCAAAACAGCACTAGGATGACCTTCAAGGACTCTTAGAAAAGTTGTGACTACAAGTTGGAATTTGCCAGAATGTCCTAGCAAAGTCAGGAGAAGGGGGACCTGTCTGACTAATGTAAATGTTCTAATCCAGTGTTCCCCAACCTTTTTGGCACCACGGACCAGTTTTGTGGAAGGTGGTGGGGAGTGATGGGGGCTGGGGGGGTTGGAGGGGGAGCTCAGGTGAGCTTTTCTTCCAGCCCAGTTCCTAACAGGATGGGGTTGGGGACCCTGGTCTAATCCATGGAGCAGATTAATGCTCCAGGATATGCATCAGCCTTCAAGACGAGTTAGCAGTAGCCTTCATTTTGACTTTACATTTCCCAGGCAAGACAAATCTGCATTGAGCTGCTAATCTGAGTAAACTGATGCATTTAGTGTTTATATTTCCATGAATAAACCAATAAATGGGTGTTGTGGTTTATATCTCTTGTTGGTTAAATTAGTATATATTATTCCCCTTAATCTGATCATACCCAATGAACCACAGAGAAGGAGTGCTTAGGTACACAGGATTGAGGAGGAGGTACTGGATCAGTGATGAACCCACCCTATTACGGATTAAATTGCACCAACCACGTCATAGTCCTATTCTTCACACGTGGGTGGGAGTGCAGACAGACACAGACAGGGACAAGCTTTTCCTTAGCAGGTGTGTTAATTTCCTGTGGCTTCTGCAACAAATACTACAAACTTGGGGCTTAAAATGACACATATTCTCTTAGAGTTCTGGAACTCAAGTGCAAACTCCATAACCCCAGGGCACAGTCCTTACTGTTTTCCTGCTCCATCCTACACAGGCAGGCTTCCTACCTGCCTCTGCACTGTGTGCGTATTTATTTATTTATTTATTTAAGATTTTATTGTGGTAAAATACACATAACAAAATTTAACCTCTTTAACCCCATTTTTTTAAAGTTCACAGTTCAGTGGTTTTAAGTACATTCGCATTGTTGTGTAGCCATACTCTGCCGGAACTTTCTTCACTACTCTTCACGTTTTCAACTTTACATAAGTGATCTGGGTGGCTAACGCCCCCTGGGCCTTTCCAGCCCCACTGGGGGTAAGAGGCCAAACAGTTGAGTGCATGCTTGCATTTAATTTCATATATATGCTGGTCTTTATCTTCTACCCTAAAGGTTTCTTCTTTTCCTATTTTGGCTGTTGTCACCTTGCTCTTTAATTCAAGAAAACTAGCAGTGCAATCAAGCGATGGTCTGGTAAAAAGAGTCAGAATTATTTGACATTCATGAAAGAAGTTAGGACTGTATTGTTAAGACTTAAAATGCAGGCTACCTACAGCCTGTTCTGCAGCTTCAAGAATTGACAGCACTCAGAGCTTTTTATACTTAACTCTTATCTCAAGTCTTCTGGGAAAAGGGAAAAAAAGAGTAAAATTCATGATTAAATTGACGCTATCCAAGCAGCAAATGTGTTTCACAATATTCTGTGATAAGGCGAACTATGTTATATACCAAAGACAGAAACTTAAAAGCTGTAACTTTATTTTTTCATAAGTACAAACAAAGCAAAGCTCAACACTTGAAAACCAGTGGAATCTTACATCCGAGGCACCAGGACCAGAGCCCTCTCCCTGGTCGGCCACTGAGCTCTTGCTCTCCGGGCCCTAGCAGTGCGTGACTCCAGAGGCGATGTTCACGCTGCATTCTGGAGTTGAGTGTGGCGGCAGCTCGCCTCTGACAGTTGATGTCCGGGAATTCTGCAAAGGTGAGTTATTCTGAAAACTTAGATCATTAAGACTCATGCCAGAGAGGATTTACTATTGTTTAAAACTATCTGTGTGCTTGTATCTGTAAACTCTAGAAATAACATTTCCATTCCCACAACTTCAAGAAAGCCCTCAATCACTGCATGCTTAATTTATAGATACATTTTTTTCACAAGACTTTACCCATTAATTTTTAAAGATTCATTTTCTAAAACGTGGGCCTTGAGCCATAATCTTTATGCATATATTCTGTGGACAGGGATGTTTACAAAAGGATTCGTTCTGTAACTGCCCCATATGGAAATGCACAATGAGTTCTAATGGATGAGATTCCAAAAAGTCATGCGTAAAATAAACTTGATTAAATGTAATTAACCTAGCATTTCCCAGGTTTGTTTAACCACAGACCATTTTCACATGCACCATCTTTTAAAAACACATTTTGGGAAATTCTATTGTTCTAGAGAATGCCAGATAAAATAAATAGTCAGGAAAGAGAAAAAAGTTTGTTAGTGACATTTTATATGTGAAGCTTTTTAAAAATGAAGCATTATAACCTTTTCACAAAGTTGGTGCCCAAAGCAGGGAAGGGAGCCCCTGCCTCTCCCAAAGCCAAAGCACAGGCTTTGAAAGCAAAGAAAGCGGTGCTGAAAGGCATCCATAGCCACACACACAAAAAGTGGGTGACAATGTCACCCACTTCCAATGACTTGAGACACTGCAGCTCTAAAAGGACAGCCTAAATATCCTCTGAGGAGTGTCCCAGGAGAAACAAGCTTGACTACTATGCCATTGTCAAGTTCCCCTGACCACCAAGTCAGCCATGAAGAAGACAGAAGACAACAATACACTTGTGTTCATTGTAGAGATCAAGGTCAAAAAGCACCAGATTGAACAGGCTGTGAAGAAGTTCTGTGACATTGAGGTGGCAGAGGTCAACAACTGGTCAGACCCAATGGAGACAAGAAGGCATTTGTTCACCTGACTCCCAACTATGACGCTTTTGACATTGCCAACAAAATTGGAATCATCTAAACTGAGTCCAGCTAGCTAAATTCTAAATATAAAATTTTTACACTGTAAAAAATAAAATAGATAAAATGAAACATTATAATCTGTGGCCAGTATGAGCTAATGTTCACAAGGTAAGCCTGGGATTGGCTGGTTAACCAAAATGGGGTGAAATGGACCAGGAATGATTGCTCTCTTTCTCTAAGGTGGGGGAAGTATTGGGGCAGGTCCATTCCAGCAGCAGAACATGGTGTTGGATGCCCAGCAAAGCACATCCCAAGATACATCCGCGTAGAGCGTGGTAACGGGAAGTAGAACGAACAGCATTCTGAAACTGAGCAGACCAGGGTCGACACAGCACCCTCTCTCAACACTCCACAATAGTGAGGGGCAGGAATAAATCTCTGTCGCAGTGCCTGTCTTTCAAAGAATAAGAGCACCAGTAGGTACTGCAGTGGCAGCGCCAGACACTCCCACCAAAGAGGAGATACAGCTAGGCCGTGTGGTCCACGGCAGCCAGTCTGGGCCCTTGGACTGGTGCCCTGCATCATGGTCATTGCTGCCTCAGACCCAGCTGGTACCTTGCTTACTGAGCTTGGCTTCTTGTCTCCACTTCTCCTGTGTCTACATAGCACAGGCTAGTTTTGATGTTATATTTCTTCTCAGTAATCTGTCACTGCCAGATGGGTTTTTCCCCTGCCATCCACTCTCCCCTAACAGCACCATGTCCTAAGGCAAAAGTGCTTAAACTTGATCCAGAGTGTATCAGAATGTCCTGGTGGGCTTCGTAAAGCACTGCTATCCTTTTCTACCACCAGGGTTCCTGATTCAGTAGGTCCAGGGTGGGGCCCAAGAAGTTGCATCTCTAGTACGTGACGCACTTTGAAAACCACCAAAGAAACCAAAATGTAAAAAGAATCATGTAATGCTATTCATGTGGCCATAACCTAAATTTATAACCATTTGTAACTTTGCCATATCTTCTTTACCTTTTTTCTGAAGTGAAGTAAATCCATACTATTTCATTCTTAAGTATTTCGTGTGTGGGATCTAAGGACATTTTCCTACCTGAGCATAAGATAAGTGCCACATTGAACAAAACTTACAATAACTTGCTGGTATCATCTGATGATGACACTCTCATGGACCGAATATTTATGTCTGGCCCCCCTCGCTACAAATTCATCTGCAGATGGGAAGGAGGTTTTCAGACGGGAAGGAGGAAAAGTCCGAGCATTGGGTAAGACTAAAATCAACCCAAAGAGGCAGTTAATAAATGGACATTAAAAGTGGAAAATACTCCTTTGTTTGTGAAGTCATCTTTTAGGAATATATCTTTTCTAATTAGTCAATAAATTAATGATTATACATCAGAGTGAAGGCATTCATGTATATATGTCAATTGGCAGATAATATACTGGTCTCATTGGCAAATATTTGTTAACAAAAATATTTAGTAGGCAATACATTATATTTTCTAGGCAAGAGATAGAATTGATTGATTGATTATTTTAAAGATTTCGTTTATGTATTTTTAGAGAAAGAGGAAGGGAGGGGAATTGAGAGAGAGAGAAACATCAATGTGTGGTTGCCTCTCGAGTGCCCCTTACTGGGGATCTGGTCCGCAACCCAGGCATGTGCCCTGACTAGGAATTGAACCAGTGACCATTTGGTTCACAGGCCAGCAATCAGTCCACTGAGCCACACCAGCCAGGGCTAGAGATAAAACTTAGATAAGCCATCTTACATAAGATTATTCAAGGAAATTCCTACGTGGATGAATTAAGAATGCTTTACAAAGTAATTCCTTAATATTACATTCTCCATTATTTTCCATTGAAGTATTTCTAATGGTGGAAGACACGGAATTTGTCTGTAACAGGAAGTCAGCCGGCAGCAGGCTACCATAAAAATTAAATTTATTTCATGCCTCATGTTAAAATATTAACTGAAATTCTGTGTTCAACTGTATCATTATGTGTTTTATTAAAAAAATAGTGTTCTTCAAATCATTAAGTGAAATCAGTGCTACAAATAAGAGTGGATTTCAGGGTCTTATATGTAAAACAGGAGGAAGATAGCACCTTCCTCATAGGATTATCATCAATGGACGTCAACTGAGTTAATGTTTATAAAGCCCTCAACAACTGTGGCTGGCAAGAGGTTAGCACTATAAAAATATTTGTTAAATAAGTCTCAAAGAGTCTTATTCTAAATTCATTCTACTGTTTTTTTTTTTTATATTTTATTATTTATTTATCTTTAGAGGGGAAGGGGGTAAGGAGAGAGGGAGAGAAACATCAATGTATGGTTGCCTTTTGTGCGTCCCCTGCTGGGAACTGGCCTGCAGGGAACCGGCCTGCAACCCAGGCATGTGCCCTGACTGGGAATCGAACCGTGATCGTGTGGTTCGCAGGCCCGCGCTCAATCCACTGAGCTACACCAGCCAGGGCTCATTCTACTGTTTTTAACCACCATCATATAATCAAGGTATTAGTAACTCAGTTTGAATGTAATTTTAATATCAAAGCCCATAATTGTGGTTGGAGCAGGAGAAAAAGAAGAATGTGAATATTTGGAATAAGTTAGAGAAGGGATCAAAGAACAACGAGAACTGGGCATGAAGCCCTGGAGCTTGCTCAAGGCCATGGAGTGTGCAGGCAGGTTGGGGTGCAGCCACTTAGCAAACAATTAAGAGCACGAGCCACAGGCCCAGGGCCAGGCACTGACGACTGGGAACTACGAACAGTTGAGATGATGCACAATGTCCGTGAGACCACGTCCATCGGAGATGCCTAAGATGTTTGATAAGAGTGCAGTGTGTAGCCCCACCCAGGTGCACACACAGTCAGAATTGGGGGGGGGCAATTCCTTGTGTAAATAGAATGTGAAAACAAGTGTTGTAAGGGATAGTGCTCAAGGTCAATGCCCTTTTCTCCTTGGGAAAAAAAAACTTTAAAAAATTTAACCTGCTCATCGTATCAGAATAGCCTAGAATTTTTGGCTGAAAGAAAATTTAGCAATCATTAAATTCATTAATCCCTAACTGGTGATATGTTGTAGTAACCGTGGGAGGTTTTGTTTTTTGTTTTTGTTTTTCAATAAAAACTCATAGGACCTCAAAAAACAATTAAATCAGAAATGCTAAAGCAAAAACCTGGATATCTGTGTATTTAAAAGCTCTCTAAATATTTTTATTATTAAAATAGATGTGATAAAAAGCTCTAAATATTTCTAATGCGCAACCAAGATTAAGAATCACTAATCAAGCCCAACCTCCTTATTTTGCAGAGGAGAAAACTGAGGACTCAGAAATTAAACTTACCTAAGATGGTAGAGCTGTCTTCAAAAAGGTGATTGTTTGAGATAGACTAGCTATACATGTTACTGGGGAGACCCAAATTAGGGGGCTCTGGCTCCTTGGTTCTTGTCTCCTTTCAAGAGAATAATTCAGTCAAGAGACAACACGTGTAGTAGAAATGAGATAGTAAATTTATTTATGAACTACACTTGAGCACAAAACTTCAAGTGGACATCTTATGGGTGATGAGAGCTTGTTCAAGAACCTAAACTCCACTGCTCAGGCATCTAAACTTTAAAGAAGAAGACATCTTCGCTTTAAAGAGAAGAATTATGCCTACCTCTCAGGATTATTAGTTTTAAATGGCAGAATATCTATAAAGCACTTAGCATAATGTCTGACATATAGTAAACATTAAAAAAAGTACAACCAATTGAAAATGCATCTGTCATTTCCTGACTCAGAGAAAAAGAACTAAAAACATACCAGGATTTGAATAGCCTTTGGAGGAATTCATGGTCCTAGTACTAATGTTTCTTTTAGAAAGACAAAAGCTAAAATAATTGCTGTAACAGGCAGAATATTGACAACAACAATTTTCTATTTTCACAGAACTGGAAATTATGGTGCCACAAAGGTACCCCCTTATCTCGGAGACAAAACATATTTTTTTGTTGTTTGTTTTTTAAAGAATAGCCTTGTCTTGCAGATGGACAAACCACATGTGCCATCAGACAGTTGATGAGATGGCTTGTTTCACTGCATTCTTCATTTCTTTCTAGAAAGAAAGATACTGACCAATAGCTGCATGAAAAAAATGTTTTGCATTTTTCTCTGGTGGCTGGATCCCCAGTAAAATGAAAAATGAGGCTGTTGGCCCAAGACCTCCTCGTGGTTGCTCACGGACCCCTCGTTGCACTCAGCTCAGATCCTTTGTGTGAACACCAAGGAGTGTTTCTTACAGTATCTTCTCAATCACGGAACAAAAACTCCCCCCCACTCCTCTATTCTTCAACCTCCATCTCGTGAAGGGGCAAGTGCGTCGGCTAGTCCTGAAAACGGTAGGCGTGCCTGGGATGCTTCACATTTTTGTGGCAGCTGGTGAAAAACCTTAGTTTTCTTTTTTTCATATTCCTATGAGGGCATATGGTGGTTCTATGATGTTATTTGGGTATATATATATATATATATACACACACACACACATATAAAGGACTACAATTATTATAAGTGTACAGAACATACGTGTATTAGGCTAGACATTGTAGAAGATTCAGAGATTAATCAAACACTAGCCTTGTCATCAAGGAGCTTAAAATCCAGTGGAGAAGATATGGCAGGTGCACAGACGACTCTGTTGCAGGAGTCCATGCAGCACACGCCGGGAGAGACAGTGACAGCACCATAGGAGTCCTAAGGAGGACGGGGCTGCGTGCATCTGACAGATGCAAGAACAGTGCAGCCTGTGGCAGAGGAGCCACCTGGAAGATGGACAGGATTTACCTCTGCCGTGATGGAGGTGGCATGGCATTGTCATGGGAAGGAGGGGCGGGGCATGAACAAGGATCTGGAAGTAGGTAGAGGAGCATGTCCAGGCACAGGAGGGGGCTGCTTTGGCCAGAATACAGGGCGTAGAGGTCAATCTGCAAGAAAAAATTATGTAGTTGTTTTCTTGGTTGCTGTAACAAACTGCCAACACTGGTGGTTTAAGATACCCCAAATGTATTATCTTACAACTCTGGAGGAAAGAAGTCTGACACTGGTCTCACTGGTGAAAATCGAGGTGTGGGCAGGGCTGTGTTCTTTTCTGGAGACTGAAGGAGAATCCGTTTCCTTGTCTTTTCTAGCTGAAAGCTGCTCACATTCCTACACTCCTTGGTTCCCGGGCCTGTCCATCTTCAAAGCCAACAATGGCGGTTGAGTCTTTATCACACCATCATATCACATCACTCTGATACTGACTCTCCTGTATCTTCTGTCCCTCGCTTCCACATTTAAGGACCCTTGTGATTCTATTGAGCCCACTTGAATAATCCAGAATAATCTCCCCACCTCAAAGTCAGGAAATTAGCAACCATAATTCCATCTGCAACCGTAATTTTCCTTTGTCCTGAAACCTAGCACATTTTCAGGTTCCAGGAAACAAACATCTCTGAGGGGCCGTTCTGCTTACCACAGCTTGGAACCAAAGATTAAAAGAGCCTTGAATGTCAAAACTGTCATCCCCATTCTTCACACCTGGGGAGAAAACAATGTGTTTTCAGATTACAAATGGTGTCAGCTCAAACATTGTCTTGCTTTTAGCTAGAATTCTAACAATACACTATAGTAACCTGGGGTCCCTCGCACCAGATGAGACTGGATGACTCATACTGGATGTTTCACAAATGGCTTTGATGTATTAAAAAATGGGGAAATAATTAAATATTGATAAGTGCAGTTTGGTATTCAGTTTTTCAAAACACAAAGCCCATGGGGATGGGAAATCATAAAAGGGGATCTCGGTATTGAAAATGTCTGGAAGCACTGCCTTAAAAAATATGGTCTCTGTTGGTCCTACCTGTGTATGTGGCAATTTTTCTCTATTATTGACACATCTCTAGTGCAGAGGATAAAAAGTTTAGAAAAGATTAAAAAACTCGATTTAGCAAATGCATTTCATCTTCCAACTTGTTTACGGTTTGATCAATAATTCATCCCTTAGCATCTGTCTCTTAAAGACTATCTGGTCTGTTGTCTTTACGGAGGATGACTTAGGATATTGGAAAAACAAAATACATTTGTTTAAAGTCCACAGCATCTCCAGTGAGATGCCCCAAATTTATGCTGTGCAGATAACAAAAACAAATGGCAGAGAGCTGTGCGACAGGGTGGGGGAGGGAAAATCTGAAAGTACACATAAGGTAACAGAAAATCCGTTTGGACTAGAGCGTGAGGCTGTGCCAATGGCCTTTATGTGCTTAGCCAACTTGACGTTTTCCTCTTTTAAATTAAAATATCGTTTAAATTAAAACGTTCTGTTAACTGCTGGAGTGTAAGTGTACATAGCTATTCATCGCGCTGAGCACAGATGGCTTTCTATTGCAGCTGGTTGTATGGACTATGTTTTTCTCAGATGTCCAGTGCTTGCCTTTTTGATTTGAATGAAGAAACGGTGGAGAGGCGGAGCCAGGTTGGCTGGGAGAGAAGGAGAGTCGGCTGGGCATGCGCAGACTGTGGCCTGCGGCGTGATTGTTTTACACGCCACGGGGAACCCTCATCAAGCACTTCCTAGCACCAGGTGTCTGCAGAATTATCGATTGTCACAGCCCCTCTGTGAGCCCTGCCTATTATTAATCTTATTTCCAATGAAAAAACCAAGGCTGAGAGAAGAGAAGTTTGCTGGACAAACCCCACACTGATAGTGAGTAGAAGTAGTAAGGAGTTCATCTCTGGGCTATCTTTGTAAAATATTAAGATAGTCATTTCACTCCCTCCTTTGTAAACATTACCTCTATATAATACACAATTGTGTGGCTCTCCCCCTTGGCTTTACACTGGAATCATTTGGGGACATTTCAAACAATTATTGCCTAGCATCTGATCAAGGCCACTTAAAAACAACAGTAGTGACACTAATGATAGCAAACACTTATACTGGGGTAACTGTTCCAAACACTTTTCTAATTGAGACTGATATATATGTGATTTAATTCTCAAAAATAACCCTGTCTTTAAGACACCATAAAGTATCTCCAATTTACAGATGAGGAAAGTGAGGCTCGGAAAGGTTACATGCTTAGCTCAAAGTCACGTGGCAAAACTGGGATTCTGACTGCAGGCAGGCAGTCTGGCTTCAGATCTGCTCAGAACACAAAAACCAAACACACAAAACAGCCACAATGCACACCCTCACTGGTAACCTGTGGAGGATGCCAAAGAACCACGCCGTTGTTTTTTAAAACGGCCAACACGGGAAGAACCATGCATTCCTCCTGACTTTATGTGTATAAACTGTACCTCAAGATAACTTGTAGACAAGAAGAAATCTCTCCTTTTAAGAGAATTTGACTAATAAAAGAGTGACTAATAGAATTAGAATATAATCATTTTGCAGTCCTCAGTGAAATAATCCAAGCCATAATGATCAGTGGGTGCAAACTTCTCAAAAAGAAATGTCCCGACTTTCTCCTATAGGAGTGCACAGCACTTCTTACAATGTGTTCTTGCTAGAAAATGTAAACTAATTACAACATATGTATGCATCGTGTTTGAATTCTGATTTGATCAAAAACCTACAAAAGTTAAATTCAGGGAAATTTGAACATTGGGTATTTGATGCCATTAAAATAATTATTAATTGTTTAGTGTGATAATGGTATTGTGGTTATGTTTTTAAAAAGAGTCTTTACCATATATAGATATACTCATATTATGGGTGAAATGGAAAATGTATGTAGCAACAGTTATTATTTTAAATAAATATTTAGATGTACATTTAAAGCATAACAGACTTGACTTCTGGCTCTATCTAGTACATACTTACTAGCTTCTTCAACCATTTAACTAAAATCATAATTCCCAACAGTATCATTTTATTTACTCTTTTAAAGATTTTATTTATTTATTTTTAGACAGACGGGAAGGGAGAGAGAAAGAGAGGGAGAGAAACATCAGTGTGTGGTTGCCTCTCCCATGGGCCCCAGGTTGTGGACCTGGCCCACAACCCAGGCCTGTGCCCTGACTGGGAACTGAATCAGCGACCCTTTGGTTCACAGGCTGGTGCTTGATCCACTGAGCCACATCAGCCAGGGCTCAATCTTATCATTTTATAACATGCTTTGTATATGGGAGGGTTTTTTAATTAATTTTTAAATGATACTGAAATAGATTATGTGAGATTAGAGAGAAACCCCAAGTTTTTTCTATAGCCTCCTGGCCAAGAGAGTGTTACTCAGAAATGATTGAGACTTCGTACACACCTGGGACCATCCTGACTGCTCATCCCTTCTTCACTTCACCTCCTGTTGACGTCTCCATCTTATCCCCCAAATGGCTGTTCTGAATCTCATCTACTTTTTTTAAACCCTCACATGTTCTCTTAAGACATAGACGAGACAGGGTGAAGTCAATCCAAAGTTCCTCATGTTCTCTTCTGTACCCCTCAAAAAGTCTCTGTGATGTTTTACTTTTCTTTTTCATTCATTCAAAACTATTTCTTGAACACCTATTTTATGCTAGAACTACTAGGTGCTAAGGATACAACAGTGGAAACACACAACAGCTCCTTCCCTAAGGCCAGTTAGAGAGCATTTGGACATTTCTTGGTGTGCTTTCTCCTTTCATCCTTCTTGCCTCTCTCTTTCTTTCAAAGACTAGTGGCCTCCATGTTTTGCGGAAGTTGAAAGATTCAGTCCGTCCAAGTGAAAATAAAGAACAAAAACTACAGGCTCAAGAGTTAAAATTGATCTGGGCTCAAATCATTGTTCTGCCACTTAGTAATTAAATGACTCAGCAAGTTAAAGACCCTTTCTGAGCTTATGTCCTGTCCTGAAAAATAAAAATAATAAAGCCTAATTCATAGCGCTGTGGGAAAATGAGAGACAAATATATCACCGAGCTCTGTAAAACACCCGGCACTTGGTAGACGCTCGATCGAAGTTGTCATTATGACCGCGCCATCATCTTCCCCACTTTTACGTAAAGTCTTTAATTTTTCTTCCTCAGTTGTTTCTTCTCTGCTTACGGCAAGGATGCAGCCGCACCGCACAGCCCTGCCCAGAAGGTCATTAGAGCCACACAGGGACTGTTCCTCCCCGCTCCCGGGTGACCCTCATTTACGTTGGAGGAAAGGCGTTCCCTCCCTAAACCATCGACAGAACCACAGCTTTGCCCATCTCTGTGTCTTTCTCCTGGGGATGTATTTTTCTGTCTCTCGTTCTAAGAATGAGATGCTGGTGACAAATGCACACATACAGGACCCTGGGGGCCCCGGGACCTCAGAGACAGAAGCCTTACAGGGTTTCACCGCACTTAGTGATTACAGTCGGCCCTTTCTGGTTACCCTGGGAATAATAATCAGCTCATAAAATACAGGGCTCTTAACTTTCAACAAAGTATTTTCAACTGTCCTTTTATCTTCCATTCATGCTTTGCTAGGAGACTCGTAAAACTGCTCTGACGAACCTCACTGAGGAGTGAGACGTCGGAGGCCCAGGTGGATGGAACAACCTGCCCAACGGACAGGCAGCCTGGTAGTGGCAGGAAGGTGTTCCGCTCTCTCTGGAGTCTGTTAACCGGAAAAGAACATCCTCTACTTTTTAGTCTTATTGCAGAACAAGGAGTTGTCCACAGATAAGAGCCTAAAGGGAGAAATAAAGTAAAATAAGAGGACAAAGATTTAAAGAGAATGAAAAAAAATAAGGTTTGAGCAATAAAAGGGGAAAGGTTAAAATAGCATATTTTTAAGACAAATAGTCTTGTTGCTAGACAGGGTTGGCTATCTTCTCTCCCAGAGCTCTAGAATCTCTCTGGCCTAAATGAATGCATTGTTTATTCATTCATAATTGATTGCTCACCTACTGAGTGTCCTTCGAACTAGTGCTGGGGAAAAGAAGGGCCCTGGCTGGTGTAGCTCAATGGATTGAGCACGGGCCTGCGAACCAGAGGATCGTGGTTTGATTCCCAGTCAGGGCATATGCCTGGGTTGCAGGCCAGTTCCCAGCAAGGGGACTCATGAGAGGCAACCACACATTGATATTTCTCTCCTTCTCTCCTTTCCTTCCCCTCTAAAGATAAATAAATAAAATCTTTTAAAAAAAGAATACAAGAAGGAAGTGAGAGTACACACTGCAAATTGGTCTCTATCACTGGAATTCTGGAATTTTGTTATGAGAACATGGAGCTGCCCTGGCTGCTGTGGCTCAGTGGACTGAGTGCCAGCCTGGGAACCAAAGGGTCGCTGGTTTGATTCCCACTCAGGGCACATGGCTGAGTTGTAGGCCAGGTCCCCAGTGCGGGGTGCATAAGAGACAACCACACATTGATGTTTTTTCCCCTCTTTCTTTTTCCCTTCCCCCTGTCTAAAAATAAATAAAATCTTTAACAATAAAAGCAAGGAGCTTCAAGTCAGCCTGCAGTGGTTCTCTGTTGAATTGTCACTAATGACCTCATTTTATCACGGATTCCATCGCCCTGGCGGCCAAAGTACACCTTCTGCAGCAGAGTCCTGATCTGTTTTTCAATCTAGTTACTTCTCATGCTGGAATCCTGGCCTCATCATGGGATTCAAGTAAAACTATGAAGAAATATGCTCTTTTGTAAGATGTTCTTGTCTGACTTCATTCCAAGAGCTCAAATTTTCTCCACTATATTCATGTGAATTGATCAAAAAGAATGGAGAATGGAAAAATAGCCCGGGGGCACCTAGGGGCAGGGCTCTTCCCCTGGGGCTCAGCCTTCTCATATACATTGGGACAAGGCTGAGACTGAGACTGGATGCTTCTGGAAAGTGAGTTTCAGGAATAACCCTCCTGGTACATACATTTGAATCCTTGATTTGCATGAGAGCTGAGGAGCCTCCAGGGAAAAAGATTTGAATCATGTACACCCAAGAAGATTTAGGTGCGTGTGTGAGTGTAGGAATGCCAGTGGTACCAAAGCAGCCAGATTACAGGGACAGTGAATGACAGGCACCACTAGGGAAGAATGTGCCATGAGGGAGGAAGGCTTTGTGGTTCTAGAAATGAGGCGCCTTATACTAGAAATCAGCTTTACTGACACCCAAGTACAGCAGGACCCTACTTCTAACAGCAACAGGTGGTGGGATTTCAAACTCCCCGGCAGACATTAATTTCGGCCACACCAAGCTAGCATGAGGAAACATATTCCAGCCCAGTGGCCCCACTGTAGACTGTCAGGCAAGGGAAGTTGCGGAGTAAGCCATAAGCAGGGCAGATTTGCAGACACATGTGAGCCTAATTGGAGAGTTCTGGAGAATTCCAAAAATTGTTGAGGGGAACATGTTTAATCAGCTAAAGCCAGATGCCCTTGCCTTTAGGCCTTTTCCTGCTATTGTAGAATCTCAAAAACAAACAAATGAATAGCTCCATAAATTCAGTTCCAAAGGAACTGATGAATAAAGTTAAGGTCTTTGAAGAAGCCTCAATAATTAGTATTCCTCTTTCCCACCTGGGTTCTGAAAAAGCTGAGGAGATAAGAAAGACAAAGCAATTAGAAATCAGCTTTGTTACTGCTAAAGCCCAGTCTGGAAGACTAGGCTTTAGGTCTGGTGGTCAAGTGGGATGAAATGAGGCTGCCTTGCCCTTCAGCGGGCACTTGCTGGGCCCGGATAGGCATGGACAGGCAAGACTTAAAAATACAGGGAGACATTGTGCTCCCTTGGAAGGCTCACTCCAAAAAGGAAGAAGCAGAGCTGATTCAACGGTCCCAGCAATTCTTCCAAAATTATGATCAGATTACTCACTCCAGAGCCCCAGGGTGGGAAGCGTAAAGGGGCAAAAAGAGACAAAGCCTGCATTCAGGTAAATCCTCACTATAGACGCCAGGAGAAGAGAAAAGCCACCTCTCCTCTGCCTCCGTCAGGGTTCTGCCAGGAAAACAAAGTCCACACCAGGGTTATTGAATAAAAGGTATTAAGCACAGGGAATTAGTTACAAAGCTGTGAGAAGAACCATAAGAATAACCTGGGTAGATGAGTCATCCCATAGATTAGCAACTGGGAGGCCATTACTCATCCTTAGGGCAGAAGGGACAAATGAAGAAGATGGTGTTACCTGAGCCCAGGAGCTGGGGACACTTGGTTAACAATGGCATCATAAGGGGCCTTTTTGGGCAGGAGCTAGAGCCAAAGAGGAGTTGAAGCTTCGGCCAGATATGCCTCCCAAAGCAGAGAGAAAAGGCCAAATTACCTTGGTTTGTCCTTTCCTCCCAAACTCCAGTCTCTACCAGTGCTTCCCACTGCAGACCTAGAGCTGGTGGTCAGGAGAGCCTGGGAACCTCACAGCAGCCAGGCAGAGCACAGGCAGGGAATGGGTCTGAGAGCACACGGGCAAATAGCCAGCCCGCCCTTCAACGGGAAAGAGTTTTATCAGCGTTTTTGTAGATAGGTTAAAGTGGAATTCATGTCATGAATCACACACCAAAACCTTTCTGAGTGCCTTTTCATCAATTCTCTACATTTCCATCCTGCACCCTGCCATGTCTCTCCTGCTTTCCTCCCCACCTCAGCTCTGTCTCTGTGCTGCTGGTCGTCATCCTCTGCCGTCGTCATCCTCTGCCCCCGCCCCCCAAGCCCCTCTCAGAATCCCCCTGCAAAGGCTTGGAACGTGAACTGGGGACCTGGGTTTACCCCTCCTCACTTTCTCCATCAGACTGGGTCATCCCAGTCTAGTCAAGCCTGAAGCAGTCGAGTTACCCAACTAAGCAGAGAGACCAGCTTAAAATAAGGTCATCAGCAGGGGCTCTGCTGCTTACCTTTCCTCTTTCCAATTACAGCCACTGACAACCCAGTTAATGCCTAAGGCCTGTATAGGCATTTGTTTCGCATGTAACAGAAAGGGCTTACTTAGTTTTATTGTCTTTGGAACCATAGGATTTAAACATCTGTGATTTAGCTTGTGAACTCACTAACATCATCAACATAGATGACAAAATTAGAATAGTTCTTGGGGTAAAGAGAAATTTAAAAACTCTGTTGATAAAACACAGTTAGATTGCACATGGTTTTGTGAATTTGCTAGGACTCCCAGAAACAAAGTACCAAAGACTGGGTACTCGTTTGAGGCTTAAATGAGGGGCCCCAACCTCCAGGGTGGCCTGTTAGGAGCCAGGCTGCACAGCAGGAGGCGAGCTTGAATGCAATGCACTTGAATATCCAGCAACCATCGTCCCCAGCCCTGGTCCTCGGAAAAATTGTCTTCCATGAAAACAGTCCCTGCTTCCAAAAAGGTTGGGGATAGGCGGTTTAAAGAACAGAAATTTACTTCCCCACAATTCTGGAAGCGAGGGCTCTGAGACCAAGGTATTGTGGGGCTAGTTTCTTCCGAGGCCTCTGGCTTGCGTGTAAATGGTTGTCTTCTCCCTGTTAAGAACATGTCTTAGCACGTTCTTCCCTCTGTGTAAATCCGTGTTCTAATTTCCTCTTTTTAGAAGGACACCAGTCAGATGGGTTTAGGGCCCACCCTAATGATTTCCTTTTAATTTAAATACCTCTTTAAAGATCCTGTGTCCAACTAAGCCCACATTCTGAGGCACTAGGGGTTAAGACTTCAACACAGGGATTGGGAGGGGAACACAAATTCAGCCCATAATTCAAAGTCATACTTCGTCTCACGTCATGACCTGATTCTCTGAACTACAGAGAACAGCACAAATATTTACGTGGTTAACTTTATTGTTGAGAGTGGCCAGGCTGGGATTAGAATACGGATTTCCTGGCACCCTAATCCACATCTGCTGGCTCTGTTAGACCGTCTTTTCCATCACGTTGGGATTACAGCACAGTTGTTGAAGAATCAGGCTGTGTGGTCCTATAGCCATGGGTCCCAGTCCCAGACCCTATTAGCTACGCGACCTAAACCAAGGTTTTCCACACTTCAAACATACTGATCCACCCGGAAAGCTCACTCAGGTCTGTCCTCTCCTTTGCATCCCTTTGCCACTGCCCCTGTCCATCTCTGGATCATACACCAGAGAAAATGCAGAATCCTTCATGCGCTCCCCACTGCCTTCAGGGTAA
This sequence comes from Artibeus jamaicensis, assembly GCF_021234435.1. Lineage (NCBI taxonomy): Eukaryota > Metazoa > Chordata > Mammalia > Chiroptera > Phyllostomidae > Artibeus > Artibeus jamaicensis. The sequence goes on from NW_026521486.1 coordinate 47,033,452, forward strand.
AAGTTCAAGTACAAAGCCCAGCGCCATTTGCTCTGCACCATTTGCCCTAACTTTTCAGTTTAAATCCCCTCTCCCCGCAGCTCCCCAGTGAACTAGTGGCTGCTAGGGGCACGTCCTCCTGCCTCTGGGTGCTTCGTCACTGCATGAAGCGCCTCTCTCCCCCTCACTCACCCAAACATCCGCTCTGGGTGATGTTACTCAGCTGCCCTGCTGCCACCCTGTCCCCTTCGGGCTCATTAGGGCGCCCTCCGTGCCTCCTCTGTCCTACACATGGTAACTGTGCATGTTCTTCTTTGCCTTTAAGTCACAAGTTCTTTAAAGAAGGGGCCACATTTAGTTCCTCTCCGAATCCCAGTGCCCAGCATGGGCCTGGCGTGGAGTAGGCATTCCTCAAGTGCTTATTAAGTGAACGATGCCATTTTGTCTGTCTGCGGTGGCCCCGGAAACCAACAGTGATTCAATTACCTCGTATCTGTCCCAAGTTCAGGGCTCCTGGTAAAGAATAGGTAAAGGGGAGAGAACACGACTGGTCATGGCTCCGAAAAAATTTGTAGTTGAAAGAAATGGTTGTGATGTAATAAAATCGCCTTCATAAGTTTCCTCCTGGAAGATATATGTTAATTTCCCAAATGTATGAGCATCTGTGTGTTTTTGTGGGGAATATGTAATGCCTTTTCTAACACTGAGATGCTTGAAATGAAGCCATTTCCCTTCCAAATGGAAACCAATGGAACACATTATATTTTTTCCCTCAGTGCTTACGAAGTGTGGGAGTTGTCACCAAACATCACTAAATGCTCTAATTCAGTCATAAACGGGTTGCAAGAATGCAGCATAATTACTAAGTCCAAAGTAAGTCATTCTAAATATTTCATCTGGTTCAGCATATGCTGTTAAAAAAAGCCCTCAAACTATATTTGTCAACTTTAATTCTTAAAAAGTAAACAACAGCTGAGTGTGATGAGATGATAAAGAATCTCCTCGGGATTCCGGACATATGGCAGAGAGTGCGTCCGTGCTGACGGGGAGAGGATCCTGTCGACCCCCTGAGCTATGTCCTTGCTGTGGATTCTTTCTGTGGGAAAAACACCCCCCGGAAAACCAGAGGCTTTTCCCTAAAGCTGACGGGGATGCGAGAGAAACTTGCATGGTACAGTTAGATCTCAGGCAAGAGGAATTTAGAACTCACTATGGCAATTGAAAGGGGAGAAGTTTGTTTATTTTTAAAAATTTTTTACTTATTTATTTTTAGAGAGAGGGGAAGGAAAGGAGAAAGAGAGGGAGAGAAACGTCAACGAGTGGTTGCCTCTCACACGCTCCCCACCTGGACCAGGAATCAAACCGGTAACCTCCTGGTGCGACACCCACATTCACCGCTGAGCTACCCTGGAGGGGAAGAAGTTTAAAAGGCCATACATTTCTTCTCTAAAAGCCATCATTCTAGAATTATCTTACACGAAATGAACAAACACATGTGGAAAATGCGTGACTAGATTTCCGTTGGTCAGTGTCAGGGTCTGTGGACCAACTCCCCGGGGCCCAGCCCATGACAGGGTCTGTCACGATCCAGATGCATGTTCAACAATGAACACTGTGTCTAGGGGAGGCCACTGGGAGGCTGCCTGAAATTTCTTTTCCTTTATTTATCAACTGTTTTGTGTATGTGGATTTTAAGTTCCAAGGAGCTACAGTCCCGTGCCATGCAACAGCATTTCAGACGAATGCACAGCATGGACGGTGGTGTTCCCCTGAGGTTACAATGAAGCGGAAGCACTCCTGTCACCTAGCCACACCGTGCGGAACGACTCGCGTGTCTGTGGGGGTCCCGCGTGCACACTCCGGCCGGGTGGCCATCGCGTCAGAGCACGGCGCACACAGTCGGGCTCGGCACACAGAACCTGATGCCCCATGACCGTCGTTGGTTACGTGTTTACTGTACTGTATTTTCCTTGTTATTTTAGAGCGGACTCTTTCTACTTAGAAAAAAAGTTTACCGTCAAGCAGTGTGCCATGCACTCCGGCATCAGTGGCACACTTCTCATGTTTAAAAAGCCTCTCTTTTTAAAAAATTAAAAACAGTTTTTAATTACAGTAGACATTCACTATTAGATTGGTTTCAAATGTACATCATACTGGCTAGACATTTATCTAACTTACAAAGTGATTCCCCCTAAGCCTAGTACCCCTGACACCATACACAGTTATTTACAATATTATTGACTACATTCCCTACGCTGTTTTTTCCATTGCTGGGACGATTTCATAATTACCAGTTTGTACTTCGTAATCCCTTCATCTTTTTTACCGAGTGTCCGACTGCATCATTTTCTCTTGTTCATGATTAAATCTCATGTTTTGTGCAGGACCACTCTGTAAAGGCTTGTAGCCCAGCAGCAACAGGCTGCACGTATAGCCCAGGGGTGCGGCAGGCCGGACCGTGTAGGTTTGTGTAAGTGCGCTCTGTGACGCCGCACGTGACAAGCCGCCCCACGATGCACTTCTCAGGATGCATCTCCACCATTAAGTGGCACACAGCTGTTTTTATAAACAATTTATTTCAGAGTGAAGCCCTACTGGGGAAGGAGGGCATGCTCCCCCTGTTCTAACCAGCTTCTCCAAAGCTGCTTTAGAAGAGGAAGATGAGATCGTCCCCAAAAACACAGAGTGGGCTTCTCAGCTAAGGAGAGATGAGAAGCAGAAGCCCAGCTTGAAGACAAAGGGCTTTGTGAAGAAATGTTGAGGAACGAGACTGTCCTTTCGTTTTGTCACGTGAATGATAACAATCTACCTTAAATTCTTTTGAGAATGAGCAGTGGGATTTAGGAGCAGGTATTAAGGGAACAAACTAACAAATCATTTAGCTAACTGATTAATTAATAAGCACACCTAGGCAGAGAGAAACGAACAGAGGGTCTACTCTACAGAGGAAAGGTTACGTTCTTATGATCTGATATGGGAGAAACACAGCCATTTGGAGGCAAAGAATGGCTTTCTGAACTTTAGTTTTTAGGAGATAATAATTAGATTGTGAATATGCTTTGCATCTTTAAAACCCCATAAGGCATTAACTTATTGCATTCTGATGTCTCCTGGAGGTGCTGTTTTTAAAAATGATAGCATTATAATTAATCAGATTAATCTCATTGAATGAAATTAAACTCTACCTTTGACAGAGCTTTTCATCATGCCAGGCAGTGTGTCTGTCCAAGCACAATACTTTGTATAGAGGCTCTGTTACCGCAAAAGAAGCTCCAAGGTGGAGAGAGGTGGGTGCCGTAGAGACAGCACAATAAACAGATGTGCACACATCCTCAGTTATTGAAGGCTACTTGAGGGAACATAAAACAAAAGAATTCTGAGAAAACAAAGGGACTTCAGGGGAAAACTCAGGATGGCCTGTCTGAAAAGGAAATCTCTAAAGTTCAGCCCTGGCTGGTGTGGCTCAGTGGACTGAGCACCGGCCTGTGAAGCAAAGGGTCACCAGTTGGATTCCCAGTCAGGGCACATGCCTGGGTTGCAGGCCAGGTCAGGTCCTCGGTAGGGGGTGCATGAGAGGCAACCACACACTAATGTTTCTCTCTCTCTCTTTCTCCCTTCATTTCCCCTCTCTAAAAATAAATAAAATCTTAAAAGAAAAGAAATCTCTGAGGCTTATTGTATGGGTTCTTGATGGGAATGATGGCATTAACACTGCCAAGGCACAGGGAAGGAAGAGCGAGAATTCCGGATGGAAAATGTCTCTAATGAGAGAAGAACCTGGGTGCTGACTCATTTCACTTCGATGGTGTCTGTCGAAAGCCTACGGCACACTCAGTGCTGTCCTTGAAAAGTTGAGAAAAGTAGGGCTTGAGAATAAGACCAGGAATTGCTTTAGGCATGAGGGAGTTGCATGGGACATTCCATACCCGTGACAGCACAGGGCAAACTGTCGGAGGGAACAGGCAGGTCCTTTTTCAGAGAAAAGAAAGAATAAGAAGAATTGGAGAACAGAATAAGAGCCTTATTATGTTAGCAGGTAGATGCTCCAGCTCACTCTCTTTTGAAACACAGTTATTTGAAACACACAGTTATTTTTTAAATGATTGATCATGATGATGATGATGAAACATGTCTTCTTAAAAATGAAATAAAAGAAAATATTGTCTTGGCTCCCATTCCGAATCACTTAATCATGATATATAACTGGATTACATTTAACATAATCTTGTAATGACACCAGATTCATTGGACCCTAAAGTATGGATCCTAAAGGTCATATTCCAGTCATTCTTATTCTTGAAAAATCTCGACAGTTTTGATTTCCACCCCCCTTTAAGTTGTTCCTTTCCATCAGTTATCTTGTCTGGTGGTACTTCCCTAGCAACTAAATGGCAAGTCAGGAAGTGGTAATTACATGTCATGTCTTCCTCTCCTACTTTAACTTGACCTTTTCTGGATGAGGTATTCTCTCCCCTTGAGCACTAACATTCTGATGCCACCTAGGCAAGCTGTTTTGGGTCGTTCCTTGCTGGGGAACTTTTCAAATGAAGGCTTTCAATGCAAAAAGTCAGTTCATGATTTCGTTTTTATAATTAATAACATTTTCACTGATTTAAACATGTTCTGCCCAACCATCTAGACAAAGGCACAGGACATACTGTTGATGTGACATGACAGATGACAAGTGCCCCCAGAAAAAGGAAATATCACTTCAGACTCTAGCTTTACCATTGCCTGGTCTGACTTTGTGTTTCTTGGCTGAGAGTCACAGTGACCTTCCTGCAGAACCCGTATTACTCTTTACTCGAGTTGGAATTTATACCGACTGACTCAACACACACTTTGCAGGAGCGTTTGTGTGTGGGACGAAGAGTGAATTATCTATCAAATTTTCTCATTGATTTTTCATAAAATATTTTTCTCATTTCATTGTCCTTATAGAATTGCTGATGCTGTGGTTTTGTGTTTTTCCAAGGTAGATCTTTAAGTTGTTGGAGTAATAACTCTTTCACTTGCCTTTTATGCCTAAAAAATAACTGACTGTGCTCGTGGGACATCCATGGTGAATGCTGACTTCGGTCATCTAATCTGCCTAATTAGATTACAGAAGATGCTCAGTTGTCTAGTCTGTTTTCTCTCTGTTTGTTTTGTTTTGTTTTGAGAGAATGAGGTCAACGGGTCCCAAAAACCCAGTTCTCTAAGGTTATTAGAAAATAATTTATTGTGAGCAGCTCCAGAAAGATTTACACAGATCCCTTTTCTTTGTTTTTTCAAAGATTTTATGTGTTTGTTTTTTAGAGAGGGGGAAGGGTGGGAAGGAGGGAGAGAAACATCAATGTGTGTTTGCCTCACACACGCCCCCCACTGGGCAGCTGGCCTGCAACCCAGGCATGTGTCCTGACTGGGGATCAAACTGGTGACCCTTTGGTTCACAGGCCAGCACTCAGTCCACTGAGCCATAGCAGCCAGAGCTCTGCAGATCCTTTTTCTAAAATTATCATCTGCAAGTTTACAGGAAAAGAAGGTCCAAACAGGGAAAATGGATTAACCTCTCAGGGAGAATATATGTTTAGATGCCTCTTGAACTTATTATTTTATGGTAATTTGGTACCATTATAGTTACTGTACCACCATATATTTTTCTACATAGTAACACCCTAGTTTAGTTCAGCAAGATTTACATATGTCTGCTGATTACTGCAGCATCTACAGCAGCTGCTGAGTCACTTGTCCATAAACGTCTATTAAGGCCTATCTAGGAGCAAGACACTGTGGCACCACACAGGAGACACTTTTAGATTAGATCCTAGTTGGTCCTAGTTAAGAGCTAGTTGAGAGAGCTAAGCAATACCCTTACACTGTTTATTACATCATTTAAATATTAGCATACAATTGCAAATACTAAATAAGTGAAACTCCCAAAATAAACTTATTGTGATTCAGTTGCTTTGTACCACAATTTCATCAGAAGCAGTGTTGTGTCCTTCCTATCTTCACAGTATCTTTGCACATAATAGCAGCCCAATAAGCATTTGTCGATGGCAGGCTGATTGGGTGTAGGCATAAAAAAAGCAACCCCCAACCCCAACGCACAAGTGATTGCATTACCGGGGGCTTCTTACCATTTTCTTCTAATGAACTCTCAGTCTACTGAGAAATGAAATGGGCCCAAGCTCTGACCCCAAGCCCTTGTTTATAGCTTGGCCAGATTAACTGTTACTGTTTAAGTACGTGAGCACAACACGGTTAAACAGACCCCGGGGGGCCAGGAAGCAGACAACTTTAACCATAGCTGCTGCTACTGAAGGGGGACAGGTGGGTTGGGCTTTATTGTGAAAGACAGGAAGTATTCAAAGAGCAGAAGGAAGGGCACGAACTTGTACTGAGTGCTAACCCAGCTGCTTACAGGGTCTCACAGCGATCCTAAGCTGGAGGCACTTCAGGGTAGAAAGGACGAGTCTCAGAAGTAAAGGGACTTGCCCTAAGCCTCACAACCCACGCCTGGCAGATCCCAGACCCCAGCACAGCCCAGCCAGCTCAGAAGTGCCTTTTTCACCGTGGCCACTTGTGATCACCCCGTCTTCTGTGGTGAAGGGATTCCTGTATGGCAAGCTGGCCCCTTTGAGTTCGGCGCTCTTGATTTTAAGAATAAGACTCAGGTCCCCACGAGTAATGCAGAACATGCTATATATATTCCTTAGTAAAGAGGAAACAGTGATGTCAGCCTCGTACCGAGTCACCAGGAAACCAGGAAAAGCAGAACAACCGGACTTCAGGAAGGGTAGAACGGTATCAGAGCCAGGCTCAAGGAGACTGGCATGAGAAAGTCATCTAGATGCCAAGACCATGCCGGGAGCTCAGGTGGTGGCACTGCTGGGCCTTCTGGATGGCCAGCCACCATACGCGACCCAGCCACTCTCTGGAGGTTTGCTTTGTTCACTAGGGATGTCTAATTCTCTTTCATTATCAATGGCCTTTTCTGCCTTTTACTCACAGTCTTTTCTTTTTTTTACTAAAGACTTTGTTTATTTTTAGAGAGAGTGAAAGGGACGGAGAAAGAAACATCAATGTGAGAGAGAAACACTGATTGGCTGCCTCTCCTACGTGCCCTAAACTGGGACCGAACCTGAAACTCAGGCACCGAACCGGGAATTGAACCGGTGACTTTTTGCTCTGCAGGATGACACCCAACCCACTGAGCCACATCGGTCGGAGCTCAGTCTTTTCTTACAGCACCTGTGTGCCTATTGATCCTGTTTTCTCTTAACTTCCGCTTGTTCCTGGCTTGTCATGGGCCCACTCTCCTTCCAGGACTCCTGTTGTGAATTCGGAACAACTTTCACTGCAGACTGCCTTATCATCTCCATGTTTCTTAATTCCAACTCTGGGAGCCAGACTGCTGAAGCTAACTCATCCTTGTTTGGAAGAACTTTGCGTGCTAGAGTATCTCACCAGCTCTAAACCAGCCCATACGTTTTGACTGCCCTTGAGTTAGGGATCCGACCAGGCCTGGTGACCCCAGGAGAGCTGTGGGTACACCTAGCTCCTTTAGCAGAGGCTAGGGACTCGGCAGGCAATGACTGGCAGCAATGAGAATGGATCTCCCATCAATCCCAGGTCAGCAGCAGCAGAGAAAGACCACAAAGTGGCACTGGCACAGGGTGATAGCTGTGTAGAGCGGGTGTGTGGGTGGAAGGGTGCAGGCAGAACTAGGAAGAGACAGAGAGGCTTTCATAGGGAATTGAGTGTGCTTGGGGGAGTGAACTACACACCATGAGTCATCAATTAAACATCTGCTTGGAAGAGACAGCTTCCTACAAGGGAGCCACTAAAGACTGTCAGGAACACTTTCTCTGGTTGTGAGTTTCATGGAAACATGTACAATCTCACTGACAGTTGAGATTTCTCTATTAATTCCAGCCTTGGTATAGAATCTGAGAATATAGTATTTATTATGTATTTTTCTCTGTCAATTAAACCTACGTCTTAGAATTCTTTTACTTACAGAAATAGCATCCAACTGCATTCTCACTGTGAAAATTTCAAACGGTACTGATAAAACCAAAATCTACCTTTGACTCTGTTTTCCAAATTCTTCTTCTTCCCCCGAGGTCATTCTGGGCAACCTTTTAGACCCGTTTCTATAGAGACAGTCCCATTTTATTCCATCGTCAGTACTTTGCAATCTAGAACCACTAAACTGAAGTGGATGGGTGAGATTTTTCACATTTTAGAAATGCCTGCAACCAATTTCCACTCAGATGCTGAATGCCGGCAAAGCCTAAACAATTAAGCAGATAATTCGAAGGCCAAAGGAATTATTAGGCCAAAGCATAAAAAGGCACACGGGTGACAGAGGCCCTTCTTCCAGGAGCAGAGACATCCATGGCTCAGGCCCCACCCCATCAGGTGCTGTGAACTCTGTACACATTGCCTAATAAGTAGCTGCTGGACTGAGCAAGCGTGGAGGACAGGGTCAGCTGATGAAAATGGAAGTTTTCTCACCACAAATGACTATAAAAAGTCATACAAGATGATCACAGGAAAGGGGAAACCTAAACAAGCAAATGAAAATTTTGTTTGTCAGCCCTCCCTCCCTCCGACAATTATTATTTCCATTGCTGCCTCATCACCTAAACCTGTTCCAAAGTGTTCAATCGGGAACTGAACTGCATAGAATCCTCACCAAGTCAGAATTTAAAACTCCATGAATTTGGAAAACCTAGAAAAGAAAACCCTGAATTTCCAAATTCTCTTTTCTAAAGTGTAGTTTAATTACTCATTATATGTAGTGAATTGAAATAGGATCATGAGACTTCTTAAATGATTGGTAAGCAGGGCATCAATTAGCAGTGTTTATATATGAACAGTGTATTTTTAACCTGTAACACCTGTTTGCTTGGCTCACAATCATCCAAGCATGGATTAATCTGGGATTGTAAACCATGTGAAGGCAAGGATTCTGTGTTGTTAGACCTGAGTGATTTCCTGCTGGGCTGGTGAAGAGCAGACGGTCGTGAGGAATGTGATGGGTCCGAGTGAGACATGAGTGGGGGGAAGTGGGGGACACAGTGCAGCCTGTCCATCAGGATTCTTCCTGGTGACCCTTTGTCTTAAGAGATGAGGACACTGCTTGCTTCCAGGTATGGGCAGGGCATGTCTCACCACATCTCACAGGAGGGTTTTATGACCTGTTTCAGGGGAAGACGTGGAGGGAAGGCCCTCCGTGTTTCTGCCCTTTGCTCCAACTCCTTAAAGTATTCGACACGCCAAGGTGCCGAGCTTGGGGGCGGCCCGTCCTGAACACCACCGCTGGTCTCCATATGTCTGTGTCTGGCTTGAGTAGGACTCGAAGGAAGGGCTGAGGGTTTCACAGAGCAGGGCCGCGGCGAGGCAATGAAGAAGGCTCTCTCCCTGTCAGGGTCACCCAGGGCACAGCTGGTTCCCGAGAGGGAGCTCCTCCTTCAGCTACGGGCACCTCTTACCTCTCTTGCCTCAGCTTAGTCCCAACCCGGAGGATGGGCTCGAACTGATTCGGTCAGAGGGAAACAAGGACACCCTCCAGACGGAAAACGGATAAAGCAGCCCTGACATTCAGGAAGCCACCCGACACAAACAACCAAGCTGCTGGTGAAGGACAACAATTGCACAGAGCAGCAGCACCACGCAAGGCCACTCTGTGTTCCTGGAGGATCAAGGGAAAAGCAAGACCATTCTGTAATCATGTCTGAACACAGACAAAACAGAAAAACCCTATGCAAGCCGCACAATACCAAACATCTCTCTCAGGTCACATGAGTGACAGTTGTTCCTGACCAACTACAGCTTTAGTTCCCCTCCAGCCTGTCCCTCCAAGTATCTAACCACTTTCACGATACCAGTCATAGGATGACCCAGCTTCCTGACAGCATCCAACCCAGAGCAGCCCTGCTCCCTCAACTGCTCCCCAAATCTACGAACACAAAGCTAAGTCCTGTCCGTCTTCCCAGCAGCCTGGTACTGAGCTACCCACGTCTCCCCATGGGGTGTGTTCTCCTTGCTGGGCCTGTGCAGGGCCATTCCTGGTGGTCCTCGCTGGAGGGCACTGACTTCGCTGAGAATGCAGAACACCGAGGGGTGTAGAGACGTGAGGCTGGGTGTGGGGCTGGGTGATGGGGTTGAGCTCCTAGGTAAGCTCAGCTTTGAAAGCTAGGCTGAGGCCCTAGGAAGGAAAAATATCAGGTATTTAGGAGCAAAGACTAGCCCAAATGGAAACTGAGGCTCTGGAAAGTTGATGTGGCCATTTGCACAGTTAACGTGGGGGTGGGTGAGTGGCCTGGCTGCAAGCTGCTCATTGCGGGCAGCAGCTCAGGGGCTTCCCACAATTTGCATATGGACCAAGGCGGGTTTCTGGCTCTCTTGTTTTCGGTACTAGCTGTAGCTCCCCACGGCCTCATCTTGCACTCTCACCCTAACCATATTTCACATTACTAAAAAAGAAAGTCTTGTCTTTTTCAAAAGGTCATCTAATCCTCAAATTCCACCAAAGAATTTAATAAATAGGACAATTCCCTACACCTCTGAACTTAATTTTATCATCCATGAAGCCAGTAGGGAAGGAAGCATCCTTGCCAACTGCTCCACGCTTTGTCTTGTTTTTGCAGAAACACAAACTCCTCGGTCTCTCGAAACTCTCCCGAGATTGCAGCTGTGAGGCAGCTCAGGTGAGAGAGCCCCAGGGCGTCCTTCAGACCCTAGTCCTGTTTGCATGTCCTCGTGATTTCTCTACCACAGTCACTGCTGCTGGCTAAGAAAACCTGACCCACGTGGGAATGCATTGCAGTGACTAGAATGGGTTCATATTGGACTTTTCAGCTGGGATTTCCAAGAAGAGGCCTGATTTCAGAGGGAAATGGATGTTCTAGACTAGACCACAGAGAAAGGCCAGTCAGCCTTGTAAAGGACAAGACAAAGGCCTGTGTCCCAAGCTCTGAGGTGAGAACTTCTCATTTCCTGTCCCCACAAGTCTGGGTGGTGCCATTTCTTCTTCCACCCTTGGGTTATTTGTGTGTGTGTGTGTGTGTGTGTGTGTGTGTGTGTGTGTGTGTGTGTGCCTTGTCTTTCTTGACTCTCAGATCCCAGGGGGCAGGAGGCACTGCTGATTCACTTCTGCATTCTCCAGCGCTAGCTCCTGCTGCAGCCAAGTAGGTGCTTGGTCACGGACTGACTATGCTTGTATCTATCTGAAATGCACTGAAGAAACACTTTGTTGGCTTTCTCTGATGAGTGTTTTGCTGGCTGGAAAGCTGCTGTAGGGTTACTTCCCAGCAGGGTTTGGATTTTGAGTGCCAGGGAAAGAGCAGCGTGATTGGAAGAGAGGGGCATTTCACTAGGACACACTCTGTTATCATAGTTTTACATTTAAATGAAACATTTGGGGCTACATAAAATTTGGATGACACATTAAGGGCAATTTCCTCAGCGTGACTCAGGTTGCTGATTAGTGCACCGAGGCCTCCTGGTGTATTCTGTTTGCGTTACTGATTGGCTGAGGGCTGCTTCCCAGCTCGGGGTAAGCTCCTTTTTCCCTTAGGGAACTGAAGAGCAGTGCCCTTCCGGCGGAGCCAAAACAAGCTCTCCAAAAAGTTCAGGTCTCCTGAGCTGAAGCTCTTGAGCTCTCCTCCTGACTACACAGGAAACAGAAATGTCAGCTGCACAGTGTAGTGAAATAAGGCTGACATTTATTCTCAGCTTCTGGAAGAGAATCCTCAGTGTCTTTCTTCTGCGCGGGGTGGGGGCCACTGGGAGGTTGGCATGGAGATAGTCTAACCGTGTGATTCAGGGTAGGGGCTGGCCACGCCAAAAATACCTTCAGTGTGATCTAGGACGGGAGCTTTAGTGGCTTGGAGACTGAATCAGCCACGTGGGCAACTGATCAATCAAGTGTGTCTTTGTCTTGGAAACAAGACACAGAGGTTTGGGTGAGTTTCCCTGGCTGGCAATACTCTGTGTAGTGCGACACACTGATGTCAGGCAATGTGCCCTTACTCCCGGGGAGAAGACAACAGAAGCTCTGCATTTGGAACCCCCCTGGCTTTGTCCTAGGTGTCTCTTCCTTTGGCTAATCTTAATCTGTACCATTTCCCCGTGGTAAACCATAACTGCATATGCTCCTGCTTTCAGTGAGTTCCATGAGCCTTTCTAGAGAATACCAAGCTACAGGCCAGTTTTAGGAACCCCTCGAACTTGCAATTACTGTCAAAAGTGAAGACAATCTTGGGGACTTTGCCCTCTAACTTTGCAATTGGCCTTAAATTCCTCACATGCATCCTCTCAGACCCCAGGCCCTGGAAATAAGGAACTAGTTTGTTCTTGGGGGAGGGTCTATACTGAGACTGGGAGTCCCCCAGTTTAGGGTGCCGGATCTCTATATCCTCCTGCAAGCCCGAAAAGAAGCTATCACGGCAGGTTTACTAACTAGACACACTGAAGGAAAATGCTTCGGTGGAGTGTAAGGAACCTGTACATAAAGAGAGCGCAAGGTAGAGGAAAGAGCAGTGAACTAGAAAACACATGGCCAAGGTTCTAACTCACACTCAGCTTCTAGAAACCTGTGTGAGTCTGTACAATCCAGTCTCCTGGGCTTCAGTTCTCCCATATGTGAAATGGGAATGATAGTCCCTGAACAGATCACTTTTAAAAGTTATTGGAAGGAACAAATAAAATAGTATGAAAAAGTGCAGAAACCTTGACATATTTCTAGGACTGGACAATATTAATAGCGTTGTCTTACTTCTGGCCATTTTATAGATGAGGCAGAAGTGACAAGTATTGCAAGTTAATAGAACTGGGAATCCATGTCTCCTAGTTCTCGTGCTGGTGATTTTTTAATAAAAGTAGTCACACAAGAGCATCCTGGGTCCCAAGGGCAGGCTTGGATAACCTCAACAGTTCAGAGCAAGCAGGAAAGCACCTCTGAACACCAAAGAGTCACCAGGCAAGCCGGTGGAACCCTCCAACAACAGTGACTGGAAATTAGTCTAAAAAGAAGCCTACCGACTTAACAGTTTATTATTTATCAGATTAGAAACTAAAGACTAGGTGAGGTACAGTAGCTAGAGGCTAATAAACAGATGTGATACCCAGAAAATAATAGCAGTAGCAATAATCTCAATTAAGGGCAAAACATCCCAATATAAGTTATTTGCATTGCTAATCCCTGTAATGATGTGCCGGAGTCATTAAAAAAGGCTAAATGGTGTTCGGTTTGGCCTGAATGAAGGCAAAGGAAGGAAATAACAAATGTAATTATCGAAAAGATAGATAGTTATTATTATAACCATGTTATAACCAATAACATGGTTATTGTCTACATGTTTAGACATGTAGACAATATAATAGCAAATAAAGAAAAGTTTAAGGAATCAATGGAAACACTATTAAAATAATAAATTACTCTCAGTTTTCCTGTGGTTGTGGTGACGATCAGCAGTTGCCCATGACCTGGAATGTGTAGGTCCCTGACAGGCGTAGAGAGAAAATACAAACTTTGTATACAACACTGCAGAGCTTTCCAGCACACTAGAATCCCCCAGTTAGAAATAGGGAAAAAAATTGAAAAAGTATTACATTTGTAATAGCAATAATGGGCCCAAATAAAAAAAATTGTAAGAAAGAAAAAAATGTGTGACAACTATATAAGGAAAATTATAAAATTACAGAGAGAGAAAAAATGATTTGAATAAGTGGAAAAGTGTGCTAAGATACTGAAGGGCAAAACAAGATATTATAGAGATGTCACTTTTTTTTCCAAATTAACTTAAATCCTTAGAGTAATTCCATACAAAGTCTCTACTGAACAATTTTTGGAACTTGACAAAATGTCTTAAGATTTCATCTGGAGCCGTAACAAGCAAGTATGTTGAAAATGGTTGTGAACGGGAAGGGGGGTAGGGATGGCCCTAACAAACAGAGCTTATTACGTGGTGGAGGGGAGGGGAAACTCCCCGCATCCTCTCAGGCTCCGTGGCTGGGCCTGAGAAATAAGCTGACATAAAGCAGTTAACAGGAAAAGAAGTACAAATATTACTTGCTATTTTTATGTGCACATTGGGGTCCTCATAAGGAAAATGACATCATCCTCATGCTTTTCCTCTTGTCTCATTGGTCACACTCCTTCCCTGGTTCTTTCTCTTTTTCCCAAACTTTTATTTATTTATTTATTTATTTATTTATTTATTTATTTATTTAAAGAAATCCAGAGGTAAGTGATTCCAGGTTAATAAATTAAGCAGTTCAGTGTCGTCAGAATTCCAGATCTGTTTCTCTGCACTTCTCAGAATTTTTTTAAAAAGATTTTATTTATTTATTTCTAGAGACAGGGAGAGGAAGGAGGAAGAGAGGGAGAGAAACATCAACGTGTGATTGCCTCTCATGCACCCCCTACTGGGGACCTGACCTGCAACCCAGGCATGTGCCTTGACTGGGAATCAAATTGGCAACCTTTTCATTCGTAGCCCACGCTCAATCCACTGAGCTACACCAGCCAGGGCTCTTCACAAACTCTTAACAGTAAGAGTCCCAGGGCTCAGTACTTGATCTTCTTCTCTATTTATATATATATATATATATTTAAGATATTATTTATTTTTAGAGAGAGAGGAAGGGTGGGAGAAAGAAAGGAAGAGAAACATCAGTGTGCATTGCCTATCACGTGCCCCTGACTGGGGACCTAGCCTGCAACCCAGGCATGTTTCCTGACTGGGAATCGAACTGGTGACCCTTTGGTTCGCAGGCCAGCGTTCAATCCACTGAGCCACACAAGCCAGGGCTTCTCTATTTATATTAAAGATTAATTTCATGGCTCTAAATACTCTCTATGGATTCTAACACAGAAATTTATACCTCCAGCCAGGCCTTTTTCCTAAACTACACTCTCATATTTTCAGTTGCCTGCTTACTTTTTTTCTGTAAAATAAAAGACATAGTTTTCATTTTCACCAATAACTTTATTGATTTGGGTATTTTGAGTGTGTCTGCTCTCTCCCGCTATTGGCTTCTAGTGGGCAGAGACCAGGGTGCTGCTAAACATCTTCCAGTGCATACGACAGCCCCACAGAGAAGAATTATTTGGCCAAAATATCAATTGTACCAAGGAACTTCACAAACCACTTTTGACAAGTTCCATCAGTCACAGCACCTTCTCCACACACTGCACAAATCTTTCATTTGTGTTTCAGTTGTGCTTTTACCTTCCTTGAAATAACAAAGCATAATATACCAAAAATGTTGCTTATCTTCTTCCACTTTCAATATTAAAATGGCAGCACAAAAATTCACCACTTTTAATAAGTCTTCTTTTTAAATGCACACTGATATGACAGCTGTCACAATACAATCTAAAAAAATTGTTTCCACTGAAGTTAAAGACTACTGAGCACTACTAGAGCCGTTGTACAGAAATAACATAACAGACTTTTTGGCCAACACAATCGTTTCCTGGGACCACCATAACAAACTACCGAGAACTGGGTGGCATAAAACAGGAACTTATTTTCCCACAGTTCAGAAGGCCAGAAATTTCAGAAATCAAGATTGCAGCAGGATTGGTTCCTTCTGGAATCTTTGAGGGAGAAGGTGTCCCAAGCCTCTGCCCTTGTTTCTGACAGTTGTAGCAGTTCTTGGCATGACTTAGTTCTCAGACACGTCACTCCAATCTCTGCCCTTGTCCGTAGGTCACACTCTGCCCTGTGTGTCAATGTGTTCACATGCCCTTATTTTAAGACCACCAGAGCATTCTAATCCAGTAGGACCTCATCTTAATTAAGCAATTATATTTGCAAAGATACTATTTCCAAATAAGTTTACCTTCTGAGGTTCTGGTTGGGCAGGATTTTGGAGGGATACTAGTTAACCCAACACACTACTAAAAATTTTCATTTAATGTCAAGTGGACTTCTAATTTAACATGCCAAAAATAGCACTGAACTTGTGCATCCGACTCCACCCCTACGCTTCATCTTTAGGTGGTGACAACTCCATCCTTCCACTGGAACTCCCAGTCTCTCCTTCGCGTTATCCAGTTGACCGTTCTTGTTTCCACTCCCACTGTTACACTGTGGTCCGAGTCACTGTCACATCTCACCAGCATTATTGTGATAGTCTCTTAACAGGTCACTCGACTTCCACCCTTGTCACCCTAGAGTCAACAGTAGTCCTTCCTTATCCAAAATGGATACATTCCAAAGACCACCAATGAATCCTACGTATGTTATTTTTTTCTACATAAACATGCTAATAGCTTTAATTTATAAAATAAACAATTTCACAGATAGAAGATTCATTCTTTGCATAGAGCTCCGCAACCTCAGCATATGCTTTTTTTTTTCCTTATTGAGAACTTGCACCTTTTCACCTAAGGGAAGCTCTATGGCTTCTCTTTGGCATATCCGAATTGTCAGCATCGCTACTCTTGAGCTCTGGGGCCATCATTATGTAAAATAAGGGGGACTGGAACACAAACTCTGTGATACTATGACAGTCGATCTGATCACCATGAGTGCTACTAAGTGACTAAGGGTGGCTGGTGTATACAAGTAGGTCTGCTGGACAAAGGGACGATCCATGTCCAGGGCAAGATGAAGCAGGAAGGAATGAGATTACATCACGCTACTCAGAACCGCACACAATTTAAAACTTATAAATAGTTCCTTTCTGGGACTTTTCATTTAATATTTTCACACCGCAGTTGACAGCAGGTAACTGGAACCTTGGAAAGCAATACTGCTGATAAGGTGGGACTACTGTGTTTTCAACACAACCCCGGAATGATCTCATCAAAATCTGAGATCATGAGCTTTCCAATGGCTCCCATTTTTTTTTTTTTTCAGAATAAATGTCAGAGTTCTTACCATGTCACCCAAGATCCCCCAGCCTCTCTGACCACGCTCCCGCCTGCTCACTCTGCTCCAGCAATAGTGGACTCCATGCGGTTCCCTGAGCACTCCGGGACCCCTCTGGCCTCAGGGCCTTCCCACATGCCGTTCACTTGCCTAGAATGTTCTCTCCCTAAATATCTACCTGCCTTAGTCACTTACCTCTTTTAAGCATCTTTCTCAAATGTCATCTCTTTAAATGCATTCTACTCTGATCACCCTGTCTATGATTGTGACAAGCTCCTGCCTCTCAGTCACTGTCCCAGAACTACTGATCTTTGTACCCCTGCCCTAGTCCCTCCCCCACCCGTGGCCCTTATTACCTTCTCTATATCAT
This sequence comes from Artibeus jamaicensis, assembly GCF_021234435.1. Taxonomy (NCBI): domain Eukaryota; kingdom Metazoa; phylum Chordata; class Mammalia; order Chiroptera; family Phyllostomidae; genus Artibeus; species Artibeus jamaicensis. The sequence goes on from NW_026521486.1 coordinate 47,050,681, forward strand.
CTGATGTGCTGACTATGGTTTTTGTCTCCTTCTGTAAGTTCCATGACAGCAGGAAATATTGTTTTCTATTTTCCGATGTATGCCTCCAACAATGTTTTGTATATTAGATGCTCGGTATTTATTAAGTAAATAAATAAGATAAATTACATGAGTGAGAAATGTATGGGAAACTACTTTCTAGGCACAGAAAAGATATAAAGGAATCACGAGAAAGAGAATTCTACATTTTACTATATACAAATTTAAAACATTATCATGTGTAACAAAACATAAAAATTTGCTATTATATCATACTCTTTTAGAAAGCCCCGGCTCTCTCCCAAAGTAAGTACTTTAAAAATTTTTTATTTTAATCCTCGCCCAAGGATATGTTTATTGATTTTTTTAGAAAGAGAAAAAGGGGGCGAGGGAAGAGAGAGAGAGAGAAACATCAGTTTGGTTGCCTCCCATAAGCACCCCGACCAGGGAACAAACCCACCTCCTGGGTGTGTGCCCTGACTGGGAATTGAACCTCAATCTTTTGGTGTTTGGGAGGGCGCGCCAACCAACTGAGCCACCTGGCCAGAGCACCCTTTTTAAATTTTAGAATAAATAAGTCCTCATAATAAAAATTCAATCTTCAAGTCATTTTTCCCGACTCCGGAAAAAGAAACTGAGGTTACTATGTACACTTTTGCTGAGGGCTGCCTACACAGCTTTGTGTTTTCTCCACAGCACTGAGGTAGATTAGGATTTAGTTATGAGAATTTACCCACTCATAATTTCCTATTTGTTTCTCAAAATTCCTACTAGGCCCTTGGGTCAAATTTTTATTTTAAGCATTATTTTAAGCAAATGAAACCTAAAAATTAGGAAAGATATTTTGAGCCATCACCAGAATTTAAAATAAGTTTTTAAAAAAGTGCATATGAGATTAACCTTAATTATATTAAATGGCTTTGCTATAAATAATCTTCTAAGGAACTTATATAAAAAGCTTTTAGGTGATTAAGACTGACTTTTGACATTGTTTTTCAATCAGAAACGGTTTTGGATCGAAGCCGAGGACAGACTAAAGAGACTGCTGGCAGAGGCTACGGCGTCCGCCCCTAGGCTGAGCCTCACTCTGCTGAGACACTTCCCAGCATTGCCCCCCCCCCACCCCCCATACACTGTGCAGGTGAGAAAACCGAAATTTGGGAGGTAAGCCAATTCCATTTGTCAGATAATTTCAACATCTGGGCCATCTCAGTTCTGGTACCTAGTTATGATTCTTTTTTTCCCTTGCGAATTGAGATTTTCCTGGTTCTTCATATGCTGAGTAATTTTGGATTGTACGTCGAACCTTTGGAATGTGATGCTGTGAGACTCTGGGTCTTTTCTGAATCCCGTGGACAGTGCTGATAGTTTTGTTTGGCAAAGGCAGCAAGTTCTGTTGGTTGTGGTTTCACCAACAGTTCTCCTGTCAAAGGCTTGGCTGTACCCTGCAGGTGAGTCTTGCAGCTGCACCACAGGGTGGCCAGTCTGGGGTCTGGAGAGAGGTCAACCTTTTTGTCATGGTGTTAAGGATTAAACCCATGTTCAGAGGTAAGCCTAGGAGTTTGTAAAGAAATTTTATGGAGTTATATTCTAAAACTCCTCTCTTTGCATGCTCCCTGGTACTTTTAAGTACCCTGGGCTTCCCCCTTCCAGTCCCCAGACCAGGAAACTGGGGCTTTAGTGCCTCTGTTCTTCCGCACACTTCCAGTGAGGGCATCTGCCTTTGCTACATACAGGCTGGAGGGGAATTTAGGAGAGAAGGAAGGGTTCGTTCTACCTTCTTGAGATCTCGGCTTCTTCAATGGGAGAGAAAGTTCCCTCTTGCTCAGTTTTAGGTCCCTGTCCTTGCCACTGTTTCAAGATTGCTGGGGGATTAATGGAGAGCAAGAAAATGAAGAAAAGGGGGAAAAAACAAATGAAAAGTTTCCCATTCTTTCTGAAGATCAGAAATCCCTAGGCTTGCTCTTCAAGCAGAGCTGGAAGGCTTCCGGAGCTCTCTCTGTTTATGTCCTTCCAGGTTCAGCCTTGCTTGAGTTTAAGGAGAAACCAGCGTTAAAACAGCAAACTGACTGCCTGTTTGGTGGGACTTTAACTCCTGATCCTCTTTCCTGATCATCTTGCCACTGTTTACTTTTCAGTCGTCAACCAGCAGCACCACGCACTGTGTCCGGACGGTGTAACTGCATTTAGTAGAGACATGGGATGGTTTATTCTTATTTCACCTTATCTAGACCAAGATGAAACATTTCAATGAAAAAAGTACAAAATTAGAAAATGTGTTTCATCAAAAAATAGGTAAGAAGGAACTAATAGGACTTACTGTGCACGTTTGGCATCTGCAATCTCCCAGGTATTCTCTGTGTACACACATCAGTGCGACCACATGGACGCGGTGTGGATTAGCGACAAAAGCATGAGTCCTGCCCGGTCTCATAACTTGAGTGATCTTGAGCAAACTACTACACTTCTCTTTATAAATAAACACGTGTAAAATGGGAATGACAAGGCCTGTGGACCTCACAGGTTGTGAGGGTGGTCAGCAAATACTCATAAGCACTCAGAAAATTGCTGGACACATAATAAGTACCATATAAGTATGAGTACTGTCACGTGTATTCCCTTTTTCCTAAAAAAAAATAATAAATCGCCCTTAACTAAGAACATTGAATGTCTATTATGTCGCTGTCATTAAAAAGCCATAGGCCATTTGGACAGGTGACTTTCTGTCTTTGCTAGTGGCAGTAGTAGTTTATGGCCATGGAAACCATGATGTGCTGGCATTTGATTATCAGTTCAGATTTGCACCTTTGCAGGATTCTAACAGGCAAAGACTTGGAAAGAGATTTAGAATCCCCCCCCACCACCACCACTGCATACCCTATTAATGAATCCCACGTGTAGGAAAAGGCCACTCTAAATAGTTGGGTTGGAAGAAGCTCAATTATGAGAATGAGGGCTTCTCTGGAAGTCACAGGCCGATACAGAGATGTGACAGACCTTGAGGACCACAGAGGGACAGCTGCGCACCTCACTTTTCCCATTTGTCTTTCAAAAAAAATCTATTTCTTCCTGTTTGGCCAAAGGATAAGGATGTTGATGGGGTCTAGGACATGCAACCTCAAAATACATCACCTTGGCCTATTGGATATTTTAAGCAGAAGGAATTTGAGAAGCAATGGGTTCAGGAAAGGCTCTCTGACCTCCCCCTTCTTCCCTGAAGCAGACTGTAGGCCCCCAGGTGGGAGGTGTCCTCCCTGTACTTGGAGAAACGGTGCACCCTCTCCTCTGAAGGGGGAGGGAGTCCGAACAAACAGGTCTTGCTACATTTCCCCAGGTTACTACCGCGAGCTCTTACCCTTTTGTCCTCTGACATATTTTCCAGGACTTTCTACTCTTCCTCAAACATAATACAAAAACACTCAGCCTTAAACTTTTTTTCAGGTCTTCGTTTCCTCATGAAGGCTCCCATGTCACATAGAACTCATATTAATTAAACAAATGTGTATGCTTTTCTCCCGTTAATCTGTCTTTGTTAGTTTAATTTTCAGGCCCAGCCAGGGACCAAAGAGGGGCATGGAAAAGTTTTTCCTCCTCTAAAATACTAAAAAGGAATTCTAATTGTCCTTTCTGAAAAATTCTTTAATGCGAGGCCGTTTTGGACTGGTGAGTTTCTCTCTTACGAGCTTTAGTGGCTCCTGAGGGCCATCACCGTTTCAGCAAACGTGCAGCAATTGATGTTCAGATCGATGAAGCAAAGCCAAAGAGAAAATACTAAGAATAAAGCAAATCATCCAATATGGCCAACTAAAATGTTATAGAAATGTTATATATGTGTGTGTGTTATAATAAACAATAGATATAACATAAAAAACATTTAAAAATACACGCACCAGTCTCGATCCGCATACATTGACTCCCTCTCTCCTTCCCTTCCCCTCTAAAGATAAATAAATAAAATATTTAAAATAGATATATATATATATTTTTTAAGGTTTTGATGTTTAAGAGTTTTGTTTTAGTAATGTAGAGAAGTTATGTGGTATAAACTCTTAATTTACTCATGGTTCCAGATGAATAAGATCCTACTATATTGAGAATAGTTATTTCAATTGGTGATATAAAAAGTAGTGTTTGCTCTAAAAAATATTAATATTATCATTTAAGCTTTATGATGCATGTTTTTCTTAAATAGTAACTCACATTATCCTGAATCTTAATATATTAAAACATCCTAAGCCAAGCATGTTTTGAAATGTTCTGTATCGAAGAAACTCCTTCTTGTTCTTTTTAAATAATTCACAGAGCTAAGAATTATAGCAGATTACATGTTAGATAACTTCTAAGAAACTAAGCATGACTGTAAAAGTTGACTATTTTCCCTCATTCCTGCGTCTTTTCCCTCAGATGAAATACCATGTGACCCCTTTAATCCTCACCACAGCCCTACTAGGCTGCCTCGTTGTCTCCTCTTCCTGAATGAGAAAGCAGGAACGTGGAAATGCTGAGTAGCTTGCCCAGGTCTCACAACAAGGTTTCGCCCCCACATCTGTTGGAAGACAAGACTCCCAGTAAATGACTGACTATGATGCAGAAATAAATAGCCCGTGGAAATGTAGGGGAGATGCTTTTCAATTTCTCCTGAGACAACTTCTTCCTTACTCTTACATGTATTCCTTCTATCCCCATCTGTCCCCCCCTACTTGATTTCTATAAGGGAGTGTTTTTCCAGGCAAAGAACACTTTCTTCTGACCCAGGAAAGAGGAAAGGAGTGGAAAGGCAGCTCATGTTTTCCTTTGGGTTGGCAGATATTTTCCGACGACCTTGATCAGTACTTTCAACAAATGACGTCACAGTAGCTGGCACTCGGTGAGCACTCAGATATGCCCATCTGACCTGACATTCTCGAAGAACAATGTCTCTATTTCTACTCCCTGAAGTGATCCCTCTTTTGTGCGGATGCTGGTGTCAAACAAAACAAAGGGGTATCTTTGACACTGTCATTTTACAGATGTACTATATTTTCCATCTAATCTTAGATGTGGAAATAATGAGCTTGAGCTTCATTTCCCTCCTCTATTAGAGCTGAACCATGTAATTTTGCTTGTCAGCTTTGCAAATGAAGGTTATCTTACACTGTTTAGCTTGGTTAAACGTTATCGCCGTGGGTGGATATACACCTCCTGTCATGCTGATGAGAAGCTTGCCTGCCTGTGTTCACCCAGGCCTCCTGCTGAAGGAGAGACTGTGCAAACACCCCGGAAATCAATGGGATGGAGCAGTTAGGGAAGAGGACGGCAGCAGAGCACTCAGCCCACAATGGCTCCACCTCCTGCTTCTTGAGTACTTAACCGTCGCCTTCCCTACTTTCAACTAGAGTGGTTCTTATCATGGTGCTTTGCAGATTTCAGAGCACCTTCACAAATATTATCTTAGGTTATAAGCACAGTAGTCCTGTGAGATAGGTTTTATTATCCTCATCTGATTAAAACGATTGTATTTATTTATTTTTAGAGAGAGGGGAAAGGAGGGAGAGACACATCAATTGGTTGCCTCTCACCCAGCCCTGGTCCCCAAAACCCAAACATGTGCCCTGACCAGGAATCTAACAGGTGAAGTTTTTGATTTGCAGGGGGATGCTCAACCCACAACCCAGTGAGCCACACCAGTTAGGGCTGTCCTCATTTTCTATGCTGGGAAACTGAGTTCTATTACATGGGAATCAAGGTCTCCCAACTGGAAATCCAGTGTGATTGCGCCAGGCCAGCGCTCACCCGGTGTGAAAGACTGGGATGGAAACAGGTATTACATGCTGTGCTCCTTTCTTTCCCAGCCCCAGACCCCTCTAATCTCAGCCCTTATATATCCCTCACTCCTTTTGCTTCCATCACTTGGCTTCTTGCTGTTGCTTAAACATACCAGCTACATTCAGGGCTCAGAACCTGGAGTTCTCCCCAGATAGTGGCACAGCTCATTCTCTCACTTCTCTCCAGTCTCTGCTCAAATATGACCTCATCAGAGAGCGCCCTCCCTGGAAACCCCATATAAGAGCTGTCCTCATCTCTCCCCATCTCCTTTACCACAGTGTACCAAGAATGGAGTGGACGTGCCCAGGCAGAGACCAACGATAAGAAAATGGACTAAAACTCAGTCTGCTTTTTATCATCCCCATGCACCAGGAATTCTAAACAACCTTGGTGATGGAATACCTTCCTGAGAAAAACAAAACCCAGCTTTGGTTAGTCTAAGTTCTAAATAATTTCTGCAATTACTTTTGAGTTATAATAATCTATATGTACACTTTAAGTTAGCACATTTTATTACTTATCCTTTAACAAACATGGTATCTATTTGGAAGTTAACTCGAGGAACTCTAAGCTGTGCAGTTGGCAACTGATGTAGACAGAGCTATCCATGTTTTGTCTGTGAGTTAATTTGTAGTAGTCCAGTCATTCAGACTTGCTTTAGGGGTAGTTGGGATCCCAACCCCCGTGATACAGATATGTTCCTGTGTAAGGATCAACCATGGGCAGCAATAAATAGACAAATCTAGCTACCGTAGTCCCCCTTTATCCATGGGGTTACTTTCCACACTTTCACATTCTCTGGTTTTAGTTACCCATGGTCAACTGTGGTCCAAAAAATTAAATGGAAAATTACAGAAACAAACAATTCATAGCTTTTAAATTGCATGCCATTCTGAATAACATGATAAAGTCTTGTACCCTCCCACTCTGTCCCACTCTAGACGTGACTCATCCCTGCGTCCAGTCTCTCCAGGCTGTAGCATCTCCCTGCCCACTAGTCACTTAGCAGCCTCCTCCATCATCAGATCAACTGTCATGGCATTGCAGTGCTGATGTTTGCCTGACCCTTATTTTACTTAATAACACAACATTTCCATAACTTTTATTACAGTTTATTGTTATAATTGTTCTATTTTATCATTAGTTGTTCACTCTTACTGTGCTTAACTAATAAGTTAAACTTTATCACAGGTATGTATGTATAGGGGAAAAATATATAGTCTTTGTAGGGTGCAGATCAATTCTCAGTCTCTGGCAATATCTGGAGGTCTTGGAACATATACCCAATGGATAAGAGGGGGCTACTGTATATATTTTTATTTTAATTATCTATTTCTTTTTAGAGAGGGGGAGGGAAGGAGAGAGGGAGAGAAACATCAGCATATGGTTGTCTCTTCCGTGCCCCCTACTGGGGACCTGGCCTGCAACCCAGGCATCTGCCCTGACTGGGAATTGAACCAGTGATGCTTCAGTTCCCAGGCCAGCCCTCAATCTGCTGAGCCACACCAGCCACTATACAGTTCAATAGAATACTGTATATTCTACAGTATTCTACAGTATTCTATAGAATACTGTATATTCTATTGAACGTGACTATGTAGAAAAGAGCCATTTTGATGAAGCCACTGACAAATTTGCAGAAGTTAGGCTTAAAAATAGAAGCTATAAGTTTATTCATTCATGTGACAAACCAACCTTTGCTTTTTCTAAAATATGCATTAAAATATTAAAAATTTTAATCTTTTTTCTTTTTATCATTTAGTTATTTATCTTTTATTATTTGTTATTATTTTCTACTGGCATGATTATAAATATGAAGATCAATAAAACAAAAATTTTACTCTCTGCTTTTCTGGACATTATTAGCGTGTGTTTTGTATTAGTTACCTAATGCTGCATAGCAATATTATTACTAACTTAGTGGCCTAAAAGAACACACATTTATTATCTATATTATATTATATATCACATTTATTATAGAGTCTGCAGGTCAGGAATGAGGGCACAGCTGTGCTGGGCTCTCTGCTTCAGGGTCTCACAAGACTGCAGCCAAGGCGTCGGCTGACGTCAGTCTGGGCAAGGATCCATGCTCAGGTGGTTGTTGGCAGGATTCAGGTCCTCATGGGATGTTGGGCAGAGGACCTCTGTCTTGCTGGATGTGGGCCAGAGGCTACCCCCAACTCTTTAATAGTGGGCCTTCCCAAGATGGTCTTTGCCTCATCAAAGCTGTCGAGAGAGAGGGCCTCCAAGCAAGACGGGCAACAATCGTACGCAACAATATTACACCCCATCACCTTGCCTCAGCCCAAGGTGAGAAGCCAGTCACAGGCTCTGGCCACTGCCAAGGGAAGAGGTTGCGCAAAGACATGAACAACAGAAGTGGGGCTCCATGGGGGTCCCTTAGGGTCTGTCTGCTACACATTTTATTTCATGATTATTAAATATAACTTTTCACATAATAATTCTGCCACATAAAGAAGGTATAATTTTAAAAATTTGCTCTAGGTGTCAAATACACCAAGTATATACCAGGGCCCTTGATCCGACTTGATTTTCTTCATAGTACTTACCTGATTTATTGTACATTTTATTATTTTATATAACATTTAATATTATTTATATATTTTATTAGTACACAGCAAATAATATATTCAATATATTTTCATATAATTTTGTTATATTATTTTACAGTTATTATACATTTCATGTTACATATTAATTTATTCATTATGACCTCCCTTTTAAAACCTTCTTTTTCTATTTTTTCTTTTAATCCTCACCCAGAGCCATCCTTACTGATTTTTGAGAGAAGAAAGGGGGGGGGAGAAATATCCATTGGTTGCTCTCACATGTGCACATCCTGACTGGGGTCATAACCTAGGTATGCACCCTGCCCCCCAATCGAACCCGCAGCCTTTCGGTACGCAGGACAATGTTCCAACCAACTGAGCCACCCTGGCCAGGGCAACCCCTTTACAACCTTCTCGAGAGCAGAACCCTTTGTTGTGTTCACTGTACCCAGCACCAGGAGGACCGCCTGGTACATGGGGGACTTAGTAAATATTTAACGGGTCAGTGTGTATACTCTTCAGAAACATTAGTTTATAAAAACAGTAACCTCTCCAGGGGTTTTTTAACCTCATACACATTTCAATTAATTTTTATCCCTGTGGTTTGTTGGAACCTGCTCCAAAATGAAAGGAACCGTGCACGGCTTTGATGGAGAAGGGCGTCCTCCCTATGCCCCACCGCTCTCCAGAAGCAACTACCCTCAAGCCTTTTATTTCTTGCCCCTGGCTTTTACTTCCTCATTTCTAAATAATTTGCTTGTATTTCTAACCTTGTACTTCATCATGTGATGCTAAAATGACTGAATAAAAAGTAAGATTGTGGTCAGTGGCCCAAGATGTTTTGTTTCAGTAAATCCAAATGGCAGTTCCTTGTAACAGGTCTGTCTTCCAGCTGTGCCACTTTCGGAACTTTCTATTTCGTGGCAAGAGTCCCACACCTTTCCAGGAGAGGAGGGAAGATTGACATCCTGAAACCTTCTTTAGGGATAAGAATGGGGTTAAAGAGCAAGCCCAGAAGCAGACTGGGAATGATCATTTAAGTGTGTGCATGAGTCCTTCAGATTCAAGGACAGAAAACGACAAGAAGACCGAGTTTAGAGAAAAAACAGCTCTCCTTGGAAAAGGACACTGCTTTGACGGTAATTCCAGATATGATAGGAAGGAAGGAAGGAAGGAAGGAAGGAAGGAAGGAAGGAAGGAAGGAAGGAAGGGAGGAAGGGAGGGAGGGAGGGAGGGAGGGAGGGAGGGAGGGAGGGAGGGAGGGAGGAAGGAAGGAAGGAGGGAAGGAGGAAGGAAGGAAGGAAGGGAGGGAGGAAGGGAGGAAGGAAGGGAGGAAGGAAGGAGATAGATGTAAACCTCAGGAAACTCTGGTTGGCTACAAAGCACTGGGGATCTGATCATGGCAAAAAGAGAAGGACTTAATTTTATGAGACCTGAGAGACAGAGAGAGGGAGAGGGAGAGATGCTCTGTGATCTTGGACGAATGAAAGAGCATCAGAGGCACATTTTTAAAGGCACTGAGTTTTCTGTTACATGCAACCAACCCTAACTTTAAATTGATATAGATTCAAAAGCATCTGCTACTTTTTGGATTATTTCAAGTCTTCAGATACCAAAGGAGTCATCTACTGACTCCTCTAATCTCAAAGAAATTGAGGAGTCAATTTCTCTAATCTCAAAGAAAATTATCTGAGACCATGCATGTTGCAAAAGTACCAGACAATTTGATTTTTCTATTTTTTCCATTGTCACGAAGATAAAACCTCTTTCGTAGACTTACTGGCTCAGAAATGAATGCTCTCCTGCTGGCCCTTTTTCTTACACAGGCTGTTTGTCATAAACAGCAAGCTGCTGTTTCGTGTGCTGAATAAAAGAAGATGATCATACTGAAAACTTCCGGAAATTCCAGGAATTAGCATTTGAATTAACATGGAAATAAAATCCATGGAATACACATGTATCTGAAGTTTATGCAGTCCCAGGGAACAAGGGAGACAAGTGCAGAATGATCTAATCTGGTTGCGGTCAGGAACATGAGTGTTGGGGAACATTGTGCGGAAAGTTGACATTCAATCCAATTAGGAAGGGCAAAGTAAAAATGATGAAAGCAATTTCCTTTGTTCAGTTAAATTAGTCATGCAAATAACAGGCCACTCTTTGACCTTCCCGGGAAGGGGCAGGATGGGTTCTAATGGTCATTAAATAAATAGCCAGCCTATTCTTGCAATGGGTTCATAAGTAGGGCTTAGGGAAATACCTTTTAGACTAAAAGTCAGCCAAGAAAGAAAATTGGTAAGAATTTTTCTAATGTATTCTTATTGTCTTTACACCAGACTACAGTGGATGTGGGTCTATTAAAACAAAAGGCAGAGGTCACTTTGTACTTCTTGCTAATTTGTGTGACAGGTGCTAAACAGAGTAAGGAAATTTTTTAAAAATAGCTTCTCTGTGCTCTTCTCCGGGGTCCCACAGGAAACAGTCGGGGAGTGTCATTGGTATTTGTAAAGACATACAATTTCTTTATTAGACTGATGGCATCAGTTAAGGACTAGACAGGCAGAGCCCTCCTGACCCTGCCCTAGGCCACAATTCCCAACTGCTGTTGCCTACAGTGATGGACAACTGGCTGCAGTTTTCATCCAACAACTCTGGCTATAGGTGTACGCAAGTTAAAGCAAATTTATTTTCTTGCCCATTAAAGTCCACGTTATCATGATAAATTGGATTATTAACACTGAATTAATAGGACAGATTTTAAGGCTATTTATTAAGGACAAACAAGTGTTCAACAAACATTTATTAAGTACTTATTAAGTTCTGAGGTCCAGTTAAAGGAGGTCTAAAGATATAGCCCGAATGAGGTGTTTTGACCCAGAATCTTGGGTCCTTTGGAATGTCAGTGGGTTATTATTCTGGTGTGTAACTCAAACAAAGCAACAAGTATTTGGAGTCATATTTTAATATTATTATCATTATCATTATTATTGCAAAAATAATATGGATATATATATGATTTTTAAAATTCCAATGAAACAATGGTATAAGTGAAAAGCAAAAGTTGTCCACCACTTTCTTCCCCTACTTCCAGTGTTTTCCACTGAAATATGGGACACTGTTTAAATGACCATAATACTGTACCAGTTCCTCCTACTTAGCGATAGGGTCCCCTTGAATCCAGGATGGTCTTGAGACCTACTTTAATTGATACAATATGGTGGCAGTTGCCATATACGAGTTCCAAATCTAGGCTTCAAGAGGCCTTGCAGCTTCCTACACTGTGCTCTTGGAAGGATGCAGCCTCCAGGTGACCATGCCTGGGAGAGCCCGCTGGAAGACGGGAAGCCGTGGAAAGCAGAGATGGCCCTCCAACAAGCCAGCCCCCGCCACCTGGCCAGAACCACCAGGGTGAGCCCATTCCAAATGGCTGAGCTGCAGAGTCATGAGTTAAAAGTGGTTGCTATTTGAAGCCACTAAGTTTTGGAATCATTTGTTATATAACAAAAGCTAAGTGGTACAAGAAGTGCCCATCTGCCTTGACTGGTGTGGCTCAGTGGATTGACCCTCAAAACCAGAGGGTCACCAGTTCGATTCCCAGTTGGGGCACATGCCTGGATTGTGGGCCGTGTTCCCCAGTGTGGGGAGCATGAAAGGCAATCACATAGTGATGTTTCTCTCTCTCTCTCTTTCTCCCTCCCTCCCCCTCTCTCTAAAAATAAATAAATAAAATCTTTTTGAAAAAAAGAAGTGACCATCTGAACAGTTGCTGGCATCTGCAGGCTATAAGGACACAGGACACATAAAAATCCATGAAATAAAAATGAGATAATGGGAGGAAGTAGAAATGGGGGCCAATAGGACCCTGGGGTGGGTAGTACTCTTAGACCGTCCTAGAGGAAGTACAAGGGAAGCCAGGGAGAGCAGAGACAGAATAAAGGAAGGAGGGGGTTTGATTTCGTGCAAATAGCAAATTCGAGCCTGCATCCTTAAGTACTTCTCAGGCACAGTGCCTACCCCCCCCCGCCATGTGTTTGCTGTCATGTAAGCAGAGTCTTGCTGCCTCACCTTCTCTACCTGATAGTAATTCTGTGTGGGTGGGTCAATGGTTGGGGAACTGGCAGAGAGAACTCTTGCGATGGTACAATAGTGTTTGTAGGAGGACTGGCTTCAGGCCGGAGGGAAAGAGGCGTTGTCACCATCCTGGTGCGGCAAGAGCAGGTCAGAGCCAGGCTCTGCAGAGACTGTGGTAACTGAGGCAGCTGGCCTGGGGTGAGGAAATCCACACTCCCCAGTGCAGAGGGCACCTGAAGAAAGAGCTCTCCCAGCAAAGGGAGGCGGATCCAGGCCAACGTACACTACGTCGGTCACCGCGTCAGACCTGGAAATGGGTTAAGGGGCGAAGAGACTGTTCTGATAGAACTTTATAGGAATACAGCAGGCACTCTTATCCCCGGGAGATGCACTAGATACATTCCAAGACCCCCAGTGGATGCCTAAAGCCATGATAGTACCAAACCCTATAGGTAGTTTTTCCCTATACATACAGAGGATGAAGTTTAATTTCTAAATTAGTCACAGTAAGAGATTGGCAACAATAACTGCGGATAAAAATAGAACAATTATAATAATGTAATAATAAAAGTTATTGGGGATGTGGTGATATTCAGGAAAATAACCGAAGCACTGCTATCCATCTTTCTATACTATGGCCTATTATAAATGTGTCTTACCTGGCGTCAGCTAAGTTGGAATCCGTTTCTTATTTTTGTTGTTGTTGCTGTTACTTTTGATGATTGTTCACCAGAGAAAAGTATAGAAATGTCTTTCTCCCATCATCTTAAAATTAGAAGTCTTTGTCTGTGTTAGATGGGGGCAATCAACACCTATCTCCCCTCCTTCCTCCTGTCCTACTTTCAAATTCTATCAGCTGTATTATCAGTGGGAAAATTGTAAGGTTTAGATTCAAACATACTTGTCTATAGGTTCATTCTGAAAACAGAACACACCACTCACAATACATGAGTATATATATATGTACATTTTTCACTGAAGAATCAAGTAATGCAATGTGGGTCATTAAAAAAAAAAAAGGAAATATAACTACCAGTACACTTGAGCAACCTCAAGGAGAATGGAAAGGTCGACCTTTCTTATGCTCCATGAGCTGCTCAAAATATCATACATTTTAGTGTGACCCATATTCAGACCAACGCTTTCCTACAAGCTTTATGTTTTTCTCAGAGCTCCTCCGGCTGAGTTTGCTTGAGGAATAGAGGGAGCTTCTATTTTACTAAGGGAATGTTTGCTAGAATACGGAAATTAAAATACTAATAACCTTAAAAACTTTGATAATTGCCCCCATTTGCCTGTCTTGTTTCTCGGTGCAGGTAGATGTCTCCGTGGATAGAAATTTGACCTTGTTTCCTCAGCCTGGTGCCCAAATACGTTTTTAACTCTGGGAAATAAAAACTTTCAGATCTCTCAAAACGTCAACAAGAGTGCTATAAGGCAGTCGGCTCCAAGAATGTGTTTTTCTGAGAGCGAGTCTCTTGAATGAGTGTCATAGAAATGGCCCTGAATCATTACCAGTGGCTGCTTGATGTCAGCTCAGTGGGTCCACATCTTTAGAGAAGTTGGTTTAACCAGAAGGTTATTAAGTGACACGTCAACTGTTGTTACGATTAAGGAGGAGAGGGGACAACCAGCCTGCTGTGTACCATGCACCATCCTGGCTTTTATACGTGACTATTATTTAATAGAACCTATATTATTACATGTTATATTATTTTATATGTAATACCTTATGGCATAATATATTTATTTAAGACCAAGAGAGCTGATCTGCCTTTCCTGGGAGCTGCGACTGACTTCTCTGCTTCCTTCCGTTGGTGGTTGTGGCATCTGACCTTTCACCCGACATGAGCCCCATTAAGGAACCCTGGTGCCCCTCCTGTCACCCCACAGCTACCCCCCCGCAGTTGGCATGGATCCCACCTTCCATCTTTGCTCTCAGCTCAGGTTCTGAGACCCTGAAATCCACCTTAATTTGTCTCTATTAGAAATTTCTAGTGCTGCTCTTGGACCTGGTAATAGTTCATGTCAGCGTTCCTCCTGAGTAAGTGAATGTTTCCTAAGGACCACAGGTTCCCTTGACTAGAGTCCCAGAATATCAGAGCCAGGAGAGAACTCGAAGTCATACAGACCAATGGTTCCAGCCCTGGCATTGGACTCACAGGGACCCTGGAGTTCCTGCGAGTCTTAGAGTCCACACGTACTCACAGGATTTTGTTCTTTTTTCACGGGGCCACCAAACTGACACCATTATTATCTGGTATCTTTTTGTAAATTTAAAGAGAGTTTTCATACTCTAAAAATATGAGGACCACTGATTCACATCAGCTCTCTCATTAAAAAAAAAAAAAGAGCCCAGAAAATGGTTTGATTTGTTCAAGGTCACAGAGTAAACTAGGGTCATGTTGGGATCCAGGAGTAACCTTTGCATTCCCAGCCATCAACCCACTCCTCCTCCCAGTACCCCAGCCTCCCATCTCACGATGATCACAATGACACAGCAGCCCCCGCAGACTCCAGTGCACAGAGGGCTAATGGGTTCAGGCTGAATTGCACAAAAGTGACTTCTCTTTTCACAGCAAATACTAAACTTTTTGGAAATGTGTTGCCAGGATAAAATAAACAAATATCCTTTAAGAGGGCATTAGTAATTTTTAAAAATTGCCCCATCTTATTTCCAGAGAATCTTATCTTGCCTACTGCCCCCGCCCTGGGGGAGTGAGGAGTATACATCCCAGAGGTCACAGGTTAAATCCAGGGACAGTTCCACCCTTTCAGACATCCACGGCTTGGCTCCAAAAGTAAGCGCCAGGACCGGATTTGCTCCTCAGGGATTTTGAAATCAGTCAGCTGGAGGAGGAGGTTGGGCAGGGAGGTGATGATGAAATGTTGGGGCTGATGGACATTTTGAGCCACAAACCCTTAGAAAAAAAGAATCAGAATGAGATGGGGGTGGGGTGGGAGAGAGAGAGCAAGTAGGTACCTACACATGAGGGGCCACTAAGGTAGGGAGAGAGAGGGAGACACCGAGAGAGAGACAGAGAAAGAGGAAGACCCAGAGAGAGCACTTTGGATTCCACCTTTCTAGTTTCCAGTTCCTGTGAGAGGAGGTGTGACTTCCCCAGGATTCCAGAAGCTCTCTGGATCTTAAAATGAGTTCTTTATCTTAGGCTGATTTGAGTGGAATCTGCTGTCAGAATCTTCGGCGGGCTTTGGGGGAGTAAATTCAGATCTCATGAATAAACGCCTCAGAGCCTTCGAAGCCTGAGATACAGCGGTTACCCAGGACGGCCCCACCGCCGAGGCGACCTCATCTCATCAGGAACATGGAGGACGAGAGCACTTGAGCTGCGGCCAGCACCAGCCCACACAGTCCAGGGCTGATGCGGGTGTGGGGTGGGCAGGGAAACCGTCTAGTACGAGAGTCCTAGGACGCAGCCCACTCCTCGGTACACGACCCCGCGGAGACCTCATGTTAATCCCGGCTATTTCTCAGTTGTATTCCTGTTCAGAAGAGCCTCTCTAAGTCCTTGAGAATAGGAAAGAAGGTTCCATCTCTGTGATCACTCTGGCATCCTTCATTTCAGTGAAAAAAAAAAAAAAGATTTTTATTTGAGATTTCTGTTCTATAAGGTACTTGGGAAACATCTAGTCCTGAGGGGATTTAGAAAAAAAGTACACTGTGGTGTTGAAACCTCTTTATCTTTTCTTATGCTCAAGGGCAAGAAATAAAAGTAATAAATATTAATAGATTTCTATCGTGGTGACAGGAAAAGGGTATCAGCAAAGTCCCACAGTGGTAATAAAGTAGAAAACAGAAGACAGAGGAAGATTACAGTTGGAGGAAGATGTAAGACGGAGATAGAAAGCCAGAAAAAACGGGAGGTTGTCAATGATGGCCGAGGTCCTTAACGTGCAGAGTTCTTCCCGATTTATCTGCAGCAGCAATGGGAACAGACAAAATCACTGCAAGGGGTAAACAATGGGGTACCGGGGTTGGAAATCTCGGGGGGCACAACATTGTTGTTAAGATTTTTAAAAAAGAATTTGGGAAGGTAAAAATATAAAGTTGTATGAAGTGAATTGTATAAGAAAAAGGGCTGTGAGCAATGTTGAAATAACTTTAAGTCACTGTTTCTATGGCATATATTCTGGGTTGTTAAGAGAGTTGGTTAGTGGGTTTAGAGAAATTCTGATCGTCACATTGAAGAAACACTTTAGATGCAAGATTTCAGAAAGTTGTCAACTTTCTTCAAGACATTAGAGGGGGAAATTTTAGAAAAACGGGCTCATGTGGGCCTCTTCTCTTTTCGGCCCCTCCTGCGGAAGGTCTCCCTGGCGGGCATCGCGCTCCGGGCGGTGAGCGCAGAAGCACCTGGACGGCCGCCGCGGTACTGCCTGGGTCAGGTCGGGCCAGCCTCTGCCGTCCTGGTATCTACTGATGCCTTTTTCATTTAGTTTGAGATCTTCCTTGTCCTTGATAGGAGAAGATTTTTTTAATCCTAGACATTTGGGCTATGTTATGAGACTCTAGATCTTATTTAAACCTTCATATCTTTTTTTTCCTGCGTTCTTTCAATATTACTTCAGCAGGGAGCAAAGGGGACCCCCTCATCGCTGCCAGCTGAGAGTAGAAGTCCAGGTTCCCCGATGGGCCTTTGTTGACACCAGAGGCGTGGGCTCCTCTTACCGCCGGGTGTGGGTGGGAGCGGGCCCCCACTGGGCCCCTGCTGACACCTCCGTGGCTGGGCAGCACAGCGCACCTCACTACCGCTCCTCGGACAGCCTCCACTGACATCCCGGCGGGGATGTGGGGGGACCTCACTGCTGCTGAGCGGCTGTGAAAGTGCCAACTCTCCGTTAGGCCTCCGCTGACACCGCCCCAGTGTGTGTGTGTGTGTGTGTGTGTGTGTGTGTGTGTGTGTGTGTCCAGGCGCGGGGAGCCTTATTATTGCCAGCGTGGGTGGGAGCCCAGGCCCCTGGCCGCTCTCCAACACTACGTGGAGGAGGCCTCGTTATCTGCGAGGGAGGAAAGTCCTGGCTCTAGTTTCAGAGCCTTCTCTGAACGCGCTCTGGCGGAGAGGTTCGGGCTCCTGGTTAAAGCCTCTGGAGAGTGGAAATCTAGGCTCCCCACCAGCCTTACTGGAGTGGGCGTGGAGTCACAGATGTTCTGTAGTGTTTGGCCGAAGTAGAGCGGTTATTATCTAAAATGTTTCTGTCTTGCTGGACTGCTCCTTCAGCAAAAAAGAACAAGTTTTGGGGGTGCTTTTTTGGTTTACACTCACTGGCATTTTCAGGTTGCCAGCTTCCTTAGCTCCATGCCTGGGATATCTAAGGCAAAAAACAAACGCACAAATGTACAAAAAGATCCCAGGGGACTCACGCCCCGTTGTTCCTCGCATTCTGAGACCTCTAGCCTGCCTGCCGTCTCCCCTCCGACTTGCAGAACCTTCCTGTGTTTGTGTTATAAATGCTGCGCAGGGTTCTCAGCTGTACTTAGTGGGAGGACTGGGGAAAGGTACATCCAGTCCACCTTCCCTTACGCAGACGTCTTTACACATCACTTTACCACTGGTAATAGCAGCACCTGCCTCACAGATACCTCCAAGGCTATTGTGAGGATGAAATGAGTCCATCGGACCTTTGGAGCAACACCTGGCACATGCTGTGCCTCATGTAAGTGTTAGAGCTTTTCTCATGAGACAGTATAATGCGATTGTTAAGGGAACAGATTCTAAAGCCAGATTTCTAGGGTTTCAAACCCAGCTCTTACACTTAATAACAGTGTTAATCTTTAGTAAATTACTGAATCTCTCTGTGTCCAAACTTCTCCACTATAAATGGCAATAGTAGTAGTTTCTTTTTCACAAAGTTATCGTGAGAATAGCTAATATGTCTAAAGCACTTAGACGGTTGCCTGGCATAAAGTGAGTTCTATTTAAGGATTCAACATTATCATTTTAAGCTAAAGTACCTTATTTTCTCCTTAAAACACCCATGAAATAAGTAGTAAACATTGTTACCTCCATTTACAAAGAAACAGGCATTCTGAGGCATGTGACCTGCCCAAGGTCACAGAGCCAGTAACTGGCAGAGCCAGTGTCAACCACAGGTTTTCTGATGTCAAGTTCAGGGCTCCAGCCGTCATAGACGCCTTGAGCTGAAGCTTGCTTAGGAGTGCAAGGTGGGGACAAGTATTCATGCTTAGAGAGCATAGCAGGCAGATAAGTACGGAAACCACACCCAAGTCCGCAGGGTGGCGGGAGGATAGGAACAGGGTGCAGAGAGGAGTAGGCGAGCATGTGGCGAGCTAAGTCTATGCCACGCAATTGCTATTGAAGAAACCACCCAGAATATTTCCAATGAGAGACTTCTGCCCCAGAAGGTGTTCTGTCAATGTCGCCTGATCACAGGGCAGTGAAGGGCTTCCTTCATCACAGCCCTTGCACGCCAGGGCAGTTAAGTGCTCTTCAGAAAGAGTCTAGTTCCAAGAAAGCAGAGGCTATTCCTTCTCTAGTTCAGAACGTCCTCAAGTCTGACTTCAAAGCGGGGCTCCACCCTCAAGGGACCACCCCCACTTTTGCCCCTGTCCTGTCTGCTGTTGACATACTTCTGAGCCTGTCCACAGCCAGCTTGCATCTCAAAGCCACCAAGCCTCCCTGGAGACACTGGCCCACACTGAGCTCACCCCTTCCTACACCCTGAGCATTTAATCATTTCTGCCATATGTTTTTTTTTTTTGCGATGTAGCTAAACACCATATAATGTTTGGTCTTATATTTGTCTTGACAGGTCTCACATGTCCAAGTCTTGTGTAACTAACAAGACTGTGGCTCTTGAGGACAGTGGTTGCATTAGATGGGTTTTGATGAGGTATGGCCCCCAGCATCTGACACAGAACATGGCTCTGTGCAGTGAGTCAATTAACACTTGTTATTTCTGACCCAGAAGGTTGCAGCCAAGCAGAGCTTCTCCTGTGTGGGGTATAGAGGGCCCCGGGCAATATTTTTTTCTGCAAGGCCCTGTCTAACTAAACTCTTTGATTAAAATTTGTTTTGCATAATGTGTGGACTCCTTACTATCCAGTCCTGCAAGTGTCCAGGCACCCTCTTTTCTTGTTTAGGTACCAGCATCATCTCTTCATGCTCTTTGTTGTCAAACGTGCCCTTCCTGGATAATTTCATATTTTCCATCCTAAAAAAATGGGTAGCAGTGCTGTTATTCCTCAGAACGTTGCACCTGTTTGGCACTTGTTATTGCTGAAGCCGTACAATCTCATCGGGGCACTGCTGGAATGCTGGTGACCGCACTTGTGGGTGACATCGGACGACCCATCACGTGGCCTGTGGGTCCTGGTCTCCAATGACTCTCTCAAAGGCAATTAAAGCTTCATTAATAATGACCACCAATAAGCCCTGGCTGGTGTAGCTCAGTGGATTGAGCACGGGCCTATGAAGCAAAGGATCGCGGTTTGATTCCCAGTCAGGGCACATGCCTGGGTTGCAGGCCAGTTCCCAGTGGGGGACACACGAGAGGCAACCACACATTGATATTTCTCTCCCTCTCTCCTTCCCTTCCCCTCTCTCTGAAAATAAATGAAAAAATATTTTAAAAATAATAATAATGACCACCAATAAATCTTGCCTAGAGAATGCCAGAAAAGATGAACAATAATCTATTTGGGAGGTCACATCAGGTTTATAGTGTGGAATTGTTTAGCATTAAAGTAGAGCAAAATGTTTTCCATCTCTGTCTTCTCTCAAACTCCTTAGGGGGAAATCATTGCAGTTGCAGAAGGTGCTCTCCTTCCCTGCCTTCCACACGTCACCACCAGCCAGGAGGATAGGCGAGGGGCCTGTGGGAGGAGTGAATAAAGCAGTCACATTTTGCAAGAAATGTTTGTCTCTCACCGGAGGAGAGAACGGGGCCACCCTATCCTTTGGAGGCAAAGGAGGACCCTGCTCAGAAGGGCCCATCAGTGTTCTAAAGCAATAGTCTGGAAAGCCCTTGGAGGAGATGGGCCTGGCCGTCTCCGAGGGCTTCCAACATGGAGAGAGGTGAGGAACCTATGGACGGGGCAGGGGTAACCTCTGGGTGCCAGCAGTGGTGAGTACACAGGGTGAAGGATGCCTGCAGCCTCCCTGCTGCCTTTGGGTGCCGTGAACCAGAGGAGTCGAAGGTTGGAACAGGGGCGGGGAAGAGCTGATGCTGCAGAACCTCAAGCCCAAAGCTGGGTGGGGTCTCTCTGGTACCTCCAAAGCCTAAACATATCAAACCAGTGTCAGCACATCTTGGGAGGCACAATATCTGAAAAAAACAAACAAACAAACAAACAAACAAACAAACACTGCATCCCAATGCCCAGTGGAAAAGATCAGCTCACAAGCCCACCCTCCTGGAAGCAGGCCAGTCCACAGGCAAGAATTATGAGCCCCTGAGTGTGAGTCCCAGAGCTCCATGGGGCAAGTGGTGACCCCACACACAGGGTCAAGGGTCAAAGAGTGTTCTGAGGGATGGAAATTGGGATCAGGTCTCACAGAGATCTGTCCAGGTTTGGGGTGTCTTACTCAAGTGGACTGTTAGGCACACCAGGGGGGATGTAAAACATTTCAAGGAAAGCACCGTGCCCCTGAGTTGAGCTCAGGGCAGCAGCCTGCTTCCCCGGTCCAAGGCTCCAGCAACAGCAGGCTACCAGGTGGGCAGCACTGAGCATCTTCAGGAATGTGTGCTCTGGGCTTATTTTCACACAAAGTGCTGGCGCTGCTTTTCCTTTGCAGGGGTTTCCAACATTGAGCACATCCTCTTAGGTAAATTTTAAATCCTACCTTGTTTAATTTTGAGGGAGAAGCAATTATTATAAACTGATTCCTAGCACAACCTAGCAATGTCGGTTTTAATATCAGTAATTAATGGCAGTGAGGTTTTTTTTTCCCATTACACCTTGCATGTTGAGCCACATACATGAGCAGTTTTGTAAAAACTGAGGTAGAGAAGTGTTGGGGTCCAGCCTCAGCAGGTCTCAGGGTCCCGGAAGGATGGACGGCGCAGGTGACGAATGAAGAGGCAGACACCCAATTGGATGCCAGAGAATAGCCAGCCTCTGTGGGTCTGACCGAACTTGCAGAGTTTGATTAAGCTTTATTCTTATAGACACTGTTACATGGCATCAAAGGAACAGGTGCATGGTGTGATCAGTTAAGCAGAAAAAATCAATACAGAGGTAACTTGGAAACATACAGGAAGTTTTATAGATTCAATTATGTTAAACAAAGGTTATTTTGACCAGGAAAGCCATTAATCAGACAATTGGAAATAGCTGTATGTACAGAGTTTTAAATGTCTTACTGATGAATAGATGTTTATTAAAGTTCTTAGAATTTGGTATGGGTCAAAAGGATACGCTAGACTGAACAGTGGTTATAGGAAATTTATTACCAGGCCTTTGTGGTGTCTAACTTAGCTATCTATCTTCCTGTCTAGAATTTTACTTTATGTACTTTGGACTCTAACTCCTTAGTAATTATTCCTATGTGCTTAGTTTGTGATAGCTAACTAGCTTCCCCTGCTTCTTTACCTGTCTAATCCCATTAATATATATTCCTGTCCAAGGTAGAGGAGGGGCTGTTACTCCATCAACTTTTAGATGTTCAGGGGCAACCCCATCAGGGGCACCTTTGTTCTACAGCCAAGAAATCATTTGTACAACTTCACTGGAATTCTGCGGGTCATGGACCCGAAATACAGGTGTCTAATAATCCCACCACCTAATAATAGCAAAAGCAAACATGCAAGGAGAGATAGACAGGAAGTCCAGCCACAGTTGCCTCTGCTGTGCAGATGCATCTCATCCGTACCAACTGTGTCAAGGGTCGGCTATTGGTCAGCTCCCGACAGGGAATAGCCTAGAGGATGCAGTGAGAGAAATATTTTACATATTATAAAAGTATACATTCATAAAAAGCATTAGAAAAAGCCTGCTAAATTATATCATTAATAACATCCATTAAAATATCTTTGAGTCCTGGCCAGTGTGGCTCAGTTGGTTGGAGTGTCAGCTCATAAACCAAAAGATCACGGGTTCAGTTCCAGGTCAGGGAACATAACCTGGGTTCAGGTTCAGTCCCTGGGTGGGGTGCATGTGAGAGGCAACTGACTGATGATTCTCACATCACTGTTTCTCTCCCTCTCTTTCTCCCTCCCTTCCCCTGCCTCTAAAATCAATAAGCATGTCCTCAAGTGAGGATAAAATAGGTACATAATTGATATGATTCATTATTTTACTATTTAAAAAGTGAATTGCACACCATATAATATACAGATGATATATCAGAGAATTATACACTTGAAACATAATTTTATTAACCTATGTCACCCCAATAAATTCAATTTAAAAATAAATATGAAACGTTGTTAAATCTCTTTGGTGACCATTTATTTCCTCTCTGTCACCGTCACACTCACTGTTCAGATCACCACCACCAGTAACACTACTTAGTTCTGCTCAAAGAAACGTTGTCGAATATGCAAATTTATGGCTACCCTGAAATCAGACAAAGCAATGGATATTTTGATAAAGAACATGGAATTCATTTTTAGCTTAAAATAATCTCTCAAGGCCTTGGTTGACTGGTAAGTAGTTATTCATATTTGCCCTTGTTTTCCTCCTAAACAGACTGCCTTTGGGCTTCTCTCACTCAGAAAAGAGACTTTCTAACTCTGATAGCAGTACAGGCACAGTGTCTAATCCTCTAATCTCACAATATGAATAAATGACTGACATTAATACAATAGAGGTAAGCTGTGATAAACTAATGCTATAGAGGCAGTTCTCTCCTGTTACTGCAGTTAGTTGATTGAACAACTAATGTCTACTTAAAGTTCAGTTTTCTTTTAAACGCAGTCCAGCGTAGTGCGGTGGTCCTCAAAGGTCAGTGGACAATGGAATCTCTAGGAGAGAACTTGTTAAAACACAGAGGACTGGACCCCTCCCTGGAGTTTCTGACCCGACGGGCAGGCAACGAGGAAGGGGATTTGTATCCCTAACCTGTGCCGGTTGGGCTGGAGCTCCTTTTCTAGGGACAACACTCTGAGGATCACCACAGATACTTAAAGTTAGTGACTTGGCTATCAGACTAATCTGTATAGCTTTGAGTAAGTTATATAATGTCTTTCGGCTTCCATTCCCTT
The DNA here is from genome assembly GCF_021234435.1 of Artibeus jamaicensis. Taxonomy (NCBI): domain Eukaryota; kingdom Metazoa; phylum Chordata; class Mammalia; order Chiroptera; family Phyllostomidae; genus Artibeus; species Artibeus jamaicensis. Next base: position 47,074,329 of record NW_026521486.1, read on the forward strand.
ACCTGTGAATTGTGCCTCCGTCATTAGGCTACTAGGGGATTACATGAAATAATGTGCATGTACCACTTAGCATGGCGTCTTGTCTGTTATAGCTCAGTCCATGTTAAGTGCTACTGTAGTAGCATTTGCTATGGTACTACTGTTATTGCTAAATAAAATGATTGATTTCAAAATCATTTAAAAATTCTTGATGGTATCTCTTCTCTCTACCTACCTAAAGGTGAGGTCTAACATCTAACACACTAGGACATTATAATCAGATTGTTAGCTGAGACTCCAAGGAATCATGTATTGGATTTTCTGTATTATCATAGAGGTTCTCCATCATAGCTAAGAAAAATATATAAAGTAAGCATCATTTTTATAAGAAACATAATTCAGAAAAAAGCTCTAGGGAAAATATTTATAATTGATTTAATGTATTAGCTTCACTAAACCTTTTTAAATATGTAATTATCACTACCTCACTATCTAAAAAAATGGTACCTCCATTCAGCATTCAGTGGTTAAGAACACATACACACAGAGCCGTGAACCATCATGAAAAATTGCTTAATTTTGATCAATACTTTAGAAGATTTAGCCTATACTTTGGCAATAGAATATTCTTATAACTTATTCAAGTGAAATTAGCCTGCTCATCTGCACAACTCTGGAGTCCCAGAGATGACAAAACACATAAGTTGGAAATCTACTCATCGCCTGCTAATCAAAGGCTGACCCTGCCCTGCCGTTCATTGTGGGAATCTGGACACCCACACTCTCGCCCTGGGGTCTGTCCATCACCTGCCTCTAGATTCTTTTCTATTTTTATACAAAGCCATTAAGAAATAAAACAGATACATTAACACCGAAGATTTCATCTAAATTAGTTAAAATAAGTGTGGTAACATTCACATTAAAGAAATGTCATGTTCTGCATTGGCTTTGAATGCTCCAATATTCACAGTAGGATAAAAAATTAATAAATGTCACTTGGCTTCTTTGGTTCGAAAGTCTCTTAGGCATACATGTAGAAGAAACATTTATTATCTGGTGCCTTCTGACACTATAGCTCAAGGGCGGGCAAACTACAGCTCTCCCTGCTGGCTCCCATTTTGTAAATAAAGTTTTATTGGAACACAGTCATACATTCGTTTACCTGTTGTTAAAGGCTGCCTTCATACTACAATAGCCGTGCAGAAACCATATGACCTGCAAAGCCTGACATTTTTACCTGTTTGTCCTTTACAGAAAGGTAGGCAACCTCTAAGCCAGACAGTTAGTAGGATAAACTTTGGGGGAAAATGCGGCAAGAAATAAATGTGATCCCTTTTCTTAAGTATCTCCTCCCCAGAGAGATCATTTATCTTTGGTAAAGCGGTTTCCTAGTAGAGTAACAATAAATTAGTCTTACAGTTGGTTTCTCATTAATCTCAGGCTGTAGACGTTCACTAGCCCTTTCAAATACGCAGTGTCACTGCAGTGATGTGTCTACCAGCCACAAGCAACAATTTACTCTGGGCCAGGAGTTGTCCTTGGTTTTGCATTATTCTTGTTTAATTTAAAGAGCCAGACCTAATTTTATTAAGGTTAATGAAGTCCTGGAACTTTAGTAATGGCTAAATCACTTCTCTCTGGGAACCACACGGTTATTTCAGAAAGAGTAGTTCACTTTAGGAACACAGAGGCCTATTTTATTTTATTAGAATGTGGCATTGGCCTGTCCTTAAAATTAGATTCCTTTTTTTTTTTTTAAACATGTCTTTTCAAGTACTCAAGGTGTAATTTCTATGGCTTTTCCAGACAAAAATTCACACGTATTCATTAGGTAAATGTTAAATAAACAAAGAGTATTGGAGGGGGTGGGTTCAAGTCTCAAAGATTCCTTTGAGACAACCTACTGAACCTCAGTTTCCTATCCTTAAAATAGGGGTGATCTTTACAGTGTACGTACATGTGGGAAGGATATTGAAAGTGTGTGTAAAAGGCACAGTCAGAGCCAGGCACACAGCGGGTTTACAGGTGGTAATTCAGTGAATGGTAGTTACGTGGGTGCTAGAGTCTGAATGCTGTGTCCCCTACCCACACCCAACTAAATGCTGAAGTCCCACGTGATGGTGTTGGGAGGTGGGGCCTTCGGGAGGGGCTTAAATCATGAGGGTGGAGCCTTCATGAATGGCATTAACCTTCCTGTGAAAGACACCAGACACTAGCCCCTTTCACTGTGTGCGGAACCGGAGGGGGGGGGGGTAGTCTGCAACCTGGGAGAGGGCCCTCGCTCAGTGTGCTGGCACCTGGTCTTGGACTTCTAGTCTTCAAAACTGTGAGAAATAAATTTCTGTTGTTTATAAACCACTCAATCTGTGATATTTTGTTAGAGTAACTCAAATGGCAGTAGACATAGTCTGTTTTCTTTCCAAATTTTTTGATTTAATTACATTTTCCTTGAGGTAAACTAGATGCTTAGAAGTAGTAATGCTTACTATGGAGAACAATCTGGCAGTTGCTAAAACGTTAAGACTAGAGTTACCACTACATGACCCCACAATCCTTCTCCTGGGCATCTACCTGAAAGACCCAAAAACGTGCATCCGCAAAGATATGTGCGCCCCTGTGTTCACTGCAGCACTACGGCCAGGACAGGGAGGCAACCGCGGTGTCTGTCTATAGAAGATCGGTTAGAGAAGATGCGGTACACGTACACAGTGGAGTGCTGCTCAGTCGTGAGAAAAGACGAAATACCGCCCTTTGGGACGACATGGATGGCCCTTGAGAATATTATGCCAAGAGAAATAAGTCAGGCCGAAAAAGCTAAGACCTATATGAGTTCACTCATACATGGGATATAGATGGAAACTCATGGACACGGACAGCAACGTGACGGCTGCCAGAGGGAAGGGGGTGGGGAGTAGGGGGTGGAGGCCTGGAGGGGTCTGATACATGGTGACAGAAGATGGTTCGACTTTAGGTGGTGGGCACACAGTGCAATATAGAGATCTAGCATCACAGAAATGTACACCTGAAACCTCCATGATCTTATTAGCCAATGTCACCCCATAGATTTAATTTTGAAAAAGGAGTGATGCTTAAATGTATTCGGGTCAACTTTAATAAATTTAGGAAGCTATGCCTTTACTCTAAACGATCGTTTCAAAACACTGTCTCTGGCTGAACTAGAAAGAAGATATGCAAACTAGGGAGCCCCGGAGGCTCACGCAGTGCCCAGGCAGAGCCAGGTGTTAAGGTCACTCCTCCACCCCGCCCCCATCCACCTCAGGGCCCCACCAGTGCTGGCCACTGGTCACACGGCAGGCCAGGGAAGGAGTATTTGGGCAATTCCCTGCAAACCTTCCCTCGCAGCAGGAGAGACCATAGTCATCCTTCGCGAAGATGGTACACACACAGCCGTGTATAATGTGTCCAGCCCTTCGCGGCGAGTCGCACACAGCCAGCCCTGGCCGCCAGCCGAGACGTCTGAACTGCGGTTCCAGCCCCGCAGCTTGCCAGCTGTGTGACCCCGGAACAGGCGCTCGACGGTTCTGAGGCCCAGCCGCCCTTACCTGGGAAAAAAGGTCTCTGTGGTCCTTCTGAATCTGCAAACGCTTCCCCACCTGTGAAATGTCACCTATGCTTGGACTTCAAGGGGACAGGTGACTATATGCTGATGTAAACTATCTGCTCTCTCTGGTTTGGGACAAGTTCTCAGATGTTTATTATTTTTATACTTGATATTTTCTGAATCACTAAGATTTGGCCCTTGCAATTATCCGGTTCCCCGAGATATTAGCAGTCCCCGTGGCTTCTCCCCTCCAAGTGTGAAGACGCCTGATAATCAGCAGTCACCCATTCAAGAATCTTGCTAGAGGTTGGGGTCGGTCTCACGGGTTTGCTCTTTAACAGAAATCAGTTTTATGCCCTCTGTGGAAATCAGGACAGTATTTGCCAGTCCCTCGTTGTCAGGGCCATCACCCAGTTGCTCTTGTGTGCACTGCTCCGGGTGGGAAAGGGCTGGGACCCTGGCAAATGTGCTTTCCAGCCCCCGCCCCCACACCGAGTCCCCTGGTTTCCCACCGACTTCCCGTGACAGGGGGCCATGGGAGGGAACCTGGAAAGAGAAGAAGAGAAGCGATTCTCTTCCCTCCTTGGGCGTCAGTTTGGGCTGAAAGGGCAGCAGCTCCAGCAGCAGCCCCCACAGCGCAGGTAGCGGGACAGTGGCTGCAGCCGCCGCGGTGGCCCCGCCGCTGCGCAGACTCTGCTCCTGACTGGCAGCACCAGTGGTTCAGGGAGAAATTTGTTTCCTGGGAGGACCATCCTCTCAGTAACCTAATTCTGCTGTCTTGCTCCTTCAGCCTTTCCAGAGTCCTTGCAACCAATTTTTATAATAAGCTCCCACTGTTTGATATTCAAATCATTTGTTTTCCTAAATAGATCTCAACTAATACTAGACATAATTTTTCAGAGCGTGAATTCTTAAACTAATTCAAAGCTGCTTCTATGATCTTTATTTTGAAACCCAGAGCTTTAAACGTCTGGATACAACCAGCTGCTTGTTTCACAAAATCAACCCAACAGAGTATGAGGGAAGAAGTGTTCATGTCAAACTCCAGCAAAAAGGATCTAATTTTTTCAATGCATTGAAAGGTGTTAATAATAGTGGCTCATCATTTGTTGTTTGACAATGTCCTGATTATGAAAATATTTTAATGTTACCATACTCACTGTGATGAAATTGAGTCTACAAACAACTTTCTTCAGAGTATTTTTTAATCTCAGGATTATACAAAGCCACCTGATGAAAATAGGCACACTAATTCCTGGGCCATTTGTTTCGAAGTCTGTCTTCCCATCTGTTACCTAAAGTTGAGGTCTACACAACCAAAGTGAAGTAGAGGATTGTGTAATTATCCTGACTCAGAGACAAATAAGAATATCAGAGGAGGGAAGGGACATCTGGACCTGTTTGATTCAACACTTGTTCAGTGTATGATTCCTTTGAAGCATTTAATAACCATGAAGCAAGTATCTATGTTCGAATGCCTTCAGTGGTAGAGACGTCATTACCTTGCCCATTCATTTTTTTGGACAGCCCGGATTTCCAGAAATGTATCCCTTTTATTGGAATGAGTTGGCATGGCTGTAGCTTCCACTCAAGGGGGCTAGTTACTCCATTTAGGTTTGTAAGAGTAAATAGATCCCCTAGTCTAGTTGAAAGCTCTTTAAACCAATGTAGGGATAGCCATGATGTGTCTTTATGGAAATAATCTCAGAAGCAAGCCCAGTGATATGGGGAATTTCTCAGTATCAGGTGAATCCTCTGACTCCAAACCGAAGTCTTACTTCTTCTCTGGGAACGATGAACTTGAAAACAAACCAGGTGTTCCTTTCACACATCTGTACAGGCTGCTTCAGAAGGCACAGCCCTTCCACTAAGCGGCAAACTTTCAGAAACGTCGGCACGCTGGCTCCAAGGACCCTCCCATTTACCCAGAAATGTGAGGGGCCTGCATAACTAAGAAAACTACTTTTCTGAGAACGTGACCCAGAAATATATCTTCCAAATACTTCCTGTGCATCCTTGTTCTATTGTGAATGGCGCTGGCTGAGCAAGATGGAGATGAAAGAAGGAGAAATGGCAAGTACCTTTCAGGACCAAGAGAGGGACTTAATGTTAAATGGCTTTGCAGGTCATACCTCGAAGCTTGGACACCCTGGCAAAGTGGAGCCACTGCAGAATCTGAAGCATGGTTGCAACTGCACTGTCCAAAGATCTCCCCAGAGGCAGGGCACAGCAGGAGCTGGTGGGAGGCAAGATTGGCAGTCAGGCAAGTCATCAGAGGCAGTAATTCAGGACAGAAATACATGAACGAGATTGTGTCAACGGGGCTGCGCAAGGCAGGGATTCAGTCAAAGGGGCAGAACAACAGGATCTAGTGACTGATCAGGTGTGGAGGTTAAAGGAGAGGGACAATAAAGCCTGATTCTCAGTTTTCTGGCCCAGGTAACTGGGAGGATGGTGGAGTTATTTACTAAAGAGAGGAACCTGAGAGGAATAGCAATTGTAGGTGGGGGTGTGGTGGTTAAAGAGTTTGGGCATGTTAAATTTGAGTGTCTCTAGGTCACAGAAGTACAGATGATGACCCACAGGAACCTGGGTGAATAGGTCTGGTACTCAGTGGAGAAGGCTTGAGCTTTACCTCAAGCCTGGAGGCAAGGACTGGTTCTCCAGTTATTCACTCCTAAAGTAATTTGTTCTCCTTTATAACTCATCCCAATTGGGACTAAATACTTCTTTGTTTAATGATCATCTGCTCCTGGACAATGAACTCAACGAGGGTAGGAAGCCTGTCTGTGGTGTTCACCCCGCATCCCCGAAGCCTTGCAGCGGGGACACAGCAGTGCAGGGCCACTCCGCGGCGCCTGTGTGCACATCAGCAGTCACTCTCAGAGTCGCACCAGAAACGCTTCCTCTCTGCTCGTGCGGAGTCTCACTCATCTTAAGAGCAGAAACTCAAAATAAATGCACTATGGGTTTAGTTTAGATTCAATCCAGATGATATCTGAACGTTTCCCTTTGGTTCAGTGATTCTTTTTTTAAAATTAATTTTATTTAGTTATTTTTCAAGTACAGTTTTTTGTCTATTTCTCCCATCCCAGCCTCCCCCGCCCCTTGCTCCCCACCTCCCTCCCATTTCCACCCCCCTTAGTTCTCATCCCTGTGTCCTTCCTATTTGTTCCTCCAATGGTTCAGTAATTCTTTAGAGAAAAAAATATTAGGTCAAAATGACTTACTAGTTGTTTAAAAAAATAAAGAGAAAATATTGGTCTTGGCTGCTGTTCTGTTTAGAAAAAAAAGTTCATGTTTACTTCTGGGTTACAGTGATAAGGCTGTTGTAATTTGCCCTCAGTTTGTACAAAGTTTTATTTCAAATGCCCCATCTTAAGGAGAAAAAATGAACTTCAAGTTATGGATATAATAAAAAAAACTGCCTAAGTAGAAATCTGCAATAACAATCTTTTCAGATACCAAGAACCCAGGTTTCCATTTAACTCTCTTCGACTTTAAGTATCTCTGGGGTTGGTCCTAAAACCCATTCACATCATCTGGATTACGGAAACGCTGTTAACCACGGGTACTCTACCTGCTACACATATCACTTTGGGGTTTTAGTTTTAGCCATTATTTTATGTAGACCGATGTTACTTGCCAGCAGCTTGGTAAACGCTTTTTGTTTTTCTTGTTATTTCATAAAAAGCAGTTAAAGCAATATTCAATGACAGAACTTTCGTGCATAGTGAGTTCACATTAATGGCTAAGAAATGTGCCGATACAAAGGTATCTATCCAACAGTGTAAGTTTTTGCATGTAACTCATATTTTGAAAAGGACTTTCTCAGCATAAGATTGTGAAGCTTATCTGTTTAATAATGCTGTGTGTACACCAAAACCTATTCTCAGAAAAATCTGGAAGTTATACAAATAAATGTTAAGTGTATAGTAGAATTATAGGCATTTTCCATTTTCTCTTGTTTGTTTGACCATATATTCTAAGCTTTCCACAATGAAAACATATTACTTATGTAATAAAAATAAAATTACATTTGTGAGAAAAACAGAAGTTACCTTTGAAAATGTATTTTGTCTTGGGTTTTAAAATGTATCCCAAATTCATCACTAGAATTATATAGTCAACAAAGACCTATATATATGAAGTCTGTCCAGAAGGTATGCAGCCATGTAATATGAAAAACAGACATTTATTGAAGATACAAGATACAAAAAAAAAACATTGTACACAGGACAATGACACCTCATTCCCCTTCAAAGTAGGCACCTTGGGACCTCACACAGTTCTCCCAATCAGCTGCCCCATCATATTTTCCTGAATCTCACTGATGGTCTGAAATCTCCTCACTTTCAAAGGTGATTTTAGTTTTGGGAAAAGCCAGAAGTCACAGGGCACCAAAGCTGGGCTGTAGGGGGGCTGAGTCACCTGGGTGATTTGAAGTTTCACCAAAAAACTTTTTCATGAGATGCTATACACGAGCAGGCACATCGTTGTGACGAAGCTGCCAATCACCACTTGCCTGTAGCTGCAGCTTTCTGGATCATCTGAATAGTTTCTGTGGAGGAATGTTCAAGTTTAATAGAAAATTTGATGCAAATTTGTTGCTCTACTCACTCAGTCATTTTGAGTGTGATGGCCACACAGTACACATGTCTACTCAATGTCATACACAGCCCCCACTGACTAGCACAGTAAAGTCATCATTGTTCATACATGAGCATTCCAGTCCACTCTCCTTGGATGCCAGGTTACATTGATATCGTGCAAACCATTCTTGTTATATTAACAACAGCTCTACTTTTTCTGGACAGACCTCATATATTTTAGCCAAGAAGGTTTGATAATTAAGTTTACTTTCAGGATCTGTGGGGTTTTTATCAGCTATGGAGATTACAACAGTGGGGCTGAATTACATTTAAGGACTGCTGGGTTCTTGTGACCACAGCACCAGACCATCTTTGGTTTCCTGGGAGGAACAGGTGTTTGTTGTCATACACCTCATTCTGCCCAGTGAAGAGCAGGGAGGCTGACCCCACCTACCCCACTTACAGTGGTAGCAGTACACACAGGGGCAGCACAGTGATCTTCTGGCAAGGTACTGGTGATCTATGATGAAAAAAGATTTTTCTTTTCTTTTCTTTTTAAATTATTTTATTGTTTTAAATTATTTTATTGTTGTTCAAGTACAATGGTCTGTATTTATACCCCACCTTTCCTCCCCTACCCCAGCCATCCCCACCTCCCTCCCCTGCTTCCATCCCCCTTGGTTTTGTCCATGTGTCCTTTATAGTTGTTTCTGAAAACCCTTTCCCCCTTACCACCCATTTTCCCCTCCCACCTCCCTCTGGTTACTGTCAGATTGTTATTAACTTCAATGTCTCTGATTATATTTTGCTTGCTTGTTTGTCTTGTTGATTAGGTTCCACTTACAGGTGAGATCATACGGTGTTTGTCCCTTACCACCTGTCTTACTTCACTTAGCATAATGCTCTCCAGTTCCATCCATGCTGTCTCAAAGGGTAGGAGCTCCTTCTTTCTTTCTTTCTGCTGTGTAGAATTCCATTGTGTAAATGTCCCATAGTTTTTTGATCCATTCATTTACTGATGGGCACTTAGGTTGCTCCTAGCACTTGGCTATTATAAATTGTGCTGCTATGAACATTGGGGTGCATGGGCTTTTTTGGATTGTTGTTTTAGGGTTCTTAGGACATAATTGCAGAAGTGGAATTGCTGGGTCAAAAGGCAGTTTCATATTTAGTTTTCTGAGGAAATTCCATACTGTTTTCCACAGTGGCTGCACCAGTCTGCATTCCCACCAACAGTGCACCAGGGTTCACTTTTCTCCACAACCTCTCCCACACTTGTTGTTTGTTGCTTTGTTTATGATGCCCCTTATCACCAGTGTGAAGTGGTATCTCACTGTGGTTTTAATTTGCATCTCTCTGATGGCTAGTGATGCTGAACATCTTTTCATATATCTCTGGGCCCTCCATTATGTCCTCCTTGGAGAAGTGTCTGTTCAAGCCTTTTGTCCATTTTTTAATTGGGTTGTCTTCCTGGAGTGGAGTTGTGTGAGTTCTTTATATATTTTGGAGATCAAACCCTTGTCCAAGGTACCATTGGCAAATATGTTGAAAAAGAATTTTTCATGTTAACCCCTAATCATGACAGGATTAATTTTGAAGAACAAGGAAACATGTTGTTTTGTGCTCTTCTAAGAGATTATCATAAGGAGCCAAGTAGCTGATAAGTTAGAACCTCACCTCTGACTGCCTAGGACAGTTTGCTTGCCAGTGGAAAACACATTCGTTCCAGCATTTTTGTCATTTCCCAGGGTTTGGACAGAACCCACTTTTCCCACCAATGTTAATGCAAAAACTGCCTCAGCTTCCAACTTGTTACATTCACTCATTCACTTTTTAATAAGTTGGCAAATAATTTTTGAGTGTCAACTATGTGCAAGACAGTGTACTAGCTACTGGGAGCACTAGAGCAAAAAAAAAAGTTTGGGTATTTTACCTTCATGAAGCTTACTTGTTGTTTTTTTTAATCTTTACCCAAGGACATTGTTTTCATTGCTTTTAGAGACAGACAGACAGACACACACACACACAACAATATGAGAGAAACCAATCCGTTGCCTCCTGAAAGCACCCCAACCAGGGATCAAACCTGCAACCTTTTGGTTCACAGGATGAGGCTCCAACCAAATGAGCCACAACAGCTAGGGCTGAAGCTTACATTTAATGGAGGTCACAAAGAGTGAACAAATAAATACATAGCATAAGGCCAGGTGTTAAGTGCCATGGAAAAATAATAAAGCAAAGTGTATAGGGAATGACAGAAGCTACTGTGTCATCTAAGGTGCCCAGGGGCAGTCTCTCTTGGAGGTGACATTTGAATGGTGTGAAAAGTGAGCATTGTGAAAACCTAGGAGGTGAGTATTCAGGGCAGAGGGAATAGAACCATAAAGAAAGCACAAGGATGTAGTGTAGGTGCTATGCAGTGAGCCAGGGCAGAAAAGGTGGGAAATGATCTTGAGGTGGTGAAGGGACAGATCAAGGAGGGCCTTGTGTTCCCCGATAAGGATTTTGGGTGTTATAGTGATTAAATGTTGCTGGGGGGACTTGAGTAGAGGAGTGACCTAATCTGTCTAATGTTTGTAAAAGGGCTCATGGAGCTGCGACGCCAAGACTGGCCGTGCTAAGTGGGGAATTCAGGACACAGACAGGAGGCTATGGCTACCTTCCCAGCCAGGGCAATCCATTTGAAGGAAGTCTCTAGCATGAAAGATATAAAATCCTCATACAAAAGTTACCTGGGAGCTCAGAAAAAAACTTTAAAACAAATTATCATTGATAAGAAAAGATATTGGATCTACAAAACAAAACAGAATGGTGTAAAAAAAAGATGGAGAACATTAATAAAATAAAAGGAGCTCTTGGCAATGAAAAATATAATAGCTCAATATAAGGATTGAAGGCTAAATTAAAGACAGGAGAGCAAAAAGTTAAAGAGAAGGAAGTAGGAGAGAAATTTACAGAGTCAGTCTGAGGTCTAATATCTGAATTATAGGAGTTCCAGAAAGAGGAAACAAAAGAAGTGAAGAAATAATCAAAAGAGCAATTCAAGAAAATTTCCCAAAGCTGAACCACATGTCTTTCTAGATTAAATAGGCTGACCAAGAGCCCAGCATAATGGATGAAAATAGACCCATGATAAGGCATCTCATTAAGAAATTTCATATCATGCACAAAGAGATAGAAAAGCAGATTACACACAAAAGATTGAGGGTAAGAATAGCCCTGAACTTTTTAATAAGGCGCTGGAAACTGCATTGAAATTAATGAAACAATGTTTTCCTAATTCAAGAGAAAATTATTTCTGACTTGGAATTCCACACACAGTTAAGTAAAGGCAGGTTAAAGACATTTTCATACAGGCAAATCCTCAAATATTTATTTTCAAATGGTGGCTACTGTAGCAAAATGAAGGGGTACCTCAGGAAAGAGAAAAACACATCAAGGAAACAAGAGGAACAAACTCAAGAAAGAGGTGAAAGGAACCCAGGATAGTGCAACCACCGGAATGTGTTGGTGGGAGATCTTAGGATCCCAACTGACAGTGGACTCAGAGCGTGACCTGAACAGACTGAGCAGGTCGGGTGACTCAGGGAAACATCACTCCCAACAGGCATTGTGTATGCATCCGAATGTATGGAAAGAACATTTCCACTGCTGGGGAAGATGTCAGGGTCAAATTGACGTAAATGCTTACATAACTAAGCAAATATTCTAAGAGTATTAACTAGGAAAGGTAAAAAGATTTGAAATAAAAAAGGGTCATAAGTTATCACATGGCTCAGTTGGGAATGGTGTGTTAAAAAGTAAACTGACTGGGAATACAACTGGTGACCCTTTTGTTTGCAGGCTGGCACTCCATCCACTGAGCCACACTAGCCAGGGCTATTTTAATATGATTGTTGTTTTCCTCAATGTTATTACTAAAGAGGCCATCCTTAAAATTGGCCAGTGTAGGTGGGAATGGGAGCATAAGCCAATTTTCTAGCTTCCCTCATGACTTTGAAAACAGACCAGGCTGTGTAATCTGGCTGTAACCTTGACCTTTTCAGCAGGAAGGAAGGGGAGGTCCTTCCTGGAGATGTTTTGCAGTGATAAGGTATGGGAACTTCCTCAGTTAAGGGTCTTGAGATTTAAGAAATAGAAACCCGTTTAATCAAATTTAAACAAGAAAAGCAGAGGGACGGTGATCATACAGGGGTGTCTCCTGGAACCCACAGAAGTGTAGCCAGTCCTCCAGGGAACTTGAATCAGAGGTCGCCGGAGGGGCTAGGAAGCTCTCAGGGACTGAGAAAGTATTATATTTCTCTGTCCTTTTCTTCCTCACCCTATAAATATGGTTTCTTATCTCCGCTTCTGCACCGGAAGCCTTCTTTTTTTTCTCTCTCTGTAAAGAAAAGATTGGTTTTCTGTACAGAATCTCAGCACACTTGATGGGTGAGAAGTGGCCGCTGCGGCAGTATGCTTAGTTTTTATTACCCCAGAGGAAGAAAACTCAGATTAACAGGAACATCTCCATCCTAGTCTCAAATCTAATTAAATCTAATTAGTCAATTTTAAGATGACTACCTTGTGCTAGTTCAGACAACTCTGATAGGTGACTAAGGTTCTGTTTTCTAACATCTTCCCCCTGAAGGGTAAATAAATGATCTCCTTCAAGGAAATCACAAGCAACACCTTTAGCAAAAGTTTTTGCTTTCTTCCTAGACTCCGCTATTAGTTTTCTCATTGCTACAGCTTCATTGATAAAACAATATTTTAAGACTGGTTTTTATCAGCAGTATATTCCTGTGGTACCCTTTTTTTTTTAAATTGGTCAGGGTAGGGTTTGTTTGTTTGTTTGTTAATACTACAGTAGCAATCCCCCATGAGTCTCAGGGGACTTAATGCAATAAACCTTACATCATAGGCACACGAGGTCTGAAAGGAGCCAGGTGAGTCTCCAGGGCAACTGCCTTCCATGGGGTGACTCACTTATGGAGGTGGTGTCAATCCTTGGCTCTGTCATCTCAACAGAGGAACTCAGCTGACAGGGGTAGAGATCATAGGGAAAACTCACAGGGCTTTTCTAAGTTTTGATCCAGAAGTCAGACACAGCACGTCAGCCTGCCCATTGAGCAGAAGTTGGTCTTACAGATCCACCTAACTACAAGAGAGCTGGGTATTCCAGGGAGTACATGGGTAATTGCTGAGCAGTAAACGTCTCCACCACAGTACATGGAGGCCTTGTTTTGAGAGAGCAAAGCTGTAAGATCAAAATATCCTGAACAGTGGAGTCACTGCAGGGAGGACCCTTGTCCTGAACAGTGTCCAACCTGCACTAGAATCTGCGTGAATGAGAAACAAAATTTTGTTGCATTAATTTACTGAGACTTAGAGATTTACTTATTTATTTTTTGCAGCATAGTTTCTCCTCTCCTGATTAACAGGAACATAAAAGAAGATAGGAGTAAATGAAACAATACAACACAATTTTCCTGAAGCAATTGTAATTTCAGTGAAAAGTAATAGGATTTTTTGGAGAATTTGCCAAAATCATGTAAAGGTCACATAGAATAATGAAGGAGTGAGAATAACTAGTACAACTATAAACAGAATAATGGGGGAGAATTAATTTTACCCAATATTAAAAATAATTTATAGGTAGAGAAATTATAGGACATACAGAAAAACATCACAGAAAAAGTACAGGAAATAATAAAAACACTAACAAAGAATGCATTTTCCAGAAATAGGCCCAAATACATTTGACAATTTTGAATATAAATAAAATAACATTTTAAGTCAAAGGGAGAATATAAATAATTCGGAAAGGTTGTAACAAAAAAAAAAATATATTGGGGGTTTCTAGTCAAGATGCCAGCATAGGTAAACACAACTTGCCTTCTCCCGCAACTGCATCAAAGTTACAACTAAGTATGGAACAATGGTCATTCAGAACAATCAGAAACTGAGTTGAATGGAAGTCTGACAACTATGGAATTGAAGAAACTACAACTATCCAGCTGGGTAGGAGGGGGCAGAGATGTGGAATGGGCTAGTCTCATGTGCACATGAGATGGATAAAAATTTGGGAGAGGTATGTCAGGAGTGAGAAGTCCCAGCCCCATACCAGGCCCCCAGACCAGGGTTCTAGTGCCAGGAAGATAAGTTCTCATAAACTCTGGCTGCAAAAAAACAGTGAAAATTGAGGCTATAGAAGAAAGTTCTACAGCCCCAAGCAGTTCCTCTTAAAGAACCCACACAGAGACTTACTAAGACTCACTCCCTCTGAGCTCCAGAACCAAGGTAGCAGCTTGAAAGGTACCAGTGCTATTCAAGGAGAAACTGAAGTGTCTGGCATCAAGGCAGGAACTGGGTGACAGCTTTCTCCCAGACAGAAAGGAAGGCAGAGGCCATTTTCTCTGTTCCGAACCCTCCCACCATAAAGCCATGGAGCCAGAGGCCAGGTGTCATTTCTGAGATTCCATCAGCCTGACTTACACTGTTTGCCCCACCCTGGAGATCCCCTAAGACTCTGCCCCACCCAACCAACTGGCCCACCCAAGCTGCTTTTCCATATGAATGGGTGGTCCTGGCTTATACTTCACAACTTCCTAAATCCTCTCAAACAATAAACAGCTGGCCTCAGTGAGACCCAGGCCAGACCAGGCCTGGCACTAGCAGCAGCCAGTTTAGATTCACAGCTTGGCTCCACCTGGGAATCTCCAAGCCCAACACAAGTAACAGCCATCTCAGATTGCTTTATAGCTCAGACAGGGTGGCCCCAGGCAAAACACAGGTGGGGGCTGACCTTGCCCAGCACCACCCAGGAAACCCCAGAGCCTGTGCACCCAGTGGGCAGCTACAGATCATGTGGGAGCACCACCACCCTGCCCCTGCACAGCTGATCCTCCACAGAGCTCAGAGGGTAGTGGTCTGTGGTCACAGCCAATCTCTGCAGCTGACTGGACTAGGTAAATGCCTCCCATTGATCTGTCAACAGCAACAAAGACTCAACTACATGAGGAGGGTGTACTCAGCCTACACAAAGGGCACAGCTCAAGTACCCAGCTTGGGTGACAGGGGAGGCTGTCCCACTGGATCCTACAGGACACCTACTATATTAGGCCATGCTACCAAGACAGGGAGTCATAGCAGCTCTACCTAATAGATAGAAACAAACACAGGGAGGCTGCAATAATGAGGGAGAAAAAATGGCTCAAATGAAAGAACAGATCAAAACTCCAGAAAAAAGAACTAAACAAAATGGAGATAAGCAATCCATCAGATTCAAAGTTCAAAACACTGGTTATAAGGATACTCAAGGAACTTAGTGAGGACCTCAACAGCATAAAAAAGATTAATCAGAAACACAGAATACACTAATTGAAATAAAGAACAATCAGTTCTTTATTTCAATAAAGAACAGGCATGTCAAACTCATTTTCACTGGGGCCACACCAGCCTTGTGGTTGCCTTCAAAGGGCCGAAATAATTTTAGGACTATATAAATGTAACTACTCCTTAACTAGTGGCAAGGAGCTTGGTGCTACTGCCAGGTAGAAACAAGGTGCTGGGCCAGATAAAACAAGGTGGAGGGCCGGATTCAGCTCATGGGCCTTGTGATTGCTACCTGTGATTTACAGGAAAACAACAGTAGAATGGATGAAGCCAAGAATAAAATCAATGACTTGGAACACAAGAGAGCAAAAACAACCAATCAGAACAATAAGAAAAAAGCATGAAAAAAAAAAAGAATTGTGTAAGCAGCCTCTGGAATAATTTCAAGTATTCCAACTTTTGCACCATAGGGGTGCCAGAAGGAGAAGAGAAAGAGTAAGAAATTGGAAATCTATTTGAAAAAATAATGAAAGAAAACATCCCTAATTAGGTAAAGGAAATAGACATGCAAGTCCAGGAAGCACAGAGAGTCCCAAATAAGATGGATGTAAAGAAGCCCACTCCAAGATACATTATAGTTAAAAAGCTAAAGTTTAAAGATACAGAGAGAAACTTAAAAGCAGCAAGAGAAAAGTGGTCAGTTTCTTATATGGTCATTCCCATAAGACTGTCAGCTGATTTCTCAAAAGAAACTTTGCAGACTAGAAGGGATTGGCATGAAATATTCAAAGTCACAAAAAGCAGGAATCTACAGCCAAGATTTCTCCACCCAGCGGTGGGTGGAGAAATTATACCAATGCCCTTTGATATTATTTAGAATCAAAGGGAAGATAAAGAGCTTCCCAGACAAGATAAAACAGAAAGAGTTCATCATCATCAAACCATTATTATATGAAATGTTAAAGGACTTACTCAAGAAAAAGAAGATCAAAACTATGAACAACAATATGGCATAAAGTACATATCTATCAACAATTGAATCTAAAAACCAAACTAATCAAACAAGAACAGAAACAGAACCATGGATACAGAGAGTGTTTTGATGGCTGCCAGATGGGAGTGGGGCTTAGGGGAATGGGTGAAGAGGTGAGGGGATTAAGAAGTACAAATTGGTAGTTACAGAACAGCCATGGGGATGTAAAGTACAGTATAGGAAATGGAGTAGCCTAAGACCTTATGTGTGTGACACATGGACATGAACAATGGTGTGGGGATTGCTTTAGGGAGTGGGGGGTGCTCTGTAGAGGGGGACAAATCAGGACAACTGTAATAACACAATCGATAAATTATAATTTAAAAAATTAAATGAAATATCCTAGTGAAAAAAAACATTGGTGGGGTGGGAAATGCAGAAGTACCTCACTTTCTATGTCCAAATAATTTCTAGGTCAATCCATAACTGAAGTGTAAAACATGAAACTTATTGGTAATTTTTTCATAACTTCGAACTAAGGAAGATCAAGAGACTTATAAAACAAAATGGAGAAATTTATTTTTGCAAAAATTAAAACTTTTGCAGGAGTGAAAATACCATATACAATGTCAAGAGATATACCACAGGATAGAAAAGAATATTTGTAATTTATATAATCAGAAGGAGGTTCATTTCTTTAACATACAGAGATCTGAAAATCAGCAGGAAAAAAAATGAACAATTCAATAGAGAAAGAGGCAAAAGGTAAGCAGTTTGCAGCAAAAGCAAATAGATAATAAACATGAAAAAGATTCTTTTAACTTCTTAAATAATCAAAGACTAAGTTAAAAACAAGGCAATATTTGCACTTAGCATATTTGCAAAATTAAAATTTTGCTCCTGCTCAAGGGTATGGGTAACGCGAAGTCTCCCATATTGTTAATGGAATGCAGATTGCTGCGACCTCCTTGGAAAGCACTTTGGCAGAATCTACTAAAATTTAAAAAGCACATTCTCCCTAGCTCAACAAGAACCCTTCTAGGAATTTTCCACACGGAAACACTTGCACAAGGAGGCAAATATATACTGTACAGGGACAGCATGATAACACTATTCGTAAGAGTAAAACGCTATCTGAAATTTATATGCCTATTAAGAGAGGACTAAGTGAACTACAGTGTCTCTATAAAAGGGAATACTACGTGCCTTTTCAGAATCAGTACATGTATCCGTATTGATAAGAAAAATGTCCAAGCTAAATTATTTTATGTGAAAAAAGCAAATAATATTGTAAATGAAAATTTATATGTATATTTATAAACATGTACATAGTATATACATGCAAATTTCTAGAAAACTGTTCAGCTACAATTACATTATACATGATGGTGTAGACAAAGAGGTGGCCTTTGCATGAAAAGATTCTTTTAACTTCTTAAATAATCACAGACTAAGTTAAAAACAACTGTTCGTGTTATACCTGTTTGTACTGTTAGAGTTTACCTTGAACAGGCATGACTTAATGATGAAAAAACACAAATATTTAAACCACTAACCTTTCCAAGCAAATACCAATTTTATATTTGTACCTGTCGATCTAGCTGAAAAGATATTAGCAAACACCAAAAACGTTAGACATTTAGAATAAATATGTTATGAATGAGTAAACCACGTCACCAGTGGTAAAGAACAAGGAGAGTCAGTCTCCTGGAACTGTCAGGTCCTAGTCCCACTTCAAGGAGAATATTCCCTGGTTTCAATAATAGTTTTTACCAGCATTCCAAAAAGAAAATCAGTAATAATAGTAATAGCTCATATTTATTGAGCAGTGGCTACCCTGGATTTGGTGAGCACTTTTATAGGAATTATCTCCCCGAATCCTCACAAACCCCACTCGGGAGGGCCAGCTCTCAGCCTCATTCCACCAGTGAGGGAACTAAGAACCAGAAGGAAAAATTTAAAAATATCACAATAGATTCAGGGCTGTATTTCAAAGCATTTGTAATATCCTTCCTTGGGACTTCCAGACTTACCCTGCGGGTGTCCTCAGGGGAGTGACCTAGCTTTCCCCACCGGCAACAGGAGAAGAGTAACAGAACCTTCCTCCAGGGTTGGCGTGCAGGTTAAATGGGATAACACAGGTGATGTGCTTCACTGTGTGCCTAGCACACAGTGAACTCTCACTGAGTGTTAGCTATTGTGGTTGTTCTTGCAAAGCCTTTTAGGATGTGCTCTCTTCTTACCTGTCCCATCTCACACCTTCCCACGCCCTCTTCCCATCCTGCTTGAACTCAGTCTCCAGTCTTTCTAATGCCTTGCTCTTCCCTCATGGCTTCCCAAGGCTTCTGCATCTCTGTTATTCCCTCTGCTAGAGTGTTTCTACCTACCTTCCATCCCCTCTTCACTTGGCTGACCCTTACACATCCTTAAGACTCAGGATAACTTAGGAATTACTTCTTCCAGAAAGCCTTCCTTGATCTCCACCCTCTGGGTTAGATTCTCCTTCTTGAGCGTCGTCATCATCCTGTGTTTCCCTCTCTCATGGTATTTGTCAAATGGCTCCAATGCAACATTCTAAATGCTTAGGCTGCCACCACCCAAATCTGTGGGTTCTTGAAGTTGGGTTCAGATTTTCTTCATTAGGTTCCTTCAGTACTTAGCAATAAAGATTTGTGAAATGAGTTAAGTGGTCACTGAAAGAAGAGTAGGCTACTTGTCCTGCAACCCCTGTTGACCATCCCCAGAAGGTTAGTCCTTTTGGAAAGAAGAATGGAAGGTCAGGCAAGCAGAGTTACTCATTCATTAAACTGTTATCTTATTAGCCTCTACTACTGTCCTAGGTGCTAAGCCCACCATGGAAAGTAATACAAAGTGTCCTGCTCCCTGGCAGATGTAGTCTAGTACAATCAGGAAAGAGAAAGACAACAAATAAATAAATGAAAAGATAATTTAAATAGCAATAAGTTCTGGAACAAGAGTAGAACAAGGTTAAGGGTAGAAAGTGACCAGGAGCAAGGGGCTAATTTAAACTTTGCAGTCAAGGAAGGCCTCTGTGGAGGTGACATTTAAGTTGAGACCTGAACGACAGGAAGTATCCAGTCATGCAAAAGTCAGGGAGCAGAGCAAGCTGAAAGTCCCTGGATGGGCCCCAGTCTGAACTCTCACAAGCAGGAAGAAGGTCTGGGTGCCTCGAGCCCAATTTCAAGGTCAGAAAGGGGCCATGACCAGATCTAACAAGGTCTCTTAGGTCATGATAAGGTATCTAGATTTTGTTCTGCCCACAAATAGGAAGCCACTGAGGGGTTTTACACAAGAGCATGAGATAATCTGATTTAGTATTTTTAGAAGATGACTCTGGCCTCCGTGCAGAAGGCAAGAAGGGAAGCAGCATCAGGTTAACACCATGGTCCAATGAGATAAAGCAGTTGGAGCTAGAGACAGAAAGCACATGGATTTAGGCTGCCTTGGGAAAGAGGACAGCACTTGCTGATGGAATGATGCAATGGAGTAGCGTGGGACAAGAGGAATCAAGAATGATCCCTAAATTAGACTAGCAGTGGTGTAGACTGTGGAGTCATTCACCAAGGAGGTAACAACTACAGGAGAAACAGGTGTGAGGGCCCGAGGGTGGGGAGAAACCAAAAGCTCAGTTTGGGCCATATTAGGTTGGAGATGCTACTGGACATTCGAGTAGAGAGCACAGCGGCCCGTGGGCTCCACAAGCCTGAAGCTGGATGGGTACATCTGGGTTAGAACTCCGAATCTACCAATCACCTGCAAAGGAGTGGCGTCTCAACAAGAGGAATAGACCAGAAAAGCAGGGGCAGTTGAGTGTAGAAGGATGAAGGTAGATGTTGGAGGAGAAAAGGCAAGAGGCAAGGATAAGAGGAAGGAAAGAAGGAGAAAGGATAAGGCCCCACATCAAGCTCAGGGGTGCTCAAAAGGAGAGAGTGAAAATTAGCAAGTGATTTAGGCAAGAAATCCACCCAGAAAGTCCATCCTGGAGAAGGCGTGCTATAGAGGCTCAGAGAAGAATGTGAGAGGGTGAAGAAAGTGCTGAGGGGTCAAGTCAGGTAAAGGTGGCAAATGGCTGGGTTTGGCCAAAGGGAGGTCATTAATAACTTTGATAGAACCATCTCAGCGGTATGAGGAGGCAAAAAGCTCAACTACGGGGAGCTGAGAAGATGAGGCCTGAGACAGTGGAGACGTGACTCTAAACAACACGTTAAAAATGTTTTCTTGTGGTAAAATGAGGCAGTAGCAGGAGGGGGAGGATCAAGGAAGAGCTTTTTTGCTTTGTCTTTACGTTGAGAGAGGAGCTGGGGAGAGAAGGGCTGGGTGCCCAGCAAGGGCCTGAGAAGGTGAGTGGGGATGGGATCCAGCATGAGTGGAGGGTGAGGTTGGGCTGAGAGAGGAGCTGGCCGTCCGCTGTGGCCACAGGGGCGGCAGAGCACTCATAACACGCAGGCCGGAGGGCAGGGCTGCTCCCCGAACAGGCCGGCAGCTTCTGTTTTCTCGGTGGCATCTGCCTCTGCTAGAGCGTGAGGAGGGGAGGAAGCAGGTGTTGGAGCTCACGGAGGAGAAGCTGCCATCCTTTCTTCTCTTCCTTTCCAGAGAATCTAGTTTTGTCCAGCTGTTCACTCAGTTTATGAAATTCATGGGAATGGGAAACTCAACTCCTGTCCAGTTCAGCCGTGGATGCTGATATTTAAACCATGCCAGTCAGATGGAAGGGAAGGACCTGCTTTCATGGGCGGGGGGTGGGGGGGCTCCTGTTTTTTTTTCTCTCTCACTTGACAAGAAAAAGGAAACCTCATGTCCCATCTTTTGGCCACAGTTGCAAGAGGAAACTGACGTGGTGGCTGCGTGGAGAGATGGCAACCACTGGGACCCTGACGACATCGAGTCCCCGACTCAGCCAGTCTCGAAGCCCATCTTACTTCTAAACTTCCTGTTATTTGAAATAACAAATCTCCTTAAAAAAACCCAGCTTGAGTCAAGGTTTCTGTTACTTGCAGCAAAAGCATTGTCATGGACTCGATTGATTTTCTGCTTTTATTCAGTACAGTACATAATAAATCTTCAAACCTGGATTGGCCGATGTCCGCCCTGCCCTCAGGGAAGCACCCCGTCTCATGACAGAGGGAAGGCCTGTGTCCAGGAAGCAGGACGTGGGGTCCCCGAGGCACGGCTGCTCCCACGGTTTAGTTTAACCGGGGGGCAGATATGTTTGTCCACAAACTGGTCTGGCCAGTTGTACTTGTTCTTACAATAATGTAAACAAATGAAATTGTTTCAAAATGACATGTGAATTGAGGAAAAGAACTGCTGTTGTAGAAAATCCAAACCAAACACTTTCGGTAAATAGTAAAGGGAAAGTAGCTTTTAAAAACAAAACAAAAACAGAATCTTAGAGTTCGGTGTGGGTGAGGCAAATGCGAAATAATTGGTAACTTTAGTTTAATCCAGAAGATCCTGAACTCAGAATGTTTCCCAACTGTCTTTGAGTTCTCTTTCCACTTTAAAGATGTTGGGACTGGAAACCATTAAACTTAAGTCAATTTTTATTCTTTTTTTTTTAAGATTTTATTTACTTTCAGAGACAGAAAGGGAAAGAGAGAGGGAGAGCAATGTCAGTTTGTGAGAGATACATTGATTGGCAGCCTCTTGCACGCCCCCAGCTGGGGACCTGGCCCACACACAACCCACGCACGTGTCCCACTGAGAATCAAAGAGAGACCCTTCCATTCACAGCTCAGCACTCAGTCCACCAAGACACACTAGCCAGGGTAACTTTTATTCTTAAAAGTCCACACAGAACTCCAGTCAGCTGTCACACACTTAAAGAAGCAGCTTTGTTCCTTCAAAATATTGCCAAAAGAAGGTATATTTACATGTTTAACTATAATAAAATACTCAGAGTGATTTCTAATTTTACTGTTTCTTTAACTGAACGGCTGCTCTGATTTACCCAACTAGCTGCCAGTTTGGGGCCTCCAAGTCCACACGTCCACTGTTCCCTTCAGCCCCCTCTCACGTGTAGGATCAGCCTACTTGCCTTTGGACTCCCTCCTAACCTACATCCCCAGTGCCCGTTTGTACAAAATTATAGTAGCAGTAACAAGGCTACCGTTCATCTTCATAAAAGGTCTAGACTCTCTGCACTAAAGTGTCAAGTGCTATCTCTGCATGAAGAGATTATGGGTTTTTTCCTACTATCATCCTTGTGCACAGTACGGGCGTGAACTAGTACGAACTTGGTGAGAAACCTTGTTGTAAATGAAGCAGAGCTGCACCCCACCTTGAGCTCAGTTGTGCACAGGGCCACTCAGGTTCAGAGATATAGTGAAGCTGGGCGAAGGGCACTGGAGGAGAGGCTTGATGACAACTGGTTTGGGGCTGGAGCAAAGTCATTTGCTATTTCTGGGTCTCTCTCTCTTCTCAGAACAGAGCGGCCATGTGACGGGGCCAGATCCTTCCTGGGCTTGGCTGGTGGCACACAGGAAGCAGCAGGGCGACTTCACCCTAGCAGAACGAGGTTCGGCTGTTAGAACTCAAGCATCTCAAAGACTTGTGGGCCATGTGTCATTTCAGTAAAGAATCAGCACTTCTCCCCTCCATTTATAAAGATCACTATAGAAATTTAGGAAAACACAGGCTAACACAAAGGGAAGAAAAAAAAACATTTTGCTTACATAATGTCTTTGATTATAATATCCTACCCCTTGGAAAGGAGTTTCATTCTAGAGGTCACCAGAATAAAACTAAACCCTACTATTCTGAACATGCAGAGGAAGACAGAGGATGGGGTCACCGTACTCCCCTTTCCTTTCCTTTCCTTTCCTTTCCTTTCCTTTCCTTTCCTTTCCTTTCCTTTCCTTTCCTTTCCTTTCCTTTCCTTTCCTTTCCTTTCCTTTCCTTTCCTTTCCTTTCCTTTCCTTTCCTTTCCTTTCCTTTCCTTTCCTTTCCTTTCCTTTCCTTTCCTTTCCTTTCCTTTCCTTTCCTTTCCTTTCCTTTTCTTCTCTTTTCTTCTTTATTTCCCTGCAGTGCAGTGGAGCCCTACAGACTGACTCAGAAGTAGAGTTCAAATAGTTTTAGCTCTGGCATATTGACTTTACTGTCTTAACTTAAAAATTTTTGTTTTGCCCTGGCTGGTGTAGCTCAGTGGATTGAGTGCGGGCCTGCAAACCAGAGGATTG
Source organism: Artibeus jamaicensis (assembly GCF_021234435.1). Taxonomy (NCBI): domain Eukaryota; kingdom Metazoa; phylum Chordata; class Mammalia; order Chiroptera; family Phyllostomidae; genus Artibeus; species Artibeus jamaicensis. The sequence goes on from NW_026521486.1 coordinate 47,097,951, forward strand.
CGGTTCGATTCCCAGTCAGGGCACATGCCTGGGTTGCAGGCCAGTTCCCAGTGGGGGACACATGAGAGGCAACCACACATTGATATTTCTCTCCCTCTCTCCTTCCCTTCCCCTCTAAAGATAAATAAAATAAAATCTTAAAAAAATGTTTTTGTTTTAATTGTGGTAAACTAAAAATAACTAATTTTACTGTAGCATTTTTAAGTGTATGGTCCAGTAATGATTAGTATATTCATGCTGTTGTATAACCAATCTTCATAACTTTTTCACCTTGCAGAACCGAAACTCTGTGCCCATTAAGTGACAACTCACTTCCCCCTCCCACCAGCCCCTGACAAACATCATCTGCTTTACGTTTTATGAATTGGACTACTCTGCATACTTCATGTAAGTGAAATCGCACGGCATTTTCCCTTTGTGACTGATTTATTTTACTCACATTATATCTTCAATGTTCATCCATGCCATAGAATGTGTTAGAATTTTCTTCGTTTTTTATGGCTCAGTAGTATTCCATAGTATCTGTGTGCCTCATTTTGTTTATCTATTCACTGTCACTGGGCACCTGAATTACCTCCACCTTTTGGTTATTGCAAAGAATGCTTCTGTGGATATGAGTGTACAAATATCTTTCAGATACCCTGCTTTCCATGTCTTAACTTCTTGAGTTTCCCTATCTTTTGTAAAATGGGAAAAGAAGGACATGTGTCTTTCACAACCCACAAGGAGAGTTCTAGTAAAACAGCAAGAGGCCTACAGCGGTGGTATTCACCCCACTACAGACAGGAGCGGGGACTGGGTGGGGCAGAGTGGCCCTCGCCGGAAACGCTGAGTAGGGTTGGCAAGGCCTGGGGAGACGACGCAGACAGACTGGCTGCTGTTCCACATGAGCACCCACCCTCACCCAACCCCTCTGAGTCCCCAGCCTGGGAAGTTTTTCCTCCCCCCCCCACAGCTCTAGCTTTCCTCCTTGTCTTCGGTTTGCTTGTCTGGTTTCTCTGCAAAGTTCTTAAACAAGTCCTGCCTACAAAACGCCTCTCTGAGAGTTCAGGCGGGTCTTATATCGCATCGAGAAGTAAAGCCATTCCTGCCTGAGTAACAAAAACCAGACTATCTCCGTCTATACATAAATTACAAAACTTTAGAAAGCAACTCTTTCAGAAGCATAGTGTTCAGGTGGCTAAATCCCATCATCATGGCTTGAAGAGCTAGGTCCCTAAGGTGTCCTGCTTGCTTCCAGGACTCCACCGACTCTTAGGCGACTTGTGTCCGTAATCCCCCCGACTCCCAACTTTCTTAACCCTCTGAGGTCCCTGTTGACTGAGACATCACAATGACAATAATATCTTCACGGTGAAGCACTTGATGCTTTACAAACCATTTTGTGTGTGTTGTCCTATCTGATTTCACAGTCCTGTGAGGTGGGCATCTATTCCGGAGATGCAAAAGTAGGATCTCACAAATGCAGCCAAGATGTTAGAGCCCAAACTGAATCATGCTTTCTGTCTGCTGCTCATGTGACCCTTGCAAGTGGAGAAATGACAGGGGTGACAAGCTCAGAGTCACCAAGCTTCATCCGGGAGTTCAAAGAAATGGAGGGGATTGGAATGGCTCAGTCTTTTTAGTTCTATCTCATGATAAAACAAAGATATAGATATAGAGAAATACTAGTGTATTCCAGTGTGTGCATGAGGGGAGAAAGAAGCGAAGACATTTAAAATAAAAGAAAAAAGGAGCCCTGGCTGTCATGGCTCAGTTGGTTGGGCGTCATCCCACAAACCAAAAAGGTCGCTGGTCTGATATCCGGTCAGGGCACAGGCCTGAGTTGTGGGCTCCATCCCCTCATCCATGTTCCTTTCTCACGCCGATATTCCTCTCCTTTTCTTTCTCCTTCCTTCCTCTCTCTCTAAACTAAAATAAATAAAATTTTAAAAATATTTAAAATATGAGAAAAAAGGAAAAACAAATTATTGCAGACTAGTACTATCAGGTAAATTTTCGAGTTGATCGAATGTGTAGTTGGCCCTACTTGAAAGGGCTCTCTTACAGATTTATAAACTAGACTTTTTCAACATGCTTCACTATTGGCAAAAGAGAAAGCGTTTCCTGTTGTTTGAACTGATGCATTGACCTGTTGGAAAAAACTCATCACCTGAAAGTAGCTTGCTGCATTGCCATTTGGAGGAGTTCACACTGTGAGAAAAATATAATTATGGCAGCTCTGAAGATGTGACCTTTTCAAATCCCTCTGAAATTAAAGGATGTGAAAATGATTTAGCCACATCACTAATATGCCTGCTGCTGTTTGTTTCTGTTCTTCTCCATTAATCACAACCAACTACTCACATGTGAATAAATAGTAACATAATCCAAGTCTTTGTGCTAGTTTGTTAAAGAATATGTGCATAATTCTCTACTATCTCCTTAGATTCCTCTCTCACAGCTTTCATCTGAAGCAGTGACTTATGTTTGCGTTAACACAGAAACATCACTTCCTTCTTTGGTCGCTCCTGTAAAATGACAAGACTCGCACTTTTACAAAAGGTGACGTCTACAAATTCCTGTGACTTCAGATGAAGCACTGCCCAAATTTAAGGAAAATGAAAGTCTGCCAGTTTTCCTGGAGTATGACCGAGAGGTTGCCTTTCTCATCTAGATCTTTAGTTGATTAGAGTCTTTCCCCCATTGTACAGCTTGACTTGTGAGTGGTCCCAGTTCAGAGGAAGTTCAATGTCCCAAGTTAAGTATGTTGCTTTGCTCCAGAAATCCCCAGGGCCTGCAGAGCACTGTGAAATTGGCAGTGGCTGTGCTTCTAATGTCTGAGACCCACATCTGCCTCAAGGCTGCGGAGTCTCATCTGGGTACCCCACAGGGATCCTGCAATGTTTGGAGATATTTGGGGTTGTCACAACTGGGGGAAAGAAGTGCTACAGCACCTAGTGAGTAGAAGCCAGGGGTGCTACTATACACCCTACATAAAGGCTCCCGTGAAGACAGGAGCATCTTAGAAAGACAGCGGAGGTCAAAGAGAAGGAAAAGCCCTTCTTCGGTGCAGCTTCCAGCAACATGAACATCAAGCAGAGAAAACCCCACCAGAGAAACGGTATATGAAACAATAAATTATATTAAATGCCAGCATTCTGAATGAAGGACTCTATAAAACATTTTTTACTGTTTTTTAATTGTGGTAAAAATACACATAATAAAATTTACCATTTTAAGTGTGCACTTCAGTGACATTAAATAAATTCATGCTGTTGTATCACCACCTCCACCATTCATCTTCAGAATTGCTCATCTTTCCAAACGGAAACCTTACCCGGTGAACACTAACTTTCCATACCCCTCCTCCCCGAGCCCCTGGCAACCACTGCTGTACTTTGTCTCTATCACTCTGACTACTCTGGGGACCTCATGCAAGTAGGTCATACAGTATTTGTCCTTTTGTGTCTGGCTTATTTCACTTAGCATAATGTCTTCAAGGTGCATGCATGTTGCAGCATGGATTAGAGTTTCCTTCCTTTTGAAGGCTGAGCATTATTTCATCGTGGGTATAAACCACATTTTGCTTATCCATTCATCCACCAATGGATGTCTGTGTTGTCTCCACATTTTAGCTATTGTCAATAACGTTGCTGTGAACATATCAGGGTATGTTAAAGTGGTGATCAGTGTGAGAAACTCTTTTTTGCAAGAATTCTTGCATGTATTTTACACAGATCTTATAATAAATAAAATATACAGAAAAGTTAAAAGAAGGAAGGAAGGAAGGAAGGAAGGAAGGAAGGAAGGAAGGAAGGAAGGAAGGAAGGAAGGAAGGAAGGAAGGAAGGAAGGAGATAAATACACCTTTGGGCAAGACAAGCTCAAGGCTATTCTCTGTTCTTCAGTCCAAAGATCCCACCTGCAGATTCACCGCGGAGGGCATGAGAGCTCATGGGTACTGGAAACCTGAGGGAGAAAGAAAGATGCAGGTCCAACTGCTTCCCACAGTTGGGGTCTCTGGGAGAGGTGACTGCAGGATTTCTATTAAGATCAGGCCAGGGCTGAGTCAATAACTATTCCTCCGCTGGGGGTCTCTGCTGATGCGTCATTCCCTTGTGGTCCCCCCTCCCCACCTTCACACACCCACACACTGGCAGAGAGTTCTCTCCAGCATGCTCACAGGAGGTCCTGAGGTCAGTCATGATAACACCGGCTCTTCTAACCAGGTCGAGGACCAAAGCCATAGGAGTTTCAAGGAATGTTGGGGTAGAGGAAGCCCTGGCTGGTGTGGCTCAGCCTGTGAGCTAAAAGGTTGCTGGTTCAGTTGCCAGTCAGGGCACATGCCTGGGTTGAGGGCCAGGTCCCCAATTGGGAGCATGTACGAGGTAACCCATAAATTGCTGTTTCTCTCACACACTAATGTTTCTCTCTCTCTCTCTTTCTCCCTCCCTTCCCCTCTCTCTGAAAATAAATAAATAAATGAATCTTAAGAAAAAAAAAAAGAATGTGGGTTTCCCAACATCTAGTGAGGACCCTGTACAATGTTTACCACCTTGTCTGACGTGTGGATAACTGTTCATCCAGGCCCAACTTCAAGAAAAAACCCACTATTTTTCTTTCCATTCCACTCTGTTCTACATTCAGGGGAGCGTGGGTTGCCCATGACCACTGAAGGCATGAATTTGGTCTTTCCTGTGGGAGCTGCCGCTACCTCCTCTCCCCAGGTTTGTTCTCTACGCCCCACCCAGCCCCAGTTCACCTTCTCAGGCTCTGGCTCTCTATCAAGCCAGGTGGATGAATACGCCAGGCCTCTCCTGGCGACCGCACACTTGTGTTTTAGCAGTACTCATCGACAAATAACTAAAATAGGCAGGCCCCTGACCGGCTCAGCATGCAAAGGGGGGTCCAAATGTGGAGTCGGAACTCCTAACCCCACAACGTATGAGGCCCAACTTAGACAAGTTCTTTCTGAACCTCAGTCGCCTCATCTGTTAAATGGGCATATGATGCTCCCTTCGCAGCATTGTCCTGAGATCCAGGGCAGACCGTGCGCACCCCACTTTAGCTTGGTGTGTGGCACATAGGAGGGCATTTCAGAAGCAGCAACGCACCAGATAAATGTATACAAATGTGTAGCTTCATAACATATTTACAACAGTAGGCTCCACAACACCGGTGAAGTGTAAGGCATCACTAATATTTTTCTCAAGTAGAAATCTCAGTCACTGAGGCAGAGCAAATGGGAGACATATTTTAGGGGATGTGACTTTTTCTAGAGCTCATTAAATCAGTCATTCTACACGGCAGTGCTTGGTCCCCATCTGTAAAACCGATCGTATTTCCACCTCTCCTACATCTCTGGGTCTCCGAAGAATCCCGAAGGTTAGAAACACGCCGGTGCATTTTCTGGAAGACGGGTCACAGCATTGCCCCTGTTCTTCAGAACCAACTTGTCAAACAGTGATCTTGCTAGCAGAATCTAGAATTCTTTTTTGAAAAGTGATCTTCTTTCACAGTCCTGTCTCCAGCAAGTGTGAAAACACTAATTGTACAAGAGAAAGAGACATGGTCATCAGGGCGGAGATTGGAAAGAGCGGGAGGACTCAGGTCAGGGCAAAGCACAGAGATTGAAAATGGGGGAGGGGCAGGAGGGGGAGGAAGCGAGCAAATCAACAAGCTGGAGGCCACCGAGCTGCAGACGCCCGGAGGCTGTCAGTCTGCCCATCCTGCCATTTCGTTCACAGCGACGTGCATTTCATTTCGCCTTTTATTTTCCTTGTGGTTCAGTTATAAGAAGAGGACAAATCTAGGCATAAAGAAAGAATTGTCTTTTCCCTTCAGTGCTACATCTGCTAGAGGTTGCACATAAGTGAATTAATTGCCAAAATATCTGAGGAAGAAGGCAGGTGCTTGTTCCTCAGTTTAGTCACCAGGGGTGGCCGGGCCGTCCCAGCAGGGGGTCCTTGGTTGGTAAACAAGTATTCACCAGTAGCAGTGCCTATGCTTAAAAAAGAAGTTCAGTCTGAAATGATTCTTTTTCTACTGCCGAATACCATTGCTCACTCGCCGTAGAAGTGTAGGTGCGACTCCTTGGGTTAAATACACTCACGCACACACGCACATGCAGGCACACACACGTGCAAACACTGGCCCACAATCCCTTGTCCTACTACAGTCAAATTGTTAAGTGTTGGAAAAAACATAGATAAGTGATTTCATCCTCTTTGGTAAAGAGCAAATTTATTCAATAAATATATGTTGTTAAACTACTTGGTTTACACTGTAGTGGAATTGTCTTAAAACACAGAGGGCTTTTTGCTTTCAGAAAACTTCCAGGGATTTTTTCCCAGATAACACATGTATGTGAATAACCATAATAGAAGCATGACGGGCCCTGACCTGTGTGGCTCAGCTCACTGGGTGTTGTCCCGCAGAGCTAAGGTCACTTGTTGGACCCCCAGTCAGGACACAGGCCTGGGTTGGGGGCCCAGTCCCCAGTCGGGGCTCACACAGGAGCCAACCAATCAACATTTCTCTCCCTCTCTTTCACCCTCCCTTCCCCTCTCTCTAAACGTAAAATTTTAATTTTTTTAAAACATGACAGGCCAAAAAGTATTAGTATGTGTGTAAGTACTAACTGCTATATGTACAAAGTCTTTCTTCCTCCCTTTACAGTCAAGAAGAATCTTTCGATTGTGACTTCACCCTGTCCCTCCACAGAGTGAAAACCACCCTCAGTCTAAAATTCCCAAGTTTGTAAATCAAGCTTTGACTGCTCTCCAGAGCTCCAGACCCCTCAAACTTAACTTGTCCAAACAAAAATATTTGATTGGCAGTCTCCCAAAACTTATACCTTCTCCCCCAACTTGGGAAATAGTAGCCACCCAGTTTTCAAGCAAAATCCTAAAGAGTCATCCTTGATTCCTCCCTTTTCTCTTCACCCCTGTAATCACTTCTCCATGGCGTCTGCCAGGTGAACCTCTAAATATAATCAAAACGGCCTCGGAGGAGCAGGGATCGGGTGGGGAATCTATTTCAGGAGGAGCGGAATGTGGAACTTAGTACAGGTTCAAATTCGGGAGTTCCTCCTTGGGGCTGGAGGCCACCGTCTGTCTGCCTGGACCGCAGGCCAACCCCCCTTCTTCTCCACGTCCCTCACCCTCAGGTCCACAACTTCATCTTCACAAATAAATTGCTGAGCCAGAGTCCAGACACAGAAAAGTGCACACTGCATGCCTCCATCGATTCAAAGTCCCCAAACAGGCCAAGCTACTGCCATCCGGTGGTGGTGGGGGGTGGAGAGTGACTGGAAGGAGTTTCGCCTCCAGGGAGCTGGGCATTTTGCTTCTTGATCCAAATGCTGTGAAACAAATGTGTTCGCTTTGTGAAAATTCATCAAGCTGTGCATCTGGGATTTGTGCTAATTTCTGAATGCGTGCTGCACTTCCATAGAAAGTTGACTTAAACAAACATGTTATCCAGATGTTTGGAGAAAACTAAGCAATTATTTCTGGACTGAGGATGTTTGTAAACCATTAGAAATATCTTTATGTTGAAAATATGTGATGTGGTCTTTGGTGCCTGAAGAGATTCCAAATGCATCTTTTTTTAAAAGTAAGTGATTTTTTCCTTCACAAAGGAAAAACCACTCATCTTTTTAACTCAACTGAAAGAAAAAAGCAATTAGTCACTGCCAACCTGGAGACAGTTGCAAGAACATCCAAAATGTGCGGAACGTTACAGGAGTTTGGATGGGGACTTTCCAGGGTAGATTTCATAGTGGGCGTAACAGAAGCCAGGATCCAGCCACACCTGCCAAAATTATCCTGAGACTTCCACTGCATCAGACTTTTCTTCTTTCTTAAAGACCCCAGCAGAGCGACTGCCTCTCACCATGTGCCCTGGCCTCTCACATCGTGTACTGTGTCTGAGGTTTATCCATGTCGTAGGTGTGTCAGGAGTTCATTTGTTTATATTGCATGGGTGTACCACATATTACTTGCCCATTCATTACTTATTCATTGGTGGATATTTGCATCTGTTCCTGGTTCAGAATTATGTTGCTCCATAAACATCCACAGACAAGTCTTTGCATGCACATACGTTTTCATTTCTTTTCAAATTTGGAGGTTTATCTTTTTCAAATCCACTTCCAAGTGGGAAGAGATTTAGTCAATAAAGCTTTGACTTAAATTCTTACAGCTTAAATAACTGAGGAGACGGAGGGGAGGAGAAATACGGGAGATAAAATGGTGGAAGCGGGGGTGGCAGTGAGTTCATCTCTGTGGGATGAAAGGAGGGGAGGCCGAGGCAGTCACAGCCCAGCTCGCAGGTGTTGCATCACGGTTTGGGTGGGAGAAAAATAGAATGGCCTCCGGGGGGCATGCACCAGTAACTCCATTCAATTGTCACATTTGATGAAAAAGTCAGTCAGTTGTTGAGATGTCGTAAAATACGTGAATGATCTGCACGCGTTGATGGCAGATTCGGAGCCCCCTTGGCTCTTCACGCTCTGCTGCAGCCCACAGCCAGTCTTCACGGGCACCGCCTTAGGCTTCCCCAAACGGGTTCAAGGTCTCTCAGGTTTCCTCCATTCCACACCCTCACTTTGGTCCAGGTCATCGTCTTCCTGCCTGAACCACTGATCTCCTTGTTTGCTCACCAAATCTTGTCTGTACCATTCCCCAAACACTTCCAGAATAATCTGTCACTCTCCTGATAAAACTGATCAACACCCAGAGCTTGGATCTCAGCTTCACCTCTCACTGGCCACTCTCTCCTACTCTCCACTGCTTCACTCCACACTCTCTGCTTCAGCACTCCTGAAATATTGTCTCCCAAATATTCTGTCTCCCAAACTTTTTCTTCAGGCTTTTGACACTGCCACTGCTTTGACCTGACACTCTTCCTCCTGGACCCACCCACCTCCTGTTCTTCCTCAGCTGTCGCCTTAGACAACACTTCTTTCTGGAGACCTCCTCCGGCCCACAGCTGGGGCAGGCACCCCTCCTGAGTACACACATGGAGTCATCCTACCTCAGTCTTAACCTTCATCCCATGACATACTGCCTGCTTATGCGTCTGTCTTCCCCTCTAGACCAGGCGTTGCCCAAAGACCCGAGCAATACCTGCTTCACCAGGTCTGCCCACATCCAGTGTGGGGCCCAGCATAGACTGAATCAATTTATTGAATAAATGCCACCAAGTGTCAAAAAGAAAAGACTTGGGGAAGAAAGCATAGAACAAGAATACCAGATTTTGATGTCTTTATTAATTAGATGATATTTATACACACACGCCCAGTGTGAAGAACAGCACAAGTTCAGCACGACGGCTGTTTGGACCAGCTGTGGGATTCTGTGGGCTCTGGTGCTGGTTCCACACATTAGAGCCGAGAGACCTTGTGCAACTTGCTCAGCCTTTCTCCGTCTGTCCAAAGAACTGCTTATGCTGCAGGATTATTGGGTGCTTCTGGTAGGTGAAGGTAGGTTGTGAAGTTTTTAAATCACAAGGTACTGTATAAACATAAGGAATTATTATGCCCCCTAGTCTTCAAAATAGACCTTTGCAATCTCAGAATTACACACACAATAATTTTATTCCTTAGAAAAACTGTGACAATATTTCTTTCCATTAGCATCGTATTTAGACCCTTCAAAGTAATTTCATGTCCATTATCGCATTTGATCCCATAAATGAGGTAGCAAAAGTAGGAATTAGCGTATCTATTTCATAATTAGTGAAACTTGACCCAGCGATAAGGTGATTACCCAAGAGAGGCTACTGCGAGCTCAGGGAAAGAAAATTTTCCTTTTCCTAATTGGGTTCTGCAATGGCCATATCAGACTTCTAAGGGTTTCAACTCGAATGTTCTGTCTCCCAAATCCCCAAACAAAACACACACGGCAATCACCCTCAACCTCACAGAAAATTTCATCCAAGAAAACAGTCGCACCAAGGAGCTTTGGAGAGAAACACACTGCAGGCTCCTACATGCCCCGGTCAGCGGGCACAGCATAGCACCCAGCTCTGTATTAAACTAAACCTCTCATTTCAGGAGTTAAGGGGGGAAAAATCAACCCAAATTCTGCATTGAGTTAGTAAAAATGTCATTTGTTATCCCCTAAAGACAGATGGTAGATATACTACACTGTCAGTGTAATATACTGTCAATGTAGTCATCTTAAGAAAGGTTTTGTTTATTTATTGGCTTTAGAGAGAGGGGAAAGGAAGGAGAAAGAGAGGGAGAGAAACATCAATGTAAGAGAGCAACATAGACGGTTACCCCTGCTGGGGACCAGGCTCACAACCCAGGCATGTGCCCTGACTGAGAATCGAACCTGCAACCTTTAACTTTGTGGGATGAACTGCCCAACAATCATGGCGATTTATTCATTTTTATGTAATTTCCCCCAGTCAAGGTGGATTTAATTTTTTTCTAATTTTATTCATTCCACTTTCGCTTCCTGTCAATTCTTAGATCCAAACCTGCTTCAGTTTCGTGTGGCAAGGTGCAGTCATAAAAACATTTCTCCTGCTTTAATGTTGGAATTCGCCCTTGCACTTTTGAATGGTTCTCTGCGCCCACAGCACCACGTCAGCTCCATCAGCTGGCAAATCCCCCGGGCTCGCAGGAGGCAGGAGCTCAACTCCCGTAACAGCTCTTCATCCTTGTCTGAAATTCCTTCTTTTGTTTTTCTACTCACTGAGCATGCACGGAGCACCTACTGTGTGCTGCCAGGCACTCGGTGAAATAAGACAGTAACTGACTAAACGCTGGTTTACGATGGCAGCACCGGTGTTCCGAGGAAGGTGACCCTGCTGTCCTGAGGGAGGCGGCCGGTGGAGGAGGCAGGAGGACCCAGATCGGTACCAGTCATGGAGGAACGTGAACACAGCGTGCCTCAGACTGGGACCATCCTGCAACCACTGGGCCGGGAGACACCGGGAATAGTCTAGAGACAAACCTGTCTGGTGTTCTTGGCTAGACGCCTGTCCCAGCAACGGGCAGTGGCAGAGGGGGTGCAGTGCCGAGGGTGCTGCTGCTTTGTTTGAGACCACGGATGCGGGTTACAGACCTGTCCCCTTCCTAGTTTTTCAGGCTACCCGTCCTGCCATGGGGAAGGAAGAGAGCACAGGGGTGAGGAATCAGGTTCTGGGGCCTACCTGCTGGGGTTCAAATCCCAGCTCTGCCGCCCACCATTAATGTGCCATGAAGTGAGGTACTTGTCCCTCGTAACTCAGTTCCCTCACCTGCACACGGTGGGAGTCACGTGAGGGATAATTGGGTTAGTTGACAGGAGCAGCACCTAGAACAGTGCCTGGCACAGGGTAAGCACTCGCTGAGTATTTGTTGTCACAGTGACGCCTGGTTTGGGCTTTTCAGGAACCCGCGGGTTCTGTGGTCCAGGTCGCCCTCTCTAGGGTGCCCTGGTGGGCGGTGCGCAGCGGCCCGAGGTGCAGAAGGCGGGACGCAGCCAGAAGTTTTAGCTGGTGCCGACACACAGCAGCGTCTCACAGCTGCCTCCCACGTCCGTGATTGGCTTATAATCACCGTTTCTTCTCACATTAGGAGGGGAAGAAGCATCTACCCAAGTTTCTGATTCATTTACTTATTACTAAGCACAGAATAGTGTAACTGTCTCAGAAAATATTCATAAGTAAGTCATGAGGTCAAGGGTACAGGTGGTTTTAAAACAATTTGCTCATCCTGGCTGCTGTGGCTCAGTGGATTGAGCACAGGCCTGTGAAGCAAAGGGTCCCAGTCGGGGCACGTGCCTGGGTTACAGGCCAGGTCCCTAGTTGGGGGCACATGAGAGGCAACCACACACTGATGTTTCTCCCCCTCTCTTTCTCCTTCTTTTCCCCTCTCTCTAAAAATAAATAAGCAAAAACTTAAAACAATTTACTCTTCAAAATTTTTTAAATTTATTTTTAGTTATAGTGGACATACATTACTAGTTCCGGTTATACAACACAGAGAGTACGCATTTATACACCTTAGGAAGAGATCACCTGGTGAGTCCAGTGCCCATCTGACACTATGCACATTTAGTATATTTCCTGTGCCATTCCCCTGACTGTTTTTCAGATTAAATTTACTGGGGTAACGCTGGTTAATAACATTACATAAGTTTCAAATATGCAATTCTATAATATACCTTGTGTATATTCTATTGTGCACACACCACCCAAAATCTATCTCCTTCCTCAGAATCAGCTGACGAGAGCCAGAAGGAGAATCTGGACCCAGCTTCAAACGTCTGCTCTGCCCACGCTTCGCCGCATTGGAGTGGTGGTGTGGGAACGCGCACACGTGTGTGTATGTTTTCACAGCCAGGACCTGACTTCAGGTGCGCAGTAGTCACACTGCACCTGCGTACAATGTGCAGGCGGCGAGGGCCGTGCAGGGAATCACCGCCTCCAGCTGTGACAATCAAAGGGCCACCAAATAGTATTTCCTGTGTCATCACCCACTCATAAACCACAGATGCTCTTCTCAGGCTTAATTCACTAAATGATCAAATACATCCACTCGTTCATTTGATAAGCCATTTTTAAACGCCTACCGTGTGCCAGACACTATTTTAAACACTTGGGTGTGCAGCAGTGGACAAAACTGGCAAAGTAATCACATTGGGAGATTACATTTTATTGGTGTGAGGGTGGAGGAGACAGGTAATAAACAAGCAAATAATAAACGAGCAAATTAATTTCAGAATATGATGGATGCTATCAAAAAGATAAACTAGGGCAATGGCATAGAGAGAATGATTCTTCACTCAGCAGCTGAAGTGAGCTTTTAAAAATGGCTATCGTATCACATCACATCTGTCCATTCCTCTGTTCTTGGAATACACTCCTAACTCCTCCCCCTGGCCTCCAAGGCCCTGCGTTACCTGGCCCCCCTCCCACTTCATCTCCCGCCGCTCTGCTCCCCTTTAATAATCCCGTCATCCTGGCCCTCCTTCTGTCCTTCAAAGATACAAAGTGTCGTTCCCTCTGCAGGGTTAACACTTGTTCCTCCTTCCTGGAACCTTCTCCTCTCCCTTCTTAGGCCCCTTTCCAGAACCCCAGCTCTTGGAATGGTTCACTCATTCTCATTTTTCTGCTAAAAAAAACCCCACCTTTCTCTACAATCATATTATATATTTTCTGTCTTTCTATGTTACTGGGCTTTTTTTTTCTTCACGATAGCACTTACCATTATCTGAAAGTATCTAATTTATGTACTTATTTGCTGTCCTCCCCTCTTGCTCACGTATGCGGGTTACTAACTCCGTGAGGGCAGGGACTCTGTTTATAGCTGTATTCCCAGAAAGGACTGGAACACTCCTCCACATGTTCATCCCTTCCCTCACTGGTCCAGTGCACATCCATGCACTGACAAGTTACCATGCTAGGCTCTGAGGATACTTAAATAAGGTTGGAACCCATGGCACTTACAGTCTGGTAATAAACAAGCAATTACAGAGTGATGTCACTGAAGGATGAGCAGAGAGCTACTGCAGTAGACTTTTACTTGGTGCCCCTCCCCCAAACCCATGCTTCTCCTAGTCACAGCCTTGTATAGGCCCCTCCCACATAGGCTGTCTCCAGTGAGAGAGTAGCAAGCATGTTACAGGCAGAGGACTGGTAAGCGCTTGCACATGAAGGCCTTTCCAACATATAACACTAGCCCAAGCTAGCCATAAAAAGAAAGCCAAGGATTAAGGTTTTAAATTTTGGTTGATTCTTTTTTCCCCAATGTAATTTCTTTTAAAAAAATGTGTTCTTCATGTGATTATTGATATGGCATAATACTTAGTTATCAGCATGTAAATTTACTCATATGAAGAAGAATAACCAATAGGATGTTGTCAAGAAAGAAAGAAAGGCAAAAGAAGCAGAAATAGGCAAAATGGGAGAGAAAAAAATTGAAGATGGTCTGAGACATTGAATCTTGCTTACGCATTTTCCAAGTAAACTGATTAACTCGTGTCTAGCAAAGAAGCTGGTCTGGACAGTCCTTTTTTAAGTCGGCTGATGAGGGGCTTGTGAAGGAAAGAATTTAACTGCTCCAGGTGCACTCTACGCCTCGAGTGTTCATCAGGGAGCCGCAGGCTGAGCTGTCCCTGGGCAATGCTGCCGGTGTCCTGCCGATGCACGGCGGCTGAGCCAGGTCCGCACCGTCCAATGCCTCACAGTTTTACACGTTGATTTTAATGTATTTGGCCCCTTGATTCTAACCTTTCAATTTACTTTTTTTAGATTTTCTTAGTGTAAAATTAGATCACTTGTACATGATCATATATATATATATATATATATATATATATATATATATAGAGAGAGAGAGAGAGAGAGAGAGAGAGAGAGAGAGAGAGTCACTGGCAAACCACAGCTCACATAAGGTAAAAGCACAAACTGTGAAGCCTTCCGAGTGCATGACCAGTTGGTGCTGGTATATTATGAGGATTCATTCTACTCTGAGTTATTTGATCAGTGTTATTATCGAAGCAGCTCAAATTTGGACCAAGAAATGACAGCATATGGGCCACTTACAGTAAATTTTCACTGTAGAAGTTTTCTCTGAAATCATCGGACTCCACAGGAAGTTTTGTCTTAGAATCTGGGGGGGAACAGTTCTTGCTTAGATATTCAGCAGATGGTTAATTCTTATCACAGGAGCACTCCACAATCACCCAACTCTATGGCATGCTGAGTTCATTTTCTGTAAAAATCAAAGCAAAACAAGCCTATTTGGCTGAAATTGGTTGTAATAATACCTAACAAAATAGAAGGCTTTTTCCTTCAGAGACAAATTTTGTAAGTAAATATTCTACTATCTTCCTGTCTCTGGTGAGTGTACACACACGCACACAGGCACACACACATGCACACCACTATCACTACCACCACCCCTGCAAAACGACCTGCCCTACACTGTATGCCTCGTAGCCCGTAAATGTTCACTCGAGGATCTACCCTGTAGCTCTGAAACTGATCTATTCAGCCTGGGAAACCTGCTGTGATGCCAGACTAAGAGGTGGGGTTGTCCGTGAAAGAGGGTAACGACTGCTTTCTCCACTTGTAGAAAGTTAAAGTTTATTCCACAGTTGACGGTTAAGTCTTTAGGAAAAGCCTTCTTCTTTCTCCAAGCCTCATATTTATGCGACTCACAAGAGTTTGAATCTTTTCCCATTTAGCCAATCTTATGACAAGTTATTTGGAACAACAAACAGGCAAAAACTTGCCTGTGTGGTTCATTCAGCAATGCCGAGAGAGACCCCCAATCTTTCCTGGATCCTGGAGTAACTGTAATTTATACCATCATGTTTGCCAAAAGATGAAAATTTCCTATTTTAAGAACTCTTCATTGATTCTGAAAACAATATTTGGGGGATCCAGTATCAACCATTGTCACATTGTATCAAAGACCTGAAGGAAAGAGACAAGGGGCTTAGTGTCCTGATCAAGGGGGTGGGAGCAGAGGTTAAAGGAAAAGCTGGAGGGGCAGTACCTAGGGGACTTTGGGGACCCAGGGGTTAAACACTTCAGTCCACTGGGTTGCCGCCGTGATGCAGAGGGAAGGAAGGCAAGCACAGAAACAAGGACAGATGATGACAAAAGGCAAACTTTGCCCCACTTTTCGGTGTTTTCGGCTCCTAAAATCTTTACTGTGGCAGCTAGCCCTTCCTGAGCACTTAGGTAGCAGGTGCCTGAAGCTCTTCGTGTTATCTGATCACGTCTTTACAGGTCCTGGTAGCTTCGACATTGGGAGTGAAAGGCAGC
Organism: Artibeus jamaicensis; assembly: GCF_021234435.1. Taxonomy (NCBI): domain Eukaryota; kingdom Metazoa; phylum Chordata; class Mammalia; order Chiroptera; family Phyllostomidae; genus Artibeus; species Artibeus jamaicensis. Next base: position 47,113,709 of record NW_026521486.1, read on the forward strand.
TGGAAAAATGTTCTGCTTCATAGGGTTATAGAACAATGTGAGATAAATAAGTGCTTTGCAAGCTGTGAAGCATCCCAGAGTATGGAAGGTGGTACTTTTGTTTCTAGTGTTTTCCAGCATTCATCCCTTGCAACGCTTTCTAATGTCTGTGAGAGAGTGAGAATTTCTGTTCCCATAATTCTTATTCCCCATTTTGCAGACTGTACTCGGTAAAAGAGACAATAGGCAGATGAAATTGGTTACTATAAATAGAATTGATTGCATGACATTAAAAATAAAGTTGACTACCATCAATGCCCAGGATGAGCTTTTTGTTTAATTTAATTTTAATTTTTTATTTTAGAGAGGGGAAGGGAGGGAGAAAAAGAGGGAGAGAGACATTGATTCAAGAGAGGAACATCAATTGGTTGCCTTCTATACAAATCCTGACCAGGAGGAGCCCTGTGACCTTGCAACCCAGGCATGTGCCCTGACCTGGAATAGAACTGGTGACTTTTCAGCTTGTGGGATGATACACAACCAACTGAGCCACACCAGCTGGGCCCCCAGGATGAGCTGAACACATAAAAGATGGACAATCAATACTTGGTAATTGACTGAACGGCAAGCTGAGTTATCTGTGCGCCTGTAAGAGGGAGGGTCTGCAGACTGGCTCACTCAGCAACGCCAGCTCCAACCCTCTCCCCGGTTACCTTCCTGTATCAAGGTTATTAATTGTAGTGGGGTTTTTTTTTAAGTTCTCTTCCTCTCCCAGCATGTTTATTCTTTTCTTTGAGCCCACACATCCTGCCTTACCCCCAGTCACAGAGCTCCCTCAAATGTGTGGGAGGCCCTCATTCGGCTGTTCCTACTTCAGAGAGATGCAAGGAGAAGCTGCTTTGGAGCTGCTCCATATGTAGGAAAAGGCCCGTGAATTGTTGGAACCTGCTTTAGGCTGTCAGGTGGGAAATCATCCCTCATACGGGAGACTTTAGTGCTAGAACATGTAAGCCTTTTCCCAATATGCAGTTTTTCCCAGCAGAAGCTCCAGTCTCCAGCCCGGGGGATACCTGGCTGCCAGCACTGGCTGTGTAAGTGCTGGGAGTGGGCTGCGGCGTGGGCAAGAAGGCTGCGGGGCCAAGGTCCATTACCGCTGTTTAGACTGGCCGCAAAGGAAAACCAGTGAAGTAGCTATGGAAACCATGAGAGAGCGTTGTCTTTTTTTATAACACACATGAATTAGAACAAATGGTCTGGTGTCCTTTTTCTCTTTCCATTTTTGGTAAAAGTTCTGTGTCCTGGTTTCTACCTTCACTTAGAGTAAATTACAAGGAAGAGAACACCATGTCGCCCTCTTATTGCCACAGTGGCATTTCCTCTTTCTGTCTCTCTATGAACTCATTTCAAAGTCCTTTGATGGAATTACCCACACAGGCCAGCCCCGTTTTCCCTGAGAATGTCTACTGCTGTGCAGCTGATTCAGAGAGGAGTTTCTCCAAGGAGGCTCTTTCAATCCATGGACGTCAGAGGACATCACTTTCAAGATAAGGGGACAAATGACAAGGTCACCTTCTCAAAGGCCTCTTAGCCACATACAGGTATGAGTCCCCAGTACCATATTCGTGTCCATGTACAAATCTGAGATTTTTATGACGTTATCTCTCCTTGGCCTACTTCCTTTTTATGTATTAGCTCTTTGGGCCTTGGGATCAGAAATACACATTTTGTGAGTTCGTGATATTTTCAACCTATCCATTTTAATGGGCATTTTCTGCCTTTTTGTCCTTTTCGTGGACATCATATTCGTTTGTGGACTCTAAGCTTTGAAACCGTGTAATTTTTGTTTAGTTTCAGACAAAGGCAGTTCTACTCTGAGTCTGAGCCTCCCGTCAGCAGCTGTCCTTCTGTGCCCACTTGTTCTATTAAAGTGCCATCGGAAAGGCACACAACTGCTCCAGGGTAAAGAATCCCGTTCCAGCCACAGATGAATCATCCAATGTTGTGTGTCCGGGGGAAAAAATCCCTCCATGCAGCCTATTCATTTTCTTAATTATCCTTTTTTGTGCACTACTGTAAAGAGGAACTGTTATTAATTCACTCTCTCGGAGATACCCCCAATTCATTTCAGAAACTCAGTACCAATTATTGCAGACATCTTTATAACCCCTTCATCTCACACTGTCCTACCTCCCAAATCACAGTGTGTCCTGTTCTGTGTCTCTGTTGAGATTTGTGCCAGGGAGGGAGGAGGCTCAGTCAGTATAAGTGGAGCCCCTAAGAGTCTTGTGAAAGATGTAAGACGGGCACGAGGCAGAGGGGAGAATATCCTCTTGGAATACAGGGACCAGGAGGCTGGCGTCTCACTCATCCAGACAAGAGAAAGAGAAACACAGACCAGAGCTTCTGGGCTCCAGTGTGCCTCTGGATCTCATTCCATTGAGAACAGAGGTGGCACTCCCCAACAGGCATGAATGTTTTAGTTCCAAGTAGATGACCTGTAAGAAGAGGAAATTAGCCTAATTTGAGGAACATTTTGAGACATGTTTTGTGCTTTGGAAAATTTTCAGTGTACTAGGTTGAATATTTAGAGATAAATTTTTTGCAGATTTGTACCACTATGGGTCTGAGAGAGCATTTAATTAATTTAATTGAAATAATTAAATTTTAATTATTTAATTAATATTTTCAGGTAAGGCTGAGGCACATACACAGGACTGAAATTTACAGAATAAATTGAAAGCTGGATTCCTGGGTTTTATTTTTAATTAATTTAGCTATAGAGCACTAGGGAAAGGAGCTCAGCCAAGAGTTCAGACTTGGGAGTCAAATATATGTGGGCTTCATTTAGGCTTAAACATGCACTAGCTAATCAACAATGGGTAGGTTACCTGGACTTTCTAGCTTTCAACTATATAATCTTGAGAACGGAAGTGATAATGATGGCTGTTTCACTGGGCAATTTTATATTTCAGTGCCTGGTACATGGTAAATGCCCAAAGGTCATTGTTATTTTGCACTAGGATATTACTGAAATGTATAAAACTTTATCTTTCCCACAGAGCATAAGCAGTGAAATATCCTTTACAACATTTCAGCAAACTCCCCAGGGCTTATGCATTTTCATGCCCCAGATTCAGACAGAGGACAGCTTTCTTACACTCTTTACAAGATAATGTATTTCAAAATAAAGAACCTGAAAGTTCTAATTGCTAAAGAATGCAGAATACTGGATCTTGCCAAATATTGAACTTGTACTTAACATTACAAATGTTTAAATTTACTTTAAAAATCCTCATTCTATATTCAGTTGTTGACATTTTCAGGTCTCCACCATTGTGGGGGCAAGAAAAACATTAAATACAAATAAAGGACAAGTCTTTATACTGTGCCTACTGGCTTTAGAGTTTTTTAAGGGCAATGCCACAAAGGGTGCCCCTGGGTGTCATGAGAGCTCGCAAGCCAGTTTGGGGACCCGGACAGCATCAGAGATGACATCTCGAGTGGGGAAGGGAGCTGCAGGAGAGGCCACGGCACAGGGTGGGAGGAGAGCATGGCAAAGTACACTAAGTCCCCATGGAGAGTCGTGTCTAGTTCTGCAAGTGGTAATAATGTTAATAATAAAGTGTCATGATCTTATGTCATTTGTCCTGCTTGCTAGCTCTGTCAAAGCATTCTGAACTTTAACAATAAGACAAATGCAATGACAGCCACCCTTCATCCCCAGCCGTTTCCAAAGAAGGTGACAAGTATTCATCATCAGGTATTAAGTATACCTGATTAGGTATCCATAGGTTCCACTCCTTGCAGCATCTAGGAGCTCTGGCATGTTCCAGTTGCTTCAATTCTCTGCCAGGGTTTGGGCATTTTATACCGTGGTGGATTAGAGAACACAGAGCTGTGGTTTTGGAGGTGGACTCACAATTTTAAAACCCAGGGTTGTCATGCCTTAAAACCAAAAGTTCACTGAAGATAAACATCTCCCCCAACCTTGAAAATGTTTTTGCACCCTACACAAGCCCTATCTTAGTGTCCTGCACATACTTGGTGCTCAGGCTAATTGAGTTTAAGCTCCTCTTCCTCTGACTGTACCATCCTCCTGACACTAAAAGAGAACACACAGCTTGCAAAGCGCCTCTCTCTCCGTGAGTATGTCACAACGAAGTGTACACCACATTGTTACAGGGAGCTGTACTGGTTTCTTTCCTCTTCCATCGTTCTCAGTTTCCAATGTGTACTCTTTTGGGGCCTGAGAGAATAAAAACTGGACTCAAGGACAAACCACATGACTCTTAAAGGCAACTTCCTTTACATAGGGATTTGCCAACATTTTCAGTGTATTGCTCAGAAAAACTCTTACATTTTTACCTAAAGAGCTTTGTCCTCTTCAATTCTGTTGTCTGTGGGGATGGAAGTGAGTAGGGATTTTTAGTTAGTTAGTTAGTTAGTTAGTTGGTTTTCCTGGTCTTCCAGGTACCCAGATGGTTCCTGTCCTTTGAGATGCTGACTTATAGTCACATATTAAAGATGAAAATAAGCCCAAAGAAAGATGGGAAGAAACAATGAAGATGAGAGCAGGAATCAATGGAGTTGAAAACAAAAATGCAATAGTCGATGAAACACAAAACTGGTTCTTTGAAAAAAAATCAATGAAATTGACAAACCTTTAGCAAGACTGACAAAGAAAAAAGGGAAAAGACACAAAGCATCAATATCAGGAATAAAATGAATATAGTTACAAATGCTGCAGACATGAAAAGGATAATGAGAGTGCTATGAATAAATCTGCACACATAAATCTGACAACTTAGATTATATGGATCATTTCCTCAAAACACACAAACTACTACAACTCATACAATATAAAATAGATCATTTGAATGGCCCTATGATTCTTCAGGAAACTGAACTAATAATTTTAAAACTTTCCCCCAAAAAGAAAGCTGTAGAACCAGATAGTTTCATTGGATAACTCTACCAAATATTTAAAGATGAATTAACAACTATTTCATACAATCTCTTACAGAAAATGGGAGAGAAGGAAATACTTCTCAATTCACTTTATGAAGATAGCCAAAACCAGACAGAGACAGTGAAAAATAAAGAAAGAAAACTACAGATCCTCATGAGTATAGATGCTTAGTGAGTTGAATTCAACAAGATATAAAAAGAATTATATGCCATACCCAAGTGGGGTTTAGTCCAGGAATTCAACTTTGGTTAAATATTAAATAGTCAACCAGTGTGACTCACCCTATTAATAGACTAGAGAAGAAAAATCACATGATCTTATCAATAGGTGGTGAAAAACATTTTATTTATTTATTTATTTATTTTCATTGTTGTTTAAGTACAGTTTTCTGTCTTTTTCTCCCATCCCAGCCCGTCCACCCACCCCTCCCCCTCCCTCCCATTTCCACCCCCCTAGTTTTTGTGCATGTGTCTTTTATACTTGTTCCTGTTAAAAAAGCATTTTTAAAAATGTAACAGCTATTCATGATGAAATCTTCTACAACACTACTAAAAAGGTAAACTTTCTGGACTTTAAAAAATCTACAAAAAATTTATGGCTAGCATCATATTTTATGATAAATCATGAATGCTATCTTACTGTGATTAGGAATAAGGCAAGAAATGTCCACTTTCACCACTGCTATTCAACACAGTGTTGGAAGTTCTGTTCAATGCAATAAGACAAGAAAAGGATACAAACTGCACACAGATTTGTAAGGAAGAACTAAAACCACCCCTGTCTGTAGATGACATGATAGTCTACATAGACAACCCCAAGGAATTTACAAAATTTAAGACTTCTAGAACTTACAAGTTTAGCAAAGACATAGTATATAAGATCAACATGCAAAAAATCAATTGCATATCTATATATAGTAGTAATGAACATCTAGAAGCTGAAATTTAATAATTTATGATTGCTCAAAAAAATTAAATGCTTATGTGTAAACCAACAATGCATGTACTGTACTTGTGTGCCAAAAACTATACAACATTAATGAGAAAAATCAAAGAAGATCAAAATAAATAAGAAGATGTTCTATGTTTCTGGATTGGAAGATTGACATAGTTAAGATGTCAATTCTTTCAAATTGTTGTACAGTTATACTATCTCCATCAAAATCTCAGCAAGAACCCTGGCTGGTATGGCTCAGTTGACTGAGCATGGACCTGTAAAACAAAAGATTGCCAGTCGATTCCCAGTCAGGGCACGTGCCTGGGTTGAGGGCTAAATCCCCAGATGGGGGCATGCAAGAGGCAACCCATCAATGTATCTCTTGCATATCTCTCTAAAAATAAATGAATAAAACTTTAAAAAAAAATCTCAGCAAGATTTTTTTTGTGGATATAGCAAAATTATTTTAAAGTTCACATGGAAGGGCAGAGGAACTAGAATAGCTAAAACAATTCTTCAGAAGAATAAAGTGAGGAGAATTTGTCTACCTGGTTTTACGACTTGTTGTATAACTGTAAGATAATATAGGAGAAAAATTTTGGAACTCAGGACTCAGCAAAAATTTCTTTGACATGACACCATTAAAAATATGAATGAATTGGACTTAATCAAAAGGTAAAACTTTTTCTCTGCAAAAACCCTAATGAAAAGGTGAGCAGGACAAGAGAAAAAAATTGCAAACCACATACCTAACAAAAGACTCATATCTAGAATAGATGAAATACTCTTAAAGCTCAACATTAAAAAAACAAATGATCCAGTTGGAAAATGATCAAAAGACACGAAGAGTCAGTTCACTGAAGAGAATATAGAGATGGCAAACAAGCACATGAAAATACGCTCCACATGGCTAGTCATTAGAAAAATGCAAATTAAGACCATGATGAAATATCAGAACGGCTACTATCAAATGTAGTGACACTACCAAATGCTGATGAGGATGAAGAGAAAACCAACCTCTCATGCATTGCTGGTGGGATTATAAAATGGTACAGCTACTCTGGAAAAAACTAAACATGCAACTACCATATAACTCAGCAATTGGACTCCTGGTTCAAACTTGAAGTTCATTCAAAAACCTGTGCATTCTTGTTCACAGCCGCTTTATTTGTCATGGCTAAAAACTGGAAACAACCTAAATGTCTTTCTACAGATTAATGCTTAAATAAACTATGGTACCTTGATAATGTGAGATATTATTCAGCAATAGAAAGGGTGGTTTTTTAAAGCCTATCTGATTGTCTCATCTTACCCTAAAACATTTCACTGTTTTCCATTATCCCTAAGGTAAGGACATGTAGCTGTAACATGGCTCACAAGGCCCAGCAAAATGTAGCCCACTGGTCTCTTTGGCTCACTAAGTTCCAACCAATCTCAACGTTCTCCAGTTCCTTGCATATGTTTACTTTCTCCTGCCTCTGAGCTGTTGCCTAAAACATTTCTCCCGCCTAAATTCTCTCTCTACTCCCAGCTCCCATTCCCATGTGCTACTAGCTCTGACTTATCCCTTGGGGTTTCAACTTAATGTAACTTCTTAGTGAGTCTTTCTTGCACGCCCTACCCCTACCACTAGTCAATGAGGATCGGTTACGCCTGCCCATAATGCCCAGATCCTTTCCTTCTCACCAATTTGCTATTTAATTATTTTTAATTATTAATTTATAGTTTATCACTATCACTAGACATACTGAATTTTAATGATCCCTCAAATTCTATCACCTACATTGTTATATTAGTTAGAATAAGATTCAGCTACAACTGAGACATGAAAAATAGTAGCTCAAACAAGGTAGAAGTTTCTTTCTCTTATACAAAAGCCCAGGACAGACATGGCAGTGCATTTGGTATTAGGGTCCCAGACCCCCATCAGTCCTTTTACTCCACTATCTCTCCATTCTTGTACTCTAAGATGGTAACTAGAGCTCCAGCCATTATGTCTGTGTTCTGTGCAGCTAGATAAAAGAAGGGAGACCAAGCAGTATGTCTCTGTTCCTCCCTCCTTCCAATTATTGAAAGTCTCAAACAACTATGTCAGCTAACAGGCCATTGGCCAGAAACTCTCTCTGCAAAGACTGCTGGGGAATATAGTCTTTTGGTTGAGCAGCAATGTGTCCACCTAAACATTGGAATTCTGTCATTTGAGAGTAGTGACAGAGTCAGGTCTTGTGGGGCCTGAAGCTACACAAAGTCTTCATCCATTAGGGCCACTATAACAGAAGTACCACAGACTGGGTAGCATATCAACAACAGAAATTTATTTCTCACAGTTCTGAAGTCTGGGGAATCTAAAATCAAGGTGCCAGCAAATCTGGTATCTATTGAGTGCTTGCTTTCTCTTTTTGCTATAACCTCATCTAGTGGGAGGGACAAGAGGTCTCTCTTGGGCACTAACGACATTCATGAGATCTCTGCCCCTAAAGGCTAATACCTTCCTAATACCATCTTCCTAATACTATCTGACCTTGAGGTTAGGATTTCAAGATGATTTTTTTTTTAATTTAGCAAGAGGGGAGAAAGAGAGAAATATCAATGTGAGAGAGAAACATTGATCAGTTGCCTCTCACATGTGCCCTGACCAAAGACCTGGCCTGCAGCCCAGGGACGTGCCCTGACCGGGAATTGAACTGGCGACCTATGGCTTTGCAGGATGATGCCCAACCACTGAGCCACACAGGTCAGGGCTCAACATGTGAATTTGGGGGAGGAAACAAATATTTAGTTCAAAGCATACAATTTGGGAGGATAAGAAGATATTTCAGTCTTTCTGCTAATAATCTTCACAAAAACATATAACCCAGTGAACACATACAGGGCCCTTCCCAGAGCCTTGGAAAGGTCGGTGTGAGTGAGGGGCCTGTGACTCTGGCTCCTTTGCCTCCTGGCAAATCTACTTTCTCAAAGTCATACCATTCAAAAAAGAAAACAAGTTTCCTCTTCATCTTTCCTTTTCTTTTCCTTTATTAAATCAGAAAATCCAAACTTGAGTCATTTATTCTTAGCAAGTAACAAGCTCTTTGAGGCTCAGTTTCCCACCTAAAAATTAGGGACAAATATTATTTGAAAAACGAGGGACTAGATTCACGTGATGCCCAAATGAAATTGTGCAAATGAACTTGCTTTATATGCTGTACAGCACTATATAAATATAAGGAACTCAGATCAATACCCATGAAAATTCTTAGGCAGGTGTGGAGAAGTGGGGAAAAAAGGGTCATCTTGGAAACTACCAAAACATTTGCCACCAAAGTTATGGAGAAGAGGGAAGGCTTTTGAGTACCTACTATGTATCATTATTGACTCTAGATACTTTTACCCTTGAGTGGCACTCATTACGTATATTTAATGGATCACATTTAATCATGAGAACAGGTCCTTGAAGCTTGAAGTGAAAAATTGTCTGGCTCTGTAGAAAGGTCAGTAGAAATGGATCACTCTGAGCCTCCCCTGTGAGGGCCGATATATTGCCTCCCTTCTTTCAGAGTCTCTGAAACGGCATAACTTCTGCCAGCTTCACATCAAAATATAGATGAACCTCCAGGTCTTCAGCACATTTACGCCGGCTTGTGCGCAGTCCCCGCTCACCCAGGCAAAGCATTGCTGCAAAAGGGCCAGACTATTGTCTGGTCTCTTGCAATGTCACTTGAAATAATAAATCAGTTTATCATACTTATTGATGTGTTACTTTTTACAAGGTGCTAGATGTACCACACGCTGGGAAATAAGGAGAGAGCTACCACACAGCTGAATGAGGTAAGGAGGACAAAGAAGACGAGAGTGCAGACCTTGCTCTAAAGACATTTACAGTCTACTTAAAGTAGTGTATACTTAATCTACTTACTTATGTCAAACGTTAAGTAATCATGCCAAAAATAATAGCTTCATGAGTGCCTAATTGACTAATGAGAAATTAGACCAAAGGTGCCATTAGAGTGCAGAGAATGGCAAAAACTGGGGTGCTCTGTAAAATTTTTATGAAAGAGCCCTGGCTGGTGTAGCACAGAAGTTTGAGTACCGATCTGTGAACCAAAGGGTAGCCTGTTTGATTCCCAGTCAGGGCACGTGCCTGGGTTGAGGGCCAGATCCCCAGATGGGGGCGTGCAAGAAGCAACCCGTCGATATATCTCTCACACATCAATATTTCACTCCCTATCTCCTTCCCTTCCCTTCTCTCTAAAAATAAATAAATTAATTAATTTAAAAAATACAACAATTTTTATGGAAGAGAAGATCATTGAACTTAGCCTTAAAACATTGTGCACACATCATGAGAGGAGAAAAGAAGGAAAGACGAGGCAGAGAAGGTGGCAGTGGGAGAGGCGTGCTCAGGAACGTGAAGGTATGAATGAGAGTTTGGAGTGGACTGAAATGGATAGGGAGAAGGATGGAAGATTAAAAACTGGGGTTAAGATCTAAAAAGAGGTCAGAGTCTACCAGTGAAAATATTTGAATCTCAGAGTAAAATAGATTTTTATTTTCTGTATGAGACTGAACAAAATGTTTTTGGTTGATTTTGATTGTTGGTTTTGTAAACATTTATTATTACCGTGTTTTATTATCGAAACGTAAGATCTTGGTCTTTTCTTGTTTCATTTGTCCAAGGTCAGAAGAGAAATACGGAATGTCACTGACGGCAAGCTTTTCGTGACCAAACCCAGCGTTCAGAACGGCATTACTCCAGTTAGGTTTGGGCAGCCGGTGCTGGTTCAAAGCTCTGATTTTCTTGATCACCTGAACATTAACATATGTCCTAATTTACTGGCAGAATTTACTGTTTAGATTCAATGCTTAACCTTTCCTAGCGCAATTCTTTGCTGTAAATGCCTTTAAAGGGAAGAAATGCCATAAAGGAGTTGGTCTTTAGGGCTGTACCCAACTGAGATTTTGTGTAACATTCATCATTCTACTCCTTGGTGATAGTGCAAAGGCCTCAGCCCCTGCCTGGACTAACTCTTTAAACTAGAAGCCTCCTAGCCTTGGCCTATGGCCCTAATACCTCTTGGCTTTTGCTCTATAACCACTAACACACAGACACCTCCTGGGTATTATTCTTCTGCCTTTTCTGAAGGGAATAGGATGTCATGCCAACTTTTAGTGGACAGCCCAGTCTGATCCTGCTTTAATGTACCCCTGGTCGACCCACAGGGGCAGCCTGCCAGCCGTGCACCTTAGCGCCTAGTACTTAGGAGAGGCCCAGGCCACAGTAGCACGAGTGCTATGGGTGCCCCACCTAGCAGAGCCCTTTCACACAGGGCTGACCATTGTCTTTCTGCCTTTGTGAATTACTAGTTCGTATCTGTGGGATCCTGGTATTCCCTGCTTCTTGGTACTCATGCTCTTGCATAGCCCCTTTCCACCTATATAAAAGTTAGTTTACGTGACCGGTAAAATCCTGCAGCAGTAACGGTGACTTCTGCCCTGTTTTCTCTCTTGGACTCCTCATGCTGAGGGGAGGCAACTGCCATTTCATGAACTCGCAGGCAGCACCATTTGGAGAGAACCGTGTTGTAGGAACTGAGGCCTCTTATCAACGGCTAGTCAGAAAAAGCTACCAAAAACCTTATGTATGAGCCACCTTGGAAGTGGATAGTCCAACCCCAGAAAGGCAGGTGGCAGGGGTGAGAGAGAAGAGGAATCTGTTTGTTGTTCTACTTACAAATGCATTCATTGGTTGCTTCTTGTGTGTGCCCTGACGGGGAATCAAACCCACAACCTTGGTGTATAGGGATGACACCCTGCTCAGCTGAGCTTGCCAGCCAGGGCCCTGACTGACACCTTAACTGCAACTTCATAAAAGACTCTGAGCAAAGACCACCCAGATAAACCCCTCCCAATCCCTGACCCACAGACACTATGAGATAGCAAGTGTTCGTTCCTTTAAGCCACTAAGTTTTGAGATAATTTGTCTTGCAGCCATAGATAACTCATATCACTGCGCCCACTTTTGTATTATATTTTTTCTTAGGGATATTTTCTTAAGAACCCTTTATATGTTAATCTTTTTTCTATTATGAAAGTCTAAATATATTCCTAAGTTTATTACCTTTATTATTTTGATTTTAATACATAAAAGTTTTATATTTCTATTTATAAATATTTATTTATTTCTATTTTAGTTTTGCCTATGTGTCATGCTAAGAAATGTTAAATTCTAACAGTAATCTCTATAAATATTCCCCTATATATTCTTTTGGCAATTTTATTTTTATTTAATAGTTCAAAATTTAATTTATTTGGAATTTATTTGGGGTCTGGTATCAGATGGAATCTAACTTTTTTTTTTTCGTTTTCTTTTTCTTTTTACTAAATTTGTAGCCAGTTGGTAGGCATAATTCTATATGACTTAAATATCCTGCTACTTACAAATTTATTCACTTGTTCTCCAAATGCTTTATAATAAAAATATAAGCTAGGCAAGATTTTAAAGTTTCTCCTGAATCTTTTATCTCAAAAGTATGATCTTTTCTATAGTTTCAGACATTTAGTACCTTGGCCAGTTGTAACACAGCTATCACTTTGGAAAAAAACATATACAGAGCCCAATCTCTACATTTTCTTCCATTGTGCTTATCAGAGAATCTCCCCTCCCGTCTCCACAGTTCTCCCAGGCTTTGCAGGCCCTCCTTTCATACCACACCCTAAGAAACAGGCCTTCACAGGAAAAAACAACTTTATACTCTCAGAATCCTATAAGACGACCAGTGAGCTAACTCAAGACTTAGTTCAATGAGCCAACTCAAGATTCAGTGTCAACAACGGATAATGGTGTGATGTCCCTGCCCCCACCCCACACCCTCCTCCCTACGGGAGCTGATTTCAAAGAGTTTCGTGGTCAGAGGTTGGAGTAGCAAACTTTCTTGCCCTTCAACTGATGGTACAGAATTAGTAGCAGACCCCTCAGTGCTAACCACCACACAGCCCCATGGCCTGGAAGCATCTGAATCACCATGACAACGCAGAAAGTACATTCACTAGTTCAGAATACTGAATCTAGGTTCGGACAAACTGACCACCTGGAGCAAGTGTGCAACATCATCTGTCAAAACTCTAATCCGCCCGCATATGAAGAGGATAAAAAAACTCATTACACAGGAAGAGGGATAATAAAACTCATTTCAAAGGGTGTTAAATAAATTCCATCAGATTGGATATTAGGGGAAAAAAAGCACTTGACCTCACACACGGCGTGTTGTAAACCCTCAGTAGACAATAGCTGGTTGAATATTTCTGATTCTTCAGGTCACTGGCCCTGAGAGAAACTGTTTACATCAATGAACATGGCCCATGAACTTGCATATTACCCTAATCACACTCAGTTTTAATACTAAAGTGAAAGACCCAGTGAGGCTAGCTGATTAAAACATAAAAAGACAAACTTTAGACATTGATGCAAGAAAAATAAAATAAAATGCAGGGGTTTTTGTTTCAAGAAGAAATTAAGTGATTGGTGAAAAATCTCTCAAGACTTTTATCTTTCTTAAAATTATGCTTACCTCTCATTTAAAAATAAATCACAGTTTTAAAATACACTGCCATATTTTTATATCTTCTTAAAATGCAAAAATTATAAACATTTGTCTTCTGTTTCCTGTACTGTAATGTTATGTCTTCTGTGGCTGTGTGGCTGCAGGTCAGGGGCTTGTGGAGGAGCTTCTCTCTCCAGCCTCCTGTGTCTTCCCCTCCTTGGCTCAGAGAAAAACTGCCTTTCTCCAACCCCGTCCTGTCGAATCCATTTTCTCATTTTTTTCTTCTACCAGCAAAGATAAGGTAGCTGTCTTCTTCTACACCTCTTTAAATCTTTAAGAGAGCCAAAGAGGGAGAGAAAGAGAATAAGGAAAAAAAAAAAAGATTGTAAGAAAATATACCCCAATGTTAACGGGTTACTCTGGGTGGTAGAATTATAAGTGATTTTTATATTTCCCATGATGCTTTCCTGAATTTTCCAAATAATCTGTAATACATGTTTGGAGAGTCAGTGAAAATATTTTTAAAAGATATGTAGACATAACCCTGGCCAGACGGCTCAGTCAGTTGAAGCATCATACCACACACCAAAAGGTCGTGGGTTCAGTTCCCTGTCGGGGCATGTACAGGAAGCAATGGACAGATGTTTCTGTCTCTCTCTCCCTTCTTTTCTTTCTAAAATCAATAAACATATCCTCAGATGAGGACTTCTTTTAAGTACATATAGATATATGTGGCGATAAAACAGAAATAACCACACATAAAATATTCTTTTAACAGTCACATAACCTCATAAACATTTCCCAGTAGCCCTCATGTCACTGAACGTGGGTCCCGCTGCCTGCCACCCTGAAAGCCAGTACTCGAGGGGCAGGTGCTGCTGCAAAGGAAAGTGTTTTCCTCGCAGATGGCAGCCATCTGGAAGCTGGGGGACTGATGTCACAAAGTCCATCTCCTGGAAGATGGGGGCTCATGTCATACAGCCTGGCTCCGCATCTCAGTGGGGGCAGAGGTTTTTATAAAAGAGAAGGGAGCAGAACAAAGATCAAGGGAGGGGCTTGCGAAGTTCCCTACGTGCAGACAAGCAGGGTGCATTCTGATAAGGCAGGTGATGGTCTGGTGTGCATCATCCCGGTTTAGTCATCCTGGTTTCGTAACAGCTTCACGTCATCCTGGCTCCACAGTTGAAGGTCAGCAGATCTCCCGGAGCAGGAATGCCTGAAGGTCAGAGTCTGTATCTTTTGAAGTAAGTTCCCAGCATTCTTTAACAAGCATGCTGTTCATCTACCAGCCATGTCTCAGTCAGGACTTAGAGAAACGATGTTAAAAGAATGGTGGGCTGGATTACAGTTTCCCATTGTTACAATTTTCCACTGTTGCACTCGGACTACCCTGTGAATGAGTGAAGAAACAGTGCAATAGAGCTGGAGGTCAGTGAATACAGGGGAGCAAACTGGTCAGGTGGTAAGACCAGGAACACAAGGTATTTATTTGTGTGCACCCTTTCAATCCAAGGTAATCCAAGGCAGTTTACCCATTAAAAAGACAAAGGAGGGATGAAGCAAGCAAACAACCTCATAGACACAGGCAGCAGTGTGGTGACTGATTACCAGAGGGAAAGGGGAGTTGGGGGAGGTGGAAAGGGCAAAGGGGGATAAGTGGTGGGAGAGGGAGACTTGACTTGGGGGGTGGACACACAGTAAAGTATACAGATGACATATTACAGAACTGTACACCTGAAACCTACGTGATTTCATTAACCAATGCCACCCCAATAAATTCAATAAAAAACAAGGAATTGATTTTAAAGAAGATAAAGAATAATTATTTCTTTTCCCTGCTCTTTCTCTGAGTGGGGATTGGGTTCCTATGAGGAAGTGACATATTTAACTGATTCCAGAGATGGGCTGGGCTGTGTAAGCCAAAGGCAGAGGTGAAGCGCTGAGTGGTCTCCATGGGAAGGGGAGATGGGTAATCAGAGTGGAGGTGGGGGACCGAGTGCAAGGTCCCAGAACCCAGAGGGTCCAAAAAGAACAGTCCACTACACTGTGTAGATTCAATGGGGAAAAAAACCTTGGGAGCAGATAGGTTGGTTGAGACTTGTCAGTACTTTACTGTGCAGTGTTACCCCTCTCCTCCGACCCTGTCTGTCATAAAGTCTCCAGTGAAATCCGCGCTCCTCACAAATCTTTTGGTGCCAGTGGGTTCTTTGCAGGGAGTGGAAGGAGGTTTTATGTTCTGCATTGTGTTGACCAGGGGTGAAAACAGCCTGTATATGGTAACAGGTTATCAACATCCATGCAATTTTTTAAAACATAAAGAAAGCAAGTCAAAGCAAGGGTTGGTATAAGTTTTCCAGGAAGCACAGCCCAGGGAACCTTGAGCGAAGGGGCTCATCGTTGGAAACATTATCACGTATGGTCAGGAGCTCGGGCTTTTTGCGAGGCAAGATTCAGGTTTCAGACCGAGCTCCTCTGCTCACCAGCCATGTGACCTTCCGAACACTCATCTTTAAAGGGAGGATGACAATAAAGGATTAAGTGCGACAGCCTAAGTAACGCATGGGCGTAATGAACGGCTCCACCCTGGTGGTTACCATCCATGCGCATCAGTCGGAGGTGCGCAGCCGCTCTGGGCTCCTTGTTGCTGACCTTCCTGGGGTCTCTCAGCACCTCTAATTTCTTCTTTGTATTATTATAAGCAACAGTGTTATTTGTTAATTACCTATATTCAAAGTGCCAGATGCAATGCTAACTCTAGCTATATAATAATATCCTCGGTGCCTACAGCAACCCACAAAACGATCATTTTTACTCCTATTTTTCCAGTGAGGAAACTGAGGCTTTTATACAATTAAAGTTACTGCCCTGAAGATAGGCAGGCTTGTGTGCCTTCACTGCCCGAGCTCCTTTCAGTCAGAACCGCCATATTTTAGGGTTAAACGGGAACTGATGTTACCTGACTCAACACTTTTCTTAATAAGTGCGGGGAAAACATTCCTCCCAGTGAATTCTATCTCCCCCTTCTGCTCACATCTGGCGTTCACACATGACCTTCCCCGGCTCCCCCCTCTGTGTTCTCTCACCCTCCTCTGTGTGACCCCGTGTCCCGGTCACCGCAGGAACCAGCTCAGGGGACAGTGAGAGAGGCCCGGCGGCGCAGAGCGGACCAGGGAAGGACTGAGATGGAGTGACAGTCGTGGCTCACTCCGCCGCCATGGCTCGGCCTGGTCCCGAGGGCCAGTTCCGAGGAGGACACCGGAGCAGTCTGCAGGGAGACTTCTCGAAAAGCTTCCCTCCCGTCCGAGGAGGGGCCCAGAGAGCAGCGGCCACGCTTCCCCATCTGCAAGTTCTCTCCAGGACTTGACGGCCATGCTGCCACCAGCCTACAATGGAAAGAAGCTGCGATGGTCGTGGCAGGCGAAAAGGTGTGTGTCCTCAGCACGTTCTCGAGGCGCCCAGTCAGACAAGTGCGGAGCCCACATGACCCTGGTCTGGCTTTGAGGGGACGGGGTCTCGGCCGCCCACGTCTGCCCGGGCTGAGGTTTCTGCCAGGCGAAGTGCGAGGGCCTTTGAGAGAGCCTGAGAAAGCAGCGGCAGAGGGTCTGTGCGTACTGAAGTGAGTTACTGATGCAGATTTATTTTCGAGGCCTCTAAAAATAGGGCAGATTCTCATTCTTCTGGTATGATTTCAGTTCCTCCTGATGAAACCCAGGGGACAGGACTAGAATAGTTGACCTCCAGAAGGGCAAATTTTGAGAGGTCAAAACGACTGCTTTAATAACACTCTGAAGCCTGAGTTTTATCTTTTTAATCTTTCAGTAGGTACATCTCTGAATAGCTCCCTCCACACACACTTAAATATGCGAAAACAGAAGAAAACAAGATGGGGATAATCATACACCTACTGTTACGTACCTAGTATCAGGGAAACATGAAAATATTTTCCAGTAGAAGGTACTTAAATGCCAGAATCTGATTTTATAGTGCTGTTCCATAAGTCTCCTCAACAAACTCTTTCAACTCCAAGCTAATGTAGTGTACCCCCCTCCCCTCTCTGTACCTTATTTCTAGATGGATTATGGCTAGGTTACATAAGGCATTTTATTTAAAAATTATATTAATAGTCCTGGCTGGTGTGGCTTGGTAGATTGAGTGTCAGCCTGCATACCAAAAGGTCACCGGTTTGATTCCCAGTCAGGGCACATACCTGGGTTGTGGGCCAGGTCCCCAGTTGGGGATGTGTGAGAGGCAACCAATTCATGTATCTCTCATGCAGTGATGTTTCTCTCCCTCCTTTCCCCTCTCTCTAAAAATAAATAAATAAAATATTTAAGAAATTGTATTAATAAAAATGTAGAGTCTTAAGAGAGTAAGTTTTCTGGTGTCTCGCTAGGTTTCATCTCTGTAACAGGGAACCTTTGACAAAAAGACAAACACTGGGTCATTTTCATTGAAATGATGCTGCTCTGGGCTTCCATTAAATGGGACGAGCGGGTTTTTTCCTAACACAGGCAACCGGCTGTGTGACTCACAATTATGAGTTCCTGAAGGAAAGGGTAACAGACCCCAGAAAACCATAAGACAGAACGATCTCCAGTTGCCCACACGTGGAATGATTTAGGCAGGATTTCACCCAGAACATACAAGTGAGAACCAGATGAGCAAATTAGTCCTGACTTTTAATAAGTGACTAAACCCCTGAGGGAGAAAGAAAGTGCTGTTAAAAGTACAGTCAGCCTGGAAGTACAGGCCATTGGGACGTCTCTGCAGTCTCGTTCACACCGAGTGTGTCCTTACGGGGCTTTCCGTAGGAATCAAGGGCTGCACACGACACTGGGAAGGTGTCCCCACTCTTAAGGAATTCATGGCTTCGTGGTGGCATCTGGTATCATAATATTAAGAAAAGGGAGCTAACATACAAATAGAGGGTGCTATATCAGAGATGCATATGGCAAGTTATGGAATGGGGGAGTGGACAGCACCTAATCATTTAGGGAAGTTCAGGAAAGACTTTAAGAGGAGATAACTCTAGAACTGAGACCGATGTTTTGAGAAGCATTAGGAAATGAGGAGGGGAAAACACTTCGGCCAGAGGGAACTGCATGGAGGCTAAGAAAAAGGAAAGCGAAGCACATGAGAAGAGGTTCATTGGAGGCAGAGCACGAAGTGTGTGGGAGCGCGTGCTGACGGCAGGGGTCAAGTCCAGGTCAGAAAGGGCCTCCTGCACACACTGAGGAGTAAGACCGTACCCTGTAGAAATGGAGAGCCATTGCGTAGTTTTAAGTCAGCATGGAAAATAACAGGGTTGCATGTTAGAGAGATTACCCTCTCTGGGGACGGCATGGGACATGGCTGGTGGGAAGCTGAATCCGAGAGGCTGCTACTGTCTCCAGGAGCTGAGGAAGAGTCCGGGGGCGGAGCGGAGGACTCATCCTCGGAAACCACGCAGGAGAAGGGGTCGCTAGTCCTTGGCCGACGCTCAGCAGCCAGTGAACGGCATTTGCCAGTCCTTTTGGAAGCACTCGTCTTACGTTTCTACCCTGCACACTAACCCCCTCGTTTTTCTTACAGCTCACTGCTCCCTTTCCATCTTCTTCGCCAGTCCCTTTTCCTGACCTCGGCGTGCTGGCAGACCTTTGCGCCCAGTCATGGGACCTCTCTCTTCTCTTCTTGCCCCACCCTCTCTCCCTACGCCCCCTTCGCTCAGTCCCATAACATTAAGGATTACCTATATCACCTCCAGTCGGGTGTATCCAAGGGCGTAGTCAACCTCTCAACGTGGCAACCCCACAGAAGAGCCCTTGGCTTCTCACCGGGCGAGCTCATCTCCCCCTGGGACTGTGCATCTCACTGAAGTCACCACCACACACACAATTGCTCGGAGGAGCGAAGAAACAAAAGCCCGACTTGTCTAAGTGGAGAAGAGTCAGGTTCCTCCCAATTCCGGGAGGGATGCTCGTGGCACAGATCAGGTGGACGCAACTATCCCTGCAGTCGGTGTGAACATCCCTCTTTTTCCTCGTGGGGTGCAGTTGCCTTGCCACATCTCTCTCCATCCTTTTGTTTAAAAAAAAACTAGAGGAAAAAATTTTAAAGTACAGTTTTATGCCCCAGAGTTTTTCCAAAATTCTTATCTTTCAAAGAAGTCAAGTATCACTTGACAGGATAGAATCAACACTTACCTTGTGCTTGTACTTCATAAAGCCTGAAACTTCCTCCAGTAAGGTGTTAGCCAGTAATTTATACTGAATTTTGCTAAGCACTATAATACAGGACTCTACTTACGTTAGCATTTCAATAAACACTGAAGGATTGACTCTTATATCCCAGGCCACAATCTTACTTAGTTCATAAAAAATACCTACTCTCCTCTCCTCATAATATTGTTTTTATTTACTACTATTCAATTTCTATTCATCCAGGCCTTGCTTCCCCATTATTATGACGAATTCTAAAGGCCTCAACTGCAACAGAGAGCCACAGTTTTCTAGAACACACGTATTAAAAATACTCACTAAAATTCGCCAGCACAAACTAAAGCATCCTGTCCCCTGTGCCTTACTGCCTGGTGACGCAGCATTCTTTGGTATACAGAGTGGGGCGAAAGGAGGTTTACAGTTGTCAGTACACAAAACACAGCTTGTTTTTGTGTAATTATTTATTAATTATTATATGATTTTCCATACAAATAATTGTAAACATACTCTTGCCCCACCCTGTATTACTCTCTGGCTTAAGAATAGAGCAAATTCATCTTTGCATCTCTTGTATCTTAAGGCTGTGTGAGCTGGTAAGAGAATCTCTAAAACAAGGTCCTTCACCTGAACATAAGATCAAATTCACAGGGTAGTTACATAGATTAAATGAGGCTGATGCACACAAATGCCTGGAATCTAGAAGACACTGATACATGGTCGTGGTTTGGCTGAGTTATTTCTTGTTTGCCCTCCCTGCGGATTTGGAATGCTCACTCCACCTAATAAATGAGCTTTCAGCACCGTCGATCTGTACGGAGCATCTTACCCTGGAACACTTAGATTGAAAAATGGTCGAACGCCAGCTCCCAAAGTCTAGATTTCGTTATCTGTTTTCAAGAGAAGCCGGGCATAACGCACAAATCAACCTGAACGTGTGCGTAACGAAGTCGACCCCCACCTGGAATAAATCGATCAGCGCAGGGGAATGAAAAACGGAGCAAGCGTTGCATGAATCGTGAAATACCTGTTGCTCCCAAAATACTTTTCAAAACAGAGTGTGCGTCTACTTAAGCCCTCTGTCCCCGTTCTTCCCAAAGAGCAGGGGCGGCGCAGGCTTCGGCGCCGAGAGCGCTCCTCTTGTCAGAACGCCCGGCACACTCCCTGGTGAGAAACCAAGGGGACATTTCTCAAATAGGCTGGAGCTCCCTGCGACTCAGCCACGAGCCAGGAAGTCCGGAGCAGCCGTAGGGAGGGGTTTCCTCTCTCACCTCACATTCCCAACAAGTGCTCGGCTCAGCATTGTGGGCAGGACCAGCACATCCATTTCTTTACGATAAGGTACATTTCTGATCACAGTGTCCCGACACAAACCCTGGTACGGTTTCTACATCAGACCAGAGTGGTTTGACCTCTTGGTTCTTTCGAACATGTTGGGCACAAGGAGAATGAGCTTGGTGGGGTGAACAGTTGTAGCTGGTCCATCAGAAAACACTCCTTTCAGGGTTTACCACTCCACCACCCTCCAGAAGACAGACTGCAATCTGGAACTTTCACAGCATCCTATACATTGGAGGCCAGAGGGGGGGTAAGGGGACTCACACTGTGCATTATAGAGCTTGCCCCTATAGTTTGGGTATCAAATACAAGCTCTTCCTGGCTCTTACAGTGCAAGAACCGGTGATGCATTTAGGGGCTTCCATTTATTTCTATTTATTTGTGAACCTTACAAAGCCAGTTCAAAGAGTTCTTTTTGAGGACCTAGATTCTAACGTATGAAGTGGTGGGTGCCTACCTCCGCACTGCCCCAGTCTCAGCCCCCCGATGCTGCTCTGGAGCCCCTATACATACCTCAAAAACGCTGAGTCCCGCCACACCCCACGACACCCAGGTTAGGGTTGTAGGCAGGGAAGGACACACCACAGCAACAACAACACGAATGGCTTTAAATCCGCAGAGGAAACCCAAAATGTTGCTTCACTTCTGCTCAAGGTATAAAATATGACTGGTGTGTAAAAACCCACCATGACTGTTGAATTAGCATTTGCGGGGAGACAGGCATTTCCCAGTTGTCATGGCAACACAAATGCCTCCTCTCAGCTTGCATGCCCATTCAGGTATGGTATCTAATTTAGGATTTGACTTGCAAGCTGATAGGAAGACCTGGAGATCTTGAAAGAGCTACCTTTATCAATTAAGGTGGATGCAAAAAGGGTGGATGATCCACAAAAGGTCAGTGTTCACCCGGACCCGGTTCTGGGGAGATGCTGTTCGGGAGTCAGAACTGGCAAACATAAGTATTTACCCACCGAGAGAGGCTGGGGGAGGGGATTTCTGTGATGCAGGCGCCTGAAAGTTTGCTTCTCTCATGGCCGAGTGCCAATTTTTCATTAGTGCTCAACTGAAGTAGAGATAGTGAAGTGTGTTTTTCAACTGAGACATGCATGGGATTAGAATTAGTAATTAGGGTGCAACACTTTGAGGGGGAAGGGAGCATATAGGACTTCTGGGGGGGGCTCTCATTTTGCAGATGAAAAACCAAATGAGGCCGGGAAGGGAGGCAATCGGCTGCAGTCCCTGAACTCATCGAGGTCAGAGTGGAACCCCGGCTCCCGGCCTCACCAGGAGGGGCTGTGTCCCTTCCAAACACCTGAGCGAAAGCTGCAGGTAAAGGAGCTGCCAGATGCCTCTTTAAGAATGAATAACTGAGGCCGGGAAAAAGTCCCTTCTTGAATCCTTTAGAAAAATTACAGCTGGCTCTGAACAGTGACAAATTTTTCTAATTTCAGATTGGAAATTGGGTGAGTTCAGACACCTTCCAATTATATGCACAAAGTGATGAATAGGCAACAGGAAGAATTAAACAAGATACATCTTTTTTTTAAGTTTTGCAATACAGTTTCTGTTACTGGAACATTTTTCTCCTCTTCATTCAGTTTCTAGGACATAAATCATTTGTAGCTAGTATTATAGAAACGCAATTTTCATGAAAAAGATTTTATGTACATTTTTCTAACCTTTTACTGATTAATCCATTTCCCTAACATTTATTAATTTGGAAGAAAAATAATACTAGCTGCCTGTCATAACCTCTCACTTGAAAGATTCTCTGCTTTAACTACCTTTTTAAAAATAAAAATAAAAATTTTTCTGAGAGGATTTTGGATAACAATAGATAGGAAGAACTCCAGCATCTTAGTAAGAAATGTATCTTGTTTTAAGTGTTTGAAGTTTCCTTTATCTCAAAAATGCTTATACGAGACAATAAGTAGCCCTGGCCGGGTGGCTCTGTGGGTTGGACTGTGGTCCTCACACCAGAAGGCTGCAGCTCGGATGGCTGGTCAGGACACGGGCCTGAGCTGCGGGTTCGATGATCCCCTGGTCAGGACGCAGCAGGGGGCAGCAGGGCAGCATTCGTCACATTGATGTTTCTCTCAAATCAATAAACATGTCCTCAGGTGCAATAAAAATCTATGTATATATGTGTGTGTGTGTGTGTGTGTGTGTGTGCGCCCATTTTCTGCTTATGTCAGTCAGAATTGTCTTCTATTTTCTGCAAGAAAGGACCCTATCCCAACTGTAATTAAACTTAATGACAATGATGTGAGTCAGGTCCAGTTTACAGATGATAAATCGAGGCCCAGAGAAGTTAAGGACTTGCCCAAGATCACGCAGAACCCAGACGCCCTTTCCACTACACCCGGTTTCCTCTCCCAAACCATGGCCATCTCTCTCTGACACATTCAGCAAGCCTTCAGGTTCAGTCTCTGTTAAGCCTGTGTTATCCTGGATACGTTATTTGGGGTATAAAGTTTTTGAATAAAATAAATAACTTCTCTATACATTAGACCCAATACAATGGAGATACCTGTTTGTAAAGAGCAGCGGATTTCTTTTCATAGTCTATCTGTGAAGGAAGGTGCCTCCTTTAACCATCCCACTGCAGACTGTGCAGGGCTCACTGAGGAGGAATTCCCCGGTGTGGAGGCAGGCGCAGCTGGGCAAGGGCCCCTGACAGCCCCCCGAAGTGTGCCGCCCCCACCTGGGGATCTCCTGCCACCACCGCGATGTCTCCCAAATGTGTTTCTGTTCTAGCTTTAATATGCCAGGACAGTGTGGACACACCTTTCATTTGTGTATCTTCAGCACAGCAGATTCTGGCTGGAATGAGAAAATGTGACTAATGAGTTTAAGGAATGTAAGTAGTTTTGTATATAAAGCAATAAGTTCTGGTTCTATTGTTCCCAGACAAGCACTGGCCCAGAGCAGGTCTGCCTCAGGCCGGCCTGGAGGGTGTAGGTTCTTGACTTCGGGTGGGACGAATTCAATAGCACAGTCCAGGTGATTTGGAGAGTAAATTTATTAAGGCTGGGGACAGTGAGACAAAGGAAAGACTTGGGGTGGAAGAAATAACAGGAGAGACCCTGGGCAGGCTTGCTTTGGTTCTTTAGAAAAGTTATAGGATCAGCGTGAGCCAAGGCGGGGCTCCTGTTTGCTCACCAGGAAATCAGAGAAAGAGGGGGCCCTGGAGACAGGGTCGGGGGGAAGCTCAGCTCAAGCTGCCACTGCCCACTGCTCCCTGGCTGCAGGTCTCCTTGGGACCCTCAAGGTTTAGGAGGAAATACGAAGTTCATGCCTGAGAAGGGGCGTGGGCATGCTCTGAAGTGAGACTGTACTAGGTCTTTGTTCTGAGGGCTTTTTATCTTCTTTTACTGTGGGTGAGAATCTTAGGGGAGGGTTTCAGCAGAAAATTCATGAGCTTTCCAAGTGCATTTTTAATGTCAATGTGTTAGATGAGCACATGAGGGTTATGGGAATATTTTTTGGTCTGCTATACTGTTTTACTTTTATCATGAGTCTGTCTGGCTTTTGATGGGGTTTTTGTAACTTGTTCCCCTGACTTCATCTGTCCTTGGGTTCAACTGGCACAGATGACATTAATTGGGCCTCTGTTCTCTCTCTCCCAGACCAGGGAGATTCAAGCTGTGTATTCTTCACTTTCAAGTGCCCTTGGTTAGGGGAGATAAGTTCTTGCCATCCCCTGGCTGACTGTAAGTTGCTCAGACTATTTGGCCCTGTTTTATTTTCTTGTCTCAGTTCGCCATGCCACTTGCTCAGGAATTTTCTTAGCTGCTTTCTCTCTTGCCTCACTACCATGGCTAGCTCATTCCCAGTACTGGTCAGCATTTTCAGCTGCAGACAACAGAGTGCGCTCTAGCCAGCTGAGGCAGGAGAAATATATTCAGAGACATCAGAAAGCTCACAGAGTCACTGGAAGGTCTAGAGGAACAGTGTTAGACTAAGCTTCCAAAGCTTCCAGGGACAAACCAGGAACCAGCTCCCAGATCTGGCTTGGTAATAGAGCGGCTGTGGCCATCAGACCCAGAACCACTCTGCCTCTTCTGGGATCAGGAGGTCGCCTCCACCACTGTTTATTTCAGAAATACCTTTCATCAGCCATTCTCGTACCAGCAACTCAGGAGCCTCAGTGCTCTGCCAGCTGCTTCAGGGAGCTCGTCTCCAAATCACAGTCTCATTCATCTGTTTGGAGGAATCTATGACCCCTGTATCCTAGAGACAAGAAAGATTGGAAAATAGACTACCTTTGGGAGGTCCCCAGTAGATGGAGAACTATGAAAATGGGAAGAGGATATTAAAAATATGTGGGGATGCCCACTTACTCCCACAAATGGCTCTACTTTTCCACGTTCCAGGAGACAGAAGCTTCCAGTTCCAAGTTGTTCGCATAACCTCATAGACATGTGCCTGGGTTCTACATTTGCATACAAGGAACTACTCTGTAAGCATCTCAACTCTTTTTATCAGCTAACATTTTTTAAAAAAGGAACCAAGCAAGAGACAGACAGAAATGTATTTCCTCGGTGCTTTATCCTTTTTGTCTCAATTTTTGTTTCTGAATAGAAAGCAGCATCCTCCCCAGGATACCTTCACCGCAAATGGCCTCGTCCCTCTTCTGAGATCTCCTTCCCTACCTGTGGCCGAACAACACGGCGCCAGAGACAGCCAGCTGCTCACCAAAACCCACGACCTTTTTTCTTCTCAGAAACATGGGTAGTCTACATTTCCCGGTATCCTTTGCAGTTGGTGTGGCCATAGACTGAGATCTAGCCAATGGAATACATAAAGGATGCCCAAAATTTCTGAGTCAAAACTTTTATATAGTGGCTGTGCTTACCCAATACTCTTTTCCTCTTTCTGCCAGCTAGATACAGATGACAAGGAGGGCCTGGGAGACGAAGGGGCCACAGAGAGAAGAAGCTGGGGCCCCTGAAACAGTGCGTGGCAAGACATGTCTGTCATCCAGAAACGACCATCTGCAATCTTACATGAATGAGAGATTAATTTATCTTGTGGTTGAGCCATCATTAATTTGGTGATCTATTTATTCCTGAACTTAATCTTCTCCACTAGTATAACATTTAGACCACAAACAACTCCAGTTCTTTTTTAATAAGAATTACAGATTTGTAGGCAGGAACTCTGTCTTTATAACATCAAATGTAAATTCATGGTTCTACACTTGGCTATAGCAAGGTAAACCGTACGCTTTTGTTTTGGAATATTTTTTACTAGCTCAATAGCTTTGTGTTCTAGGCTACAGAGGTCACGACTGATGGTCTCTCATCTACTGTAGAATAGCTAGTTCACTCGGTTCTCAAGATTGATGCAGCCGGTGCCATCCAGCTCTCTTGCAATCATATTCCCGCGGTCATCAAGAGCCATAGAGGAAGAGCAGGAATGGAATATTGTAAACCCATTATAACTTTTAAAAGAAACTTTCAAAGTTCCTATGCTATTGTTAAGTCAGTGGCATCATTTTTTTTTTTTTTACTGCTCACAGGCAGCCATCTTTTATCATAATAATATAAGCCTCCTCTAGCAATCCTAGCCAATGAATAGGAGAATAGGTGGAAAAATGTACATTATAGTTCTTATCATACTTAAGAAAGAGGAGCAAATTATGCCCCTTTTGAAGTTGAACTAACTGAGTAAGACTAATGGGATACAATTCAGTGTGTTGAAATGAGTAGTTTACTAAGAGGGCTCAAGTAGGCTTTTAGTGCACCTACAAAAAGTGAGCAATTTACTCCCTTTCGCGAGAAGAAAAGTTCTTCTGAGAGACAATTTTTTCACTTCTGAAAATGGAAGATATAAGGATCCACTAGCAATAGTCTGTTGATTATATCCATGCAGATTTGAGAATATATGACAAATGACAAACACACTCTGTCCTCAATAACATGCAAACATGTGTGCCTCTGTCCATGTGTGTCTGTGTATTTATGTGCATGTATACACACATGTAATAGTTGATTCTGGTTATTTGCAATAGTTTTGTTCTATAAGGGCTAAGAAACTGAAGCATTGTCCCTAGGAGAAATATATACATATCTATTATAATTTTTAAATCCTAAAAACAACCCATTCTATTTTCTTTATTTAAAAAAAAAGTGTACACTAGGTGCTGCGTGACTTGCTCAGGATGCCCCGCTGACAGGTGCTGCAGTGGGACTGAAACCGGTCTACCTGACCCCAGAGGCGGAGTCTCTGCGCTCCACTGCACCGCCCCACTGTCCTCTGGCCACCTCCGCCTGAGAGCCGCACCGAGGCAGAACTGTTGCCGCGTTGCACGCCAGCTGAAAATATGTGCGGCAAGGTGATTCAAATCTTTTCACCACTCTGAACATGTATGCAAATTACTAGACAGGCACCAAGGGTGTTGACTTGGGGGTTACAAAATCATTTTAGAGAGTGTGCAAATTCACAAAGACTCCACAAATAATGAGGATTAACTGTATATACTGTTAACCTTTAACAAATAGCCATATATTTCTCCAGCAAAATGGGTTTATTTGGGAACAACAAAAGATTGCAGTTCAGGTCCCGTGGTCTAAGGGCGCAGCACAGGTCCAGAGAAATAAAACTCTTTTATGGACTGGGGAGGAACTATTCTAAACAGAGTAATTGAACTGAAAGTTGCAAGCATAGTGACTTTTCATTGGCTGAGTTAGGGCAATCTCCCATTGGCTGAGCTGTTACTGGGCAAGGAGGAATCTTTTCTTCTTCCTGCAAAGGTACTTCTCTTCCTGTTGGGGTCAGTAATGTGTGTTGAGTGACACATGTGTAGTTCTCTCTTCTACCCTCCCAACACCATTTTAAATGGTGTTTTTGTTTTATTAATTTTCACAGTACACATAGGATTATACTATTTTTATTTTTCATAAAATATCAGTTTTATTCATATGTAATATATATATATATATATATATATATATATATATATATATATATACATATATATGTTGTGTAAACATGAAACATACGTTACTATGGAGAATATGGCAACAGGATCCAGACCAACAACAAGAACTCGGCCGGGGCGATCCAAGCTGCATGAGGCACGTTTGAAAGGAAGGACCACTAAATCGGCAGGACGAGGCTTCTGAAACGTCAGTAGCAGTTTCCTTCATGATTAAGAAAGTGATTGGCGGCTCAGTAATTTATCTCGCACACAATTTACTTGGCTACTTAATGAATTTTTATGATCTACTCTAACATTACCTTATACATATTTTTGCTTTATTACAATTATAATTGGAAGCACACACCACCTTTTGTGTTGGCTCCCGTGAAGTGACAATCAATCAGTTTCTCCTGACATGATTCCCCCAAATTTCCCCCAAATCCTATCTGCTGAAATCCTGTCCCCAAGTACAATTGACACTTCTGAGGACTTGGGCAACCATAGCAAGGGATATATCACACAACAGAGAGCAACAATTTTAAAGCGCAAAATAGCAATTTATGTTTTTAAGAATTGTCTCAGCTTCACTGCTTTTAGAAACTTTTAAACCCAGATTATACCTAAACTTCTCCCCACTCACAATCTCCTCTTTGGGGAAATAAAACAAATAAAATAATAATAAAAGCAAATCAAATCTTCTTCTTCTTCACATATACAAGGCCATTTAGCCATCCATACTTGTTACCTTGGTTACTGCCCACACCAAAGTCTCAGTCTCTCAAAGTGTTTCCCTAAACAAAGACAGTAAGTAAATCCTATTGCCAGCTGTTAGGACATTCCTTTATTTATCCCTTTACCCTGCAATAGTTTTCCAAGTATTTTCACCTCAATTATCTCAACTAATCTTAACAAGCTTGTGTGGTCGTTAGGGTCAGTGTCATTTTCAGGCTCAGTTTACAAATGAGGAAATTGTAAGTCAAAAAAAATTAGATTGGGAAAATGCATTACTCAAACCTGCATCTTTGGATGCTGTCGTGGGTTGTATGGTGTCCCCCCCAAAATTCATGTCTACCCAGAACCTCAGAGTATGACCTTCTTTGGAAATAGGGTCTTTGCCAATGTAATCAATTCAGGAACTTAAAATGAAACTATCCTAGATTTAGAGCAGGCCCTAAAGGTACTGCCTGGTGCCTTTATCAGAGACATGAAAGGAAATCTGAAGCCAGAGACAGAGAAGCAGGCTATGGGAGGACAGAGGCGGAATTTGTAGTGAGGCAGCCACAAGCCAAGGAATGCCTGCAGCCACCAAAGACAGAACGAGCAAGTAAGGCTTCTCTCCAGCAGCCTTTGGAAGAACTGTGGACTGGATAACACCTTGGCTTTATTTATCGTCTGGGACAGTGAAAAAACACATTTCTCTTGTTCGAACCCCCCATATTTGTAGTAACTTATTACAGCAGCCCCAGAAAACTAATACAGCTATCACATACAGAGGTATTTCTTTACCAATGGCTTCCTTCCTACAAGCACGGTGGCCCCGGCTCAGAGATGCTCTGAATAACCAGCCTCCACAAGGACCGAGGTGCAGGGTCCAGGAGGGGCTTCTCCGGCTTAGCCCCCCCTGCAACGGCCGGGAGCTCTGACCCTGTGCAGGACCGCAAACACCCACATGGGTGGCACTTGAGGGACTGCCACTGGCTAAGAAAAGAACCTTTCTTCGGAATTCCTTTCATAACACTACGTTTTGAGTGACTAGAGTTTTTGGGGTGCTGAGTAAAAACATGTCCCAGAAGGTGTGGACAGAAAAGGGGCCGCATATTAAACCCAACAAGCTCAGAGGAGGCCTGCGTGGCGGCCTGACAAGCCCAGAGACTAAACGTAACCACACAGGATGGTCTGAAATGAACACTTCCTAACTGAAAGCGAGTCCTGGCGGAGGCCAGCATTTTCCCTGACAAAGGTCAATCTTTACCTTAACTGAGCCGTCTATTGTCTTTTTGCGTCTGCCATAACATGCCTGGGGAAGGTCAGAATAACCCCCCTTTTCCTGGACCCCTCAGGGCACAATCTCCCACCAAGCAGAGACCGCAGACCGCTCATTGCCATCGTGTTCCCTTCGACCATCTCTGCACGCTAAAAACGCTCGTTGTGAACTATCCTATACCCACCGACGCAGAAGTGTGCATCTCTCAGTTCTACTTTTTATCCAGTCTCAGAGATTCCCCCCCCCTTGCTTTCTCCCACCTCCCTGACCCACCACCAACAGATTTCATGTGACCCCTTTAAATCTTTTTTTTTTTATTCTAGTGTATAAAACAAAGGCTCAAAACCCCCAGTCTCTGGAGCATTTTCTCAAAGCGTTGAGATTTTCTTCCTGGCAATTATCATCAGTTTGGCTCAAACTCATAAACATTGTTACAGGTCTCCGAACCACCCCAACACTGACCAGGGGTGGTTCGGAGGCAGGAGCCTGTGCGCCGAGAGCACGTGTGTAGACTGAGGCTCAGGGGGCGCAGACTGAACGTGGGTCGTTCTACGGAACACCAACTTGTAACAAAGGGTAATGTGTATAATTCTTGCTTCATCATATTAACAAAACCCTGTAGCTCTCAAATGGAAAAGCACGTGTTTTCTGAGCCAGTGGCTATAAAATTGACTCACTTCTGCATCTTAATTGCATTTACACATTCTGTGCTTAGCTGCCTATTAATCAAGGCACAAGATGAACACAATTGGAGAGGCTCACGGGATCTTTGCTTGGGAGTTTTCTTCTTGAGGAGTCCTCATCCGGCTCTCCACCAGCTCTGATGCCTGACTTTCTCTGGCACCTTCTGATGTTAAGC
The DNA here is from genome assembly GCF_021234435.1 of Artibeus jamaicensis. NCBI lineage: Eukaryota > Metazoa > Chordata > Mammalia > Chiroptera > Phyllostomidae > Artibeus > Artibeus jamaicensis. The sequence goes on from NW_026521486.1 coordinate 47,144,419, forward strand.
AGAAAACACAGCCCTTTGAGCTGGATTTACTGATACTCTCCCTGCTTGACTGCGTGCACACAAAGGCCACAGCGTGACTGCACTCACCGCAGAGGGTGCAAGACAGTGAGGGGACTTTGCCCTCCCCATCTAGGTAAAAGAAATACAAACACAGCCCTGGCTGACATAGCTCAGTGGATTGAGTGCAGGCCTGTGAACCAAAGGGTCACTGGTTAAATCCCCAGTCAGGGCACATGTCTGGGTTGTGGGCCAGGTATGTAGGGGCCACACAAGAAGCAATCACACATTGATGTTTCATTCCCTCTCTTTCTCCTTCCCTTCCCCTCTCTCTCAAAATAAATAAATCCTTTAAAAAATAAATACAAACACAGAAACTTATTAAAGATTAATTAGAAGGTGGTCACTTGCTTTGCACAAGGAGCTTCCAGCAGGTCTTTGCCAACAGTGAACTTCCTGCAATGGTTTGTGACACCAACGACCCAGAATGAAGCCCAGCTTCACAGATGAGGGGCACAGTCCTCCGTAAGACTGCCCAGGCTTCAGACACCAGCTGCAAGTTTGGGGGCCCCAGGATCAGCTGGCTATCAATTTAGGGGTGCCTATGAATGCCCTCAGGTTTGATAATGCACTAGAATGACAAAGAACTCAGGAGAGTGCTACACTTATCAATTATACATTTTTGATACTGAAAGTACACAAATCAGAGCCAAAGGCAGAGTCGTGGAGGGTGAGCCCTGTGAGGGTCCCAGACTGGAAGTTTTCGACTGCGCCCGTCCCAGACGGCATTGCCTCCTCCTGGCTGTGACGTGCGATAATACCGCGTATCGCTGACCAGGGACGCTCACCTGATTCTTAGTGTGCAGAGCTTTTATTGGAATTTCATTGCATCGGCGTGATTGATTGGACCACTGGCGAGGCTACTGTCCTCCTTTTCCAGCCTCACAGCTCCCTAGGGGATGGGCCGACATCGTGGGGCTGAAGGCCCCAACCCTCTGATCACAGGGACAGACTCCCTCAGCCCCGGTGCCGAGTCCCCTCAGGAGCACAGGTGGACACTCTCTGGGGGTCCGCTCTGAGAAGACTCGTTGACTGGACAGTGGGTGTAATCTGAGCCGCCTGTGACAAATAGCAAAGACGCTTTCACCCAGGGAAATTCCACGGATTTAAAGGCTCCCTCCGGGAATGGAAGACAAAAGCCAGTCGAGTCATTCATTATGTACTCAGAAGATTTATCTCTAAGAAGAGTACACTAGTAATGCCCCATACATGGGGGTTTTGTAAGGATTAAGTAAAATAGGATGCTTCTGGTGCATAGTGTCCATACGATGTGTGATCGGCATTATTATTATCTCACTGAATTTGGGGTCGCTGAGCCTCTTGGAAACACATCCACTGCCGGGTCCACTGGGAGGTCTTTGAGGGGCAAGAGTTCATTCATTTTCTTCTGTGCATCACAGTAGCTAACTGTGTCTTGCACAAAAAGTTACCAGTTGATATTTACTGTTTTGTTCTAAAAATGTAACTACCTTTTTTAAGGCTAGTGTATTCAAGTTTATACCCATGTGGTCTTACTCCATTTAAAGATCAGATTGCCTTCACGAGAGGGCTCAGGGGGGGCAGCAGGGGCTGCACTGGAAACAGTGAAAACAGTAGGTGACCCCCCGGGTCACTGCAAACATTGCTGACAGCAGCCCTGACCTCCTGAGGGGAAAAAAATGTTTGTCTGCATTTCTGCTCACTCTCCTGAAGCTTCAAAAACACTTTCTCGATTGAAAAGAGAAAGTGGTCTTCACATAGGAAACTTCTGTATGACAAAAAGAGTTTAAAGGTGTTATCTTTCCTATTTACCCACAAAAGGCAATTGAAAAATATATCACTCACAGAGAGATGTGACAGGATAGTAAGGAGCTAAGGAAATTCCTGGGCAAGTGACATGGGGAAACTGAGATAAGAAAGCTAAACACAGCCAAACAGTCTGAGTAATTTACAGTCAGCTGGTGAATCACGACACCTTATCTCCCCTGACCAAGGACTCTTGGGAGAGAATGGTTTATTCCTCTCCTCCCCGGCCAGAGAACACACAGCTTAAATCTCCCTGGTGGGGAAACAGCACAGAGAGCCAATTAATGTCATCCGTACCAACTAAATCCAAGGGCAGACGCAGTCAGGTGAACAAATCACAAAATCCCCACGAAAAGCCAGACAGATTCAAGATTAAAGGAAAACAATATCACAAACCAAAAAATATTCCGAACACCCCCCTCCCGTTCCCTCATTTTGACACATCGGCTTATTAAAAATGCGCTGGAAAGCTGATGAATATTCTACCGAAACCTCCCCTGAGACCTTCAGCAAGATTCCCACCTGCAAGAACGAAAAAAAGCTTCAAGACAAAAGACAGAGTGTGTGCGCACTCCCTCCAGGGAGCAGCCGATGCCATTCCCTCCTTCTTCCCCCACTTCTTTCCCCACAAGTACAAGTCTCCTAAACTTTATGCCAGGGGTGTCAAACTCATTTTCACCGGGGGCCACATCAGCCTCTCCATTGCCTTCAAAGGGCCAAATGTCATTTTAGGACTGTGTAAGTGTCCTAACTAGAGGCAAGGAGCTAGGCCCTGCCGCCAGGCAGAAACAAGGTGCTGGGCCAGAACAAACGAGGCGGAGGGCTGGATTTGGCCGCAGGGCCTAGTGTCTGCCACCGGTGCTCTAAGGCCATGGGCAGCTGGCAGCCCATCCCAGGCTGAACCCCTGAACCAGTCCCAAAGCCCCCTCTTCTCTGACTCCTCAGTGAGCTGAGGCAGCCCGCCCAGGCTCTCCTGTGCTTCTTCCATGCTAAGCCCACTGCCCCAGCTCTAATAAATGCATCCTCATAGTCACCTGGACTCGGGCCGTGGAATCTTTCCTACCTGAGGGCAAGATCCCACACACCACTGGCAGGCCCTGGGCGGACCCGCTCAGGGCCAAGCCCCCCTGTCCACGAACAGCAGCACAGGTAAGTTGTCTTGAATAAATTTATCAAGCTGTGTGAGGCCCTTTAGAAAAAAACACTGAAATACTACTAAAGAATATTTCTGGTTGTGAATGAAAAAAATCCCTGTAAACAATCAATTCTGCACAAATTAACCTGCAAATTTAATGCAACCCTAATGAAAATCCCCAAATTGTTTTTTATATTGTGTGGTAAAATCATACTACAATTCACATGAAAGAGGAAAAGCAGTCATCAAGGTAATTTTGGAAATGAACACATTTATGGTACTCTTAATTTCTGATATCAAACTTTATTTTAAGCAACAGTAACTTAAGCAACATAGTATTAGAGAAGGAACAAAGTGGATGTTTGGACTAGACTAGAAACTACACATGTATAGAAAAATTAAGCATATGCCAAAGGCAGCATTTCAAACCAGTGTGTAAATTATTTAATAAATAGCGTTAAGTGGATATCCATTTGAAAAAAATGAAATATATCTTTATTTCATGGATTAAAGTCCTAGAGATGAAATAAATACATTACAATATTGAAAATACATGTATGACCTTGGGTAGGAAGGTCCATAGGACACAAAACAAACAAAAAAAAATCTCAAGAGACTGATAAATTTAGCTACTGCAAAATTAAAACCTTTAAATAATAAATAATATCATGAAGAAAGATATTTAAAAGTTATAAACTAGAAGACACTTTAACATATATGACAGATAAAATTTGGTTTCTCAAATAGACAAAGAAAAATCTCTAAAAATGGAAATGTAAACAACCTAATGCAAAAATGGACCCCAAAAAATCCAAGCAGGCAATTCACAGAAAGGAAATAAGAATTGGGAATTAAGCACCCAAAAGACAGTGCTCGATTTCATTAGTGAAAGGGTCAGCCAGCTTTTCCGTCCCACCGCACTGTTCGTGACTAAGTTATCTCTACCGGCTTGATAGCTCGCGGCTTAATCGCAACTCTCTCAGGTCTTGCACAATGGACATCTGGCGCCAGCCACACTGACCCTCCTGCACCTGGGACCAGCTGGGTCCCTTACCTAACCCATTGTCCTGACTCATGTCCTGAACCCCTGAGGCAACCGTCCGAAGAGCAAGAGACTAAACCGCTCCCTTATCCCCTCCTCCCCCACCCCCAAGGACCCCGCACTTTTTCTTCTACGAACCCCATCCTTGCTGCCCTCCGCCCTGCAGCCCACCCGAACTCAGCCCACCTGTAAGCGCAGCTTCAAATAAAGGCACTTGGATCAGATCATCAAGCTCCACCCATCTCTATCTCTCCTGCGTTTCTAACGCTTAGAAATCAAGAAAGTAAAAATTCAAACCACGATAACCCATATTTAAACTCATTAGGTTGGCAAAAATTTCAGTGACTCATAATATAAACTGTAGGCAGAGTATAGACAAATACCTATTCTGACCTCCAGCTAACAGAAATCTAAATAGCACGTATCTCATGTTCCAGTAAATCTGGCTTTTTTGGTATATTCCCTAAATAAATATTTGCATTTATGACCAACAAGGCGTGTTCAAGATAAGAGAAATCAGAAACATCCTAAAAGTTTCCAAGAGGGAAATGATCAAATAACCTAGGCATACCTTCACTATGGCACATCATGTATCAGTTAATAGACTAATAGCTGACATTCATGCGTGTGATATGAAATGTGTAGTACACAAAATAGTTACATGTACTAACATGGAAAGATCTTGAAGATACATTGTTGATGCAAAAAAAGAAGCTGCAGATCTATACATATATAATGCTATCATTTGTTTTTTAAAAAATGTATACTTACCAAAACAATAATATACATTTTCTACAGTTAATAAATGTTTGTAAATGCATTTATAAAATACATGCAGGAATATACACAATTTTTTCCTATGCAGAGAATACTAGGATTGGGTGGTAGGCAAAAAAGAATTTAGCCTTATCCATTACATTTTAATTTTTTATGAGGTGAACTGATTAATGTGCTACATCTGGAATGGCAGTAATTGGATAAAGTGTCCCAACTCCTCCTTAGACTTGAGAGCTCTGCGCCCAGCATCTTGGCTCCTTGCGACCGGAAACACTGCAGACCCTGTGCCATCAGCTCTGCTGGTCTGTCACCAGACGTCAGGCTGGCTGGACTGGGCTTCGCTCTTCCCGAATCCGTTTTTCAAGTTTTCTGCGTTATGTTTGACATAGTCCATCAGAGGCTGTGTACCTACCATTCTATTTCAGGAAGACAGAATGACAAAAAAGTCTTTAATATCTAATTTTCTTCTCGGCCTCAGTTCACTTGACTAATTCTCTCATGTTGTAATCAACATGGGTGTATCTTGAGAAACCGTCTTGAGGAAAAAGAAAATATTTCTGTATTTCGAGAGGCTCCAGGAGAAGCATCATTATTTTGTTGTTTTCTCCCATGCTGATATTTCTGCCATAAATATTTCAGTTGTCTTCAGAAACATTATGTACTTTAAAAGCTTAGCACATATTTTCTCTAAAAAAAAAAAAAATTAAGAGAGCTATTGACCAGCTTCTTTTGACTCTAGACCAAGGTGAAATCTTCCTCTGCAGATGCTCATACCTGTGAAATCAAGCCATGCTGATGAATTGGGAGACCTCTGGCCAGGATACGACCTCTCTGGTTTCGTTTTCCCACCCCCTGTTTATTTTCCTGCTTTAGTCACTGTAGCAATCTGTCTTATCTTGAATCCTAAAGAAAGGCCTATTTGTTTACATAACTGAAAAACACAGGGATATAATCTACCTACAGGCTCAGAATAAAATAAACCAATAAATTTAGGGTTAACACTGGAAGAGGATGGGAAAGGACTCAGCTGTTATTTTGGATAATACTGCTTTAAGCAGCCAGCAGCATCTGAAACAGATATGCGATATGATGATGAGCAGACCAGGCAAGTGGAGGCAGGAAACATCCCCAGGGTCATTTATCTCCAGGGGACAGGCTGCCAATCTCTGGGCTTCTGCCCGTAGGTCACCCACCAGGAAACAGCATTAGAGCAGTAGGAAATGCCCACTGACCCTCTGGGGTGGGGGACCTGCTGTCCTCCTTCGCCCTAGGGCCCTGGTGCTTTGAACCCTAACAATGCTATGATTATTCATCTTAATCCATTTCACACTCACAGGCTCACAGCCACCTCAGCGGCTCTCACTCATTAATGTTCTTACATAAAACAGGTTTCCTCCCTCTTAGGGTGACCCAGGGTCTCAGATCTGTGCTCATCCAAGTGTCAGAATGGAAATGGTGGCAAGGAAGGGGGTATAGGGGAAAAATAAAGGTGACAGAAGCAGGAATTCTCCTTAAGTAGGAATCCTCCAACTGAACTGTCAACTCACCCTCCACCAAAAACATGCCTGGAGGTTCACCTCTTCCAAGCCTCTGCTCCAGCCAGAGTCAGAAACGCAAGTATTTACCAGCAGTGTTGCAGCCCTGGCTAAAGCAGCGGCGCCCACTGATTGCCTCCACGCTCTTCCCCATCTCAAAGCAGCCGCTGCACTGACTCACATATATTACAATTCCCCTGCCCAAATGCCCTGTCCCAGTTCTACCGGCTTAAACTCTGTTGTTATTTTGCCTCCTATTTAAAAAATCCAAACAACCTCAAAAAGAATGACCAAGAGCAGCTGTTGGCCTTGGGTGCGTTCTGTAGCCCTGAAGGGGTTAGTCTTGAAACAGGCATTTTGAGGGCACTGCTCCCCCTCCTGGCAGGATCTGGGAAGTACAAGCGTGCTTGGGTCCCAAAGGACCCCAGGAGGTCAGGTACAAGGAGGAGACAGGGTAACGCCAGGGGGACTAGGCAAGGAGAAGGGCTGAGTAGGAGAAATGAAGACGAGCAAGAGGAAGGGTGCTGAAGGACAGACACCACAGTTTGAGCCCTGGAAAGCAGCTGACAGCGATCCTCCCAGGAAGACAGGAGTTCCAGGAGGTCAAGTCAAAGAGGAACCACAGAGTCGGATAGTACTGGGTCCCTTCCCATCTCTGTCTCTTACTGGCTCCATAATCCTGTAGACTGTCCCCAGGTGAAAAAATAATGTCCTGGGGAGGCCACTGAGGAAGACAGAGAAGTTCACAGGGGGGCAGTTCCAACCCCCCCAGTAAAGTCGGCATCACGGATACCTGAGATCATTTCTGCTCAGATCAAGAGATTTCTGTGGGTCTCTTCCAAAGATGAATTCAACACAAGCAAATCTTTCCAAATTACCACTATCTTCTCATTTGTGGATCAGCAGACTCCATTACGTGAGCCAGCTCATCCCAGAGAATCTTTTTCATCGGCAGCACATTGTCAGAATTCAAAGATTGTGTTACCGGCGTTTTCTTCAATCAGCACTCAGAGCATGTGTTTAAAAGCAATGCACATTCCTTGTAAGTTTTAAAAGGAGCATTCTGATATTAAACGTGGATAGTGGTTTAACCAAGGACTGTTCCCTTCCAATTTTAGAGAAAACCATCGTATTTTCATCCATCAGGTCAGGGTTTGTCTCATCTTTCAGCACATTTCTACAAATAAGGGAAAATAAAGGTTCTGGGGAGCCGGGTACAGAGCAGTGTTTGTGGTAACACAATACTAATGGGGCTGGATTCAGGACTGTAGTTGCTGAAGAGTCTTTGAAGAGGCAAGGTAGAGAGAGGGAGGGCAGCAAGGGAAACATTGTAAGGACAGAGAATTTGTTGAAGATGGAGTGTTTACTTCCTTCCAGTTTGCAAACAGATAGTAATGAGGCCTTTTGGGGACCACCAGCTGGGAGGCTCGGATTTTGAATTGACTGTGTTGGATTAGCATCTTGGTCCATATTTTTACACAAAATGTATGTAATACTAAGGAATACATGGATTCTTATAGCACTGTTCTCACGTATAATACATTTATTCTGATGTCACAATAATCTTATGATGCCCATTTTACAAAGAAGCAAACAGGCTTACAAAGCTAAAATGACTTATAAGAGTATATAAATACTTTTGTTTTACAGCAGCACATGGAGCTCTATAAGTGACTCAAGTAAGTACATTATATACATAGAGTTGTTAGGCTATCATCAAGTAGACAAAGGTGGCTAAAGATATTCCCATAATGCTTTGCTGTTATTTAAACAGAACCTCATACAGAATCATTAATGAAGTTTAGTCTCTGTTAACTTTATGCCCTTGCTACTTTTTTCCCTACTGTGTCTACATTTCTGAAAAATTGATTTAGCAAAATCAATTAATGTTTGTATAACACTTATACAATCTGCAGAGCACTTCAAATATGTGAGTTCATTGGATGGACTGGATTCTATGTTTGGGTCTGTGTGTGTGGGTGTTGTGTGGATTTGTAAGCCTTGTTGGTACCATGCTTTGAGATCCTACTATAATTCTTCTGGAACAGAAAAAGTGCCCTTTTCTCTCCTGATATTCTGATACTCACAAAGGCTTCATTACTATAAAGATACTTCATCCCCCGCTATGGCTGAAACCCTGTACATGGAGACTAAAAACAATGGGGAATAATTTAAAATAGTGGAAAGTGGAAAAGGATGGTATCCATCATGGAAGTAGCCTAATGATTATACCTTTCTTTTTACCTTCAAGGCCTAAAGTTACAGTTAAAACGGAAACTACCCTTTATCACCATCCAGAGTCAGATACTAAAATATAAAGCAGTCTTTATGGGGTGTTTTGCTCTAGCTCTTCATTTGGGAGGCAGGATAGCACCTGGGCTAAGAGCATAGACTCCTGGTTAAGAATCTAGACTGCCTGGTGCACATCCAGCCTCACCACTTCGCTAGTGAAATATTCTCTTGGGTAAGTTATTTAAGCACATTAGTTCTAATGTCTTCCCCTGTAGCATGGGCATCAGAGCTTTCGTCATAGATTCAGTGACGGAATGTAGGAGTCTGTTGAACTTACTGACCCTGCCAGAGTGATGGGTTTCTTTCTGTGGTCTTTTTCCCTTAGATTCAGCCAGGGATAATAATTTAACTCTTGCCCAAAATGCTCTAAAGAAACTGTATACAATTTCTTCCTTAAAGCACAGTAGGCTTTCTGTGCTTAGACAGCAACTTGGTCAAATATGCATGAAAATGATACTTTAATACTCTGATTTTATTATATATTCAGTCGGTTTAATTTTGTACTGTAACAAAACGTTCTCAAATGTGGGGGCTTAAAAATACTTATTTATTAGTTCATAATTCTGCAGATCAGCCACTGGGGCTGGACTAGGCTATGTGGTCCCTCTGTCTGCCTTACTTGGGCTCGCTCATGCCATTGCAGTCAGCGACACCTTGGCCAGGGCCTGCCTGGTCCCGGATGGCTCACTAGTATGTCTGGTGGTTGGCCAGGGCAAACGGAGCAACTGGGCCACGTGTCTCCAGTGCTAGCAGGTTACTCTGGTTTTTTTCACATAGCAGCTTGGTTCCAAAAACAGCAAGACAGAGAACAAGTTCAAAGGAACAAGCAGTTGTCAATCTTCTGCTTTTGCCATGCTTACCGGTGTTCTATTGGCCAAAACAAATTATACGGCCAGATCAAGTTTCAAAGAGTAAGGAAACAGACTCTACCTCTTGATAGGAGAAACTGCAAAATACTGTTGCTGTTTTTCCTCCTTGGTATTGACTTATAATCCTCCTTAGGGAAAATGAAAGTCCCCTTGTTGTAGATGAAACACACAAAGTGGTAAATAGCCTAAAATGCTCATGTCTAGTTTCTGACCACAATGAAAAGACTGGCATCGTTGGCAGGATAAGGGTAGGGAGCAGCATCAGTTCATGTGTATGCATGTTGCGTCCACCAAACTCAGGTACCGTATATAATTTCATTTGGGGGGATGGTTATATTCACTTTATATAAGTTCCAGGATGTTATGCCAGTTGATTCCAGAGACACATGCAGAAGACTGCATTGCAAGGTAGCTGTGACGGACAGCTATGAGTTATTAGAGTTCTTGAGAGAGAGAGAGATACAGACAGACACAGAGAGCTATCACTGTGGAGTATGTGTTTCTGGGGTCAGAAAACTCCTTGGAGCAAATGAGAATCAAGCAGAGCTAAAGAAATGGTAAAATTTGCAAAAAAAATAGTATGTTTTAAGGAGATGAATGCCAAGTGAAAGGTTGTTACCATGGGCATAAATTCTGCATGGAAACAGTGAGGAGGCCCCAAAGGCTGGGAGAGATGACGCAGCAAATTCTGTCCGGGATACATAGTAGACCAATGGCTTTCCGTGTCTAAATTAAACTAGCACTGAACTGGGAGATTTCTGGTCTCTACAGGCCAGATGACTCTCCCTGAAATACTGTTCCCAGCCCATTTCTCTTTCGTCCGTTGAAAACCTTCAATGGCTGACTGGTACATAGGACAGAGCTTGTACTGCAGAGCTCAGTGTTCAATGCGATAGGCCGCAGATCAGCCTCTCAGCCTGTCTCACTGCTGCGCTCTAGTCCATTTTAAAAATATCTCAGGGGCGGTATCCACTAGAAGTTAAGTGTGTAACTTTCTCTTTACCCAGTTTAAACATTTGAAGGCCTGGTTGATTTTAAGAGTTAACACTGAGCTTTGAGTAATAAAAATAGTGAGCTCTAGTCTCCCAGAAGCAGATTTGGAATGAAATGACAAATGTTCTCTGAGTAACATAATCGCTTGGATCTCTACCATGTACCTTTTATTTTTTATTTTAAGCATTTTGTTTAAAGGTTTCTTTTACTATGTGGTTTCCAGCAAAGGACGGACCGCCATCCATCAATGTTGAGTTTCCCACTAAGCACTTAGTGTTGTCCAGGACCTATTTTTAAATCCAATCTGTCTCCTGTTCGTCCTGGACTATCTGAACCTTTAGTGCCCTTTTTAAAAAAAATTTTAGGAGTACATCTTTCACAGCCTCAGAGATACACCCCAGGAGGCCAATATAAGTTTGTGAACTTATCCTACTATTTAGTCTGTGAGTGGCAGGATATATCCCTCTCATCATATAGTACAACCACAACCACAATCATAACTACAACAACCACAACTACAACCACAACCATAATGGTGACAACTACTACAACAACCACAACTACAATAACAACAATACAGCTTTTACCAGCAAATACTTTGTAAATCAAGTAAGTAAAAAGGAATTTTTTTCAGTGTTCACAGTTAGGGGATAATTCTCGATGGACAATGTGTTCAATTTCTTAATACAACAAAATTGTCTTTGCTCAAGAACCAAAACAAAATTTTGATAAAGAAGTCTCTGGATTTGTCCAAGAATGTGTTTGGCAATGGAATTTCTTTGGCACAAAACTTATTTAAATAATGTGCTTCTTTTTGATGACTTTTCCAAAGTTTTGAACGGGGGAGTCTTTGTTCCTCAACTCAGATTCCCCTGCTGTTTCTGAACGAAACAAGGCAGCACGAATCCAGAAGCATCCTGCCCCGAGACCAGACAGCCCCAGGCCCCGATGCATGACTGCAAAACGTATTTCTCTCCTCTCTGGAATCAACTGACGGCAACGTCTTGAACAGAAGGGCTGTGACTTATGCAGAGTAAACAGCTCTCTCTAAACAGCGTGGTGTTACGTGATCCAGGGAAGCTGTCTGCGTGCAATCCAATTACTGCTCTTTTAACATCAAAATCCCAGCCATTTCCATGCACTTTATTCTAGACTTCCCAAGAAATTGAATTCCCTGCTTCTGAAAGGAAAATAGGTTTGGTAATACAGTCCTTTGGAAAAGCTCGGCGACATCCCGGATCAGGTGCTTTGGACCAAATACAGGAAGCCAAAAAGGCCATTAGTGCGGGAATCTCCAGGGTGCCCAGTGTTTAATAAGAAGCTTAAAATAATTACACCAAACCCACTGCCAGGGGCAGGGGGCGGGGAGTTTCATCCCGTGAAGCTGCTTCTGAAATAATGTCTCTTCTTATCCCGAAATTCTGTTCTGTGTAGTCGTCCTCTTCTTCACGGGTTAATTAACATCTGCCTCTTGTGCAATGAAACTGTGATGTTAAAGGCAAAGAAGGGCTCCCAGATCTGAGGTCTGTTTAAACCAAATCTTGAACTTTAATGATGTTTGTTCTTCCTCTCTGACATAGCAGGACCTGTATGGTAACATAACAGGGTTATTTGTTTGTTTGTTTGGAGCTGAGAGAGGAGAGTCCCGGAAAATGGCAAAGAAAGCCTTAATAATTTTTTTAAATATTAAGTGATGACTGCAATTTCCAGTACTTGATATTAGCTCTGAAGGTATATATTTATTTCATACTTTGCTCATGCGTACATATGGGACAGTGACTCACCCTGTGCTTAAAAGGCTTTTTGTGAGTTTTTTAGTTTAGTTTGGTTTTCCCCCAAATGAGCCAAGCCATCACCAATTATGCAAATTAAAAATGATGGCACAAGTGAATTACAGAAAATTGTTCAGAAACACAAATCTATGAATTTGACACCAAGTGATGAAAAATATAACTTCTATGTTTTTCATAACATAGAATGTCTTTTTCTTTTTCATGAGCTTCTACCTCACTGGATGGCAAGAAAAAAAAATAATGAAGTACAGTCAGATTAATTCGATTCTATCCAGTACTTCCTGTGGTCCCCTAAGGAATGCGGTGTCACTGGGGTAAATGCTCAGAACTTCAGATTCCCGTCTCCTCCCTGGCTCTTCTTCAAGGCAACACCTGGGTGTATAAGAAAGGGATCTCTATAACCTCACTGTGGTTGGGAGAAGGGGACTTGAACTTAGTCCTGGTCCTTAGTCTTCTGCCTTCTCTGCTCTTTACAGTGGTGTCCCCTTGTCCACGTGGTCCTTGAGTATAGTAAAGGGAAATGAAGACATTTGGGATTTTCCCTGTTGTCAAAGGGAAGATTTGCCTGCTCCTCTCCAGTTTAGAGCATGTCTGTGAGAAGCATGATGCTTGTGAATCCTCTCTTTCCTTTTGATATGTGTGTAGTTCTTTGCCAGCTTTACAACCCAGACACGTTTTGCCCAAGGTCCTGGGAGCCACCTCTTTTGGAACATATACATCAAAGAACATAGCAACACTATCTCCCTTTGATGGCGGGATTCAACCTATAGGCAGGGATGTATGTGTGTATATGTATACATACACATATATATGCCTATGGCTATATATAGATATATATAAAAATGTATAGACATATCTATATAGCTATGTCTAGATATATAGAGAGAGATATAGATAGATATCTATCTATAACAAATTTGTGTATAAAGTTTACAACCTAAACAAAGACTCTAAACAGAGGTAATTTTAAGGAACTACTAAAAATTGCTAAGCATGTCTGAATTTAAGGTATGAGTATTCATTTGCATAAAATCACAGTAAGTCATTATTTAACACCATCCATAAGTTCTCAGAATTGCAGCAAAACAATGCATCACTAAACCAACTTTATCACAGGCTAACTGATACAAACAAGAGCTGACTTTCTACCACCAGAGACTTTGCAAGAGACTGGACGTGAGCAGCCAGGGCCCAGGCTGCACGGTGCTGCCGACGGCCCCAGACCACTCTGGCTTGAAAAATTTAGCCTAGGGAAATATTCAACCAGGGAAATGGGATGAATTCTAGGGCAAAAGTCCTATGGGGAGGGAACGAGGTTCCGGACAGTGGGTGATGAGAGGAGATTCCGAAAACAGAGGAGTCTAAGTGACTCGAGGCTTCAGGAGGGAAGGGCCACCCCGGGGGAGAGAGGAAGGTCAGGAAGCGCACCATCTCCTGTTAGCCTTCACTTCCGCAGAGCTTTCCCCTTGAGTCTCGGGGATATAAAGTTTTGCTTGACAATTTACAATTTTCTGTCTTTTACAATTTGCATAATTTTTTCAAACCTTCTCATAAAGCTTAGTATGTTTCCACAGCTTTGAGTGGCAGTGCTGGGAACCAAGGTGAAGCCGGAACTGGAAATAGAGGTAAGAGGAAAAGCTGTGACTCACTGAGTATTTATCACCTACCAAGGCTGCTCTTTGCGTGTCACTTGTATTAACAAGAGTTTGTGCTTTTAATCACCATGGTATACTGCCATCAAGGTGACGCAGATCACACTCTACCTCCACCCCCCTTGGCCAGGGACCTATGTCCATGAATTCCAGGGTACAGCGGGCAGGCAAGGTCAGGACTAGTGCAGAACAACCCTGTGTCTATACAACCCTTACAGTAATCGCCTCCTCATACCTTGCACCCTACCTTGCACTTGCCTCCCCCTGGCCCAGCCCTGCTGGCAGCAAAGGGAGGAGAAGCCCAAGGAGAGCAGAGAGTGACCGTGGCACCCATGTGATGCAGAACTGCCTATCAACAGCACTGGAACGAGCATGTGACAAAATCCCCCTTTCTCCCAGTACACACCAGAAAGGGATTGCTTAAAAGAAAGAGAAAGCTGGGCTACACATCAAGAAGCTGAGATTGCTTCCTAACAGGAAGGTCAAAGAAGGCGATCTGTAGGAGAGGACACAGGAGTCGAGACTTGAAGAATAGACTGTTATTTTCAGATAGGCCATAAAAACCTTCACTTCTTCATTGCTTAACTCACTTGTAAATGGCTTTTTGGAATCTGATAATGTATAAATTATGAACACTTATTCCCACTCTGCAAGCATGGGCGGAACCTCTGCCAGTGTACACTGGAGCTAATTACCAATAATTTGTTCACAAATTACAATAAATATTGCCCTAAGCTCAAGAAATTTCTAAATTTTCAATACAAAAGAGACAGACAGAGCTGCAAGGAGGTGCTAGATTTTGTCTATAAACTCTTCCTTGCCATCGTCTTTTAAACGCCTTGATGAGCTGGAAAATGGTTCTCCCAGTGACCCTGCCGGGCCATCAAGAGGGGATTTCCTCCGTAATCTGTACACGTAGAGCAGCTGGAAGCCTATTTGAAGAATAAATTTATCCCCTGAAAGAACAGGATGGGAAGCATAAACCCAGTACCACAGCCTATGAAGGACATTTGTCTTTTCAAAATGCCAAAGCCATTTTTAGAGTGGGGATCTTGTGTCATGCTTCAAGCAGATTACTTTGAGGGCGCAATAACAACAAAGAAATTCAAAATACAGCTACGGCACGTGAAGCAAGAGAAACAGAAAGAGAAAGAGAAAACACTGTCAGTGAAACAGACAAAGGCTCATGTACAGGGTGGCGTAAAAGTAGGTCGGCAGTTGTTAGCATGTGAAATGCAGAGTTTATTCTTGTATTATTATTATTTATTAATTATTGTATTATTTGACCTATGAACAATTGCAAACCTACTCTTGCCCCACCCTGTATTTCAATTATAGGCCATTCAGATCATTTTTAATGTCCTCAAAACTGACCACAAACCTTCATGGCACTATTAGTAATTAAAAAGTGTATCTCTTTTCACTTTGCTGTTGGTTAGAGAAGTGGAGAAACTTGAAAGTAAAGACTGAACTAGTGGCCAAGGCGGGGACAGTGCAAGATTCAGAAGCCTGGTTCAATTGCCATTGTGCTGTGTGACCTTGGCTGAACTACTTGACCTCTGGCCTCAATTTCCTCATCCCTGAAATGGGGAAAGAATAGCATCAGTCTAATGGGTGCTCATGGGCTAACTAAGGTAACACCTGTAAAGCACTATGCTGTCTGAATATAGGAAGTACTCAATAAATGTTAGCTCTTGGAGATATTGTTATTTTATTTTTATGAAAAATAAAAGTACAACTTTGTTTTCTTAGCTTTAAAGACTGAGAAAACTGGTAAGTATTAATACTGCATGACTAGCTTCGATGCTATTTAAGCACGTTGGGATAATTGGTAGCTATCCATGAAACACTCTGTCCTTACATTAAAATCAAACCCCAGATTCTTTGGGGATCTTGCATCCTTTGCCTATACCTCCCTACATGATGGGTGCTCACCAGTGTGCATAATTTGCCTGAATTTTTCCTACCCCAGTTTACTAGTAATTTACTTATATAGGCTGCCTTGCTATATTGCAAATTATGAGGTTTTTAAGAGTCACTGGTTTGATTCTCGGTCAGGGCACATGCCTGGGTTGTGGGCCAGGTACCCAGTAGGGGGCATGTGAGAGGCAATCACACATTGATGTTTTTCTCCCTCTCTTTCTCCCTCCTTTCCCCTCTGTCTAAAAAATAAATAAATAAACTCTTTTTTAAAAAGGCTTTTAGATCATCAGTTAACATTCTGGATCAGCTTTAGTGGTAGGAGGCTGCTACCTAACTTTACCAATGTTCTCACTATCTCAAATTATACTCTAAAGCATTGATTGGAACACAAGACTGAAAACACCTGAATGTCCTATTTAAACAAATTACAGCACATATGATGGGCACTCTGCAGCTCCAAAAGGCTCTCTAGGTACTCACGACGCACTATGGCCACGATAGAGATTTAAGTGCAAAGAGCAAGATGCCTAACAGTGCGTGTGCACGGCCGTCCGTGAGGGAAGAAGGCGAGGGAGACACTCATCCACACACTATGTATAACCTGGGCCACTGGGAGACAGGGTTTGGAGGCGGCGCTTTCCACCTCAGACCCTTTGGACTCTTGAATTCTGTACCATGTGACCGTGTCACCTAGTTCAAAAACAAACTATTAAAATAAGTGAAATTTAATACATTGTTTTGGTATTGGAACATAAAACGGAACGTTTCCAGAGCAGGGATTATATCACAGGTAGTGACAAACTGGCTGAGATACATGATCCAGAATTTTGCCCCTAACCAACACGCTGAGATAAATGTCCTCACTCGAAAAGGTTACATAAAGACGATCCCTAACAAATGCACAAGTAACTGCCTTAGCAGCAAGCTGGCCATAAAAAGGAGTGGGAAAGGAGCTCACCTTCAAGGGCCTTTCTCTCCTTTTTTCTTCGGTTCCCAGCGTAAAGCAGACTGGCCCAGGGGAGTGACGCATGCAGACCAGGGCTCTCCAAGGGTGTGTGGTGGCTCCTCTGCCCTGGGGGCTGCCTCTGCAGGGATCGGAGGGCAAGTGGGGAAGAGTCCAGCCTCTCTGGGCTGAACACAGCTTTTTGTTCCGTTAAACTTCTCAGAACCTTTAAAATGGAAATGGCCACTCTGAACATCAGAAAAGAGGAAGCACCACATAGCATTTCCCAACCACCAGAAGCAGAGTGCCTCAGTTGACTAGAGCTCCTCAGAATTTGCTCTGGAACCCTGGTCCACTCAGAGTCATGCTGCTGAAGGCGGAGGCAGAGGAAGCGCCTGATCTCGCAGGGAGGAACTAGCTCCTGATACCTGAGAGACTCACTTCCGGCCTATGGGCCACAACTTTACCACCTGTAAAATGGGAGACAGGGAGAGGAACTCACAGCTTAATCTGTCTTCCTCATTCATTGTAAGACTACACTATTTAACTTATTTGATGATGTGACATTTTTCTTCTACCGCAGTGACCTGCGTCCTTGTCCTATTCAGGCCCACTGGGCTATAAACTCCTTGAGCATGGAGATTTTGCCCTTGTTTGCAAAGCACTCAAAAATGTTTAATAACAATAGATAGAATAGTCTAATTGTGCAACACAGAGAATAAGTACAAAAGGATCGGGGAAGGAGAGGGACAGTGCAGCTGGTGGGGTTCCTGGCAGCGGTCACGTGACGATGGAAGGTGCAGAGACGCGGTGGGGTGTGCGGGGACAGGCGCAGAGGGTGGCACCCGCACCTGAGTGAGGAAGGAGGACTGAGCGCCCTTGTCAGTAACATCCACAGTGACTGCAGTTCCGGTCTGGAGTATTGTTATTTTTAAATACTAAAACACTGATATTCTGATACTAAAAAAATGTTTTTATTTACATATTGATGTACATATTGAGGTAGAGGCAAATTATTTTGGAAAGCATTCTGACCCCGATCTCCCTTTAGTAGAAACTTTTCTAAAGTAAGAGGATTTTAGTTTTGTTCTAATGATTAGTGTAATTGTTATGTCTTGCATTTCTAGTAAGGGCGAGAATATTTTCTCCAGGTGTTAGTCATCTCTACTTCCACCCAAAGCAGCATGGACTCCAGCTGCCTACATACCTCCCTAGT
Source organism: Artibeus jamaicensis (assembly GCF_021234435.1). Taxonomy (NCBI): domain Eukaryota; kingdom Metazoa; phylum Chordata; class Mammalia; order Chiroptera; family Phyllostomidae; genus Artibeus; species Artibeus jamaicensis. Next base: position 47,162,431 of record NW_026521486.1, read on the forward strand.
GGTAGGAAGGGCCTGGGGGTAGGGGTGGGGGTGTGGGGGGACCCCACTCTGCAGCGGTGTGGCCCCTCATCTGAATGAGAACTTTTCTTGAACAATCCTCAGAATGAATGGGTTCTCCTGAGCTACAAGGAGGAGATTTTTATTCTCGCTCCCTCACAGCTAACCCAGGAATTTCTGTCAGCAAACACCAACCCATGACAAAGGGATGGCGGAGTGCGTGAGGGTGACCTCTCCTGGGAGCCACCACCCTGCAATTTCCTGCACGGGCTGTCTCAGCCTCTGCCCGGGGCCCCACCTGGGCATGTCTTCCTGGCACAGCCACCTGCCAGCTTTTCCCTTCTAATAACTGTCCTGCTGCAGTTCCTTCTTAAGTCAGCGTCAGGATACATTATAAAGGCCTTCACCTGCTAAGACACCTATTTACACTTTAACATAACAGCAATAGCTTAACCCCAGGATTTTTAACCCCTTTCATCTTATGGCACACATAAACTAATTACTAATATTCTGCAGCACATCAAAAAATATATTTTTTGCTGATCTGACAAAAATAGGTATAATTTTGATTGATTTCAAAAAATAAATAATAAAAGCAATCGCCTACTCTTCTTGTTTCAAAGTGACTTCCAAAAAAACTAGGTGACTATATTTGCATATAAGGATTTCTGGTACCAGGAATTAACCAATCACAGAAAGAAGGAAGGAGCGCCTACCCTTTGCAACAGCATGGATGGGACTGGAAAGCATTATGCTATGTGAAATAAACTAGGCGGTAAAAGACAAATACCATATGATCTCACCTTTAACAGGAACCTAATCAACAAAATGAACAAGCAAGCAAAATATAACCAAAGACACAGAAATAGAGAACAGGCTGACAGTGACCAGAAGGGAGAGGGGAGGGAATTTCAGACGGAAAAAGGAAGGGTTTGCAGGAACAATTAAAGGACAATAACAAGAGGAGGTGGAAACAGGGGAGAGAGATGGGGAGGGCAGGGGTGTTGGAGAGGTGTGGAGGGAAAAAGCAGACAACTATACTTGAACAACAATTTTTTAAAAAAGAAGAGACTTCCGCCAAGATGGAGGCGTAGGTGGAAGCACTTCGCCTTCCCACACAACCAAGTTTAAAAACAACAAAGTTTTAGCAACAAAAACGCAGCCAAACCACAGAAAATTGAACTATATGGAAGTCTGACAACAACAAACCCTTCAGCCAAACCGGTAAGAGGGGCAGCGCCAGCAGCAGAGCAGGGTCGGGCAGGAAAGATCCACCAGATGGACCCAGGTGCACGACCCAGGTACGCCAGCAACGGTGGGCGGATCCCAGGTGTGGAGAAGCAACAGACAGACCCACTGAGGGCGGACCGTGGTCACACATTCGTGCGCAGATAAACCAGTGAAGGAGCTAGCGGTGGTGAGACGGACCACACAGATCCCAGCAGCGGGAAGCGGCAGAGAGAACCGCCATTGTTCCTCTCTGACCCCGCCCCCACATACAGCATCACAAAACAGAGACCTGGGTAGCCCCGCCCTGGTAAACAACTAAGGCTCCCCTCCTCATACGTAATAGGCACGAACAGATCAAAACATGGCTCAGGAACAACTCAGAGCCCCAGAGCTGATAAATCTAAGCAATGAAGAAATAGCCAAACTTTCAGATGCACAGTTCAAAACACTGGTGATCAGGATGCTCACAGAACTGGTTGATTTTAGTCACAAATTACAGGAACATATGAAAGCTAAACTAATTGAAATGAAGGGAAATACACAGGAAACTAATAGTAATGGAAAGGAAACTGGGACTCAAATCAAAGGAGTGGACCAGAAGAAGGAAAAAAAATGACCAAACAGAAAAACAAGAAACAAGAATTCAAAAAAATGAGGAAAGGCTTAGGAACCTTCAGGACGTCTTTAAACGTTCCAACATCCAAATTATAGGGGTACCAGAAGGGGAAGAAGAACAGCCACGAGTGGAAAACTTATTTGAACAAATAATAAAGGAGAACTTCCCCAATCAGGCAAAGGAAATAGACTTCCAGGAAATCCGGGAAGCTCAGAGAGTCCCAAAGAAGTTGGACCCAAGAAGGAACACACCAAGGCACATCATAATTATATTAGCCAAGATTAAAATGAAAGAGAGAATCCTAGAAGCAGCAAGAGATAAGGGGACAGTCACCTACAAAGGAGTTCCCATCAGACTGTCAGCTGATTTCTCAAAAGAGACCTTACAGGCAAGAAGGGGCTGGAAAGAAGTATTCCAAGTCATGAAATCCAAAGACCTACATCCAAGATTGCTCTATCCAGCAAAGCTTTCATTTAGAATGGAAGGGCAGATAAAGTGCTCCTCAGATAAGATCAAATTCAAGGAGTTCATCATCACCAAGCCCTTATTATATGAAATGTTAAAGGGACTTACCTAAGAAAAAGAAGATAAAAAAGATGAACAGTGAAAGGACTGCAAACTCACAGTTATTAAGAACCACACCCAAAACAAAAGCAAACTAAGAGGACAGCTAAATCAGGAGCAAAACCATAGAAATGGAGATCACATGGAGGGTTAGCAACAGGGGAGTGGGAGGGGGGAGAAGGTACAGAAAATAAGTAGCATAGATGGTAGGTAGAAAATAGATAGGGGGAGGGCAAGAATAGGATGGGAAATATAGAATCTAAAGAACTTGAGACACGTGGTCATAAACTAAAGGGGGGAATGGTGGGGAGGGGGTGTACAGGGTGGAGGAGAATGAAGGGGGGGAATAGGACAACTGTAATGGCATAATTAATAAAATATATTTTAAAAAATAATAAAAAAATAAAAATAAAAAGGTAGGAGAAAAAGAATTAACCAATCAGACACAACCTTATTATGCAATGTGACCAATAAGACACAACTCTATTGTATGACCTGTGTATTCATGGTTCAAGACAAGGCATTCACACCAGAAGGCCATCGTTGTGTTGGCAGTTGTCATTTTTTTTATTTGACAGTCTAAGGGAAAAGAGGTCGATGCCCTGGCTGAATAGTCAAGTATTGAGTGCTTTAAAAATTCTTGTGGCACCCAGTTTGGAAATTGCTGGATTAACCCAAAGGAATCATTTTAATGGTAACAATAATAGCCACCACTTAATGAGTAGTTAACATGTTAAGTATATTAAAGACATTACCTAAATCACATTAAGCCCTGGAGATAGGTTGTAATTATCTCCAATTTTCTATGGGAGGAAACTGAAGACACAGAGGAGAGCCCGGTTATTTGTCCAGGGTCACACAGCTGGCGGCGCTGACAGCCATCTGTGCTCCACATTGTGCTACCTCACTGCAGGAGGGGAGGGGAGGCCTGGGGTCTCGCAGCTTCCTGCAACCCAAAAGAACAAAACACTTGGATTAGCAGGCCTGGGTTCTAATCTTTGCCACTCTCCACATTTTTTCAAAATCTTGGCCAAACGACAAATTTTTTGGCCTTGGTTTCCTCAGCTGAAAATGAGGGTAGTGACAACTGTTTATCTTAAAGGGCGGGAGATGCTCTAATGAGGTAACAGTTGAAAGCAATGTGTTAGCTCTCAAATTCTACAGAGATGTTAAGGCATTTTCATCAGACAGCAAAGCACTCCATCTGCTTGTTGGACCAGGGCTGCTCAACCCTTTAATTTACCGAGTTTCTGAGCCTGTGATGCTGATTTTCAGTGGAAAAGCATTTATGATCTGATTTCTAATTGCCTATGCTTTTTGCCCATTTTTTACTTTCATAAGTAGGGCTGTTGTTTATTAAAACATTTCTTCTAGTAGCAATAACTCAATTTATGAATTATCCCTGAACTGTGCCCATATGACAAATAAACCAAAGACATCAAAGTACTTCTTATGTATTTTTGCTCCACTCAAGTAGACCACAAAACTGACATTTTTACCTTAAGATAAATTCAGAAATTGAAGAGAAAGAGGAAAATAACAATCGGTCAATAAGTACAAATTAATTGGGGCTTTGACTACAAATAAAAAACGTTCCCTCAAAAGAAAACATTAGGCTCCCACTGGACTCTCACTCTAACACTGTGAGTGAGGCTGCTTCCCCACAAACGTCTTGTGGACAGACCCAAAGCTGTCAGAGGCAATTCAGGTTAGTTTTTCAGACTGTTGCTTCATTTAATGTGACCTCCTTGGGCCACAAAGAATTAAACAAGATGTCTTTGATCCACACGCAGATGAACAGTAAGCTGGACAGAGGTTGAGGGTGCAATAGGAAAGATGCCGGCCACCGGGATCCATTAGATATTCTCTCTTCAGAAGTTTGAAAATGGCTCCACAGTGAGAGAGCTAGGAGTTGGTAGTAGAAGGAACAAAAATAATCTCAGATGGATAATGTGGATAATAAAAAATGTGAGGAAGCAGCACTTTTGTGCCCAGAGAGGTCTCTGAGTGACCAGGTTGAGCAAATTGCCCCACCAACCTGCTCTGGACATGCGTCGTGAGTGAGAAATAAACATGGGGTACTCAGCCACTGAGATTTTGAAGTTGTTTTTACTACAGCATAACTTGGCCTCACTGAGACAATTTCATTATTTCCTTTTACTCTCAAATGAGGAATGGGAAAAGAAGTTTCGTCCTTTCTGTTGTTTTATCCTTTTTCTACATCCGTTCAAGTGCAATCATCCTTTCGTGCACCCGTGAGGACTCTTTTAAAGGGAAACCCTAGCACAGGAAGCCATCTCTCCAGGTGCCTATCACTTCACTTTGCAGCCATCACCTTAGGCTCCACTCAATTCAATTCAATGAATGTTTGCTGAGGATTCACCAAGCATCCGGCTCTGTGCTGGATGCCAAAGATGCTGAGGTTGACAAGACAAAAATATCCCCAGTCCTCATGGCACTGACAGCCCATCAAGGAAGACATTAAATAGGTAGTTAAATAGGTCACTTTAAACTCAGTGGTTCCAAAGAAAACTCATCACACCTACTACACAAAGGCCCGTTTGCCCAAAGACCAGATTGCTACCACGGGCAGTTTTTCCTCCTCATCTCGGTTTAGGGGGTATGGGAAGCAGTGCTGGCTCTCCCCTCACCCTCGTTCCTTAAACCTAAGTGGACCCAAAGTGCCTCCGTGTCCTCTGAGTGCCACTTCACTCTTCCTCCCTCGGATGCACCTTGAGTCTCTCTCTTCCTTGCATCGCTGCTAGCTGGCTTCTCTGCCTCTCACATCTACTACCCCAGTAAGATACATTAGAACCAAGATTTCTAAAACACTTCTGCCATAATGTCACCAGGAACACAAAATGAGACTTGCCTAATGTTTCATACCCATTAAGTCTAAATTCTTCATTTGTCATTTTCATCATCTACCCCAAACATATTTTTCTACTTTTCTAAAAAAACTATAGTGATTTTAGTTACTTACTGAGCACTCACTATGTATCTGACACTATGTTAAGCTCTTTCATTCACTGTATCCTTACTAAATCTCCATGAAACAGAAGAATTACTATCCTCATTTTATAGGCAAGGAAATTAAGGCTTGGAGCAGTGAGGCAAGTTCAGTCAGTGGTTTGAAATTAGAGTCCTACACCATGTTTCCTTCCATAACATGGGAGTGAGCATCATACTTCCTACTTGCTCCTAAACCTACAGTTTTGAGCACAGTAGCTATTGGTCCGTTAACATACTCTCTCTAGTCTATTCTGGTAAAGGAATAAGATATTCTTAGAAAGATGTCTGAGGACACCTCCTCAGGGAATATTGTTCCAAATCAATATATGTTGACTTTTTTTTCTGAAAGGGGCAAATTCCAGGAGAGATAAGAAGGAGGAGTAGATCAGAGCTGGTAGCCTGAAAGGTATTTGGTTTTTTGTTTTTTAACGACAACATTGTAATAAATGAACCAAAGATTTGGTTTGTCCTCTAGATTTTTATTTTTAATGTTAAGAGGTTTTATACCAGAGACCATCTTAGAGAATTCCAGTAAGGGTTGGAGATGAGGATTGATGGACAGAGGCTGGAGCAACAGACGGGTTAAATTTGGTCCCTCCAGTGTGTGCGAGCAAAGCTGAGGGGCGGTGAGGACATAAGGTGTGGGCTGAACGTTTGTCCGCAACCCAACAGCTGCCTCCGCCCTTTTCCATGCTGTCTAATTACACATCTCTCTAAGAATTCCAGCGAAGGACTTGCCATGTGGGGGAACAAATGACTGCCTTCCCCAAAGAGGAGATATTATGAGTTCCGCTGAGAAATAAAGGGGACAGGGGCAGACCACAGAGAAGATATGAGGAATCCTCCTGAAGTACCTCCCAACTCATTTCAGTGCAGAGTGAGACGGAAATAAGTCCTGTGCTGGGAAGCACATCCATGTTCAGCTCCCAAGAATTGCCAGTTTTCATGCACTGGATGGAGTGGGATGGGAGGATCTCAACCCAGTTTTACCTGTTAACCTCTTGGATCGTCACTGGGGACATCAACTATCCTGGTACAAGTGAAATATGAAAATACAGTGATTCCTGTTGGATGGATACTGGACAGGGTAGTAAGAGCAATGACAAGGAAAGCAGTTAGACCCAGAGACAGCTCCCAGAGCCCTGGCTAGGTCTGCAGCTCGCTGGATGGCCCCTGCTCATCACTCAAAGCCACCTGCCTTCACACATGTAAAGCAAGAAGACTGGGCAACCTCCAACCTCCCTTCCAACTCAAAAAGTATACTATTTTAAGGTATTTTAAAACAGGCTTTAAAAAATCAAAGGGCCCTGGCTGGTGTAGCCCAGTGGATTAAGCACAGGCCTCTGAACCAAAGTGTTGCCAGTTCGATTCCCAATCAGGGCACATGTCTGGGTTGCAGGCCAAATCCCCAGTTGGGGATGCATGAGAGGTAGCCACACATTTGATGTTTCTCTCCCTCTCTTTCTCCTTCCCTTCCCCTCTCTCTGAATAAATAAATAAAATAAATTTTTAAAAAAATCAAAGGAACTAGGATTATAAATTAACCAAGGTATAGGATATTTTGACTCCTCCCTTTCATTTCCTAAATTACTTCATGTCATTTGAGAAAGGATATTAAAACTTTTCAGCAAATTATGGGAAAGGCTACGGGAAACTATTTGCTCCGGGATGTTCACTGTAAAGAAAAACAGTAGAGAGACTGAACAAGACTTGGGAGACACATCAATCAAATGTGGGCCTTGTTTCAACCATGAGCCAAACAGACTACAATAAATATTGAGAAAACTGGGGAAACCTGGATATTTCCTGCATATTGGATGATATTTGGAAGTTTTTTATTAGTCACTTTACTTATGATAATTGTAATTTTTAACAAGAGTTCATTATTTTCAAAGATAGTGAACTATTTAATGATTACATAACCTGGTGTCTAGAATTTGATTCAACATAACCGATGAGGAGGGGGGAAGTCGGGGGTAGAGAGGACACACAGTGGGCCGTGAGCAGACAGTTGGTAAAGCTGGCGTGTGGGTGTGGCTAGTGTTTGCTTAAAATTTGCCCTGACAGAAAGCTTACATAAAACACTGTTGCTTTCACTAAGAAATGAGGCACTAATATATTGTTACCAGCTTGTCTTGGATTTTACAGATATGGTTAAATATGGGAGAGAGTTAGGTGTAGACTCCACAAAGCTTGCTTAAGGATTGGATGTGGGGCAAGGGAGAGAGAGGTGTCAAGGGTGACTCTCAGGCTTCTGATTTTTCAGAACTGCTGATGTTGGTGTCACTTACTGTTAGGGAAGAACAACATCAGGGGGAGAGAGAAAGCACCAGAAGAGGTTGTGTGGGTAGGTCCTGACCCAGGTTTTAGATAGCTGAATTTTAAATGGCTTTGGGTGTCAAGTAGGTTCAATACATGTCTACTTCATGAATGAACGGACTAGCCCAGCCAGTGCTAAGGGAGGTGAAATTCAATAGCTTCTTCAATTTTAGGGGGTCATGGATTTGTCTGTGAATATATTGAAAGCTGTAAGCCTTTATTGTCACATAAGCACAAAGGTAGGTACATAATTTCAAGGCCATTCACAGAAACTCTGAGGACGTGTAGGCCCCAGGTAAAGAACTTCTGTTGTCTTTCATTACAATTATATCTCCTTTGTCCACAGCTTGGTAGCTCTCTCTATGAAATGCAGATGGCAGGAAGTTGAGAGCTTTTAATCATCTTCCTTGCTTTCTCATGACCTAACACAACATAAATCTCAAAAAGGAGCAGGAAGTTTGTCTTCCTCTTGCTCCTCTACCGAATAACCCAGTAACTGAAGTCTCACCAAACTTGAGGAATCCAATGTAGCCACCTCTGTGCTGCCATGTATAAGGAGGGAATGTGCCAGAATAGGGGTGAGGAGATTTGGGTTAACTGGCTGTGTGACCTTGGGCAGGCCTCTGGTCCTCCGCATCCTTTGTGAGATGAAGACGTTCCCAGCCTCACTGTCAACTTTGGAAGGCACCTTGGCCATCTCGACCTCAGGGGTAATTGAATCATTTCCCCTCTGAGGGTTTAGGCAGTCTATCTTGGCTTCTGGACAGTCGTTTGAATCACATGGAGGAATTCCTGCTCACCCACACTTTGCTGGGTTTTCCAGCCATTGGCAGACAGGCTGGTTCCATTTATAATCATTTTAGATGGTCCAAGCACCCGAGAGCATCTGGTCACCTATTTAGCGAGTCAGACCTGACCTGCTGTAGTGAGTTGTTCTCCAGGGCCAGCTTGGCCCTGACCCTGACCCCTCCTGGCCTGCCATCTGTTCTCCCTGGCCCGCCTTCCGTAGCAATCCTGAGATGACTTTGGTTAAACTCCCAGCCATATGCTATCCCTTCCAACTCTAAAGACCACACGCTTCCTCCACTTAGGCGAGAGGCCAGACAGGCTGAGCTCGCCCACGTCTCCCCTGGAAGCTCTCTCACATGGGCCTCAGAGCTCAGCGGCAGAGGGCATCCCCACCCCCCCGACCTACCCAGTCAGCAGCAGTAATAATAATTACTATTATAATAATACATATTTGTTAACTGCTCAATATGTGCCAGGTACATAGTAAATACTTTTATTCATTGTCTCAACATATTAATCCTCATAACATCCCTATAAAGACAGGTGCTATTATTGTCCCTACGTTCTAGATGAGGAACCAAAGCTTGAGTAGATCCAGTGATTTGTTCCACGCCACACAGCAAATAAGGGATGGAATCCAAAGAGGCAATCTGACCATAAATTTAACTATTATACTGTTGGTATTCCTCCCAGGTCAGGAAAACAGAAACCTTTCTAGATATGCAAGCGTAAAGAGATATACCACTCTTTAAGGTATTATTATGTGCTTACGAATCTGTGATTATGTGCTTACAATCATGTGCTTCCAAAATTCTGTGAATTATGTGCTTAACGAAACCATTAGAAGGTCGGGGAAAACTAAAAGTTAGGAAGCCGACAGTAATTTATTTGGTCACAGGGCCACAAGCTAAGACCTAGAGTTTAAGATGCTGCTGGTACCAATGAGAGATCCAACAGCTTCAAGAGCTGCTGTTGAAACCTGAGGCATTGCCTCCCAGCCCCGAGGCCAGTGACTGGCAGAGGGATGCGGAGTCCAGCCAGACCCTGAAAAACTCTCCTCCGCTGATGCCCATACGTCAGCCACCCCGAACGCTGGAGGGTGAGTGGCTTCCCCTTCTTCTGCCTCCAAATCATACCTCATTGCCCGAATCTAAATTATATCCAGAACCCTGCTGGGAAGGGAATCTGAAAACTGTAGTTTCTCAGGGGAGGAAGCAAATAAAGGAGTGGAAATCATTGCCAGCTGGTAAGTGCACTAAACAAAAATATCCAGTATTTCTAGGGATGATGTGGTTAGCCAGCCTCCAAGTTGGCCCTCAGTAATCTCCTCCTCCTGGTGTTCAAGCGCTCATGTAGGCAATGCCCACATTTTATCAGGGTTAGTCCCTGTGACCAATAAAATATGGCAGAAGTGATGATGTCACTTCTGAAATTAGGTCACCAAAAAATGATGTCTACTGTGTTCAGAGTTCTCTCTCTCTCTGACCTCTGGCCTCTGGGGAAAGCCAGGTCATGCTGCAGGCTGCAGAGAGAATCAGTGAGGGGCTGACAAGAGTAGGAACGAGATGACATACAAAGTCTTGGGACTTGGAGAGCACTCACGTGAAGACCTCAAACCTTGCTGCTCGTGTCCCTAGAGCGGCACTGCATTCTGAGAGATGTTGGTCACATTCAGCCGGAGCCTGGCTGTTTTATCATATCTCCACGTCCGTAGTCCCGAATGGGCTAACGCAAACGAGTCTGCACTCCTTCCAGCAGGACGGCCCAGCCAGCACACACTGCCACCTGTCCACCGCCCTTTGCTGCACATTCAGAGGAGCCTCTCAGCCCTCCTCAGCTGGAAGGTGAGCCCTCACTGGACGAGCTGGACTGCTTCTGCAGGGCCCAGCCCCCGAGGTGGCAGTTCTCTGCAGGAAAAAGATTTACCTCCCACGAGTGAGAAGAACCCAGAGCTGGTGTCCTCTGCAACCAGAAGAGCACATCCTGACACGAGCTTGATTCTGTCACTCATCTCCTTTCTTTACAGGAAGCTCAAGCTTGTGCAAAAGTCACCTCCATGCAAAAATCCTTGCAATTCCATGTTCGCTCCCCAAAGCGCCTTTGCCCCCGTGATCCTCATTCTCTCGGGGATGTGTCCTTGGTTTATTTTTCCTATGAACACTTCTAGAGCCCTGAATAGAAGTTTGTACTGCTTTCCTCTGTCGCAGGTGCTCTCATCTTTCCTTCCAGTCTCTGGGTAAGCACCACGCACACTGTCGTCATGACAACCGTTCTGCCTCGGTGCCTTGCAGGAAGATAATGCTGTGAGAAACGCTGCAGGTCTAGGGTGAAGACGAGGGGGTGAAAATGAAAAATGGGGAAGGCAGGAAAGGGCACTGAGGGTCAGAAAGGGAGAAGAAGGTGGGTTTCCCAGCCTGAGCCAAGTGGCCCAAGAGCAAGCCCATGTATGGTCACATTAGTGGAGCATTTGGCTCAGCTGGGACGTTTTTCAAGATGCCCCCCTTTGCCAGTGTTGAAAAGGGATGCCAGTGCTGTTGCCAACCTTGTCAGGAAAGAAATTGTCATGGGACCCGTCATGTTCGACTCTCAGTCTTGTGCTTCCCAGAGGCCTCGCTTGTTGAGGGGCCACTAGACCAGAGGCTGCTGCTGATGGTGGCAGGACCACGGTGGCAGGACCACGGGGGCAGGACCACAGGGGCAGTCTGCGGGTCTGGTGGTGAAAAGCCCGAGTCTGTGGTCAGTTTTGGTGCTGCAGCGGCCGCTGTCAGCTTAGAGAGTGGGTGATTGTCTTGGAAACTCCCCATTTTCGTAATTATACTGTGTTTTCAGTATATTCATTTTGTTTTCCACATGTTCAACTTATTCATCAGGTTATAAATTTGCAGGTATAGAAATACATATAATCTTAAACTCATCCCTTTACAAGTACATGAATGCATGTTTGCCGTTCTGCTTCAGAGAAGAACCAGCCTCGTCTGGGGAGATCTAGGCAAGGGGGCAGCATGCTGACCCCCACCCAGCAGAGGTTACTGCAGGACAGGACTGAGTCTCCCACACAAGGAAGGGCAGAGGGAGCCGGCCGACCCTCCCCACGGGGAATGGCCCAGCCTGGCTGAGAGGAGCTGTGAGCTCATGCCTTCTCGCTGCAGCACAGAGGTAAGGAGGTCTGAACAGCAGGAGAGCTTACAATGTCAGCCATGGACCCATCACCAGGGGTGGAGGTAGGCAGAGCAGCCCAAGAGGTACCACCCAGAGGTGCATATGGAGCGTGGTGGCAGAGAGATTCCCGAGGGATGGGAGATGGCTCTTCAGGAGAGCTGAGGTGTCATGGAGGAGAAGGGCAGTGGCACAGAGAAAGGGACTTTGGCTCTGACCTTCATGAAAGAACCCAGGTGGCACAGCCACGGAAGCTGGCCCGGGGAGGGCCCACAGTCTTCGCCTGGCCATGCAGTGGGGTAAGGCCGGGCAAAGACTGGAACTTTGTCAATCATCTGCTGACTTCAGGCTCATTACGTGGCTTTTTCTTTGTGATTAACCTTCATATTATAGATGTAACTCAGATGCATGCACCACAGAAAGTTCAAAATCTGATGCTTTTTTCTCTTACTTACATCACAAGAACACACATCATTTCACTCTAAAAATCTCCCTCCTGCATTTTTCTCTCCAGTGTTCCCTTTCATGCAGGCACTTGGGCTCCCTCTCCCCCTTGGCTTTCCTTCCCTCTTCACAGTAAACGCCTTACTTCCCTTGTTCCACTCACAACAGCCACCGCCCCACCCACCCCAATGCACGCACTGCTTCCCTGAAGCTGCAGAGCCAGTCGCCCTCCACCAGGCTCAGGAGGCCCCCGGTCCTCACCTCCACAAGCTTCCGGCAGCATCTTCTCAACGAAGGTGGGCGTCCCCATAAAAGATCCTCACACTGTTTGTGAAGGGATGCAGACTTCTCCACCAACTCGCATGTCTAGTAACCTTGGGGTCAGAGTTACAGCAGTTGAGTTCGGTGTTCACCTCGTCTGCACTTAAAACACTTGCCAGAAGTGTAGGAAAGAGAAAGAATATGTCTGCCAAAACAGTATCTCATGAGTAAGTACCAGGGAAACTCACGTATCAGCATGAATTGGAGTCACAGAAGAGGCACTATATAAGGTTGTGGTTTTGATGGTTGTGATTCTGAAAAGAAATGCTTACTTTGCCACCTCTTAGCTGCATGACATTGACAAGTTACTTAATTTCTTTGTGCCTCCGTTTCCTCACCTGTCAGTTGGGGATGGTATTAGTTTACCTTCTGCATAGGTTTATGAGAATTGCATTAACGAAGGTGAAGCACTTAGACCAATACCTGCCACACACTAATTGCTTAAGTATTAGTTAGCACTATTATTATTTTTATTCTTATTGACTTAGACAATTTCTTCTAGGCTAAGTCACACACATTTGCAGGGTGTATGGGGGACAGTGAGAGAGACAGGGGTAAGCTCATTTTGACAGCTGCCGCATGGACAGGATTGGTGAGTCCCTTACCCCACACAGCAGCGGGGGGCCCGCTGAGGGCCCCTGAGCCCTGACCGTTGGACACACCCAGACAGAGGGCTTAGGGGTCGGGGTCCAGATTAGGAGACTGGCTACAGCTAACAAAGATAAAAAACAGCGAGTTAGGACAAGGCTGCCCAGCATGTCTGTGACTGTTTGGGGGTCAGCATCCTTTCTGAAACCAGCCTGTTCCCTTAACAGTCTTCTGAAAAAACGACAACTTCTGACTTGACAGGAGTTTCTTGGAGGTAAGCAGAACAAAGACAAATGAACCATCCTTGATTTGCCAAGGCTGAATAGAGTTCAGAGCATCACATCTTTAACTTTATTTTAATCCTCAACTGAGGATTTTTTTTGTTTTTTAATATAAAAAAATTTTTTAGAGAGGGGGAGGGAGGGAGAAAGAGAGGGAGACAGACGTCAATGTGCGAAACATCGATCAGTTGCCTCTCACAACTGACACCACCGGGGACCTGGCCCGCAACCCAGGGATATGCCCTGACTGGGAATCGAACCAGCAACCTTTTGGTTCACAGGACGATGCCCAACCCACTGAGCCACACCAGTCAGGGCAGAATTTTTTTTTATTGATTTCAGAGAGAGAGGAAGGAAGAAAGTGAGAGAGAAAGAGAAACATCAATCAGCTGCCTCCTATGCGCACCCCAACTGGGGGACTGAACCCCAAATTTAGGCATTCGCCCTGACCAGGGATCACGCCCGCCACCCTTCTGGTGCACAGGGTGATGTCCAACCAACTGAGCCACCCTGCCAGGGCCAGAGATGTCACATCTTAAACGTAAATGAGCACTTGTTTTCAATGCATAAACTTCATGTGAAAGTGAGAGCCAATGCTTAGTGAAATTTCTTGACATCATCTTGTGTAAGTGAAAGGAAGCATGTACTTATCTCTCACCAGTCTGCCCCTGAGCCTCCTCTGTGCTTGAGCGGCCTTTGCCTGGAGTTCTCTGGCCCTCTTCCCCTAACGACCCCTGGTGACACCTTTTCATTAGTCTAGTTCCAACAGCCCCTCCTCCGGGAAGTCCTCCCAGCAGCACCTGGGAGAGGCAGCAGGTCTCCCTACCGAGCTGCACTCTACTTGCACATGTGCTTTTATTTCACCTGTGGACTGCCTCCTCACCTAAACGGTGAGTTCCTTCCCTCTGTGCCCAACTCTTACCAGTAGGTGGCTCCGTCCTATAGAACTGGCCCTGGACAGGTAGTCCACAGGCGGATTTCTCATCTTCTACCAATGGTCATTTCACTTTAGATGTTTCATCTATAAAATGATGGTGACTGCTTCCTTCAGGCTTTGAAATGACGCCATGGCTACAGTGGGGTCGTGGCACTGATTCAGCAGCGTGTGTGTAATTCCACTCCGCCCAGCTCTCCTGGGACCTCCCAGGGAACCCAAGAGCAGTGCCGGCGGGTCTCAGGAGAGGCAGGGGAGAAAACCCTCAGCCCCAGGCAGCTTCTCTCTCACACACTCTTTGTAACACACCCACAACACACACACACAAAGGTAGCATGTGGCCACCTCTGTACCTCGGTTTCCTCATCTGTAAAATGGGGATAATATTAGGAACCCACCTCATGGGGTTATTGAATTAAATGAACTGATGTACACAAAGTTCTTAAAACAGTGACTAGAAAGTAAGAAAGTGCAAAAAGAAGAAGATATAGAAGGAGGAAGAGGAGGAGGAGGAGGAGGAGAGGGCGTTACATGGGTGTTAAAGGAGCACAGTAGCTAGATGCAGAGAGGTCCCGGTGGCCAAAGCTGGAACAATTTGTACATGTACCTCAAAGCATAAAAGCATTCATGAGCCCATACTGATATAAATACAAATAAACAATTAATTTGTCCCTCACAAAATTTCATATAATTTCTGTAGACCCTGCTTCCTCCGGGAGGCGGGGCTCCATTCCCCTCGCCATGCGTGGGCCCTGGACCTAATGACTCCCTTCCAAAGAGTGGAGCGTGGCACGGGGTAACGGTAACTTCACGCTGGAGAGGCCGGCAGACAGGCCCCAACCACATGATCAGGTTGCCACTGCCTACGAGAAGTCACACTGACACCAAGTGCCCACACCTCCACCCCATGTAACGGGACAAGGAGGGCACTTCGCCCCTGTAGAATGCTCCCCAGAAGCCATTATGTTGAATCTATCCATAAAGAAAACACCAGAGAAATTCAAACTGGGCTCCTTGTACAAAATTCCTGACCAGTACTCCTCAAAACAATTAAGGTCATGAAAAACCAGAAAAATCTGAGCCAGTGTCACAGACTGGGGGAGAATGAGGGCACACCCTGACTAAATTAAAGGAGGTGTCCTGGACTGGATCCTACAACCAAATAAAGGGGGTATTTTATGTAAAAACCAGAGAAATCCAAACAAAGCCTGAAATTGAATTAATAGCGATGTGCTCACGTTAATGTCTCACTTTTGAGAAAAGCACCATCATCACGTAAGATGTTAATATTAGAAGAAGCTGCGTGAAGCACACACAAGAACTCTCTGCTGTCTTTGTAACTTTTCTGTGTCTAAAAATTACTCCAATATTAAAAGTTTATTTTACAAATTGATACTCAAAAAATTTTTAACTGTATCTGACACTTCATAAGTGCCCAAGGAGTGTTAGCAGTTATTTTTATTATTCTCCTGTTCGTCTTTTCCCCTTACCCTTCTGCAGATTGGCTCTCTGTCTTTGAAACACATGGTGGAGGATGGTCACCCCACAGCTTAGCACCTGTACAACCTAATGCATGAAACCAGCAGAAACCTGAGTAGTGTCTCCAAGTCCCAGTTGCAAATTCCAAAGGGAGGACATCCAGTTGGTTCATCACCTAGGGTCAGGCACCCTCCTATGGTCTAACAGCCTGGGGCTGAGGTCCATGAGTTCACACAAGGCCCTAGAAACCTATTTTCTGGAAAAGGAAGAGGAGGGTCTCAGAATAGGAGTTTAGGGGTGGTGCAGACACCTGAAAAGCTGTCTGTCTCAGCAGTACTAATCAAACTGTGGTCCATGGGCCAACAGCATGGGCAGCTGGGAGTTAGGAGAAGTACAAATTGTTGGCCTCACCCCAGACCTTTTAAGAATCTAGGAGGAGAGGGGTAAAGAGGCCATGAACCTGGTTTAGCACCACCTCTCTGGGTGATTCTTATGTGTGCTAAATATTGGGGCACACTATGGTACAGGATTATTCAGTCTATGACAAAGGAAAAAAAGCATCTTAACATTCTGGCAAAGTACTGCAGGGGGATTAGACTATCTTATGTATTAATGCAAATTAAAACACTATGATGGCACAACCATTAAAAGACAACCCCAAATGAAAAGTGGACAAGGACTTGAATAGACATTTCTCCAAAGAAGATATACCAATGCCCAACAAAAACATGAAAAGATGCTCAGCATCATTAGTCGTTAGGGAAATGAGAATCAAAACCCCAGTGAGATACCACTTCATACCCACTAGGATGGCTAGAACAAAAAAGTCAGGTAATAAAAAATGTTGACAAGGAAAAATTGGAGCCCTGGTACATTATTAGTGAGAATGTAAAAGGTTCGGCCACTGTGGAAAACATCTGTTCTAGCTCACCGTGGAGCACTGCAGTCATCTCCTCATGGTTTGGGTCATGTCCTAAAGAGTCAGTCACTGGACTCCTTGACAGAGAGTGCTGTGATTCAACAACAAGCCAGATGTTTGGCATTATAGTGCCGAGGAAAACTGGTGCAGTCACGAATGCCTTATCTTTTTAAAAAGATTTTATTGACTTTTAGAGAGAGAGGAGTGGGGAGAAAGAAAGTGAGAGAAACATCTATGTGTGAGAGAAACATTGATCAGTTGCTTCTTGTATGCCCCCAACTGGGGACCTGGCCTGCAACCCAGGCCTGTGCCCTCCTGAATGGCCACTGAACCAGTGACCATTCAGTTTGCAAGATGATGCCCAACCCCCTGAGCTATGCCAGTCAGGGCCACAAATGCATTTAGAGGAATTCCTGCTTCTCAAAAGGGCTCCTACTAAGTTTCATGTATTGGGATGAACCATCCGGATTTGGGTTTTTGTAAGTAAAAGAAGGGCAGATAGCAAAATTTTTATATTTTTCAACCTAATCAAAGAAAATCTGAGCACTAATTCACAAGCAGCAACACAGAATATGTATGGCAAGTCTTCAGAAGCTCGGCCAGAGCTGACCTGGAAGAGCGGATGGTGCTGTATTAGTGTGATTGGAGAGGCTCTGAGAAGCCTGCTGCCCCTCCCAAACCCTCTCAGACCTGTACCCAGAGGGTTGAAATTTAACTCACATTTTTGGGGATCACTGACCCTTTGATAATCCACTGAGTTCTATGGACCCTCTTCATAGTAATTACCTTGAAAACTGAAATTAATTGTAATAATGAGTTCATTTAGCCAACATCAACTATGCAGACAATATTCAATGCTTATAATCTTTAACCTTTAACGCAAATTAAAAGCATAAAATAGATTTTTTAAATAATACACAAGACAGTCACTACTGTAGACTGAAAGTCGGCAATGCTCTGGGAATAGACCTCATGTAAGAAGAGCCACATACACAACCACGGAAGACACAGCATGGCGGCTCACACCTCCGGCATTCGGCAGCTCGTGCAGCTACCGCATCCACGCTGGTCTTCGTACGCACTAAGAAATGACAGAGCAGGGAGCTGAAACAGTATAACCTGCAAATGTAGGTTTTCTCAATGCAAATAGACATGTATTGGGCTGACTGGGCTGTATTGGCTGCATTAGGTTGACTGGGCTGACAATAGACTGAATTTGTCAAAACCTAGGAAACAGAGAGTTGCCTATGATTGTATGGTGCCAAGCTGGAAACTGAGACCCCTTAATACTGCCCCCACCATGCTAGCATTGAGCACCCAGCACCCTGAGAAACCTTAATAGACACAGGACAGCTTTGAAGGCACAAAACAAGAAAAAGGATTTCTGACCAAAATGGAGGCATAGGTAGATACACTTTGTCTCCTCACACAAATAAAAGAAGGACAATGACAAATTTAAAATAAAATAAAATAAAAAGCAACTTACAGAAAATCAAACTGTATGGAAGTCTACCAACTATGGAGTAAAAGAAGGAACATTCATACAGACCAGCAGGAGGGGCAGAGATGGACAGCTGGGTGGAGAGGACTCCCAGCAAGGCAGTGGCTGGTGGAGTGGGTGGCCCCACATTTGCATGCAAATAAACTGGGAGGAACAACTGGGGAGCAAGACAGACCATGTAACCCAGGGTTCCAGTGCAGGGAAATAAAGCCTCAAAACCTCTGACTGTAAAAACCTGTGGGGGTTGAGGTAGCGGGAGAAACTCCCAGCCTCACAGGAAAGTTCATGGGAGAGACTCACAGGGTCCTAAAATGGCCAAACCCACCCACCTGGGAATCAGCACTAGAAGGGTCCAATTTGCTTGTGGGAAGCGGGGGAAATGACTGAAAACCAGCAGAGGGCTGAGCAAGCGGCACTGTTGCCTCTCAGACCCCTCCCCCACATACAGCCTCACAACGCACGCAGCCCTGGTGAACATCTAAGGCTCCGCCCCTTACTACATAACAGACAGGCTGAAACAAAAAAAATGGCCCAAATGAAAGAACGTATCAAAGCACCAGAAAAAAATACAACTAAGCAATGAGGAGATAGCCAACCTATCAGATGCACAGTTCAAAACACTGGTAATCAGGATGTTCACAGAAATGCTTGAGTATGGTTGCAAAACAGAGGAAAAAGTGAAGGCTATGCAAAGTGAAATAAAGAAAAACACACAGGGAACTAACAGTGATGGGAAGGAAACTGGCACTCAAATCAATGGTTTGGACCTAAACGAAGAAATAAACATTTAATCAGAACAGAAAAAAGAAAGAAGAATTTAAAAAAAAAAAATGAGGAGAGGCTTAGGAACCTCCAGGACATCTTTAAACATTCCAACATCTGAATTATATTGGTACCAGAAGGGGAAGAGGAACAGCCACAAGTGGAAACCTTATTTGAACAAATAATAAAGGAGAACTTCCCCAACCTGGCAAAGGAAATAGACTTCCAGGAAGTCCAGGAAGCTCAGAGAGTCCCAAAGAAGTTAGATCTAAGGAGGAACACACCAAGGCACATCATCATTATATTAGCCAAGATTAAAATGGAGAGAATTCTAGAAGCAGCAAGAGATAAGGGGACAGTCACCTACAAAGGAGTTCCCATCAGACTATCAGCTGATTTCTCAAAAGAGACCATACAGACAAGAAGGGGCTGGAAAGAAGTATTCCAAGTCATGAAAGGCAGGATCCTACATCCAAGACTGCTCTATCCAGCAAAGCTTTCATTTAGAATGGAAGGGCAGATAAAGTGCTTCCCAGATAAGGTGAAGTTAAAGGAGTTCATCATCACCAAGCCCTTATTATAGGAAATGTTAAAGGGACTTATTTTAGAAAAAGAAGAAGATAAAAAATATGAACACTAAAATGACAAAACTTACAACTATCAACAACTGAATCTAAAAAAAATAAACTAAACAACTAGAACAGGAACAGAATCACAGAAATAGAGATCACATGGAGGGTTATTAGTGGGACAGGAGACAGGGAAATGGGGGAAAAGGTACAGGGAATAAGAAGCATAAAAGGTAGGTAGAAAATAGACAGGAGGAGGTTAAGAATAGTATAGGAAATGGAGAAGCCAAAGAACTTACATATACAACCCATGGACTTGAACTAAGGAATGTGACTGAGAGAGGGTGTGCAGGGCAGAAGGGAATAAAGGGGAGGGATAGGACAACTGTAATAGCATAATCAATCAAATATATTTTTTAAAAAAGCAAGAAAACCCTCCTTCTTGTCCTCTTCATACTACCCCCCAACCTGTAAAGGTAACCACCCTTCACAACATAATTGAAATTGTGTGTTTAAGTTTGTTTGAATCTCATAAACTCATAATACAGGAAATGAAACATCAAGTTGGCTTTTTATACAGTGATTTTCCCCTTTTAGACTCAATTTTCACTTCATTTCCCTATTTTTCAGTATGTACTTCCTACTTTACATTATGACTGTCTATCTTCTCCAGATACAATAACCATCTCTTACTCTATTCAATGGTTAGCATTGTCCCTGGCATAAACTAGACACTAAAGACTGTCTTTTGAATGAATAATTAAATAAGGGAAAGTTTAAGTTTTAAAATTCCACACCTGAAAATACAATAGCTGTTGAGAAGATTTAAGCACGCTAACCATAAATTTGGCTTTCATAGCAAACATTGATGTATGAATTACTATTCAGTTTTGCACAATACATACTCCAACTTAGGCTGCTATTATGCAATCATATATGGCTGTAAACTCGAGTAGCATCTGCCTCTGATTCATAATTCCTAAGGATTTTACTGAAAGAAGTGTAACAAAAAATATAAACTCTTTCTTACAGTCCTGTCACACTACTTCCTTGAGCGATTTCATTTCAGGAAACAGAGGCAACTCCATTTTAAAGGGCTTTATGTTCTTACTGATTCCCTTTCCTAGCCAGGAGGCTCATCTGGCAGGCAGCAGAACATCCCCCTCGCTCCCTCATTAAATTCCTGCCTCGTTGAACTGTGTCACTCTCCTACGGAGAAGAAAGTAACATTTGGCAACAGATCGCCAGATTCGAGCACCAGCAAGTAGAAATGGTAAGAGGCTAAGTCAGCAGCTCCCCTCCCTTGTGTGATCATTGATACCCACACCGCACCGGAAAGCTCGCAGGAGCTGGAGGTCTTTTAGGTTGAGCGTGAGAGCTTCATGCCTTTCGCCACTTTTCATGGAGCAATGAATCGATTCCAGCCACAGCAGCACATGGAGATCGGACTTCCAGAAAAACCTCCCTCTGTGGTGCTTTCGTCACCAAGGTGCTCATGATGGGCCACCAGGTTCATACATCGGCAACTCTGGAGTGGAAGATGGACACCTCTCAGGATGGAAGTTTCCAGATTTCATGGTGCACCGAAGCTAGCCTAATCAAACGTGGGAAGTTTGAAGTAGGCATTTGATCAAACTGTGTTTAAAATAAGTGCATTTTGCCAATAAACTCATGAAAAAATATTCAACATCATTTTAACTGGAGAATTACAAGTTAAAGCTAAAATGAGATCATACAGGGGCCGATCAGGATGGCAGGAAAAGAATCGAGTATTGTCCAGCAATTTGTCCAACAGTTGTCCAACAGTTTGGGGAGTGTCAACTGATTTGTTTTTCTGCCAATTTATCGATATTGACATAAGTGTTTTTAAAAGCCACATGCCTTGTGACCCAGTAATTACATTTATGGAAATTTATCCCAAGAAAAATGATTTAAAATGTGGATAAGAAATTAAACAGTAAGAGTGTTCATTGCAGCACTGTAGCAAAAATGTGAAATCCACCTACATGTACAATAATAAAGAACTTACTGAGTACATTATGCCACAATGAAACACCATGTAGCCATTTGGAAAACATTATAGAACTATCTTAATGACGTTAGGAGATGAGTAAGCTACATTTTGATGCCAAAACCAGTTCACAGAAAGCCCACAGGAAATTAAGTATGGTACGATCACATGCATGAAAAACATGCTACAAAATAGATACAGTGGTAATATATCTTAGAGGTAGAACTACAGATGTTTTTAATCCACTTTGGGGTTATTTGATTACATTCTTTCTCTATAATGAATATGAATCCCATGTGTAAATAGCACACATACCCAGGAAATCCCACTAAGCCAAAGCATTCGAAACCTCATAACGATGAGCACATCCCCCAAATCCCCTTATGCCGGGGGTGGCGTCATCTGGGACAGTTACAGGAACCAGGGGAGGGAGGAGGGAGAAGGGAGGAGCCCTGGGCACAGGCAGGGGCCCTCGGTGGCGTTTCAGGCGAACCTTTCCCTGGTCTCTGAAGCAATGTATTAGTCAGTCTTTGTGGTTAA
This sequence comes from Artibeus jamaicensis, assembly GCF_021234435.1. Classification (NCBI taxonomy): domain Eukaryota; kingdom Metazoa; phylum Chordata; class Mammalia; order Chiroptera; family Phyllostomidae; genus Artibeus; species Artibeus jamaicensis. Next base: position 47,184,463 of record NW_026521486.1, read on the forward strand.
GTCCTTGAAAGCCACTCTTTAAAAGCACAATGAATGTTTATACTTTTACATTTGAAAACTCTACAAACTTGTGTGGGAAATAATCACATCCCATGCTGTCAGAGTAGAGATGAACTACAAAGACTCGCACCTTTGCAAACTACGACATCGCTCAATCTTTAGGAAACAGTTTAGCAAATACCAGTATGTGAAGAAGACTGGGTCGCCCAAAGGAAACCCAGGAGCTTTGAAGTCAGGTAGTCCTCAGTTTGAATCTTATTAGCTGTGTGACCTTGGGCCAGTTACTTAGCTTCTCTGAGCCTCAGTTTCCTCCTCTTCCAAATAGGAATATGCCAGTGCTGCTCGTGGTGATACTGAGGGCACTAAAATAATACGTGAACACCTGGAAGCACAGTGCCTGGCACTGAAGAGACACTTAACGAATGGGGTAATTATTCCAACAGGTGTCTCTTTTTGCCACGAGACACTGAGTTCACGGAGTGCCAGAGCTGCGACTTTCATTTGTGACAAGTCAGGATTCAGAGTACAACAATCCTCAGCAAGTGATTGTTAAGTAAATTGCTCACCTCTAAAATTTTTCTTACCCTTGACCTATTAATTAAACTCTTTGGAACTTTCTCTGTGGAAATCGTTCAAAAGGAGAAAAGAACTGAAGGCATCTATTTTTCAAAGCAATATTGCTGAAAATTGGGAAAAATCAGAAATAGCCCAACAAAGAAGCAAAGAAGGGAGGATGGTGAAGTAAATCAGGATATAGCCACAGTATGAAATATTACATGAAATGAAGTGTGATGATTCTGAACTGTGTGTAGCAACATGGCAAACTCATACAGTGTTAGAGATCAAAGCAGGGGGCCGACTGTCGCCGAGCTCTGAGGGACTACTCTGTAAACCATAGAGCATAGGGACAAACAGTAGCAACGAACTCAAGAAATGGAAGCAGTTGGCATGTTAGGGGATGGAACAGTGGGTGGATTTTGTTCCATTTACTGTTATCATCATGCTGTTTCACAATAAATAAAGTTCATGGAGAGATGTGCTAAGTTATCACGGGAAACAATAAAGACATCGGGCCATGATTCTCCTTTAATTTCTCAGCAGGAGTTCAGATGCCTGTCTTCCCAAGCAGAGAGTCCTGTAGAACTGGGTGATGGGGACTGAATGTTTAGACAAAAAAGGGGGATGGGGTGGGGGGAGCCAAGGAAAGGTTTGAACCGGCAGGAATTCTCCAAAGCTGCCACAGGGTGCCCGAGCACCATGGAGCAGAGCTGGGGATGGACGAAGAAAGACAAGGCACCAAAGTCAGAGAGAAAGCAAAGCGTTCAGGCCGAGGCCCCGAAGACCAGCTGGGGCCTGCATCACCACCTGTCTGGGGCTGCCCTCCGCCTCCGCCCTGGTCCTGGTCTCCAGTGTTGACTGGCAGGAAGGCACAGGGGCTTCAACCAACACTTTCTCCTACTAGAAACACCTTAAAAATAACTCATTTTATAAATGCTGGGTGGCCCCAACACTGGAGCTGCCCAGAGAGATTGTCCCATTAGGAGAGTGATCTCCCGCTACTGCCCTTCCTCTGAGCCCAGGACTGGGGTCCAGCAACCTGAGAGCCGGGCCTGGCTCTGCCTGGTGGACGCTCTGCCCTGGGACAGTCGCTGCCCTCAGTTTCCCCATTTGTGAAGTGTGATGGTGGAACTAGAATCTTGATCTCCAGGGATTCTTCCAGATCCAAGGTTCTTGGGCTTAAAAGTGTTCTGAATCCCTTAAAAGCCATGTTTATGTACCCGTCCAAGGCCCAGCGACAGGAATGGTACACCCGGAAGCTTTCGTCAGTGCCGGCTGCCTTGCACGTCTGTAGCTCTTAGAAACTTAGTGAGCACATCACATACATCGTCGTTCTTGGGATGATATGGACCCATTACTAAATCCTTTTCCAGGTGGGAAAATGGGGGCTACAGCAGTTTAAATAGCAGACTCAGGCTCAAACCCGGGCTTTCGATTCCAAACTGAACCTTCTGCTCCTGACAAATGGGAGTCTCAGGAATCGGGACAAGGGCTGAGTGTCTGGGGAGCCCTGTCGTGTTGGAGACAGGACTTGGGAGAAGGACAAATGGGTACAAGAGGGGGAAACAGAGGCAAAGAGACAGTCCGAAGGAAACCGAGGGTGTTGGGGTGGGACTCAGCAACACACACACCGCGGCAACCTTCAACCCGTCATCTCCCGAGGGCCCAGGGCGTCCGCTCATCCAACAGGAGGGCCCTTGTGGGGCTGGTGACGTTTCTGCAGAGGCCTCCAACTGACGGGAAAATAATTAAGGTCACGTTTAAAAAGCTCCAGTCTCATGCCCTTCACATTTAGTTGAACAATGGTGTGGCTCATTCAGTCCGAACCAGACAGTTCATCGTCCCTCTGTTCATAGGAGGAAATTAAAGTCTAGAGAAAAAGACAGATTCTAGCCTGCTGGCATGTTTTCTATTTGGCCATGAAGGTCATTAAAATGCACTTCCAGCTCCTGCAGGGACACTTACAGCTGGAGCAAAGTTAATTGATTTCATGCCCGATGATACTTATATCCATTAATTAATGAGCTATACCCTTGTATTCCAGACAGGTGCTTCACTATCACCAACACGGTGGGGGAACTCACTCTCAGCACAGACAGGGAAGATGCCTCAGGATGCTGAGGGAACACGAGGGCCGGAAGAGTCTGTGTCGCCCAGTCCTGTTTAGAGCAAGGAGCCCAAGGTCATACCGTCCTCCACCCAGTGAGAATATCCTTTCATTTTTATCATGCAAAGCAGCTTAGTGTTGCTTCCTCTCAACCTCTCCCTGTGGACTGGGCTCTGGACCTGCCTCTGTTTTTTGATAAAGCTTATGAAAGGGCTTTGTTTTCCTGAAGAAAAGATAATTCTCTTCCTAGAACAAGGGACACATACAGCTGACAGCTTTTGAAAGATTAATTTTTTCTGTTTTTGCTAAAACTATATACGGATCTAGAAATTGGTGATAATGTTTGAATAGAGGAGCCTTTAAAGGCTCCAAGGCCATCTTTTAAGGGTGCGTTTTATTTTATTTTTTTATTGTTGTTCAAGTACAGCTTTCTGCCTTTCCCTCCCACCCCTCCCCACCACGCCCGCCCTCCCCACCCCTTCCCCTGTTTCCACCCCCTGCCCTTGTTATTGTCCGTGCGTCCTTTATAATAAGGGTGGGTTTTGTATCTGGTGAATGGGATCGAGGACAGGGATGAATGCTAATATTTTGTTTGGCACTTTTGTATGCTAATATTTTATTTGGCACTTTTATTCTGATTGGAATTAGAATAAAAATATTACATTTAATGCATTCTTTGCTATTTTCTCTCTCTCTTTTCATGAGGTTGTGTCGGGGATTGTACTATTTTGAAAAAAGAAAGGGTAGGGGGATGAGAGGCTGGTACTGCTAGGAGATAACAAGAGGACAGGGAAGAATTTGGGAAGAGCTTTTGCAAGAACTTTGGGAAAGACAGAGACCGCTAAGCATGCTTTGGTGCAATGACGCCGTGTGTCGTGCTGTGTGACATTCTCCCTGGACCCTTCGGGAAGGCCCTTTTCTTTTTCAAGAGCAGACCTGTTTTACTTTAAAAGTGCTCCACTCCCTGGTGGCAGGGACTGCACAAGGAAACACTTAGAGGTCCGTCGCAGCCCCTGGGAGCCCTACATCTGAGACGGCACTGCTGACTGACAAGAGCTGAGTCGCTCTTCACCCCATGGGGTGGGCTTTGCATGTCCAGCTCGCCTCCCTTCTGGCCCCTGGGTCATGTATACGGTTAGTTTGGAAGGAAGTGCCATCGGACAGACAGTACCGTGAAGGCTCCTCTGCAGCCCCGCCTCTCAGCCTTTCTAGTGCCTCGGATACTGACGACTTCTGCCTTCTGTACAGAGTTAGCTCTTTAGAATTAGCCAAGACTGGGTTAGAATCACAGTTCTGCTGACTTCTACCTGTGTGCTTTTACACAATTCATTTTTTTTGGTGTTGTCAATGAAGTAGATTTTTTATGCTGTTACAGTTGTCCCATTTCCTCCTTTTATTCCCCTCCCACCCTCATTCCCCACCATTAGTTCATGTCCATGGGTGGTACATATAAGTTCTTTGGCTTCTCCATTTCCTATACTATTCTTAACCTCTCTCTGTCTATTTTCTACCTACCACTTATGCTTCTTATTCCCTGCAACTATTCCCCCATTTCCCCATCCCCTGTCCCACTAATAACGGTCCAGGTGATCTCCATTTTCGTGATTCTGTTCCTGTTCTAGTTGTTTGCTTAATTCGTTTTTGTTTTTTAGGTTCAGTTGTTGATAGTTGTGAGTTTGTTGTCACTTTACTGTTCATGTTTTTGATTCTCTTTTTCTTAAATAAGTCTGTAACATTTCATATAATAAGGGCTTGGGGATGATGAAGTCCTTTAACTTGACCTTATCTGGGAAGCACTTTATCTTTCTTCTTGGTTCTTCCATTCTAAATCATAGCTTCACTGAATGGAGTAATCTTGGCTATAGGTCTTTGCCTTTTATGACACACACAAGTTTTGCGGTTTTTTAAAAAAGATTGTATTTATTTATTTTTAGAAAGAGGGGAAGGGAAGGAGAAAGAGAGGGAGAGAAACATGAATGTGTGGTTGCCTTTTGTGTGTCCCCTGCTGGGACCTGGCCCACAACCCAGGCATGTGCCCTGACTAGGAATTGAACCGGCCACTCTTTGGTTCGCAGCCCACACTCAGTCCACTGAGCTACCCCAGCCAGGGCCACAAGTCATTTTTAGTACCACTGAGCATAAGTTTGCTCATCGACATAAGGATTGTAACACCTCCCTTTCTGGCGTTTTTCTAGAGATTAGAGATAATGTGCTTTTAATCATTTAGATTGAAATTAGTCTGTGTGATGATTGATTTTATGTGTTGACTAGGTCTTGGGGTACCCAGTTATTTCATCAGATATTATTCTGGATGTGTGAGGCTGTTTTTAGGTGAGATTACAATCGAATGTACAGATTAAGCAAAGCAGACTGTCCTCCCTGAAAAAGAAATCAGTAAACACATGTAGATGTTAAATAAGATGCAAGTAATTCTGTAAAGCCTCACAAACGACCCGAGCGGCCGTCACATGAATGTCTTTTGGAACGTCGCTCTTGTCCAAAGTCCATGAGAGAATAACAACAACAACAGCAGCAACGACAGGACCCGAAATGTTGAGTGTTTGATACGCTGTGGAAAACATCGGGGAGACGCGTGGTTGGGGAGCATTTACCCTGCTGGCGCTGCTCGGCTCCCTGGCTCTGCGGTCCGGTGTCCGACATCTGTTTGGGGACGTTCTCAGCCATTATCGCTTTATGGAGTTTTTCTCTCTTTTCTCTCTGTCTTCTCCTTCTGCTACTGCCATTCACGTGGACTGCATCTGTTCTAGTTGTCCCATGGTACTTGATACTCTGTTTTGTTTCTGTCTTTGTTCCCTGCGTTTTCAGTTTGGGAAGTCTCCACCGGCGCAACCTCCACTCAGAGGTCCTTTCCTCGGCCTTGCCCAGGCCACCAGTGAGCCTGTCGGAGGAGGCCTTCACTTCTGTTACAACGTTTCGTTGTGGTTGTTGCTTTTAACTCTGGGATTTCTTCTTGGTTCTTTCTTAGGGTCTCCATCTCTCTGCTTACATTGCCCACCTGCTCTTGAATGCTGTCTGCTTTTTTATTCATCGGAACCTTAGCATATTAATCATGGGTGTTTTAAATTCCCAGTCCGATGATTCCAATCTCTCTGTCATGTCTGGTGCTGATATTTGCTCTATCTCTTTAATTGAAATTGTGGGGTGTTTTTTTTGGGGGGGTTGCCTTTGGTTTATTTTTTAACTTTTTCTTAGTAACCAGGGATGATGTACAAGGTCTGTCCAGAAGGTATCCAGCCATGCGGTGTGAAAAACAGAGACATTTATTGAAGAAGACACAAGATTCAAGAAACACTGTACGTAAGACAATGACGCCTCAGTCCCCTTCAGAGTTGGCACCTTGGGACCTCACACAGTTCTCCTAATCACCATCAGCTGCCCCATTGTATTTTCCTGAATCTCATCAACAGTCTGAAATCTCTTCCCTTTGAAAGGTGATTTTCATTTTGAGAAAAACCAGAAGTTGCAGGGTTTTAGAGTCAGGGGAAGGGAGGGAGAGAGGGAGAAAAACATCGATGTGAGAGAGAACCCTTGTCTGGTTGCCTCTCCCAGGCACCCCAGCCAGGAAGGACAGTTTTTTACCATTTCCTCACCTCCTTATGGTCCTATAAGAACTGATGACTTTCAATCTGTTCATTTTTTCTTTTTTTTAAGATTTTATTCTTAGAGATATAGGGAGGAAGGGAGAAAGAGAGGGAGAGAAACATCAATGTGGGTTGCCTCTCGTGCATCCCCTCCTGGGGACCTGGCCCGCAACCCAAGCATGTGCCCTGACTGGGAATAGAATTGATGACCCTTGGTTCCCAAGCCAGGGCTCAATCCGCTGAGCCACACCAGCCAGGGCTGGTCAGCCTTTTCTCGTTGTTAGAGTGGGGACTTCCATGCTCCTTACATGCAGAACTATCAATTTATTTTTTCCTGTTAATGCCACCACTTCTTTAATAATCACATTTGTCTGCTTGTTTTTATATTGTTGTGGGAAATGACAGAGATATAGAAAACTTGAGAGACCAATAGAATGAACCTCATCTCCCAGATTCACCAGTGAGGCTCATGAACATGTGGTATGAACTCACAGTCAAGTCCAAGGGAGTTTGTCCGTAAGTAATGCAGGATGTGTCTCTAAAAGAGAAAGACTCCAAACTATAACCACAACACTATCACCACACCTCAAAAACACATGAAAATCACTGAACATCCAGCCATTGTCTCAGTATCCTGATTGTTTCATAAATTCAACATTTTATTCAAATCAATATCTACATAAGGTGCATAAGTTGCAACTAGTTGATATTTCTATAAAGTTTTCTTTCATCTACATATTTCTAAGAATAACAAATAATTCTGAAAGCTGTGGGTAAGTTTGTTCATTTAGGACCATAAATAGGTACAATTTGATTTGTTCACAAATTGTTTGACAAATATAGTTATATCAGATAGAATAAACTTAATAACTTTAACTTTTTAATTACTTTTGTCCTAAGTGGACAACAGCTGCTGATGTCTGTGGAAGATGTCATCTCAAATTTTCACCGAATTGTGAGAAGCAGAAAAATACTTTAGAACTGAAGAAACCCTCAACATTATAGCAAGAAAAAAAAGGGTTTCATTTTTTTTAGCATAATTCCTTTTGTCACACCAAACGCATGCCAAGCAGCTATTTCAGAAAAAAAGAAAAGAGGAAGAAATAAGACACATTGTTTAATATTCGATTTGTGTTACATACAGTTTTGCCTAATCTGTTCACCTTTCTGAACTATCATAATACACAACATATGGAGAGTGGGATATCAGTTAGAAATGTATTATTTTTAGTGACCAATAACAGGAAACCCAACCAAGAGGAGCTTGAAAACATAGGGACTTGTTTCCTTCACATTACAGTCTTCATTGTTACAAAGTGGCTGCCACACCACCAAGCACAGTATCCACATCCTACTCGAGAAGAAGAAAGAAGGGCAAAGGATGAATGGCAGAGAGCTTTCTCATAACGCAGTTTTGCATTTCTTTCTGTTTGGAAAAAAGACATTCCTCCCTGCAGTGAAAGTCTGATGCTGACCACCTGGAGTGAGGTCTGACTTCACAGGCTAGGAGCACAGTCTTCCACAGGACTTCCCTCCCTGCAGATATCAGCCACAAGCTTGGGGGTTCCTGGGCCACCTGGACTTCTGACCAGTTGAATACAAATTCAGGGCTGCCTATTACCCTTTCAGGTCCAGCAATTTGCTACAATGACTCACAGAACTCAAGACAGCACTGCACCTACCACAATAGTGTTATCACAGCAGACAGATGCAAATCAGAACCAGACAAAGAAGAGACCCAGTGAGCAAGGTCTGGGAGGGTCCCGAACACAGAGCTTCTGTGTCCTCGGGTGGCATTGCCCTCCTGGCCCTTCGCTGTGTGTCACCAACCAGGGAACCCCACTGGAGCGGTGGGTAGCAGGAGTGTTTACTGGAGTTTTGTTATACAGATGTGATTGACAGGCTCGCTGGCCACACGACTGAACTCAGTCGCTACCTCCTCCTTCCCCCAAAGATCAGGCTCACATCCTATGGCTCAAAGGCCCAACTGCCCAAACCCAAGGCTGGGCTTGCCAGCATGGCCAGCTTCCATCCTGAAACCAGTTAGCCACACTCGCACATCTCTTTGGCTGGCACTGTGTTGCAAAGGGCCACAGGGCCACCGCTGGCTGTCGGAAAGGCTGGAAGATGGAGTTGTAACTTTTATAGCCTTTCAGGTAGAAGCAGACAAGGAGAACGTGAATGGAAATGGAATTGACTCAGTCATTCCACAGTGTCTGCCGTAGCCAGCAACTGGTTGGACATCTGAAAACCAAAGTGATGTTTAGATAAAAACAAACTCCTTTTCCTTTGACCGAGTGGTCCAACTCTAAATCCAAAACTCTATCCTCGACACCGGTCTGGTTCCCCACATCTACGACTCAGAGCACCAAGCATCCATCCCTCCACATAAAAGGCATCTAGGTAAGGAGGCAATCCCAAACTGCTCATATGTTTGGTCCCTGAAATTCCAGAGATAATAAATATCCCTAACATGTTATGAGGCTGTCTACATTTCAGTGTGTACTTTCACTGATGTAATGTCAAACCTATTAAGACCAAAATCATTCTAGCCAAGCCTCCAAAGATTGCTGTGATTAATACCTTCCCAAGTGAGCTACTGAGAAATAGCCAAGATAAAGAAGCCTCTGCATAGTAATCATCCATTGTTACATCTCAACTTTGAGTGAGGAAGGGAAGCTGTATTTAACGGAGCGAAAAGTACTTTTTAGTGCCTCAGCTTAAAGACCCAGGCTGTCCAAACAACCATTAATTTTCCCAGCACTCCCCAGCATTGCTTGAAGTGGACGCTGTACAGATGTTTTACGAAAATGCTTCCCCTTCTACTCTTTGTTGTCAGTAGCATGCACGATTTGGGCAGCAGTTTCCAAAGAGACCCCAGAGATGGAACTGCCCAGAGTTGAAGAGGATGTTCCTGGGCCTTTTGTGGGCCTGCCTCTGACCGAGGGTGCCCTTTTTACAAAGTCAGGGGCGCAGAGAGCCCTCGCCGTTCACAGAACCCATTCCTACCAGCTCCGTAGCTGAAAGCCTGCTGCATGTAAAAAATGAAAGCAGAAACCTGCTCCTTAGGTCCAGGGCTAGTAATGACAGCGTGTTTATTTTCTGAGCTGTTACTGGACCTCCACCCTCACGTGAGAACTGCCCTTCTTAAAACTCCAGACCTAGGCCACCTCAGCTAGAGATGTGCACGAGCGAGCAAAGCGTCCTCTGGCCACAGGTAAGAATCCTTTTACGTTTAACCAGACACAGCTAGCTTCAGAAATTAATTACGAAGCAGCACCTAGAACCCTAATGGTAGGAAGGAAGGGAGAAAGGAAGAAAGCGAGAGAGGGTGTGAGTGGGCGTTGGACTGTTTGGTGGCCGTTCACTGAACCTCTCCCGTGCACCGTTCGAACCCCGCAGCGGGCATCCAGCAAACCCGGGTCTTCTGACCCAGGCCCATGTTTCTTCAACCCTGCTTAAATAAATTATTGTGGTTTTAATTACATGATCAACAATTTACATTCTAAGTACATTAATACATAAGTACTCCCCTTAGACTTAATAGACTAATAAATATTTACTCCCCTTAAACTTAATGCTGCTAAATACAATAGGAAGTATAAGCCCTCACAATAAATATTATTGCATCTCACCCAAAGAACCATCACTACCCCAGGCTAACGCAGGCCTCGGGGCACTAAATTGCCATCTTTCTTTAAATTAAGCTGAAGACCTTACTCTTCTTTACTTGAAATTTCAAGTACAGCATCTTTGAGGTAGATTCTATCTACCAATAGAGATCGCTTGTTCTATAGCTTATAACCTTCTCCCTCAGGGAGAAAAGCTAAACAAATTTTACTCTTAAAGACAAGAACAAATGTCAGATGCAGGCAATAATAAAGTGCAATTTACTGTTTGGTACCAGCTCCCAAAAATGTGATTGAGCAGCATAATCTGGAAGATCGTAAGTAGATTCAGTTCCTTCTTTTTCTGTTTGAAGCCTGGTGTTTCTTCTAACTAATTGCATTTTTGTGATCTATTTGTTGATTGTTTAGCAGCAGCTGGCCCTAAATAAATAGAGACAATGATAGTAATTTGCACATGTTATTTTATTATCATTAAGGTTTCAGAAACAAGTTTGAGTTCTTACACTGCAGGGCAGTTATGTAAGACTGCGTTTCGTAAAAATGTGCTCACGGGCAGCAAACGAAGTTGACACATTGGATCTGCCCAGCGGCCTAGCACCGTGCAGCTAACTCGAATTTTCAGCACTCCATTGTGGCAAACAAAAAGAAGCAAATTGTTAGAAAATGTTGATAATTGACTTATTAAAAACAAAATAAAACTTCTTCCTAGGAGCCGAACTTGTTCCATTTTCATCTCTTGCAATTAAAGAGAGGCACTCAGGCCTGTAAATTTTTTAAAATAGGTTCAGTTTTCAATCAGTATAACAATAGATGAAACGTTTTTAAAAGATCTCAGCACCAGAGTGACAGTGAAGGGCCGTGGCCCTCGGTAAAACAGAGTGGCCCATGAATCTAAAGTAGCGTTAACAACCCCAAAGTGCAAGTGAGTGGGGTTTGTTTTTATCTGAAGTAGAGCCAGTCTTACTGTTTTGATAATAACAGCTACCTCGGGTTTGAATATAATCCCATGCTTTAATGTATTACATAAGTTATTTAATCTTCACAATAGCTCCGTGCATTGGTTCCCCAGCGCTGACATAACAAAGTACCCAGGCTGGGTGGCTTCGGTGACAGGGACTTTCATTCTCACCATTCCAAGGGGACTGTAGAAGTGCAAGGTCAAGGCGCCTGCAGGGTTGCTTTCTTCCGAGGTCTGTGAGGGAAGGAGCTATTCCAGGCCTCTCTATGCTTGTAGGTGCGGTCTCCTCCCCATGTCTGCACATCATTCCCCTTTGTAAATGTCGGTGTCCAAACGCCTTGCAAGGACACCAGTCCTACCGGACTAGGGCCCAGCCCAACATCCTCATTTTAACTTAATCGTCTAGAGGCCCTGTCTCCAAATACGGTCAATTCTGGACACCCTACCTCCACATACAGTACTGGGGTTAGGACTTCAACATACGAATTCGGGGGAAAGACACAATTCAGTCAATAATGCACATATATTTCCCATTTTACAGCTGAGGAAATAGGCCCAGAAAGATTGTTACTTGTCCAAATCGGCTGAATCCCAAAGCCCAGCTGTTAACCGTGAGACCCCACTACCACCCTCAGTGACAGTCAGGCGGCTCTTTGCCATCCGTGTCCCCACTCGGCTTTGGGCTCCCTCACCAGCCTCCAGCCGCCCCCACTCCCACCGCTCAAAGGCCTGGCTGCCTGTTCTAGCCAGGCCTCTCCTCCCATGAGGGTCCTTGAGTGGTCCCTTCCCCGTTCCCAGCCTCCACCCCTCCCGCTTCCATCCTTCCCACCCCTACCGTCCAAGCACGCACAAATGAGACACACTGTTTTTCTCTGAAGTCACATTTAAACTATTTTTCACAAAGGGCTCTCTGGGCCGCCAATGACTCAACCCACCAGCCAGTAAATTAAGTCACAATAACAAACCCAGGGAAGTATCAAAGATCTCCAAAGTAATGCGTGCGCTCACTGCACACCTGTGCCTCCCGCACAACTCACCCCCCGTGAGCCTTTCCTAACCCCACACACACTCCTTCCCAGCAGAAGGACGCACGCCCGGCCAGCCCCAGACAGACTTTTATCAAACGCCAGCGATAGCTTACTGTGGGAATTTATTTTCACATCTGCCTCTCCTCCAGACCGCGAGGTGTTAACTGTGTCCCATTTATCTCTGAATCCTCAGTGTTTGGCGTTTTTTTTCCTGGTAGTTATTGATGAGTATTTAATAAGTGATTGACGAATGAGTATGTGAATGATTGCATTCTCTACCCTACACCTCAAGGTCCTTTCCCCATCCAGCCAACTGATGCTTAAAATTATAACATTAGATATTATAATTTGAGATTTTTCTTTTGGTTTAAGATCTTGTGCCTTATTTAAAAACGGAGGCCCTTCGGTTGTTTAAGCCTCGGTGTGAGTGATTTCCTCAGGGGGAGGTGGGTGGGGATAGAAGAAGAAATGATCGTCTGAGATGCCTAAAGAGGGTGAGGGAGGGGAAGATACAGAAAGATCGATCAAAAGGCTAGAGAAGCTTTACCTTCTTAACAGCTTTTCTGAGGAGCAGCTCTGGTTGCCATAGCAACAGCAGCAATTTGTGGTACTTCCTTTCCAGCTTCCTACCTGTTGGCAAGGAGGACCTGAGAGTCATCGCCTCATAACCCAGCCAGGCATTCTCCTGGCATCTCTTGAGAGCCTGGGTAAGACTCGAGGATGTGCAGCCTGGGCTGGACCCCCCAGGACAGGGAAGGGAAGAAGCTAACGTGGGGGAGGCGGGACCACGGGGACCGCAGTGCTGCCAGGAGATGAAGGCGACTGCGTGGGCTCCAGTGACACAGGAAAGGCAGTCGACAAGTAGTCGCAGCCAGGATGACAGTTCTCAGAGATGACTGGCAAGTGATCCTCTGGCTTCATTGATTTTATACGATCTCCTGACTGCAAAATTGGGAGCTTCACACCATAAAAGGCAATTTTCAAAGGACAGCTGCTGGCTCAAATGGACACCCCACACAGAACTCTTTCCTGGAGCTTCTAATGACTTATTCTTCACAGCCAAGCCAGAAAATATTTTTCTAAACAAGAAATGGGAAGTGTCAGATCTATGAATAGGAGGGTGTGCATGAGAGTGTCACTACAGTGTGTAATTAGTAGTCTTGTTACAAATTAGACTAATCAAATCAGCAGCTTTATTATAAGATTTGCCCATTTCTGCGGCAGAAATGTGATTTGGAAATGCTAACAAAACAGCATCGTCTTTCTAGGTTCTTCTTTCTGCTCATTCTAAGTCTTGGGCATAACTCAAATGAACAGTATTTTTTTTTTTGGCAAGGTATGAGGAAAAGGAAAAATTAGGGGTAACCATAAGTTACATTTGATTTATGTATTAAACTATTTCACTTACTTATCACTGAGTAACAAACAACCCAAAATGAAGACATAAAGAAATTGTGAATTCAAGGGAAAAAATATTGGAGGCAATAAAGATTTTCTTTTAGAGAGAATTATCTTTTTTTTAATCAACACCAAAGGGAAAACTTATCCAAACGATTTCTAGAGTTGATCACGGTTCATTAAGGAACAAAACAGCAGAAACATGTGATTTCGCGGCAACTCCCTTCCCTGCAGCCCGTCATTACCAGCAACGAGCCACGTAATTTACTCAGCGGCCTGCTGCCGGCATTTAGCCGTTGTCTTCCTCACATCTGGTGCTGCCAGTACGAGGCATTTAATAAACATGTTTATAAGCCAGTAATTTGTTTCTGGTGCTATTTTTGCTCCTTTTTTTCACCAAGCTTCATTCATGGGGAGGAACCGTGTTAATTGCCTCATTGTTGAGTGACCTTTCTTACTATGTTGTTGAGCTTTTACACAGCGTGCGAATGGGTGTGGTCTTAACAATCAAGCCCAGTACAAGCTGTAGGTCAACTTCTGTACAACACTCAGAAGTGAAGCTCAGGCCAAGGGTGCAAGGGAGGGAGGTCCACTTAGAAATGTTCCCTAAAGACCTCCAGAATTAAAAAAAAAAAAAGAAAGAAAACTGTCAGGACATCACCGTGATGTAGCTCACGACCTCCTGATGACAGGGTGGTGTCTCGTTTTACTGCCACATGTTAAGATGGAAAATCTAATAGAGCTAATTTGATTTGGTTTATAAATATTTTATGTGCAAATCAGGGAGAGGAAGATGCCAGACAGCTGCAGAACAATAAAAGATGTTTACTGTGTCTTCCAAAACAGATTAATCTTACAACGTCTAAATGGATCTTCTCTGCATGTGCACGCCATCCGTGCTCCCACGTGGCCGCTGCTGATTCCCTGAGGGCACAGAGTGCACTGGGGGGCGCTCTTCAGAAGACAGGAGGTCAGCTCGTGGAGGGGAGGCAGGGAGATGGATTCAGCAGGATGCTGTGGTAGACAGGCATCTAGACCAGGAGTAAAAAGCAGCATAATTCAACTCCCAGCTTCGCCAGCACAGACTCCGTCATGTAACCCAAACCTCTGAATGTTTGTATCAGTCAGCTACTGCCATGGAGCAAACCACCCCAAACCACGGTGGCTTAAAACAATAAGCACGTACAATTTCCCACACATCTACTGGTCAGGCGGTTCTGCAGACCTGGGACAGGCTCAGCCTGAGCTCACCTGGGGTTTGCTCATCCACCTGGGGTCAGCTGGCAGATCAGTTGGGAGCTGGCAGCTGTAGGATGGCTTCAGCTGTGACAAACTGCATGGGCTCCGTGCAGTTTATCTCATCCTCCAGCGGGCTCCCCCGGGGCCCGTTTCACAGTGATGGGGCGGGTGTGCGAGTGGTGGGAGGCAGGGTAGAGACAGAGGAACAAGGGAGGGGAGAGGGAAGGAAAATGGGACGTGGGCTCCAAACTCGCCCTCTGACACCTCTCCCACCCCTTTTCACGGCGCTGTCTTGAGTACTACACGGGACCGTCTCTGCGTAGAGTTTATACATCATGAAGTGTCATAAAGCAGATGTAGTGTAGCAAGACATCGCTGATGTGTCCTGTCTTGTGCTGCCATTCACAAGACACACTGACTCACACCCTCACTAGAGACAAAGGCGGCAAAGACATTGGGGGCAGGGAATGTCAAGTGAGATATTTGATGTATTTGTGTCTTTTTCCTTGTTCCACAAAGTTGTGAGGTTGCTCGCTACACGAAAATACCAGCATACTATATATAAGCACAAGTGACCAAAGTAGAAAAATGTGCCTGATAGTAGAAAATCATGACCCAGGGTTGGGAGTGGTAAGAGACACTACCCCAAACATGCAAGCTATAAGCACAATATCATGACTATATTTGAGTCTCAGGTTTGATTCTGCATTTCTTAGAAGTAAAGTCAAAAGAGGTGTGCACAAGTTGATCTGCGGTGACACACAGCTGCCACACCCTCCCTCCCCACCCTCAGGCTGAGAAGTGCTTCAGCAGGTGGCGGTGGGATGGGCTTCCTGTTCGGGTTCTCGCCTCACACCGCTGAGGGCCCCGTGTGGCAGGGAGGTGGGCAGGAAGCACGCGGGGCTCTCCGCTGCCTGCCCGGCTCCTCCGCAGGCCGGCGGCCGGGCCGCGTGCAGACCGTGGTGAGGACTGGGCTTTCCGACCAATGTGTTTCTCTCCCTCCCTCTCTCCCTCCCTGTTTGTGAGACAACTTGAATAATACACATTTTTCCTTTCCCACCAGTGCCACAATGTTTTTTAAAAATAAATTTCAGTTTGAAAAGTCAGTCAACAGAGGTGTCAGTATTAATTAAGCAAAAGGTGTGCAGGGAAGTCATGTCGACACCTGGTGTTTGGGAAGCAGCGCCCACCTGGGACGTCCAGCGGTGAGCTGCACCGGTTTCCAGGGAACGTCCCAAGCTGGTTCGTAGCAAACCTCTTGTACCGGGGCCTCTGCACCGTAGGGCCTATGCAAGGCTGGTGTGTGGGAAGGAAATACTAGGAGTTACATCTACGTATGCAGTAATATGAAAGAAGCCACGCCGGAAGGCAGTTTAAATATTCCAGGTGATACGAGGGCCTCACCTGCTTGGTCACCTTGCCAGATGTTACGTGCCCGGTTACCCACTGTGCTTCTCGGGGTACCCTGAGGGAAAAGTATGGGTTCTCTGTGTAGAGAGCTGAAACACTTTCTTTTCCTTTTACCAAATGGCCAGTGCTGGAGTTCAGATGTGTCCGATGAAGCAGAGGCGTGGACTGCAGCATCGGGGGAACTAAACTAACTCAGAATGGGGAGGGCTGAAGGTCAATGTTAGTAACACACAGGGGCAAACAGAGAGACAAGGGCGGCACCTGTGCTGCTTTGATTCTTGGACACACCAGCTTTTCATCAGCCACATTATGAGATAAAAGAAGGATCTGATTGTATCTGACAAAAAGGAAAACCCCACACCTAAAATTAACTAAAAGACTTAAAACATGAATTTACCTCTACTCCTGCTCTTCGTGAACTTTGCCTTGACTTTGTAGTGTTCCTTTGATATTGGCTAATGGGAGGGCGATGGCATCAGGATTAGCGAGGAATTTTTAACAGGAAGCAGCTAGAACATTCATTGTTGTATCGAACTGGTAGTATTCTAATAACGGGTAAGATAAGGGAAAAAGCCCTTTTTTCCACCTTTATGTCATCTTCCTATCACACATACATCCTGCATGGATGTTTTATAATATAGATAGCACACTGACATAATAGCACATGAACTAATTCATAAATACATAATAAATTACATGTAAGTTATAAATAAATCTATACAGACTGGGAAAGCACACTGACATATTTTTTCACTGATGAGCTGTGTAGTTGAAAAGAGTTGGCTGCTTTTTTAACTTAAAATGCTATAAATAACTTAAAATGTAGCTGGCGGAGTGGAATTATTAAACTAAGAATCACTACAATTGGAGAACACCCACATAACAATTATTTTAATCGCAAATGAGTTGATCTGAGGCCCCTCTCTCTGTCAGCGGTCTGGTGGCAGGCCACGCTGCCCACAGAGGCCGCTCCAGGTTGCGACACTGATGCTGGTGCACAGGCAGAAACCCGCCCCACCTCGTTCTTCGGCCGGTGGGTAGGTGTCCATGTTAACCACGGCTGCTTTCAAATCGTTAATATTTAACTGTTACAAAAGGGGGTGCAGAACTGCCCTGCTTCGTGCCACTGAACAGTTAGCTGAATTATATAAAGATAAGCCAGAAATAACCCCAGTGTCTATCAACAGGTGAACGGTAAGCTTTCAGACTTGGTTTGTTCAGTTCTGCTAAAGCAGTGGGACTCCTCTGATAGAACGAAGTATTACCCAGGAAGTCCAATAAACGGTGTGGATTAGGAGCAGAGCTGAGGACCTGAATTCCTGCAGATGGGGCCCCTCTCTCCTTCTGAAGGGTGGCTGGGGGTTAGTGATGGGGAAGGACCTTAGTTAGTGGGGGAGGATGGCCTTAGGGCCCAGCTGTGAAGCCCTTGAGAGTTAGAGCAGGAGAAGGAAAGTTGTTGGGGGGTGGGGGCGAAAGGAGAAACGCAGGAAACAAAAGGAAGATTGCGATGAGCTGATTGTTTGCTCCCTCCCTTCCTCCCTCGCTTCTTTCCTTCCTCATTTCCTTCCTCCCATCTTTCCTTCCTTCTTTCTTTCCTCCTTCCCTTTCTTCCTTCTTTCATTCCTTCCTTCCTAATAATTTATGAAAGTAGTGATGAGTGCTTGAATATAAGCACTCCAACCTTTCTGATACGTGCTAAACGTGAAGACTGCTGCTCTAGACCTAAGGTGTGGAAATAAATTTGTAGGCCCAAGATGGAGCCGCCCCTGCGGGGGGTGCCACGTGAGGGGGGTGCCACGTGAGGGGGCAGAGACTCAGATAACCAGGGTGTCCCTGTAAACGCTCCGCTGGACCAGAAACCCAGTCTACCCAGCCAGCCGGTCCCCAAACGCCAAGACAACTCTTCCTTGTTCCTGATTCACTTCCTTTTTTTCTCTTCCTTGTTCCTCATTCTTCAGCCAATAAAAGCATCTTCCTTCCCCACTGTTTGCAGTTCTCTGGAACTCGGGAAACGAGACTGCCTGCTTCATGAAGTGTTTGTATCCCGTAAATTGTCTTCTTCATTCATTTTCAACACAGGGCTCCGACTAGGGTCCTCCTCCTTCTCCATCATCATCTTTTATTATTTTCTTTCTTTTTAATTTTCTTCATGTTAACAAGCATCCAATACCCCCCAAAGAACACACTGTCTTTTCACGCACCAGGCCCTCTCCTGACCCGTGAGCATCTGGGGTGGTGACCTTGAAGCCTCGGGTCTGGCACAGGACCTGGCACACAATGAGCACTGAACAAACGACTGTTGAACTATGAGTGGCCTAAGGGATAATGTTTGTAAGTCTCTTAATTTCAGATGCTAAGTTCCTCTACTCTCATATTTAAACAAAAAGAGGATGAAACAGCGCAGCATTTTTCAGGTGAACATCGGCTGATGATTTTGACGTTCCCTCAGCCTGAGTCTCTAACACCAGGCACTGCCTGGCTTCCACAGAATGACGGTTGTTCACATGCTTAATAAATGAGACCGCAGCTCAGCAAAACTCTGCATCACTACAGGAGCACAAATTAGGTTCAGTGGGATTTTAGAACACGTGTTACATGGTGCCCAGCACATCCTGGCAGTGACTTCAATGTCCCACTGGGGAAATCAGCCCGAAGACTGAATGGCCATCGGAGATGCATAGAAGGAACTCATACCACTGCAAGGGAGAGGGGAGAGGTGGTGTGTGGTCCACTAACGTGATATTTCATGGCCACGGTTCGTAATTTACTCACCTGTCATTAGAAGACAGGTTTACATCCGTGGAGTCCGGTCGGGCACATTCCGTCCCACCCACGGGAGCACCACACGGAGGAGGAGGCGGCTGTGCATGCTGACTGGGACAGAAGCCCCGGACCTACTTTTTTACTGAAAAAGCAAATTACAGAAGATTGTGTCTATACGAACAATTGGAATTTTAATTTCTTAAATAGATTTTGTGTTTTAAACAGGCACAGAAGAATCCAGATTGCTACAGGCCAGCCTAGTGGTGGAGCTCTTAGGCATGAGATGGGAGGAGATCCGGGAGCGCTGGGCTTTCTCTATAACATACTTTCATTCGCATTCCTATTGCCTGACTTTTTTACAAGTACATAGCATTACAAACATCTGTATCCAGTCACCCAGGGCGCGCTAATGTTCTCTGAGCCAACACGTGAAATTCTGTTTCTTGCACAGGAGGGCTCCCCGAGCACCAGGTCTCCTGCCAGCTCAGCCCGAGCCACCGTGTGCCCTCAGGCAGCAGCCGCGCCCCTGAGCCCTCTGTCAGGAGGACGCAGGCAAACTTCCTCTAAAGTTCTTCTGAGGCTCCAAATTCCTTAAGAAGGAAATAAGCATCAGGTAAGTGTCCATTTAAAAACCTGTCTCTGCAGCAACTACCTAAAGCAATGTTTCCTTGGTGAATCAGACAGTTTAAAAATTTGAAGAAAAATAATCGGTGGGATTTTTTAAAAAAATCGGTGGACTTTACACCCAGTACTGATTTTCCTATAATCATTTGCCCACAAGATCAGAGGTTTCTCAGTTCTCTGATGCCGTGTGTGGCTCACCCAATGTTACCAAGAGCTGCAAATTGACTTTTCCCACACCCTCCTGCTCTGCACATAGTTACAACTTCCTGTCCTCTTTGGCCGGGGGGGGGGGGGGGGGGGGGGGGATGCAGTTATACAAAGGTTTGCTAAGGGAGGTATCTAACCAGCCATTAAGCCAAACTTTATGTTAAAATAAGAGTTAGAAAGAAGAACAAAATGATTTATTTTGAACCTAAGTAAACATTCAAATGTAGAATGGATAATATATCAATACCATGAGCTTTCATATAAGCCCTAGAGACCAGGAAGTTGGTTATATTTCAGTAATGTCTTAATAACAAATTTTAGTTAAAGTCAATCTAACAGATTGTGTTTATTAGTCAGAGGAGGCCAAACAAGTACACAGGCCCTCCGACGCCCTTTTAAAAATGACTTGACCGCCACGTGAAGAACACGGCCTGCAGCACAGATGCGTGAAATCATCAACAGTAGCAGTGACACAGGGTTTCCATGAATCTCGTAGACAAAGTGGGGTTCACGACAGTTGGATGTTGGGACAGTCGGGCTGGGACTGCACAGCCACTCCCGCCGAGACCACCCCAGTTTGGGAGAAGCCCGGTGTGGCGGCCCCACTGGAATGGTCTGGTCAGAGGTTGGGTCCACGATCCCTGGCAGTTCTGGGCTTTGGTGTGAGAGGAGACGAAGTTTAAACCCATCTCCACCTCTGCCTACAGCAAGCCACATAACCTTTCTGAACCTCACTTTTCTCCTCTGTAAAATGGGGATAACACATAACACAGGAACGTGGTCACACTCAATGAAAGAATCAGGTGCCTTGGACAGAGTAAGCACCCAGTGAATCTTAGTCCCCTTCCTTCCAAGCAAAGTCTCCATTTCCAAAGCCCCTGGACCCAGGCTGAACTGAGGAACTGTTTCACACTCCTGATCTGATGATTTTGCTGAGGTAAAATTGACCACCTAATGAAGTCCTAATGAAGTTGCTTAAGCTCTCCAAATCTATTTTCTTATTTGTAAAATTTGGATGTCTCTTTGCTAGCCTGTTTCACAGGGATGTCATGAAGAATGAGATTTTCTATATCTATAAATGATGAAGTATTCAAGTGTAAGCAGTAACATAATTATTATATGCTCTTCAGATGAAATGGGAGGCATTACTTAAAACACTAAGATGAGAAAAAACCTTGTAGAACGTGTAAACTCTCCTCCAGATTTTGTCATTATAAAACTGAGTCCAGAAAGATGACACAGTTCAAGATCTGTTTACGATCACACAGTTGTTGGCAGCAGAGCTAATATTAGAATTTGCTCTTTTTCTGCCCAGGCAGCTCAGTTGGTTACAGCATCCTCTGCCGCGGTCCGGCCGCAGCGGGTCAGGGGGTCCCACAGGTGAGGGTAGGCGTCGGCGCTGGGTAACAGACGACAACACGCCTCAAAGGACAGTGAAGCTCTGTTCCAATTATTGCAAGTACAAGCAGGTTTTTATATTTTCATTTTAGGTAGTGATTAACATTTGCAGTATAACATGATCATTTAAGCAGAAAAAATTGATACAAAGGTAATCAGTAAAAGTACGAAAGTTCCCATAGATTTAGTTATAAAGAACAAAGATTATTTTAACCAGGAGAGCTATTAATCAGACAATTAGAAGTATCTTATTGTATATTAAAGTTTCTCAGAATTTGTCATAGGGCAAAAGGATACACTAGATTGAGTAGAGAAAATAGGAAATTTATTATAAGGCCCTTGTGATGTCTAACTTAGCTATCTACCTTTTTTTGTCTAAAATGTTTTTCTGTGTACTATAAATTCTGACTCTTTAGTAACTGTTTAGTTTGTAATAACTAGCTAGCTTTTGTTATTTCTTTGCCTGTCTAGTTGATATATATTCTTATTCAAGGTAAAGGAGGGGCTATTCCTATGTTGCAGGGGGCTTTCAAGGGTACTTCTTTTAAGTTTCTCTAGGAGTTCTTTTATAGACATGTTTTGTACTTTGATTCCCTCTAAGAAAGCAGTGAGATCATCTCCTGATTTCCTAGAGTTTTCTATCTTATCTTGGGTGTTTTTCCAATGATCTGTTATTGATTAAGCTTGAATTCTCAGATTGTTCTGGTTGTTTCTTTGTACCTATATTCCCTGACGTTTCTAGTATGATATCATTATTCTGTTCATTGAGCCGGGAAAGGTCTAGGCGCACTATCTGAATCACTGCAAGGGTATTCATAATGATTAAAGCAGAAAAGGTCATGATCCCCAAAGCAAGCACAATCACAATAGGTATTGCAGGGCCTTCCATGCCACGTCCACCAAGTTGGAAACTGCTTCCTTGAAGTCTTACACCCCCTCTCAGGACCTTGTCACGGAGAGAGGGATCCAACAGTGGACGCGGCAGTGGACGTGGCAATCATCCAATACACAGAGGGTGTGGGTTCAGTCTCTGGTTGGGGCACATACAAGAAGCAGCCAATGAATGCATAAGTAAGTGGAACAACAAATCTCTCTCTCTCAAAATCAATAAGGAAATAAAATAAATTTTGAAATTAAAATAAGAGAATTAATTCTCTTGAATCTCAGAACAGTGCAAACACCAGTGGACCTTGTCCAGGACAGGGAGTCAAGGCTTAATAAGCTGTGTGTCCTGAACCCCATCTCCAGTCTACCTCTGGACAACCCAACTTGCCACACAGGGCCACACGCAGCTACTCAGATGGCTGATAAATGTACTATCTTCGCTGGTGACCATAGGTATTCCATAACATCCCCATAGTAGACTTTGCACAATGTCTAGTAGATAGAAGACATTCAAAAATGTTTATTGAATGAATTAATAGAGAGTAATGGAATGAAAGAATGAGAGGAATCCCCAGAGAAAAGACAAAGAACCCAATGAAGTGTGTTGGGTCATGTGAGTATACATATAAAGTAAATATTTTAGTTATCAATAGCTAGAAATATACAAGTAAACTTTATGACACTCATTCTAATTCCACTTGAAAGAAAGAAGGATAGTTTCAAAATAACTTTATCATATTTGTAAAGAACAGGAAAAAACTATGTGTCATTTCCTGTGAGAATTGCTAATACATCGCACCACTTAAAAAAAGGTATTTTTTGTTGTTGTTTTATTTGCACTTAGGAAAGAAATTTGCTGTGTTCTGGAAATCTTAACTCCCTGGGACAGAAGGGAGATTTAAAAAAAACTTTGTACTTTTCAACACATTTGGCATGCCAAGGAATTTTACAATGAAAGAGGAAACTAATCCATAAAATGCATTTCACAAAAGTGTACGTACTTTTTTCAGGGGAATAAAAAGTTGCCAGACTTCACCAGTAAATGCTCTCCTGGATGGAACACCCTTGAGCCAGAGGGACAGGGAGTGAGAACTGGGACAGTGGGCAAAGAGCACCAAGGCCCCAGGGGCCCAGCCTGAAGGAAGGGGTCCCAGGCAGCACAGAGGCCACTGTGCACACACTGGTCTCTCCGAGGAAGGGGACCAAGTCTGCGGGACAGAACACCGCCCGGGGAGCACTTAAACAGTGGCCTTCTGCAGAGGGTGGCTAGCGACAGGACTTGAGGCTAGTGGGCAAGGAAGATATTTGGGGTCACGAAGCTCCTCGGAGCAACCTGATTCCCACACATCCTTGGCAACACATCCTGTGTTCAAATACACACCACGGGGAGAAAACAAATGTAGATGGCAGACAGCATTCAACTTGAGAATGTAACCCAGTGGCTTTTCGGTACAATGGGCCCTTTCAGAAACTTCCAGAAAGAAATAACCTATGCCTTTAGCTCCTCCTGTGAGGAGCTGCTCTTCCCAGTGCCCCAGGAGCCAGGAAGCTCCCGTTCTGAAAACCCGGAGCCAAAACTGAGCTCTGTTGCTGACATTCCATTTCAATTTGATGCTTTTTACAATATTTAATGTCCAGCCCAGGACCAATAAGACAATACACTTTTATTTTTCTTCCAGAAAGCGAACAATGATAAGGCTTTGCACAAGAAAGGAAAGAGCCACCTAAGGCTATTATTCCTCATTAAAGTTTAAAGGGTAAAGCTCTAAACCCCAAGAAAGATGCTGAGAGGCAATAGCTGGGAGACATTTATTGACTGGAGAAAGGAAGTGACAGATGAAAGAGGAGGTCACACAGGTCCCCATCTCTCTCTCTGCTCACTGTGGGGAGCCCAGGCAGTAGCAGGAGTTTCCATCACATGCCTCCAGCCACATCTGTCATCCTCTAGCCCCAGCCGCTGCCTCTGAGAGGCCTCCGCGGGATTCACACCAAGAGGGATGAGGTGGGAGTCCTCCCAGCACGGCAGGGGCTGAGGATCACAGGCCCCTAACAAAAACAAAGATGCACTATCCCATGTAATCCTCACCAGAACCCCATGGAAAGGGTCTATTTTAATCCCCATTTAATATATGAGGAAATTAAGGTTTTGAGAGATTAAGTAAATCAAAAGAGATTAGAATGATTAAATGAGAACCCAGGATACAAGGGAGATGTGTCCTGTTTTGGAAGAAGGGGATGAGTATGGCAAAAACACCGCCTTTTAAAACAGAATTTTGTCTCCTACGTGTCCTGTTTGCTCAGGAGCAACATGGGGAGAGTAGCTACCTTGAGAAGAATGCATGAGGCGACAATGTAAGGAGACACAGGGGCCGTGGTAAGTGCCGTCGTTAGCCGTCACAGCACCCCTGGGAGAAACTGGTGCCCTACCCCGCTTAGTTGTGAGGAGACTGAGGTTTGACCACCCACACGGGCTATTCGGGTAGGGTGGCTCGAAGGGGCCCCAAGTCCCACCTAGTAAAGTGGGGAACCCTCCCCCCCACCTCAGCTGCCTCCTGAACTTCCCCAGCACTCCTGGGGTACGCCCACGCCGCACCGTGCGCTGATTATTTTGTTTAATGCACACGACAGCCTGGTGAACATGGTACGTCACTGGGCATTAACACTTGCCTAGTATTAGAGCTGTGAGACTTCCAAATGACATGCACGTGTCTTTACTTTCCAATCCTTGTATTGTCACCAAGACTCGCACATTCTGAGACTAGTCAGGGGCACATTGTCCATTTTTGCAATATTTCAGCCCTGGGTCTGGAAGATCTAAATTAGAAGAGCAAAAAATCAGACAAAATGGGAGCAGATTAAAGTTCTCTGAGTGTTTTCTTCTCTTTTTAAAGCAAGAAACAAGCTTGTTTCCCATTCGATCCAGCCGGCTCAGGTGACAAGCCCTGCCTCTGGTGGCCTTCGAACACCGCTGCCACAGAACGGCTCCGCACTCTGCCTCTCCAGACCAGCACCACTCCTGCGAGGCTGGCACCGCGGCAATTTTAAATACCACTTTAATTTCTTCATCCCGCCGTGATAGAATCATGCGTTGGTGTCTGAAGATCCTTTATGACATTAAGTTCTCAGAATTCGCTGTGATCGGGAAGGCATCTGCCCCAGAGCAGCTCTACCGACTTGGTATTACAGAGTCAAAGTCACGTGTCTAATAATGCACATCTGAGTGGTGCGCTTTTGTAAAGCTCAGGGACTAACAACGCTTTGAAACAAAGACAAAAAATGTAAAATCTCGCTTTTGGTGGGTGGAGTAACACCCAGCAGATCAAGGGCAGGGTTCTGAACTTTGTCTTTGATCCCTCCCATAGCTCTAAACAGGGGGTGTCAAACTCATCTTCACCAGGGGCCACATCAGCCTGGTGGTTGCCTTCAAAGGCCCACCATCATTTCAGGACTGTGTCAATGTAACTGCTCCTTCACTAGGGGCAAGGAGCTCAGTGCTGCCTCCAGGTAGAAACAAGGTGGAGGACCCGATTCGGCCCACGGGCCTTGTATTTGCCACCTGTGCTCTAAAATATGCTCGAGGAGAGGGTGAGGTTGTGAGTTAGGGGGCAAGGAAGGAAAACTGCTGACAGCAGGGTGCTGGGGAGGGCAGGGTTGTGACTAACAGTTAAGCTGTCCGTCTGCATTATGCAGTCTCTGTGTCTGTGTTATATCGAACAACTTTTAAAAGATAGCTTGTTTAAAGGGACAGACTATGGAGGAGGCAGGGTGCCAACTCCATGGGTTTAAGATCCCTTGTATGTGTCCCTTGTGTGTGCCTTGCTCACTGCTGAAATTCGGCACCTAGAACAGTGGTTGGCCCATAGTAAAGACCTGGTAAGTACTTGCTGAAGAAGATTACACATTTTCATTACATGAAAATGACCTTTGTTCATCCATCTCCTCACTGAGCAGGGATTGTTGGTAACACACAGACAACAAGTAGGGTTTAGGCTCATTTGGCAGGTCTGGGTTGGGGCTTCAGAATCAGAATTATTTTTAACTTTGTATTATGCATATTTTCAAACACATGGGAAAATATGGTACAATGACCACCCCTATACCCATTACCTACTTCGTACTTGCAAAAATATTTTATTGTTAACATTTTTTGTCTCATCAATATTTTTTGCTAAAATTGGTAAAAAGAAAGAGCATACATTCTTGGAGCAGTTGGCAAAATTTAAACACAGATCAGGCATTAGATGATGGCAAACCGATGGCTTCATTCCTCCATTAGAAAGTTCCATTTCTCTTTTTAAACCATCAGACAATCTGTGGAATAATTCTTCAGCAGTGCGAGAGTATCCAGTTCTTCCTTGTCTAATAGCTTCATCATCTACTAACTATTCTTGCCTTAATCAATTACTTCATTAGGGGATTTTAAATGGTGACTTATCTATTTCTATTATTCATTCTATGTTTACTAACTGACAATCTTTATAAGAGAAAGAACAAAATAGAGATTTTTATCTCATCAAATGCTACTGGTAAAGCAAGGTAAATAGTTATTTTGAATCTTCACTTTTCAGAGTGAGGAGTAAGTGACACGTGGAGTTTTGTCTTTGGTTTTCTCTTTTCTGAGTATTATTTTATAGATTTAGAGATTTTTATGTATTCAATGCATTTCATTCCACCGCAGTCATCCTTTTTGGAAGCTCGAATTGTCCTGTCTTTGGCTAATAAGAGTTCCTTCAAAGTAGCTCTTTTTCAAGCACAGCCAGATGTCCCAGGCTCACCTTGCACCCTCCCTCGCCTAGACCCAGAATCAACCACTTCTCTAAAGGGCCCGTGTTTCCTTCAGTGGGAAGTACTTAGAGGCCAAACTCTTGGGGCTGGGGGCACTCGTTACAACGGGGCTGCCAGTGCTTCCGGGCCCTTCCAATGGACAGAGCTGGGGAGAAATACACATGTACATGTTGTAAATCATATGTTCATATCGAACTTTCCAACTCAAGTTACATAATGCAAAGGTTTTACTTTAACACTTTTGATTTTTATACCCCTATTGCTTCTCTCTTACACTAATAACTTAGTTGCTAAGAACACTAACATATTTATTTGTTTTATTTTGCAATATACAAGGGTAGGCAAAGCAGGTTTACATTAGTTTGTATGGAAAAAGACATGCGGGTTAGGGTTATTGCAACTGCAAACCTAATTTTGCCCACCCCTGTCTATCAGTTTCAAAATAATAATAATAATATCAGTATTATAACTGCTTTAAACTCCTGAATTAAATCTAAAGTTTCTTTTGTCTTGAGAACATACTCCATTAAGCATGTTAAAATATTATCTCCTAAAGCATTTGATACACTTATTTTCTTGGTATGTTTGTTACCAGTTTGGTATATAATTACATTTATTTGTTTTCAATTTTAAGAACTCTCTTTTTAAACACTAAAATATTTGTCAAAAAAATCAAAATTATATAAAAATGTTCAGGAGTTAAAAATGTGTATGTGTTTCCACTTGCTATCCCCTTCCTCCTTCCTCCCTCGCCTCTCTGAACTACCCGGTCCTACAGCCCTTAGGCAGGTCACAGAAGTGAGTGGCTGTGTCAGAAGGTAGGGATGACTGCCGTGGTCCAAAGTAGGGAAGCAGCGCCCAAGCCCGGTCAGGAGGGCAGCCATAGGCAGTCACAGCCTGAGGAGGGTGAGGAGGGACTTCACCTGGGAGGCCTACAGCAGCCCCAGCAGGGTTAGGACTGACGCAGGTATCGGAGGGGGTGAGGAGAGCGTCCGCCGGGAGGAGCAGCAGCACTGGTAGGGAGGGGACATTGGTACATAAGGGGGGGGGTTCAGGACTGAACAAATGAGTGACTGCGTTAAGGAAAAGGGACCCCGGTTTTCAGTGTTGGAAAAGGGGGTTACAAATCACGGAAAGGGGAAAAATTAGAATCAATCCTGTGATGTGAGATAGAATCGGAGATATCAAGGCGAACTCAGTGTGTGAAATATATACTAGACATAGAAGCAGGCAGAGATGTAAACTTATATGCACAAAACATACATATACTCATCTGTACTCAGACCTCCTGAGAGCAGTGACACCCCAATAGTAGTGAACACAGTGAGCACATAACTCTTAGTTCCTAAGCACCACTTGCTACTCCAAGGAACCAGGGATCCTTGGAGAAGTGGTTGATCCCAGGGCTGAAGCGGAGAAGGTCCAACATTAGAACATCTTGGGCCCAAAGAATGATGAAGCCATCCTGAAAGGGCACAGAAGCCAACTGGAAGACTTGCCACTAATTCAATTTGGGAAATTTGAGTCTCCAAATAATGAGAGTAACAAATTATAATCCATAAATAAAATAGGAAATCACATTATTAATTAGTCAAGAATGTGTTGAGAAACGGAATATTTACAGGGTTTCAACAACCCTTCCCACAAATACTTGTTACCTACGAAGGAAAAAAGAGTACTTCTAGTAAACCAAATTACCCAAGTCAGCATCTTCAGTAGTGAAACCATTCAGAGTTATGCGCCACTGATAAGATGAAATGAGAACACGGAGCAATTTTATGATCCTCCTGCCCAAACTGCAGTCTTAAATGTAATCACACGGAAGCAAACCCCAATCAAGGGACATTCTTCGACGTCACGAGCCTGCAATATTTAAAATTTTCAAAAGATCGTGAAGTGAGGGGAAAAGAGCAAAAACGAAACAAAACAACACAAAAACCCAGTCAGAATATTCCCAAGGGGCATCTTCCCTGTCAGTTCAGACCGTGTAGCTTAATGGATATAAATCTGTTTATCACCCTTCAAGTGCTATAGGCGGATATACATTCCCTTCCTCACTGCACTCCACACCCCAGCACATTAGTTCAGGGGGAAAAAATAATTTTTTGAGCAATTAAACCAACCAAATGTTCAAAATGACACAAAGCAGCAACATGGAGATTGGATTGTAAAAGCTTTGGAATGGAAGGACTTGGTAAAGGAAACACTGGAGAGAAATGCGGAGCAGCTTCAAGGAGCCTGCAGCCCCGTTAGGGAGGGCTCCGGGCCGTGGGGCGGGGCTGCGGGGGAAGGCGGGGCTTCTGGGGCACCGTGGGGCCGGCCTTCGCACTTGTTAGCAGTTCACTTCCCATTAATCTCGGAAGTCCCTGCACAGGTCAGCACTGGTAGTTCATGAGAGGAAGCTAAACAAATATTCATGGTTTTGGAATGAGCTCATTTTTTTTTTAAATCAGCGCTGCTGTCACTAATATCTGGCTTCTATTTCTACATTTCTCTGTGGTTACATCTTGATGTTTTTCTGTATTGAAAGGAATCAGAGCCTCCCCTCCAGCTCCCCTGGTGGGGCTCTGCTGGATTAATTCTTTTTTTTCTTCCTCTGCTCAAGGATCTACAGAAATCAGGCGAGGCCAGCTGACCACTCACTAATCCTGTGACCCAGATCAGCTGTGTTTTATTTAATAAGCAGGGAGAGTTTCCGCCTCAGGCCAGCAATACATCTAAGGCTGCAGAGAATGCCAGTTCCTTTATGAGGGAGGTTTCTGCCTGGGGAGAAAGGCAGGCATGGCTGTTGTGTTCTTCTGAGTGTGTAGAAGGCACGGAGATTCGGGAAAATTTTTTAGTGTTTTCGAAAGTGCTCACAAAGGTGTTCTCTCTGTTAGCATACTCAAGAAAATTTGTAAAGTTCTTCTCCAGATAAACTTGGCAATTTCTGTGCTTTGCTGATAACTAATGGAGAAGATATGGCCCATCCGCACTGAGTATGGGGATGGCCCTTGATAAATCATCCTTTCCAAGTCTCCTCAATTCACTGTACCAACGTCACATCACATTTGCATAAATGCAGTATAATAAGCCCTACTCAGGACTAAGTGCTTTACATTCTTCAATTCATTTAAGCCTCGTGGCGTATATACTACAAGGTAGGTATCATTATCTTATTTTGCCAATATTCAAGAACACACACCTATTTAGCAGAAGAATTAAACCTGAATTTGCCTGACTTAACTATTACGGAACCGTTGTAGACGTGCATAGGACCACTGATTCTATATCATTTCATCCACTGTAGTGATGGGGTTCAGGACACGCTACCCCAAAATATGATACCTTGGCATGTTGAATATTTGAAGCTGAAGGAGTTTCAGAAAACCAAAGACGCAAAAGGTCCCTCTGACCTTCTCCCCTGAACTAAGTCATGAAGCTCTCCTGGGAGGGGCCCCTCCCTACAGCCCAGGAGACAGGGGCGCCCTTGTCTGGAAGACAGAGGGGTGTGGAGAAAAATCCCAACAAACAGGCCTTGCCCAGCTTCCCCCAGTGCATGCACTACCTGACACCCCTCAATCTGTCACATTCCTCCACAACTGTCCACTCTTCATCAAATCCTGCATAAAAATACACAGATCTGCCCTGGATGGCGTGGCTCAGTGCACTGAGCGCCGGCCTGCTGACCGGAAGGTTGCGGTTTGATTCCCAATCAGGGCACAGGCCTGGGTTGCAGGTGTGCAAGAGCCAACTGGTCAGTGTTTCTCTTGCACATTGATGTTTCTTTCCCTCCCTCTCCCCCTCTCTGAAAATAAATAAACAAAATCTTTGAGAAAATAAGATTTGTTCAGGTCTTCATTTCCTTATGAAGGCTCCCATGTCACATACAACTTGTACTGAACAAATTTGTGTGCTGTCCAGCCAGGGACCCTGAGAGGGTGGAGGGAACTGGACCCTGCCCCGGCAGCAATCCCATTGCATCCTGACCACAGCCTCGAACGCGGCATCATTCCGTCCGTCTTTCCAATGAAGACATTGAAGTTCCAAGAGTTTAAATAACTTACTCAAAGCAGGGTTGCCAGACTTAGAGGAGAAGGCCACAGGACATCCAGTTAATTTGAATTTCAGATAAGTAACAAATAATGTTTTAGAATAAGGATGTCCCAAATATTATTTATCTGAAACTTAAATTTACCTGGGTGTCCTGCGTTTATATGGCAGCCCTGGCTCAGTCACCATGCTGGTGTGAGGCAGTGCGGGACTGTCTCCAAGGCAGGGCTGCTCCAAGCCCAGGGCCCTCTGCACCACCCCCAGGCCAGGGGCCTGAACTCTCTGCCCAGGTTTGCCAATGGACAGTTGCAGAAATCTGTTTCTATCCAATACTCAAATAGCCATGTACGCTGAAAATTTACACTCTTGCTAAATTAACCGTGTAGCAGGTATGAATCTCAATTCATATGCCCTGGTGTCAAAAATCATAGCTTTATTTTTTACAACTCAGCTTAGTTGCGGCTTTAAATCCTGCTGCTGCTGGGAGCGTGAAAATATGCTGTTCCCAGCCTCTCCCTGGGAGGAGCCACTGAGAGAGAACAGAAAATGCACAGTTGGTCTCTGTCCCCACCAGCTGACACAGGGTTCCTGGAACCCCTGGACTTTCCTGGATGACGGTGGTGACTTCTGTGCTAATGAGAGACTCCGGCAGCTCCCGGATGAGGGACAGTCACCAGAAAGACCAGGCCATGACTAGAACTTCGGACTTTTCAGACCCACTGCCCCACCCCCCAGAAAGGGGAAGGGGGCCAGAAACGGAGGCAGTCCTCGGTCGTGCCCACGTGAGGAAGCCTCCATAGACATTGCCATCGGACAGGGTTCGGGGAGCTTCTAGGTAGGTGAACACATCCACACTGGGAGGGTGGGGCACCCCAACTCCACAGGGACAGAAGCCCCTGTGCTCCGGACCCTCCCAGACCCCTACATATATCTTCAGCTAACTATTCATCTGTATCCTGTATCAGATCCTTTGTTATAAATTAACCAGATAAACATGTCTCCCTGAGTTCTCTGAGCTGTTCTAGCTCACATAACTGAATTCAAGGAAGAGGAGGTCATGGGCACTTCTGATCTGTAGCCAAGTCAGACAGAAGTGTCCACAGTCTGAGGACCTGCTACTTGGGATTGGCATCTGCAGTGGGGGCTGTCTCTTGGGACTGAGCCCTTAACCGGTAGAATCTGACACTATCCCCAGGTAGACAGTGTCAGGACTGAGTGAAATGGTGGGGCCCCCAGCTGGCGCCACAGAGAGTGGCTCGGGGTGGGAGAAACCTCCGCGCGGGGGGGTGAGCGGTGCTGCAAGGGCAGTAGTGTGCGAGGAAAGGGGACACACGCAGAAGCATCAGTTTCCAGCCACGGTTCTGGAATCCTACCCAGCGCCAGGAGCTGGAGGGACAGGGTCCCTTCTGGTGACCGTGTCATCGGCTTGTACTGGGCGGTGTCTACGAAGCCCTCCGAGTCCCAGGCCTTCGGGGACTTGCCCACGGCCGCAGTGTCCTGATGCCCTTGAGGGCTCTGACCGCGGGGGTTCTGGCTGGGAAGCAGGTCACACCCACCCTCGGGGACAAGGCGGAGATTTTTATATTTCTAGTCTTTGAAAAATGGCACTTTCCTTCCGTTTCCGGCCAGGATACTTTTTCTGTTCTTCAGAATACATTTCCTGCTCCTTGGAGGACAGGGCTTTTGAAAACAGAAGCCAAGAAGATGCCCGCACACCTGTCTCCCAGGTCCCCTCCCCAGCAGAAAGGGGCACAGGATCGACTAACTGACGATGTGGAAGAGACGCAAGGCAGTGCAGGGAAGAAAGAAAAGGCCGCATTCGTATCTGAAAATCCACAACGTAATGTAAATATTATGTTTTCCTAAATAAAATATTTATAGGTTATGGTTTCCTCGTTCGACCCACTGCTGTCTACAACTCCGCGATTAAAATGAACACGGCCGTCTTACGCCTGGCAGCCGGGCCCGTCTCCCAAAGGCTGGCTCCTCAGGGTGGCTGCTGAGCTCAGGCCCCTCTCTAGCTGCTCAGTCTGGTGCGTGAGCGGATCCACAATCCGCCCCCTTGCAGCTCCATCTTCCGTGACCCTCCTCACAGCCAGTCTCAGCCCAACCTCATCAACCCGCCACCTCTCCACACTCGTTGCCCAGAACTGCCGAGTTCGTGCCCCGCCACCCACAGCCACCCCAGCTGTACCAACCCATTTGGGCGCACATAACCAACTCCTCCTCCAACCTCTTCACCTCATGTGTCCCCCCACACCGTGAAGAAGGATACATGGCTATTTTAAAACATGAAACAACATCACATGTGCTACACAGCTTAGCTGTGGACTAATATGTCTAAGTTTCTTTGCCTCGCTCTGGAATTACCACCTCAGTGGAGAAACACTGGTTATGTCATAAAAATGAATGGCTGAGTCTTGGATCAAAAAAAAAGTAACTACCACACTGTTGTCTGTGTCAAAGAGTTTCAGTCTTACATTCCATATAGGAGTGAATTCATACGATCCTTAGCTTTCTCTGACTGACTTGTTTCACTTGGCATAACATTCTCAAGGCCCATCGATATTGTCACACACGGCGGTACTATGGCTTTCCCTACGGCTGACTGGTGTCCCATATTACACGTGCACCACGGCTTCTCTGGCCACTCCGCTGCCGAAGGCCCTTCGGTTGTCTCCACGGCTTGGCAGATTTGACTGCGGGTGCTGGGCACACAGTGTAGTATATAGATCATGGATCAAAGAAACGTGCTTTTGAAACTATACGATCTTATTAATCAATGTCAGCCCAACAAATTTGCATTTTAAAAGTGAGCAAGTCACCTGAAACTTATATAAAATAATATTGAATATCAACTGTCATGGAAAAGTAAATTTCTTTTAAAAAGAAGAGAAAAAGTAAGGAAGCAAATGTTTTATTAAAGGTGGTATCTGGTAGAAAAATAAGGAGCTCACTGAGATATGAAAGGTATAAAAGGCATGTTTAGGAGTTAAAATGTGGAAACCACGCAGTTCAGTAAACTCTTCCTCCCACACTGTAGGAAAGAATCCCCCCCCCCAGAGACGAGACCCTTCCCACTGCAGCGAAGGCGGTGCTCCTTGCACACCGCACAGTATGGAAACCCCACCTGCAGAGAAGCTAAGAAAAGCTCACAGGTATAATTAGTGACGAGAAATATGTTAAATGTGTGACTGTCATGAATGACACCAAAACAGAGATACACTGAGAAAGGCACTGAGGAAAAGGGAAAGGTTTCCAAACTGCGTCTTTCTAAACCTTCACTCTTTAGGGACTTCCAGTCAAGATGGAGGCATAGGTAGACATGCTTCACCACCTCATGCAACCATAGAAAGAATTATAACTAGATCTCCAAACAAATAACACACCCAGAACCATCAGAAAATCAAACTGTATGGAAGTCTGGCAACCAAGGATTTAAAGAATCCACATTCATCCAGACAAGCAGGAAGGGGCAGAATCGCAGAGACAGTCTGAGAGGTGCAAGATGCAGTGTGGCGTGAAGAGCCAGCGGCCATGGAAAAGATGGTCCCACATTCACGTGTGGTGGATAAAAATCGGGAGGGATTCCTTGGGAGCAAGTAATCCCAGCCCCAGGTTAGACCACACAGCCCAGGGTCCAGCACCAGGAAGATAAATCCCTATAACTTCTGGCTGTAAAAATCAGTGGGAGTTGGGGCAACAAAAGAAATTGCCAGATCATCAGAAGTCTCTGTTTAAAGGGCCTCCACAGATCTAGAATGTACACAAACCTACCCCCTGTGGGATTCACCACCAGGGCAACAGCCGGAGGGGCACCAGTCACATACGGGAAGTGGGTGAAGTGACTAGAAACAGGGCAAGTGTGCCAGGCAAACCTCCAGAAGCCAGGCAGTGGCACGGTCCCATCTCCAAGCCCTCCCCACACACAGAGCAATGAAGCATGTTGCCTTACTCTGGGGAATTACCTAAGGCTCCACCCCACACAATTTACAGGTGCCTTTTCAACATTAGGCCATGCTAGTAAGACAAGAGGGCAAAGCAGCTCTACCTAATACACAGAAACAAACACAGGGAGATTGACAAATTGAGGAGACAAAGAAATATGGCCCAAATAAAAGAACAGAACAAAACCCCAGGAAAAGAATCACAGGAAATGGAGATAACCACCTATCAGATGCAGAGTTCAAAACACTGGTGCTTGGTATGCTCAAAGAACTCACTGATTACAGCAACAACATAAAGGAAGAAATGAAGGTTACACTAAGAGAAATAAAGAAAAATCTACAGGGAAACATCAAGAGTGAGGAAGAAGCCAAAAATTAAATCAATCATTTGGAACACAAGGAAGGAAAAAGCATTCAATCAGAACAGGGAGAAGAAAAAAGAATTTTAAAAAATGAGGATAGTATAAGGACCCTCTGGAACATCTACAAACATACCAACATCCAAATCATAGGTGTGTCAGTAGAAGAAGAGGAAGAACAAGAAAGTGAAAACTTATTTGAAAAAAATAATGAAAAAAAACTTCCCTGATTTGGCAAAGTAAATAGACATACAAGTCCAGGAAGCACAGAGAGTCCCAAACAAGTTGGACCTGAAAAGGAACACACCAAGATACATCATAATTAAAAGGTTAAAGATATGCCAAGGTTAAAGATAGAGTCTTCAAAGCAGCAAGACAAAGAAGAAAGTTACCAACAAAGGAGTGTCCATACGACTATAAGCTGATTTCTCAAAAAAAAATTTGCAGGCAAGAAGGGACTGGCAAGAAGTATTCAAAGTGATGAAAAGCAAGGACCTACAATCTAGATTACTCTGAAGAGCTGATAAAGTGCTTCCCAGACAAGGTAAAGCTAAAGGAGGGCATCATCACCAAGCCCTTATTACATGAAATGTTAAAGGGACTTCTTTAAGAAAAAGAAGATCAGCCCTGGCTGGTGTAGCTCAGTGGATTGAGCACGGGCTGTGAACCAAAGGGTCACCGGTTCAATTTCCAGTCAGGGCACATGTCTGGGATGTGGGCCAGGTCCCCAGTGGGTGCCATGTGAAAGGCAACCACACATCAATGTTTCTCTCCCTCTCTTTCTCCTTCCCTTCCCCTCTCTCTAAAAATAAAGAAATAAAATATTTTAAAAAATTTTAAAGATCAAAACTATGAACATTAAAATGGCAACAAATTCACAACTACCAACAACCGAATCTATAAAACAAACTAAGCAAACAACCAGAACAGGAACACAATGACAGATATGGTGATCATTTGTAGGGTTTTCAGCTAGGAGGGGGAAAAGGTATAGGGATCAAGCATAATTAGTAGGTATAAAATAGACAGGGAGATTGAGAATAGTATAGGAAACAGAGAAGCCAAAGAACTTATATGCATGTCCCATGGACACAAACTAAGGGGGGAAATGCTGGAGGGAATGGGGGTACTGGGCAGGGCCAGGGGAAAAAGGAAATTTGGGACAACTGTAATAGAATAATTAATAAAATATATTTTAAAAAAATTAATTTGCCCCATTGGAGCACCATTTATCAGGCAATTTCTCCATGAAGCTCTGTTGGAAGTTCTCAAATGAATGTTCATTGTCTCACCATTGGGCATGTTGAGGAAAAAACTGTTTCTCTAAGCAGAGAAAGATCCCACCTGAAATGTGCCATCTTTTTGGGTAGCTGGAAAAAGGCCCATCTTTAGACCAGCATCTAAAACTGAGTGGGAAGTCCCTATATGAGAGGAAGAATTAGCATTTTGCCTTGACCTTGGCCTTGGCCTTGACCTTGAAGAACTGAAAGCATCAGGGAAACCAAGTGCTGACTTCTGGGAAACCAGATTCTGCCATCAGGGGAGAGATGTCATCCACCTGGAGGCAGCCTAGGAGTTGAGATCAGGGGGCACAGGACACAGCAGAATGGCGCAGACTGCCTAGGGTGACACTAGGGACCTGGACGGTGTGAGCTAAGCTTATTATGCTTCTAGGTTTGTCTTCCTTTATAGTCTATGTTTTCTTTTAGAGTTTGATAAAATCCCCTTGAAAATGCCAGTTTGTCCAAGTTCTGCTGAGGGAAACCAAAGAAAGGGGTTTGCATCTGTTTGTGGGCCCCCATTTTCAGGGTTAATCCCCCCACCCCAGGAGCCAGACCCAGTGGTAGCAGTGCCCATTCTAGGGTAAGTGCTTCACGCAAAAGCCAAGCCCTGGCCCCTTGGTCCTGACACACTTCCCCGTCTGATGGGCCCCTCAGCCCTGTAACAGAGACCTCCGCATGGCTGGCTCACAGGAGCACCATCGGGTACCTGCATCCCCACCCTGCAGCTCTACTCACAAGTATTACTGAAAATAGCAACAGATTCCAGGACTGTTAACAGCTGGCTTTTGACAATATTCTCAATCCAGTATGTAATCTGAGCTTCCAAGTTTACTTCTTCCCCCTGCAGACCTCTAGCTTGCTATTACATGTCATTTCTTCTCAGGAGTCTATCTACTCATCCACAAAAGAGCCAGACAGCCATGAGAAGCAGAACCTCAGTGCTGTCCTTGGGGTGCTGACTTCAGAGCCTTCAAGGGACATCCTGGAATTACTGGTAGACAAGGGCTTGACTTCAGGATACCACTGGTGTCCCTGCCTGAACAATTTCCCAGTGGCAGGAAAAAAAGAAACAGAAACCTTCAGGGCCACGGTGGCCTGTGTGCATGTGCAGAGCAGTCAGGGGGGAGCCCAGACCAGAGTGGGGACCCTCGGGCATCGTGTTTTCAGAGATCCGAGTTTCGGCTACTTTTCCAAAAATAGGAGCTGATAGCCAGAGGGCTCCTCAGGGAACAGTGATTTAATTTAGATAGAGCATGTAGAAGGAAGCATGAGATCTGAACAGACAGCAGATACAGGGCTGGTGTGTTTCTTCCAATACGTGACCCAGAATCTACTGCAAATGAGAGAAAGTGATCTCAAAGAGCTCGCAGCTAGATGGCTGCTGCCTCCATTGTGATGAAGAGCCTGACTCAGGCTGCAGGCGAATGGACAAGAGTGACCGAGGGCCAAGGAGAACAGGGGGGGACTCTCCCAGTACTAGGATGCCAGGGAGGACCCTCATCAAATGGTTTATTGATTTGGATCATGGGCCTAACTGGCTGGATATGGCTCTTCATTTGGGACTGCCTGTCCTCCACCTACCTAGATCCCACTCACTACATTTTCTTACAGGCTTTTACATTTTATTTGGTTCCCATTAGTTTCACTCCCAATAATAATAAAACAACATTTATTGTTGCTATGTTGCAAACCTAACACCACACACTTTAGATGAACGTTCTCATTTAATCACCACACCAACTCTTTGAAGTTGGGTGTTTGAGTACTATCTTCTTTTTAAAGAGGGAGAATCAGAAGTTCAGGGACTTTGGATCACCAGCCCCAGACCTGGGATTCAAACCCTAGCTGCCTGACTCTTGAAGTTAAGTTCTAATGTGATGCCACCTCTCTAGACTTCAAGCAGAAAGGCAAGAACACTGCCATTTATCCATGCATTCATGCAACAAAATTTATTGAACAACTACTACAGATTCTTCTGAGCTACTCAAGTGCCAGGAGTATAGTAAACAGGCAAATTTCCTGTTTGCAGGAAGCTAACATTCTGGAGGGGAGCACACAAACAAGAAACAAATATCCAATAAATTAGAGATAAATCAGGTAGCGATAAATGGTATGGTTGCAATAAAAGAAGCAGATGCACTGGCTAGAGCATGGCCAGTGCAGGTGAGTGGCCACAGAGAGAGCGTAGCTTCAGTCTGGGTGATGGGGAGGACCTCTCTCAGGAGGCAACCTCTGAGCTGAGACCTGCCAGATGAGGAGGGACGAGAGACAGGGAGAGGCCCCAGGCATGTTCGAGGAATAGAAAGCAGTGTGGCTGGAGTGAAATAAACAAGCAGAGTCTCCCTGATGCTGATGAGATTTTATTTTCACTGTAATAAAGAGCCAACATTATCTCCTTGGCCACTGAATCCATAGAACTTAAGTGACTGTTCAAGGTACATGTAGTGATAGTCACCGAATAAAATGCTTGTTCCCTAAAGGACTGAAAGAGTGAGCGATATCCAGCGTCCAGCTCCGAGGAAGGGGGAGCGCCCTGGCATGGCCTGCGGGGGACTGAGACCCTGACATTAACCCCACGGACAGCCTGCTTGGGGGCTAGAAACCGCAGAGTGGAGAACTGCCTGCCACTTGAAGGCCTTTTGTATTTTGTTGCACATCTATAATACAAGGAGTAGGAGATGGGCAGGCCACTGCTGTGTGTGTGTGGGGGGGGGGCGCCCCAATCACAACTTGCACAACAGCTTTCTTGTTTGGCTCTGTGTACGATCCTCTGTAACCTCTGAAGGACAAAACTTATGTAACACGCAGAGGAAGCCGTTCCCTGCAGACTGTCGTCCTCATTTCTGGGTGACAGATTCTTAGGAGTCGTGCTGCTGCTTCCAAGGGACCTGAGTATGAGCAGGAAGGGAACCTGGCCGAGAATCACACAGGTCTTCCCAAGGATGGGGGGACGGTGGGCTCAAGCCAGTCTGCACCTGACGCTGTTTGCCCGACTCCTCCGTGATGTGCCATCGGATGAAAGGGTCTCTGATCACCTCCAAGCCGCAGATTCACCGCAAGAAGTAAGCAAGCAGGCCACTTAAAACACTTGTCCGGTACATTCTTTTTTGTCAGGAAATTTACCAGCCAATCCACACATAATGCTTCTGTCCCCCCAAACGCTCAGAAGACGGCACAGAGATAAGGTCAGGGAGACAACTCCTGGACCAGAGAGACTGCGCTGATCTCGGGGCCAGCCCAGTGTGATTGCAAACTGAGTGCACTGTGACCTCCGGGCTCTACCTGCCCCGTTGCCATTCTTTTCCTGCCACGCTCACCACCCCCATCCTTCCCGCCCCCTCCACCGCAGTGACCCCTGCTACTGCACGGGGTGGTGTAGAGGGGCAGTGTCATTTGGAAGCAGACCTGGGTTTGAATTCCAGCTTTAGGACTGTTAGCTGTGTGACCTCAGTCAAGCTACTGAACCTCTATGTGCCTCACGGAGCCAACCTGCAAATTTAAGAGAATAGCCTTGAGTATATTAAAATGCAAAAAGCACCAGAGCACCTAGCTCGGCATGCACTCGACACTCGTCCTTATTCTTCTCGTCATTCCCCCACAGCCAAAACCCTGCTCCCTTGTCCCTGAGGACACTGGATAGCACCGAGGGAGGATGCTCACAAGTTCATTCTCCGGGAGGTTTTAACATCCAGTAACAGTTTTATGTGTTTCTCTTCCAGTGCTGTTTGTGTTCCAGTCAGCAAGGTCGGCTCCGCAGCAGAATTCCTAGTTCGGCGACATCATGCCATGTGGTCACTTTGGCAGGGAGTAAGAGAGCCTTCCCCAGCACAGCTCCTCAGCCTGTGCCACCCGGACAAGCAAACCGG
Organism: Artibeus jamaicensis; assembly: GCF_021234435.1. Lineage (NCBI taxonomy): Eukaryota > Metazoa > Chordata > Mammalia > Chiroptera > Phyllostomidae > Artibeus > Artibeus jamaicensis. Next base: position 47,224,541 of record NW_026521486.1, read on the forward strand.
GCTCTCTGTGAGTGTACCACGCCCTTTCCCCCCTTCTACGTGGTGCAGCCGAAGTTCATTCAAATACAAGAGGCTAATTGAGGAAAACCACACAACCCTTTGAAGAAAAATTACACAAAGCTAACTTTTATTGACTCTAGGAGGTAGATCAAAAATTCATTAACTCAGAAAAGAATGAGCCTGTTCAGTGTTTCAGCCAGATTCACGTTAATGCTGACCTTAGTGCGTGTGTGGAGGTCCAGCTTCCAAACAGCTAACCTGCTGGAAGGTGCGCCCTTTCAGCCTCTCTGCTTTCACATCTCTTCTTCCCTGGAAAGCCCTTATTGCCTCTTCTGCACCCGGCAAAGCCCTGCTCATCTCTGAAGGCCAAGCTCAAGCACTATCTTCTCTGTAAAGCTTTTCAAAATCTACATCCAACCATCCCACAGAATTAGTCACACAGTTCTTTCAGTGTTCTCTTCCTACCTTTGGGATGATGTTTGCCACTGCGGGCCCGCACATCACAGTGCAGTACAAAGAGAGGTCTGTGCTCTGTCTCCCGCACCAGCCTGAGCAATAGCGGGCACGAGCCCTGCTGTAATCCCCTTCGCACTCCTGGCACTGTGCACTGGGCCTGGCATGCAGCGCGCCCTCGGTGAATGTTGGCGGACTCGAATTCACCCCCACTGGGGGAAGTACTGAATCTCCTCAAGCCTCAGTTTCCTCCTTTATAAAGATATCTGTAGCAAAAAGTCAGTGTTCTGATGCAATGATATGTCAGGTGTAAAATAGTCTTGCACCCAACATAGACCCTTATAGATAATTAGCTCAATGAGAGTTAAACCCATTTTCAGTACAAGTTATTTACTGTGTCCCCAGTATGTCTCAGTAGAGAGACTAGGCAATGACCCTGATCTCATGAAGTTTATATCTAGGAGGGAAAAGATGGCTAATGGCTAGTAAACAATAGACCAGAGATATTAGTGGCAAACACTAGAGAAAATTAAACAGGGTGTTGATACAGAAAGTGATTTAGGTAAGGGAGGTGGTAGGGAAGGCTTCTCAGAAGAGGTCAGGATTAAGCTGGAATTCACAGGAGTAAAAGGAACCCTGTGAATACCTGGGAGAAGTGCACTCTGGGCTCTGCAATAGCAAATGCAAAGGGCCTGAGGCAGGTACGAGATACAGGACTTAGGAGAGAAAAATGAGGTAAGTATGATGGGAGCATTTTGATTTAAAGGAGGAATGGAGGGGACGCAGTTGGAGATGTAGGCAAGGGGTAGATATTTGGGGACTTAATAGACTAGGATAACAAATTCATATTGTATTCAAAGTGTAATGAAAAGCCTTTTAAAGATTCTTAATCTGGGTTATAATATGAAGTAATTTGTTTTTAGAAGTTTACTCTTAATAGTTGTGTAGAGATTGAGTTGTAGGAGCAAGAGGGGAAGCAGGGAGACCAGCTCCCTAACTGTGGTGGTCAGGAAAGACATGCTGACTTGACCTTGGCTGATGGAAGGCGGAGAGGACAGGATCTGACTCAGAGATATCTATCTCCAGAGATAGCACTAAGAGGACTTCCTGATGGAAAATAAGAAAAAGTGAGGGACCAAGCATGATGAATACATTTTTATTTAATTTACCTGGTGCGATTAAGTTTGAAAGTACATAAAATATTTTCAAACAGTGGCAAGTGTACTTTCCCTATTTTTTTCTGCTAAGTACAATTAAAAACTCTGGACATTATTTAGAAATCAAACATAAGAAGACTGAAAAGTAGAAAGAGGAAGGCTGACGAGGGACTTCGGGACCCAAAGAACACAGGGTTGAATGTTCTGGGTTGGTGTTTCGCTTCATATATTCCAAATGTGTTGCTGAAGAGACCCGCAGCCTGGAAACGCCAGGGGCACATACCGAAAGCCCCCTGAAATTCTGTTCTCTCTCACCAAAGGATCAAGAAAGGAACCAGACAGAAACTTTTACGTAAAAGCTGTCCTACTCCATGCAGCAAACACCACAGAGGAATCTGTAGCTCCACTCTCCCCCACCCCAGCAAAGGCCAAATAGGAAGCCTTGGCTGCCACTCATGAGGGTCTAATGAGGGGCTCCCACACCCAAAAAGGTGGATGTAAGTGAAGCCAAATGGGGAGCCAGGAATTTCGTCCCCACTGGCCAGTAAGCAGCAGGCCAACCACTCACAGTATCAGTGGAGACCACATGGGGCAACCTGACTCCCGCCCCCACCCAGCAGGAAGGAGATGCCCATCCCCCTCCCTGATGGGCTGTTTCAAAGGAGGCCTGATGGGGAGTCCGGACTTTATCACATTGTCTGATATGGTCCTAAATGTACACAGAGAAAATGTTGAAGACTTACGAATAGGGGAGGATGAAGGGACATAAAGAGAGGTAAGGTTTCTACACTGCACTCAAACTGGTGAAATGACACCGGTAGACTTTGGTGAGTTATATGTATATAATGTATTTATATTATACATATATAATGTAAAACTAAGCAAGCAATAAAAAAGCTATATTAAAAGATACACTTTTAAAAAAAGATAGGTATATCAAAATGGAATTTTTAAATGTTCCAGTAACACACAAAAGGGCAAGAAAAAAAAAACAAAAGTGAAAAATGGTAAGAACATACAGAAAACATAAAAGAGCAGACATGTCCTAACACTTCAATAATTACATTAAATATAAATAGTCTAAGACTTCTAGCCAAGATGGAGGCATAGGTAGATATACCGTGCCTCCTCTGCACAACCAAAATAAGGACAACAACAATTTAGAAACAAAATAACAACCGGAGCTGACAGAAAACTGAACTGTACGGCAGTCTGACAACCAAGGAGTTAAAATAGAAACATTCCTCCAAACCAGTAGGAGGTGTGGGGTCAGGCAAAGAAGGGTTGAGGCAAAAAAAAAAGTGGCACCGGGATCCCAAGGCAGCAGCTGACAAACCCCAGGAGCACAAGGGGGCAGCGGGCGGACCCTGGGCACACGGGCAGTGGCTGGCAGACCCCAGGTATGGGGTGGCAATGGGCAGACCCACCGAGGTGGTGATTCTGAAGCTGATCACAGTGCACAAGGCGACTGGCTGACCAGACAGTCCTATATTCACAAGCAGATAAACCAGGCGAAACTGGGGAGCAAGACAGATGGCACAACCCAAGGTCCCAGCTTGGGGAAATAAAGCCTCAAAACACCAATTGAAAACACCCGTGAGGGTTGCAGTGCTGGAGAGACCCCCAACCTCACAGGAGAGTTTGTTGGAGAGACCCACAGGGTCCCAGAACATACACAAGCCCACCCACCCAGGAATCAGCAACAGAAAGGCCCAGTTTGCTTGGAGGAGAGTTTGGGAAGGGACTGAAATCTGACAGAGAGCAGGAGCAAGTGCCATTGTTACCTCTCGGACCTCGCCCCCACACACAGCATCACAACCCAGTGACTGGGTTGCCCCACCCTGGTGAGCACCTAAGGCTCTGCCCCTCATACATAACAGGCGCAACAAGACCAAAAAAAAAAATGGCCCAAAGGAAAGAACAGATCAAAGCTCCAGGAAAAAGACAACTAAGCAATTAAGAGCTAGCCAACCTATCAGATGCACAGTTCAAAACACTGGTGATCAGAATGCTCACAGCATTGCTTGAATTTGGTCACAAATTAGATGAAAAAATGAAGGCTACACTAAGTGAAATGAAGGAAAATGCACAGGGAACCAATAGTGATAGAAAGGAAACTGGGACTCAAATCAATGGAGTGGACCAGAAGGAAGAAAGAAAGAAACAGAAAAAAAGAAAAAACAAGAATTCAAAAAAATAAGGAGAGGCTTAGGAACCTCCAGGACATCTTTAAACATTCCAACATCCGAATTACAGGGGTACCAGAAGGGGAAGAGGAACAGCCATGAGTGGAAAGCTTATTTGAACAAATAATAAAGGAGAACTTCCCCATTCTGGCAAAGGAAACAGACTTCCAGGAAGTCCAGGAAGCTCAGAGAGTCCCAAAGAAGTTGGACCCAAGGAGGAACACTCTGAGGCACATCATAATTACATTAGCCAAAACTGAAATGAAGGAGAGAATTCTAGAAGCAGCAAGAGATATGGAGACTGTCATCTTCAAAGGAGTCCCCATCAGACTGTCAGCTGATTTCTCAAAAGAGGCCTTGAAGGCAAGAAGGGGCTGGAAAGAAGTATTTCAAGTCATGAAATCCAAAGACCTACATCAAAGACTGCTCTATCCAGCAAAGCTTTCATTTAGAATTGAAGTACAGATAAAGTACTTCTCAGATAAGGTCAAGTTCAAGGAGTTCATCATCACCAAGCCCTTATTTCATGCAATGTTAAAACTACTTATCTAAGAAAAAGAAGATAAAAAACATGTATAGTAAAATGACAGCAAACACAATTGTTAACAACCACACTTAAAACAAAAGGAAACAACTAGAACAGGAACAGAACCACAGAAATGGAGATCACATGGAGGGTTAGCAACAGGGGAGTGGGAGGAGGAGAAGGGGGAAAAGGTACAGAGAATAAGTAGCATAGATGGTGGTTAGAAAATAGACAGGGGGAGGGCAAGAATAGTATGGGAAATGTAGAAGCTAAAGAAGTTATGACACATGGACAAGAACTAAAGGTAGGGAATGTGGGTGGGGAGGGTATGCAGGGTGGAGGGGAATGAAGGGGGGAAATGGGACAATTGTAATGGCATAACCAATAAAATATATTTAAGTATATATATGTATGTGTGTGTGTATGTATGTACATATATATATATGGTCTAAATACACAAACTAAATATACAGAAATCAGGAGGTTGGATTTTAAAACATAACTATACACTGTCTACAAGAAACTCAGTTTGATACAATGATACAAGAAGGTTGAAAGTAAAATGACAGAAAAAGGCATATCATGCAAAGATTAACCAAAGGAAAGCAGCAGTGGCTATATTAATATTAAGCAAAGTAGGCTTCAGAACAAAGAAAATCACTAGAAACAAGAAGGAACATTACATAATGACAAAAGGATCCATCCACCAAGAAGACATAGAGATCCTAAATGTGTAGGTATCAAAGAGCAGAGCTGCAAAATACAGGAAACAAAAACTGATAGAACTTAAGTAAAAAATACACAAACCATGATCATAGCTGGAGATATCGACACTCCTCTCTTAACAATTAATAGAACTGGAAAAAACATTAGCAAAGACACAGAAGAACTCAACACCATCAACCAATGTGCTGATGTTTACAAAATTTTGATACTCCACCCACATCAGCAGAATGCATAGTTTTTTCAAGTGCCCACAAATCATATACCATATCCTGGGCCACAAAACTAATCTCAACACATTTAAAACCATTGAAATTATTACTTCAAGGATAAAAAGTATCACGAACAGATTTGTACATACACATCTGACAACTTAGAAGACATGGATCAATACCTCACAAAAACAAAGCTACCATTATCATTCAGTGTGAAATAACTTAATAATATTTAAAATTTTTAATTTGTAAATTAACTGTAGCCCCACTCCCATAAAAAATACATTTCCAGGCCCAGATTGTTGCACTGAAGAACGTGGTCTAATGTTTGAAGAAAAAATTAGTACCAATTGTACACACTCTCTTCCAGAAAACAGATGACATTTCCCAATGCATGTTATGAAGCCAGTATTACTCTGGCACCAAAACCAAAGACAGTACAAAAAACCCCTACAAACCAGTATTCAACATGAATATAGATATAAAAAATCCTTAACAAAATATCAGAAAACATAATTCAGCATCACATAAAAATATGTTAAACCATAATCCAGTGAGATTTATTCCAGGGATCCAAGCCTAATTGAATATTTGAATACCAATCAATGTAATCCACCATATTAAAAAACTAATGAGAAAAAAAAATGACATGATCTCATTATGTACAGAAAAAGCTTTTGAAAAAATTTAACATTCATTCTTAATTTTTAAACAAAATTCTCAGAAAAATAAAAATAGAAGGAACTTTCCGTAATTTGATAAAGAGCATTAACAAAACAGACAAAACCGACAGTGAGCACTCTGCTTCCAGGGAAAGACGGCTGCTCCCAAAACTGGGACAAGCCAGGGACAATTCATTCTCACCACTCTCATCCAACATGACACGGGAAGACCTGGGCAGCGCAATTTTTAAAAACTAACTCAAAATGAATCAGAGATCTAAATGAAGAACACAAAACTTCCAAAACCGAAATGCAAAGGAAAAACATGACAGAATAGAATATTTAAGAACCATGGGACAATTACAAAAGGTGTAACATACACGTGATAGGAATACCAGAAGAAGAAATATTTAAAGTAATAATAGTGAGAATTTCAAAAAATTAATGATAGACACCTACCTATTGCACCTGGTTTTCCTTGGTCTCTCAAGGGTTCTGGAATGTCGAGTGCCTCTGTATTAGCTCACTAGGGCTGCCATAGCTAATACAGACTGTACCTTAAACAATAAAAATGCATTTTCTCACAATTCTAGAGGCAGGAGGTCTGGGATCAAGGTTCAGTAGGACTGGTTTCTTCTGGATTCCTTAGCTTACAGATAGCCCTTCTTCCTTGCATTCCTGTGGTCTTACCTGTTTGCGTCCTAATCTTTGTTTTTTTAGATCCAGAACTTTCCTGATCTTTCTCCTGAGGACAACGATCATATTGGATTGGGTCCACTTAATTCCCTCTTTAAGAACCCTATCTCCAAATCAAGTCACATTCTGAGGCGCTGGCAGTTAGAGCCTCACCATGTGAATTCTGGGGTGGAGCACAATTCACGCTGTAACACCTTCCTTATGCTCCTTCACGCAAATCCTTCCTAAACTACCTCCACCTCCATCTTCCCAAAATGTGTTGATATGTCTCCTAATGCAGTTGCCTTTATGCTGTTTATGATTTATTCATTTTTAATCCTTTACTATTTTAGTAGGACCTGGGCAGGGAGAATGAATGTGTTTAATCACCCACCCTTATCCCAAAGTCCGTACCCATCCTTTAAATTACCACTTCCCCCTGAAAAGTCCTCTTGCCGATGTCAGACTGTGGTAATCACTCCTTTCTCTTTACTCCTATTGCATTCAATGTGTAACTGTCTTCTGTTTTATTTCTATTAGCCGTGTGAGTTCACATATTTCTATTTCACCCACTGAATAGCCAGCATGGTAAAGTGAGCACTATTTGATTGATAAAAATAAGTAATTTTATGAATATATAACACAACCCCATTCCTATATTTCAGATTCAACTTTTTATTAATGTTCTAATGTATATAGTAGATCCACAAACGCATTACATCATGATTTTGCAATGCATCACCCTGTTACACACGACAGCTTACAGGGGGAGGTCCAAGACTTCACAGCCAAATCCCAAAATGAAAGGCACACTGCCATCTCCTGGGTCACAGCTAATAATGCAGCCCTTAGAAGGACTAACGCAGCTCCAAGTCAAAAGCCTGTCTAAAGAAATTATACAAGTAAGGCTCTTTGCTTTCCTTCCAACAAACGTTAGGAGTAATATAACTAAAATCAGTATTGATCACTACAGTCATGAAAATCTTAAGAGCTGAATTTAGGTGATTTACAGAGAGTTGACCTGGTAACAGCATCTTCCAAGTTCATCTAAGTAGCCTCGTGCCCCTTTGTAATTTTCTGAATTTCTATCAGGCCTGGATTCAAAATCCTCACGGGGTTAACGCCTTTGTTTGATTGGTTAATGAAGACTTTGTCCTGCTTTACTCTATCAAATGCAAGACAAGTCAAACGTGAATGAAAGATGAGACGACGAACACGCGGGGCAGCCTGTTTCCGTCCCAGTTCAGACTCCAGGGCTGGACTTTACTCACAGCCTACACACCCCGTTGGAAGATGTTGACTGACTGACTCTAATTATCCACATCAGGTTTTCTTGGATGGAAGAGAAGGGGAGAGGCCGAGTAAAAAGGCAGTCAAACCCCAGAGCGGAAGGTAACTGACATGAAACAACTAAAGCAATGGCTGGGGCAACCACAGCACTTTCTGCAATTCTTGTGTGTTTCTTGGACTTTTTTTCCCCTTTGGGAAGATTCTCCAGTTGTTCTGGAAACACAGTTTTTTTTGCCCAAGCATGTCTCAAGTAAGTGCTTACCCATTCTTTCAGGGAAGTCCTGGGAGGAGGAGGGCTCCAAGTGCAGGAGCTTCTAGTAAAGCCCGTCTTCAGAGCACAGTGACCTCTACAGACAATAGCTGGTTTTTGCTTCCTCTGGCTTCTGCCAGCTAGAAGTGGGGGGTGGGGGGCGGTGGTTTGCAAAAACACAGTGGACACCAGGAGCACAGATGCCTTTTCTCTTCTGTCCCTTAGTGCTCTGGCTGCATCCTCAAGTATTTAGTTACGCTGTACCAGACTGTGTCTTCCAGTATAACCTGTGAATGGGAGGCTCACAGCAGGGCACGTTTGGGGCTAAGCAGGCCTGCAGAGGAACAGAAGCAGGGAGAAGGGGCTAGGGGCAGCCAGGGCAGGGGAGCCCGCAGCAGCAGAGGCCCAGAAAGCTGACAAGGGGCCATCAGGGCAGATTTGTGCGTGTAAACACTCCCTGGACTGGGTGTTTCTGGAACCCAGGAAAAGACTGATGTCTTCCACAGAACACAGGAAGGAGGCTCAAGCTGTTTTGGACCATCAAAGGGATGAATGACCCCCCAGAGCTGGAGCCCTTGAGGATACCTGGTGACAGTTATGTACATCAATCTGAACCTGGTGCTCTCTCTGGAGTCTGCAAATAGGAGCTTCAGGAGACCTTGCGATTTGGTTTACAGAAGGGCTGAGGTGGGGGCCTACCTTACAGCATCCCACCTCACCCTCCACTAACCTCAATCTAGTCATTACTAACAGTAACCAGAGCTGTAAATTATGAGCGCCCAGCACTGAATCAACTGAGAAACTCACCCTAGAGACCCAGATACTTATGTCAGGTTGTGAACCTGGGATCTCTGCACCTGCAGGCCCCACTCAGGCAAAACGCTGGCCCGTGGAAGGTGAATAGGTTTAGTTTGCCCTCCTCCTCTCGGTTCCTCAGCTCAGTCCCTTTCCGCTTCTGGATTACCCTAAACTCCATCTTGGCTTTGCACTCCTTCAGCATCCTCTCCAAGGCCAAAAGGTACAATGGGCATTATTAGGTAAAATTATCTTTGCTAATGGACCAATTAGCTCATATGTCACTTCTTTTGAATTATAAATATTATTTAATAACACTAATTTGCCTGGGCCACGGTAAAACTGTTTGTCTCCAAGAGGACTAGATGAGGTTTTTCAGGCCCTGCACCAGGCCAGGGGGAGAAGTATTCAGCACTTCCCGATGGCTGTCGGTCAACCCAGGGCTGGAGAAGAGGACATGGTCGGAGCGTGCACCACGGCCAGGCTCCCAGGGTAACACTGGCCTGGGTTTGGAATGAAAGGCTCCTAGTGCTATAATCAGGCCAGTAGCTAGAGGACCGGACTGGCATGTCAGTTTTCTCTATTTATTGCTGAGTCATAAATAGATGAGTCTTTTGGTTCTCTCGCAATCCTAACAAGCTATCACCTGCCCAATGAGCAGTAACTAATCACAAAGAATTCAAGGATGTTCAGCCTCACAAAAAGCTTGGTACAAAGAGTAGAAAACAGAGGATTAAACATGGCATAATCTTTGGGATATCAAACTAATGACCACAGAACTATGGCCACTTCTTAGTCTCAACCAGGCCTGTGTCACAGCAAATGCACTATTCCACCCTAATTCAGGATCTGCCTTGATGTCCTAGTTTTTGCTCTGAGGCTACACGCATATCCAATTATCCCAGGGAGAGCGAATACTTAAATGGACTCTATAAAGTAAACGTCAAAACAATTTATTGACAACAGAAATGGGGAAGGGGGGGAAAGCAGAAGAGAAACAGGAATCTCTGTGTACCAGTTAAAGACCCAAGTTCTCTAAAATCAGTAAATAAAAACTCTGTAAAATTACTGATTTTTAAAAAAGTAAACAGACCCAAGTACCCTACAGGCTCTTAGCCATTTCCCACCACACACACGCACACATAACTGTACACCCCCTCCCTCTTGGCCTTTGTGACTGCATTTTTGTGACATCTCTTCCTCTTCAAAGTCCAGTCTGACATTTATTTTGGACCCAGATCCCGCGCACTAAAGTACTGAAGGAGGAATTTCCCTCACACAACACCCTCCATGTCCTTAGAAAGACCCTGCAACGCACTCGAAAGGGGCTTTTCTCTTTTTTTTGGTGTAGGAAGATGGAGCTTCTGACTTGGCCATGGCTGGGCACTGACTTTGAGGTGACGCTCCCCTGCCGACCTCACAGCCTCCCAGTGCGATCAGGCAACTACAGCAGGCCAGAGTGAATCGGGCTCAGCGCAGGGCCCAAATAAACACGAATTCCTTTCCCGTGTCCCAACTGCCCGATCCGACCTTCGTGGGGAAGGGCAGAGGAGGCCTCCAGGACCTGTCTGCAGCTGACTGAACTCAGGCAGGACTGTCGGCCACACTCCCTCCTCTCACCATCTTCTCTTCCCAGGTTTCCATACCTGACCATGTGACCAAGGACGACACACACCTTCGTGCCTGCTAGACCAGCTGGATGGTTTCTATGGATACTGAACAGCACTGCTAAGAAATTAAAACTCACTTTCACTTTGATTCTCATCAGCATGCTTTCAGGCACATTGTGCTATTTTTAAAAGATCCAGAGGAGGGCAGTAATACCACAGAAATGCCAGCTGCTGGCTGCTTCTCCAGCTTCTCGCTGACAGTGCTGTAGAAGGAAGCACCTGAGAGCCTGTCAGACAAACCTCTGCCTGACTCCGGGCTCCACAGGGCAACTTCTGTCTCAGAGCCTGTTTCTGGAATGGAGATACACGCCAAGCCGCGGGCACAGTGCCTACCACACAGTAAAGGGCATATAAATGGCAGCTGTATCAATCACTAAGGCTGCTTGAATTGCTATGACCAACAGGAGTTCCACAGGAGAAACAGAAATGCCTGTTCCCCTTAAGAGCTGTTTGGTGCGGGGGAGGGGTCGGAAACTATCTGAACACAGTAGAATTAAATAATCCCCACTGAGGATGAAAAGGTCTCCAATGTTCAGTGAAGTTCTTTGAGCCAAATTTAAAACTCTTCATCCGGATACTCCATCTCCTCGTATAATGCTTGAATTCATGTACTCAGCTATTATTTAACTTTATATTATGTGCCAAGTAACATGCTTTGGAAAGCCACCCCGTGAAAACAGAATGCATGTTCGTCACCCCACTGATATAAAGACTCATTTTAGTTCCCACTGAATCCACACTTACCACATCATCAATGAACACTTTTTGTAGGATAGTGATGGTCTTATGAACTTAATATTGGAATGTATGGTTTCACAAAGGTCTTTTTGATTTCTGGACTTAATTTTAAATTCAGCAGCATTATAGTATATGCCAGGCACTGTGTGAGTTGTTAAAAATATAAAAATTAAAGCTGCAGCCTCTGCCTTCGAGGATCTCAGAGACTAGAAGGGGAATCTATTATAAAGGGGACAAATACAATCACAGAAGCCCAAGATGCAGGACACAGCTCACCTAGTGGGATGGAGAAAGGCATCCCCAAAGGAGAGATGTCTAGGCTCAGACATGAAGGATGAGAAAGAGAGATCCAGGTGGGCAGGGTCCAGGCAGAGAACAGCCCAGGCTGGAGGGATCTGAGAACAGGATACAACCAGGGATTTGCAGGCAGCAGGACGCTTGCGGGGACCTGGCTGTTGGGAGATAGGTGAGGGGGTGGGAACCAGATCATGAAGGGCCTTCTCTACATTAAGAAGCCAGTTTTCTGAAAGTGATGGGCAGCCATTGAAGTGTTTTAAGCAAAGAAGTGACATGTGACTTGAGTTTTAAGTTCATTCCAGTGGCGATAAGGAGCTGATCTGTGGTAGTGTAGCTGGGAACACAGACCAGTTAGAGGAGAATGCGGCATGGATGCAACAGCTAAATGATGAGCCCCTGAGCTAATAATAAAAAGCAGGCTAACATCAAAAAAAAATTAATGTAAATTATAAAGCAAATCTTGGGATTTATATACTTTTTCAGGACAAGTCACTACACAGATAACACAACATAAATACTCCAACTGGAGTAGTTCGAACAGCTATAGATTAATAGTTAGAAGACAGCATGTTCTCAACCTGCTCTACTATATTTTGGTTCTGTAATCACGGAAACGTTTACTCTGAATCTCCTTTATTCACGTTAAAAATGGCAATCAAACTACCTGCCCTTCTACCTTGGAAGTTTCTTCTAAGGATCACGTAAGAAAATATGAGAACTTTTTTGCCCTTGGAATACTCTTCTACTCATCCAGATCAGTGATTTCAACCAGTGTGCCACCAGGACTTTTCCAACAAGAAATACCTGACTATTTGGTCAGGGCACTGACCTCTTTTCCTTTAGATTATGAAATTTAAAAAATGACAACAACCAACACAACAGTAGCCAGCCAGTGTAAAGGAATCAAAAGTATACCATTTTTTGTCAGATCAGCAAAAAATATATTTTTTGGTGTGTTGCAGAATCTTACTAAAAAGTTTACATGTGCCATGAGATAAAAAAGGTTGAAAATTGCTGATCTAAGTCAACTTCTTACTAATGATTTGAGAAAATTTCAGGTCATTTGTAACTCAATACTCATGTATAAGCTACACATAAAAGGCTAAATTTCATTGTCTGTCATTTACCATAAAGACAATACAGTTAGCAATGCATAACATTAAGAAATTCTATCCTAAGTGTATTGCAAAAACACAGGCTATACAAATTTTGATCATTTCAATAACTTATTCTGGAGAAATTACCTTTGCAAATACATTATGATTATTCCAGCAACTGTAAGCATAATAATGTTGATGCAACAAAAATTATCAAGAGTATAAAATAAACTTTTAAATTTGACTGTATTGTTGATTCTGGTAACAGCTATGCGATGGTGACCTAGTATTTTTTTTAACAACTTGACAGCCTCTAAAATTGATTTTAACAACATTGACAGGATGCCCAAAATTTGCTAGGCTGATCCTTTAACAGTCACTAAAATTGAGTCCTGCTGTCAAATTACGTGCAATCATATAAATATCAACTGAGCACCTAACTGGGGTAGCACTGCACAGGGACGAGCAGAGCACCAGCCCTGCTCTCAAAGGCTTCCTGATGCCACACTCACACACCGCACATGCACACTACACGTGATTACCATGGAAACATTGCTAGTCTTTAATATTTTTACACCTTGTTTTGCTTCAGATTATGTGCCTTTAGTTAACATATGACGTGGATACAAACAGGAAAAAAAATGAAGCATTAAGTCTAAGGATGTTGTGACTCTTCAATGAACCAATATAAAAAGTCCAGTTAAAAGTTTCCTTTCAACATAAAAACTAAAAATACACATCCTGCAACTAAGTAATTTTGCTAGTGAACCAGCACGATACGAAAAAGTCTCGGCACAACAATACTAGAAAGCCTTAGTATCTTAGAAAGAACCAATCTAGTTACCTGCGCAACTCCCTCCATACAAATACAACTTTACTCATGTGCTAACGAAGCAACCTCGTCATTGTGGTTGCAAAACTCACAAAAATATAAAATGTATCTACAGATACTGAAAAATGTATCTATGTCAAACATTGTAGATGACTTATAAAATACTGATCTTTACAAGTATACCTCATTTATATTTTTATTTTCAGAAAAAGACTTATAGTTTACTTGAATATATTTCTTACCACTTAAACCTCAATTCGCTTTATAGTTAATTAACTTATATCCAAAGATTGTACTTTCCTGTGATTTCATTTTCTTAAAAAGAGAACAAAACACTTTATTTCAATAGAAAAAATGCACATGTGAAAGTCAGACAATAATTTCAATAAAAATGGAAATCAACCATCATATCTTTTCTTGAGTTCTTCAATGGAATTACCCTTCAATCCTGATTTCTCTATGTGATTGAATAATACACGTACAACTGGAAAAGAAAAAAAATGTCCATTTTAATCTTCATTTTTAAAACTTAGTGCAAAAAATCAAAGGGAATGATCTTATGTGTCAAATAAAACACTTTACATTGGAAAACAACAATCGTTAAGATTTATAAGTTCTAATTCATATATTTTAAAAAGGTAACCTGAGATTAGAAAATTATACAGTAATTGAATGTTTCTTACCAAAATATTTTGCTTTAGTAGTAAAAAATTTCCCAAAGACCTTAATGACATTATTCTTGCAGATTAAACCTTAACTCATTTTGATCTTCCTAAAACTTTTACTGTATTTAACAAGTATACTTACACTTAGTATTATAATCAACTATTTTTCAAACTTAAATCATTTTAGAAGAAAATTTTGTATCACTATTCTAAATTGAAAATTAGCAATAATATCTACAAAATCATGTTCGATGAGCCAGTTGTACAGTTGCATAATGTATAATAAAATAAAATATATAACTATAAAGAATTGACAGATCTTCCTATGTATCATGTAAAATCTTTATCTTTCTCACCACTGAATGGTCCACAATCAGCCCTTTGGAAAATGCTGTTGTAGTTCATCTATTTCTTCACATTAAAACTAGCTAATCATTGTTACTGATAATGGCGATACAGAAGATAACAGCAGCTAATGTGTACTGAATGTTCAGTTACATGCCAGGAACCGTAAGTGCTTCTTCCCATGTTTAATTCAGTGGACAGTGGTGACCCACCCGAGACAGAAGGCCAGTCTGAAGAGCCAACTCACACTTCCTTGCGTACAACTGAACTTATCACATGATAGTGGCAAGAAATGCATTCAACCTTCCTAAAACAAAAGATCATTAGGTCCTAAGCACTGTTTTATGCCTAAGGCCTAGAAAACAGGGTAGACAAAGCTCCTGCTCTCATGGAGCTTTCATTCTATTAGGGAGAGAAATAATAAACATGTACATGAAATACCATCAGCTAGTTACGTATTATGAAGGGAAAAAAAGCAGGGTAAGAATACACAGGGTGGCGAGGGAGGGTAGGCAGGCATTTATTTGAACTAGGGCTGACGAGAAAAAGCATCTCTGAAGTGGCATCTGTTAGGGGAAACTTAAATGAAGTGAGGAAGCAGGCAAGGTGAGGATGTGTGGAGAGATACAGGGTTCAACACAAGTAACGCCCCTTTTTCATTTCAAAATCGTAAGCCTCTAATTCTGTAACATAACAATATCACATTCAAGCACACCATATGACATTTTAGATGAAATGCTCAAATTGCTGTTCATCATGTGCAAGACAATCACATACCCTACCAACCACAAGCAATTCAAGTACCTATATTCTAGGCTGAGGGAACAGTCAAATGCAAAGCCCGCTGAGACTAAATTAAGTCTGGCAATTTGGTATATTAAAGAAACACAAAGTGGGGGGGGCGGGGGGCACAGTGATTGAGAAAAGTGGTAGAAGTTCAGAACAGTAATAAGAGTAACACTTCTCAGGGAATTCCAGGGATAATTTTTGATTGACTGAATTTAAAGCAGAAACTTCTTTTGATTTAAACTAAAAAAATCTCTCTAAATTACATATCCAGTTCCTTAAGCACAATATAAAGTATTTCTCTTACTAATGTCATTTCTCTCATTCAATGCCACTGCTGGAAACATAAAGAAATAAGGAGCCCGGAGTACATTCAGCCTAGGAGATCTGAAAGTGGTACAAGTTTTTGTTATCTTTAAAAAAAACTGGTACTGTGGTATTCTATGATTTTTCTATTTTCCCTAAAACTACAGTATAGCCCAAAATTCCAAGTAATTGAAGTTTCTGCAGAGTTTGATCTTACTTAAATTAGGGTTCCCCAAAATGGGTACTTTCTGCCAAAGACTGAGATACAAAAACAAGTAAGGGATCTAATTCTTCAGGATCATCACCTGCCACTCTTTACCCCTATAACTCTACAATCCAGCCACACTGCACTTCTCTTAATTTCCTAAACTCAATTGGCTCTTTCCTGCCTCAGAGCCTCAGAACACATCATTCCCTCAGTGGAAACTCTTCCCTACCCACTCCATCCAATTGACTCCTGCATTTCTTTGGGAGTCGAGCTTAAATCAAATAAACTCAAGGAAATAAGCTCTCACAGAAGGGGTTAGATTTCCAGTGCACCCACGCCCAGTTACATGCCCCATGTAGCAGGGAGCCTTTACATGTTCCACCATGGCAGGAGCCCAACCATTCTGTTATTACCACATTTTCAAGTAGAACAGGCCAGGCCCTAGAGCAGGACTGCCTATGTTTAAATCCTGGATCTGACTTCTTATATGACCTTCATCACTTCCCTTACCACCCATGCCCCAGTTTCTGCCTCTGTAAGAGCAAAACGATAATCATACCAACACCTCATAATGTTACTGGCAGGATTAAAAATTTTAATTTTACTTAATTTAATTACAATTAATTTAAGTTTAATTGGGTATACCTCAGACATAGTAAATATTCAATGAATGTTTGCTACCATTTGTTTAAAAATTAAAGGATATTCTTAAGACTACAGAGAGATGGAAAAGCTTCCTTTACAGAACTTACTTCTTTTCTCAGGCTCTGACATAAACATCACTGCCATGTCAAACCTTTTTAGTTCAGAAAGCCTTTGTAAAATTTCCAAGGTGAGTGATGGCTTTTCTTTCCTGAAATAAACCAAATATCAAACAAGTGATCCGTTAAAACTGAAGACAGAAAACTGTACTTGAACAACAATTAAAATAAATAAATTTTTTAAAAAGCTCATTTAAGTCTTGACTAACACAGTATGTCTAATTACATATAAATAAGGCCTTCACTTATCTTTTCCTCTGAATACTGTCTTTAAGAGCCCAGATGAAGAAATTTATCAAGTCAATTGAAGAAATTATAATACTCTCAAATGTGAGGCTTATCACAGATGTTATTAATCTGCTATTAACACTTGTCACTTCCATATTCTGTATTTCTCTTTTAAAAAACGAGTCCTTTTTCATCCTATTTAATCATTTTTCTTATTACTGCTCGTACTTATCATCTCTTTACAACTTCTGCAATAGTAAAACTTACTAGAGAGCTAATTCTGCTATATAGAATGTGGTAATAATATCAAAACAAACTAATTTCCCAAACCACTAGAAATAGCATAGCACAACAACATGAAAGTATAACTAAAAAAATTTCAACTTACGCAATGTAAAAGTCATGTAGAATTTTAATGATTTGGTTGAATACATCTGGATCTAGATTTTTCTGAAACAACTTAGGATATAAGGCTGGTTCAATTTTCTTGGGGAAAAAAGAGTTAGAAAATTAAATTATGGAAACATTCACATATAAATTACTTATAGAATAACTGCTTGGGTGAGTACAGTAAAGAATAACTACTATGCCTTGGCTGATGTGGCTCAGTGGATTAAGCATCAGTGTGCAGAACAGAAAGGTTGCCAGTTCGGTCAGGGCACATGCCTGGGTTCTGTTGGCAGTGTGCGAAAGACAACTGATCGCTGTCTCCCTCACACACCAGATGTTTCTATCCCTCTCTTTTGTCCCTCCTTTCCCCTCTCCCTAAAAATAGAGGAAGAAAATCTTCCAAAAAAAAAAGAATAACTACTATGCATTAAAGTTACTGGGGCGGCGGGTCACACCGAAATGTAATTAATGATAGAAGAAAGAAGGTCAGAGGCACTGTAAGACAATCACTCTGTACGAGTCAGAGAAAAACCTCATGAAGAGAGAGATGCACAGCACCCTAAGACAGACAGGAAATTTGAGAGCTCTAAAGGGGCAATAAAAATGGAAAGTTAAAAAAATAAAATTATATGGTCCTGGCTGGTGTGGCTCAGTGGATTGAGTGTTGGCCTATGAACCAAAAGGTCACTGGTTTGATTCCCAGTCAGGACACATGCCTGGGTTGCAGGCCAGATCCCCAGTAGGGGGTGCACGAGAAGCAACCACACACTGATGTTTCTCTCCTTCTCTTTCTCCCTCCCTTCCCCCCTCTAAAAACAAATAAAAGCTTTAAAAAGTTTAAAATAAAATTATATGAGAATAATATATATTTGGAAGTAACTGTATACTGCACAATTATAAGAGAGTAGTACTATAATTACACTGGAGAATAACTGTTAATCCACTGTTTAGTAAATTTCATGATTTGGTTTTTTCTTAGAGCAAATAAAATTCATTTTGAGGAGAATAACTGTCTAAATACTACATGCATTACTTGCACAAAGGTACTTAATGTATTTTAGCTTTTTTCCCCATCCTGAAGGATGAAAAATTAACTTGAAATTATGATATATGAAATCAGATTAAGTTATTTTGAAAGAAGAGAGGTCAAAAACGAACCTACTTCTAAAGGTTTCCTAGTTGCAAATATTTAAAATGGCCTGGGCAGGGTGATCTATGTGTCAGGAAAGGGATAATAAAAGCATTTCCTACAATCATATTACAACAAAAAGCAAATGTAACACTATTAATATATAGGGAGGACCCAAAGAACGCAATTTATTTATAATAAATTGTGTATTTAGTCTTACATGTTTAAACTTCAGTCACCTTCGAATTACTTTCCATGTGATGCAATACACCTAATTGAGACTATTCCCCACTGTTCAAAAGTTTCTGACCTTGTGGATTTTGATGCCCTTTAGTGCTTTAGGCATTTTTCTGTTTCACCTCTTCCACATCAGCAAAACATTTCCTTTTGAGGACTTTTTTCACCCGGGGAAACAAAAAGAGTCACTCAGGGTGAGATCATCAGGTGTATTGGAGGTGGGCATGGGGGGGAGTCACATCATTTTTGGTCAAAAACTGCTGAACACTCAGTGCAGTGTGGGCAGGTGCCCTCATAAATCACCCATCACAAAATGGGCAAATGCACTGAAGAGTCTTCAAAAAAAAATTCACTGAAGCTGAACACAGCCTCTCCCGACACCACCACCTGGTGCACTGATGCAGACGGGTTCCTAGAACACTCACCTAGGGAGGGAAGCCTGTACTACAAGGGGCCTGCCCTCCAGAAGATAATTTTGGGGTTATCTGGGTCCCCCCTCGTATAATGACAAAGACGTTCTTTGATCTTTTATTTACAACAGAACTACTAGCTTCCTCTTTCTTACCTTCAAATACTGATATAACATATCTGGAAAACTTTTCAGTCGTCTAAAATCAGATTCAAGCTGAAAGGAGTTTGCAGGAACTGGAGGAAGAACAGTTGTGATAAACTGAGCAGGTATTTTGTCTACCTCTATAGAAATCTTCTCACTGAAAGACTGACATACATCCTGTTTCAAATTAACTTGAGGTCTGAAATATTTCAGAGACATCAAACAATTCAAAAGAACCAAAATTAGTCAAAGCTTATATAAAAAACACATCAACAGAGACTTTTAAATTTCTGATGTTACTAGTATTGCATTATCTATTTACATTCTAATAATAGTTCATTCTTTTAGCTGGCAATACATTTTTTGCAAGACAGATTATGCCTCTGCAATCTGCTGGGCTACTAGCCTGGCCACCCTTGAGCACACCATTTCCACACACTGCGTTACTGCGTCACATACACTTACAACTCGGCCTTTCAAAAAACCAGATAATCAATTTCAAGAAAGATATTCTGAGAAGAGATACTTCCTCCTTTAGAGGAAAGAAAAAAACATACCTATTTAGTATTTTCCCACAATCCATACTGCGACTTTAAATAGAACTACTACTAAAATTCAAAGCTTAAAAAAAAGTCTAATAGGATTACTGAGTGCAAGTCAGAATATATGAATAAAGTTTCAATACCCCAAACAAACCTAGTCTATATTTTCCTATTCTCATCATTAAGGAAACACATGACTAGTTTTAAAAATTCCAAACAGAATTTAAACAGCTCACAATCTTAAGTATGAGTGGCTGGAGTAATGCTAATGCCTGAATTCTACATTTTTTAGAATCTTCCTTTAATAAATTAATTTTTTGCTGAATTAAGAAGTGCGCCCTGGCTGCTATGGCTCAGTGAATTGAATGCAGGCCTGCCAAGCAAGGGGTCACTGGTTCAATTCCCAGTCAGGGCACATGCCTGGGTTGCGGGCCAGGTCCCCAGTAGGGAGCGTGCAAGAGGCAACCACACACTGATGTTTCTCTCCCTTTCTTTCTCCCTCCTTTCCCCTCTAAAAATAAAGAAGTAAAATCCTTTTAAAATTTTTAAAAGAAGTGAAACAATATACTAATGTTCTAGAAAAAATGAACAGTCAATTTGTTAAAGACAGTTTCTTATGATCTCTAATTTCCCCACAATAGTAAAGGAACAGTGATCATTCCTTATGCAAAACATCTCTCAAGAGTAAGAACAAACAAACATTCTAGTTTTTTCTTTTTTAAGAAAAACTAGAATGTGAAGTTAGGCAGTTGAAAAATTATGATGATGAGTACAAACCAAAACTCTCATTGATAATATCAATTTTCTAGGGGAATTATTAAATCCTGGATCTGGCTTTACAATTCTAGAGAGTATCAAATAAGAGTATCTCTACTTACTGCTGGGCTGAAGTGTCACTGATTTCTTCTGTTTTCAATACTTTTGCTTTTGGAATATCACCTGTGGGCAAAAGGTCATCTTGGCTGGAACTCTTCTTACTTGCAGTGCCTGTGGTTGCTACTACATTTGCTAGATTAACAGGATTACTCTCTGGAGCAGTAGTGCTATCTGGCACATCAACAGTCTGCACCAAATGACCAGTTTCTTCAATAATAACCTTCTTTAGTGATTCCTAAAACAATTACAAATCAATTCCTTAAATCAACACATAACGGTTTTCTATTTTAGGGCTATAAATTAAAGGGTTGCAGTGTTCTTACGGCTATGTCTTATAAAAGTAAATTCCATCTAATGGCTAGACAGACTGAGAAGTCATACTCTGCCTGAGAATACAAATAAAAAGTTGCATAGCATCTACCATATGTCGATCTAAATGGAGGAAAGAATATAGATATGTAAATAATCACATGGCAATGGGAGAAACATCATAAAAGGGAAAAGGACAAAACTCTAAGAGAACACAGACAAAGATAATAAACACTGGCATCAGCAGAGACCACACAGAAAAAGTACACAAGAATGGCAGTGTGGGAGATAATTACGGGTGGTCAGTGAAAAAGTGTTAAGTCCAATGGGAGTGGTGCAAGGGGAGGAGTGACAGAGACAAAGAATGCAAGGCTCCTTAAGAACAGCTAACGAAGGGACTTGTGTCCATGTCCAAGAGTTTGGACTTTATCGCAGAGGTAATAAAGCTAAGAAAAAAAATATGACCAAACTGACAGCAATATTGTGGGCTAATGGAGGGCAAGGCAATAATCAGCCTTCTGTATGAAACAGACCAAAATTAAAACCTAAGCACATTTTCTATAAAAGTAGCAGCTGGAAAAAAACTAGCCCAGGATTACAGGTTTGCAAAATAATATTCACAAACTCAGGAAGTATTTGACCATAATAATGTTTTTTTTTAATTAGTAAAATAAATTGCATTCACTATTTCAATCATTAGTGTCAAACATTTTCAGTTTCTTCAAAAGTTTACATACTGTACTTACTTTTAACAATAAACTTTCTTCAGTATGCTGTAAGTGTTCAATTTAATTGTATAGTTGAATCTTAAGTCAAAAAGTTATAAATATAAAAACTTTTGCCCTGGCTGAGTGGCTCAGTTGGTTGGAATGTCATCCCATACACCAAAAGGCTATGCTGTAAGTGTTCAATCCAATTGTATTGATTGATGGGTTTGATTCCCAGTCAGGGCATATACCTAGGTTACAGGTTTGATCCCTGGTCAGGGCAAGTATGGGAGGCAACTGATGGAAGTTTCTCTCTCACATTAATGTTTGTTTCTCTCTCTCTCTCCCTCTAGCCCCCCCAATATCAGTAAACATATACTCAAGTACGGATTAAAAATAATAAATATTCATTCACTCATTCATTTTAGCAGAAACTAAGAGATCAGGGAAAACTTTCATTTACTACCACCCTATCAGGGAACCACAGGCCCTTGCTTAGCTTATCTACATCACTGGTTTCCCACACCCTCTCTGGAGGTTTGCCCAAGGTACTCCCAAGCTGCCAGCCCTTGAAGCACAGGCTACCTTGACCTAGACTCTCACTTGAGTTAAGTAACCAACCCTAGAACTCTCTCTCCACTTCCCAGACTCCCTTCTTCTCCTAACCAGTTTCCTCAATGACCAGGTAGACTCACAAATATGTGTCTGAAAAGGAAATTAACATTTGTTTCACTTGACGCTGCCTTAGTATTAATGGACATTATTCCTTTGATCTCAACTAATCTATGAGTTATTCTCAACTTGAGAAACAGAATCACACAGACACTGGGTGACTTGCCTAAGATTTAAAAGTTTATAAACAGGGGGACTTGAATCAACTCTTACAAAGCCTTATGCCAAACTGCACCTTCCGTTTTTAAATAATGCCCACATTTTTATTATGGAGGCATATTATATAAACAGCCAGTTTCCCCTTTTCTACTAGGATGATAATTTGGTTTGTGTTGGATTGCTTATAGAATGGTTTACCCCAGATCTCTCATTTCATAGAGGTGTTTTGTTTTGAAACTGTGCCACAAGAGACTTAAATTCATGTTGTGTCCTCACAACTATTAACATAAACTGATTTATAAAGTGAGGGAGAAGAGAACCCCACAGATTTGTAAAAGCTTCTGAAAGTATCTTGGCCATGAGACATTACATATACTGATATTTGATATATAACATGGCAATGTCTTTATAAGTACAGACAGGAAAGTCTGACAAAGGCTTTCTTAAAACCTGTGAATTCGTTTTTGTGAAGAAGTTTTACAAAGATGTAGAAATTTAAATTACATTTAATTAAACATTTAATCACCTTTACTGAAAAGAACAGAAAATTAATATAATGCATGAAAGCAACTAGATTTATGCCTGATATATGAAACAAGTATTGTCTCAGGAAATTCAAGAATAAAATCACAATAAGAACAGTGGGGGTTGGGGGAGAAGATAAAACATTCTTTGCCTGACTTCTTATAGTTGTTATTTCTCTCAAATAACAGTTATCTCTAGAGGGCAGGGAGAGGATCATTATCAGTGAGGGGTACACGGGAAATCTTCTCAGGGGGAAGAGGCATGGATGCCTTTCAATTTTTTGACCAGCTTGGTGGTTTCATGGGTATTCACCTCATAATTATTCTTTAAATCGTAATTTATCTTGTGTACTTTTCTGCATGTATTTTACCTCTCAAATACATATATATAATATATAAAACTATGTCAATGATGCAAACTACCTTACAATCACATTATATATTTGCCTTAAATGAGTTCAATTTTAAAAGTTTAGCACAAGACAAACTTCTGAATTCATGCCAGCTACTCTTTTTGTTCCAATATTACAGAAAAAAAACTTAGCTTTGTTACTAGACTTAATGAAAAACAGTATGGTATACCAAAAACTATGTGCAGTATGTATTTTAAAACACAATCTTGCCTATACAAGATTTTGCCTAAGTGCTGATTTTTAGATGTAACCCCACACAAGATGGAAAACTATTTTAATACAATCCCAATCTCAAATAAGAATAATAATAAAACATTCTTAAGTATTACAAAATGTAAAGCTGCTTTAAATCCCTTTAATATCATAAAATATGTGGAAACATTTAAATGTAAGGTATTAAAACTGCAGGCACTTTAAAAGTTACCCCAGAACTCTCAACAGCTCAATTTCCCCCCTCAATGTTATTACATCAATAATCCTAAAAAGTATTTTTTAAATATTCTAAACATGGCCCTAGGAAGAGATTTCAACATTTCTGTTAAGAAATTAATTCAACAATTTCCACCTCTTATCCCTCCCACACTGATACAAAGCTGCTTTACTTACAGTTGATCCAAGACGAGGTGGATTATCTATGGGTTTTATCACGTTTTGCCTTTGAGTAGAATCGAGAAAGACATCATCCCAGTGTCCTTTCTCAATTAATTCCTTGAAAAGAAATTTGTAATCATGAGAATAAAAATATTATCAAGTTAATTATGCAACAAATAAATGTGTTTATGTTACAGAAAATAAAAGCATATTTTGGTGATAAAAAAACATTAATTACCTTTTTAATTTTGGAAAGTTCAGTTACTGCTTGTTTATTTCCAGGTTCCAGAAGTAAAACAGTTTCAAAATCTAAAGTGAATTTTTAAGAAATATAATAAATTAGTGAAAACACTGTATAAAATTCAAGACTAATATATTTAGTTAGTTTAGTAATCCCATGTTTATCTCAGGAAGTTTTACTCAAGACGCTAGGAAACAGGTGAGCAGTAACAAGAACTAACATTTACTGAGTGCTATTCTTGCATGAATTCTCATATATCCCTCACTAAAACCCCACTTTATGGATGATATGACTGAGGTCTAGAGGTCATCCAAAGTTCCCACTGTCAACAAATGCTATGGTAATACAGAATCTAAGATATTTCCATGTGATGAAATATTATTCAGCCTTAAAAAGGAACTGAATTGTGATACATGCTACAACATGGACGAAAGGATGAACCTTGAAGACAGTATACTAACTGAAATAAGCTAGACACAAAAGGACAAAATACAGTATGATTCTACTTATACAAAGTACCTCTGATAGTCACATTCAGGGATAGGAAGTACAACAGTGACTACCAGGGGCTGGAGAAAGAGAATGAAGAGTTACTGTTTAATGAGTACAGTTTCAGAATGAAATGATGAAAAAGTTCTGGAGATGCATAATGGTAATGGTTGCACAAGGTGAATGTACTCAAAATGGTTAGAACAGTAAATTTTATGTTATGTGCATTTTACCATAATGAACAAATGCATGGGCTACAGCTGAAGCCAGACTTAGAAACTGACAGACTTAAATGCATGTATCAGGAAAGAAGAAAGACTGAAAAACAGTTATCTAAGTACGGATGTTAAAAAAAAAACAGCAAATTACTCATAAACCTAAAGACAGTTGAAGGAAGAAAATAAAGAGCAGAAATAAATGAAAC
Organism: Artibeus jamaicensis; assembly: GCF_021234435.1. Lineage (NCBI taxonomy): Eukaryota > Metazoa > Chordata > Mammalia > Chiroptera > Phyllostomidae > Artibeus > Artibeus jamaicensis. The sequence continues at coordinate 47,249,662 of NW_026521486.1, forward strand.
AGAAAACATACACAACAGAAACAAGTAGGTTCTTCAAAAAGACTAATGAATATTTAAAAAGACAGATCATGGAAAAATAAAACAACATATAACTGCCCTGGCTGGTATGGCTCAGTGGATTGAGTGCTGGCCTGTGAACCAAAGGGTAACTGGTTCAATTCCCAGTTAAGGCACATGCCTGGGTTGCAGACCAGGTCCCCAGTAAAGGGCGTGGTCTGCCCTCTACACATTGGTGTTTCTCTCCCTCTTTCTCCTTCCGTTCCTCTCTGTCTAAAAATAAATAAATAAATCTTTTACAAAAACATATAACTAGTATCAAGAAAAATGAAGAGGGGAAATCACCACAGACCTCACATTATCCTGTACCCTACCTGCTGATTTCCTTCCTTTTCATTCTTGCCTTGTTCTTGCTTTTTTCCTTCTCACCTGTAGTTCAAATCGTTCACTCATTTTGATTGGCAACTAGCCAGAGTACACTATATGCTACTAAAAGATAATCAGGTCTACTACAGAAGCTGCATTCCTTCAAATCTGTAAACGTTTATGACCTAAATTGTGAAAGAAAATGTACTTCTACAAGTTATGTAACACTGAATCACGGAAAAGCTACACAACCTGCTTCTGTAACTTGGGAATCTCATCAGGATGAGTGAGTGCCAGTTATTATAATAAGAGTCATACCTTGTTTGGCCTCATTTAACTTTCCCAAAAATGTTCTCGCAGTTCCTCTTCGGGCAAAAGCTTTAGAATACGAGCCATCTAATAAAATAGCTTGTGTGCAGTCATTTTCAGCCTCTTCATATCTATTAAACATGATACAATTACCAACTGGAAAAATGCAACCTACAGAAAAACTTCATATAGACTGAGTTTCTAATACAAAAAGCATGCACATAATTTCAATTACCAACCCCAATTCTGTGTTTGGGGGGGGGAGTGATTGTAAAATGTTATACTCTCACTAAATCTTGGAAGCATCTGGTAAGGAGGGAGAAGGTACCAGATTAAAGGAAAGTCAGAAAAGGATGGGCTCAAGATGGTAAAATATGAGCAGAACAGACAAAAGAATAGCACTGCTGGCAGTCTACCTCCCCTCTAACCCTCAATACGCACACTTTATGTTAACAATGATAACTGGCATTAATTTCTAATAAAATGTCATTAATATTTACCTGTAGTACACATCATCTAAGGAAAAACAACCCACACAAAACATTATGTGTGAGGGTATATCATCTGACACTTTATCCATAAATTCTACTCAGCCATGCAACCCATCAACTCAATCTGACTGGGTTCTGCTCTATAACAAGCAGCTAAGAAGAGCTTAACCACAAAAACTTGAAACCTTCCTATACGTTAAAATGACATTAATGAATTATTGTAAATTTATTTGGCCTGATAACAGTATTATGGTTATGTATGAATTATAGGAATGAAATGTCATAAAGTCTGCAACTATCTGTAATAATTCAGGGTGGGGGAAAACTGAAACAAATATGACAAAAGAAGGTATAGCTTTATGAAACTAGATGATCTGGTACAGAGTTTGAAAAGTTTCATAATAAAAATATTTTTTAAACAATCTCTTGTGATTACAGTTTCCCCAAGGCCTAAGTGAATACTATTCTACCCTCAAAACAAGACCTAATATAAATACAATTATATCATCTAGTAAACTCAAAGATCTCTTAATTCTTTAATTCATTTTTCAACAAGAAAGATGTGTGTGCCCATCCCTATATCAACAACGAATTTTCTACCTGACTGCCTGACCATTCATGACACTTGCACAGTCCCCACACTTTCCAGGATCAACAAGCTCCTTTGCAGAACACACAGCCAGGGGCCTGTCTGACTCTCCAGCCGGATCCTTACCATTATCCCCTGTGAGACAGCCATAATATGGACCACTTGCCCTTTCCAGAAGTGACCATGAAATTTCCCACTCCTAAGCCTTTGAACCTCACTGGCTCTCTCAACCTGTCTTTTCACCTTACTACCTCTTTACATCAGTTCAGTTCAAATTCCTGTTTGGAAAGTTGCCCCTTTTCATATTCCTCCTCTAGCCTGTAATGCCTGACAACAGTTACCACGTGGAACAAAAAACCTTTGCAATAAGTTTGAATCTAAAAGATACACTAGAAAAAGAATACAAATAAGTCATATTTAATTTAAAATATCATTAACTTGCTATAATACTAATGTGATTACCAACTAAAACAGTAAAATAATACAATAAATCAGAGCTCTTACAAATGTAGATATATGTAGTGATTGGGGGGGTGGGTAGAGGTGGAAGAAGGTATTGTGGGGATAAATGGCAATGGAAAATACAACAAAAATTAACTATTAAAAATAAATACATAAATAAATATATGTGGTATAATCTCTCACTTGTTAGAAGGTATTATTCTTGGCATTAGTTAAACCTAAGAATCCAGGTCTTACACTTTTTAAATCATGTACAATTCTTTTTTTTTAACTTTTTAAAAAAGATTTTATTTATTTATCTTTAGAGGGGAAAGGAAAGAGAGAGGGAGAGAAATATCAATGTATGGCTGCCTCTCGTGCATCCCCTACTGGGAACTGGCCTGCAACCCAGGCATGTGCCCTGACTGGGAATCAACTGTGGTTGTTTGGTTCACAGGCCCGTGCTCAGTCCACTGAGCTACACCAGCCAGGGCAAATCACGTACAATTCTTAAATAGCAAAAATTCAAAATTTTCATAAGCTACAAAAATGTCATGATCTTTACTCTGACTAATCAAAATAATGCATCTCTAGTTCTGTCTGTTAGTTTCAATGAGGTTAAGCATACAGTCAAAATTTACTTCTACAACAGGGGTTCCTAACATGAGGCCCTTTAAGAGATCTGAAAACGTGCTGAAAGACAAATACCATTGATCTCACCTTTAACAGGAAGCTAAACAACAAAACAAACAAGAAAGCAGAATAAAAACAAAGACACTGAAATAGAGAACAGGGGCACAGCGACCAGAGGGGAGAGGGAAGGGAATTTAAGGGGAAAAATGGGGAGGAATTTGGAGGAACAAATAGGAAAGACACAGGGACGAGAACTAAGGGGGGTGGAAATGGGAGGGAGGTGGGGAGCACAGGGCGGGGGGGGGGGCTGGGATGGGAGAAATAGACAAAAAACTGTACTTGAAAAATAACCAAATAAAATTTTTTTTAAAAAGATCTGAAACCTTGGGTGAGAAAACTATTACATCCTTATTTTCACTAACTTTTAAATAAAATTTTGCTTTTCTTTCGATTGTAACTATAGTAACAAACATTAGTAAAAGCAGATTATCTCAAAATACTGCTTTTCAGAATTACAGTTGCAACTTAACCTGCTAGTTGTTTGCATGTGGTGGTACTATCCCTGTTTCAGACGTTCCTACAACGTAGCTAGCTAACAACTGGGCAACTCTATCCCTAGTAGTCAATCAAATGCCAAAGAATGAAGTCATGTGTTACCACACTAGTAACATAATCATCGATGTTCCTTTCTGAGCATTTCCTATCCACACTTATTACTTAATCAATATATGGAAGATGTGTCAAAGATCACCCCAAATTCTAGTGTCATTATTCAGGCCTTCATATTACTGTCTTTAAGATACTTTTAACTTTAACTTGCCTATATTTTAAATGTAGTCTCTCATTATATAGTGTGTTTTAAAAAGTATACATACCACTCTATCACAAATTTTAGTATGTTTAAAACTATATTTCAATATAATCAGTTTCCTTTATAATCCTACATGTGTAATTACACATTTAAAACTTATTCTGAGAAAGGTTCACAATGTAGCCAAAGGAGTCCATGGCACAAAGAAGTTTAAAATCCCTATTTATAATATTTATAGTATTTTTAAAAATTCTGTCACTAGTGTGTGAAGTATTATTACAAAAGATTCAAAGAAATGTTAACAGTTTCTGCCATCAGACATTACCTTGCTCAATGCCCAACCTTGAACCCCTGAGTGTATCCAAAAACAGCTCATGAATATCAATGGACCAAGTTTTAGCTGCATATATAATCAACTAGTCATTTTAATGACAGCAATTCCCTTTTGCATTGCGTGTGTGTGTATATAAAAAACACTTCCAGATGAGACGTTGCCCAAAGGATTATAAGGTTAAAAATAATTTTTAAATCACTAATTCAGAATAACATGCATAAAAAAATTTAAAATGCATTAAACTGTGTAATGCCAGACTATTACAGTGGAAATCATTTACAAGAGTAAATTTACTTTATATGTACTATGACGTACACACTGCCTTTCTCTTTCTCTCATTTTAACTTTAATGCTTAAGAGTAAAAACATTTTCATTTATTTATCTAATATGCCAATTTATGGTCAATTTCATTTTCATCCTAAAAAGCATTAAATGTAACCAATACTTACTTTTGAATCTTCAGATAGGCCATGGCTCTGTTAGCTGGAAGAAGGGCATTAGTGCCATCTGCTGCTATTCCTCGAGTATAGCATTCAATTGCTCTTTCATATTTTCCCTCTTTGAAAAATCCATTACCCTATCATTTTGGATAAAAGTATGGAAAAGGATGAAAAAAATACACAAAAAATTAGTTAAATTCAAATCTTAAGAAACACTACAATGAATACTCATCAATTCATTATATAAATAATTAAAGTATATTTAATTGCTGAAAATCTAGACCATGATATATGTTACAAAATGTGTTATTTTGGGTTACTTTATGAAATGGTAGTATTCTCCTCAATACTAAAAAGAAAAAAATGTATGCTATTCTATTATTTTACAGAATTAACCATTATTCTACTAATTAAGTATTACTCAAAGCTTATAGTTAAAGAGATTTTAATAAATATAGGCCAGAACAGTGTACTCTTTAGTCATATAAGACTCTGTACAAAAGAATTTTAACCCAAATAATTTTTGTGAAAGAAGAGATTACCAGAACAGCACAACTCAGTCTTCAGTAACTTTTATATACCTAAACCTAAAATTAAACTGTATTGAAGTATGTATACAAGATTTTATTGTAACATTTATTTATAATCAAAGTCAGGTGAATCACAATCAATAATCATTCCATAAGTATTTATTAGGAGTCCTCTGTGGGTCCTTGAAAGCTATAAGTCTATAAATTTCAACTCAGGATTTCTATTGGAATATTTTTATCAGAAATAGTCCAGTGTGAACTGATAAAAAAAAGAATTATAAATAAGAATGAATTATAATTTATTTCTGTTAAATGTATAACTACATATAAACATGTTAAAATGGTCACAAGTAATTTGTCCCTAAAATTACATGTTTTTTTAATAAGTCATCAATTACTCAAATTTTGAATTAATAGGCTCCAGAAGTTCTATTATACTTTTCAGTTCGTACTGAAAAAGAATTTTAATATGAGAAAATAGAGAAACTTAATTAATATACAAGAGACTAAGAGTAAACTCAACAAAACATATATGTGGGAACTCTGGATTACCAGATCTTTCTCTGAAATGGCCTGCTGCTTATTCTGTTGCTCTTCAACTTGCTTCTTCTCTTCTTTGGTTGACTTAATCACTGTGTCAGCTTCCTTTGGGTGTGAGTTTTCTCTGGAGGTTAAAGCCTAGGAGACAGAGCAACTAAACTGAAACAAGTAAGGCAAGATGCATACATATTTGACTCTAAAATACTAAACCACTCAAATATATTAGAATTTCAGCCACATTCCTCAAAATAATATTTTTACTAACTCAAAGTCTTTCTACTTATTTTTTATTTAATTATTGTTCAAGTACAGTTTTCTGTCTTTTACTTCCACCCCAGCCAATGCCCCCAGTCCTCCCGTCTCCCTCCCATTTCCACCCCCCTTAGTTTTTGTCCATGTGTCCTTTATACTTGCTCCTGTAAATCCTTCCCCTTTTCCCCTGAAATTCCCTCCTCTCTCCCCTCTGGTCAGCCTGTTCTCTATTTCAGTGTCATTGGTTATATTTTGCTTGTTTGTTTGTTTTATTGTTTAGGTTCCTGTTAAAGGTAAGATCATGTGGTATTTGTCTTTCACCACCTGGCTTATTTCACTCAGCATAATGCCTTCCAGTTCCATCCATGTTATTGTAAAGAGTAGGAGCTCCTTTCTACTTATTAAAAAGCAAAAGACTATAACTTTAATGTGCATCTTACTGCAATTAAAATAAGTAGTATCTACTGAATGTAGGTATTCATTTATTTACTCAACAAGTATTTATTGAATTTCTACAAACAAGGTACTGTTCTAAGAACTATTTTTAAAACCAAAATAGGTAATTAAAATTACATCACCAAATTTCTCAAATTTAATGTTCATACCCATTATTTAATCTAGGACAAAATACAAAAATATACAATACAGCTCACAATTTTAACCAAATTGATATATTTACCAACAGAATTTTATGTGCAATAAGTAATGGCAATGTTTAAAAGCAGATTTTTCCCAATCATAGCCACTTTTATCTCAGTTTCAACATACAGTAAAATATTATAACTAATTCAATAGCAAAGTGAAAGGAATGTAACTGTTCAGTATTATTTGACAACAAACTTTACATTTAAGTAATAACTATTTTCTTACTGTTAAAAAATAGTAAGATTTCTACTAGGATATAAATTACAAAGATGCAACTTATAAATTACAAAATCAAAGAAATATGCAAAAGTTGAGTACAGAAATCAAAACACATGCCAAACAAACAAAAAAAAGAATCAGATAATGAGAAACAATTCTGTTGCCTGGGAAAAAGTAAAGCAACACTAGTTCAAAAGATCTTAGACAATTTTCTAAAACAATGATTAATTAAGGTTCTTTAAATACCACTATACTATCTCTTGTTTGCAAATTTGGTAAAACTCCACAATATAAAGAATTAAAATGAGAAAAATGTCTATATTAAATAATCTATAGTATACCCTGGCTGGTGTGGCTTAGTGGATTGAGTGCCAGCCTGTGAACCAAGGGGTCACTGGTTCGATTCCCAGTCAGGGCACATGCCTGGGTTGCAGGCCAGATCCCCAGTAGGGGATGCATGAGAGGAAACCACACACTGATGTTTCTCTCCCACTCTTACTCCCACTCCCCCTACCTAAAAATAAATAAAATCTTAAAAATAATCTACAGTATAAAATCTATGCTCAAATCCTTACTTCATCAAAAAAGGTGATAAGTAATACAGTTAATTTAAATAACTGGTTTACCTGATTAATTTTCCTGAGTTCATTTGTTGCTTCAAAGTTATTTGGTTCCAGTTCTAACACTTTTTCATAATCTGAGTAAAATAGAAGACAAAGAATATTTGAAAGATATGTATTTTAAAACAATAATCATTTGCTGCTGTATATGCTAACAGGCAACTGTCCCAGAGCAAAAGTAAAAAGAATTAAGAAATACTAACACTAGGCTACTGGGCTCTCCCCATTCTCCCCCAAGACAGACAAAATCCTATGAGATCACCTTCTTCCACCAGCCCCAGGAAGGATACTTGCTATCCTAAGTCATCATACAACCAAAACGCAGCAGACTCCTTTAGATATCAGCTTTATTCAGACCATAATGTATATTATACAAAACAATTTTATGGAGTAATATAACACAAATGTGTTAAGAGTTCTGCATGCATTACCTCTAGCCTCACAATAGCCAACAAGATGTTTTCATCCCTATTTACAGATGACGAACTGAAAATCAGAGAAGATATATAACCTTCCCCTGGTCACACAGCTACATGGGGGAATGAGAATCTGAACCAAAGTCTACTTAGTGGCATATAATGCATTCTTTCCCAAAATACCAAGATAACTTTTAAATTATAAAAATGAACTTCATACAAATATAGAAAGCTCTCAGAAAGTATTAACTGTGATTATCCAATATTCTTTGTATAACATCTTTTAAATTAAATGTTAAAGAAGTTTTTAAGACAGTGATGACCTGGAAAATATTAATACCTTTTTTGGCATCCTCTAATTTTTGCAAAGCAAATCGAGCAGCACCCCGTCTTGCATAAGCCTTTGTATAACTTCTATTTAAGGCAATTGCTAAATTACAATCAGACTCAGCAACAGCAAACCTGCAATTTAAAAAATTAAAGTTAATAAAAAATAATTTGTTAAACTAAAACTTCAAAATTTCTTTCTGAAATCCCCCCAAATATTCAGACCATAATGTATATTATACAAACCAATTTTACGGAGTAATATAACACAAATGTGTTAAGAGCTCTGCATGCATTACCTCTAGCCTCACAATAGCCAACATTACTTTTGGAATATAAGTAATTACTTTTGGAATATAAGTAATTTTCCAAAAATATCCAAAGGGATATTTCCCACCTCCTTTTACTTAATAAGCCTTTGAAAAGCAGTCATTTTTTATGGTAAAATGTTAAGTAGCAGCACCTTGAAAACAAAGAACAAGAATGTCCACTATTACTGTTTTTTCTCAGTATTGCGCTATAGGTCCTAGTAATACTGCTCCATAAGAAAGACAGCTAAAGAGACTGGAAGGGACAAAACTGACATTCTCAGATGATATGATGGTCTCTCTAGAACACTCAAAACAATCTAGAGACATTGTTACAAATAACAAGGTTTGGCAAGCTGGCTACTTTACTATAAATCAGCCCAAAAAAATCTAACAAAAGATGTGCAAGTCCCACATGCAGAAAACTGGAAAACTGTCTTCAAAAATATTATAGAAGACTCAAGTAGAGATATTACACATTAACCTATAAGGTACAAAAGCATAACAATATATAATTCTCTCCAAACTAATCTATAAATCCAAAGCAACTGTAATCAAAATCCAAACAGAATTTTTTAAGGAATTTGACAAGATAAAATTTATCTTGATAAATTTATATTGATAAGCACAAGTTCAAGAACACCTAAGACATTCCTGAAGAATGAGGTAGGGTAACATGCCCTATACCAAATACAAGACTTATAATTATAATGCTATAGTAATTAAAGATAGTGTGGAATGAGCATAGCAATAGGCAACAGATCAATGTGAAAAACAGGGAAAGAGATGAAAAAGAGGTCCATGCAAACCTGATGTGTGACGTGGTGGCACTGCAGACCCACAAGGAAAGCACGGATAGTCAATAACTAGGGTGAAGCAACCGGGATACTCATGTGAAAAGATAGGAAATTGGAATTCTACCTTTAGCATATGTAGAAAGTAAAACATATGCTATACTTAGCATATGTGAAAAGTAAAACATAAAAACTTTTAGAATATAGGAGACTATTCTGAGCCCAGGAAAGGAAACTACTTTAACAAACTGTATTTTAAAAAGTGCTAACATTTTTTTCTAAAAATCAACAAAGTTATGAATTTCTGTTGATCAAGATTCCATAAAGAAAGGAAAGAAGATAACCTACAAATTAGGAGAAGATGATTATGATAAACAAACACTCAAGAACTAGTACCCAAAATAAAGAACTCTTAAAAATTAATAGTAAACAACCTAACAGAAAAGTGGCCAAAAGACAAAACAAGCATTTCACAGAAAATATATGTAGTGAATAAACGTATAAGATGATCAGTCTCCTTAGAAACTGCGGAAACACAAATAAGACCACAACGAACTACCATTTTATAATCCCTTGACTGGAAACTATCAAGAAGCCCTATTACACCAGCACTGGTAAACATGCAGAATAGGAACTGAGGTGGTGAATACACAATACAATATACAGATATGTATTACAGAATTGTACACCTGAAGCCTATATAATTTTATTAATCAATATTACCCCAATAGATTCAATTTAAAAATTTTTTTAAATCATATAGAACAAGTGTTCTTACATAGCACTAATAGGAAATGTAAATTTGTACAACTGCCTTTGTAACAACTGGTCGTCACCACTTAAAACTGAACATATGCACACCCTACACCCAGCATACAAAAGTGTTCATGTGTCCACAGTATCACTGTTTATAAACAAGGAAGGAGAGGAAGAAAGAAATCAACAATCCAGCAGCAGGAGAATGGATACATAATGGTATATTCTTAAAAAGAAACCATATCTAACAGGGGAAAAAGAGACCTACAGCTACATGCAAAACATGACAAATCTGAGAAATTTAATATTCAGAGAAATTTAAGATTACATTCAGTATAATATACTTTTACTGTTCAAAAATAAGCAAAGTTATATAATACATTAGGTAGGGATACATATATAATAAACTTCTTAAACAAAAGAATAATATACAATTCAAAATAGACTGAGAGGAGAAACAATCAGGATATGTAAAGGCTTATCAAGGTGGCCTCAAAAATAGTAATATCTTGGTTCTTAAAAGCATATGATGACTTCATATGGGAATTATTTCAAATTATTCTTCATTTACATATGCTGTAAATATCAAATATTATAAAATGTAAATGCCCACCTAATTTGTCAGAATATTAATAGTGTAAATTTCAAAGATCTAAAAATATACTATTTAAAACAGTTAAAACTCAGACACAAATAATTCATACTTTCAAATGATAATTAAAACAGTAAGAATGTCTTCCTTGATGGTATGTGTCTTTTTAAAAATTCTTTTGATAGGTTGGTTCTCTGCTTATAATAAAACCATGACACATTTATGTTTTCAACAATAAGAATGTATTTAAACAGTCAATATGACTGAAAGATAAATGCTGGAACATATTTTACATGTACCATAATGAAAGTTCTCTAGGTTAAATAATAGATAAATAATTTTTCTAAATAATAGAGGAAATTGATTTCTAAAAATGTTTACCGAGCCAAATTCCTTTTTCTTTTGTGAATTGGGTAAAGAAGATCATTATTTGATTTTTGGAGGAGGAACACATCAGTAAAATGAGTTATGGGAGCATTGTTTGAGCACCCATTTTAAAATGGCTTAAATAAAATAGCTCAATAATAGGAAGTGAGCTATAAGAATTTACAGCTGAAAAGAAATGTACTTTTTCAGTTTTCCCACATATTTTATCATGAAAAATTATTTAAAATGCCACTTTCCATATACATATAAAATAGGCACGGACTGTGAAAACTCCTTACTTTTTCATTCTAAAGTGTGCTGAAGCTCTGTTTGTTGGCAACACAGGGTTATAAGGATCGGCATCCATGCCTTTGGTGTAGCACTCAATTGCTTCATCATATTTTCCTTGTTTGAAGTACTTATTGCCCTGAAAAAGCATACAAGTCAGATATTACTAGCACAGAATTACAGAGCAAATTTTTTCAATATTATCCATTTCTTTACAACTCATTAGCTGTGTGATCAAGGCTAAAAGGAAGAAAAGAGGATGAAGCAAATGGCCTTTTTACAAGTGTTGAAATTCACTATATAGTCACAGTGTGGACACAATTCAAGAGTCCTGGCAGAAAAATGAGTAAAATATTTAGCATTACTTTTTATTGACAATAATAACGCAAAGAAATGTAACCATAAAAAGGTACCGAGATGAAGTTAACGTGAAAAAAGTGCCACATTTTGGAAAAACAATATATCTAGTTTTATAATCATGAGGCGCTCCTCGGGGAGATAAACATTCCAAAAAGTAACCACAGATGGTCTGAGAGATGGAGGAGATATAATATTCATGTCAAGAGTCACATGCAGATTTTAGGTTACTCCAATCTACTTACGAAAATCTTGGAACAACCCTCCGTACAGTCCAAGCAGTTTACATGAAAGAATCATTTAATATTCACAATAACCCACTGAGGTTTATTAATAATATTCATCCTATTTTACAGTTGAGAAAACCTAGCACATACAATTTAAAGACCTTGTGACAGGATTTGAACCCAGGTAACCTAGTTTTGAAACATACACTCCTAACTACTCGGCATACTGCCTCCCAAGAGGGATACAGCCAATAAACAATTAAAGGGTGAACATCCCTAAACTATGCTAAAGAAATCTTGGGATCCACATGATTTTCTATATATACTGCCTATCTGAAGGAACCTAAAGCTAACTATTAAAGAGTACCTTTTCTTTTAGAGCAAGGGCCTTTTGTGAATCTACATGAATTCCATCTTCTTCTGACTCTGATTCTTGAGACAGAGAATCATGGGTAGTCTCTTCTTTGTCAAGTTCATCAAGAATACTTTCCTGAAATCGTAAATCAAACAGTGCTCATAAGTACATAAACATTCAAAAAAAGACCTTCAAAAAAAGAGAACTCAACAGAACTTAAATTGTTATGCTCTAAGGACCAAAAGGCCTACAAAAGCAACCCAAATAATCTCTCACTGTTAAGTTACATACAGAGAAAAAGGTACCTTGTTTAGAAAACCAAGATCCAACCCACTTAAAGAATCTGACTTTGAACTCATAAAGTAATCTAAATCAAGAGTCTACAAATCACTCCTATATCACAAACTATTAGCAGTGAGGTATTATGTAAGCAAAGTTTGCAAGCAACCCCATAGTAATGTAACAGCAACCAATAACAAAGTAATGGTTTTTTTCTAAAAACCTTTTTTGTTTCTTATTTTTAAAACAATAACTGCTTACAAAGCACCATTAACTCCTGATTCTCAGAACCTATGAAGTAGGTATAATTACCCATGATTTTCAATTGAAGAAACTGAAACACAGAAAGTGAAATATACTGTCTTGTATTACACTCCAAACTGTAGCTGCTCTACCAAAGAAAATATGTAATATGCTAGTCCAGCGATTCCCAGTCTCTTTTGATTCACACATTCCTTTCAAGGTGATAAATTATTTCAGGAACCCCAACAGATTTTTAAAATCTTATCTTTATCATATATGATAAATAATTTTCAGTAAGAGATTTTTAAACCAGTAAGAATTAAAAAGTTCGCTGAAGCTCATTTAAACAAAAATTTTAATCATTATTATAAATGAAATCCTTTTTGCATTTAACAAATCACATGCTATTTAAAATAATTTATTTTAGAAAAATTTGTTGATAAATTAAAAACAAAATATAATCTATGTTTACTTGCATTGAATGAATGTTAAAAAATGGAATGAAATTCAGCTATGTGTTTTAGCATGAAAATTCTAGAAATATCACCAGCTTACCAACATTAAAGCCAAGACTGCTCAACCCTGCTACGCTGACATGTGCGGAAAATCAATGACAGCAGTGCACTAGAGCAGCAGCTAAGACCTGAACCAGAATGGAATGGTAAGCAGATACCTCTATCTTGTATAGATACACCAGAATGACAAGGTCAAGCAATGCAGCACAGCGATTATACGCTGGCCACACAAAGCTGGAGTTCAATCAATACCTGTTGAATGAGTAAATGACTGTGTAGAAAATCATCTCTAAAATCACCATCTCTAAAATCACCTCTCTAAAAAATCATCTGAGATGGTGCTTTTCAGGAAAAAGCATTATACGATACTGACTTATACAAAGAAAAAGTCTTTATAAGAAGGGATAAAGTTACAAAAACATGAAGGCAGATTATATAATACTAAGCAGAGAATAACTCACATGCTCAGAAAGTATCATTTCCAACATCAATAAATTCAAGACCACAAATCATACTTCTCTTACATCAGGACAATACTGAATTTATAGTATTTACAGATGGCAAACTTCTTACATAATAGTGCCAGCTCTCCCAAGTCAACTAGCCTTGCTTGATTTCATTAAGAAAAATTCAACTAATTTGGAAAACCATTAGGCAGTATCCTCTAAAGCTAAATGTACATATAAACTATGACCCGCAAAGCCTACCACAGATGCTTATAGCTACCAAAACTCACGTACAAAAATGTTCACAGCAAGTTTACCATAATAGATCAAAACTGGAAACCCATATGTACGCCAACAGAATGGATACACTAATTGTGATATATTCACAGTTAAACTGTGATCAGCAATTTAAAAAACCCTGGCTGGTGGTCAGTGGATTGAGCACAGGCCTGTTTGATTCCTAGTCAGGGCACATGCTTGGGTTGCGGGCCAGGTCCCCAGTAGGAGGTGTGCAAGAGGCAACCACATACTGATGTTTCACTCCCCCCCCCTTCTCTAAAAATAAATAAATAAAATCTTTAAAAACAAAACAAAACAACTGCTACTGACAATACAAATTAATCTCAAATGACGGTAGCAAAAGAAGCCAAACACAAAAGAGTATGCACTGTATTATTCATTTTCATGAAGTTCCAAAAACTGGCAAAACCAACCTATAGTGTTAGGAGATCACAACAGTGGCTACCCTTGGAGATAATCAACTGAAAAGAGAGGCTGGTGGGATGCAGGAAATGCTCTGTATCTTGATCCGGATAGTAGTTTCTCAGATGAATACATAAGTAAACACTGAGGCAGCTGTACACTTAAGATTTTCTGAACTTCGTGTGTATCTCAATAAAATCGTTAAACAGAAAAGTACAAAGAATAACTAACATAAAAATGAGAATAGTGGTTACATTTGGCAGTAGAAAAGAGAAAAGAACATGGGATAGGAAATGAGCAAACTGGCAGCTTCAACAAGACTGGAAAAATTCTCTTTAAATTAATGATGGGTTCACATACAAGAGTGGGCAAAAGTAGGTTTACACTTGTAATACAAATAAATAGTACAGTAAGTAATAAGTAATAGTACAATAGACTGTTTTGAATATTCACAACTATAAATCTACTTTTGCCCACCCCTGTACACTGGACTTCTTCCTAAGTTGGGCTATTCTCAGTCTGGTAACTAAGACAACACTTGTTTTTGTTGAGTATAATGTAGGTGCCTACATGATTCCTACAGTGTGTACATTTACCAAAAGAACTTCTTTCTGGTTTTAGACATGTAGGTGGGCAGAAAATTAATGTGCAATAATTTTTAAGCCATCATTAGCTGGCTCTTAACCAAGAGCGGTCTGACCAGTTTCTCTTCTGCCTTTCAATTTCTGGCCCGGCACCCGGTTTGTTTCTTTACAGGGTCAGGCAAAAGTAGGTTTGCAGTTGTGAGTACACAAAAGAAAGTTTATTCTTATATTACTGCTTATTTATTATTATATTGTTTTCCATATGAACTGTAAACCTACTTTTGCCCATCCCTGTATTCATTTTATTGTTATGATTCAGAATATGTATCTCTACGTGCTCTTTTGTATGAATCAAATATTACATAAACATGTTTTAAAAAACTAAAAGGGAATGTACACTCCAAATCAACCTAACTAAATCAACCCTTAAGATGGGTCAAATTCAAGTCCTGTTTCACAGGTTCCCTGACTTCACAGTGGCTGCTTGGAGCCCTGGGTAGGGAGCTCCAATGTGGAACACTGGTTCTCCAGTTACACTGTGCATGACGGTAGGAGATGGAAGGCATGCACTACACTTTGCTAAACCTGGTCTAGAAGGGTGAAGCCCACCTTCCTGGGATCAAGGCAGACCTGCTTTTACTGTCATAAACCCCAGCCCTAAGACTAGGCACAAAGGCATTCTCTTTCAGCTAGTATTCAACAGGTCCTTCAGTCTATTAAAAAAAAATACTGGCAGAGTTATTCTTTTCTAAGTATTACCACCTTAGAATTCAGGGATTAGAGATGGTGGGGATGAGGGAAGTAGGTACAACAATAAAATGCATAACCCAAGGGAGAGCTCTGCAAATCTATACATGTGATAAAATGGCCCACAACCACACATACATTGCACCCATGTCCGTTTCCTGGTTTTGATACTATATTATAGTTAAGATGTAATGACTGAGGAAAACTGAGTAAAGAATACACGTGCTATTTTTGCAAAGAAAAAAAGTAGGGAAAAAGAAAAGAATCCTGGCTATTTTAGCCACTGTTCACTGAAAGATAACTACAGAAGAAAAACTAATCTGGTTAAATAAGAGCTATGTGATTAAATTTTTATTACACATAAAATGTTTATAAGGGAAAAAAGTACTTATAAGAACTTAATATTATTTTTCATTTAATCCATGACTCTCAATTAATGCCAAGAAAATTTTACTCAAATACTAAAAAGCACATAACTAGATTAACTTACCACATCAAGTTTTGCCCACGCCTCATAATCATAAGACTTTATCCTGTTTTTTGTGTTTTCATCTTTGGTTTGTTTAGATGACTCTTTAGCTTTACCTTTCTTCTTTTTTCTAAAATTCTTATTTCGAATAGGAGGTAAATTCTGGGGGGAAAAATACATTTTGAGCACTACTCTATTACTTTTTGTATAACTAGCAAAGTTTTAAATTCTCACTAAATTACATGTAAGAAGTATTTTTAAATTTAATTTCCAAGTACTTAAAACTACCAATTTACTACCTTCACTTATAATGACAATTTATGCTTGAAAAGCTTAATTCATCCTTTGACAAATGTTGAGCACTATTTAGTTACAAGAAAAGTTATTACCCAGAAATTTTAATTATATACTTAACTTGCAATCCTAAATTCAAACTTCAAAAACTAACTGATCTTCAGCCTTAGTACAATGAATTAGCAATAGTACAATGGCAAACTAAACTGCCTCCACAGCATTACATATAGCATGAAAAACACAGTCTTTAGAAAAATGTTTGATTGAACCTAGGTACTATCTACATTATTATGGCAATAACGTGTATTAATGTCATTGAGTATACATTTATATATGATACATGAGATATATGTACACATCAACATATTTTATGATGCTATTCACTTAACAATTATCATATAGCCTTCCTTTCAGTAACTACTCACTTGTCTTACTATAGTTAATACAATTACTGCAAATACTTTCAAAAGGAGAATTTTCCAAAATGTTAGCAGAAAGCAAATACTTCAATTTCAGTATTTTCACAAACCATTTTAAAAGGTGCTTTTATTTTAAAATAAGTACTTTTGCTGGATTCTGAAATAAGAACTTAATTGGGAAATTTACACCCTGGCTGGTGTGGCTCAGTGGATTGAGAATCAGCCTACAACAGAAAGGTCACGGATTTGATTTCTAGTCCGGGCATGTGACTGGATTGATGGTCAGGTCCCCAGTTGCGGGGTACAGGGGGTACTAAAAGCAACCAGTCAAGGTTTCTCTCCTTCTCTTTCTCCCTCCTTCCCCTCTCTCTAAAAATTAGTACATAAAATCTTTAAAAAAAATCTTTGGCCATTAAAAAATGAAATTTACCTCTTCAGGGACACCATTCTGTCTTCTTAGTTCCATATCCTTTTGTTTAATATCTTCTTCCCAGTTTTCTAAATCCCTCATAAAGTCTTGCAATTCTTCTGCATTTTGTTTCACTTGTAGTTGTAATTCAATTGCTTTATTAGTTGACGTCATTATGGCCTGCAGAATTTTAATCAACCAACCTCTAATAAGAAATTGAATTATTTACTTGGTTTATTTTTTGAAACCTAGCTAATCAATTCTTTTTTACCTCTCATAAATGACCAAGATATACAGATAGAAGAGATGCTGAAGAAAGAAAATATCAGTATACTATTTTTTAAAATGGGTCAATGTCGCAGTTCAATTCCCAATCAATTGGGGCACACGCCTGCCAGTTCCCAGCAGGGGACACACAAGAGGCAACCATACACTTATATTTCTCTCCCACAATCCTTCCCTTCCCCTCTAAAGATAAATAAATAAATAAAAACCTTTTTAAAAAAGGTTTAAAAATGGGTCAATGTTTGCTAAATAAACAAATAAAAATTACAAAAAAAAGTTTAGGCCTCTCCACAATGCAATATGAATGAAAGGCAATGGGGGAGAATTAATGGAACTGGCCAAGTAGTCCATGGTGGCAGATTGGCTGCTTATCCTTGGAGTTCATAAATTTATCCTAATTAACTCCTTTTTCTTTCAACATTTATTGAATTTCTGTTACATCATAGGTCCTGTATCAAGATTTAGGAATGCAAAAACAAGTAAGACAAAGTCCCTATCTAGTTGAGAAGAAAATGAAACAATCAAATACTGAGTAGCATAATACTATGCTAGCCAGGGTTTCTCAGCCTTGGGACTACTGGCATTGTGGGCTGAATCATTCTTTACTGGAGGACTGTCCTGTGTATTGTTGGATGGTTGGCAACATCCCTGGCCTCTACTGACTAGGTGCCAGTATTAGCACCTCCCCTTCAGACTCTGACAACGAAAAATGTCTCCAGACATTGTCCAATGTCCCCTGGGAGGCATAATAAACCCTGGGAGAACCATTGTGCTTAGAGATACATACCAATGCTTATGAGACTGACCACAAAGGACAGGCATAAATCAGAGGGTAGAGTGGTAGGTCAAGAAAAGAATCCCCAGAGGAGCTGTAACTTCAAAAGGGGCCAGCCAAGTGACTTACATGGAGAAGAGGGCAGGCAAAGCAAGGGACTAGGAGGGACTCTTCCATGGAAGAGAAGGCTAACAAAGTGGAAATAAAACAGATCTTGAAATGCCAGAAAGCTGTGTGAAAGTACTGAGGTGGTGAAATAAAAGGGACATGACTGACTAGATTGAGGAATTGTGGTGCACAGACTTAGTGTCTCAGATTTTCTTGTTTGGGAGCCTGGTTAAGTCAGTGGTGACATTTTGAGTCAGGAATCACAACTGTAAAAGGATAAGGGGTTTCGGGATTGGAGGACAAATGAAAAGACAGATATTTTAGTTTGGGATGTTTTATTTGAGTGTTTATGGGACATCAGGAGGACACATCTTAGTAGGTAGTTACAGAGGGCTAGAGTCATAAATTTGGGTGTCACCAGCATAAAGGTGGAAGCTACAACCATGGGATGTAGACATGTTAAAATACTATGATTACTAGGGTGCAGTACGACTACAGGAGGTTCTGGAGAACACTAATATTTAGAAAGCAAACTGAGAAAGAGATGTGGATATAGGAAAAACAAGGCAGTGGCATCCAGGGAGCTGGGAGGAAAACTCGGAATTACGGAAGAGCATCTTCAAGAGTTCAAGAAGGTGGAATAGGTTAGCAGTACCGAATGCCACAGAGGGTGTATGGGGGAAAGAACATTTTAGAGATAAAAATATGGTCTTTACATTTAGTCATACAGAGATTACTGAATTTTAATGGTTTTTTTTTTAAAGAATGGAAACAAAATGAGCTAAGTAAATGAGATTACTATATGAAGATTAAGGTCATTTTGTGTTTGATAATGTAAGATTGCTCACGCACCACATAAGCATGTTTGGGTGGACAACAGACCACACATCCAACTGGGGTCCCATAAGATAATAAAGGAGCTGAAAACTTTCTATCATTAGTGAAATCGTAGCCATTGTAACACATGCATCACTCAAGAGTGTGGCGATGCTGGTGTAAACAAGCCGACCACACTGACCATCACATAAAAGTAGAGCACATACAATTATACAGTACATAGTACTTCATAATAATAATAATAAGACTATACTACTAGTTTACGTATTTACTACACTATACTTATTCTTCCTACTTATTTTTTTTAAAAGGCTGCTGTAAACAGAACGCCGTGTTACACCAGCAGCCTCACACATCATCTCATGTTTACCAAGACTCTTCACCCCACCCTTTTCTCTCGTGCTTCATATAACCAAAGCTCTTCTGTACAGCACTGCGCCGAACAGGCCCGCAGCCCAGGGCCAATAAGCTATACACACAGCCAAGGCGTGTCCTAGGCGGTACCCAGTTTGGGCAAGTGCGCTCTGACTTCCGTACCACTACAAATCGCCTATCCGCGCATTTCTCAGAGCTATTCCCCGAAGTATCTTCGTCTTCCTGGCTCAGTGTGCATGACTGTTGCAGTGGTCTGCGGCGAAACACGGTAAAAGAAGATATAGGGAAAAGGGTAAGTGATGGGGCAAGGTCACCAAAGGGTAAGAGGGGATTCCAAGCTTAGAGGATGGGAGAGAAGTGATTAGAAAAGGGATTCATTTAGGGGGAGGAAGAGATGATTGCAACGCGACAGGTCTTCTGACCCCCCAGCCTAGACTCAAAAACTCAAGTAAAAGTAAGCTCCTTTTGGGCATTGTCCATGTTTGATCACCCAGGAACAACTCTTTTAAAAACTAGTGCACTGCTTTGCTGCGGACTGAAAAATATGAATCAAAGTGCAACAAGCCAGTGAGAGTATGTAGAGGGTCAAAACCTTTCCCATTCCACCCATCACATCTGCTACTCCCGCAGGCCCAATGACTCTCACGGAACCTGCGGCGGGGCTGCCTGAGGTCCAGTCCAGCCACCGGAAACGTCCCGCGCTTTCGCGTGTCCTCACTCTCACCCCCAATATCCAGGCAGGCAAAGGGTATCCTCACTCTCACCCCCAATACCCGCCCAAAGGGGGCGGGCCCCACCGCAGTGTCCCCTACCGGTTGAACCTGAGGTCCTGACCACCGAAAACAGCCCGACGCCGGAGCAGCCGAGGTGCTCGACCCCCAGCAAGGAAGAACATCCAGGCCCGGGCGCGCGGGGTGAAACCTGACCGGGACGCGCTCCCGGGACGCCGCTACCCAGGACACCACCGCGGCAACCACGCCGCGCTCCAGTCGGCCGCACCGCTCCACCCAGGACCCACGGCCGCGCCCCCTTCGCCAGACAGGCGACCCCAAAAGCTTCCTCGTCCATAACGGAAAAGCCGGCTTACCACACCTGGCCGTTACGGCCCACACCTGCAGCCCGGCCAGCCCTCTGCGACTCGGGCAGGACCCCGCCTTCCTGCGCTTTCCCAGAAGTCCCCGCGTGCCTCACCCCGCCCCCTGGAGCGTGCGCAGAAGGTCGGGTACGGCGCCTCTTCTCTCGCTAGAACTAGGTTGGGGAATTGGCAGGTGTCTTAAAGCGCAGTCTGACCAAACTTCTTAGGAGCTAATAACCCAAAACCTGCAGGGTCGTCCTGACTTGTTCCCCAAATAGTAACACTTTAAGCATTTCCTTGACTTACCTCAAACGATTTAATCCCTGATATTTGTTTGCCTTACTGGTGTCTAACGATATGTCGCGATCTTTCCAAGTATGATAAATTTGTGAGAAAGTTACTGTTTCCCTGCCGTGAATAGACTATGTAAACTTGTAACTCTGGCAGTGTTACAGGGATTTTTCCCTTTAAGTGCTTATATTTGGTAAATTAGTTCTTCAGTCTGACTCCCGCCCCCCACACCTTTGCGAGTAAACTCCTTCTTTTTCTGTGTCTGTCTTTGAATCTTTCTAGAACGCGTGTGAGTATTAAGGTCAGCCTTTAGATATGGCCTGGCTTGCAAAGCAGAAAAAATACGAAGCTTGTAACACTTCTTGTTTCTGCTTCCAACATGAGTGAGGTTTTTTTCATTTTCATGACAACTCTAACAAAATTGTAAAACAAAAATAATTAATTCCACGGAAACAAATAGAAACGAGCAAAAACTTTCCATTTGAAACACTTCTGTGATCTAAAACATTAGCCCAAAAATCCAGATCAGTAGCTCTCAAGCTTGACTGAACTTTGGAATTACCTAGGGAGCATGGAAAAAAATTGATTTCTAGATCCCATACCCAGAGATTCTAATTTAATTAGTGTAACCAGGCTCATGATTTTTTAAAGCACGGGATATGGCTGTGCAGTTGAACCACTAATCCAGGTGATGCTCAATGGAAAGCCACCCTGGAGCTCCCCCTTACAAGGTCATATTATTAGCACATCTTTCTCACTGTATAATTATTTGATATCTTTGTATTTTAAAGTCATAGTAGTCAAATCATCAAGTGTTATTCAAGCATTTATTAATGAAATGATTCTTTAGATTTTTGTCTTAAGGGGATAGATAACTGACTTGAAGAGGTTTTTGTGTTTTAAAATTAATCTAATAAAATATTTTAAGTAGATATTGGTTTATAGATTTTCTTAAGAAAAGCAAATGTTTTTTATTAATTCTGGCAGAGTCTATCGAGATGGAAGAGCAAAGAGCCAGCTGGCTGCTCTAGTAAAATTTCATAGACCCTTGGGTGAATTCTCTCTCAATTTACAACAGTCAGACAGTTGCTTAGTGAGTACAGAATCAAAGTGAGAGGAGTTAGTCCAATCTTGATGTCCATCATCACCCAATTCTGAGGTCCCCATTGTCATACAAAAAAAACTACGGCTATATTGGGAGCCCCCTTCTCTCCAAAGGAGTTCGAGAGTTTTTAACTCTTGGCAGTCATGTGCTCATCTGAAAACTAAGAATTCAATAAATAAGAAGAGGACAGCAGATATTGAGGGGCAACCAGTAACCTCTAGCCCAGGCCTTAGTGAAAGCATTCACATGCTTTGAAAGAAGAATGAATGAATGAATCAATCAATCAATCAATACTCCTAGAAATCCAGACTCACTATAACCTGAGGAAAAGGCTTGAATTTTGTAGTCCTGATTCTGCTACTTAACTGAGAATGTAATCTGTAAAGTGAGGCTTAATATAAAGCTTGGTTGTTTAGATATAATTAGAATGGTGAAGATAAAAAATAGCTACTAGAGTGAGAACATGTGTGTGAAAGGCCTATTTAGCACAGCTTGAGACATGCTAAGAGCTTTAACAAATGTTTCCTGCCCCTCCTGCTGATAATACCTCCTCAGGTTAGGTTCTGGCTAATTATTTTCCCAACAGCAGGCTTTATTAAGAAGGACAGAGTAGTCTAGAGAATTTCAACATGGTTTCTTTCTCCTGCCTGTATCAGAAACCCCAGCACTGGTTTGTGCTCCAGATCTCTTCCCCAGTAAGCCTTATATTCTCTTGTCTTTCCAATCTTGAGGGCAGTGTTTTGCCTGTGCCCCCCCTTCTCTTACAGATCCAAGAAAGGTTGTTGGTTTTTCAGTCTATCCAGTTGTCTACTTGTTTTTAGAATGGAGTGTCAACTTCCCCTATGTGGGGAACCAGAAGCTGTAAATACACTCCTTCCATTCTTCACATTACAAATACACTAGGAAGAATTCTCTCCCCATCTTAGTTAGAGAGAACTGGTGAGTCTTCAGGGACTTGACTGAGATACCACATGATCCAAGCCATCCTGATGAAACACTAAAACCAGAAGCATCATTCCCAGCCCTGCTCCTGGGAAAAGGCAGGGAGGCAGACTCTGGAGGAAAGCCAATTACAAAGAAGACGATAGGAGAACTCAGGAGTTAAAGCCTTTTGCTTTAGTTATAGTTGATAGGCTTATGTGAGTAATGAATGTGGAAAGCTGTTGTTCCAGGAACTGAAATATATGACCTTTGGGACTCCAGGAGGTCAACCAGCAATTTAATCTTTGTGCCCCAGGGGGTCTGCAAGTAAAAGTATCTGAATCTGTGTTCCAGGAGGAAGCAAATAAAGAATTGCTGATCAGTAGATAAAGAAAAACTGGGAAAATCACCACAGGACTGCAACTCTTATCAGATTAACCTTTTCCCAAACCCTTGCCCTACCCTTTCTTCTCCTTATAAAAAGGTTGGCTTGAGATGAGATGTTAAGACGATTTTTAGGATATATAACCCTCTGTCTTCTTAGATTACCTGTGTCTCCATAAAGTGCCCATAAAGATTCAGTCCTTGTCTCTAATTACTGGTTCTGGGAGTGATAGGCAGTATGAAGACCAGCAAAAAGACACATTTCAAATATTCTTCAATGACTTTAATTGGAGATTTGAACCTTCTAAACCAGTAATTTTCAACCTTTTTCATTTCATAGCACATATAAACTAATTACTAAAATTCTGTGGCACACCAAAAAATGTATATTTTTGCTGATCTGACAAAAATAAGTATAATTTTTAATGATTTACCAAAAACAATTATTGTCATGACCTATCCTTTTTGCTCCAAAATGACTTTTTAAAAAATCAGATCCCTATATTTGTATATAAGGATTTCTGGTACCATTAACCAATCCGATACAAACTTATTATGTGACATGACCAATAAGATGCAACTCTATCATATGACCTATCTATTTATGGCTTAAGACAGGGCATTTACACTGGACAACTATTGTTATGTTGGCTGCTTTTTTTTTTTTAATCTAAGGGAAAAGAAGTCAGTGTAATACCTAACTCCTGACTAGAGTTAGGTATTACATGTTTTAGAAATTCTTCTTGAAAATCACTGCTCTTAACTATAGTTCAAGCCTGGCTCTGTGAAACAGTGTTTGGTTCCCAGTGGGGTTAAGAGACAAATGCATAACTGAGTTTGAAATGCAGTTGCCCTGGTCTTCCCTTCTGGAGTTTATGCAAATTATAGCTGCTGGTTAAAATAATTGTTAATGACACCAAGCTATAGGCTCCTTTCTTCTGATGCAAAATCATCCTATGGGGGCACTCTCACAAATTATTCGGGATCAAAATGCAGCTCCATAATTGCACAAATGTCAACAAGCAGGAATATTCTTGATGCAGTTACTGAGCCTATAAAAGCCTTCAGGCCTGGAGAAGTCCACTTCCCCACTCACTGTGTCCACCATGACCCTCTCCGTCCAGTGTTTGCGTTCTCCCAGCCCCTGCTGTGAGAGGGTGTAGCCCTGGAAAAGACCAGATACCCATGCTTGATTTCCATGGCCTGATATCTCTGAGGCTCCAACATAGGGCTGAAATGCAGGTTGCAGGGCTGTGTACAATAACAGCCATTATAGTAATCTTGAATTTCTGTCAGCTGTTCTTCCTAAGAACAATAGATAACACCTTCACAGTAATAATTCATCAGGTTCCTCTCACCAACCCCAAAAAGAGGAAAGGGGTTAGCCTGGAGAGGTCAAGGACTTGTTCACAGTTCCAGCTCCAGTCAAGGCAAAGAGCTATGGAGGGCTATGTCTTCTATGTCTGAGTGCTACTCCAAAATGGTGGAGGACAAAGATTTGACTGTTTCCCTGCATTTTTCTAATTTGTGTCTTTTTTCCCTTTCCCATTGGATATGTCTGGATTTGGGAATCCCTCCTGGTCTCCTCCATCCACTCTCCAGCCCAGAGCAGACAGCGCCTCGGGCCTGCAAGAGCTCTCACTGCCCTCAGGCCCCTTTCTGGCTCCAAGCTCTATCGGGTAGAAGACACCACATAGGCTGTGGCGATGTACTTCTTGCCATTTCCGTAGGTGGACTTGTCCCAGGTATAGGTCTTGATGGCCAAGGGATGTCCACCCAGGCTTAACCGGCATCTGTGGAAAAGGTTGTCAAATCATGGGACCCCTGCTTCACTCCACCTCTGTCCCATCTCATGCAGAAGGGCTCCACTCTGTCTTAAAAGGCCCCTATGAGAGCTACCGCAGCTTACTTCAACCACTGCCTCCAGCTCCCCGCATGCATGGAACCCTGTCAAAATCTATGCCTTATTGTCTGTCTTCTTAAAGAACATTGCTTCTCATCTTTCCCAGAGCAGTATTCTAAAATCCCAGATTCTAGAACTGAACCCCCAGAAATTAAACGTCTGCTTATGGTTTAAAAGTGGCAGAACCCAGAGTCCTCAAATGTTAGAACATATGAGGCCCAATGGTTCCAACTGAACCCTCTGGGCTGCTAAGGTTCCCCAGGCAACCTCGGGTGGGGTGTGGGGAGGGCAACTAGGGAGGCTTGGAGCACCAACTCCATTTCTCACTTTTTTTTTTTTTGAAGATTTTAGTCATTTATTTATTTATTTTAGAGAAAGGGGAAGGTAGGGAGGAAGCAAGGGGAAGAAACGTCGATCAGTTGCTTCTCACATGCCCCCGAGTGGGAACTAGGTCAACAACTCAGGCACGTGCCCTGACTGAAATTGAACTGGGGACTAATGATGCCCAGCCAACTGAGCCGCGCCAGGCAGGGCCATTTCTCACAGTTTTATACGTTAAGGTCCTGCATAAGATTTCACTTGGGGAAAAGAGGGGCAAGGGTTCTGCTGGTCAGATGAAGTTGGGCAGCCACCAATCTAACAGCTTCGTTTCCCAAGGGAGGAAGCTGAGGCCCAGAACTGTGATTCGTCCCTACCCTCTGAGCCGCTGAATGGCAGAATCCATGGCTCTTGACAGTCCTGGCTAAGGACTTCCTGCTCCCCGGGGCTGGCTGGCCCAGTACTCACGTTTTGCCTGGCCTGGCGATGAAGCACAGGGAGTAGAGTGCAAACTCAAACTCAGGGCTGCTGCCGATGAAAGCTGAGCCCACTTCCTTGTAGTAGCCATCCCAGTTGAACTGCATGGCTAACACGTCAGGGTAAGACTCCCACTGTGGACAGAGAGGGGTATGGTGAATGCCACAGAGTTGGAGGCTGGCCGAAGGGTGGCAAATGGCGGCATTCAGCCAGGATTTGTTGACGGCCCATTAGTGTCTGTGTAACCTTTCCAGGGAGGCTGGATTCTTTAAGTCAACTGAGCAAACAGTCTGTCCTGCTACGACGTGTAAGCCCCCCGACCCTCTGTCCGGAGCTGCCAGTGCATGTGTATCTTGCAGGGCAGCCAGAGTCAGCAGCCAGGTGACCGACGCCTGGGGAACAGGGACATAACTTCCCTGTGCCCTCACATATGGACGAAAAGGGACACTTACTGCTCCCAAATTATTTTCTGGCATCAGACAGCAAAGGTTTCATTTTTATAAACTATGAGGAGTTTCACTCAGACTAGCCAAACTTAAATTTCCAGCTGACACCACATACTAAGAATATTCAGGCAGGAAGTAATGGCACGTCTGGCTTTCCCCTCTGAGAACCTTCTCCTGCCCCTACCCCTCTCCAGAAATGGTGTCCACCTCCTGCTCCCGAAGTTGTGGAGCCTTCACTGTTTGGAAGGGAATCCCAGTGTCCTGGCTGGTTCAACCTGCTGTTCAGCACAGGGGGAAGTCGTATTTATTCACAGTCCCCATTAGGGGGTCAGGGTGAGAGACAAGTCTGACTGTGCGGAACGCAGAATGAGGACCGGAAGTCTGGGTATAGCAAGGCTTCCCAGCCCAGGGGGTCTGCATTCAGTACTCACAGGCCCGTCATAGATGTAACTGTAATAGTCGACCAGGCCCTCCTTCTCTTGTAAGTAGAAGCGGATCCAATTATGGAAGCCAGTGACCTTGCCCTTTTTGACTTCACCTGTAATCAAGAGTTCAAGGTCGGTGATCTGGGTCTCCCTTCTGACCCCTTTCTCCTCTCCCATGCCAAGGCCGTCTCCCTTTTCAAGTCTCTGACTTTTAGCTTGCTCATCAGGTCAGTCCCTTGCCCAGACTTCTCAGAATCCCCAACGTCCCTAACTTTCACTTCAGGAAGGCTCAAGCCCTTGGGAGAATTCCTCCTCCTGGCTGACTCTGGTGACCAAACTTGCTACAAGCTTTATGGGTTAGTGTGGTGGGGAGAAAGACCGAGGCCCCCTTGGGAAGCAGCTGACAAGTCCTGGAGGCAGAGGACGGCTCAGAGATAGACAGCCATAGCCCCCAAAACGTCTCCTTACATGTGCCCCTTGGGAGCCCCAGCATCTGGTCCTCCTTCTCCCTTAGATACGCCCAGGAACTTTCCCTAAGTGGTGGCTCCTCAGATGCCCCCCCCCCCGCCTGCCAGTAGACATGCCCCTCCCTGCTAGCGGCCACGGCTGCTGGTTCCTCAGGGCCCAGTGCTGCCCCGCTCCTGAGGGCAGCTGTCTCTCCATCTCCTTTCCAAGAAGAGTGACCCCACCTGAGAAGACGTGTTCAAAGCCACTTGAGTCCCCTTCTTCATTGCCTCTTGAATAGAGCCCAAACCACATGTTCTTCAGGTCATCGGCAAACTCTTGTTCTGAGCTGTAGCGGTCTGTGGGGAGGAACAGAGAGGACGTAGGAGAAGGGGAGGCAGGACCAAATCCAGGGAAGGAAGGAAGGGCCACCTGCTCCATCACGTTGAGACACACGGGTTCAACCACCACATGTATTCAGTTGTTCGTTCAACAGTGATGTACAGGGCACCTGTGTTATGCCAGACCCAGACCTAAAGGTGAAGGATTCAGCAGGGAATCACGAGGACTAGATCCCTGTCTTTATAGTTTACATTCCAGTAGAGGAGACAAATAATAAAAAAATAAACCATAAGTAACCATCACAGTTTCAGATAAGTGCTATGAGGAAAATAAAGAAGATTATCCCATGACGACTGAAGGTGAGGATGCAGGCAGGGGCTCTTCGAGAAAGGAAGACCCGAAAGGCTTCTTTGAGAAGGTAGCACTAATCGGAGACCAGAAAGATAAGGAGCCAGCCTTGCAAAGGTCTGGGGCAAAGATTCCTCCGTGTCGAGGGAACAGCAAGTGTAAAGGCTCCAGAAGGACTTGAGCTTGATGTTCAAAGAGCTGAAAGAAAGTCAATGCGGCTGCAGCAGCATGAGCAGGAGGGGAAAGGTAGGCAGGGGCCAGATCAAGGGAGCCACAGCAGGAGGGTTGGATCTCAGTCAAACAGAAATAAAGAAACAAAAAATATTTTAGATTTACTGAGTATGTTCTTGGTGCCTGGCACTGTTTGAAGTGCTTTCAATCCTCACATTGAATCTTCCCATCAGGTTGGTGCTAATTATTCTCAGTTTAGAGATGAGGAAACTGAGGCAAACAAAGGATATACAATTCATGCAAGATTGCACAGTTAGTAAGAGGTAGAGACAGCACTTGAGCTCCCACAGTCTAGCTCCAGAGACTGACCTCTTAATGACTCCAAAGCTTCTGGGTGATGGGAGAGCCACTAAGAGGAGAATTCTGTGTTGCGGGCTTTGTTTTTAAAAAGAAACCACCTTGGTTGTGTGTGTAAAAAGGTCAACAAGGTGTATAAGCAGCAGAGGGACCTAAGTGAGGCCAACGCTTTGCCTGGGTACCCAGCGGCGGTGGCTTAGACTGCGCCGGCAGCCGCGGAGGGAGCGTGAAAAGTGGGCAGATCAGAGATAGATTCTGAAAGTGGAAGTGATGGATGTTACTGCTGATGGAGGAAACAGGGATGGGGTGCGGCGAGGTGGAGAGGAGAATCAGATACCACTCCTGGGCCTCTGACCCGAGCGACTGCATGAAGGTGTCCAACCCGCGGCCCACGGGCTGCATGCGGCCAACACGAAATCATAAATTCACTTAGAAGCTTTTTTTTTTTTTGCTCATCAGTTTTTGTTAGTGTTTGTGTATTTAATGTGTGGCCCAAGACGCCAAAGGTCGGACACCCCTGAGTGGTGTCATCTATGAGACGGGGAAAACTGAAGAGAGGCAGGAACCATGAGTTCTCCCTGCACTAAGTTCCAAAGAAGAGATGCCATTGGATAGGCAGGCGGGGCTGTCACCGTGGCAGGCGGGGCTGTCACCGTGGCAGCCGGGACCCAAGGCAAAGGCCAGCGCCGGGGGTCTAATTTAAGGAGCCATCAAATACTGACTGGTTCGCGGCCCAGAATTGTGTGTGGAGGATACAAAAGTGATGCCAGATGGATTTCTTTCTTTCAAGGAGTCAAAACACAATTGGAAAACAAGACTAAATATATACAAAATAACAGAGAATGTTTCACAATCTGAATGGCTGCCACTTGCTTGGCACCAGGTTTTTCCCACTGGGTGCTTTACAAGCCTAAATCCTCCCAGAACCCCATTTCGGTGAATAAGGCTCAAACAGGTAGAATAAGGTCCAGTCACCGGTGAACGGCAGAGCCGGAACTCTAATCCAGTCTCTCTGGCCCAAGGTGATTTGGGGCCACACCCCAAACCTTTTACCTCTGAAGAGATGATGAGAACCATCTGGCAAGTGCTTGGCAAGTGCAGCTTCGTAAATGCAGTGGGGTGGGAGCTAGGACTTGAAGGACAAGTGGGATTTGAACAGGGAGCTGGGTGAAGGCAAGGTGAGTAATGGGACAGGCCAGCCTCTGCTTACGACTTCCCGTGTGACCTCATGCGAGTCACCTGGCCTGCCTGGGCCTCCACTTCCCTCCTTTAAAAAGCAGAAGGGCTCAGGGTTGACCGTCAAGACTCTCTCACATGTTCACTACAAAGAGAACACCAGGGGGCGGTGAAGGACTGTGTCCTCTGCACAGGGAGTGTTTGTCACTGACTAGATGGAAACAGGGATCATGTCTCTAACTCTTCACTAGGAGGCCCTTGAATGGAATGCAGCAGCCAGCTGTGAGCATGAGCCAGGCCATCCCACGGCCAAGGAGGGAAGACCTGGACAGAGCTGCCCCGAGGCAAAGCCCGGCTGCCTGGAGTTCAGGAGCGGAACCTGGAGGACACCGGCAAACACGGCCCATGCCAAGAAGCCCCACAGCCCCAACCTTTGTTGGTCTGATTCAAATGCCTCCGTCTGGAGCCACTCCGACCAGAACTCTGCCCGGTAGAACATTCCCCTGTGAACTTTTGTTGATCTTCTATTGCTCTTTCCCCAACAAAAAAGTGGAGGGGGGCCGACCTCCTTCCTGGACTTAGAGCGGGGAGAAGGAGCGGAACGGAAGGGTCTCTGAGCCTGGAAAGCAGCCCTGCCACCGGATCAGCTGCGGTGGTTGACGCGTGCCCTGCGTGGAGCGGGGCAGCTCACGGCCTTGCAGAGAACCCTGAGGCTGAAGCCGCGAGCGGGAGTACCAACAAGGCAACTGAGAGTAAATCAAAAGATGGGGCGACCTCCAGGCCAGACAGAGGCTTCTTCAGCTCCTGCTGCGTCCACGATCTCTCTGGGCCCCTCTCTGGCCCTCTCTCCCTGCCCCTCTCAAATGCACCCTGACCTCCAGGGAGTCCCCACGCACGTCCTTAACCTGCCCACTGTGGAGCCCGGAGGTTCCTGGCTCTGCTGCCAGACAGACCCGAGTCCTCGGCTCTGCCCCGCGGGGCCTGCAGGGCCCACTCACTCTGGCCCTGGAGGAAGCTGTACAGCTCCTTCATGACGGCCGTCTTCAGGACCTCCCTGAGGAAATCGTTCTGCTCGGCCAGCTGCTGGGCGCTGAAGTGCTCCCCGCGGCCCGTGGCCCGCTGGTAGTTGTTGAGGAGGCTGATGAAGGCCGCGTAGGTCGGCTTGGAGAACAGTTTCTCGTTGACTAGTGTAAAGAGCCTGGAGGGGTGGAGAGAGGCGCAGGGGCCTGAAGGTGCAGTGGAAACCCCTCCGGGACCGGCCAGGCGGCCGGGGCAGGCCTGCCACGGTGGGGTGGGGGCACAGCGGGCACTTCAGGTACTCCGAAGTCCAGGCATGAGGCCACCTTCGGCCCGGCCGGTCCCAGAAACCCCTCCCCACAGGCCTTGGTTTGCCTCTGGAGATGTATTTTTTTCCCTGTCCCTTGGGTCCCACCTACCCGGAGGAGAAAAGAGCCGAGGCAGACTGAGGAAGAAACTTTGAGGGAGAGAAGTAACGGGAACTCACGGCTCCGGGCAGTGGTCCACCTGGTCTCTGGTTTCCGAGGGCGAGATGCTCTTCTGGCTGTTGAGGATGATGTCTTCCTTGCGGGCCTTGTTGGTGTCCACCCTGTAGATGGTCTCCGAGATGGCCTGCAGCTCCTTCTCAGTTATGGCATCGCTGCGGTGGGAGAAGCTCTCTGGGAGGGGTTGGGGGAGGCCTGTCTCAGAGCCCGAAGGAGGCCACGTCTTTGCGCCTCACCTTCTGAGCACCTTCCAGAAGTTGGCGGCAAGGGAGAGGGGCTGCAATCAGGCCCCCCACTAGCCAGAGGACAGGGGCCTTGGGCCTTAACTATCCTTAAAATCAGCACATGGCCTTGCCCACAGGGAGTCCAGAGAATGTTCACGCCACCCCTTTCTTCTAGGACGGTTCTCAAAGTCTGACATGCCTCAGAATTACCTGGACGGCTTGTTAAAACAGAGGGGCAGGTGGATGGGGGGGAATGAATGGGGGCGGTTAGGGTTACGGTTAGGGTTAACCCACCCCCAGAGTTTCCGATTCAGTAGGTCCAGGGTAAAGCATGTCTGATAAATTCCCAGCGCTGATGCCACCAGCCCAGGGACCCCACTTAGAGAACTACTGCTCTGGAGAGTCCCTCTGTCCCCGGGGGCTCTGCTAAAGGGAGCAGGAGACTGACCGTGGCCACACTGGCTCTCAAAATCCTTGCAGCAGTTCCCAAACTCGGGGCAGCGGGCATTGCAGTGGCACGGGTGGTGCCTGTCGAAGGTTTCGTGGCAGCGGCCGTGGCAGGAGTGGGGCGCCGAGTACCGGTCTGAGAGAACAGGGCAACGTGCGTGTGGGGGGAGGCGGACCTCTAGGGGTCGCTCCGCTCCGCTAGCTCCCCGCTCAGCCCTGCTCTCCTGACTCTCCCGTCAAAGCTCTCCAGGGAAGGAAAACAAACAAGCTTCGCTGGTGCACACCCTTCAGTCAGGAAGTCCTTTCCGATGCCCAGCTCCACTTTCTGGCCTGTTGTTTTTATAATCTCCCCACTCTAAAAATAAAATCTCTTCCACTTCCCTCTCCAGCCTCTGCGCAGGCCTCGGGCTCTCTTTCCTGCTGACCGCCCCTGCCCCACCCCCGACTACTGAGGTCCTCGGGCTGCTTCCTGCCCAGACCCGAGAGTCCAGCGACTACCTGCAGGTGCTGGGCTTGGGGTCTGTCTGGCTTAGGCCTGGGCCTGTCACCATCGGTATGTGTACCCCTCCCCTACTACCCTCTCATGTCCTTTTTCCTTTATCCCGCAGGTCCCCTTTGGGGAGGCGCTCACTGCTAGCCGGGGCCTCTTCCACGTCTTCCTCCAGCTCCAGGGATGGCTCCGGCTCCGGCTCTGGCTCTTTGGGGTTCCTTTGAGCTGAAGGGCAGAGAAATAGAGTCACCAGCCATCTCCGAGGGATCCCTCCCCTTTATCTCTGGTTCTCGGTTCCTCCAGCCTCAGGGACAAGCATATGCAATGGAAGAAAATACAAATCAGGAGCTAGGGAACAATGAGCAAATACTAAGTAAAGAAGGAGAAAAACAAAATGGAAGATGGTTGGCTGATGGTTGAAAACTTATAAAAAGTGAGAAGCATCTCCCCAGGTGACGCCCCTCCTTACCACTTTACCCTCCTGGTCCTCGGTGTGTTCATCTGTAAAAGGGGGGAGAGACCACAGACGGTCCCTTCTAGACTGAAAACTCAGGTCCGGCTGCGGCTTTTCTCTGACTGAAGGTGACAGACGGACGGGGTTGATGTTCTCCAGGCGGAAAGGCCCGCACGTAGGAACCGACATCCCATTGGAGTCAAGGGCGGGCTCCTCCCGGGACCTCCGGGAACAAGAGCTGTTGACTGAGACACCAGCTTCCCTTCTTTCTTTGCAATGCACTTGACAATGGCCACAGAGGCTGTATCTGAGGGGAGGGTGTGCTCAGAACAGCACATTCCTACAGTCGCTCCATTCTCAGCCTGCAGGCTGAGTGACTGCAGCCTCTGCCCTGGCCTCGGACCGCACACCGGTGAGGCTGGATGGGGTGGGGTGGGGATGGAGAGGAGAAATCTTCCTGGGGAGTCTGAGCTCCTCTGTCATCACCAGTGGAATAATTTCCCCCCAAGAAACAACACTATTACAAAGTGACTCAGAATCTATTAGTGAGTTCACTGGGTAATGTTGTGTCATTACCATTCGAGCCATGGGTCAGGTCACCATTCAGTCGCCAAAAGTCTCCTGATCACTCCCCTGTGCCAGGCTGTGTTCCGAGTGACGACAATTCACAGAGTTCCCAACTCAGTCACGCTGTATGCTGACAGACTTTTGTGAGCTGACCTAGAGTCTCAAACATCATCTATAATATTATGAGTTGCAAATCAGAAAGTTGGAGATTAAATGGCTCCTAGGCTGTATATGATCTCTGCCTAGAAAGGCCAGCCCGGGGGTCTCCGGTGAACAGGCCTTCCTGTGCCTCTGCTCCGTGGGGAGCAGCAGAACTGCTACCGGTACATACGGTGTTCTTCGTGTAATTGAATAAAGTTCCCCTCCGGGTGACAGCGGCTCTGCAGGACGGGGCTGGGTCAGCAGACACCACCTTTGGGCAGATTAGGAAGAGGCACTCCTTCCCTTCCGCGGGCACAGGTCTGGGCCTTGGCGCATGGCTTAGCAAGGATAGAGATTCAGCTTTGGTCCACTTTGCCTCCTCACCAGGCGCCCCTGCACAGTGCACCGTCTGCAGGAGCACACGCAGTGGTCTTGCTGCCCAGGACCTACCACGGCTTCAGTGAGCGTGGTTTCCAAATTGGGAGTCAGGACACGTAGCCTGACAGTGAACTTAGCACAGCTTTCTGCCATAAAGCAAGAGGTCACTTACCCGGGAGTCTGAAACACTGGCAGCCTACAGACAAGGTGACTATGCAAAGTGATTTTTTAAGTGACTCATTTAAAACTGTGCCACTGAAGTAGCAGAAGAAGGACTGGCTTTTGAGGACAATGCATGTCCCGTTTGATCGCTGGACTGGGGCTGACGGGTCGGAGCTGTCCGGCCACGCAGCCTCCTCACCGTAGGAAGAGCTGTGTGAGTCGGATGGTCACCGGGACGCCGTTCCGCCTTCCTGGTGACGTGCGGTTGGGGAGGTTTGCTGCCACGCTTTCTACTTTTGTGATTTAAAGTGCTGAGTAATGATTGGTATGGAATACATAATGAAATAACATTTTTTATCATTTTGGCTTTTTTTGGAATTATTTAAACTTTCAAGATATTATTAATCCTAATAATTCAGACAGATATTTCAGGCCTCGATTTCATTTTAAGTTGGGGTTTTACACTGGGATTACCTTACAATACCTGGGAGAAGTGGTGGCCAAATCCCTGTCCCTTGCCGTGCGTGTCCCTAAGTATCCTCCTCCCAGGCCCTCTGAGCCCGGTCATCGGCCCTGCTCTAGGCCGCTGGCCGTCCAAGCCAGCGGCCGTCAGGAGGGCTCAGCCCAGGCATGGCTCAGCCTGCTGTGCGTCCCAGGCCCTTCGCCCCACAAGGCGCCTCACCAGCACCCAGGTGCTCATAGTCTTCACAGCAGTCCTGGTGTCAGTGACACTGGAGGTCACCCTGGCAGGCAGCATCAGTGAAATTTCTCACTACAGCGTGATACACATGAGTCCATTTTTCCTATAGGCAGTTTAAAGGTCACAAACTCAGCTCAGAGAGGATGCTATTCTCCTAATCAAGGTACCCGTGCTGGAGAGCTCGAGTCAAGGGCAGGGGCTCCGCCTGGCAGGAAAGGCCACTGCTGCCCACAAGGGGGAAGTCTGCCCACAGCCTCCCATGCACAGCACAAACCTCCTCCCACTGCCCGCTGCCCAGCGTACTGCAGGGCCCATCGTGCAGACCAGGTTCACCGACCCAAACGCCCACCGGGGCTGGACCTGCGCTGTCGCGGAGAGAAGAAGCAGGGAGGCTGTGGGAGGAGGTGGGGTCTGTGACGAACCGGAGCAAGGCCCTGCCTGAAGCTGACAGCCACCCTCAGCTCTGGCCCTGTGCCGCCACTTTGGCGTGTGGGCTCAGGGTCGCCACTCCTCTAGGTCATCCGAGAGAAGACTTAATGTTTTTTCTGTGAAATTTCCCAATTTCTAAAAACTTCAGGCAGACCAAAGAGAACCGTCTATGGGTTGAGCATGGCCCAGAGGCCGCCATTCACCTGTGCTGTAGGCAAAGGTGGGCCGCTGCTGCCCTGGTGGTCCCGCCTGCCCTCTCCCCTCTGGCCCTTCCCCTCCCTCTCTTCCTCTCATCTGTACCTTTTATGTTTCCTTCATCTTTTTTCTTTCCTCTCCTCCATCTGGTCTTCTCTGCATCCTATGCTCCCCCCTCTGCCCCCCCCCATCTTTCTGTTTCTTGAATCTTTGGAATGCATTCAGATGAGTTTATCTCAGGGTGGGGATGAGGTGGGTGTGGGCGAGAACTGGCCTGCGAACTAAGATCTGTTATGTAACCACAGACCACATCCCTGACTCCAGCCAAATGGCTTGCGGAAACAAGCTTTTGGTCACAGGGGCATAAAATAAGAAATTTTAAGAGAAATGGTACGAACCCACCACCACTCCTGAAAAAACAAGCCCCACCACGCCCACCACAGCACAGACAGTGGAGGATTCAAGCCAGGGCCACAGCTGGCTGCGGGGGCCCTTCCTTCCACACTGGGCTTTCAAGGGCGATAACAGAGCCTCTCTTTCCATTTGAGGTTCCTGAGGTTTGGATTTAGCGAGTGCTGGGGTTAGTCAGGGTCAGGCTGTGGGTTACTAAGAACGTCAAGATCAGAGTCGGAATTACTGTCAGCATCGGAATTTGTGTGAATGAGGAAACTGAAACCCAATTTAGGCCATGGTTGGGGTTAGTTAGGTTTAGGTTAAGAGCTACAGTTCAAATTTGGGCTTCAGTTAAATTTATTGATGAAGTAACAATTTTGTATTCGTGTTTGGGTGGAAATTGGGGGTAGGTTTCAGATCACATTCAGGGTTGTGGAATGGGTCAGGATTAGGAGAGGAGGAATTAGCCCAGTTTTGTCTTAAATTAGGTTTGGGATTTGGCGCTAACTGTGATTCCATGCAGGTATGGTGTCTCAATTTAGCCTGGGTCCAGGGCAGAGGCGAATATTACGAATACGGGTTCAGTTACTGCTTTGGATTCTGGGATAGGGGATCGTACTGTGCTAATGAGGGTGACAGCAGAGACATCAAGAACCTGGACTCTGGCACCAAAATGCTTGGGGCTGGGATTCTGGTTCTGCTGCTTTCTGGCTGCATGACCTTGGGCAGGTTATTTGACCTTCTGTGCCTCCGTTTCCTTATGTGTAGAAGTGTGTAATAATGGAGGCCATCTCATAGAATATTTATAAGAATTAAATGAGTTAATATTTATAAAGCACTTAGTACAGTGCGTGACACAGAGCAGCACCATGTAAGTGTTTGTCAGGTACATAAACAGTGGCGATACTGTGTGCCCATC
Source organism: Artibeus jamaicensis (assembly GCF_021234435.1). Classification (NCBI taxonomy): domain Eukaryota; kingdom Metazoa; phylum Chordata; class Mammalia; order Chiroptera; family Phyllostomidae; genus Artibeus; species Artibeus jamaicensis. Next base: position 47,286,337 of record NW_026521486.1, read on the forward strand.
ATCTTCACGGTGACGAGGATTCAGACCGGCTGGGGCAGCCTTCCCTCCCTGCCGACGCACTGGTCTAGCTGACTCCCTCCCTAGGTTTCAGGTAGGCCATCCCTCAGCTTGGGTGCCAGCGCATTTATGTTGCTGCCAGTTTCCTCGCTGACATCATCACCATAGGTCTGTTTTCTTTGCATCAAAGAGGTGTCAGCAACATAAGCCAGGTCCTGAGGCAACTCCGCATTGTGTGCAGGGCCTCCAGTGTTGCAGGCCTCAGAGCCAGTGCATCGTCCCTAAGAAAGACCAGGCCCAAGTCCCCTCTTCCCCTCGGGCCCAGGGAACTCCTCTGAATCTTAAATGATTCTCCCTTAGAACCTGAATGCAAAGACCTTAAGGAGAAATTTTCAGCCCAGGAGAAAGGCTCTGTCAGCTGCCTGCCCAGTCAGCCTGGCAGTACACCCAGAATCCAAAGGGAGAGAATTCAGACAAAACAGGGCAACGTTTTGAATGGGCCAGATCAGCAGAGTCCAAGGAAAGAATTCACTTCACTCCAGCAGCTGGCACCGGTTGAGACAGGCTACCAGTGAATAGTCAGCTCTGTAGTGCTCGGGAGAACACGCCCACTGGCCCGGTGGGAGTGGACTTTTTCATCTCTGTTCAAGAACTTTGTCCCCAGTAAGAAGCCTGGGCCAGGGATCCTTCAGACTTCCCTGTAAACTTGGTGGGCTTCAAAACGACCTTGGGATTGGAGGGTGGAGAGGCCCCTGGATGTGCTGCTCTGGGGAACCTCGGATGACTGGTCCCCGTGAGTACTCACACCAGTGCAGCACCTGATGCCAGGCAGCTGAATCACCGCTCCACCCACCACCTGCCCACCCCTGCACCTCATCCCTCTGCCTCACCTCTGACTCTGCCCCACCTCCAACCCTGCCTCTCTTTTGTTAGGCTCAGATTGTCCTTCCATTCCCCATGAAGACCTCCGCCATGAACTGTACCCCCTCAAAGAAACCCTACATTTCTCTGCACCTTCCAAGATGTCAGTACGCTAGAATGCTCACTCCCTATCCAGACTGCCCACCGAGAGAGCCCGGGTGTTTCTGTGTCCCAGTGCTGAGCCCCTCTGATGGTTAGAACAACCACATCTGTGCCTCTCTAGGGGCCCTGATGCTATTTCCATGGAGACCTAGTCAACCAGAAAATTCATTGTCAGGACCAGCTTTCTGCCTCAGCCATGACTCCCCATATGATTCATATTCTTGCATCAAAACTCTGAGATGTTGAAATAGGACAGACAGGAGCACAGCCTCTTCCTTCCCACCTCAGGAAAGAGAAAAGCATCAGGCACTGAACCTCATTCTCCCATCAGTCCCACAGCCAGATCAGATCACCGCTCCCAGGGGTCGGACTCCCCGGGCACCTCTACCCTCAGGGATGCCTGCTTTCCCCGCCCCCACCCCCACCCCAACCCAGGGACCAAAAGCCTTCAGTTGCTGTCCTCCCCTGAGACTGGGATGTACCAACCCAGTGGCCACTCTTCCCCACTAAGCTAAGCCAGGTGTTGTCATGTCCTCCCTCACCCGCTACCACTGGCCCTGGGCCACCTGGGGCCCAGTCAGAGCTGATTTCCAACTGCTCTGCAGCAACCGCAAAGTGGGGGGACATGATCCTATCCAGGGTTGGGTGGCCTGGGAATAGCTTCCTCTCCAAATGCTTTTCACTTGGGAATCCTGTTAGGGGTCTCCTTCTCCACGACCTACTTGGAAATGACTCCAAGAGTAAGTTCCTCCTGGAATATTTATAATCATAAAGCCCCAATTCACTGACAGCACACCATGTAGAGTGCGTTTAATACATTATCTTATTTAGTCCTTACAACAGTCCTTCCTATACAGGAACCGTCGAGTCTAAGTGGGTGTCAAGCTCTGATTCTTTCTCCTCCAGGCAGCCAAGCACTCTCCCCACATCTCGGCCCAGCTCCCTCCCTTGGCATTCATTATTACTCACTCGTTAACCACAGTAACACACTGGCATCGGCATTTTGCATGGCCACTGAACAGGACAGTGTTCCCATCCTAGCCCCTGCCTGCACCACTAGTAGCTGTGGGCCAGGACCCTTCTCTTTGTGTTAGCTCCTCTAACACTGGGACGAGACCCATTCCTCGGACCACGTGTCTAGCCCCAGATAGCACACAGCCTGCCTCCTGGTCCGGGGCGCTTCCTTCCAGTTTCCCCCTGAGCCTGCCCTTCTCCTAAGGCTCTACCCGGAGAAAGGTCCCACCCCACACAACCTCACCCATCCCCAGGCAGTGGAGGGAGTCACCAAGGGCTGGCAGGCCACTCAAACCCAAAGGCCACTGCCCCAGCTTTATATCACACAGTGACTCCAAAAACCCAAACGTTGGTGAGATCGAAAGTTAGCTTGGACTAAGGGATGTTTGGGGCTGGCCTTCCAAGCTGTGGGGAAGTGGCTTCGGTGTTGTTGGTTCCTCAGCCCCTGCAGCTCCCTTCACGGCCCCGTCTGCTCCAGAGGCAGCTCCGCACCTCAGACAAGGACCTGTCAAAGGTGCTCCATGGATGTGGGATGGAGCTGATCCTCCCTCGTCCCACTACTCTCACCACTACCACGTTCCCCAAATCTCTGCTTCGTTCCGCAGGACCCCTTTTACCTCCACCAGATAGCGACTTACCGGCCCAGGCCAGGCCACAGAGTGCAGCCAGTAGCAGGGGGACACAGGCCTTCATGGTGCCCAGCTGGAGGCCAAAATGAGACTAGCTGTTGGACTTCCACTGGAGTCAAGATGGATGTCGCAGCTCTCAAATGAGCCTTACTTCTCAGGCTGGCCCTTTTAAAGACATCAGAACTTGTGGATCTGGTACCTCCAGATCCTTCCAAAAAGAAAAAAAGGAGGGAGGGATCCCAGATGAATTGGAGGTGGAGAGGGGGTGGGGCCCTCCAGCTGTTTGAAGCCAGAGGGAAGGTGACTTAGCAGCAGGTAATGCCAGATGTTTAGAACAGGTAATGCTAGCCATCTGTAGCTAGGAAATAGGTCATACAAGCAGGCACATCGAGATGGGTTAGGGGTCCCTGGCTGGTGTAGCTCAGTGGATTGAGCGCGGGTCTGCAAACCAGTCGATCACAGTTTGATTCCCAGTCAGGGCACATGCCTGGGTTGCAGGCCAGTTCCCAGCAGGGGACCCACAAGAGGCAACCACACATTGGTATTTCTCTCCCTCTCTCCTTCCCTTCCCCTCTAAAGATAAATAAATAAAGTATTAAAAAAAAAAAGATGGGTTAGGGGGTTCTCTGTCCAAATTAGGGGTACCCGTGGGCTTATCTTTGGCTGATGTTTTCCAACATCCCCTACCTACAAGCCTCAAGCCCGCCTTTTCCACAGGGAAGGGGCTACAGGCTGGCCAGCTTCCTCTTTGAGTTACTGGTACTCAGTGTGAGAAACACAGTAAGATGATCATCACAAGTTTGATTACCAGTAGGTGCTCAAGCAAGCATCTGGGTTAGTGGGTTGAAAACAAAGGCTGTTCTTATTACCATCAAGCCACATGTAAATCAGTCACCTTAGAAATATTATGCAAATGGGCCTCTAACTTTTACTGAGTCAGCATCCCAGCTCTTACATGTTTCAGGTTCTCATGGGTTCCAGGTGTATGAAGCTGGAGAAGGGCTGGAGGCCTCGTCAAGGCAGCCCAAGGAGCCACCCTTCCTCTGCTGGGAGCCCAGGCCTCACTCCCTCTTTCCCCTGCTCACACTCCTCTCCCCAAAGACCCTCCCCGGAGAGAGAGAGATGAGGCCTCCCAGGGGTCCTTTCTTCCCAGGTCTAAGAACAGAGGTGCAGCAACTTGGGGCTGCCAAGTTTCCCCTCCTACTAAAGATTCAATCTGCTAAGCGCAGTACCCTTCCCAGAAAGAGCACTGCACGGGGATTCCCAGCCCTCTCAGAAAACTCTCGTATAAAAAGGCAAAACTCTAAGGCAACAACTAAGAATCCTCCCCAGTGGGGTTCTTTTTACTGTTATTGTTTTGGGGTTTTTTTGTTTTTCTTTTTGCTGTACAGGTTGCATGTCCTCCTTAGCCAGTGTAGTTTAACAGTGGGACTTTTTTCCTCTCAATTTCTTTTTTTTTCTCACTTTTGAATAGATGGGGTTGGATCTGACAATCCCTTCCGAGTTCTCAGATTTTATTTCGAGGCTTCCTGCCCTGGTCCCAGGTTGAGCAGCTGTCAGTGGGTAGGAGAACCTCCCAACCCCTTGCTGTGTGGAGATGAGGTCACACATGTCACGGTCTCAGGAGCAGGGAGGACAGTCTGGGCAAGCCACCTGGAAAGGGACTCACCCTGCAAATACAACTGAAGAGGAAGCCCAGCCCTGTTCTTAGGAAGGAATCCCAGTTAAAAGGAGTAGGAGCAGAAATGGCTGTTTTGTTTGCCTAAGTTTCATTTGCACAACACGAAAGCAGGCTGCTGGGCTGCTGCCAGCCCAGCTTCTCACTCTTCCTAGATTACAGCACGTGAGCACAGCTCAGGTGCCAGTTAGCTTAGGAAATAAAGCAGAGCGTCACTGGTTGAACCAGCAAGCAATGACACCTCAAAATCTGGGACGGGACCATCTGTCCCTTCCAAAGGCCCACGGTGGGGATGCTGGCTGAAGCCAAAGCTATCGGAGTGGGTTCTGGCCAGCATTGTCCTGATGTCCAGTTGAACTGAGTGTGGGATGGAGCTTCAAGGGTGTGTGCACGCCCCCCATCAGGGGAATTTCAGGTCAGGGCCAGGCTGGGAGCTGGGCGGACAGTTAGACTGAGCCCATAGAACCACAACACAGCACAGGACCAGGTGGGTCATCTGAGGACCCACGCATTTCAGATCGAGTCCTCCAACAAGACCACAGTGTCCACTGAACACCCACCACCAGTGCTGATGAGACACTCACCACGTGTCACATGCGGAGCACTTCCTGTGTGCTCTTTCATCCTCACTACAACTCTTAGCAGGCGCTCTTGTCATCTTCATGTTATGGGTGAGGATTAGAAAGGTTGGAAGATGTGCCCAGGAGCACATAATTATGAAGTTAAGCAGCCAAGTCTCTGGCCAGAGTCCTCCCCCACGAGCACCGATGCCACATCACCCAAAGCATCGCATTTACAGCACCTCGGCAACCACGCTGCTATGTCTGCGTGACCACACAAGAGCTCTGGAATCAGATTCACTGGAATTACAGGGACCTCAGAGGCCACCTGGTTTCACTTCTTATATGATGGCACAGTGCCCCAAACAATCCCAAGTGGCTGTTCTGCCTCCACTTGAATACTTGTGGTGCTAAGGGATCCTACCTCCTCAGGGCTACTGGCTGCTCACCCCCCGCCCCCTGCCCAGGTCTTATTCCCAAACCCCAGGACTTTGCAACCCAAGGCAGGCTGACGTGGATGAAAGTAGATAGAAAAGTAGAAAAAAAATCCATTCAGTCCACATATGAGTATATATCCATACATTCGTGCCAAGGTGCTAATAGATATACTTAGGTGCACAAATATATGTACATACAGGGGTGGGCAAAAGTAGGCTTACGGTTGTGAGTACACAAAACACTGAGTTTATTCTTGTGTTATTATTATACTGTGGACAGTTTCTCTTCTTGGCTGGCCTGGTCTGGACAGAAAACTCTGCTGCTCAGCCCTCTAAGTTCTCCTCCCAGTTAGATCCTCACCACTGCTTTCCCTCTGATTGAAAGCACTCACCAAGGAACCGCCATGGGAGGCAGCCAGCAAAGGGAGAGTCTCAGGAGGCTGGGCCGGGTGCCTGGGGTGGGAGGAGAACGATGCGGAGTGCGTGGCGGTTGCCCGTGATGGGAACACCCACAGAGGCGTCAGAAAGTGGGGAGTGGGTGCAGCTGTGGCCTCTGAGGAGACTGGGAGAGTGGGGAAGACGCTGCCTGGGCAAGGCTGTGCGAGGCAGTCGGCAGTCAGCGGTGTGGGGACTGGGGATTCCACTTGTACATATTTACTGGTGACCATTGCGGGCCTGGTCTGTGCAGGCCCTGGACTGGCAGGATGCGGGCCAGGCTGGAAAACTATTCTTGGAATTGACTGGTTTCTAGTGGGACAGAAGGCAGTCCCAGCATTTGGCCACTGTGAAGTAGACCCCACTCATGTCTGGGGCACCAAAGTGGTCAGGGGTGTCTCAGGGCCAGCAGGCGATGGGAGAAGCTGACACAGGGGACCTACACCCAGGTCAGCCTATTTCACCACCCTTGTCCTCTATCAAACCGAGACAGAGTCTCTCCAGCACAGGACCAGAGTCTGGAGGGGTCCTGCAGCTGTGCAGCTCAGCTGCAGCCTGGAGTCACCTCCCAAGGGGACCCTGGCACTTGAAGACACTGGGTCTACAGCCTCCGTCCCACTGTGGCAGGTGGGTACGCCAAGATAGAGGCCCAGGATGGTCACCCGCGTCTGATCACCTGGGAACCACATCAGTCTGTTGCATCCTCTTACTGAAGGAATCATAGAAAGGCTCCACGAGTGATTCTCTCCCAGATTGGTCGGCACACTGTGCACCACACGTGGTTTTCCAGGCACTTCTTTGTAAGTTCGCACGCAGCCCTGACATTCAGCATCACACTCCTGGCCTTGCCTGGGCACGTCAGTCAGCTATGCCGCCTGAGCCATTGGTCACAGAGTCCCAGGCTGTGCTTCTGCTTCTGCTGGCCAGGCCCCATGCCAACCCTCTGCCTGGAACGCCTGCCACCACTGAGCAGCTGTCCGTATACATGTCCGTATACCTGCTGCTCATCCCCCAGCCTCGGTGCAAATCCACCCTTCCACAAAGCCGGACTTCCTCCCTCCAGCCCGCGGGACCCCTCCAGCCTATGGACGCAGTCCTTGATATTTGTCCTGTAACACATCAGAGCCACCTCTGAGAGATGTTGCTGCCAACATGCTGCTAACCACGCACTGTCATCTAACTCTGTACCCATAGAAGTGTGTGTTCAGCTTGCCTCTGAAATTCCTTGAGACTGATACTTTCTCTCATGGGCCCCCTCTACTGCTTTGTATTGTCATCCAACATGTGATAGAAAACTGTCCCTGTAGCTGGGACCAGAAATGAGTGAATGAATGAATGAATGAATGAATGAACGAACTGAGCCTTCCAGCCCCACTTGTTATAAAGAGAAGATGGTGAGAACAGAGAACAAAAGCGCACAGAGAGAGCCAGTGGATCCCTCTATGAGATCTGGAGGCTCTAGAGTTTGTTCATGGGGGGAGGGGAGGCTCAAGGGCAGTGGGTGTAATGGAGTCTAGGGACTTACGTGTTGCTGTGTTTTCACAGCAAACACATCATCTTTAGCTGTATTATATGTTTATTTGGGACTAATGGGGATTTGGGGGGCCTAAGCCCCTTGGCACCACCACTGCACAGGGCGGCCAGTACAGGAATCAGGCAGAACCTGGGACTCCAGGTTGGGGACCCCAAGGCAACCACCTGCCTCTGTTTGCCAGCTGTGCTGATGTTTGTCTCACACTGCCCAACAGTGATTAGAAAATCAAATTCTGTTTCATTCCTCCAAGGCCAGGGGTTTTGGAGAGTCTAGAGGCACGGATGAGAACAAAGAAGAGGATAGGGCCAGCGGGCAGTGACAGGAAGGCTCAGAGAGACAGAAAGGCTATGAGCAAGGGCAGGGTCCAGACACAGTCTGGCGGAGGCCCAGCAAGAGCCGGGCACTGGGGCGAGGCACCTCCCCGGTCGCTGGCCCCAGGTGTGTTGGTACAGCCAGCTGCTCTCCTCACCAAGAGGATGACGGGACACCCTGGCAGGAGCCATTCCTGACCCATGGTCTGAAGATCTACAATCTGTTAAAATTATTTTAATTAGTGTGCTAAGGTAGTTGGACTGTAGGCAATTTCCCCCTTTCTCGTTCACTTGTTCATTCACTGGACTGTGCTTAGCCAAGTGGATGCAGAGGCGAGGAGCTCAGCGTCGAAGCAGGGCAGAGAGGGCGGGCCGAGTACACTGAGCTCTATGGCTGGGCAGTAGGACGCAGTGCTGAGACCACCAGTTCTAACGCCAGACCGCCTGGGTCCGAATCCTAGCTCTTCCACTCGCCGGCTGTTCATCTCAACCCTAGGCAATATTCCTGACCTCTATGCCTCGGTTTCCCCTGCAACTTAAGCTAGTAAGACTATTTTACAAGACTTTTGTGAAGATTGAATGAATTAATACTTGTAAAGCTTTTTAAACAAATGCACGGCACATAAAAAGACCAGATAAGTGTATATTAAACAAAAAAAAACAGGGCCATGGAAAACCTAGTCTAGATGGGGTGATTAGGAAAGTACTCCTTGGAAAAATGACATTTAAAACAGAGACACACAGTGGCAGCTTCTTGAACCTCTCCATAATTTGATTTTTTAATTCTGAAAACAAATGTGCCTTAAAAATTGTTTTGAGTCCTAGGGATGAGTCATTAATGACCTACACTGTCTAGCTCACCTGGTTTGGTCGCCAAAGGTAACCACATATTTTCTGGGGAACTGAGTCCTGCTTCACAGGAAGCCAAGAGCCTCAGTGGGGCTCCAGCCTCCTGCACCTTTTGCTTTATATGATAAATAGCCAAGGACCAGGAAGGAGGAGAAGCGGAGGAGGCTGACCTCCTCTGTGGGCCGCCGCAGTCCAGCCTCCTTCCAGCACCCAGGTTTTGCCCTCGCAGGGCCCAGCCCAGCAAAGTTGAGGAGATAGAGCTGGCCACCTACCTCTCTCCCTTAGGGGTACGGGGGTGCTCTGTGTTCCCAGGTCCACTGCAATATGCGCTAAGGAAAACTCTGGCTCTTGCCCCTTGCCCTGTGTCATGACAATTCCCCTAATGCCATTGCCTCCAGGGTCTTTCTTTCCTTTTCTGCCCCTTAGAATCCTCCCAAGTCATATATGTACACAACAGGGGCCTTCCACAGATAAGGGGGACTCAGGCGAGCTGCAGGATGCAATGGAGAAGGACAGGAACCTCTCTGAGGACCCTTATAAAATGGTGTCTGCTGCCCGCTCTCTATCCTGATGGCAGTCTGGCTGGAGGCCACTGCTGGGAAGATGCTTGGAGGGGTCGCCGGCCTCATGACCAAGGGCGGTCTGTGCCCTCTCACCTGCTCTGATGCCTTGAGCTGCCCAAGCCATAGACACTGATGGCAGGAGCACATCCCCAAACGCTCCTAGTTCAAACCTCTTTTTCTAAGTAAGAAGACTGAGGCCCAGGGAGTGCGAGGGACCCGCCCAAGGCCATGTGACTGCTGAGTCCCAACTCCTCCACCCTATGCACCGCTCCCAGTGGGAGGACCACCCTGACTCACGCTTTGCACAGCACTTTTCTGGAAGGCAGAATAAGCTCAAAATGTCCTGCTGTCACGGCCCTAACAAAATGTCATTTTGCCTCCACCCCTCTGCTGGCTGAGTCCTCTGAGGGCCAGGAAAGCCTGCCCTCTGCCCCACCCAGCACCCTGGAAACAGCTCTGGTTGCCCTCGACTCACACCCCAGCCTGAAAACAGGCCTGGGGCGCTTCCCAAGGGCCAAGAGCAAGACAGATGGAGTCAGAATAGGCCCAAAATGTCCAGGTCCCTGGCCCGGGGTCCATGCTCATCAGTCTAAACACACATGAGCCACCAGCATCTCACACTCTCTCAAAAAAAAAAAGGTGGGCCTGGGCTCCGAGCCCAGCCTTCCTCCTTCTCTCGGGGACCACAGGACGCAGGCTCCCGCCTCCGCATTCCATCTCCTGTCACCAGCAGCAGCCTCCCGTGGCCCCGTTAAGGGTGCGTCCTGTAGGAAGGCACCAGGCACAGGAGAGAAGACGCTCTCTGAGCATAGCCGAGTCGGGCTCGGAGCTCTCAAAGCACAGCTTCTCAGTGACCTGTTGTCATCATCTTCACTGGGAGGGATGGCAGCCACCTGTCCCCTGGGAAGAAAGCCCCTTCACCCTCGGGTGCCCTGTCAGGCTGGGCAGCAGGAGGGCGAGGCTCAGGCCTTGAAGAGTCCAGAACCTCGGGGAGGGGTGCCTGGGGCAACTGGACAGGACTGAGTGCTCATGGACTAGTTCAAGCCCATGGCCCTGGCAGATGAGTGAGAAGCCCAGAACTCTGTGTAGGGGTCAAGTATCAGGACGCATTTCAGAAGTGCGTTCACGGTCTGGCCTACATGTCCATGGAGGGGAGGACGTGGCAGGTCAGAGATTTTGCCCCAGCCACTGTATCGGATGCTTGGGACACAGGTTTATGCCAGTGGGGAGCTGAGGGCACCCCCAACTCTGGGAGGCAGAGCTTTGCAGCCTGGCATGCAGGGCTCCGGGTGGGTGGGAGGGGCGGGAGTGGCCACAGCCAGGGCTGTGTGCTGCATTCCAACCTGGGAGCAGCTGTGCACCTAAACGCTTGGGGGTGAGCAGTGAGACCTTGTAGCCCGAGGCATCTGGTCCCTCTGATGGCCCTGTTCTGCATCCATTACACAGCTGGGGAGGGTCTGCTCCTGGAGGGGCCAGGACTGCCCATCTCATTCAGAGCCTCTGCCAGGCCCACTGTATTTCGAAATGGAGAGAGGGAGGGTGGAAGGAGAAGAGGACTTTATATGCCCGGGGCTCTGAAATGTTGGGGTTTGGGGAGACTACAGCACGAGGAAAGGTCATGGACGAGCAGGCCCATGGCGCAGGCATGGCTGAAACCCACCCAGCTCTTCACCAGGCCACCCTGTCATCGACCAGTAATGTAACCTTAGGCAAATCTTCCTGTGCCTCCGTTTCCCTGACAGTAAACGGGTAAAATTACCTACCCTATCAGCAGGGTCAAAATAATATAATAGAAGTGAAAGTGTGTTAAAAAGAATGAAAACAATTCAAATCAGTTACCATGGTAAGTACAGCGGTGCCTCGGTACCAGTCGTTAATTCACTCTGGAACTCCTGATAAGTCCGAAACCCATGAGTAAACAAATGATGAAGCATTTTCTTTTGTGGGGCAGCATTGTGACTCACAGGTTCTATCAAGTACGAGTCCGAGCAAACACCGAGCACTGAAATATTTTTTCTCAGCAAAATGCGAGTTTGACAAATTCTGAAGCCAATGAATACTGAGGTGTGACTGTACTGGGAATAACAGCTACAAGTCTACTAAGAAGCTTAGTCCTTGCAACTTGGGAAGCAGAGCAGCCAGAGACCCAGGGTTGCTGGGAAAGCAAAAGCCAGGGGAGTGTGAAAGCAAATCAAGGCTTCTCTCCCCGACCATGAGCTCTAACTGCTGCACACAGCCACCACCACGGCTGACTGACTGCAGCCGGGGAGGAGGGTGCTAGATCACCAGCTCAGGTGGGACTGCGGAAAGAAGGGCGGCCTGGCTCCCAGGGAGAGGAGCTGGAGGGCTGGGCTCCCTACTGCTTTACCAGATCCTGCTCGGCCTGCTGGAGGCGTGTGCCTCCCTGGTGTGCACCCCACAATTTGGAGTCCTGACCTGGCCTCCAGCCTGCCTCAGACTTGCACAGGGAAGCTAAGGATAAGGGCTAGGGGCGGGTGGGAGTATGTGTGTACTTAGAGGAAGAATTGCCCTTCCATTCTGTTCTCCGCTGTAAGGCACACACATTGCCTCTCTGCTCTACCTCCCTCCCTTTAGGTAAAGGAGTTTTTTAAAGGCTTGATCTCACACTTCCTTCTCCCAGCCATGCCACGAATTCCTCCTCCCACCACAGCTCTCCTGAAGCTGGGAGCCCACCCCCTGCCCACACAACCCGGGCTGCCAGGATGCCCCACCCACCCCACTCCTGGGCAGTCATGGGGACAGAAGGCTACACCCCTCAGAACTAGAGTCACTGTCATCTAGAGCCTTTCCCTCCTCTGCTGTGACACAGCCCAGTCACTGGGGCCTTTCACTCCAAGTCTTTGGCCTCCAGCCACCCCGGGCACTGCTCTCCTGGCAAGGCCTCTCCCACCAGGCTGAGGGGTCCTGTGCAAGGGACAGAAGCAGTGGGGAAGCTGACAGGCAGCCTAGGCTGCAGGGAGAGTCACAAGTCACCAAAGTCCTGTAGGGACCAGGTGTGACCACGGACTAGAGGAGAAACACTGATGGGGACATTGGCCTCCACCGGGCATGGCCCGTTGCGCAGGGCTGGTCTCCCTCCAGTCCGAGAGGATAGGGACAGGCTGTGGCAGGCTGTGGTCATGCCTAAATCCCGACAATGTGTTTAGAAGAAAGGAAAGCCATTGGGAGTCCTGACTCACCAAGACTGGGGCTCAGCCTTGTCCTGATTACTCAGCTCTAGAAGCTTCTGTGCCCAGTGGTCCTCCGTCTCCACCCCAGACAAGGGAACTGGCTTGGTTGCCCCACCACCTGCTCCAGCCCAGGTCCTCCCTGGGGAGTGGGCTCTGCCTGGCTTCACCCGAGGCGATGCTATCCCTCCGTCAGGCTGAGGACAGGGGACTGCCCACAGCTGTCATGTCGGCTGTGGGGGCAGAGCTGCAGTTTGACTGGTTTGTCACTAAGAACAGGACTGAGACCACACCCATCTTACAGATGGAGAAATGGAGACAGAAAACCGTTCATGGACTCGCTCAGACTCACTTGGAAACCTGAGGTTTAACCCCAGTTGTGCTGCCGCCTGCTAAGGGTTCTGACACTTTCTGGAAGCAGCTTGCATGCACCCGTGAGCACGGAGATGAGAGGTCTGGCAGTGCAGGGGTGAGGGGAGGTGGGGCGTGTCCAGCCTGAGCCCCAGCAGATGTACCTGCTGAGCAAGGGCAGGGCCGACTTCCTCTACGGGCCCTGGAGCCTGTTGCTCCATACCCACCCCAGGCGCACTCCCAAGGCCAAGAGGTCCCTCTTGGACACACATTGCACCACTTCCCCCCGCCAGGCCCAGGGCCATGGGGAGCAGAGGGGGCGTCCTCCCAGTAACTGGTTCCCAAGGGACATGCCAAAAATAGGACTTAATGCTGACAGAGCCTGCTGGGACCACTGTCACCACCGGTGAGAACTCCTGACTTCCTGGAACGCTGTGAGGCCTTAGCAAGAGATGGACTCCCCACAGAAGCCTATGCCTCAGCGTCCTCTCTGACACTGCCCCCCCCCAACCCCTGAGAGACCTCGATTCACTGTGAGCACCTGGGGACAGGCCAGGATGAACTCCAGGCCAAGGGACAGGAAGTGGAGCCAGAGGAGGCAGTGGGAGGACAGAGTTGTAGCTGGGCTGTCATAGTCTTCCCAGACCCCGTCAGGAGCCGAGGGCTTCCCTGGCCAGCGGATGACAGGCGCTCTAGGCTCCAGCAGGTGCGGTGGCCAGGGGGGTTGGATCTGGACAGCAGTCAGCCACCTGGGAGCCCTGCCTGGGTCCCGGAGACCACGCTCGGGCTGTGGAGTGGCTCCGTCAGCCTCTCTGGGTCCACCCCAGGGCACAGCACCTCCTCCTCAACTCCAGGGCTTCTTGGCCACACCCCCACAGGGCTGGGCTCAGAACACAGGCATCTGTTAATTCAGGGTAACAATAAGGCTCTTCAGAGACCACCGCTCCAGAACAAACAGCCTCGACCACACCCAACTGTTTATCTCCTATGCTGTGGAAAGAAAAGCAGGACCAGCCCTCCCACGCCTGGCCCTACCCCTGCCACGCACATGCCACACTCATGGGGACAAACCCCAGGGGCCAGGAGACGGCCGGACAACAAAGCCATAAGCACAGAATCCAGAAAAAACCTGGTGTGGAGAGCGCTCTATTGAACACAGAGTCCTGGCGCCTGCTCTGCTCTCCCACCCACTCCAGGGTCTCTGCCCCCCATTCCTCGGCACGGGCCCTGATCATTCCGCTCTGAGGTCCTCCTTGGCCGACAGTCATCACAGGGGACAGCTGCCTCCACGCTGCCAGATCCAGGGCCTCAAGTCCGCTTCTCGGAGAGCCCTGCCCAGCTGTGGCCAGCCTGTGGGCCCCTTGGCCCAGGCGCGCCCTGGCTTTCCAGGCGGGAAGTGCCTGCTGTTCCAGCCCCAGCCCCTCCTCATGGCTCCAGCTCCCGGGAGAGGCGGGACAGTTCCCGCTGGTTGTCAATGACCTTCAGCTGTTGGACATAGGCCCAGGCGCTGCTGGGACTCCGGGTGCCCAGGGACTGCTCCGAGCCTGGCGGAATGGGCGGGGGAGGGGGTCAGTTCAGGGAGAGCACAGACACCACTTGTCGAGTCCATCCCCCGCCCCTCCAAGGAGCAAGCCGGCCCTCTTGCCGCCCGCCATCCGCCCTGCCATGTCCCGCCGCCGGTCCCCAAGACTGCCGCCCTCACCCCCACCGACCTGCGGGCAGAAGAGGGCAGGCCCCAAGAGTACATATAGTATAATAATACCTCTTTTACTAAGTTCAAAAGCAATCAAAACTAAGGAATATTTTGTTGTCATATATATGTATACATATGCACACATCTATAAATGAGGCATTTAAAATATACATGTATATATGTATATTTATGAAAACAAGAAAATAAGTAACTCAAAATTCAGGATCGCAGTGAGCACAGGCGGGAGGCCAGGGGACAGGAGAGGGGAACGTCACACAGAGTGAGGCAGTGTTGTCAACACGCTCGCGCGTGGGCTGGGTCCAAGAATGTTCCTGACACTGACAGAATAAACACGCACGTGAAGTAAAATAAAGGGCCATTGATAACAGTGTGGCTCGGATGTGGCGTGTGGTTAATCCCATTTCATGCAACTGAGGGCGATTTTTAAAATGCGTGTCGGAAGCCAGACAGCCTGGGCCTTGGCTCTCTCGCTAACTCGTGTGGCCTTCTGCAAGTCACTTTAAATACACAAGCCCATTTGCACACCTTCAAACTGGGGAGACATTCCAGCTACTCTTAGAGGCGTGGTAATCAGTGTGTATCATACATGTATCATGCATGCAAGAACCTATGCCTGCCAGTCAGGGCTAACTCATCAGCACCACCCTGCCCCCACTTACACGTGGAAATCCTTGCCAGCTGGCCGTCCTCGTGGAGGTGGGAGACGCGGCTTCTGAGTGGTGAGAGAGGCACTGGGTGGGAGGAGAGGTGGGGGTTAGGGAGACAGAGTCAAGCCCCACAGCGATGCTGTGGGGGGCTCCTACCCAGGGAGACCAGCCTTCTCACCGTAGCTGTGGCTTCGGCAGTGGTGCAGCATCCGCACGGCTCTGGCCATCATTCTCTGCAGACAGAGCAAGGACACAGGACTTGGCCTGAGGGCAGAACCCTGGCCTGGCCTGTGAAGCAGCTGGGGACCAGAACTCCCTTTGAGCAGGGTGCTCCCAGAGACTAAGAAGCTGTAAGAGGGGGTCGTGTCTGCTTCTCCTTTGCACAGGCAGAGGCCCAGCAGGGACCAGGAAGTGGGAAGAAGAACGAAGGTCGGGACGGGCTCCAAGAGGAAGGGGCCTGGGAGGGGCTCTCCTTGAACGGTGAGACTGTTGAGGCTGCCCCGTCAGCAACCCCACAGAACAGGCCCTCCCGACACAACGGGGTTAGGCCTGCTATGTTAACATAAGTATTCACATTCATATTATTAATAACTGCAGACCATTTCCCAAGCCCTTTCAAGGTCATAGTCATGTCCCCCAACCCACTCCAGTAGTAAACAACTACTCTCCTTGAACTCACCATCTTCTCAAAGTTGATGAGATTCTCCACCAGGGTGTGGTTCCCCTCATGGATAAAGGTCATGTCTGCAAAGAAACAGATTTTGCTCAGAGGTCTCCAAACGCCTTCCCTTTCCGGCAGCCCAGGGGAGGCGAAGGGCCTGCCCCACCCCCACACCGGCCTCCGCCTCTGGCTCCCCTCCGACCTCCCGGAGTAGTTCCTTGTATCCCTGAGGCCCCTTACCATAGGCCATCCAATGTCACCAATAACTGTCTTCATGTCCTAACTCTGCTTCTAGCCTGTGAACACCTAATTCAACTCTGTGCCCCCACCCCAGGCGTCAGCACATTGGAATTACTCAGAGAGGGTTGGGTGGACGTGCAGACAGACACAAGAACGGATAACAGGATGGAGGCCGGAGGGTAAGCTCGAGTCCTATTACCTTTGAGGAGAAGGGGCATGAAGGGGATGACGGGAGGGGAGAGCTTCGTGAGGGCCAGTCGGTACACTCGGTGGTTCCAGGAGGGGTCCTGGGAGGGGAGAAGTCAGTGAGATGGGGGTCCCCCACTCCATAACCTGCCACACACGACACAGCCCCATGCCTCACCCACCCAAAAGAGCAGCATGCCTGTCTGTGCTGGGGCCCAGCTCCTCGCCAGCCCCAGCTCTCACCAAGGCGGGCTCTGCGGAAAGGCTGCATGCGCCTGTGGCTGCCTGGCATCCAATTAGCCCCCAGGGGAACTTCGTGGCCAGCAGTCACAGGGGCCCGCAGTTTCCACAGATCTCTCTCTTTCTGTGTCTCTCTGTCCACCGCCCCCTCCCCCAACAGGTAAGTTCCTTTGAACCTCTTGAGCCCCATGAGGTGAATTTTCTTTCTCAAGAGCTCCGAGAGCCATCCTGATAAAGAAAAACACCTCTGAGCCAGTTCTCTCAAACACTGTCAAACACTCCCAAAACCCCCAACAGCTCCTGGCGGCTGAAGTTCAGCTCCTCAACTCCTTCCTCATTTTTGGCCTTGTCTGGCCCACAGGCGCCTGGAGTGTCCCAAGGGCCCACTGACCAGCCCTGGCATGCAGCAGGGGAGGGTGCAGGTGCTGGGGCCTGCTTTCCGAGGCTTTCGGCAGGTTGGCAGGGGCCCAGCGCCTCCCTATTCCCCCCCGGCAGCTCAGACCTGGGGCCGGACACTGCGTGTGCCTGTTCTGGTCTTCACACAGGACTCAGAGCCACAACAAAGGCACCCCCCCCAGTACCTACACATGCTGAAGGGTGTAACACTCTGTGTTCCTCCACCATGATGCTAAACACCGGATCCCTGAACATATTCAGAGGGAACCAGGCCCTGGACGAGCTGAGGCCCAGCACTTACCAGCAGCCTCTCAAGGGCCGAGTACAGCTTCCGGATTTTGTGGGGCAGCCGCTGAGAAGGAGAGGTCAATGGAGACGTCACTGCTCTGGGGTCGGAGCCCTGTCCCCACCAGGACTCCCAGGATGGGCTTGCAGCCAGACCTCAGGACTGAGTCAGTGTGGGGGAGAGGGCACCTGACCTCCCCTTCTGGGTCACACCTACCTCCCAGGTTTGGGCCAGGCGGCTGATGGCCGAGTTGCTGAGGCCAAACATGACCGCAAAGAAGGAATTGAGGTTCTTTTGTTCCTTGAGGCTGTCAGCAGAAAAACCAGAGACCCTCAGGGGAAACAGCCACACCCACAGAGCTTCACATCAAGACAACATCCAGGCCTGGGACCCACCCAGACCCTGGCCAGGCCAGCACAGCCATTGCTGGGGGGGGGGGGAGCCGGGGGGTGCGCAGGGCTGGGGGGACGGGACGACTGGAGCTGGATGCGGTGGGGAGGCAGAGGCTCCAGAGGACCAGGGGGTGGCAGATTTGGCAACATACTGACCAGGGACAGGATGGGGGCACAATTAAGAAAAAGTGGCCTAGGGCCTCTGCCACACCTCCCACAGACCCCACAGGCACGCACTGGGCTGCCAGCTTGATGAACTTCCTGAGCAGCTGGGCCCGAGGGCCGGGTATGGGGCAGAGACACAGCTCCGTGGCCACCCAGTACTGCAGCTCGTTGAAGCGGCGCATGAACCGCTCCAGGTTGGCGGTGGTGACGTCCCGCAGGTGCTGGGGGCCCAGCACATAGTAGATCAGTTCCACCTGTGTGGGGGATAGCACGAAAGATCAGTGCAGGCCAGGCGGGGCGCCCCGCCCCCTGCTGTCTGCCCCTCAGCTCTGCTCCCTGCACCTGGTGGATACTGTTGAAGAGGTTCCAGTCGTGGTCCGTCAGCTGGCCTGCCAGGTCCTTGGCGCTCACCAGGTCTAGTCCCTCGGCAGAGCCCACAGTGGGCCCCAGCTGCTCAGGGTGTGGGGTCTGCAGGTGAGAGAGTACTCAGAGGGCTGCCCAAGGGATCCAGAGCAAAGGGATCAGATGGGAGGAAAGAATTTGGGGGAGACTCTGTACCCAGGATCAGAAGCGCGTTGGTATGGGCAGGGGTGCTGAGGGAGTGAAGGGGCCTCTAAAGCATGGGACTTCCCAAGAAGGCATCTTCCTGTCAGATCCCCAATACTGAGACCCCTGCTTGTAGGGCCTCTACCCCCTGAGGAACCCCTAATGGGGACAGGCCTTCCTCTTTCTCCTTTAGGGCTCCCAACCAGCGGTCCCCGCCTCCATCCTTTGGAATACCCAATCGGCTGAGGCCCACTCTTCCCAGTGCCCCTTCAGGCCCAGCAGCAGCCACACCAGGCCCCCTCCCTCTTCTCTGTGACCCTCCCTCAGCACCTGTCCTTACCACCCCCAAGACACAGATGGTCCCTGGGTCCTGGCACCCTGCCTATTCCTACCAGCTTATGCACTTCCTGTGGGTTGACAACAAAGAGCCGTTCGTTGAGCCCCAGGGATGTGGCCACACCACGGGCATCTGGCTGCAGGCCAATGGCATCTGCAAAGAGAGCAGAGGCTGCACTGGAACAGGGAGCGGAGCCAGGGAGCAGCTGGAGGCCGGGGAGTGGCCCTACTGGAGGCCGGGGAGTGGCCCTACTGGGGGCTTGGAGGTTCTTCTCCCAGGATCAGGGTTAGAGTCCCGGGCCAGTGCTCTAAACGCACAGGTGCACGTGCCCAGGTAGCATATCTGAGGAGGATGAAAGAGGACAGGAAGTGAGACAGGAAGAGACCTCGGGCAAGGTGGGAATCACCCTGAGCCTCAGTTTCCTCCTTTGTCAAATGGAGACAATAAGACTTACCCTGACTATGCACAGTCAAATGAAATAAGTTATATAAGTATTGGCTAAGAATATGATACTTTTCATAGCCCTCTGAAAATTGGGAAATGCCTTAGAGAAGGCTTGGTGTTGATTTTCATCAGCTCATGTGGACTGGGACTGTGCTTTAAGTCATGTTTGAGTCCTCAGTCCCTGGACCAGTAGCTTCCAAAGTAAGGTAGGCTTTGCCATCCATTTGTCCAGGAAAAAATATTAGTTCTACTTTAAATTTATCTTTTCTCATCTGTTTTACAACTCTATTTTGTGTACCACTTTATAATTACATAACCTTAGTGTAGGAATTCATGTGTATGACTTATAAGCAAATATACACAGAGCAAGGGGTTTGTAATAAAATACTGGTTCCTGACAAGGTGCCTATACATGTTGGTTTTGTGCAACTGCAACTCTTCAGATGGCCACCAGAGAGCAGTGCTTCCAGAGCACTAATAGGCACAGGTGACTTCATCCTTTCTACCCAAGTCCTGAAGGGAGGTTTTTCTTTTCTGCCTCCACTCCTTGCCATTATTCTCTGGATGTCTCTAATTCCTGTCTACCCTGGGCTCCAGCAGTCAGGCCTGTGTGGCATCCTTCGCAGACAGCAGTGTTTTTTTTAAATGTCCCAAGTTCTTCAAAGACAGGTCTCAAAAACCCATGCTGCCATGTTCTGAGCGCTGACTTGGTGCCGGACCCCAGCTCCGTGCTTCACACCCAGCACCTCATTTGCTAGTCACAGCAGACCTGTGTGATAGGTCCATTTATAGCGCACATTTGACAGACGAGGAGAGAGAGGCTCAGAGAGGTTCAACAACTGCCCGGGATTGCACACCTAGTAAGCAGTGGGCCTCAGGTTCCAACACAGGTCTGGGAGTCTGGTCTACACTCTTAACCACCAAGCTGTGTTATCTCCCCTGCCACGGCACCTCGAGCTCCTAACGCATTGCTGGTCCACAGCTGATCCTCAAATATGCTTGCTGACTGACAAGATGAATGGGCATGAGGGAGTGAAGGGGCCTCTAAAGGATGGGACTTCCCAAGAAGGCATCTTCCTGTCAGATCCCCAATACCGAGACCCCTCCTTGTAGGGCCTCTACCCCCTGGTGGACCCCCTAATCGGGGCAGGCCTTCCTCCTTCTCCTTGACAGCTCCCAACCAGCTGGCTACACTCACTGTGTGAGCTTGAGGAAATCACTTAATCCCCATGAGCTTCAGTTTTCTTGTCTGAAAATAGGATAAAAGGACCTATCTCTAGTATTGTTACTGGACTAAATGAGCATGTACACATGACAATAACAGCAGTAGCAGCTAAAACCTAAGGAGTGCAGTGTGCCAGACACCATTCTAGACACTTCCACAGATGAGTTCACTAGTCGTCACAGTCCCTCCCTGAAGCAGGTACTCTCATTACACCTGTTTTACTGATGACGAAACAAAGCTCGGGGAGATGAAGTACCCTGCCCAGGGACATACGGACAGCGAGCTGAGGGGCTGACATCAAATGCAGGCGGCAGGTTCCAGAGCTCATGCTGTTAAGCACCACACTTAAAGCACTTTGAAGGGACATCATCAACCTCCCCTAATCACACTGACGAAGATGATCAAAGTGAATGATTTTAACTGGGGGCTCTGGGCATGGCTCTAAGGGGGTTCCCGCCCTTGGGGCCACCCGACTCAGACACACAACTCACCACCTGCAGAGTTGACTTTCACCAGCACCTGTCCCTTGGTCCAGCCATCCTCCTGGGCCAACGCCGCCATCACCTCTCTCACTGACGCGGTCACAGGCAGCTGTAGGGTCACCACCGAGTGGTCTGGCCGGCAGATGTCATAGGGGACTGGAGAGGAAGACCAAACTGAGCTGTGGGAGGGGCTGCTTGGTTTCCCCACCCCAGGAGAGAGAGGGCAGCCAGCAGTGGGCAGGGTCCCCAGGAGGCAGGCAAGGGTGCTAAGGAGAGGCCTGGGTGGGCACACGGCACACAGCAGGTGGGACACCCTGAGCCAAGGAGAGGGAGAGGCTGGAACTGATGCCCCAAGGACTATAGGGTGCCATACTTGGCCTGGCACACTGCGGTCTAGGGTGACCACAGCAGGGTGTGGGCCATGTCCCGGCTGGCCCAGATCACCAACCTTTGTCCCCAACTCGGATGGTACAGTTGCTGCTGGGGAAGGGCTCATCCTGGCTAGGGAGCCAAACAGGCATGTTCCGGGCCTGAGAGGGAAAGAAGGTGAGGCCGGGAGGACACAGAGGGGAGCATGCAGGGCCAGGCGGGGCCTCATCACTGGGAGCACGGGACCTGCACAGCATGCACACCACCCAGGGCTCAGCTCGCTGAGTGCACCCAAGCCAGGTAAGACCCTGGGACCAAGAGGGACGGAGCAGGGCTGAGACGGAGGGTGCACCCCTCTGCGGTGCTTCAGCCCCCGTCACACAGGCCCAGAGCTGTTCGGATGTGAAAGTCCCCCATCTGGTTTCCTCCTCCCCATCATCCTTTGGTGCCGTTTGCTAGGTTGCTGTTTGCTACATGCCAGGCTAAGGACACGCTTTCTCTAAGTTCTGTATTTCTATGTACTTTTTGCCCAAATTTTTGAGGGAAAAATAAGGATGCACATTATATATGGGCAGCACTAATTGGTTACTGGTACATAGCATTTCTTCTGCCTTGTATCTGTTCTTGTGTTTTGTAATTATCTATTATGCAAAATTTCTTGTACCATAATATATTCAAAAATACATGCTAAAATTCCTTTACAATACAAAAAACCGAGTATCTAAATATAAATAAATAAGTAACTGGATTGAAAAATTAAAATGAAAGGTTTTTTTTCTGAAAGTTTGGGCCAAAAACATGGCGGCTCATTACACATGACAAAATATAGTATTTAAATATTCAGAATAATCCTTTGACAAAAGTATTATTGTTATTATTCCCACTTTATAGATCAGATAAACCAGGCTGAGAGGTCAAATAACTCGCCCAGGGCAACACAGCTGCTGAGCAGCCCGGTGGAATGCTACCCAGCG
The DNA here is from genome assembly GCF_021234435.1 of Artibeus jamaicensis. Lineage (NCBI taxonomy): Eukaryota > Metazoa > Chordata > Mammalia > Chiroptera > Phyllostomidae > Artibeus > Artibeus jamaicensis. Next base: position 47,308,210 of record NW_026521486.1, read on the forward strand.
CCTCCCTCACCCTGGGTCAGCTGCCCTCTCAAACCCCACGACCCCCGCCCCACCCCGGCCCCAACCACAGCAGGCTGAGGGGGCCGCCCCTGCTGGGCAAAGGCCCCCCTACCATGGCCCCTCTGCCCGCCCAACTGTCCTTTCCAACCCCTGTACTAACAACTCTCTTCCTCCTCGAAGCTGAACGTGGCAGATCAGGTTCAGACCTAGACCGTGACTCGCCCCGGATTCCCCAATCCCAGGATCTCCCCGAGCTCCTCTAGCAGCCTCACGGGCCATCTGCATGTGAAAGACTCTTAAAACCAGACCACCAGCGCCAAATTCTCTTCCAAGCCCTGGTCTCAGATGCCTCCTGGATCCTGCTGCATCTGTGCTCCGCCGGCTCATCCTGCCTCTCGGACCACCCCTCCTGGCCATTCTCCTGGGCTCACGGCTCCTGCCTCACCCACCTCCCCACGGCTTGTCATCGTGTCCTTCAGAATGGGTCTCCCTGTATCCCCCTCCCCAGCCCAGGCCAACCCTCCAGTTCCACCTGCCCACATCTCCTCACACCTTATCTACTCCAGTGGCCCAGCCATTCTCCTGCACCGTCAGCCCTCTGGGGCCTCCCTGCCTCCTCTTCCAATCTGCCTGACCACAGCCAGATGAAGCTTCCTAACCCGGCTACAAGCCGGCCACTGTCTGCTGGTAAGTACAGGCTCCCTAAGTGACCTCTGCAAAACACAAACCTGACCTTGTCAATCCCTGGCGCAGATACCAACAACTCACACTGCTCTGAGGACAAGGACCAAACCCCTCACCACGGCCCCTGCCTGCATCCTTGGCTTCCTCTGCCGTCCCCTCTGGCACTCCCTCCTCCAGAGCTCCCCCTCATACCTGCCAGCAGTCTCGCCCTCCACCCTCACCTTGCAGCTCTCTCAGCACCTGCAGTTACTTCCCAAGGACACTCCTCTTGACCCTGACCCTGAGTCAGTCAGTACCTTTCCTGTCTTCAGAGACCCTGCCTTAGCCCTTAGACATCGTGAGATTGTTCAGCACCTCTGTTCCTCACTCGACTGTAAGCCCTTAGGGCCAGGGTGGTTCTCCCAGCCCACTAATGCGTCATGGCTCCCAACAGAGCTCCCAGGAGGGCACCGGAGGACCGTTCCACGCTGGTTCCTGAGTGCCAGCCACAGGACAGGGAGCATGGTGAGCCCTGGGGAATCAGAGGCCAAGGTCCCGCAAGCGTGAAGCCAGCAGTCTAGGGGGATGTGAGAGACACTAATAGCCAAGAAGCAACTACACAAATACAACAACTCCACATAGTGACAAATGCTTTGCAGAAAATTGTAGTGGATACCTTGGAAGACACTGGCCAGTAGAGGGGTGCTCTGAATAGAGAGATGCAAGGGGGCCTCTCTGGGAACCCAACAATTTGGCTGAGATCAGAACAAGAAGGATCCAGGTAGGCAAAGAGCCAGAGAAAGAAAGATCTTGGCCCTGAGATGGGAACAAGCTTCACCCACAGAAGAGAAGGAGCCCATAAGCATCTTCGGCAGGGAGAAGGGGCGATGGGCAAGGTGGGAGGGACAGCTGGGGATGGGGACACCAGAAAGCCCAGGTGAGGCCTCGGGATTTTATTCCCAGTGCAACACTCCCAACCTACCTTTCCAGTCCCTTTTCCCGCCACTATTCAACCAAATCTCAGCTCCAGTCACCTCTTCTCATCCCCCTTTGCTCCCCCTGGGACCTGCTGGGAACAGCACCGGCCACCTCTAACTCCTAGCAGGGGCCTGCCTTCCTCTGGGCTCCTGGCACGGCCACCAGGAGCCACTGGGCCTCAGAGGCTGCCTTCAGGAACCACGCCTCACCTCGCAGGCAGGGACCGGTAACTGGCTCTAAGGGTGAGGGTGGGGCGAAGGGGTGACCTTAGACCTCTGTGTCCCCACAGGACATGGCCCCGGCACCACACGAAGCCCCCATGAGGCCAACCCCAACCCGAGGGTGTGTCTGTGTGGGGGAAACCTTCCGCCGGAGCCCCTGAGATGGGGGATGAAAGAGGGGCCGCGCAGTCCCCAGAGGAGCAGAGGGAGGAAGGTGGGGTTGACAGAGGCGAGGGCAGCTGACTCAGGGCAGACACCTTTATCTGAGGAGACGCACTCCCACAGCCATTCTCCAACCTGTGGAGCAAGGGAGAAGGGAGGTGAGACTGGAGGCCAGCGACCCCTGCAGGCTGGACACCCCAGGGCCAGCAGCAGGGAGGTGCCCTGGGCTCTGGATCCTGTCCGCCCTCACCCAAGGCTTGGTTACCCAAAGAGGGGTGACCCTGGGGCTGAAGGTGGGACCCCAGCTCCTGTGACTTTCCTAGGCCAGCAGGGGAGGGGAAAAGTTCAAGCGGAAAACGGACCCAGAGGTCAGCTGGATCAGGCACCAGTTCAGGTAAGTGTCCCCACGGGAAAGTCTGGGATATTTACTGGGCGGGGCCGGCAGGAACTGGCGCTGATGGCGCTCGGTAATAAACATGTGCCAAATGGAGGAAGTGAGAACAGCAGGTGCACTCGGGAAAGTGACACACAAATGACGGCGTGATGTGTGAGAATGGCCCAGTGTGTGACATGAGGGCAAACAGCAAGGGGACCGGCGGGAACAACTAATTGAAACAAGCGGCACTAGACCAATGAGCTACTGTAGGCAACGCTGGCATGGTGTGCGCATTTGCAAGGCGCTGCTCTGCACCCTGAAGGTGCAGTAACTTATTCCACCCGTGCGATGAGGTGGGCGCTCACCCAGATTACAGACAAAGGCCCGAAGCCCTGTGGGCAATGTGCTCAGGGCGGCCCAGCTGTAAGCGGTACAGCCTGGATTTAAAGGCACGTGTTTGAGTCCAGAGTTGGTGCTCTCGATTTTGAGTCACTGCCTGTCGTGCATGTTTGGTTCTAAGTTAACTCAGAGCCAAAGCATTACCTGTGGTGTCGCCGCCTCTCTGGCCACTGCTCCCGAAGCAGGTTGCTAAGCCGGGCATCCCTGCTCACCAGGTCTGAGAGTTTCTGGGAGGAGCCAAGATTCACTGAGATGCTGTAGCTGTGTCCACCTGGGTAGCCCTGTCCAGCCCTGCCTCACTCCCAGGTACCTGGAGAAAGCTGCTGGCCACAGGGTCAGTGTGCAGCATGGGGCCATACAGGGCCACCCACTGGCTGACCAGCCGCAGGATCTGCTGTCTCTTGTTGCAGATGTAGGTGTTACGCTCCTGCTCACTGCCTCCGGCGGGCTCCGCATGGAAGGTGGGTACCAGTCAAGGAAACCACAACATCCAACTGAGCCTCTCACCATACCTCACACAAAGGAGGGGCAGGATGCTGACAAGCTGGGCCCGGCACCGGCATGAGGCTGGTGCTTTGGAGGTTTTGGCACAGCCATGCCATGAGCAATTCCTTCTCCCTACTCCACACGGCGTCCTAGTCACCCTGGGGCTGGAAGGATATTGGTGCAGGAGGGCCGCGCAGAACTGGGTGCTGGGCATGAAGACTCTGTGAGTCAGGAGGAAATCACTGAGGAATGTCTCTGTAGGAGGGGAAGGGAGGGGGAGATAGGTGGGAGGTGGGGCTTCAGAGGTCAAGCCCACTGAACACAGGGACACAAGCAGCTGGGGTGTCCATCCCCCAATCCCACATGGTCAAGGTACCACCAACACCCAGTCCCCATGACTGCACTCCCTACCCAAGTCAACAGCTCAGGAATGAAGACTTCCTGCTGACTGACCCCACGGACCAATCCAGCACCCCATGAGATCAGGCGCAGATGCCTGGCTATCTCCCAGGTTGGGCTGACCACCTGATGAATCAGAGAGCAGGCAGGTGTCTCCTGCCCCTACCTGTTGGGTCATGAGCACTGGAATCAGGCCTCATGGCCTCCAACAGCAGTTCTAGGATCTTCTCCGGGGTCCCAGACATCACTGTATACCTAGTAGAAATGGCCCATCCATGACCCCGTGCCACCACTCCCCCTACCACAACCAGGGCAGATGCCAGGAATCAGTCATATCACTCCTCCTGTCTTGCAGCCATGCCCATCTTGGGGTGGAGGAGTGGCTGGTTCAGGGGGCAGCCACTTAATCAGCCACTGATTAAGGGGGCAGACATCCTTAATCCCTGGATGTCTGTCCACCCTCAGGAGGTCAGCAGCCAGGGGTATGACACAGAGGAAGGGAGTAAAGCCCGGGAAAAAGGAGAGCAGGTGGAGAGGGAGCTTGGTGGGTATGTTACCGGTTCCTGCCTGGGGTTGGGGGGCAAGAAGAGCCAGCGCCCTGCGAGGTTCTCTCCAGCACCAACACCACCTTGCCATGTTCTTCCAGCCTCATGGTCTTTGCTTCCACATCCTGGAGATCAAGCCATACCCAGTGCTCAGCACACACCATTGTCCCTTTCCCATTTCTAGGGCCTCTCCCTCCACCTCCCTGATTCCGGACCCTGAGCCCCACAAGGGCCCTCAGCCCTTCTCCCACCCTGTTCAACTCCCCAGCTTGGATCTGCTCCTCGCTCCCATCCCTCCTCAGCCTCAGCCCCTCCTCTGCTTCACGCCTCTGTGGTTCCAACCCTCCACTACACTGCCCCCCACCCCCTGCCCCCACCCCGCTGTAGCCCCACTACCCCCTGGTCTCTCACACACAGTGGGGTTCGCAGGGCTCACTGAACCTCCTCAGCAGGCTGCGGACCTCCGCACAGGCCCAGGGCTGTGCTCCCGCCTCCAGCTATTGTCTCTGAGCATCTCCCTCTCCTCTCTCTCCCTCCTCCTCACAGGCCCTCTGGTCCTTCCTCCTGCCCACGCTTCTCCAGAGAACTGTCCTGGCCATGTCCCTTGCCCTCCCCATCCCCAGTAACAGCACCTTGATGATACGGTTGAAGTCCTGCTTGTCCACTCGGAGAAAATGACAGTTGTCTTCTCGCAGGATGATGGTGGCTGCTCGGGGTGCGTCGTTCACCAGAGCCAGCTGTCCAAAGTCATCTCCCTCGTGCAGTGTGGTCACCAGGCCCTGTAGCCAGGCCTTAGTCACAGCCCAACTGCCCAACCCCCAGCCCTCGTGGAATCGGCCCATGTTGGGGAGAAGCACAGAGGCAGGAGAAGACTGGGGTGATCGGCAGCCTTGGGCCCACCAAAGGCACTGCCCGTGAGGGCATGAACCAGGGAGTAGTTACCACCCAGGGGCCTAGGGAAAAAGGGAGGACTCACCTTGCCATGGGTCACCACATTGACAGATCCCTTCCAGATAATGTACCACGAGGTACCCTTGTCCCCCTGGCTGAACACTGAGAGGTGCACAGATCAGACATGCCCCCAGTACCCACCCCTTCTTCTCTGTGGCCTCCATCCCTGCCCAGGTCCCTGGTGCCCAGCTGCCTGTCAACTGGCAGACTTACACACAGTCCCCGCCTTGCTGTGTGGTTCAAAGAGCAGGACCGCCGCCAGTTCCCGCTTCACCTGTGGGGCAGAGAGGGGAGGGTCAATGGGCAAGTCCAGGAGCTGAGGACCAGGTTAGAGGGAGGACCAAAGACATGAGTGCTCAGACACAGAGAGGTAGCTGGTCAGTTGGCCTGGGATTTGACTGGAGACCATGCAAAGCGAGGCAATGAGCTAAGAGAGGCAGAAGGATTTTCAGACAAGGATGCTAGGAGCAGGAAATCAGATGGAAATTTCCAATTTCCATAGGCAGAAGGGGGGGCAAGTATATGCTGGCCTAGCAGCCGTGCTCCTCAAGGCGCTCACAAGGAGAGGAGGCCTGGGGAAGGGGCAGGGCGGGGCCTGCGGACTGACCGAGTTGGAGAGGCGGGCCACGGCCTTGATGTGCAGCAGCTCCTCGAAGATGAGCTCCAGCTCCTCATCTGTGCGCTGGCCTGGGCTGCAGGCAGGGGGGCAGGAGCGAAGGATGAATTCTGGGCCCAAGGCCAGGGGTGTGGACCACTCACCCACCGAGCACAGGCCTGGGGTCAGCCGGTGCCTCAGCGAGGACTGCCATCACTAACAGCCAGCCACTCCCAAGTGCACGCTGTGTGCCTGACCCGGACAAAGCGCTGCACATGCAGTGCCCTCACAACACCCCGTGACGTGGTATCCTCATTCTCCTTGAGAGAAGAAGAAGCCGGCGTGGAAAGGCCCAAGGCCACCTCGCTAGTAGCCGGTAGAACTGGAACGTGAACCCAGACTCCGAAGGCCACCATCCCTCAGCCATCGCTGCCCCTCAGAGGGGGCGGGGTCTTCGGAGGCCCTGTACCCCACATTCTCAGTTGCAGAGGAAGAAACAGGTGTGGGGGGGGGGCGGCTCAGACTACGCAGCAAGTCTGTGCAGAATGCAGATCAGAGCTCGGGCCTCTGATCCAGCCAGGGTCCTTTCCCTCAGTGAGAAGTAAGGGATCTCCTCGGAGAGGCAACTGAGAAACCATGGAATCTGGGAGCCATGTGGGCCCCGGGGCCAGGCGGCGCAGGGTTCAGGGTGCTGAGTGCCGACTCACGGCTTTCGAAGTGCCACAGTGAGGAGAGCATCGGGCCCCCGCTGAGAGAGCAGGGCCATGGCCTCGACCAACTCCTCTTCCAGCTCATGGACTCCTGCAGGCTCCAGCTCCAGCCCCCGGAAACGGTAGAACTGGGTATCTCGGTCCTGGAAGGTCCAGTCGTGTTTGACTGGGAAGAGGCCCGGGCGTGCAGGAGGAGAGGAAATTGAGGCTGTGTGGATAGGGGCTACAATGCCCACCCTCCTTCCCGCGGACACCTGGGCGCAGGCTCACCATGGCAGAGGGCACCTTCATCGAGCAGGACCTGGCAGATTCCTACAGCCTGGCTCCGTGAATGGACCCCAAGCCCCAGGGCCAAGATCCCATCCACCAGCTCCCGACCTGAGCAGCATTGCCTACAAGAGTTGAAGGGGACAGGGGAAAAGGAAGGCGAGTCAAACGTCAGGAAGGGAGAGGGAGGAACTCTCCATCCGAAAGTCATCTTCCTAGGCTTAGCCCCAGTGCTGCTGGAAGCAGTGCCAGGCCCAGGTGCCTGGAACAGAACGAAGGCAGGAGAAGAGAGAGCAGATGGGCGAGGGGGCGCACAGGCTTCCGCTCACCGATAGAGTCTAAGGTGGTACTTTCGGTCTCGGATGAGGTTGGGGCAGGCGGCCAGGAGATGCCGATGCAGCTGCTTCCCAGCCCTGAGCACCCGCTCTGTGGACGCCTGGGGTGGGGGCAGAACATCTGGCTCAGGCCCCGATGCCCAGGCCACGCCGCCCCCTCCCAGCTCCACCGCCGGGCCTGTACCTGCTCCAGGCTCACGCTGAAATCCAGGGACTCCTCGCTGTTGGTGAGTGGCGTCTGAGGGCGAGGGGAAGAGACCACACGTCAGCGCCAGGCCTTCGGATCCAGCGCCTGGACCCCACCACACCCCCATCTCCCCACCCCCTGGCCCAGTCTCTAACTCCAAACGCATCCATTTAGCTACTAATTCAAGAAATACAGTTTCCCCCCTGTCTGTGGTTTTGCTTTCCGAAGTTTCAGTCACCCATCCTCAACTGTGGTCTAAATGGAAAATTCCAGAAATAAACAATTCAAAAGTTTTAAATCGGGCACCATTCTAAGTAGTATGATAAAATCTCCCTGGGATGTGAATCACCCCTTTGTCCAGCAAGTCCGCACTGTATCACGCTCCCCACCGGTTCGTCACTCGGCGTCCCTCTGGGTCATCAGACCCACTGTTGTGGAGTCCCAGAGCTTGTGTTCCAGCAGCCCTGATTCTCCCCAATAACGCCCCGAGTCACCAGCGATGATGCCAGAGGTTCGGGTGTGCCGAAGGCTAGCAGCCCAGTACTTCCTTAGTGAACAGGTGTGTGTGTGCAGGGGGACCACGGTATAGGTAGGATTCAGTCCTACCCCTGGCTGCAGGCATGGTGGGGGTCTTGGGACATAACCCCTGAGATTAGAGGGGACAACTGTAAACAAATACTCACTGAGCACCCCACGTGCCCGGCATCACCTCTTCCCCACACTGCTACCGCGTCCCCAGACACCTCAGCACTTCACCCCCACAGATGAGCAGCCCGAGATCCCGGTTCTGCTTACTCAGGGCCCAGGTGCGCCCAGGCTCCCAGGTGTACCGCACCTAGGGGAGCACGGGGGCCTGAGAGGCCCAGCAGTGAGTGGCTCAGGAGGCCTTGGGACACTTGCTCCTGGGCTAGGGCCCCAAGGCCCGATCGTGGAGTCGGGGTCTACGCCCGACCACGGGACGCTGGGCAGACCTCCCGCCTTGTGCAGCCTCGATGCAGCCTGTGAGTTAACACAAACGTGGGAGCCACGCTCCTGGGTCCAAAGCCCTCCTCCTCCACGTCCCAGCAGTGGGACTCTGAATACGATTTCACCTCTCCCTGCCTCAGTCTCCTTGTCTATAAGATCTATAAAACCCTCCTAATACCCACTTAGGCTTTCGGAAGGATTATGTGAGTTAATAATATACAGTGAATGTTCAAAGCACTGCCTGGCATATGGTTGTATGTACGTGTCAGCTATTATTAGTCATCTGCGAGTAGTCACAGGGCGGCCGCTCGCTCGAAAGCCCTTTTCCTCTCTGAGATGCTCCTGCTAGTCCATAACCCTGGAAGAGGGAGGAGGGCCCGGAAGTGCACGGGATTGGCCCCAGGAGGCCAGGTTCGTGCAGAAACATTGGTTAATGAGGTCTCCTGCCGCCTTTTGTATTAATCATGCCACCCAGCCTGTGTGTCCTGGGATGGCGGCTGAGAAAACCTCTCCCACCCCTGAAATGTGCAGACATCTCTGGACAGGATACCCTAACCCTGTAAGAGCTCTCCCCAAGACAGAGTGCTTTACAAAGCATAGCAGCTCTGTGAGCTCCTCTGATCCTGTACTACACGGGGTCAGGTGTGAGCAAGGTGGGGCAGGTCATACTCATCTTCTTTGATTTATGAGGAAACAAAGCTCATGAGGTGAGTACTAGGTAACTCAGTCATACGTACTTGAGATAGCCAGACAGCCGTGGATCAGCTCCAGTTCCTGCCAGGGCTCACATTCTTGGTCTCGCTCCACCCACCACACCTGCCGCTTCCTCTTCCTTCCCCCTTCTCCTCACCAGTGTTCTCCTGCTTTCTCATCTGCACTCAGAGCCCTGAAAGTGACCTGGCTGGGGAGCTGGGTACAACCAGGCCTGGGCCTGAACCCCCTTCCCTGGTTCTGGCATCTTCCACCATGTGCCAGGCAGACGCCTGAGGTCTGGCGTGTGGAGGCGCCTGACCCAGCATTGGACAGAAGTCCCTAGGTGTCCCAGGGGTATCCCTGCCTGGGTCATGGGGCCCAGCCTGGTGCCAGACACAGAGCCCTGGAGACTTAGCAACAGGAAATAAGGAGGAGGAGGAGGAGCCAGGGAAGGAGGAAGGGCAGGCATGCTTCCCAGCCAGCCCCCAGAGCTGGAACAAACAGTGCTGAGTGCTAATGACTTCTTGTTGTTCGTGTCAAAATGCCCAGGTGGCTCCAGTCCCTGCCCCAACTCCCTCCGGTGCCCACAACCAGGACTCCAGCACACGTTCCCTTCCTGGTATTATTCTGACCCCAAGGGCACATCAGGAGGGGAGGTGCCAGGTCATGTGGCCAGGCTGGTCACCACCCAGATCCCAGATCCACAGGCCTTGCTTTAAGTCATTTCCGGCCCTGCCCCAGGAGATGGGCGTGAGGTTCAGAGGCTGGGGACTCTGGCCCACACAGCTGAGGAGGGGACCTGAAGGCAGCCCTTTCATTTTGCCAAGGAAAGCAGGTACTCAGAGATGAAGTAACTTGCACACTGCTTAGAAAGATCCTTCGAAAAACTGCTACCGAGGCTGACCCTGAAAGGAGGTGTTTGTCTCCCTTCACACTGGAGAGGAGGCTCAGAGGTTACATAACCAGGCCCGAGAGTAGGTACCGGTGAGCACCAGGATTCACACGGTGCCCGCCTGCTCCCGAAGCCCATGCTCTTAGCCACTCCGCCCTGCTGCCTCCGTGGCAGCTACCCCATGCTCCCCGCGCTGTGCATGGAAGTTGAGATAGTAGAGGTATTCTGCCCTCAGGAATGTTCCTTGGGCAAGCAAGCTTGGAGAACCCCGGGCAAAACCAAGTTCAATGGGTTTGTTGTCACAGTCCCTCTGGGCCCCTACGTACCATGTTGGGGCGGGGGTACTATTCAGGGGCAGTGGTCAGTGTGTGGACTCTGGGTGTAAATCCTGCTTCTCCCATTGCCAGCTGATTGTGTGACCTTGGGCTGCTCATTAACCTCTCTGTGCTCCAGTTTCCTCAGCTGTACGGTGGGGTGGGCAACGAAAGTGCCTATTCTGTAGAGTTTGCATGAGGGTCCGATGAGGTCATACAAGAAAGCACTCAGAGCAGTGCCTGGCTTTCAGTAACTGCTCAGTAAATGTTAAGTAACTTGATTAATTTTTATTTCATGGTGGGCACCTATTACCTGGACACTGCAAGACATGGACTTTGCCTGACCCTGTCCTTGACCCGATGACCCTGAACATCAGCTTAGGGATTCTCTGTAGCAAAGAAGTAGCAGGTATGAGCCAGGGTGAAGGTCCTTGCCCACCACCCCCTCTCATGGCTTCACAGGAACAACTCGGGGTGGAAGAGTTGTAGCTAGCTCCCATGGCAACAGCGCCATGGGCCGGCCCACCTGCCATCCCTGTGACTGACCATCAGACCCCACTGGCAGGGCAGGTACAGACACACAGTCACGTGGGGCCCTGTCTGTCAGTTCCATTAGGCCATGGCTAGGCCCTCGGGCCAGACCTATGCATGGGGGAACAGGGAAAGGATGCATGCAGTGGGGTGATGCTTTGGGGTATCAGTGTTACTGTCTGCAGCAAGAAAAACTGTACCGTGAGCTTGGACCCTGCAGCCAGGTTACCCGGGACTGAAGTCCAGCTTTGTCTCTTAGCAGCGGTGCAGCTCTTGACCTGTCACTTACCCTCTCTGTGCCCCTGTCTCCTCATCTCTAAAATGAGGCGATGACATGAGCATCTGTCTCACAGGGCTCTCATGAGGGTATCTGATACAGTAAAGGCCTTATGTGTCCTAGGTACCTGCATAAGAGTGCCTGGGACATAAGTCCTCGATAACTAGCAGCTGCTCTCATTATTTGGACAGGTTGGATGAGTTGGAGCACAGTGACACCACCCCAAAACAATCACTCAAAGGGAAGCATCCCCAGGTGTCTCTGAGCTCACAGGACCCACCAGAGGTCATCCAGATCTGGCCCCTGCCTCTGGACTGAACGATCCCTCCCCCGCTGGTTCCCAGACACCAATCTCCTCGCCCCTTCATGTTTTCCAAAGGAGAGGCTCTTCCATTCCATTCCAGTGTCACCTTTGTCAGTTGGCAAGTCCTCTCTGTATCTAACCTCAGGCCTTCCTGCTGTAACCTTCTTTTATTTTCTCTCATCCTGGCCCAGCAGGAACAGAAAGTGCTCTCTTTAGGCCTCAGGAAGTTGATGGGCTCCCCCTTGGGTTTTGGTTTTGTTTCTAAATTTTTTTTTAAGATTTCATTTATTTATTTTTAGGGAAAGGGGAAGGGAGGGAGAGAGAAACATCAATGTGTGGTTGCCTCTTGAGAGCCCCCTACTGGGGACCTGGCCCACAACCCACACGTGTGCCCCGAGTAGGAATTGAACCAGCCACCCTTCGGTTCACAGGCCGGCACTCAATCCACGGAGCCACACCAGCCAGGGCACCCCTTTTGGTTTTCTATCAGGTTCTCTATGAGATGGAAATGGGCTACATAACTCCCAGCACTGTCCTCCTGGGACCATGGGCTCTACCACCTCACAATGTCCACCCTTTACCCTGTGTGTGCACACTCCCTGCCTGGCACCGTTCCTCATGTGAGCTCTCCATGGGTCACAGGCGTCATCTAGAGATGAGAGGTACAGCTTTACAGGTGCCCAGAGTCTCCAACGCAGACACAGTGGGCTGAAAAAACCCCACCTCCATCCCCCACAGCGGGTCATCAAGAGAGGGTCGGGCCCCTGTTCCAACCCGAAAAATCTAAGTTTCCTCTGATCACCAATTCCCACCTGCCCCCTACCTGGCAGGGGAGAGGCCTTGTTTCTGTGCCTTTGACCCCGTTTACACTCCAGCAACCCTCACCGCCACCCTTCCTGCCTCCCCGAGCACACCAGGGGTTGGAGGCGTCAGGAGACAGGCTGGCGGCCTCCTCTACCCGCTCCCAGACTTTGGGTCCCAGGGGATCCTCCAGTGACCTCATTGTCCTAGCACCTGACCTTTCCTCCACTCCCCACCTTGCCTCCGCAAGCTGGGAAGGGGACAGGAAACACACAAGTAATTATAGCCTCAGGGGGAAGAAGGGAGGGAGTGTTCCAGCCCATTGGCTCCCAGCAGCAGCTACTGCCAGTGACCTGGAAGTGGGGGAGCTAGGCCCAGAAGTCACCAGCTCCCTTGTCCCCTCCAGAGCCCCATCATGAGCACCCAGGACCCTTATCTGGAAGACACTGGGAGGGAGAGCCTGGGGGACTGTCTCCTAGAGTCCCCTCCCAATTTTGATGACAAGATGGCCCCTCATATTGGTGGGCCTCCGTTTTCTCTATTCAGCCTCAGGGTTTGGTAACTGTAAATGGAGAGAGGCAGGAGGAAGGAGGCAGGAGGTGGTGGTCATTCTACTCAGTGGGACTTGCCCCTAAGAGATAAGCTCCCCGGAGTCTGTCCCCTGTTCCCACTTTCCCTTCGCTTTTCCACCCCATTATCCCGGTGCCCTCCCAGTTCGCCTACACACGGGTGGGCACACACACTGCACCTCAGGCGAAGGCACGCTGTTAAGTCTGGGTGTTCGAGGAGAGCTTCTCTGCTGATTTGAATCCTGCGACCATCACCCGGCACCCCACCCCACCATTACCCCCTTCCTGTTCTCTCCTTCAGCTTTGCAGCTCCGAGCTGTTCTTCCCTGGCAAGGGCGGCTCCAGTCATCTCAGATCCTCTAAACTTCTCAGAATCCTTCCCTGCCCCGCCCCAAAGCCAGATGCCAAGCGGTGTTCACATGACCACCTCACCCCAAAATCGAAAGGCAGAACTGGTGCAGTTCAGTCTCTCACTAAAAGAGAATGTTGCCACGGTGATGTGTGGAGAACGGTAACCAAGCCTGCCTCGCCCCTGCCTTGACCTGCTCCCCAGTATTTCACACGTGTCTTTCACCCCCACCTAGAGAGCACACAAGCACTGACCCAAGGCACAGAAAGGTGATGGGTAAATGACAAACCCCGTGCTTCCTACCCCCATGTTAAACGGGGGCTCTGGGACGCCACACACACAGACACACTTGAGGCAGCTGTGTGGGCCACCCACGCACGCTGCCGCTAAGCTGCCTGACCCACTGTCCATCCCGTGGTTCGCCCTACACCCCCAGAGCAAGCTGGGCCGCCTCCAGCATGCCGGTGGTCCCAATCCGCGCCGACCTCCCCCGCAACCCCACCTCACCAGCCCTGGTCCCTGCCTGGGTGGGCAACGGGCACTCACCCAGCGAAGCCCCTGGATGCGGCTGGGGCGCTGGTGCTCGAGAAGCAACTGGTAGGAGCAGCTTCGGGGCCGGTGCATCCTCCTTAGCACCATGTTGAGCAGCGTCCCCTCCGGCACCACGTCCGGAAGGCCTCCCACCTGTGGTGCCCCCAGAGCGGGGCTGCCCTCCACAGTCAGGCCCACGTGCCAGCGGCTCTCACCTGGCCAGCCAACCTGTGAGGAGGGGAGGAAGGGGGCCAGCCATGGGGCCGAGGCAGCTGGACCAGGGCACAACTCCCCCAGGCAGCACCACTTCCTTAGAATCCTCTGCACTGAGCAGGCGGAGGTGCTGCAACCCTGCCAGGAGCTGGGGGAGGGACAGGAAGACCTTCGCCGGGGCCTGCCGGTCTGGCGCACTTAGGGGTCTCCCGCTGGCTGGCCGGAGATCGGCCGTCCTTCCCGGTCTCCTTTGAACTTCTGCCCCACCCTGCCGCCCTAGTCGCTGCAGGGATATCCACCACCTCCCGGTTTGAGGCTATAGACTCACTGGATCCCCCAGAATTGCAGCTTCAGCTCAAACCCTTCTCCCCTCCTCCCTCACCCCTGACCAATCCTCAACCCTCTCTCTCCACCCCGAAATCCCCAGTCGGGTCTGCTTCCTCTCCTCCTCGCCCCAGGCCCCACCTTACCCACCTTCATGTTCCTTCTCAAGCCCGCCCAGCCGTGCAGGCTCCGGCAAAAGGCTGAAGGGACCCCCCGGGAGTCCTGGCCAGCTCGGAGAGGAGGATCTTGGTGGGGGAGCGGGCTCTAAGTCCCAGGCGCAGTGATCAGGGCCAATTTCTAACTCGACCGCCTGCCAGGGCAGCCAGAGGCAAGGCTGGGAGGAGAGACTCCTCTTGGGTGGGTAGAGGGCTGAGGGGTTGGGGGGGAATCCCCCCTGTCAGCGACAGGAGCCCCGAACCTCCGCCTCCGTCCCGGACGAAAGAGCCAGCTGGCACAGGGCACTGAAGCGAGGCTGCAGCTGGCACTGGTCCGGGCGGGAGCTGTCACACCCCCTGCACTGCCCGCCCCCTTCCCCTCCCGGACCGACCCAGGGGGCGGGGAGGAGGCTCCCGGGCTCACAGTCCGGGAGGGTGTAGGATGGGGTGGCCCGGGCCGGAGGGGAGACCGGGCCCGGGGGTATGCAGAGCGGGCAGGAGCCACGGCCCCGAGAAACCCCAGTGGGGAGGAGCGGCCTGGGGGGTGGACTGAGGCCGCGGGGTGTGTGCCGAGGCCGCTGGGCCCAGGTGACCGGGTGGGGGCGGTGAGTGGCGGCACCGGCCGCCACGTGGCCTGGAAGAGAAATGCAAACAAGGAAACTCCGGGGAAGGAGGAGGGGGTGAGTCATTGTGGCCCCACCCGGGAGGGAAATCCGGGCTGGGGCCGCTTCCCGCGCTTCCCGGCCCGGCGTCCTACCTCCCGTTTGGGCTCAGGGTCTGGAACAGCCCGGGAGAGGGACTGGGCTGCTTTCCGGTGGGGGGGGCCCGCCGCCCAGCCGCCCACCGCTGCGCTCCCACCATCGCACCGCACGCCCCCACCGCCCGCCCTGCGAGCACACTCGGGGCGGACGCGGTCGAGAAAGTTGAGGCTGGAGAAGAAGGAATGAGCCTGGGGATGGATGACGCTGAGGCCGAGCTTCAAGAAACCAGGGGGTTTTCGAGGGCTGCGCCCCCACCCCACCCGCACCGCGCTGCCTGGCTGCAGTGCGGGTGGAGGCCCAGACGGCAGCCTGGGGCAGGCTCTGTACCAGGAGCGTCCCCTCCTTGGGCCTCAGTTTCCACCCTCGTCCTCTTTGCCTCGCTCCTGCTTCTGACAGGGTGGAGAGTCGGAGGCCCGCGACAGCGACTCGACTCCCGCAGCGCCGGGTAATTGCTCAGCGAGTTAATGAGGGTTTTAGAAAGAGGCGCACGCCCCTCCCCGGGCTTTCGAGGACTCGCTCCCTTGGGCCTCACCGAGTCGTTTTCCCTTCGCTGCTGCGTCTGCCCGGCCTGGGGGAAAGCGCGCCTCTGGCGACCCTTCCCCTCCCTCCGGGACGCCGAGCCCCTGTCTCCCACCGATGAGTGTTTTCTTGGAGCTGGGGTGAAGCTGCTGGTTTTGTGATTTAAATCTCAGTTTTACTGTGTATTAGAAAATCTTCCCAGGAGCTTGTCAAAACGCAAGCTTCATCCTCCAAATTCAGATTCAGTCCTACTGGTATGAAATGGAAAAATCTGTATTTTGAATAAACACCCCCAGGTTCTCTGCTGAGTCCACACTTCGAGAAACCATGAGGGAGTTTTAAATGCCTCTCCAAAGAAAGAGGGGGACCTGTGGATGAATCTGGCCCCAAGCCCAAAACCACCTATCCAAGTTCTGGGAATCTGGAAGAAGGAAGAAGAGCTTGGCTATTGGCAGGAAGGAATAACAGGCCGGGGTCACAGGGGTGCTTGGAGAAGAGGGTTCAGGGGAGTTAGGAGTGGAGGTGGGGAGTGAGTTGAAGTTTCAGGTTGCCCTGGCCAGTGACCTGGTCTAGAAGCTCTTGCAGGGGAGCTTCCAGAGAGACATCAGCAGAGTCCGTGTGCCATTCACGCTGCCCCTACTTTGGGTGGGTGGAAAAGGAGCTGGGGAGTAGTGACGCAGGGCATCTGCTCCATAGACCTCTGGGCAGGCCGCAGTGGCCTGTAAGTGCCAGTCATGGTTCCAAGTGCTTCACCTGTATGTAATCTCTGCCACCACCCTATGAAGCAGTACTGCTGTTATTCCCACTTTGCAGCTGGGGAAACTGAGGCTCGGAGGTATTAAGTAGCTTGCCGAGGCCACACAGCTGGTATACAATGACACCGAGGCTTACACTCAAGTTGCCTGGCTTCATTTAACCCCCATGCTGTGCTGTACTATGTATACATCACATTCGTTCTGGTCTGCACTGTGTGTCTGACAGAGAAACTGAGGAAAGGGACACGGCGAGGTGGTGCGGGGCTTGAAGACAGTCATTCAAATCGGGGAAATGAAAGTGTCCTAAACCCACTTTTCCCCTGTCTGTTCTCAACACCACCATTGTTTTGCCTTGTTTTTCCGGGTCTGTTTCTCGTTCCCCACCCCCGCCTCCGGAAGACTGAGAAGGCGGCCTGTTCACTGGGAGCCAAGGGGGATCCTCGGCGTTGGACCTTCCTTTTGCCCCGTTCCTATAACTGGCAGACAGAGCCCTCTGTCACCTGCCAAGGCCGATGACGGGGCACGTTTTTATGGCTCAGGATTCCCAGGAGGGGACCGGCCTGTGGAATGAGTGCTCAGCAGACAGCTGATAGAGGCTGTGGCCTGCAGGGGCAGGGGACTAGGTTAGTGTGTCTGAGGAGGACATCCCAAGACAGACGGTGAGTCATCTTGGGGACAGTCGTGCTGTCCGGTAGCCTCCACCCAGCTCTGACTGTCGTGAGATGCCCAGCAGGTGCGTCAGACAGATAAATAATAATAACAGCTAACATGTACCAGGCCCTGTCCTTGATACTTTACATAGGTACATCCCCTGATTTAATCATTCCTCAGAATCATAACAATTCTGAGACAGGTGTTATTATTACCTCACTTTACAGATGAGGAAGCTGAGACATGAAAAGGTCAAACGATGTTCCCAAGGTCTCACAACTGGGAAGGTGTGGAGCAATAAGTGATTCTACCCAAGCAGTTAGAGTCTTTGTGCTTTACCCCTCTGCAGTCTTGCCTCTCAAACGTACCAGCAGATCCCACCAAGGCAGGGGAAGCCCACGTCCAGAACCACTTCCCCCGTGCCTGGGTGCACACAGGCTGCAGAGCCAGAACGGGGAGGAACAGGCAGATGACGGCGGCCGGAGAGCAGGGCGCCCCGACGCAGCCTACCCATACAAGCGTTCCGCCCCATTCCCTTCAGGCAGGTGGCAGGGCACTCCAGAGGCTCCCAAAGAAAAGCCAAGGAGGGTGGTTGGGTAAGGAGGGCTCTTCAGCCCCTGGCTTTGATTCTGGTCTGTATTCCTTCCACCCAGCCCTCTTTGCTGAGCTCTACCCTTGCAAAGCCCACAGCTTCCTGGGTCTTCACAGGTCCCTCTCACTAGGCAGGTCTGAAACTCCCGTCCAACCCACCTGCCCCTCCTCCTGCCCTGCCCCTCTCAGCTCCCTACTCTAGGGACCTCACCACCACATAGGCAAGGGACCTCATTCCCTCCTTCTCCCGCATCCAATCAGCCGCCACTCTGGTCGATGCAGCTAATGAGTAATCTGTTGCAGCCATGCATTATGCCCCAACCCCACTGCACCTGCTCCAGCCCAGTGACGGTCCCTTCCAGCCCTTACCAAGTGCAGGGCACTGTGTTTGCCATTTCATAGACATCATCTTCTAGTCCTCAGAACAACCCTATCTGCAAATGAAGATACTGAGGCTCAGAGAGGTGGCGTAACTTGCCCAAGGTCACACATTGCACCAGGCAGAGCCAGACTCAGGCAGTCCGACCACAGAGCCCGCACTCTTCACCACCACCTTGCACTGCCTCCCTGGTCACCGCACTCAGACTCGCCCTCCTCACCCTTCCTAGGTAATGCCACAGAACCTTCAATTCAGTCCACAACATTTGCTGCAAGTGAAGGTACGGCCAGCAACGCTGCTGTGCACTAAAGATCTAACTGAGCAGACACTGGGCTTCCCCACCACAGAGTCTAGTGGACTTTTCTTTTGTCTCCCTAACATACAAACCTGGTTGGGGCTCCCTACCCAGCACAGCGTCTGGTGTAAAGTAGGTGCTTAGTGATTATGGGTGGAAATGACATGAATGGGAACTGTGGGAAGTCAGCTGGTGCCCACTGAGGGCCTACACCCAGGCAGGGTGGGAAGGATGGGGGTGGTTTTAAGTTTTGTTTTTAAATATTTTATTTATGTATTTTTAGAGAGAAGGGAAGGGAGGGAGAAAGAGGGAGAGAAACATCAAGGTGTGGTTGCCTCCCATGTGTCCCATGCTGGAAACCTTGCCTGCAACCCAGGCAAGTGCCCTGACTGGGAATTGAACTGGCAACCCCTCGGTTCACAGGCCCGCACTCAACCCACTGAGCTACACCAGCCAGGGCTGCTTTTCGGTTTTCTCACGGCATTTTATTCCATCTCCCTCCCTCCTTGCTGCTTCTTTGTCTCCACTCTTTTCTCCCTTTGTCCTCTGCTGCAAACTTTGCTCACAGACATGGCTACATCATTTGAGGTTGATTGGTGGAATGGACAGTGGGAGGTTGGAGGAAGTTTTAACTAACAGGCCTCCAGTGGGCCAGGCTTCCTGCAGAAAGGGCCAGCTTGGTTACTGGAGGGTGTAAGGTCTCTGCCTGGTACCCAGGCCACTGAAGCCTCCTTCAGCTCCCCTGGGACCCTACATTGCACCTTGACCGTGGCTGGTCTACATGAAGAGGGACTGAGAAGAGAAGGCAGGTACCATCCCTGGGGCTCTAGCTTTTGTCTCTGGAAGTCTCAAAGTTTTATGATGCTTGCCCAGGCTCCTTTCTCCAAGAATGGTTCCAGTTCAGTTCTCCCACCTCCTCCCAGGCCATTCCTGGGGTGGGGGCAGAGACCGGGGGCTGGAATGCTGATGGGCACTGAGCCAAACCTCCCTAGGACTAGCAGGTCACAGCCAGTTACCCAGGAGCCACTTGTGACAAGCGGTGGAGCAGGGAAGCAGAGGAGAGGCAGGTTCCTGCCTTCTCTGGGTGAGGTAGGTGAGCAAGCTAGAAAGAGGTTCATGAGGGCTAGACAGGGCCGGGGCCAGTGGGGAGGTGACCAAGGCAAGAGCAGGGACCCCACACTTTCTTGGAGGCACATTCTTCTGGCTGGTGCTCAGGCTACCCAGGTGCAAGAGCGGCAAGGAAACATCACTGAGCAGGTCTTCGGAGGTGACGGCTGGCCAAAGGGAAGGAGAGGCAGGCAGAGCCACAGAGAAGGAGGGAACAGGTCTGGAGCTATGCTGATGGAAGGGGAACAGGCCTGCCTACCAGGGAAATCTGGTGTTATACAAGCGAACGTGCATAAACTAATAGCTGAAATTTCCCACCAGCTGCTGCTTTTCCAGGTGCACACGTGTGTGTGTTCCAAATACCCAGGAGACACTGCTTCTGACCTTGACTGATCCATCTTCTAAAATGGTGGCTCCAGCCCTGGCTGGTGTAGCTCAGTGGATTGAGCGCGGGCCTGCGAACCAGATAATCGAGGTTCGATTCCCAGTCAGGGCACATGCCTGGGTTGCAGACCAGTTCCCTGCAGGCCAGTTCCCAGCAGGGGACGCACGAAAGGCAACCATACATTGATGTTTCTCTCCCTCTCTCCTTCCCTTCCCCTCTAAAGATAAATAAATAAAAATTTAAAAAATAAAAAATAAAAATAAAATGGTGGCTCCAGTCTGGCTGTAGCCACTTCTCAGGCTCCAAGTGTCCTTTCCTCTCACTTCTACACCCATGTCCCAGCTCCTGGTCTGCACTAGCCTTTCCCCAACACTACTCCCCAGCCACCACCCACACTACCTCCTCCCCTTCTCTCTTCCCCTTCCAGCCTTTCCAAACCTGAGTCTCAAACACTCCCATCTTCCAGCCTATCCTGGGCAGTCTTTGCTCAGGACTCAAAGCGTCCACACTCTGACCACATGCTTCAGAGACTTGGCAGGCAGCTACCGGGGCCAGAGAGGGGTCCTAGTAGAGCCCCAGGCCCCGTTCACAGATGCCCAGTTCTTTCTGGATCCAGAGCGCTGCTGAAGAAGGGACACGAACGTGGGTAATCAGGACAGCAGCCCAGGGGAGAGGCCGCTTCCCAGCATCAGGGCAGACCCTCATCCTGCCCCTACAGCTCGGTCAGGAACTGCTGGGGCCACAGAGGAAGCCAAACATTCAAAGACTTCCGGGCACCAGACCCACTGCCCATTTCCTCCCTCCAGGGAGGACACAGTGAAAGCCCAGGGAAAGCTGCAAAGATGGGCAAGTGGAGAGAAATGGGGTGCAGACAGGGAAATGGAAAAGAGAGGAAAGTCTGCAGTTGTGAGATGTTAGTTTTTCCCTCCCTGAGGAGAGGCAGCCCCTGCTGCTCAGACGTCAGATGTCCCAACCCGAGTGTCTGGGAAGTCCTTCCTGCTCTTGGCTGCCCTCCTGGCAGAGGCCTTGAAAGGCCTGAATGCCCTTTTAATCTCCCCTGAGGCTTCAGTTCTCCCCAGGGGCCTGCTGGCCGAAGGCTCCTCAGGCCTTAGCTGAAGGTCCTTGCTGGGGCCTGGGGAGCCAGCCAAAGCAGTGGAGATCTCGGCCCGGTTCTTCTTCCCTGAGAGAGCCACAGCTCATGCCAGGGTTCCCCCTATTTCCCTGCCAAACGCCTGGCACTCACCACCACTGAAATCAAATCATTGTCCAATTATTATTAGTGATCCCTCCTCCAAAAGAGCGTAATTTCCCAGGGGGAAGGAACTAGCACTGCTTGGCTCCAGGCTCACAAGTTGCATAGTAGGCGCCTAGGACACGGAAGGCCTTTGAGAAAAGTTTCTTGAGTCACATAGGCAAACCAACCTCCCCTCTTCTACCCCAGTCCTTTTCACCTCCCTCATGCCCCTACCCGCGTCTGTCTTTCTTCCTGGTACCTTCCCACACAGTTCTTGACCAATCTCCACGCCTCACTGCCTCCGTCCATCCTCCTCTTCCTCCTGGAAGCGCCTCAGATGCGGCCACTTGGCCTCTACAGGGTGTTACTGCTGGGTCCCATGCCCTGGACCGGGCATAGGTGACAGCCTGAACTCTAGTCCCTTTACTTCCCCCAGAGCTCTTGCAGCGGGACCAGAGGAGGACCCGTGTCCATTGGTTAAGCTCTGTGGTTAACTTTCTAGTGCAATAAATCACACCCAAAATTCAGATGTAAATGACAAATATGCACTAATCCCCATGCCAGGCTTTGCCCTTTAGGAAGGGTTAGTGCCCTCCCCTCCCGCCCTGAGGTTCAGTGTTCTCTCTCCCACCCCACTGCACCAGGCGCAAGGCCATGTAGAGCTTAACTGCAGACTTTTCCTCTCCCCTTCTCTCTCTCCCCCCACCCCTCACCCAACAACGACCTCACGGTGAAAGGGAAAAGAGAGTTGGAGCAGGTACCTTGCCCGAGGCACTGAGGTCAGGACATGCAGGTCACCAGAGAACCCTAGGAGAGGCAGGCAGGCCTGGGCCTCTCCGTGCTGTGGTGACAAAGGCGTTTCCCCTGCCCCCCACGTGCTGCTTCTCACTCTGCCTCAGGTACTCGTGAAGCTGCGGAGCACGGAGACCCGTTGCTTCCACTCAGCATCTTCTCACTCAGCCTCTTCTCACTCGGCATCCTGCCCTCAGTGTGGACTTCCTGGCTGTCAGCGAGGAGGCAGAGGAAGTGGGTCTCGGTGAGAAGCCAGACGCTGAGCAGTTTCACTCTGGCCCTGAAAAGTGAAGATATCCCCTTTTAGGGTCAGAAGGCAGCCACGGCCCTGGGGGACAGCACTGGGGAGCCAAGGCAACCCTGTGGATCTGAGCCCTGGATTCAGGATGCCTTCCTGCAGCCTGGGCGGCTGGGATGCTCGTGATGGGGCCAGATCCTCCCTACAGGGAGCCACCTGCTCCTCCTCTCTAAAACAGTTATTTCTGATCTGTGGTCTGTAAGCCTGACCTCAGGAGGATGAAGCTGTCAGAGGGGGGCCGAGGTGGGGACAGGGGATGCACCTCTGTGTCAGGCACAGCCTCAGGCTGCCTTAACCAGAGCTCGAGACTTGAACTCCACAGGGCTGGGAATGGGGAAAGGGATCTTGTAAGTTCTGGGGAGAATCCTGTGGAACTCACCACCTGAATTGATGCACAGATTTTAGCTCAACTTTGCAAAGCACCATCTCAATTCACAGGTTGGGGAAGGCTGCCCCCTAGAGCCAGGATCAAATAATTTTTTTTAAGATTTTATTTTTATTTATATTTAGAGAGGGGAAGGGAAGGAGAGAAATATCAATGTGTGGTTGCCTCTTGCGTGCCCCCAAGTGGGGACTTGGCCTGCAACCCAGGTATGTGCCCTGACTGGGAATCAAACCAGCAATACTTTGGTTCGCAGCTTGTGCTCAATCCACTGAGCTACACCAGCCAGGGCTCAGTATCAAATAATTCTTTATGGACAGCCAGCCCTCTTGATTCATTGCACAGATATTTATTGAGGTCACCCTATGCACCTGGCATTAGACTAGATACTGGGAATGCAGAAGTGATCAAAGCATGACACTGGGTGACTAACCGTCCTGCTTTGCCCTAGACTGATGTGTTTTCTAGGACCTGGGACTTCTAGTGGTAAAACCAGGACAGCCATGGAAGTTGGTCCCTAGCAGATAAAGCCCCTGCCCTCATGGAAGTTACCTTTTGATGGGGTGGCAGGGGCGTGGGTGGAAAGGATAAACAAATGCATAAGACCATTTCACATAGTATGAGTGCTATGGGAAATAAATCAGGTGAGGGATGATACTTTAAATTAAAACAGGGTTGCCTCTCTGAGGTAACATCTGAGCTGAGACCAGAGTGGCGAGTGGTTGATCTAAGGAGCACTCAGAGGAGAGCTTCCCAGGCGCAAAGTACAAAGACTCTGAGGCAGGAACAGGGCACATGTGAGAGGCCAAAAGGCCAGTGTGCCAGAAGTGAAATGAGCAGGGCTGGGACCAGCTGGAGTCGGCAAAGCCCTGATCAGTTTGCCCTAATTGCTGTGGGAAGCTATTGGAGGGATTGCAGCGGGGGAGTACCATGTTCTGGTTGTTATTTTTAAAGACCACACCAGCTGCTGGGTGGAGAATGGATTGGAGGGGAAAGAACGAGCAGAGGAAGGCCAGTGAGGAGACTGTGGCAGGGGGCAATAGAGGTGACGGTGGTGGCTGGACTAGGGTGGTGGCAGGGGGATGGAAAGGACAGGCAGACCAACCTGTACTTGCTAACGAATTGGTTGTAGGGGGTGAAGCAAAGGGAGGACTCAGTGATGATGCCTAGGTTTGGAGCTGGAGCCAGAGAAAACAGACCTGTCCCAGATGACATCCTGCTGGGTGGGGATTAAGGAGCAGAGAGGAGGAAGCCCTGACAAATCTAATCAACTGGCGTATAGCTTAGTGGGGTGACCTTGCCGTAGCATTGTGGGAGGATAGGTGTGTGGAATGTGTCTGCTTGGGGGAATGAGGAAGAAATGTCTTAGGAGGCAAGGTCCCTGGAGGTGGGAGTTAGGAATCTGTCTTAATATTGGTGGGGTGCAATTTGAAAGTGACTTCAGAGGGATTGAAAGTTCAGACAGATTAGCTGTATAGGATGTGTTTACATGACCTGAAGTGGAATGAGGAGGACGTACTGGATAATAAGTTTAGCTACAACAAACAACCCTGAAATCACAGCAACGCAGCCCAACAAAGGTGCGTCTCTCACTCATGTTACCATCCAATGAGGGTCTGGGGGATGGAGGAGGTAGTTCTGCTTCATTCATTCAACATCATTTATCACCTCTGCCTTCACCACGTGGCCTCTGAAGTCCTCACAGAATAGGAAGAGGGAATGGAGGATATTCGGGAGGATTTGGTGGACCTGGGAGCCTGGTGATGGCGCACATTGCTTCTGTTTTGACTCCATTGCTCAGAACTTGATCCCATGACCTCGATCTAGCTACAGGGAATCTGGGAAGTGTTCAAAGTTCAGACTCGGAAGGTCATGTGCCAGAAGAAGAGCTACTAATGGTGGGCATTAGGAGTCTCTGCTGCAGGCAGGGGACGTGGCTGCCTGTCCTGGGGGGGGGGAGTGGTATCTAATTTGGGTTGGGATGGGAGTGTGCTTCTGAAAGTACCTTGGAAAAGAAGCTGATGTGGGAGAAAGTATACAGGGTGCACTCCCATGGGCTCGTACCTCCACAATCCTTCCATTCTTATCCATTCTCATGGCCTTCCTCCAGGAAAGGTCTCAGTGAACTCACACCTTACCACTGAAATGGCCTTGTGAATGCTTCCCTGCCACAGTTTTCTCTCCCATCAAATCTAACCTGGATACCACAGTCTAACTAATTTTCCCAAGACATGGCTTATGTTATGCTACTCCTTCTCAATAATAACAGTAGTAACAATTTCAGCAACAGCAATAGAAATTTGTTGAGCTACTGTGATGAGTGTTTTAACTGCAGAAACTCAATACACCTTAACCATTATAACAAGCCTGTGAGGTTATATTTGAGAATTGTCATCGTTCTCATTATATAGATGGAGCAACAGGGACTCTGAGTGGTTCCCACGCAAAATACAATAGCCACTGGCCATGTGTAGTTATTTTAATTAAAATTAAAAACGATTAGCCCTGGCTGGTATAGTTCAGTGAGTTGAGCACAAGCCTGCAAACGAAAGGGTTGCTGGTTTTGATTCCCAGTCAGGGCACATGCCTGGGTGGCAGGCCAGGTCCCCAGCAGGGGGCGTGTGAGAGACAACGACACATTGATGTTTCTCTCCCTCTGTTTCTCCTTCCTTTTCCTTCTCTCTAAAAATAAATAAATAAAATCTTAAAAACAATTAAAACTTTGGCTAACCACATATCAAATACTCAATAACCACATGTGACCACTACCATTTTGGAGAGCACAAATATAGACAAACTTTTTCTTGGTATAAAGTTCTATTGAATTAGGGGCTCAGGGTCACAGAATAAGTGGTAACCCTATCGGATTATGAAATCCTTCAACAGTTAAGAAAAAGTTCCCACAGTTAAGAAAAAGTTTCAGCGTCCTCTTAACCTTCTTGTACAACCTGGGCCCAAGCTACCGTTGCATAATTATTCCCTTGTTATTTTCTTGCACAATCTCATGCTCCAGCACCAGTTTGCTGCCTACTCTCCAACACTCCTAATATGTCCATTCATAATATTTTTGCTCTCCTCCTTTCCATCTGCCAAGCTAACTAATTCCTACCTGAACTTTAAGGCTCAAATAGCTTCATTATCTCCCGAATCAGCTCCCTCACCTCCAGTCTCACTGCCTCAGCCTGAAGCACCTTCCAGACTCCGCCCCCCTCATCATCTCCTGTCACGGCAGCTGTTCTGCAGCTACTAATCATACCTATGGACATTTACTGAGCACCTACTATGTGTTGGGCACTCTTCTAAGCATCATGTTTTCATCACACTTGAAGCAGATATCACTGCTGCCCCCACTTTGCAGGTGGGGTAACTAAAGCACAGGGAGGGGAAGGACTTGTCTCTCTGCTTTCTAGTCTTTCACTGCCACTTCACCCTCACACTATTACCCTGGCCACATTTCTAGAACATAGGACTGCTACTTCCTTCCCTCCCCTGGCTCCACAGGGAGGGGACAACCTTCTTAGCCGAGTACTCAAAGCCCTTTATGTTCAGAACATATCTAACTTCAAAACCCACTGCTCCACCCACAGACCACAAACTACTTACAAATTCCCAACCTGACACGTTATTTCTTGCCTCTGTACTGTCTGTGCACATGATGTTCCCACTGCTTGCAGTGGTATTTCAGTTGGCCAGCTCCGAAGCCGTCCACGGCAGTGTGCTCTGCACCTTTGGGCTTGCTCCTACCTCCGAATGTGCAGCACTAACTCTTTCCATCAGCAGCTCACAGAGAAGGGCTGGGTTCTGACTCACCACATTAAAATCATATGTGTGTGTGTATGTATATATATATGTATATAAGATTTTAATGTATATTAAATGTATATGTATATACACACACACATATATATACTGATTGAAAATATATATACTTCCAAGATTCAAATGTAATGGGCTAGGAGTGGAATCTGGGCTCTTTTCTTTTTAAGAAGCTCCCAGACCATTCTGAAATGAGGCAAATGGGGTTAATTTACACTGGTTTACTCATTCCTTTGGCAGTGCATTAATCATGCCCTGCCTAGACTTCATGCGCATGATTGTTATTTAATGCTTACCTTGATTCGCTCTCATTCATTTATCCAAAAAATGTTTATTAAATGACTATTATGTGCCCAGCACTCATCAGGGTGTTGGTGTGGATGAAAGTGGTACAGTCCCTGCTCATGAGTTTAATTCCAGAAGGGTGTAAATAGGCAGAATAATGCCCTCCCGCCCCAGATGTCCACGTCCTCACCCCAGAATTTGTGAATATATTACTTTACATGGCAAAAGAGATTTTGCTGACGTGATTAAGTTAAGAATTTTGACATGGGAAATTATTTTGGATTATTCAGATTCTTAATCACCAGGGTCCTTATAAGGGACAAGAGGGAGGGAGCAGAGTCAGTGAGGAGGTAGAGATGTGACACCAGAAGCAGCCGTCCAAGCAATGGGATGTGTTAGCTCTAAAGATGAAGGGATGTGGTCGGCTCCAGAAGGCGGAAAAGGCAAGGAAGTGGCTTTTCCCCTGGAGTACCCAGGAGGGCAGTGCTGCCATCTTTTCATATTAGCCCAGCGAGACCCACTTTTGGGTCTACAGAACCATAAGATCATCAATGTGAGTTAGTGTGAGCCATTAAATTCGCGATTATTTGTTGTAGCTGCAAAAAGGAATGAATGCAAGGGGTACTCCCAACTTATTCTGTGCAGGTAGGTATGTGATGGGCCTCCACAGCTGGATTCCAAGCGCTTTGAGGACTCGTGTCAAAGGGGATTTTCCCTCCCAGCTCCAGGCAGGAAGCTGGACCTCCACTGGGAGCTCAGTGTATCCGCGCTGTAGTTTCCACTCCCTAGAATCACCTGATTCTGAGAGTGGAGGTGATGTGTGGTAGGGATTTGGATTGGGGGGGGGGGGAAATGAGGCTTGTGGAAATGAAAGGGGAGCTGTCGGGTGAGGGTCAGGTATTCAAGGTTAGAAGGTGATGCTGTCAGGGATCCACAAACTTCAGTGCGAAGTACCTTCTGAGGATGCTTAAAGAAAGTCTGGGAGGGAACCTGGCTGATGGGGGCAGGGCGGAAGGAGGAATCATACTCATTGGTGCTTTCACGTTTCTTATGTTTTGACTTTTATGTTTTAATTTTTAACGAGAAATTTAAATCTCAAATTTTAAACGAGAATGTGTCTCCTATTCAGGGATTAAATTTTCAAAGGAGTCACCGCAGCTGGCTTCTATAAACATGTATTGCCGCGCTTCTCCAATGTCCGAATATTCGGATATGGTAGGTCTCAGGATAAGCCCGGGATCTGCCTTTTTAACAGGTATCCCCCTGCGAATCAGACAGCCCAGCGACCTCGCGGTGCCTAACTCGGGCGTGCGGTCTGCGGCTCCGGGAGCGGGCGGCCTCCGGCCGAGAGGGGCGCTGTGCCCGCGGCGCGGGGGGCGGGCCTGGGCGGAGCACCGGGCGGCCGGTGGCTCACGGCTCCGGCTCTGGATCCCGGCCCTGCACCTGTGACTCTCCGCCGCGCTCGCCCTCACGCCCGGCGTCCGCAACCCATGGCCCCGTCTCGCCTGCAGCTCGGCCTCCGGGCCGCCTACTCCGGCCTCAGCTCCGTGGCCGGCTTCTCCATCTTCCTCGTCTGGACGGTGGTCTACAGCCAGCCGGGGACAGCGGCTATGGGCGGACTCGCAGGTACCCCGAGACGTGGGGAGCGCTGGGGGCCGGGGCGCGGGGGCGCGGGGAAGCGCTCTGCTCCTGAGGCTTCTCACGGGCGGAGCTTCCCGGGGGAGCGGGTGGGGTGTTTACCCAAAAACATCCGTCTGCAGCGGGGGGGCCTCTCGTGACCCGAGCATTCTCCCGGGGACACTGGCACCAGATGCACCCCGAGCCCCGGCGCGACCCCGGGTGCCGATATCTCACCTCTGAGGTTTGCTGGGTCGCAGCCTCCCGCTCCCACGCCTGCTGGGTCGCAGCCTCCCGCTGCCCTATGACAGCCTCTTCCCTGTGCTAAGTGTGAAAACCCTCAAACACGCATACACCTGTTCTTGAGGGTCCCGCCCCTCAAGTGCTTCTTCCTTGGGGTCTAGGTGAGGGCTGAGGAGGGGTGAGTGGAAAGGAGGGCTGGGGGTGCCTGGGGAGGCCCACCTGTCTCCTTCTAGTGTGGACCGCACCCCAGCAGAGTCCTCAGTAGAGACCTGGAGGAGCATGCTAGGCATCTCATGGAAACTGGACATTTTTTTCCACCACGTTGGTGTCTCTTTGCCACCCTTGTGCTGTGGCTCCTCTACCAATCTGCTAAACAGCCTTGCCTGCCACCCTTGCACCTCACCTGGCCACCCTTTCTCTGCCTCAAGGAGGGAAGAAGGGGAGGCAAGGACCAGAGTGAGAACAGCAGTGTGCAGGTGGAAGCCCGGGGCTCACCAATGATCTGTACGCGCCGTGCACTGTCTGGACATTGCATTAACCTCTTTGTGTTGTAAAACTGGTGTGAAGATGAAACATACTT
This sequence comes from Artibeus jamaicensis, assembly GCF_021234435.1. Lineage (NCBI taxonomy): Eukaryota > Metazoa > Chordata > Mammalia > Chiroptera > Phyllostomidae > Artibeus > Artibeus jamaicensis. The sequence continues at coordinate 47,337,093 of NW_026521486.1, forward strand.
TTTCTGCTTGCTAACTTTATTTTTAATGCTTTCTATGTGTCAGCCACTGTGTTAAGCAATCTGCTTCCAATCTCTCATTTAATCCTGACTTTAGTCCAGTCCTTGGCATGTAATTATTGTGCCCAAGTTACATATAAAGCTTAAACTGAGGCTTAGAGTAAATAAATAGCTTGCCAGGTTACACAGCTCCATGAAATAGTATGTATGGGAAATGGACCTGGGGAAAAAAGTACATGTCAGGATAATGCTTTTTCATATGATGATCTTATTCCATAACTAAAATCCTCTGCCTCACTAGCCCCAGATGGACTAATGACATATCTGCTCATTACCACTGAGCAGCTTACTGAGAGCCATCCCTGGGTAGAGGAGGAATGGGAGGTCAGCGTGGAGCGTTCTGCCTTATAAGGGGGCATACATAACCTCAGCCTAAGTGGTGCCAAGTGGAGCACCGGGGAGTCACCAAGGAAGGGGGAGGGGTGCCTGGCCGGGCTGCTCTTGTGCCTGCCTGGATGTTTCACCACCTGATGCTTTCTGTCCTCTCTGGGGGCAGCCAGGCCCCTCTGCTCACCCATCTACAGACCCCTGACTCCTTTCCCTCACGACCCCTGCACCTTCACCACCTACCCTGTTTCTCCTGGTTCTCTTCTCCTTACAGTTTGTTCCTGTTTCTTGTCCTCCCTGCTTCTGTGCCCTCGGAAAGGTGGTGTCTTCAGGCCAGACCCTGTGTGGTACTGATAAGGCCTGAGATGAGGGGCCAGTTGAGACGGGGCAGGAGGGCGGTCACTGGGATCGGAGCCCGGCTAGGTGCAGTGAACCCCAGCTGTCTGTGTAGCCTTGAGCCCCTCGATTCCTCCTGGGCCTCAGTTTTCTTATCTCCAAGGAGTGGGAGGAGATGCCAGTGAAGGAAATGATCTCAGAGAACTCCCCCTCTCTAGGTCTGAAATGTTGCAATTTTGTGTCCTCTCTTATTCATGCCACAGCTGCCTGTTGGAGGGCCATGAAATAGCCCTCTGGCTTGTGCTCCAGGAGTCCTGGGGTTTTCCTGTGACCCAAGTTCTGCCCTTTCCCTTGCTGCCTCTGAGGCAGGCCAGCTGTGGAGGTGCCTGCAAGGAGAGGCGCTAGGGCAGCGACCAGCTGGAGCAGGGTCCTGGGGCCTCCCTGACAGTCTGGTCTGGGACAGCCAGGAGGTGGCCATGGAAGAGCCCAAGCTGCCGAGTGGTGGTGGTGGTGTGGTGGGGCGAGGGAGGGCCTGCCAGGCCAGGGCTACACACGTGCCCTCTGCTCCCTGAGTGGGCTCTGAGTCTGTAGCCAGTCAGACTTCTTCCTCTTTTGGGGGTAAAACATCAGCGAATTTACCGACTTGTAAGCACCCACTCTGACTTGGCATTTTTTAGCTCAGAAACTGCTGAGTCACCAGAAGGCAGCCCTAGTGTGTTCCTTGTCCCTGAGTACCAGACAGTGGCCGGCGAGGGTGCTGGTTTCTGGGTCAGGGTGAGCCTGGAGCTCCTGGGTCCAGCGGGAAGAGTGTTCACAGGTAGAGTCCTATTCTCTCCCATCCTAGTGGCGTCTTGGAAGAAGAGGCTTGGAGGGAATGCATTTGCAGAAGAAGCAGTTTTGCTGTGGGAGCCCTAGGGAAACACACACTTTTGATCTATATCTAGCAGATAAGGAGAGAGACAAAGAATAGAAAAGTTGCCCCAGGAGTCTAAATGGCTCTGGGTTCTTCCTGCAGGAGCTGAGCCATGAGCTGGAGGACACGAACTGGGGCTCTGGACCTCGCTTTTCTCCAGGGCAGGGGTGGAGGGCGGGGTGTAAGAACGTAGCAGGGCCCGGGCCCAGGGTCCCACTTGTCTGCATTTCCCTCTGAGCTCCTCTGGACACCTCCTGTCTCCTCACCTCCAACTGTGCTGCTGGGGACACTTTCACTTGCCTTCGGCCTGTTTATGAGCCCAGAGTGAAGCAGCTGGGTGGAGTGAAGGGTGAGGTCTGGCATGGACATGCAGGGTGGTAGCTGTCCATTCTGTCCTAATTGTGCAGACCAGGCATCCTGGGGCCCAGAGTGTCCTAGGGAAGGGTGCAGGGCTGAGGGACAGTTAGTTGCCTCCTGTTTCAGGGGACCAGTGAGCACCTTTGGGTGGAGTTGGTGGGGAGGCCTCACTTCCCCAGAAAGTGGTGAGAGCCAGGGTGGGTGAGAATGGGCCTGCCCCCAGACCTGGCTTGTGTTTCTCTGAGGTGAGGCCTACGTGCAGGCGAAGTGAGAGGTAGGGAAGGACGTGCCTGCTTGTTCACGAAGAACTGGGACTGAAACACCCCAGATAGCCACCCTCCTCATCCTCCTGCTCAGCCCTTTTTGGTACATGGATGTACATGGGGGTGGGTGTATGTGGGGTGGGTATTTTGGGGACACTGCTGGAGTGTGGCCAGTGGACTAAGAGAGGTACTTCCATAGGCCCCTATTTCAGCATTTCCTAACCCAGAAATTGCTGAGTCACAGAGGAGTTGCTCTGACCTCTTTATTTTTCTCCTGAGCTAGCTTCTAGAATCTGAGTGGCAAAGATCTCAGAACTCAGCTACTCCAGCCACCACCACAGCTAAATAAGCTGCTCCAGCTTATTAAGGAGACAGAGGGTAAGTGAGGCTGACCCAGACAGGTGCCCAGCTGACTGTTCCTCAAAGGCACTGGGCGACAGTGTCTCCTTCTTAGGGCCTTTTACGAAACCAGATGGCTCCCCCAGATGAACAGTTAGGACTTGCGGGTGGAGACAGGGAAAGACTCCGGGAAGGGTGGCTGGCCCACACCCCAGATCCCGCCAGGGAAGATGGGGGCTGAAGATGTGGGGTTGCTACCCTGTCCTCTGGCCTGCTCCCACTTTCTGCCTCGGCCGGAATGGAGGGAGGCTGGGGTGGACAGGGGCAGAGCTGGGTGAGTGTGGGTGAAAGGGGGTAGGAGGAAGCTGAAGGGGTTGGCAGGGCTGCACCCTCACTGGGGTGGAAGCCTGAGTCACCAAGTTTCCCCGCTGGCGGGACCCTTGGCCTTGCCTCGGTTTAGATCAGTAAGGCTCTGAGGTCACGAGCGGCACAGCAGTGCCGGGCCCCAGGCTTCCTGGCTTGCAGTCTCGTGGTTTGTGTCCCTTGCCAGGCTGCCCGAATGTGACAACATCTCAGCTGGTGACCGGAGCATAGTTCCATGGTGATGCTCCCCTCTGCCTTTTGTTTTCCCTAACTTATAAAAAAATATGAAATATTTGGGGCATGTGAAAAAGGATGGATGATTTAACAAACACCCTTACACTCCCCACCCAGCCTAAGAAATAAAACATCGGAGGTTCAGTCAAAGCACTGGCTCACCCCCACCTATCGACTTCCCTTTCTTCTCTTTGTTGCCACAGATAACAAACCACTTTCTCCAACAGATGCCCATCTTTCCTGTGCACGTGTGCGCAGGTCTCCTGACTCCTCGGACCCCGTCTATGTGGCCCTCGGCCACCAGGCTGGCAGCTGGCCCGCCGCTGTCCTCCTTCCTCTCTTACGGGGACCCTGCAGGCCTGTTCCAGACCCTTGCCAGTGGAATTGACATTTGTTCCTCTCTTTGGGCTGTGTGGCAGGCACGGCCTGGCACAGAGGGCGCTCATTGTATCGGCTGAGCAGCAGCTGGCCCTGTAGGGGAAGCGCCCAGCCAGGCCCAGAGCTTGGGCCCAGGAAAGGCCGGGGATGTCTGGCCTGCCCTTCGCCGCAAACTGGAGGGTGCAACACGGAGCGTGGCCATGAGCGGGGTGGTCTTGAAGCTCTGAGGCTGTGGCCCCTGTGGGCCGGGTGGAGGGCCGTCAGGGTGGGAGGACTGCTCCCCACATGTGTGGCCCTCAGGGTCGACGGAGGCGAGGCCCTAGAAGTGAAGATTGGATTGCAGCAGTCCTCAAACTTTACGATTTCAGGACCTCTTTCCACTCTTGAAAAATAGTGAAACACCAAGAAAATTTTATGTGGGTTATATCTGTCAGTATGTGCCATTTAGAAATTAAAGCTCAGAACATTTTTAAGCATTTAAAAGTAATATTAAAAATAACATAGATTCCCTGGCTGGTGAGGCTCAGTGCCAGCCTGTAAACCAAAGGGTTGCTGGTTTGATTCCCAGTCAGGGTACATGCCCTGGTTGCTGGCCAGGTCCCCAGAATGGGGGAAGCAAGGGGCAGGGGGCAGGGGGCAGGGTAGGGGGTCGTGGGGCACACACATGAGAGGCAACCACACATTGATGTTTCTCTCCCTCTCTTTCTCCCTTCCCCTCTCTCTAAAAATAAATAAAAATTGCCCTGGCTGGTGTAGCTCAGGGGATTGAGTGCAGGCTCGTGAAGCAAAGAGCTGCCGGTCCAAATCCCAGTCAGGGCACATGTCTGGGTTGCAGGCCAGGTCCCCGGTGGGGGACACATGAGAAGCAACCACACATTGATGTTTCTGTCCCTCTCTATCTCCTTCCTGTCCCCTCTAAAAATAAATAAGTAAAATATTTAAAAATAAATAAAAATTAAAAAATATTACGTTAACACAAGTAACATTGTATATGTGTAAATAATCATGTTTTCCCAAACAAACAAAAAGGGAGAATGGCATGGTTTTATATTTTTGCCAGTCCCTTTGATTTGTGACTTAATAAAAGGCAGATTCTCTCATCTACTTTTGCATCCAGGTCCCAGTGAGAGAATGATAGAGACCAACACTGTCTTAGCATTTTTATGCAAACAGGTCTGGCCCATGGGACCTACAGGGCCCTGGGGGGTCGCCGGGGTCACTGGATGGAGGCAGGGAGGAAAGGGAACTGCTGTGTCTCTCCCCTGACCAAGTCTGTCCTGCAGGTGTGCTGGCGCTGTGGGTCCTGGTGACGCATGTGATGTACATGCAGGATTACTGGAGGACCTGGCTCAAGGGGCTGCGTGGCTTTTTCTTCGTGGGCGTCCTCTTCTCGGCTGTGTCCATTGCCACCTTCTGCACCTTCCTTGTGCTGGCCATCACCAGGCACCAGAGTGAGGGCTGCTCCTGGAGGGGAGGGTGCGGGAGGGCCAGTGTGGGGCTCAGGAGTAGACCAGGACTCTGGTCCAGTTCCACAGCTTACATCCAAGGACTGGGCACATCACTTAACCCCCCGTGCCTGGATTTTCTCACTGTTAAAGTGGGTTGAACAAGTGTATCCAGTCCCTGAGGTTGGAAGCGTTCAAAGAAATGCTTGAAAAGTGCTGAGCACAATGTACCCTGCAGGTTAATTGCAGCAGATGTAGTGGGGTGGGAGTGCCCCCTGCTGGCTGCAACCAACAAGGAAAGAAAGGCCTGTGTCCCCGCCCCTAGGGAATTTGATTCTAAAGCTGGTTGGAAGTGGCCTAGGTTAAAGTGACAAAAGCAGCGTAGTAGATACACACCTGTGATTGGCACTGCCTGCTGCCTGCAAACCCTGAAGTGTTGCACTGTGTCTCTGTAGTGCTGGTTCAGTCTCTATTGGAAGTTGGAGAGGAGTGGCCCCGGACTTGTGGGATCGGGGCTGGGGAAGAGGGCAAGGCCTCTGGAGTCACAGCCTGGCTTCTCTCCCCTGCAGGCCTCACAGACCCCAACAGCTACTACCTGTCCTGCGTCTGGAGCTTCATTGCCTTCAAGTGGGCCTTCCTGCTCAGCCTCTATGCCCACCGCTACCGGGCTGACTTTGCCGACATCAGCATCCTCAGTGACTTCTGACCCAGTGGGGGAGGTCTCTGCACCCTGGGGTCCACAGGACCTGGACTCGGCCTCTGAGACATCGGGCGCTGCCCCACCCCTGGGGGACCCCAGAATCATGGCAGAAAATATGCAGCAGGAAGACTTTGGTCCCCCAGGAAGCTGTCCCTTCTCCTCTGAAGGAGACCTGGGTACGGTAGAAAGGGCCCTGCCATGTTGCTCCTCACTGGCCTGGCTGGAGGGCAGCTTTCCCAAATGGGTCTATTTTCTTAGCACTCAGCGAGGACTCTTTGTAAGCACGGCCAGTGTACCAGTGAAGGAGCAAAGAGGCCCGGACCTAGGCCTGGGGGCCTGGGGCAGGTGGTTTGTTCCCTGATGCTCTAGGAATCCTGCCTCAGGCTACGGTAGGTGCCCGGGAAGGTCGGGTCACAAAAGGGGTCTCCAGTAGAGACCTCGAACCCAACCCCAGTGTCCCATCCTCTTGTTCCGCCAGGGGTCTTGGGCACATGGGCAGAGAATCCGGTGTCCCTGCCCCACCCAGAGCTGACCTCCCACGAGTGTCGCTAGGCTCAGTCGTCTTCACCACCCGAGTCTCCCCTCGCACGTGCACCGCACACACACCTCAGAGCAGGGCTCCCCAGTGAGCCCAGACTAAGGTCTCGGGAAGGTGCTTCTGCCCCAAGAAGGGCTTCAGGAGGGGACAGCATGATGCAGGCTGAACGGGCCCCTCAGACCTGTGTCTACGCACCTCCAGCCCTGCACTCCCCCTTCTCACACCTGCCCCTGGCCACACCCAGGTCACCCAGAACAGCCCTGGCCATGAGATGCCCCCCCCAACTCCTGCCCCTTACCTAGGATTTATATCTTTTTTCCTCTTCCTCCTGAAGGGCAAAATCTGCTCTCTCTGCCCATACACTAGCCCAAGGGCTCGCCTGACTCAGAGGAAAGGGACTACTGTCGCGTCTTTTTATGTTGGATTGCCATTTTGCACGGTCTGCCCCTTTCTCACCTGTGTCCACACCCTCAGCTCTTTGCCTTATCTGTGTCACTGTCACTTTAGCAGAAATACAGCGACCATTTGTATCAGACAGCCTCTAGTTGTTTCTTGGGGTGGCGGGGCTCTGAGAGCATGGGCAGGAAGGCTGGTGGTGCTGCGGGTCTTGTCACCTCGTGACGCCATGTCCTTAGCTCACATTGTGCCCTGGAGGGCAGGGGAGGGTTGGTGTCCCACGGGCTGAAGACCCTCTCCCTCTGGTCCCCATGGCATTGAGGAACCCACCAGCTGGGCTCTCCTCTGGCTCTCGGCACAGCCCGGCCACCCCACGGGATTTAGTGTCTGTCACCCCAGAGGCCAGGCCAGATAGGAAGGGGATAAACCCACTTCCCTTCATCCTCTCCCAGGCTGTGGGGGGCTCGGGGCCAGGGCCGAGGTACGGAGGCTCCGCCCCCGCAGCCGGAGGGGCCCAGACCCCTGAAGACAGGCACAGGAAGCCCTGGCCTGCCGCCTCGCCGCTGGCTCTCGGAGGCTCAGTGTGCTCTTCAGAAGTCCTGGTGCTTTACAGCAGGAACCAAAAACAGCGTCTATTTCTGGGGCCTTTAACTGGTAAACAGAAGCCCCAAGAGGCAACGATGACATACCTGATCTCCCGCCTGGGACTGGAGCCCAGGAAAGTCTGACTGATGACTCTTGGGGGTGACTTAGTGAGCCAGGTCTGAGCGATGCTATATCCCTCTCCACCCCCCAGCACACCCTCTGTTTATGGACTCAGCCCAAAGCTGCCACCTCTTTATTACCCCAGGTGGGGCAGGCAGGGGCAGCTAGGGTGTGTGCACGACGGAGTCTTCCTGCAGGGAAGGAAAGGGCGAGGAGCTGGAGGGGGGCTGGTCCCTTCGCCTCCACATGGACTCAGAGGCCGCAGCCGTGCTGCGGAGCTGCACGCCCCTGCACACCCCTCACCACCACGATGCCCTAGCACATGCACCTTTAAAGCAAATAAAACATTTATTGTTCAGATTTTTTCCCCATTTTTTCTTTTTTACAAAAACATGCATACATACACAGGGTATGGTAGTTGTCGGGAAGACAGAGACGCTCGCACACAGACACGCACACTCACACGCACACACACACTCTCTCTCTCTCAAATACTTTCCTTCTTGGCCCCAGGCCTGGACCCCCAGAGCCCTGACTTGGCCAGGGCAGCCTCCCCTCCCCCGCGTCTCACATCTACTCTCCCACCCGCTTTCCCCTCAGCCAAGCTAGTCCTATCTGGGGCAGGGGTCAGAGCCAGGGTCGGGGAGACCCCAGGAAGAGACAGTCCCTGGACAAGGGCAGTGGCCGAGGGATCCCTGGGGGTCACACTGCGCTTCTGAGGGGAGATGAGGGTTTGGCACCATTGGATCAGGAAGCACAGGACTCCCAGGAGCACCCGTCTGCTCCACCAGGGCACTGAGATGGTCGACGTGGGGGGGCCTCTGGCAGGGGGCGGGGCCAGAAGGGAGGCCTGCTGATGACTGCCCTTGAGGGAGCGGTTCACCGCCCAGTGGTGGTGGCCGGGGACTCGGGGAGTGGCGTCGGCGCTGCTTCCATAGTCATCTCAGTAAACAGGCAAAAGGAGCGACTCCTCCTCCCCTCCCTCCCCCCAGTGTGGCCCTCAGAGCCTAGGAAGGGCTACCCTGGCTGAGGCCAAGTTCACATTTCTGTGTGGAGCCTGGGGCTGTGTGCAAAGTCAGGGGTCTGTGGGCCAAGAATAGTGGTCATGGGTGGGCCCAACTGAGCCAGTCCTCCTCCATTTAGTCCTGAGGAATAGGGGCCCAGGAGGGGCCCAGACCCCAAGGGGCAGGCTCTGTTCTTAGGAGAACCCTACTGGGGCCTGGCCAGCTGCCTCGCCTGCATCCTCAGGGTCCTCTTTGGTCCCTATCTTAGACCCAGGGCCCTTCTCAGGCTCCTTGGGGCCACTATCAAAGGGCTGTTCTCTGGCCGCAACTACCTGTCCAGAGGATCTCTGAAGACCCCAGGAACAGGTGCTGTTGCCAGAGGTGAGAAGAGAACCAGGTCTGAAGGGCAGGGTGGGCCGGCAGAACTGTTCCAAAGCCTTAGAGATTCATAGGTTCTTCCTCCTCCGCCAGCTGCTCTGAGGGCCTGGGGGAAGAAAAGCCAGGGGCTGCAGAAAGGGCGTCCACACAGCTTTGGGAAGGCTAAGAAGGCTGGCGTGACTGTGCCAGAACCCGGGACCTGCAAGCTGGGAGGGCACAAGGAGGAGAGGCTGCTGGCTGGGGTCTGGCATTACCTCTCTTCTGCCAAGATGCCCACGGAGAGGGATGCCAGTGCGGTCACTGCCTCTACTTCTGCGTCGGCTCCTGGCACCCTGGGCACCCAGGACTCTGGACAGGAGGCCAGACGCTGCATGCAGCCCCAGTATTTACCTGGGACGAGAAGCCGAGTCAGAAAGGGTTGGGGCAAACAAGTTCCTGCAGCCGGCCGCACCACTCCTAGGCTGGCGCTGAGACTGCACATCTCAGGCCACGGGCCTGAGAGTCGTGGGTGGATCCTCAGTCTGGGACTGGTTCTCTCACCCGCCTCTACCCTCAACACAATGCCTTCCTCGGCTTGGCCCCCACGGCCCTGACAAGGGGCACAGAGCAGATTCGGTGTGGCTATGAGGTGACCCAGAAGATGCCCAAGCCGTTCTCCTAACCCTTTGGCTGAAAGGTGACCTCTGAACCATACCCGCAGGAGCGGGCTTCCTGTGAGCACTCGCAGGGCCCACTTTTCCACAGACGGTCTGAACTGGAGACCTCACAGATCCTGAGCCCTGGCCTCCTGGAGCACAGGGTTCCACTCACAGCAGCCCCCGGCAATGGTCAGTCAGTCCCGCACACAGGAGAGGAGCAGATGGGGGGAGGGAACGACACAGCCCTGGGAGAGCCAGCCGTCATCACGGCTGCTCCGCGTGGCCATCGGCAGGCCACTGGCCCACCTGGGCTCCCGTGCGGACATGCCCACCCTGTCTATTGTTGTGAGAGGTCAAGTCCACGGAGCACGCTTAGAGCGGGGCCCAGTGCGAGGGCTCCGTATAAAGTTCCAGCAGTGTTTCATGTTACCTGCGTTCCCCTGAGACCCAGACGTGAGGAAATCTAATTTACTCATTTTCGTATCCCTAGTATAGATCACGGGTCTTTATGCAAAGTGCTCCACAGACACTGAGCTGAAGAAGAAACCTCCAAGTGCCTTCCAGACGTGTGGTTATTCTAAGACCGGGCCCCCAGAGCAGGCAGAGGTCCCGAGACCCTTGCAGCCGGGACTGAGGGTCAAGGTGGGAACCAACGCTTTCAGCAAGCAAGGCCCAGGTGTAGCCGTTCAGCTGACCCTGGCCTAGAATGTGGCTGGAAACCGGAGGCCAGTCCTGCCTCGAGGAGGCCTCTCTGTGGTCCCTGCTGGGTCCATCTGGAGAGCTCCAAGGGTGTCCACGCCTGGGGCAGCTGCCCCACCATTCCTGCCAAGGTAACGGACAGGAAGCCTACTCCTGGCCAGCCCCAGGCTTCCTGGGGCCAGACCGGGAACCCTGTGGAAGCTCTGGGGCCCTGGTCACGGGGGACAGCCCCCCGGAGGTCCTCCCAAGTCTAGGGTCCTCAGATGTCCCCTGCCCACACTCACTGTGCACCCGGATCACAGCTTCCAGAGAGCGAATGGCATTGAGGTTGGGTTTCTGTTTCCAGGCTTCTTCCGAGAGGGGGTCCACCTCCAGACGAAAAGACTCATCAGCCACCAGTTTTGAGGCCCCCCAGCCCAGCTCTCTCACCCCAAGGGCCCTGGCTTTCGGGGCACAGACAGGCACGTGCCTGGGCTCTGCCTAGGGTAGGAAGCGCTGGCTCCATGCCTTAACTTGGGAAGAGGCATTTGCTCTGTCCCCCTCATTCCAGGCCTGGCCACCCCCTCCCTACTGGTAAGCCCTCAGCGAGGCACCCCACTCATCTGCTCTTTGGGGCAGCCTGGGGGGGCTGCACTCCTTGTACCAGAGGCAGAGAGAAGGGCGAGCAGCTCACCTTGTTGCCCAGAAGAGCAGCCACGCAGGCCTCGGAGGCGTCACAGATGGCTGTGAGGTCATGGCCACCCTCCAAGGCCAGCACCACTGCACCTCCCGCCAAGCTCATCAGCTGCTGCGTCATGTACCCAAAACCTGGATGGTGGGGAGGGCAGTATGGAGGAAGGAAGCAGTGGGGGTGGAGGAGAGGCAGACCCTCTCTGCCTGTTACGTCCTGCTTGCTCCTTCCCTTGTAAATAATGACGCAGACGCAAAACTCTGCCTTCCCCGGTGCTTTCCCAGGAAGTCCCACGTGAGACCCATTAGCCTCACTCAGGGCTCAGAGAGGTTAAGGGACTTGCGCGCCGGTCCGCAGCCAATACGTGGCAGGGCTAGGACTTGAACCAGGGCATCGACACCAGCTGGACGTCTTTTGCACGGAGCCACACCATCTTTTCTTTCTGTCCTGCAGGCCCTGTGGCCCCGCAGGCTGAGTGGTCGCCCTCCGTTCTGAGAACACTGCTCCTCCCTCTCCTCCCTCAGGAGAAGCTGCCAGCCCAGCCCGGGAATGACACGGTTAGGGTGGGGGGAGTCCTGTGGCTGAGCTTCCTGTGTCCCCAGGGTGTGACTCGGTCAAGCCTTCCATGGGGAAGGGAACTGGCCATGAGAAAGGGCCCTGGGCTCACTAGGCTAAGAGAACCCAGAGAATTCCAGGGCCGGCTGCTATACTCCAGTCCTCATACTCATCCCCCTGGGCTGGGCCCTCCTTACATTTGGCGGAAACATGGTAGCCACCCAGTGGGGCCGGGTGGCCCTCGGCAGCATCAAACCCAGCAGACACCAGGACCAGGTCTGGAGAGAACTCTCGGGCGATGGGCATCACGACTTTCCTGTCAGGGTGTGAGAAGGAGCGCTCACCACACCATGCAGGGCCTCGGGGACAGAGGCCGAGGGCCTCCGGCCGGTCCCAGCCGCTGCCGCCAGCTTTACCGTGGGCACCCTGCCCTCAGGACTCCAAGATATCCAATCTCCCAGAAGTATCCATGGATCCCTCTGACTTCCTTGACCTTGGCTGGCCACCCAGGTCCCCAGCACAGCCCAGGGACTCGGCTGCCCAGTGTTCTTAACTGGCCCAAGGCAGGAAGAAGCCATGGATGGGGAACCAGAGGGAATAAAAGATGAGTAACGCGTGTGCCTGTGGAGTGCAGTGGGCAGGGCTACAGGAAAGGGACAAGCCACTAAGCCTCAGGGACTGGAAGTGCCTGGGACTTAGCTGCCACCCACTTTGGACTGAGTTGACCACACCGCGTCACTCACCACCCAAGAGCTGACCAGGGTGACCAGGGGGACTCTAAGACCCTGGCCTGCCCAGACACATCCTCTCCTCCTCAGCCACCGCTGACCGCTGCCTCCCTCCATCCCCGACCCGCCTCTGGGGTCCATGCTGGTGTCTCGCAAGGCCCTGGGCTATGGGCACAGAGATGCCAGGAACCCAGTCCAGGGCTCCTACAGAGTTAGCTCTCATGGAGGACACCCCCCCCCCAAAGCCCTTGGCTACCTGCTTCCAAGGTGCCCTTTCCCACATGGAGTAGAGGGGCCCCCGAGTGAAACACAGGGTCTGGCAGGAGTAACATCTTCCGAGTGTGGTTGGTAGGGTAATGATACGGGTGTAACAATTTATAGTTTTAACTTGAACGTTTCACCTAAAATGCCATGTGGTGTGCTTGAGTGTGATAGTGTTACATTACAGAATTACATGCTTGTGACTTTGTAATAAAAATGGGGTGTCATTTGTACTGGACCCCTGTATACCCGGGCTCCCCAACAGAGCCCAAAGCTGCTCATCTAGAATGGCTTCTGTTAAGCAACCCCCCCGACACAGGCGTCATCTGCTTTCCCCTGTCTTCACAAGTTAAGTTTCTCATCTTCTGTACAGAGCCCACCTCCTCCAGGCAGCTTTCTTTGACTGAATTGACTGCTCTGCTCACTGGCTCCGCCCTGCCTGCTGCCCAGCACTCAGTTCAACATTGGCCCTTGGTAATGTGTGACTTTATCAAGCGCCCTCTGACTTTTCCATTCTGCTTCCTGTCTTCCCACCGGGGCTGAAGGCTACCAGAGGCCAGTGTAACAGTGCTGTTCCTTCTGTTTGCCTTGGTTCTGGGGCAGACTGATAATGTCTGGTGATTGAATGAGGACAGGGTGACAAGCCAACGACCTCCTCCAACACCGTGCTGCTGGGGAAAAGGGCAGGAGAGGGTGGTCTTGATGGGCCGGGCCTCCTCTGGGCCCCCAGAGCATTTACCCGAAAGCAGTCAGGTACTCAGGGTCCCCCATTGGGGGGTCCAGACCTCCAGCCCAGGCCACGTTGACATTGAAGCCCTCGCCGCTGCCAGCGCCCACCTGGAAAACAGGACACGAGAGAGACATGAGGAGAGCAGCATCCCAGGAGAGGAATGCCAGGACGTCAGTGCTGCAAGACCAGCTCGTGCACCCGCTTCACATTCAGACGGAGACACTGAGAATCAGAGAGGCTAAACGATGTCCCTAGGGTCACACTGCTGGCTGCGACAGAGGCAGGGCACCGGTCACGAGGGAGCATAGCAGGGCTGGGAGGGGCAGGCCCGGCGTGGGGCTGGTTACCTCATCCACAGCCCCACTGCCTGGGAAGAAGTTGCCATCGTCGTGGCGATGCAGGGAGATGTAGAGCACACTGGGGTCCTGGTAGAAGGTTTGCTGGGTGCCATTGCCATGGTGAACATCCTGCGTGGGAGACGGGCAGGGGTTAGGGAAGGTCTGAATGCAGAGATGGAGGCTGGAACAGGTTGGAAGGGTTTGAGGTCAGTGACCATTCCGAGGGTCAGGGCCCTAAACTGGGGGTGAGGAAATGGGGGTCCCTAGAGCTGAACTGTCGAGGGACCCCAAGTAATCCACAGGCCGTCTCTGAGCCTCAGTCTCTCTGTGTATGTATGGATGCACACACACATCCTGCTGAAGGGGGTGGCTGTGACATGAGACCCTGAGGGGTGGAGGGCTGCCAAGGGCAGGCCTGACAGAGAGAGAGTGCGGGGCAGGAGGGGGAACAGTCCGGGGTCACACGTGTCGGAAATCCTCACGACTGCGTCTGGTCCCAGGCCACAGGGAAATGCAGGTGACCAGAGACCAAGCTCAGCTACCAAGGGGCAGGGAGGTACATGACGCCCAGCACTGTCCATCCTAGGAACAGCTGCGGCCTTGCACTTGGTAACTTCACAGGACCATGCATGGGTGCAAGTATGAAAGCTCCTCCAAAGTCCTCAGCTTCTGCATGGGAATGTCCCATTCACAGATGCCAGCGCAGAGCGGGGCAGCTTCATAGTTAGATGCGCGTACGCTGCAGGTTACCACCTGGTTTCAAATCCCAGTGTCGGGACATATGATGTGCGTGGCTGTGTGCAAGTACTTAACCTCTCTGTGCTCACTTTCCTTATCTGAGGACCAGGTGGTAGGATTAAATACATCGCCTGTGAAAACTCTCAGTGTGATTAGTGGTATGCAAGGTTATCTGCTGTTACTGTTACTGTCGGTCCCTATAGGGGAAAAGCAGAAATGAAATCTACAGGAAGAAGCCAAAAGAGGCCAAAAGGCAGCACTCGTCCTGGTCTCCCCTTGTGGGGTCTGTTACGGCTGAAGGTCCTCCCATTCACCATCTCCCCTGGGCGTCCTCACGGCCCCTGGGAGGTGGGTGTTATCCTCACCCACATCACCCACATCTCACACACAGGGGACCTGAGGCACAGGAGGCCGACGCAGAACTGGGACACGGAACAACATCCTCTGCCGCCAGGCGCAGGGCTCTTTCCCCAGGGCTCTGGGGTCTGGGGGCCAGGCACCCGCACCTACCCAGTCCACGATGAGGATCCGGCTAGCCTTGCCCTGTTGTTGCAGCTGCCGGCAGGCGATGGCCACCGAGTTGAAGAAGCAGAAGCCCCTGGGAGGAGAGAACAGAGGCCCTGACAGCACACTCTCTCCAGCCTCCTCTCTCCACCTACCCCTGGCCTGGTCCAGCCCCAGAAAGCTCACCCCACCCAAGCCTCCTCTGGGCCTTACATGGCTGTGGAATGGTCTGCGTGGTGTCCTGGGGGCCGAACCACAGCAAAACCGTTCTGGAAAGGAAAAGAAGGCTTATCAATCAAACAGCCAGCTTTCTGACCTCATCTCTGTGAACCTCTGACCCCAGCCTGAGCCCCAGGCTACTCCCGAGAGAAGGAGTCATAGGGAAACAGCTGACCGTGCGTGGCCAGGACGGGTCTGAGGTGCCCTGGTACTCAGCCCCCAGGCCGGGCAGCCTCCGCTCTCCGGCCGGACGGGAACGCAGAAGCCCCTGCCCTCATGTGTCCTGGCTGTTAGCACTTCGTAATAACAACAGCTGCTTGTTGAGCCTAACCTACGTGCCTGGCACTGTGCTAAGCACTTTATAAACACTGGATTTCATCTTTACAACATCTCTCTGGGGTAAATGTTATCTAATCCTCCCAGTATCTCCATAAGATAAACAGTTTTATCTCTAGTTTACAGACATGAGAAATCTGAAGCTTAGGCAGGTTAAGCAACTTGTGCAAAGCTGCCTGGTGTAAACAGTGGAGCCAGGAGCTTAAACCCAGGGCTGCTCCCTTAACTGTAAAGACCCACCAAGGGACAATGACACTGAGGACACCATGACCACCTGGTGCTGAGCTCCTAAACAATGGGGGCCAGGGGGGATCTCAGGACAAGCCCCTGTAAGGTGCCCAGCCCAGAGCACCGACTTGGTCTACAAAACCTCAGCACTGCAAAGGACCAATGTGCTGATGCGCGGAGGCCTAGAGATGTCTCTACACCCTACCTACAGTCACACACTGGGCCTGTGTTAAACGATCCTGGGTGGTCGTGACCTTGCATCTCTTAGAGATCAAAGGTCCTGGATCACAGTGGCTGGACTCTCCGCCAAGTAATTTGAGCCTGGTTCAAATCTCATTTGGGTTCCCAGAGCTCTCGATTTCCCTTCCAAAACCCTGTGGTGCTAGCCACAGAGACATCTGGGGTTCTGGGTCCGGCCTTCCCTGCTGCCCCATCCTGCTACCTCTCCTGTGGCTTGCCTACCTTCAACCCAGACCTCCTACCTTTAGCTCATGGGAAGCCACTTTGAAGGCCAGATCCGTTACGCTGCCGGCGGCCCAACGGGCTGCATTGGAAGAGTGCAGTTCATTCCAGATGGTGTCAGTGTCCACCTGCGGGGGCCAGAGTCAGGGCCCGCATCATCCAAGGCTTCCCCCAGGAGCTAGGGCCCATGGGCAGTGCCCCCCCATGGCCAGGACCCCAGGGGCAGGGAGCTGGGCAGACAGTGCTGCCTCCCCAGTGCCCCCCCGCCCCAAGGCAAGGCCTCCTGTATCCCCAGTCCCGGCACGACGTCTCCTTCCCAGCTTCAGTCCATATCACCAGCCCGCATCTGGCCAGCACTCTGCCAGCGGCATCGCGCCTGCCTCCCCGGTCAGAGGAGGGGGCGTGGCGTTACCTGGGCGGGACTTGGGGTTTGGGCCGGGAGCGGGTTTTAAGCCCCAGCTGGCTCTGCTCAGGCCCTGCGGGACGGTCGGATCTCGAGGGGCCGTCTGCACCACTGTCTTCCACTCAGGGCCCCTAGCCCAGGCTGGGAGGCCCCCCAAACCCAGTCCCTGGGCCTCAAGGCTAGGGAGGGGCCGGGGGGCATGATGGGGAGATGGGGAGGGCGAGGCGGACCAAGAGAGGCGAGGAAGGCAGAGAGAGTCTCAAGAGGCTGGAGAAAGAGAGAGAAAGAGAGAGACAGAGAGGGAGAGGAGGGAGGAGAAAACAGAAGCAAAAACAGTTGGAAAAATCAGAAAGTGGCAAGAAATGGGAAGTTGTGAACAGGGCACTGACTGGCTCCCAACAGTCCCCCCCGGCTGCAGTTCCCGCTTCCCTCCAGAACTAGGCCTCCATCCCCTGCCTCACACACCTGGCGGGAAACCACTGCAGGGACATTTTTAGGCAAAGAGAGCACTTCTAGGGAGGCAGGAAGCCCCCCAGGCAGGGTAAGGAGGGAGGGAGGAAAGCTGGTGAGAGGGAGGGAAGCGCCTGAGTCACTAAGGACATTGGAGGCACCTCCACAGTCCCAGCCCAGGCAGCCCTGGCTCTGCCTGGAGGCTCACTCCAGTGGAATGGCCAGTCCCGACTCCTGGGCTCTGGGGTTTTACGAGGGAGATGACCTTGGCCCTGCTCTTGGAGCCTCACTGGACATTTACCAAGCACAGTCTAAGTGTGAGGCACAGGGCTCCACACTCAGGAGACACTGGTGGGCTGAGGACACACCTGTCCGCAAGGAGCACCTAGCCGGCAGAGGGGCACTATAGGAAAGCCCCTGGCCCGCCAGGTCTGGCAGAACCACGAAAACAAGCAGGCAGGGGCTGGGCCTGGGGAATGGAAAGGAGGAGATCTGAATGCCCATGCAATGCCCACTCAGGGCCCCCAGGCACACTTACCCCAACCCCACCACAGGGCAGCATCACAAACATCCGCTGTGCCAGGAGCCCTGTGGAAAGAGGCTCAGTGTGTGTGAGCTGAATCCTCCTGGCCTCTGGCCTGGCTGACAAGCAGGGAGGTCCTGAAAAGAGGGCCGGGGCGGGTGCACGGGCGAGGCAGGGGCGGGCGGCAGAGGGACTAGGGGTGGCATGGGGGTGTCGAGGATGCTTAGAGGGACAGGCTGGGCAGAGCTGAGACGAGAGAGATGGGCTGGGTGGGCTAGGTGAGCCAGGGGAGGTACAGGGGCCCCTGACACTACTGGGCCCCTACCTGCCAGCTTCCCGTTGTCCAGTTTGAGGCGGCTGAGGGGGTTGGTGCCGTAGAGGAGCACGTGCCGCTCGGAGTGCACCGACTGCAGCTCCTCCAGGGAGGCCTTCCGGCCCCGCAGACACTGAGGAGGGGCCCACAGAGCTCCTGAGGCCCCGCTTGCCCAGCAGGCCAGTCCCTCCATCGCATGCGGGGCCCGGGGCCTCTACTCGCTTCCCTCCCGTTGCTGCCACCGCCTCGGTTCCAGAGCCCGCTCTGCCTCCTAACCTCACACTGGCTTCGGAGTCCCCGCTCCTGCAGCCGGGACCAGATGCTCTGGATGCGGCCCGCGTGCTCCGGGTGCCTGCTGTTGTCTCCGCAGGAGCACTGGTGCTTCAGCATGACCGAGTCATAGACCAGCCCTGGCAGGCGCAGGGGTCAGAGCCGGGCCCGGGCACCCCCAACGCCTGCCCCAACGCCCTACGGGAACCGGGCCTGGCGCACACAGCCCACACCCCATCCTGAACCTTGGCCCTTCACATCGACTCACGCACCCCCCTGCTTACCAGGCAGCCTCGCCACCCCACACAAACACCGACACGGCCCCAGTCGACATGACTGCTCCACGGCCACTGCCTTCCTGACACCCGGGCCCTCCTCATGTGGCCTAACACATCCACTGTGACCTCAAGAACTCAGGGCCGAGCAAAGGGAGGCCCAGTGTTGGGCTCTCGCCTGCATGTCCCGACTCAGATAGGCTACTGAGGAGGAGCAAGAGAAAGAATTCCTCAGAAACCCAAAACTGGGAGCCGGGAAGCCCACCATGACACTGGGCCATGTGACAAGACAGACGCAGTTTTGGGGAAGCGACTGTTTCGGCAGGACTCCTAGAAGAGGGCCCTGGACACTGCCAGTGGGACGGCCACATTCGGCAAGTCTCAGGGACCTTCAAAATGCTCGTGCCATTTGTCCCTGGGATGCCGCTCCTTGAGAATGAACCCCGGAAAACAATCCCAGGGGTGAGTGACGATGTATGGACAAGGACATCCAACTGAGGAAAAATGAGCAACCATCTAACTGCCCAAACAGCAAGAAACCTTCAAATCAAAATAAAATACCATGATGAAATACTATAAAAATCTCATTTCTATAGATTAATTACATCACGACATGTTCATAACATGTCAACTGAATAAAGCAGGGTACAATGTGTGCATGTGGCCGGGACAGAGACGGACAGAACACAGCAGCACTTGAGAGTGGCTGCCTCCGCCCCGGCTGGTGTGGCTCAGCGGATGGGGCGCCCGCGTGCAAGCCCAGAGGCCGCTGTTTCTCAGTCCGGGCAGGTGCCTGGGGGGCGGGCCCGGTGCAGGTCCCCGGCTGGGGACGTGTGACAGAGGCAGCCAGCTGAGGTTTCTCTCCCTCTCTTTCTCCCTCCCTTCCCCTCTCTCTGAAAATAAGTAAATAAAACCTTTAAAAAAAAAAAAAAAAAAAAGGATGGTTGTCTCTCTGGGTGATGGAATTGGTGATTTTTATTCTATTTTTATGATTTTCTGCATTTTTCAAGACTTCTACAAATGCTTTTGGGGTCTTTTTACAGGCAGAGCAAAAACAAAGAATGCCATTTTTGGAAGGTCTGAACTAGCTGTCAGGAGACCCTGACAGCTCTTAGCCTGGCCTGACTGCCAGCTTGCTGTTTGACCACAAGCTTGTCACCTCAGATTTCCTGAGCCCGGTCTTCTCATGTGCGAAATGAGAACCACCCCTGCCTCAGGGACGCTGTGCAGACCTCACGAGACCAAGAAGGCACTCCATGGCCTCGAAATACACCCTGCGTGATACCGTCACGCAGGCGTGTGCAGGGCCGGAGCGTCTGTGTGTCCCGCCCCCTTCCTCCTGCCCCACCCTAAAGCAGCAGGTCTTACCTGTGGTGAAGGGCAGGGTCCTGGAGGGGGCCTCTGAGCTGGGCAGGACACGGGCCTGGCTGGCGGGCTCCGGGGTTGGCAGTGAGGCAGGCGCGGCTGGGGATGACTGAGTCCTGGACAGGGGCCGGTGACCGCCCTGGGCCAGGGGAAGCAGCAGGGAGTCTCCAGTGCCTGCCCGGGGGAGCCGCCCGGCCAGTCGCTGCTGCTCCCAAAGGAGCACCTGAGGGGCACACGGGGTGTCAGGCTCCAGGTTCTCAGGATCCTGCCCCATGTGCATAGAGTCTCGGAAACCTCCTCGCAGACCCCCCTCCTGAAGAGCTCCCAGGGTGCCTCCAGTCTCGCCTTCCAGCCAGGCCCTGGCCTTGACTCTACGCTCCCTGCCTCAGTAGCCCTCCCAGAGATCTGCACCCTGGACGGACCACCCCATTCCCCCAGAGCTCCCTGGGCCCTCAGTGTTCCCGGTGCAGGGGTCTCGGGCCCAGGGGTCAGGCCCGGCTCTGACCAGGATCTCGTCTCCAAGGTCTGTGCAGCTCCCCGCGAGCCCCTGCACATTGGGGGACTGTCACCACATCTTACGGGCCCACTTCATGTTTATGAAGGAAACCCTAACCCCCAGTACCTCGGAATGTGGCCTGAATCGGGGACAGGGTCTTTACAGAGGTCATAAGTCAACATGAAGTCATTAGAGGGAGCCCTAAACTAACATGACTCTTGTCCTCACAAAGAGGAGGAATTTGGACACAGGCATGGACAGAAGGAAGACAATGAATGTGAGGACACCTGGAGGAGGCAGTGGTCCCCACGCTGAGGAGAAAGACCCGGAACATCACCTCCCCTCACCGCTCTCAGAGTGAACCAACCCTGCGACACCTCGATTTCAGACCCTCGTCCTCCGGAGCCGAGGCAAGTGCTCTGGTGAAGCCTGCGCCGCCCCATTTCCTGCCCAAGCACCTTCCCGGAAACGGTGTAACTGGTGAAGTCCCAGGGTGGAAGTGTGTAGAGGCCACGAAAGGCTATCCCCACGGCTGGACAAGGGACACGGCCTTGCCCCGAGTGTGCCTGCATGCACCCCTGCCCGTATGCACGCGTGTGCCTGTGCTTCTGCACCTCGGTGTGGCTCTGGTGGGACACCCATGGTCTCAGAGCTGGTCCCTGCACTAATATCCTCCCTCCCTCCCTCCCCTCCATCTATGCCAGGCCCAGCACCCCCTGAGCACACCTTCCGAGGGCTCGCACGGGCCCTGCCGTACCTGCGGGTGCTGCTGGAGGGCAACGGGGCCTCCAGCTTCGTGCTGCCCGCGGCCCAGCTCCCTGCGCTCCAGGCTGTCGTCCCCCCGCAGCCCCGCTCCCCCGCCGTCCGTCTCCAGGTCCTCGGCGGAGGGTATCTGCCGCAGTCGGGGCTTCTCACTCGGCTTGGCTGGCCTCTGAGGAGGGAAGATGTGTGCTGAGAGGCCACGCCGGAGTGTGGGATGTGGGGCGGGACGTGGTGGGCTAGGTGGCTGGGGTTCCAGGGGCCGTGCAGCTCTTGGCCCCAGGAACCACATCCTCACTCTGGCCTGCCAGGTCCCTGCCCTTCCACAGCCTCCCTTCTTCTTTCAGCCCCCATGGGCCCAGTTAAGCAACCCGTCACCACCTCCCCTGCCCAGTTCCCCTCACCTTGATCAGCTGCACGTGAGGTTTGAGCCGCTCCAGGCGGGGCTGCAGGGGGCCCAGTGATGGGGGGGCGGTGGCACTTGGGGGCAAAGGCTCTGAGCGGGTCCGGCTCAGCGGCCGGTGGAGGCCTGACCCGGAGAACCGCTCGGTGGTCAGTAAGGACTGGGCAAAGTGGAAGGGCAGGGGCCCAAGCCCGGGCACTGGAAAGAACGCGGTGGGAGGGGCATAAGGTGGGAAGCATGGGGAAGAATGGAAAGAAACAAGGGCACAGGAGGGGGGCAGGGACTCAGCAGGGAGACTCGCAGAAAGATAGGGGGCAGCAGAGGGGACAGGAGGGATGGGACCTGTCCCAAGCTTGGACCCTGCCAGGGGGCAGGGATCTAGCCCCTCCCCTGGAGAAGCAGTGGGACTCACCAGTCAGCAGGGGGGTGTGAGAGACCGAGGGATCCAGGAGGAGAATGGGCTGCAGGCGAGAGGGCAGGGCGCCCCCAGCCTCGGGCTCCAGGCCATGGGGCAGGAAGAGGGGAGCATGGGGGCTCCCTAGGACCGGCCCCCGAGGGCCCAGAGTCGGATGGGTCCTGCGGTCACCATCAACCTGGGGGAGACAGGGAGAGGAATCACAGGGGAGCAGGTTCCAGCAGAGAGAACAGTGAAGGCGATGGGGCGAGCGAGGCAGCAGGAGAAGGGAGTGGAGGACACCGGGGAGCTTGGCATGGGGGAGGGCACCTCAGCCACTCACCCTGGCAGGGGTGGGCAGCCCCAGTGTGATTGTGGGCAGCAAGGACACTGTCGGCAAGGCGAAAGGGGCCAGAGAGGTCTCCTGCCGCCGCCACAGCCGCGGGCCCAAGAGCGCCTGCCATGGGGAGCAGGGCAGGGGTCACCGGTCCCAGACCTTCACCCCGGGGCACACCTTCCCCAGACCACCCAGGAGGCTCAGGTGGGGCTGCCCAGACCCAAGGGCCCCAGCCAGGTCAGGGCCATTCGCTGAGAGGAAGGCTGAGCCTCAGAGCTACCTCTGGAGAGTCCAGCCAGCAGGGCCTTACCTCAGAGCCCAGGATGGGGTTGGGCCCATGCTCGCTGTCGTTGGGAGAGCTGCACCCTGACGCAGGCGTGCTGCTACTGCTGGGGGAGGAGTCTGAGGGTCAGGGAGAGGGGGAGGCTCGGTCAGAGGCCAGGCGGCAGCCGGCGGCCGGGAGGGCAGCCTCCGCCTGCTGCTTTCCTCCCAGCAGCGCAGGGGGAGGACAGGCCACCACTAGCCTTTGGACACTTTTTTTAGGTGCCCTTTCTGGGTAGAAGACAGCTTCACCAACAGAGTGGGGGCTGCCTTTGAGCCCCGACTCACCCCCTGGCGAGCGTGTAGGACATGCCCTGTACAACCGCCCATAGCAACTCTGAGGAAGGGACCCGTCTTGGCGGAACCTGACCCAAAAGGACAAGCACAGTCTCCCCCACCCACTCTGCTGGTCCTCACCTCCAAGGGTCTCTGCAGGACGCCGCCGGAGGCTGGGTGGGGCGCTCTCCTTTCTGAGCAGTGGATTCTTCCTCCGCTCCAGGGACTTCTTGGGCTTGTAGCGCAGCTTCAGGTTGGGCTCAGAGACTGTGGGAGCACCAGCGTTACTCGGCCCCACACCCACCCTCCCCACTTCTGCCAGTTAGCCCTCCTTCCCAGTCATCCCGTACTCAAGGCCCACCCCCTGAACTCCCCAGGAGGGTCCCCGCCTGCCTGTGCCACTCACCCGTCTTACGCAGAGGGAAGTGTTCGGGGGGGTCACTGGGCAGGCTGGGAACAGGGGGCAGAAAGCTGCTGAGCATGGAGCGGGCAGCTCCTTCCGTCTCCAAGGGCTCGAGAGTCCTGTGGGGTGAGCGCCAAGGCTGCTTCAGAGGGGAGGGAGGCCCAGAGGCCTGGCGGCCACCTCATTCCTCAGGGGCCCCTTTCTGAGCACGGCCACCCGCCAGGGGAGGTGGCAGCCAGCAGGGTAGGCAGTGTGGGACTGGCAGGAACAGGGGCCATCTCTCGGATGCAGCATCAGGCCATCCCTCCTACCAGCAGACCACATGCAGACCTCTGGCCTGAACAGAGGAGCCAGGGTCCCAGACACATTGGGGACTGTCTCTGGTGGGAGGAATCTGCTCTAGGAGCCAGGATATTTTTGTGCTTAGCAGGGACACAAAAAGAGAAGGGACTCATGTGGAAGAAAGCCAGTATTGGGTGGGTGTGTGTGTGTGTGTGTGTGTGTGTGTGCGCATGCACAAGGACGAAGGGCCTCAGGTGGGGGATGGGGCGAGATGGTGGAAGGAGAGAAGAGGGCAGGTGTCAGCTGGGCGAGGGGACTGGAGAAGGTATTACTAAGGGAGGTGAGGTGCACAGGTGAGGTGATAGGCAGCTGGGAGGAAGCGGAGGGGTACCTGAGTGCTCACAGGAGGACATATAGCGAGGAGAGGGCATGGCAAGGCCTGGAGGGGGTTACCTGTACGGAATGCTGGGGCTACTGGGATGGACCGTTCTCTCTAAGGCTGCCTGCTGTTTCTTCAGAATCACCTCCGCCAGCTTCTGCTTGACTACGCTGCTGGCCACCGCACCTGCAGGGGCAGAAAACCATGACTGGGTTTTGGGTGGGTGGACAGGTGGCCGCCCTGTACATTCTCTGCCTGTGGCCTTGTCCACACCCCCAGTACAAGGTGTCCCAGGGACTCCCCAGGCAACAGCCAAGTCCCAAGCCCCACCTCAGACTGCCCCGCACCATTTCCATCCCCGCCTACATTCACAGGCAGGGCCCATCAAGCAGAGGGACACCCAAGCTGGTGTCACTCCCAGCCCAGCCTGTACATGCCCAGGTGGGTGAGCCATGGATCCTGGGCAGGGCGGCCTCCATCCTTACTTCGCTTACTCTTGTCCTTGTTGAGAAGCTGCCGCAGCTCTTGCTCCTGCTGCCCCACCGACAACTCGGGCATCGGCGTGTCCATTGAGAGCTGTGGGCAGGGCCAGCCGCCCAGGAAGGGGCGAGGAGTTGAGGACTGAGACAAGGATCTGGGGGGAGGCTAAAGGGAGGGAGGGGGTCTGGGGGCTGAGCCCAAGGCTGCCTGGCTGTCTCACGCACAGAGAGCTCTATCTTTACCCTCATGGACTCCACTGAGCGCTGCTGCTGCAGGCCTGCCAGGAAGAGGTGGTGGTGCAGGTGCTGGGGGTGCTGCAGGGCCAGCAGTGCGGGCTCCGGCGGCGGCTCCACCGGGGGCCGCTGGCCCACCCGCAGGTCCATGGGCTGGGGCTGAGAGCCTGGCGCGTCTGCACGGGGCCTGGGGC
Source organism: Artibeus jamaicensis (assembly GCF_021234435.1). Classification (NCBI taxonomy): domain Eukaryota; kingdom Metazoa; phylum Chordata; class Mammalia; order Chiroptera; family Phyllostomidae; genus Artibeus; species Artibeus jamaicensis. The sequence goes on from NW_026521486.1 coordinate 47,361,488, forward strand.
AGCCTGAGGACACACGGAGGGAACAGAGTCAGCTGGAAAGTTTGTCTGCAGGTGCACAGTTACAACTTCATCAGCCTCCTTCAGGCTCACTTGACTCAAAATGACAAAACAGGCTCTAGGGTCCTTTTCCTTACTACATCCTTACCACAGTCCTATAAGGTGCTTATTTTCAATTCCACTTCACCCGTAAGAAAGGAGGCGATATGAACTCCACAGGGATAGTCTCTCACAGGTACTGAATTGTAACTCGGAACACACTGCTTTGCCACTAAATATGCTGCCTCTCCAGGGGGAAGGCTAGGGCTATGGGGATTTAGAGATGGGCTGAGAGCCCTTTGATGGTACGTTCTGAGCCCTGCCCTCCTTCATTTCTGCCCCTCTGGAATGAGGATTTGGCCCAGCTGCCCCCAATGAGCTGTCCTCAAAGAGATCAGGCCAGTACACAGTCCCCTTTACTCAGCCTCCAACCCCAAAGGGCCTCGCAGGCCCTCTTGGTCACCATCCTCCCTACTCTGTCCCAGGCCATAGGAAGCAGTGCCTCAAACCTACAGCCAAGCCTTGGCCACCACCCCAGGCCTGCACAGCCCACGTGCCCACGGAGCCTGCTCCCAGGCGCCCTCACGCCAGCTCTGGGCCTGCTGTGGTGAGGACACAGCTCAGCTGCCTCTTCTCGAGTGTCCTCTGCACCCATGCCAGGAGCACCCTGCCAAGGCTGTGGGTGCAGGGGCTATTTATAACTAGCTGCCGGACCAGGTTCTCCACCAGCACAGCCAGCTGGGCCAGGCCGGCTGAGCAGCCAGAGATATTCCCCGAGAAGGGGAGGCAGGCAGGTGTGGGAGCAGGTGCCCTCGAGGGAGCACGCGAGCACTGGAACCTTTCTGGAGAGGCCTCCTTCAGCTCAGCCATTGCTGAGCAATCCCCACTAGGACAGCCCCAGGCTGTCCTCAGGGCCTGAGGCCGAGGGGGGCTGGAAGGCACTACGCAAAGCGCCAGCCAGGGAGCCAGGAAAACCGACCTCTAGGCCCAACTCAACCATTACTAGTCATTATCTTAACATCTGCAGAACACACGCATGTGTGGCTGCAAACCCCTCTAACCTCATCACCCTCCATATGCCCTGGGTAGTGCTTGTTACTATTCTGTTGCCCCAAATAAGGAAGCTGAGGCTCAGGTGAAGGCCCCCCACGCCCCACTCAGGGAAGATTGAGAGCCTGCCAAGGCCAGTGCTCCGGCTCCGTGTTCCCATCGACTTTCAGGAAGCTGTCTCCCCTCACAGGGGTTGCTCATGGGCAAAGGGGAGGGGACTACAGTAGACTGTCGCTAAGGGGCACTGGCTCTCATATTCTCACACTGTGAAACAGACGAGAGAAGAGCAGAGCAAGGAGGTGCCCCCACGACTCTCCAGATGCCGGGAGACCAGAGCCGGAGGCTGTGCACCCAGGTGTACCCCTAGCAGGCAATTCACAGCTTTGACTTTCCAACCCCTTGTTTACTCGTCCATCTAGGGAACCCAGAGTCATGCTGGCTGAGTCTAGGCCTCCAATGCCAACACAGCCCGGCCCCAGGAAGGGTCTCAGTCCTTCCACATCTGGTGTCCTGGCTTCCCAGGGTGACTCCCCTGATGACGCCAGAGGGACCTAGAGGAAGCCAAGGCAGGCCACCGGACTTGCAGCCAGTGGCTTCAGCCACACGCGGACCGTGAGCGGCCCTATCCCTCACTCCCAGCACTGTGGCGGCCTCCAGAGCAAAAGGCTCCTGAGAGTGTGGGAACGGCTCCCAGGGAGACTCGGCATCTGGACGACCTGGTGCTAACCCAGCTTCTCTGAACTTTGTCTCCTACACCGGAACCCAAACCTCCCGTTACAGCCATCAGCTCCCATCCTGTCACAGCCCACATGCCTTCTGTCCTCTGAGCTCTGCTCACAATGTCCCTCTCCTGGTGCTGTCCTCAGCCCTCAATTCTACATTTTCCCTTTTTTTTTTAAATCCTCATCCAAGGACATGCTTATAGATTAGAGAGAGAAGAAGGGAGTGAGAAAAACGTCAATGTGAGAGAAGAACATCGATCAGTTGCATCTTGCACGTGCCTCAATGGGGTGGGGGTGGCGGGGGACTGAACCTGCAGTGTAGGCATATGCCCTGACCTGGAATCGAACCTGTGACCTTTCAGTTTATTAGATGTCACTCCAACCAACTGAGCCACACTGGCCAGGGCTCAATTCTACTTTTCCAGGTCCTACCCTTTCTTCCAAGCCCAGCTAGTCTTTGCACTTCCCTAGACTCAGCCCAGCGCCCTGTGGCTTTCAATCACGCGGACAGTTCCGTGCCCCGTATGCACAGCGCGGGTGGGGACCCCGCCTGACTTAAGCTCCAAGGGCAGGGACTTGTTTATTGCACCTTATCCAGCACCTAGAACAGCACCCAATAGATACCATCAGTGAACACATCGATCTTCCCCAAATGCCCGGAGAGGTGCCCTGGCACAGAGATGGGGTTCGTTAACGTTCCTTTTTTCTTTTCCTAGTTTCTGTATTTAATTTTTAGAAAATCTCACATCTGTGAAGACTAAATAACAATAGGTGGTGAATTTAATGTGTTCCGAATGGGTGGCTGAACACATGAATCAGCTGTCCCCTCCTTTGGCACTGGTCACATATTAGAGTCTACTATTATTTTCCTTTTTATTTCTGTGTCCTAGCTTCCCCAGCCTGCCTATAAGCTTTTAGGCAGCCAGGATGAAAGCAAAGAGGATATCTTGCCTTCATTTCTCCTTGCCATGTATAACTACTAGGCATCAGGTATGTACCCAGTGGGCCCAAAGTGGATACTGGCTGAAGTTAAGGAGGAGGCAGCCTGCATCCAGCCCCAGCCCCAGGCCACAGGCCTGTCCTAACCTGAGCAGGAGGTAAGGAAGGTGAGAGAACCGGGAAGAGGGGTCCTCCCCCTCCGGTCCGAGCAGCACAAGGCACCCTCCCATCCTGCAAGGGCTGCCGTGCCCACCTTGCAGGGCTGGCACGAGGACAAAGCCAACAGTCAAGAACATGAGCCTGATGGGAGACCGGGGCCTGAGTGTAAACATTAGCTTCCCACATGCCTTCCTGTTTCACTGCATCCAGCAAGGATAAGAGGAGCATCCTGCCTGCCCTCTTCCTGTCATGCTTCCTAGCACTGGGGCCAGCCTGGATCCAGAGTTGCCTCCTTAACTCCACTCCTCACCCCTTCCCCATGAAACCCCGACGTCACCCTCTCCCCTGGAACCCCAACCTCCTGCCTCTCTGGCTGACCAGCCAGCTCCCCTGCCCGACCACCACTCAGCTCCTCTCTCTTCCGTTGTCCTTTCCACCCTCATCTTCCCCTTCCCACCACATTCTCCCTAAGGACTGACGCTTACCTGTGCCAGGGGGCCTGGGGCAGTGGGCACCCGGGGTCACCTGGGTCCCATCTGTAGAGAGAAGAGAGCTGGAGTGAAGGGGCTGCGGAGAGGTGAGGGGGAAGAGTGAGGCCTAAGCCAGGCAGACACCCGGCCACTGCAGGAGGCCCCCGTCCAGCTGGAGCCCTCCAAACCCCAGCACCTGCACCAGCAACTAACTGAAAAGAGAAGACTCTACCCCACTCCTTCCCCCCAGTTCTCATGCTGGACGAGAATAGTCCTCAACTCACTCTTCCTCATCTGATGTACTAAGCCACTCAGTTCACCCTGCATGAAGGAGCTCAGGACACAGCGGGAACCCAAGGAGGCCCCAGTCACCCAACGACGCCCCCAGTCCTCCCAGTGTGCGCAGATACAATCTTCCCTGGGCCCCGACTCCTGCAGCCTAAAGAGAAAAAAGGCTGCTGAGACAGCATGGCTGCTGAGACCTGTGGAGGCCGAGCTAAAGACCCCAGGAGGGACAGGGAGAAGCAGGCTTGGAGAAGGGGTGCTGAGCCCACAGAGGCTCCACAGTGGGAGAGGGGCTGGGTCTCGGCCCAGGGGTCAGGTCAGATCTGGTGGGAGCTGGGAAGTGGTGGAATGCATAGTCCAAGGACCCCAGAGTAGGTACCCCTTTTCTCCTACTGCTCCATCCTGTGTCCTACAGCCTGCTCCCCCAGACAAATGCTCAGCCTTTTTCACAAATAACCTGAAAATAGAAGTGTTTCCTTGTGGAGATGGCCACCTGTCCCAGGCTCCAAAGCCCAGCCCAGTCCCCCCTCCCATTAGAAGCCATGAAACCCTTCGGTGGGGCCAGATCTGGTCAACAGGAAAGAGGCCCTGAGGAATAATGAGACTGGACAGGGTGGGAGAGACACAGATGAGTCCTGAGGCCATCTATCCAAGATGGACACTCTCCAGCCTGCTGTCCCAGCTCAGAGCCAAGGAGACAGGAGGCCAGGAGATTGGGACGCCGCCTGGAGGGGCACCTGGTGGGGGCACCTGGTGGGGGCACCTGGTGGGGGCACCTGGTGAACACCCGGAAGCCCTCTTCAGGCAGAAGGAGTATTTTCTGGAGGACAGCGGGCGAGGGCTGTGCTTTTGGGTCTAAGGGGCAGCCCCAGTTCCTCTTCCAGAGCTGAAAAGGAGAACTCCCTGCAGGCAGGCACTGCTGGGGGAGGGGCAACTCCAGGCACAGAGGGACTCCCACCATCTGCCCTCAGAGGCCAGGGCTCCACGCTTTAAATGGCAATGTTTGGTAGGGAAATGCCACTCCACCTATTCAAATTCGGCCCATCTTTTGAAGTCCAGTCCAAGCCCACGTCCTCATGAAGCTCACCCTGACCTCTCTTGGCTGGCCAGAGCGCCCATTCTCTGTCTACCACGTGGACACTCCATTAAGTATGATCTCCGGGGTGTCGTTTGTAAGCCATGCCCATCTGCACACAACACCTTGCTGGGCACACAGCAGGCTCTGTTAGAAACTGGTGACTCGAACATAATGACTTTCTCCTGGCCCCCTGCCTGGGACATGGCATGAATATTTCTCAGGGTCTGTGAGCCCCAAGGAATACTGGTGTCAGAGGCAGCCTCTCCACCCCGGGACATGGCAACCTCTATCCCAGGTCCTCCTATCCCTTAAGACCTCCTCTTTCTTCTGCAGGACCTGGTCCCTCGAGAGAGGTTTCTGAGCCAGGCTCCAGCGTGCACTCTCAGAGGCACGTGAGCCCTAGGGCCCTGCCTTCAGGGAATTCTCTCCTGCCTCCCTCCGTCCCTGCCCGAGGGCTGGTCAGCAGCATTCATGCTTGGGAACAGAGCCAGGTTCTCTGCACGCCACTCCCCCAGTAACCACGAATTCTGTACACCATGCACTCTCTGCACAGGAGAAAAACTAATGACCCTGAACTCTGTGGTGTTTGCTACCCGGCCCCAGAGAGATGGTTTGTGATGCTGATCGGTGGTCTAAATTCTGTTCAGAAAAGTCGTGGGCACACATGGAAGCCCACATGTGTGTGTGCACCCACGGATGTACTGCCAACAGGAGCTGTGTCCAAAAGCAATTCCTGGAAGAAGTTCTGCTTCTCCCCTGATACCCTGGCTCTGTGCTGACAACCTCTGAGTTCAGAAGAGCCCAGAGCAACAGAGACAAGACCTGGGGCACAGCTCTCCTGTGTCCCAGAGGGAGGAAAGGTATCGAAAGACAACCAGTTAGTGGCTGAACTGAAACCAGACAGTGAACACCCTACATCCCAGGTTAGGGGATGAAGTTGGGACCCCTCTTCTCCTCGACCTCTCTCTGAGCACTGTTACCACTAATCTGGGGTGAAACTGAAATACGATCAGGACTGAATGGACCCTTCTCTGCACATCCCCTGGCCAGAATGGAGACCCCTTCTTTTTGGAATCCTGGCAACCCCCCACTTCTACTGTCTTGGGAAGCAACTGCAGTCAGGCTGAAGAGGCAGTGTACCTGGCACTGAGGGGCTGGGCTGACCACAGCAGCTCCCCAAACCGGAACACCTGCTCTCACCCGGAATCAGACAGCCCCAGAAATCCTGCTTCGCGTGTGCACCCCAGCCCTCAGCAACCTCCAGAGCAGACACAAAGGCCACTCTTCTGTCCCTGGGCACCTGCATGAGCTGGTCTCCCCTCCTACCTTGTTGCCTTGGGCCTTACCTGCCCAGCAGAAACCTGAGCCCTGGCTGACCACCTGCTCTCTCAGGTGCAGAAGGCCCTTTGTCAAGGGGAGGGCTTTGCCACCCAGAAGCCCCCTCCTGGCACCTCCAAAGCCATTTTGCAGCTGTTCCACCTGCCTGGTCTCCTGACTGGCTCAAAGGAGCAGCAGGAAGACCCAGGCCCAGCAGCCAGAGGAAAGCAGGCAGCAGCAGGCCAAGCACTGGGTTCCAAGCTGACCCCCTTGGTACCCCACGTTGCAGCTCCGGTTCTGTTTCCCTGACACAGGCAGCACAAAGCTTGACTCCGTATTGGGCTGGCGGAGAAGAGGAAAGCTGGAGGTGAGATGGCTTCAGGAAGATCCAAAAACAAGAAAACACGAGAAAGGACATCACAGTTGCCAGGCCTCTGTGACACAAAGAGAGGGCTGAGCGCGGAGAAGCCCTTCTTGAAGGCTCTCGGCTCTCAGAATCTGAGAACTTTAGGACCCGGTGGGGCTTTCAGATTGTTCAGGCCAACACACTCTCGCTTCACAGAGGAGGGCGGAGAGAGGGCAAGGGGCTAGGTCATGCATGGTCCCCTAGCAGGTCAGTGGTACAGCCAGGCCAGGCCAGGCCACTGCTGGGGGAATCCAAAAAAGTCCATCCCAGGCGCAGGTACTAAGTAGTCCAGGTGAGGTCACTCATCCAGGAGTTGAAGAGGCGGAAATAGGAATGAAAGCTGGTTCTCACTTTCAAGGAGTTTAAAATAAAACTCACAATTTTTTTAAATGAAAAAGTTTGCTGCTTACAGATACTAAAAAAAATTCAGAGTCTCAAAACATATGAAACAAAGTTTCTTACTCATCCAACTCCCTTGAACTTTCCTAGAATCAACCCCCCCCCCTTTTTTTTTAACAGTTTCTTGTATTCCCCCTTCCAGAAATTCTCTTACTCATTTTCTTGGCACTAAGCAGCTTATTGCTCAGATTTATTCGGAATTCAGGGGGCTGCAAGCTGCCTGGAAACTCCTGCCACGTGAAGTGATGCAAGTGAGAGTCCGGAGGATAGAGGACATTGGCTTCCAGGTCAGCTGGACCTGGGTTCGAACTCTGACTCCCTCAGTGACCAGCAGGGAGAGCCAGGGACACAGTGTAACCTGGCCCAGCTTCAGCCGCCCAAGTAATAAAAGGATAAGCAGAACTGCTTGGAAGCAGTCATCTGAGATTAGCAATGCTGCCTGTGAAGCACCTAGCATGTGGTAGATGCTGCCTTAATGGCTGTGATTCATCCTGCTTGCCCTTGAACTTGTCCGCAGCCTCCATTCTGGCATAAGCATTTCATCCTCCCTCCTCTACCACAGTCCATTTTCTCCCGGATGCAGCCCCCAGCCCCATCTCTTACCCCTCGCCTCTCCCACTGGTCTCATCCCACTTTCTTCCATCTGAACTTGTGTAAACTCATACTTGACTACGTGCTGGAAGTTGTTCTAAGTGACTTCCTTACATGTGCTAATTCATCTAACCCTCACACACACCAGTGAAGTGGTTACTGTTTTTATCCCCATTAAAGAGATCAGTTGACTGAGGCCCAGCAGTATTAAATAAACAACTTGTCTGAAGTCACATAACCTGGAAGAGGCTCAGCTGGGACCTGGGTCAGGCAATTAAGCTCCAGAATCCGTGTTCATAACCAATATACTCCACTGCTCCTCCCCGGCACTTTCACTCCACGGGCCATCTCGGAGAGAGCAAAGGCAGGGCCTTGCTGGGCACAGGGGAAGACTGAAAAATCACACGGCCCCCCCCAGAGACCAGTACCAGCAGTAAACCCCGCCCCTGGTCCGAGGGCAGAAGCTGCCTATTTCATCTCTGGGGCCCCGTGAAGACGATCCTGAAGAATCGCCTTTCTGGACAGCAAGTAACTGTTGGCTTCCCCAGTTCCACATCACAATTTCAGACTTCACAGGGGAACATGGGGCTGGCAACAGGTTTGGGGGCTTTGAGGAACAGCGGCTTCATTTCCCCCACTCTCAGGTGCTCTGCCATATCCCTCCTCTAGAAGCTCCCAAGTCCCTCTGAGGCTCTCTCATTAGCATCCCAAAGCAAGGTCCACAGTGCCGGTAGAGGGGCCAGCTGGCCATGGGACAGAGGCTGCACTCCCAGGTGAGTGGCCTGGGACAGGCGCCTGCCACAATGCCTCCTGTCAGCCCAAGGCAAGGGGCCTGCAGCTCAGCAGGCTCCGCAGCTGTGAGCCAGCGGGAGGGGAGGCTGGATGTGAGAGGCACAAAGCGAGCCCTCCACAAAGCTGGCCCTCTGGCCTTTGGCTTCACAGCAAGCAGGCCCCTTTCCCCGCGCTAGGGCTGGGTGGCAGCTATTTTTAGCTCTTGACACCTGGGTATTTTGCAGCCGCAGGATGTCCGGTTTGGAGTCTCTTTCTGGGAATCCCACATGCGGCTGTTGTAAACAGCCCCACGCAGTGGTGGCCAAGCTAGGAGTCTGGCCCCCCCCTTTCTGGTGTTTGAGATGAATCAAACAGGAAGCAGACGTAACCATGGCAGCGGCAGCTTGAGCTCTCCGGGGGTGGGAAAAGCGTCCTCTCTGGCTCCTTGCCCCTGCCCCAAGTCCTCTACTCGGCTCCCTGCCACTCCTCCGGGATAGAGACCCCTGGACCCCAAGGCAGGGAGAGCTGGGCCCCTCTGACTGTGGGCAGCTGTCAGTTCTTGGGACTAGCGCTCTCTGGAGAGCCTCACTGTCCTCTGGCAAAGAAAAACGGGGTTTTCTTCATGCCCTGCCAGCCTCCGGGGGCCTCTCAGACCTGCCACTCAGCCCTCCCCTGCCTTTGTGAAGGTGTGAGCAGGAGGGCAGAGCAGAGCACGGGGAGGCCAGCACCCACTTCCTGTCACCTCAGCCTTCTCCTCACAGCAGGGGGCCTGCCTGCCCCTTCGGGAATTCCTGAGCAGGCAGGCCCCCCCAGTCCCAGCACCCCTGGTCCAGACTGCCCCAGGTTCCTCGGGCCCCAGAAGCATTCCCACTTACTCACTCCCTGGCACCAGAAGCTCCAATCCCTGAGATAGGAGTTCACTAGGATGTCTAACCACCATCTTTCCTATCTCAATCAAAACCTCCTGAAGGGTCTGGATGGGGGCCCCACCTGTAATATGGGGAGAAGGGTTGAGGTTTGTCAGCTTCTGCCTTTGTCTCCCCACTCCCCCGCCCCCTGCTGCCTCAGCAGCCAGGGCCCAGAGGGTCTTTCTCCAGGGCCAGCGCTGGCCCGACAGCAAGCGTGCTGCGTGCTGGTCGTGCTGGTCGCGGGCTGCCTCTCAGAGCCTCTCCGCCCCTCAGAAGTCTCATATTCATTCACCTGCCCTCCTTGCTGTTCCCCCGGCCTCTGGGCCCTCCTCGGCCAGACCCTGCCTTGCTGTGTCCGAGCCCCAGTCCCACCTGCCTGCCTGTCGGCCTCCCCCCAAGGCCAAGGGGCCTTCCTCAGTTCCTCTCACCTGTGCCGCCCATGAGGCCACTCGGCCACCCTGGAGACTGCCAGGGGAAAGTTTAAGTCACTTCACTATTAGTATTAATGATGACCATAGTATAATTGCAAATTAACATTAGTAATGACCGACAACCATGTGTGGAATGTGCACCGGGCTTTGGTCCCTGAGCTAGCTAGGCCTCTCTCTTGGACTGCCTTACCTGGGCCTCCCAGCAACCCTGGTCAGGTAGACACTGTCGTCATCCTCTTTTCACAAAGGAGCAGACTGAGGCTCAGAGAGGCTCGGAAGATTGCCGAGGTCACACAGACGGCAAGCAGGTTTTCCGGGATCCCAGAACCTAAGCTCATAATCACCACACTGGTGTGTACAACTGGTCCCACCCACCTCCGTGGAGGGCCACAGGACACAGCTGGGGCCCAGCTGGGCCCAGCGTCTGCAGGCCTGGGGCTCATTCCCAGGACCAGCATGTTCCCACAGTGTGCTGGCCCTCCATCCAGAAAGCATCCACAACAACAAAAAATAAAAGCAGCGAGAATAATCTCTGCCTGCGTCCCTCACATGTTTTCTTGTCTCCAGGAGGCACTCTGCAGCCCCACCTTCACTCCTGTTTCCATCTTATATTTCCCTGCTTTTTAATGTACGTGTTGCCATTTTACTGTTTCCTGTGCTCTGCCTCCGGCAGGGCATAACCAGCCCAGCGAACCTCCCAGGGCTGCAGGGGGAGGATCATAGGCTCTCTGGACACCGTCAGGCCAGTATAAATGCAGGTTGCGTAACCACAGCAAGTCCCCCATCAGAGTGAGCAAATTCTCCCGGGAAGACTCGCTCTCCTGCTCCCTCCCTCCCTCTGTTTCTCAGGACACACACACACTACACCTGGGGTGGAAGGGATGGAGCACCCAGCAGTGCTCAAGGAAACACCCACCTTCACGGCAGGCTCCCGGGGACTAAGAACACAGCCAAAGGGCCGTTGGCACCCTTGCCCCTGGGTGTGGAGAAGGCGGAGGCCACTGCGGGGATTCTGGCTTGCTCCTTGGCCTGAAGTGTCATTGGTATGAGTCTGTGAATAGCAACCAGCTATGGATGAATTCTGGCACTGACAGGGAAGCCGCATTAATATTGATGACACTAAATACACCCGAGATGGCCGTCCCACGTAGGCCTTGGTGTCCCCCTCATTTTGTCTGTTATTTTAGAAGATGGCCGAGGTCCGCAGGGCAGATTCTGCAGATGATACGATGCCCTTTTGCGGCCAGGGCTGCCCCTGACTGATGAGCTGGAGTCCCCTGGATCGCACACCCAGCCAGAACTCTCACACAGGCTTCAGGGAACATAACTGCCAGAGGCCTGGTCCTGGGAGCCTATTTGGACAAACCAGTTGTGAAGGACAGTTTCTTGCCAACTGGGAATTTGGTGAAATGATGAAATGAAAATGCACCTTAGTAGAAGGCGGAGAGCACTGACTGGAGGAGCAGGGCGCACGGCGTCACCTCCTCCTGGTGAAAAGCGCAGCGAATGCAGTCGAGGCATGAAATGGGAAGGTCCGCCCTGAGATGAAATGGCAGTGATCTCTGGGGTGGGGCTGTGGTGTTTCTTAGTTTTGGATTTTTTGCTTGTCTGCCTCTATAATAATACACATATATGTGCTCACACACATAAATATAAGGTGGCACAGCCAATGGGTTGCAGGGTCAAGATGCGACCTCTGCTTCCCCGGGACCTAGACCACGGGGGTCTTCATCGACTCTACATACTGACTCTGGGACCATGTATCTTTTGAGGATCTATGACCCAGCGTCTTCTCCTGAATCATTCAGAGGACCTAGCACAGGGCAGGGCACAAAGTCAGGACTTCGTGAATGCCTGCAGGCTGAATACTGATCATTTCCCGAGAGAAGTGCCTTCTGCCTCTTCCAGGGCCGCCGTGCCGGGAATGCTTGCTGCTGACATCACTGACCCATCCCTCCTCTGCCTCATGTTCCTCTTCTGAGCTGCCAGGGAGGGGCTAACAAAAAGGTCACTCCAGCAGATGCTGGCAAGGTATTGGGGGCGGTCCCGTCCCAGTCCTTCCCCAGTGCCAGCTGGATGGGAGACCCTCAGGTCCCCGGGAGCCCTGCCTCACTGGTAGCAGTGAAGTGAAAGAGAGAGGGCGTCCACCCTACGACTTCTGGCTCCAGACGCCTGCTGCTCCGGGCCCTTATGGGTGGAGGAATCTGGAACAGTGAATTTGGCCTGGTTTTTTCTGTGAACTGGGGCTGGGCCCAGTTTCTGTTCTTCATGTCTTCAGCATTCCCTATCCCTGACCTTCAAAAATATGAAAAATAACATTAATAATGATGACAGATGTTCTGTGTACACTGACTTCATACCAGGCACGGTACTAAGGTTACTTACTTTAATCTTTATAACAACTCCATGAGGCTGAAACTACTACTATTTTCCCATTGCAGGTGAAGAAAACTGAGGCACAGGGGGCCCCTCTGCAGGAGAAAGAAGGGCCCTGCAAAGCTCTGCCAGGCCTCCCTCTGCATCCTCACGGGAAGGCCCTCCTGCCAAGCTCCGCACTGGGCGCAGCAGAACCACGGTGCTAATTAACATCTGTCGGGTACTTTAGAATCCACCAAGTGCTTACACATGCATGTGAGAGAATCTCCACTTGAAAGTCCACTTGCAAGACCAGGAAACCAAGACCTGGAGCTCTTGGCAACCTCGTGCCAGTTCTCGCAGCCATTGGGCTGGGATTCAAACCCAGGTCTTTTCTTCCCCAGTATCTGACATCCACCCCCCCCTCCGCTCTCAAGATAGCCCTGAAGGCATGGAAGGAAGAAGCGCGTCCTCCTGACCCCAGAGACCAGCCTGCGCCGCGCCCCTCGCGCCGCAGTGGAGGTGCCAGCACCTCCTCGGAGGCTCCGCCGTGACTCACTCCCGGGACCCAGGGGAAACACAGCCCTGCGCTGTGGGCAAACACTGCCTGCCACCCGCCCCGCCTCCAACTCCCCGCCTCCACATTTGCTAACTGAAACCCGGCTGCTGCTATTTTTAACCCTCCAGCTCCCCCTTGCCTGGGGCTCCCCGCCTTCACCCCACCCCCACCCCTGCCCCAACTGGGTGCCACCAGTCTGTCATTCTGAGAGCAGTTCCACAACCTGAACGCCCCAGAGGGCGCAGCGGATGCCCGTGCAGGTTTGTGGGGCAAGCAAAACAAGCTGGTTTCAGCCCAGTCCCAAATTCCCCCACCCCGGGCTCTTTCCGACCCTGTGGCTCCCAGCCTGCCCCAACTTCTCCCTGCCATCCTGGGTGCTGGGGGGAGTGGGGGTGGGTATGGAACTTCGAGGACCGGGGGTGACTGCAGGGCCAGAGCCCTGAATGGGAATAGAGCACCCCTCATCCTCTCCAGGGCACAGGTTCGCCTTGTAGGCCCGAGGTCTCTAACCACCAGGGTTCCAATCCCTGCAGGCAACGGAGGAAAAAAGGAAGTGGCCCGGAGACAGGGCGGGGAGGGGGAGTTTAGCCCAGGGCCCTCCTCATTAGGAGAAGTCCCCTCCCCACCCTGCTGTGGGGTTTGTGGAGGGGCTAGGGTTCAGCTAGGCACTCAGTCCAGGAGGTTGTGCACCAGCAGCCTAAAGGAGGCCTGGGTGGAATGCCAGCAGAGGCGGGGACAGATGGGCCTCTTCTCTTACATGAGGGCTCCTCTAATTCTCAGCTAAGGGAAGGAAGGGCTGCACCTTCCTGCAGCCAGGAGCTTCTGGGTGCTGCCAGAAGAGGTTGGACATGAGAGGGTCTGCAGGCTGCTTGCTGATGAGAAAGTTAACTTCCCGAGGGGAGAAAGGGGAGGACAGCAGGGGGACCCACCGGGAAGCACGGCCTTCTAGCTGATATCTCCGTCAGTTTGCAGGGCGGATTCCTCCGCACCTTTTCCCCTGCCCTGATGTGTTTGGTCAGCCCTGCCCCGCCCGGCCCCAACCCTCCTTAGGGTTCTGTCCTCTTTTCCAGGACCCAGGTCCTCTCTCAGCCTTGACCCCCCTCCCTCTCTCCTCAGTGATTCTTGAGCCAGGTAAATAAATTCCAGTGGCCACAGAGGCAGCCAAGACGAGACTCAGAGGGGAGGGACTTGGCATAGGGGTTCCCAGGTGGAGAGATGGGGAGGAAGGGAATGAGGTGGGAGGAAGGCGGGGCAGGAGGGGCTGGAATGGGGTGGCACTGGAGAGCTCCTGCGGGGAGGCTGCCACCTTCCAACATCCACGGTGTCCACAGGGCCCTGGACTCTGCGCCATGACAGAAAGGCTGGTGCCCCAAGCCACCAAGTGAGTGGCTTGGATGTCTTCCCTCTTCTTCTCCCCCCAGGTCAGGGGTGTCAAACTCATTTTCACCAGGGGCCACATCAGCCTCCCGATTGCCTTCAAAAGGGCCGAATGTAATTTTAGGACTGTATACATGCAACTACCCCTTAAGTAGGAGTGAGGAGCTTGGCGCTGCTGCTGGGGTAGAAACAAGGTGCCGGTCCGGATAAAACAAGATGCCAGGCCGGATAAAACAAGGTGGAGGGCCGGATTCGACCCACAGGCCTTGCGTTTGCCACCTATGCCCTAGGCCAACCTCTGGGGGCTGCTTGAGACGTGGAGACCCTGCTGTATCTCATGCCAAGCAAGAAGCTGGCAGTGCAGGTCCCCCATCCTGGACCCAGGCAGGTCCCAAGCCTGCTCTGAACGCTCTGAGGGCTCGCCTGTAGTCTGGGGAGGTGAGAGAGGGTGTGAGTGTCACCTTCTGCAGCAAACCTCCCCGGCCACCCTTTCTAAGTAAGTCGCACGTTGTTATTCTCTATTGCTGCACCCAGTTCATTTCCTTCTTAAAGTTTATTACAGTGTGTAGCTAGATATATCTACTCATTTCTCTACTTGCTTACTTGTTACTGTCTGTCTCCTCCACTAGAGTGGAAGTTCCCCGAGGTCAGATGTTCTGCTTATATCTTCACTGCCTACCTGTGCCCGGTGCCTGGCACACGGCAAGGCTCAGTAAGCACCCAGTGAATGGATGAACAGCTGAATGACGGGCTCAGTACATGGGGCCTCCTGGTTGCCAACATAATCTTTAGTGTTGGTGCTCAGTAGTTTCAGGATTTCCCTAGGGAGGAGGAAGCAGGATATAACAGGAAGAGCAAGGTCAGCAAGTCTGAGACCCCAAGAGAGAGGTCAAGGCCCAGTGAGTGTGTGCATCAGCTTCACCTGGTCCCCTGCGTCACACCCGGGGTGGACGTGTGCATACCTGCCCACACAGAGGGCATGTGGCTAAACCCTGGACCAGTCTTCACAGGCTTGAGTTTTGTCTTGCTCTCCCTCTCAAGAGCCCTGCGTCCTCCAACAACCCACACACTGTCTTCTGTCGTGTATAATATGCACTTTTTCCCAGGCATTTTTGAGGGGAAAATAAGGATGAGCATTATACACGGGTAATACTAATTCTGTATCGATGTAAATGTTTCTAATTTTTAATTTATGCTTATGCATTAAAAGTGTAACCCTAGAAAGAAATAACGATATCTATAATGCACAGATAATACCCTGGAATACAATCATCGGTTTTATACATAAGTAAAAAATTGAATTAATTGAAGTAGAAATTAAGAATAAAGATTTGTTTCCTGAAAGTTTGGGCCAAAAATGTAGGTGTGCGTTATACATGGGAGTGCATTATACATGGCAAAATGGGGTTATCTTCTAAAAGCCTCAGTTTCTCCAAAAGTAAAAAAATGACGAGACTGGCCCAGATCGATGGTCCTCAAGTCCTCAAACATGGCTTTGCACCAGAATTGCCTAAAGCACACGTTAAAACCCACTCCCAGGCTCTGCCCCTGCAGATTCCGCATCTGTCTGGATGGGGCCTGAGGAACTTTATTTTTCTTGAACACACTCCCAGGTGACTCCCCAACAAATGGTCCACAAACTGACTCCTAAGGACCGTGAAGGAGACGGTGCTTTCCGGCCCACACCAGGACTTCTATTAAACAGCCATGTCGGCACAGGTCCACACCCCCTGGACACATGACCACGTACCCCACACAGGGCCATAACCTGCAAGGGTATACACCACACAGATCACACACATCTGTACTATATGTGTACATGCTCCCAAAGGACCCAGCACAAAGCCACCACACGGATCACAAATTGCCACAGAACCACATCTACAAACACAGCCTGGGCCCCGCACACCCAGTGTGCAAACACACCCATCACATGCTGACCCACACTACACAGACGCTATCCTGAATTTATTTTGCCTCTGGGAACCCGTCCAGGACCAGAGGAGCTGTGCTCTGCTGATGAAAACATCCCTCCCGCCTCTGCCACCTCCACCCCTACCCCTCGCCCCAGGCAGAGTGCTTTCCACCTCCACTCAGTAGGGGACACGCTGAAGGAGGGCGGCGGAGAGAGGGGATGACAGGAGGCACAAAGCCCTCCCCAAGGTCCAGCAGTCCCTCTCTTCCCCTCCGCCCCACCCCAAGGAGATGCCAAAGGGCCTCCACCCAACCACCCCTCAGTGCTTGCTCTGCCCACTGGCCTAGATTTGAAGGCCCTGGTCCCAGCAGCCGAAAGGGTTAGGGAGGTGGCCAAATGCAGGGACTCCTCCTAATACTCAGGCCTCTAAGGAAAGGGCTGTCTGGAGGCACCTTCCTGCAGCCCAAAGGCCTGGGTCCCCCAGGGAAGGTTACCACAGAAACAGGGGGAAATATCACAGGGAAACACAATACCCGGCAGGGTCACCTGGTGACCAGGCTTCCTGCTGTGTTGCCCACCGCCCCCCTCATCCCAGTGGCCTCGCAGCCTCCTTCTCCAGCCTCCACTCGGGCCTCCTCTCTGATGCTCTGTCCTGCCTCCCTTGGGGTGGGGGATGCAGCCTTATGCAGCAAGTCTGCCCCTCTGTGGTTCCAAACAACATCCTTGGGGGTGGCCCAGAGCTGAGCCCCCGACTCCTAATCCTACCAAGGCCCCCACCACAGGAAATCAAAGCTTCCTGCCCCAGAGGAAGTGCCCCATCCAGTGAACAAATCCAACACACACACACACACACACACACACACACACACGCAGTCCTGCAGCCTCAGGGAGGACCGATGCCCTCCCCCCAGCTCCTAGGCCCTCTTTAGGCCCCGTTTCTAGTCTGGCTGTGGACAGGCCAGGGCTGAGCAGTGAGGGGCAGGCGTGGGCAGGACCTGAGCCAGGCCAGGGGAGAAGGCCAGGAGAATGGGCACCGGCAGAGTCAGGTCTGGTTCCAGCTCCACGGGGCCTGCCATTCCCTACTGTGTGAGCCTGGGCCTTGAATTATTAGCTCATCTTCCCTCAGGTCCGTGCCAACATTTAAATTACCAGCTAGTAATAAAGGCCAGGGGACAGAAAACAAAGAGGAGGGAGGGGTTACACAGACTTCTGCCTTCCAGGTCCTTGGGCAAGCATGCCTGCAGCCAAGAGAAGGCCACCACCCCCACCACGCAGGAGTTTCTCACTCCCATTACCAGGATTAAGGAGGGGATGGAGGAACATTCCAACTCCCAGTCCCAGAAACCACCAAGGATGAAAGCTGGGGCTGATCACCCTGAAGGAAGTGGGGAGGTGCATAACAGTCCCCACACTGGACAGCGATCCCTCTCTTTATAGTCAGCCTCTCCCTCTCTGTGCTCTGAGAAGCACACCTAAAATTCTCTCTCCATTTTATTTGATGAGGAAACTGAACTTCAGTGTCAAAGCAGACTGACCAGTTTAGGTGCTTGGGAGGGTCCGTGCAAGACCTGAATGCAACTCCCCAGCCTCAGGATCCCAGTTTAAGACCTGGTGGCCAGAGAGACACCCACCCACAGGCTCAAGCTAAGAAACACACAGGCCTCAGGAGAACACTTCCCCAGGCCATTCCAGATGTAACAACAGAGGCAGCTCTGAGTTTGGCCCTGCTGGGAGCCAGGGACATCAGGGGACTAACGGTAGGGGAGGAGTCCTGGCAGGTCCAGTTCACTGGTCCAGTCTCAGTTCACTGCATGCAACAGAGCAGGCCTGCTTTGTGCCTTAGTTTCCCTCAGAAGCGACTGCAGAAAAGAGGAAAATTACTCATTAACTGAGGTGGGCAGAAAGAACACAGAGCAGAGGAGGAGATGCTAAACAATGAGGAGCTGTGAGATGTCTTATAGAAGCTGCAAAAGGAGCCTGGGAAGTCTAAGCAGGTTGGCATGAAAAGAAAAGTGTATGTGCCAGTTGAAGCCACTTCACAGACAGGGTCCTGTTGAGGAGAAATGGGCTGCCAAGGTGCCCCATCAGGGGGTAGGAAACTGAGTCACAGTTTTCCTTCTCTCAGCCCAGTGCCTGAGTGGGGATCTGGACCTCTGGGTCCAGCTGCAAATCCCAGCCACAGGCTGGACAGTCCAGATGTTGAGTGGTCAGGGCCACTAAGATCCAAAGTCCCATTCACACTCTAGAAATTGGCAGGCCAAGCGGGCCTCAAGCAGATGTTGAATTGGTGTGTGGAGAGGGATGGGCAGCAGCAAGACAGTCAGTGTTCAGATGGGGGGGGGGGCCTCCAGGTATGCACGACTGCCAGGGGGGACAAGGGGATGGCCTGGACTTGGGAGGAGCGACAGTGGTTGGCGAGGTCAGATCCAAATGGGCAGCCAGAGGGAAGGAAATGGGGGTGGCGGGTCCGCAGGCCCCAGAGGGCTCTCTCCCAGCCCCACAGGTCTAGAACTCTGCCTGCCAGAGCCCAGCCCAGCTACCAGATTTTCAGCCTGCTCTAATACTCCCCAGCACCATCTGACTCCAGGCGTGGGGTGGGGGAGTCGCACATCCTGTCCCCCGCCACTCAAGACAGAGCCTGTGGTCCCCACCTCTGCCGGTCCCTCTATAACTCACTTGGGCACAGGTGTCTCTTCACCCTAATGGGTGAGCAAGGGTGGGAGGCAGTGCTCAGGCAAACCTCCCAGTTCAGGACCCTCCATCGAGGGAATCACCTTCCCCCAGCCAATGGGTCGGTGCAAGGCCCTACGGGGATCCACGAGATGGGGGTGCTAAGGTCCAGTGCCGCGAACCCAGCCCCAACTCAGTGGGTTTTGCCCTTTGCCCTTGCGCTTCCAAACCTTCCGCCCCAGAGCACCGCCCCCTCCTGGGGCCGCGGCGGCCGTTCTTTCCTCCCCGGTCCCTTCGTCCGTCCTTCCCAGGAATGGGAGTGATGAGACCCCAGGCTCAAGCATCAAGCGGCCCCGGGCCTCCAACTCCCCTCCCTCGGGCCTGTCGCTGCCCTAGGGCGGGCGGATGTGGGCGCCCAGCGGGAGGCCCGAGCACTCCGGCCCCGGAACAAGCCCCGGCCCGGAGCCTGCCAGAGTCCCTCGGAGCCGGGTGGAGCGGGCTCGGTCAGGGGGGCGCACGCTAGACTGGGCCGTGGGGCAACTGGAGCCCAAGCCCGAGCCCGAACGGGAGCCCGAGCTGGAGCCCGAGCCCGGGCGGTTGGTGCTGGGGCGCCGCGCAGGGCGGGGCGGGCGGAGAGGGGGGCAGCAGCCCGGTACTCACCAGCGCCGGGACTGTGCATCCAGGGGCCGGGGCCCTCAAAGCGGGGGGCTCATGGCGGGACAGGGGGCTGGGGCGCCGGCCTCACATCCCCCCAGTCGCCGGAGGCTGCAGAACGACTGTGAGACGGCGAGAGGAAGGGAGGGGGCCGGGAGGGGGAGGGCCCTGGCAGCCGGGCCAGCCGGGTAGGATGACAATGGAAGGAAATGCTTTATCTGAGGCTGAGAGCGGGCCAAGGGGGAGGGGAGGGAGGGGGCCGGCGCTGGCGGCCCTGGGACACACCGCCCCGGCAGACGCTGCACCGCGCGGTGGCGGACACACCGCGGCCGGGGAGGCAGCGTCGGACCCGGAACGCGGGACTCGCCCGGATCCGCTCGATGTAGCCGCGCTGCGTGCCGTGCAGCCGGAGCTGCGGCGCACCGACCCGCGCACAATTCCCGGAAACCCGGCTACCTGAGCGCCTGGTGCCATGCATACACAACAGGGACATACATCCATGTTTACACGGGGCTAGATTCACTTACGCAGACACACTTCAGGGAAGGACCCCCGCGCGCACAAGTACAGACAAGTATAGTCCACGAACAAACAGTCACACTTAAGGACAGTTGGACACGCGTGGAGTCCCAAGTCCCACGCAAGGAATCTCAGACAGACCCCTTCTTCTTGCATGACTTGCCTGAGAAAGTTCCAGGATTTGATTTGAATCACTGCCCAGCCCTCCCCCTTTACCAACCCCCACCCAACGCCTGCTGAGGGGAACAGAAGGGTCCAGCCTGTTCCTATTAAAAGGAAAAGGGGATGGGGGCGGTGCGGACTTTAAGTTTCCTTTTTTTTTTTAAAGAAATTTCTCGAGGGATTTCCTTCCCTCCTCTCTTCTTCCTCTCTTCCTCCCATTCCTCTCCCCCCACAACTCTCCTCCCCACCCCCCTCCCGGTCCCTATGAGTCAAACTTCAGCAATGTGCCCAGTGTCTCCCAGTGCATTACAGCGGATCACAGAAATGTTCCAGTCTGTGAGTCGGAATGCGGCCGCCTCCAGCCCTCCCTCAGCTAATAAACTCAGCTCCTGCCGGCTTTGCTCAGCAGCCCTCCTTGACTGCCCCCCCCACCCCTTTTAGCAGAAGGTCAGATTCAGGGGTCAGAGGCTGAGGACCTCACCACTCTGCTCCCTGACCTAGCCTATCAGTTCTGTCGCCTCTGGCAATCTGCTAGGTTGGACAGGGTGGCCCCTGGGAAAGGGAGAAGTGGGACAGAGGGTCTCTCCTCTCCTGTGAGGCATCACTGATGGAAGGCAGAATGCGACCTCCATCTCACAGAGCCCTCCCTTAATCCTAGGAACCCCAAGAGTCTCACGATTCCACAGAAGGAGAAATTGAGGCTGAGCCAGTGGCAGAACTATGACAGAGAAGAAACAAGAGTCCACAGTGGCCTAGGAGGGCTTGGCCACACAGAGGTCTAACTGCTGACCGTAGACTCCTAGTTCCCACAAGTGTAGGTCCAGCCTCACCTCTTGTTGCTACCTGGGATTTCTAGCAACTGATTGTCTACTTCAGTCCCTTTCCTGTCCCAGCACTCACTCAGCAGGCCGTGAGTGCACTTGTTAACTTACCCTCACAGTTCTCTGCTGGCCTTCAGGCCCTCCTGCCACATGGCACCATACCGCACATACCGCTGTCTTTTTTTCTGCTTTTCTGACCAGTGCCTGCTGGTACTTAGAGCTCTATAATGTTAGTTGCTACTATTACTATTTCTATGTTGGCCAAAGTGGGCTGCTGGCTGCTCCCCTTCGTGTTCTCGTTCTTTCCCAATCCCTCACCTTGGCTCACTGTGTTCCCTCCAACCATCGATGTTCTCACAGTCCCTTTCTCCTCTTGTTCAAATCCTTCCAATCCTCAAGCCTATACCAACTTCTCTGGGAGCCTTTCCCTGAGTCCCACAGCCAGAGGGCTCTTCCCTTCTGTCATAGGGCCCCAACCATGCCATCAGTCTGTCTACATTGACCTTGATCCACCTAGTCTGTTGTCTACTCATCTCAACTCTCCTTCCTCTCAAGAATGTTCAGGAGTGGACATTCCTGAGCCCTGCTGCCGCCTTTGCCATGGCTGTGTTTCTTGTCAGGTCTTGCTAAACACCTCACACAGAATTCAAGTTCCCTCCGGGTAATTTGCTGAATTGGGACAGATGTTCATGGCCTTCAAGGACCCTATCCCAGCTGGGCACCTCCAATATACTCCTTCCTTCCCCATGAGTCCCCATGCTGACTTTGCAAGATACACAGTCTTCCACCTCAGGTGTGTTCTTCCCAGCCCTCACTTCCAAACCAGAGCAGTCTCTTTCCAGATCCTTCCTCTGTGCCCACAGCCTTTAGAAAAAAATGCTTGGTTACTTCAGAGTCTCAGCCTTTCCCCTGCTGTCTCTCTCCTTTTACCCCCTAATGCCCTTTCCTAAACCCCCAGGACTCCTGTGGTTATTTCTGGGCTGAATTCGGGCCCTTATTTGCTCATTCCTTCCATGTGTATCAGTCATGTATTTATTCGCGAGCCTTTTTTTTCCTTTTTGGCCTAATCACTGAGTTCTGAGAGATTGGAGCCAAACGGTATCTCCCGCCGCTCTGTTGATCCCCATGGTACCCAGCACACAGCCTTCGCCACACACCAGGACTCACTGCCCCCGAAGTACAGACGGGGAGAGAGACAGCATGTGAAGCCTGCATGTGGGAAGCTGGACTGCACCCCTCCCTCCCTTGCCAGCTTTACTTACCACTTCACACCCCCCACTCCCCATGGCAGAGTCTTAAGCCAGTTTCTAAGTCAGATGTTCCTTGCTGGGATCTGTTAGAGAGCCTCCAAGAACCCCAAGAGACAGGAGACTGAAAAGTACAAGCTACCTCTCTTGCCTCTGCCCCGGTTACCATAGGAAGTTTTTTTTTTTTTTTTTAAGTTCTTGAGCCCAGGCTTCGCACAGACTGTAAGCTCAGCCGCAGCCTCCGTAGGGCCTGCCTTGTCTCTTCCTAGTCTTCTTGGGCTCTCCGGCCAGTACAAAGCCTGAAGGCATCCGCTTCTGCTTCTTTTTCCTCTCCTTCCCATACTTTGCTGTTTTTGTTTGCTCGTTTGTTTGTTCTGGGGTTTTTTTCTCCCCTAATTATTCACCATGTAGTAGCCCTATATTATCCCCTTGATGCCCTTGGCAAACATTAGATCGTTTATTCTTAACAATAATCCTTGTTATGTTCATGATGAGCCTTTCTTAACAAAGGTTAAGAAACCTGATCAAAGTTACACAGCCAGTAAGTGATGGGGACTTTCATTCATTCAACACACACTGTTGGGTGTCCACCTTGCGCTGAGATACGAAGCTCCAGCAAGTCATCTGGTGCAGACCTTAGGGCTCGAGATCACTCCTGTCCCTCCCTCCCTTCCTCCCTTTCTTCATTCCTTCCTCCCTTCCCTCCTTCCTTCCTTTATATGTATAAAATCCTCACCAGAGTACATGCTTATTGATTTTAGAGAGAAGAGAAGGGAGGAAGAGAGAGGGAGAGAAACATCGATGTGAGAGAGAAACATCAATCAATTAATTGATTGGTTGCCTCTCTTAAGCACCCAGACTAGGGACTGAACCTGCAACCTAGGCATGTGCCCTAACCAGGAATCAAACCCACGATCTCTCAGTTTGTGGGACTACTCTCTAACCAAGTGAGCCACACCAGCCAGGGCACAGCTTTCTTTCAGTAACAAAGCCACAATCCATCCCCAGCCCACACTACCATACATTCTCCACAAAGGCAATCAGAAAGCACTCGGGCCCCAAAGCCTGGTGGGGTCTCTGAGGACAGCCATCTCATTGGGCTGGGGTGGGTCTCGCATCCCAGTCTCTGAACCTGGTATCAAATGCCAATACTCAGGGTTTTAGACGTGCAGATTAATAGGGGATATACTTCCCCAACTCCATATATAAGGTTTCATGGGACCAGATATAATAAGTTGAAGAAAGGAAGGAAGGAAGGAAGGAAGGAAGGAAGGAAGGAAGGAAGGAAGGAAGGAAGGAAGGAGGAAGAGAGGGAGGGAGAGAAGATAATTAGGATTTATTGAGTGTCTCCTTTGTATCATAGGCTGTTCAAGGCCCTTTCACTTATATTTCATCATTATCCCTATTGTTTCAGCAAGCAAACTGAAGCTCAAAAAGACAAAATGATTTGCCCAAGGCCATAGAGCCAGTAAGTGACTTAATCCTGAATCCATCTGATGCAGAACCTGTGCAATTTCTTCTAGCAGGTCAAAACAGTGGAGAAGCTGCCTCCAGGTCTTCCACCCCAGCGTCAACCTGGTTCTTTGACGTCCCAGCCGACCTGTGTGTGGCGTCCTAGATGCCAAGTTTTCTCCCTCACTCCCCCCAGCCCTGTGGTCTCATCTCTCATTCCTGCCTTTCTCGGTTGTATTGCACGGGCAGGGTTAGGGAGCTACAGAAGTTTTCTGGCTAGGATTAGGCGGGTGGTGGGTGGGGGAGCTGTTGTGTGGCTTTGGGGTGCAGCCAGGCAGACCCTCATCCAGGACTTCAGGAGCTGGGAGAAGAAGTGATACATCCTCCTAGGCCAGAATTGGGTGGCTAGATCATGCGGAGGCCAGGGCGTGGCCAAGAGCCCACATGGCTCTGGTCGGAAAGGCCAGATGACCGTGCGGACTGTGGCAGGTGGAGAGAACTAAGCAAGTCCCCTCCCGTACCCCTCCCTCCCTCCAGTGTCAACGAAGGTGGTGTGGTTTCCCCTGTGGTTTGTTGCCCTAGACACCTGCAGTTCTGAGTTCGTGTGTGTCTATGTGCCAACAGTGCTGTGGGGGGACACGAGGGGAAAGCAGAGGGACAGGATGGGGAGGGGCAGGAAGCCAAAGACAGGCTCTCCTCAACCCTAGGGCAAAGAAGGAGCACTGCATGCCCAAGATGGCAGAGGTCACCCTCTTGACCACTTCAGGTGCTCAACTGGGAACCTCAGGACAGAGCTTGGGGAAAGGCACTGGGGGTGGTAAGGCTCCCGGGCTGGGCCTGGGGGCCAGGGAACTTGAGTTCTGGGCCTGGTTCTGCCATTAACTTCCTGGGTCTCACCTTCTAAGTCTCAGTTTCCTGCTCTGTAAAATAACAAGAATTTGGCTACCTCCCTCGGTGGGCTGGTCTGAGACCGCACAACTAATGCAAAACTTTGGACCACTGTGAGTTTTAGAATTCGTGTCCTTATAGCATTATAATACTTATAGCATTATAAGTATTATAGTTGCTTACTCTAGCCCTGGGCACAGCACACACACACATGCCATCATGGAGATAAAGAACATTAAAGGCAAAAACAAAAACATAGCCTCTGCCCTCACATAGATCACAGAGTAGCGAGGGAACAAAACAAACACATAAAATACTTGAGAGTCTTTCAGGAAGCCAACTATTTTAAAAATCTCACTCTCTGTGCAACCCCGGCCGAGACATAACTTCCCGGGGCCTCGGTTTTCTCATCTGTCAAATGAGGGAGTTGGCTTAGATCATTGCTACTTACTATTCTGAGTTTAAAATTGTTTTCTGATTTCGTGACTCCGATGGATACACAGCAAAGACGAAAGGTTTGAGCAGATCCTGGACGGAGTGAAGCCGGCGAGTGTGGAGCTGGATTTCACAGGAGCCCAGAAATGTGAGTCAGTGTGGGGGCAGGGGGGTGACATTCCAGGTAGGGAGAAAGGCATGTGCAAGGGCGAGGCGAGGAAGCAGAGGGGTGGCAAACAGATTAACAGGCTCTGGAATGAGGCTGCCGAGGACTGAGGGAGACTGGGGAGGAAGTCCGGGCTGGAAGGGGAGAAGGGGCAGTCCCCGGGGCTGAGGCCGCTGAGATGAGAAGGTGGGGAGGAATATCAGTGGGAAGACACTCTCTCGGCCCCGGAGGTCGGTGCCAGAGCCCATCCAGCCAAACTCCACCCAGGAGAGAGGGGAAGAAAGGTTCCTTTGCCAAGAGGCCTCACCCACCAGAGAAGGCCCCATGCCTCCCTTCCCTTCTCTCCCAGTCCCACCCCAACCTGCAGGTGAGTGAGGGCCCCACGAAGCCAGAGCCTCATGAGTGATGGAAACGAACAGATGGGGGCACTGCCATGTCTCTCATAACAATAGAGCCAGAATAATAACAATCATCATCATCATCCCCTCACTTGCCCTCTGATAAAAACCTTGCCGCACCGAAACCTCTTGATATGGCCATTCCATTTACTAGAATCTTTGCTCCTAAGAGCGCAAGTGATTTATAAGAGTATCTAGTTTATAGGTCCCCCAAGCCCGATAATACATCAAAATCACTGAGAAGAACCCAAGAAAGCAGATTCTTAGGCTGCCTCACAGACCCGATTAGACTCTTTGGGGTGAGGGGTACCCAATAATCTGTAGTTCTCAGGTAACTCTAGAGTGTGGTTAAGTTTATGACACCCTAACCTAATCCAAACCACCCCTTTTACAGTGAGGAAGCTGAAGACCCAAGGGGAAAATAACCAGAGAGGACATGGCCGGTCAGCGAGGAGGAGCAGGCAGAACTTGGGCTTCTCGGCTTCCAGGTCAGCGCTGCTTCCACCGCCGGCCCTGCCCAGCCCTGCGGACGCCTGTGCCAGCAGAGATTATGGTCAGGAACGCAGCCACCAGGCCATACTCTAATCGTGAGCAAGAAGAAATTTGTCCGAGTTGCAGAATGTTTTTCTGCAGCCAGCTCACGATTACTCTCTCCCGTGGGTCCCTGCAGGGACGCTGTGGTCCACCCACTGGCGCACCTGGGGCTTCAGCTTTGCTACATGTCCCCAACAGGACCCTCTGGAGCACCAGTGGCTATTTTGGCTGGAGCGCAGGGTCCCACTTTGTTACAAATTTTAATGGTTCCTCTTAGGAGGCACTTGCCCGCAGCCACCAAATCTCCAGGGAAGACCTGGCAGAGGCGCTGGCCTAAGGACACTCACCTGTCTTCCCCATGAGCGCCTTTGCGGTGGCTTTGGGCCACGCCCTGCATGTCAGGGGGATGGAGGCAGGAAAGGAGCTCTGAGGTGAGGGAGGAATGGGGTGAGGGTGGCTATGAAACCGGGGGCAGGGTGCAGTGAGTATCCTTGCCAAGACCTTGAAGTACCCCAGCCCCATAGGACCACCACTAGGCTCTTAGAACTTATTTATTGCTTACTCGGTGCCAGATTCTTGTGCACAGAGGCAAGTGAAGCCGCCGTTCCTACCATGGAGGAATCCATCATTTCCTGGAGAGCAGGATACAGCCAAAAATAAAAAATATAAAAAAGAGCCTGGAGTGAGAGAACCGTCAGACCAGGGGCTCCAATGACCTGTGTGCAGAGGAGATGCTGGGCTCACAGAGTCTCCGAAGTTCCATGTTGGAAGGGGCCAGACTGGTTGCCGGTCCTTCTGGACTGTGGCACTGGTCCCACTCTGACCTGCCCCACTCTGCGCTGGGACAGTGATTCCACTTTACTCCAGCTTGGCCTGAGCAGCTGGGGCTAGGAGGGCGAGGGAGGGAGAGGGAGGCTGAGAGAAGCCGAGACACAAGGCCACTCTACCCTTGGGCCATTCCTTCAAAGCTCTATGCTCCTCCACAGTGAGCCTTTAAGGAATCATTAAAAAACCTGTAGAGGGCCCTGGCTGGTGTGGCTCAGTGGATGGAGCGCCAGTCTGTGAACCAGGGGTCGCCAGTTCAATTCCCAGTCAGGGCACATGCCTGGGTCGCGGGCCAGGTCCCCAGTGGGGCCATGTGAGAGGCAACCACACCTGGATGTTTCTCTCCCTCTCTTTCTCCCTTTCCCCTCTCTCTGGGGGGAGGGGGGAACCCCCGTAGAGAAATGGTAAAGGGAGGCAGTGGTATATTATGATTAAAAGCAACTATTTGGAGTTTGTCCCCTAACCACTGTGTGATCTTAAGCACGAAATCTGACCTCCTGAGGCTTAGTTTCTCATCTGCAAACCCGAGTGTGAAACGCCTGCCATATTAGGGTTGTTGTGACCTCTCCCGAGATCAGGACGCGAAGTGCTCAGCACAGAGCCTGGCGCACGCGGGGCCCTGTTTGGGGTGGAGCTCGATGCTGACATTAGTAACAGAGGACAGCGTCCTGTCTTCTGTCCCTCTGAGCGGCAGAAACAAGTTCATTGTCAATGATTTTTCAGTGATACTGACCTAATTTACGCAAAGAAATCCAAATGGTCCTCTAGTCTAAGCTGACCCCCTGGGGTGTGCAGGGCGGCTTGGCTGGGCTGAGGGAATGGGTGCACTACTTGGAACCTTCCCCAGCCCCCCCAGGGTCCTGCGGTATTGTCCCAGTTGCCTCAGAGTTGAGGGGAGGCAGACAGCTGCAGGGAATGCCCAAACCGACTGTAGACAGAGCCTTGCCTCCTCTCCCCAACCTTGGCAATAGCACATCTGGAGTGATCTGCACATCTGGCTGCATCCCTGGGGCAATAGCCACAGCTGCTGACATTTGAGGGAGGAGAGATCTAGCTCCTCAGCCAGGGCCTGGGGGGCTATAAATAACTAGCTAAGAGGACCAGGGGGACGAGGCTGACCTTTGGGGGGCGGGAGCGGCTGGCGACTTCCCCCACCCCCTTGGGTCCAGAGCCAGAGTTTTAGCAAAACAGGAAGAGGCAGCAGCAGCAGCTGCTGGGAAAGTAGGAGTGGCTCCTCTTCCCCCACTTGCCTGGGGCCTTCGGATCCCAGCCAGGACCTGGGAGAGGTGGAGTCGGCTAAGCAGGAGAAGGAGGGGCAGACCCACGCAGTCCGTGGCCCCAGCTGCTGGTGCCTTCCAATGCCTCCCACAGGCAGGAGAGAAACGAGCAGAGAAGGGCAGCCCAGTGGGCTGTGCCTGCGTCCCTGCTCCCTCCTGTCCCCTTTCTGTTCCCGTATCTGTGGGATGACAGGAAGGACAGGCAGTAGAAATGGAGCATAAATGCATCCACCGATCCAGCCAATGTATCTACAGGCCCAGGGCTGTGACGGCCCAGGGGTGGGTCAAGCCCGCCTCCCTCTCTCAGCCCCTCCCAGCCCACAGGTGGGCTGAGCCTGAGCCCGGTGGGTGGGAGCCAGGGCGCCAGACTGGAGGAAGGATGCCTCTGGGCTTCGCATGGAGGCCCAAGGCCTGGCCCCAGTGGGCGGTGGAGAACCTCCCCGGGAACTGCGGAGCCGAGGAGGTCCAAAGCTCTGGGGCTGCTCTGGGTGACTGTCTGGAGTCACAGGGCATCCACAGAGACAAGCTCTGGAGAGCCAAGCCCCAACTCGGAGGGTCTCGTGAAGTCCAGGGCTAAAGGAATTATCCTGGGAATGTTGCCTTGCCTGGGCCCCTGGGCTCCTGAGGGTCTGTCCTGTGGTGTCTCCAGGGAGGTCCGAGTCTGCACCTGTCGTGACCTGTCCTCGCCTCCCATCCTGGAGCCCCCGTGCTTCGCCCGCAGGGAGGGTCTAGACCCCCAGCGTCCAATAGAAACAGAATATGAGCCACGGACGTAACTTTCAATTTTCTTTTAAAAAAGTAAAAGTAAATGGTGAGGCTCATTTTAATAGTATATTTATTTAACCTAATATATGTAAAATGTTGTCATGTCAGCATATAATCAAAAGAATTGTTACTATTTTACATCCTTTTTTTCATACTAAGTCGGTTGGACGACTTAGAGGTTGGAGAGGTTGGAGATACGGTTTGGACTTCACACTCGTGGCCCATTTCAGCTCTAACTACCCAGATTGCGAGTGCTCAGCCGCACCCGGGGGCTCACAGCCACCGTAGTGACCAGCACAGGCTTTCACAACTTGCAGCTTAACCTCTTCTTTGGCCTTTCTAGTCTCTTGCTGGAGAAGAGGTTCAAGAAGTGGAAGAGGAGGCCAGTGAGGTCAATGCTGAGAGTTACTTTGCTCTAGGTCTAGGAGGAAGGACAGCACCCACTTTTCCTTTCAAGCATCTGTCTCCAGACCTGGAACCAGTCCTGTTATACAGACGAGCCGGGAAACTGAATCACAGAGCAGCATCTTACACAGCTGGTCTCCTCCTCCTCTTCCCAGGAATCTTCGTCTAAGCTGGAGGTTGACAGAATCTCGTTTCCTCTACCCTGTTTCTCCTTCCAAACACCCACCCGGCCCACAGGTATTGGGCAGCAGAGTGAGGGGAATACAAGAGGAGAAGCTAAATGGGAGGGGAATACAGAGTCAAGCTGCGGACACATGGAGTGGAGATGCTGGTGGGACCGTCTCGGGGGAGCAGGGGTAGAGTGGACGGTTGCTCTCTGGAGCTCTGAATGGTGAGGCGGGGCAGGACCAATAAAGATTCGGGATCATTAGTGAGGGCTGGACTTGTAGGTAGGAGTGAATGAGACCACGAGGGCACAGAGAAGAAAGGAGAGGAGGGGAATGAAGGGAACCTGGAAGAAGGCTAAATACAGACACTTGTAAAAACAAAGATTTCAGGTGGGCCCAGTCAGAGATTTAAATGAAGCAAGAGGAAGTCCAGTGTCTGACTCCAAAGTGGGAGAAAATGTCAGGAAGGAGCGTTTGGGCTCACCTGCAATCGACAATGCTTTAGAATCATTCTTCTAGCGCGAGCTCACACAAATTGATAAGAAACACTAAAAAAGTGGTAGACTAAAGTTCAAAGCACAGAAACGACTCTTCAGGGAAAGAGGAAACACAGCTAGTCAGCAAGGGTAGGGAAATGTTCAAAGTGCCAATTAAAATAAGATCAAGGTAGAAGCCACTTGCAAACATCAGTGAGAATGTGGTGAAATGCGCATGTTGTTTTTGGTGGTGTAACCTCTTTTGAAATCAGCTTGGCAACATATAGTAAGAGCTATAAAATGTTTTTACCCTTTGGCTCAATCACTCCACCCAATGTACCCAAACTAGATTTCTATAGCCAAAATTCAGGGAGCAGGGAGTGGAATAAGTGCATAATGGTGTTCACCACCACACTATTTGTAATGTGGAAAATTAGAAACAATTTGAACACCTACAGGTGGAAAATTGTGAAGCAAATTGTATTTCCACTTAATAGAAAATGATGAAGCTGTTAAACAGATGCATATGAATGCAAAATAGCATCACAGGAGAATATAGACTTGTGCACGCCCCGTGATAGCAACTGTATTAAAAAAAAGCATAGAGAAAAAGATTAAGAGGAAACTCATGCAACAGGCACTGGTTATGTAAGGTGGTACGACTGTGCACGTTCTTCTGGTTATTTAATAATTGTCAACACTGCGAAGGGCCGTGGAGAGTGGGGAAGAGGGTTGACCAGAAGCCTCGACTTGGCAACAAGGAGGGCCCTGATATCCTCATGGAGGCATGAGTGTATTTGTTTCGCAGGGATAGGTAGGTACTGGGCCTTTTGTCCATGAGCCAGGCACTGTCGTTGTGGGGATTAGCTCAGCCCTGTTCTGATGGAAAACGCCCAGGTTTTCTGTCTGGGTTCAAAAGTTACTCTGTCCACTGGGAGCTCTGGAAGTTCAACTGGCTGCCAGCAAGACCTTGTCCTGGTCCTGGAAGGGCAGCCTCCCCCCCATGACGGACAGAGGGAAGTCAAGAGCAGGTACTGGGGGAGGGAACAGCATGTGTGGGTAGCAGTGGCCCCAGTGAGGTTAGGGGAGGGCTGGGGGGATCGCCAAGGAGCTAGGGGACTGCGGGCTGCTCTGCTGTGGGGAGGGGTTGGCGGGCTGTGGTCGGCCACCTGCTATTTCACATCAACCTGAAGGTGACATGAGATGTAAGTGGGCCATCACCTCCACCACCCCCCACAGGAACTCTACCTGGGCCCCCACCTACGGCACCATCCGGCCTGGGAAGCATCCTGCTCCTCCCCCCTCAGTTCTCTTCCTACAATGACAAACCAGGGCCTTGAAATAACACGT
Source organism: Artibeus jamaicensis (assembly GCF_021234435.1). Classification (NCBI taxonomy): domain Eukaryota; kingdom Metazoa; phylum Chordata; class Mammalia; order Chiroptera; family Phyllostomidae; genus Artibeus; species Artibeus jamaicensis. The sequence goes on from NW_026521486.1 coordinate 47,392,467, forward strand.
CTTTATTTACGCCATCATTTCCACATAATTTGCCTATGATTCATTTGTTGTCAAGAGGCATTAGAACCTCCAGCCCTGGCTCCCAGGCACCCGCCAGTCCCCGGCCCACTCCCTCCTGTGGCCCACCACTCCCCTTGCCCAGCTCTCACCCTCATCCCCGCTTCCTGAACCCAGCATCCCTCAAGCCCACCTCCACCCCCACCCCAGCTCCTCCCTCTGTGGCCTTTTGTGGGGAGGGGGAGGCAGGGGCTGGGGCTGTTGGTGGCCCAGATCACAGCCATCTGCTTCCCCAGACCAGACCCTGGCCAGAGGAAGGCCTCTAGCCCTAGGACTTAAGCTGACCTTATGCAAGCAGGAAGCCCTGGAAAAGGGAAGAAGCTTCTCTTTGCCAGAAGCAGGAAGCTGTGGAACCCCCAGCCCCAGAGGCAGCCCCTTTCTGCAACCCCCCCACCCCCTCACTTCCTCAGGCTGGATTTTCCTCATACCTCAGGGCTGCTGGTCCCTAGGTCCCTCCCCCTCATTCTGTTTCCCACAGGGCACAGGGGTATAAAGTTTCCACCATGCATGCGTGTGTGTGTGTGTGTGTGTGTGTGTGTGTGTGTTGGGGGGTAAGAGGAGTTGTCTTTCACACCCTCATTACTCCAATGAGGCTGTAAGGCTTTGGGGGCCCCCAGTCCTCCCCAGGGGAATCTAGGTGAGCCTGGGGAGCTGTAAAGTGGGGGAGGCGGGGGAGGAAGAGAGCGAGGGGCGAGAAGGGGACTAAGGGGGCTGCTAGAAGCGGGGTTGGGCGAGGGGAGCTGCTGTGGTCGGGTTATCTGATGTGAGGAGCCAGGTGTGCTCTGGGGGTGGGGAAGAGCTGCCTGAGAACGAGGCAGAAGCTGCAGAGTGCCCGAGACACAGAGGCGAGAGAGGCTCAACCGCAGCGAGTCCAGAGGGGACCGAGGGAGACCGGATCCCCCCTTCAGAGACCGGCTTTCCTCCTCAAGCTTTGGAAGCCACGGGGGGCTGGGGGCAGTGTCCTGGCCACCCTAGTCCTTGGTCCCTCAGCTCCCAGGACTCTGGCTCCCCCAGCTCCTCCGCTCCCAAAGAAGCAGGCAGCTTCCCCTTCACACTGTGTGATGGCAGAGGTGGGGGTGGCCAGGGGCTGTGTGGAGTGGGGACAGGGGTCCAGCCTTATCCCTGAGAATCAGAGCAGTTGGAGACAGTTGAGGTCTATAATCTCGGTCGGGGGTGGATGGGTGGAGGAGGCTTTGCAGGAGGAGATAATGGAACAGGGCAGATCTCAGGCCTGAAGCAGAGGGCCCTGGGGCCAGGAGCCCCTCAACCAGCTCTCTCCGACCAGCACCCCCTGCCTGGAGTGGCTCCTCTCAAGACCGAAGCTGTCCTACTGCACACGGGACTGGGAGGGGCATGGTGAGCAGGGCTGTGTGCATCGCTGGGGTGCCATCTTGCTCGTCCAACAAGAGGGCTCACCTCCTCCAGCCCTGACTTGGAATGTGCCTGTGTTGGGGGGAGGAGGGTGCTCCTCATAAGGAAGAGGATGTCTAGTTAGAGGAGAGGATCCCCAGATCGTGATAAAAATACTAACCAAGGCAAATAGTTAATCAAACATTCACTACCTGCCAGGCACAATTCTAAACACTGTGTATCGAGTCATTCAGCCCTCACAACACCTACGTATTGGGTGCCACTGTGATCTTCACTCTGTGGAAAAGACGGAACAAGTACCGGTTGCCAGCGAGTTCAGACCCTGCTCCCTCTCAGTGCTGTTTCTGCTGGTCTCGCCTGCCACCCTAGATGTGTCCCCCGGGCACCACGCGGCAAGCCTTCCTTCATGGTATCTTCACAAAGGCTCTATATCCCCATTCATAGAAGAGGAAACCGAGGCTCAAGTAATTTCCCCAACTTGCACAGCTAGTGAGAAACATGATCAGAATTCAGGATGACCCATTCATAAAGTCCGTGCTCTTATTCACTACCATGGCCACTTTCTCGAGCCTGGGGGTGGCGGGGGGAGGTCTGGGAGAGCACCCGAGCTCCATCTGTGTTGTGTTGAGGCCCTCACAGCCAAGCACCTTGCTGGCTTGAGGTAGGAAGAGCTGTGGTCAGCATTCGCTCAGAGAATGAACTAACAACCACGCAAACAAACAATGAACGGTCATCTCCCAAGGCCGCTGATATCCAGGCTGCTGATATCCTGCCCGCTGACAGTGTTCCCTCCCCTCCCATCCACTCCTCTACCACCTCAAGGCCTTCCTGTCAACACAGCAGAAGGCTGAGAGCTCCCTGGGGTGGGGTCCCTATCAGAGCGGAAGTGGGGCTGGCTTCTCTGTCACCCCCTTTATCTCCTCTCCCCATCCCCACTTTATCACCCAGGGCTCTTCCATCATCCCCTCCCTGCCACTCCCCAGGGGGCTCCAGGGTGGGAGAGGGGAAGACATTTAAATCAGTGGAACTGGGTGTGGGACTGGGGGTGGTGGAGAAAACAGAGAGACACCAGGAAGGGGTCTCCCTGGCTCTCGGAAGCTGATGCCTGCCGTCTCCCACGCCCAGGGTGGGCTGGCCTTGGTGGCTGAGCCTTTCCTGATGGGCTGCTTGATCAGGTAGGCAAACGGAGAAACAGGGACCAGGCACAGATGCAGTCGGGGCCCCTGTGCCCCCTCACCCTAGCCCCGTGCCAGCTGCTACAGATATTCACAGGCATCTATAGGATTTTTAATTAGATAGGGTGGCACAGGCTTGTCCTGGTGCCTGTCAGATTCTGAGTGCAAGTGAAGAGGACAATGAGGAGGGTCCCTGGAGCTAAATAAGGGCTGCCAGGCTGGGCTACAAGTCATTTCTCCGTCCCTTGCCAGGATGGGGATGTCTAAGGAGAGTTCTGCCCACTGCCCGTCGCCTTTCTCCTCCCAGTAACCAGCATCTAGGAGAGTCTGCCTTTCTTCCCAGAGCCCAGCTCAGACAGAATTTACAGAACAATCCGGCTTGGAATTTGATACTCGATCCACCCCTTCCTGTGTCCCCTATATCAGGTATCACTGGGTCCCTGATCCTTGTCTCAGATATGGTTTAATTCCACGAGGATCTGTCCAGACTTGGGATGAGACTAGTGGGTCTTAAGAAGGGGGGAATGGTAGAAGCATTGACAAGTCTCCCAAATTTCTGTAACGCCTGGGTCTGGGCATCTGTTCCCTTCTGTGACTCAGTCTCTCCTTACACACCCCCTTCCCTGGCTGCCAGCCAGGTCATGAACAACTGAACCAAAGTGCACTGCTATCGACCTGCAGGAGGGCCTCAGTCTCTGGCTGCGCATCCGTCAACGCTGTGCATGGTCTGCAGAACCCAATTTTGGGAGATGCGAGGCCAGAAGGGATGGTCAGAATTTGGATGGCGAAATGAGGATTCCGAGATTTGGGCAGGCTGCAATGTGGGATAAATCAAATCAGACAGGTACGAATAGGGGAAAAATGCTCACTCTACATTTTGGTCCAAAAAGGAAACTGTTCACGTGCAGAATGAGGGAGATGTGGCGGATGCTTTAGGGAGAGGTAGTTAGTTAGCCTGTGGGTTCTGAAGCCACAGGGACTCAACTTCTCAGTTTCCGAAGTTCAGGGGAAGGTGTTTAAATTTGCATAAGTCTGTTTGCATCTCATTTTCTAGTAGAGACCCAAGGAGAATGTTTTAAACTTGACATCTCTTGTGAAGATCAGATCTTTTAGATGCAAACAGGCGTGGGCGGCATGCAGCCTTGTATTCATTCACTCCTTCGGCCGTTTATCCGGCCGCGTTTGTGGAGTCCCTCCCTCCTTTGTTCCAGTCTGGAAGGGAGCCCCAAGGCAGGACAGAAATTTAAAACCCACTACGGTGTATGCTTCGTTCTACAACAGGGTGGCTGCACAAGCCTTCTCGGATGTGGCAAGCAGGGGTACGGCACAGTGAAGTTCAGGGGAGAGTTCATGGGAGGCTGGAAGCCTCGGGAAATGGAAGGGGTAGTGGGGGGTCTGACCACTGAGCAAACTAGGGGAGACAAAGCCAGCAGAGGGCATGTCAGGCCAAGAAAACAACATGTAAAATGTCCTGTATGGGACTCACAGTGCAGTCTGGGACCCTGAGCCCCGTTTAGGGGTTCTGCGTGGCCGAACTATTTCCATTTTCCTTTGTACCCTCATTCCCTCACTTGTGTACAGAGGCATTATCCAGAGGCCCCGTGGTGTGTGATATCCTAGCAGATGGAACGCAGAACCAGATATGAGAACCTAGCCGCCTTCCAGTAAGCCAGACATTGAAGAGATTCGCAAGACTGTAAAACCATACTCTCTTGTCGCTAAATGTGTTCTGCTTTGGAAAGAAGGTTGTTTTAATAAAAAATTATGTTAACTTATAATATCATTATAGTGGGTTCATTATTATTATTATTATTAAAATATTTTTTCAAAGTTCTTAATTCAAACTTCTAACATGGTAAACAGGGAGGGATATAATAACCCACAGTGTCATTTTTTGGCTTGAGAACCACGGACCCATGGAGGGCCTCGGTGGGAGACCTGCAAATGGTTGGAGGAGTCAGTGGCTTCGGTTTCAATGCCTGGACAGTGACATGTGACCCCGGAGGAGCACATTGACCCGACCATAGTGGGCTTTATAGTTTGCCAAAGGAGCAAGGGTCCAGTAAGCGCTGGGGTAAAAATGAAAACAATGATACCACAAATACATGGAGCAAACCTGACCTTTGCAGCTCATTTTGCTTCCCGCTTCCCACCTGAGAACTCTGGCGTTAATTATGGGTTGGCTCTGTGGGCAGCGGAGTCGGATGGCGGCAGTCACTGAGGGAGCAAAGCTGGCAAAGAAAAACCGTAATTGAAAGAAGTTGTGGGGAGTATTAACTAGAGGTCCACATGTTTCAGTTTTGTGTGTCTACTTTCCTATCCCTTTCCCACACTTTTCTCTCCGAGCTGGGCTGTTTCAGTTGGGGCTTGTTTGGCTTATAAAATTTCACACCTGCCCCCTGGTGGCCAGGTGGCACAATGGTGCCGTCCCCCGCTGGGGCGGATACTCATGGAGCAGAGCCCATAGCTGCACAGACAGACCTAAGAGTTCGGCTGGGGCCAGTCCAGAGGGCCCCACAAGGATCAGCAGTGAGAGGAGGAGGGCAGTGTCAACTCCCGATGAAAATGTGTCTCCACTCTGCAATGTAATAATGATGTTAGCCAGCATCTGTGATTGATGGCGGCCTCCAGGTGGTGTGATAAATGCTTCTCACAGGTTACATCACCCAGCAAACCTGGGGTTAAGTACTCTTACTGTTGCTGTTGTAGAGACGAAGATTCTGAGGCTCAAAAACATTAAGTAATTTGTTCAAGGTCATACAAGTAACAAGTGGCAGAGCCAGGACAGACACCCAGCAGTTCACGCTGTGAAATGTTATGCTTTGTGGCTTCTGCTTGTACTGCTTAGTGATGGTCTGTTGGTAGTCTGTCTTCTGCCACAGACTGGATTGTGCCTTTTTCAGGGGGCGGTGACTGCCTTAAGTCATCACTGCATCCCCAGCACAGAGTTCAGTGCTGTGTCTGTGCCTGGACACACCGGAAGGACCGCACGACCAGGCTGGACCTCAGAGGGAGCCTGGGGCCGGCATGAAAGGTGCTCAGAGGCCCAGGCGCCAGAGCTCAGACTAAGAGGGCCCTTGGCTAATGTGCATGTCAGACGCTTCCCTGGCTATGACCCCAGAGGTGACCTGGGAAGCCAGAGAACAGGTCCCTTACACATTCTGTTCGGTTGCTGGTGTGAGGAGAGGTGAACACCACCAAGTGGCTATAGTGTCAGGGACTAGGCTCCACAGAATAGAGAAAGGGCAGGAGTGGGGATGAGAGGACAAGCTGGAGGCCTGTCCTCAAACCTGTCCCGACAAGACAGTAGCACCACCTAGTGGTAGAACTCAAGATGATTTAGGAAAAGAACTGTCCAGAACAAGGGAGAAGCTAAAAATACCCCGGATTTCTGATGTCTGCCTACCTAGAGCCCCAGGGAGGGGCTTGGAATCCTTCCCCAAAGCAGAGCAGCCCATTAGGAAAGGGCTCACCTGGTTGTACAAAAACGTGAAAACAACCTTCAGTCCTACTCGCCCTGGGCTGAAAAGAGCCACCTAGCTCATGAAGGTCACATGAAGGTCATACTCTTTACCGGGAAACATCCCATGGCTAGCTGATGAAGGAATATAAAAACTGGGCGGGGGCTTCCGGTCAAGATGACGGCACAGGCGGACGCGGCTCACCTCTTCGCACAAGCACATCAGAGTTACAACTACAATACGGAACGACCATCACTCAGGAACGTCAGAAATTGAGTTGCATGGAAGTCTGACAACTATGGAACTAAAAAAACCCACATCTATCCAGACTGATTGTCGGGGCGCAGACATGGACTGGGCTGGATAAAAATTCAGGGGGGGGATATCTCTGGAGCAAGGGGTCCGAGATCCACATCAGGCCCCCCAGCTTTCCAGTGCCAGGAAGATAAGTCTCCACAACTTCTTGCTGCAAAAAACAGTGGGAGTTTAGTTGGTGGGAGAAACTTCTGGAGCCCTAAGCAGTTCCATCTAAAGAACCCACAGACACACCCACTCAGACTCGCTCCCTCTGGGCTCCAGCACCCAGGTAGCAGTTTAAAAGGGACCAGTGGTATACAGGGAGAAACTGAAGTGTCTGGCATCGGGGTGAGCAGAGGCCATTGTCCCTTTGCTGACCTCTCCCCCCACAGAGCTGGTAAACTGGTGCTATACCGGAGACTCCATCAACCTGGCTAACACTGTGTGACCTGCCTTGGAGATCCTCAGAGGCTCTGCCCCACCCAATTTAATGGCCCACCCAAGCTGCTTTTCCATAAAAATGGTTGGTCTTGGCTCCTAAATCCTATCAAACAAGCAGCAGCTGTCTTCAGTGAGCCCTAGCGGCAGCCAGATTAGAGTCACGGCTTGGCTCCACCTGGGAAGCTCCAAGCCCAGCACAAGTAGCAGCCATCTCAGACTGCTTTACAGCTCAGGCAGGGTGGCCCCTTGCAAAACACAAGTGGGGGCTGACCTTGGCCTGCAACACCCAGGAAAAATCAGGGCCAGCACACCTGGTGAACAGCTTTAGACCATGTGGGAGTACCTCCACCCTGCCCCTGCACAGCTGATCCTCCACAGAGCTCAGAGGTTAGTGGTCTGTGGTCACAGCCAGTCCTTGCGGCTGACTGGCCTGGATAAATCCCTCCCATTGACCTGCCAACAGCAACCAAGACTCAACTACAAGAGGAGGGTGTACTCAGCCCACATGGGGGGTGCACCTCCAGCACCCAGCTTGGTGATAGGGGAGGGTGGTCCACTGGACCCTGCAGGACACCTACTATATTAGGCCATGCTACCAAGACAGGGAGTCATAGCAGTTCTCCCTAGTAGATAGAAACAAACACAGGGAAGCTGCGTTAATGAGGGGGGGAAATGGCTCAAATAAAAGAACAGATCAAAACTCCAGAAAAAGAGCTAAATGAAATGGAGATAAGCAATCTATCAGATGCAGAATTCAAAACACTATCTATAAGGATTCTCAAGGAACTTAGTGAGGGCCTCAGCAGCATAAAAAAGACCCAGGCAGAAATGAAGGATACACTAATTGAAACAAAGAACAATTTACAGGGAAATAACAGTAGAGTGGATGAAGCCAAGAATCAAATCAATAAGGCAGCAAAAAACAATCACGCAGAACAACAAGAAGTAAAAAGAACCCAAACAAATGAGGATAGTGTAAGCAGCCTCTGGGACAACTTCAAGAAGTCCTACATTCACATCATAGGTGTGCCAGACGGAGAAGAGAAAGAGCAAGACATTGGAAATCTATTAGAAAAAAATTGTGAAAAAGAACCGTGGAAAAGAATTTGGTGAAGAAAGTAGACATGCAAGTCCAAGAATCACAGAGAGTCCTAATTATGATGGATGCAAAGACTCCCACTCCATACACATCATAATTAATAGGCCTAAAGATAAAGAGAGATTCTTAAAAGAAGAGAAAATAAGTGAATTAAGGAATGATTGACAGATGGGAATGGGGACAGAGAGAATGGGTGAAGAGGTGAAGGGATTAAGAAGTACAAATACGTAGTCACAGAATAGCCATGGGGATGTAAAGTACACTGTAGGAAATAGAGTAGCCAAAGAACTTACGTGAATGACCCATGGACATGAACACTGATGGGAAGATTGCCTGAGGGAGTGGGGAATGCTGGGTGGAGGGGGCAAGGAGAGAAAAATCAGGACAACCGTAATAGTATAATCAATAAAATGTAATTTTAAAAAAGGCAAACAAACAAAAAAAACTTGGCAAGGGCCATCCCAGTTTCAGAATTCCCATGAGGGTTGGTGGAGACCTCTGCAGAAAAGGGACGGCAGCCCAACTGTCCCCTCTCTACCTGATGCTACTTCCTTCCCTGCCACCAGAGCTGGTGACCTTCTCCCCAGTAAACGTCTTGCACTTCAACCTGCTTTTCAGAGTCAGCTTCCTCGGAACCTGGAACCCAACTTGCAACATTACCTCATGTATAATGTATGACATGGCTGAATAGAAATTCAGAGCAGCTGCCTGCAGCAGGGCCCCCCACCTCCCGAATGCCCCCAGCAGCCACTGCTGCACACCCTGCTGTGCTTCTTGGTCACTTGGAGCACAGACACCTTCAGCAGCTTCACAGGCTTCTTGCCCACATGAGAGCTAATGTCTGATAGGATGTTGGCGGGCATCCCCTTAGACGTGCTGAGAGCGTGAGATGTCATTCATCCCCTTTGGAAGACCCCACACCGCACAGACAGCCTCCAAGGAGCTCCAGCAGAAGCTGAGATATAGTCCTGGGGGCTCCAGCCACTCCAGGCAGGCCCTGTTGGCTTGGCCCCAGAATCGGTGTGTCCATGCACACCACTGACCTGTTTCTGCCTCACGGCCTTGTGAGATGTTTTCCCTTTCTGCCACTTTTGAGAGACCTGTTCGCAGCATCCAGTAGCAGCATCACTTGATGTAAAGGGAGGAGATTCGCTATGTCCCTTCTAGGTGAGGTTGAACACTTTGGCGGTTATCTGCCCAGCAGATCGACAGGAGCATATGATCCACGATGAGTACCAGGCGAGCAGGTGCTGAGCAGTCCAGTGCTGCCCCACAGAACTTCTCTGCCACGACAGAAATGTTCCGTGTCTGCACTGTCGATTCCGGGAGCCCTGGGGCCATTGAGTAGTGGAAATGGGGCTAGTGTGTCTGAAGAGCTAAATGTTTGCTTTTATTTCATTTTAATTCATTGAAAAAATCACACATGGCTACTTTATTGAACAGCATACGGGTAAAACCAGAGCTTGGAATGTGAAAACTTAAAATCACGTTATCCTAATTATAAGGTTTTCCAGGGGCATTCCTCTCAGCTTACCTGAAAAAGTTTACTGTAACCCACAGGCTTGGAGACTTTCTGTTCTTCCAGAGCATCTATAAAATGCTAAATAAGATTCTCCTAACAGCTCCTAGGAATTTCACCTTCACAATTCTCCTGCCAGAGACCCATGCATCTAAGCAGCCGTTTCTAAGTCCATCTGTTTTTTCATGACAAAACAGCCCACAAGCCCTGCCCGCAGTTCTTCTACTCCCACCTCACCCCCAACGACACACTCGGTTTAAAACCTGTAGTTTGGACAGCTTTGCAGATACTTTGGTAAAGTAAATCACATCCCCAGGTTCCCAGGCCAATTTACCCTAAATATACCCACAGTCTGGGCACGACTTTGCCACTTGCAGATTACCGTGTGTTTTGGTGGGTTATTTTTGTGCTGTGTTTAGCGATGCTTCCCTGTATCATAAACCCCACTTCCTTGGGAAGCAGAGCTGGGTGAATCGGGTCCTCTGGGTCCCTCAGGAATCCTGTTTATGCGCAGAAGTCATTGGCGATCCTCCGTCACTGGCACAGCAGCCATTTCGAAGACAAGACACATTTTCCCAAGACTGCTCGGTTGCCCTTCCTGATGGGAGCCCGTCCCTATGACTGGATGCATCCCGAGAGTTGAGCACTGATGGAACCAGCCCCTCCAGTTCTCCCATCTCAGGGCCTCCGTTAGGGAGGGGCATCTCCCTTACATGCTCCAGGGTAGACAGCTGGCCAGACTGTGACTGTCGGGTCACTCCACTCAGGAGGAAACAGCACAGTGTAGTAGTTCATTAAAGGCTTCTGGAGCCAGCCGCCAAGGGTTCAAATTCCATCTCTGCACCAGTGTGGCTTTGGGCAAGTTATCCCCTCTGACAAATGAGGGTGATGGCAGTCCACTCCCCTGGGGTCCTTATAAGAATAAAGCGACTTGGTCTGCATAAAGCATTTATTTACAGCAGTACTTGCCACAAAGTAAGTGCTATGTAAATATGATCCATTCTTTATTACCATAAGCAAAGCTCTCTTCATTATTTCTGGCAAACATTTTTTATTCTTTGGAAATAACGCAGGAGGCACTCTTTAAAGTCTGCTTTTCTGCCTCGTCATTCCCAGCTTTCACTGAGTCTCATACATTCCAGTCTTCTCTGCTGGCCGCACTTGGATTCTCCCCTTGTTTCCAGTTAGGCAGCAGCAGCTGTCTCCTGGGGTCTTGTTTATTTGGCATTTTGGTGCACACACTTTCCAGGGTTTCTAGTAATATTCTTTAAAAGGTTTAGATTTATAAACATCCACCTTCACCTTCTCTCATTCCAAAGCAAAATAAGTGATAATCATATTTCCTCCCAATTCAGCCCTGAGACCCTCGCTGTTCCTCTCTTTTGCCCCTCCCAGCTCCCAAACTTCCCTCTGGGAATGGGCAGGGCTTCGGCGGGCCCAGGGCTGCAGAACTGGCATTGTCCCTGTGTCTGCTGGGGATGCCTGGAGGAGGCGGGGCCAGTCGACAGTTGCCTGGAAGAGCTGGGAAGGTGGAGACGTCACAAAGACTTTACTGATAAGGCAACAACATTGAGATCCCACCTGGCCAGGGCCATACTGGGGGGTGGGGGAGCTCTGATTCACATTGAGACACAAGCTGAGGTGTCCCCCACCCTCCTGATGGGTCAGTGAGGTGGCAACTCAGGGAAAGAAGGCAGGGTGGTGGGATCTAGATGTGCTCTGCCTAAAATCTAGCACTTCCCTCAAAGACTAGGCTCAGAAATGGGAAGTGGGGTCTGGGCGCAAGCGCAGTGAAAAGGGGGCAGGACCACAGGTCCAGCGCCTGGGTCCAGGCCGGTGCTGCTTCGAACTAGTTACACGGGTTGGGGTGAGTGGCGCCTCCTCCGAGTGCCGATGCTCTTTAAAAACGGGGTTGGATGACTTTAGCGATTTTTAACCCTTTTTCCCCACTGAATAGCAAGCTAGACCAATATATTTTACAGCTCAAATCAAACAACAAGGGTCTGCCCCTAATTTCTAAAACAACGACAACAGCAATAATAATTAATGTATAGAATTTTCACAATATAAGTTCTCCCCCCCATAAATATCTCTTAATCATTGGTGCCTACTACCCGCTACATTAGAATGCAGTACAAAATGGAGTCTGATTCTAAAAACAACTCATATCTAATGAACACAAGGCTCGGCCACAAGGGTGGCACTCCGTCCTCAGGAACAGGCTGTGGCACATCCTCCCGCCTGAGGACACCGACGACCCTGGCAAGTCCTGTCGCTCCCGGGTTCCCCGGGGACGACAGAGGCAGGTGGAGGGACATCCTACTGACGTGAACTCCTCCGTGACAAGACATGGAATATGGCCACGTTCCCCAAACTCCCAGGGTCCCGGAAGAACCCTCTTGGCCTTGGTCCCACACACCTACAACTCACTCCCTAAGAGACTCCACCCCGGAGTGAACAGACCTGGAGTTTCCACCTCCTGGGGGGGTCTGGCTATGAAGAACGTGGAGTTTGAAGTTATACGCCCCACCTCCCACCCTGCCCCCAGGGCTCCTTCTGACTTTGGGTGGTGGAGAGAGAATAAGAAGGGGACCAGCCCCACAGGACTCCACCCCTAAATGCGCTCTGACTCTCCCTGAGGTCCACACCCTGAGGTCTTGGAGCACCAGCTCCTGGGTTTCTGGGGGAACAGCCGCCTGAGAACTACACCTAGGTGGGCAGGGAGGGTGTGCCCTAGGCTGTTGGGGTCTGGGAGTTCATCACCTCCATCCCATCCCACCAGCTGGAAAAGACGTGGCCCCACTGGTAAGCAGAGCGGGCACTGCTTCTCTGGACTGTGAGGCGGTTGGGAGACTGGGCCAGTCTCTGGGTCACCCTTGGCCATCCTAGAGCGGAGCCCCAACAGCATCTGCGGCCAGAGTGGGAGGGCCCCGGAGCCTGCGGCAGGTTCTCTTTCTAGGGTGGGAGGTAAGGCACTGGCAGGGGCGGGGGAGGGTGGTGCCCATTGCTTTCCTGCAACCTGGGGGCAACTCAGTCCTGCCATGCAGATTGTTGGAAGAAAAGCTCCTGCCTCAACTAACTCTCAGATCCAGGCTGCGAAGCCATGGGGTTGGTGACAGGGACAGCTGGGGCCACCATCCACCATTGTTCTATGAGGCTGGCTTTGCCTGTCCCCCACCACCTGGGCCCTGCTTTCTTCCCTCCTTGGGTCTCTGAGCAGGTGGGTTGTGGGCCATGGGGAGAAAGCCCCCTCACCATAGCTGCTTTCAAGGAGAATGTTACCATGGTGACGGGACGAAGGTGGGGTCCGGGGGTTAGGCAAGTGCACTTTGGCCAGCAGAGGTGGGTAAAGGGTGACTTTGAGCTCAGTCACCCTGGTGTTGGTCATCCTTGGCAGTGAGTTTCCTAGACGGGCCAGGGAGAGGAAGGCAGGGGGGGAAGGCCCCATCGAGGCGCGGTGCCCTGGAACAGAACGCACAGCGCGGAGGCAGGACGAGGTGGGGGTAAAGTGGGGGTGGTGGCCAGTTCTTGATCATGGGTAGAGCAAGGGGAGAGGGATCCCCACCAGGGTCTGGACAAATGGACCTGAACTGGGGGAAGGTCCAGGTATCTCTCCCTGAGGAATATTTTTCCTGCCTGCCTAATCCCTGGGCACCAGCCAGCAACTACTTCTGGGATTAACAGGTAAGGCCCCACCTTTAGCCTTTGCCCTCTGCCCCCATTTCAGTCCTGTCAAATAAACACAACTCCTCACAACTGAGGTCTTGATGACTGGGGTCAGCCTGTGGCCTCCAGGTAGCAGGGGCCTGGTATTAGGTTGGGCAGGAGAGAGGACGGGCAGGACAGGGAGAAGAGGTGGGAGAGAAGGGGCTGTACTCCAGAGTGGGTAGGAAGGGCTGCCGGGCAGCAGCCAGCCTTAGGCCCAGGCCCAGGTTCCCAGAGGAGCAGCCCCACCCAGGCACCATCACCGGCTGCTGTAGTCAGGAGATCTCATTGCCAAACACCTCCAGCACGAGGGGTGTGAGCTTCATGCTGCACTCGGGCTGCAGGGAGAGGTAGCGGTACTGCTTGGAGTACTCCTCGTTGAGGCTGCGCAGGTCAGCCAGCTTCTGGATCATCTTGGCATAGAGCATGTGGCTGCCTGGGGGCGGGTGGCGGCAGCGGATGTAGGTCTGCAGAGTGTTGGACAGGCGGTCCTGGATGGCCTCAATCAGTGCAGCATCCTGCACTCCAGGACGGTCTGTGGGCACATGGAGACAGGACGAGGAGGCAGAGGAGCTCTGAGCTGGGTCCTTACTGTCCCATGTCCCCACCACCCCTCCGTCCACAGAGGCAGACACCCAACTTCAGTATCCTCCTCAGTCACCCCTGCATGGCTGCTGACCTGCGACCTCACAGCCCTTCTTAAAGCCCCTCAACTACTATCCACTGCATTTAGGGTCAAGCCTCAAGTCCTTTCATGGACCCATCTGGCCCTGTCCCCACCTTCTCTCCCTCCCTCTATCTCTACAGTCCATCTTTCCATTAGGATTCTGACGCAACATGCCCTCTGGCCTCCAGACTCATATTAATGTTCCCTCTGCCGGGAGCTCAGCTCTTTATCTTTGCCTGATTCTTACTGATCATTCAGATAACAGCTTAAAAGACCTTCAAGAAGGCCATTCCTGATGACTTCCTACCTCCATGCCCCAGACTACATCAGGTTCCCTCTTTCTGTTATACCCAGCTATAGTATCATGTACTTCTTTACCTTTTTAAAACTCTTGTCATATTATAAATTAATTGTTAAATAGTATTTGTTTAATGTCTCTTATTACACTTCATAGGGGAGAAGTCCTGTGGGCTACTGAATCGCCATGCCCAGCACAGTGTCTCATACCTAGTAGGTGCTCAATAAATTATTGCTGAGTGTATGTAAGAACAAATGAGTGAATGCTGGCTGCAAAGGGGAAGTGAGCCCATGCCCATTCTTTGGTTCCCAAGCCCAGGAAAGCATCACTGGGTAGAGCCCACTCACTTTTTCTGAGTACAGTCCAGGCTGAGGCAGGGCTGCCTCATCTTGGGCCTCGTCACCAATACAGCATCCTTGGGATCACAACAACCTCTTCCTCAGCCTGCCTCCCTCTCATCACCCCAAGCAGGTAGACGAGCTCATAGATCACAGCACACTGCCTCCAAAATTAGTTGGGTAAACTGTCTGGGCAGAACCATCCACCAGGCCCCAGGGTCTTTTCTAACCTGTCCCCCTCAAGTGTCCTCAAGTGTCAAGGAAGTTCAGTCCAGTTCACACAAAAGCAAAGCCTGAATATTGGGAATATCCAGGCTTGTCTGTGGCCTGAGAAACCCCATCTATCTGGTTCCTAAGAATCCTACCTATGAATCACCAATGGCCTCAGTATACAGACACCATATGGGCTTTGCAAACCCAGCAACGAGGGTGTTTCTTGCTCTTTCTGCCCTCTTGCTCACTTATCCCTCAAGATTGTCCTGCTGGCCCTCCGCAGGGCTTCATTTTTCATACTTCTCACGTCCCAGGTCCCTGAGCTCCTCACCGCTAGGCCTCAGCATACCTGGAGAGATAATGCAGATGGCCATGAGCAGGACATGCTCTTCCTCATGCAAGTTCAGCTTCTTTAGCCCCACCTGGAACTTGATGAGTGGCTCGATCAGCTCCAAGCTGTGTCCGGCTGTGAGACAGAATGGCCAGAAGCTGTGGGCAGAACTGAGGAGCCACCCATCGCAGCCCATCCCACGTCCAACCCTGACCAGGCCTGACCCTTCCCCTTTTTCCGTGCTGTTGCCTAATGAGGGCTCCTGACCCCAGGATCGGTAGAATCAGAGACTGGGAGATAGAGAGGGTGTAGGTAGAGCCCAGACTCACCTTTGGCCACATCACTGATGCGGTATTTGTAGTCCTCACCCCCACAGGTCCAGGACATGTCATCCATGGTGAAGGACTGGTTGGAGCGCAACATGATGACCTCGATGGCACTTGACTTCAGCAGCACAATCT
The DNA here is from genome assembly GCF_021234435.1 of Artibeus jamaicensis. Classification (NCBI taxonomy): domain Eukaryota; kingdom Metazoa; phylum Chordata; class Mammalia; order Chiroptera; family Phyllostomidae; genus Artibeus; species Artibeus jamaicensis. The sequence continues at coordinate 47,407,900 of NW_026521486.1, forward strand.
GGTCCTCAGAGGTCAAGTCTCTGCCAGGGAAGGGCAGAAGTAAGGGTCAGGTTATTGGTCAAGACCTTCGAGTCGTGCAAATTGGTGTAGTGTTTTGACAGGCCTACACCTGCCCGGTGACCAGTATGTGCTCTGGACCCTCCATTAAGGAGCTTGAAGCTGGGTGGGAAAGAATAAGGCTGTTTCTTGAGGGAGAAGAACTCAAGACTATATGTCAAGGTAAGAAATGAAGTAGTTCAGTTACTAAGACAAGGAAAACGCAGTAACTTGCCAGGATCTCCCAGTTCTAAGCTGACGTAAGTATTTTAGGGACAGGAAGATAGAGCCTGAGGAGGCTCCCAGGATTACGGCATGAACACGGTGGCCGGCAAACGTACGGCCCTGGCCATCTTCAGCAGCTCCCACGCTCTTCTCCCTCTCCCTCCCCATCCTCCAGTCCTTCCTAGTGGTAAGGCTCAGCCAGCTGTGTCTCCGACATGTCTGTCTCTGCAACCCTTGACCCCATTCCCACTCCCGCCAGGACTTCTCTGCTTAGAGCCCCATCATCTTTTTGAGTCACCTCCTACTAGAATCCTGGAGTCAAACCTGTAGGGCCTCTCATTCATCTTTACTGCTGCTGCAGGGAAGCATCACACTCCTGTGCTCAGAAATCCTCACTGATTATCAAACACCCCAGGATCAGGCTTGCACTCTATAAACTGGCTCCAACCTGTCCTTCCAGCCCCCCTTCCCACTGCAAATGCCACCAACCCTCCATTCTAGCAGCTATGGAAGACTCCACATCCAGGGGCTGTTCTCACACCGTCATGCCTTTGAGCACCAGAGAGCTTGCAGCCAAGAATGCCCTTCTCCTCCACCTCATCCTTCGGACTCTGAGTCTGGTGAGGTCTCCCGTGGAGCCCCCCACCCTCCGATTCTCTTCCGTGGAATAGGAGCCATTCCTTTATGACTCCCTGCACACTGCTTTTACTCTTATTTTCCCCTTTTCACTTTGGCTCTGTTTCTCGCATAGGCCTGTTTTGGACCTTAACTGTAAGCTACTTGAGGGCCAACACCACCTGTTAATTACATCAGTGTTGCCCACGCACTGATCACTTAGTCCTGAGGACAAGAGAGGGTCAACCAATATGTCAGTGCGTCACGCAGCCAATGACTGGTTCCAACACTGTGAGTCACAAGTGAGGCTTGTCTGAACAACGACAAGGAAAAAGCAGGACCCGCAGATCAATGTGCTCCTGGTTTTGCCTCCCTTCTCTTCCCGGCTGTACACTTCTGCCTGGATATCCCGTGGATAGGCTATCGTCCCCTCCGCGGTGATACAGTTTGGTCCATAAAAGGATCATTGGGATGACTAGCACAGAGTCTGCACTGAAAAAAATCACCAAGAGCTGGAGTTGGAAGACCCTTCTTGGTAGAGGCTACGTGGTCCGGTCTCTTCTCCAGCACTGCTGACACATGGTTCCCACGCAGCCTCCACCGGGTTCTCCCAGTGCTGGGTTGCTCACGGCCTCCAGGGACAGCCGTGAAGTTGTTTACTCTTCATTAACAGCCTCTCTTTCTACTGACCTATAACTCACATGACGACACACTCACCCGTTGCTTGCACTTCTGTCTTCTCAAGGAGCGCAGAGCCAGGCCTCCCCAGCAGCCACAGTTCCCTTTGACTGTCTATAGAAGCTGCCGTGCACCCCTCACCCCTTCCCCAGGGTGGACAGCCCTGATGACACCCCGCCCTCCTCGTCACTGTTCTCTGGTTGCTCAGTCCACATTCAAAAAAATGAAAACTCACACCACCCCCACTTGGATTTTAGTTCATTATACAAGGTAAGCATCGTCATCATTACATCTTTGGAAAATACAGACAAAATAAATAAAAGCAAATAAAAACTACTCACAACCACAATGAACATTTTGGTACATTTCCCTATCTTTTTTTCTATGCAAATATCTTTTTTACTCCAGTTCATAGTAATTTTGTGTCCCACTTCTTAAACCACTAAAATTTCTTTAGCCCAGTTCATAGAGGATTGCATAATGTTACATTATATCAACACTGTAAGTTGTTTAGTTAGTCTCCTATCCACCTAATTTGGGACATTTTGGTCACTTCTAATCTTTTGATAGTATACGTCATTTTGTGGTGATTATCTCAGCACACAGCCCTTTGTTCAATGGCCCACTGAAAATGAATGTCCAAAGGGGTCAAGCACCCCGTGCGAGGTTAGCCAGAGAGACGGCGGGGGGACCACTGTCTGTCGTGATCTGGACATGCTACCTCTGTGAAAGCAACTCTAGAATGACCTTGAGTCACCACCCACAGCCTGGAGATGCAGGGCGTTACTCACGGCCAGACTGAAGCTGATGGCGGGTGGAGGTGCTGGTGGAGAAACCCTTAAAAAAACCCTGTTCCTGCTCCAGACAACACCAGCTGGGGCTCTGCCCCCACTCCAGGCCTGTGTACTGTTCACGCCCAGGTCGGGTTCATGTCGGGGGCTGCTTCTGGGCACCTGAGTGGTGCTCTGGAAACGTGTCTCCCTCTCGCCTCTGCCAGTCCCCAGGCAGAGGCCGGCCCTCCCGCCCGTATTCCCGGGGTCCCTCTAGCAGGCCTCTCTAGAGCTTATCTTTTCCCAGAAGTTGTTCACGTGTCTATCTCTTCCATCAGCCACGGAGCCCCCGGGAGGACAGACTGTCCTTGTCAACTCTAATCCCTCAGTTTAGGTAAGAAAGCAGTTGGTTAGATAGATGAACACGTGAATACGGAACAAAAAGCATAGGAAGTACTACGACCCCCAGGTCTCAGACCCTGGGCAGGAGACTCCTGGGCAGGAGACCCTGGGAACGGAAATGACAGTGAGGTTGAAGAAACCTGGCCACAGGGCTGGGCTCCAGCTGATTCGGCCTGGTCACTCTTGCACTTCCCTGGGCAGGGAAGCCTGTGGTCCGCAGGTCTCCAGCCCAGGACTGCTCCTGGGCCCACTTCCTCCATGTATTTCTTTTGCAACAGTGAGGGAGGGAGATTTGTGGGGTGCAGACTGAGTCAGAGAGGGGAGCGGGAGTCAGGAGCAGAGCCCGGGGCCACACCGCAGTGCAGTTCGCACCCGACACGGCCCATCCAGTCCTATCCCACTTAGGTCCCGTGCCCGCATTGGAGTCTCATCCTGTCTCCCCACCCCCAACTCACCCACACAGAAGTCCCATCCTGCCCTCTCTCCACCCTCCGCCCCTGCCTGCGGGCAACAAGATCAAAGCCGCCAGGCACTAGCCGCTGTTCTTTCACTTCTTGGAAAAACAGAACCCCTCGGTGCAGAAACCGGCAGAACCGGAGAGCTAGTGGCCCGGCTGCACCTGGGCCCCCCTGGAACCTGGGCTCTGGCGCCAGTCCAGGCTCAACAGCACCTCCGTCCAGTCACACAGAGTACCCACATCAGTGTGCCCCCAAGAGCTCTCGCCAGGGCCTGCTGCGTTTCTGTTAGAACACACTCTGCACCGGGACTTCTCGAGTCAGGCTGGGGAGAGAGAAGGCCATCCAGGCAGGTTCAGGACCAACCGAAGTGGCTTGGCATCAGTAACTGGACAGCTCCTGTACCTGCCCATGTGCGCGCCACCTTGGCCGCAACTGCAGGGCTCGCGGAAGGAACGCTGCAAAATGAGGCTTGAAAGGGAAGGAACGGGGCGGACTTCAGCTCACCCTGGGGAGAGAAACTGAAGGGCTGGCCATGACGGTCGTGTAAGGGCATGTTTGCTGAGGTTAAGAGATGGGGGCCAAGGGCACGGGAGGGGAAAAAGGGGGTTTGGGCTACATAATGGAGGGACCGCAACAGGGTAATCTGGTTAAATGAGTGGGTTTCTCTTCAGGACAGTGCTCCCTCACATGCCGTCCCCGCTACCACTTAGACTCACCAGACCTCAGCATCTGGACTGGGCATCAGATGCCCTTTCATCCCTCTCCCCACGAGGCAGGGAAGGATGGACCCTGCGTGCAGGAGAGCTGCTGCCTTGAACTAAGATGAAAGTTGGGTGCTACTGTGTATCCATCAGCACCCTGAAGTGTTTTTTTCTCTAGCTGTTTACATAAAACAAGACTTTGGAACACATGGAGTTTGCAAACAATAACACAAGAGTTGAGGAGAAGGTTGGAACTTGTACTGAGTGGAATGTGTTGTCTGTTCCAAGGAAAGGCTCTGGAGGGTAAATCCCAGGCCCAGCACAATGCTGAGCTCACAGGTGACACTCAGTGGCCTGCTCCTGCCTGCCTGCCTGCCAGAGTGGCCCTCACTCCCTCTGCTACAAGATGCACAATGTGTCTCAGTGCCATTTGATGTTTTTCTCTTGTTTAGAGTTTTCACATTTAGGTCCAGGGAAAGAGCACTGGCAAATCCCTGGTATTTGGAGAGGTGAGAGGCTTAGAATAACAGGGCCAGCTGTCTCAGGGCAGAAACAAACTGGGAAGTGCTGAGTTTAGCTTTGCGAACTACCATTATCTAGGTTGTAATGCGGTCACTTAGACAGTGGCTGCTGACTTCCCTACATAGCAGAGAGATTCACAAAATAATAAACGGTACCCCGCTTCAGTTTCTGCTCAGAGCTAGCCAATGTCAAATTGTGTCCTGGCTCCCAGGACTCCGGCTCTGAATCTGAGCACCTGTATCAAGGAAACATTCTGCTCCTGCTGCTATGATTACAACTATTGCTGATGATAATATTGCTTGGTATTAATTTACTTCTATTTCTCAACCACATTATTTATGTATTTTATGACAATGTTCTAAAGAATGAGGGTATAAGTATATATACGTTTAGATATAACTATTTCCCAACATATCTACTAAAAGTGTCAACTCTTAACTATTTGGAGAATATTTGACACTGCATGACTCTTTAAATATAAGTATTATACATGCCATTACCACCAAGACAATAAAACACCTGAATGAATGAATGAAATTTATATGAATGAATCCAGAGGATCTCTACTCCAGTAGGCCAAAAAGTTCTCAGCACAGTTAGGAAATGGACTTGAGTGAAGGGTAAACTGGGCAAAGGGTGCCCAGATCATATCTGCCGGTCCATCTGTCTCCCTCTAGGATTCCCACATGACCTCACGAGGCTTTGCGCCCAGCCCCCACCCTCTCTAGCACTTCATCCTGGTTTTAGAATCGAGTGTGGAGGGCGAATGTAGGTTTAATTTAAAGGCACAGTATGAGGATTAAATTGAAGCCAGCTGGTGAGGGCACAGCAGTGGACTAAGAGTTCCGGACCTGCTCCGACAACTGGCTCCAGCACTGGAAGGCCTGGCGTTGACCTTTCGACCATGCTGGGCTTCCATTACACCACCCAGCAAGTGTAGCGGGTGAATAGCTCTCCAGTAATGCTGGCCCCCCCAGTAATGCTGGGTGGGCAGCACTGCCTGAAACCCAGACCTCCTGAAGTACGGCATCCAGAGACTCTGATTTAGGAGGTCTGGGGCAAGGCCTCACTCTCTACGTTGGGAAGCGGTGGATTTGTGATCTCCGAGCCTCCTCCCAGCTGACTCCAGGATTCTAACTGTGTTTCCCAGACACGCCCAGAGCTTCTTACCTGAACCCTGGGATCATCTTGGCAAAGCCAATAACCTTTTGGATGCTGTAACTGACCAGGTCAGCAAGGTGGGGCAGCATGGAGAGGTGGGACAGGTCTACGGTCACGGAAGACTCATCTGACTCCTCTTCGTTCAGATCCAGGTTGGAGAGGCTGGCCGTCCCCATCACGTCTGCAGGAGACGAGGGGAGAAAAGGGACTGCTGGAGGACACTGGAGGCAGGCTTCCTCCGCGCGGCCCCGGGAGGACCCGCTGTGCCCTGGCCGGTGGGCCAGCCCGGGCTTTCCGCTAGGGCCCCCCGTCTCTTCTCTCAGCCGAGTGGGGTGGTCAAACCAAAGATCGCAGGTCCTCTGAAAAACGAGGCGTCCTCGAGCCATGATCTGACGTCCTCGAATCTTGTTTCTAATGATCTCAAATCAAAAATGAATTTGGAACCAGTACGCTTGTGGGAAACAATGTTTAACCTCACTAGTGATCAAAAAATCGCCAAGTAAAAGCATTTGCATTTTTCACCTGGAAACTAGAAACAAACGCGGTTCAGTGTTGACACCAGCATTTACGAAGACGCGGGGAGCTGGCAGCCCCTGGGCGGCGCTGGGGCACCGCAGGCGGCTCGGGTCTTCCCACGCGGCACCTAGGGGCTGCTGGCAGCAGGGGTCGAACTCCCGCAGTCGTGCGGACTTTTTCGCCAGCCACCCCACTTCCGGGGATTCATCATAAGGAAAACATTCTGAATAAGTGCGAGAACGTAACCACAAGCACAGTTATCTTAATGAGAAGCTGGGAAACAATCTCACAAATGCCCAGGGATAGGGGATTTAGATACATTACTGCGCGTACCCCAGATGGCTCTGCTGCCTTTAAAAATAATCTAGACGTATGCTGAACGACAGGAAAATATGATGCAATGTATTCTTGTGGGGAAAAAGCAAATTACCAGTCTCTGTATGACATAGCTCCATCTCTGAATACACACAGGTGTTTAAAAAAAATGGGAAAGAGCAACGTCCCAATGCTGATGGTGATTGTCTATGGGCGGTGGAATTACAGGAGATATATATATATATAATTTAGCTTTTTCTTTTCTTTTTTAAAAACTTTCTCATGTTGTTCAATTACAGTTGCCCCCATTTTCCCCCCACGGCTCTCCCCTGCCCTGCTCACCCATCTCCCACAGTCAGTCTTGCCCCCCTTGTCTTCGTCCAAGGGTCCTTTATGCATGTTCCTTGACTCGACCCCTCCCCTTCTCCACCCCCCCCTTAACTCTCTCCTCCCCCACCCTGTCCCCCTCACTGTCACTTTGTTCTTTATTTCAATGTCTCTGGTTCTAGTCTGCTCGCTTGTTTGTTTTGTTGAGTAGGTTCCACTCATAGGTGAGATCACATGGCATTTGTCTCTCACTGCCTGGCATTTTCTTAATGTCCACAATGAACACGTACTACTTTTGGGTGATACTTTTTTAAAGTAAAAAATGTTAACTAGTTTGAATCTTTAAATAAATATATGTTATACAGATTGTAACATTGGTGGGGGGGTGAGCATCTCAAATCAATTAACCTATGAGAAGGTACCAAAATTCCTAGATAACATAAAATTATTATGATAAACTGGAGGAGTGTGCTGTAAAGTGGGGGGCGGGTTCCAAGTGAGGGGCTCAGGGGGCTGGTCGGTCCACACAGCAACCAGTGTGGGGCAGGGTGGGCTCCATGTTTGGCTCTACTGCCATCTCTGTCCCGTGGGCTCTGGGACCCCTGCCACCTCTCGCGGACCTAGGCACAGACTCATCAGTGAGCCCGGAGGGCCCTCGTTCCCCCGGGGTGGGGCGGGGGGAGGCCCAAGCAGGGGCAGCGAGGTTCAGGCTGGGTGGGAGGTAGAGGAGGAGGGACAAGTGTGAGGGAGGATGAGGGAAGATGAAGAGGAAGGTGGAAGAGGGACGTGAGACCCCCCAGGACTCCGGTGTAAGGTGGGCAGCAAAGGGCCCCACGTGTTCCCCTCCCACACATTTCACCTCCCAAAATTCGCAGGCTCTGATGAACATAGTTCACAAACCTGTTTGATATACTGGAAGCTGCTAAGAGAGTAATCACACACACAAGTCTTTGCAACTGTGTGAGGTGACAGGTGTTCATTTGGCAATGTATACATGTATCAATTCATTATGTCGTACACCTTAAACTGATTGAGTGTTATCTGTCAATCATCTCAATAAAACTGGGAACACTAAAGGAACAAACCAAAAAAAACCCCCCAAAGGCCCAGGCTCCACATACCATGCAGAGGAAGCTGGTCGCCCCAGGGAAGGAGCAGGGCCAGAAGCCTGGCTCAGTGGGAAGAGCGGAGGTTCTGCAGGCAGACCTCGCCCGGCCCCGCTTGGCGTCTTCCCCAGCACGGCCCTTGGGCAAGTCCCACCTCTTCCAGTAAGAAGGGGTTGTTCTGGGGACACAGTGTGGCCCACAGCGTGGCAGTGCCATCCTCCCCCTGGCAGCCCAGGGCAGAGGTGGGGAAGCTCTGGGCTCCCCTCCCCAGCTCATGAGGAGGGAGGTGCAGCCCGTTCGTTACCTTGGGAGGTGCTGCAATGATTGGAGCAGGAGGAGGAGGACGAGTCCCCGGAGCAGCTGGGCATGTGTCTCGAGAGCGACTTGCTGGGATGGCTGTCTCCACCCTCAGCCCCTCGCACCGGAGGCTGGAAGAGAAAGATGGAGTATCAGCAGCTCACGTTTCTGGGCCACCTTCCTACCTTGGCCCTGATCTCTGACAGGAGTAGCCATAAGGAAGTCCTATGGGGGGGGGGGGAGAAATGAGAGAGACAGAGCACCCCCCGGGCCTGCCTGCTGGGTCAGGGTGGCCTGACCCTCGGTCCCGCTCTCCGTGCCCGGGTTCCCCTTGCGGCTCATCCTTCCCGGCCAGCGGGCAGACGCACCCGGAACTGGCTGAAGTCGGCGTAGCTGGGGTCGTAGGTCTTGTGGTGGGCGTCCAGCAGGATGCCGATGATGTGCTGCTGCTCGTCCGACAGCCGGGGCCGCAGGCTGTCCTTCAGGGCTTCCTCCTCCTTCCTCTTCATGATCATCTCTCGTTTCCGCTGCACCTCCTCGTCCGTCAGGATGACTGTGGGTGGGAGTGGGACATCACCAGGGCTGGGCCTCCAGCTCCTCCAAGACACCTTCCTCTCTGGTTGCTGAAGACACAAGATGGGAGGGCCGCTCCCCGCCAGCACACACACTGGGAGCTCATGGGAAGGGGTGGGAAGGGGCCTCCTGCCTCATGGGAGGCCAAGCCCACTCTGTGGGTGGAAAATGGGATTTTCTATGTTGGAAAGGCAGGCGCATGAGAGAGGAGGAAAAGGGGGACTCAAGAGGTGGGTGGTCTGGGCAGGGTGGCTTTCCACACACACCTCGTGTGAACCTGGGCAAACCGAACTCTCACTTACAAAATGACAAGTTTCATCTACGTACTCTCCTCCAAGGACCCATTTTTGTTCCTCGGTCCATAAAGTGTGTCTGTGCGGGGGGCAGAGTAAAACGTCTGCCTTGAAAGATGGACAGAACTGAATGCAGTGTGTGCCCGGCTCAGAGCAGCTGCTCATTCGGCACTAATTCTCCCCCTGCTCCCCGCTCCCCATATTCCCTAGTCCTGACCAAGACACGAGCCGGGAGGAGACAGTGACTGAGCCCCCATGTGGACAGTCACAGATGCTGAGAAGACCCCTCCATGTGGCCATTCCCGTGTCCAACTTTCCAGGCATGGAACTCAGGCTTCTCATCCACTCTGACCAACACAGAAAGACTTTTCATCTCCGGTTCCCTGCAAAATAATACCTTCCCTAGCCTGTCCAGTCCGGAAAGTTCTGCCCAAGGAAGTCGTGGAAGCCTCTGGAAGTCCCTGATGACCACACCTCACAGTTCTGACCTGGGTGTTCTCTCCAGCTGCTAGCCAGGCATCTGAAGATGCGGGGCCTTTCCATCCCCTTCATGCCGTGCGGGGGTTCGGGCGGTGCTGGGGCAGCTGCCCGGGAGGGCGGGGCTGGGAGCAGGGATGCCTGGCACGGAAGCCAGGCAAACAGACCTCTTGGCCGGGGCTTGCCGAGAGCTGACGGCAGGAGTGGGCACTGGGGCCCTCGGCCTGTAGCTGCTTGCTCCGTGCTGGTGTTGCCAGGGCCTCTGCCCACAGAACTGGGGAGTTTCACAAGAGCAGGGAAAGGAACCAGAACCTCAGAGTGGGTGGGTTCCAGGCTTCAAGAAAGGCCCACTGGCTCTGGTGTCTTGTGAGGGGGGAGAATGAAAAGAAGTTGGTGGGAGTTGAGAGAGAGCCTGGGGGTGGGAAGAGTGGGCAACCAAAGCCTCAGGCACAGCAGAAAAGGGGCGCCTGCAGCAAGCGATGGCGTGCTCCTGCCACCGCTGAGGTAAGCCGTACCAAGAGGAGCACTGGGAGGAGGCCAGGCCAGGTTACTGACTCACCTGCCCATGCTGCCAACCCTCCTCCCACAGAGGGCGTCTGCTCAGACCCCAGAGGTCAAGTGGATTGGGAGAGGAAGGAGCAGGGAGCATCCCGGTCAGGGCAGGGTGCAAGGCTCTGGCCTGGAGAACCCTAGATGAGGTGTCTGGTCTTTCCTGCTCACCCGAGGGGTGGGGACAAGAAGCAATGAGACTGGAGTTAGAGGCAGCTGGCTCCGCCAGTCACACCACAGGTGTCCGCAGGCTCGGACCACTCTGTGGTTCTGTGGCGTCTCTCTCCTGCTCAGAAACTTTTCCTGGGTCCTTATTGCTTACCATATCCAAACTAAAGTCAAGATTCTCTGTGATTTCGCTTCTTCCTAACTTTCCAACCTCATATCCCAGTACCTGCTCTCCTAATGTTGGGGCCGCTGACCTATGACCCTGAGCTGCTCACCTTCGTTCTGTATTTCCACTTCTGCTGGATGCCTGGCCAGTGGGGTCTTCTCTCCCCAGTAGCTGTGCAAGTCCTATCTATTCTTCAGCACCCAGCTTGCAGCTGGCTCTCTCTTACCACAAAGGCTTTCTTGATTGCCTGGACATGCACTGAGCTCTCCTTTTTTAATTCTGCAGTATGTCCAGCTTTTCCTACATGCATTGGCACCCAATTGCCTTCCACTCTGAAATATTTATTATTAGTAAAGTTTCCAATAAATGCCTGTAGAGAGAGAGCCTGAGGAGTTAAAGTTCTCCTTCACTAGGAATATAGGCTACTTCAAGGGAAGGAGCCACATGTTATAAGTCCTGTTTCCCCCGCAAATGCTAGCCCAGTGGAGATTCCTGGACATGCTACTTGCTCAGTAGTCTGATATACTGGACTCTCAGCACATCACGTTGATTGCACCCACTGTGCGCTAGTCATTGTCCCAGGCTGAGGGAAGGACAGTAAGGGGTGCACCAGGCCTGCATGCACCCTGCAATGTCAGGGGTAGCTCCCAGTGAATGCCAGTCCACCAGACAGCTGAGCCGAGGTACCCTTTCATTTAAATGATTGTTACCGAAATATTCTGTACACAGGATACCTTGTAACAGCACACCTGTAATATCATGTAACCTTTTCTTGGTGATTCAGAGGCATCATCCCAAACAATTAAAATGACTGGACTTCGCAGGAACAAGGCTGTGGCCTCAGAATTAGAAAGGGCTGCTCACTTGCACTCTGTGACTCAGCCTGCCGTGACCCTGGGTTCTCTCGCTACTGCGCGTGGCTCTCGGCTTCCCTCTCTCTGTCAGTTAGGTGTCATCTCTTCCTACTGCTGCCTGACCCTGGACCTGTGCCTTCTCCCCCCGAAGAGTTACTTCCATTCTCTTGGGAGCTGGAAATCCTGGTGATCAAGTTTTATGTAATAAAAAAAGTGTTAATAAAAATGGATAAAGGTTTTTATGAACTGGGCACAATTCTAAAGGTTTCTTCTTTACGAACTCACACCTATTTAGTCCTCATAACAACCACTTAAGGCAGGTGTTATTATCCCCATTTTGCAGATGAGGAAACTAAGGCCCAGAGGCCATGTACCTTGCTGAAAGTCACAGATCTAACAAGGGTGGAGGTGGTACTCAGGCCAGGCCAGGCCAGGGTGGCTCTAGATAGAGTCCATGGTTATAACCGTGACCCCACACTGCCCCCAGTCAGGATCGGCTAAGACGGCTTAATAGGTCCTCAGCACTGAACGTACTTTACTAGGTCCCCATCCATCTGAGGAGTGTGAAAAATTAAAGAAAGTAGCAACATTTGTAAATGACTTCCTTTGAAAGGACATAATTAAAAAAGCTTCAGTGTTAACCTTGCGATTCTGTTCCTCTGGATCACGTGTGTCAAATAGGGACCCTGTTCCGTGTACAGTAGCACCGGAGGAAGAAGCACTGGGGTTTGCTGGTCCAAACAGGGCCACCAGTCCTGGGGCCACCCCCAAGCCACGCTATCTGCGGGCCGAGAAGTCCTAAGTCTCTCACACATGCAGAGGCCATTGTGACTTATGAAATATGTCATTTGTTTAAAGGGGAGATTCATTTCACAGGAGATTGTCACTCTCTCAATGAATTCCTACTAAAAATGCCACTACTATCACGCCGGAGGACGTGTGTTTTACAGTTAAAAGCCACTGACCTAGAATGAGAACAAACAGATTCTGAAACAGCAACTGAAGGGCTCCCCCAAAACTGAAGTGCACGCACAGTTAAGTCCTCACCTAAGGCGGTCAGTAGGTTCTATGCCTTTAAGCAACATGTACGGAATGAAAACAATGTTGCCGTGGGCTAAATGACATAAACGAGAGCTAGTTCCCATGGCATCGTTATTCAAAAATCTTCCCTACATGGACTTTGTGAAACCCAAGTGTGGCTTTTCAGCAGCTTTTCCCATTCCTTCTAAGTTCCTTGCTGAGTGAGAAAGTGGCTTTGGGCTATTTCCACGAAAGAGAATTGAGTTAGGGAGGCAAGGTCTGAAAGTGCAAACAACTTACAGTAAAAACATTTCAAGCTGCCGCTGGTGGCCTAAGGACAACATCAGGGAAGCAGACATACAGGTGTCCCAAATTCGTGGCACAGATGGCATGAGGTCTGGCGGGCCTTCCTGATGCACAGACCAGTGAGAGATGTAGTTGACACAAAGAAGCAAATGGGGAGCTAACATTCAATCACTCAGCACACGTTTACTGAGCACCTACTGTGTGCCAGGTTCTGTGCTAATGCGTGGTAGAAAAAAAAGATGGATAACTGTAGAAATGTTAAACAAGTGAGCACAATAAGTCGTTCTGTGAGAGACTCGCCCACCAGAAGCAAGGACTCAACTATGACATTTGGGGGGCTCCAAGGACACGAAGTCAGCTAGGACTTGAAGAAAGAGAAAGGGAGGCTTTGAGGGGACACAGTTCTCTTCAGCTCATCGGGCAGGGCCTCAGGCAGTGCCTGGAGACGCACAGTGGGGAGCTCCAGCACACTGCGACTTCGGCGGGGCTGCACTGGGGTGGAGCCCGTGGGCCTGGGACACAGACACCTAGACGAGAATGCCGACACCATCATCTGCCTTAGAGGTGTGTTATTTTAATGCTTTTGAGTTTTCTCATCTATTGAATCTTAAAAAAGTATTCACGTATTTAGGAATTGTTGTAAGAATTTAGCAAGAAAACGCACGTGCCCGGCAGATATCTGGCGCTCAGAGGTGGGCACCAAACCTCCACTCCCAGGCTCACCCCCTTCACCTTCTTAGCGCTCCCAGTGAAGGGCCACTTCCACTGCCCCATCAGAAGGGACCTGGGTTTGCATCTCCCTTCACAGGGAGCCCTGGGCCTCCTGTGGTTTACAGATGTTGACACTGAGTTGTCTCTGGAAGGGTAGGCCTTGGGGACCACAGCCAGCCCCGGTGATAATAAATGAGAAGCCATCTTCGGGATATGAGCTGGGAGCTCCAGGCCTAGGCACGTGGGCAGGCCTCCCAGGAGTGGGCTGACCCGAGGCGGGGAACCACACCTGTCCCTGGAAGACCTTCCCTCTGGGTAGCGGACTAAGAGCTTAGTGCTGGAGCGAGGTTTCCATTCTCAGTGGCGCCCTGGGGCCCATCCCGCACTCAGCATCACCTCCTGCTCTGGCATCTGGAGCGGGGTGGGCATGGGGCCACGCCGGACAGACAGCAGAGAGGGGACATAGGGCTTCATTGGGGATAACTGAGGCTAGAGCTGGGGTAGCCAAGGCACAAAGCCAACGGGGGTTGAGGGTGGACACCCACTTCTGGATGGCTGGCCCCCCACCATGTGGTGGTCCTGGGGCAAGGACCCCCTGACTCCCTGAGGCCTGCTCATCGCCGTGGATGCAGCGCTCTCCAGGGGACCGGGAGGGATCTAGGGACACAGAGTCAGATTCTAGTCTCAGCTTGCTTTCTGACTCCAATCCTGATACTTTCCTTTCTGGGTCTCAGACGATTTCCAAGTGTGTTTCCCCATTCCTGGTTAATAGAACATCTCCCTCCTGAGACTCAGGAGAGAGGCCTCTGGGACATCAGTGAGGCTGGCCCTGACCGGCACAGCCTGACCGACTCCCAGCGGTGCTACCCTGTGCCGTTACTGGTCTGCTGGAGCCTTAGAATCTGGCTCCCTGCCCCCTGCAGGCTGTGCGTCGTGGGGGCAGGGGCTGTGGGCGCAACCTCTGCTCTGTGCCCGGGCTGGCGTCTCATGGAGAGCAGCCATGCTAAGCCAACGTGTGAGAAGCCCCAGGAGGCACCCAGGCCTCGAGCCTCCACTGCTCCAGGATCAACACGGGAGTCGGGCGGGGCAGGGGACCGGGCACAGAGCGATGAGCAAGTCCGGGCCTGCATGTTCCTGTGGGGGCGAGGAGGAACACAGCCTGGAAACTTCTTCCAGGGCTGCTGGTGTGGGCTGGGGAGCTGGGATCGGCAGGGAGGGGCCGAGACCTACTAGAGTGGACCCTGTCAAGGTCTGAGGAGGGAGCCCCACGTGAGGGCCACCACTCTGCCTCCGTTTCCCAAAAACAGAAAAAAATTTTTCCCATCGAGGAAGAAATGTCCCATCCCCTCAGCCCTGTCCTGTGACTTTTCCTCTTGTTCTAGATACATCTTTCTTATACCACTGCCTGCTACCCCTGCCCCCATTAAAACAGCCCATAGCCAGGAGAGCCTTCACGGTGCCCGCGCCTGAGCACGCCTTCCCAGCCTCCCGGGCCTATGGCTTTGCAGAACCCAGGCCCTGTCCCAGGGCTGGGGAGGGGCCAGGGAGCCGAATGCAGACTGGAGTGAGCAAGGGGCAAAGCAGGGGCTGAAGGTACAGAGGGCGCCCTTGCCTGGACCGGCCCAGTGCCCTTGCCTTGGGTCCCCAGAGGGCCTGGCTAGCCCCTCCCAGGACCTGCTAAATTCAGTGGCTACTCTGGTTACCAAGTAACTGATACTAGAGCTCAGATGCAAAGTCCAGGGGTCAGAACCTGTGAAAATGCCCCCTAGGTCCTCTCCTCCAGCCCCAGAGCTGGACAGGAAGTCCTAAAGGATCACTCTTCTTTCTCTGTCTGGATCTAGAGGGTCACCCAAGAGTCCAGCGCTTCCCTTCACAGAACCTTCCCACCCAGTGTGCCCTGGGCAGCAGCCCTCAGATTTGCTCCTGGGGCCAGGGGGCTGGGAGGCTGGGGAAGAGCCCAGGGGCCGGCCTGGCTCTGAGCATTTCTTCTCCCCGTGGCTCTTCCCCTCCCCAACCACAGCAGCCCCTCCCCCAAAAGCCAAAGTGCCCTGGGGTCCTTGAGCCTCCTGCTTTCCCCTCAGGTCCAGGGAGCTGTGAGCACAGCGAAGACCCCTCGGAGGAACACAAACCCGGTGCTCACACAGACAGTTCCCGGCCTCCCCCATCACCAGCCTCACACCAGAGGGGCTCTCCCTGGCCTCTGAGACCCATACACCGATCCCACAGATGCTCTCGGGACCCCCTGCTGCCTTTGATCCTGGAGTCCCGGCCACCCTGCCCAGGGGGCCGGCCCTGATGCCCGCAGCTACAGAGGAAGGGCGGCCACACCTCTCTGGCTAAACCGGTAGCCAGAGCCTCCCCTATCCCCAGTCCCACCCCGAACCCCTGCCCTGGCCCCCGGACACTCACACTCCTTCATCATGCCGATGTCCACGCAGCGCTTGAGCCGACAGGCCTGACAGTGGCGGCGGTTGTCCTTGGTGATGCGGCAGTCCCCGTTGAAAGGACAGGTGAACAATGCCTTTCGCTTCATGCTGCGCCTGCCGAGAGGACATGCCCTCCACTGGGTCACCCACCTTCCCGCTCCTCAGCCCCGGCTGCTGTGACCGCAGGGACCTGGCCACAAGGCTTCCGGATCCACACTTCTCCCGCAGAGGGCTGGGGCCCAGCCCAGCCCCGGCCACTCTCAGTGATCCCCGCCCCTCACTGGACATGTGCCAACCGTGCCTTCCTCCTCCTTCATCACCAACCCTGCTCCCAGCACTGCTTTCACGTACTTCTACAGCTCTCTACTGCCCACATGTTAGTTACACAGGAAATAGATGAATGAGTTAGCCTAGCAGAACATTTTTTAAATACTGAAATCTGCAAAGTAACCCTCACTGCTTTTAAGGAGCCATTATGAAAGGCAAGGATGCTAGTCTCAGCCTTAACTTTCTGGAGCCCAGATACCTATGACCAGGGCACCCCGGACCCAGGGACAGACATGGGCACAGGTGCAGAGAGAAGGGAGAAAAGGCCCCGCCACAGCTGTAGACATCAAGATAGGCTGCCCAGCAGGAGAAGAGGCCGGATGGGCCGGCGGGGGCCCTGAGGTCTGGCCTTGGCTTTCCCAAAGGCAGAGGAAGCAAGGGTTCTGTAAGAACGGAAAACTTTCAAAGGTCCTGCGTTAGGAATCACCGGGCGTTCGTTGTAAGAGTGCGCCTGTGTGCGTAAGCTCATTTTCCTAGTTCTGCTTCCTCTCTTGCTGTCAAGCACACCGAGTGGGACATTGGCAGGCTTATTAGGGGCCACCTCCCTAGAGCCTTCCTGTCATTTGTGTCTTAGAGGCTGTCCTTTCTCTCCCTGACCCTGGCAAGGGGACGTCCACTCTTGGTGACAAGGTTTCGCTGGGGAAAGACGATGGCAGCATCGTTTCGTCCCCACGTAGCGGCATCTTCCCAGGAGTTGTGTAGATGCCCAAAGCCTTGACACAAGGCCCAGGCCTGACCTTTACCCACTCCTGGGGGTGAGCTGGTGATATCACCTTGTCCAGACGTCATGCACTTGCTATGCTTCTCGGTGGAAAATGACTCACACTGTTCACATTCACAAGGACAGACACAGGGGTCAGGACAAACACACTTATCAGTTGGCATGGACACCTGGGGACCAAACCAACATGGCCCTTGAGATATGGGAGAAGAGACCAGAGGACCAGCTCTGCTGGCAGTCACAGGTAGTTGGACTCTAAGACCCTTTGGGGACCCAAAAGACCGTCAGTGTACCCCCTTGTTTTATGAAAAGGACCACTGACATAAATAAACTTATCACTCAGGCGATTCAGCAAGAAGTAAAGGCCCCCAGGTAGGAAGCCTTAGGGACATGAGGCTCTGCTCTTAGCTTCCTGGATCGAAGGCACTGTTTTATCCCAGAATCTCAGTGACTCACTGAAGCTGAGCCCACAGGCAAACAGCTCCAGGCAGCTGGCCCTTGAGCATGGTTCAAGGTGAAGGACAGCCCAGTGGTCCAGGAAGTGGCTGCTGTTGGTTTTTGGACCTTGGCCCCTGTCCCCTCCTGTCACAACCCTCATTTCGCAAGGGACCAACCAGCAGACCAGGCTACACAGGGAGGTGAAGTAGCCGAGGCTATTGGGGGTGGCTAGCCCCGAGCCAGTCCACCGAAGGCTGTGCCTTGCCCCTGCCGCGACTACCCAGCAGGGACCGTATCCCAGGTTTCTCCCACCTTTATGGAAACAAGCAGCCTGGCGCCTTGAGCTTCCATACCTCCGCTGCAGCTTTCCAGAATGATGGGAAAGTGGGAAAGTACTTCGGGCACGACTAGGAGTCCCCCAAATTTATCACTGCCATCACCGCAGGGCACAGCCGTCCACTCCAGGACCTGAGATTGTTCCCCACTCGACTCCTTTCCACTTTGTGGTTTTCGAAGCTCTACCTGTTACCATAAAATGTTCAGGCCCAGAAGGCCCATAATTTTCAAAACCTACTCAAAGACCAGAAGTTTCTAACTCAGAGCAAACTCTCATCTCTTTCTCTCTCTTTTTATTTTTTACAACTAGGCATGTTCCCTGGGAGCTGAGGGGCTGCTCTGTCCTCCCACCCACTGTGCTGCCTGGCTCAGGGCTCTTCCCGCTCATTCTCCAAGGCCGTGGGCCCCCAGGGATCACACACAGGGCACCTCCAGACACGTGAGCCAAAGCCTCTCCCCAGCCCTGGCTGTGTGAAGAAAGCAGTGTTCTTGCTTCCAGCTTTATGGTAGCATGAAGCTTAGGAGTATCAGGAAAAAAGGAGGAGAAAGGAGAGATGAGGAAGGAAGAGGAGGAGAAGGGAGTTGAAGAGAGAAGGTAGGGAAAAATTGAGGGAGGGAGGAAGGAAACTGTTAACCATCTCTGGCCAGGCACAGTAGGGCCCAGACCTGTGGCAGAAATGCCACCTGTGCTTTTCACCCTCTGCCACACCTTCTCCCAAAAGCCCACCACCCTTGCAGTAGGTCTCCACATTATTTGGGCAATGCAAAATGCAGCCAATAAGCTTATGAAGCTCTTAAATTATTATTATTTAAAAAAATACAGCCCTAGCTGGGTGGCTCAGTGGACTGAGTGCCACTCTGCAAACCAAAAAGTTGCTGGTTCAGTTCCCAGTCAGGACACATGTCCGGGTTGCAGGGTGAGTCCCCAGTTGGGGACATGTGAGAGCCAACCACACATTGATGTTTCTCTCCCTCTCTTTCTCCTTCCCTTCCCCTCTTTCTAAAAATAAATAAATAAAATCTTCTTAAAATAATTTTAAAGTAAAGATTTTATAGTAAGTAGCTCTTCCCAAGCTAAATACAGCTACAGAGGAAAGGCCCTGGAATTCTAGATGGGAAGACAGAGTTCACACATCACACAGAACATCACCAGGCTCTGGAGTGTGGCTCAGCGTCTGGGGGATGGAGAGCGCCCTCGCCAGCTCCAACGGGCAGACCCGGGTCCTTTCTGGCGCCCAGACCCCAGAGCTGCCTCTCAGGCATGTCCGTCCCAGCATGGCTGTTCGCCGAGACACAGACTCCACGGGCTCCATGGCCGACCTCCTCCTCCTTCTCCTGCCTTCTCAGAGCACCTCCACACACGTGGCTGTCATCTAGCCTCTGCCCCAGAGGAGTCAGGGCGGCCAGACTGGCCAGCTCCGGCTCTGTGCTTTGTCCTGACGAGCCACACCCTGCCCTGCCTTCTTCCCAATGCTAATTGCCTGTGAGCTGGTTGGGTTCTGAGAACCCAGAGCCTCGGGTTTCCATAGGAGCCTATTGCCTCCGCTGCCCTGAGCCTGGACCCTGTCATCCTCTGGATGGTTGGCAATTATACCTCTGCTCCAGGAAGGGGGTAGGGACAGTGCAACAAGGCTAAATATAGAGGCAGTTTCTAGAAAGTCAGGGGTGAGAGAGGACATTGACCACATCTAGTGCCAGGAGGCCAGTTCATCCAAACAGGAGAGACAAGCAGTTCGCAAAAACAGAAAGTGCCCGGGGCCAAAAGAATCTCAGGCCTGGGACAGCAGGGTCCTTCGCCAGGAGGTGACACACCCTGGAAAACCCAAGCCTGGGGCCAAGTACTGGCTCTGGGCTTTGTCTCCGCTGATGCCTGAGTGTCGCAGAAACCTCAGAGTGTGGTCTGGATACAGGACCCTGAGGGATAGAGCTCCTCACATGACAGACCCCTGTGGTCTCAGTGGAACCTACACGGGCCATTTGTGTGTGGCGGCATCAATCGGTTCTCAGCAGGTGAGTTAAAAAAGCAATGATAAAGGAAGGTATTAGTCAACAATGTGGTAAAGAGCACAGGCCTCCTTTTTTTGCAGAGAAATTTGGCAACATCTACCAATTCGTAAAATGCACAGGGTCATTAGCACAGTAAATCCATTTCCAGGAGTCCAGCCCATGGGCCCAAGGATGCAGGCACAGGGTGGGTGCTGCAGCACCGTGGCAGGAGCAGCGGGCAGAGCCTAACACCCACCGGCAGCGGCCTGGTTCACCGCACAGAGCACAGCCAGACAGAGGAGGTGGCTGCAAACAGGATGTAGGGGGAACTCGCAGCAATGGGAACAAGCTCGGAGAAGCATCCTTTCCTAGACAGGAGCAAGACCAGTATAATACACACATCCCCCAACCGCCGCCCAGCCTTTTATGTGAAGAGTGTGAAAGCGCACACAATGACTGGTGACAGTGACGGCTCTTGGGGTGGTGTCAACAGGATATAAGAAGGAGCCTTACTTTTCATTTATATGTCCTCGTGAATGGCTTGCATCTTTTTTAAAAAAACCATACGTATGAGTTATTTACACACAAAAAATCTATCACCCACTATAAGTATGTAACAATTTAAAAGGAAATACAGGCTTCAATAGATTGATCTGTTTGGGTTTAAATCCTAATACACAACCTTGGGCTAGTTACTTAACCTCCCCGTGCCTCAGTTTCCACATCTGTAAAAGGAAAGCAACCCTTCAGAGTGGGTTGTGGTACGGATTCTGTTGTAAAGGAAGTGGGGCCTCGTGCAGGGCTCTGCGGGGACTGGGGGCTCAAGGCATGTCGTCGCTCCTGATGTCTGGACCCGTAGCCCTTGTGTGGGTTACAGCGACCACTGTCCAGTTTCTCTGAGCACAAGCTGGTTCCCGCCCAGCCTCTGACTGCAGTGAAGGTCACTCAGAGCCCCCGGCCCAGCCCTTCCTTCTTCACACCTGATTTTTAACTTCTGCTCAGGGACCTTCTCTCAGAGACCCCTGCTGACACATCACAGTCACGGATGTTCCAGGGTCCACGATGGAGGGGAGGAAAGGGCTATCTATTCTTAGAAACGAAGACATTAAAAAGGGACAGTAATAGTAACTGCAGTTTACGGAGAGCTTTTTGTGCCAGTCCCTCGCACAGTGTCTCTCAGACTCTCGACTCCATCCCAGAACAGGTGTCACTCCTGTTTTCCAGGTGATAAGAAAAAGCACCATGACACACCTTGCCTCATGTCACACAGCTAATGCTAGAGCGCAGCAATCAAAAATGTGCCCCCATCCACCCACGAGGGTGAAGAAGAGGTTGTCGAAGGGACTTGTCCAGACTAAAAAGCCACCAGGATATAGGCATACCTGAGACTCGTGGCTTGGAAGTGTGGGGTGACGTGTGCCGTCCTCCCCACTGGCCCTGCACTGCCACAGCACAAAGGGGACGCGTGCCTGTGGATGAGTGCTGAGTTCCCAAGGAAATGGAAAGCTGGCCGAAAAGAAAGGTGGGGTCTTCATCGTATCCACCCAGCTATGGTTCTGGACAACTCCAGTGATCTTCCCTCCCCAAATAGTCTGGCCCTCTCTGCGCAAGCTTCCGACATGACCCTTAGCCCATCCCAAGGGAACCTTCCTCTTTCCCTTCCACTCACGCCCTTGAGCGGCTGTCGTGGGGAGGCCAGCGCCTCACTGACCCGGACAAAGTTCTCTCCAGCAGCACTGACTTCTTGGTGACTCATTCACTTGTGCCCATGGACTGGTCTGTGTGGCCGGTCCTCCCTGCCGCTCTCTTTATTTACTTAGCCCTTGGAGTTTTAAGTCAGTGGACATCTGCCCCATTTCTCTGCTTCCCTCCATATCACGGTTTGTACGACTATCAGCTGGGCAAGCTTCCTGAAAGCCAGAACATTCCTTGTGTTCCTGGATCCTCACCAGCCTCTGCCCCTTGAACTGCACAAGACCCATAACTAACAAGGCCCCTGAGAACTGCGGGGCTGGTGGTAGAGAAGGCATTTCTCCACACGGCCTTCGTTAGCTTGGCGCTTTGCAGCCCGCAGCTCCACAGGGTGCAGCCTAAGGAGACGTCGACAGGGAGGGGGAACACAAGACGGACAGACAAACAGTGGTCTGTTTCTCAGTCTTGCCTTCCAGGACCACCTCTTAAACTTCACCATAACCTTCATTCTCTTCATCAAGGGGACCCTCTGATTTTCTTCTCTGTCTCTTATACCTTTTCCTTCATATTAGAGCTTGAACAAAGCCATTCGTGACCAGAGATTTATCCATAGCCATAGATCATCCACTACATAATGTACTTTCTACTAATAGACCTACATGCC
This sequence comes from Artibeus jamaicensis, assembly GCF_021234435.1. NCBI lineage: Eukaryota > Metazoa > Chordata > Mammalia > Chiroptera > Phyllostomidae > Artibeus > Artibeus jamaicensis. The sequence continues at coordinate 47,429,736 of NW_026521486.1, forward strand.
TCCCCTCTCTGGCCCTTACGCATGCTCTGGTTGCTAACATACAGCCGCCTATGAGCCTGCCCCTGCACTGGAAGTGCCATCTTTCTCTGAAGATGCCCACGGACTCCAGAGGAGCAGCATGAATTAGCTTGCAGGAGGACTGGCTCACGACTGTCTCCAATTCCTGACCACATGGCAATAGAACTGTCCAGCCTTCATAATCACGCTTTGCTTTGATGGTGAATCTCGGGCCTGCCGGATGACTGAGGTGTCCCCAAGTGTGAGGAAGCTGTGATGTGCCTCACAGGGAAAATACATTGCTAGAGAAGCTTTGTTCAGACACGAGTTGATACTATGTAAATCAACACCATACGTTAAATAAGGTGTCTTTAAACAGCAAACACACACAAAACAAGGTTATATATTGACGGCTTGATGGAAATTGATCAGAGGCTCACGGGAAGCTAACTCTGCATTTCCCCCAGGAGCTTCGATTATGGGTTTTGGACCTGCTTGGAATGACTGCGACCAGCTCCTAGCGCACTTTAGTTTGACTGTCTTAGAAGTCAATGAGGCACGAAATGGCCAAACAGCATTACTGGTCCCCAGGGCTTGGAAAATAGCCAGTGACCCAACACGAAAGTGATGCTCTTTCCTTGGGTGCCGTCTTGAAAGCGTTGAGGGAGCTCCTTGAGAGAAAGGACTTGGTTGCACAAATCCTTGCGTCCCAAGGTTGCAGTGCTTGGCACCGGGATGGCATCCACCCCCGACACTGGGGTCAGGATTCACAGATAGACCTGCCAAGGGGCTTCTCGGGCCACTGTCTGAACTAGACTAAAATGAAAGAATACCAAATAGAGTTTGAATGAAGCAAAGAAAGAGATGTAGGGGGAGAGGGAAAGAGAAAAAGATAACTTATGTGAATACAGTCCATTCTGTTACGCATGGGAGGTGGATTCTACAACGTCAACCCCGACACTGAGTCAGTGAACACTGGACCCACTGTTCCCAGAAGAAACACAGGGTCGGGTTCCTGGGGGCCTCTAATCACAGTATCTTTATCAATCAACCAACACACGACCTTGTTTTATATGTGTATTTTGTTTAAATGCACCTTTTTTGATATATGTATACATATATATACATATATATATATATAGTTGATTTGTTGACATTGAACTCATGTTTGAACCAAGCTTGTCTTACACACATATTTTCCCTGTGAAGCACATCACTACGGCTTTCTTGCACTTAGGAACGGCACTTCACACCATACCTGGGGGCCATCTGAAACAATGACATCCCCAGCAAAAAGTACAAAAACGTAAAAAACTTGTGACTGAGGAGACAGCAGAAAGGACACCCTGTTTACAGCACGGAGCTGAAACGGAAAGTTGGGCATGTTTGCGCGGGGAGACTGGTTTTCACTGCTTCGCACATGCCCACAAATGACCACAAAACTGCTGTAAGTATCGATTTAGGGATTACAAGTAAATTTTAGCAGGTGGGCAAACTGGCAAATACAGAAGCCACAAATAATGAAGATTGCCCTGTGTGTGTGTGGTTATCAAACAAAATTCAAACCAAACCATGACAGAGATGTAGGCCCTTTGGGGAGTGCAGCTGGGCTCAGTCACCAAGTCAGGGACAGCAAGAGGAAACAGCGCACCGCCCAGAATGCTGGGACCTGCAGGCAGGGGTTTTGGCCATTAGCCAGCAACAGACTCTAAGGGGTCTCAGAGGAAAGGGCTAAGGGTGGGTTATGGTAGCGTAATGTGTCGATGGGCAACACAACCACACCATTGATCTGTGGTGACGTGGCTGTGCAAAGTGCCACCCCTGTCCATTTTGCCATCTCCTGTACTTGGCTCTGGGCATGAAAGAACCTGTCTTCCCTCCACCCAGACACCTAACACAGCCTTGTCCCGGGGATTCAGAGCCTGCCTGTGTGTCTGAGGGCAGCAGGCACAGGCATAGAGAGATTCGGGATTCTAGGGAGAAACTGACCTCCAACTTGTCAGAATCCAACCAGCAACCACCTAAGGGCCCCATCTTCCTGAGCTGAACCCAGCAGGAGGTGGCCTGGGAACAGAGGGGATTCAGGGGCAGGGTCCATAGATTAATCAGACAGCCCCAAGAGCAGCTGGAGACCTTTGGGTTGCAGACGGGTGAGCAGTGACCCACAGGTCTTCATATGCCAGCTCCTAGCCCAATGTCTGGACCATAGATGCTCATTAAAGTCTGAGGAGGGAAGGTGGGAAAGAAAATGCAGAAGGAGGGTGGGTGGCTAGAGAAACTTCTGTTTATTTTATAATAAACAGGGAAGGCTTCTACTAAGAACATCAGTGTTGACCCCTCATACTCAAAAATAGTGTACTTGCCCTGGCTGGTGTGACTCAGTGGATTGAGCACAGGCCTGCAAACCGAAAGGTCGCTAGTTCGATTCCCAGTCAGGGGACATGCCTGGGTTGTGGGCCAGGTCCCCAACTGGGGAGCATGTGAGAGGCAGCCACACATCAATGTTTCTCTTACACATCAATTTTTGTCTCACTCTTTCTCCCTCCCTTCCCCTCTCTCTAAAAATAAATTAATAAAAATAAAAAAATAATATACTTATATTGTACTTTATGCTTTTCAAAGCACTTTTATATACAACCTTGTTAATCCTCAGGTTGACTATATAGTAGAGGGACTAGACATTAACCTGCCATGTGGTTGGTTGAGGTAACAAACACAGAGCGGTCAAGAGATGTGAGCAAGGACATACAACTGATTAGCAGCATGGCCGCCTGCAGAGCCCACACTTTTCTAAGCGGTTTCCCGGGAGAAAACAGGCCCTGACATGTGCTCCCAGACTCCTCCATTACCCCTCATATGCAAGGCCCCCATTCCCAGGCCCTCGAAGGAAAGGGTCCACGGGGAACCTGGAACACACGGCCTGGGCTCTGAAAGGCTCACCCTGTAGGAAGTGCAGGCTCCGGGCCAGAGGAACAAGAGACGTGGCAACAGACCCAGAGCCAGCGATGCTGCTGGTCTGGTTCCCCGAGCTGGTGAGCAGGCTGCCGGGAAGCCAAGAGGGACACCCGTGCCAGGCCAAACAGGCAATTAGCACCCACAGAAACCCCGCTGCCCAGCGATTGCTCAAGGCAACGAAACTCCGGGTCTGCTGATTCCCGGGGGAGAGGGCGGGTGAGCCCGGGAGCCCCTTGAGCCAGAGGGGGCCCCGGAGAGGCCCTGAGGCCTCTGATTCACTCCGTCCTCAAAGCGAAGAGCACTTCAGTTCAGGGAGCCAGGCCGACCTCCCTGTCCTTGTCCCGGCCTCGGTTTGCTCTTTCCACTCCTGGTGGCTACCGCCCCGTCCTTCCCTGTGCTTACAGTCGAGACTAATGTACAGCTCTTTTCTGGATGCCTTCTTCCTGGTTTTTCTCCCTCCGATACACGCCCAATGCCAATTCCTCGCGGCTCCCAGTCCCATACTGTAATTGGTCACTTTCCCATCCTCCCTTCCAGGCTTTGCATGGGAACCTCCTTAATTCTGCCATTCCAGGACTGTCCCCGTACTGTCTGCAATGGCAATGCTGGCTGACGGAGAAAGAGAGGGGACTGCTGGCAGAGAAACCGGCGCTGACCAGACAGCATGCTGGCACACTCCTGACACTGCCTGTGCCCGCTGGGGTTGGCTTTCCCACCCGCAACCGGCAAGGCGCCGGTGACGGAGGACGGGGGCACGGACCGAGCACAGAGGTCCAACCAGGGGTGCAGTTGTCCTCCTTCTAAAAAACAGTTTGATTTGGATGGAAGGGCAAGTTCTGAGGTAAAGTTCTTGGGCTTCCTCAAGGACACAGCTGTCTCTCGGATTAGGGAGCTGCTCATGTCCCCTGGGGAGGAACACCACTTTGGAAGAATAGACAGGTTGGTTAGTACAGAAGGTGCGGGTCAAGGTGCAGCGGAGAGGTGGGGACCTACCTCGTGACCTCGAGAAAGCACTGTCTGAGGGGTCAGAGGACGCAGACGCAGTGAGGAGGGGGTGGAAGAAGATGCCCCTGCGGGGACTGGCATTCTCCATGGGCACGGTGAGCAAGGAGACATGGGAAATGCAGAGGTTCCCTTTACAGGAAGCTTGGGTCCTCTCCTCCTTCTTGCCCTTGGGGAGGACTCACCTGAAGAAGCCTTTGCAGCCTTCGCAGGTCATGGCGTTGAAGTGAAAGCCCGTGGCTCGGTCTCCGCACACCCCACAGATTCGAGGCACATTCCGGTCAAAGTCACCAGGGTCAGGCAGGGAAGTGCTGGCCGCCGTAGCCTCCATCCCTGCAAGAACAGCAGGCAGGCCACGCGGCCAGTGCCAGAGTCAGTGCCAGGGCCAGCGGGCATCCTTTGCATCTCTTTCCCCCCATCTCCAGGGAGCTCGATGAAGCCGGCAGCTCCCCAGGGCCCAGGCCCGGGCAGGGTTTCTCTGGTGCCCTCACGACGTGACTCTCCATACCCCTGCGTCCCCTGCTGAGCAGAAGCGGGGCTCCCTCCCCCCGGTCTGGAGTGGGTCCGTGGGGGCACTGGTGACGCTGCTCATGGCGTGGCCTGGACTCAGACCGCCTGGCTCCCAGGGCTGCCTCTGCTGCGTACTAGCGGGGCACCTCTGGGCTACAGTCCTCTTCTGAACAATGAGTTTTACTTTAAGGGGTGCAGGGAACACACACGTGCCACTGGCGTCAGCAGCAGGTCATAGTCTATGCTGCCCAGGGCCCCTCCAAGAGAAAAAGGCGGACCACCAAGAGCCCGAGACCTCAGTGCAGAGAGAACCCCTCAGTCCCTCTGTTCTCGAGGGAATGAAGGACTTACAGGCCCAAACTGGAGCCCTCGCCGTGCCCGTGCCAGCTCCTCGCAGCCATCTGGCTCAGGGCCTACGGGCCTGTGGCCCTGCTGTGCCGCACCGAGGCAATCAAATCTTTCCCCTCCTTCTTTCTCTCCAGAGTAAACACAACACATTGCTTTGAATGTCCTTCTGAGCAATACGTGTCATGTACAATTAACTGATTTTGTTTTCAGAGATGGCTTTTATAAATGAGCATTATCATCTAGAGATGGATTTCACACTTGAGGAAAGGGGAAAGAGACAGAGGGAACAAAATATAATAGCTCCGAGAAATCCTGCCCAGAAAGCAGCCAACTCAACGTTTCCATTAAACAAATTGGGCTTCGGCTTCACCTGCTGCCCCTGACCTTGAATGCCATTGTGCTCAGGGCTGCTTCCGAGATACCTCAGACCTCCCTAAGGTGGTTGCAGACCTTGCTGCCTCCCAGTTTCATCGGAGTCCTCGCCAGGGTCATATCAGGTTTAAGTGGCCCCTGGGCCTCCCAACAGCAGGGTCCTTTGGGCCAGAAGAAAAACAACAGAGGAGGCCAGTGGTGGGAGGATAAGCACCTCATGGGAGTTTAAGCACCGGCCAAGGTACCACGTCCTCCCATGGGGGTGAAAGAGAGAGACTGGGGAGTCGGGGGCCGGAGGAGCCTGGGAGGCTCTGACTTGCCTTCCCAGACTAGGCACCTGATCCCTGAGCCAGGGTTTGGCACGGCAGAGCCCATGGGAGCCGCATTTCATTCCATCCCCGTATCGCCCAGTGAGAGAAGGGCCATTATCACTCTCTTTACAAATGAGGTCCAGAGGAGCCCAACTCTAGCAACCGTGATTATAAAATGCACAAAACAAATACTTAAATTTAAAAAAATTCCTCAAAGAGCTTCAAGCCACAGGAAGGAAGTGGGACAGACGAGGACACGACGCTGTCATTCCCAAAGGGGTAGAGGGGACGTAGCACAGACGACGTCATAGTTCCCCTGACTTTCTCCTTAACTCTTCTTCTCCTGGGAACGTTAACGTCATAACAGTGACTCTGCTGCCCTCCCCTATCACAGCTAGACCGACACTTGTTAAACTATACTGTATGTATACAGAGAGAGGGACGTCAGAAAAGGAACAGTGCGGTGATTTACAGAAACCTCTGAGGGGCTGAGCTGGGAAAGGGCATGCAGAGGCGCTATGCAGTAGCCACGCTCTACTTTTTTTTGAGTGGTAGGTATATGGTATCTTATTATGAAAACACGATTTTATGTTTCATATGCCTGTGTGTGTATATGAAACATTTCACAAAGTGAAAACCATTAACAATGAAAGACCAAGTGGCTGAGGGTGTATCAGCAGTTCCCCTGGGACCCGCCCGAGTCTGGGCTGACTCCCTGGGCCTCCAGAGCATCGCACTCCTCTGACGTGTGGGCGGGGACCCCAGAGGGCCCCGTAGCACTGTGAGGCAATAGGAGAAACTGTCTAGGATGCCTGTGGCTTAACCCCGGGTCAGCTGAGATGCCGCAACTCCCTGTTATCGTGACGTTGCCACAGAGTCTGCACCATCTGGGAGCCCAAACATCTGCTGGAAAAAGAGAAACCGAATGTGGGGGTGGGGGAACATCAGTCCAATCTGTGTCCGAAATGTTCAGCATCGCAGGGGCTCCTTAGGGCACAAGAGGGAGAGGCAGTGCCTTGTGATCCGGGAGGCTCCTGGCTGGCGGCGTGGGCCCGTCCCTGGGTTAGGCAGGAGAGAGGGCTGGTTCAGGTGGCCAGAGGCTTACTGCGAAGCGGACCATTTCCAGGTGAGCTCCCCCGCCCCTGAGCCGGCAGAGCCCCCCGGAGCCCCCCGGAGCCCTCGCTGCCACTCCCACAGCACTCTGGGGCCCAGCAGTGGGCTGTTCCTAATTCCGCTGACCCAGGACCACCCTGCATGTGCAAAGCCCAGGGTGGTGTCCTCTTCCTTCCCCTGCCCACCAGCTTCCCACGGCCCAGCCCTGCTGCTGCTGCTGCTGCTGGGAAATGGAAAGCCAGGGAGGCTGTGCCTGACGAGGAAACACCCACCTGAAGGAGCAGGCGTGCAGGAAAGCCGAGCCCAGGGGCGCCCTTCTGTGAGGTCGAGCAGACACTGCTGATCAAAAGGACTCTGAAGAGAAAAAAGAGAAACATTTTATCCGCAGGTGAGCCTAACCTCACAGCCAGTCCTCTAAGGAGCCCAACGAGTGGGCGACAGAGGATCTTTCCAGGGACGTTAGTTCCCAGATCAGGGACCGAAACTTGACAGAAGTGACTTGTCGAGGGTGCGTGTAGTTGGCAGGGGTGTGGGGGTGTCGGGGTGTGCACCGGGCAGCAGCCAGGAAAGGCCCTCCCGGGAGGCAGGGAGTAGCAAGGGGCAGCGGCCACAGCCCCCTTGCTGGAGGCTCTCCTTTCACGGCCAGCGTGTCAGGAGGGAGGAAGGCTTCTTCCCGAGGGTCACTCCTGCCGCCACAGCCCCCACCCCAGATCTGAGGGGTGCTCAGAGAAGCAGAGCCACTGGGTGGCCCAGCCCGCTGCTGAGGGCAGGAAGGAGACAGAGGAGCCCAGGGGAGCTGGGAACGGTGTGTGCTGGGATTTGGCCCAGGGCCTAGACGGCTTCAAAGACAGACGTCCGGGAACCCCTGTGCATGGTGACCCGGCGTAGGCGGAACAGTGCTGCGAGGGTTAAATACAGCTATGCACTTTCAAACAGGATGTTTTCTGCCACTTTTAGCTCTTCCCCAGACACTCTCAACACCCCCAGCCTCGGTGAGGGCTGAAGGTGACTCTGCTGCCCGGAGTCTGGGTTTGAGTAGCATGATAGGCCACCACAGTGGGGCTGGAGAATTTCACCCTCCCCACTTCCACCCACACCGGCCCGGCTTAACCACCCACGCTCACGCACACGTGCACGCGCACACACACAGACACACACACACACACGTCCTCCCTTCCCTGATGCCAACAGGAGCTGGCTGGGGAGACACAGAGATCTGCAGGCACCTGACCCTGCAACCTGGCAGAGGACTTTAAGTCAAACCCCAGATGGGGAAGGTCAGGAGCCCCAGCTTTGGTTTCTCTGCTTTCCGGTGGCCCGACTAGCCCCGGTCTAAGACCTGCGCCCAGCTCTGGGACTGCCAGCCCACTGAGCCCACTTACCACCCTCCTGAGCACAGCCAGCACCCATGGAACATCCAAGGAAAATGCCAGTGGATCCAGCTGAGGTAACCTGAGCTGGGCGGGCCCACTCCCAAGGACCTTGGGTGGGAGGAGGCATACCTGCTAGGGACAGGTATGTTGTCACCTACCCCCAAGCTAAGTTCTTCTTTGCTCCTTCTACTTCTACTGCCCAAGGCCCCAGCTGACCACACCCTTCTGGATTCTACCGTTGGCCTTATCAACCTTCTAGACTCCTTGCTGGCTCCCAGAGGCTGAGGTGAGAGCCAAGTGGGAACAGGAAGGACCACTGCTTTCCTGTCCTCCACCTCTAAGATTTTCAGAAGTCAGACATGAGATCCAGGTAGACCACCACCCTTGAGTTAAAAAAATGAAGTCTGTGGGGTCCCTACTGGGTGCCAGCCTGTTAAGCTCACACACGTGACCTCACATAAGCCTCCTAATTTCCTGCAAGCTGAGCAGCACCCCCTTTCACAGATGGCAACACCAGAGTCCAGGGCACTTTGAGTGACTTGCCGAGGCTTCCACGGCGAGGCAAGTGGCGGTGCCAGGGGTTAAACGAGGACAGGCCAGTTGCTGTGCCCAAGTGCGTCCCTTGCCTCCTGCCGACTCCTCCCACCCCGATGATAACCATCAGGTACCGTCTGCGCCCGGCCTTGCTGCGAGTTCTTCACGTACACTCTCTCACTTAAGCCTCTCAATGACCTTGCAGGTGGGTAACTGTCATTACCCCTGTTTTAGGGGTGGGAAACTAAGGCACAGAGAAGTTAATTGTCTCTGGAGCTCGGACTGGAACCCAGGCAGCTGAGCCCTGCGTCTCTCTGCTCTGCTGCCTTTCCCCTGGGTGACCCCTGTCATCTGCCCAACCCTAAGTCCTGGGACTCCTTTCACTTCCCCCAAGTCAGGGAGCAATGGAGACAATAATCCCCAGGCCCTGAGGGAAAAGCATCTTGTCCTCCCAAGGCTCCCAAACCAGGGCATGACCGGCCTCATCCAGGACCCCCATTCTGCCAGCCAAGCCCTGTTATCTGGGAAAATACCACTTCGCACACTGGCCTCCCCTCCCCATGCACTACTGTGCACTATTGGATGGTCGCTGTCAGATGATCTTAGTTGTAGCCTACAGCATGGAAAGTGGGGCAAAGACATAGGACGCAAAAAAGGACAAGTGGAAAAACACCATTTACTACCAGCCCCCTTCACCACGTCATAACCCCCACCCCCAATTCATGTTCTGAGTACACAGGACAACCCACTGCTTTTGCTGGGGCTGTCCCCAGAGCAGCCTCGTCCTGCCTCTGTTTTAGAAATACCCAAAGCCCCAGCACAGAGCCACCGAGAAGCAGAGCTCTGCCCTGCAGAAAGCCCCGGGCTTCCATTCCTCTGGGGTCTGTACCCCACATCAAACCCCTGCCTGAACCTGACCCCAGGCCTGACCTCGTCTTAGCAAGAAATGAAGCGATAACAGGTTTCCTTCCAGTTACACAAGCCAAAACCACTGCCTCTCCTACACGTCTGCCTATCAGCCCAGGCATCACGCACCCCGTCTTCCAGTGGTTTCTGGTAAATGGGCATCCCCTGCAGAGTCTCACCAGACAGTCTCGTGGAGTGGCGGCTGCAGGGCGTCCTGGGCAGAGCCCTGGCGAGACAAGGACCCAAGTGCTGCTGGGCTCAGTAAACCACCACATTCCCTGGGCCCACCCCAGAGCCCTGGGGGTGCTGTAGCTGTGACGCCGGGAGGACAAACGGTGGAGAACAGCTCTGACTGCCTAGGGCTTTTCCAACTCTCACAGTGTGCGACTCCAAGGCCAGAATTCCCATCATGCTGAGGCCTTAAGACCATGCAGGAAGTGAGATGCCCTCACGGAGCTTTCTCCCTGACCCCCTTAGTAACCAGGTGAGTCCCCACCTATGTGTTAGTGCAAGTGAGGCCCACTTACCCTCAGATGCTAGGGAGCAGCAGGGGCATGAGCAGAGTGGCCCCTAATGAGCCCCACGGAAAATGGAAGCCCAGGAGAGGGGGCCTTGCTCAGTGCGGGTAGGACAGGAGTGATCAACACTGGGCCTTCCAACAGTTGACCTTGACTCAAAGCTCTCCCTCTTTCTAGAAAGAAATGGAAAGCTAAGTGATTTTCCCAGAAGAAGGGGAGACAATTCTTCTGCTTCCTAAAGTTGATACACACAGAGTCAACCTCACGTGGGGCTTTCTGCAGAGCAGACCGGCGCTTGCGGACGCCAACTACAACTGCGCATGTGCACGCGCACCCTGTCGCTGCCATTTCTCCTTTCGTCATCCTCTCGGCTTAGCCGGCAGGGTACCGCACACTGTGTGACCCCCTTATTTTTTGTTTGCCATCTCTTTATGCTAGTGTAACTTCGGCACAGCAATACCGTGGCCAGCCAGGGTGATGCCCTCTCTTTCTTCTCCATGAGCCCTAACATATATCCACATTCTTTTTCCAGAACAGTCTCAGCAGAGGAAGAAGCCAAAGAAAAATAGAGAGAAAAAGAGGGCAAGGGGAGAGGAAATGTTCTGTATAAACAGAACTTATCCAAACCATTTCTTGCCCCCATTGTCTCCCCATGGACGTATTTTTTTTACAGAGAGGGGAAGTGAGAAGAAAGAGAGAGAGAGAATCATCAGCGTGTGAAAGAAATGTGGATTGGTTGCGTCTTGTGGGCCCCCAACTGAGACCTGGCCCACAACCCAGGCATGTGCCCCGACTGGGAGTGGAACTGGAGACCTTTCTGTCTGTGGGATGATGCCCAGCCCACTGAGCCTCACCAGTCACGGCTCCATAAACAGATTATAAGTATGGGTGATAATGGTTGAAGATTACTTTCTGCAGACTACAATGTCCAAAGTAAAACCAAACAGATACCAGTTATATCAGAACATCTAAAAATTGGAAGGAAACTTAACACTACCCAGTCTAACCATCTCAAATCTCTCCATAATATTCTAGCTAGTTTTCCAGCCTGCGCTCGAATGTATTTCCTGGTGGAGAATATCCCCCATGACAGTCCACTCTCCTGGGATGGCTCTACATTTAGAAAGTTCTTCACCATCTGTCTTAAATCACTGGTTCTAGACCAGCTCTTTGCAACCACCTAAAATGAGCCTAAGATGAGCCTGATGGGCCCGTCCCACGGCCTCGCTGAAGGGAGAGTCCGCAGGGTGCCACTGTGTGAATTAGAAAAAGGGGCACATTCCTTATCTGCTGGAAGATTGTCACAAAAAATAGAAAAATGTAGAATTTTTATGATGTGGGTGAGGTTACAGGGGAGAAGCAGGGGAAGGTAGCCTGGGCTGCTTTTGGTTTGATTTTGACCTCATAAGCTGGCAGGGTATGATCCTGACTCCCACGAGGCTGTAAGTAAGGGCCGAATGTGGACAGCATCTGCCTCCATGACCTTCCACCCGGAGAGAACAGTTTTCGGCCCAAGCAGAGGACTCTGGAGGAGTGGGAGCAGCTGCGTGAGCCCCGCTGCGCCTGCACGCTTCCTCCCTCGCCGGCTCCCTTGCTCCCGGGGGGGCGGCACCAGCACCACAGCTGTCAGAACACGCATGAGGTACACCGAGCTATTCGATGACTGACGGACTGAGGGGAAAGGAAGTGGGTGATAACCCAGAAGTTTCACAGAGGAGTTTGGTCCTGGAGGTGCTTCTTACTTAAGCGGTTGGGGAATAGACGCCACCTTGGAGAACGTGATAAAGGTCACGACGGACACCCCACACAGTGCCAAGGGTTACAGCTCACTCGTACAAACTAGGCTACAAACTCCCCGTCTAATGGCCATTCACCAGGACTCTTTCTCAGGAGCACTGGCAGCTTCTTGGAGCTGAGCAGCAGACAGAGGCAGGAATGCACAAGGACCCAGACCATGGGGCAGGAGATACATAGCTTACTTTGATGTATTTCCATTTCTTATCTACAACAGTTATTCCTGCAAGCTGCTTTTTTCCAGTGGAAACTGCCCTCAGCTTTGTCAACAAGATTTCTGGGCTGATTACTTCTCTCCAGGTAACAGGCAGGCCATGCTCCGTCACTACTGGAAAGTGTGGGCAACGACAGTGGCCAGTGAAGCGCAGGAAACCAATTCATTCACAAGCTGCAGCTCAATATCTCTGGTTTTACAGCTGAAGAAGCTGAGGCCATGGGAGGGGAAGTGACTTGTCCAAAGCCGGACAATGAGGAATAGTAATTCTCCACATCCACCCTGGCCATATCCCAAGAACTCTCATCACCAGCCTGAGTGGCTTCCAGGGGGACAGAGTGGGGTGGGAGAGAAACAGGCCACGGGAGGAGGGGAAACTTCACTCATCAGAGCAGGAGGAGGCCCTGCTGTAGACTGCAGTAGGACCACCCAACATGGACTCCCTCCTTACAAGCGATACAGGGAAACACAGAGGTAGACGAGGGTCACCTTCGTTCCTGCCCGACCAGTTCAGCTCTCTGCTCTGGCCTCCAAGACCTGAAGAAATAGATGAGGACTCGAGACAGGGAATCTTTTAGAGGGAAGTAGGGTATGCCTGGGACTCTCTCTCTCCCTTGGGATACTTGCTTTCCTGGGATACTAGGATGAGGGTACTTCGCTGGGGTATCTGCTACAGGCGGAAGTTAATCAGACAGGGAGGCTCTATGTCCAGTGACTTGGAGACCAAGGAATAGAAAGTGCACAGTCCGAATGCAGAGCACCAGAACACAGGGAGGGTGGGTCCAGCCCTCCTCTGGGGAGACCTGAACTCTGCTATTCCTTATGCAGGCAATGGCCAAATGAAATCCCCTCCCCGCCCCCCAAAAACCTCAATGGCCTCAGAACAGCAGGAGAAAGCTGCTTCTTTTTTCCAAGTGATCCCCAAGTCCAGCTTCCTGGGGGCTCTACCCAGGCTGAGTGATCTCTGGATCACTCAGACTCTTCCTGTGCTGTGTGAAGATCTGTGCCCAGTCACTGGTCCCACCAGCTCTGAGATCCTCAGGATCCTTGGCATCATATCCCTTGCTTACCTCACAACCAACATGGCAAGCTGATGCCTTGGTTACTCAGCCACTGTCCAGCTTCCCTCCAAACCCATCCCCGAGACATGACAGTACCTAGGTCACAGGGCTATTGTGGAGACCAAGATCTCTGGGTAGCACTCAGCACGGCTCCTGGCATATGGGGTTTTATATGACATAGCTCTCATTATTAGAACTATGGCTGTTGTCAGTACAGTAGGCGGTGAGTTTAGGGTCTGAAAAACGAGAAGACTTGCAGGGCCCAGAAAGGTGCTGTAGAGGCGGGAAGGCTGCTCTCAGTTCCAAATGCTCCACCCCAAAGAACATTGCGCAGAGAGCCACATTTCTGCTGAACTGGGAAGAGAAGCTGACCACCCCACCCATTGACTGTGGCTTCCAAAAATCTGGTGCTCGGGGTGGGGAGAAATGGATCATCCTACTGTCTCTCCAACAAGCAGAGTCTGAGTCACGCATCTGGACTTTTCCTCTACGAGGGAGGTCAGGCCTGCGGCTCCCGGGGTGTCACTGGTGTGACTAACCTTTCCTGTATTCATCGCCCTTCCTGTCCCTCTCATCCAGTGCTGCCTGTCTCCTATGTCTTCTGTCCCCAAGACCTTGTCCTGCATCTGTCCCACATCTCTTCCCCCACTAGTGGGGCCTGAAGCTCAGCAATTCAGTAACGTCCTCCCGTCTGTCAAAGGGCAGTGGCAGCTCTACACCCCATTCCCACCCATCACTGCAGGCAGCAGAGGGCAGGCCACTGGGCAAGGCCTCAATGGGATGGCAGGGGCTGGGACCCGGAGGTGGCAGGGAGGGCTGCAGCTGCGCTGGCAGCAGGGTGGCGCTGCTGTGGCCCCTAACTTAGACACTAGGCTGGCTGTGGCCCACTGGGCCTGGACACCTGGTTGTCTCCAGCTCCTGGAGGCTTTGAGAGGCCATTCACTTAGCGTGGGAAAGCTCCTGAAGCCTGTGTCAGGATCAGCAGAGGAACCTGGGTCCTCTGAGCTGGGCAGGGCTAGGATAGCTCTCCACCCAGCAGCTTCCATACCATAAGGGACTGACTTACCCCAAGGATCCGCTCTGTCTTCTGGGTTATTAGTGAGGGGGGGACTTCCTGAGTAGAATGATTTCCCCCTTGAGAGCTTCTCCAGAGCTTGTTGGGTTGGGTTCCAGCACCCTTCTGTCTAGATTTCCTCTTGGGGACCACCTTGGCCAGGGAGGCTACAGCACTTCTTCTTGGCCTCACACTGTGGTGGGCACTGGTTTGGGCCTCTCATGCCTTATCTTTGAGGTGACCCCAGCCTGGGTTTAAGCACACTTGACTAGCAAGCCCTGTACTAGAAGTCACAGACACAATGGCGAGCCACCCCCCCACACACACACACACACACACTGCCTGCCCTCTGAAAGCGTACAGTCCACTGGGGGGACCAACAGGGACTGCAATGTAGTACAGCCCACGCCACAATACAGGTGAGCTCAGGTGTGCCAGGAGCCTGTAGGAGAGCATCTGGCCTTGTGCTGGCGAGATTGAGAAGGTTCTTGAGAGGAGGTGACTTTTTTTTGTTTTTTGTTTAAATATTATTTTTGTATATTTTATTGATTATGCTATTACAGTCATCCCAATTTTTTTTACCCCCTTATTCCCCTCCACCCTGCACACCCCCACCCTCCAGCATTCCCCCTCTTAGTTCATGTCCATGGGTCATACATATAAGTTCTTTGGCTTCTCCATATCCTATACTATTGTTAACCTCCCCCTGTCTATTTTATACCTACCATTTATGCTTCTTATTCCCCCATTTTCCCCCTCCCCCCCCAACCTGATAACCTTCCATGTGATCTCCATTTCTGTGATTCTGTTCTCATTCTACTTGTTTGCTTAGTTTTTATTTTTGTTTTTTAGGTTCAGTTGTTGATAGTTGTGAGTTTGTGATTTCTCAAAAAAAAAAAAAAAAAAAAAACCTTGCAGGCAAGAAGGGGTTGAAAAGAAGTATGTGAGTCATGAAAGGCAAGGACCTACATCCAAGATTGCTCTACACAGCAAAGCTTTCATGTAGAATGGAAGGACAGATAAAGTGCTTCTCAGATAAGGTCAAGTTAAAGGAGTTCATCATCACCAAGCCCTTATTATATGAAATGTTAAAGGGACTTATCTAAGAAAAAGGAGATCAAAACTATGAACATCAAAATGACTACAAACACACCATCAACAAGAGGAGGTGACTTCTCAACTTCTCAACTGAGACGTGAAGAATCACAGTCCAACATGGCAATGGTAAAAAGGGTAATAGTGGTCCCGGGCAGGTAGTACATGTGCAAAGGCTAAGAAGCAAAAGGGAAAGAATGTATGTGGCTGTCTGCAAGGCTGGAGAGTGAGAAAGGGCACCAGGAAGAAATAAACCAACCAACCAACCATTTCAATAGGAAGTATATTCCATTCTTTCTTTTGCTGAGTTCTTCTAGTAAACCCACTGAGTCTTGAATACCAGGAGTTTTTAACTATTGTAATAATATTTTGAAACTCAAGACTTTCAGACTCCACTCAGACCCCATTCCAACCTGAATCAGCCTTGAGTGCTATAAAGAAAGTTAAAATGGGCCATCTCCCATAGGTTCATTTGGAAAGGGCCCCCAGGTCAGCAAAGCAGCGACCTTCTCCTGCAACAGGTAAGCTCCCAGCTGGTGCACACCCAGAACCACCAGCTCCTGTCCTCCTTTGGGGGTATCCTTTACCCTGGCAAGAGCACCATGAGTAATTGAGCTGGATAGAAGTAGAGGAGAGGCTTCTGGAAAATTCAGCCCAGCTAAGTAGGAAAAACTGTTTTGTGAGAGAAAATTAAAAGAAAGAACGAGAGGTTCAACAAGGGCAGGTGAAAGTTGGTAAACAGCTCAGCCACACATCACCAGTTTGATCCTAATTTAACGCATCAGTTTGTCCAGGGTGGCCAGATATGGTTGCTGGGCATGGGGAGACCTGAGTCACCCACAGCCAACCGATCCCAAGCCTGACTCCACTGATCCGATCCACAGGGCCCACTCCGCTCTCCTGGTCAGCAAGGTCACTTCCTTGTTTCCAGGAATTGCTTTGAGGAAGGGCATTGACCACAAACACACGATGGTCACAAACAACTTGCATGTTGGACACGTACGGGAAGTCCCCTACATGCGTGGGCACATGCCAGCCTGTCCTCTGAGTCAGGGTGCCCACACTCACTGCTAGCTGATGTGATAGAAGCCCAGCCTTTCCCCCAGAGCTATGATAAAAGATAACCCTTTTGTTTCAAACACCCTAATCTCTCAGGAAGATTCTTCCCAAGGGCCGCATGTGGTATGAAACAACTGCTTTTGCGGTAATCCATGAACTCTCTCCAAACTACAAACCCCCTCCCCGGCCTTATCCATTGGCCATCTTCCTCTTCCTTGTTTTTCTTTGGTGCCCAGGGGCAAAGATGGCACAGATTTGCTACACAGAGCAGCATTCAGCGCTGCTTTAGGAGGTACTAAACCAGAGTCTCCAGAGGAACAGCCTCTTTCTCCCCTCAGCAGTCAGCTGTCTGCCTCCTGCCCTCCCCCTTGCTGTTCACCTGGGCCTCCATACGGGGCAACAGATTTCCTTGTCCCTTCACTCAACACTCTTTCCAGCAAAGGCTAACGTCCCTGGAGAAGGGATATGATGTGCCAGCTCACAGCCTGTGCTCAGTGAAAGGAGCCGTGAGTGCAACTCGGCTCCAGCTGGCTGGGCAGACTCCACTCTGTCCGCTGGAGCTGCTGCCAGGCAGGCAGCCTGATGGGCAGGGAGGAGGCCAGTGGCCGTGTCCCATCACGGCCCTTCCACCCACCACTTCCCCTTTACCCCCCTCCTTACTTTTCCCAGAACTCCCCCTGACCTGAAAAACACTCTGCAGCCAGGCTCTTGAGGAGCCTGGGATTGAAGTTTAACAGAGACAAAAATAATTCCCTAGTGAGCTATTTTCTGCCCAGCTTTGGGAACAATAGATCAGGGTGACAGGCGGTAAGGGTAGGCATGGGAGAAGGCTGGCTGCTGGCCACCAGCGTCCATTCAGGGCCTTTCCATGCCCATGCTCCCACGCTCCCCCTGGATAGGGTTTCTCAGGGGAGCGGGGACCTTAATCAGGGGCTCAGGACTTAACTTACCAGCAGCCCCACCGACCTCCACCAGTGGAGCCCAAGGGAGGAGTGGGGCAGCAGGTGAGGGAAGGCCCGTGGGAGCCCACAGGTCCCTGCGCACTGGGTGTCAGTCCTCCACGCCTGCTGCTCCCTTATGAGATGAAGGGGACAAGACAAAAACACTGCTCCGTCACTGAGCCCGTCTCACAGGACTGCTGCACCAGCAAAGATGGGACGTTCACGTGTGCCATAAAAATTGTTACTCCATAAAACTGTTAGTTATGAGTTTACTACTATCCCCCCAGGTACGTCAGAGAAGGAGGAGAACTAGGTTCGGCATCAGGCAGAGCAGAGGCTGTGAGAAAACGTTCTGAACGAGTCCACACAGCACGATCCTCTCTGCCAGCGTGAGGTCCTCACAGCCGGCCAGGCCCAAAGTGCACATCACCGAGCCCTCCAAAACATTCCACTTTTTTTTTTCTTTTTGCCTACAGATCCTTTTCTTCCTGTTGATTTTCTTTTGATTTTTTTTTTAATTCAGAACTTTCTAATAACTATGAGAAAATAACTGACTGGGAAAACAATGGGGGAGGAGAGAAGGAGGGAGGGACGGAGAGAGGATGGGAAGGAAGGAGAGGATTCGTTCATTGTGGGATCTCACTGGGCTGAAAGATTTCATGATAACTCTACAGAAAAAAAATAGGCCCCCTCGGCATCACTCAGGGCCCGTGCGAGTGACTGGCCACGCCTTTGGGCAGAAACCCTACGCGAACAAGAACCTGGTCCCATTCTATGTGACAGGCACCTGTTAAAGAAGAAGCTGCCAGAGGACACGCTGGGGGCCTGCAGGCTGCACCTGACTACACGCGTGTTCTGCGTGTCACCTGGCCCCCATCACCACCAGTACTGTACATTTTTAGGAAGCTGTTATTATTTGTTTTTAGAGAGGGGAAGGAGGTGAGAAACCGAGGGAGAGAAACATCAATGTGTGGCTGCCTCTCGAATGCCCCCATGGGGACCTGGCCTGCAATCCAGCCATGCACCCTGACTGGGAATTGAACCAGCCACCCTTTGGTTCACAGGCTGGCACTCAATCCACTGAACCACAGCAGCCAGGTAATTATACATTTTTAAATTAGTTGTCACTGTCTCTCTCTACTTAAAAAGTAGAGAGATTGCATTTTTGAAAAAAAAAATCTGGATGTCTAGTTTCCTATTAAAAAATTAGATAATGTGGCCACACTGGGCTGTAGTTCCGGTGGCAACCCCACTGGCCTGAGACAGAGCTGCCCCTGCAGGCCAGGCTGTGCCCTCCAGTCCCTCCCACCAGAGTCTGCACCCCTCCAGCCTCACTCATTAGCCCCTGAACCAGCCCACAGTGGCAGTGGAGCTCTGTGGTCAGAGACACGACGAAGAGAACAGGCTGCCTGGGTGTGAACCCTGCCTTCCTTCCCTACCAGTGGTGTGACCAGAACCAAGGACCTAGACTAATGCACGTCACTGCTCCGCACAGTACCTGGCACAAGGCACCTGCTTGTCATTACACGCCTGTGGTTCAATAACTGGGAAGCATTTATCTGAGTCGCAGCCCGGCTCTTTAAAGATGTTATAGCTACACAAAGCAATTGCCTTTCACATCTTCTTTCTTGCTCAGGGGAGTTGGCCTACCAACAAACCTATTTCCATTCATGAAACCTCTCTTTCATGTTTCTCCGATGGGTTAGGTATAGTGTTGAATGGTGACGCCCCTGAGATGGGCTTCGGACCAGCTCTCAGGGGCTCACAGCAGAGTGGGTTGGACAGCCACAGCCCCATGGGGCGGAGTTAAGCACAAGCTCCCCACTCCAGGCCCTGCCCCAACCATCCAGGAGCTTAGTGTTCAAGAAGAAACTGGGGATGTTCTTCTCCTTCTAGGCTACAATCCTTTCCAGAGCTTTTCTAGGAGACACTCAGGGCCCATGAGCTGCATTTCACCTCCAGATTCCCAGGCTGCATACTTGACTTCTTCTACTGCACACAGGTTAACATAATTCCATTTCAACAAAGCTGTTCAGATCTCAGATGGGGTTCATTATAATGGAATTTTACCTGAGGCAACCCATCCCCCACTTCTTAACGTCATGGCACCCAAGATGTTGGTGTGCTTGCCAAATAGGCTGGACAGAAGTAACTTCCCACCCCTGGCAGAGGCCGAAAAATTGAGAGCCATTTGGAACAAAGAACTCTGCCCTGAAGGTGTTTTCCAGCATCATCCTGGCCAGCCTGGAACTGTCCCATTCACCCTCCACTGGCACCACCTACTGCCTCTTTTCCAGCCCCCACGGGGGGGCACCCGCGGGAGGGGGGGGAGGCTGAACTGGACGACTGGACACTGCGCAGGAAAGACAGTGAGCAGGTGAAAAAGGGGTATACATTCAAGACTTAGGAAGGCCTGAACTTAAGTTCTGGTTCTGATTTAGGAGCTCGATGGCTCTGGAAATTTAGCCAGAGCCAACAAATTTAAAAATGTATAAGAAATTCAGCCACTTTTTTGAACCTCAGTTGCCTCTTTTTTAAAATGGAGAAAATAATATCATCTATCTCATAAGATCATTGAGAGGCATAAAATGCATGAAAACAGTTAATACAGTACCTGGAATGTAGTAAGTTATAAGAATCATTGGTTGATTATGACCATCAGCTATTATATGACATGTAAGCTTCATGAGGGTCAAAGGTTGATGTCAAGAGAGACACTGGGACAGAGTTGGGGGAGGGGGGATGGCTGAAGAGTTGGTGGGGCTCTGCCACGGAGCCCAGTAGGGGCCTGGTGACCAGGAGGAGGCCCCGGGCAGAGGCGCCCCCCTGCCTCTGGAGCTGACAGGCACAGACTAGATGAGTAATTACAGGACTGCGGGCTGGGGTGGCCCAGGCAACTGCCCAGCCAGCCACATTCTTTTGTTCCGTGAGTGGGCAGATGTCTGTTTATGTGGCAGCCAGGACGCTGGGTATATCTAACACCTCTTAAACCCAGCACCCCGGTTCTCTGTAGGCACTCGGCTCCTTCCACATGGCACCGCCTCCATTCTCTCCCCCCAGTTCTTCAGCCACTCCCTGCTTCTCAAATTGGACAAGTCAGAGGGTCAAAGAACAAGGCCAGACTCTGAACAATCAGTCAGAGGAGACTATTAAACTTCAGTTCACCTCACCAGGAGCCTTGAAATGATCAAGTCCTGGACAGACGTAAATCCCATCACGGTCCCCTGCCTCATGTGCTTTGATTAGCAAGCTCACAAAGGGTTCTGTTACTTCCATGTCCTTTTCTCAAAATTGACATGCCCAGGGAAAGGACACGTCCCTCTGAGTGCACTTGACTCAGTGCACTGAGCACCTGGGCTCAGCACCAACACCAGGCTCCTGGGTGATCGGAACAGAATGCCAAGTGTGGGGGACAATGAAGAACCGTGGGCTCCCTTGCCCACTGCTGGTGGGAGCCCAGTAAGGAAAGGCTTCGACGGCACCCAGAAGCTCTGCACAGGGCTCTCAGTCAGGCTGTGGCGTGACCAGAGCGACCCGGGTGCAACACATCAGACGGGCATACAACTAAGCCAGAAACCAGGTCCTCAAGTCGAGGGTGATACAGTCATCGTAGTTGGAAGGGACTTCAGAAACTCCTCTGGTTCAACTTTGAGAGACGAAGTCTGTGTCAAGTATTGAAAGCACAGGAAACAATGAGGACTTTTATTCACTACCGTAAGGAGTAGGGGTCTTTTGTGTGTTTTGTTTTGTTTTGGTGCAACCACTTCGTGAAACAGCTGCCAAGCATAGAGTACTGCCAAACATGGAATTTCATTTTCATGTGAGCTAACAATTCTATTCCTAGGCATGTGCCGGGAAAAAAGCTCAACATATTCCAAACTGTGTTATCCCATGTAAGAGCCCCGCACTGGGAACACCCCAAATGTCCACCAACAAGAAGTAGGACGCAAAACGTGGCGTAGTCTCACAATGGAACACAACACGGAAGTGAAGACCAGTGAGCTGTGGCTGTGTGTATCACATGGACAAATCTCAGAAACTTATTGAGTAAAAAAAAAAGTGCATCACAGAGAACATAAATGTATGTAAACTCAAAAGACATGTATAACTAAATGTATTGCTTTGTAAAAACATACACAGAAAACTTACAAAGAAAAACAAAGAAATAACTAACCAAAATTCAAAATATTAATTACCGTTGGGTAAAGAGTGAGGAAGGGGATGCAAACAGGCAGGGGAAGGGGGGCTTTTAAGCTACTGTACATGTTCCGTTCTCCACTCAGGTGGTAGGCACAGGATATATTACTCTCTAATCTATACATAAGCAAAGTATACACTCATGTGTGTATGATGTATTTCACAATTGAAGAAATAAACAAAAAGAATTGAAGAATCTGAGAAGTGAAATAACTTTCCCAAGCTCATGGGCTAACAAATGACAGAAAGAGAAGTCAGTGAACTGAATTTGAGTTGAGCCAAGAGAGACATGCCTGGATTCTAAAGGGACTTCTCCAATAGTGAGTTTCTGGCCTAGTACATTTGAAGACAGTCACAAGAGTCTTTCCTTTTCACTCTTAAATTCCTAGTGTCTTGAATAGTGCTTGGCACACAGTAGGCCTTTGATGCATATCTACCGAATGACTGTCTGCACATGCTTTTCCAAGCCTATTTCATGCCAGGCACTTGATTTATGTTGTCTTCAATCCCGACGCCCTCCGACAGGGGAGTTATTATAACCCCCAGTTCATAGATGAGAAAACTGAGATCCAGAGAGATTAAGAAACTTGCCCAAGGCCACAAGCTAGAAAGTGATAAAGCCAGGATTTGAACCCCAAGTGTGTCTAATGCATTCCATTGAGCTGCTGGCATGGCTTCTAGTAGCACTGCCTAAAATTTCAGCAGTACACCAAGGAACCCGGGATCCAGAGCTGAGCTCGGTAGGCTGAGCATTTTCTCCTCTTTCCGCCTCTGTGTCTGGGCTCTGGCACTGGAGTGGTTTGTAAGGCCAGGCCCAGCACCAGCCAGCAGTACAGAGCTGTAGTCAAGGGCTAACTTTGCAGTATGAGTACATTACTGCACTTCTTTAAACTTTGTTTTCCCCACATACATGCTGGAGAGAACACTGGAACTTACTCTACATAGAAGCTGTGATGATGGAAGGAGACAAGCAAAGTCGTGGGCGCAATGCCTGGCAGACACAGTTACTGCTGTTAGATGAGGCTGGAGGCCACTTCTCCCTCCAGGTGGCGAGGTTCAAGAGTATTCTTTAGGGGAAGCCGGGAGGGGAAGAGGCAAACAAGGAGAACATAGCTCCCAGGTGGCAGTGGGGAAACAGCCTTTTTTTTTCTTGGTATACTTAACTCATAGAAGAGTATCGATACAATGGCTTGTTTGAGAGTGAAAGAGTGTTTCTTATTTGCCTTCTAGATCGTTCAAGCCTTATTTGCTCCCATGCAATCACTCTGCACAGAGTACCTCTCCCTCTGGTTCCTGTTAGCTCTTTCTACCTGAAGAAGGTACCCAGGACTGCTGGAGAGGTGCAGAAATCTGAGGGTGCTGGCAGAGGGAGCCTTCTTCTGGAACGCCACTGTCCCCAGAGTAACCTCTGGGCAAACCAAGCTCGCTCCCAGGTCAACTTGTTCAAATGAGTTAGTGAATCTAACCCTGCTGCTCACAAACATTCATTGCAGGCCAGTTCTGTGCGATGCATGGCCCCAAACACCCTGCAGCTGTTCCTAAATGCAGAGCTGGTGGGGTCCCATGGAGGTAAAGACCGACCCCAGCGTGAGTCCCAACACTTTCCCTCACCAGCTGTGCCACCCTGGCACACTTCTTAGTCTCACTGAGACTCAGCTTCCCGTGTGAGAAAGGATCATGGTAGCAGTTCTGTCTCTCGAGGCTGTGCAGGCCATGAACCGAGCACAGCAGCGGGACTCCTGAGCTGAGTGCTCAGGGAGTAGCTGTTCCTGGAGCTCTGGCTCCAGTGCCAGCAGGTGGCACACACCGAATGCGTCTACAGCAAAGCGTCCAGCCTCCCGGGTGCCCCACAGTGCCTTGAGGGTCACACCTTGCCTGACACCTCGGAGCTTCAACCTGCTGTCAGAAGGCCAGTGAGAGGGAGCAGCTTCCCAGGAACCAGCTGCTGGGTCCTGCCCAAACTCCACTTTCCCGCTGGTGGAGATGCCCACGCCCTGCTCAGGGCCAGGACTCTCCCCTGTGCAGAATGGGGACTTTGTGTGGCATCAGGTTCTGGGAACACTGCTTGGTCTATTCCTGGGCACGGGACCTGCAGGGCAGGTTTGCAGAAGCATGACACACACTAGACACACTCAGAAGCCTGCCACTTTTGCCTCTCACCCCTGCCCTTTACCCCCCCAGACGCCCCTCCCCCTGCAGGCCCCGGGGGTCTCTCCCGTTCCTACCTCCCCATAAGTCACTTCAAAAGACGGGACTTCCCAAGAGGTCTTCACCTGCCATTTGTCATCTGTCATGATGAGAATGACCTCCTTCCTGCCAGGGTAGATGGAATCACTGCAGACATCAAGGAGGTCCCATCCCTCCACAATGACATTCCAGTCACTCAAAGACAGTTCCCCTGGGGACTCTCCAGGGAGCCCACCCTGAGCATCTGGACCACAAGAACCAACAACTCAGAAGGGAGGGCAGTTTCTCTTCCACATATCACCAGGGCAGGATGCAGTGACTGCCACCAACGCCTATGGCTTGGGTTGAGCAAGAACAGCCTGTCTCCACCCTGGACCATTTCCCCAACAGGCAGACCAGACCAGGGAGTCAACCTACAGTGGCCAACACACTGACCCCGACTCCTGATGAGCAGCTTCCCTCTGGCTCCGGCTTTCACTCTGCCTCCCATTTCCCCGGAACCCGATCACAAGTGACCTGTGCCCTTCCTCCACATGGGCAAGGTTTGACTACCCTTCCCTTCCTGGTTGTTTACCTGATTTAGAGCTGGACTTTCCTGTGGAATGGTGTGGCTCCCCGAGATCTGGAAAGCAGAAATGGGGGAAGAGGGAAGAGGAAGCATCGGGCCTAGACTTGGCCCCATGATAAATCCGATCCCCCCAGGGGCAGCTGAAGGGGAATTGGCCTCGCTGTCCCTGTCTGAGGTAGGGGTGGGGCAGGAAAGCCAAAGGTGAAGCGGGTCACAGTCAAGGGTGAAACGAAGTCACCAGAATGAGCACTAGGTTAGCGCCCTGGGAGAGGGTACCTGGGAGCAGCACTGCCCTCAGGGGGAAGAGTGGAATTGGCCAGTAACACAGGGGAGCGGCTCGGGGTGCGGGGAGGAAGGTTGAGGTTGCTCTCGGGATTAAGCTACCTCCACCATCCCCTCCTCATTAAACACCACCCTCATTTTCTCCTCCTAATTAAACCCATTCCCACCCACCTCCCCTCTGTGAACTTCACCAGGTCTCAAATGGCATTCACTAGCATAACTAACTAACTGTGCCACTTCTCCCTGGACAGTTTTGGGATATCGTGCTGGCAGAACTGTGAGTAGCACTCCTTCTCACTCAAAAGTTTCCCAGTTTAGAGAATAAATTACACGGTCACTCTCTAGCACACCCAGGCAGACACTGACACAGGAGAGTCGAGGGGCAATTAGAGAGAAATGCAAGTAGCATGAGACCCTGGTGGTCCAGAGCAGCAGCTAGGCTGCTTGCCGCCCAGCTGAATCCCTCAGGACTGAACAGTAGTGGAGGGAGAGCTGCCCATGCCAGACCCAGAGCTACTCAGGGAAGAGGCCTGGTTCGGTGGGTTCTGCTTCCTGTCATCCCTCGGGGGCCAGGCACCATGCTGGACTCTTCCTCAAATCCTGTCATTTCCTTACTTCCCTCTACCTGCACCCAAACAGACTTGGCAGAGTGACAAATAGAAAACAGGAACCCTATAACATATCCTGCCCAGTAACAAACCAGAATGCCATCTCAGCTCAGACCTCCGGGGCTCCTGACTTTGGCTCCCTGGCCACTAGACCTTGACAACAGCAGGTTCCCAGCAGAGGCAGATCTCAGCCAAGATGGTAGCTGCCTCCTAAGGATGTGGGGTGAAGAACTGAGCAAGGGGAACATCCTCTCCTGTCTGGGGCAACCATGTGGTCTGGCCCACTGAGCCGCACGCCTTCCTCACGGAACACATCGGTTTTCTGGAAGTGAAAGGTGAGAGTTCAGGAGGGCTTCTTGGTGCTTCCTCTGGGACTTAGTCCCAAAAGAAGATTAGTTCTGAGGTTGAAGAGGGGAGGGAGACTGAGAAACTCTAAATACCAGTAATCAGTGCACCTCAAACAGCACCAGGCCTTCCACAATATTTATAGAAATAAAGTCTTGGCTTAAGAGCTATGAGTGGTCAGGAAAGCTTTCTAACTCTTCCTTTCACTCCTTCCCTTCACTCCTTCCTTATCCCACTCTCCTCTCATCTTACCCTTTCTCTCTCCCACCCTTCCTAACCCTTTACCATGGAAAGGGTCCAAGTTGCGGCCGATGAGGGGCCAGCCGAACAGAAGCCAGAGGACCAGCTGGAGTACAGACTGTGAATTCCCCAGCCTTTTTTCAGTTTGAGTCAGTCCCACAGTCTGGTTGTGGAATCTTCTCAAATGGGTGCAGAGAGGCCAGTTGAGTGAGGGGCAATGGGTTCTGGGGCCTCAATTTCTGCTCATGGGTCTGAAGCACCCAAAACAAAAGCCAGAGAAAAACTTGCAATCTTACTATCTCCATGTCGAACTGCGCATCATTCTAGAAGGACCCACAATCCCTCCAGCACTTGGACAAGGTAGGGATGAGGAAGGCCCCCCAATGCACAGCACTCTCGGTTCATAGAGGTGAGGCTCCAGGGTCCAGACAGTCCATCTCTGCCTCAGCAAACCACCCGCAGTTCCTACCCTGGCTCAGAACCTTCTTTGCCAACATCATGGTTTCCCTAGTCCCAAACCTTCCTGTTTCTTGTGCACACCCACCTCACTAACAGAGATGGGCAGCTAATAAGATCACTAGGCAGAGACGGAATGAGGGGCTCGTAAAAGTCTGTGGTGCTGGGATGCACCTCCTGATGCTAGAAGGAAAAGATGTGGATTTACCACAAAGCCATAATCCCTTCACAGACAACCCCTTCCGGAGTCATATCACAGCCATCCCATAATCATCGCTGTGTTGGGTGTTTTCTTCAGAAGTGGCCATCACTAGCCACGAGGAAGACAGCCTTCCAGCAGGGAGCTGGAGCAGAGCTGAACTCTGCCCAGGAGAGCTTCAGCAATGCTCCGAAAATGCCTGCCCAAATGCCTGCCTGGGCTCTGGCCCTTCTGGCTGCAACTGAGCCCAGACAGGAGGCTGACTCACTCACCACAGAGAGGAGGAGGAGGAAGAGGAGGAGGAGAAGGAGGAGGAGTAGATGCGGGAAGGGCCCGGGCTCAGAGACCCGGGGCTCCCTCAGCCCAGACGGCCTGGGTCACAGCCTCAGTAGCCCATGGGACAGGCTGGCAGTGTCTACTGCTCCCTGGAGAGCACATGTTCCCTCCTAGATACTTCCCCTGAATCCTCCTCACTCATGGCCCACAGCATGCCAACCTCTCACTTCCCAAACAGAAACTACTCCCTGAGCCCCCTCCTCTATTAGATGCTTGCCCCTGAGTTCTGCTGGACATTTATGGATATCTCCTGAAAAATATGTCCAGTGCCCTAGGGCCAACTATGTCTAAAATCATTGGTTGTTAAAAAAAAAAAAAAAGTCAAGTAAAGAAAAAGACTCTACTTAAAAGATCCAACTCCACGACAGCAGGTGACCATACCTGGGTCCTACAAGATAATAAGGGTACACACTCCACCCTTAGAGACTTAGCTCCATCAGCAGCCAGTCTCTCCTTTTCTTATTCCACCACTCCATGCCGAGGCACCCCAACAGAGGAAGGAAACAAATGCTTTTTGTCGCCCAAGTGCTGAGCACTGTGTTAGCGGAGTATTTCTGCGTTAAGCTGCTTGAGCGCCAAAGAGGTCGCTGCTCCCTCGCCAGCCTGGCACAAACTTCAGCTGTTCCTCAGACCACAGTGTCCCTTCGGTGCCCCAGCCTCATGGCACGACAGCCCAGATCTTAGTCACCAAGTTTGCCCCTGCGACTTAGGCTATAGTGCTTGCACCGGGGCACTCGGGCCTGATATCCCGACGCCCCCACACTGGGCCTAATGCCGACACGAGGACCCCCTTCCCTGCCGCTCCCGGGGCCTCACCTGGTCTGGCGAGCTGGTGGGCACGTTGCTCCGCGCTCCCGGTGCCTGAGGCTCGGCTGCTGCCTTTTGACAAGCAGAGACAGCCCAGCACCTGGCCCCGCCCCCTCTAGACCCCGCCTCCATACCCGCCCCCGCTCCTTGGCCCCGCCCACAGGTCCAGTCTCTGCTTGCCAAGAGCTCCATCGGTGCTGCAACCATTTTGGACTTGGAATCAACCATGGCACTGTGGTTTGAGAGACTCTGCCCGGTGTAGTCCTTCACGACTGACGTCCACAAGGCAAAGCATGCCTCTGTCCTCCGTGCGTGAGAGTTTTCGATGTTTATGTGTGTGCACATCAACGCTTCCGCCTGGATCATCTGTGATGTATCCCCCTACTCCCTGCTGCTGTGGTTCCACCCAGCTTGCAGCGGAGGCCTCTTCAGGTGCGTCACCCCCACCTGAGCTGACCCGGTCAGGACTTCATCTTCGCGGCGCTGGGGGGCGCCTGCGGCCGGCACCAAGGGTTCTCACCGCGCTCCTGGGAAATCCCGGGCGCCGCTGTTACTTCTGCAGAGCTCCAGGGAGCTCAGCCCAACCCCACACGCTCAAGTAAGAGAGCAAACGGAAAAATGTGGCCAAAGTAGAGTTGTATGGTCGTCCCCACTTGCGACCCGACTGACCACGTTCCTGGCCTGTCGCGAACCTCTTCCAAGTGAGCTTAGTCTTGGTTTCCCCGGGCCCTGGTCCCCAACCCCCACATCTCCCCCAAACCCTACCATCTGACAATTGGTGTGAAGGGAAGAGCAGAGGTAGAATACATCCCGAAACCTGGAATTGTAAATGGATGCGGAATACTCGCCCTAGAACATTTGGGCTAAAAATTACTCCGCTTCTTTGGCAATGTGTTAGGTTAGCACCGCTCTAGATGCTAGAGGAGAGATGAAAAAGACATGGTTCCCTCCTTCTTAAAGTTCACTGTCCAATGGGAAATTGTATACGGAAATAGTAACTACAAACTTCTGTTCTACAATTGAGATGCCCACCAGGTCACCACGCAACTGGTGACCTCCATTAGTCAGGGTAGAGATTGCCTTTAATAAAGGAGGAAACTATGGTTCAGGTGGACAAATTGAGCAGGTGGGAAATTAAGGCATGGAGAGGTTAAGCGATTTGCCCAGCCTCACGCAGATGAAGGACAGTACTAGAGCCCCGCCAGTCTGCTGGTGCAGTGGCTCCTGAACCATTTCAAGGACAGCTCTGCTGGACTGTGTGATAACCAGCCCCTCTCAATAACTGGATCAAGGAAAATGGACTGAGTCTAAACAGAAGGAAGAACCTTCAAAAGGTGAGGATTGTTAAGCACTGAAACGATCCATTAAGGGAGTACCATGGAAGCTTTTTCTCTGGAAAGCTTTAACAAAATAGGGAACACACAGTTTGATTGAACTAGGGAGTGGACCAGAATCTGTTCTGAGAAACACATGAAGGAATGTGCCCCTTTGGAGATCCTGCTAGTCTGATGGATGGCTTGTCACCTGCAATGAAAGTAAAAGAATTTCCTTGCCCAAAGCATTACAGGAAAGCCAGCAGTAATTCTCACAGGAAGTAGAATATAAGAAGAAATCTGTCAATCAGTGCTTTGGGGCATTCTTAGGAAGTACCACAAGCCTCTGGAAAGAGGTAATGCCTTGGAAGTCACTTCTGTGGAGCTTTACTGGCCAAGCAGGTAGACCTGGCCTCTTGAAAATAAACCTTATCCAAAAGTGGTAGAAGATGAGTACTCAGTGTTCCGTAGTATTGACTTTTAGTCTCTCTTCACAGCTCTGCAACTGATGAGTCAGGCAGAGTGGGAAATTCTCTCTCCATTGTACAGCTGGTATGCAGAGTTGTCAGAGTGGTTGAAGTTCTTCCAGCTGGGGAGCTGCTTGGACCCAGGTCTCCTCTCTGCACTCTACACTGTTCCTTGCTGCTTCTCAAAAAAATTATGGCCATGAGCTTTTTACCTGTTGAACCATGATCTAAATAACCCAGCCTTGGAGAACTCAGAAGCTCTGGGTTTGGCAGATTTGCAGGATTATAGATATCATCACGCCCCCCCACACACACACTGTGTTATTGGTCCCATCACTGTGTCCCTAACCAAGTTCTTTGTACCTTCCCCTAACAGCCTGAACTTCACGTTCTTATCTGTCTCTCCAGAGCCTCTCCTTTCAGATCCCAGCAGTCACATTAGGCCTTTCCTAACATGTTCAGGCCAGAATGACCTATCAGTTCTCTGGTCTTTGTAGCATGTATTCTCGGTATTGCATGTTCTATCACCTCATAATGAGTCATCTTGTATTTGTATTGAACAAAGATGGATCTTTTTACTTTAGCTTTATTCTTAGAAAGAAGGTTATTTTGTGGAACTGTAAAAATAAAATATGTGAGATTCACTTCTCCCAGTTTTGTTGTAATCACAAATTGTCTCCTGATCTTGCTTCTTCCTAGCCAGGGACTGGGAAGGGAGGTTGCTATCCATACCCTGTTCTCTGCAAGATCTTGATGGCAGACAGCATTCCCGTATGAGAATTAATAGCTTTAAACTCCTCTAGCCTGACAGCCATGGTACATGTACCAGAACCTCTGATGAACCACTAATTTTTTCTTTCCTTTCCCAAAAGGTAACATTTCTTGTATTCTCACTTGTCCCTGGGAGGGGAAGTCCTTATAGAATGTTCAAATTGTGTTTTTTATCAGTTTTTAATCTCTGAAAAATCACTTTAGGGACCATCCACTGGGCACTTGCTAAGCGCAGGACACTATGTTTTATGTAGACTCAGTGGTCTGTGTAAAAACAAAGTGCCCTTCCAGGTGTGACCTGCCCGGGAGAAACAATTTCAGAGATGCCAGGCTGAGGCCACCTCAGTGAATTTCATTTCACAAAATCTGGGAAAAGGCTAAGCCTGGCCTTTCAGCCTCTGTGCCAGGCTCCAGGTGCCTGTGGGTGGTCGGGCAGGCTGCTCTCCTCAGCTGGGGGGCTCCTTTCTACCGCAGGCTGGTCACTGTCCTCGAAGCACCGCGTCTTGCCGTGGCTGCAGTAGATCACCTGGTCCCTGAGAGGTTCCCAGAGACCCTGTCCCCAGGGACAGAGGTTTCTAAGCTGTCCAGAGGCTGCTCTCCAGGTAAAATGTGCCCTTTGAGCTCTCCCTGGAGCACTCCCATCAAACTGTTTGCCTTTCCTTTTTTTAGGGCCCTTTTTTCCCCTTAGAAATTTTATGGTTATGGGCACGGTGGGAATGAATGGGAGCCTCTCACTCAGCCAATTCCCAGAGAACATTCTGAGAGACACAGAGTCATGGATTCATAGAGGCAGAAACCACCAGGCCTCCCAGACAGTTCCCTTGTTTTAGAGATTTAAAAAAATAATAATAATTAAGGCCAGTCCAGAAAGGTTAATTCATTTATCTTTTCGATGCCTTGGGAGGGCTGTTCTCTGCATTTATGTTCCAGGTGGTGAAAGTGAAGGAAGGAAGCTGGAAACAGTGAAATCAACCCAAACAACAGTGTCTTTCCAAGACAGTGTTTTTCAGAATTTTAACTGCAACCCATACTAAGAAATATGGTTTTTTCATGACCTAGTGTACCCATGCCTATATATAAGTTTTATTAAACAAGAGACACTCTGCACTGCTTTTTATCCTTTTCTATTCCCTTCCTTTTGTCTTTCTGTCTTTCTTTTAGGGATCTGCCAGTTTGATTACACAGTCCATAATGGATTGTGACCCAAAGTTTGAAAAAGCCCCTCATCACAGGATGCCCTCATTTAACACCTGCAATGCCAGATTCCCAGAAAGGCCTTTGAGAGACCAGCCCGGCTTACACAGAGCACCCTCAGAACCCCATGGTGGCTCCACGGTGGCTCCGGGGCTTCAGAGGACTCTCCCTTCAGGGCCACGTGGTCAGGGTTAAGTTGCTGAAGCAGGATGAACCTCCTCAGTGTTTGCCTTTGTGGTCTAAACTTTGCTGTTGTCCTACCATGCTCCTGCATGTTCCAGGTTTGGGGGGTTCTTTCAACCTCAGGAAGTTTTATGGCATCTGAGAAATCCTAACTCCACCAGAACAGGACAGCTTGGGGAGTTGTGTGCAAAGCCGTGAGAAGTGTCCACACTCTTAGCCTGCCCTAGAGAGCACTGGGCACCGTTGATTATTCGATCCAAATCTGTCTGGCTCCAGGGCTCCATTCCCAGTAGCCCAGCTCATGTCTCCATCCTCAGGGTTGTTGGCACTTGTCTTTACCACCTGCTCCCACCGCCTCGAGCCCTAGGCTGCCAGTCTGCCGGCCCTCACGCAGTGTCTGCTGGCACTGTAGAACAGAGCCTTGGGGCCGGATGAAGGAAGGCGTTTACTCCCACCTGCACTTCCAGGCAGAGGCAACTCCAGAGCTCTCCCAAGCTCCCAGGTATTTGCTTGGCTCCCATACAAACCCCAGCAGACAATAATGATTCTTCGAGCCCCAACCCTAACCACAGAGACCAGAGGAATAAACAAGAGGCTCAGGGTCCTTTCCCATCTACGACTCCTGTGGCTGTAAGTTTTACAACTGCTACAACAACTCTGGTATGAGATAAAGTGACCCCTACCCCCTCACCCTTGGAGAAGTCTGATTTTGTTCCTCTAGGGAAGAGTGTCTTGTGGGAGAGCCCAGCGAGGGAGGTAAGATAAGAGGCTCTGTGGAATGGGGTAGGTGTCCTGGGAGCAGGAGAAAGCACCACATTGCTGCTGGAAGGGTCAGAGGGGAAGGCTGACTGTTTCCAAAGGAAGCCTCCCTCCCAGAGGAAGGCCGCCAGGGAAGGAGGGCGATGAGGCAAGGATCTCTTTTTCTTCATACCAATGAGCAAGCGCCCTGCAAGCCTCACCGTGGGCATGCCTGCTTCACTCTGCAGAACAGAAAAGGACATTCTCTAAGAAGCCCAGGAATGCATTAAACAACTCTCCCCTGGGGCCCCAACTCCGGAAAGGTGTGTGTGCTGACAGCTCTTCTCCTGTGCCCTTGGTCTCTGACCTGGAACAGAGATACTGCCCGATACCAATACCTCTCTCTGTTGTAATGTCTTCTGTCATGAAACACGTTGCCATTGTTGAAACTGATGTTCCTGGTGTCCACCTCCACTTCCGCGGAGTTTACTCTGGACTACAGGACCGTGGTGTAGTGTTGCTTTGGATCGCCCACATGTCCCATGTCCTACAACTGAGAAGTGGCCTCTAAACTTTTACAATTGTAAAACCTCATTGGCAAAAAAAAAACCCTTGTCATTCCCATATATGAATGTGATTTTAAACGTTCTAGCGTTAGCTCACATGTCAAGTCACACTGCACAGTTAGGGTGAGATTTCTCATCAACATGAATGAGTATAATTTGTATGTCAAATGATGTTCCTGATACTTTTGAAACTTTTGACTGAATTCCCTGACACTGCTTCTTCACACTCAGGTACCTCACCCAACAGACCTCAGATGATGATAAGATGGCCAAGTCCAGGTGCCAGAGTCAATCTATATGTTAAACATAGTAAAACTTATTTTTTAAGACCTAAAATATCAAAAAGCAACCCTCTGATACTGTCCTCCTGTACCCAGTAGCTCACCCTCCCCTGGAGACCTCTGCTCTAGGGAAGAAAGAAGTAGGATTAGACTCAAAGGGTGCAGCAAGTTTTGGAGACCCATCCAAGTTTATAATCGGTGAGTTTCAAAGCAGGACCTAGAGGCCACATCCACTGCTTTAAAATTCAGGTCTCACTCTTTCACCACCGTGTGTCTCCTCTTCCATCTGCTTCATGGGGAAATAGAAGCGCACTCTGTGTGTGTATGAGAGAATCTGTTGAAGGCAGAGAAACTAAATGGTTGGCTTATTTAATCAGGGTCTGAGGCAAGATCCAGGTAGAATTCACTGTGATCTGTGTCTGGGACCGTAGCTGCTAATAATCTGGTGCCACAAGCCCGTGAGCAGATTAAACCAGAGACGCAATCAACACAAACTCTCTAGGCAATGGCTACCAGCAGGAAAGGGGGAGGTGGCCTACTGTGGCAAATAGGAATAGGACAGTGCCTGCAAACTCTTAGTTCGGCCACCACCGAAACCTTCCTTCAACCTACATTCCCAAGAGCTGTCACTCAGATGAGGTTCCTGGAACTTGGGAAGGAGGGATAACCAGCTTGACTGACTTTTAAGTAGCAGCTTCCAAGCCCAGAAAGAACATGGTGAAGAGGTCCAAAACATCAGGGCTTCCCATCCCTCCTTAACAGGTCTCATCTCAGTGGAATGTTTTACCCTTTACCCTTCCTCCACCCACTCTTCTTCTCTGTCCAGAAAAGCCAAGTACTCCTTCTTAAAACTTTCCTTCCCGCCTCCCTCTTCTCCCCGGTTTATCTCACATAGCTCCATGCATTATTCACCACTAGGCTCCTCATCTGTCAGTCACATCTGTCAAGTGCTGAGGAGTTTAAGGGCCATCCAGAGATGGTGGTCAATGAGTGGACTTGGAGCTGCCCAGAAAGGAAAAGATTATTTCATTTGTCAACATTTCCCCGCATTCTTACTGCCTTTCTCCTTCCCCTCTAGTGAAACCCAAAACATGGGTGAAGATAGATCAAGAGAGAGCATTTAAGCAAGTAGTTCAGGTATCCAGTCATGGAAACACAACTTATGGGCTCCTCACAGGGTTGGGATGAAGGTTCTGAAGGATGCTGGACTCAGAACAATAAGTTACAGCAGTTGAATTTGTGTTCTATGTTTTTGACATAATCTTGGTATCCCAGCTCCCTGTCCTGAACCTTATGCTCGATCTCAGCAGGAATTGGAAGTAAATCCCACAGGCATATGTCCAAATATCCACTGCTGCTCCCTAGAGATGATTGGAGAAATTCAACCATTTTTACCATTGTTGGGAGTTGAGACTCTCAAGAAACACACATCTCTACCTCACCTTTTCCTCTCTTGTATCCTCCCCCAGTCCATGAGGCCTAAACTTTGGACTGATACTATTAGTTGTGACAACACTGATAGAGAGGTTGATTTTGTGGCTACAGCTGGTTTACTTCCTTGTCACAGCTCTGACTATGAAGAAACACAATTCCTGCTTTGTGATTAATAAGAGACTCCCCTCCAATCCCTCGTTATCTATTGCATTAAGTTATTCGTTGCTATTTGATCTACAGCAATTAAAGATTTATTGCCATGTTTCTTTCTCCAAAGCTTGAAGTAGAGAGCATTTGAGGACAAATGATATTGGAACGAGAACAATTGATAAAGAATTGCATGTGTCAAGGTTGCATTACTCTTATCTCAATCCCAGACTTAAAAAAAATGTTTTATTTCTAACAGTGCAATGGATTATATACCCTGAAAAACCTTCCCAATTGAAACAACAACTTTAACAAGAACAATTTTAATTAAACAACATTTCATCTTAGCTATATTACCAAGCTGGCCCAAAAGAAAAAAAAATCTGCAGAATCAAAGTAAAAGTAGGAACGCGGATTGGTATGCAAGGAACAAAGCTAGTCTTTGCTCTGAGAGAGTCTTTCAAACCCTGGGAATCACGAGCTTTCACTTCGATGGCTATACACACCACAGGAAGGAGAAATACAGCTGAGGGATAGCTCTGCAATAAAGCTGGGCCTTCAGAAGGTCCATTCCAGAACTCTGTGTAAGGAGAATGAGAAATAAACATTTCCATAGAAGGTGACAGCAAGTAAATTGGCCTGGGTCACCTGGATGGTAGGAAAAATAATAAATACCCCCTCAGAATTCACAACCACAAGCCAGTGCTCAGCTGGGTTTGCTGCCCAAATTCATGTGCTGTATGATTAAAAAAAAACTCAAGTAGAAAAATTAAAATGATCCCAGATGGTTCTGCTCAGGTAACTGGTTGGATCAAATGTAAATCTGCTCTTCAGGATTTGTTCAACCACGTCCCAGCACATGAAGACTTGCCATAGATGAAACTTTAAGGAAAATCACAACTCACCGTAATGAGTCACAGAACACACACGGCAATAAATCACACTGTGTGAGTATCTGCAAAGATAGGCCCACAAAACCTTCAGATGTTGAAATTTTTAGACAAAGAATATAAGTTTAACAGGTTTTCAAAAACATAAATGAAGACAGAAAAGTGAACAGAGAATGAGACTATAAATAATTAGACTTGGAAAAGAACCAAGAAGAATTTATAGAAATAAAAAGTAAGTGTTGAGTCTTAAAACTCAGTAAATAAATTCAATAGCTGATTTGACATGGTTGAGGACAAACTTAGCAAACTAGAGATGAAAAAAAAATCTAAATGTAGACCAGAAAGATAAACACGGAAAATGTGAAAAGTTAAGAGACCTAAAGGAAGAGAAAATGCAGTTGTGCCTAACTGGAGTTCTAGGGGGTAAAACGGAAGAAAGGGGAAGAGGTGATGTTCAGACAGACAGTGGCCGCCATGTTTCCAGAGCAGTGGAGAACATGGCTTTTTTCCAGAAGCCCAATGAATGTCAAGATACATTGAAGAAATCACAGTTAGGAATATTATAGAAATCTAAACACCATAGAGAAAAAGGAGACTGTGAAAATTACTAAGGAGAAAGATGACCTGCAAAAGACCTACAGAAGAATGATGGTAGTTAAACTCACGGCTGGTTTCTCAGCAGCAGGGCGGGGCCGGAAGAGCAAGAGCTCCAGCAACATCTTCAAGGTGCTGAGAGAAATGGCTGTGGGCCATTTTCCAGTAAAACCACCTTTCACTAATGAGGACAACACAGATGTTTTCCAATAAAAACCGAGAGCATTTAGAACAAATGCATCTCACTAAAGGAAATCCTCGGAGATTTGTTTCAAGCAGGTGAACGATCTTAGACTGGCCATTTGACACACAAGCTGAAATGGGGAATAGATCCTGGGGAGCACATAAATAAATCTTAACAAATACTAACTGTTTAAAACAATAACAATAATGTCTAGTTTACGTGTGGTGGAGGAAGACTACAACTAAGAGAATGGATGAGAAATGTATCAAGGTCAGATAGGGGTGTTTAGGGTTCAAATGTTCTAAGATCTTCCTATTGTCCAGGAGGAAAATACAGAAATTAACTGCAGTCTTCATTAAAGTAAGAATAAATATAAAAGTAGCTAAGACAACCATCGAATATAGATATAGAGTGTATAACAACCTCAAACAAAGGAAGGCATATTTAAAGAATCAGATACAAAAATCAAGACAAAACACTTAATGAGGTGGGAGCAATAAATCAAAATATGTTAATAACCACAATAAATAATAGGTAAATAAATGTTCTAGTAAAGGATGAAGATAGATTGGATATTTAAAATTCCAGATATGTGCTGCTCAGAGTCAATCAGGGAGCTAAAAAGTCATTCTAAATTTGCATGACTTAATAACAGCCTCAAAGATAAAGAACAAAATGACAAGATGATAAGAAGATGGTAAATCCACTATCACAGTGGGAGATTCGAACACATCTCTCTCAGGAGGTAGGTAACAAGCTAAGGGGAAAAGTTAATGATGATTGAGAAGACAGTTAACAGGCTCAATCTAATATTCACAGAATGGGCATTGTACACAATAGTTGGAGAGAAAATATTCTTTTCTATCCAGCGCTACATGGGATGTTTATGGAAATTGGCCACGTGGTACCCCATAAAGCTAGTTCAGTAACTTCCAAGGGCTGCTTTCAAACCAACTACATTCTTTGACCAAAATTCAATTAAAATAGCAGTAACACCAAAGAGAATAAACTAAATCATGCTGTGGTTACAACATCACAACGCCAGTAGCTTGACAGTTATTTTTTGCAGCAGGTGCTGACAGCCCTCCAGGGTAGCTGTCCAGGGTAGCTGGCGGCCCACCAAGTGTAGCTCGGTGTTCCAGACTGCTCTGGCCGGGTGGCACCTGCATCTCAACATGTGTCTCCCTGATCCCTGTAGAAGGGGGAAAAGCATGGAGAACAGCATGCTGCTTTCCAGAATGCTCCCGTTCACATTTCACTGGCCAGAGAAAGTCACTTGGCTATGAACCAACATCAGGGGTCAGAGAAGTGTAACCCTCCCACAGGTCTGGGAAAAGACGATGACTGGAAATATTGAAGACACCACAGTAACCAATGACAAATGTTCAGGAAATTGAAATGGGAAAACATTCCTGTGAAGAATAAATTATAATGGAAAAGAGAAAATGCTAAGTACTTAATAATAACAATATTATGTATCCAAACTTACAGATGTAGCTAAAATAGTACTTAGAGGGAAATATAGAATTCTAATATTTACTTATCATTTACTATGTGGCAGGCATTGTTTTATGTGCTCTATGTATTTTACTCATTTTATTTTTATAATGACCCTTGAGCCAAGTATAAATGAGGAAGCCAAAGCACAGAGAAGCAAATGATGCCACACAGCTAGCAAGCCCCAGACCCAGGGCTGCCTTCAGTCTGGCTTCAGGATCCACGTATTACAGCTGCAAATGCTTACATGAGACATTTTTAAGTTCAGAATTAATGCGCTTAAGCAGCTTGTTGAAGAAGTTAGGGGGGAGCAAAATGGTCCCAAAAAGTATAAGAAAAGAAAAAATAAACAAAGTAGAAATTCAGTTGAAAACTATATACTAGAGAAAAATCAACTAAGTCAAAAGTTGGTTCTTCGACACAACTATAATATAGACAAAGCTACTGCAAGGCTAAGCAAGAGAAGGGGAAGAAGGCAAAAGACACAAGGTTAACGACTACAGGGGTCTAATTAGAGAAGCTGTGAAAACTAAATAGGGAAATATTATAAACAACTTTCTACCAATGATTGAAAGTTTTAGAAGAAATATATAAATTCCTAGAAAAATACAATTTGCCAAAACTGATTAAGAAGAAATAGAAACCAGAACAGTTTATTTTTTAAAAATGATGTGACAGTTAAAAATGTTCCCACAAAGAAAACACCAGACCGAACAGCTTAATCACAGGCAAGTGTCAGAACCCGGGTTCCTGCAGAAAGCAGAGCCTGAGTGTAGATCTTGGGTGTAGGAGGTTTATTTTGGAAAGTGACATGTTTAATTTTGGGAAGGGGAACCAGGAGAAATGAAGCAGAAAGGAGGGACGGCCAACACAGAGGGGTCACACCGTGGGCAGACAAGGCTCGGTCCCGCCAGGCGGAGAGTGCCTTCGAGTTGTTTGCCCAGGAGAAGGGAAAGGAAAGGATTTATCCACCACTTCCCACCCCACACTGGTCGAGGCAGCGTTAACTTTCTTGAAATCCCAGATTTGTAAACCCTCCAGTGCTAGGGGTCTCTCCACGCTCCCCTCACAGTAGTGGTGGGGAAATCCTAGTACAGAACGGGAGAGATAGATGAGGCAGCTGAGGTGAGATGCCGTCAGGTTAAAGGGTTGCTTCCAAACCAATTGTATTGTTTGACCATAATTCAATTAAAATGGAAATAATACCCAAGAGAATAGGCTAGATTATGCTGTGGTTACAACATTAAACCTTGAGTAGCTGGACACACTGATGTTTATTTTTTGCTCAGGTGCAGACTGCCCTCCAGAGTAGCTGTCCAGGTAGCCGCCCGCTACATGCGTTCAGTGTTCCAGGCTGCTCTGGTCTGGTGGCACCTGCATCTTCACACCTGTGCGAAGCTGATGGTCACTGCAGTTGCTGGAGGGAAAGTAGTGGGAGGTGGGGCACAAGAGGTGATGTACTCAGTAAGTTCTAACAGACATTCCAAGGACCCCATTATTTCAATCTTACACAAACACTTGCACACCATAAAGGACATTCCTCAACTTATTTTATGGGACTACTATAACCTTGATGCTAAAACCAGACAAGAATCATATAAGAAAGGAGTATTACAAGCTAATCTCACCCATTAATATGAACAGAAAAATCTTAGTCAGAATGTCAGCAAGTCAAATCTAGCCATGTGTAATGCACTAATGGTTTAAAGGGAAAAGAACAACATATTTGTCTAAATAGATACCAAGAAAAAGTGTTCAATAAAATGCAACATTAATTCTTGACTTAAAAAAATATGTTCTAACTTGGTATAGATGGGAACTTCCATAACCTGATTATACATATATACTGTAGAAAAGAACATACTTAGCAATGATGCTTTGCAATATTTCTATTAAGATGTAGCACAAGATAAGAATGCCCTTTATTAGCAGTTCTATTCAACCTTACACTGTAAGTACTACCCAGTCGATGTAAGAAATATAAACAGAAGTTATGAGGACTAGAAAGAAAGAAGTTAAACTGTCATTATTTGTAGGTGATGTGATTATCTGTGTAGAAAACCCAAAATTATTCATACATATACACTAGAATTAATAATAGTATAGGATAATTGCTGGATACAAAGTTAATATATAAAATCAATTGTTTTTCTAGATACCATCAACTATCTGACAGAAAAATTTAAAAAGTATAAAGAAGCAACTTGTAATAGCAAAATATGAAGTCCCTGGGGATAAAA
Organism: Artibeus jamaicensis; assembly: GCF_021234435.1. Taxonomy (NCBI): domain Eukaryota; kingdom Metazoa; phylum Chordata; class Mammalia; order Chiroptera; family Phyllostomidae; genus Artibeus; species Artibeus jamaicensis. The sequence continues at coordinate 47,469,617 of NW_026521486.1, forward strand.
ATCTAACAGAAGGTGTTTAAATTCTTTAAGGAGAAAAATATAAAACTCTATAGAAATGTATTAGGGAGCCCTGGATGGTGTAGCTCAGTGGATTGAGTGTGGGATGTGAACCAAAGGGTCACCAGTTTGATTCCTGGTCAGGGCACATGCCTGGGTTGCTGTCCAGGTCCCCAGTGAGGTCCACGTGAGAGGCAACCACACATTGATATTTCTTTCCCTCCCTTCCCTTCTCCCTAAAAATAAATACATACAAATAAATTTTTTTAAAAAAAGAAATGTATTAGGGAATAACAAGTAAGAAGGGAGATACACCATGTACCTCTCTACTTATGTTCTTTGCAAAGGTGATTCAATATAATGATGATGTCAATTATTTACAATTTGAATTATGAATTCAATGCAATCCCAATAAAAATTCAACAGAGCGTTTCTTGGAAATGGGTAAGCTAGTTCTAAAACTTATTTGAAAAATCCAGTGCCAAACGCAGATAAAATACTCCTAATTAAAAAAAAAAAAGTATGTGGGTTACTCACTCTACTCAATATCAAGTCACAGTTTAAAACTCTAAGAATTCATATTCTGGGAGGGGGAGACAGGCAATTAGACCCGTGAATCAGAACTGAAACACAGACCCACTCACGTACAGAGTCCTCTTTGTGACAGAGTGGGTATTGCATGTTAGTGGGGAAAGAATAGACTGTTCAGTACAGAAGGCTGGAACAACCAATTATCCATATGGAAAAAGATTAACCTGGGTCTCTACCTCACACAGTGTACACAAACCCAGTACAAATTGATTAAAGGCTTAAATGGGGAAATGCAAACCTCGAAAACCCTTAGAAGATAATATAGATAGAAGATAATATAGAAGAAGATGCTGATAGGACTCTGACATGAATAAGGGTTTCTTTATACTTTGGGTTATAACCCAACACTCTAATTTATTTCTTGTGCAAATTGTTCCAGCCTTGGCCATCCGGAGCTCTGATGGCTGCTGTGTCCTTTCGACATGCCCCCATCACTGTGAGGTTTTTGAGCACTTCCTTGCTTTCCAGCCCTATCAGATGCTCCAGGCTCATTTGTGTATTTGCTGTCTAGCCCTATAATTAGTCATTTCTCTAAGATCCTTGATGTCTTTTACTGGAGGATGGTATTAGAAATTAAGAATGGGGAGTTGGGCATGCCCCTTACTGTTGGGGTACTGCAGACCCTCTCAGCAGATAGAGCTACGAAATACATCTGTATATGCGGTATATGTGCATAAACACATTTCTTTTTTTTATGATAGCCTCAGAGGTATTTATTTATTTATTTATTTATTTATTTAATTGTTGTTCAAGTATAGTCTTCTGTCTTTTACTCCCATCCCAGCCCACCCCCCCCAGTGCTCCCCACCTTGTAATCATTTCTGTCCCTATGCATATTAAGTGTCAACATATTAAACTAAACATGGTTCATATTAATGTCTCCAGCTCTCAGCTGAAACCACATGGTTGGTTCCAGCCTTGTCTCCTTGCTTATGCGTAACCTTCCTCTCCAATAGTGAAAAACTTGGCTTCCACCATCAACATTCCATAAATATCAAGGATAAGTAAATATTAATTAGTGATTGAATAAGTAAACAAGTGGGGAGAACAGACCACTCTCCTATGCAACAGAATTCCAACTTATAAAAACTGTCCCCTCAAGGAGGTGGAGCATAACTCCCTACTCACTAAATACAGTAGGCCCATCATGACCTTCCTCTAGAGAGCAGAGTATGGAAAGGGGTGAGGGATGTAACGTTACAGTGGGGAAACCTGACCAGCACCACCTCGTGCCAGTGATCCAGGTCAACATCTTCAGTCATATTACTAGCACATACCCTTGATATGATATTATGAAAATGGCACTTCACCCTCTCTGGCTCCCTTCCTGAAAACCCACAACTCCTGTCTAACCATGAAAAAAAAAATCATACGAACTGAAATCAAAGGACATCCTATAAAATACTTTACCAGTACACCTTAAAATGGCCAAGATCACCAAAGACAAGGAAAGTCTGAGAAACTGTCATAGTCTAGGGGAACCGAAGGAGATTTGGTGACTAATGTAATGTGGTAACCTGGATAGGATGCTGGAACAGAAAAGCTAAGAAACTCTGAATAAAATATGGGCTTTACCATGGGGATGTAAAGTACAGTATAGAAAATAGAGCAGCAGAAGAACTTATATGCATGTCCCATGAACATGAACAATGGCAGGGGGGATTACCTGAGAGAGTGGGGGATGCTGGGTGGAGGAGAACAAAGGGGGGAAAATCAGGATAATTGTAACGGCATAAGTCAATAAAACATAATTTTTTAAATAAATAAAATATGGGCTTCAGAGAACCATAATGTACCAACATTGGTTCAGTAGCTGTGACAAATGCTGCGTAGCAACGTGAGATGTTAACAACAGGGGAAACAGGGCTTGGGTGGATGGAAACGATCTTTAATACTCTTTCCACTTTTCTATAAATCAAAAACTATTCTAAAATTAAAAGTTTATTGAATGTGCCCTGACTGGTGTGGCTCAGTGGGTTGGGCATCATCCTGCAAACCAAAGGGTTGCTGGTTTCATTCCCAGCAGTGCATATGCCCGGGTTGTGGGCCAGGTCCCTGGTTGGGGGTGTGCGAGAGGCAACCAGTCGATGCTTCTCTCCCTCCCTCTCTCCTCCTCTCTCTAAAAATAAGTAAATAAAATCTTGTTTAAAGTTTATTGAATGTTTTCAAAGGGAAGTTTATTAAACGAGAAAGAAAAGGGGTAAACTAAAAGAAAAAGATTCACAAATCTGATTATTAGAATGGAGAGCTTCTATTTATTAAAAGAAACCACCAAAAGTGTGAAAAGATAAGCCAAACAGTGGAACAAGATATTTACCACATGGATAACCACAAAGGACCAGTATCAATAATATATAAAGAACAGCTATGAGTCACTAAGAAAAATACAAACTATCATATAAAAAGATGAGTAGAAGACTTGAATAGGCACCTCACAGTAGAAGAAACACAAATCATCCCTAAACATATGGAAAGAAAAAGTTCACCTTCCTTAGTAATCAGGAAAATACAAATTAAAACCATAATAAAATACCACTTCACACTTCCCAGATTAAAAGTAAGTCAACTCAAGTTTCAGCAAAGATGTAAAGAATCAGGACTCTCATCCCCTGCTGAAGGTTTATGTTGGACCCACCGATGAGAACAACTTATCCCTACCTAGCGAAGTTTAATATACTCAAACCCAACAACCCAACAAATATCCATCCGTGGTATAATAGGAAAGTCGTGGACTGTTTCAAAAATCAAACACCATAAATCAGTGAAAAAATAAAGGCAGTACAATCATACATATCCGCATGGTTCAATCTCAAAAGTATGACATTGAGCAAAAGAAGCAAGTGATAGAAGAATGTATACATAATGGTTTCACTTATTTAATGTCTAAACCATGCATAATTAGATCATATAATAATTAGAGATATACACACAGGTGGCAAAACTATAAGGAAAGACAAGGAAATCATTAACAAAAAGTTTAGAATAACAGTAAACTGGCAGGGGAGAAGCATACAGGGGCTTCTGCTGAATTGATACCGCTCTCTTGATCTAGGCATATGGGTGTGCACTGTAACATGCATTAGTGTTAGACTTTAACTGTGTGTGCAATGACAGTGTGCTCTGATCGTATTATATGCACGCCCATCAGTTTACGGATGAACTGGCTCAGTGAAGGATGTGCTGATAAGCGAGCTACACAGACATATTGCAATGGCGGGAGTGAACTGGGAGCGTTTGGTAGGTAGGATCCCTCTTACTTTTTCTCACTAAGGCTGACTCCATTATCCAGTCCACCCAGGTTTTCATTTTAAATTTGTGTTTAGAGTATTTTCATTTTCTATCTAATCATTTCAGGCAATTGTTGGCGTGGTCTTCAGAGGTAATGGCCCTCCGAATTTCCCAGGCTTTCCTGGGCACATGCATTCAGATCTGCTCTCCTCCATTCCCACTGGGCCTGGAGTTGTTCATGTTTGCATATCTCTCCACACTCCCCAGTCCCAGGCTCTATGTTACAAATCCATCCTGTTATGCGATGCTGAAGGTTCCATGTTTCACGTGAACTTCTGGTTGCCACCATTTGCAGGAATGATGTCCACTCACAACGTCTGTCTTATTATTATTCTGCTCTGCGTTCCTTTCCTCTCAAGACAGAGAAAAAAATTTGTTTAGAGGTCTTCACCCTGATCTAAGGCTTAAAAATTCCTTTTCCCCATCTTACCTTCAAATTCAGCAAGTTAACAATCAATGTTCTACCTCCATGTTTTGGCAGGAGAGGACAGTGATTAGTATTATGGTTCTGGACTCAAACTGATCTTCATTTGAACCTCGGGCCTGCCATGCAATAACTGCATGACCTTGAGCTAGTTGTACGACTACTAGAACCCCCAGCTTCTTCATTTACATAATAGGGATTTTTTTCTACTTCACAGAAGTGTCATGAACATTAAATTAAATAACGTACACAAAGCACTTAGCAGGTTGTCTGAAATGTGGCAAGCACTCAGTAACGGCAGGCATTGCTCCTTTGGATTTTTATCTTAATGTTATTGATTTGCTTTGGAAGCCGCGTTCTTCCTTGTAGTGAAATTATTCCTTGTTAACTTTCCTAGGCTCTGAAACAGACCTTTCCCCAAATTTCTTACCCTGCCACTGTCGCCTCCACTGCCTTGGCATCAAAACAAAGTTCCAGGAAGCTAGCATAAAATCTCCCCAGGCTCTGGAGCTGCCAGAACATTCTATACTATTTCTCAGTAATTTCTTGCAGTGCCACATTCTTCTGCTAGTCTCGAGCTTCTTCCTGATCTCTGATTTCAACTCCCTTCACTGGGTTCCTGCCTATTTGCTCATTCCTTCCTCAGGGAGGATAAGGGGTAACTGTCCTTTATCTTGAACTCTGTGATGATAGCTGAGAACTCTCCACCCCATTCTTTCTTTTCCACACAAAGGAATCTTAATGGATTTGTCCCTCCCTCCTCTCTTTCTGTTGTTCAATCACACTGATTTCAAAACTTTTTAGGGTGTAATTTGAAAAGCCAACCTTCAAAAAACATTGGCATTAAAATATTTAAAACGTACAAAACCAATAATTTACACACATAACCTTTTATAAACTTTTAAAACAACTTCTGACAATCAGGACATGTCTTAGTATTAAAATAAAAATCAAAAGAGGAAAGAAAAGAAAATACTCTCCCATTTGCTTGCTGAAGTCTGCCATTCTAGTTTAGAGCTTTATTCTGTTGAAACAAACCCCTGTAAGAACACAAACTCCCCGCAAGAAGGTGCAATCATTCCGGGAAGGATAACGCTTTTAGGCCAGGTTTTGCAAACCATAATCCCTAGCATACTAGTTCTATGGGACTTTAATAGATAATTCTATACTGGGGGGGGGGGGGAAGTTCTCTGATCAGTTCTCTGGCTGGGAAATGCTCGGTAATGTAAACACCCTTCTGAGGATGACAGGGTCCCGGGTGACCTGGTTCCTTCCTATGTCTCTGCTCTCGCCTCCTTCTCCTCTAGTCCAGGTGTGCCTGCCTTCTGTCTCTCAGACCCCAGACATGCAAAAGCCCACTGTGGCCTGAGCACCCTTGCATCTGCTCTACCTCTGCCAGAAATGCCCCCCTAAGATCTTCGTATAGCTGGCTTCTTTTGATCATTAAGGTCTTGATTCAAATGTCACATACCCAGAGAGGGTTTTCCCTGATCATGCCATTTAAAATGGAGACTGACCCCCCACTGCATCACTCTTCATAACAATATTTAACAGTGTGACTCTGGGTATTATCTGCTCCCCCAATTAAAATGAATGGCTGTCCTATTTATCACCACAGCTCTGGTGCAGAGAATAGTGCCTGGCATGCTATGGAAACTCAATAAGTATTTGAATGAGTGACAGGTACATTGGAATGTTACTAGCAAGGTGGGTACTTTGCAACTGGCAAGGATTCCTGTGCCTTTCCAGCATTTCAGCGGTTCCTTATTTGAATGTCTCAGTTCTGTCTTCTTTCTGCATCCACCAAGGGCTGTAGGCAGAGCAGACCAGGACAATGCCAGAGAGATGGTTTTATCCACTTGCTATCTTCTGGAGAGAAAATACTGAAACGGCCGTGAAAATGTCCTTCTGAACTTTTTGGCTGCTTTTGTCTGGGTAGCAGACAGATGGACTGGGAAATAAGTCCACAGTGTTGGGGAGGAAGCGAGAAAGTTACCATCTAGAGAAATTAAAATAAGATCTCACCTCATCTTGGATGAACCGTAAGTAGGTTCAGTACTTTGCTTGAAAACATGATTTTGCTAAACATTGCTAAATTGGCTTAATAGTTCACCAGGGGAGAAAATTATCTTTATGGAAATGAGGCCCCACTGAGATTGAGTACTAGCTGCAGAAGTGTTACGATTCAGCTTAAAACCCAGGTAGCATAAAAAAATTTTCTGGAAGGAGTTGTAAGAAATTGCCAACAGTGACAGTCTTTGTAAAGAAGAACTCAGGGTGGGTGAGGCATGTGTGGACAAAGGTCTTTTTTGGTTTCATCTTCCTGTTCAGCATCAGTCATTACCACATATATTGTTATTGTTTCAATGTTAGTCCATCAAATGGATGCATTTCCTTCACTGAATCGCCTCTCTTCATGCTGGTACCTGGGTCGAGGGTAGGAAGAAGAGGAAACTGGAAACATGCAAGAAGAGCTGACATAGGAGTCCTGCAGGAGGAGCTGGGGTCTGGCCACTCCACTGGGTTTGGAGCTGCTTGCTTTAAGTGAGGTGTGTGGCAAGCCACGACTTACTGTTTTGTTGCTAAAGAAACAGAAGGATCGTGGCCTCCTCCTCAGCTGGTGGGATTCATGCAGGAAATCTGACACCCTATTGTTGAAACATATGATTCTCCAAATAGAAAAAGATTGGATTTCTCCCCTCCCCTTTAAAATCTTGGTGCTAAACTCAGAGACCTCACTGTGTTCCTATCTGTCTGGAATTGGAAAAATTCCCAGACCTCCCAGGCTTTGTCCTTTGTGACCTGTCCTCTAGGACATTCTTGTGAGAGAATGACCGCTGGACTTACACCGTTTAGGACAAACTTCTTGGATGAACAGAGAATGTACTTTGGTAAAAAACAAAGGTATAAAACATCAGTTCTTGCCTCCCGAGAGCAGTAAACACACACTGAGTCTGAAAGTTTTCCAAGTCAAGTTGGAAGAAAAAGGAAGGGGGGGGCGGTAATAGAGAGGAGGTGCAGCAAGCTTCTTAACACATCCTCAACATCTTTATAGAAATGTGATCCTTCAAACCAAGTGACCTTTCCAGTGCTTGTCATTATGTCCTTATAGCTTCTACCCGACCCTCCTCCCTCCTTCCTGACTTTCAACAAATGTTCCTTGACCACCTACTAAGGGGTAGGCATTGGTACAATAAAAGCTACGAAGATGAGTAGGGCACGGTTCCTAGTCTCAAACTGGCCAATAAGACAAAGTGGGAAGAGGTCAAACGGCGTGTCGGTGAAGTGCTGGGAGAGCTGTCAATTCTGAGTGAAGAGAGCAGGAAGGCTTTACAGCAGTGGTAACCAACGAGCTAAGGAGGGAAGCTGTGGTGAGCAGAATCTTAAGATGACCCATGACCTTCACCCCTGGTGTAACTCCTATGATTACAGGGCAACAAAAGGATCCATGTGAGCCTAATCCAATCACGGAGCCCTTTAGAAGCAGGGGCTTTTATCTAGCTGGTGGCAAGAGACTAGGTCAGAGAGAAGGGCTGGATGTGCCATCACTGCCTTGCCGATGGAGGGACCACATGAGAAGGCGTGGGGGTGGATTTAGGGAGCTGAGACAGACCCCTGGCTGACAGCCAGCAGGAAACAAGGACCTCGGTCCTGCAGCCACAAGGCAATGGAGTCTGTCAATAGCATGAATGAGCCTGGAAGCTGATTCCTCCCAGAGCTTCCAGATGAGAGCTCACCCTGGCCGACACCTTGATTTTGGCCTGATGAGACTCTAAACCGAGAGCCCAGGGGAGCCCACCTGGACTTCTGACTCACAGAACTGTGAGATCGTAAGTAGATGTTACTTTAAACGTGGTGTATGCGATACTACACAGCGAGGAAAAGTGATACACAGCGGTGTTCCCACTCAAAGGGCAAAGCACGCGCACAGCAATGCTCAAGTGCTCTGGGGCTCTGGGGAAGAGCGCCTAGCTGAGAGACTCGGGTGCATGAGTGTGAGGGTGGGCGTGGGAAGTCCACAAAGGTGAGTGCAAGCCAGACTGGGAGAGTCACTGAGTTTCCTGCATATTGGGGGGTTTAGGTTTTCTCTTGAACGCCACATTCGACCTCCCCTCTCCCCTTAGCAGTGATGTTACCACCTGCCTAGCATGGAAATACACTTCTCCTATTTGATGAATGTCTGGAATGTTCATACAGTTGTTTACGCTTCTGTCTTTCTTTGTTTAATATCCACCTGTATCACTCCTGCTCTTTACTCTTGGCTCTCGTCCCCTTCAGGCAGAAGAATGCCCAAGAGCCCTGCCAGGTGACAGCAAAAAGAAGACATAGCTGTGTGGCCATTGCCTTGACAATGTCCTTCTGTCTGAGTCAACAGCGTCCTCTACCAGGCCTCAAGGAAGGGACTGGCTGATGGTGAGAAGGAGCAGAATCAACTCCCCAAATGGAGGGAACAGAGTGGACCGGACCTGGGTGTCTCATTTAGGCAGTAACATTAGAAGTATGGACAGCGAGGCCCTGAGCATTGCCCAGGATCCTACTAGTCAGAAAAGTGCCGTCTATTGGGGCAATGTAGGAGGTGAGAGAGCTCTAGCAGGAAATACAACGTACACTAAATGATTCAAATGAAGAGACTTTGAAGAAAGATCAATTGACAGATATGTGGGTAAGATAAAGGGGGAAAAATGAAGTGTGGGAATGAAAGTAAATCTTTCTGCCTTGGCTGGTGTAGCTCAGTGGATTGAGTGTGGGCCTGTGAACCAAAGGGTCGTAGTTCAATTCCCAGTCAGTGTCCATGCCTGGGTTGCAGGCCAGGTCACCAGCAGGGGTGTGTGAGAGGCCACCACATATTGATGCTTCTTTTCCTCTCTCTCTTTCCCTTCCCCTCTCTCTAAAAATGAATAAATAAATAAATAAACTTTTTGAAAGAAAGAAAGGAAAGAAAATCTTTCCCACTTCCACCTCAATGGCCTGAGGGATAAGGGGAAAAATAGTAACCAGAGCCCAGTGAGAGCTGGAACCAGGGAGCACGGGCCGCCTCAGAGGAACCCCCGTCATGGAGGCATGGACCTATTGCCACTGGATTACTCTGAAGAAAGGAGGAGTGGGGAGAAATACCCAGACTCTCCCTCCTGTCGACCTGTGAGCCCCTGAAAGTGCCTCTCATGGTCAGACCCAGTGGGAAGCCAATCGGCAAGGGGACCTAGGGAGATGTAGTCCAGAGGGGTCAGCCTCTGAAAGAGGATCTGGTACACTGCCCATACTTCTAACATTACTGCCTAAATGAGACACCCCAGGAAGGAGTGAGGCCCCAGGAATGAGCAGTGTATGAGGGAACCAAGAAGCTCGTTGGCCTTGACATGATTTTGACTTTGCCATGACCTGGGCTATGCACGGGCTCAACCATGAAGACTCTTAACCCTGGGACCCTCCCTATAGCTATCCCCTTGCTGTGGGGCCAAGGGGGGGGTAATCTGAAAGGGGAAAGACCCCTGGGGACAGCAAAGCTCACATCTTGGCCCTCCAGTTCCGGGACGCTCTGTGACTGCAATCACCTCCCGTGACAGAAGAGGGTTTGGGGCGGGGGGGGGGGTAACACAGGGGTATCGTTTGTCATTGTGGGGCCTTCTAGCCTGAGGACAATAGGGGCTTCCCAGAGATCACAGCCTGAACTATTTAGGGTCTACATACTCAGAGTGGTGGGAAACCATGCTTGGAGTTGTGGGCTGACTAGCCATTTCTGCCAGGGCTATAAGGCTGTTTTTTGGATGGAGAGGGGTAGCGAAGAGATTGCACAGGGGAAGGATGTGGTCAAGTCCTCCTTCAGGAGCACAGCTTGTTATCTTTTGGGTCGAGAAAATTATAGGGGCTTGATAAATTTACTAGAACAGCAAGAATCACACTGTTTTATTCTGCTTTAAATAAGGACATTTTCCCCCAAAAAATATCTCCCTGAGTCTCAGAATGATCCTAGGAAATTTTCTGACCAACCAGGGACTTAAAAATTAATTCTGGTGAAGAGCCACAGTCAGTGCTATGGGACAGATGGAGACCTTGAATGACCCAGATCCCACTGCACACACCATCCAGCTTCCCTGCCCAGTTTGAACAGCCCCCTGCTCCCTCTTGATGATTGGCTTAGAAGGGTTACGTGTCATCTCTCACCTCTGGGCTAACCCACAGGTGGCCCAGCCCCTGGGCTCACCCAGGCAGGCTTTTGAAGCCCTGTGGGACTTTAAGGACCAGGTCAGTGACTCTGAGCTAAGGTAAGGCAGACAGAAGCCCCACATAAAGGGCCAGAGAAGGCGCTAGGCACAAGAGAGTACTCACCCTCGGGCTGAGTGCAGTGTCCCCTCCCTGATGATGACTCTGTGTGGCCTGGCCCATGGGCTCTGGGTCTGGACACTGGTCCCTCTCCCTCAACCTCAAGCAGCTGGTCAGGGCAGTCCTTCCCAGGAACACAGCCTGTTGACTTCACTCCATGGCCTAAATTCCCTCTTGAGCCCAGAGAAAGACCCCACAGCAGAGGTCTGGTCCCAAACTTGCACAATCGGGCCCTCTTCCTTGGGTCCATAGACACAGGAAGACCAGGCCAAGATGGGGGTGGGAGGTCTGGGTCAGCATGGCCTGTGGGGAGGGTGGAAGCTGATCCCAAGACCACGATGCCTTGTGGTATCTGCAGCCTGCCTGGGAACACAGGCAAGACACACACAGAGGCATCACATCCCCTGCTGCCCCAGCCCTCCATGGCTCCCCAGGGACTCCTGGGGCCCAGCAGCTTGGCATGAAGCCTTCAGCCAGACTTTGTACATTAAGCACAGATAGAAAGATGGGTGGGGCTGGGGGCTGGGCAGAGGTAGCAGCCATCATCAGATCCTCCCTGGTTTGATGTGAGGGCCAGACAGGCCTTAGAGTTTATTAGCTTCACTATAAGCAAGAGAAACTCACTGTAAGCAAGCAAGCCAAAACTGGGGATCTCTGGGTACCATCAGTACCTCCATCCACACTCTAACCCCCAACTCCTTGCCTCACGGCCCCCTGGAGCAGATTCTTCCTTCTGGAGGCACCAGGTGCAAGAGTGCTCTCCCCATCAGTAAGCCAACTTTCAATTTCCTAACCTCACTTTGTGAGGTTCAACACTCCTCCCTACACTCCCCTCCCGCCCCATGACACACACACCCCAGCACAATTACACACCTCACCTGCCACGGCAGTAATCAGTAATCGCACCAATTACTCTAACTGCCGGGTGCTGGGGAGGAAGGGACCCACCCACGTACCCGCTGCTGAGATACTTTCTTCCAGAGCTCTGAGCAGGCCTGACACCCTGGTGCTCTACGGGAACTCGGTGTACCCACTGCTCCCGACAATCCACCTCCCCACTGCCACCAGAGGAGATAGGACCCAAAACAAGTCAAGGGGGGCAGAGAGAGCTTCCCCATCCCCAAGATGCTGCAGAGAAACCTCGAGTCCCTCTCAGCCGAGCAAGTGGGAGACATAGGTGCGGTATCTGCACAGAACGCACAGAATACCTGGAAAAGATCTGGCTTCGCTCTGACCTGCCTGGCGAACACCTGAGACCCAGGGCGATCGAGGGACCCTAAAATTTAGACACATACCACTCCATGCAGTGGGCTGCTGCCCCAACCTGCTGTTTCTGCTACCCTGTGCCCAGAGCCGAGAATGCTGACCTTATCTAACTCTGCCATCCGGGTCAGTCCTGACCAGCTGATGCTACGTGGCTTGTTTATATCTGGGTGAGCTTAGGACAAACCAAAGTAAAGGAGGAAGTTACCAAATTGTTACCTGATCCTGTTGTAGAAATGGGGGCCAGAGAGCTTACCCGGGATCAGCACCTGAAGAAGCTTTGGTCTCTTAGTTTAACCAGCAGCAGGTGTTGCACAGATGTGCCCACTCTCACAGTTTTTGCCTTTATCCTATTCTTGAGTACTGAAAACTAAGGTGATTGGCCAGAGGAAATTGTTTAGAAATTGCTTCAATGTGCCATTTGGGTCACTGATTTGTGTGAAGCTATATTTTTGTTCCTAAGTTATAGTTCCCAAGAAACCTCTTTTTACTAAGAACACCTGGTCCCCTCCATTGTTTCACACCAATAGGAAGGCTTTTTCCAGCAAGGGAAGCCGCTGCTGACCCACCTCCAGTAGGGTCTCTGATGAGCTGGTCTTCAGATCCTGACAGTTCAATGAAGGCTGAATGGCATTGGTGGCCCTTCATCACTCCCACCCCCAGGCTCTGTCACCCCTGCCACCCTGGGTCCCTGTCCTTCCCCTGGCACCTAATCAGGCTTTAAGAGAGTCCCCTCTTGCAGGGCTGAAAGGTGCTGTGGCATTGCGCAAAGGTTAGGTTCTCTTTCGCTCTCGGGGAAACCCTTGACTTGCCCACATCACATCCCCGACAGAGTCCCCAGGTGCTGCTGCCCATCGGGGCCCTTGCCTCCTGCCTTTCAGGGCTTTCTCCAGACCACAGACACGCACCAAGCCTCCAGTTTCCAACCCCTACACCCCCAGGGTGTGACTTTCAGAAACGATGCCATCTCTCCACTCAAGTTCAGCTTCTCCTTTGAAGGTCCGACCTCTGGTTGGATGAAGAGATAACCTGGACACTGCAATCCCAGCCCTGGGTGGGCAGGAAACACGGGACTCACAACCGAGTGAATATGGGTGCTTCGTAAGTCCACCAGTACCATGTGGTCACCAGATCAGTGCCTCTACCTACTCTCCCCCGTGCATATTGTCACCCCCAAACACAAATAGTTGCTTTGCTAAGGTCACTAAAAGCAGAGACACTCCTGCCAATGGGACTCATCAGAGCAAAATCCTCCCTAGACTATTAGTACTGGGGCCAGCAGAGGAATCTGTGGGCATGTGTGTGCCTCTGTGTGCGAGGAGGGAGGATTGCAGAGGGAACTGGGAGAAACCACCTCAACACAGGAAGAGGAAGACAGAGGAAGACCCAGGGAGACAAAGCCTGGGAGAGCAGGGGCTTTGGCTGAGGCTTGCAGGTGCCAGTGGAGCTCATTGCGCTGGACCAAGTCAGCCGCTTTGTACATCCCTCCCACGTGCTGCACAATATGGGCATCGCAATCAAACACCTCCCTGCGGGTTGTTTGGGCCGAGCAGTGGGGACAGAGGAGAGATCCAGGGCTAATAGATGCAGGTGGCTGTGAGGACAACTGCACATTCAGTGGAAGATAAAGGTAAAATAAATGCGGGATAAAGTAACTTCCAAGACTAGGACTCGGGGGAATTCTGAGAAAACAATTCACACTCATTTTCCTGGGAACAGCCGTCAACCTCAATTGCTCTGGGTACCTCCTGCTTAAAACCAGGGACAGTAAAAGAATATAAAAAGAGAGTTTCTGTAGCAACATTGATGTCAGACCAACTAGACTATAAAGCAAGAAAAAAAATACAAGCATTACAGGGATAAAGAGGGTCATTACTTAAAGATATTATACAGGAAGATATAGTAATAACTAAATCTGCATGCATTTACCAATATAGTCTTAAAATACATAAAGCAAAAATTGACAAAATTACAAAGAGAAACCAACAAATCCACTATTAGAGGGGGGATTTTTAAAAAATGTTAAGCAGCTTTATTTGTAAGAGCTAAAAAATGAAGACAACTGCCCTGGCTAGCATAGCTCAGTGGATTCAGCATGGGCCGGTGAAGCAAAGGGCTGCCGGTTTGATTCCCAGTCAGGGAACATGCCTGGGTTGCAGGCCAGGTTCCCAGTAGGGGACACATGAGAGGCAACCACACATTGATGTTTCTCTCCCACTCTTTCTCCTTCCCTTCCCCTCTCTCTAAAAAAATTAATAAATAATTTTTAAAAAATAAAAAAATGAAGATAACCTAATGTCTATCAATATGTGAATGAGGAAACAACTTGTGATAAATGGATGCAATGAATACTAGTCAACAATAAACAGGAATGAACTATTGAGCCATGCAAGCAAACTTATGAATTTTAATTATGCAGAGTGAAAAGAATCAGATTTCTTAAAAGAGTACATAACATATGATTTCATTCCTAATATTCTACAACATGCACATTAATTCATAGTTGCAGAAAGTAGATCAATGGTTGCCTGGGGATGGAATGGGGGACAGGGAGAGGCAGGATTAGAATGAGGCGCAAGCAAACTTTTGGGAGTGATGGATGTATTCATTACCTTAGTTGCATCAATGGCTTCACACATATATTCCAAAATTTATCAAATTGTATACTTTAAATAGGAGTCATTTATTGCATGTCAAGTACACCATAATAAAGCTGTTTGAAGAAAAACAAACACTGTGTCATGTCTTTATAAAAATGAAGCAACAACTCTGGCCCTCTGCTGTGAGATTGGGGACTTTGAGTGCCTGCCTCTCCACAGCATTTGCCACTTCTTGGATATGGGCCAGTGTGATGTTTTGTTACTAGACAATATGGACCTTGGGAGTAGAATCTGTCTTGGTCTTCCCCCAGCATGATACACTAGAGTGGGAGATTGCCTTATCTTTCCCAGAAACTCAAAACTTAAGGAGTCAAAAGTGAATAGGAGCATAAGTCATTTTAATAGAACTTATCATTGAATATTGATCTGAAGGGCATATATAAAAGCTTGCACCCAGAAACTAGCAAATACATATTCTTTTCAAGAACATGTGATACAATATATACAAAAGTAAACCATAAAACAAGTCTCAAAAAAAGACCAAAAATATTTGTATAGGTTCTGTGACAACATGAAGGAAAATAAAAATTTAACTTCAAGAAGATAAATAAAATTTTATTTGGCAAACTCTAAGTGCTCTCATAAATAATTTATAGGTTAAAGAAAAATAATTAGCCCTGGCTGGTGTAGCTTAGTGAATTGAGCACAGGCCTGTGAACCAAAGCATCACCAGTTCAATTTCCAGTCAGGGCACATGCCTGGGTTGCAGGTCAGGTCCCCAGAAGGGGGTGCATGAGAGGCAACCACACACTGATGTTTCATTCCCTCTCTTTCTCCTTCCCTTCCCCTCTCTCTAAAAATAAATAAATAAAATCTTTAAAAAAATAAAAGTAATTACAATTATGAAATTTATAACCAAATAATGAAGTACATATGAAAATTTGTGGATATAGTAAAAGCAGTGTTTATCAGGAGATGTATAATTTCAAATCTATTGATTAGAAAATAAAGTTGGACTTCTGGCCAGATGGCAGCCTAGGTAGATATGCTTCATTTTCTCACACAATCAAAAGAAGAAAAGCAACCAATTTAAAAACAAAAAACAACCTGAACTGACAGAAAATGTCACTGTGTGGAAGTCCAAAAACCAAGGAGTTAAACAAGAAACATTCATTCAGACCAGTAGGAGAGGCAGAGTCGGGCAGCTGGGCCAAGAAGACTCGTGGCAAAGTGGTGGCTGGCAGACAGAACGTGTGAGGTGGAGGCTGGCGGAGTGGGTGGTCCACATTAGTGTGCAGAGAAAGTGGGAGGAACAACTGGGGAGCAAGACAGACCATGCCACCCAGGGTTCCAGTGCAGGAAACTAAAGCCTGAAAGCCTCTGGCTATAAAAACCTGTGGGGTTGCAGCAGTGAGAGAAACTCCCTGTCTCACAAGAGAGTTCATTGGAGGGATCCACAGGGTCTTAGAATGTACACAAGCCCACCCACTTGAGAATTAGCTCCCAAAAAAGGCACAATTCACTTGTGGGTAGCAGGGGTGGGCAGTGACTGAAAGCAGGGCGAGAGCTGAGCAAGGGACATTGTTCCCCCTCTGACTCCTCCCCCATATACGATGCTGCAGTGCAGCAAAGAGGGTTGCCCCACGCTGGCAAATACCTAAGGCTCTGCCTCTTACAACATAACAGGTGCACCAAGACAAAGAAATATGGCCCAAATGAAAGAATAGATCAAAACTTCAGAAAAAAAGAACTAAGTGATGAGAATAGAGCCAACTTATCAGGTGCAGAGTTCAAAACACTGGTAATCAAGACGATCCCCTAAATGACTTAGTATGGCCACAAAATAAAGGAAGAAATAAAGGCTATAGAAAGTGAAATAAAGAAAAATACACAGGGAACCAATAGTGAAAGGAAGGAAACCAGGACTCAAATCAGTGATTTGGAACAAAAGGAAGAACTTCATCTAACAGAATGAAGATCCAACCAGAACAGAATAAAGAAACAAGAATTCAAAAAAATGAGGAGAGGCTGAGGAATCTCTTGGACAACTTTAAATGCTCCAACATCCAAATCATAGCAGTGCCAGAAGGAGAAGAGAAAGAGCAAGAAATTGAAAACTTATTCAAACAAATACTGAAAGAAAACTTCCTCAATCTGGCAAAGGAAATAGACTTCCAGAAAGTCCAGGAAGCTCAAAGAGTCCCAAAGAAATTAGATCCATGAAGAAATGTACCAAGTGCATCATAATTAAGTTACCCAAGATTAAAGATAAGGAGAGAATCTTAAAAGCAACTAGAGAAAAAGAGACAGTTACCTACAAAGGAGTTCCCCTAAGACTTTAAGATAATTTCTCAAGAGAAATTTTGCAGGCAAGAAGTGACTAGAAAGAAATATTCAAAGACATGAAAGACAAGGACTTATATCCAAGATTACTCTATCCAGCAAAGCTATCATTTAGAATGGAAAGTCAGATAAAGTGCTTCCCAGATAAGGTCAAGTTAAAGAAATTCATCATCACCAAACCCTTATTTATATGAAATGTTGAAGAGATTTATCTAAGAAAAGGAAAAAGGTCAAAAACTATGAACAGTAAAATGACAAAAATTCACAACTATCAACAACTGAACCTAAAAAACAAAAACAAACTAAACAAACAACTAGAACAGGAACAGAATCACAGAAATGGAGATCACATGGAGGGTTAGCAGTGGGGAAGGGGAGGGGGAAGAGAGTGGAAAAGGTATAGAGAAGAAGAAACATAATTGGTAGGTACAAAATAGACAGGGGGAGGTTAAAAATAGTATAGGAAATGGAGAAGCCAAAGAATTTATAAGTATGACCCATGGACATGAACTAAGGTGGGGAATACTGGAGGGGATGGGGGTGCAGGGTGGAAGGGGGTAAAGGGGAGAAAATGGGGCAACTGTAATAGCATAATCAATAAAATATATTTTAAAAAGAAAATAACATTGAATGTTAATGAGCCACATATTCAATTAAAAAATCAAGAGGATATTCAAAGAAAGTAAAAACAAATATAAAAAACAAAAAAATAAATAAAAACAAAAAAATTTGATGAATCAGGAAACAAACTGGTTTCCTAATTCAAATAAACTCAAAAGCTGATTTCTCAGATTACTAACCTGACAAACATAAAAAGAAAAATAAAGGGTACTTCTGCCAAGATGGAGGTATAGGTGGATGTGCCATGCCTTCTCACACAACCAAGTTTAGGGACAGACCGGGGTGGCGTCCCTGCTGAGGCAGTAGGGGGCGCCGCCATTTCCCCGCTCTGACCACGCCCCCACATACAGCGTCACAACCCAGCGACCTGGGAGTCCAAGGCGCCGCTTCTCACACTTAAAGGGCCAGAACAGACCAAAAATGTCGCAAATTCTCAAAATCCCTGAGCCCATAGACCTAAGCAATGAAGAAATAGCAAAACTCTCAGACGCACAGTTTAAAACACTGGTCATCAGGATCCTCACGGAACTGGTTGATTATAGCCACAAATTAGAGAAACATATGAAGGCAAAACTAATTGAAATGAGCAGAATTGCACAGGAAACCAATAGCGATGAAAAGGAAACTGGGACTCAAATCAATGGAGTGGACCAGAAGAAAGCAAATAATGGCCAAACAGAAAAGAGTCAGGAAGCGAGAATTCAAAGAAATGAGGAGAGTCTTAGGAACCTCCAAGACATCTTTAAACGCTCCAATATCCGAATTATAGGGGTACCAGAAAGGGAAAAGGCACAGCCACCAGTGGAAAACTTATTTGCACAAATAATAAAGGAAAATTTCCCCAATTTGGCAAAGGAAATAGACTTCCAGGAAATCCAGGAAGCTCAGAGGGTACCAAAGAAGTTGGACCCAAGAAGGAACACACCAAGGCACATCATAATTACATTAGCCAAAATTAAAATGAAGGAGAGAATCCTAGAAGCAGCAAGAGCTAAGGGGACAGTCACCTACAAAGGAGTCCCCATCAGACTGTCAGCAGATTTCTCAAAAGAGACCTTACAGGCAAGAAGGGGCTGGAAAGAGGTATTCCAAGTCATGAAATCCAAAGACCTGCAACCAAGATTGCTCTATCCAGCAAAACTTTCATTTAGAATGGAAGGGCAGATAAAGTGCTTCTCAGATAAGATCAAATTCAAGGAGTTCATCATCACCAAGCCCTTATTATATGAAATGTTAAAGGGACTTATCTAAGAAAAAGAAGTTAAAGAAACATGAACAGTGAAAGGACAACAAACTCACAGTTATTAACAACCACACCTAAACCAAAAGCAAACTAAAAGGACAGCTAGATCAGGAGTGGAAACATAGAAATGAAGATCTCAAGGAGGGTTAGCAACAAGGGAGTGGGAGGAGGAGATAGGGGGAGAAGGTACAGAAAATAAGTAGCATAGACAGTAGATAGAAAATAGATGGGGGGGGGGGGGCAAGAATAGCATGGGAAATATAGAATCTAAAGGACTTGAGACACATGGTCATAAAGTAAAGGGGGGTAATGGTGGGGATGGGGGGGCAGGGTGGAGGGGAATGAAGGGGGGACTAGAACAACTGTAACAGCATAATCAATTAAAAAAATAAAAATTAAAAAAAATAGCAAGGTTCATCTAGGAACAAGAACGAAAGAAAAAAGAAACAGGTGGCTGAAACAGCCTTAATGGCAGCTGGAGGCCATGATAAGAGCCTGAGAAACATCATGTCCTTAGAGGACACCTATCTCTCCCCTTCTCCCCAGCTGGCCACAGAGTGTCCATATGTAACTTATCTTTGTATCTTCAAAGGCTGGGAGCCTGGTACATAACAGATATTCAGTGGATGTGTTGTATGGAATCAAATCCCCTTCCTGGGTGGGTAGTCCCTGGCCCCAATTCTGAAGCCAGCAGACTCTGTGAACAGAGTTCTCAAAAGAGTGTCCACATGTCACTATTTGTTCCTAATGTTAAGTAAAGCACCAAAGTTTAGGAATGCCATACTTTAAAAAATAATAATCTAAGCAAATCAAGATTATCCTCATAATGATATTCTTCTCCCCTATTTGGATGAACAAGAGAGAAAAGGGTAGAACCACAGCTGGGCCTGGGGCCGGGGTGGGCACTAGTAGTCATTGCCCAGGGCACTCGGGAAAGACTGTGTCCCACACGGGGCGTCCTCTGCCAAGGCCAACCTGGGGGCCAAGGCCGACCCCGGGGGAAGCAGACTGAGAACCCCTGGTTGGTAATGACAACTGCGCCCAAGTTTCCACGTGGCCGAGAAACCCAGACCTGCCAGATTTTCAGGTCAGCCTATGAAATCGAAGGAGCTTCACTCAGCTCTCACAGACACCCCAGTGGGTCAGGAGCAAGCTCAGGAACACAGCAAGCTTGGAATGTTTCTGCCTGGAAATGGAAAAGGGCAAGGCAGGCAGATGCAGGACACTGAGGTCTAGGATTTCAGAGGTAGCAGAGAAGTCTCCTAACCACTTCCAAAAATGCCGCCCCTTCCAGGCACTGCAGCCTTAACTATTCCTTTGTGGTTCTAGCCCTCATCTTGGCTTTGTCCTCCAAGGAGAGGTCACCCCTAAGTCTTATCAGCCACTGCCAACTCCATGAATCTGAGTATCTCGCACTTTCCTGACCTGAGGTTTGATGGGGGCGGGTTGGGTGGAGTGAGCTGAGGGCAGAAGGGCATGAGGGCGTGAGGGTTACTGGCTGCCTGAGGGGAAAAGAGGGAGGAAAAATTGCTCAGTGCGGAGTTCTGACCAGGGCCAGCCCACAAGCTGGGAGGAGGAGGAAAGACTTCCAGAGCCCTAGCACAGCTGGAAGTCATGCGGCCTCCCTGGGTCACGGCCACAGCACAAACTGACCTGCAATCAGAGGGCGGAAGGAGACCCACGGAGCAACTAGCTCTGCAAATAACAGCTTCCCGTGAGCGCTCTGTGCACCGGATGTGAGGATGCTCGATCATCACTCCATCAGTCCACCTACCCAAGAGTCTTTGAAGGTGAAGCCCGTCAGCCCGAAACAGTAACAAACATGGTCAGGCACTCTATGATACAGGGAGGGCTATCACCTGTAGTCTCACAACACCCTTTGGGAGAGTGCATTTATGACTGTTTTTACTTTGCAAAAAGAGGAAACCGGGTCTCAGCAAAGATAAGAGTGGTTGGACAGACCTGGACTTCTCAGTCTAGACCCAGTATATTTTATGCCTTTTTCTCTTCAAGTGTGGTTCCTGGACTGGCACCTTTGGCCAACCTGGGAGCTTGTTAGAAATAAAGAATCTCAAACAGACACCTAGTGAATCAGAATCTGCATTTCAACAAGAGCCCCAGGCGACTCACATTTAATAGGCGCATTAAAATTTGAGAAGCACTATTTTCTCCTCTTCATAACACCTGATGATCTACTTGAGTTGCATAGTCTTGTGTGTGTGTGGTGGGGGGTTGTCTCAGTATTTTAGAGCTGAAAGGGACTTCTCAAAAGCACCTGGACCCACTTTGTCATGATGCAAATGACACCCACCAATTTCCACAGCAAGTCTTTAGCAGAACTGAGGTGAAAACCCACATCTCTTTTTGGTCTCGGAAGCCTTCATTGTACCTGCCCTCTTCCTATTTCTTTCTTTCTTTTCTTTAGGTTCATATTTACTGCTATTTATTTGGGGGTCTGTTTTAAAAGCAGCCTTTCTTTGCCAGGTATGTGCAATTTAGGGTCATAGTTAACTTCACTGCATTTTCTGAGCACATACTGATAGGGAATGAGAACAACAATAAGAACAGAAGCAATCACAGCCTTTGTTTAGTGTGTCCTACTTTTTCAGTGTTTTATGACCATGGTTCAGTCACATGATAGGCAGCAGTAGAAAGCCAGCCTCATAGGAAAGATTGGTCCTAGATAATCTGGGACAGTCATTGAGTTGGTCACAAATACATATTAGAGATAATAATACGTGGAGGGATAGACTTAATAATAATGTGTGGGAAGCTGTCTATGTATCGCAACATGCGGGCCACCCTAAAACTGTGTCTGTCCAGCGTAAGTGCGGGACTTCGGCAATTTTCTGGTTAATTTGCTAACTCGAGATGGCCAAACCAATAATTCAGGCCACTGGTAGATTTTCTGAACCTAAATATTCTGGTTTGGCTGTCTGCATTTCTAAAGTTAACCTGATACTTGCCAAATCACCGCCTCATTCACATTCTGCAGAGGGGAAAGAAATGCTCATGGGAGTGTGAATACATATGTATTTTAACATGTGCATTTACACGGAATTCAGCTTGGGTCATTTTGCTCATCTTGGGTCAAAGGGTGTAATATGAACTCAAACACTCATCCCACAGGCTCTCCCGACATCTCTAGAAATGTTTGGGATGGGAATGGGGTTGAGCTTGTGTTTCTCTTCCCCCACCTTCCCAGTCACTTCTGGCTCCAGGTTCTTGCTTCTGTGGAATTTTTTCTCTGTTATGTCTTGCCTCCTGTGAACATTTCCACTCTCCACCTTCATTGAATCAAACATCTAATTCAGTGCATTTATCAGGATTTATTTAAAACATCATTTATCAAAGTCAGTAAGTAGATGCAAGAGACTTTCCCTGTAGATATGCGAGCAAGCGAGGGGCAGGTCTTCCCTGTGCAATAACACAAATCGTAACGTTGATTACTAGAATCTTTGTCCTTAAAAGTCTTTCAGCTACTCCCTGTCCCCACATTCTCCCCGTGGGGAATTGTCTTCTACTGGGGCTCAAGACGCCACTTATGTTATGGCTCCTTCCTCATGCGAGCGCCTTCTAAGCTAAACAGCCCTCACCCACAAATCCCCACTGATTATCTCTTTGTCTCAGCCCAAGCCCATCCCATTCAAGGGCTGCGTTCCTCAGCCCTGAAGGCCCATCCGGATGTCTGTTCGACAAAGGGCCCACAGACAAACTTCCCGCAGACTGTCAGTGACAGGGGGCACTCTCCTGACACACCAGCACCTTCTGCTACAGGGGAGACAGTCAGCAGGCACCCAGGTGCTGGTGTAAGTGCAGGAATGTGCAGATAAGCATGGGAGAGAGAACACGTATGTGCAACCGTGTATATGTGTGACTCTGTATGTGCATGCCTGCGCAGGGAGCAGCCCTAAGAATGAGACCAAATGTAATTAAGAAAATGTATAAAGTGTGTGTCTAGACTTGCTCATTAGGTGTTGGATCCAGAGCTGAGAAATCCCGCGTGTCGGTCCCATGAAGGACTCACGGAGATTCCCCCACAAGCTACTTCCTCTTGGAAATTAATTAATTAACTGGGAAGCAACATAGAGACGTGGAAAATAAAGATACACAGCCGTGGGAAACTGGAAAGACAGAAAAAGAATTAGTTGAACAGCAAGTTCCAAAGTCAACTTGGTTCTCTGAGGCATGGACCGTAGCAGGTTGCTGCAAATGCCACCAAAAGGGAAGAGCTGGGTGGAAGTTTCTACTCCTTAGGCACAGGAGACTCGGGGGACGAGCGAGACGGCCGTGCAGCCCCTCCTTCCCAGGGACTTCCGAGGCCACGAGCCTACTCGTCACAGTTCAGGAGGACTGGGCCTTCCTAGAGAAAGAAGGGGAGCAATGATGTCCTCTTGGAACCCAGCCTGATCTGAGAGGGGTTCAGGTGGGGTTAGCATTTCACCAACCCCTTCTTACATCCTGCTTGTTCTCCCAAGGACTTGGAAGTTTGGGGGGGGCTGAAGTCAGTAGACAATATGTTTAATGTCACTGGAAGTGGCTGGTGGGACCAGGACGTGTGCAATGGCTGCCCTCTCACGTGCCCAGGCAACTCATCTGGACCTCGGTGTGAAGAGACTGTTAGGGAGCCTGTGCTCTGGCCCTCGTCGCAGGGCACGAGGGGAGTCCTGCCCCGCTCGCCTCTGGCAGCCCCCAGCTCTGACCTGGCTCCGACAGCTGAGAACCTCGGAGAGGGAGGAGTTCTGCTCCAGGGATGGACACACCAGGTTCGCGTCCAGCTCAATTTCTCACTTCCTGTGAGGTGTTTGCTAAGTTGCAGAACCACCTAAACAGTTATCTCTTTGTTTATAAAATGGCAGCAAAAATGCCATTTCTCTTGCCCTGACAGGTGCGACTCAGTTCGTTGGGCACTGCCTTGAAAAGTGAAAGTTTGCTGGTTCTATTCCCCAGCAGAGCACATCCCTGGGTTGTGGGTTTGGTCCTCAGTCAGGGCGCATCTGAGAGGCAACCAATTGATGTTTCCCTCTCACATTGATGCTTCTCTCCCCCTCTCCCTCCCTTCCCCTTTCTCTAAAAATAAATGTATAAAATCTTTTTTTAAATGCCTTCTCTTGTGGTTGGAGGATGAAATGAGCTAAAGCAAGAAAGTCGCCCCGTGTTTGGGGACAGTGGGTGCTGGCGAGGCTTTGCCCCCCAGGGCCGGGCCACGCAGCCCAGGCTCTGGCACTGGGCACTGGAAGGAAGGGACAAGCCTTACTTTTCTCTGTGCCCTCAGTGCCTGGCCCAGGACCCAGCATGCCCTAGGGCATCCTGTAAGTGGATGTTGAAACACACTAAATTTGACAACAAGTCAGAAGTCATGGAAAAATGAAGAGTCTCACAAGTTTTACCTGTGACCTTAGAAGGGCCAGGACCGGAATTCCCACCACCACCTGAGGACCCAGCCCCGCATCCCCCAGCCCCGTCTCAGTCACAGCGCCACACTGGTACACCACCGAGGTGCTCGGCTGTTCCGTGACCAGGTCTCGTGACAGCGCCCACTGACCCCATTGGTTCTCCATGCTGTCTCTCAGTCCCTTATCCTGTCAGGCTCTGCCCCCACCTCACCCTCCTCGCTCTCCTGGTTGCCACATAAAATACAGTATGCCAAATTAAATTTTAATTTTGGATACATTTATACTAAAAAGTAATTTTTTGTTTATCTGAAAGTTGGATTTAACTGAGCATCCTGTACTTTTATTTGCTAAATCTGGAAAGCCTACTTTAGGGAGTGTCTTTCTACCAACCATAGTCTTCCTTTCCTCCATACCTTTCTTCCAGAGCCACCAGAACCTGCCTGATCGTAGCAGCTGAGACCATTTGTTCAGTTACTCATTTTGGTAAACACACAGTAAGGTGCTGGTGTGCAATAAACATACCAGCATGTCCACCAAACACCAAGCCCTCTGCTAAGCATTGAGGGTGCGACAGTGAAAATGTCATAGTTCTGCCCGCACAGAACTTACATTTGACAAAAGTAAAAGCAAGTAAACAAATGAATAAAATGATTATAAATGTGGTAAGTGCCAGTGTGTCAATAAATCAAATAGAGGATTGAAACAGAAATTAAATGAGGGGGTTGGTGTATCTCTCCATACATACCCCTCTCCTTTCTTGGAGAGTGAATACAAAGAAAAGAAAGAAAAGAGGGGAGGGGAGGGGAGGGGAGGGGAGGGGAGGGGAGGGGAGGGGAGGGGAGGGGAGGGGAGGGGAGGGGAGGGAGGGGAGGGGAGGGGAGGGGAGGGGAGGAGGGAGGGGAGGGGAGGGGAGGGGAGGGGAGGGGAGGGGAGGGGAGGGGAGGGGAGGGGAGGGGAGGGAAATTAAAGGAG
Organism: Artibeus jamaicensis; assembly: GCF_021234435.1. NCBI lineage: Eukaryota > Metazoa > Chordata > Mammalia > Chiroptera > Phyllostomidae > Artibeus > Artibeus jamaicensis. Next base: position 47,494,676 of record NW_026521486.1, read on the forward strand.
GGGGGCCAGTTTTTGACAGGACAGTGAGGAAACCCTCTCTGCAGAGATGATACTCAGGCCAACCTGAAGGAAGAGAAGGGGCTGGCTGAGGGTTGTGGGGAGGGGAGATTCCAGGCCCTGAAGCGGGAAAATAACTGACTGTTAGGGAAGAAGACTCACATACCTGGCCAGTGGAGAAGGCACAAGATGAAGCTGGGAAAATGGAAAAAGCCCTGAAACACTCAGTAACTTTGTGAACACACACACACACATGCACACACACACACACTGAAAGGCCTATGGGGAAAGGGTTTCAGGGTCTGAATGATGAATCTTAACCCTTCACGGACACTGAAGTGGAGGAGCCCTGAGTTGGAAGCAGAGACCTGTAACGTGGCCGCCGCAGAATCCGGGCAAGAGAGGGTGGCAGCACAGGAGAAATGGGCTGGTGGTGGCGACTGAGAGAAATGGTGGACGTAGAAGAACCCTTGGGAGGTACGATTTGCTGGACTTGATATACATTGGATGTGAAAGATGAGGAGGAATCAAGGTCCACAGCTTTAGCAATTTAGAAGGTGGTGGTGATGTAGGCAAGACCGGAGGGTGATGGGATGAGAATCGGGAGTTCTTGTTGGGGCGGGCGAAGTTCACCGTGCCTGGGAGACCTCACGTACAAACGCCAAGTGGGGGCTGATCCTGGGAATCAGAGCTCGAAGAGGAGGAACAAGCCGGGGTCAGACACATGGACTTGCCACCGTGTAGGTGGCATCTGCAGCCATGGAAACGTAGAGATAGGGGCCCGGGACCAAGTCCCAGGGCACTGGCGTTAGAGCTGCATTGAAGAGGAACCTGCCAAGAAGCCTAAGTAGGAACCACCGACAGGGCAGGAAGGAGACCAGGACAGCAGAGCACCTGGTTTGTGAGGGAGCTGGGAGGGCGGGGCTTCCAGGTGCGGGTCGGCTGGGTTTGTGCTGCTGAGAGGAGGGGTAAGGGAGGCCAGGACCTTTCTGCCGGCTCTGGTGAATTCAGTACGGACAGGCGCAGTGGAGAGCGTGGAAGACACAGGTGGAGGGGTGAAGAGGGAAAATCTGGGGAGAAAGTAGCAAGTGCAAGCATCCCCACTCTGGTGAGCGTGTGGCTATGGAAGGAGAAGTGTGATGGGGGCTGGCTGAGGGGGCCTGGGTCTTAGAGAGGGAATTTTTTTAAGATGAGAGTTAGAGCATGTTCATGTGCTGATGGGAATGGTCGAGGAAGAAGCAAGAGAATGAGGATGTGGAGGAGAGAGGAGTTAACCCTCCCTCAGATTCGGCCAGGGTGACCCTGCCCTTGGACCTGGCCCTAGGCTCCTAGCCCGTCCAGGGCAGGATGGAAGGGAAAGGCCTCCTGAGGCTTGCGGTGGAGGAAGCCAGGCCGGGAGCGCCTGCCTTGCTCTGGAAATAGAAAACCGACGCTGAGTAACTGAGTAACTCCTGGAAAAGGGGGCAAAGGCACTGGCAGAGTCTGAAGGAGCAAAAATAATCCGTTCCGTCCTGTCCCGCTTGGGCAGTGAGGCGAATCGGATGTGGGTGGTGGAGAGGCTGGCCAGTAGTCCCTCAGCCCGCAGCACCCCTTTCTGGCCTGCAGGAGTGACCGCTGCTTTTCTCCGTCTTGCTCTGGCCCAGCCAGGTTCTCGGTAGACAGAGCATCATCGAGGGAAGGTCGTGCACTCAGTACCCAGCCAGCGAGTGTGGTTGCCTCTGCCACACAGCACTGCCTGCTCCAGTCTCCAGGCCAGTGCACCAGACAGACAGACAGACAGGGCAGAGCCCCATCGAGCCCCAGCCAGGCAGACAAGGCCTGAGCACAGGAGTGCAGACAGGCTCCCCCGCCTCCCTCCACCCCGCCTGCCGCCCCTCTCTGACCACTCCAGCTGGCCTAGTCTTTGCACCAGGAGGCAGGCCCTGAATGCACCAGCCTCTCCCAGAACTGCCTCTTCTGAGCGCATCACCTCCCCTCCAACGCCGCACATCCCCAACGCACGCCTCCACACACAGCAACGTCATAGGCTCCGCAGATGAATCTATGAATTGATGAGGGATAGGTTGGTTTTCAAGTACAGAAGCTGCTGAATGAAAATCTGGGCTTTCTCCCTTTTTGCTTCAGCACCTCTGTCCACCCTCGTCTTGGGCTGAAGTCTCCCCCATCTCTCTCTGCCTCACCTCTCCCTCCCCAGGCTCACCTCTAAGGTGCGGAAGGCAAGAGACACATCTGCTCATCCAGCAGACAATGCCGGGAGATGAGGCAGGGCCGGAGGGGGGCACTCTGCTGTGGGCTTAACCCCCAGGCCCACCCCCTCCTCTCCCAAAGCCTGCTGTCCCTGAGGAAGGTGCCCGGCTCCAGAGAACGGTGGGGGGAGGTGGGGTGGACTCCTCTCTGCTGAGGAGGAAAGGGAGGTGAGAACCACTGACCTGAGGAGTCTCCGTGAACTCTGGCCACGAGGGAGAAGGGAGGGGAGAGGGCAGCAGCCGGGCAAGGCGCTGGGGAGGGAAGCGACTGGCAAAGTGGTTTCCCTGCTGTAAACTTCCCATTGGATCCGGTGGTAAACAGACACTCTGGACCTGCCCTGAGGAAGGAGAAGGGCTGGGAAGCACTTGCCACCGGGACACCAGGGGTGTCTGGAACGGGGATCATGGCCCTGCACAATAGGAGGCCAGCCCTGGGAGAGGGAAGGCCCTTGAAGGTTGTGTCCCCCTCCCCCCCCGGAAGTGCAGTCTCTCTATAGGTCAACTATGTAAGCGAGTGAGTGAGAGAGAAAGGGAGAGAGAGGGGTCGGGTCGATCCTCAGAAGTTCCCAGCTCTGAATCCTGGCCGCTGACCCAGGCACCTCCCACTGCACTACCCCCGCAACACCTCCCTCCCGGGCTGACGGGAACAAAGGAGCCGAAAGTTTCCAGTAGTAAAAATCGGGGAGGAGCAATCAGGAACAAAGATCAAGGCTTCGGATTTTCCATGACACTGGGGCAGAGGCGGGGGCACCAGGCCTCCCTGGCACAGCGCCCATCACACGTGCCCTCGGGGAAGCAGGGAGCTGCCACCTGAGAGCCAGGCCTCGCCAGCCACCGGCACAGTGCCTCCTCCTGGGGCAGCCTTGGCCCTCGCAGGCTGACTGCTCAGAGCCCCCTGAACTCCTGGTCCCTCAGCCCGGTTCCTCCCAGCTCTCTGAGATCAGATAGTCTCAGAGGCCAGGAGCTCACCCAGCAGCCCCTTTGAACCTGCAGCGTTGCCCAGAGGTCCAGGGTCAGGAGGGAGAGGGGGAAGGGGGCAGAGGACAGGCCAAGACAGGGTGGACTTTGGGTGGGTGGGGTTCTAGAGGACTCTGCGTGGAGATCAAAGGACAGCTGGGATTGGGCTCCCTCCCAGGGCAGGCTGACTGTTGAGGAGCCGGTCTCCTTGTCGCCCCCTCCCTGGCACCCGCCTCTCTCAGCTCCTCAGGGACTGGGGGAGCTGGGACACAGAGGGCTCTCCCCAGCTAAACACATGATGGTGCATCCATTGAATGGAGTGCTCTTCCGCTGTTAAAAAAAAAAAGTGTGCCCTGGCTGGCATAGCTCAGTGGATTGAGTGCGGGCCTGCAAACCAGAGTATCAAGGTTCGATTCCCAGTCAGGGCACATGCCTGGGTTGCAGGCCAGTTCCCAGCAGGGGATGCAGGGGAGGCAACCACACATTGATGTTTCTCTCTCTCTCTTTCTCCTTCCCTTCCCCTCTCTCGAAAAATAAATAAATAAAATATTTTTTTAAAAAGTGAAATATACCTGTACATACTGACAGGAAAGATGGCAAAGGTATATTAAGTAAAAAAAGAAGTTGAAAAATAGTAAGTAGATTCTGATACTATGTTGTTAAAAAATAATTAAACCTAAATTACTGCATTTGGAAATTATGGGATCATTCTGGGGTCATTTGGATTACAATTTGAGGGGAGATTTTGTGTTGGAATCTTTTATGATGAGCAGGTACAATTTCAGAATGAAGAGAAGAAGATGCGGAGGGTGGGGGAGTGCTTCAGAGTGATTCCAGTGTGTAGCCAGAGCTGGGTGTGCACACAGACGTGCCAGGTGCACACACACACACCTGTTCACACCAAGCACACCTGGCCCACCAAGGAGGGCACAGCTGGTAAATCTGGCAAATACCTGGGCACACACCTGGCTCGGGCACACTCCCCCACAGTCCTGGGTGCCCTGGCACATGCCGGGCAGGACCCGAGCTCTCTCCACATGGGTGCCATCTCACATCAGCTCCCAGCTCCTCTTGCTTCCCGGACCTAGTCGCTCTCCCCTGGGCTTCCATCCGTCCCTGCCAGGTACTCGGAGAGCAGGGCCCTGGGGAGTCAGGAGGCGACCAGTCCAGGAGGGGAGCACCCGGCCTGGCTGTGAAGACGCCTCCTCCTTCCCTGGAGACTTGGGGCGCCAGCCTCCTCCGGCGCTGGGGCTGCCCCAGCATCTCCCGTGGATCCTGGTGTGACTGAGAAACTTTCTCGGGGGCGATTAGCCTATCCAAATTTGATTCCGGTTCTGATGCTTACAGGCTGGGTGTCCTTGAACTAGGCTACTTCCTGAACCTTAGTTTCCTCATCCGTGAAATGGGAATAATAGGGTTCTCGTGAAACTCAGCGATGATAGTATCTGAGAGACTAAATGTTCTGGAAGACAAACAAGGAAATGACGATCGCAGAAGTCAGGGTAGCAGCTCCCTCCAGGGAGAAGTGGGGCCGTGATCAGGGGAAGGTGCAGGAACTTCTAAGGTGTCAGCAGGATTCTATTTCTTGTCCTGGGCAATAGAAGCATGGGTGTTCGTTTTATAATTATTTATTAACTATTATATACATATAATAGTTTATATATAGTATGATTCATAGTGAGAAAAATGCTTTGGAAATTTTCATGTTCCATGTACATGTAAAACGGTATTAGGAAGCACCAATTCCCACCTTCCCACGCTCTGAGTAGCTTCTGGGATTCGTAGATTCCACTGTGGTCCGAGAGCCAGCGGCAAGGACCAGCTCACAAGCAGAGGTTTCATTATGAACGCAGACCAGTGCAGCTCTGCTTGTGGGGGAGGCCTGGGAGGGCAGGGGTGCCTCAGGGGTGTGGATGGCCATGGGGGAGGCTTGAAGAAAGCTGTCAACCCACTCCAAACGCAGGGGGCTTTCCCTGCCCCACGGGTCCTCCCCGCTGCCCGTGGCTGAGAGCGGCCAGACTCCCTGGCTAGTGTATATTCATGCCTGCAAAGCTCCCTGAACCCCAAACCACCTCCTTGACACACCAGCCACCACCCCTTAATCCTCAGCAGCGCGGCAGCCCCCCTTCATCCTCAGACCCAGCACTTACCTGTTTCACTGGTGTCCCACCTCGTGCTGGAAGCTCAGCTCCCCACTTCCCAGCCTTTCCTACCCGCCCGCACCCTGCCACTGGCTCCCCCAGACTGTGAGGCACTCTTTGGCACCCACAGCTCTTCCAAGCGTCACCCCACTGCCAGCTCTGACTCCAGTGGAGGGAGCCCTCAGAACTGGGTGTGGAGGGCAGGGCTTTCCTGACTGCCTGGGGCCTGAAACCCCGCTGGGCCCCAGCCCCGCAGGCACCGGGCAGCCCTCAGGGCTGAGCCCACCCTGCCATCAGAGGCCACAGGAACTTCCACTTGGCTCTGGCCTGGGGCACAGCCTGGTCACAGCCCACTCCCCATCCCCACATCTGACTCGCTCCGTGTCTCCTTCTGACTCGGCTTCCGTTCCACTCTGTGACTCGGTTTCTCTCCCACCCCCGGTTTTCTGTGCGTCTCTGTTGCCACAGTCCTCCCCAGCCAGCGCAGGGGCAGCGGGCACCTTCCCTCCAGCCTCCACCCTGGCTGTCGGCCTGGCACTGCCGGCTCCTGCTGGGGAGGCCTCCCGCCTCAGGCCCACGGAGGTGATTGAGTGAAGATTTCAAAAAAAAGCCGGAGGGCCTCAGTGGCACAGTGGAACCCAAAGAGAAGAGGAAGCTGATGAAACCTGAGGTGCTTGAGGTCGGGGCGGTGTGGTTGGGGATGAGCAGCTGTGTAATAAAAGCTAAGAAGAAAGCTGAGTTCTGGAGAAAACAGAGTTCTGGGTGGCGTAAAGGTGGGTTTCTGGGGCAGGTTCTGATATTAAGTTCTCTTCAGTGCCTAACCTCAACCCTGCCTGTTGCAAAACTAGTTCCTTGCATTCATTTAATTCTTGCATCCTCAGAATCCATGCGGGGCATAAAGTGGAACGTGCACAGGAGGTGCCTACAAGGGATTTAGACAATCTTCCTTTCACTAGCTTATTTATTATTCTTTTCCCACCTCTCCACCTCTTCTCCACCAGCTGCTTAAAATATTTTTCAAACAGAAAAATCCAACCACAGCTGGAAACCAACCCTAAAGTTAGTCCAGAACGTGGGAGCTGCCAGGGAAATTTTGCTGGAGTTCAGGCGGGGCTGTGGGAGGAAGGGCCACGGCCACAGAGACAGCCCTGCTCGCTCCGCAGGGGATGAGAGAGGAGGGCGCTCGGGTCCCATCGTCATTCCACAGGGGGTCAGTGAGGACTTCCCACGGCCAGGCCCTACTGAGACCATGGGGGGGACACAGAATGGTTAAAGTAAGAGGTTGAGCTCCTCAAGAAGTCATGGGCTTCATTAGGAGACAGGACACAGACACGCCAGCAGCATAACAGCACACATTTAGGAAGTGTTTCCTACGTACCAGGTCAGGAACTCATTTGGAGCCCTACCAACCCTGTAAGGACATAACTACTGTTATCCCATCTGAGAGAAGAGGAAACTGGGGCACACAGAAGCTAACAAACTGTCACACCACCAAACAACTGGTAAACGGTGGAGTCAGCCTCTGAGCCCGAGGGGCCTGTGCAGAATCCACACGCTTGGGTGCTGCGCTCTGCACCTCTACGCATCTGATCATCAGGAGAGAGGCCCTGAGATCTACACACCCAGGAGGGAAGTACAAACCAACCAACACGGGAATTCAAAGAAGGGAGAGATGGTCTCTGGCAGAGGGTGAGAATCAAGGAGGAAGTAACATGCGCTGCTTCTGGAAGATAGTGGCAATGTCAGGCCTATGTTCAGGGAGACGGTCAGAAGACACAGGGCAGAGGCAGCTGGAGCAGGAGCAGAGGCAGAAACAAGACCCAAGAGGCCCGGCCCCCAGTGTCTCGCCCGCCCACCACTCAAGAGGCTGTGCTCCAGTGGAACACTACACAGCAGTGAAAAGAAGGAACTCTTACCTTGGCAACAGCGTGGATGGACCTGGAGAACATTATGCTAAATGAAATAAGCCAGTTGGTGAGGGACAAATACCATACGATCTCACTTATAAGAGGGATCTAATGAACAAAATAAACTAATGACCAAAATAGAACCAGAGGCACAGAAACATGGGCTGACAGCTGGGGGGGGGGGGAGAACTGGCTGAAAGAAGGGGAAGGGGTCAAAGAACATGTCTGCATGACCCATGGACATGAACAACAGTGTGGCGATTGCCTGAGGGAGTGGGGAGAGGCCGGGTAGAGAGGCCAAAGGAGAAAAATTGGAACAACTGTAATAGCAAAAACAATAAAATATAATTTTTAAAAGGACAAAGGATAACAAAAAGAGGCGGTGGGCACAGCAGCCCCACTCCCGAGGGAAGCGCGCACAGCGGGCAGTCGGGCTGCGGGCCACGCCCCGCCTCCCAGCATCCTGAGCTGCTTCCTCGCCACTTCAGAGGCCTCCCTGGCCCTTCAACTCTCTCACTCCCACCATTGGTACTGGTCTCCTGGCAAACCTGTTCACGGGAACGGCGAAAGACAAAAGCCGCAACATTGGGAAAACTCTTTATAATACAAAAGTGGTGGAATCAAATGTAGGCAAAGGACACCAAGCCATCTTGGTCGGGATGTAGGGCCCGGTGGAGCGGCCGCACAGCCCTGCGGCCCCAAATCCCACGAGATGGGGAGGTCGGTCGGTCGGTGCGCTGGGCCCTTCTGCCCACCCTGCTCCCACCCGTGGCATCTCCAGGCCGCCGTTCTCCCTCTGGCTCTGTTGGGTGTGCTCCCTGTCGGGTCCGAAGCCCGTGAGCTCAGACTGCTCAGACCTCTTCTTCACATCTGGGCACTTGCCGTGGAGTGACCAGCTGGAGGAAGCTCGAGGCTAATCCAGAGATGGTGGCAACACTGCCAGGGCACAGTCCAGCTGGTGCCCTGCATGTCTTTACCCACAAGCTCCTAAGGTCCTGCCTCTGCAGAACCCTCATTTCAATGAGGCTTCTGTTCATTGAGTGCTGCTTGACAGGCACGATTCTAAGAGGCTCTCGTGCAATAACTGATTTCATCGTTCTAACAGCATTACGTATGAAGAAACTGAGGCACAGGAGGGATTAAGAACAGTGTGCAAAGTCACAAGTGAGGTGCTGAGCCAGAGTTCGCATGCAGGCTGCCTGAGACGGTGCAGCCGCTGGGAGGACACAGGAGCAGGGCATCTGTCGGGGGTGCTCCTGGAGGGCAGGGACGGTGTCCTGCTCCTCACGTCTCCCAGGGCCCTGACTTCCTGGAAGATTGGGGGGGCCCTGACTGGCATGGGGTGGAGAGGGGTGATGAAGCTGTGAGTTCTAAGGAGTTACCAGTGTCCAGGAATTTGTGCCAATTCCCTCCCCTCGTGATGGAAAGGGCTCTGAGCCTCTTCTCAGCTCTGGACCAATGCAACTCTAATCACAGCCTTCAAGGGCAGGGACCTATCTGTCCCAATGTGGGCATTACCTGGGTATACCCTGACCCCAGAACAGGCAGCTGCCTCCTTCCTGTCCCACCAGACAAGGGCAGGGCAGGCCAGCTCCATGCCTGCTACTGCTGTAAGCTAGCTTTGGGTGGGCTCCTTCCCTCGGATCCTGGCTGCCTCCTGAATCCTCCTGTGGAGCTAAACAACCAACCCACACCTCTGTGGGTTTTAAAGCTGAGCCCCAGGGAGCAAACTGAGTCTGGAGGCCACAACTCCAGGGCCTCCAGCGCCCCCTAGTGGAGAAATGGAGCTGCACCCAGGCTGGCTCCGCTGAGTCCAGTCTTTCCTGCCCCTCCTCCCCTCCATCCTCTCTGCTCCTTTTCTCTCTAGTCATTCGCCCGGACTCCGCGTTCACTGGGTGCCGGGCACATGCCATGACATGGGAACACATACTGTGTCCTGTCACTGTGACACTGCCCCTGCCCCAAGGTGCTCCCCATTCGTTCACTCAGTTCCCTCACTCAATCAATAAAATATTTATGAAGCTCCTCCTCTGTGCCAGGCTCTCCTCTGGGCTCCAGCGACACCATCCCAGCCCTCAGGGGGTTTACCGTCTAACAGGACACAAGGCAAGTTCCCAATGACAGCGGAGTGGGGCAAGCACAGGTGCTAGAGAAGAGTTTGGAAGAGGAGACAGACGGGGCAGTGTGGTGTGCGCAGGGGCGGCAGGAGGCGGTTCTGCAGGAAAGACTTTGGAATGTCATTGGGGCTGGGCTTGGGTGGTGGTGTAGGGTCTCTCTGGGCACAGGAAGTGGGCTGTGGAGCGGGGTGGGGCAGGGAGAAAAGAATACCCTGGGCTCGGAGGACAGAGCGAGCTAGCACATGAAGTACCGGCGTGTTTAGGGAGCTACAAATAGCCTCGTGTGGTAGGAGTGTGTGGTTAGTGGGAAGAGGGCAGCGGGACGGTGGAAAGGGCCTCGCAAGCAGTGGAGAGGGCAAGGTCTCTTCCTGCAGCCTGTGAGGAGGCAATGAGGGCTTCAATGGGTAGAATATGACCACATTTGCACTTTAGGAAAGGACCACGAAACTAGACCACTAGACCAGTGGAGTGTGGAGGAAGGGCTTGTGGCTGGAAATGACGTAGCACTCGTCTCCCAGCTGTGTGACCCTGGGCAAGCCACTTCACATCTCGGGGCCACGGAGGCCACATCCATCAAAGGGGGTTGGTCTCCAGCCTGGAGAGCTGTTGAGAGGACTCCACAAGACGATGTACAGGAAGTACCTACTATCGTACCTGAGACGAAATACTCAGTAAGTTATAATTTTTTAAGCCAAGAGCCACTGCCATTACCTAGGCAAACAACGCACAGGCCTGAATTTAACCGTGGCCACGGATGGGCAGGAGACACCAAGAGCTATTTCAGACTGTTGACCCTGGGACGGGGCTGGGTTTGGATTTTGTTTTTCTGAAAGCCTCTTGGAGTTCATCTCTGCCTTCCGTCTTCGGGCTCTGCCCTGTGGCGTCCTCACTCCCATCGCCCTCCCATGTTTTCACTGCCTGCTCTGGACAGGGTGTTCCCTTGTCCGTGGCTTGTCCCTCTCCCACTTGTCTGGCTGGATCTCAGGCGGAGGCTGCTTGGGGTAAAGCGGAGGCTCTACCGGCTGAGGGCCCAGGCACAGTGCCCAGCCCGCAGCAGACGGAGGCAGGAGATCAGCGGTGGTGACAGGCACATGTGGGTCTGTCCAGCCCCCAAGCTTGTCCCTGACACTGGCACAGCGGGTGAGAAGGGCAGTGCCGGGGAGGGCGGCCACGAAGACTGGTGACTGTTGCCTGGGTTTCATCACTTACTGCAGAGCTAAAATCCAGCAAGCCCACCCCCGGCCTAGCCCTCAGGCACAGCTTCCCAAATTTCCCTGCACAGGTAGCCTTCCTGCAACACCTGTCCCGAGGGTGCCCGCCCCTCACAGATTTCGAACTCAGGAGGAGGCCCAGAACTTTGAGGCAGGGGTGTTCAGGGGTGGCAGTTCTGGGGGTGGGGAGAGAGGACCACGCAGTTTGCTGTGTATAGTACACGCGTGTATCTCACACACTCTGGTGTGCCTTAGAGGGCCAGTTCATCTCAGGTTGCTGGCACTGCAGGGACTTCCGGCAACTATTAAAGACCGAGTCCCCCAGAGCCGTCACACGGAGCTGGGGAGCGGTTGTTAACAGTGTGTAGGGCCCGGCGTTAGTCTCCTCTGCCTGCAGCTCCCCTACAGGAGCCCGGTTCAGGTGTTCCCCTGGAGGTAAGCTTGTGTGCAGGTTTCCCCTGTTCTTCTGGCCCCTGTTCCAAAGACATGACAGCCCTCTGGGTTAATTTGATATCTGTGGGGTAGAAATATTCTTCGAAGACTACTTTAAGACTCACTGAACCATCTTCCATCAGTGGCTTGGTTTGCTGGTCCAGGTATTCCTGAGTTGCCATTGAAGAGAGGCAGGGAAACATGAGGAAGGCAGGGAGAGATGGAGCCAGGTCAGGTGGGAAGGGGCCTGGCAGGGCCATGAGGACTGAGACCCTTCCCTAGCACAGCACGGGGAATGGCTGCACTGTGCCCTGGCCATGCCCGACCCTGGGCACCAGCTCTGCCAGCCTGAGCAAGAATTCCTGGGCCCTGAGGTAGTGGTAACACCCAATCGGAGGCCTGTGTGGCGCTGGACAAGGAGGAGAGTGTGACCTGTGCGCTGAGAGGCCCTTCCTTCCCTTACTTCCTGAGCTTTAAGAAGCAAGTCTCTAGGACTCTTGAGTGACCTTGGAGAAGGGGAGGCAGCCTTGATAACTGAGAAGATTAAATTTCCTGCCAGCCAATCAGGATGGGGCTCTGAGTTGCATTTAAATGCACCCGTCTCATCTGGTTTCCATTTTTTAAAAATAGAACATCTTTTGTCCACCTGGGTTTATGGAGGAAAACTCCCACCTCCTGCCTCAGCCAGCATTCAGAACACGGCAGGGGCTGCTGCAGGGTGCACCCCTGAGCCAAGCCACTGCGATCCCTACAGTCAGCCTCCTTTATGCCCCCTCAGGAAGGAGCCCAGGAGACCTTGGCCTTGAAGACCACTTTGGTTGACAGTGGCTTCAAGGGTCCTCTTTACCAAGCCGTGGTGAATGGCCAGCTCCTGCAACACAAAAGCCCCTGCACCCACCCTGTGTCCCCCCTCACAGGTGACCTCTGAGCAGAGCCACGTGCCCACAGCTGCTGTGGGCACCGCACCCAAGGACAGCCCCCACCTGTATAAGCGCCCTATGTGCCACTCCCTTCCCTGGAAAGTCTCAGAAGAAAACTCTCTTCCGTGACCATTCTTCATAGGAAATGGCAGGGTAAGAAAAGACAGGACTTGGGAGCAGAAAACCCAGACCCAGTTCAGACCTCACGGTCAGAGGTGTGGCGAGCTGCTTTCCTGACTGTGTCTGTGTGTAAACTGGAAATGAGCGCCGCTTCCCCGCCAAGGAAGCACCAGGTCAGTGGCAAAATCCGTGCTGCTATAAGAGGTTCTTCAACACAAGGGACCAGCCTCTCCCCCTTCTCCCCTGAGTCCCCCCTTTAGAGAACCAAACCTGGAGCTTCCGCACGTGGGACCATTTCCTCTTCCTCTGGACAACACGTAGGCCAGAGCTCTGCACACCGAGGCCTCTGATCACACTAGAACAAACACAGAATCCATCACATGAAATGGGTGTGTGGCCCTAACATCCGCCTGCTGCGCCACAGTGGCTGCAGCGGTGGCACTAAGGCCTGGCGCTGCCGCTACCTCTCATGCTCTGGCAAGTCTCCGATCTCGTTGGAAAGTGTACCGAACAAGAAAACATCTGGTTCTAGTCCTGATTCTTTCATCGATGGGGTGTCATTTCACCTCAAGCAGGTTTTCTCAACCATGGAATAAATAAATGGGGCAGAAAGAAGAACATGAACAGAGCTTCCAACTCTGAGCCCTCAGTTTCCCTGTCTGGGCAGAGGGAGGCTAACAAAGTCCCCTGCCCAGTGCTGTCCTGTGTGAGCAAAGAGGGTGTAAAGCTAAGGACCTGCCCCCCAGAGCCCGTCAGGACAGCAGCCTTTGAGGTCTTTACTCCCCTCAACTTGTAGGGCCAGGGGGACATAATGCATATGGAGGAAGTAAGAATGCCAGGGGTGCAGGTCTGTCCAAGCCCACCCGGAGAGGCCCAGTGAGCTCACGTCTGCAGTAACCTCACTGCTCATAACCAGGATGATGAGATAAAGCTGGAAGCCAGGCACAGGTGAGAAGTGATGGGTGTCTCTTTAGGAATGTAGTGCCCAATTAACACTGCCTCCTGGATGGCTCGGGTGGATGCTGGGACTACTCCCCCGGCCATGCTGGCCAGCCTCCAGGCTGAGTCAGTCTGCAGTCATTTACTGAGGGCCTAGTATGCACCAGGCGTCAAGTTGTGTGCTGAGGAGACAGGAAAGAATAAGAGCCGCACCAGAGAGTACAGTCTGTCTGTCCTAGACACACTGCTGAAAGCAGATTGTCAGAAAGCCTCAAGGGTTCTTCAGGGTAAGCCCTCGGGTCCCCTTTATAGCCTCCACTGACCAAAGCTCTGTCTTTTCCTCCCCACGGGCCCAGCTCCTAACCTCTTTCTCTTCCTTCCAAAGCATCCACAGCTCTCAACCTTCCTCTAGCCTGCTCTTCTTCTTAAGTTGGTATGAATCAGACTGCTGCCTCCTCACCTTCCCTGCTTCTGGGACAGTCTGGACAGCCCTCTGTAATGTTCATCCACAGTACGGTTGATTGTACCCTGTCTTTGGTGGGGTTCCAGCAGAGACCACAAAGTGAGGCAACATGCATGTTACTAAAGGATGGGCTCATTCCCAAGATTCCCTAAGTGAGTTCCCTGTCACAAATGAGTCTGGGACAAGAAAACTGAATGTGGAACAGGCCTCAGTCAGGCAAGGGGCCTTCCTCTCTCTAGGGGTATGCACCCTAAGGACAGACATTAAGCAATGATAGGAACCTACGTGTGGTTAAAATGGTCAGACTGCTTGTGTTAAAATCCAGGCTTTCCCCTTTACTCTGTTCCTGTATCCTTTAGGGTTGCACCCCACTATGAGAGACAGCCAAATAACCCCACAATTTTGAGGTTATTCTCATGTAACAAGAAGTCGTAAGATAGGGAGTCCAGGGCCTGAATGTGGCTCCAAGTGCCATCAGGAACCCAGGCTCCTTTTATCCTTCTACCCAGCCTTTCTTAGCATGCACTTCTTGCCTCATGGTCACAAGATGGCTGCCCCACCTCCAGCATCAAATCCAAATTTCAACCAGGAAGAGGAAGGTCAAAGGACTACTTGAGTCTCCTTCCCTTTTAAGAAGCTTTCCTGGAAGTCACACACAGCTTCTGCTTACATCTCATTGGCTTGAATTGGCAAGAAAGGTCTGGAAATATATTTTTAATTGAGCATATTGCTGTCCCCAACAACATCAGATTTGTGTAGACAAATGAATATAAACTGGTACAGTGCTTGCGAGAAGAAAGGTGAAGACTGGATTTCAAGGAGAATGAATGGATGAGGTAGAAAAAGGAGGAGCAATGGCTCCCTGTTGCTTCTGACAAAGTTGTCTTGCTTGACCAAACTTCAGTCAGGTTCCTGAATCTTCCCTAGGCCCCTCTGTGCACTTGTTGTAAAATCCAGTTTTTGCAAGAACCCCCGGCACTCGCTATCTGGTTACCTTCCAATCTAATCAGATTCCTCATTTCCCACCAACCCCAAGACACGTCTGATTAGCCCGCCTGTCTTCAGCAACAATCCTATTAGCCAACATTCCCCTGACCCCTAATGCTTCCTCTTAGTAATTTTCCATCCACTGACCCTCAGTAGAACGAGGAGAGAGACATGGGGGTGGCAAAGCCGTGGAGGAGTCCGGCCTCTGTCCATTGCCAAGCAGGCCTCTCGTTCACTCAGTCGAGAATCTCTCCTCTCCCCACCATCATCCTGGGTAACCTCGCTTTACTAATGTCCGCCCTCACTTCCTTATGCTACGGGCTAGGCTCAACGTGGCAGCGCCTGCAGAGAACCCACACTTCAAATCCCAACGTGCGTGCCTTTTTTGCGTGTGAAGGGCAGGACCAGGGAATGTTTGGTGTCTTCTGCATCTTTGTACCTTCGGCGTGTCTACACAGCCCCTGTGCTCAAAAACATAGTTGAGATTGACTTTGACCGCCGTAGCCTCCCTATTCCTCCCGGGGCAGAGAAACATTCTGCTCAGGAAACTTGCCTGGAGCATTTCCACGCCATCGCGGAGTACAGCTTTCACTCTCTGCGAGAGTTCCTCCTCCCGCACTCTGCCGCCCTCTAGCGGCGCCGAGTGCTGGGCTGCGAAGAGCGCATGCGCGTGCCCTGACAGCGTGGAGCTTGCTTGACATTCGGCGCCTGCGCACCGAGTGTGGGCAGCTCCGTGGACTCCAGAGTCAGGTAAACGCGCAGACGGGGGCGGGTGGCGGGGACGGAAGGGGCTGCGGCCAGACAGCAGCTGCTGGGGGTCGCACCTTGCAGGTCCAGGGACTCCGGCTTTCGCTCCGCCCTGGGCAAGTCTGGTGGGCTCCAAGCAAAGCTTTTTGCCAGGGGGGGGGCGGGGGGGGGCGTGACCTGAGCCGGCCTCCCGGGGCTGAGAGGCGAGTGGGAGGAGGATCTGTAAGGCCTGTTACCAATTTGGTGTCTGTTGTTTGTTCAGGAAGCTTTTCTTGAGGTGGGCTCAGAGTTTGCAGATAGTGGATGGGAAGGGGCAAAGCTGGATCAGGGGGGAAGCTGGGCTGTCCTGAGCCCTGGGGCAGTGAGGACCTGGGCAGGCTGGCCAAAGTGGCCCTGTTCCTCCGATGGGCCGTAGGAGGGGGATGGGGAGCACTGCTACAGAATGAAGTCCTAGCAGGACTTGTGCAGGTCTTTGGGATCACACTCAGGACAGCAATTTAGTCATTTTTGTGTTTTCACTTGCCCTACCGATACAATTTCTTCTCTCCTTGTGCAGTGTGGCCACCAACATGCACTCACTTGACTCTCTGCATCCTAGGACATGACACAGGAGGCACATCTCGACCATGGGGTCCCAGCATTCCTCCTTCACTCTCCCTTTTTCCTACAAGCGAAAGAAAGATGACAGAGAGGATACACTGGATGCACGGGAGCAGGAAGAAGCCATTGCCCAGTTCCCATATGTGGAGTTCACCGGGCGGGACAGCATCACCTGTCTCACGTGCCAAGGGACAGGCTACATTCCAACAGGTGAGAAGCTTTGGTCATGGGAAGGTTGATTCCCCAGCAAGAATCTGTAGGTGACCACGAGGCTTCTCCTATCTCCCAGACAGCTGTTATTCTAGCAGTAATACCGTAGTTGTAGATGGTGCCCTGAACAGGAGCCCGCTCAGCTGACTCGATGAATTTGGGCAGGTTCCACAACTTCTCTTGGTTTCCTTATATTTGAAAGCCTTTCTTTTCTTCACTTCCACTGTTTTGTTGTTTCCTTGGTTTGGAACATTTGGTTTTGTTAAAGAACAAAAATTCAATCGAATAAATTTGAAGATCGCATTGGCTTTGGTGAGTGATTCATAAGTTGAACGGCATCCCATTTAACAAGTGTAGAGGAGCCCCATGGAGCTGTTCAGTGTGGAAGGCTTTTATAGGCTGAAACTGGGTGGGACATGAAAGTCGTTAGCAAATGGAAAGAAAGAATTGTTTCAGGCAAGAGGGATTGTTCTTGGAGCGGGGGAGATGGAGAAGGTTCACACAGCAGATGATTGCACCATTAGTGGTGACCAGAAAATTCCAGACTGACTGATTAAGATTACATTCCTGGAGAAGATCAAGACTGCAGTTGGGTCAGGTATTAAGTCTGGGTTCACCGTCATGGGCTTCAGCACAGGTGACTCCATTTTGGGCCTCTGGTTTTCTCTTGGGCCTCTGGCTGTCTACAACAGTTTGCTGTAGACCGGTGGACAGGCGTGTTTCTTTGTTGTTCTCACTTGAAAGACCTGGCACAGATTTGGTTGGGGGGAGGTAGGGGACCACCCAGGAAGCTTCTGTTCAAAGGAAGCAGGTGGTAAATCATTAACAATGTGAGATCTGAAAACTGTGTATATCAAGTGGGGAGAGAAAAACAGATGCTCAGGAGTGGAGCCGGGGCTGGGGGCGGGGTCATCTCTCACAAAGGCAGTCCTCAGAAAGCCGGGGCACAGGGTTAGAGCTGTGAGAACCACCTCTCCTCCAAAGCTGTCGTGATGGTGATGAGGAGACAGGGACTAGAGAAGAGTCACCTTCCCCAAGGCCATACAGGAAAGTCAGAACAAGATATTTTGTGATTTGTGGCACTTTCTATAGATTTGCTTGTTTATTAGACCCAAAATGTGAAACTCGTGTCTTAGAAATGTCTTAATTCCAAATACGTTGTGGCAGGCCAGTGTGCGAAGTGAAGGGAAGTATTGCCGAATCATAGGATTTATTTGACCAAAAATAATTGTTTGGCTCTTTTGCAGAGCAAGTGAACGAGTTGGTGGCTTTGATCCCTCACAGTGATCAGAGATTGCGCCCTCAGAGAACGTGAGTTGCTCGCCTCACTCCTGTTCATGCCTACTTCTATCCCTAGTCCCTTTTTATACATATGAATGCCAGTTCCGTTTTTGAAACCTCTGATCTGTTCTTGTAAATTCCTCCATTTTCTTAATACTATTCTCTCAAGAAAGGTATCTGCCCCTTTCACTGTCTGGGGGAGGAAACTTGAAGCTAGGAACATTCAGAGGGCCAAGTGAAGGAACTGAATTGGAAGGAATTGGAGACGTGTCCCGGGAGGTTAGGAGACGTTTCTGCCCTTGCAGCTCCTCTCTTCAGCTTCCCCTCCCGGAAGGCAGACAGCAGAGGCTTCTGCCACTCCACCCATTCCTGCCTGCTTGGTGGCTCCTAGCCCTTTGTACTCCGGCCCCTCCCCCATTGTTCCTGGTTTTGCAGTTGACCTTAACGGATTGGACCTTGCAATCTGACTGCCTGAGTTGGTCATGTGCTCTGTCATTTGCAGCAAACAGTATGTCCTCCTGTCTGTCCTGCTCTGTCTCCTGGCATTTGGTTTGGTGGCTTTCTTCCTGTTTCCTCATTCAGTCCTTGTGGATGATGATGGCATCAAAGTGATGAAAGTCACACTTAATAATCACGACTCCCTTGTAATCCTCGCCATCAAGGTAAGACTTAGGGCCTCACTTCCCGGGTTGTGCACCTGCGAGTATTGGGCCTTCGAGGAGACAAACTTACACTTGTTTCCTCACTGGCCCTGTTGCAGGCCACCCTCAAAATCAGGAACTCCAACTTCTACTCTGTGGCAGTGACCAGCCTGTCCAGCCAAGTTCAGTACATGAACACAGTCGTTGGGTCCCATGTGACAACTAACACCTCCCTCATTCCACCTCGGAGCGAGCGATTGGTATGCTGTTTGTTTGGGGTCTGTTTTTTTTTAGGATCCTTGCCCCATAGGCCTAAGAGCAGAGCAGGGGCTGTAGGAATGGCGTAGCCTCTTTACTTTCCCTTTCCTCTCGTTTTCACTGGGAAGAGCTGGTCAATGAGAAAGACCTGATGGGCTCTGTAATTATGAGAAATTGGGGGGGGGGGGCAGAATTAGCTAGCACTTACGTATTAGGGGGAAAAAAGAACATGTAAAAGAAAGCAACTTGGTACAAACCAAGAAGAGGCAGAATGATGGATGGTCTGAAGTCCACTGGCCTCTCAGAAGGGAAGAGGTTAGAAGAATTTGTAAGAGACTCACAATCCCTATGAAGGACAATCTAGTGGAAATGTTTTGTATGTGAGAGAAGAATGCTCCCAGGTCTTTGAATGCTGATGACAGTAGTGTTCTGTGTCACTCCTGCATGGCCACCGACCGACTCTGATGTTTTCTTTTCAGGTCAATTTTACTGTGCAGGCGGAGATGGGAGGCCCGTTCTCCTATGTGTAGTAAGGGTGCTGTTCTCTGTGTGTGCTGTCCGCTGGGGGAGGGGTGGGGGAGCACTTGTACTCAGTTGATCGGGGCTGGTCCTGCTGGAAGCTCCAGCCTTGGGCCCATAGGTTCCCTAGCTGTGGCTGTCTTGAGCTTTTTTGGGCGGGTGTGGTTTTTGATAATGTGACTGAAGTGCTGGGATCTCTAAAGGAGAACCTTCAGCCACTGGAAACATTTCCGAGCTCCAGCATTTATGTCTGATGGGTTTGAGAAAACAAGAAGTTCATGGGAGGGTGAAGGGACCCCGGGTGGGCTGGTGAACCATGGTGCGCTGCGGTCGGGAGAGTCGTGTGGGGAGGGGGTTCCCAAACGGCTGCCTGCTCCTCCGTTTGACAGTGTAACTTGGTGCTCTCCTGCTGATCCTCCTTTTTTTTTTTAAACTAAACTGACTGTTTTTGTATTGGCTGTTTGGTAGCTTCTTCTGCACAGTACCTGAAATCGAGGTGCACAACATAGTGATCTTCATGAGGTACGTCTCTCTCCTCCCTGTTCCGTGGCCTGGGGTTTGAGCCTGGACCGTCAGGCTGTGTGAGCTTCCGCCTCCCCCGCCCAAGGCCCCGTGGGACCCGCAAGGCAGGGCACAGGGCCAAAGAGGGGCGCCCGCTGCCTCCAGGCTCAGACACAGCGAACTCTTGGTGTCCGCTCGATGCAGTGTCCAAATCCCTTCACAAACCACCAGAGTCACAGCGAGCAGTTAGGGGTGTGGTAGAACCTCAGTTCTCAAGCTTAATTTGTTCCAGAAAACTGTTCGAGGAGCCAATTTGTTCAAAACCTGAATCTCCTTTGTTTATCACCTGAGGGACACGTGACTGATCACATGAGTGTCAGTGTGGAAGGCTATCAGGTGGAGACTCAAAACCAAAGTTTTGTTGGACAGCCAAGACGTTTTTTCCATGAACAACTTGGTCAAGAACCGAATTGTTCCAAACTGAGATGTTTGAGAACGTTTCCCATGAAACAGGACTAGTGTTGTGACCCTTTAGAACCCGAACGAGACTCATAAGGAACAAAGCACTTTGTCAGGCATTTGGCTGGACTGAGTCTCTAGCCACACAAATCACCACACGTCCGTCACGAACCCCTGGGGCGCTCCTAGAGCCACGTCACATCTGTAGACAACAGGTGTCTCTATGGACACGAACAGTAGGAGGGTGTGGAGCAAGGTTTCCCAGCCCCGGCGCCCGTCCACACTCCCGCGCAGACAGTTGCTTGTTGCTGGGTGCTTTCCTGCAAGCTGCAGGGTCCCTAACGGCACCCTGGCCTCTGTGCACCCGGCGCCAGTAACACTCACCACCTCCTCCCCCTCAGTTGTCACAAACCAGAATGTCTCCAGACAGGGCTGGCAGTCCGGCAGTCCGTGGTGGGGGGAAATGGTCCCCAGCTGAGAACTGGCTTATGTGGAAAGTCAGTAGGCAGCACAGCATCTCTGTGGGCTCGGGAAGGTTCTCTTGGGTAACCATGAAGCTGGGATATTGGATGTACACATGGGTATTGTTGACTGAGTGTGCAAGACATTATTTGAGCAGTTCTTCTTATTTCATCTCAAACACAGAATTCTTGGTTTCTTTTCCCTAGAACTTCAGTGAAGATTTCATACATTGGCCACATGACTGAGAGCTCCTTGGAGACGCATCACTACGTGGATTGTGGAAAAAACTCCTCCGCTGTTTAGAAACCGCTTTTGGTTCTTCCATGGCAGCACCTGTCAGAAGAGACACGGCATCTGCTTCCAGGGCCCGTACCTGCCCCAGGCGGTGGAGGTGGAGGAGAAACTGGTTCTCTTAGTCCCCAGCACACACCCTCCTGCCCCTTGGGAGGAAAACTCAACTCCAGCACCACTGATGTTTCTCATCGACCAGCAGATCCACTGCCCAGCACCAAGCCTATGCCCAGCACATAGCAGACACTCACGGCTGAAAGAATTCAATTCAGATCTTCTCGGCTGGCCCTGGAGCAGTTCCTGGAGCATTATGAATTGGAAGCCCACCGTGGGACTCTGTCAGAAACCAGGGCGACGTGGAGCTGGGACTGTTGGTGCAGCTGCTTTCAGGACTGCAGCTGCCCGGGTGGGAGGGGAGGGGGGCGTTGGGACGCACAAAGAGAGCACAGACCACGCGGTGTGCGAAATTGTTTCATCTCCCAAATGCCTAGTAACTTTTTTTTTAAGAAGCAGAACTTTTTTTCCTGGTAGAATGTTCTAATTGTTTTTACTAAGAGTCTATGTGGGGCTTGATTTACCCTTCATCCATTGGCTGGAACATGGATTTGGGATTTGGTAGAAAAATAAACCCTGCTTTTGGTTCCTCTCCGTCTCCTCTGCTTGCTGGGATATCTTAGACACGGCTGGGGGAACTGTGGGTGAGTTGCCGGCTAAGTAGGTCAGCACAGGATGGGAGGGGAAGAGAAGGAACCCTCATTGTACCATCGCTGGAAGCTCCTATCAGAGAACAGCCTCACCTTTCTCCTGCCTCTGGTGGTGGCAGGCTGCCCTGTTGCTGTTCCCGCACAGAGCGCTTTGTGCCCCCTGGAGGTCGGAAGAGGTAGGGCAGATACCAGAGGAGTGAAGCTGCTTCCTGGGAAGGAATAGCTCCCCACCACTGGCTGCCACTCTGGCTAAAAGGGCCTGGTTTGAGTCTGAAAGTTTATTGAACTGTCTCCAAGCTCTTGGCCATCAAGCAGTGGACAATGGCAGAGGATCTCGTTGGGAAGCTCGAGTAGGAGCCGGCCTCCAGAAACAGCCACCGGTGGAGGATCCGTATCAGTCCTCATTCCTGTAGTTTGATCTTCGATGTTTGCTTAGTGATTTTGACACTCTGAGTCTTTATTTAACTAAGGCTACATTTTGGGACTGTTTCGCTTCCATCGACTGTGATGGGGTAACCCAAATGCTGAGGGTCGAAAGTTGCATTTCAGGGTTGCTCGGTGGTCTGTGTGGACACAGTGGTGGCGACCGTTCCATGTGTCAATGATGGGCCGCGACCTGTGTGCAAACGAGTGTCCTCTGTTTTTGAGAACATAGCCCTGAACACCTGAAGGTGCTCACGTGGCTACAGTGTCTTTTTAATTTTCCCATTCCCAAATTGCCTCAAGTATATTTTTCATGTAATTTCGGAAAAGCTACTCACTCATATAGGTACTTAAGTTTTAATAATTTTCGTGACTGTGCCTCAATAACATTTCTTACTTCTCAATATTACCTTTTAAAAACAAATACTTTTTGTAGAGGGGAAGGGATGGAGAAAGAGAAGGAGAGAAACATCGATGGGTTGCCCCCCCCACGTGACCCCTGACCTGGACTCAAACCAACGACCCTTGGCGTGCGGGACAACACAAACCAGCTGAGCCACACCAGCCAGGGCTCAGTATTACCTTAGATCCAGCTACGATATTCAAATGAAAGCACTTAATTGTTTCCAACAGAGCACTAAATCTGACCTCATAATGCTACGGCTTCTCCAACCCATTTACATTCCTGGCATCCTGAGCCGCCCCCGGGACGCTCTGCACAGTTGTCCACGCCATCTGTCGTTTCCTGAACACATGCGTGCAGTCTGCTCTCAGCAACACCGCAGCAGAGGGGGAGGCGGCGGCTCAGGTGTCATCGCCGTCATCACTGGATTTCGGACGGACTGGGATTTGGAGAGGATGTGTTTCCTGGAAATGAGGCTTCATCGGAGATCTCTCTTTCTCTGCAGCTTCTGGCGTGGCCTCTCCTGTGACCCCTCTCTCTGCTCTCCAGCCACTTACACTGCTTACCCTGTGTCACCTGGTTGAAGTCCCCGTTTGTTCATTTACTCATTCCAAAGAAGTATTTATTGAGCTCCTGGCTGTATGCTAAGGACTGCATTTTCTGAGGTGTTTTGTCATAGCTAGAAGTTTAAAACGTTATCACCAGCCTTTTATATTCACCAGGCCCCATCTCCTCCTCAACCCGTTGCCCCAAGGCGGGATCCCCACTGTCCTTGACTCCACCGTCTATGGATTCTAAACCCAAGGGTGAGACAAATTACTGAAAGAATCTGCTACTTACAAATGCCCTACATGAAGCCTAAGGGGTCTCAAGTATTTCCTCTGTGCAAAATAATCTTTATTCTTTGTCTTTATAAGAGCCTTCAGCACCTCAAAAGCACTCTGTGAAGGTTCCCTCTGTGTTCCTTCAGTTGTTTAGAAGTTGTTCTGTCGTTTACCCAGGATCTAGGGAACTTGAGTCTTAGCTGCAGCTCTGACTCCTGGTTAAAAGCCTTCAGATATATTCGTAGAGATGAGAAAGCACGAGAAAGGTAATCTGACCGAGGCCTCACAGTTGGTATGCCAGGTATGTTCGTGCAGTCCCGCCAGGGTCAGCATTTTTGTACAACAGGTTATTCTTATTGCAGAGGCCTTTGGCCTTTCCTGGGGCATTGGGGATCGCAGGGATTAATGCAAACCTGGTCGCTTTCCCCCTCCCCTCTGGTCCGGGCCAGACAGGGGGCACCAAGAGTAAGTTGACACCACATTTCAATTTGACCACAGGGAGGTACGGTTGGCTGTTCCTCTGCTTCTCTTCCCCACCTCTGGTTCATTCCTTGATTACTGTGTAACAGTAACTGTAATTTCTAGGTTTCACCAGGTGCCCAGGGAGTGGGTGGGCAGCAAGGGATCACCTGGGTATCCTGGTGGAAATGGGACCTCTTTTCCAAGGGTCTGGACTTCTGCCAAGTTGGAGGTGTAGGTGGACCCACCTCACTTCCGTGCACAACCAAATCTAAGAACAACTATTTTTAACAACGATAATTACAACCAGACCACACAGAAAATCGACAATACGGAGTCCGGAAAAAAAAATAAATAAAGGACGAAATGCTCGGCTAAACGGGTAAGCCAGCAGCGAAGCCGGTTGACCGAAAAGATCCCTGACCTGGTGGCGCGCAAGCAGCTGAAGGCGCGGATCGGATCGCAGGCTCACTACCGGCGCACACAGGGAAGAGGAGCGGCTGGCTGTGTCTGCGGTAGGTCGTGCATTTGCGTGCAGATAAACCGGTGACGAGGCCAGTATTGAGACCGCAGGGCGCGGGGCAGCAGGCTCCCACAATTCTGCTTGGATGAACAGGCTGGGGCAGTGGTGAAACGGGACGGACTGGGCTAACGGAGAGGACCGCCATTGCTCCCTCTCTGACCCCGCCCCCACACGCAGCGTCACAAACCAGCGACCTGGGTGGCCCCGCCATGGTGAACAACTAAGGCTTTGCCCCCCTTACTTACCTGCGCAAATAGACCAAAAATGGCTCAAGAAAAACTCAGAGCCCCTGAGCCAATAAATCTAAGTGATGAGGAAATAGCCAAACTTTCAGATGCACAGTCCAAGGGTCTGAGCTTCTGGTCACAGTCTCCTGAGCTGCTTTAGTAGGAGTAAGTAGCCTGATGCCACTGCAGGGAGCTAAGTGAACTAGGACGCAGGATGGGCTCTTGGAGTGGCGTTGACTTGTTGACACCTGACCGCCCTCGACAGGCCCACCGGGTATCCAGGGAAATGTTTTCATGAGCATCTCTACCCTTCACTGCTCTCCTCTGTCCCCCATTAGCTCTCGATAGATGGAAGAGTTACTTTATTTTTAAGATTATTTTGGTATTTTTCCCATTACCATTTTGTCCCCTTGTACTCCCCTCCCTGCCACAATCACCACGCTGTTGACCTTGTGAGGAGGGATTGAGCTAAAAGGAAAGGGTTGCTCATTTAAAATTATGAACTAGCCCTCTCTAGTGAAGGTGACCGCTTCCTCATTTCAGCCACACATACAGAAGTCATTAGAAATCAGGGACACCTGAGGACAGGGAGGGGGGGCTGCCTATTCGTGAGCCTGATATTGGGAGGAAGTCCAAGGAAGCTTTAAGTATAGGAAATGTAGAAGGGGGGCCAGAGGCACAAGGGCAGGAAAGAGGAATAGGGGCTGGATTAGCATTTAACAGTCCCACCTCTCCTTGACCTAACAGTCTTAGAAAAAGACACAAATAAGTAGGCCACCAAGACTGTCTGACTGTGTGCACTTAGCATGGGCCGCTCCCCTCCTGCCCCCTTCTGCTCCCCCCCCACCACCGCCTCAGGAGCATCTCCAACCTTTCCCACCCAGCAGGATGCAGCCCACAGTGTCCACCCCGAGCTCGGAGCTCACTGCTCCTTCTGCACTGATCTACCCGAGTTCTGTTCCAAGTTCACTCTCAAGAACAAGGCTATCCCTCTCTGGTGCCTCCCTTCCCAAATCTCAGTGTAGGGTCCCAGTTCACCCCTGGGCTCCACACAGTGCCGAGGCTTATAAGAAGGGGCAAGTTCGTGTTTGCGTGAGGCCACTAAACCAGGCAGTGCAGGGGCTTCGGTGCCCTCCCCTGTTGGTTGAGAAGTCAACAGAAGGAGGCCTTCGGGTGGCTGTTGGATCATGCTACAGAATCAAGGACTGACGGAAAATGAAGAACGAAACCCAAGTCGATATGTACTTTCCAACAAATTTTTTGTTTTTAATATCAATTGATGTTTTAAAAAATACAGAGGTGTTTGACACAGAATAGCACCATTGTGTGGGACACACAGTTCCTGCGCCCCGCACCTGAAGGGGGTCTTCTTAGCCTGGGCTGGGGGGTAGTCACTCAGGGGGCATTTGACTCACACCAGTTAGTTTCCTGCCTCTGCTTTGACCCAAAGGTCTTACAGGAAGACAATAAATAAATAGAACACCGAGATTTTATTTTGCAGTCTGCCCAGTTCAGGTCTCTTAGAACGAGAGGGGAGAAAAGTCCAAACTGTGAACAGTTGGGATGAATGGACATCAGGTCGGGTCAGCCATTCAGTGCAGAGAGTCCTAGAGTGACTGGGATTGGAAAGTACTTGGGTCCTTTAGGTTTGCAATGGATTGTGTTGTTTCTGGGTTCAGGTTTTTACAAGAAGCAGACAGGCCCTATGTCCACACCAAATTCCTGCTCGGGCCCTCCTATGTCCATGGGTGCAATATCAATGATGGGGAGGCGCGAGGTCTTCTGCGACCGGTACTCGATCATAGTCTTGCCCCACTTACCGGTGTGTTTCTGGGGGGAGAAAGAGAGGAGATGCTATTTAGCAGATGCCTTGCAATCCAATACCAGCTGCCCAGGACCCCAAAACTGAGCATCTCGGAGCACAAAGTGCAAACACACTTGGTGCTCCTTAGACCCTTCTCAGCTGGCCAGGACCCTCTCCATCTTCACTCCTATCCTTCTCAGCAGGCCTCCTCCACCCTGCCCTTCTCCCCTGTCCCACTGTGAGGTCCCCGCCTGGGACCCCCTGTCATGCCAGCTCACAGCTGGCCTGTCTACATTACGGCAATCCTCCTGTAAGAGTCATACCAGGTGAGGCCTTATTTCCCCTGAGCCAAGGGAGCACACATACACCTCTCACCTATCACTCTGCACATCTTCCCTGCATAACTGCTCACACTCACACCTCTCATGAGCCCATCATTGTGTGACCACAACACTGCCACCCACTCTAGCCTGAGCCTTGAGCCCGAGGCAGCTCATCTCTCTGGCAGCTCCAGCCAGCCAACTCACCGTGCAGCCATCCTTCAGGACAGTGTACGTGAACCTGCTGTTGCCCTCAGCCCGGATCTCCACATCATTGGAACCCTGAATGAGCAAGGCCTTCTTGAGGTTGCCGGCTGCTTCGTCCAGGTAGGCAATGCTGTTCTTGCAGTGGTAGGTGATGTTCTGGGAGCCCTCGGTGGACAGCAGGCGCAGGAAGGTCATCTGGACGTTGGCAGTGTTGGGGGCCAGGTTGTCATCTCCATAGCTGAACTGTTAGGGCAGAAAACAGTGGTGTGAGGCCCGGGAGTGGTATTCAATGGGACCAAGGGCTTCTGGGGCTGCCAAGTGTCCAGAAAAGCTGAGGAGGGTTGGGGGTAGGTCGCTGGGAGGACATGTTTGCTTCCAGGGCATAGAGCAAGTCCCCAAGGGCCTCCTCCTCCTCCACCTCTAAATGCAGGAAAAGATTCTTCCTCTTTCATTCCTCACAAGCCCCAAAGGAAACTGGTGAGAATGTGGGCAAGGTGCTGAAAACTTCCAGGGAGAAAGAAGAGCAAGATCTGAGAAGCCAGCTCTGGCCGAGAGCAGCCAGGCACTCACATGGAAGCCACCGTTGATGGTCTCTCCAAACCAGATATGCTTCTTGTCCTTGCTCTTGCTGCTCCACCAGTTCTTCTTGGGAACATTCGCCGGGTTGGGGTAGACGCAGGTCTCGCCAGTCTCCATGTTGCAGAAAACCTTCATGGCGTCCAAGGTGCAGCCCTGGTTGGGGTCGATCCAGTAGTCTCCTGCAGGGGAGGAGGCGGCGCCCCATCAGGGCTCAGACAGGCACACACACACTCTCTGGAGAGGGCCAGAGACAGAAAGGCCGGTGGGACAGCAGAGGGAGAAGAGCAGGGTGTGAGGGCTGCACGTGGCCCAAGGAAGGGGAGATGGAGAGGTCAAGGGACAAGGAGACTGGGAGAGGAAAGTTCAGTGCTAAGCAGGGGTGCGAGCAGCAGGACAGGATCAGTGCCTGACCGGTGGATGGAACTCCACCCTGAAGTCACTCGACATGTAGCCATGGCAGGACAGGAGTCAGGGCCACAGTTTATTGGCTGTAAAATGGGGAAGCAGCCACCTGCCAGAACCTTCCAGGCCTGCTTATGGCCTGCCCTGAGGTACCTTCCGGAGGGGGTCACACCCAGTGGTCTGACCTCCTACTCTCTGGGGTAGGGGTCCTGTCCTGCAGGCTCACCGCTCTTCCATTCAGGGTGGCAAAGTTTCAGGTCCCGGCAGGTGCGAGCGGGGTTCTTGCGGGAGCCCTCGGGGCTGCGGATGCTCTCAATCTGGTTGTTGAGGGACTTGAGTGTGGCATCCACCTCAGCGTCATGTTGCCTCAGGTTGCCAGCTGCCTGGTCAGCCCGCATGTACTGCATGGGGTCGGGACCTTTCTCTCTCCCACCTAAGCCAGCAAAGGCTGACATGTCAATGCCAGGGCCAGGAGGACCTGGAGGGCCAGGGGGTCCAGGATTTCCAGGAGGACCCTGCAACAGGAAACAGAAATCAGCCAGGAATTGTGGGGAGACATCCTTCCTCTGTCCATCCCCACCTGCTAAGGTGCACTCGAGTGCACGTTTTCTTCCCAGACCCATGGAGGAAGGGGTACAGCAGGCCAGGGCCAAGAAAACCATAGCACCTTCCCTATTTCTTCACTAGCTCCTCTCTTCTATGTCTCAACAACAACACAGGCCCTCTGAGCCTCCAGGGAGACCTCGGAATAATGGATGCTATCACCACTGGCTGTAGGCTGGTGTCCCACGAGGCTGTTAGCACCAGAAAGCTCGAGCCTCCAGGATGCCGAGGACATCCCAGAGAGCAGGGCAGCATCCAGGACACTTACCGCGGGGCCTGTTTCGCCTGAACGTCCACGGGGACCAGGAGGCCCAATGGGGCCAGGGATTCCATTAGCGCCATCTTTGCCGGAGGGACCGACGGGGCCAGGAGGACCCTGCAGGCCAGGAGAGAGAAAGGCGGTGAGTGAGCAGCCATCAGCAAAGGAAAGGTCGGAGGAGCCAGGGCTGGTTAGGTGCCCACCCTGATGGCACTAGCCACGCTGCTCCCAACTCTTCACCGTTCTGGGTCACGGAACCCCAAACTGGTCTCTATCTGGCCAAGAGCCAGCAGGATGGCGTCACACTCCCCTGCCCTCCTAAGATCCTCTTGCGTAAAACCCTAACCCCCAGAGCTCCTCTCGTCTTCACTCTACCTGTGACCTCAGGGGCTTTTCTGGCCACAGCCACACTGAGACAGTCCCAATGCTGCTGCCCAGTGGGGCCCTCTGAGCCCAAGGCTTCCCCAGAGGCAGCCAATCGGACGCCTGGCCAGTGCCCTGGCCCCACCCCTGAGGAAGAGCTCACTCATCTCACTTACTCTAGGGCCAGAAGGACCAGCAGGACCAGAAGCACCTTGGTCTCCAGAAGGACCCTGTGCAGAAGGAAGAGGCAAAGGTCAGAGGTCAGCACAGACAGGGCCCCATCATCCAGGATGGGGAGCCTCCTTGAAAACACATACGTATGTGAAGAGAGAGAGAGTTGAAAGAGTAGATATGTGTCCCACCCCCATTCCCCTTCCACTTGCTCCTCCCTCCAACCCCGAAGAAGTCCTGCAATCTCTTAGGATGATCCCCAGCCGTCTTAGCAGCGTGGGAAAGCTCAAGCGGGCCCTGAGCAGAAGCGGGAGAGCCCAGCACAGGCAGCAACACTCACAGGGGGGCCGGGAAGACCCTGCAGACCAGTGAAGCCACGGTGTCCCTTCAGCCCCCTCTCGCCAGCCTCTCCAGTTTCTCCTTTGTCACCTCGGGGGCCTTGAGGGCCCTGGAACAAGAGAGATAGACACAGGTTGGGTCAGCTTAGGCTGGGCAGGAGCCCTCTGCTGGCCTCACCTGAGCCAAGGAGTCCAGGACCCCCTGGGCACCTGCTGCCCTCCCAGCTTGCCCCTGTTCGGGACACGGGAAAACTCACTGGGATTCCGCGGGCTCCAGCTGGTCCTGCCGGTCCCATGGGCCCTTGCGCGCCCTGTGAGGAGAGGGGGGCAGTGTCAGAACAAGGCTGGTCGGGGACGACCCTGCTCTGCTTCTGCCCTCGGGCCGGGCACCAAGACTGCGGCTCCCACGATACTCACAGCTTCTCCTCGGTCTCCCTGCTTGCCAGTGGGGCCGGCGGGGCCAGGAGAGCCGGGGGGCCCAGGGGCTCCGGGCGCACCCAGGGGACCTGTCTCACCACGATCACCCTGTCAGGAGAAAGGTCTCAGGCTCAGAGAAGAAGGTTTCAGGGAGGCAAGGAAAGAATGTCCTTCCAAACTGACAAAACTCTGACCCCAATCTGCAGACCTACTAGGCCCAATGGAACATCCTCCCGGTCTGACTGCCCGTAGAGACCCCCAGATATTCACCTTGACTCCAGCTGCACCATCTCTGCCAGGGGGGCCGTCAGCACCAGGGCTTCCCTGGGCAAAGGGAAACAAGATGCCATTAGACCGTCCCCTGCCCATCTCCCCCTCCGCTCCCCTGTCCTCCCCTCGGAAGCCCAGGCTTCTCTCCGCCCACCTGAAGCGTTAGAGCCAAAGCTTTCTCACAGTGCTCCCTCTGCCCTCCTCTGCCTGCACCCAGGTCTAAGTCCCCGTGCCCTCCTCCCTCCCGGCACCACCTTCCCTGTGCACCCGGGTGCCTGAGCCTCTTAGCCACAGCCCACCCCATCATCCCCTTCTCTGGGGCAGCAGGACTGGGCCTGCCTGGCCCGGCACAGAGATGCCCGGGGCTCCTCTCCCTGGTCAGGACCAGCCCCCAGTGGGTCCCACCACTCACCTCTCGTCCAGGTTCACCAGCAGGACCAGTTAGGCCAGGAGGACCCACGGGGCCAGGGGGACCTCTGTCTCCGGATGCACCAGGAGCTCCCTGCTTGCCAGGCTCACCCTGAAGGGACAATGACAATGGTGAGAGTAGACTCTGAGTGTCCCTGCCCAGGACCCCACTGAGCCTTTCTGGGGAAAGGGCAGAACAAGGGACAGTTCTGAGAGTGCCGTATGGGTAGAAACCTTGGGGTGGCATCGCTTCTGGGGAGGCCAGGCCACCGCATCAGGAGCACTGGGTGAAGAGCTCCGGGCCTGAGCCCAGCTCCTCCAGAGGGGGGGTGAGCCTCACTCACCGATGGGCCGGGCAGGCCGGGGAATCCTCTCTCACCACGCTGCCCCGGGAGACCAACGATGCCTCTCTGACCAGCCAGACCCTGGGGGCCTGGAGGACCGTCAGGACCCTAGGAGGAAAGGGGGGAGATGAGAACTTAAGCGCTGATACAAAGTGGCCCACTCACCAACACCCGCCCGGCTGCCCGCTCCTCAGGAGGCAGCGCTCCGAGTACAGGGCTCTGTTCTGCTCCCCACCCCACAGCCCACAGCCCCTGCTGCCTGCTCCCCCAGCTCCGGGCTCTGTGAGCTCAGAACCCCCTCACACCCTGGGCCCAGGTCTGACCAGGGACTTACAGAGGGACCATCATCTCCAGGCTCTCCCTTCTCGCCAGGGAGTCCGGCAGGACCTTGGAGGCCAGGGTCACCAGCTCGGCCAGGGGGGCCACTGTCTCCTCGAGCACCTTTAGGACCGTCTTTCCCAGAAGGCCCAGGGGGACCAGGGGGTCCGGGATTACCCTGGGAGGAGCAAATGAAGAACTCAACTCACCCTTGCCCGTCTGGGTTGCCAAAGCCACCGTGGTCCCAGGGACAGCAGTTTCCCTTTGGGGAAGGGCAGCTTGACCCCCCCACCCCACCCCAGGATCCCTCTTCAATCTCTCCCAAGTGAGAGCTCTGGGCAGCCAGCCCTGGCTTCTCCAACCCTGGCGTGGCTTGCTTTTCCTCATCTGCTTGGAGTTCCTCTTGCCTCCTTCCCTTCGGCCTCAATTCCCCGCACCCCACCTTGGCCCTTCCTCAAGGACCAGCTCAAACCCAGCTCCTCTGCCCCCTTGGCCTGTGCACCTGCTCCCCCTGTTTTTTGTTGTTGGTGGTGGTGAACTGGGTGCCTTTTCCTGATGGCTCCACCCTCCACTGCAACTCCCTAAGGGCAAGACACATGACAAGTACAGGCCCAGGTGCAGAGCGTGCTCAAGAAATGTGTGTCCATGACAAAGGCAATTACTGGCACCTCTGGCAGCCCCATCCTGCCCACCAAGCCAGAAGTCTGATGGGTCAAGCCCCAGCCAGCCAGCTGGGAAGGGTGCCCAAGGCCAACAAGAAGGTCACCGCCCTGCCCCCAGATGTCTACAAGGGGAGTGGGTCCCCATGGCCAATTAGCTACTCCTCCCAGAAGAGGAAATGGACACAAAGGCTCTCTGGGACCCTGGCAGGAGCACCGAATAAGACTCTGCAGCCCTGTCTGTGCCCCAAACTCCCAGAGGAAGAAACCAGCCAGGAGTGGCACTTACATTGGAGCCTGGGGGTCCGACGCGGCCAGCAGCTCCGGGGAACCCGGTGGCTCCCTGTGTAGAGAGTGGAGAGCCCCTGAATCCCTCAGTCCCTCAGGAAGCCCGAGAACACACTGTAGGGTCTTAGAAGCCGTAGTGCAAAGGGGTAAGGGAAGCCAAGAGCGGGAAAAGGGCCTGCAGGGTGTGGCCACAGGGCCGGGCAGCTGCGGCTCCTCTGCCTTGGGGCCCTGCAGGGGACACTCAGCTATGGCGCCTCGCACCCAGGGCTGGGTCTCCCAGGACTGCTGCGCCCCAGCAGAGGGGCGCACTCCTTCGGGATGCACTCGGGCTGCGTCAAGAGCAGGACTGAGGAAGAAGGAGGTGGGCGAACCCCTGAACGCTGCAGGGGAGCCTCTGAATCCCCCTCCTTCTTTGTGAGGTCGGGCGGGGCATGAGAGAAGCTGCTGACCCTCCCTGCCGACCTGGGTCAGGGTGGAAACAGGGCCTCACTC
Source organism: Artibeus jamaicensis (assembly GCF_021234435.1). Lineage (NCBI taxonomy): Eukaryota > Metazoa > Chordata > Mammalia > Chiroptera > Phyllostomidae > Artibeus > Artibeus jamaicensis. The sequence goes on from NW_026521486.1 coordinate 47,526,887, forward strand.
ACCGGGGGGCCTTGAGCACCTCGGGCTCCTTTAGGACCAGTCACACCAGTGGGACCCTGGGAAAGGAGGAGGGAGAGAGAGAACGAGGCCTGGTCACCTGGGGAAGGACCTGAGCTCCAACGATGGACCCCTGAGGGCTAGGTTTTCAAACATGCAGCTTTGTGGGCACTAAACTCCCAACCTAGAGAAGCTGTCACAGCTGGGCCTGCCACCCTGGCCACCAGGCATCCACAGGGCCAGCCATGTCCCCCTGGCCACACCATGCCCCCAGGAGACCAGCTGCTCTGTCCCGGGCTGTGTACACTGGGGAGACACAGCCTGCACCCTGCCCATCCCCCAACACCCTGACTCAAACCCAAAATAAAAGCCAATTTAGCCTTCATCCCTAAGTACAAACTCTTCTCCCTCTGGTGGCAGCAGCGGGATCCACAGTCTACTGGGTGGAGCTCCCTAAACGCAGGGGGTGGGGGGTGGCCCAGGCCTCCCAGCCCTTCTCTGCCTGTCCACCCCTCCCTCGCCTAGTGCCCAGCAATCCCTGCTCTGTGGGAACAGCTCCTAGGGAGCTTGTGACTACCCACCTGAGGCCCAGGAGCTCCAGAGGGGCCCTGAGGACCTGGGGCACCAGCGTCACCTTTCTGGCCGGCCTCTCCTTGCTCACCCTTGGCACCTGGCTGGCCATCAGCACCCTGTCCCAAGAAGGAGGAAGTGAATGAGTGGGGAGGGGGGAAGCCAAATACTTGAGGTTCTTCCAAAAGGGAGGGCCCAGGTCTTTGAGTGAGTGTGAGTGCATGTATATCCACCCCGGGCCTGAAAGTTGGGCTGAAGGGTTATTATATCAGTGTGGAGAGAAGGGAAGAGGCCATTCTCTCTTCTTTAAATTCTGTCCGTCCTTCCCCACAGGCTACAAGGTGTGCCCTCGGGGGGGTGCCGGATGTGGAGCAGGCCTGAGTGGGGGGTCACTACTCACGGGAGGACCTGCGAATCCAGCGGGTCCGGGAGGCCCAGTCTCTCCACGTTCACCCTGTGGGAGAAGGGGGGCAGGAGGGGTAAGGCCGAAGTACCTGCCTGCTCCGTTCCCTCCTGCAAGCCCAGAGCCCCTTCAGGCCCAGCCCAGCCTCTTGCATTGCAGCCCCCAGAGAGAGGGCGCCCAGAAGGAGCTTCAAAACGCTCAGCCCTGAATGGAGGGACCCAGGTCAGAAGGCCGCTCTTGGTCGGAGGCTCTAGTGACTCAGAGGCCCCCCACCCTGATCACATCGTGGGGGCCACATCCTTCTCCCTTCATTTCTCATCTCCCCTCCCACCCCCTGGCCCAAGGGCAGGGAGGGAGCCAGCTCCAGGGCCTGCAGGGCCAGGCTGAGAGGCAGAGCTGGCCTCCTCGCTCCCGAGGGGCTGGGGACAGAGGCAGGCTCTGGGGGCTGATACTCACGGGGGCACCTCGAGCACCAGCTGTTCCGGCAGGACCAGGAGGGCCCACTTCTCCCTAAGGTTGGGAGGGGGCAGCAGTCAAAGTGGGGCCCTTTGAGAGCAAAGTGCACCCAGGAAGCCAAGATGATGGACGGGGGCTCTGGGTGCCCCCGACCATAGCCTTTCTTCCCATTGCTTCCGCCCACACGGGCACCCTCCTCAGGGCCCCGCTGAGTGCACTTTTGTCCCCCCGCCCAGGTTCATCCGCTCCGCTCGACAGGACACACAGCCAATGACTTTGCTTCTAAGAAGACCCCCGTCCTTTACCCCTTGCAGCCCCTTCTGGGCAGAAAGATGGCAGCTGGTGAGCAAGGAGAAGAAATAAGGGTCTTGGCCAAGACATGAGAAGGGGGCTCAGTGGGAGAGGAGAGCCAGGACTCACCTTCTCGCCGTTGGCACCAGCGGGTCCGGGGGGGCCGATGGGGCCTGTCAGACCCTGGGGAGAGAAGAGGCGGAGGTGAGGAAGTCAGGGAGAGTTAACCAGGGACTTGGGCCCAGCAGGGGCTCTGGGACCCCACACCCGGTGGACTTCGGCATGCCGTCCATGGCCCCCAGAACCCCCTCTCGCCCTCTCTCCCTGTGGCCCCCAGGGGTGACAGGGAAGTCCCTGTGGTTGTGCAGCCCAGACAGCTGAGCTAGAACCATGGTCTGCATACATGCACAGCCGCTCAGAGTGCAGGGCTGGGAGGCTAATAGGGTCCCCGCACCTGTCCCCACCCAGTCCCCAAGAAGCCAGCAACCAGCATTCACTTACTCGTCCACCGTCCTTCCCGGGAGCTCCCTCAGGACCTTTCTCGCCAACATCACCCTGCAGGAGAGAGAAGATGGGCCACCTCAGGGGGGCACTCAAAGAAGCCCCTGAATGGGGCTCCAGGCAGAGCTCAGCCCCCAGCCCAGAGGGAACTGCGGTCTCTGAGGGTGAATGACAAGGACCAACTGGAGTGAGGTGAAGGGAAGGGTGGGGGAAGGAAGTCCCTAAAAGGCAAACAGAGACTTTGGAAGGCATCTCCAAGTTCCTCAAGACAGCTAGCAGGGGCCTCAGCCACAGGTGCCTGGGAGAGGGACTGGATGTGGGGGCGCAGGAAAGGGTGGCTTTGGGGAGGCACATCAGCCTGGCACTTACCCTGTCTCCCTTGGGCCCAGAAATACCAGCTGCTCCCCTCTCACCGGGCATGCCCTGCAGACCTGGAGGGCCCTGAGCCCCAGGGGGGCCAGCTGGGCCAGATGCACCCTGGGGAAGAGTGAAAGAAGTCTGTGGTGCGCAGCACCTCCTCCAGGACTCCAGGGCCCATGGCCCCTTTCCTTCTCTTCCTCTGTCCACACTTTTCTGTTTCATCGTTCACTCCTTCCTCTTCCCCTTCTTCCCCTGCAGCAAGCCTCCCAGGCCAGCCCAGAGGACCCCAGCCAGCGGACTGGCCTCACTTACTTTGGGGCCATCAGTGCCAGGAGTGCCGGGGAGACCCCGGGCCCCCTGGAGGCCCTGGGCACCAGGAGAGCCACGTTCACCTGGGAAGCCTCGTTCACCCTGTGGCAAAGACACCAAGGAGCAGTCAGGCATAAGAGACGGGGTGGAGGCCCAGGGAGAAGCAGGGAAGTGGGGGGCGGAGGGGAAGCCCAGGACCCAAGGCGGCTGTACTGCTGGGGGCGCTGGCAGAGCTGTGCAGGGTGAGGCCAGGCCCAGGGACACCGGCGGGAATGGCTACCGGGACACTCACTCTGGGGCCCACGAGGCCAGGGGCACCAGCTTCACCAGGAACACCCTAGAGAACAAGAAGCACGTGTGAAACACTGAGGGCTTTTCTGTCCGAGCCCTGGCTGAGCATCCCTCCCTCCTGGAGAGCTGGGGTTCAGTCCCGGACACCCGGGGCCTTATGGAACGCCTCCCGCCCGTGTTGCCTGGGCATCAGAGGAGGTTGCCCATCTGAACAGGCAGATTCAAAGAGGCCCATACTCACCTGGTCTCCTGGTTTTCCACCTTCACCTGGGGGACCGGGTGGGCCAGGAAGTCCCTAAAAGCCAAAGTGACAAGCATTAGCAAAGAGGTGAGTTTTCTGCCCCTACCCTTCAAGGAGACCTGGCACAGGGCTGGGACTAGGGGTGCAGAGAAACCTCAACCCCCTGGCCCCCTTTGAGGGGGCGGGCCCTCCACCCACGGTGCCTGCTGAGCATGAGGCCAGGAGGGGACTGCGGAGAAAGCCTGGTTCAGCTGCCTACCTGGAACCCAGATGGCCCAGGAGCACCCTGCTCGCCTCGCTCACCAGCAGGTCCCTGCAGAGGAAACAAAGGTAGGCTGAGCCGGCGCTCCAGAGCACCGGAGAGCCTCAGCCAGAGGCCCTGGGGGGCGGCCCCAGGAGGGCGAGACAGACACTGTCCTGCACAGCCCCAGCAAGGTGCATTTGCCTGTACTCCCACCAGTCATCACTGGGGCAGGGCCCACACCGCCTCCCCGGGGCGGGAGACCTCCCCTTGGCTCAGGGCGGGTCTTATGTCCTGGGCCAGCCCAGGTCCTCATCTGTCAGTTCCATTACCCAGCAGGCCTGAGGCGCCCCAGCCACCACCCGACCAAGCCCCTGCCCACAGGACCACCTAGAGAGGCTGGGCAGGTACTTACAGCAGGTCCAGGGGGGCCTGCAGCACCTGTCTCTCCATCTTTGCCAGGAAGACCCTAGAAGGGAGAGGAAAGGGTGATGTCATGACTCATACTCCCTCCGTTCTGCAGACCCCAGCACCGGGCAGACACACTCTGTGGCCTAGGGCTTCCAGAGCTCCACTATCCCGCACTGAACTCCACGTGCACCCCTTCCCTGCCCTCCCTTCCCAGGCCCCTGTTTTCTCAATACAGGGGTCTTCCTGAGCTGCTGACTGATAGCAACCGGAGTCCCCTTGTGTGGGCTCCCAAAGGGCCCAGACCAGATGGGCTCAGCCCTGGGAAGCTGTGCCGCTAACCAGTGACCCCAGGAGCATGCTGCAGGGGGACCCCTGACCGGTGGACGTCCAGCCAGCACCAAGACACAGCAGAGGGGCAGGAACTCACTCTCAGGCCAGGAGCACCGGGCAGTCCTTTCTCACCAGCTTTCCCAGGCTCACCCTGGAGGAGAGGAGAGGGCAGGACCGTGAGGTGGAAAACTTCGGTGGGAGTGGTGGGTAGGGCAGGCTGGGGACACTGGGGCGTGGGGCCTGGCGCACAGCAAAGGCCAACACCGAGAATCGGCACCTCCCTCCCGCTCAGAGGCACGAACCGCGAGCACTGCCCCATGAGACAGCGTCACGGCTGAGGAGTCTCAAGGCTCTAAGGAGGCCTGGGCTTCCCAGACCACATGCCCTGCTGCAGGACATGAAGGCATGGGCTCCCCATGGCACCAGGGACCCCATCACACTGCCCTGTGGTTAACTGGATTCAGGAGCCAGCCCTCTCCCCAGGGAGGGAGGTGGTGCCAAGCGGCAGGACATGGGAGGGCAGACTGTTACTTACGTTGGCACCTTTGGGGCCAGGGAAACCCATGACGCCAGGCTGCCCGCGAGCCCCCTGAGGACCTGGAGGCCCAGGGCGACCGTCTTCACCAGGGGCTCCCTGGAAGAGAGGAAACCATTCTCAGAACAGACACTCTGACCACACTGACCACATCTGTCCATCCAACACCTACTGAGTGCCTACTATGTGGCCGGCACCGGCCCGGGCACCGCCATACACAGTGAGTGAGTGACCCAGGCTGCACCCGGCAGCCCGCACACGCGAGCCACACACACAGACCCCGTGGTGACAAGGCACTGTGTAGCTTAGTTTTGCTTCTTAAAGTGCATACTGGGCTTTGTCTGCCCTCAAGGAAAGGCCCAAATGCACAGTTGTGGCAACATTTTCAGAGCTCACAGACACTGCCCAGGCCACACCTGACCCCAGAACTGACCATCGGCCCCCTCCCCAGCTGTCAAAATTCACAGGCTGTCTCCACCCAAACTCCTGTCTCTCTTCCCACCTGCTTCCCGAAGGGTACCCCCAGCCCCTCCCAGCAAACCAGACGATGGACTTACAGAAGGACCGATTTTGCCTTGAGGACCAGCATCACCAGGGCGGCCAGTGAGACCCTTTGTTCAGGAGAGAGAAAGAGGAAGATGGGTGTCAGAGCAGGTCCCAGGACCTCCCAACCCTGGCAGCACTGGGTGGAAGGGAAAGGTGGGGAAGGGGAAGGGCACAGAGGTCTGCTCAGAATCAGAAGCCAAAGGCAAAAGCAGACCCATACTTACCCGGGCTCCAGGAAGGCCAGGCTCTCCGGGCCGGCCAGGGTCACCGTTGGCTCCCTTGGGGCCGGCCAGGCCACTGGGCCCTCGCTCTCCAGGGGCTCCCTGTACAAGAGGAGGCAGGCAGTCGGTGGGAGGCCACTGGACTAAGGATACAGGAAGGGACCCCAGCCTCTTCCCCAACTCACCTTGGGACCTGCCAGACCATCCTGACCAGGGAAACCGCGGTTGCCAGGAGCGCCCTAGGAAGAAGTGGGGAGGGAAGGCAGGGCATTGAATGGCCCTGATCCAGTGTGGCCGCAGAGAGCCTAGCCAGGCTCTGGGGGTCCGTCCCACCAACCACAGCTTCTGTGGAACAGTAGCTGTAGCCCGCAGGATTCTGGAAGATTAACTTCTCAGGCCTGTCTCCACCTGTCTGGGAAGGAGCTCGAACTGTGTCCCGTCGCCCTGGGGGTGGGGGCACAGATCAGGAGAAGGGAGCCCTATCCCACGGGGGCAGGTGGAGGAAACAGGACCCCGGTACCCAGAAGGCCACGTCGCTTGGCAAGAACAGAGCCACGGGGACTTGATTTCCAGCTGGAGGCCACAAGCAGTGAAAGCAGGGACCCCTAGCCCACTTACTCTTTCTCCAGGGGGACCAATGGGCCCAGCACCACCAGGCTCTCCACGGGCACCTCTTTTGCCTTCTTCACCAGCAGGACCAGGGGCTCCTTGGGGGCCTGCAGGGCCCTGAGAACCAACACAAAGACAGACAGATGAGCCCTCGCCCAGCCCCGTGCAAGCACTGACCAGCACATGGAGGAAGTGGAAGGGAGGTCGTAAAGGACCTGCCATGGAAGAGCAGAGTGGCCCAGTGGGGAGAGAGGGTGTGAAGTTAAAGCTGTTCAGATTGGTCAAGCCAAAGATGAGAGCCAAAGCTGCACCATCTTCTCAAGCCTGTTCCATCCCCTTCTCTGGGCGAAACCTTGGAGGTCCCTGATGAGGGGCTGGGGCTACAGAGACTGTGGGCAGTGGGTGGGGGCATGGCCCTGGGCCCAGAGAGAGGGGCAGCGTGGAAAGACAGGGGCTGATGGGCAGATACTCACAGGTTCTCCCTTGGGGCCTTGTTCGCCTTTGAAGCCAGCAATACCAGGCTCGCCCTTGACAAAAGAGACAGGCGGGTCCTCACACTGGGCTCTCTCAGCGCACCCTGCCCCCATCCCCAGGAACCCCAGGAACCCCAGGAACCCAGAGGACGTGAGTGTGAGCTCGGGAAGAAGGGAGGGCGGGGCCGACTCCAGGACGTCGGTGCAACCTGTCGCTCACTCCGGGCTCTTACCGTCTGACCTTTCGGGCCCAAAGGACCGGTTGCACCTTGAGGGCCGGGAGGACCACGTGGTCCAGGGAATCCGGGAGCACCCGCGATGCCAGGAGCACCCTGTCATTGTGAGAGGGAGAGGACGTCAGGAGCGGGTGTGAGAGACGCCCAACCCCGCCCGGAGGAGCCGAGTCCGAAGGGCACACTCACAGCAGACCCTTTGGCTCCAGGAATTCCGTCTGTTCCGGGGTTACCCTGGAAAAGGTGGCAAAGTCATTATCAAACAAGCAGCAAAGGATAAACCCCAGCCCTCCCAACTCTCCCAGCCGCAGGATCCAGCGGCAGGGCCGACAGCTGCCCTTTCCAGGCACCAGCCTGCTGACTGCTTGGAGGACAGGCTGGGGGCAGAGGGAGGCAGTGTGTGGAGACGGGGCAGGGAGCAGGCACCAGGTCAGAATGGAAGTGAGACGCCTGGGGCTCCGCCTCCCTCAGCGCTAAGCACAGGGTCCAGACTGCCAGGGGCACAGACCATTCAGGACAAATGAGCTGCACTTACAGAGGCACCAGCCGGCCCCGGGGACCCAGGAGTGCCAGGTTCACCGCGAGGACCTTGAGCGCCTTCGGGACCACGAGCACCAGTGGGACCAGCTTCACCCTGGAAGAGGCAGGAAGGGATGGAATGAGGAGATGAAGAGACAGGGACCTTCTGAGGACCAGCAACAGTTTAGGGCCAGCTGTGTGAATGCACCAAAAAGCGGAGTCACGCCTGTACATCCTTCGTGCCTGTAAGCATGCGGGGCCATCTGACCAAGCTCGCTGACCTGGTGACTTCCTCCCCCTGCCTCTCTGTCTCCATCTCCCCGAGATACCGTGAACCACCACAAGCAAATGCGGTCACACACCACAGTCACGGGCACCGTACAGTGTTGTTCTCACAGCACCCGTGGGAAGCCTGTGTAGGGTCCTGCCTTGCGGTGTGGTGGGACGATGGGTGGGTGGCAGAGAGGGCAGGCACCTCTAGTTCCCTTTTTCTACCTATTTTTCTCACTTTTTGAGGACGTGGAGGCCCCTGGCCACCTCAACTTGGGACACCACCCCACTGGGACCTGGCCGAGGAGCGAACACTGCCGCCCCAGGCTCTGGGCCAGGCCCATTAGGACGGAGCTAGAAAGCAGGGCAAACACAGGGTAGGACTGGTGCCCCACTCCCCACTCTACTTTTTCCAGCTCTGACGAGTTGAATTCTCCTGGGCTTCTGGCAGCCCGCACCCCCCTCCCAGGGGCCTCTGTTTTTTCTTTCATTTTTTCCTGAAAGTTGCAACTGGCTGAGATCTGGGCTCTCTCGATGGCAGAGTCCCTGGGGAGGACCGCTGACCCTGGGGACAGGCAGAATCTCCTCAGGTTTCTTCTCAGAACATTCTTGCTCACTTTTGTAATTATTATTTTCTAAAAGTCAGGCCCCCTCACCTTCCACTGTCCCTCTTCACAATGAGTCTCCTTCACCCGGCTCCCAGGGCCTCAGACACTGTCTGGTTGCCATGGAAACCCCCGGGAGAGGAAAAGCAACCTGATGCCAGTGACCACACGGAGGCTTCTTATTCATCTCCTGGCAGTGACAGGAGAGAATTCCCAGGGACTTGCGCATTGGAATCCCTCCTGGGCCACGGGGCCATTCCCTGCCCTGGCTGGCCTGCCACTGGCCTCTATTAATCCTGGGAAGAACTCAATTAACAGGGCCTGGCAGAGCCAAGCGCCCAGAGGAAGCAGTGGAGAGGAAGCGTGGAACTGCCCCCGCCCCCGCCCACTTCCCTCCAGCTCCTCCTGGGTCCAAAGCTGGCTGAGCTTTGTCCTCTCTCCTTCCTCTCCTGGTCTGCTGCCCTCAGGTCTCCGGTGTCTCCCCATCTTTCTCTGAAGCTGTAACTGTAGTACCCTAGCTCTTTATCTTTCCATCTCCCTTTCCCTTCCTGGTGGTGACTCTGCAAAATGCCCGGCTCCTCTCCTCGGAGAGCAGCGGCAGGTGGGGGTGGGAGACATTCCTCAGAAGGCAGGGGCGTCGTCCAGGGGCTAGTCAGCAAAGGTTATGAGGGAAAGGGGTTCCTGACTTGCCCACCAGGGCACTCACCTTGGCACCGGGAGCCCCAGGGAAGCCAGGACCGCCAGCAGGACCCACGGGACCCTGGAGGAAGCAAGGGGGCACAGAGGTGAATGCCATTCTGGGAAGAATCTCTGCAGACCCCCGAGGGAGCCATGCACACACCTCACATTCCTCCCCACTTCTCCCAGATTTTTAATAAAGATTTTATTTATTAGAGAGAGGGGAAGTGAGGGAGAAAGCAAGGGAGAGAAACATCAGTGTGAGGTTGCCTCTCACATACTCCCAACTGGGGACCTGGCCTGCAACCCAGGCATGTGCCCTGACCAGGAATTGAACCAGTGACCTTTCCATCTGCAGGCTACGCTCAGTCCACTGAGCCACACCAGCCAAGGCCCTTCCCACCTCTGTACTGATTTGGCTCCACATGCATTGTGGCTAAAGTCCCTGGACAAAAACTGTCCCCACTGCCTGTGTCCTCAGGCCTGGCTCCAGAAGGCAAAGCAAGACGACACACAAGGAGAGAGGCAGGTGCTTCTTCCAGCTCCCTCTCTACCTACCCCTCCTCAAAACACTGCAGAAACGGTGGACGAGAGAAGCAAACCATCCCTTTAAAGCTCGTTATCGACAAGCTCAGGCTACTGAAAAACGACTCCTCCTCCCTTCCAGTAGGAGCCTGAGCACCCTCCGCTCACACGGAACCAACACTGGGGCTGCACTGGGCTGCGGGCTGGGCCTCAAGACCAAACTGGCGGCAGATGAAACACTTACCGGAGGCCCTGCGGGGCCTGGTTGACCGTCGTTGCCCCGGGCACCCTGTGAGCAAGGAGAAGGGAGCAGTTATTGTGAGAAGGGCCCAGGCGTCCAGCCACTCCCTGCCCGCAGTCAGCCTCACAGAACTGTGGGTGGCACTGTGCCCAGGGGGTCCCAGGGCTGAGCCTGAGGCTGGTGCAGTGGGACCTGGGCGGGAGCTGGGGGCAGCTCCGAGGGAGGGAGGGGCCCCAGTGCCCCTCCATGGCGCCCGCCTGCATGGGAACTCGGGGCCTTCAGAGAGCTCATTCTCAGCTCAAATAAAGCTTGGGTAGTTCTCCAACTATTTCGTCGTTCCTTAAACTTCAGTATAGATCTCAAATATCTCCAACTTCAAGGCCAAGTTATCATTTAAAGACTCAGAGGATTGGGCCAAAGGAAAATCAAATAGCCAAGAAGCAATCTTGACCAGGTCCCGCCCGCTCGCAGCCGGAAGACTTCCAGGGCTTGGTCAAGGCCTCCCCTTGATGAACTCCAGGCTGCCTCTGCACCCCGGCCCCTCCCTGGCAACCGGCTCCTGAGGAAAACAGAGGTGCTGCAGGATGCCTGCCTCCAGCCCAGGAAGGGGCTCCAGGATGGGGGCGGGGCACCCAGCCCAGCCCAAGGACCACATCTGAGCTCGTGCTCCTGAGACTCCCTTACACAGAAAGGCAGGGCTCTTTCTCTAGAGGACTTGCACTTCGAGGTTTTCTCCCGAGATTTGTGGTGAGCACCCCTCAGTTTCTCCCTCAAGGGCCCCGGGAGCTTGTCCCTGAACCCCAGGAACCAAGAGGCTAGGGTGAGCTGGGCCTGGCAGCTGGTGCTCGGCAGGGGGCCGGAGGAGGCCAGAAGGCAACCTTTCCCATCTGCCTGCCTGTGTCTCTCCACGGAAGCTGAGGAGGAAGGATGCTTTAGGGGGAGCTCATGTTTTAAATAAGACTCAAATCTTCTTCCTGGCTACGGTCCACTTCTCCCAACTGAGACTTTCCAGACTGGCATTAAACAGGAAAGCAAGAGAAGACTCAGCGAAAGAATGTCAGGGGGAACATAGAGCCTCAGCATTGGCCGGAGCCCCTTCTGGGACGGCCCGGCTGCTTCGGGAAGCTCCACGATGCCCTCCCTCCAGGGCTCGGCCCAGGGAGAGGCCCAGCTGGGCATGAGCAAAGGGGCGCTGCAGTGCTGCTCGGAGAGGCCAGAGCTGGGGTGGCATCCGAGCCTCTCCCTGCAGTGAGCCTGGGGGGAGGGCACAGTCTGGCCCAAGGGCAGGAGGGGGAGCGTAACACAGCAGGCAGAGGCCAAGCCAGCCTAGTCCCTGGCCCAGCCTTGACACCCGGCCTGCACTTGGAACTATGCAGCGTTGTCAACCTTCCATGCTAACTCCCACGCACACCCTGCCAGCCTGACTGCCGTGGGGACTACCGTGGGCCAGGAAACGGGGCCCAGTGTGCCCAGGAAGGAGGGACCCCAGGGCAGGGGATGCAGCTCATCTCTGTCCCACACGGGGGCAGCCATCGTGGCTCTGGGCCTGGCCAAAAAACCGCAAGCCAGGTCCTGCTAATCCGAAGACACAGAAGTGTTTCTTGGCAGGCTCAGCGCTCACTCTCTAATCCCCTCACAAAAAGTGACCCTGGGACAAGGCACTTCAGCAGCTCTGGGTGACAAACGGGGGTCGAGGCTGCTTGTTACTTCACTGATCTGCTTTTGAGAACAATTTCTGCCAAAAAGATACATTATCTGGGAAGCAGCACAACTGAGTGAAGCTGATTGACTTTGGCCAGCCCGCAAGCACCCGGGAGGAGGGGCCCTGCTGCGTGGGTGGCTGGGGCCTGAAACCAACAGACGGCATAATCTTCCTTTACCATGGCTCTCATCGCTTCCCTTGCCTGACCACCAAGCGCCTCCCAGGGCTCGCTATTGCCAGGGACCAGAGCTAAGCACCTGCACCTGCCATCGGTTGCAGATCCCCTCGCTTTTTATTTCCCACATTAACGAGAGGCCACCAAAGGCTGATGCTGCCAAGCATTGTTTGTCTTAAGCTATTAACCTTTCTATGCCTCAGTTTCTTCTTCTCTAGAATGGGGAGAATAAAAGAATCTGAGGGAGGATTAAACGAGACAAGGCATATGAAGCATTCCTCCTAGAAAGTGCCCTTTCTGGAGGTACCATATCGTCATAACGGCAGCAACAGGGTCACACACCAAGGCCCAGTCAGATACACTGGGCTGTTACATTTTCTAGGGCATCATCGGAGTCAACCGAGAACAGAGAGTAGCACCCTACTGTAGCCAACTGAAGTCTGCCCATACATTCAAACTGGATTGACTAGGGAGTGGGTAGGTGCTGTTGAGGGGACTACCTGAATAATCCAGACTGGGTAGGAGAGGGTCATGCCCTCACCACCCACCCGCCCCCAGCCCACCCGTCCTCCGACTGAACAGACCCAGCCTGGGAATTTGCAGCAGCCTCTGAGCAAACCCTGTGGGATGACGGTGCTCTCTGGCCCTCATGGGGCTGTTTTGTGAGTCAAGTGAAATAACCTTATGTGAAAGTGCCTTGTACACTCTAAAGAGTGGTGGGCAAACGGTGGCTTTTGGCCTTGCCAATTACTCACCACGGCTCCTGCAGGGCCAGTCCGTCCTCTCTCACCAGGCAGACCACGGGGACCCTGGAACACATACCAGGACAGCATGAATGTAGGTTGTCTCAACAACACTCCGAGCCATCAGTTTCGCCTCCCGGCCCTTCCTGGACCTCCCTCCCCCTCCCCAGGGGAGGCAGCGTGCAGGCGGCAGAGCACAGGAGGTTTGCTGCCCAGGAAGAGCGCACGGACGCTGTTACTGATCGGCATCCTGGTTACAGGCTCATCTTGCCTCTTGCAATAAATGAGCTCCCCGAAGTGTTGCGAATAAACAGAATTTCTTAAAATTCAAACACACGTAAAGTGTGTTAGGGCTATTTCAAGGAAACGTGGGCGGAAGCCCTGACCAAATCATCTGATTGATACATTTTGCCTTGTGCTCCTGCTGGAGATCAGTCCACAACACTGGATAGCTACTTTGCACTAAGGAAGCACTGGCGTTGTTGGAGGAGCCACCTCCCAGGCTGCAGGAGGTGCGCGAAGGCTGTCTGGAGGCCCTGCAGGGGGCGCTCGCACTCACCATCGGGCCTGGAGAGCCATTCTCACCGGGGGAACCGCTCTCTCCCTGGGAAAAGATGCACGTGGTTAGTGACTGGGACCCCACTGCCTGCCCCAGAAAACTCCCACCGAAAAGCTGAAAGTTCTGGTCATCTAAGCCAGGACTGACACCACCGACACCAGTCCTGTGAGGGACAACTCCCTGAGCCCTCTTCACCTATCAGGACACAGGACTGGCTCTTTCCAACCAAAGCTGTTCCGACATCCTGACTCCACCAAGCTCAACAGCATCCTCTTGAAAAGACTCCCACACCTCCCTCTGTCCCCTGCCCCAGAGTGCGTTCTGGTCCTCACCTTCACACCCGGAGCACCTGCTTCACCCTTAGCACCATCCAGGCCTGGGTAACCCTAGGGGGCAAGAGAAGAAACATCAATCACGCTTCTGAGAAACCCAGAGAGGAAGAAATGCATGTGTCTCCAAAAGCTTTTCTCTCCCCCGGGTGGACAACCCCTTCCTTCTAACACCCTTACCCAAGATACTTACTCTGTGACCTTTGACACCAGGAAGGCCTGGGGTTCCCGGGAAGCCGCGAGCACCCTGAAACCCAAAGAGGAGATGTCAGGGCCCAGAGCAGAAGAGCCCAGTAAAGGCTGCCTGAGCCGCTAACAGCCTTTGGAGCCAGCTCCCTAAGCGCCAGGGAGCCGTGGAGAAGCCCAGCACTTGGACAGTTCTTTTAGTAGATCCCAGAACCCCCCTCACCCTGCCTCACCCCACTTTACACAAACTGGGTAGAAACAAGAACTGCCCGGCCTCCTCAGGGGAACCTGTGTTAGGATTATAACTCGGTCATCAGATGCCGTTATGGTACATGTGGGGTCTGTTGGGATTTTGTTTTAGAAGTGAGCTAACTGAACTGGAGGAGCGAAAAGGGACGTTTGAGGCTGGGAAAGGTGGGGCTTTACCTGAGGGCCTGGGGGGCCTCTTTCACCAGGTTTTCCAGGCTTTCCAGCTTCGCCCTGTGGGAGAGAGCTGGCCTCAGCTTCCTCCGCAGACTCTGCGCATGACTGGCACTCTCCAGACCGCCCTCGGTCCTCCACGCCTCTGCCCACTACTCACTCCTCTCCTCACCTCCTTCGCATTCCAGACTTCCCTAAATGCCTTTCCTGGGTCACAGAGTATCTTTGGGACAGCTACATGTTGGGTGGGCCAGCTCCTCCGCCCCCACCAGCCCCCACTTCTCCTGTTGGGCGATCTCTCTGCTCCCCGGAGCTCTGCTGACAGGGCTCACGCTCCCTCACCCCGGGGAGACTCGGACTGTCCAATGCCTCCCCTAGGAATAGCCTGAGTGCCCTCTCTTGTCCCTTCGCTTCGTTTGCATCCTTTGCAGACACCCTGACTCAGGCCAAGCTTTTCCTAACTCATTTACAATTAAGATAATGTTGGATTGCTGACTGTTTCTTTCTTTGTTTTTTCTTCTCTGTATCTTTTCCCCTGGTGTTCTCCCTCTCCCTTCTCTCATTTCTCAATTTCCCTTCTTGGAGCTAATGGTGTTTTAATTATTTCCCTCCCCAATGAGTCTATGTGGTCCCCAGGGCATGTGCAAGCTAAGCCGTAAGGGGGAAGATGGACAGCACAGAGGGTCCACATCACAGACCGCGGGTGTTGCCCTTTCAGACGCCTCCACCCGGGGTGGGGGGGCGGCGAGCCAGTCAGGGCCCTGGCGCGACTCCCCTCAAGCCCTGCCACAGAGGCAGCCACTCCTGTGACTACTCGTGTATACTCACATCGTCACCAGGTTTTCCAGGGGGGCCTGGAGGGCCACGGGGACCCATGGGACCCTACAAAGGAAAATAGTTTAAGAGATGGTTGAAGGGGGAAGACACCAAATCAGCAGACAGCTTTAAGACTGTAGTTTTGTTTGGGGGATTGTTTTTGAAGCTAGTTCTCCTCTAAGGAAGGAAGGCGAAGCAACCCTGTTCTGTGCTAAGAGAGAGTCCAGGTCCAGAGCAGAGCACAGTGGGAAGCAGCAGACAGCATGGGCCAGGGACAGACCGGAAAAGGGACAGTTACGGCAGAGTTCCCGGTGGTCCCCGGCACCCTTGGTTCTCTGTCGGGGCTCCCCCAAGGCTACGAAGCAGCATCTGGATCTCCTCTGGGCCCTCCGCCGTGGGGAAGCCCAGGCGGCGTGTGTGGGTGGTGGGACAGGACCAGGGTCTGGGTGGCACATCCTGGAGGGGCAGGGGCAGGGCCCGCGCTGGTACTCACAGACACACCGGGTTCCCCCGGTTCACCAGGGTTGCCTTGAAATCCTTGAGGGCCCTACAAAGTAAGAACACAAGGTTGAGCCCCACAAACTGACAGACAGCTTGAAAGCAGCTGCACTGTTGCCAAGAAGAAAAGACCCAATACTTACGGGAGCACCAGCAGGGCCTGGTGGTCCTCGCGGTCCCATGGGGCCCTGCACAGGGACAGAAGATGAGGAAGTTCACTGGGTGTGCTTCCTCGGCGGCCTCCAGAGCGCCACCACCTCCCAGCAGCAGCCGCCGAGACAAAGGACAAGGAGCCACTCTGTGGGTAGGGGGCCTGCAGCGGCTGCTCCTTCTCATTTCCCACTCCCCACGCAAAAGCCTATTTATATTTATAGGCACCATTTGGACAGAGAAGCTGGCCTTGCTTTCTCCTGGACAGCAGCCATGTTTACTAAAGTCTGAGTTTCATTTAGCCTGTGCCAAGTCAGAGCTGCAGGGCTGAGATTTCCTGCTGGAAGTCTTGTGGATACTGGAGAGCGGTGGCTGCTGTCTGCATTCTTCAGTTCTCATTCCAAAAGCAATAGCAACTGGCCTTCTAACAGACCGGCCTATATGCACCTCTCCATCCTCATTCTTCTTAGTCGCTCCAGCGCATCATTAAAACTGGCATCCACGGCCATTAAGAACCAAATGCTTTGGGCTAGTAAATGGGAAGGTTACATAACTGATGGAGAAGAGCTGCCCTAAGCAATTATCCGTGATGTGAGGTTGTCAGAGTCTCTGCCGCTGCGGAGGACCCCTCCCTTCCATTCTGGCTGCAAAGAGCTGGTGTCTTGTCTTACCATTGGTCCCTGCATCACGCCCATCTGGGCGCCACCAGCCTTCTCATCAAATCCTCCAGCCATCTGGGCAGCGAAGTTCTGCAAATAAACCCAACAACATTAGGCGCTTTCTCAAGCTCTAGGTTTTTCCCGCTTGGCTGGGCACGCTCTATCCAGACAGAAAGAACTCTATTTAGATAAACTCTAATTGTTGGAGCTTAACCTCACATTGATCAGAATTACCAATGATTCCTGAAAATATAGTTTTGGAAATGTGTTATCAGATGACAGTGGCATAATAATTTCCCTGGAAAACTAAGTGTTATTTGGAAGAGTATCGGTTACCTGCATTTCACTTTCAAAGGTGGGGGTTCCCCCCTCAAAGACTTTAATGCTCAGCAAAAGACTAAACTCAACAATCTTGAAATATTTTAGCAAGGGATGTAGTAGGCGTCTGTGAGCTTAAAGTTTAAAAATTTAAAACACAGCAGCCGTCAAAATGGCAAACCTGCAAAAACTGGGCAATAATATAATTTGTTGATTGGTTGGATTCCAAAAACGCCTTTAGCCACACACCTTTACTCAGTGGGGCTCTTTCATGAGAATGAATAGTTGCTTGGAATGTACTTGGCAAGGTCCAAGAATAAATGTCTTCCAAGGACAGTGGTCACTCTTCTTCCAGGGAACTACAAGTGCCCAGTCATCCTCTCCCCCAACGCCAACCCCCACTCCCACTCCCGAGGACTGACCACACAGTACAGACGCCAGGGTGCCAGGTAACTGAAGACTTTCTTTGCAGAAACCCAGTGACTTGAAAAAAGACAACCCTCAGTGCCACAGTCTCATGCCTAATATGTGGTCCCACTAAATGACAGGCCTGGGGGAGAGGCCCACGGACAGGCTGTGTGCACACTGCTGGCGGGCCTGGGAGCCGGCCAGGTCTGTGTGAGCAGCAATTTAGAAACCACATTTCTGGAGGGACGTCTTGAAGAAAGGGGACATAAGGATACTTACTCCACCAAGGCCAGGGGGACCAGGGGGGCCAGGAGGGCCAGGGGGGCCAGGATTTCCAGGGGTCCCAGGCTCTCCATCTCTGCCACGAGGTCCGGGGGCTCCCTTGGAAGGAAGGGAACAAGGCGCGTGTGAAGCAGTGTTAATGCCAGAACCACCTGTCTACCGGTGGCCCCTGCAGTGGGGGTCAGGCGAGCGGGGGGCCTTAGGGGTCGGGCAGCGCTGTTTCTCTACTCACTTTTTCACCTTTGTCACCACGATCACCTCTGGGTCCTTGTTCACCTGCAGGCCCCTGGAGGTGAGGAAATGTTGAGGTGGCAGCAAGACCAGGGGCCTGCCAATCCGTAAGCCGAGGAAGTGGGAGAGGAAAGATTTTCTCCCTTTCTTACCTGAGGCCCAGGGGGTCCTTTGGGTCCTACAATCTGAGAGACAGACCCATAGAAAACAGCACATTAGAGGGGCCACAGGAAAACAACCCACTTAGCTATAGAAGCAACATGGTGTGAGAATGATATTTACTTACATCCTTGATGTCTCCAGGTTCTCCTTTCTGTCCCTGGAACATGACACAGTCTCAGGATGGAGCAGAGCAAGCCCACCAGGCCCCGAACACAAAATCCTGCCCAGCAGCCCCTGCCTCAAGGCCCCCACCCCGGAAACAGACCCCTACTGACATCTAAAAAAAGGACTGGCTGAATGAGCGTAGCATTGCTTCAGAAGAAGGAACTATCAAGGCAAAAGTAAAAGAAAAAAATCTCTCACCTTTGGTCCTGGCTGCCCTGCAAGTAGATAAAACACAGAAGGAGAATGTAAGATTTGTGAGCTGGGGAAGTGCAAGTTCTCCTCACCTAAAGGGATCACACCCGAAACGGGACACGAGGGACACAACCGGGGACAGAGACAGCCCCCTGTTGTTACTCACTGAGCCCTCTGTTGGGGTGTTAGAGTCACCGGGGCCCTGGGGTTGCTGAGATCCCGTGAGGGACAGAGACAGCCCAGATTTTGTTATTCAAAACGCAGCCAGTGTGCAAACGAAGGAGCAGAGCCAGTGGGAAGAGGAAACCAAGCGCCCGTGGTCTAATCAGCCACCAAGAAAGCACCAAAAGCTGGCAGGAGGTTCCGCCTCTTCTTTCCCCCGCAGGGCAGGAAGCTCTTCCTGCAGCCCATTCCCTCCCAGAAAAAGTTAGGTAGTAAAAAAAGGTCTTACATTCAAGCTGGGTCTCCTTGAAGCAAGCACAGAAGAAAAAAAAAAAGCAGAGCATAGGAGTTATAAAGGTCATTGCAGCCAGTGCCACCCCAAACCAGTGACCCCTTGCCCTTTGTAGCAGCAACAGTAACAGCAACCAACACTGCACTCAGAGGCCCCCTCAGAATTGATCCGGGAACTGGACCCTAAAAGCAGCTTCCCCAAGCAGCCCCCAAGCGGTGATGAAGTGGTAAGGAAAGGCAACCTCTCACTCCCCTTCCAACTTCTTCTCTACTTGAACAGGAAGGAACAGTTTGGCCACCCAGGCGGCCTAGACAGGGGTCCCCATTCACCCTGCAGGGAGACAGGGCAAGAGTTTGAGTGCCGGGGAGGTCACCAGCACACATGTCATCGCCAGCACTGATTCTCGCTGGGCGCTGATACCTGCCCGGCGGAGTGCAGGCGCGGACACTGTCCCAGCCCCATCTCCACCCTCCACCGCCAGGACTCCCGGAGCCCAGCTCCTCTTATTAATGTGGTTCTTAATCGGCAGTCAATTCCAGGAGAGAGAGAAACAAAAGAAAACTGCCATCCATGTCCCCCATCTCAAAGAGGGAGCCTGTCCTCTCTCTCACTAGCCAGCAGAGGCTTCTCCTCACTGAAGACCACCACCTTTGGAGGTCTTCTAAGGAGAAGACAAGGTGTGGGTCACAGAGGAGGAATTATCTGTGGTTTGGCCAGACAGAGTATTCCATCTCCACTGTGGCTCTACTAATTTGCAGGGATGGTTTCAAAGAGGGCCCTTTGTGGAAGCCCAGCTCTGCGTCCCTGTGTCAGGGAAGCATGAGTTTCAGCGGTGTTAGGTGAGGAAGGGCCCCTCTAGTGTTTTAGGCTCACTCGGTTTCAACCTGCAAGTGAGAGGTGGCCTTTCCTTTCAGCCTCAGCTGCTGGGGTCCCATGAATAGCCAGCGCCTCTGCTCTGCAGAGGTGGCCAGCATCCATGGGAGGGCATTTGCTGCACCTGCAAGTAATTTATTTATGTGGAACAGGAAATAAATAAATTACAACCACTGGCAGTGGCGAGGTCAGTTGAGCAGATGGGGCAGCACTCTCCGAAGGGGGTCTCGGGGCTGAGGCAGTCTTTCATGTCTTCACAGATTATGTCGTCGCAGAGGACAGTCCCAGTGTCACAGACACAGATCCGGCAGGGCTCGGGCTTCCACACATCCTTATCATTATACCTCTGCCCATCCTGCACACAGCTGCCAGCCTTCTCTGCACCAAGGGTGGAGCAGGAGAGGCAGAGAGCAAAGGGCAGGAGGGGGTGGGAGTCAGAAGAGAAAAAGAGAAAGAGGTTGCAGTCAACTTGACATTCAAATGCTGAAGAATGTGGACTTGGGCCACCCAAACATAAAGAACTTGAAAGCTATTCTTCTAAGACATCATTCATTCTTCCTTGTATTCAAAACATACTTATTGCACTGTGCTGTCTAGTCACCAGTGAAAATCCTGACCCAGCAATGAACGGGGGTGGGGGGCGGTGCTGTACTAACTGTACAGTATTTTCTTTGTGCCTGTAGCCTGAGGGAGCCCTGATGACATGGGGCCAGGGGCAATTCGAGTGACAGCAGGAGGAGCTGAGACCCTGAGTGGGAACGCAGGGACTGTAAAGACAGAGCAGAGGAGCAAAGGGAGACACCCCCCACCCTGCCCAAGCTCAGGAGCAGAGAGCTCTTCTCTGCCTTCCTCTAGGAATTACTGGGTTTGCTAAATACCACTGATAGCTAAGATTCAGAAAGCATGTAGAAAATTCCACCCACAAAAATTAGAATCTGTACACAGCCAGGTTCCATTCCTGGATATGGGGTGGGACAGCTGGAAGAAGGTGCTCTCAGAATCGGGGTCTCCTCCCATTCTTCAACCTGCACTAGGATTCGGGCCAATTGGGACAGGAGGACAGGCCCAGTCAAACAACACACTGGGACCCCGCGCAGGCTAATAAGACGCCTTGGGCGGCAAGCAGGGCCAAAGGGCCCCCAGCCCGGACCTCCAGTGCCAGTCTTCCCTGGAGAGGGCCTGCCTCCGTCTGAAGACAACACCCTGCAGGGCAGGGGGCTTTGAATGCTGGGCCTGGGCCCGGATTAGCCAGTGCAGCGGCCTGGCCTCCACCGAGAATGCAGACCAAGAATGGCAGGGACTCGTCCCTTCCACGGCGTCCTGCCGACTGGAATCCACCCTGCAAATGAAACCTGTGCTGACAGGAGCGCTCAGGGCGCGCCAAGGGCTGAAGAGCCCGCACCACGTGCTAGGGAGCGCCCAGCGCTGTTTTTCTCATCAAAACCCCCAAAGCAATGGCAACTGCAGGGGATGAATAATAATAGGAAAGAGCCACAAGCCGGTGGGCGGAGACAGAACGGGGCCTGCCCCCGGCTCCTGAAGCAGACTCTGAAAATCTAAAGATAAACCTTTCTCTCTCTCTTTTTCTTTTCCACTAGAAGAAAGCCACTCAGCCCTTACGCAAGGCCGTCGCGGGGAGGGGAGGGAATCCCACGGGATATACCGAAGTCTCCGTGACACACCCACCGCTAAAAATTGCTGGAAGTGCAGAAAGCCCGCCAAGGGGAAGGGGACGGAGGAGAGGTTAACAGTCTCAGGTCCGGACGAAGGAAGAGTCCACTCTCCCCCGAAGGGCCCACGGGTGGAGAGAGAGAGAAATGCTTCGAGAGGGAGGTGCCCCCTAATGCAGATCGGATTTCTCCGGGGGGGGGGGGGGCGGGGCCCGGCGGCGCTGGGTGTGAGCGCCTGGGTGACCGAGGCCGCGGCTCTGGACTGGGCTCGCCCACAGACACTGGGAGGGCGCAAAGTGGGATTAAATGACTGCCCCAGAAAGGAGCCAGCTCCGTAACTGGATCCCCGAGGTGTGGACGGAGGAGCCCAGCACCACCATAATTGCCGTTCCAAACGGCTGCCGATAGCATCCCGCCGCGCCCGATCGGGTTCCGCTCATTACGCAGAGCCGTATAAGTGGTTCTTTGTAGCAGGCCAATTAAAAAGTCACCTCTTTCGGGGAACTGCTTCGCTCCGCCGCCGAACTGCGCGGGGCTGGAGCCCGGGAGGTGGCGGCGGGCGGGCACAGGGGGGCATTGTGGGGGAGGGCGTCGGGGACTCCGGGGGAACCCACCGGACCCGCCTCTCATGAATGGGGCTTTTCTCGAGCGCACACAGAGCCCGATTCACAGGTCTCCGCGAGAAACCAGCTTAAATAAATACGGGCAGCGTTTCAGCCCCATCTGGAAGCCATCGCTGCCAATCTCCCAACGCAAACAAGCCTCACAAAGGAGGATTGAGGTCTCTCCCGGAGCCGAGGGGCACTTTCGGAGAGGAGGGCTGTGAAATACAGATGTGGGTCAGAGATGCCACCGCCAGTAAGTTTCTCGAACTCGTGGAAAGACGGGGAGGAGGGGCCCTCGAGCCCGAGCCCCGACATTCCTGGAGGCTACGCAGACTGCGCCTTTCCCCGCGTCTCGTTTTAGGTCCGCCGACCCGCGGGATGGGGTTGTGGGCTGAGGCGTCCCAGGGCGCAAAATCGGCGGCTCGGACGCACTGCCCCTGGGGAGGAGGAGCCACGGCTGGAAGAGCCCGGCCCGAGAAACTCTGGAATTCACCCTCTCCCGGGAAAGCGGCGGCGATGAGAGAGCTCTGCCACTTAAGCAAGCGCCTCCGATGCCAGGTGGAGAATTTGGGAATTATTTTACAGTCACCTAGCTAATTCCATTGTGCACTCAAGCAGAGGTCAGTGAGAAAAACAGCTTCGTGGGTGTGTTCGTGTAAATTTAAGGACAAAAGTATAGTCAGTCTGAGCCGAAGCCACTATTAGACACAAGGTATTCCAGCAGGTGCCCCGGACCGCACCGCCAATTTAGCGCAGTGCGCGGCATCCGGGCCAGGACCTCATGCCCCGGACTCCCTGCGGCTGCGCCGCGGGCTCCAATCTTGCCCCCGCCCGGGTCAGCGGCTCTAAGGGACCGGAAAGTCCTCCCGGGCCCTCGGCCCTCCAAACCGCCTCCCGAGACAGCCTGGTGGCAGATGAGACCGGGTAGAGCCTCGTCTACTGAGGACTTTGATTCCCCCCTCCCGCGCAAAACAGTTTGCCCTGCGATTGATTTACAATCTGTAACATACAAAGACAGGGCTGGAATCCCAGCCGTCGGAAACGTGCCCAAACACGTGGAAAAAAAAAAAATCTCTCCACCTAATACACTTTCCAGGCTTCGTTTGTCCTGAATATAATCCCAGACAGCGGGACTTTACCGAAGGAGGCTATGGCACCGGGTGGTCCGAACCGCTTTTGGACCGGATTGTAAAACTGCCATCTCTAACCATATTCGTATGAAATCGTTGCAGCAATCGACCAAACACACACACGCACACGGCCCGAAGCCTGGCTGAGTGAGTTTCACAAACAGAAAAGCAACTCGCGGTAGTATCTCCGGAGGGTTCGGGGAAGACCGCGGGGAGGGGGCGCTATTTTCCGGGGCGTTCGAAAAGCACGGTCTGCGTGGAACCTTATCGCCTTTCAGACGGCCTGGCCTCGGGAAGTTTCAGGGGGAAAGCGGAGACGCGAACGAGGGCTGCACCTTGCTGCAGGGCCCGCCGGGAGGGGGAGGGAACCTCGAGAGAAGCTGAGGACTCAGAGCGCCTCTCCGAAGCCTTTCTTTGTGGCCTCGGATTTCAGCCCACCAGTGCCAGAGCATCTCCTTTGTCTACCTCCTCTCCGACCCCCCCCTCCCCCGCAGCAACCAACCCCTGGACACGACTGCGAAGTCCACCCCTTGGCGCGTGCTCGCCCCTTCGCCAGTACTCTTTCTCTCCTGCTTCTAAGAACGATGGGCCATGACCTGTTTTGCTGACTTCAGAATGCTTCCGCCAGGCGAGAAGTGTGTGAGCGTGTGCGCCTGATCATCAAAGCTGGTGATAAAGAGCGCGCTTACATCTGTGCGCAAACCTCTCCGATCCGACACTTTTCAGGTTTAATATTTCTACTCACGGAGGGACCTGCAAATGCCTCCAACCGTGACGACCCCCCCCCCAGGGCTCTCGGAGAGAGCCCCTGCCCTGCAGAACTCCGCTCGGTGAGCTCTCGCTTATCCTGCGCCCCAGTCTTGGTGCCCTCTGACCTCAGAAGCCGCGGGAACCCGGACCCGCGGGCTCCAGAGCAGCTGAGCGCCGGGTAAGAGGATGCGGAGGGACAGCACGGAAGGATGGCAGGCAGGGACTGTGGGCGACTTACGGACATCCTGCCCGTGACACCGAAGGACAGCGGCGACGAGCAGCGTCAGCAGCACCAGCATCTGGGGAGCCCCGAGGCGGATCATGGCTCACCGCGGGGCCTGGCAGGGCCGGGCCCGAGCGGAGCGCAGCGAGGCGGCAAGAGCACGGCGTGGGTCCGGGTCTCTACCGCGCCCTCATACAGGAGCCCTTGGAGCAGGAGGAGGAGGAGGCAGGAGACCCGGCAGCCCAGCAGCGCTCTGCGTCTTCTCCCTGCCGCGGCGCCCGTTATATGCGCCCGGCTCCACTCGAGGCTGGTAAACTGGCCCAAACCGCGGGCCGCCCCCGGCCCCCCGCGGGGCTGTAACCTGAGACCCCGCCCCCGGAGCCCGCCCAGGCCCAGCCGGAGCCCGCACCTGCAGGGGCCGAACCCCCCTCTCTGCCAGCCCGCCTTCCCGCCCCCCACCCCTAGTGAGCCCAGTGGCCTGATCGGGCGGGGCGCAGAGTCGCCCCCGGTCCTTCCCCCCCACCGGGGGCTGCGGCGCTGCCCCCTCTGACCACAGTCGGAGAGGGGGGCCTCCGGCCCCTCCCCTCGGAGTTCTGCCCGGATCGGAGGGGCGGGGGGGGGGTGTTTGCAGAGGCACAGGCCGCGAGCCCTAGACTCGGACGGAAAAGACTTAGGAAGGAGGGAAAAGTAGTAGAAAGGAGCAGCGGGGGAGGGGGGACACTGCGTTGGGACCTTGGGTGGCACAGGGCGGGGGGTAAGACGCAAGGGGGGCCCGCAGAGGTATCTGGAGTCCTAAATCCTGGAGACTGGCAAGCAAGGCCAGGTTTGGGGGGCGCTTTCCGGGGTACCTGGCCCCCGGGCTCCCACCTGGAAGTTCAGAACGACAGCCTCCCGACCCCTCCCCCACCCAGCCAGGCGATGAAAGCGCCTCCTCTGGAGCCTGGACAGACGCTGGCCGAAGCGGATCGCCAGGAAAGGGGCCGGCGTGTCACGCAGCACAGAGGGAGACCTGTGCGAAGGGGGCGGGCGGGGGAGGGCGGGGCGGGTCCCGGGAAGGGGGCGCGGGGAGCCAGAGAGGACGCCAGAGGGCCGAGACTACACCGTGCGCGCTCCGAGGCGGGAGACCGTCCAGTTCCAGGCTCAGACGTGGTGTCTGCTCTTCCTGGCCCGGCTCCGGGAGTCCCGGGGGGGAGTGGGCGCTGCCTCCCTGGTTGAGCCGCTCTGGCCAGAGACAGTCGGTCACCGCCGCAGCTCTGTCCAGGGAGCCGGGAGGCCGCTCCAGCTGGACGGAGTTCTGGGAGCCAAGGGAGAAGCCAGAATTTCCTAGTGGGCCCCCTGGCCCTCCCCGTCCCACCTCACCTCACCTTCTCCGGTGAGGGCCCTCTGGCACCTCTGCCCAACCTCGGCCTTCTCCCCAGGGTTCGGCTGTGCTCTCCGCCTGGCTCCTGGCAAAGACACCAGAGAAGAAAAGCCCTCGAGCGAGGCTTCTTCTTGAGGACATAGTTTTATGTCCCTGAGGATTGTACCGTTGCCCCAAAGGACTTCAGGCAAATGCAGACTTTCGTGAAACTCAGAACTGGCTCTGACTTACCCAGAACTCCCCTCCCCAGAAGTGGGGTTTCTTTAGCACTCCCCCCCGCAAACCCAGAAGTGGAGAGCGCTTGGAAGAATCTCCTCTCACCGCCCTCCTCCGCCCCCGGGTGCAGGCGTCCGCAGGGGCTCCGGCTTCCCCCACCCCGCCCCCACGATTTGAAGCTTCTGAGCTCCAAGTGCGCGGAGCTCGCCTTCGGTGCAGGTGTGCTGGTCGGGGAGGGAACGCAGTCCCATTGTCTAAAGGGGCACGGCCACATTCTGTCCAGGCTGGAAGGAGGCAGTTAAAGCATTAACCTGCCGGTTCCTGGTTCTCCTCTTGGGCCACGCGCCTCGCGTGGCTCCTGCCCACCCTCCCATTCAAGTCCTGGCGCTGAGCTCTGAGCCACCCCCCAGGCCCAGCCCCTGCCCAGACAAAGCTGGCCTCGCAGCCACGGTGTCCCGTGCCCTCCTTGGGGCCAGGGTTCTCTCTTCTCCACCTGGAAGGTGGAATGGTCGAGTCCCACCCATTTCTCAAGGCGCTCAGGTTAAAATACCTCCGAGAACCCTTCCCAGATACCTCTAGAGGGCCGCGTCTCTCTGCTTCTCTGCACTTCTGAAGCACGTGTGCCCTGCGTCTACAATTACATTCCAAGCTGTCTGTTTTGTGTGTAGTTCCCATTTCCCACTTTGTACTCTCTGGTCTTGTCTTGTCAATGATCCTGGAAGCTCCGGAAGTTCCGGGAGAACCAGAACGGTGCTGGGCACAATTTTAGCAGGTGGGAAGGTTCAGCTAAACCCTGGTGGAATAGTGCGTTTGGATGCAACTGTGACTTATGACACAAGCAATGCACCAGCAGCTATAAAGCTAAGCATTCATACAACTGACCTCAAATTTAAGTAGTCATGAAAATTTAACGGAAAAATAAGGGTTTGGGTGAAAACATTAAGATACATGAAAAATTGAAGCATATTTTAAAGCGATCTTGTTCAACAGGCAGCAAAGAGATACATAGTCCGATCGCTAAGTTGCTCTTGAGGTCCTTCTCTAACTCCGTGACGATTCGCCTCCGCCAGTGAACTGTGTTGAGGTAACTGGACTCAGGGTGTCTTTTGGTCATTGTGGTTCATCTGTGAACACAAAGTTCAGTTCTCCACTCCCTGTGGAAAAAAGTTTTCTCATCAGAGATGAGAATTGGCAAAAGCAAAACAAAACTTAAATTGACAAAGCCAAACTAAACTATAGAAATTAGCTAAATTCTACAGTGAACTAAACACTACTATTAATACTTTACCAATCCATGAATCCAAGCAGCTGCAATTTAAAAACTTCTAATTCGTGGCTCTGACTGGAACTGAACCTATAGGTGGCACCTATGAGTGTGTGTGTGTGTGTGTGCGCGCGTGCACGTGCACGGCATAGTAGAGTCTCTCTTACTCTGTGTGTATTAATTCATAGTATCAAAACTGTATTAACATGTAATGTCATCTGACTTCACCACTGAGATGTAGAAAAAGAGAGGTAATATAGGATAAAAGCACAATAGGAAGAGCAAGGAGGGACAATAAGAGGGACAGAAAAGCAAGCTGAGTGGACACAATGAATAAAAAGCAGGGTCACCCAGGGCCACTAGGGTGGGCTCAATGGCTCTCCATAGTCCCCAATGGTTTGTAGCTTCTGCTATTGTCCCTGCGGTTTATGATGATGAGCTTAAATATCCAATGAAATGCTAATTTAAGTGTATTATGGCCTCCCCAAGTAGACAGGGAAATGTGCATTCTATTTTAGAAAGATCTCCATTCATGAGATCTCCATAATGAAAATAGATGTTCATTCACTCAGTGTGGAAAACTCTTATATCGTAGCACAGTTAGATGAGGAAGCGCCGTGATTTCTGGAGCTGCAGACCTGGCACCGGAGCTGCCGGCTTCCCCATCAGTGGCACAAGGACGTGCGTGTCGTAGAACGAATGTCCCACCACTAACACTCACTCACCCCCACCTTTAAGTACCACCTGCCTCCCAGTGGGAGAACAGTTAGAAATAACAGACACAGGAGTGTATCTACCCCAGATCAGACCAACTCAGAGACACAGATGGACTGAACCAGCCATTTGTGTTCTGCAAACAAAATAGTGTTTCACTATTCTTCTCCCTTTTACGGGGATATTAAATTTAGACTTACATAAACACGGCCTTATTGGGAAAGATGTTTGTACGGAGACTGTAAAGAAAAGATCTCTTTCTCTCCCTCCACACAAATCCCACTTTAAAAATAGTGATAAAAGGGAAGAAGGGTTCACATTCCAGAGAGGTAAGCCCACCCCAAATATGGCAGGTGGTGAATGTACACCCTCCACTCGACCTCCAGCCACACGGCGGCCTGGGGGAGGAGCGGCTCCGGCTCACTCAGCGACGCTCTGCTTCTGTGGGTCGGGCTCAGCGCAGACATCCTTTCAAGATGTGTTTATGTTTTGCTTTGGCATTTGGGGGGCAGAGGAACAGGATCGGGACTGCCCAGGATAGGGTTTCCAGATCTACAGCTTACATTCCATCCCATAGGAACATGAATGTGTTGCTCTGTCTTCTCAAATGCCAACAGCACTGCCAGCCCGAGCCAGTCTCCTTAGCCCTGCCTCGGCCCCCGTGAACTCAGCTTAGCACTCTAACTGAACACACACTCCCGTCTGAAGTGGGGAGACAGAGAAGACTAAGTGATTATCTTTGAATCTGTAGAGGACACAAGAAAAAAGCCTGTCAAAAATGCTCCAAGAAAGGTACTCTCCTACCTCCTAAAAAGGAACAAATGAAAAACAACAACAAAACAGAAAGAACGGCATTCTGGAAGCCACAGCTACGGAAGGTTCCCAGAAGACGTGAGTGTCCGACGCTGGGTGGGGTTTTGGAATGCAGTGGTGTAGTCAGAGGGTAGGATGGTCCCTATAAGAAAGCAACAAAGTCAGATGAACCAGAGGGCGTGGCAGGGGACCCAGAACAGTGTGGAGTCAGCCACAGGAGCCACTAGGGTTAAAACACATAACCAGGGATGCAGTTGAGGTCGGACGCAGAGGACTCTGTAAATGCCGCCTGTTGTCACTGAGTCAGGCTCAGACCTGCCCGATCCTCTTCTCATTTCCCCTCTTCTATCTGGCTCCTGCTAGATATGCCTTTAGGTGAACAGAAGACAATGTCTGGCTTTTTGTATATACTTTCATATAGAAATGATCTTCCCATTTCACTTTTTTTTAAACAAAACTTTTCCATGCTAAACCTTGCAATTTTTTTAAGTACATGGCTTTCTGGCTTTAAGGAGTACACGTGTCTCCCGCCAGCTCTTGATGGCTCTGGGAAAACGTAAAGGCCTTGATTCAGAGATGCTGGAGCAGAGGGTGCATATGAAGCACTTGGTTCCACAGCAGACGGCTGTCCAGCCGCAGCCGCCTCTGAGAGCCTAAGAGCACTTGCTCTGAGCACTTGTCAAACCACGGCACAGGGTGGGGCTCCAGGGGACACCCTTTGAGGGGCCAACCACCTGCCAGACACGCGTAAGAGGGTGGCTACTATGTCCCATCTCTCTCCTTCCTCCTTCCTACGAACTCTTTGCGCTTACATACGGCCAGTACCATAGTGTTGTACCCTCATCAATCCACCCATTCATTCATTTGTTCATTCATTCATTCATCCATCCCCCAAGTTTGGGGGGCAGACCCGCCCCGCCCAGCGGAGCAGGATAGACTTGAATTCCAGGTGCCTGGCCTTGGAGGAGAGACGTATCCTGCGAGGCCCAGAGGCCTCCTCATCAGGCTCCTTGCTTTCAAGATACTTCCCACCCAGAAAGGGTTCATGGGTCAGAAGTCCTTGGTGGGCAAGGCTGAGAGCTCGCTGGGAACGAGGTCTGCATCGGCCTTCGCTCTGCACCGGGCTGCACGCTCACGGGCCCTCCGTGGAACTCAGGACTGAGTTCTAGAACCGGTCTATCTCACGTAGGATAGAGAAATCCCACGTGAGTCTATTCACATGCCTTCTTGAGAACAAGGGCCGTAACTTACACATTTAAAGTGTTTTCCACAGAGTCTCTCTAGCACTGTGCTCTCACCTAGTAAGTGTCCTAAATGCTTGCTGCTACTAGAAGTGTGGTCCACTGACCAGCAGCATTAATCCACCCGAGAGCTCATTAGCCAAACAGAATCTACAAAATCAGGATGGCATTTTACCAAGATCTGTGATTACCTCGCGTCCCCCGAAGGGTGGGAAGTGCTGGTCTGACTGTTGGCTGACAGTGACGTGTGGCCCTGGCTAATGGAACAATGTGGTCTGTCAGTGGCTGGGGTCGCACTCGAAATGCAGCCATGGCCATGGCAAGCGGGGGCCCGAGTTAAGTGTGGGAGTAAGACGACGTGAGTTGAGGGAGAGGGATGGACAAGGGCTGCAGAGCGGACGACAGATGCGTGACTTTGAAAAGCCCGCTGTCGGGGTGTGCGCGTGTTAATTCTCAAAGGCTGAGTTCCACGGAGGGCCTGTGAGCGTGCAGCCCGGTGCAGAGCGAAGGCCGATGCAGACCTCGTTCCCAGCGAGCTCTCAGCCTTGCCCACCAAGGACTCCTGACCCATGAACCCTTTCTGGGTGGGAAGTGTCTTGAAAGCAAGGAGCCTGATGAAGAGGCCTCTGGGCCTCGCAGGATACGTCTCTCCTCCAAGGCCAGGCACCTGGAATTCAAGTCTGTCCCGCTCCGCTGGGCGGGGCGGGTCTGCCCTCCAAGAAGTCCCTGAAAAGCTCCTCGTGGTCAGGTCACAGTGGGCTCCTGTGCCAAGAACAACCTTGGGAGGGAGCAGAGGGACAGTGCGTGCCACCCTTGCCGGTGCTACAGCGCCAGTGAGAGCGTCTAGTCTGCCGGGCCAGAGGCACCTGTCCAGGGACAGCCAGGGCACCGCCCTGCTCCCCACCTCCACACCCCACTCCAGCCGAAGGCCTGCCCCTCCTCGGACACTACCCACTGCCCTCGACACCCCTCCCTCGACGATACCCAGACCCCTGGGCTCAGACCCTAGGAGTCCTCTTTGATGGTGTCTCCTCACCCTGTCTTCCCGTCCCCGTCCCCGTCCCCGCCCCCTTCCCGTTCCCCAGCCAGCATTCCTTCAGCTCCATTTTGCTGAGCCAGACGCTTGCTGGGTGGGGGACACGAAGAAAGATCTATGTGACATGGGTCCGGTCCTCAGGAGACGGCCACCTCAGGGGAGACTTTCACATAATGTGATACGGGTTCTGGCACAAATAACTCCGCTTTTTATTACAAAATCATAAGCATGTAATTCTGTAGCATAACAATAGCACACTCAAGCACACCCTATGACATTTTAGGTGAAATGTTCAAATGAAAACTGTAAATTAGCCCACCCGTGTCGTTCCCCTACCAACCACACTCAAGCGGGTGCGCCTCCTGCCGGATCCTCTAAGCTGTAATGTGGTGTGACCCAGTGCTGTGCCCTGCCGTGGGTCCAAGCACTCTGTTATGGCCTTGAACCGAGAATTGCTCGTCTTGACACAGCCTTGGGCAGTGACGGCAGCTGGGTCAGATCTGTCCTACTGTGTTACTAACTGTCAGGATCTGCAGCGATCTGCCTTCTTGCACACCCCTTCATCCCCAATTAGAAGGCTCTTCCTCTGGCAGCTTAACTGAGATGCCAGCAAGGCCCCCACAGTGGTTTTCGTCCCTTGGCATGTAGGGACCCTGGAACCCTCCACTGGTTGTAAAGGCTCCATCCTCATGGAGACAGAGTAGAGAATACTGTCCGCTCCCAGTTCCCCCCTAGGCCAGCCTGTCAAGAGACCTGTCTAGTTTCACCCTAAAAGTATCTAGAAATGCACCATATGCTTAATGTTTTCCTGGATAAATATAAAAAGGAACAGTTTTGACCTTCACCTTGCAGGGTGAGACATGACAACTGCACTTTCCAGCTCGCTCCACTCGAGTGAGTCATGCCGCTTCCCCAACCTCACCCACAGAGCAGGGAACTCTGCAGTGTGCTCACAGTGAGGATGAATGAAGGAACAGAGGCGAGGCTCCGCAGAGAGCTGCACAGAGGACACTGGTGTGTCCTCAGCACTGCCTTCCTTGGTCCCCACCCCAGGTGTTTGCTCTTGCCCCCACCCCACCGTGCCAGAAGGAAACAATCTCATTTCCTGATTTCTTATTTAGCTGAGTCCTGTTAACATTTTTATCTTACCAGTTATGTTTGCATGTGTTGGATTATGATTGACAGGATCTAGGCTGGCTAATGAATAGCCTGGAATTTGAGGCATAGTGTTGAAAATGGTTTCATGTGTTTAAATCGGTGACACACACTCAGCATTCACAGGCACTCAGCATTGGCGGAGAAGGAAACTTGGCACTAGGGTCCCATGGGCCCAATACTTGGGCACAACTTTTCCCTAAGAAGGAGGAAAGGAACTTCCAAGGTTATCGGGACAGCTAGGAAGACGAGGATCAGGACTGACCTTCTTAACAGCTATCAGCTTCAACCAAAGACAAGTTCCATTAACCGTGAAAAGCTCAAGATTTGAGGGGAAATGGCCTGAAAGGCTTCTTGGTCTGGTTTGATGAGACTCCCCAGAGGATCTGACTCAGATGCGAGAGGGAGAAGCTGATCTTTCTCAGGTGCGGAAAACACCGACATGGTATTTCCCGGTCAGGCAGAACAGTTCAAAATTAGTAAAAACACTGCCTGACTATATCCGTGTTTCTGTCTCTTGCTTGGAATTGTGTAACTTTATTTATAAATCACTTATCCATATCCTCTGTGATTTTTATACTTAACTGTAGTAATGAAGGGACCTAGTTTGTCAGGAAAGATATCTTTAGATAGAAACCAGATGTGCCAGATTATTCAGATTGTCCTCAGATAAGGCAGAGGGTCACAACTGCAGGCAAAGTACCCAGGAGCCAACGGCCTGAGCAATCAGTGCTCACTTGGCGAATGCAGCCTAACCTGCAACCTGTGGTATAACAGCAAACCTCACATCCTCTCCTCTTCTAGAAGGGTTGTAAATACCTGACATTCAACTTAGTAATTTAGTTAATATGTTACTCTTGGTGAGATTATACCCACTAATATTTATTAAATGAGAGCGCCGAGTGAATGTTAGCTTCCCCAATATTAGTGCCTTGTGAATGTCCAGTTTGGTGTGTGGGTCCTTTACATTAAACCAATGGGCAGTGATTATTTTGTGTAACACCATTCTCAATGGAGATGACACTGGCCGATGATAACTATCAGTTTTCTACACTGAGAAATGGTGAGTAACATGCTCAGGGCTGGGTGGGGAAGAGGGAAGGAGATTTGGAGAAATGTTGGCTATTGGAAGTTTACGCATCTGTGAAGAGCAGGCCGGCAGCCACTCTGGTGTGCTGGGCTGCACGGTTTGCAAATGTGCAGGATGGTGTGTGTGGAGACTCACAAAAGGAGCCAGTGTTTCTTCTTTACAAGCTTGGAAACATTCCCTGTGGTTACAAGTATTTGTTACTTCACCTTTCTCTACTCATAGTGAGTTAGTCATTAAAGGTGTCGCTTTGCTGCTGAGATACGTGTATGTGTTGGGGGGAGGCTGAGTGATCCCAGAAGGATGCAAGGTGAATCCAGCAGTAGGATGTGCTGGGTAGAAGTGAGAAGACAGGAAGAGAAGCAATTTCATTATCATCCTTTCCAACGAGCAGTTATAGGATGCCTATATTGTGTATTGTACAATAGATTCAAATTTATGTACTGTTCTATTTCTTTCCTTGAATAGCTTACACATTCTTGCAAGTCTCTGGGCCTGAAGCAGTGGAAAAACACTGGCCTTGAAGTCAAGAAACTAAATTTTACACCCACCTCTGTGTCTAACTTGCCTTGTGATCCTGATGAAATTGCTTTACTCTGCGGGCCCCAGATGCTTCTCCTGCGAAGCGAGGTAGCTGTGTGTGGTTTTGTGATGAGAGGCACCAGCTCCAGTTTGCTTTCCTCTACCACTTTATCCTAATCCAAGCCATTGAGAGTGAATTCAGTTTCACTGTCAACGGACCCACCTTAAAAGCTGAATCTGAAAATCAAGCACTGCAAAGGTAAAACAAGAGGTCAGCTGGCTGAAGGTCTAACGCTCCCGCCCAGTGCGTCTAAGTCAGATGGAGCCTCCTGTACCCCTGGGACTTAGCGCCCCCTCCCAGCTCTGCCTGTCTCGGGGTCCATGCCAGTTGCCCAAGGAAAGGCGGAGCGGTAACCCCTGACTAGGAGGCAGGTCGTCTCCAGGCTCCTTCCCCAAGACCCAGGGGAAATGCCTTGAGAAGAGAAAACGAGTCCGGATCTGTCTCCTCTGAACTGGGCTTGGAAGATGAACTGCCCCCATCAGCGGATCCGGAGCATCTCGGCCCATCTTTGGAGCTAAATGACTAATGATGACAGATGCTCTGACAAGGGGACAAGGGAGGCCACCTGCAGCCCTGCATTTTCTTGCCTGAATCA
Source organism: Artibeus jamaicensis (assembly GCF_021234435.1). Taxonomy (NCBI): domain Eukaryota; kingdom Metazoa; phylum Chordata; class Mammalia; order Chiroptera; family Phyllostomidae; genus Artibeus; species Artibeus jamaicensis. The sequence goes on from NW_026521486.1 coordinate 47,560,507, forward strand.
GGGCCAGCCAAAGGTGAGGAAGGAATTCCCAGTAACACCTGGTCTCACTGCTGCCAAACTGGCATTCCTATTGAGCTGTCCTGGATAAGAGTCTCTGAGGACGCTGATCGGTGCCCAGGGAGACGCCAGTCCGTCAGCCAGTGTTTATACGGGGGCGGTTTGTGGACAGAAGTGTGAGCAGGAACTGCACACCTGCTACAGGCACTATGTGAAGAGTACAAAAGAAATGTTTCGTCATCTCTGCCACCAGGAAAGCATCAGCTGCATTTGAAGAGATGGCCACTTGGACAGGGTTTCAGAGACCGCAGTCTAAAAGGACTTCCTGCGACCATGGGAGTATTCTGGGTCTGTGCTGTCCCACACGGAGCCACTAGCCACAGCAGTGATGGAGCACTCAAAACGAGGTTAATGCAACTGAGAGACTGGATTTTAAAATTTATTTCATTTTAATTGGTTTTACTTTTAATTAAAGAGCCATACGTGGCTAATGGCTGCCATACTGGATTATATGGCACATTCTTGCTACTCAGAGTGTGTTCTGAGGACCAGCAGCCTCTCATCACCTGGGAGACTGTTAGAAATACAGAATTTCAGACCTCACCCCAGACCTACTGGATCAGAACCTTCATTTTAACAAGTTCCTGAGGTCATCTGTTTGCACTTGAAGGTTGAGAAGCACTCGTCTGGAGCAGTGCTTCCCGACTTGACTACGCATTAGAATCACCAGCATGTTGGGGGAGCTTGTGAAACTTGAAATGTTATGACTGCACCCCAGACAGATTAAGCCAGAGTTCCTGGGAGGGTGGGACCCAGGCATCTAGGCTGTTTAAGCCCCCAGGTGGTTCCTGTGTGAACCCAAACTTGGGAACAGCAGCTCTCAGGCCATGCAGCCAGCCTGGGTCAGCAACTCACTTCGCAGCCTTGCATTCACTTGTTGGGCACGGCTGGGAAGCCAAAGGGAGTTATTCATCCTCAGCAAGTGTGAGAACTGGCTGGGTCCTATGTTTGTTTCCAGTGTCTAAGCAAGATGTTCATTAGTCTTTGACAAAACCTATCCAAATGCCACACCACCAAAGAATATTGAACCAGCCGGATGCCTGCAGGCCGGGAAGGGCTGATTCACTCCCCCTCCCGCTCCCTCCCGGGACCCGGGTCACCCTGCCATCCCAGAGCAGCCCCATGAAGGGAGCTATTCTTCCCATCCAGGGTGGAGGTGGCTGGTTTTTCCAAAGCCACTTGTTTTTGGCTACCCCACCCTGCAGCAAGGCGGGAGTCTGCAGGCCACTGGGGCCAACCAGAAAAGGTGGGTTTTCCTGAAGAGCCGCACTCTCTCATCCTGTTGATCCGAACAGGACCTGAGAGGCCCCGGCCACTTTCTAGTGATGAAGGACACTTGCAGAGATGAGTCCTCGTCTCCCAGGTGGTGAGGGTTCAGGATAAGCAGGACTGAAACCGGGCTGGGAGGAAATCAGGTCTCAGCAGCAGCAAGGCTGTCCCAGGGCAGGGAGCTGCAGCCAACGTGGGGCCCGATTTCCAGAGTCTCCCTGAGGAGCATCGTCCTCGACTTGGGTGACGTGCAGATGCAAGAGACCCCAACTGTGTGACTGTCAGCTCATCCGTCTTGCCATGTTCATGGGATCCTTAAGCTCTGCACTCATAGTTCTTCTTAGGCATCCCATGCCAACCTGGGAAGACTCTGGGAAGACAAGGGTGCCCCCCAGGAAGGTTACAAGAGAGCAAGCCATGCTGCTTTGCCCACCATGGGGCCAAGGGGGTGCGAGGGCCAGCACTGGGAGTGTCGCCGGCCAGCCAGAGCAGGCGCCCTGTCGCTCTCCCCTCATGCTCACCTCCGTGGCAGGTCACCCAGCGTCCCTCCCGTGGGTAGCCGGGCAGCCTTGGAAAGCTTTGTCAGCCATCAGGCCCCTGGGCCACAGGCCACATCTGAACGAGGCTCCCTGTGCTCCAACTGGACACGTGCCCATTTCCGGGGAAGAATCAGGAGAGAGGCCGTCTCATCCACGGCTGTGTGGGGGAAGTCGTGCCCAGTGGAAACAGAGGGCACTGGCCGGTGTCACCTCCTCCAGCTGTCTCGGTTCCACTGCCACCCCGTTGTCTCAGTGAAGACTCCCTGTTGCCCTCCTGCACTGTTGTCTGGGCTGTACAATTAGCACTTTGCAAAATGCTCCCTAATTCTTCAGGGGCACTTATTAGCACACTGTAAGGCCTCAGGACCCAGCAGGCTGCCTGAAGGTCCAGTGGCCCAACGCTCTTGACTTAGGGATGGGGAGATGAGGCCTAGGGAGCTGTGTTGGAGCCTAAAGCTAAAAGAAGCACTGCCAACACTGTATTTAAAAGGTTGATATTTTGCGATTTTTATATTAATTTTCATTTAAAAAATATTGCTTTAAAATGCTCTTTATCTGGATTACTGCATTTTTTGGTGCCCCTGAAAGTTTGCATCCAGGGCCAGTGCCTCAGTCACCTCACCCTAGGCCTGGCTCTGGCCGGAAGGCTAGAGACTTGACCAAGGGGACACTAGTGTTGACCAGAAGCAAAAGGAAAACTTGTGTCTTCCAACTACATCCATCCGCTCATCCCGTCAGCTTCAACTGCAGGTCCTGGTTCTCCAACTGAGGGAGAACTTGTAGAATAACAACATCCGTACAGGGTTATATCCCAGCCAGAGCAGCAATATTCGAAAATCCAAGAAAATGCATAATTATTCCCTAAACAGGGGATCCTTGTTGCTGACAGTGTCAAAACATGGATACCATAATGAGATAACAATAGATATAGAAACACACGCTAGAACGTGGACCAGTCCCCGGGCCCCGCCCTCTCCCACCTGCCCTACTGTGGAAAGGAGGAAGCCCCTTCTAACCCTCCTCAGCTCAGGCCGATGTTCTTCCAGAGAGCTCTGCTTCTCCCATCAAGCACCACTAGAGTTCCTTCACTGAGCACCGGTGGAGACGTGCCCCACGCAGTGGTTCACACGAAGGTGATGACCCCACATCAACACATTAAAACCGTCCTCATTAGTGTAATGCTGTTTGGTATTCTACTGTATGGATATACCGCCATTTCCTGCTGGCTAACTAGTCCCCTTTGATGGACATTTGGTTTATTTCTAGTCTTTTGCTGAAAAAATATTGATATATACACATTATTTGTACATGCATTTTCTGGAAGCAGAATTACTGGGTCAAAATGATTGCACATTAATATTTTCGACAGATATTACTAAATTCATTTCTACACTGCGCATGCCGTTCCCACCAGGATGAGAATGCTTCTGCCAAGCCTTTGCCAACCACTGCGGTGGCTGAAATCTCTGCACCGCAGCCACTCCCTGGACGTGGTTAACCCTTCTGTTCTGGTCTTTGTCAGTCTGAAAAGTGAAAAATGGTGCCCAGTGTGACTTTGATTTGTATTTCTCTTAAGACTGAGTTTTGGCTCTGGCTGGTGTGGCTCAGTGGATTGAGAGCCAGCCTGAGAACCAAAGGTTGCAGGTTGGATTCCCAGTCAGGGCACATGCCTCAGGTGTGGTCCAGGTCCATGGTCAGGGGCGGCAAGTGGCAACCACACATTGATGTTTCTCTCCCTCTCTTTCTCCTTCTCTTAAAATTAAATAAATAAAAATTTAAAATATAAGCCCTGGCTGGTGTAGCTCAGTGGATTGTGAGCATGGGGCCGCGAACCAAAAGATCGCAGTTTGATTCCCCGTCAGGGCACATGCCTGGGTTGCAGGCCAGCTCCCAGCAGGGGCCAGTTCCCAGAAGGGGACGCACAAGAAGCAACCACACATTGATGTTTCTCTCCCTCTTCCCTTCCCTTCCCTTCTAAAGATAAATAAATAAAATTTTTTAAAAATTTAAAATATATTCTCATGGTTCCTCTGAATTCCTTCAGGGTTTAATTTTCACATTTAAACTTTTGATCCACATGCAATGTACTTCATGTTAAGGTGTGAGGTATGAATCTGAGAATCTGACTTTACGTCCCGTCCCCGTCCCCCCACCCCCCCGCCCCACCCCATGTGTCTACTTATTGCTCCAAGACATTCATTGAGAAGTCTGTTTCCTCACTGGCTGACATGCCATCTTTACTGTGCTGTCGATTTCTGGGTTGGTTTGTGCCTATCGCAGCTCCTGGTGCCGCCCTGGCCCACATACCTGGGCACCAGCACCTCACTCTCTTTTCCCTCAGGCACTACTCGGACCTGACTACAGACACGGGGGCTGGGACTAGGCAGGGAAGAGGAACAGTAAAAGGGCCGGATCCTAACATCAGAAAACATCTACGCTTTCTCCAAAGACCCCTACATCCAAAACGGCTTTGCTCCCATAACTCCTCTCAAAAGAAAAAGAGGCAAACAAAGAAGTTTGTTTCCTCATTTAAAAATCTGACTGTTTGTCCAGCCCGGAGGGGACCCCGCTCCTCCGTGCACGCCCCTGATTCTCTCGCGGTGCCTCCCCTGCCAATTTCAGGAGGCAGAGGCCTGAGAGCAGCGGCTCTGACGGCTTTGATCTCGGGGTTGCTTCACTCCCAGGCTCCCTGCCCCCAAGCCAGTACTTAATGGTACAGTGTAAATGGAGCTGGTCCTTATCTTAAAGACATCACAACAGACTCTGAACAAACACGTTAACAGCCCCTAAGAGACCCAACCAAAGTACAGGCAGAAGAACCCTCCTTCCTTCGGGCCTGCGCCCGGCTCCTCCCACCGCACCTCCCACCAGACTGGAAACGCCCGGAAGGCAGGCGCCCGGACCGCGGCCTCACTCTCCTCCCAATAACCCGGAATGGCCCCCACGCGCTCAGTGAGTAGCAATCCCAATAGAATATAAATCTCCTAGGATGAAACAGCTAATAGCTCCTGGCTATCAAAAGGTATTTTCCTCTGAAGGCAGAGACTAGGCTAAGTTCCACAGGTTTTAAAGATAAAGTCTTTGAATGCTCTTCAGAGATCTGAACCTCCGCAGTGATTTGCAAAATTGACACACAGGTTTGGGGTGAGCATTTTTTCCTAAGGAGTAGAGAGGAGGGTCCTTGATGTTCACCAGAGTTCAATACTAATTAATAATAATAATAATAATAATAATAATAATAATAATAAAATAATTCTATGGATAAAATAATTTGATGTCTGAAATTTGCTTAAAAACATCCCAGTTGGAGGGCAGGGAATAGGTGTAAGTAGAGACAGAACAAGAGTGGCCAGGAGTTGATAATTGTTAAAGCTAGTGGATGCTTGGAGTTTATTAAATTATTCTCTCATGAAGGGAAGGAAGGAGGGAAGGAAGGAAGGAGGGAAGGAGGGAAGGAGGAAGGGAGGAAGGAGGGAGGAGGAAACCCGTGCTACAGACCACAGTGAAGGATGCGTAGGCCCCCAGTGCGCAGTTGTCATAGAGAGGTGCTAGCTCTACAGGAACAGCTTCCACCCAGTGCTTTCCCCAATGGAAGCCTGAAAGTTTTGTGGATGCAGAAACATGACCCTCACCCTCTACCCTCAGCATCACCCAGAGAGAGAGACCAGAGTCTCTGAAGCCATCTTTGCTCATCAGCATCTTTTTGCTGAGCTTCTTACACCCCACCATGGGCTTGGGGCTTGTGGGGTCAGGGAGCTGGTCATCTGAGGCCCCCAGCTGTCCACCCCCACCCCAGGCAGAGGGAGCCCTGGCGGCCTGAGCGAGCTTGTGCAGAAGGGTGTTGTGGCTGCCCTTTCTGGATGTGCTTGGAGTAGAAAATTCACAAATTCCAAGCTCTGCTCCCAAAGCAAACCTCCTCAGCCCAGGTGGCTGCAGCCCTGTGCTCCCCTCTGAGCCCCTTGGGCCGCCAGGCGGAAGGCTTTGAAAACCAGCTTGTGTTTGGGTTGTGAAAGCCCCAATGTTTGCAATGTTTGCCCAGCAGAGAAGGAGCATATTTTCTCCCTTCCAAACACAAACTCGAAAGATGGTCCACAAGTTTTTCTTCAGACTTTCCACGGGAAACATAAATAAGGAAGAAAAATGCCATTAGGTGCTAGGACCTGGGCTGCCTGGAACAAGCGCTCTCTGTCCCACGAAGCCCCCAGGGCCTGGGTCTGCGTCCCTTTCCTCTGAGCAGCCTTCGCAGGTGGGGCGAAAGGAGCACCTGGACAGGGGCTCAGCCCTGACTCCCCGCCTCGACCTCGCACCCATCCAACGGACGGCCAGTGCTGCTGCTCATCCGCTGTTGAGATTCCTTAGCCTGTGTTGTCTTTCAACCTTTATCTTTCTTAATTCTGTTAGAGTAGAACGAATTTGGGGGTTTCCACCCCAGGGGTCCACAGCACTGCAAGCCAGGCGCTAAATCAGGGCGTGAAGTGAGAACATGGCGCCCGGTGACTCCCAAGGCCTGTGGTTCGCCAGCCTCTCTGCCTGGGACTCTGGCTTGCAGGAAGGACATCCCCGACCTGAGGTATCTGCCCTCAGGGGCTTTATAATCTGGCTGCACACACAAACTAAGAGAGGCCCCGGGCAGGGTTTGAGTGCAATTCGGTCAGCCCAAGGCTCCGAATAACCTTAAGGGACTTTCTCTGCACAGAGGATCAGAGCGCCTCCTGTTCACCGGTCATAGCTGCCAAACGGCTGCTTCCATGTTGGGAGTTTTTAAAAACTGTATATGTACAGCCCTGGCCAGTGTGGTTTGGTTGGTTGGAGCATCATCCCGTACACTAAAAGGGCACGGGTTCAAGTCCAGGGCAGAGCACATATCCAGGTTGCAGGTTCGGTCCCCGGTTGGGGAGACCGTACAGGAGACAACCTATCCAGCTGTCCCTCGTGTATCAGTGTTTCTCTTCCTCCCCTCATCCTCTCTAAAATTAACAGTCATGTCCTCAGATGAGCATTGAAAAAAAGAAAATGATATATTTACAGATCAAATGGGTCCTGCAAAAGCTCCAGACCCAAGACAGTGGAGTCCGTGGCCCAGGGCTGGTGGGGCTGACACAGCAAGCGGGTGGAGCCGCTGTGAGCGGGGCAGCGGTGTTTGCCAGGGCGCAGGTGGGATGCTTGACGGCCACCGCTTCCGTCTCTTGACGTCTGAGAACTTTTCTTCTTGGGGTGTTTTCCTGCCCTATGACCTTCTACCTTTGGATAGACCCAAGGAGGCCATTGAGCATCTATGATATTTTTTTTAAAAGCATTATCCATTCATATAGCCGACTAAACAAAGCAAGAGACACCATTGAAGGTGCTTGGGAGAAGTCTATGCCTCCAACTGGAAACTGACTTTGATGTGCAAAATTCAGAGAAAGACCCCAGAAGCCATTTCCTTTGCAGCTGAAGTTTATTTATCCTGTTTATCTGAAGCTGGAGCCAATAATCCAAACTTGGCTTTGGGTGCCTAAAAAGGTTTCTCAGCATTAATCGCATTAATTGGTCCCCTCACAGGAAGGCCAGCGGAGCTGCGGACTGTGCCAGCTCAGACGGGGACCTGAGGAGGAGGCATTTCCGTGTCTGAGGAGAGGCGCTGGCTGAGCTTGGCTCTGAGAGGCGATGTGGAGCAGGGAAGGGGTGGCAGTGGGCCAGCCAGGGTGAGGAAGAGGGACGCAGAAGTCACCTCGGTGTGGGTGGCTCAAGGGGTACGGGGTTGCAGACATCTGGGCCCGAAGGACTGGCCAGGCACTGCCACGTAACAGCTGTGCAACCTGACATGCTTACGTGTGTCCTGACCTGTGAAAGTGGAACGATTAGCACCTGTCTTATAAAGTGACCGTGAGGATTGAATGACACAAAATGTAGAAAGAAGAACATAGTGCAATCCCAACTGCCAGTCAGTGCTCAGCAAGTAGAAGCTACTCTAGTCACTGCAAAAGGGAAGGACACAGGGCAAATCTAGGTTGGGAAGAGGGGTCACCGTGGGAGGGGTGCAGAGGCCCAGTGGGACAGACGGAAGCCCTTCACTCCGCCCAGCCCCACCCCCAGTTGCCAGGGACAACACATCTCCCAGTGCAGAGAGACGGCTTCGCTGTTTATTAAGAAACCACCCGTGAAAGGTACGGGGAACTTCCCATCTGCAGCGAGGTCTCTGGCACTGCCTAGCTGCCCGGCTCCCAACAAGGCCTCGTTCACTTCTCCGGGCAGCTCCCTCAGGTGTCGCCAGTCCCGCAGCTCCACGCCCACGAGCTGCCCCCTCTGGGCCTGGTTTACGGAGGCCCCCCAGCGCCTGACCTCTTCTGCTCCCCTGGCTCTGGGTGGTTTCTGACTTGCTTTTTCCAAATGTGAAATCTTCGAATGAGGTCACTTTGACTGCGGGAGCCTGGGGAGGGTCACAGGTATTTCCTAAGTCCAGGCATCCCTAGGCTGATTTTCAGTGGAACATGGGCAAATGCGTTCCAATGTAAGAGTTACATGTTTATTTCTGTAATGTATCTATTTTAATGTGGATTGCAGGTAAAGGTACACCATCAATCTCACGATGTAGAGTTTTAAGCTCAAGTAAACTTGAGTAAAGCCAAAGAGAATGAGTTGGTTCAAGGAAAGTATTAAACCAGCACTTGTCTCGGTGACCCTCAAGTCTGACCAGAAGATATGAGACCACTGCGAGCTTGATCCCAGCCCTCGGCTGAAGTCTCCTGGACGTGGCAGTTGGATGGACACGGTTTTGATCTAAACAGGACAGTGCTGCCCTGGACTGGTCAGGGAGAGGGGCTGCTCTGTGTCCAGGGAGCTCCAGGGACAGGATGCCGCTCCCCGACTGTCCCCCACAGTCAGCGCCCAGCCCGACTCGCTGCCATCAAACACCACTCTCATCACGCCTCGCTCGGACTGCGCAAGGCCCTCTGGAGCTCCCCCTGCAGCCACATTAGAGGCCAGCTTCCCAGCCCGGCACTCGAGGCCCTTGTCAGTCTGTCTTTCCCACCTCTGCCCCAGGCCCACTGTGCTCACCGCCCAGACCTCTGGCCTCCCCTCAGCTCGCACTGCTCTACCCACCACCTCCAAACTTTTCTGCTCCTCCTCTACCTCCTCCGAGGCTAGTAGAGCACAACGCTGAAGGTCAGGGTTTGCGTTCTGATTCTCGCACTACTGCTTGCCTGCTGTGGGTTCTTGTGCCAATGACATACCCTCTCTGTTACCCAGTGGCCTCATCTGTAACAAGGGGGTAATGACAACCACATTGACCTCCTCCCGGGTTTGCTGGGAGAACTGAATGAGATGGTGATCTTGGCATATTGCCAGGTACAGAGTAACATGTAAACTGCGGTGGCTGTGACTTCCTTGACCGTGGAGTTTGGCTCTTGCCAAGAGCATCCCTTTGGCAGTCATTTTCCAGGGAGTGTTTGATGGACATTTGTTGATTGACTGTGGCTGTCCTACCAGGTGCTGCTCTTTCTTGATCAAAGGCTCCATGGAGTCTGAGGACAGTGTCCCCTTTCCTGGGTCTAAGAGCCCTTTGCATCCTTGAAGAGCATCTATTCCCAGGCTATCTCTGGGCCTTCTCTCCTCTGGGCCGAGTTACCTTCGGTCTCCAGGGCTCTTTGTGGAGCTGCCTCTTCTTCTTTTGCATTTGGCCCAACAGCTGGAGTCTTCCCAGGATGGGTGAGCTCCGTGGAGGTGGCACAGGGAGCTTCCCGGAGCAGATGGGTGGAGATAGGACAGTGCCCAGGCACATTCTCCAAAGACACTGTCTCCAATGCCAGCCTCCATGGACAGGCTATGGAGAGGCCACCAGCCCACCCCAACCCAGGGGCTCGTCATGCCCGGCACTGTGCTAGGTGCGCCCTGTGAGACCCAGGCCCTTGCTCCTTGGACATGGCCCCTCCGGCCTTCCCTCGGGTTGGCTGCAGAGACCAGCCTGCGGCCACCCTGGAGCTGGGCCGGAGCTAGCAGTGCCCTCCCTCCATGCCCCCCACCCTTGGCCCAGCCCCCAGCCTTTTCTGAAAGAAATATTGTGTTCCCTCAGCCCTCCCCCCACCACATCCCCTTCCTCCCACAGAGCCCGGGTCCCCAGGCTGCAGTCCAGCCATCCCCTGTGAACAGACTCCAGTGACACATGGCTTTGTTAGGAAACCTCATTAGCAGAGACAGAAAGGCGCAAGGCAGCTCAGAGCAGCGTTCCAGGTGTCAGCTGAGAGGGGCCACAAGGGGCAAGGCCATTAAACCATCCTGAGGTCAGCCCCTGGTAGGATGAAAATAATAAACTGTGACCTGGGAGAAGGCTGGGAAGTGAGCTGGGGAGTTCAAAGGGGCTGCCCCGTGTTCAAGCGGGGGAGCAAGGCCCCAGGACCTAGAAGGGCCACCAGCTTCTCTCCCTTGATGCTGGGAGTCCCAGAGATCTGACAGCCTATACTATGTGGGTTCCTGGAGGCTGGAGGCTGGGCCTCAGGAGGCTGCGCCCCCGGTGCCCCATGGCCCTGCTCCCGGGGAAGAGGGCCAGCCACAGCTCAGACTTCCTGAGCGCTCAGCACTGTGCTAAGCACGGCCTATCTATGAGCTCTTGGTAAAGGCACACCACGAGTACCGGTATTATGCGCTCTGTTTTAAAGATAAGGAAGTATAGATACCAGAATGTGTTATCTGGGGCTCCTCTGGCTCTTCAAGAACTCACTAGAACTCTACCTCCTGATCCATGGAACTTCTGAACCACAGACACATTCCTTCCTTCCACAATTAGTCATAAAAAAGCTGAATGAACTTGGGGCTGGGGCAGCAGTTGAGACTCACTCCTCTTGCAGCGTAATTAGCGTGAATGGCTGGGATCTGGAATTCTCTGTCTGAGGGCAGGGGAAAGGGGGGAGCGCAAGGCGGGGCGGGGGTGCTGCCCAACCGGGAAGGGCTCCGCTGAGGCAGGCGGCAGCCGGTGTGGAAGCCCGCCCACCGCCGCCCCTGAAGGAAGCTCAGTGAGCTCGGTTTGCCTTCGCTGGGCCCAGTATTTCTGTCTTCCCCACAGGGAATGTGTGTGATTTATGAAGTCTTTTTCATCTGCGGCTCCCTCATAAAGGAGCCTTGAGGAGATGTCAGGGAACCCAGTTATGAAAGGTCTTCCCTTCTGGGGATCCGTCACCAAGGCACTGCTGCCTGCCTGCCCTCAAGGACTAGGGGCTCTGTGTCCCATCCTAGGTCTGTGCTGGTGGGGACTGGGAGCCACCGGAAGACCTGGGCGCGGGTTTGTGCCTTGTCCCTCACCCCTGCTCAGTCTGTGTAGCAGAACCTGCCTGGAGGGGTCTCAGAGCCCCTGACCGCAAGCTTCCCTTGGACAAGGCACTTCACCGCACTGAACCTCGGTTTCACCACCGGCAAAACGAGCATGACGATACCTGCCTCGCGGTCTCCGAGTGACCAGCTGACTGCCCCTGCTCCCCAAAACTCTCTTTAAAAACCTCCTCTCCCAGTCACCTGACGCAGGGCGCATAGCAGTGGGTACAAAACTGCAGCTGGTCCAGCTGAGTTCTACTGATTGAATGATGGAAATAAGTGAGCTGTGTTTGAAAGCTCTTGGTAGGCATTTCGAAAATTTGACTTAGATCTGGATTTGAATCTGACTCTACAGACGCAGGACCTGAGACCCTGGCCCAGAGTGTGTGATGGGGCCCCAGAGTTCCAACCATCTCCTCCCAGCCCCTTGGAGACGGCAGCAGAGGACCTCCGTCTGCCCCCCTCCCAGGGGCCCTCCCCCCAGCCTGGACCTCCTGAACTCTCCCGGTCCAGGCAGCAGCCCTTCAGCTCCTCTGGGGCGGTGGGCGTCCCTGTGTCGGCACAGCCAGGCTGGGCCCCTCTCCAGGGAGGGGGCTGAAGAGTGTGAAGGACTGGTGTGTGTGACTTTGTTTATTTTCTCTGAAGGATCCTGCCTGAGCCCTGCTATAAAAATAACCTGCCTGGAAACCTCATCTCTGAGGGGCAGAAAGAGGCTTTTGTATCCAGAGAAGTGGCTCTAACGGCCTCCCTGTACCTTGTCTCAGCCCCAAGCATCAAGCAGGAGCTGGCTAAGGTGATGAGGGGCCAAGGCCCAAGTGAGAGGCAGACAGGGTAGCCGCTGGTGGGGGGCAGTGGGGGGAGGGAAAGGAGAGAGCATTGCAAAGCATCTCTCTGCTTGCCTGACCCGGGAAGTTCCTAAGGAGTAATGGAGGGAGAGAAAGAAGAAATTAACAACTGATAAAACCCAAGGGAGACACACTGGGTATCAAGAGAGAAACGAAGAGGCCAGAGACAAGAGAAAAATTGAGTCCAGCAGAGAAGGGAGACGGAAGGAGGAGGCTAAAGTCAAGGGAGAAAGAAGCCAGAGTTGTCCGCCCAGAGAGATGCAGAGTTCAAGGGTCAGAAGAGACCGCGGACGTGTCCCAGGTATCGCTGAGGATTTGGTCCCATTCCCGGGATCCCCTCTGTGCTCACCCCAGCCCTCGCTGAGGGAGGAGGCCTGAAGGTCAGAGTGGGTCGTAGGGACTGTTCCCACCCAGCTGCAAGGCCCAGCTGGAACTCTGGCTCAGGCTGGGCTAAGCACGGAGACACTAGCATGATGCTGGTTTCCCCAGTTAATCCTCCCCAAAGAGCAAGGTCCGAAGGCAAGACGTGAAGAAAACGGGCCTTGGATTCAGGAGGCCAGGACTCGAGTCCTGTTTCTCACTCTTTCTTGGTTGGGTGGTCTTGTGCAGACCACTTACAGTCTTCCAGCCAGGTTCTCTTACCTGTAAACCGTAAATAATTAGCCCTCCTCTGCCCACCTCACAGGGCCAGTGGGCAGATCCGTGGAAGGGAATCCAAGAGGCTCTCCGAGTTGTACAGTGCCAGGGAGACAACGCGAGCGAATGACCCACTCAGGCACATTTCCCCAGGCACTGGCAAGGGGCCAGCCTTGACCTAAAAAGTCATCAGAGTCTGAGTCTGCCCTGAAAGCGGCAGGAGAGGCTCTCTCTGCTATAGCAAGAAGGTCAAAGAGAAGATCACAGCATCAGCCAATTGGAGAAGAGTAGATTCCAGTATTTAACCATGTAAGCCATGTCCTTGGCTATAAGAAATCTCCTACACGTTTCATCGTCAAAACTTGGGATTGATCCACATAGAAACCGGGTGGGAAGACTTATCTCTCCTGGGATAATTTATGGAGCCAGCAGTTTCCTATCAGGTCCCTTGGGGCTTGGCGCTGCTGCTGAGTGACACATTTCAAAGGGGAGACTGGAGCTGGGGTCCATGATGCCTTAAAGCAATTTTTGGAGGCAGAAATTAAAATGTGAAGAGACTATAAAGGAATTGCTACTCTGAGGACAAAGGGCCGGGCAGCACAGCTGTCCACTGAGTCTGGGAGAGGGCCCGGGAGCCGCGATCGGAGGCAGACTGCTGGCACTGCAGGGACTAAAGTGTCCCCAGGGGATGAGGCTGAACAGACACACCGGAGGGAAGGGAGCAGGGAGCGGGGCTGCAGGGCCAGGCTGCTGTGAAACAGGAAGGGGCAGGCCTGGCAGTGCACTTAAACGGTGTTGATGCACGGCATGCGCTCAGGATACTCATCACAATAATAGTTCATTTTTTAAAAAATGGTCCTGGCTAGTGTGGCTCAGTGCACTGGGAGCTGGCCTGTGAACCAAAGGGTTGCTGGTTCGATTCCCAGTCAGGGCGCATGCCTGGGCTGTGGGCCAGGTCCCCAGTTGCAGGGTGGGGGTACTAGAGGCAACCACACCATGATGTTTTTGTTCCTCTCTTTCCCCCTCCCTTCCCCTCTCTAGAAATAAATAAATAAAATCTTTTTAAAAATGGTTAGCATTTACTGTACGTTAAGTATTGCTCTAAACACTGTACATACATTATCACATTAGCCCTTACAAATGTCCTCGGTAGAGAACACGGTGTTCGCACCCCCACTGCATATCAGACTTGCAGTTTGCTAGGGTCGGCCCCAGTTCCAGCTGCAAGGGCAGGCCCTGGGCCAGTCCGGGTAACCCTGTCATCTGTGCCAGAGGAACTCCTTCAGTGTGGTCCAAACAATTAAATGGTGAAGGAAGAAAAGACTTCTCTTTCCTTTCTGTGTTAGACTGGGATACGTGCGGGTATGAGGCCTAGAACTACTGATCCTCGGATCACAGTTGAGCCATACTGAGGATGAGCTAACTTATGAGGAAGGCAAAACAAAGAGACTTGTGGAGACCAAGCTAATGCCCTGATCAAACTATTCCCGAAACCCTCGTGACCTTAGGATTTTCAGTTATGGCAATTAATAAAGTCCATTATTATTTAAGAGAATTGAGCTGGAATATTTTGTTCGTGACTTGCAATGAAAAGTATGCAGGATATGAGGCCCAGGGAAATTAAGTAACTTGTCCAAGGTCAATAAATATCCACAATGAGTGAAGGAGCTGGGATTCAAAGGCAACGTGAACCTACAACCTACGCTCTTACAACAGTACAGACAAACTAACCTCAGCTGAATGCTGACTGTGAGCTCTATGCTCAGTCACTTTACATGTTGTCTCATTGCGTCTTCACAAAAGCCTTTGGAGATGCAAACTATTATACCTAATTTTACAGGTGAGGGAACTGAGGCCTAAGCCGACTAAGTGACATGCTCACCAGCACATAGCTCTTGAGCAACCGAGTGCAGCTGAATCCCGGCCTCTGTGACCAGGAAGCTGGGCCCCCTCTCCAATCTGGTGGGCAGCAGCTGCCTACGAGTGACCAGGGATGGTCTGCTCCACTCCCTTTGAGGACAAACTGATTTCCAATTGCTCTATACAGACTGCTACTGTCTCTCGGTGGAGACTGCACCAATAAGTGAGCATTTTAAAGGGAGGCCGGAATTTCTGCCCAATAGTAGGAAGAGAGTTCCTACTGTTCTAGCAAGGGAGTGGGTTGCCTGGGAGGCTGAGCTCTCCTCGGCTGAGCCGCCAACAGGCCAGGAGACGAGTGATGCTTGCCCAAGGCAGATGTGGGGCTTAAAGGAAAGGCCAGTGTTCTATATTTCCCTCCCTGGACCTCGGTTTCCCCATCTGCACGGTGATGGGGCGGGACTAGGTGAGGACGGAGGTCTCTTCCAGCTCTAACATTCTTGAATCCTGGAATTCCCGGAGGCAGGACTCCAGGCCCCAGGGTCTGGCTGAGAGAACAGAGACCCGGCTGTTGGGCCAGCTCGGTAGAACAGTGGAGCTTATTGAGCTGCAGTTCCCTGAAACAGAAACAGCCAAACGGTGCAGTGGAGAAGATCAATTCATCTGAGGGTCTGCTGAGAGCAGCTTTAAAAAATGCAGTGCTTGAGGGCTGTCCAAGGAGAGCCAGCATTCACCACATCAGCTGCGACGGTGTGTCCGAAGGATAGGAGCCGCACGCCAGGCCGCACTCACGCTGCCCCAGCCAGGAGGAAGCTGGGGAGCTTGGGGACAAGAAGCCCTACCTGGTCGTGCTCCCTAATGTGGGTTCCACTTCTTCTGGAAGTCTGGTGGGGTTGTGTTTTTAATTAGCAAAGGGAGTCCTTTTAGAAATTTTCCTCAAATTAAACTTAAACCCCAGTTGTTCATACAACCCCAAGGTGTGTATTTCAGCAACACAGAGACCCCCTCCCAAAGCCGCGAGGCCTGAGTCAGACTGAGGAGGCCTGCCACCTCCACCGTGAACGCTGAGGGTGACTGCCACTGGCATGGTGACGATTTTCAGTGCACTTTGACACCTGCGATTCCATTTGACCTTCATTCCAATCCACAGAAGGAGAAGTACTCTGTGCATCTCAGAGAGGAGAAAACAGAGGTTCAGAGAAGGCAAGCCTAAGTTCCCTCAGGAAGCAATGAATGGCTCTGGGGCTTGAACCTACGTCCTTTGGCCCCGGTCCCGCACCCTTTCCCTGTCGTGCACTACCATCCCTCCCCTGCCATTTCTGAGGCCAGGGAGGGTTGATTTTTCCAGAGAGGAAGATGCCTGAGGTGGGACAGTAGGTGACTGCTCAGCAGAGACTGGGGCACCCGAGAAAGGTGCTCCCTGAGTGGGGCCAGGTCAGCAGGAGGAGCGAAGCCTGTCTGGGATCAGCCTCATGCGCTCCCTTAAGAGAAAAAGGGGGGCAAGGAAGCAAGGCCACAGAAACGGAGGCCCCTGCACAGCTTTAAGTCACATTCTTCCCAGGCCTGGGAGAGGCAACAATGACTCCCTGCCCACAGAAAGGAGGTGGCACCCCAATCCAGGAGGGTCAACACGAAAAGTGTGAGAAGAATGGAGTCCCGAGTGTCTGCACTGGGACTAGGAGAGGAGCTGGGGCGTCCCTGATTCCCCACGCACTGGGGGAGCTGCCCCCAGAACACCGGTGGGCCAGCCTACCTTCCTGCGTTCTCCACTCCCTTCTAGACTTCAGTCTGAGGACAAAAGGGCTGAAATTAAGTTCAAGGGTACCCATCAATAATCCAACCTGCATGATTCCCCGTCCCGGTCCTCTTGAGCCAAAGAGGCTGAAGGGGGCACTGGGATGGATTATGGGACAATAGAGGAGCTCGTATCCGAAAATGGTTGGGGGAATTCTGAGGCCTAACAGCAAAATGATAAGAATTTGCAAAAATATTAATATAACAGCAAATAAGTCTTTGATTCTCTGTCTCAAAAGAAGTAAAGCGTGGTTGATTATCTGGGGAGCAGCCAGTGTACAGCCCCTCTACTCTGAACCCCCCCTGACGTAGTCCCTCCTGCCCACTGGATCTCCCTAGCAGTCCTGCCCCCCGGGCCCTGAGCCACCCCCTTTAGGGACCCCATGGTGTGACAAGAGCTGCTTGGCATCTGGGTGAATAGAGGGCGGGCGGGAGGGCTGAAGAGCCACTGCATGTGGTTGGAGTGGCCCGAGGTCTCTGAGGATGGAGATGATGGAGGACCCTGGGGGGAGAATTCCTTGCAGAAGTGAGAGCAGTGAACAAAGGGGCCTTTGAGCCAGGCCTCGGTGAAAGCTCGGAAGAGCCGGAGCCTTTGGCGCAGGCTCCTCACTGCCCTCATACCCCCAAGGACTGGCTTGGATGAACTGCTGGCTCTGACCACTTCTCCCAGAAGGGGATTCCTTAGGCAGCTCTGTGCCCCAAATTCTCCAGTGCCGTGCCCAATTCATCTGCAATGTCACCAGGGAGGAAGTCACCTCCTCTATGTCCTCTCATCCCTTGTCTTGTAAGAATAAAGACTTTGGAGTCAGACAGACCTCCATTCAGTGTTAGTTTCTGACAATATCCCTGAGCCTCAGTTCCCTTGTCTGTAAAATGGGGCTAATGATATTATTCTCTTCATCATCAGTTACACAATGCCTGGTACACAGTAAACAGTAGACTCCAGTATCATGGTTAATATTCCTAATACCCACCCCCTCCTCCATGGTCTTTCTCTTTGACTCTTGCTGGGCTTGCACCTCCAGGCTGACCGCATCCCAGCACATGGGTCCATCAGGTGAGAGAACCTCAGTGGACTCTGAGCCTGGCTCTTCATGAAGGCGACGGGGTGTAGAGTTCCCCAAGCTGGGGGTAGACTGGTGGGGGCCATGTGGGAGAACTTAGGCACCAGGTACCGGGGAAGTTGGTGCTGACCTTAGAGGATCCAGTGGACTTACAAGGGCCGTGTCTGCATCACTCACAGAGCATTGGACTCCTTCGGAGTTTGGAACATCCGAGCAGTTCACCAGTTCTTAAATTTTGAGGGAGTTGAAGGGACCTATGAGGAGCTGGCTAAACTTACAAAATCTCTTTTCAGCAAAATATAGAATTCTACATGCTTTGCATATGAGTTCAGGAGGTTCATCTGTGGACCTCAGGTCTAACCTTGTCCATCCCACAGGCCAGACACTGAAGCCCAGAGGGGTTCCATGACTTCTTTGAGGACCCACAGTTCACAGGCGGCAGAGCTGTGACTTGAACCCAGGTTTTAATAGTCACCTCTCTTCCTTCACTGGGAGTGCCTCCACCCTGTTCTTTGGCTGAGATCCTGCCCCCCCCAACCCTGCCCCCAGACCACGCCCTGGCAGGCTTTGCAAGCCCACAGTGGGCTGCCTCACTGGGGCCCAGGGAGGTTGTTCAAAGGTTAATTCAGGCGCATGCAGCATTGGGTAAAAGAGATTGAGAAAGGCAAAGCCAGAGCCCAAGTTAAGAGTCAAGAGCCCTCTGCACGTGAAGGGTTAACAGCTGAGTGTGGCTTTGTGCGGGTGTGCTGGAGAGCAAGGCTGCATGTGCAAAGGTGCACGTCTCTCACTCGTGTTGGTGCTGCAGGACCAAGCGTGCAGGCCAGCCTGGCAGAGAGGTGCCACAGTGTCCTGGTATGAATGGGCCTCTGTCTTCAAGGCTGTGTGAGCCTCTGTGTGCATAAGGTCCCACTAACTCACCCTTGGCCACATGTGGAAAGGGGAGGAGAGACCCAGGGAAGCCCAAACCACTGAGTCCTTCTGATTTGAGAATGAAGTAGAACACACAGAAGAAAGGAATTATAGGGATCCGACCTCATACATGAATAGAGTACACGCACCCCCTCTGATGCCCTGCGTTCCCCTTCTCTTGTCAACCTATGGTCAACCTCCTGTTACTTGTCTGGGTACTTTGGGGGAAGAATCTTCAGCTAATGTCCTAGAACAGATTCTAGAGACTGGACTCCGTTTGCTCTTGAGGCTGGTTCCATTTTATACTACGTGTGTCTGTGAGTCTGGGTGCGGCTTCTCTTCCCTGTCTCACCTGCAGCACCTGCAGAGCACGCTGAGGCCTCCAGCCCGGCCAGCAGGCCTCCTCGCACCATTATGCCGGCGATGGACAAGCTTGGCTCAAGTCCTGTCCTGAGCCCCATGTATCCACTCCCTCCTTTAGTCCCTTCTGGGCCCCTGTTGCCCTTGGCTGTGGTTTGTTTAATGGAGCAACTCCTGTCTGGGAGCAATCCAGAGCTCAGGACATAGGGAGACACTTGTCCAAACTTGCTATTTTTTCACCAAAGGAGCCAAACCACAGTGATGGGCTCAGTGGCCTGGCTGGGCACCTTCCTCATCCCTCCAACCACTAACTTGGCCCCCATTCCCCTAGTTGGCTCTGATTATCAGTGGCCTCTGGTTCGGGACTTCTAGTTACCCATTGGGAGACCCCTCAGTTGGAGTCTAGCCCCCAATGTAAGGGGAGAAGGGAAATCTGGGATCGGAGGAAGTAGCTGGGGCCGAGAGAGAGAGCCTGCGAACCAAAGTGTAGGTGCACCGAAACCAGCAATCATTCCACATTCATGGCTCTCCCCGCACCCAGTGCCCGACACAGAACAGGTCCTAGAAGAATATGTGAGTGAATGGTTAAATGGATGGATGGGTGGGTATGTGGGTAAAATGGTGGACAATAAATAAATGAAGACTCTTAGATCCAAGGAGACATTCTGATAAAAACCCAATCTGGTTCCTTGGTCCAAACATGGGAAAGAAGAAAGGAGAGACCCAAGTCTAGAAGGTGCAGCCGTCTTATCCCTGAATCTAAAGGAAGTGTCTTAGCCCAGACCCTTGACAGTGTGTCATGGAGACCCCCCACGCAGGTCTGGCTGGACAAAACTGGCCATTTCTCCCTCCTCGTGTCTATTCCTCAGGTCCCTTCTTGTAGAAGCTTATTTTCCCGCTAGAACAGGTGCTCTGCAGCTGGGCAAAGGGGCACGGAGTCCGGGTGGGAAGAGATGAGCCTCGGGCTGATGGGGGTGCCGTGGAGCAGGGCCCTGGGGACAAAGCCGCTCAGGCTGGAGCAAAGTGCTGTGTGCTTAGACCAGAAGATGGAGGGCATTCCCAGCACCTAACACAGAGGGGCGGCCAGTGTGAGGCGCTTAGTATTCGTGGAATGAATGAAGAATGCATTCCTGTCCTCTCTTTTCAAAATCCTTTTCTAAGGCATAAATGGATTCTCAAGAGCTCTGGACCACTGAGGACCTTCCTCCGGGGGTAGAATGAATTGGGGTGAGCATCCCTGCTGAGAGAAGAAGGGACAATGTATGCATCTACACCCCACTGCCCACGGTCCCCCTTCCTCACCCTCATCCTCCTTCAGACCTACCACCCAAGAGGAGGGAATAACACAAAGCTGTGTGTGTAGCTGATGGTCTCAAGCTCTGGCAAAGTCCCCCTCACCTCATTCATTGTCCAGGGCATAGGATGACATGTGGCGCTGGGGGGTTTGGTGTGTGGAGGCCATTCTTCTGGAGCAGAAAGAGAGGCCTTGGTAATACAACAGGAAGCTCCACGCTACCAGGTCGGGACAGAACTATGAGGTTCCGAG
The DNA here is from genome assembly GCF_021234435.1 of Artibeus jamaicensis. Classification (NCBI taxonomy): domain Eukaryota; kingdom Metazoa; phylum Chordata; class Mammalia; order Chiroptera; family Phyllostomidae; genus Artibeus; species Artibeus jamaicensis. The sequence goes on from NW_026521486.1 coordinate 47,580,671, forward strand.
ATCCCGTTTAGGAGTCCTGTCCCCCAGGCGAAACCCAACAGACATTTTCTGGTGCTGAGATCTTCATGCATTGAAATGCTTGGAGCTCCTGAGGGGCCTTGCGGCTGGGGAGTGCTCCCAAAATGTGACCACTATTCCCTGCGCAGTCTGCCTCAGGAGGGCCCCGGAGGGAGTCTTCCATTAAAGCTCATCCATGAGCAAAGCTGAGTTAGACCTGGAAAGCCTGAGTTTGGAGGCTGGAAGGGTTTGCTTCTCATCTGAGTCGAGTCCATTTCCTAAGCAGACATAGAACTGTTGGCTCAGAGCAGGCAAGGAAGGTCATTGAAAGCCCAGGGAAAACAATTAAGAGTAATTACCATCAAAGGCCTCAGTGAGGGTGGGAAAGGCCGTCTGTTTAAGAGGAAGCTGAAAGTGGCAGACTGATTTGGGGGAAGAAATCTGAGAGTGAAGGTGGGAAGCTTGAGACTGTGTGTCTTTCTTTTCGAGTAAGAGAGAAGGACCCCTCCCCTCCCCTGCCCGCCTCTCTAGCAGGAACTAAGTTGCACCTCCCCAGGGGCTCTGGGTATGGAGGTGGGAGGGGGAGCAGGAGGGCACGGGGCTGTGCATTCCTGAGATTCTCAAAGCAGCCGAATGGAATGGCAAAGGGAGCTCCACACTGAGGGGACAGAACCTGAGACCCAGACGGGAAAAGCTACAATGGAACGCTGCAGGGCACCAGAACTGTCTTCACATGTCCCTACACCTACACCCCCTCGGTTTCTGAGACCCTGGGGGATGGCCCAGACCTGCTCAGAGTCTCCCTGCTCCCCAATGTCCCGAGCCTTAGCCCTTCCCCTTTCTAGGTTAGAACCAGAGGCCTCAAAGGAAGTTTTGCTAATGTGGGCAGCCTAGGGCTGGGGAGGAGAGTGGAAGGCCACAAGAAAAGGACAGCTGGAGGGTAGGGTTGTCAGGGGAGGGGTGAAGGGAGTTCCTGAGCACCCCTTTCTGGAGAAGCCAGAGGAAATGAACCCACAGGCAGAGGGACTCTGTGCTTCCCCTTGACCTTCTAAACTAAGGGGAAGAGACAAGTAAGGACCTCAGTCCTGCTCAAGAGAGAAGAGATGGAGAATTGGACTTTGCCACTCCACAGAGTCTCTTCTCTGGTTTCACACTGGTTGAGCTCTGTGATGTCCAGGTTAGACAACTGCCCTGCTGATGTGAAAAATGCTGGCCGTGTAAAGCACCAGGACACAGGGCTTTTGAAGGCTTTGGAGACACATGCTCATGGCTTGAAGGACCCATTTCTGTCACTGACAATCAGCAAGACTTGGTGCAAGTTATTCGATCTCTGTGCTGTTTTTTCATCTGAGAAACAGGGGTAATAATACACATGTGAGGATTATGTATATAATGTATACATAAAGTGCACGGCACATAAGGCTGGGGCCAGGGCCTCATACAGTACATACTGTTATTATGAAATTTACTGGGAGAAGATAGGTCTTACTACCAAGTGGATGATGAATTTGAAGCCAGAGATCCTGGGGGAGGAAACCCTGAAAACCAGACACAAGGGGAGGAGGATGAGAAAAGCTGGGGGCTAACAAAGTGGAAGGGAAGCACCACTCAGAGCCGCTGAGTAACAGTAATTCATTTACTCCCCCAGTTCTCCCACGGTCCTAGGCACCTGGGATGCACCATGAGCAGAATAGACATTGTAGTGAGAGACAGACAAAACAAATAAATAAATCATATAGTCAGATAGTAAATGCTACAGAGAAAAAATGAAGGTAAGAGAGCTAGGGAGTGGAAGAATTGGAGCACGGGGATGGTATTCCACCAGAGCCTCGAGGAAGTGAGGAACTGGGTCGGGAGGAAATCTAGGGAAAAGTCCTCCAGACCCAGGAAGCAGTAGCTAGAAGGGCTGTGAAGTGGAAGCAAGCTTGGCTTTTTAGACAAACACCTAAGAGGCCTGTGTGGCCGAGGGCGGGAAGCCTGGGCACGGTGGTAAGGGATGGTGTTGGAGAGGTGGCAGGAGGCAAGCGTGGGGACGGGGTGGGAGTGGAGAGGTGCAGGGCCACCCATTGCAGGCACAGAAAACTGACCAGTGAACGACTGATGGGAAATGGGACGCAGGTACACAAGAAAGCAAAACATTTTTCCTGGGGTTTGAAGAGTGTCTACAACACAAGTTCCTTAAGGAACACGAACCCCACCCACCCCATCTGCCTTTGTAACTTCCGTAGCTCCTAAGGCCAGACAAGGCTCTCAGGGAGCAGCTGGGGACAGGGGCTGCTTCTGACTCGGACTCACAGCCGGGCTCAGGTCCCCACTGTGAGGGCATTTTCTCCCCGCCTGGTAACAGACATGCAGACCCAGGGTGGCCTGAAACTTTTCCTCCTCACTCCAACCACTTTCAAATGGCTGGAACATCCTAGCCAGGCCTAGAAAAATGTTAGAACTCAAGGATGTCCTGGAGACTACAAGGAACTCTTCTTAACACAGATAAAACCGTTTCACCAGCTTAGTTGGGAGACTTTCCAGAAGTTGGTGCTTTCTTATGACTTATTCTTTGGAGTGTGAGCTCTACAGGTAGAGCAGAGGGAGCATTTCTTTGAGGTGGGATTGTAAGGAGGGGTACAGGACAGGGGCAAGGAGACAAGGGATGCTGTGAGCTGGGTGGGTTTAGTCTTGACTAGTGTGCTTGGCTCAGGAGGGCTCTCTGGCCAGCTCCACAGACAGACCCAATTTTAAAAAGCGCCAGAGAGCCACAGATTTGCATGCTATTTGCGTTCAGGATTCAATTCCAGGTATGTGGAATGAAATGAATGAATGAACAGTATTCAGACTCCTGGTTAAGGGGTGGACTCAGGAATCCAGACCACACTGAGGGTCCAATCACTGGTTCAGCTTGGATCAGGAGACATAGACACAGGCAGGACAGAACAAACAGTCAAAGAGACAGAGAGACAAACACCATCGAGTCTTTTTTACCAGAGAGTTTCCAGTCAAAGCAGAAAGCAAAATCCACAGAACTTATTTTAAATAAATCACCTTTTAAAAACTAGGGAGTCACACACACACATACACACACACACTGGCAGACAAAGCCAACATCATCCCAGACTTGTCTCCACCTCTGCTTCTCCATCACCCTCATCCAGCTTCACAGTGGACCACATGCCTAGGAGTCTGCTTCTCGGTAACGTACATTGTTGGTGTCTTCTTGGCCTCCCAAAGACTACGGGGTCCTTGAGGCTTTTATTTCCTTGGTCAAATCGTCTCTTCATTCCACCCTTCAGGGTCCCTAAGGTTGGTGCTTAAACGCATGTTCATTAACATGCTTAAACCCAGGGTAAGGGGCTCCCCCAAAGTACATGTCCTCCAGGAACACAGCTCTGGCTAACAGACTCGGTCCAGGAAGCCTGTACTACAGTCCACTTAAAGGACAAGGCAGACAGAAAGGGACCCACAATCTCAATGTATAAGTGATGTACAGTATCACTGCAAGTTAAAAAGATGGGGAACACTACATAATAGGAATACATGAGGTTAGGAAAAAATACTTCATTAGCCTCTTGTGATAGAGGCTGAGACCTCTAACTGGCATGCCGAATGGCTAAACAAGGAGCTTTTGCTAAGGGCAGAGCAGGGTATTAGATTTGGGACCGGAGATGAACTGTCGGGGTCCACAAAGGCAGTGCCACCTCACTGTATGAGTGGTCCTTCTTCCCCCAAGTCCCGCAATACTATCTTTCTAAATAAATGTTGAGTTTCCCCCAACTCCTCCCTAGCAGGCCAGAGAGACACTCCCACTCCTGGCTTGGGAAGGAAGCACCAGGTCATTGACCTGCCTTCAGTGGCGACGTGTCTCGGTCCATTCCTGATGTAAAACGCAGAGTACAGTACAAGTGCCATGTGGCGTTACATTACTTTCATGTTGTAAGGGTCACAGGTGTCCAGATAAGAGATGTTAAGTTAATGTGATCAAGGGAGGCTTCAAAGAGATGGGGTTTGGATGTGTGTGAAAGGAAGAGAAATTAATTGAATGAGGGTGCCCAGCAGAATGAAAGCTGTGCTCTTGGGCACGTACCTCTCCCTCCCAGCACTTGTGCTCTGCGGGGGGTGGAAGGATGATCTTCAGGAGCCGAGCAGTGGATGGCTACTCCTCAGCTGAGAATAAAGTTAGTGGCGATGATCTGTCCCATGCGGGTAAGACTGACCTGGGCCTTAACTGTTAAGACTAAGCTGGTAACATTGGCCCTAAACTCTAACACTGATTGTCTACCTTTGACTGATTTCTATTCCAAGTAGCACCGTGGCCCTAACATTTCAGAATCTTAGACTTTGGCAAGACCCTAGACATCTGGCCCAAACTCCCACAGCTGGGATTATCCCCACCCTATTCCTAACAGGCCAGAGAGGCAGCTCACATTGATATTTCTTCAAGGTTTATCTTCTAGCTCAAAGTACCCTAGTTTCTCTTTTCTAACCCCCAGGGAATACATATGCAAGCTCTTCCTTATCTTGGTGGTTGACCAGCATGACCCCTGTCTTTATGTCCTTCCCCACCTCCGAAGCTGGGAATGGTGGTTCAGGCTCTTAATAGAGCTGACGTTAGGATTCAGCATAGGTGAAATAAGGCCCTGGACTATAGGGAAGGAACTGGGCTGAGCCTTACTTCTCTCTTCCAAAATTTTAGGATGAATCTGAAGCTCCTGACAGACTGTTCTAGGGAAATATGACAACTGCGTCATGAGCTCAGCATGTACTCCGTTTGAGTCACCAACAGGGCCTCATAGCCTTTCACCTCCTTTTCCAACTCTCTTGGGTGTGTGAAGTCATTGGGTGAAAGCATCAGATGACACTTCACCTTGGCCCATCAGGAGGCAGCAAGAGAGAAGACAAGGCCCAACTGTCAGTCATTTCTCTCAATCTGGCAAGAGGCATTTGAGAGCTGAAGGGATAGCAGGGGACCAGAGGCTGAGACATTAGAAACACTGGGACTCTTACATGAGCCCTCTCCCTCTCTACCCACTAGAGCCTTTTATGGGCCTGTGAAACCAGGTAGTGATGGACAAGCTATGGGACGGGGTTGCTGGAAGTGGTCTCTCAGATAATGTTTTTACCCCAAGGTCACTAAATCTGCGGGCTAATATTGCTGGGGACAGTGTGATTACAGGGGCTGAAGAAAGAAGTTGCTATTACAGAGAAATATGAAACACCTCATATATAGAAAAGTCCACTTATACAGTCCCCAGGCTTGAGGAGAAAAAGTACTCACATTCCACCCTAAACAGGACTCCCAGGATCAACAGCGGGTCCCAGATGACAACCAGGGTGGGGCGAACCTCCGTGCCTCAGACCGCATTCTTCCCCTGTACGGGGCCTGGAGTGACTGCTGGGCTATGGTTTCTGGTGAAGGCTCTGTACCTGGCATCTAGGGCAACTCATTCCTCAAGCACTCATTTTTTAGGGTAGGTGACTATGAGCACTGAGCACAGGGGAGAGTGTAAAATAGGTGAGAAGGAAATAGGCTATTTACTTTAAAGCAGCCACAAGAAGATACTGGAAACATGCCCTTGGCCAGGGAATACAGGAATGTCTTCTCCTCTGCCCCTGGCCCCCGTCATCAAAGCCCACCCTTAAATGAAGGTGAAACTAAATGTCCTGCCCTTGTTGGCTAGCCCTCTAGAAAGAATGGCCTGCTCTAACAAAGCGTACCTGGGCCCCTCTGAGCCATCTAGGCTACAGCCTAGGCCCCGGTGTGGCTCGCTCCCACCAGGAATGAAGGGTGGTCTCAGGTCACTGACTCCTGCCTGTGTAAAAACTGCATGGGTCACACAGGCTCAACAACTCCTTATGTATTTTTCAAAGTGCTTTTGTTGCATGTTTCATTTTCTGCTATACATGGCAATAGTATTTGTTGCTTTGGTCTGTACAAAACGTCTGTGAGGGAGGTAAAACAGATGTTATCTAAACAAACAATAAATACAGAAAACTACGTGGTCCTGAGTCCCTCAGATAACAGTGAGAGCCTGAACAACTCAGGTCATTTGATTCACAGTCCAAATCTATACCATATTATCACCTTGCAAGCTGTCACTTAAATACATTAAGTACCGGGAGTCAATGTTCAGGCGTCCTACAATGAGGCTTTTTAAAAGAGAATCTGAAAGGTCCCAGCAACTCATATATAGGAAGCTATTTATTTCCTATAGAAAACACCAAAAAATAAAAATAAAATAAAATAAAATTTAAAAACAGAAAGAAAACCCACAGAAGGTGGTTCCCCCCAAGGCAGGCAGTTATGAACAGAGCAGGACATCTAGCTGCTGGAGTGGCAACAGGAACATCGTTAACAATGGAATATTAAAAAAAATAGTTTTCTTTTCAAACTGTAACCTGTGGTAAAACATAGAAAAATGTACTAAACAGCCTGGTATAAAACAGAGTAAAATTTTCAAATGAGCCCAGGGAGAAAGCACAATGCTGGAGAGATGGGGTACAAGGGAAGAGGAGAAAAGATTCCATACAAAACTACCTATTACAATACAGAAAAAAGTATAAAATGTTCCTACTTTGGAACTTAAGTACAAAAATGACACTGGCATTGGATCGTTTCACTATCTAGCCTGAGGAGCACTCAGAGGGTGGGGGAGGGGCTTAAAAAGAACAAAAGGAATAGCAGTTTTTTAATCTCAAGTTCATCAGTCCAAATTCCACCCGTTTTCCAGTTGAAAATCTCACCTCCCTCTGTAACCTTTATCCCTAAGCCAAAGTTCACCCAGGTCCCAAAATATTCTGTTAGGAAGTCCCCAACACCCTGCACACAGGGGCTGGGATCTGTGCGTGCTAGAGCTAAATTTGGAAAATGAAAATAAGTCTACAGGCTGAAATGGTGAACACATTCAGCCTTAAGAAAAAAAAAAATCCCTGTGAAATATATATATATATTAAATTCTCTGTGGTTAGAAACATATTTAAACTAACTAGCCACAGACCAAACTAGACTTGCATTCATCCAATGCTGGAATTTTATGCTAAAGACTGAGGTCCTTCTTCTTGGTCAGAAGTAGGCGGCAGTGAAAGTGGTGCCTTGTTGCTCCACTAAACCGCTCCCTGGGTGGGTCTCCCCCATATCATGTGTTGTGAGCACATGCAAACCCCTGCTTTTAAGGAAAGGACTGCCTGGGACTTTGGGGTCCACCCAGGGCTCATATGTTGTGCCTCAAGATGGGAGGAAGCTTCAGATGATAAAACAGCCTTTTCTAGAAGCAGACAGATTTCACCAAGGGGCATATAAATAAGAAAAGTCCTACAGGAGGGACTTAGCACTTGCCCCAAAGTCCAGTTTACAGTCACCTTCCTGACAAAACACCTTGAAAATCATGTATGTGTGTATGTGTGCGTGTATATGCTGGTGGTTTTTATCCCTAACTTTTTTGCCCATGCCCTTTTGCAACCTCTTAGTAAGGCCTAACAACAAGAGTTTTATATGAAACCAAGAGTCCTTCCAAGCTTCTCTCAGCCCCCTTAATCAGGGACCGAGTGAGGCTGGTGCCCTTTGCAAACAAGATGGCAGAACTGAAGAAGTGGAAAGCAGTCTCTCTCTTCAGCTTAGGGATGTCCTTCACCCCTTTCACAGCACCAAAGTTTCTTGCAAAAATAGTATCTGAGATACAAAAGGAAAGGCAGATGTGCTTGTGAATGCATCTCGCCAGGGCCTGGTCCAGGATCAAGGGCTTTACAAGAACAGAGGGTTGGGAGCAGCTGTTTCCACCGTCTCTGGCTGCAGACAACAAAGAGCAGGTCCCCTACAATGTCAATGTCTGCTGAGACAGTCTTCACAAGAGCTTCCGGTGGAGGATCTCCCAGACCATCCGCTTCCGGAAGTATGGCATGTGTTGCTGTAGGGACATAGAGACACCCTTAATTTTCTTTCTTTTTAAAAAAGATTTTATTTACTTATTTTTTTAGAGAGGGTTAGGAAGGGGGAAAGAGAGGGAGAGAATCATCAATGTGTGGTTGCCTCTCATGCACTCCCCCAGCAACCCAGGCATGTGTGGGAATCAAACCAGCGACTCTTTGGTTTGCAGGGCGGCACTCATTCCACTGAGCTACACCAGCCAGGGCATAATTTTCATTTCTTTTGTGCAGACCCAATATTCCTTTCCCCACACTCCTTTCCTCCTTGAGGTTTTCCACTAAAATAGTCTCAGTTGCATTTCTGGTCTTTCAAATTTCTCATTCCTGATTATATGTGATTTTTTCCCTTTCCATTGCTTTTTTCTATTGCCATCTCTGCTGCTCTTTTCTAAGGCCACTATTGTGGCCTTAGAAGTTTTATTGGGCATTGCCAGGCATCCCCAGGCTACACCAAAATGTCTCCAAGAATTCTGAGAATGATGTCTATCAAGTCCTCTACAAATCGTAAGATGATGAAATCATAAGATGATGTAAGATCTGAGGCCTGAAATCTAAGGGTCACTTTTTAGAGGAAGAGTTATAGAAACTGCAAGAGTCAGTTCCACCAAAAGGCTATGGTGGAAAAATCCAGTAAAGCCATTACATTCAAACAAAAGGAAAGAATTAGTTAAGGCTACCAAAACCTGACTGCTGACCATTAAAGGGACACTGAAGAAAATGTGCTCTGGTCCTAGTTCTGTTTCTCACAGGGTGTGACGGGCAGAGAAGGAGGCTCTGCTACGGACCAGAACTCCTTGACTTCAACATGTGATATACGGGAACCCAGGACATGCCCTATTATTATCCTTCTTTCTCTTGTGATGTGGCAGGCAGAAACCGCCAGTGTTACAAGACATCGGACAAAGCACAGTCCCTAAGCAGAGCCAAGTGGAGAGAAAAACCCTACCAAGCACCTGGAGACAGGGTAGACACAGAGCCCCCTCCCTCCTGAAGCCTCAGCCCACCTGTGTGAAGTTGATTGGTCTGTCTTTGGTAATGCAGTCAGCGTATTTGCAGGCGAACATCCCACAGTCACTTCCATTCATCTGCTGTGGAATTTCCTGAAAGACCAAAACAACGAAATGGGGACACCTTCCCAAGGTTCCTTCCTTCTTATTAGATTATAAATAAGAACCAAAGGATACAGATTTTACAGGTTTCTCTGAATTTTGAAGAAATGCCCCGTTTCCCACTCAGAACAGCATGGGCTCAGAGAAAAAATATAGCTTCTTAGATTATGCCTGTGTACTTCACTTCAACTGCACAGGAAACTCTTAGGCTTCCACAGCACCTAAGGGTGTAAAAGCCGTTCCCTCCCGCTAAGGCCAACCAATCAGCCAACATGTATCACAGGAGTGAAATGCTTAACAACATAGCTAGACATTTAGAAAACCTAGCTTTACATAAAAACACACAACCAGTTTTCCCACAGCTTACTCTATCTTCCCCAAGGAACCAAGCCAAGCCAAAGTCAGGCTAGACACTAAGATAGAGAAGGTCCCTGGGAATCAAACAGTTAAAGCCTTTTTTGCCAACTACCCTAATGTCAGGAATTTTTATCTCATCAAGGTAAAATGTACCTGGCTTTTCTTGCTGAAGAGCTGCCAGCCATTGGTGTCAAACTCTTTCCTTTTCTTGTCAATGCTTTCTTGCTTTAGGTATTGCCTAAAGATATTGGGAGAGAATGAGCTGAGCTGTGGAGACCTCTGACGACCACTGCCACCCAAAGAGTGGCGCTGACAATCCTTAGGAGGAGTTTTCATAGGCGCTTCTGAGGAAAAGAGCATATAATGCTGGGTGGGGTATCTGTACACTCCTGGGCCTCTTCAGAACGTCCGCGGCTCATGACCACCACAGGTCAACCCAAGAGACACATGGTCTCTGCCTCTGACACCCAGGTTATTTCTACCAACTGTTCCTCCCGAAGAACGAGTTTTCATTCCCTCCCTTGGTCTATATGGTCCTTTAGAAATCAATCTAAAGGAAGAAGAATGTTCCTCTAACAATACTGAACTACTTGTTTACTATTTTTAGTCTTGAGTCTCCTGTGCAAAAATGCGATCCAAATTAACAATTTGTCGAGTGCATGCCTCATACTGTGCTCTTCTTAAGTGCAAGCTGCTCACCATTCTGGAACCTACCCACCAGTGTAGTACAGTGAGGAATAAGCATTTTGGAAAGAGAAACACATGGGGTATAAAGAGATTTGCAACCTGGTTCATAGTTAAGCCACTAATTAATAGGACCTGGGCAAATCAAAATCACCCTATGGGTCTTGGTATCTTCATCTGAAAAATTAGGAAATTGGGTTAGATGACTTCTAAGTGGTTTCTATATTGATATGTTTATACCCACTATATTTTAGTGTACTAGGACAGTAATTGTTCGCATTAGGGCATATATTTGGTATTATTATTAGTAAACTTTACTTCCTCAGACATAAAATACCCAGTCTTACTTAACATGAAAATCTCCTTAATTAGTCAGTCCACTGAAGGCACAAAAGAGCCGAGTTCAATAGCTGGAAAACAATACACACCAACACTAAACTCTTCAGTCCTCAATTCCTTACTTACAAGAGGATCCTGCAGGCTTCGTTGTTTATGCCACCCATAGAGTCGTAATACGTGATATTCTTCTTTCTAAAGTCTACAACCTAGGAATACAAGCAAGCAAACAAACAAACAAACTGTGTTGATGACATGAAGAAGACTGGTTTCTCAGCTTTTCCCTTCCCTGAAATCTTTTGCCAGATTGCCTGTGAAATCGTGACAAGTTTGGTTGATACTCTGCATCATGCCATGCTTAATCTGCAGAAGACAGAGAGCAGGGGGATTATTTACACAGAACTATAGTGGGGGCTCATCAACTTGGTGGCCCCATTAATTGCCCTAAAACCTTTTTCTGTATTCAGAGTACCCACCTACAATGTGGGCAACAGTGAAGACACAACATGTTCTCCAAAGGATGTAAATTGACTGAGATTATTTCCACAGCTTCAGAAAGATAGTAACAAATTCTGGATGTTGTTTATTCATCTGGAGAATTTCCTTTGGCTTTATGCTTTTCAAAATGTAATTCACAATAGTCTGTGAAACAACGCTTATACTTTCACTAATACATTAAGCTAATATAACCATGTTCTCAGAGTCATAAACACTATTAAGTTACTAAGTATGCAAGGAAAGTCATGATTAGGGAGAAAGTGATTAATAGTCAGAGGATCTGAATTGACATCATTAAGAAGTCACTTTTTATGCAAGTTTTGATAAGTTGAGCTAAAGTTTTATTTTGATTCTCTTGCCTTGTAGTTTATTGATGTTCTTAAAAATAATTCCAAAATTGCCAAGCATCATCTCTCTAAGTAGAAGTGAGAGAAATAAGGGATCCAACTAAAAAGTCCTCTGTAGAAATCCCTCTAAAGGAGGGAACTGTTTTTGTTTAGAGAAATACTTGAAGACACATGTGGGTTTTAAAAGATGGAACAGAAAGCCTGAAAAGACAGATCCATCAGAGGAATTACTGAACTGTTCTGCATAATAGAGAGGATGGCAGTGTAAAAACAAGTAACTTTTTCTCCCCATGCTTTGCCTGAGGCTCCTTAGACTTATAAGTCCTTTTTAAATATTTCCAGAAAAGGAAATTCCACAGCTTTCTTAAAAGTTCTAAGTATTGATCCATCTGATTCTTAGCCAAGTAAACCCTACTCTTCTTTCAATCACTAAGTGAAGATGTAGAACTAATACTACTGTGTATTCTATAATCAAACAAATTTCTTTTAAATTTCATCAAAAACAAAAGGGCACTCACAGCAAGACACCAGTGCACTCCCAGGTGAATGGGCACCAAGAGAATGTCAACAGAAAATACATCCACTTTCTTTGTCCAGCGTTTCACAGCCTGGTAACCAGCTGTTTTTAACTTAGTGAAAAAAAAAGTATTAAATGCATGTACACTTGGCAATCCCTTCTCTTTACTTCGCTCCATCAGCATGTTCATGTAGAAATTGATGATCTGTGGAAAGAAATTATATGTATTAAAATAGACATGCAGGTCTTTCATAATAGTTGTGTTATATGAAAGAAAAGCAGTTGCTGTATTGTACAGCATATGCTACTGTTTCTTAATCATTCAATTCAGACCCAATAGCCTCATGTCTCTATATCAAATTCTGACTAAAAGGAAGGAGGATTGAGGTGGTTATAACTAGTGAAAACAAAAAGCCGAGATGATATTTGTAACGGGGTAGGGATACAGATACTGGCCAAAAGACTGAGGATTAGTTTAAAAGACTGCAAAATGAAGAGGAAGACCTGAAGGTGAGACTTAGAGGAAAATAAATGAAGGAGGACAAGCAATTTAATAAAGTACATTAGTAGTTACTTTAACCTTCTGGGACTTTGTGAGCAATTTAAATAAATCTTGAGATTAGTTACAGTCTTGTGTTAAAAGACTAAGACCAAGAATTCAGTTCTTATATGTGGGTCACCTAGTTTTACCAAAATATAGAAAACTTTGCTTTGATGCTAAAGACTGCCTTTTAGCCCAATAAGCTCTCTTGCAGGCAAACTGCTTTGGTTTCAAGCAGACTTAAGTGACAGGGTAAGTTATCAATTATACTGGACAAAATACCTATAAACTGACAGTGGATCAGCAATGTCACCTTTTATAGAGGCACATTGAATGTAGTACAAAAACCTATATAACACGAGACCTGAAAGTAAAGTCACAGACATGAAGATTAAAATTATCCCCAGAATCTATATAGTTAGCTTTCTCATTTTCGTTGATTCCATTTATGACTCAATGTCAAGTGTAAGTGAAAGAAATTAAAATGCTTGATCTAGGAGATATGTGACTTTTTCTGTTAATGAAGCAATGTGTTCTCTAATAGTGACTATGCTGTCTATGGTTCCTTTAGGTCCAGGACTCCTTCGTGCTAAGGTCTGAAAGTTACTGGGCCGGAAGTTACTGCATCCTTACTTTATGTGGTCAGATGAGGCCAGGCCAGTGTCTGTCAACTGCAAGGAATGAATGGGCTAACTGATCCACAGCTTGGAAATATGACTAAGAAAACAGGCACATTTTTCAGAATGCTTTTTGGGGAATGGGAAAATGACCCCAGCCTTTGACAAATATTTACACATTAGGATGCCAGAGCAATGAGCTACTGCCCAACAGTAGGCAACTACATACCCGGCAGGCAGCAGGGACCACTGCCAGGAACACACCAGAGCATGGTCTAGACTAGAGAAAGGGCCTATAGATGGGGATGCCTAGGCAGCTGCAGGGAAACCACACTTGCCATGAGGCAGAACAAGGTGGGGAGGGGAGGCTAGGGCTGAAGACAGACACTGTTCTGTCTACATCTCTAAAGACTGAGCAATAGGCCCAGCAGGGCCAGGACTCAGATTGTGGTTAGTTCTCTGTCTAGTGTGATGCACCATAGGTAACTACAACTCAGTTATTTCAAATAATGATAATGATTGAGACACAATCAGGATACGGATTTCTCAATCTAGGTTCCAATCTCACTCTGCCCCCAAGGGTAATGGTGCTAATACTTCTAGGAATGAAGGCAGCCAGAACGACAGGAAGGTCTGCCCAGCAAGCACACATTTCTAGGCTGTAAACTACATTATGCAGTGAAAAAGTCAGGAAGGCCATTGAGTCCTCTGGTATTCTACCCACCTCACAATATTAGCCATATTATGAGGCTAATCCAAGGGATGAAGTGAACAGGCAGATACCCGCCAGTCACTCAGAGCCAAACCTTCCACAGGGCACACAAGTTATATATTTTAATAGGCAGTAAGGACACAAGGAAAAGGTGAAAGGAATCAGGCAGAGGGTAAGGACAGTCAAGCACATGATAGCCACAAAGATATCTCTTCCCCAGGTGTCCATAAAAGTGATTATGACCTTTGGGATAATTACTCTGCAGTAGAAAAGGATGACACAAATGAATGCCATCTGCATATGACTAGCCCAATTTTCAGAAGGAAGGAGTTCTCAGACCAATGAACTTTAGCTTGACTTAGCCAGACTTGCTTATTTTTATTTTTTATTTTCAAAGAGTCGACTATAAAGCTAAAGACCAACCTAGCCGAACAGAAACAGAGACCTAGCAGTCGGCATGCTGATAAGAAGCCTTCTTCCATTGCTTCAGCACTGCCTCCAACCAACGTTTCTCCACAGAGAGGCAAACGGACTCCTCCAAAGTCAGCTTATTAACTAGCTCTAAGAAGTAATGTGGGTTGTTTTTTTTTTAATTTCCCCTGTATCCCAGTAGGAGGGAGTGTGGTGGCCTCAATGTTCCTTCCATTAGCTGAGAATGTATAATCTGACATCTGAGGCAGAATTTAGATCCAAGTTTCTCTCCTTGGTTATTTAGCTATTACTCTGCCCAAATGAGGAAAATTGCCATAGTTCAGCCAAGACACAATTATATTAAAAAACAAAAAAAGGCTAGGAATTAGAGAACAAAAAGAATCCTACATGTCATCTCACAGAGGAGGGCTGAAGATGAAAGAAAAAGAAATGAGAGAAGGGATCACAGTGCTTAAGATGAAAAACGAGCAGTGATGTGTCAGAGCGTTTGCTTGTATTTTATGAAGGCAAGGGTCCCTCCCCTCCCACGGCTAGAGCCTTTCTGCACACAAGACTCTCTCAGCTCAAGAAGATTTTGAGCTCCCTTGGAAATGGGGAACTAAAAGTAGCAAACCAGCCAATATATCAGTACCTGAGCATGACCACGGTTGTTAGTCCACTTGTCACTCTCTGGGACCCACACTTGACTGTTTGCTTGCTGCGGCTCCTGGTGCCTAAGGAGCTGCCCTTCCTGCTGCTTTCACAGCCTTGGCCATGAGCGCCTGCTTGTCTATGCAGCCCTGTTTCAGGGCAGGACAACTGTTTATAGTGTCTTATTCCTTTGTGATTTTATTTGAAGAGCTGCCAGGCCAAAGCTGAAACAAAGCTTCTCTTTAAAAGAAAAATCTACAATGTTTTCAAACTAAGGACTCAATCCTTTTCCTGTATGTTACCACAATGACATAAATGGCCACTACTATTTGTATCTTCCTTCTTGCCCAGTAACCCAGCCAAGCCATTGTTTCCTCATGCATTTAGAAGTAAAACATCTCACTTAGTGGTCTTCATTTTTAACCCTTCCCAATTTTACATTCTGAACCATGCTAATTGGCTTAGGAAAAAAAGTTCTTGGAGTCTTGGGCATGATGGTACTCCTGAGCAGAAACCAATGTAATTTTAGGAAAAACAAAGCTGTTCTCCCTATTTTACCTCTTTACATTTTTCACTTTGATCTTCTGTTCTGATTTTTAAATTAAATCTATCCTAGCCAGTCACAAAGCCCAAAAGAATAACCAAGCTGCAGCACCTGAATATCCTGAGCCAGACGGTCATTCACTTCTAAGATTTAACCTAGCAATATAAAAACCAAAACAGCGACTTCAGGAAAGTAATGTGTATTGCATCCCTCTCTGTGTATGCAGAATTTTTTTCACATGCAGATTTAAGCAAAAATTATTAGAATTACTGCTACAGTTTTAGAGAAAGGCAAGTAATACCTATTTTTATGGAGTCATGACAGCTGTTAATTACAATTCTGTGTTATCCCACATAAATCCCTGGTTAAAGGACTAGTTCTATTAAGAAACACTTTAATGATGTGGAATATGCCAATGACTCATATTAGAAACACTAAAACTTCCATTCTGATCATTTTATTCCACAAGAAAGAGTGCACGGCATATGGTAGACCCAACATATTTTCTTAACTAAGTTATCTCATTTTGCCTAGCTTTTTCCCTTCTTATGCAATCAGTTTTTATTCTGAGGAAAATTTATTTCCTGTGTTAGGTTTGTCTCAATGGACCTAATGTTTTGCAAGCTTTTTCCTCTCTTTACTAAATATCACTTAAATTTCTCTTTTTCTTGTAAACAATTAGAAAGCTATGACCACTACCAATTTCCCAGTTCCATCAAAGATTTATGTTCTGAAAGTCAGAATGCTAGACAAAGAGTTATGTGCTCTGATTCTAGACCCCAATTCTGCAGTAAAAATCAGGTGACCTTGACATATGAAACCTGTCTGGAAAAAGTCCAGCCATTATTTATATAACAAGAATGGTTTGCATGACATTGATGTAACCTGGCAGCCAAAAAGTAGACTGGAATGCACATGTGTGAACAATGACTATTTCACTGTACTAGTCAGTGGGGGCAGTAGATGCCACTGAGTGAGCACACGTACTGTGTGGCTGTTGAATTCAAAATGACTGAGGGAATAGAGCATCGAATCTGTATCAAAATTTGCATTATGCTTGAACATTCCTCCACATAAACTATTCCCATGTTTCAGAAAGCCACATCTATGGGGGCAACTGGTGACTGGCAGCTTCAGCACAACAACATGCCCTTTCATGCATCATGTCTCATGCAGTGTTTTGGCAAAACATCAAATCACCCAGGTGACTCAGCCCGCCTACAGCCCACATACAGTACCCTGTGACTTCTGGCTTTTCTGAAAACTAAAATCACCTTTGAAAGGGAAGAGACTTCAGACCATCAATAAGATTCAGGAAAATACAATGGGACAGTAGATGGCTACTGGGAGAACTGTGTAAGGTCCCAAGGTGCCTACTTTGATAGGAACTAAGGCGCCACTGTCTTATGTACAGTGTTTCTTGTATCTTCTTCAGTAAATGCCTCTTTTTTTTCATTGTACATGGCCAGACACCTTCTGGACAGATATGTACATCCCTTCTACAGTCTTCTTACTTCTCTGCTATAAGAAAAATTCTTTCTCTATATACATAGCTACTATGAATTAACTGTATAGCTAAGCTTAATAGCTAAGACATCCCTTTTCTTTCAAAGATGAGACTTTACAAAATAGGCAACTAGTCTTCTTGTAGCTGTGTCATTCATGTTATTACAGTCTGCTATGTAGATTCTACCTTTGTTTTAAAGATTTTATTTATTTATCTTTAGAGGGGAAGGGAAGGAGAGAGGGAGAGAAATATCAATGTATGGTTGCTTCTCGTGCATCCCCTGCTGGGGACTGGCCTGCAACCCAGGCATGTGCCCTCACTGGGAATCGAACCAAGGTTGTTTGGTTCACAAGCCTGCAATCAATCCACTGAGCTGCACCAGCCAGGGCTGTAGATTCTATCTTAATTTCTTCTGCACCCATATGTGTTACAAGTCTTTTCCCCAACCAGTAAAGTTAGAAATACAGTATTCCAACAGAGTCTAAGAGTCTAATGCTTTTGCATTTGGGAAATCACCTCTACATGGTATGAACCCCACAGCACCTTGTTTAATTCTGCATTTAACTAATCAAATGTCTTTCAGAGATATTAAAAACTGAAAGCATTTCCACTGTCCATCATTCCTTTGTATAAATTAGATTTTCTACCTGTTTTCCTTCTGCCTGACGAACATCCTTTAATACTTCTAATAGTGCAGGTCTGCTGGAGATCAATTATGTCAGCATTTGTTTGTTTGAACAGCATAGCCTTCCTTTTGAAAGACATTTGCTGGGTATAGAGTCCGGGATGCCAAGTTCTTAAAAATTCCTTCAGTACCTTAAAGACATAACTACACTGTTTTCTGGCTTACATGTTTCATAATGATCTTTGTCCCTCTGTATATTAATACTCTATTTTCCTCTAGTTGCTTTTATTATTTTTATCTTTTTAAAATTATATTTTAAAAATTATGCTACTAAAGTTGTCCTGATTTTCCTCCCTTCGCCCCCCTCCACCCAGCAACCCCCACTCAGGCAATCCCCACACCACTGTTCATGCCCTTGGATCACTAGTATAGGCTCTATGGCTACTCAATTCCCTATGCTGTACTTTATACCCTCATGGCTATTCTGTAACTACCTATTTGTACTTCTTAATCCCCTCACCTCTTTACCCATTTCTCCATACCCCCTACCATCTGGCAACTAACAAATGTTCTCTGTATCCATGATCCTGTCACTGCTCTTCTTGTTTGCTTAGTTTGTTTTTTAGATTCAACTGTTGATAGATATGTACTTTTTGCCATTTATTATTTATAGTTTTGATCTTCTTTTGCTTAAATAAGCCCCTTTAACATTTTATATAATAATGGTTTGATGATGATGAACTCCTTTAGTCTTTTCTTATCTGGGAAGCTCTTTATCTGCCCTTCAATTCTAAATGATAGGTTTGCTGGGTAGAACAATCTTGGTTGTAGGTCCTTGCTTTTCATGACTTTGAGTATTTCTTGCCAATCACTTCTAGCCTGCAAAGTTTCTTTTAAGAAATCAGCTGACAGTCTTATGGGAACTCCCCTGTAACTGCTTTTCTCTTGCTGCTTTTAAGATTCTCTATCTTTAACCTTCGGCGTTTTCATTATGGTGTGTCTTGGAGTGAGCCTTTTTGTACCCATCTTGTTTGGGACTTTTGGGCTTCATGGACTTGCACGTCTATGTTCTTCACCAAATATGAGAAGTTTTCTTGCATTATTTTTTCAAGTAGAATTTCCAACTGCTTGCTTTTTCTATTCTCCTTCTGGCACCCCTATGATGTGAATGTTGGACATCTTAAAGTTGTCCCACAGGCTGCTTACACTATCCTCATTTCTTGGGGCAGGAAGGCCCCTTTTTCCTTCTTGTTACGACTGATGTTTTTGCTTCCTTATGTGCCAAAACATTGATTTGATTCTCAGCTTCATCCACTCTACTGATGTTTCCCTGTAAACTGGTCTTTATTTCAGTTAGTGTATCCTTTGTTTCTGACTGGGATCATTTTTATGCTGCTGTGGTCCTCACTAAGTTCCTTGAGCATCCTTATAGTGTTCTGAACTTTGCATATGATTGCTTATCTCCCTTTTGTTTAGTTCTTTTTTTGGAGTTTTAGTCTGTTCTTTCATTTAGGCCATGTTTCTTTGTCTCCTCATTTTGGCAGCCTCCTTGTGTTTGTTTCTATGTATTAGGTAGGCTGCTATGACTCCCTGTCTTAATGGAGTGGCCTAATGTAGTAGGTGTGTTATAGGGTCCAGTGGCATAGCTTCCCCCATCACCCAAGCTGCATACTTGAGGCATGCCCTTTGTGTGGGCTGAGTAACCCCTCCTCTTATAGTTAAGCCTTTTTGCTGCTGGCAGGTCAATGGGAGGGATTTACCTAGACCAGTCAACTGCAAGGACTGGCTGTGACCACTGACAACCAACTTCTGGTTGGTAAGGATCAGCTGTGCAGCAGCATGGTGGTGGTACTCTAATGTAGTCTGTAGCTGTCCACTGTGTGCACAGGCTCTGGCCTTTCCCAGGTGGTGCAGGCCAAGGCCAGCCCCTACCTGTGTTCTGCCTGGGGCCACCCTTCCAGAGCTATAAAGCAACATGAGATAGCTGCTACTGCTGCTGGGCTTGGAGATTTCCAGGCAAAGCCAAGCTGTGAATCTTGACTGGCTGTTGTTAGTGCCTGGCCTGGGGACACTTAGCATGAGGTACGTGGACTGGGGTTTTACTGAGACCAGCTGTTGGTTGTTCGAGAGGAGTTAGAAAGTTGTGAAGCATGATCCAAGAGCAGCCATTCATATGGAAAAGTCACAGTTAACAACTTGGGTGGACCCATACGTTTTGTGGGATAGAGTCCCAAGGGATCTCCAGGACAGGGCAGTGTTAGCCAGACTGATAGCATCTCAGATATGGCAGCCACCTGCCAGTTCTGTGGCTGTGTGGGGGGGAGGGCTTAGAAAAGGGACAATGGCCTCTGCCTGCCTCTCTGTTTGGGAGAAAGCTGCCCTCCAGTTCTTGCCTGTATACCAGTCACTTCAGTTCCTCCCTGTACGCCACAGGTGCCTTTTGAGCTGCTAACCCAGTGCTGGAGCTCATATGAAGTGAATATAAGCCTATGTGTGGAACTGCTTGAGACTCCAAAAGTTTCTTCCACCCACTCAATCCCTACTGGTTTTTGCAGCCGGAAGTTATAAAGATTCACCTTCTTCATACTGGAACCCCAATATGGGGGGCCTGGTGTGGAGTTGGGTCTCCTCAATCCTGAAATATCCCTCCTAAATTTTTATCCATGACATGTAGATGTGGGACCAGCCTGTTCTGCATCTCCGCCCCTCCTACCAGTCTGGATGGATGTGGTTTCTTTAATTCCATAGTTGTCAGACTTCCATTCAACTTGATTTCTGATGGTTCTGAGTGATGATTGTTCTATATTTTAGTTGTAATTCTGACGTGGTTGTATAAGGATACGAGCCATGTTTACCTATGCTGCCATCTTAACCAGAAGTCTATTATTTTTCTCTTTATTGCTGGTTTTCAGCAATTTAATGATTATATATTTTGGTGTGGTGTTTTTTTCTACTTGGGGTATGCTGAATTTCTTGGATCTGTTACTAAAAATTTTCAAATTTGGAAAATCTTCCACTATTGTTTCTTAATTTCTTGTGACAGCCTTTTTACCACACCTTTCCTTCTGTGACTCCAATTACATGCTTAGATTGCCTGACACTGTCCCACAGCTCACTGATGCTCTAGTCATCTTTCTTTGGTGCCTTTTTTCTGTGTTTCACCTGGATTGTTCCTTTGCTCTATCTTCAAGTTCATTAATTTCTTTTCTTCTGCAGTGTCTAATCTACTATTAATTCCACATCATGTATGTTTTAATTCAGGTACGGTATTTTTCTACAAGTTCAATTTGTTTTTTGTTTTTGTTTTATATCTTTCATTTCTCTTCTCATAATGTCTATTTTCCCTTACCTTCCTCAATGTATGGAATATGTTTATAATATCTGTTTTAGTATCTTCTCTGTGTTAAATCTATCATTTTTGTCATTTCTGGGTATTTCTAGTGAATTTTCTCCCCTTGTAATAAGTAAGTTGCATTTTCCTTTCACTTCGCCTGCCTGGTAATTTCTGACTGAATGCTGGATACTGAGAATTTCATGTTGTTGAACTTTGTTACCAGAATTTCTTGTATTCCTTTAAACATTGTTGGGTTTTATTCTGCGATATAGTTAAGTTACTTGGAACTTTCAAGGGTTTTTTTTTTACCAAAGGTCCAGAGCAGCCTTTATTCTAAGCCCACTTTGGCTCCAATCCTGAGGCAATACTCTTTTGAGGACTCTAGTCAATAGATGCCCTTTGACTTCTCCATTCTTGCTGGTTGGAACATTATTCTTGGCACCTGTTTTAGCTCTGAAGCTTGTTCTGATTCCTTTTTCCTCATAGTTCCCAGTCTCTGGTAGTTTCTTCCCAAATATATACAAATGGATGGATACTCAACAAAAGATTCAAGGAGGGCCCTCTGCACATTTCTGGAGCTTTCTCTCTCTACAGTAACCTCCCCTCCAGTATCTGACCTCACGAATCTTAGCCACTTTTGCTTCCCAAACTCTGAATTCTGTCTCCTCCTCTCAGCAAGACTGTCAGGCGCTGCTAGGTTTTACTCGCTCTCTGCCCTCAATATACCACACCAGGAAGCTGGGGAAATCACAGATTCATCCCTTTCATCCCCCCTCTCTCAGGGATCGCTGTCTGAAAATTGTTGTTTTCATGTTTTGTCTAGTTTTCTAGTTAAGTTGAAAGGGTAAATCTAATCTAATTTATTCTAGCATGACCAGAAGCAGGAGTCAGTTCCATTTACTTGTATGTCCTGTATTTCTAAGATAATCTGATGCCTTTTAAAACAGTTTTTAGGCCCTCTAGGCAGCGGAATCATCAGGCCATAAAGAGAAACACAAAGTCCAAAGAAGTTCTCTCCTCAGAATGATTAACCTAGAATCTTGGAGTTGGATCCCAGAAGTTATCCAATTCAGTCTCCAGGAATTGATAAATAATTTCTAGTACTGATACCCATTTAAAAATATTTCTATTTGTTTCTTCATAACTTTCAATCTACTTCTGCAACTATTCCTCCTCTCTTTAACCCTACTGTCCTTCCCTTAATAAGATATTTACATTATAACTAATCACCAGACTCAGTAGAGAAACCCCCATCTACAATGTCCCTGATGTTTACCAGCCTTCCTTTTATATTCTTTACAAGGCAGCCAGTCCCCACATTCCATTTCTGCAACATTTCATTTTCGTTATAGTAAGATAAAATGTCAATCCTGTCAACCATTAGTTCTTTGAAGTGATGAAGAATTTAACTATTGACCCCTACAAAAACTCATTCATAAAAACATATTTTAAAGCCTATTGTGTGGCCCTGGTCGGGTGGCTCAGTTGGTTAGAGTACTGTCTCATGATGTACCAACAGGTCATAGGTTCAATTCCCGGTCAGGGCACATACCTAGGTTGCAGGTTCAATCCTTGGTTGAAGCGCATATAGGAGGCAACTGATCAATGCTTCTTTCTCTCTTACATCAATGTTTCTCTCTCTCATTCTTTCTCTCAAAATCAACGAACATATCCTTGGGTGAGGATTAGAAGAAAATGCCTATTGTAGGAACAGGCTTTGTGGCCTGCTCTTCTTTTAGGTAAGGGACCAGAGAAAGGGTAGCCTAGTGGATTTCTGTACATAACCCAAACACAAACTTCTAGGTTCTCTTTTCCTTATAAACTAACTCTGATCCCTTTCACTTCTAGCTTATATTCCTTGTCTAAAAAATGGTAACAATAATTTGTCAGTCACCTTGTTTTGGAGAAAATCTTAACACAGCCTATAAAACTGACGGGAGGTACAAAAAGAAGAGAAATGCTTATTCATGAAAATATCTATTTGAGGGAATGAGAACAGAATTAAAGACAGGGCAAATTACTTGCAAAAAAGATTGAGAGTTCACAAGTGAGAGATGGAAATACGTATTTTTAAATGAGTACAAATACTTAAGGATACCTACTAATTCCCCATCAGGATGTTAGCTTCTTACAGGCAATAACTTTAAAAGCCTGAGAGGTAAGGTATTTTGAAAATGGTGCTTTTTAAAATGGTTCTCATCATCATCATGGACATGTAAATTGGTACCTGCTTTTAAGGTTATCATTATTCTGAACTCAGCAGACAAGCGCTCCCTATAAGTTATAGGTAGGCTTGACAGAGATAAAGTAGAAGAAAGAATCTTTCCTTTGCCTCATCTTTTCTAAATAATGTAGTTTCCATTAACTTTGCTTGCTAAAAATCCAACCTCTGATGGGCTCAGGGAATGGAAAATATGTCCTGATGAATGGTGCCTCTGTAAGGGATCTTACTGAGGTAACTGCCACAGCAAACAGCAAGAACTCAGCTCATACCCTACTCACTGCTGCCCCCTAGAAAGTTTTGCATAACTTATAATAAACAGGCTGCATTCCTGTGGAATAACTGACCCTGTCCCATTTAGCAGCAGCAGGCAAAAAATGGCAGGACACCATAGATTAATGTCTCCAAATAAAAAACACTCAATTGGTGGATATTTTTGACTGTCCTTGATTTTCACTTTGCCCCTTGATTTGGTAGAGCTCTTTTTTGTCTATTATTTGATCCAATGTTCTAATATCACTATTCCAAAAGAAGTAAGGGTGGTTTCCCCTAAAGCAAGATAGTATGAAACCATACTTTCCTTACTATTCTTGCTCAAAGATAGTATTCATGGAGGGATGAAA
The DNA here is from genome assembly GCF_021234435.1 of Artibeus jamaicensis. Taxonomy (NCBI): domain Eukaryota; kingdom Metazoa; phylum Chordata; class Mammalia; order Chiroptera; family Phyllostomidae; genus Artibeus; species Artibeus jamaicensis. Next base: position 47,604,213 of record NW_026521486.1, read on the forward strand.
ATTTGTATCTTATAAATTCACGAGTGGCAAAGAGAACAGGGCTAGTTGAACTCGCCCCAGAACAAAATCAACACGCTGGACATGATATATATTCAGCTCTCAAACCCATACCTCTAATCCTAAAACAGGATCCAATTTAAGATTCTGAGGCGGTATGATATAGTACGCAAGACCCATTGCTTGGGTCTTGTCTCTGCTACTTATTAGCCTATAAGCCTGCAAGTTTCTTAATCTTTCTATGCCTTCTACAAGAAAGATTAAATAGAGATTTTATCATCTCTATTTTCTTCATCTATAAAATAGAGATGACAGACTTCCGCCAAGATAGAGGCGTAGGTGGAAACACTTTGCGTCCTCGCACAACCAAACCTAAAACCTGGGCGCGGATCTCAGGTGCGGGCTGGCTACGGGCGGACACAGGGAAGAGGCATGGCTGGCTGTCTGTGGTCGGTTGAGCATTTGCGTGCAGATAAACCAGTAAAGAGGTGAGCATTGAGACCGCGCGGTGCAGAGGGGCAGGCTCGCACATTTACGCTCAGATAAACAGGCAGGGGGTGAGTGGTGAGGCGGACTGGGCAGCGGAGAGGACCACCATTGCTCCCTCTCTGACCCTGCCCCCACATACAGCATCACAAACCAGTAACCTGGGTGGCCCCGCCCTGGTGAACACCTAAGGCACCTCTCCTCATGTGTAACAGGCACAAACAGATAAAAACATGGCTCAAGAAGAACTCAGAGCCCCAGAGCCAATAAATCTAAGCAATGAAGAAATAGCCAAACTATCAGAGGCACAGTTCAAAACACTGGTGGTCAGGATGCTCACAGAACTGGTTGATTTTAGTCACAAATTAGAGGAACATATGAAGGCTAAACTAATTGAAATGAATGGTAATGCACAGGAAACCAATAGTAATAGAAAGGAAACTGGGACTCAAATCAAGGGAGCAGACCAGAAGGAAGGAAAAAATGACCAAACAGAAAAATATAAAGAAACAAGAATTCAAAAAAATGAGGAAAGGCTTAGGAACCTCCAGGACATCTTTAAACGCTCCAACATCCGAATTATAGGGGTACCAGAAGGGGAAGAGGAACAGTCACGGGTGGAAACCTTATTTGAACAAATAATAAAGGAGAATTTCCCAAATCTGGCAAAGGAAATAGACTTCCAGGAAATCCAGGAAGCTCAGAGAGTCCCAAAGAAGTTGGACCCAAGAAGGAACACACCAAGGCATATCATCATTACATTAGCCAAGATTAAAATGAAGGAGAGAATCCTAAAAGCAGCAAGAGATAAGGGGACAGTCACCTACAAAGGAGTTCCCATCAGACTGTCAGCTGATTTCTCAAAAGAGACCTTACAGGCAAGAAGGGGCTGGAAAGAAGTATTCCAGGTCATGAAAACCAAAGATCTACAACCAAGATTGCTCTATCCAGCAAAGCTTTCATTTAGAATGGAAGGGCAGATAAAGTGCTTCTCAGATAAGATCAAATTCAAGGAGTTCATCATCACCAAGCCCTTATTATATGAAATGTTAAAGGGACTTACCTAAGAAAAAGAAGATAAAAATGATGAACAGTGAAAGGAGAGTAAACTCAGAGTTATCAACAACCACACCTAAAACAAAAGCAAATTAAGAGGACAGCTAGATCAGGAGTGAACCATAGAAATGAAGGCCACGTGGAGGGTTACCAACAGGGGAGTGGTAGGAGGAGAAGGGGGGAGAAGGTACAGAAAATAAGTAGCATAGACAGTAGATAGAAAATAGATAGCGGGGAGGGTAAGAATAGTAGGGGAAATATAGAATCTAAAGAACTTGAGACACGTGTTCATGAACTAAAGGGGGGGAATGGTGGGGGAGGGGTATGCAGGGTGGAGGGGAACGGAGGGGGGAATAGAACAAATGTAATGGCATAATCAATATAATAAAAAATATATTTAAAAAATAGAGATGATAAAATTATTGAATTTACCTCCAAGGGTTGTGGTGACCATTCCATGAACAGAAAACACTAGAACAGTGACTAACATGAGGTAAGTGCACAATAGATGTTAGCCAATATTATTATTGGGGTGGCCAAAAAGTTCATTTTTCCCCATAAGATGGCTCTAGTAGTGCTTAGTTTTCTTTAACTTCATTTGAAACAATTTTGTTAGACTGTATTGTGACAGCTGTCATATCAGTATGCATTAAAAAAAAACTTATCAAAATAGGTGAATTTTTGTGTAGCCATTTTAATTTTAAAGATGGAAGAAAATACGCAAGATTTTCAGCATATTATGCTTTATTATTTCAAAAAAGGTAAAAATGCAACTTAAACACATAAAAAAGATTTGTGCAGTGTATGGAGAAGGTGCTGTGACTGATCAAAAGTGTCAAAAGTGGTTTGTGAAGTTTCATGCTGGAGATTTCTTGCTGGTTGGTGCTTCATGTCAGGTAGACCAGCTGAAGTTGATCGCGATCAAATTGAGACATTAACTGAGAAAACTCAATGTTCTACCATGTGACAGAACCGACATACTCAAAATATCCAAATCAATAAAGTTATCAGTGAAAAAAAAGTGTCTTTTATTTTATGAAAAAACACATATGGGCTTTTTAGCCAACCCAGTATTTGGAAGGTCCTTAGCATACAAAACCAGGACACAAGTATCTAGACTACTTAGTGCTTTCTATACTGAGTATCTAAAAATCCTCCACAGTTGGGAAGCTTGAGTACACTCAAAATAACAGGCAGGGATTCTGCTAGGGGGCCAAAAAAGGAGGCAGGTACTTAGGGAAAGAAAGCAAACTGTTTTCTTCTTTTGCTGTGAAAATATCCTTCTAAAATAAAAAAAGCTCCTACAGGTATTATGACTAGATCAGTTTAAGTAATCAATTTACTTAAAATAATTAAAACTCTCAAAAGCTGAAAGCCTTTTTTACCCAACACATCAAATATTTAATAATGTACCATTATTTGAAAACTACCATTTTCAATGGTAGTTTTAAAAATACGCTATTTTAGAAAGCTAATAACTGATAACCTAAGTGACCTAGAACAAGCAGAGCTAGAGGAGAAGTGGAATCCTACATGGAAAGTATTCCTTCATGCCACAGCTTAGTCACCTATAAAGTATTTTCTCCGAACATGTGAACTGCAGGTAAGTGCCATAAAGACAGTGACAATACTAATGAGTAAGTGTCCTCTCTCTCAGTGTCCAAATTGTCTATAAAAAGGTAAATCAGCAGTTCTCAGATGTTAAGTTAAATCAGACTATAAAGTACTTAACACCCTTTTAAAAAAATGTATATTTCTATTACACTGCTTCATACTTATTCAGAATTGAGAACCTGTGACAGCTGATTCTGATGCAGGCCATCCACTTTGAGAAACAGTGAGATAATGTCTTTAGTTATATATATATATATATATTTTTTTAAAAGACTTTATTTATTTTTAGAGAGAGAGAAAAGGAGGGAGAAAGAGAGGGAGAGAAACATTGATGTGCCAGAGAAACATTAATTAGTTGTCTCTCACATGCCCCCAACTGGGGACCTGGCCTACAACCTAACCATGTGCCCCAAATGGGAACAGAACCAGTGACCTTTCAGTTCACAGGCTTGCACTGTGAACTGAAATTCACAGTGGCTCAATTCAATGAGCCACACCAGCCAAGGCATGCCTTTAGTTTCCACTTAATGTTCACTTACTATGTGAATATAAAAACGGGTGCAAGATTACCTCATCATTGAGCCAGTTCAGATGGTTTAGAGTCTGGATATCTTTGCGTGTAATGGTTAAGCGGAATGCTTCACTCAGAACTTCATCCTGGTTCCCATTACGAAATACGTTCTTTATTTCTTTCTCCATTTCCTAGAGAACCAAGAGGGATTGGAGATTAAACATACACAGCTTTAGACACACGTTTCTCACTAAGCCCCACACAATCCCCAGACTACTGATCATTAATCAACTGTTTACTTCTAACATTTGGGTTTCTACTCCTCCCAGTAGTAATCTTCGACTACTTACTTTTATCCCACTTTGTCCTCTCTTCTCTTTTTCAGCACAACAGTTCACACCTTTGTTTCACATTATTCCTGCTATCAAATTTTCTAAGTCTAAGAGCGGACCTAATTATATTTTACATTTTTGATCCAATTTCCTGGGAAATAGAATGGTTCCCAAAAAGTAGAAAAGTAGTAAAGATGGTCTCTTTTAGACACATTTTCCTGAATTTTTTTGTTCTTTTTAATGTAAAACATGGAATTCAGCACAACTATGTATGTTATACTCACCAACTATGTGAGTTTTTCAAACAAAAGACTGGGTTAAGAAACAGATTACTTTAAAATGTACAGACTTTATGTATTTTCCAAATCTTATACCAAGTTTTTAATTACTTAATAGTAAAGCTCAGCTTACTGCATATAAAACACAAATTTATTAAATGCTTTTTCACTGAAGTTGCCAAAAGCCATCCATAATTCTTTCCTCAATGCTCAATAACCATTTAAAAATAAAGCCAAAATTGGGCTGTGATACATATGAAAGCAGAAGTATGCAATACAATTTCTTCATTTTCCAAAAATATGCTTTTTGTTAAGATTTTATTTATTTTTAGAGAAAGAGGAAGGGAGAAAGAGAGAAACATCCATCGGTTGCCTCTCTGATGCAGGGACTAACAGCCCCTGTCCAGGGACTAAACCCACAACCCAGGCCTGTGACATGACCAGGAATCCAACTGTTGACCTTTCACTTTGCGGTACAATACCCAACCGAGCCACACTGGTCAGGGCTAAATTTCATTTTTCAATTACAATTTACATTCAATATTATTTTAGATTAATATCAGGTATATAGCATAGTCGCTGGACAATCATATACTTTACAAAGTGTTACCCCTGGATATTTCCAGTACCCACCGGGCACCGTACAGTTATTACAATATTACTGACTGTATTCCCTATGCTGTACTTTACGTCCCCATGACTATTCTGTAAATACCAGTTTGTGCTTTTCAATCCCTTCACCTTTCTTATCCAGTCCCCCAATTCTCCTCCCCTCTGGCATAAGTGATACAATTTAAATACAACATATTCCATTATGTTTTATGTTCCATTACTTTTATGTTTTAAGTTCATCCAAAGCATTGTTTCTAAACACAACACTAACTAATGCCAAAATTTATATTATGTACTTTACCTCTGTGATTTCAGGAAATTCATCTTCACTACCAGGTAATTTATGACTTTTTCCTGTTTCCTGGGCAATTGTGACAGGGATCTCCTTTTCAAGAGGTACGCGAAGGCGCAGTTCCACTGAATCATGTACCGAATGTTCTTGCTCCTGCAATCTCTAAAGGACAGAACTTCAGAATAAGTGGGATAAAGAAGTATGTTCTCTCCCTGTGTAAACTGAGTAGTATTAGCCAGATAGATCAAGAACATTTACCACTTATCATACAATGCTATGGTGCCATTCTATCTTGCCATTACAACAGCTTTGACCCCAAATACACATAACCTTCCAAATTAGTTTCAACTTGGATAAGCTGTTTAATTAGAGCCTTATCCCAACTTTTATTTACCTGGTTTTGAAGCTGTAATGCCAGTGCTTTTTGCTCCTCAATCTGGCGCAATCGTTCCCGTGCTCGAGAATCGTAAACACTAGTTCTAGAAAACGAAGTGACACAAATGCACACCACTCTCTTAACATCAGCCCACTACTGATGAACACTGAGCACTAAACATAAAACCCTCAGATACGAAGTATAAAATCCTTACACTAACTTAACACTACACTTAGAGACACAGTGAGAGCACACAGTATTATTGAAATTATCCTGTTTTATTGAAATGATAAAAATTATTTGTTGCCAAATGTGAACAGATGCCTTTCACGGATATTTGTAAACATGCAATCCTTAAAAACAAAACAAAACAAAACAAAAAAACCATACTTCTAAGATTAATGAGAAAATTAAGCTTTATTTTGGAAATCCAAAAATGAGACTAGATCCCAAAGGAGAAAATATAAAATATTATTAAGGTTTTAATTTGAATATTGTATTTATGAACCAAAGGAATAATATGGGTCTATTTTTTCTTTAAAAAAGGAATCCAGACTGGAGGTTTGGACAACTTAAAGTGAGTCTGTAATACTGAAGACTAAATAAAAACTTTTAGTGATTTTGTTAAACTCCAGAAATAGAAATTGGTCAATAAATTTGTTTTATCCATGGGCAAATAAGGGCATTTATTTTCCTCTCTAAATAATTGCTAACTTTGAAATATTTTTCACTTCAAGTTAGCTCAACAATTGTTAGATTTAATAAACCTGAGCATAGAAATGTCCTAACACCAATAGAATTTTAAAACCAGTAACTTAAAAGTTGTTTTATAAGTGGCTATAAATAGTGAGTTTTTATTGACTAAACACAGGTAGGATGATTGGCTAATTGATTTCTTCTAAGTGAAATTAGGACGTGATAGAGAAAAAAATGATATCAAAAATAATAACTTACAATTCTTTGATCCACAGCTCTGCCTGGAAAAAAGTAGGACTATGGGTGGAAAAAGAAAAATATGATAAATGAGCAGGAGGCTTATGAGAAAATTCAAATACTGTTGCCAAGAAAAACAATCATTTAGTAATTTACAAGAATGCTTTACAAGTATGGAATAAATACGACAACCTGAATTATATAAAATTGTAATTGGGAACTAAAGAAATACAAATGAGTCATTGCATACATATCATTTTTTCATAGTAAAATATACTTTATTGACTACATTACAACAGACTCTTACAGAATGCATTTCTTGATTTTTGTCAAACTTCTGTATCCATAGCAAGCTTTGGCGGCAACTGACAAGTGAGTTTAGATCTATCATTCATGGTGGTTGATAGTTTCATTTATGTTAACAAGTAAAATGATAGTGAAACAATGTAATTTCACTTCAGTCATTTGTCAATAATAATGTGAGCAGCTTCTTTGCTGAATCAGATAATAGCTTCTGAATACTAGAAGAATTTACCTTTAATATATCATGCTATTCACAATGTAATCCCTGCAGACATGATACGCTTTTACTTGGCATTATTGACATATTCTCCATCACTTTCTTAGAACTAGTCCATCAACACAATAAGTCAAGCCCTGACTGGTGGTGTGGGAACTTTCCATGATGTAAATGCTCCCACAATGGCCCATTTCAACCTACCAACGTGACATCACTGAATGTGGAATTGGGAAGAGATGTGCAGTAGCACACCGTTCTATAGCATTTCCACCACAGAGCTACAATACCTCGAGAACACAGAACAGTAAAATGAGTAAAAAATTATGACTTTTTAATGCTTATTACCTTTGTTTTCAATATAATTTATGTAACTGTAAGTTTATAGAATTTAATTTTCAAATAATGGCTGTTTAATAACTAGCTCTCAAAATATGATTACCTCTTATGAGCTGCTGTGAGCTGGCTCCAACCCACCACGAAATAAGAGTGAGATTTCTGAACTTGCAGACAGGTGACTGGGTTATGTCCCTGCTTTTATGCAGAAGCACCAATATGATATTCAGGTACATTTTATTATGTGCATAAAATGCAGCTCCTCTAAATAAGAACATAGCAGTAATTTGCTTGACAAATGTGTCCTGTCCCTGGGCACCAGAGTAAAGAGGAATTCCTAAACAAATGAGATTAGATCCAGCAGAATAGGTTTCCCATCATGTCTCAGAAACTATTTATGACCCGTGCTCTTTGGCAGCTCTGAGTTTTGCAACAGGCGATATTCTGGCATGTATTCTGGGATTCTCTCTCGTGCTGCATCCTACTGACTTCAGCAAAATTGTTTTTGTACTTGGACAGTCTCCAGTCAAGAAACCCTTCTAAACGCAATTGTCAAGTTACTGTTTCTTACTTTTCTATTAGCTTCTACACCTGTACTATAGTTAAAAGATGGCACAAAGTTCAACAGAAAAATTAAGTTTAGCATAGCTCCGTACTTGCATGAGACCAACATTAGGTGAAAGAGTACATCACTTATCAAAATAATACATTAAGCCAGAATATTACTCTTCCCAAACAGTTCAGATTGACAGCTTTATTAATGATTTAATCAAGTCTTACAGGTTTTTAAAATTCTTCCTGTCAGTTTACTTGAGTCAAAATATATCCAACCAATAAACAAAACAGAAACAAAGTCAGAGACACAAAAAACAAACTAATGGTTGCCAGGTGGGAAGGGAATACGGGGATGGGTGGAAAAGGTAAAGGGATTAAGAAATACAAGTTGGAAGTTACAAATTGTCCATGGGAATGTAGTGTACAGCATAGGGAGTATAGTCAGTAACATTGTAATAACTATATATCATGTCATGGGGGTACTAGACTTTATCAGGGGAATCACTTCTTTTGTTTTTTAAGATTTTATTTATTTATCTTTAGAGGGGATGGGAAGGAGAGAGAGAGAGAGAGAAATATCAATGTATGGTTGCCACTCGTGAGTTCCCTGCTGGGAACTGGCCTGCAACCCAGGCATGTGCCCTGACTAGGAATCGAACCTCGATTCTTTAGTTCGCAGGCCCGTGCTCAATTCACTGAGCTACACCAGCCAGAATGAGAATCACTTCTTAAGTTATATAAACATCTAACCACTATGCTGAAACTAATTTAATACTGAATGTCAACTGTAATTGAAAAAAATAAGCAACTGGACATTTAAAAATAGTATATTTGCAACTACACACACACCCACACACACCCACACACCCATCCCCCGGCTGGCTTAGCTCAGTGGATTGAGCCATGGGCTGCGAACCAAAGGGTCACTGGTTTGATTCCCAGTCAGGGCACATGCCTGGGTTGTGGGCCAAGTCCCCAGTGGGGGCCACATGAGAGACAACCACCCATTGATGCTTCTCTCCCTTTCTTTCTCCCTCCTTTCCCCTATCTAAAAATAAATAAATAAAATCTTAAATATATATATATATTTTTTTCATTCAACCAAGATGAAGTAGATACTGAAAATCCCTACCAAACAATCCATATCAAACAGCTAATGAGTCAATGGATGAATCAAAATGGAAAATCAGCAACACAACTCTATTCCAAAGATCAGAGATCAATTCTATTCAAGTTGCAGGCATGTTAACTATATGTCCTAGGGCCTTTTGCTCTTCTCAAACTTCCTCATCTCCTTGCTAAGTCCTAAGTGAAGGATCTCTCACAGAAACAAATGAAAGAGTAAACTCTTTGCCAAAGAAAATTTTAGATATGTAGAACAAAGAAACAGAACACCAAGGTGGGAGTTAAGAGACCTAGAACTCCTGGAGCTATTCCTGATTATATTTTGTGACTTTGAGCAAGTCATTTCTACGAGACTTAATTTTAGGATTTGTAAAATCTGCAGATTAGAATCCTTTTCAATTCTTAAATCTCTACAGTCTATCCTAGTGAGGGTAAAAACAAGGGCTCAGAAGGTATCCCTTGCTCCTTAGCCTAACTCTTAAGAATTAGTATTCCTAATCACCATTAGACTGGGGTTTGGCAATGAAAATACTATTCTATTGCCTCCACACCATCACTGTGGTTAACAAAGGGAGAACATAAGAGGATGTAGCCTATCCCCTTGATGCAGTGAACAAATGACATAACCACAGAGAAAGCCAGAGGTCAGTGGTAGCAGTACGGAGCTACTTAGTGTATGATACTAAAAACATGAGAACACATTTACTGCACAATATAAAAAGTTGACAAGAATTACCCAGATATCTAAAGGGTAGGCAGTAAGGGAAAATCTATCAACTTAGAACAATACCACAAATATAAACTGCTCGAGGTAAGAGATTTCATTTTGTTCACTGCTGTTATCCCTAGTGTCTGTACTAGCACCTGGCATACAGGCTAGTAAGTACTTGTTAAAAGAAAGAATGTGCCCTGGTTGGTGTAGCTCAGTGGATTGAGCATGGGCCTGTGAAGCAAAGGGTCGCTGGTTTGATTCCCAGTCAGGGCACACATGCCCGGGTTGCGGGCCAGATCCGCAGTGGGGAACACATGAGAGGCAACCACCCACTGATGTTTCTCTCCTTCTCTTTCTCCTTCCCTTTCCCTCTCTCTAAAACTAAATGAATAAAGTATTTTTTAAAAAAAGAATGAACGTGTGATAGAGAAGTTTATGAAGAAAGTGCTTTGTATACCATATTAAAAAGTCTAATAAGCCATCCTTGAGGGAGTTTAATGAATGATCAGCTAGCTATGCATTTTAGATCATTCTGGTTACAGAATGAAAAGATGGAATAAAGAATAATGCAAAGAATGGATTTAAGCACATGGTGGAAGACAGAATGAAGAACAAAATGGAGGCTGGAGCAAGGAAGACCACTTAGAAAGTTACTAAAATAATTCAAACGACACATGAAAGAGGTCTGAATTGAGGCAGTTTTAGTTTTATATTACATAACTCTTAGTAAAGAAAGTGCATTTAAAGAGAGGGGAAAATATATGCTAATAATGTCCTTTTTCCAAAGTTTACCTGGGAGTTGGAGTATGGGAATCTTGCACTTTGAGTAAAATCACAGAGTCTGATCCTAAACAAAGAAACACAAGAGCATGTCATTACTGATAAAATCCCACAGTTATACATTCTAGATATCCATAGTTTAAGTCCCCACACTTTGTTATGTTCTATTTCCATACAAATAACACTATAAAAATAAAGATAAAATGGAAGAGAGGCAGCAGATCCATGTTCACTGGGCCAAGAACGGGCTTAGTGAAAAGCTTGCCTCACAAATAAAGCAGCCACTCTGAAATACGAGTATATATCGTTTCAGCCTCTACTCCTGGGCTGTGCTTGTTCTTTGTGCCTCCTCTTTCTGTTTGTAGGGAACAAGAACATGCCAAGATATCTCAAAAGTCTTCAGTTCATGAACTATCGTGACAATGAATAATGTGAAAGAGCAAAGAGGAAGGAAGAGGTGAAGGGGAAGGGGAGGGAGAGCAAAAGGGAAAAGAGAGCAGAAAGAAACAGCTATAGGAAAAGTTAGCAGTCAGAAGTACAAATTCTGCCCCGGCTGGTGTAGCTTAGTGAAATGAGTGCTGGCCCATGGACCAAGGGGTCGTTGGTTCCATCCCCAGTCAGGGCATGCGCCTAGGTTGCTGGCCAGGTCCCTGGATGTGGGGGGGCACACAAAAGGCAACCACACAGTGATGTTTCTCTCCCTCTAAAAATAAAGTCTTTTTTAAAAAAGAGCAAATAAAAAGTACGAATTCTATCACTGCATCATTTTATTTTCTATGTGATAAAGTAAAGAATCATGTCCTTCAAAAGCACTGTGATTAAAACCTCACTTAAAATACTTATTAAATAACACAAGGAAAGTAAGTGAACAGTTGGATGTAGTACATATGTCCCAGTTTAGACGTACCAAAGCACCTGCTACATAATGCTTGTTTCTAAGATTAAGGGCTTTTTAAAAAAATTGCAGTTCTTGTTAAATCAAGTCACAAAATTTAACACAAGTTTTCATGAACATAGGTAGCTATATAATGATACCACCAACAATTTTAATTCCCCAGTGAGAATTTTAAGAAAGGGAAAAATAGATTAGGAAAAAAATCAAATGACCCGAGGAAGGACAGCCTTAGAGATAGAGACCTATCAAAAGATCCCTAATGTCTAACTAACCTAAACTTTGCTTTAAGTTATATACCTAATACACACCAAAAACACATACATAATAATACCTAAAGAGGAGGAAACTAAGCAAAGAGGAAAATTATCATAGCAAACCTTAATTAACTAGAATGTTAAGAAATGAAATATTTTCACCCTGGCTGGTGTAGCTCAGTGGATTGAGCGCATGCCTATGAGCCAAAGGATCGGGATTAGATTCCCAGTCAGGGCACATGCCTGGGTTGTAGGCCAGTTCCCAGCAGGGGACGCACAAGAGGCAACCATACATTGATATTTCTCTCCCTCTCTCCTTCCCTTCCCCTCTAAAGATATATAAATAAAATCTTTAAAAAAGAGAAATGGAATATTTTCATTAGCTTAAAGTTATGAAAAAAAAACTTGCTGACAACCATTCTAAAATGTATAAATGCATTATACAGGTCTTGTAAGTATTACCTGATCAAGAACTTTTACTTCAAGGAAGTGGGTAGGGCAGGGGACAGCAATGGGGGTAAATGGGGACAACTGTAATTAAACAACAATATAATTTTTAAAAAATTTTTTAAAGATTTTATTTATTTTTAGAGAGAGGGTAAGGGAGGGAGAAAGAAGGGGAGAGAAACATCAATGTGTGGTTGCCTCTTGCACGCCCCCTACTGGGGACCTGTAACCCAGGAATTGTGCCCTGACTAGCAATCAAACCGGCAATGCTTTGGTTTGCAGGCCCACACTGAATCCACTTAGCTACACCAGCCAGGAAAATTATTTTTTAATTATTAAAAAAAAAAACCAACTTTTACTTCAATACTTAATTGACTTTCCAAAATTCTTAGAACATCAGAGTACAGGTGTGCCCCCTTCAACAAAATGGGTTTGAACTACACAGGTCCACTTATATGTGGATTAAAAAATATATAAATATTGTGATGTATTTTCTCTTCTATGTGGTTTTTTTAAAAAACATTTTTCTATTGCTTACTTTATTGTAAGAATACAGTATATAACATGCAAAATATGTGTTAATCGACTGTTTATGTATCAGCAAGGCTTCTAGTCAACAACAGGCCATTAGGAGTCAAGTTTTGGGAGAGTGAAAAGTTGTGCATGAGCCCTGGCTGGTGTAGCTCAGTGGATTGAGCGCGGGCCTGCGAACCAGACAATCGTGGTTCGATTCCCAGTCAGGGCACATACCAGGGTTGCAGGCAGGTTCCCTGCAGGCCAGTTCCCAGCAGGGGATGCACGAAAGGCAACCATACATTGATGTTTCTCTCCCTCTCTCCTTCCCTTCCCCTCTAAAGATAAATAAATAAAATCTTAAAAAAAAAAAGAAAAGTTGTGCATGGACTTCCGAGCACACAGGGTAGAAGCAGTCAGCGCCCCCTAACCACCTCATTGTTCAAGAGTCAACTGTACTTTTCACTGTAAAAGTACTAGAAACAGATAAAGTACTGAAGTAATTGGGCTTAACTTAAACTGACTCCAGACTCTGCTTAGAAAGTTAAACTTTTAAATACTGTAAGAGCCCTGGCTGGTGTGGCTCAGTGGACTGAGTGCCAGCCTGTGAACCGAAAGACCTCCAGTTCAATTCCCAGTCAGGACACATGCCTGAGTTGTGGGCCAGGTCCCCAGTTCTTGCACATTGATGTTTCTCTCTCTCTCTTTCTCCCTCCCTTCCCATCTCTCTAAAAGCAAATAAATAAAGTCTTTTTTTAAAAGATTACTACATGAAATCATTTGCATCTCCATGTAAGAAAAAAGTTACTTATAAGCTTATTCATAGCATGGATAAGTAAATTATATGTATTTAGGTATTAATATGTTAATTAAGTTACATGTGCCTTAAAATCTTGCATTACAATTCACATAGATCCAATAAATTGGTTATTAGAAAATATAATTAAAGTATACTGAAAATATAGTTATTCAATACTAGTTTTACCTTTGGAGGGTGTATCTGAAACTGGTAAGTTATCTGGCTGATGTGGAAGAGGGTGGTGATGCTGGAGATGATGGAGAGGATCAGAATCTTTGGATCCGAATGAAACATCTGGATTATAAGATGATAAGGAATACACACTGTGAGACAGTTGTTCCTGGGTAGTCAAAACGCTGGCAGATCCAGATGATGAAGAATCAGAACCAATAATCTGAGCTGCACAAGAGTTTCCATTTTTAAACAGTGGGTCTCTTAAAGTATTCTTACTGGAACTAAGACATCGAGATCTAATAAGAGAAGAATATAGTTTCAATATCATATAACACATGTAGAATTAAACTCATTTGAAATATGTCTCTGTTACTCACAGGTGTAAAGGAAAATGTGTGGTGGGTTTGGCTACAGAAAACTGTTTCCCTGTAACCATCTGTAGCAGCTGTCTGTAGATCTCTCTTTCTTCTTCTTGAACTGTCTATAAAAGAAAAGAATCTTAACCACATCCAATGAGGCAAGTGTTTCCCAAAGCAACATCTAGATTCCCAGAAACCCTGCCAGAGCTCAGGCAGAGTCTTCAAGATAATTAAGAATTATGGTTCATTAAGGATATTCTAGAAAATTATAAAGGAGATATAAGAGGAGAAAATACCAGATAACATATTTTGGAAAATTATGGGGCATATATATAAATAATAACGCAGAGAAAATATAGAATATGAAACCAGAAGACCAACAGGCAACCATTTCTAAGTCAATTAATAGAGTCCCAGTAACAAAACATTTGAGGACCTCTAAATTGAGATTCAAAAAAACCCTTGATTCTTGATACCTGCTAGAAAAATCACAAGCATTCAGAACAGTCAAGATCTGAGTGCAACGTCTTGATGACAGTTATCTACGCCATTAGATCTTTAAGGGTATATTTTCTAGAGATAGTTTTTATCTGCAACATATATTTGTTTATTTTTCTTAACTCCCAATATTGAACTTAGGGGAAGCACATACTCCATAAATTTCATTTATTCACTTATTTACTTAAATACTGACTATGCTACAGGCACTAGAGATAATGAACTGAATAAGATAAAGTTCCTGCCCTTGTGGAGCTTACATTACAGTTAAAGAATTAAAAAACAAACAAAAAAAAACCTAGTCAGATAGTATAAACAAAATTATAGATAGGAGTATGAACAAAATTATAGAAAGCAATGAGGGGGTAACAGTGAGAACAGATTAAGACCTCTCTTAAATGGTGATATTTCATTAGAATCTAAATAAAGGGATGAAGTAGTCAAAGAAATTTGTAAGAGTATGCCAGACAAAGGAAGAGCAAATGGAAAAGCCCTGAGACAGGAATGTACTTTAATGTATTCAAAGCGCAGAAAGGTCAATGTGGCACTGGCTGGTGTAGCTCAGTGGATTGAGCACGAGCCTGTGAAACAAAGGGTTGCCAGTTCAATTTCCAGTCAGGGCACATGCCTGGGTTGCAGGCCAGGTCCCCAGTGGGGGACACATGAGGCAACCACACATTGATGTTTCTCTCCCATTCTCTTTCCCTTCCCCTCTCTCTAAAAATAAATTAATTAAATATTTTTTTAAAAGGTCAGTGTGAATCAGAAGATCAGTAAGAAACGAGGTCACTTAGCAGAAAACCAGATTGCATAAGGCCTTGTAACCAATGTCAAGCATCTACTTTATAAAAATTCCCTAAAGTAGCGCTTCTCAATCTTTTTCATCTCATGGCACACATAAACTAATTTTAAAAATTCTGTGGCATACCAAAATTTTATACACACGCACACACACATATATCTCCAATGTGACAAAAATAAGCATAATTTCGACTGATTTACCAAAAAAAATCCCTAACAGTAATTACCTACCCTTTTTATTCCAAAGTGAATTAAAAAAAAAAATTAGGTGCCTATACTTGTATGTAATGATCTCTGGAACCAAGAATTAACCAATCAGACACAGCCTTATTATTCGATGTGGCCAATAAGATGCAACTCTATTATATGACCTATATATTTATGGTTCAGGATGGCATACACACCAGACAACTATTGCTGTGTTGGCTGTTGCCCTTTTTTTATTTGACAGTCTAAGGGAAAAGGGGTCATTGCCCCCAACTAGTCAGGTAGTGCATGTTGTAAAAATCCTTGCAGCTCACTGGCTGAAAATCGCTGCCCTAAAGCAACGCATTCACTAAATAATATGTCCTCTATTTTTTTCACATTAAATCCTATATACTGTTTAGTACAACCAATCCTCACAGAATAATTATAATACTTTGTGCCAGGGATAACAGCATCTTGCACTGTGTCATTTCAATATTCACATTAGCATTTTATTATTACAAATGTTAAAGTCAGGATGGACTAAGAAATGATCTATGCAAAAGTAAAGATACTAAGTTTTTTCTTCTTGGTTCATTTTTTGCTACATAGTAAATTTCGATTATATTGTCAGTATAATGTTATTGATCTAACAAGATATGTCTTGAACAATTCCTAAAGGGAAAGCTATCCTTAAATTTGAATAGTTAAGTGGTAAGATAAGGTAGAATTAGTTGAGACCATTCATGAAGTGAAAAAATAGACCCAAGAGAAAAAACAAATTTGTAATGTTCTGTTACAGAATAGCCATGGGATGTAAAATACGGTATAGGAAACAGAGTAGCCAAAGACCTTACATGCATGACCCACGGACATGAACCATGGGGGCAGGACTGCCTGAGGGAGTCAGGGTTGCTGGCTGGAGCAGAGAAAAAAGGGGAAAGTTCAGGACAACTGTAATAGCATAATCAAAGGATATAATTTAAAAAATAAAAATAAAAAGCTTTGACTGCATTATCACATAAGGAGGAAGGAAAAGCAGATAAATGGTGTAACAGGTTATTCTGCATACAAAGGGCCGTAAAGAAAGAGCCTCATCATATAAAGACCTCAAGAGAACACTGAGAACAGTGTGACAGAAAGGTCCTTTGTCTGCAGTGCCCAAAGACTTCAACTGTAAAAGGTTAAAAACAATGGGGGGGGGGGTTGGGCTGGGATGGGAGTAAACAGAAAATTGTACTTGAACAATAATTCAATAACTTTTTTTAAAAGTTAAAAACAATTCCCTTCTGCTTCACAACACATGGAAAAATGTTTTCTTTTAATAAATATTTATACTTATGAAAGTACCAAGGTACCATTAAGTGACTCGGGTAATACAAATTATGAGAAATCTAGATTAATTCAATGTGAGAATTGATTTTTTTAAGTCAATTTTTTTTTAAATTAAAAAATATTTTCTTTCTTTATTTTTCGAGAGAGGGGAAGGGAAGGAGAAAGAGTGGGAGAGAAATATCAATGTGTGGTTGCCTCTCATGCGTCCCCTGCCGGGAACTGGCCTGCAACCCAGGCATGTGCCCTGACTGGGAATCGAACCGCGATACTCTGGTTCGCAGGCCCGCGCTCAATCCACTGAGCTACGCCAGCCAGGGCCTTTTTAAGTCAATTTAACACACATAAAAGTCCTCCCAAAATAATTTTCTCTGATAAATATATCCTCAAAGAGAAGCTTCTGCATGAGCCCAAATGACCTCATAGTCATTGGACACCGTCAACAGAAACAAAAGCCCCGCATTCTAAATACTTGTTCTGAGGTCTCTTCAAGCTTCCTCACAGTTCCAGCTTAAACTAATTTACAGCTTAAAAAAAAATTACGAGAATAAAGTTAAGAACTTTCCACTGTTCTATATGTTAATTTGGAGGGCACAAGAATTTATCTTTCACAAAAATTATGCAAAGCACTTTTCTTTTGGGGGCTTCATTAAAACAAAAATATTGGGTATATTATAGTTCATTTAAAACTATTTCAGACAAAGATATGCTAGTCTAGACAACCGTCAAAAGAACATACATAAATATTTGGCTTTACCAAAATCAAAGGTAAAGGGGTAAGTCACTTGAAACAGCAAACATAATTATTTGGGGGAGCATCTGGTACTATAAAGAAAACATCTTTCTCTATACATCATTTACTAAACTGTTTTCCATTAAGTAAGCAAATTAGGAAATTAAAAGGAAAGGAAGCAATAACTGGATAGCATGTTAAAGTAAAGAAAGTTGGCTGTTATGTTTTAAGCCTAATAAAGGACCAAGGAAAGTTTAAAACAGTATAAGGATAATTAAGGTACTGAATTCTATTAAGAAAAAAATGTAGCAGATTCTTGCATATAGACACTTCTGTAACTGGCTTTATCATAAAAATGAATTGTAAAATTAGAAAAGAGAACACAAAATAAATTTTAGCAAACCACTAAATCTCTTTGTGATAAATTATCCAAATAACTTTGTAAGTTCCCCCCAATTTTGTTTAAAGTGATAGCTTTATACAATATAAATTCCAAGTATGAAAGGTACATCATTCAATAATTTTCTGTTAAGTCCAAAATTCTTGATTTATAAAATTATTATAAAGTATTTTTTAAAAAAAGAACAAAAGCATCAGTGTCATCATTAAGGAAGTCCAACACCTTAAAATGTTGCTCAGTATGTGGCTGAAAAGCGTGTCTGGAAGCAACATACAATCAAAAAGAAACTGCGTGTGTACTTACCATTTAACATTCTTACTGTCCTGTAGAATTTTCTCTTTCCTAAACTGAAATTCACATCCTCTGTAACTGCACTAACACAACCTTCTGCAACAGAAATGTTCTGTATCTGCAGTGCCTACGGTAGCCACCAGTCATGGGCAGCTAATGAATTCTTAAAAATGTAACTAGTGTAACTGAGAAACTAAATTTTTTAAAATTTAATCTGAATTAATTTAAATAGCACGTGTGTAGTGGTTACCCTTTTGTATAGTACAGCATTTTAAAAAATATTTTAATTACTTATTTTTAGAGACAGAGGAAGGGAACGAGAAAGAGAGGGACCTGTAACCCAGGCATGTGCCCTGACTGAGAATCGAACCAGTGACCTTTTGGTTCACAGGCTGGCACTCAAACCACTGGGTCACACCAGCCAGGGCAGAATAGTACAGTTTTTTAATGGTGCCCTTGAGTTAGCCATCAGCCAAGTGGTAGTACAACCAGCACTCGCATATTCCCAATTCTTTTTCATGTATCCTCTTCAAAGCCCTGTTGTAACACTGAACAGTGCAGTGGTGACATCATCATGTTATTCTGGCAGATGGCTTCATATTCCTGAAGGTGATGGACAAATCCAGGAGTAAGATTAACACATCATTTTCCTTCAACATGAACAACTGCATTTCCCTTGGAGATCCTAACATTTCCATGGAAAGTAACTTCTCCAGTGTGTAAGCTCCAATCAATAAATTATTTAGTCCCAAGGGAAAAAAGTATTATATTTTAATCTGGGTTACCTATAATATCAAGACTAAATACCTAAACAATCTGTTGAAAGCTTGATTTAATAAAGTCTGGTCCAATATTTTTTCTTATTCATATTATATGTGGCTTATTCCAGTGCACTACCACTTTTCATAGTGGAATACAGACCTAAAAACAAGTGAGGCAAAATTTTATCTCATTTCACAGCATAGGTTTAATCCTTGGCATCTTCTTGACACTGCAGAAGGAAGAGGACCCTATCTTTATGTCCTCCATTGCCTCAACCTGTGGCTCAGCCAGCCCAAGTTCTCAGGCTAGAAGTGAAGGCAAAAAGAGAAGAAGCTGAGTGGTCCAAAGGACTGGCTGGCTTGTGAGTGAATGATGAGCTTACAGTAAATACAGGCAGTCTAAAGAATCCTGGTGATCCCAGGGCAGCTACGTAGCACAGGGGAGTATTGGCAGGCCTGTATCCAGCTGCCATATTGTTGCGTTCTCCCTCCCTGCAAGCCTCTCTTACCCGGCAGGCTGCCAAGGCTCCAGCAGAAATATAAACCCGCAACTCCAGTAATTAAAAAAAAAATGTATGTAATAACTAATACATACACAGTACTAAATTCAATAGTACTTGGTTGGCTAAAAAGTCCATTTAGTTATTTTTGTAAAATAAAACACATTTTTCATTTTCACCAATAACTTTATTGAATTGGATATTTTGAGTATGTTGACTATCTCCTGTGTGGTACAATGGTGGTTGTTCTTAATGAATGTCTAGATTTGATCTCTATCAATTTCACCTGCGCTACCTGACCATGGAGCATCGCCCAGAAATCTCCAGCATAAAACCTCACAAACCACTTCTGACACGTTTAGTCAGTCACAGCACCTTCTCCACACACTGCACAAATCTTCTTTTGTGATTCAGCTGCATTTTTACCTTTCTGGGAATAATAAAACATAATATGCCAACAATATTGTATCCCTTCTTCCATCCTCAAAATTAAAATGGCTACACAAAAATTCACCTGTTTGGATAAGTTTTATTTTAATGGATGCTGATATGACAGCTGTCACTATACAATCTAACAAAACTGTTTTGAATGAAGTTTAAGACAACTAAGCACTACTAGAGCCATCTAATGGGGAAAAAAAACAAATGAACTTTTTGGCCAACCCAATACAAAAGGTTCAGTGAAAATTAAGTCCTTTTTGTAACTATTGCTCAGTTCTTATCACCAACTCTTGCCAATTTCGTCTTTCCTTTCCCTACTATGATTCACTAGTTCTGCCACCCTCTGCTTGAATAGTTTACATTCCATACAACTTCAAACAAAAAAATGTACAGCCATTTTTTACTAAGTCACAAATAATCACATTGTGCCACCTAAAAGATCTTCATTACCAAATTATATAACTGACTCCATGACCTGTAAGTTTCAGTGGGAAGAAACATCACCAGGTTGTATAACAGAAGGCATACCAGACTGGAACCCTTCAGAAGACCTGGGCTGCAGGCTAGCCAATTACTAGTTTTGTAACTTCTGATCTTTACTCTCCAAATCAATAAAATGTGGATATTATCTCATTTTTTACCTATATCAAAGGGTTAAAAGGATTCAAAACAATAATGTGGAAAACCATTAATGGACAAAGCACACTGGACACTCTACTGCTGTATAAATATAAGGTCATTATCATTCATTTGTATCTCCATAGCATTCAGTCCAAAGCCGACTAGATGCATAATAAATATTTAATTGAACAGGTATAAGCACATTTCCTATCGTATAAATTATGTTATAATATATTTACAGAATTAATTTTTTCCTTTAGGTTTACTAAATGAATACAATGACCCAAGTGTCAAGAGAACGTTTTTTTGGGGGAAAATGTATGATTTCAAAGATCTTAATTATAATAAAAGGATGTAAATTATTTAGCTGCTTCTTGATTTTTCTTTTATATTGAGGAAAAATTGTTCTAGTAAGGGGTAAGCATGGGTATTTTATCAAATCTAGCAAGGTTAACAGTTTTGCCACACAAAACAAAAGTTTAGAAAGGGTCCAAAAAAAGAGAGAAGAGAGATACTTTGATGTATGAGGAGCTATTCAGATAATAATGAAGATTACATCTATTGTCCAACAGAAACAGAAGATGGCAAGAAAAATAATAAAGTCCTACACTAAAATATCCTTTAACTTCTTTAGAATAGATGACAGCACTTAAAGAGTAAGAAAGAAAAAAAAAGAAAAGATTAAGTAAATGGAATGGTTAATAAACACCCAAATTGGAGGGCACCAATGGCTGAGTGCAGGGCAAGAGTCTCAAGGCAGCGTGTGCTGCAGGTCTTCCTTACCTCTTCTGCTGTGCTAACATGTCGCCTCTGAGTTTTCTTGGGGCTCAAAAGGCTTCGACGACATGAACCACTCCAAGATGGACTTGGGACAGATTTAATTGGAAAAGATTTTTCATATGCAGATACATGGCAGTGATGGTTTGATTTTCCCGTAAAAGTGTTTGACAATCCACTAAAAAAAAAAAAAGATTGTAAGAACAGTACAGTAAGAAAATCTAACCCAGTGATTGTTTTCATGTTCAAGAAATAACAAAAAACAAAAAACTAACAGGTAGAATGATAGATGTACCATTTAAGGGATATATATAAGAAATGATACATGGGTTGCTGCATCCGATTCTGCCACGTAAGAGGTCTTAAGACTGGCAAAGTATGTAATTATCAAACACCTAAAATTTATGTCTTAGCTTCATAATCTACCTAAGTTCCTTTAGTCAGCAATTATACACTAGTTTGATATGACAAAAAGCATATCATATTAAGACTTCTTCAGAAACCTGAGTTCTGCTCCCGACAGGCCCCCTGCCTCAAGCCCTTTGAAGGGAATTATTTTGAGATTGAATATGCAGATTGGTCAAAACTAAGCTTCTCAACTAAGCTTTTAAACTGAATGTTAAATTTTCCTAAAGCACCAACAGAGGGCTCCATCCTTCATTAAAAACAACCAGAGCGTTTTTGTCAGGCTGCATCTCTCTGCGAATCCTCCTTCAGGCCTCCATGTTTACCTCCTCTGGAGTGGAACTTTGTTTTTGTTTCTTTGCACCCCAAGTAATGGGAACATTTGGCAGGAAAAATATTTTTGCAAATTCAAATCCAGTCTTATCTGTAAGGATAGGTAAACAAAGTTTTTTTCTATGTGCTCTTTCTCATCTATCATTAACAACCAAGTTTGAGGTACTTGCTATCAACATAATAAAATTTCTTTTTTTTCTTTTTTCTTTTTTTCCTTTTTTCTGAGGATGCAAAATCAGTACATGTGGTCTGGGTCCAAATGAATCAGACGAGGCCTAAAGAAATAAAAAAGCACATATACTCCACCTCTTCAAACTCCAGTAGTTTCTGTGTGTGTTAGAGTGGAGAAACAAGGCTTTAGAGTTTAAGGAACTAGCTTATTTTCTTAGGATGGGTGAACACAACCAAGAATAGATGGCAACGGCAATATTATTTGTTTGGTGAAGATACAATGAATTCCCTTCAATGTCTTTGTACTGATACTACCTAGAGAGTGTATTGCCTTTATATTTTTAATGAAAAAGATTCCTTTTTTCCTAAAGAAACAGTATGAGTGCATCTTGCAATGCCAGAAAGTAAGGGTGCTACCAATAATTAGAAGGTTGGGTCAGGCACAGAAGTCAGCTGACTAAAGTAGTGAGAATGTGGTCATTAAAAAAATGATTGTACAGGTGAGGATTTAGAAAAAAATGATTGTTGCGGATTGAAACATACTGAATCCATAATGACACTGAAAGAAAAAGAACAGAAAAATATTTAAACCACATGAAACAGCTATTGAAAAAAAAATCTTACTCTAAAAATCGGTAATAAAAGGAAGATCTGATCATGTATCCTGCCTTCTCAATAGGAAGTGTATTTAAGAGTAACCAAACGGCTCCAGCTAATGAGGAAAAAGAGCTCTCCTTTACAGCTGAATGCCAATTAATAAATATAGAAAAATAATAAAATCACAGTAGTATTATTTCATTAACTCTAATAAATTATTAGAAGCTCAGAGGGGACCCAAAGGTACAAAATTTCTGTTTAAAATAAATGTCACAGGCACTAGCTGGCAGGGCTCTCATGGCAGGGCTCTCCGCTAGTGGATTGAGTGCCGGACTGCAAAGCAAAGGGCTGCCTGTTTGATTCCCAGTCAGGGCACATGCCTGGGTTGCAGGCCAGGTCCCCAGTAGTGGCCGTGCAAGAGACGATCACACACTGATGTTTCTCTCCCTCTCCTCCCTCCCTTCCCCTCTCTCTAAAAATAAATAAAATATTAAAAATAATAAATGTCATTAGGGCATAACATACAACATGGTGAATATAGTTAATAATATTGTATTGCATATTTGAAAGTTGCTAAGATTAGACCTTAAAAGTTTTCAGCACACACACATAAGAATTTTGTAACCATGTATGGTGATGGATGTTAACTAGATTCATTGTGGTGACCATTTCACAATATATATAAATATAGACTAATTATGTTGTACTCTGAGACTAATATGTCATATATCAATTATACCTCAATTTAAAAAAATTATTACCACATAAGGATTATTAATTGAGATTAATAACTATTAGGATGATATGAAACTAGTCATTTATATAATGCTAAAGTAACATCATTTAGATTACATTCTAGTCACAAGGGGAAAGAAACCTAACTGTACAAATAAGGACTAGACTGCTACCTGGTCCCAGACCAGAGGTCAATGTAGATTTCCTAATATTATATAAGACAGCATCAGCTTTTACTCAAGTCAAAAATCTAGTTTACAAAAAAATACAGATAGAAGACAAAATAATACTATGAAGAAATCTGTCTAATCCAAAAAGTAGAACACTATGCAGAAAAAAAGTCATGTCATTAAAAAAAAGGGGAGGGGGCTGTTCTGCCCTGGCCAGCGTGGCCCAGTTGGTTGGGAGTCATCCCTAGACCAAAAAAGGTCAGTTTCAATTCCTGGTCAGGACACATGCCTGGGTTGTAGGTTCGGTCCCTGGTCAGGGCACACACCAGAGTCAACCAATCAATGTTTCCTTCTCACATTGATGTTTCTTTTATTCTTTGCCTCTCAAATTAATAAGCATTTCCTGGGGTGAGGCTAAAAAAGGCAGGGGTGGGGGTACAGAGTGAGTGGGGTCTATTCTAGATTGTAAGAGACTTAAGGGCAATAACTTCTATAGAGATTCAATCCTAGATTGAATACTGATTTGAACAAATTAGCTGTAAAGGATACTTTTGAGTCAACTAGAAAAATTTAAATATAATTTAGAACACAAGATAAAATTTACTGAATGGAAAAAAAGAGATGATTGAAAGACTACAAAAGAGTGTGCACAGTATACGCTTATTTTTGAAAAAAAAGGTATGTAAATGCAGAGAAAAATATCTGGGAGGATATATACTAAGACATTACACAGAAGACCCCTGACTGGTGGGAATGCAAGGTTTTTATTTTTTTTTTTTGCTTATCTGTATTCGCCAATGTTTTACAAAGTGTATGTACTATTTTTGAAATAATGTTATCTTAAAAAATAACAATATGGCATTGTGGAGGGAAAAAAACAACCTGCCAAGTGACACAGAATATCTTCAATGAAGACAAAATAATATTATAGATTTCACACTATGCATGGCATACATGTTATGCAATATATGAAGACGACAGAATGAAAGAACAAGCACAGGAAAATGTTTGGAAGGAATACAACAAGGGGAGGAGAGTAAGACTGCGGGCAGTGGCCACACTAGCTTTAGCTTTATCAACAATGTTTCAGTTTTTACAATGTGAACATGTTCATTAATTCTGGCATAATTTTTAAAAGTATTAAGAAGTGGGAAAATGATCCCTGGGAGTACTGAAACATGTTTCCAGAGTCCATGTGCTGATAATCATAAAACAAAATAAAAGACATCTTACTGATTTTAATTAACACCAGAAAGCTGAGCCTTGACTCTGAGGGAAATGATAACACACTCCTAAAAACCCATCACCACAGTAATAAAATTTATTATTATATTTGTTATTTCTTTTATTATATTTTATTTATTATACATTTTATTTTATTATTATATTTGTTACAGTATATTTATTATTATATTTTATTATTATATTTTAAGTCAAAATACTATTTTAAAGAAGAAATATTTTACTAATATAATAAAGTACCTGACAGAGAAGTTTCGAAGTCAAGTTTCCTCTGCCTTTAATAACCAGTACAAACTTGATGAGGGAACAGGTAGGGCTTACGAAGTTAAGCTAAATAAGAAAAAGTTCTCTGTGACCCTATTTTCTAACAGAAGTAGCTTAGGTCTAGCTAACTAAGGCCAGGGGGTGCAGAGCTGCCTTGCCTAAGTCAGGTCTCTGTTATGTGAAAGCTAGTTGCTTTGCTACTGAAGTGTAGAAACTGATTTTCACTGTCAGATTCATAACACTATACAGATGCTGAAGGGTCCCAGTGTACTCACATCCATCCAGATTTCCCTTGACCTCTCTCCTCTAATGATAAGATTTAGCTGTCACCAAAATTCACCACCAAGTAAATGTGAAAATTTAAAATGGACTTGTCCATATCTCTATGGTTTAAAGTTCAAAATGGTGTTACTCTTTTAAAATGCCAGTGTAACAACTACCTTATAGCCATTTTCTCTATCGCAGAAAGGGCTTGTGAACTAAGCAACCAAAACACCTACCTTGAGGTCTTTCGAGATTCGAGGTAAAGACTTCGGCTGTTTCTTGATTTTTGTAAAGTTGAACCTGATGCTGGAGTAGAATTTCTCCACTGGCCATTTGCACTCTGGCCAAAGGTTCTTAAGTCTCCTGAGCCAAGAAAACTGTCTGAAGAAGGGTTATCTAAAGGAATAAAAGTTTGAATAAATTAAACAAATACATACAGTGGTTCTCCATATGACTGCAACCATGTCCAACATTGTACTCCAAAGTAATGTGGCATAACACCATGTCTCTCATGGAAGATCCCAGTCTCAACTGCCAGTAAAGTCTGCAGTAAGGGAACTTCTACAAACTATAATTGATTCAGCCATACTAACCTGAAAATTGTTGAAGGAGCTGAATCCTGCCACAGCCATGTGCCTTATCTGCATCAATGTGACTCCGTGGTGTCCACCAAAAGTCAACATTTTACCCCAACTATATCTTGCAAGCACTCCCAGGCCTGGGCCTGAAAGAAGGTAGGCCAGACCAGTAAGAAAGCAGGTGGAGGGCCAAGGAGAATTGTAATTCAAATGAACAACAGTTATTGCTTAATAAGCAGCTGGTGTCTCCTGTTTTTAATTACCATGTTCACAATTCAGAGACTCTAAGAGCAGAGGTAACCTAATTGCTGCTTATTCTGGCCAGCTTATGGTAGGAGTGACCCATCATATGCATCTGGTTCTGATATGCTATCCTTCAGACACTTAATACCATAATCAACAGATTATATCCCCCTGGCTGGTGTGGCTCAGTGGATTGAGTGCCGGCCTGTGAACCAAAGGGTTGCCAGTTCAACTCCCCATCAGGGCACAAGCGTGGGTAGTGGGCCAGATCCCCAGTGGGGTCGCATGAGAGGCAACCACACACTGATGCTTCTCTCCCTCTCTTTCTCTCTCCCTTCCCCTTTGTCGAAAAATAAATATATAAAATCTTTTTTAAAAACTAAAATAAAACCCAGACATATCAATATTCTAATGCTCGCTGCTGCAATAAGACTGAAAATTATTATTTGAATGTTCTGATTTGTGGCCTACAAGTAGGGGTGATAAAAATTCCCAAGTTTCAGCTAAATGTAGAATAATTTCTGTATCCTCCTCTCCTAATCATCAGGACTGGACCATTTGAAACAAGGTCTTTGAAATAACTTCAAATGTTACGTTACGGAACTCTGAGGAGCACCAGTGGAAAAACAAGAATGGTAACTTTCCACTCCCTAAATTTCGGTCTGTCAGCATCACTTTGAAGATTCTCTTTGAACATATATTACTACAGAACTTTACACATTATATACTTGTTATTCAAACTACTTAATGTAGCTTTTCATACTCTTTCCAAAAAGTAAGGTAGCAGACAAAAATATGTTTTGTATTGTGTTGTTGTTGTTTTGTTGATTAGGATTATCAGGATTCAGGGTAATAACAGTATTTAAAAAGTGGTAGTCAGGGGTGGTATTAGTACCAGTTGATTGACCAGTGGATGGACCTAGTCTAATAGTTAAATTTACTTTCAAAATGAATTAAGCTTTTTCCTTTGTAATCATTGCCTATGCTTAGCATCTATTACCATTACTTAAAGGATAGAGACATGCGACTCATGAAAATAAGTCTCATGAAAGGACTAGAAAATTATCTTTAAATTAAATACAAAGTAATAACAACACAAATTTTTGTCTCTCACACTTTTTTTGCTAAAATTTGAAATGCAAATTACCCTGACAGGTTCGTGAAATTTGAGACTCAGGATAAACTAGAGTAGCCTTCTCAAGGGCCTGTGACAGAGACCTGAGCTTTACAGTGCAAGGGGAGGGCACAGGACCAAGCGTCCGTTTTACCAGAACACGGTGGTTCCATCCCTACTCAATGAAATCACCAAATAGTCCTCCATTGCTGATGTGATCAAACAAAGCTAGGGGAGGACCAATGGGGGATTGCAAACACTCATTTTTTGGTGACGATTTAGCCTAGTATTGGCATTATTAAGAAATAAGAGCTCTGGCTAGTGTAGCCCAGTGGATTGAGCACAGGCTGCAAACCATAGGGTCACCAGTTTGATTCCCAGTTCAGGGCACATGCCTGGGTTGCAGGCCAGGTTCCCAGTAGGGCACATGTGAGAGGCAACCACACATTTCTCTCCCTCTCTTTCTCCCTCCCTTCCTCTCTCTCTAAAAAATAAATTAATAAAACCTTAAAAAAAAGATGGACTACCTATGCCACAAATAAGATTAATTATCATAAGTATATAAACACACATAAAACCATAAGGAAATACACCAGAAATTTCATTTTGGCTGTGTTCCAATAATAATATGATGGGTATTTTCTACTTTTCTGTATTATTTTTCTTCAAGGACAAACAATACTTTCATGGACATATGACATAAACTTTCTATCTTAAAAACCATGTATCAGAGAATCACTTACTATGAAAGTAACCAACTGTAACTTACATCAACATTAGAATTTACTTAGTTATTATATGTAGCAGGATTCTTTAAATCATCTCAGCCACTTAAATGCCACTTTAGCAACCTAATTGAACTTACTTTCCAAAGAGAAGACACTGATAAAGATTCTAAGCAGGAGCAGAATCATTTTACTCTACTTTTTTGTTTAGGGTTTAAATGTTTAAAATTTCTTTTCAAAGAAAAGAGGTCTTTTAAGACCTCTTAATCAAATCAAGAGGTCTCAAAGTCTGACCAGCACTGTTATTAGTAAGTTAATACTGTACATTCAAAGTACTACATATTCTGTGCTTTCCAAATTTTTTTTAAATGGATGTTTTTAATAGTCTAATCTTAAGTGGATTAAGGAGATTTTTAAAAAGGCTGATATGCCTCTCTGTCACCTGCCATTGAGAACACTATTCTATATCAAGAAGGAGATCCAGTAAAGCAGTAAACAGGAAGCTCCAGACCCTACATTCTCAAGTTTGGGGTTTTTCTGCATTTGTTTTCATTTTGGTGGAGAAAAGGATAGCAAGGTGAGAAAGGAGACAAGTACCAATAAAGTCAGTGAGAAAACTAAGGCAGGTAAACTTGGGACCCATGTCTAACCAATCAAGAGGTAAAGTCCACCCTGGCTGGTGTGGCTCAATGGACTGAGTGGCCTGCACACCAAAGGGCCACTGGTTGGATTCCCAGTCAGAGCACATGCCTGGGCTGTGGGCCAGGTCCCCAGTAGGGGGTGCATGAGAAGCAACCACACATTGATGTACCTCTCCCTCTCCTCCCTTCCCTTCTCTCTAAAAATAAATACATAAAATCTAAAAAAAAGGAAGTAAGGTCGAAGTGACTGACCACAGAAATCAATGTGGGGATTATCAGAAAAGAATATGTCCAAAGGAGATAGCACAGACAAAATTCTGTAGGACATGCAATGAGTTAGAATGGATATGCAAAGAAAGTTTTAAGAAGTATACAGTAAAAAGTAGATTTGAATTAAAGACATTATAAAAGGTATATAGACCCTTGGCATTCAAGATTAAAAATTCTGACTGTTAGGGACCTTAGAGGTCTGTGACTGCCATGTTTATTTTGTCAAGGACTAGATGAGATCTGGTAGAGGCAAACTGCTTCGGGCTGTAGTTTAGTGAATAAATCCAATAGCTCAGCATCAACATTTCAATTAGGCTTTACTGTTAAATTCAATTCACTGCTGTTATTCTTTAGTAACCAACCTGAATATAATTTCTCTTCCTAAAAAGGTGGCCTTTAAATGAGATATAAAACACAGGTGCAAATTTTTTTTATCCTTAAGAACATTTTTCATTGCTTTTAGAGAGAGTAGAAGGGAAAGAGGGAAACACTGATGTGAGAGAGAAACATGGATCGGATGCATCCCACGTGAGTCCAGGCCAGGGACAGTACACCCCTGGCACGGGGATTAGGAATCAAACCCACAACCTTTGATTACGGGACCTCGCTTCTACCAACTGAGCCACACACTGGCCAGGGCCATCAGTGTTAGATTTTAGTATTGGGGATCAACTTGTGGTATAAGGACAAACATAGGAAGAGTGTAACTCTCAAGAATCACATAACTGAGAAGAAAGCTAAAAATCTGATCAACTATCACCATAGACAAGAATATGACAATTTGAGATGACCTCAGATAGACCTTTATGAGCATCACAGGTCTATTGAAATTTAAAAGAAAAGGAAAAAATGCTATATGTACAAATGTTTTTAAATCATGTGATTTATAACAGCTGAAAATGGCAAGGGTGGAAGAGATCTAAGCTATAGAGAGAACTATAAAGCAAATGAAGGCACAGATCCATTATCCTAAACCATAGCCCCTTGGGTTCAGTTGTTTCTGAGTTAAAAATTTTGGAATTTTAGAAAGAAAACCTGGAATATACTATGTAGTGCTTCCAAGGATAATCTAAAACAGCATGATGTAATCAAACATATTGATACATATGCATAAAATATATCATAGTTACAGAGGTAGATAAAAGACAAAATATACAGTTTCATGTTAGTTCATGTAGGTTTTGCCAAGGAATGAACTGAGGTCAAGTTTTGATGCCAAATAACTATGAAAAAAATTTTTAGTTTTCAGAGCCTTTTAGATTTGGAATTGCACATAAAGAATTGTGAATGTGCATATCAATTCCATGGATTATTAGAAATCAACAGAAAAAGGTAAACGTGAAGAAATCACATGTAAACAAATAAAAAATAAAAATATTGGGCTAACAACAGATTATATGTATCAAATCATGAAATGTATACTATGCCTGTACACAGGGCCAAAAATAAAAGGCAACAGAGTTTTAAGGAAGAATTGAATCATGGTCAGCAGATTTGGGGTATAATTTCTCATAATTGTTTATTATTGAGCAATTATTTTTTAACTAAAAGTAAATATTCTGTCCAGTGGTAAATCAGAATATGAAATTATATGGAAATACAATCTGAGTTCAAGTGGAAATATTAATGATCTGATTTCATTATCCACTCATTTGTTCTTCCCTTACAATTAATAATGAGCTATCAAGCCAGACTTCAGGCTCTTTGCTCATCAGGAAGGGTTTTTCTTATTTATTTGCCTCTCGCATGCTCCCAACCAGGGGCCTGGCCCACAATCCAGGCATGTCCCCCAAACCAGCAACCTTTCGGGTCACAGGCCAGCACTCAATCCATTACGCCACACCAGCCAGGGCCAGGATTTTTCAGTAATAATGGCAAAGTTACTTTTGAATCCAATTAACTGCACATACTATGCACATATTATATAAATTATGCACATACTATGTGGGGACAATCTCCCATCTCCGGAGAGAAAATCTAGTGCCCAGATAAGTTACTACCCACCTAAATGACATTTAAATACAATATAAATCTAAAAGAACATCATACTAACATCTTTTTAGGGAAGGAGATGTCATCTTGCTGACAAAGAATCCTGAGGAAGCCAAATAACAACAATAATTATTATTTGCATTTCGTATTTATCATCTCAGTTTATCCTTATAAAAATCCCACTGAGGCAGGTTCAGCGGTATTACTAGTATTCCCGTATTTGTGGTAAGATGAGGAAAGTGAAGCAGGAGGAGTGAAAGACATGGGAAGACACTATAATCTTCCTGGGTCACACTGCCAGGAGGCTAATGAACAACAACTCTTCATTTCCCCAAGACAGAGCCAGAAGATCTTTGGAAATCCAAACCTTAGGAAGGGAGGATGAAAGTCAGGCAGACTAGGGCTAGAATAGCCTAGAGAATGCTGACTTCTGTCATGGATCACAAGCTAAATAGGCAAGCCCTTGAATATGCAAGCATGGCTGTGGCAGGTGCTAGACAGAGACATGTAGTTAACATTTCCTGCCCTGATGGAGGGATAAACTGGGGCAGAATTAAAATTTCAGAATTCATGGTTTCAAGCAGAATAGAAATAGGCCAGCTCTGAGCTTTAAATCAATACAAAACAAGTACCTTTTACATCACATACGCATATCTAAAACAAAAAGCTGTAGTACTTTTTACAATGGCATGATGAACAAGAGGGGGAAGAGATTTTTAAAAACTTTTTCATTAAAAAATAGTTGAGACTAGATCAGTAAAGTATCACAGCAACCACATACACACAGATGCACACACAGCTAATTAAAATGACATTTTAGTGGAGAAAATGCTATGCTGGCTTTGACAGTGCTTTCATACTTTTAGAGATGGTAAACACAAATGATATGCGAGGAAGAAATCTGAAAGGTATAAATGTCTTGACTGCAAGTAATGTGTCATACCTGAATAATAATTTGGACTATAAGCTGTACTTCTTGTAGAACATGTGTAAGATCGGCCCAAATTTCCTTGCCTGGAAGGTAATATCTAAACAAAGCAGAAGGTTTTTCTTAAATCATATTTTGAGAGAAAATGTATCATTAAACAAGATTATGACACATATCTAATTAATTATGTTTTTATATATTATAAATTAAACATACTAATAAGAAAGGGAAACACACAATCTGATGAAATGATTGAGATTTCAAGGGATAAAAATAGGCATTAGAAGGTAAATATGCATTTGGTATATCCTATTCTGAAAACCAGTTGTATCATATATGGAAAGGCAGACAAAATCAACCTGGCTTTGATTCTTTTGAAAAGTGAGTTTTCAATCAGGGGTAGTGCTGCACCCCAGTATAAGTCTGGAAATGTGTGAATGTATATTCAGTTATTAAAATAATTATTGGAGGCTGATGCTACAGGTATTTAGCACACAGGGGCCAACGATGCAAAATATTCTGCTATGTTTAGGCCAGATTCACACAGCAAAGAATCACCTCATACAAATTAGTAATGTCTTTCCTACTGAGAAAGACTGCTTTATGAATATGCTCCTCAAACTTTAATGTGCATAAGTGGAGATTTTTTTAAATGTAGATTTCCATTCAGCAGGTATGGGATAAAGCCTGAAATTCTGCATTCCTAACAGTAGTTCTTTGAGAACATAGCTTTCTAGCACAAAGAAATCTCAGAACTGCTGTATATTTACAAATATACACACCCCGGTTAATGCTCAGCAGTTTTAAGATACTAGTTTAAAACAACACAGACCTTGCTGTTGGTGATTGTAATGCTCAGAGAAACAACAGTTCTCTCAAAGGCACTACTATCACAGAGTTCACGCATCGCCTGGTTCTTGTCTTCACTGAAATATGTCAACAGTGCGCCAAATATCAGAATCACTGATTCTAAAAAGTTTATATATGTGCTTGTACTTTTAGAGTTTGGCATTTAAACTATATCAAATGAAAACTTAAGCCAAAATAATTCATTAATTAAGGGAAGAAAATATTCCTAACCTGATGGTCAGAAAGTGAAAGCTGGTCCTCTGGAAAACCTGCTTGTGACAGGAGATGGGTTTTGAATACGGAGTTGTGGTTCACTAAAGTTACTTCTCCAGCATCCATCCTCATCCTATCGGCAATATCATCTGGGGAAAGAGTCGGATTAGTTCAAGTCACACAGATCTTTAGTAACGACTTTCCTATAAACCAATCTCTTCAACTGATGAAAATGATTCCCAAAGACCAGCCCTACAGTTAAATAAAACATCTCCTTCATAAATAAGCATTGGCAAAAAAATCTCAAAACTGTCAAAAAATAAAAAGAGGGCCCATGTGCAGAAACTGGCTCATTTAAAATTGAGATCATCTACCAAATAGTTCAAAACTTGTACTAGTTTAACAGCTAAATTCAAAGTTTTAAAAATAATGAAACTTCCCTCCCCCAAAGTTTTAATCTTGTAGCTGCATATAAATGTTAAATATTAAAAAGTGAGGGGGAATTTCATCATTCAAAAAATAAACACTTGTTGACATTAGTTTTTCTTCTGTCTTAACTCCAAAAAGCGCTTTAAAATTTAATCAGCCCTGGCTGGTGTGGCTCAGTGAATTGAGAGCCTGCCTGTGAACCAAAAGGTCGCAGGTTCGATTCCCAGACAGGGCACATGCCTGGGCTGCAGGCCAGGTCCCCAGTTGGGGGCGTGCAAAAGGCAACCCATCAATGTATCTCTTGTATATCAACGTTTCTCTCCATTTCTTTCTCCCTCCCTTCCCCTCTCTCTAAATATAAATAAATAAATAAACTGTAAAGAGTATGTTTTTAAAACATTAAAAAAATAAAAATGAATCAAAAATTTTTTTGCAAAAAGCAACATTTATTCATATGGCTCTTAAAAGATATCAGCTCAAGCACTGTAATATTATGGCAGAATCTTACTGGAGAGCCATTTTTTAAGACCTATGTTAATTTGTTACAAAAAGGCAGAATAGGAAGAAATGAGAGTAGAGGAACTCAATGACATATCATCAATGATAAAAATGGTAAATAAATGACCGAGAGAGGGAAAAGGTAGACAAAGCAAAAGGAGAAAACAAAAACTAGAGATTAAGACTAATGTGTATTTAAAAAGAACAGAGAGAATGTTATAAGATCTAACGATGGATTTTCAACCTATTTTTACTTTAGCTACTGACCTTATACTGATCCTCTTTACAAACATGAGGCACTAAGAATAGTGCAAAATGTTCCAGTCAGTGGCACTAGCTAAATAAAACTTAAAATTTTCCTTAATCAAATTATTTATCACATAAAAGGAAATAGGGGGTTGGCCAAAAAGTCCATTTACTTTTTTCCATAAAATAAAAGACACACTTTCATTTTTACCAGTAACTTTATTGATTTGAATATTCTGAGTATGTCAGCTCAAAATGTGAGGCCAGGGCGCTGCGAAACATCTTCCAATGCATAAGACAGCCCCCCAGCAAAGAGTTATTTGGCCAAAATGTGAACAGTACCAAGAAACTGTGTAAACCACTTTTGACATGTTTGATCGATCAGTTATAGCATCTTCTTCATATACCTCACAAATCTTTGTGTTTCAGTAGCATTTTTACCTTTCTTGAATAAAGCAGCATATGCCAAAACTGTTGCGTATTTTTTCCACCTTCAATAGTAAAATGGCTACACAAAAATTCACCAATTTTGTCTGATTTGCAGGCCTGCGCTCAATCCACTGAGCTACACCAGCCTGGGTTAAAAATTCACCAATTTTGATACTTTTTTTAAATGCATGCTGATATCACAATACAATCTAACAAATTTTTTTTGAATGACATTAAAGACAGCTAAGCACTACTAGAGCCATACAGGAAAAAAAGCTAAATGACCTTTTTGGCCAACCCAATATAACACAGTACTAAAGGACAAGGACTCGGAACCAGGCTACCTGAGTTTTTAAATCCTGGCTCTGCCAGTTTCAGTTGTGTGACCCTAGTCAAGTTTATTAACCTATGTGTCTCAGTTTTCTCATTGATATAATGAGGATAATAACAGTACCTATTTTGTAGGTGTTACAGATACCCCTGTAAGGCGACTGTAAGAAATTAAATGAATATATTTTAATTACTTAGAACAAGGCCTGGTACGTAGTAAATGTCTGCTAGTATGTATTTGGCTTTTTCAATACAATGAATGAGAAAATACTTACAAACAATGCTATAAACAATGTATCAGGCAAAAGAAAATTGTTTGGTATGCTGTATTACATAATTAGTACGAAATCTGCTTTAAAATTATTAAGCACAAAAATGCAAACAAAATAATGTTAGGAAAACCCATTCTTTCACTCCAGCTTAACTAATCAGAGTAACTAGAAGGACTGAATGACTACTTCATAGTCTTACCCATGTCAGGTCTTTTCACATCACTGACTTCAGCAGAGAGACAAAGTCCTATAAAAGAAGACAGAAAACAAATGTTACACACTGAAATATCTCCTGCATTTAATTACATAATAGGAAGTCACTCAGAAGTGATGTTTCTGTCTCTAGAGGGGAAAAAAATACTTGATGGGAAGACATGAGAACTAAAACTGGCCTGAAGTAGTTTTAAACATTTCCACAATCTGTGCTATACTAAACAGCAATTATGGACTACGCACAGAATCACAGAATACTGCAGCAAGAAGCAAGCCGGGAAAGCCAACCCTTTGGAGATTAACTTGCATATGGTCATCAAGTTAGTTAGTGACTACACTGAAATTACTACCAAGAAATCACCTCCAATCCACTGCTCTCGCCATTACCTCATGCTGAACCATTTCATAAACAAGTCATAGCTCCAGTGGTGGTCCTATTGACTTGTCTTCAATGCGCGTCTCATTTAGTAGCCAAACATAAAGCTACTGATATTCTGAGGACAGTCAAGGAATACTTTGCAGTTGTACTAAGTACTTTCTCCCCCATCATTAATCAAACTGCTAAAAACCAAAGCCCCTTTGCCCATATGAAATTACTTTCTCCTCTGACAGATCTAATTTTCCCAGAAAAAGGAAGTTAAAAGCCTAACTCCTTGGAATTAGGTTAATAAACATCCCTGTGGTACACATGCTTCTTGGCAGATTTCTGAGAGGAAAGTAGGGATGATGATAGTCACACTGATATTATTCATAATTCTATCAGCATATTTTTAAAAAAGACTGAATACTGCAACAACCACATAGCAATATCAGGCTTCAATCTACTAAGGAGACTGGTGGAATATAACACGCATTTTTTGTGGTCGCAGTAACAAAGTGCACACACAAAGAAAGGCCGCTTCGGCTGTTTTTGGCACAGCTACAGACTAAGCAGAGTAATCATCTGATTACCTAGTTTTGCCAGGGAGGATTCCCAAAGAATTTGAGTAGACTTAAGCTATATATATGTTTGCAAATGCTTACTTAACATAAAGCTTCTACCTGGAAATTCTCCCAGTTGCTCTTTCCCCTTTTCTTTTTCAATAAAGCAGAATTCCATGGGCCCCAGATTAAGGGGGAAAAAATCCTATCAGCTAATAAATAGCAGTACCTTTTCCACATTTCATTGTATCAGGCCATTTCATAATTGTCATCACTAGCCTTTCTGTTGTATTACAAAGAATGCCGATTTAAAAGCCTGTTGTCCAGAACACCTATTTTAACTTCTTTTGCACTACTGAACTAGATGTAAAAAGGGAAGCAAACAAGAAATCATAGGATTTTAAAGATTATGTCCAGAGAGGTTAAGTGACTTGCCTTTTTTAAAATTACACAGATGGAGAAGGGAAAACAAAAATTGGGGGCCCTGGCTGGTGTAGCTCAGTGGACTCAGCAGGGACTGCAAACCAAAGGGTGGCCAGTTTGATTCCCAGTCAGGGCACATGCCTTGGGTTATAGGCCAGGTCCCCAGTGGGGCCCGCATGAGAGGCAACCACACATTGATGTTTCTCTCCCTTTCCCTTCCTATAAAATAAATCAATAAAATCTTTAAAATATATATATATATTTTTAAAATCTAGGTATCCTGATTTCTAAGCAAATGTGCTTTCAACATTACAAAACTTCACATACTTGAACATATCCTGTTCAAGGATTCATACACTTTAGCAAGACAAAAGTAATCCCTAGCTAACTCTGGGGAATCCCTGCTGTTTCATCATTTTAATAATTAAAGCCCCAAACTTACATTTTAATACAAACAGCTTCAGTGTGCCTGATACCTTCTTTTTGCCATTCTGCAGTTACATAGGGAGAAGGGATATTTAATCCCAAGATTCAACATGAAACGGAGGATCTGGAACATTTGATGCCACCAAATTCTTGCAAGCATAAAAACTGTTTTCTTTTAAGAAAAGTATTCTAGCCCTGGCTGGTGTGGCTCAGTGGACTGAGAGCCAGCCTGCAAACCAAAAGGTTGCTCATTCAATTCCCAGTCAGGGCACATGCCTGGCTTGTGGGCCAGGTCCCCAGTTGGGATGTGCAAGAGGCAACTGATCAATGCTTCTCACACACTGATGTTTCCTTCTTTCTCCTTTCCCCTCTCTCTAAAAATAAATAAGTAAAATCTTTTTTTAAAAAGTAAAGTATTCTAGTAACTCATTTCCTAGTTCACATTGGTCATTTGCTTTACTGAAAGAACATAGGCAGCTATATATATTCAGGTGAAGTCAAGTTAGTAGTAAACTGACTTCAGAAGACAATAGGAAATCTGAAAGAAAAAAATGGCAAAGTCCTGACAGTAACAGAATGTAACTAGTATGGTAAAACATTTAGAAGCTCACATGCAAGCAGAGAGGTGATTATAAAAGAGAATGTTGAGAGCTATGAAGTTACTAGAAAATGCATACTGTAGAGAACCACTTAAAATTAGCTTTATCCAGAACCAAGATGTGGTTAGAACAATTTATGATATGAAAAGGGTGTGGAGGTGATCATGTGAATCACCCTACTCTGAACTCCGGAAAACTCTGTATGGGATACAGTGTGTCACCTATCACCATGTTTCTGCTTTTGACATTTTTACATGTAACTCTCCCAATTAGACTTTAATGCCTGAAACACTTTAACACTGTAGCACCTTAAACACTAAGCATTCAACTTCTTACACAAACATTTACTGAACAATTACATACAAGGTACTGGGGATTAAAAGAATAGGAATTGGTCCCTGCTGCTGAGAAGCTTACTGTCTACTGGAGGAAGTCAGATCCATAAATGGATACTTACAGCAAGAAAATAAAGCCAATACAATTGGTAGGTGTGAGAGTCAGGTAAAGAAAAGACTTCCAAAGCAGTCATTAAGAATTACATCACCTTAGCCTGAAGTAGCAGAACCTGTTTTTTTAAAATCCTTTTCCTCCCTCTAGATTTAACTCATCAGATGGGTGATATGAAGACCTTCTTTGCAGTTGGGATAATTAATTGGAATCAGGTAAGAATGAATGAGGCTTCAGAAGATGAAATGAATGAGGCTTCCACAGTGGAACTAGAGGCTAGGGGAAAGGGCAGGAATCTCTAAATTGGAAAAAAGTTAAGGAATCATGCTTAAAGTGTTGCTTAAGGTTTCACTGTAACTGTAATTTCAAACTTATTGTAATTTATCTTTCAATATATGTCCTTACAAAATTATGTTTATAAAGAATAAAGATTCAGGAGGTGATCCAGTCTTTTCCATCCAGAATATCCAATTAGAACAAGGACCCTAAGTCAAATAGTTGGTAGCCTATAAAAGGTTTTACATAAACTTTCTAAGAATCACCACCCCCCCAAATATAATAAGTGTACCAAACATGAAATGAAATGACTTTAACAAGGCTGACTTGAAAGTGATAAAGGAGCAAGTTATTGCCGAGAAGATAAGTCCAAATACTGCAGAGGCACTGATAAGCAGAAATCCCCAAGCTCAAGAGAAACTGGGCATACATCCAGAGAGACCACGTAAGGGTACACCAAGCAAGAGACGGTTCAAGGGAATTACCAGAAGGCGATGAGCCAGGTAAGTAAACTGTGGCAGTTTAAGGGGATTTTCATAACCTGGGCAGGAGGGTCCAGACGTTTCTTTCTGGTGGTGGCACTAGCAGTACCACATCTCAAGGAGATACCACAGAGTGAAAGAGTTGGAGAAATGTTTACGGAGACGCAGAAGTAGTGGAGACATATCATTCAGGTCTGAAGGAAGGCGGGAGACGAAGAGGTGTAACAGAAAGCTGGGCTTCCCGGTGAAAAGAGCTTTCCCTTGAGAGATGACCCTGCTCTGGCGGGAAAGCCCCGAAATCCCAACCGGCCTGTTCCTCCACCGGGAGAATTGGACGCTGAGATGTGGGGTGCCGTAACGGCAGGGAGACCGTCTCCCCACCGCCCAAAAGTAAAAGGCCTGAAGAAACGGCCTCGGGGAGCCTAACTAACCGCCACCCGCCAGATTGCCGCCGGCGGACTTCAGAAGGGAGAGGAGGTGGTCCCAAGGGGCGGGGCAGAGGAAAAAACACCGTCCCCAGTGCAGTCCCCGCTTCCGCCGAGCCCAGCCCAGGTTGCGGGGCCCGGAGCTGCACTGCCTCCCGGCCAAGGTTCCCTCCATCCTCACCCCTCCCCCAGCTTCCCGCCGCCACTCACCGAACCGGAACCGGCTGCTATACGAAGGGGTTTCCGGCCGGGCGCGAAACGCAAAACCCGGGAACGGCCGCGAACCGGAATCGCCTCCACAACGCCGGAAGAGCCGCTGGGTGGCTGTGGAGGAAGGGGGTTGGGCGGGAGGTCAAAGAGCACAGTTAAGGGCTCGCGGAACGCCTGCGCAGTATGGCGAGGCCTCGGAAACCAAGGAAGCATCTAAGGCTGTAGTCATAATTTCTCTGTTCCCCTTTCCGTTGGGCTTTTTCTTGTTCTCGGAATATACTGTTAGTGCGCTTTAAGTCCTTCGCTTTTCTCGGTTCCCCTCACTCCCTCACCCGCCGTTTTCTGGTTCCGCTGGGCGATTTTTGCTCATAGCTCTGGTTTCCGTGGCAGCTTTCGCCGTGGCCTTTTATCCGCGGGCACCTGTGGCCACCTTGGCAGCTATAAGACCTGAAAGCTAAATTGAGCTCAGGCTATATTGTGTATTATTAAGAATCACAGAATGTTAGGGCTTGTACAGGTTTTGGGAGATAGTTTATTTAGTCTAATAGTTTCAGAGAAGTGAAGTCATTTCCCAAAGTTGAAAAGTGCATGGAAGATCTGGGATTAGAAAACAAATCTCTTTAACTTGTAGTCGTGCACTATTTGCACCACACCATGCTCGACTGGCCATTTGAGAAAAGAAAAAAGGGAAAAAAAGCTTGGGATTGGCATAGGTTAGACTCTAAACCTGTAGAACCTTGCAGAATTCTTGGGGAGTTTAAAACACAAGTGAGCCTATGTGTAGGCTATTGGGGGGTCCACCAGAGATCTACTTTTCAGAGTAAAGAGAGGAAAGGACCAAGGGGGTCTGCCCGCTGAAGAACTAAATGGCCCCGGTGTTGTTCCTGTGACCAAATTAACTCGTAATTTGTGTCCTACTTTTTAAGAGAAAATAATCAGAAGAAATATGTTTGTTCATTCAGGCTTTTAATCAAGCCTCTCAACTCATTGGGCCTCTGACCCAGACCCTGTTTAGATGCCTAGGAGAACTGTTTCATCCCGCATTCTAGACCCAGATGAGAGCCACAGTCTGAGGTCAGACTTGAAGAATGGCAGCCTCTGGAGGCCCTCAGCCTTTTAGCAGCTGGGAAAAGAAGATGTTTGCTGAGTTCAGTGGATTTTGCATATTAAAAGTATACATGTAGATGATTTGTAACACTTCATATGCTGAATTTTAGACTGTCCAGTTGTAAAGGCTGTTAGGCTTGAGCATACCTGGTTTGTCCATCTTTTGTCATTTGTCATTTTTGTCCATCTTTATCATTTCACAAATCTGTTCGTTTGGATTAAACTCTCTCTGTTTCTAGGAGATAGCCATGCGTAAAGAGGAATTGCATCTGAAATTTTTTATGTGTGTGATTCAGTCTCGCCAGTTAGTCAGGACTCCTCAGAGAACAGGTACCATTGTCTCCTGATCATCCTAGTGACAGAATGGGTTCTCCTAAGGAGAGTTTCAATACAGGATGTGAGACTTACTAGTGTAAACACAGGCTTTAGTTGTCAACCGACCCTGTTTATTTCACCCCCATGATGATAAAATATATATCACTCAGTCATTTTTTTCCTGGTACAAGTATCAGGTGAGATTTTGGCCTGATATGTGGGGGATAAGCCCTGGGCAGATAAGGAGGACTTGGGAATTGAAAAAAAAATGAAATTTACAATGTATGAGCCAGTAGTTGATTTCTTGTCCTTTGTGAATTATTTCAACCTTTCTGGGCTCATCTATGGGAGTCCTTGTTGCCAACATAATTGATGTTCCAAAACATGTCAAATAAAGAGTTCCAAAGAAAACTGGCTTTCTCTTCTACCCGAGTCTCGAAGAATCTAGTTACATATTCTGCTTTTTCCCATTTATGTCAAAGGAGTAGTACCTTTTGGAGGTAAAGTAGTTGTTGAGAAGAGTCATCACTTCTCTAACTTTTCACTGAATTTATGAAAATAAAGGCCCTGAATAGCTGAGAGGCATAGAGAAAATGAAAGTGAATAAGAAGCACTTCCTTTTCTGAATCCCACTTGGAGGGTGACCTAAAGATGTTGTTTCTCAGATGGGGAAGCTTCAACTTCCAGCATGCTCATGCGAAAGCCACCACCTGAGACAGATGTTTTGAAGAATCTAGATGCTATGGATGATCCAGACACCATGGAAGTCACACCTGTTTTGGAAAATGGTGAGGCATGTGGTTAAACAAGTGGGAGGAATGTAGAAAGGTGTATTAGAAAGTGAAAAATTTATGCACAGCATTATAATTTA
This sequence comes from Artibeus jamaicensis, assembly GCF_021234435.1. Classification (NCBI taxonomy): domain Eukaryota; kingdom Metazoa; phylum Chordata; class Mammalia; order Chiroptera; family Phyllostomidae; genus Artibeus; species Artibeus jamaicensis. The sequence continues at coordinate 47,646,160 of NW_026521486.1, forward strand.
GGATAGACCTACCAAAGTTGAAATATGAGTTAAAAGACAAGGGAGAAACTGTGTATGTGGAGGGGTGTTACACGAAATTCCCTAGTGGTAGGTTAGGGAGGCATGAGAAAGCAAAACAGGGAAATCTCTGAGACTGGTTAAAGAGTAAAAGGAGAGACACATACCTCTTTTACATTGGTGGGTACAGGATAGTTAACAATGAACATTCACAGCACATGGAGATGGTATTCGGGGAACAACATAACATCAAGGAGCTCTGTGGTGTCTGCTCTGGTGCTGTGGGTGTACCCTGAAAGGTCTTGAAAGAGATTGCTCTGACATTCCAGAGGTGTGTTATTTTAGATGCAAAAAGACAATAGACAGGCTTACTTAAGTAAGGATTGTCCTTTGTCAAGAAAGCTATAGGCCTAGGATATGACTACCTGCCATGCTTCCCTTTTAGTTAGGAATTTTTATGTTCAGACCATCCGTCCTGTGTGGTTACTGTCAGTCTCTGAGTTTGTCACGTGTAGTATTCGACCCCTATTTTGTCCACATACGGCAAATATGTGTGTGGTTTATGTCCCTTTAATCAGATTTTTCTTCACTCATACATAAAAAGCCACTGGGTATAAGAAATAAGCCCAGCTGGTGGCCTTGCCCTACAGTTTCTTGAATTTGGATAGATTATTTCTTATTTGCCCTCATCTTCCCTGGTTTTTACATTCTCATTTTGCTCAATACCTAATACTCGCCTCAGACCCCCTGTGCTCTGATGACCCATTTGTACCTATTTCTGTGGTTTGAACTGAACATTATCCCATGGAAAAAATTCAGATGTTCAACTTCTACCTTTATGCATTGAGGCCTCAGGTAAGAGCTACATTTGACTCTTCCAGCTTTCCCACTAGAGATGAAGAACCAAATATCTTCCCAATTAGCCTCATTGGGATCTCCATTCTTCCCTTCCTGCTTTCTCTCTGCCTGCTTCCCTATTTCATTTCTTCCTTCTTTCCTTCTTCTCTCCCTCCTTGTTTTTCCTTCCCAGAAAATTTGCACATACTGTGACAGGCACTGTAAACAAAATAGGTACATTTGTCTGCCCTCATGACGTTTATAGTTTTGTAGAAGGAAGATAGTAATCACATAATCGTACACATGGTTAGATCATTAGAATGGTGCCAGTACAATGAAGGAAAATAATGCCTACCATGTAATCAGAGTGTAAACAGGGGACCTGATTTTGAGCCTGAGAAGTAAGAGAAACCCTTCCTCAGGAAGACAGACCTGAGAGATGAGTATGCATTAGTCAGGCAAAGAGGGAAGAGCTTTCTGTAAAAAGGGACAGATAGTAGGCTCTGAAATGAGGAGTTTGGCTCATTGGAAGGGCTGAGAAAGCCTGTATGACTTGAGTGAGGGGAAGGGTAGCTGGAGAATGATCTACAAATATTGTATTTAAGGCAAATCATGCTATGCGTTCTAGGTCTTACCAGAACGCATAGCTATGGGAAATCACTAAAGGGTGAAAGGAGCTATGGGAAATCACTAAAGGGTGAAAGGATCATATTTGTGTTTTTAAGAGATCATTTTGTCCCCTGGGTTGAAGATGGGTTGGAAGGGGCAAGTTACCTGCTCTGGTGGGATGGAATTTAGGAATAAAATTAAGGAAAATCCATTTATAAGGAGCCATGGCTGTTTCATCATATCATTTGTCTGTTGCTGGAATATTGTATCTTACCCTTATTTTTATTTCAAAGACTATTAAATAAACACTGCCAAATTCATACTATCCAGGTTCAATTTTTTTTTGCTCCATTTACCCTCAACTAACATGTCATAAGAACTCGATATATTACAATTGTTAATTTGGTCATTAATTTCTTCAATTATATCCAGGTTCAATGAAATGTAAACTTTCTATGAACCTTTGATAGTTCCTCTAGATTATAAATTTCAGGAAAACCTTACTATATCTTAGTACTTGGCACAGTGACTAGCACATAATGAGTCCTCAGTAGGTAAATTATTCGTTAAATGTATGAATGGATTAATAATAAATAGGGGTTTATCAAGATTCTTATCAGGAAGACATTTATACCTATTTATATGGCATATTTCTTCCATTAGCTATTTTTTGTGTGTGTGTTCAATTTGAGTAATTTAACTGTCAGAAAGTAGCATCCTCGAGTTTGGAGATTGCACTATGACCATACCCAAGACCTAAGTACTTTTGAGAAAATTCTTCTTCTCTGGGGCTTCCACCCCAACTGAACTAAAGGTTTTCTAGGTGACTTTTGAGATGATGTACCCTTGATCTGTGCTCATTTAGTTTTCCAGGAACTCATGGGAGTGATTGAGCCGGGACTGAAAAGGGGCTCTAAAGAATCAAGTGTCTTGGAGATAAGGCTATGAGTAACGGAATGACATTTCCTTTCCTTTGCCTAATTAAGGCATACTAAGTACCGCAGTGATTCTTTGAAAACACTGTCAGTGAAAACACAGGAGTTGGTTGTGAGTGAAGAGACGGCTACTTCTCTCATTTCAACCTCCAACTGTATTCTTGGAGTTATAAACCACAAAATCTGTGGGGAGTTTTTTTTCAGCTTCTACTTTTCCAAAAATTTAAAACATCTTTATTGAGGTAAAATTTACATATCATAAACTTTACCCATTTAAGGTGTATAATTTGAACTTCCAATTTCCCATGTAAAGAGCTTACATATCACCACTTCATTCTAACAAGCAAAAGTAAAAAGACAGAGAAATCAGCAACTCTTCTTGAATTCATAAGAGGAGGGAGGACATAGAACGAACCTGCTGACCCCAAAATTGGAGAGACAGATGGGAACCTCCATTCACCAGAGCCAACTGGAATGGAGACCCACCAGCTGAGCAGTCATTGATAAATTGCTGGAAGCTCAGCCTGGACAATGCTGGGAGTTAACATCTGGGAGATGCAGTCATGGGAGGTCTCCAAAATATTGTGACATTTTTCTTCCAGCAGCTTGACCAGATTCCCACAGTAAATGTCAGAGGAAAATTTCCTCAAGTTCCTGGTAGGGGAAGGAGAAAAGGAGTCATTCTGAAATATCTTCAGAAAGCCTGCTCACAGGGTAAACTAGTCAACTGAAACCTAACTTGCTGGGGAATGATCAGAAACTAACCTGAGGAAAAGAAAATACCCACTCCAGCCCACTTCAACCACTGTCCCGCCTAAAGGGGGAGGAAACAGAATCTGAGAAACACGTGAAGTTCACGGTCCAGAGACACAGGCTCACTAAAATACGGAGACCTGATCATAGGACTACAGAATGCTTCCCCTTCCCCACACCTTACAGCCACATTACTAAAGGTCTGTGTAAAGTACTTCCTTTTACACAGTACATCATGTCTGGCTAGCAAGAAGAAATTACAAGGCATATATAAAAAAGGCAAGAAATTGAAGAGACAGAGCAAGCCTCAGAACCAGACATGACAAGAATGTTGGGATTATCAGATAGGGAATTTAAAAAACACCTAGGATTAATATGCTAAGGGCTCTAATAGGTAAAATCGACATTGTGCAAGAACAGATGAGCAATGTAAGCAGAGAAATGGAAATCCTAGGAAAGAACCCAAAAGAAGTGCTGGAGATTAAAAAATATATACTGCAACAGAAATGAAGAACGCCTTTGGTGGGCTTATTAGTAGATTAGAAATGGTTGAGGAAAGAATCTCTGAGCTAGAGGACATATCAGTACAATCCTCAAAAACCAAAAAGCAAAGAGAACAAAGACTGAAAAAAATACGGAAAAAAACATATCCAAGGACTGTGGGACAACTACAACGTGTTTAAAATACATATAATGTAAATAGTAGAAGGAGAAGAAAGAGAGAAAAGAGCAGAAGCAATGTTTGAAACAGTGATAACTGAGAATTTACCCCAAATTAATGTCAGACATCAAACCATAGGTCCAGGAAGCTCAGAGAACATCACACAAGATAAATGCTCAAAAAAACTAAACCTAATCTTACCATTTTCAAATTATACAAAATCAAAGATAAGGAAAATGCTAAAAGTAGCCAGAGGGGGAAAGATCTTACCTATAGAGGGGCAAAGAGAAAAATTACATCTAACTTCAAGTGAAAAGAGAGTGAAGAGAAAGGCTTAAAATATTGAGAGAAAAGACCTAGATTTCTGTACCCTGCAAAACTGTCCTTCAAAGTAAACAAGAAATAAAGACTTTCTCAGACAACACAAATTCAGGTAGTTTGTTGTCAGTAGATCAGCCTTACAAGAAATGTTTTAGAGAGAAGGAAGCTAATATAGGTCAAAAACTTGGTGGCACATAAAGAAGAACAGAAATAGAATAAGTGAAGATAAAATAAAAGCTTTTCTTTTTCTTAATTGACCTAACAAATAACAGTTTATTCAAAATAATAATGTATTTGATTATGTATAATCATGTATATATTATATACATAAGCTTATGTGTGTTTATATATCAGTGAAATGATTGACAGCGATGATACAAGAGACAGGAAGAAGGAATAGGGATTATTTTGTTATTACAAAGTACACTAACCATGAAGTGCTGTTTGAAAGTGAACTTGCATTAGTTGTAAATGTTCATTTCAAACTCTAGGGAAACCACTAAAAACAGTAAACAAGCATTACTGACATGCTAAGGAAAGAGGAAAAAATGGAATTCTATAAAATGCTCAATTAAAGCCACAAAAGGCAGAAAGAATGGAATGCAAAAAATTGAAACAGAACAAAGGCAACAAATAGAAAACAGTGATGAATATGGCAGACATTAACCCTATTTCAATAATCACTTTGAATATCAGTAGTCTGAATGCACCAATTAAAATACAGATTGTCGGTGGGTATCAAAAACTGTAGCCAAGCTATGTGTTGTCCTCAAGAAACCCACTTTAAATATAAAGACACAAATTAAAAGTGAATGAATAAAGAAAAACACACCATGCTAACGGTAATCAAAAGAAAGGAGTAGCTATGTTAATTTAATTTAATTTTTAAAGTAGCTCTGTTAATTTTAGAGCAGATTTCAAAGTAAAGAAACTTATCAGGGACATAGAAGGGCGTTGCATAGTGAGAAAGGGGTCAGTTCTCCAAGACAGCAACTCTTAATATGTATGCACCAAACAACACAGCATTAAACTGCAGGAGGAAAAACTGATAGAACTGCAAAGACAAGTAAATGAATCCACTATCACAATGGGAGGCTTCAACACCCTTCTCTCAGAGATGGATAGATCCGGCAAACAGCAAATAAGTAAGAACATAGTTGCACTCAATATTACCATCAATCAACTAGATGTATTTGACACCAACAATTCGCCCAACAACAGCAGAATACACGTTTCTCAAGCTCACATGGAACATTCACCAAGATAGATCACATTCTGGGTTTTAAAACATGCCGTAACAAGTTTAAAAGAACAGATATTATATAACGCCTACTCTCGGGCCAAAGTGAAATTAAACTAAAGTTTATGTGATTCTAAAGTTTATATGGAAAGACAAAAGACTCGGAATAGCCAAAACAATATTGAAGGAAAACAAAGTTGGAGGCCTGACACTACCCAACTTCAAGACTTACTGTAAAGCTAGAGTAATCAAAACAGTGTGGTACTGGTGAAAGGAGAGACAAACAGATCAATGGAACAAAACAGGAAACCCAGAAATAGACCCCATAAGTACAGTCAATTGACCATTGACAAAGGAGCCAAGACAATACAATGGAGCAAAGATACTCTGCAACAAATGGTGTTAGAACACCATTTATTTAAAAACAAATGAATCTAGATATAAAACTTACACCCTTCACAAAACTAACTCAAAACAAATCATAGACATCATATAAAATGCAGAATTATAAAACTCTTAGAAGATAACATAGGAGAAAACTTAGAAGACCTTGGATATGATGGTGCTGTTTTACATACAACACTGAAGACACATTCCATAAAAGACATAATTGATAAGCATGACTATTAAAATTAAAGTGTAAAGTTTATTTTTTTTTTAGTGTATTCATAGGGTTGTGCAGTCACTCTAAGTTTAAGACATTTCCATCACCCCCACACACACACAAATCCTGTACTCACTGGCAGTCACTCCTCATTTCTCTGCAGCCCTGCACAACTGCTAATCTACTTTCTATCTCTATAGATTTGCCTGTTCTGGATAGTTCATGTAAATGGAATTATAAATGTGGTCTTTTGTGACTGACATCTTCCACTTTGCATAATGTTTTCAAGGTTCATGCATGTTGCAGCATGTATCAGTACTTCATTCTTTTGGTTGCCAAGTAACATTCTATTGTATAGATATGACATTTTATTTTTTCCATTCATCACTTGATGGGCATTTGGGCTGTTTCCACTTTTTGCCAATTATGAATGAAGCTGCTGTGAATAGAACTCTATGTTTAACATTTTGAGAAACTGCCAACCTTTTTTCCATATTGGCTAATACCCAAGGGTTTCAATTTCTCCATGTTATCCAACACTTCAATTTCCTTTTTTTTTAATGATAGCCATCCTAATAGGTGTAAAGGGAATCTCACTGTGGTTTTGATGTACATTTCCCTAACAATTAGTGATGCTGAGAACCTTCCCATGTGCTTATTGGTTATTTGTATATCTTTAGAGAAATGTCTACTCAAACCCTTGCTCATTTTTTTGTTTTTAATACCACAAGATTTTATATTTCATTGAACAGAATATAGTTTTTAGATAAATACACTTTATTTGTTAGCAGTTTCAGGCTTATAGAAAATGGAGCAGATTGTACAGTTCCCATAGATCCTCCCCTCTGCTGAGTTTCCTTATTACTAACATCTTGCACTGGTGTGGTACATTTGTTACAATTGGTGAGCCAATACTGATACATCATTATTGACTAGAGTCTGCAGTTTGCATCAAGGTGTACTCTTTGTATTGCAAAGTTCTCTAAGTTTTGACAAATGCATGGTATTTTGTCATCACCAGGATAGTATCACACAGAGCAGTTTCACTGCCCTAAATTAAATCCCTTGTGCTGCACCGATTCGTCCCTCCCTCTCTCCTCCAGGCCCTTGGCCACCACCAGTCTTTTCACTCTCTACAATTTTGCCCATTTCAGCATGTTATATAGTTGGAATCTTACAGTATGTAGCTTTTCAGACCAGATCCTTTAGTAAGCAATATGTATTTACATTTCCTCCATATCTTTTCTTGGTTTAATGGGTCATACCACTTCAGGGATCTTCCCTCTTGGTACTCCCATTCCTAGACAGATTTTCTGTATCTTCTCTTTTTATTGCGGAATATTTCATTGTATGGATGCACCACAGTTTGTTTCTTCATTCACCTTTTGAGGGACATTTTGGTTGCTTACAGTTTTTGCAATCAGGAATAAAGCTGCTACAAACATTTGTGTGAAGGATTTCATGTGAGTGTAGTTTTCAGTTCATTTGGCTAAACACTTGGGAGTGTAATGACTGGATCATGTGCTAAGACTATATTTAGCCTTGTAAGAAAACGCCAAGCTGTCTTTTAAAGTGACTGCATCATTTTGCTTCTCCACCAACAAGGAATGAGAGTTCCTGTTGCCCCTTCACATTCTTGTCAGCATTTAGTATTGCCAGGTTTTTTGTTTGTTCATTTGTTTTGCAGCCATTCTAATAGGTGGTAGTGGTATCTCACTTCAAATTGATGGTTCCCTAATGACATACAATGTTGAGTACCATTTCATAGGCTTATTTGATATGTCTATATCTTCTTTGGTGAGAGTTGCCTATTCAGATCTTTTGCTCATTTCTAAATTGGGTTTATTTCTTTATTACTGAGTTGCAAGTATTAATCATATATTCTTAATATCGATCAGTCTCTTATCAGATATATGATTTGCAAAATTGTTCTCTCATTCTATGGGTTGTCTTTTCAATTTTTTGATGTTAACATTTACAGTGCAAAAGTTAATTTTGCGTAGTCAAATGGTTTTATCTCCTATCTTTTGTGGCCAGAGGGTGCAGGGGCAGAAACAAAAGTCAGCAAGAAGAAAGGCAGTAGAAGCAGCAAGGAGCTGACTGTGAAGAGCACTGGAACAAAGGCATGCGTGGAGCAGAGGAAGGAGCAAAGAGGGCCTGAGTAAAGGGTGTACCTCCTGCCCTGGGAGTACCTGACCAATGTTCCCAGGGTGCATTCTGTCTGCTTTGTAGCCCAACAGGTGTGCTGGCTGCTGCAGACTTGAGACGCGGTTATCCTGGCAGGGGTCTTGCCTCTTGGTACTCCCATTCCTACCTAGCTTTCCTGTATTTCTCTGAGAAGGGTACTGTACCTGTAAAAGTAGTTTTTGAGGTCCCTCTATAGCAAATACCAGGGATCAATGTTCCTTAAGGGCAGGGACCCTGTTTCATTTATCTTTCCATCTCTCAGCACCTAAAACCCGGTACACAGCCTTCCAACAAGTGTTAGTGCAGAGTGACTGACGGTGGGAGACAAAGGATAGGGCCGGAGGGAGAGGTTATTTGTTAATTGCTGGGGATGCTTGAATGCAAGGAGTCTCGGGGAGTCCGGCCTAGGAAAAAAGTTGTCTCTGATGACAAGGTGGAAAACTAAATAATTTCTGACCCCACGGGATACAGGAGCTGATGACTCCCAAGATAGATTAGGGGTCCCGAAAGAGCGAAGAAACCAAGGCGGTGTCACATCCGAGCTGCTTCTCAGAGGAGGGAGGAGAGGAGGAGAAAGGCGAGCGGGGGAGGCGGAGCCTCTCTGCGGGCCTCCTCGCAAGCCTCTGCTCTGTCCCCTCCCTGTCGCCTCCACCTGGCTCCTCCCCGTGTTCGCCAAGCTCCCCTCCCCCCTTTTCCAAGGACAGTGTGCAAGAAAGCTGCGTTCGAGAAGAGCTAAAACAAAAAGGCAAGAGGGGCCCTTGGGTAACGAGTGGGGGGAAAGCTGAGAGCGACGTGGAAATGAACGTTCTGAGAGGAGGTGGCGGGGAGGACGGAAAGGAGCAGCAGGGAAAAGAGGTTTTGTGGCATCAGAAACAGAAGCCTAGAGGGGGGATGGGTAGAGCAGTCGTGAGGAGCTCTGGCCGGTGGGCTCCTGTCCCTCGGCTTGCACGCGCAGCGCTGTTCTGGGAATTGGGGTTGCGTGGGTGGTGCTCGGACCTCGTTGCCCTTGGCTGCCCAGCTGCTGTCCTGGCGCTCATCCCATTCAAATCAGTGCACCTGTGGTGCTGCCTCTGCATTTTCACCCTTCCTCCCGATGCTCTACACACGTGATTTTCTGTTTAGGTTTTAATGGGTCTTTATTTCTACTATGTGTCCCTGTGGACCCGTCGAGGATGCTTATATTCGAATCTGCGCGCATCTCTGTGCCCTGTGCCTGTGTAACTTAGACATGCAGAAGAGTCCGAGCAGTCTTTTGCGATAAGCACTCCTAGCCTTCCCCTTGTGGTGGTGAATGCTCCTGCTCACTGAAGCCTCCGGGAGTGGAAGAAGCCTCCAAGTGTGGGTTTCTATCCGTGCTGAGTTCCCAGAGTGAATGAGAAAGCAAACACCCAGGGGAAAAGGGATCAGCGTATTCACATGTTTTGCTCTTTTTCTTTTCAAATGTCTGTCTTCCATTTTGCACCGCCCCTGAAGTCTTTACTTTTTTGAAAACAGTGGATATTTGGACAGGAACACTAGCTAAATGGGAGAGTGTCCCCATCCATGTGTACTTCTATTTCTTTCAGTAATTGGCACTACATGCTTTCTGAGGTCTTCTTTGCGTCTGTATGTGTTACAGAGAAGTACAGAGAATATGAAGCTGATCTGTCTCTAAAAACATTTATAATGTTCCATGTATTTGTGTGCATTTCCTGTTGTTCATCAGCTCACTAAAGCTTTCAACAAGTGTTGATTGGACTCCTGTAGGTGCATGGGCTCCGCCAGGCTCTGGTGGGCTGTGGGAGGGTTTTGGAGAATGGACATGATCCCTCCCTGGGGGGGTTCTCAGTCCAGTTCTGGAAAATGACCTCAGCCATCATCTAGCCCAGGGGTCTGCAAAATTTTTTTGTAAAAGGCCAGATGGTGACTATTTTAAGTGTTGCAGGCCATGAGTCTCTGTTGTAATAATCTACTTTTGTGGCAGCACAAAAGCGGCGGTAGATAATACATGAAAGAATGAGAGTGGTGTGAACACTGAAACTCAGTTTCATATACTTTTCACATGTCACGAAATTGTTTTTTCAACTGTTTAAAAATGTAAAAGCCTTTCTTAGTTTGCTGCCGTATAAATGTAAGAAAGTCTGGATGTGGCCTATGGGCTGTAATTTGCTGACTCCTGATCTTATCAGGTCTTCTTTTTAATACCTAATAAGCAATTAAAATACTACATACAGTAGTAATAAGTGCTACATTGAATAATCTAGTTCCAGACAATACATTTTTTGAGGAAATCCAAAAAGAAGCCCTTTTTGACCTGCAGTAAATGAAGGCTTAATAAGTTCCCTAGGGGAGTGACTAAGACTGGTCTTAAGTGATGGAGCAGGATATTGATCTACGGAAAAGGCCCACTGATCAATAGGAACTGGATAGCTTTCTGGGAAAGGAATGCAATGTGCTCAGGCGCAGAAATGAGGAGGAGCCAAGTCATAATGTTAAGGTGACACTGGCACGATGCATGGAAGCAAGCACTGGAGCTCGAGGCAAGGGCTGGATCATGGAAGCTTTGAACACCAGCCCAAGAAGTTTGGACTCTGTCTGTCAGCACCGATTATATGGACAATGTCTGGGAATCTGTGTCTCTTAATAATGCTGTGTGTGTGTGTATGTATTCATAAGTGTCTCACTGCATGCATTTCATTGGCACGTGTGTGGATCTGTGTGTTTATGTGACCTGTGTCTTCAGCAACAGCTACTCTTATTTCCCCAGATTCACAGTGGAAGCATGATCTGCGCTTAAGGGTCATCAGCTCCTGTACGTGTGAATGAATCCTTTTCTCTGAGGCCCCGGGGCTCTGTGACCTCCCCTCCAGGTTTATTTTGAGTCTCTAATGGAGAGGGGAAGGGAAACAAGGAGAAAGGTTAGCTATTGTGGTAGGCAATTCATGTGGAAAGGCGCAGTGAGGATAGAAGAGAGGGGTGATAATATGAAGGGAGAATAAAAGGATTTGGAAACTTGATTCTGAGATTAAGGAGAAAATAGATTTAAAAATAAAAGATTTTAGCCTGGATAACTGGGCGAGTGGTGATTCTGTTGGCATTTTCTGGATGCAAAGTATGTCTTGTGTGTTCCTTTCAGAGACAAGGATAGGACAGTGTTCACCATCTGTGTGTATGTGACAATGATTTCGTGTTACTCTTCTCATTTGATAGTGCATAGTGTGAGGGCCAAGGCCTGAAGACAAAGGATCGAGAGATGCTCGGGAGGTGAAGGGCCCGAGAGGGACTAGAAAAGCCATAAAAACTCCCTCACCATTCCTGAGCCTGACACCATTAACTTGCCCAAGCTCCAATGTGCCTTTAAACCTCAAACTCCAGTTCCAACTTAGCCCAATTCCATAACACCCAGCCCTAACCTTAACCATGCCCAATCTGCCCTCACTTTTCTACTTCCACTTTGCTGGTTCTCATCTGATTCCTATCCTCTGCAACAGCCCTTCCCTACATTAAAGGAAGGAATCCATTCTTAAGGCTAACTTAACTTTCTCCTTTCTCATTTCTGTTCAGTCAGCCACCCTTCCCCTTGACCTTTGCTTATTCTCCAAATAGGCCTCAATTGGAAGGATTAGCCAGGACTTTTGCAGTCTTGGGCTGATTACTGTGACATTTTAGCTTGTCACTCTGTGGGGGTGTGGCTCTCTTTTGGAAGAAGTTCAAGCTCTCAGGCTGCAAAGCCCAAACGTGGTACAGTGGAAGAGCCTGACTGAAGCGGCTCTGTGCAGTCCAACAGCCACTTCCCGTGCCCACAGCGCCTTGCTCCAGCTGTGTCTTAATTGACCGTTATTTTGAATTCTAGAGTGGATCATGACCCATGAAGAGCACCATGCGGCCAAAACCCTGGGGATCGGCAAAGCCATCGCCGTGTTGACCTCCGGTGGAGATGCCCAAGGTGAGGAGAAGGGCCTTGCTCAGTTAGCAGCAGAAATCATGGCCTATCGGCCCCCTTGTTTCTTGACTCCCCTTGGCCTGTAGAATGAACCGTCCTCCTTAATATCTTCCTGTTACAGATTCACATAAGAATCTTGGGTTTTCCTAAAAATCTCTGTCAGGTCTAAATCCTCAAGTGCTTTGGACTTTATATTCTCTACTTTGATTTATCTAAATCTTCATAAAACTTCTTTCCAAATTTCTCTGAAGATGTGGGTCCATTGTGGTCCTTTGATACCTAAAAGACTGGTGTTTTCTCAAAAAACATCGGAAAGAAAAGGACTGACAATATAAAACTATTGAGAAGGCAGTAGGGGCACTCACTTCAAGTACATTGGAAATGATGGGGAAGCGGGGAGACCCAGAATTGGTTGGTTGGTGGGCTCGAGCTCCAGCTTCAGTATCAACTCTGATGTCTGCAGAATGATTGCACCGACCACGGTCCGGCACCTCACTCTTACAGCACATGTCCTTCTCATGGGCAAAATTCTGCTTCACTCTGTTTTCTCTGGCCTTGCCTACCCTTCCATCCCTTTAGCCCTCGAATGGCAGCGGTTCAGTGCAGATCTATGGTGGTGGTGGACAGGTGGACAGAAAGCCAGAGAGAACCCATTTCTAGGTTGTGTCTAAGAAACCCAGGAGTCATTCCTGGCTGGCATGGCTCAGTGGATTGAGTGCCAGCCTGTGAACCAAAGGGTCACTGGTTCGATTCCCGGTCAGGAAACATGCCTGGGTAGCAGGCCAGGTCCCCAGTGGGGGACACACAAGAGGCAACCACACATTGATTTTTCTCTCCCTCTCTTCCCCTCTCTCTAAAAATAAATAAATAAAATCTTTTTAAAAAAGAAAGAAAAGGAACTTGGGGGTCAGAAAAATCAGGTATATGGAAAAATGAAGTGGGGGATATGTGATTAATTTTACTTTTTTTCTCCTTCGGTGATCTTGTATATTCTAATTTAATACATTGAAGAGAAGCAGAATTTCTCTGAAAGGGGTACCAGGGCATGGGGACTGTGATAGGAAAGAGAAGAGATTTCAGCTGGTGTCCCCTTGCCCCGCACCACTCTCCCTGCGCTTCCCTGGACTGTTGTAGTAAGCACACATTTGGTACAGGGCCCTGTTGCACATGTGATACAGAAGGTGATTTCCTTTGGGAACTTACAGCTTAATGAGAAAAGATAGCCTATATTACTAGAATTCTCATGTAGGACACATAAATAACAATAATCAATGTGCCTTAAACCAAGTAGAGTACACTTATATAATGAAATGATAGGCCCCAGTTGGACTAACCAGAGAAAACTTCACGGAGAAGATACATTTCAAGAGACTGAACTCTTCATTCAGCTAAAGTGCTTAGAACAATGCCTGGGCCACAGTAAGTACTCAATAACTGTACAGCTGATTAAATAAAAAGTGAATAATTGACTATGTACCAAGCAGATGTTATTAAGCACTAAGGATACAGTAACAAAAAAGTCGCACATTGTCTTTGCTCTTATGGTCCTTCTTTTTTAAAAATGATTTTATTTATATTTAGAGAGAAGGGAAAGAAGGGAGAAAGAGAAGGAGAAGGAGAGAAAGACTGATATATTGGTCAGCTGCCTTCCCGCACACCTCCAACTGGGGACCCAGCACGCAAACCCGGCATGTGCCCTGACTGGGAATTAAACAGGCGACCTTCTGGTTTGCAGGCTGCCACTCAGTCCACTGAGACACACCAGCCAGGGCTCTTATGATCTTTCTTATTAGTATTTTAGTAAAGCTAGACTTTAAGCATGTTTTTAAACTATGTTAATCTAATTATAATTGGTATATATGTGAACAGGAGAACACTGGAATGAGGAAGCTGAGGAAAGAGGGCACAAAGGCCTGAGTTTAGGAACAGCGGCCAGGTCAGGGATGCAGAGCCCTAGCTGTGGGCTGTAAAGATGGTTGACCTGGCTTCTGTCGCTTCTCTCTTCCCTGGTACAAATCCCTGGCCAATACCGACTTCTCCAATGTGAACTTTGAGAGTTGATCCTAAAACCTTGGTAGGACGGCGTGTAGAATTGGATTGTCAGATTATGGGAAGTGAGAACCTGCTAAAAAAAATCCAGGTGAGCCACACAGAGTTATGAAATAATGAAAAAGAAGAGCTTTCTGGAAAGGGAAAGAGGATAACAAAAAAAAAAAAAAAAAGGAAAAGAAAGGCTTGGGATTCAACTTGGATCTAAGAGCCCTTCCACCATCTGGTCCTGAGCAGAGAGACCCTCTTATTTCAGAGATGACTGTCACCTGCTCTAAGGGAAGGTTCATCTTCTACATAGGCAGGGGCTGTTGACAAGCTGGTCTCTGCAGGGTCCACCTAGGACAAGGCCCATGGGATTCTATGACAGAATCTGTACCCACTGAAAGTCCACATAACATCACAGGCGCACGGCAGCAGGGACCGAGAGTGGTAGAGGATGAACTTCCAGGGAGGCAAGGAAGCAAAGCAGGAAATTCAAAATAAAGCTGGGAGGTCCCAACTGAAGGAGCAGTTTAAATACAGGAGCAGCCTGTCCAGATAGAAGTTTAATGGTGCCTACTTCTCCCAGGCAGAGAGCACAGAAATGTGTTTTCCCTGGAGGCCAGGCCTACGTGGGGAAGTGAGGTTGGGCTCTGTAAAACCCATGGAAGCCACCGCTCTGTCATTCCCTGAGCCCTAGCAAAGCCAGTAACCTCTTAAAGTAGAAGAGTGGCCAGGAGTGAGGCGTCCCGAGCTCAAAAGCGGGGCTAAGAGATACCAAATGCTAATCCCTTTCCAGTCCCAGTCCCTCTGTACTGTGCCACTTTTGGCCTTATGAAATTGGCACGTTCTGTAGGAAAGGAGCTCAGTCATCTGCTCTACCCTCTGTCTTCTGACAGGCAGCCCATTTTAAATGCGTATTCACCCTATTTTACAGGTTTGCAGGAACAGGGATTCTATCACCTCTCTGACTGCTGTTCTGGGAGTTGTAATTTCCAATGACATATTCATCAGAAAGTATAGTTCACATCTAACAAACATTTGTTCCTCATATGTGGAATTAAGTAATTTTTTTCTTATTCAAAGTTTAGTTAAGGTAGGAGAGAACATTTTGGCACTCCCCTTCAAAAAGGCGGTAACCAAGTTGTTTATGGGTTTTTTCTGTCTCATCTCATAGAGAACATCACCCACAGTTCTCCCCAAAGCCTCTTTCCAACAGGATGTAATTGGAGACCCCAAATTACATGCTTCTGATGTTCTCTAGAGCCCCTCCTTGCTGTGCCCAGAATACACCCTGGATGGTACCTGTAATCTTATCCTTGTCCTGCTTCTAATATGTCAAACAGCTGCTCACAGAGGGTTATTTTGGGCAACATGGAACAGCCAAGGAGAGCCTGGCCAGGACTGGCCTGGGGCCAGAATAGGCCAATGAGATTGGATAGGAGAGTCCAGAAAATTACTGGAACTCCCTGTCCATATGTCTTGATAAATCTGTGATTTCTAGGGAACTAGGAGTTTGAGACACAGATCCAGAGGCTTAAAGGGGGTCCTAAAACTTGATTTCTAGGAAAACACTCAGACACCCAATTTAGAGGCAGGAAGGATGGCCTCTAGAGGTTGGTAGGGTTGAGGTAAGAAGAAGGGAGGGAGGAAAGAGGAGAAAGAGCCTTCTTTTCTCCTGGGACTTTTCTCCTGTCCAGTGGATTTGGGTATTTTGTTCCCACCATCTCTTGTTTTCTTTACCTGTAAAACCTTTTATTTATTTATTTTTTGAAATCTCCTTCCCCTCCGTAAAACCTTTTAAGTCATTTGTTTTTCTTAAATCGTTCTCCCCTGCTCCTACTCAGCTCAATAGCAGGAAACAGCGTGCCAAGCTATACATTTCAGAAAAATGTGTTTTCTCTATTCCTTAAGATTTCAAATTCATACCTCAGAACTCCGAGTAGCCAACAGAGAATCCCACAGACCAAATAAATAGTAGTTTCATATCTGTCGTGACCTTATGGAGTTAACTTCATCCTAAAGCACTGATGGCTCTGTGGCAACCCTGACCTTGTCCTTGTCCACACAGGCTTTTCTTAAAGCTTCTGAGAAGCCCCCTCTCTTCACGATTCTTTCGTTTTGATTCCTTCAAACCCAGGGTATAAACTTAGACTTCTAGCCTTCATGGGTTTGCCTCAGTGGTGTTACAAATGAGCTTTGAGATCAGTGCTCACCAATGACTCTTGTTAGCAAGCCCAACCTTGCAGTTCTTATTTCAATTATCGAGAGCATTTGACACTGTTTCCACTTCTTAAAACTGTCCCCTATGGCTTTGAAAACATGGGTAGGTCCTGGTCTCCTTCATCTTTCTGGTTACTCCTTATAGTTTGCTTCGTGGAGTCCCCCTTCCTCTGCCCATTCCTTCGATGTTGGTTTTCCTCAAGGCTCCATTCCTTGCCCTTTTCCCTTCTAACTCCATGTGTTCTGAGACGGTCTTTTCCAAGTCCACGTGGATGTCCCACAGGAACTCAACTCAACATATCCAAGTATGAATGTGTCCTCTCTACCCCATCTTCCTGAATCAAAACCTGCCTCTGCCTGGTTCATTGCGCCATAGCTTTCCCCATTGTGAAAGTCAGCCTTCTGCATTTCCTTCTTCCTTTCCAAAATTTCAAAACCTAATCACCCTGCAGATTAGGTGTGGGTCCTGTTGCTTTTGTTTCCTGGGTGTCTCCTGTCCATGATCTCTTTTTTGTAAGGAATGTCACTCTCCCAGGATAAGACCTCATCATTTTTTTTGTCTAGGCTGCCTGGTAGTCATCTAATCCTACTGTCGCCTCCTTCACTCTGTCCTGGAACTGCTGGCAGAGTGATCTTTCTGATGTGTGGATCTCCTACTTTCAAAATTCTTCAACAATTCTCACCGTTTACAACTTTTTTCTTTTCTTTTTCTTTCTTTTTTTTTTTCTTTTTGTCACAGACCCTTTCAGAATCAAATGAAAGCTGTGGACCTTCTTTCAAAAGAAACGTCCAAGCCCATAAAACCATCACCCATGGATCCTTAGTCGAACACTGGCCTGCAGAACAAAAGCCAGACTTTCTCATGCAGTGTACAGGTGCTTGCCCGCATCACTGCTCACCGCTTCCTATCTTATGTTTTATTCTTTCTAAGGCTCTTGAAACTCACCTTTGTTGGGTTTTTTTTCTCCCTGCCTAGAACACTCTTCCCCAGAATTGTCCACCTCACAAAAAGATGAAGAGGAAATTGTCCTTCAGGTCTCCGCACGCAGGCTGTCTATCTATATAGCCTTCCCAGGTTCCTTCCTGGCAGCTGAGATGCTCCTTCTCCTTGTTCCCACTGCACAAATCCCCTCGGTAGGGATCCACGTTATTTCCACACTGTAATTCTTCACAGGCCGTGAGGAGCATTACTAAGCCCTTTGTCTCTGTATGCCCAGGTTCTGTATCTGCCTCTCCTGTGTCCCCAGTGCTCACACAGTGCCAGGCACATGCTCAGAACTCACTATTTGCTCAGTGAGTGAATGGCGCTTATTCCACGTAATTTGATTTGGAGCTTATAGCCATACCAACCTTTGTTGGCCTAAAAACAAACAAATAAACAAACAACAACCAGAAACAGACACTTTGGTCTTCTTGATTCTATTCCTTTCCAGATAGCGTTGGATTATGCAGTAGCTCATGATGGATTTTAGCCTGGTGCTCACGAATCTGTGACATTTCCTCTGATAGGGTCAAGGACTATGTGAATAGATTTTAGGTGGAATATCTGGAAGAATGGTTCCCAAGAACTTGACTTCTTATGGCACTATGATTCTTCAAATGTCACCATGAGTCCCCTCTCACATTATAAGCCAGAGAATCTCAGTTGTGTGGCACACATTGCAACATACTCCAGCTGAAATGACACTAAAAAGCAGTGTGTTTGTGGAGCCTCAGGGAGTCATAGCTTTGTCCCAGAAGCTGATCAAAGCTGAATGTCTAGATTCGGTGCAGAAGGCAAGGAAAAACCTAGTACAGCCACTGGGGGTAGGAGAGCATAGCATGAGAATCAGTAGTGTTTGTTTAGGCATTTTAGGACTTCGATTCAAATCCGAGCTTTCTAGGAGTACTAGCTCTGTGACCTTGACCTCTTGGAACTTCAATTTCCAAAATTCTGGGAAGTAGAGGTAACTCCAGGATTGTGGATAGAATTAATTGAGGTGATTTTTGATAAGCACTTAGAAATGTCTAACACAATAAGCCTTCAAGATTATTATTCCCCAGATTGCCCTGGCAAGGAAAGGTCTTAGGAAAGACAGGATTTGGGGGGATGTCTGGACCTATATTAACACTGACTGCAGCAATTCAGTGTTAATGGGGAGGCCAGAAGGCTTGAATGAGAGGTGTATTCTAGATTCATAGAAGAGCCCAGGAAAAGGACGGTCTCGTGTTTTGGATTCCAGGGCTGCTTTTCTTAGGAGCAACCTTTTTTTAACTTTTTTCTTTCCTCTTTGCAGGAATGAATGCTGCTGTCAGGGCTGTGGTCCGAGTTGGTATCTTTACTGGTGCCCGTGTATTCTTTGTCCATGAGGTTGGTCTCTGCTTTATTCTCCATTTCTCCCTCTGTCGTATGCTTAACCTGCCCCAACCCTTTCCCCACGTTCTCTTTCCTTACCTTCTGGTTGCACTGCTCTGTCTGATTTGTCTTGGCTCTCTGTCTACATGGCCCCTCTTCCCCACTCTTGGCTTCAGTAATGATGGTAGGACCCAGGAATCTGTGGATTGGGTCCTCATGTTGCCTCAGTTTAAAGGAAGAAGTAACTTGGAAAAGTATATCCCGCTTTCTCCCACCAAACTGATATGTAGCTCCCTCACCCCACCCTGCAAATATATAAGTCCTCAGGACAAAGAGACCAAGCGCTTGTGCCTTTCTCACCCACCTCCGCTAGGCCCGTTCTCTTCCACGAGAATGCATCACCAATACACTTTGCTTACATGCTAATAGGCTTGCCAAACTGTAACTCTTTACTGCACCGGCAAGAAGAGCTGAGCCTCCCACACCACCTCCACCTTCCCCAAAAACACAGAATGAAGCTGCAATGAGTTAGTATTTCACAGCAAATTGAGTACATCCAGAGAAAGAGCCTTGGGAAGAAAGAGTCTCACTAGATTTCTGTAGTTTGCCTAACTTTCTAAGGTTCTAATTCCTCTTTGTTTCCTCCTGTTCTTTGTTTCCTCTTCTTTAGGTAAGGTCTAGCTCTTTTTCTTCTTTTAAACTTTATAGTCTCTTGTCTTTTCAAGTCACAGACCTCTTCCTCGCTCCAACATCTTCTTTTCTTTTCCTTTGTTGTTGCCAAAACTGTTACCTAGTTCCCCTGGGAACTAGCTGAAAGAAAATGGGATGAGCCAAGAGCCAGAGGAATTAAGAGTACATATTAGGAAGCATATCAAGAATGGGAGACACTGTAAGAGGGTATTGAAAAAGTTAGCTTCCCCTTCTTTGGACCATGGTAAATATTGTAGTCTCACAAGTACCCAGGAATCTAATGGGAGCAAGTCACTTGATTCTCCATGAACCTCTTCCCAGGGATCCTGTCTTGGTCCTGTCTTGGTCCTGGGAGTTTAGGAGGAAGCCTAGCAGAGACTGAATGGGTATAATGTGCCCCACAGGGTTATCAAGGCCTGGTGGATGGTGGAGAGCACATCAGGGAAGCCACCTGGGAGAGCGTTTCGATGATGCTTCAGCTGGTAAGTTCTGGGGGACACCTGACCCATGTTTGTATTGTCCTTGCCTCACCCCACTGTGCTTTGGGCTCATGATTTCCCCAATTTCCTGCCATATGGTGAGATGGGAAGGCACTCAGTGACAAGGCAGGGGCTGTGTATGCCCTTTACTCTTTGAATTTGAAAATATCAGTCTGGCTTCCTGGAGCGGGACAGGGAGTGGGGATGGGATCACAGGACAGTTTGCTCTTTGTATAAAGGTCATAGACACGTCTTGGGAAACTAGAGTGTAAGCAAGTCCTGCTCTGGGGTCACGGGGAAGGTCTGGCCCTGAAAATAACCTTACAGAGTACCGGAGCCAGAGCCAGAAGCAGAGCCGAAATATGCCAGTCCTCATGTGACGGTGATGAGGTGACCTGAAACCCGGCCGTTTAAGGGAGGGAAAAACCAGAAAGCCTTTCTGGGTTAAAAAACTAAACTAAACTAAATATACCTTGATCATAGCCATCGCCCTTTCTGCCAAATTCTTTAAGTCATTATATACACATTTTCTGATTTACTGAAAAATCTACAAATTACAAAAATCGGTGCCCCCAAAGTCCTGAATGTCCGGAGGTTATATGATTTTTTAAAATAAGTGTACTTACTGCCCTGACCAGTGTGGCTCAGTTCATTGGGCGTCATTCCACAAAGCAACAGGTTGCTGGTTCAATTCCCAGTCGAGGCATGTGCCTGGGTTGTGGGTTCAGTCCCCCGATCAGCGCACGCATGCGAGAGGCAACCAAATTGATGCTTCTCTCTTTCACTGATGTTTCTCTCCCTCTCTTCCACCCTCTCTAAAAATAAGTAAATAAAATATTTAAAACAAAAATTTTTTTAAAGAAAGAAAAGAAGTATACTTACCTCTCTTGGGGTATCTATAAGCCCCTGGAAATTTAAGGCTTTCTATAACCAAAGCTGTTTTTCCAGTGAATACCTGGATTTTATGGCTCTTTCCATGAGTGCCATAGATTCCAAGGAGCAAAGGGGAAAGACTGGCGGGCCCAGCTGCAGACAGACATCGCAGGGTGGTGGGGAGGGAAAAACACCGTGGAGGACATCGCCATGAGCACAGTCCAGTAACGGCAGGCCAGCGGGGGGTGTTGCCAAAAACTGAAGTCGCTGCTAGTTCTTACACTTTTAAAAAAATGTGAAAGGTAGAGATTATTTCAAAAGCCAATAGGGATGTATGAATTCCCTTGTTCTCTTTGATCTTCAAGGAGACGGGTCGAGCTTCGCAGCCTTCCAAGACATGTGGCAGAAACAGGGAAGATGCTGGGACTTCCCAGCAGCATTATTTCCCTTTCCTTTAGACGGAAAATGACTCCTAAAGATGTCAGGAGACTCCCTAGGGAGCCTCGTGGTTATGTCCGTCTGTGACAGTGTTGGAATAGGGGAAATTTTAGCATGTGGGGCCCAAATATGGCTGTGTCAGCTGGTCAGCTGACTTCTACCTCTTCCTCCAAGGGAGGCACAGTGATTGGAAGCGCCCGGTGCAAGGACTTTCGGGAACGAGAGGGACGACTACGAGCTGCCCACAACCTGGTGAAGCGTGGGATCACCAACCTGTGTGTCATTGGGGGAGATGGCAGCCTCACTGGAGCCGACACCTTCCGTTCCGAGTGGAGTAACTTGTTGAATGACCTCCAGAAAGCGGGTGAGACACTGTTCTCATCAGCATTGTTTGCATTCGCGCATGCACACCCCTCACCTCCCATTGGAGGAAGTCGTTACCCAGACAAAATAGTCGTTACCCTCTTTTCCTGCCACTGCTTACAATTCCCACTGGCTACCGTTCCCTGTCCGGCTGGTCGCGTGCTCTTTGGGCTGCCCGGCACCTCACCCAGGTGCTTTCCATTGTCAGGTAAGATCACAGCTGAGGAAGCTAAAAAGTCTAGCTACCTGAACATCGTGGGCCTGGTTGGCTCCATTGACAATGACTTCTGTGGCACCGACATGACCATTGGTACGGACTCTGCCCTGCACCGGATCATAGAGATTGTAGATGCCATCACCACGACTGCTCAGAGGTGAGGGTGCTGGGGCTGGCCGCTCGGGAGCCGGACAAGCTAGAGGGCTGGGGGCTGGAGCAGATTAAAGTGTTCCAGCTACGGTAACGGTAACGACTGGTTTTCTGAGGCTGGAACACATTTTGAACTAGAAATTATCCTACAGCACTGAAATTACACTGTTCTTGAAATGCTGTAAGATTTGCCTCTTGACACTGTCTAGCCCACTGCCCAAACACGTAGCTCTGAGGTCTTTAATAACTCTGGGCCGCCCAGATGATGAGGGTTCAGAGTGAGACGAATCCAAAGAGCCCAAAACCCAAGCCACCTTTCCAACCTCATCAGAGAGATAGCAGAGGTTGTTGCCGCCACTGCTTGGAGGTTAGGGGACTTGGAGGCCATGTGGGAGAATGAGAGGGTGAGAGTGTGACAGTTTACCCCAGGGGAACCCTACAGGATTTCAGGTGAGCCAAGTCACCTCTTCACTTCTTTTCCCCTTCTTTTCTTCTCTTCCCGGGCCCCATCCCTTGCTGGAGCAGAGCCTCAGTCCTGACACCTTTCACTGCTGCGCTTTCCCAGACCTGGGAAGGACACCCTGTGGCTAAGGTGTTGCCCCTAGGTCCCCTGCTCCCTCAGGAACCTGCCAAAAGGCCTAGGAGCATGAATACTTCTCTCAGAGAGGTTACTTAGCCTAAATAGGGGTGGCAGCTTGATTTTGCCATAGGGACTCTTGGACTGTGTAAAGTGTCTGTCTCTTGCAGCCACCAGAGGACATTTGTGCTGGAAGTGATGGGCCGGCATTGTGGGTAAGACCCCCATCCCATTTGTTCTGTGGCCCCTTTCCTCTTCCCTGGAGAGTACAAGAGGGGTCTCCCGGGGTAGCAGACCTGGAGGTGCACGTGGTCCTCTTGTGCACTGCACTCCACTTCCCATACAGACCCGCGTGCACCTGTGTGCACACGTGTGTGCGTGCACAGGCGCACAGGCAGTGTGAAGGAGCATGCAGGGCTCTGAGACTGGAGGCCACTCTGGGAAGTGAGCATGAATAAATCATGCTCTTCAGGGACGGACCCTCCTTGAGGAGCTGTCGGGAGGGTGCTCTCGCTCTCACCCCAAGAAAGGAACTGAGGGTCCTCGGTCCTCTCACCGACTACGGGACTGGCGAACTTGTTGGACCCCGGTGAGGCTGTTGGTGGAGTGTAGCTACTAGTGTGCTGCTTCTGGTTCTCATCTCAGATACCTGGCCCTTGTCACCTCTCTCTCCTGTGGCGCCGACTGGGTCTTTATTCCTGAATGCCCGCCAGATGATGACTGGGAGGAACACCTGTGTCGCCGGCTCAGCGAGGTACCGGCACTTTTTCTTTGCCTCACCCTGTTTCGCCGGTGATGCATTTCCCCCTCCACCAGTTCATCCCACTGACCGGTTCCCTCTTTGCCTGCTTGACCAGACAAGGACCCGCGGCTCTCGGCTCAACATCATCATTGTGGCTGAGGGGGCAATTGACAAGCACGGGAAGCCAATCACCTCCGAAGACATCAAGAACGTTAGTATGAAGTCAGAGAGGTCACCCCGGCCCCTTCCCTGGGGGTTTCTGGGTCTCCCCTTGGTCCTTCCACATGTCCCTCTCCGGGTGTGCTGCCCCTGATTTCCTCCCACCCAGGACCCTTCAC
Organism: Artibeus jamaicensis; assembly: GCF_021234435.1. Lineage (NCBI taxonomy): Eukaryota > Metazoa > Chordata > Mammalia > Chiroptera > Phyllostomidae > Artibeus > Artibeus jamaicensis. Next base: position 47,669,682 of record NW_026521486.1, read on the forward strand.
AAGATCAGAAGCTAAGTTGCCCATCTTTATCTACATCTCTGTTTTCACTCTTGACTCTGTATGTCCCTTTCTCTGTGCCTCTCTTGGTGTCTCTTCAGCTGGTGGTAAAGCGTCTGGGATATGACACCCGGGTCACTGTCCTGGGGCACGTGCAGCGGGGTGGGACACCATCAGCCTTTGACCGGATCCTGGTGAGTCACGGAGCTCAGAGCCCCTCCCTCCCCCGCAGGACTTCACCAGCACAAGGGCTTAGACACCCCCCACCCCCGGGCTGTAGCTGCCTCCACCCAGCTCCACTCGGGAGCTCTCTTCTGGTGCCAAAAATGACAGGAAACGATGTGCTCCCCTAGTGGTGGGATATGGTATCGCAGCCCTGAGCATTAGTGAAGTTGTTAAAATCGCACCTCAGACTCACCGTGTGTGTCTCATCCTACTTTGGTTGGAAGAGACGGGCAACATTCTTCCTGTTTTATCAGTAAGAAGGGAATATTATTAAGCCTCACTGATCCCCTTGACTACCGGAGTTGACGTGTTTCTCTGGGATCACACAGAATCCTTGGGGTGCTAAGGCAAGGGGATGGAGAGTCATGGAGCTTTAGGTGAAACCTGGGTAGGGAGGTGGAGCCAGTAAGTTCTTGGCTACAGCCCTTAAATCTGGAACTCGCCCCTGTGAGCGGGAAAGAGCTCTGAGCGCCTGCTTCCCCAGGCCAGGCCAAGATGGTAGAGAGGCCTGGCCAGACCGTCTTTGCTGCTTGGCTTCCTGCAGGGCAGCAGGATGGGTGTGGAAGCGGTGATGGCACTACTGGAGGGGACCCCAGACACCCCGGCCTGTGTGGTGAGCCTCTCTGGCAACCAGGCTGTGCGCCTGCCTCTCATGGAGTGTGTCCAGGTGGTGAGTACTGACCCAGTGCCCCTTCCTAATGGCTCCAAACTGTGTCTGAGCTGGAGCTTATGGGGGCAGAGACCAACTTCCGAGGCTGCTGTGACAGAGCAGAAGGAAAGGCAGCACGGTGGAGCAGGAGGCATGTGGGGAAAGAACACGGTGGGCTTTGCGGAGCAGCTGTAACCTCTCTAAGCCTCAGTTTCCCCATCGTGAAATGTCCCTAAGGAAGATGGGAGCCTCCACACCCAGCCCAGTGAAGAGACCTGTTCTCTCATGATATCCAACCTCAAACCCTCTTATCATGTCTTGATTAGAAGAGAAATACCATCTCTCTCCAAACTTTCTGAAAGGCAGGGGAGTATTATTAAGGTCTGGCTGGGTAGCTTGTATAGCTTTCTCTGAACTCTACCCCGAACGGGTTTCTCTGAACCGGCACGGGGCACTCCCACTCACGGTGAGGGCTGTCATGAGGACCGGAGGGGAGAGATGTGATGGGTCAGGCACAGAGCTGGAGACCATGGAGGGCTCAGGGGACGCAGTGGCTCTCGGAGAGGAATCAACGCTGACACCACAGGGAAAACATCAGGGCCGGGCGCTGGGTATCTGGCCTGAAGGCTTAGGGCTGGCTCCCCACCTCAAGCTTGCTTCTCTCTGAGGTTCAGGGGTCCCAGTGACCTGCAGCCCAGACAGGCTCCAGCCGTGCTTGCAGCTCCCTCCCTGGGTTGTCTGCAGCATCTTCAGGCGCTCACTAGTTTAGAGGCAGCCTGGAGACTGGGCCTCGGGTGTGGGGTGGAGGAAGGTGCTATTTTATCTGAGCACTGCTCCACTCTGCCCACATTCTAAAAATAGAGCATTGAATTAGCCTTCTATTGCTGCTTATCACTCAGAAAATAAGGGGAAAACAAAAGTAGTTCTGTGAAAATTTGAGGAGCATAGAAAAGGTGGGGTGCGGGGTGGGCAGGATCCATCACAAGCCCAGAGATGAGCCGGGTCTCCTGGGGGTGGAAATCCAGCTGTGCCGAGCCTGCCCGGAAGTTGTGATTGTTGCTGTGCTTCTCCCTCAGACCAAAGACGTGACCACGGCCATGAACGAGAAGAAGTTCGATGAGGCCATGAAACTGCGAGGCCGGTGAGGGAGCCCCCGGAAGCTCATGCACCACGGCAGTGAGATGCCGCGTGAAGCCAAGTCACAGAGCTTCTGGCCCAAAACAAGAGCTCCCTCTTGTTGTCTCTACACACTTTCTTCCCCGAGAGAACTAGTTGTGAGGTGACCAGGGAGCTCAGCTCCCCCAAGGATACCCCCAGAGATGGGCCCTTTGTAACTGTTGTTTCTGACTGTGCCCCCCAGCTAGACTGTGAGCTTCTCTAGGCAGGGGCAGCCTCTCGTGCTGGGCCTGGGGGAAGAGCTCTCAGGAGCGGCTGACGAACTGGTGCCTGCTTTGCAGTCCCTGCTCTCGCCCCACTTACTTACGTCCTTAGAGGTCGGCCCTGTGGAATTTCACATTGGGAGCGCAACTTCAGACCAGATCCCACTGGCTGCTGGCCTGGGGAGTGGACTGAAGAAATGCCTCTCTCTCTCCACACTTTTTACAGGAGCTTCATGAACAACTGGGAGGTATACAAGCTTCTGGCTCATGTCCGACCTCCAGTATCTAAGGTGCTGGCAAGTTGCTGTCCCCCCTTGGCCCTCTGGCCCACCCCGCAGCCTCCCTTTATGAAGTGCCTCCCCCAGTTCCTACTACGTACAGCCTGGCCAACTCCTTGCCCCACTCTCACCTTCGTGCTGAGTTCCTGACCCTGATAACAGAACTTTCTCTTAGCCACTCAGATCCAGCCTCACATTCTCAATGTGCCCTGAATATCTCTCACCCGAGTCTCATCTCCAGTTCAGGGCTGACCGAATGGCATGCAAGGAATGGGAAAGTGGGCCGCTGTATTATGTATTCTCTGGGCAATATCTGGGAATAGTCCCACTGAGTGTGTTTAAGCCCCCTCTCCCATTGGAGCACTGTTTCTATATTTAGTGCACATCAGAACCCTTGGGTTGGGTGTGCAGGCTCCTGGGCTGTTTCCCCAGAGGGGACTCAGCTGGGGTGGCGCCCAGGAAGATGCAGGTTTAACAAGCTCCCTGGGTGCCTTCTGTTGCAAGTGGCCCAAGGATCTCACTTTGGGAACCGATGCTGGGGAAGCTCTCGTAGTCATTGTATAATGATATCAGGGATCAGGGATAGCAGTTTATGTATTGATTTGTAATCAAGAATTTGCTTTCATAGTAGGAGGGAGCAGGCTGTGCACGCGTGCCCTGAGAGAGGGGGGTGTGTGGTCAGGCAGATGTCCTGATCAAGCTCCCTTACCGACCTGTCCCCCCTCTCCCCTGCTCCCTGGTGGCGTCCTTCTCCACAGACTGGCTTGCACACAGTGGCCGTGATGAATGTGGGGGCCCCGGCGGCAGGCATGAACGCCGCCGTCCGCTCCACCGTGAGAATCGGCCTCATCCAGGGCAACCGCGTCCTGGTTGTGCATGACGGCTTCGAGGGCCTGGCCAAGGGTCAGGTATGGGGGCTGGAGGGAGAGGGGTGATAGTCCCAGGCCAAGGAGTGGTCCTGGGGGATACGTGTAGCGGGGGTGGGCTGTCTGTTCTCTTCCTCCCCTGTCCCCCACTACCTTTTTTTTCTCCGGGATTGGAGGGGAAGTAGATATTTAAATTTAGGACAGTTGGAACAGGCAAGGGCCACTGCAGTAAACCCTGTGCAAGCCACACGTCCCATTTGGTTCTCTGTCCCAAAGCTCAGCACAGTGTCTGACACAAGCAGGCGCTCACTGTCCGTGAGTGAGCAGTGAGGGTGGGCACTGTCCGAGGGGGCGGGGAAAAGCCAGTCCCTGGTGTTCATCTTCCCACGTCGGGGTATCTGGGTGGGCCTGGGGCTCCGGTGGTGTCGGTCCACGATGCAGACCTGTGTGGCCCTTGCCTGCAGATCGAGGAAGCTGGCTGGAGCTACGTCGGGGGCTGGATTGGCCAAGGCGGTTCTAAACTTGGGACTAAAAGGTAAGTGGCACCACAGGAGCACCCCCTCCTAGCCTCGGAAGGTGGGCGTCAGTTCATCAGGTCAGGGCCTGCCGGGACCCCAGCTGTTGTCTGGGACTCCTGCTCTCCAAGTTCCCAGTCACTTGGCTAAGGGCAGACAGGCCAGCGCGACATCTCTCAGCGGCTCTGGCCGGGGAGAGTCAGTGGTCGGGGGTGGGTCAGGAAGGGGCATAAATCAAGGCGCTGTAAGTAAAGTGTCCTCTGACTCAGACTTTCCTCTCTTTCAATTTTACTGTCTCTTCCCCAAATTTCATTATCCCCTCTCCCCACCCCCACCTCCTCTCTGTGAACTAGGACTCTGCCCAAGAAGAACTTCGAACAGATCAGCGCCAACATCACTAAGTTCAACATTCAGGGCCTCATCATCATTGGGGGCTTCGAGGTGAGTGCGCTGCTGATGCTTCCTCTCCCTCCTGCCCTCCCACTCCCCCCCCCCTGCCCCCCCCCCCCGCCCCGCACTCCTGGCCCTGTGGCTCTCTCCTCAGGCTTACACAGGGGGCCTGGAGCTGATGGAGGGCAGGAAGCAGTACGACGAGCTCTGCATCCCGTTTGTGGTCATCCCTGCTACGGTCTCCAACAACGTCCCGGGCTCGGACTTCAGCGTGGGGGCTGACACAGCACTCAATACCATCTGCACGGTGAGAGCCCCCCGCTGCTGCTGCTGCTGCTGCCCCCGCACCTGCAGCCGGGACTCTAAGTCCTGGGCCGAGTCCAGTCCTGGGAAATAAGGTTTATGTTTCTGTGCCAACCAAGTGGCAGTGTTTGAAAAATGCTTTTCTGGGTCCAGGCATTTGCACAGACTATTTCACTGCACCTGTGGTGTCCATTCTCCCCACCTAGTGTGTCTGTCTCCTAAACGAGAACTGCGTCAGGACCCTGCCTGCCAATGTCTTTCCCTCCTGAGGCCACACACCCTAAGTTCTGTACTTTGAGGAACAGGAAGAGTAGGTCCACCCTCCTCCCAAGAGACAGTGTCCACAGTGCGCTTGGCACATGTGCCTGCCGTTCCCGAAGGCAAGAGCCTGGGGCGTAGGGGCCCTGCCGGGCTGGCCCCTGTGGGAGGGGGTAGTTCCAGAGCTGGGTTATGACAAGGGCCACAGAAGTGACAAGACTCAGACCCCTGACCTTGACTTTCTGTGACCCTTTGTCTTTGCAGACCTGTGACCGCATCAAGCAGTCAGCAGCAGGCACCAAGCGTCGGGTGTTTATCATCGAAACTATGGGTGGCTACTGCGGCTACCTGGCCACCATGGCGGGGCTGGCAGCTGGGGCCGATGCTGCCTACATTTTTGAGGAACCCTTCACCATTCGAGATCTGCAGGTAGGCGGCCACCCAGAGCCTGCAAGGTAGCCCTCCCCCGCCCTAGTCTGTGCCATTGTCCCGCAGCGGCCCGTGCTTCAAGATCTCAGGATGAGGACAGAGCTGATTGGTCCGTGGAGCCCTGCAAGGAGACAGGGAAGAGCACAGAGCAGGCGTCCCCTAGTGTAACCTCACGTCCGTGATGACGGCGTCTGTAGTTGGAGTGTTCGTGCTGCTCAGCCCTTTGTGTGTGGTTTTCATTTTATCTTCACGGCAGACACACAAGGGAGATCCTGTCTCCATGTTACAGATGAGAAAGGTTTACACTTTTCTAAATTCATAGCTGATTGAGAAAGTTGGTGATCTTTGTACTACATCACACCGCCCTTCCCAGGTCCCCTTGCCACCCAAGCGGACTCTTCTCACTCCAGTTTTGAGGAGGGGATACACTTTCACCTCCGGGGTTAGGCCCTGAGTCCTATGTCACAAGAGGGACCGTATGATCCTGACTTCCCAAGATCCCAGTTCACTGGAGGAAAGAAGAGCCACACTGTGGAGGGGGCGGCAGGCTGGAGGAGCTCCCCGATCCCAGAGCCCAGCCAGCTCCTGCCTGGAGTGAGGGGGTGGGGCTCTTTCTCTCCTACCCGCACCTCCAAGTCCAAGGAAGGAACTGGTTCCTCCCTGGAGAATCACTGCTGTACATACAAGCAGCTCCCTTAACGACTGATGCTGAGAGCAGAGTCCAGCCTCTGGGGGAAGCAGAGACCCCTAGAAAGGGAAGTTGAAGTGGAGGTGGGAGGGGGCTGAAAGCTGACAGTCCCCACAGCTGTCTCCAACTTTCCTCCTTACACTTCTGCCCGTCGCATGTGGAGCCTTCATTTAAATTCCAGTCTGCACTGAACTTCGTGAAGGGATCAGGCACACTCCAGGCCCGGGAGTGCCAACGGCACTGTCCCGTGCCCTTCCTTCTCGGGGCGAGGTCGGCGGGGGAGAAGAGGTCGAGGCACTTGCTGGATCCTGTCCACCCCCAGCCAGGCTTAGGATTTATTGTTTCATTTTCAGGCGAATGTTGAACATCTGGTGCAAAAGATGAAAACAACTGTGAAGAGAGGCTTGGTGTTAAGGTACCTCGTCCACGGCTTGTTCCTAAGTGAAGAGAGAAAATAGCCAGGCTTTGGCCCCTGCGCACAGAATAGACCCATGATTGGGACCCTGAGGGATCTGTAGATGCAAAGGGAGAGAACCCGAACCCGGGGGGGGGGGGGGGAAGAAAAGTGAGGACAGAGCCACAGAGGCAGCACCGGAGTGTCAGGGTGGGGGGACAACCGAAGTCACGGGCTTCCGGCCTCCGCCTGGCAGGAATGAGAAGTGCAACGAGAACTACACCACTGACTTCATTTTCAACCTGTACTCCGAGGAGGGCAAGGGCATCTTCGACAGCAGGAAGAACGTGCTTGGCCACATGCAGCAGGTAGGAGACACCCCAGTCCCGCCCTTCACCAGACAGCCATGTCCCCCACCAGCTACCGTGGCTCCCACCGGCCTCTCACGTGCTGGCGGCTGCTGGTGCCACCATAGCACCTGAGCCTCCAGTCTTACATCACAGAACCAGGACGTCTTCACCCTGGAGATGGCCTTAGAGATTGTGCGGCCCACGCTGCTCCTCTAGGGCAGGGTTTCTCAACCCCAGCACTGTTGCCATTCGGAGCAGGGTAATTCTTTGTCACGGTGGCTGCTCCGTGCCTCGCAGCGTAGTTTAGCAACGTTCCTGGACTCTACCCACGAGGCACTGGTAGTACCTCCACCCCGAGTTGTGACAAGTAACACAGGTCTCCAGACATGGCCAATGTCTCCTGGAGGGCAACACTGTCTCCAGGTGAGAACCACCGATTGCAATGAAGGAAATGAAGCCCAGAGAGGAGAATTAAGCATTTCAGGGCCATTCATCTCTTGGATGAGAGCCAGGATGAGCCTCGTCCAGTGCTCTTCCCAACATCTGTTTCACACGGAACCCGTGGAACGAGCGCAGGCACCTGCTGCTGTCGGGCTCCATCCCCACAGACTGGGCTTCAAGGGAAAAAGAATTCCTTTCCACCACCCACACCCCGGGGTGTCCCCAGCTGGTCTACATAAGCACTGACCTTTGATCTCTGCCCACAAACAGGTTTCTAGTATCTCAGTTTGAATGAGCAGGAGGGGGTACGATTAAAGTGTGAAGACCTCTTTCCTGTTTCTCTTTCCCACTTTCTCTTAGTTCAGGGGGAAAAAATCTACATGTTTTATATTATTCTGAGGTGCTACTGAGGGCATCCAGACTGGGCCACAAGGAACACTTGGTTGTCCTTAATGGTGAGGACTGAAAAGCTGCCAGGTCGAAGAGAGGTAGGGAAGTGACTGAGAGGACAGTGAGACTAGAGGCACATGAACAGGATCTGGCCGCTGTGGAGCTGGAAGAGGCCATCGTGAGGCCAGTCATCCCCTCGACTCACCAGTGACCCTTCAACCTGACAAGTGGTCAGATATGCCGGGCCAGCGCCCCCTGGGTCCCAGGCCATTGTAGAATTTCCTTTCATAATTACATTTCTGGATTCCTGTTTCTGGCTACAAACCTGGGGCCCATTCTTTCCTTTTTCTCTTTGTTGTCAAATACTTCTGCTACTTAGAGTCCTACCCTCTGCAATTTCTATGATTCTTTCTCCAGGGTGGGAGCCCAACTCCATTTGACAGGAATTTTGCGACGAAGATGGGCGCCAAAGCTATGAACTGGATGACGGGGAAAATCAAAGAGAGTTACCGGAATGGTAGGTGGGGTGAGAGGGAGAGGCCCCTCCCCAGAGGCTGGGTCCCCAGTGTAAAACTCGACTGACCCATCCCTTCTTGCAGGGCGGATCTTTGCCAATACTCCAGACTCCGGCTGCGTTCTGGGGATGCGTAAGAGGTCCCTGGTCTTTCAACCAGTGACCGAGCTGAAGGACCAGACCGATTTTGAGTGAGTACATCTGCTTCCTGGAGTGGTTCCCTCCCTGGTAACTTCGAGGTCTACCTTCTCCAATCTGCTCACTGTCTTCAGTCCTTCTTTCAGGAGTAACACCTGTAGGCGTACCCACTTAAGATCTGATGCCCGTGCCCTAAATCCAGGCTCTTTTGGTCACCTTCTCCCCATAACCCTTTGGTAGAAGATGATTGTTCTGCTGAAAGATTAAATCACGTACCTCATTCCTCTGTAGGCACCGCATCCCCAAGGAACAGTGGTGGCTGAAGCTGAGGCCCATCCTCAAAATCCTCGCCAAATACGAGATCGACCTGGATACCTCGGAGCACGCTCACCTGGAGCACATCAGCCGGAAGCGGTCTGGAGAGGCTCCCGTCTAAACATCTTCAGAGTGAGGGGAGTGGATGGTCTCGTCGTGGTCAGCTCATCCCCAATAGATCCACACATCCATATGTTCTCAAGGGTTTTAGCTCATTTTTCATTAGGTTTCCTTCTACTCTGTAACTGCAGCCAAGGTCACTCTGGCTAGGGGGCGACGAGTGAAAGCTTGTTTTAGGTAGAATTTATCATGACTTCTGCCCCAGCTTCCTTCATCACACGAGGCTGGGCTCATCTAGTGCCACTGCTAGATTTCAGTTACTCGGTTAGAATTTTCCTAAAAATAAGCTTTATTTATTTCTTTGTGATAACAAAGTCTGAGTTCCTCTACTACTTCTGCTACAGTGACAATAACTACACTAATAAATGCCAACTGGTCACTGTGCTTGTGGATGTCCTGTTATCACCTTCACAAGTAGAGTGTAGTGCGACCAGACTGCATCCAGACAGAGCACCCCGTGGACTCCTGTGCCACCTCTTGGCTCTGTACGCAGGGTCCTAGAACATAGGACGCTGGTCCTCACCCCATCCCGCACAGGTCACTCCTGTGTTCTCAGCAGCCAGTATGATGCTCCAGGCTCCCTTAAGCCAAAGTTGTATTTCACCTCTTGACCACGTACCCCATACACCCATTACCCAGAGTTGCTTTTTCCAACGTGATCTCTCTTCCTCCACTGATTGCCCAGGACCCTCCTTCCCAGATGAGAGCCAGATGCTGTCTGTGGGGAGAAGTACACGTTTAGGAAGCTTGGGAAATTGAGATGCCCAGTCTGGGACCTGGTTTGGTTTAAATACTGTTTTTGGAAAGATGTCAGTTCTTATTCAGCTTAATTTCTCTGTTCCATAGCAATAACTGCTACCTCCTTATTAGCCAAGTGCTCCAGTGATGCAGCTGGCCCTGAGCACTGGGAAGCCACACCCCCAAGGGTGGTCATGGTGCCCTGCCGATAACCAGGTCCTGGCTCTCAGCACAGGCCCACGGTCCTCCCAAGGCACCATTTCCTCACTTGCCTGATGAAGCAGGAAGATTCAGGCTTACAAGGGGTGGAGGAAGGGATTATCTCTAGTGCATCACTTTTGCTGGCTGTCCAAAGTATTACCGCTATACCCTAAAAAGGATCTAAGTGTAGTGACTGAGAAGGCTGGTCAGAGTCCAGTATTACAGCAGTCCAATGCTCTCTGTATAAAAATTAATGATATATGCCAAGCACTATTGTCAGTGAGCCCTCAAACAGCCTGTGAGGGGGTGGCAACAGCCCCATTTTGAAGAGGAGGGTGCTGGCACTCAGGGTGTTTAAATAACGTGCAGAAAGTAGGAACAGTAGAAATTGCCAGAGTTGCTTTTAGAATTGTTTATTTTTTTAAGTAAGCAAAAACACCAATAGCAAAAGGGCAAAAGCAGATATACTTCTTTAAATCAGCTATGCCAGCAGATTCTTTATGTGTAGTTCCCAATTGCCTTTTTTTTCTTTCAGTTTTTCAAATTTGCATACAGGTCATTGAAGATCAATGCTCACTTGATCTAGTTTAGGAACATGAAAAGGAGTATTGTTGACTAAACATTGTTCACTAAAAACATCTTTTTTTGGGTAGGCAGCCATCTCAAAAAAAGCTCTTATGATGCTCTTTCCCAAGCCCCCAACCCCGTTCCCCCCACCAGTATCTTGTAGAGACCGTGAAGAGCAAATATTCTGAAACACCTGAAAGAAAAGTAACCCCCAGCCCTTAGAGTGAGCTTCACCTGGGGAATGAGGAAGACCCACGGGAAAGGACAGCCCAGCTCCTCCAGCCAGAGCAGAGGAAGGGTCGTCTGGTGCGGGAAAAGCCTGACAAGCCACTAGAGCAAACTGGCTTTCAGGAAGAGGAGGAACTGCATTAGAAGAAACTTAGGACTGCTCAGAACCCACTGTGTCTCCTACTGCGTGGGAAGCAGCAAGACAATCTTTCTGAGATAACATTGCTGAGTTATTGTAATCCTTGGGTGCAACTATCAAAAAGAGGCAAAGACTGCTTTGCCTCATTTTTTTTCCCCTTACAATTGTGAGAGAGGGGTCAGGCCCTTCTGAATGCCCCATGATGTGGCACTCCGGGGTGGGGGGCATCCGGCCCCATTCTCAATCTGCACACTCTGAAGCTGTCGTACATCTGTCTCTGGGCCGCAATGTTAGCTGGCATTTTCTCCAACTTCTCACAGTTCAGTTAAAATGCTTCTAGAGGATTCTTCCCAAGTGTTAATTACGTCCCCAAAGAAAAACCAAACACACATTCAAGTGTTTTGTACTTTCCATCTTCCTAGAGAAATCAGGTTGCACTGCTGACTTTTTCCCTACAGGGAAGGGGAGGGGGGAAACCACTTTTGTGTGGGTGCAATATAAAAAGCCAAGTAAACAGAAAACAAGTGAAAGACTTTTTTGTTTGGTTGGCTTATTGCTTTGGGGAGAGGAGATGGTGTGGAAGTTACTGTTGTGACACGTTGCCTGAAAATATAAACCACGCAACAGGAACAGCTGTTTTTCCTGTTTTCCAAGACAAAGAGACACAGGTGCAGGGAGAACCCTCGCCCCGAGTTGCCTGCGTTGCCTGCGTGAAGGTGCAGGCATCTCCTCCAGGCTACTCTACAAGCAGCAGGTACTCCTTCAGGGAAGCGGGCAGGGGCAGGCCCTTCACTGCATCTGGCAGATACTGCAGTCCCAGGCTGCGGCGCACAGCGTAGCGAGAGAGTGTCTTTAGAGTTCCCGGGGCTGAGCACAGAACAGTCAGTTTCTCACACAGCTGCTGGTCTCTCGCCACCTCTCGTGGCATGGTGCCATTTTTCCGTAACTCGAAGTGTCCAACAGCTCTGTGGAGGAGCTCAAAGCAAGAGTCCTCTTTCTCTGTTCCAAGGCCCCTGACGAGCAGAGCCACCAGGCGCGAGATGGGTGTCTGGCCTTTCAGGTTGATGACTCTGACCTCTGCGCCATAATCGAGAAGGATGCTGACGCTCTCCAGATTCCCCTTCATGGCAGCCCAGCTGAGCGGGGTGTCGTTGTTGTAATCTAGGGCATTGACAGAGGCCCCGCTCTCCAGGAGGGCCCGCACACATTCGGCATTGTTCTTAAAGGCTGCCCAGTGCAGTGGGGTGTCTCGGTTGCCATCCAGTGCATTGGGGTTTGCACCGTACTCCAGTAGGACCTCCACGCAAGCCTCATCCTTCTCGGCTGCGTAGTGGAGGGCTGTCCGGTTATACCCATCCAGGGCATTCACCTGTAGAGAGGGAGGAACTTGATTAAAGTAGGCAGACTGCTGAGGGCGAGACAGGCAGGCAGGCAAAGAAGCTCGCGTGTTTACCCATTAGTTTCACTTGTGATGTTGGGAACAAGAGGGTCAACAAGTAATGGGGGGGCTTGGGGGGAGTTGGTGATGGGGGTGAAGGAAGGGCGGGAGCTTAGGAACAAACAGGAAAAGAACCATCCCCAAACCACCAGCCCTACCAGGTGCACTGATTGGCTGGCCTGCGTGATTCAGGTGTTCTTCCTTAGTATTTATTTTTTTATTCTTATTTATTATTCACTAGATTCTGTACCAGAGAGTAAGGGCTAAAAGAGGGGAAGATGAAGTCTAAGTCCACGTAACTACTCTAATAGGCATCTGTTGGAAAGCGGCATGAATATATTAGCCAGAGTAAATATTCTGGGTGATTTTCCTTATCCTGACTCACTCTACCCTGTGGCTAAGGGTGACCAAACTGAAAAGTAATGAGCCAAACAAAGCTCTGCCCACGTAGCTGGGCTGTGCTCTTGCGCCACGCAGAGAAGCTTGTTAATCCAAGTCAGCTCCTCGCAAAAATGCGCTGTGGAGGCACGAGAGAAGCCTGGACGGAAAAAAGATCACAAATCTCCCAATTCTGGGAAAGCACCTGGCTTGCTAAAAATCAGCAATAATTTTTGAAGGCTACAGACTTCAAACCCCAAATTTATATATAGTATATTATCTGCCCCCATAAAATGCAATAAAGAGAAACTAAAATATTTAACTGAGTTTAACTGAGTTAAAAACTCTCTCCTGTGCGCGCCGTCTGCCCCAAGACACTTTCATGTTCATCACTGACTTTATCCCTGGGCTTCTGTTTCAGGGCCCCTCGCGAAAGTTGCAGAATACAGAATGACAACAGAGAATGACAGGGCCGTGTGGCAGGCAGAGGCTGGGGCTGCCCTCAGACTGATGGACCAGTGTGTTTGGGGCCTGCACCCCAGCTTCATAGCATCATGTCTGAATCAAATTAGCGCCTCGGCACGTGTGGGGGCAACCACTTTCTCAAGGTCCCCCTGGTGCCACGGACACGCGTGAGTGAGTAAATATGGCCGAGACAAGATGAGATCTGTTTGGGGATGGAGGCGTGGGCTGTGGCCAGTTTCTCTGGGGAGAAAGAGGCCAGCAGCGGCCAGTTTCTCCGGGGAGAAATAGGCCCTGAGCGCCTTCTTCCATAGCCTTTTATTGGGTTGTAATACACAGGAATACAGGGTGGCAAGGATCAAACAGTAGATAACATTACAAAGAGGCCTGAGGGCTTACTATGAGTCAGAGTTGCAGAAACTTTGGGAGACAAACTCATTTCCTCTCGGACCCTTATCATATGAATGAAAGCACTGTTAGCAGAGCAGATTTCTCAGGTTTATCAGCAAGTCTTTGTGCTGCCAGATTTTTCCCCAGGACACACTCTAGTAAGGCAAGGAGCAGTACCTCTCCCCAACAGGTATTCAGGCTTAAGGGGATTAGAGCCAGGAAGCGCTTCTCCCAGATGACATGGGGACTCGGGCTTTGTCAAAGCTGGGCGGGGGGTGGGGGGGGGGTGAGAGTCCATTGCTCTCTGTTGCAGCCCCCCCCAGTCCTTCCATGAAAGCCTCCCAAGTGATGAGTCTGGCTTAGGTTGCCCCCCACTGTGAGGGGTCTCACCCGTCATTGACTTCCAACCAGGCTTTGGGGGCAGGGAGAGGAACTGAGGCAGCGTTTGCTACCAGAGACAGGCTTTGTCTCCTGTGGCTGGCATTCCAAAGGTCGTCTCTTGCCCTTAGCCACAAGGGGTAGAGATACAATTCCTAAAATTAGGCAGAGCAGTCTACAACAGGCATGTGCACATTCAAGACTGCTCCCCAAGAGTCAAAACTGCTAACGTAGTTATAGAAGACAGAAACAGCACAAGTAGCCCAGTTCTGAGGAAGGGACTGCCAAATGAGACATATCTTCCTGTGATGATGGTATTAAAATTGCACGTCTCATAGCAGGTCTGACATGGTTTTTAGATTTAATCAGAGCTGAGAGACCTCTGCACTTACAGCTCTTGGAAAATCAAAAGGCAATAAAAAGATTAAATAGAAGTATAAACAACCCCAGAAAAAAAGCCGAGGAGAGAAAGGGGAAATAAAACTCCCTCTTTCTAGAGCCATGAACAAAAAAAAGAAAGGCAAAGGAATGAAACCCTAGAGTAATTTTATATATTTGCCATCACGTTTTTCTTTAATATTGGCTATGCCAATATTACCAGGAGCCAGAAGGCGGGAAGAGATGGGAGGACTGACAAATTTTAAGAAAATGTGACACTCGAGCTCAGCGAGCCACTAAGGCGGCAGCGTGGGAACAGTACCTCGGCCCCTTTCTCCAGGAGCAGCTCCACGCAGTCGGCGTCCGACACCATGCAGGCGCAGTGCAGGGGCTTCAGCGTGCCGTGGGTGCAGTTCACATCCGCCCCCTGCGCGGAAGGAGACCCGGTCAGTGCTGCGCTGTGGCTCAGGGAGCAGGACCAAACTCAGAGGGGTGGGGGCGGGCAGGGGGTCCTAACTCTGACTCTCCTGTAAACAGACGAATGGTCCCGGTTTTTACTCCTATTAATTAAGTGATGTTTTAATGTTAATATCCAAACCAAGTGAAAACACTGCAGAAGAAAAAGGAACTTTCAAGTCCTTAAATCAGGTTTTTTCCTGCACGGGACAGCCTGTGAGAAGGTCATTCAGACATCATGAAGGACATAACCTGACGTGTGAGCATGGTGAGACCCTTATCATCAGGCAGGAAAGCATGGAGAGCTTTCTGTGGCTACCGTGCTCTGAAAAACCCAGGAAAGTGAGTCTGTCAGGAGACAGGAGAACTGGCACATTCTTTCTGTCACTCAACAGATGACCATCACTAATGGTAAGGTCATCATAACGTTATCTTTTTGTTTACAGACATTTTCGAAGTAGGCTCTTAGTATCAGCATTCTCTGCCATCTCACCCCTGCTGGTACTTCCTTCTCAGAGCTGACAAAGGAGAGGAGGTACCACAGACAGACCAAAGTCACCGGATGACTCAGCACTGGAGCTAGAATTACGACATGACAAAATTTCTACCGCTGAGCCTTCTGATACCATTTTTACTGAGCACAAGCTAACACTGTAGGACTTTCTCCTCCCAGCCACTTCGCTCTGAAGCAGCTCCAGAGATCCAGGCGATACATAAGGATCTAAAGTTGTTAAAAAGAATGTACAGCAGTAACCATCTAGATGCATCTCCTAGTGACAAAAAATTACCCTGTAACTTCTCTTCCACAGGAATAATATACAGAAAAAGGTATCACAGACCTAGTCATGTAACAGAAATACTGAACAGCAGTGGTTAAATGTCAGATAGCAAGGTGTTTTCTTAAGGCAACAATTACCATGCATCTTAGGAGCTGGTACTATTCTTCCAGAAGTAGCAGCTGTTAAGACAGACACAGATGACATCTCTCTGCATAATCATAAACCACAAGGGTCTGAAAACCACTTCTACTTCCCTGGGCTCCTTTCTCCCTCAGTGTAACCTGTGTAGAAGGCTTTGAGCTTGCGGGATCCCATGGGATCTCTGCGCCAACCTAGAGATTTTACAAAGACCATGAGACTGGGGTTATCTAGAACATAATTCCTGAAGGAAAATATCAGATGCCCAAAGTAAAAAGGAGAGAGAAAGAGAAGCAAAACAGAGAAAATACACTTCAATGGCTGAGTGAGTACATTTAAGAAGATTGTAAAAACGCTGTGTCTAGAGCTGAGTCAAAGCCACAAATCCGCAATCCATTAGGGTCCCCCAGGAACTCTCCGGCCTCACCTCCCCAAGGACTGTCGCATCAGGAACAGCACACTCACCCCTCTGATGAGGTCCTCTACGTTGTCATGTGGGAAGGAACGAATGGCAGCGATCGTCCGGATCAAGCGCTCTGACAGAGAGTATTTGCTCTGAATGCTCTGCATAATATACCACATGCTGGAACTCATCAAGGCTCAGGGTGTGTTTACATGCTCCAAACTGCCTGGAACAAAGAAGTTTGAGGCATTTACAATATCGCTGAGCTACCTGTCCTCAGAGGCAGGAGTCCCCTAAGGCCTTCCTAACACTGAAAGCAGATTTCAAAGAGATCTGTGATCAATTAATATCATTTTCTCTCAATCATAAGGAAACAGATTAACAATAGTTCTCAGGGAGTTGGGTAACCAAACACAAATGACCTGACCCTGGAACCTCAGCTCCACTCCCTGAACTAGTACAGTCCATTTCCCTGAGACCCCCACCGAGTTCCGTGTGGGTTAAAACAAGAGCACAGAAAAAGGGGGATTTTTAAAAGATATTTTATTTATTTATTTTTAGAGAGAGGAAGGGAAGGAGAAAGAGTGGGAGAGAAACATCAATGTGTGGTTGCCTCTCATGTGTGCCCTACTGGGGACCTGGCCTGCAACCCAGGCATGTGCCCTGACTGGGAATCAAACCGGCGACCCTTTGCTTCACAGGCCTGTGCTAAATCCACTGAGCTACACCAGCCAGGGCAGGAAGGGGATTTTTTTTTAAAGGCTGAAGATGCCAAAAACCATTCTTTTCCTCCTCTGGATTTTGTGGTCTTAATCAGCACCACATTTAGATTATTTGTTACATTTGGCCTTGCAGTACAGTTACAGTCGTAGGGTTCCTCCATCTCAGTTGTAATCCAGGGGAAGGCAAGGTCCTTGTCTTCTACTTCTTGCCCATGTGGATGCTCCACGTCCACAATCTCCCAAAAAGTGGGTATTTAATACATATTGGTTGGTCGACTGGCTAAAGGGCATGGAAGTGACTGTCACGTGTGAGAAGAGGGGAGAAGCTATGAAACAAATACATTTTGTTAATGACAAGGCATCTGTGAAATAGTTTAAAATACATTCAGCAAAAAAGAAAATGGGAAATATTTGATGTAATATTCTAAAATAAGAAAGGAATGCAAAAGTACAATTCTGGAGTGATCTATGTGAAATTAGAAAAAAAATTCAGTTTACACCAAAGACACATGCTTGCAGTTGTAGGAAAGATATGAATGCAAAATGAATTAAAAATTTTAACAACTGGCCGTCTGTGACAGCTGAGAAACAGATTTGGGCAAATATATGTTGAAATCACATGACAGAAAGTTCTAAGATAGGAGAGGAAAATAATGCAATATACTTAAATTCAACTATGGTAGAAGTTTTGGCAATATAACAGCCACATACTAGTTGGGAAACATTTAAAATTACAGCAAACTAGGTGGAACATTTCCATGAAAAAGCACATGAGGTCTGTCAGGAAGGCATCAAACCATGTCATATAAAAACATTTATTGAAGATACAAAATATAAGAAACATTGTACATAAAACAATGACACCTCAGTCCCTTTCAAAGTAGGCACCTTGGGACATCACACAGTTATCTCAATTGCCATCAGCTGCCCTGTGGTGTTTTCCTGAATCTCACTGATGGTCTGAAATCTCTTCCCTTTCAAAGGTGATTTTAATTTTGGGAAAAGCCAGAAGTCACAGGGTGCCAAATCTGGGCTGTAGGGGGACTGAGTCACCTGGGTGATTTAATGTTTTGCATAAAAACTCTGTGTGAGACATGATGCATGAGCGGGCGCACTGTCGTGCTGAAGCTGCCAATCATCAGTTGCCCACAGCTTCAGACTTCTGAATCATCTGAATAGTTTCAGTGGGACTGTTCAAGCTCAAAGCAAAAACTGATGCAGATTCGTTGCTCTACTCCCTCAGGCATTTTTAATGCAACAGCCACACAGTACACATGCTCACTCACCGGCATTTACTGCCCCCACTGCCTAGTACGGTGAAGTCATCATTGTTCATGCATGTGCATTCCCATCTGCTTATCCTTATCTGCTGGGTTACACTGACGTCGCACAAACCATTCTCATTACATTAACAATGGCTAGACTTTTTCAACAATGGCTAAACTTTTTCCAGACACACCTCATATATAAAAAATTGTGCAGGAAATATGGTACGCAGTATCACCTTTCTTTGTGTAACTGTTTAGAGTCCATGTTCTTATTAAACTCTAAGTTCCTTGTAGGTTAATATAGTGTTATTTTCAATAGTACCTGGCATATGGCAGGTTCTCAATAAATATTTGTTGAACCAATGTAAAGTTTATTATTTTGGATCTTAAATAATTAAAAACTTGTTATTAAACATGTTAGAAATACGATGATTACCAAGGAAAAAGTCCTAAAATTACTTTGGTCATTTACTTCTATGTAACCTTTGCTTTTTGTGATAGAGTATCCTCTCATAAATTATGTAATATACTATACACTCTCATCATTTTTACTTTGCTAACCACTAGCCATTTTCCTGTTTTAAATATACACAGTACTAATTACTAGAATGCAAGTTAAAATTATTCAATTCATAAGTGTCAATAATCCCAATTGGGAATTCTTCTCCCCTATTTTATTATGAATAAGCTTACACTCTTGTTTACATGTCTTTCTGAAATTTCGTTGCTGGTTTAGAATTGGCATAATTTCTCCAACTGCCACTACACTCCTCAGAGACAAGGGTCTGCACCTGACACTTCTTTGTTGTAAGGAAAAAATGAAAAGACAGGGGTTCACTTAAGTCAGGACTCCAAGAATGGGGACAGAAGACAGAGCCTAGAAAGTGGAAGGCTTAGAGTGAAGTGGTTCTGTTAACCGATTCTGGGCTGTAAATAAACCCTGCAATCATTTTTGCTGCGCTCTTGGAACTCTTAACTCAGAATATGACCGGTGGTCCTCTGCTGCTGCCTCCAAATTCCTGGTGAAGAGTGAAGCTGGGGGCACATCGACAACAGCCACTGTCAGGAAGGGTCAAAAAAATCTAAACTTGACCTCTAATTCACCCCTTTCCTCTGCTGGAGCTGAAAGGCCTTTCTCTCCCGTTTTCTTTCACTTCGGAACCAGAGAAAACACCCAGGGTTTTTACTGCGAAGCTAGAAGCAAAATGGAAGAGAAGCGACGTTCAACAGCTCTGGTGCTTACGAGACCTCGGCTTCCGCCAGGACGGGGAGACCCTCGGCCCAGCCAGTGGGACTCCCAATCCCCATCGCACCGGCTGGGGAAGGGCTCGGAGCAGCCTCATCTCTCCGAGGTTAAGGGGCGGAGGGTAAGGGCACAAAATGCGAGACATGTGGTGTCACTTTCCGCATGGGCTCCCTAAAGATTGCAGCAACCCCAGCAGGTCTCCCGGAGCCAGTGCTTAGGGAGGTTCGCGCAATCTGCGCCGCCGGAGCCCCAGAAGAGGACCAACCCCCCGACCCGATCTGCCCCAGGCCGGGAAAGTGTCTCAAGCTCCAGGGCTAGCGGCCCCGAGCGGGCAGCGGAGGAAGCGTTACTGGGCATGCTGCGCCCGGCTAGGGAACCTGGGTGCAGGCATTCCCGCAGCGAGGGCTCACTCACCGAATCCTGGGGTTGAGCAGGGTCGTGAGAGCTGCTGTCAAATCGTGACCCGGAAGCAGAAGTTGTCACCGGTGGGCCCCTGTGTTTACAGTACTTAAAGAGCGGCTAGGAAGGGCGCCTGCGCACCGATAAGTTCCGTGTGCTGGACGCGCCTGCGCAGACTCCTGAAGCATCCACCGTCCTACTCAAGCTTATTTAACCGGTGACTTTCTTACCTTACTTAGAAGGGCTTTGCGCGCAGGCGCAATGTGGCATATTCGGCCGCTGCCCAGGGGCTCGAGGCTGCAGAGGAGCCGACAAAGCTCTCGCGCCCAGCTGCTCTGCCGACTTTGTAGGGCAGCACCGGCCTGGGCCAGTCCTGCAGTGGATCCATCCATGCCTCCCTGCCCCAGCCGCTGCACCCACTGTCCCCATCTGAGATCCGGCCTGGGCACCTCCACAGATTACTCCCAAAGTCGCTACACTAGTTCAGTTGTTTAGGTTAAGGAGACTGAAATGTTAGTAAGAAATGTCTTTACCAAATAAAAAACTTCCAGAATTATTCATAATATTGGAACGCATTTATGCTCCTTGGAGCCCTTGTGGACATTGTCAGCCCTCCCTCGGAAGGAGCTATGTACCAAAGATCAACAATGACCCAAAATGCAATGCGGTAGCCCAAATGTTGAGGACTGAAAACAGGCTGATAATACCGGGTCCCCCCCAGGGGGATGCTGACACCTCCGATGTACTCTTCATATAAAGCAGTGATTTGCAACCTTGTTCATCTCCTGGCACACATACACTAATTACTAAAATTCTGCCGTATACACCAAAAAGTATGTTTTTTCTGATCTGACAAAAAATAGGTATGGTTTTAATTTATTCACACAGGACAGCTACTGTTGTTTGGCTGTCATTCTTTATTTGCCAATCTAAGGGAAAAGGGGTCAGTGCCCCTGAGTAAATAGTCAGGTATTACATGTTTTAAAAATTCTAGTGGCACACCATTTGAAAATTGCTGACATTTGGAAGCCAGTAGCACATAATGGTGCATGTAAATGGTGAAGCAGCCCCAAAGACTCTACCTAGCGGCCTTTTTAACTGATAGTTCCCCAGCACCCACTTCCCAAAGCATTCTCTAAGCAACAAAATTTAACTAGTTTGAAAGTAAAGCAAGGCTCCGACAATCCATTCACATCAGTGAGGGAGGTGGTCAACTGGAAAAGCTCAGGGCCTGGGTGTGCCTCCTCTGAGTTCCAAACACAAAGGGGTTTTGCCACGCAGGAGCCATCCCCTCCCTCCAGCCTCTCTGCTGTGGTGAGATCGTCTAATACTCCAAAAGAAGCTGAAATCCAGACTTGTAAAAAGTGAAGTCTCCCAAACTGCAAATGTTAGCAACTTTTTTTTTTTTTAAGAATCATGTTTAAAAGCCAGCAACATTCAGCCCGCAAGCCACCAATCTCAGGACTGTACTGAAGGCTTCTTTGGTCGTTGACATAAAATAAGTCAGTGTGGGAGAGTGGTTTAGGGGCAGCCCTCTGACTGGGAGGAAGTCTAGAGGGTTGATTTGAAACTGTAGCTATGTACTAACTACATTGTTTTTCATTAGTAGATTTACTTGGGAAAGTTTGAAGGGACTTGAATAAGATTATGTGGAAGCTAGAGTTTCTCACCCCCACCCACCAAGTTATTCTAAAGCATTTGATCAAATCAGTGAACTTGAAATGGCTTAATTCTGGGCCCATTGCTTCTAAACCAGAAAACTATATTAGGGTGCTAAAGAACATTAAACCTCCAAACACAGGGGTGCACCGATCCAAAATGAAGGAGTGTGCCTGTGAGCCATCAGGGAAGACCCTAAGGAACATCAAGCCACCTACACGTCTTGTCCAGACCCAACCTTGTTTCAGTCAGTGCCTCTCAAACTTCGACTCCTGTGTCTAGAACTGTGTGACTCACATTCATCGCCCTGTGGTATATCCTCCCCTGAGCCCCCTGGATCCTGTACTTGGCTGGAGGATCAGTGAGGTGAGAAGCAGAGACTTGCTAAGTCTCCCTCTCTGTAGATCAAGGCGATGCTCTAATTAGCAGCACACACGGCTTTCTCAAAGTAGAGCACAGCTTCACACAACTGATCTCTTGAGGGGTTGGTGACTGCCCCTCTGGCCTTCATCTCACTAAGTCTAGCTCTAGTGAGTCCACTGCTCTGACTCAGAGCATCTACTGTCCAAAAGGAGGAGGGCCCCACCTGTACACAACAGAAATAATGGAGTCAAAGAGACCCAGCAAAAGAAAGCTCTGCATTTGAAGGGTGGCATCCATGCCTTCTCTGAGGTTCCATGCCTTGGCAGCCCTTATTCAATGTCAAGTGGCAACCAGGATGGTACAAAGAAAAAAACATAATACAGAAGACTTAGGTTTTTGTCCTAGATTGGTAGTTATTTCATTCCATTTGAGGTGGATTGGGGCATCAGTATTCTCATTTGCAAAGAGAGAGAGCATGGGCTGATGTAATTTCTAAATATCCCTCTATTTCTATAAATTCTGAATCTACCTTATTTCTAAGCAAAAATTCCTGCTCCCTACATTTTTACTCCCTAGTCCAAATAAGAAAGTTTTATGGCTATCATAATGCTAATATATTAATGGCACCTGTGAAGGCTTACTTATAAGACAGCCAAGGCTACGTAGTTTCCGTTATTTTTGCTTCTTCTGACTCCTCATTTCTAGAACAGGGTAAAGACATTGGTGATACCCAGCTTCAATTTTTTTTTAATCCTTACCTGAAGACTTTTTTTTCTCCATTGCTTTTAGAGAGAGAGGAAGGGTAAGAGAGAAACATCAATGTGAGAAAGAAGCATCAGTGGGTTGTCTCCCGTACACGTGCGGGCCAGGGATCAGCACCCAGACTGCAGACTGAACCCACAACCTAGGTACGTGCCCTGAGTAGGAATAGAACCCGCAACCTTTCGGTATTGGGAAAATGCTCCAACCAACTGAGTGACACCAGCCAGGACCGAGCTTCATTTTTTAAATATTATTTTTAAGATAAAATGTTCAAGAATACAAAAAAACTAAAAACAGTATGATGAACTCATTTTATCCATCACTTATGTTTAACACATGAACATTTTGCCAAATATTTTAAATCTAATTTTTGTTTCTTTGTTGCTCTATGCAGCTTTAGGGTTTTGAAACGAACTACTCAAACAGTATTTCCAGTTCCACAGCTTTGGGGAATTCTTTTTAATGAGGCTTGATTTGACATCCCTTAACATTTCTAAAAATCTCAGCTATCTCATGTTTACTTATCCATCTCTTCCTTGAAAAAGATGAACTTTTCCCCTGTGCTGTTTCATCTCCCAAAATTTCTTAGCTGATTATGCACGGGTATGTGAAGTCTGTGAAACTCCCGGCATGTTATAAACACAAGAATGAATAGTCTCCCAGGGAGTGATTAAATAGGCCACACATACAGATTATTTTACAGTGTTTCTGAGAATCTACTGCACGACCAAAGGAGATTTCAGATCCATTCATCTGTCCATTCACCAAACATTTTACTGCGCACCTACTTTGTTCCCAGCTCAGTGCTCGGCAGTGCAGGGAAGATAGAGACGGAAAGACATTCCCTTTGTATCAAGGGTGGAAGACTAATTTGCAAATGGTTAACTGCCATTAAAGATCATTTCAATGAAGTTTTTATGTGCAGGGTTGATGTTAAAGAACAGTTCTACTTCACAGTGAGATCAAGATAGTGTATGGAGGGAGGGTCTGTGAAGATGTTTTTGGGGAGAAATGTTTGTGCTGTTGAGCCCCCACTCTCTTCACACCCAGAGGGAGAGACAGTACTTCTGCTGTACCTTCTCCTCAAGCCTAAGGAGGGGCTTCTGTGGGACTAGAGAACTTGGGAGTTGTTCTTTACAGTTGTAAAACACGGAGAACCGCACCAACTCTTACCTATAAACTAAAAGAAGGCAGTAGCCGTGAAGCAGAGGTGGCCGCACTGCGATCCACTGGTATTGATACAGGGTGCAGCCAAGGGGGCCCCCCCAAAAAAAA
This sequence comes from Artibeus jamaicensis, assembly GCF_021234435.1. Classification (NCBI taxonomy): domain Eukaryota; kingdom Metazoa; phylum Chordata; class Mammalia; order Chiroptera; family Phyllostomidae; genus Artibeus; species Artibeus jamaicensis. The sequence continues at coordinate 47,693,088 of NW_026521486.1, forward strand.
GATTTGGAATGATGTCCAAAACTCAAAGTGTATAGGAATATTAGAGAGACATATAAGATGTCCTCACCCCTTCCCCCCTCCCATACGTGTGAGTTGGGGAGAAGGGACACATGGAGCAGAAACATGCAGGGCTGTTTTTTATAGCCACAGCCTTGCAGCTAATCCACAGCATGCTCATTTAACATATCTATAGCCTTTGGCGGGTCACTTGGATATGTTAAATGGCTGTGGCCAGGCTTGGAACTAGGAAGATGAAATCACATCCCTCAAGATGTAACTGGGGGCAGGTCCCCCCAAGTTACAGCACCTGCGAGGGAGCTTGGAGAAGATTGGCTCCAGGACATGGGGCGATAACTGCCCAGACTAACGATGGCAGCCCAGTAAACTTGAAATAATACAGAAATACTGGCAGGTGTAACTGATCGTGGGAGGAGTTGGAAATAGGGGTACAGAGGAAGATTGGCGTGAAGATTTAAAACCCAGACATGGCAGCCATTGGGGGGGAGCCATGCAGTTTCAGTAAAGTAAGGGTCCCCTCTTGGCCAGGTGAAGGGAGAGCCATGCGGTTTTGGGCAGAGTGAGGACACCCTCTTGGCGAGGTGAAAGGGAAAACCACGCAGCTTTGCCAGAATGGAGATCCCTGCATCCAGGTGAAGAAGAAAGCCACATGCTTTTGGTGGAGTGCAGACCTCTGCAGCTTTGGTAGAAGAGGCCCACGCAGCTTTGGGATGCCCCCTCTGGCCACGTGGCCTGGAAAGCAGGAGAGACTTTGACTGGAACTTGGTACAAAGAACTCTTGCCAGTGGACCGTGAGAGGGTACCATATGACTTTGGATTAACTAGAGAGAGATCCTGCCTGCACGGTGACACAGTTGATGGTGCCAGTGGCCTGAAAAACAGATGTGTGCTCTTTTCCTGATTTACGGTACCCACAGTTGGGACAGTGGGAGAAGGGGGGGTGGTGGGGGTGGTGTGTGTGTGTGTGTTTGTGTGTGTGTGTATACCCTAAAGGACTTTGATATTTTAATGGAGGTGTTAGGCCTGAATAGCATTAAACAAACATTTCATTTCCTTTTCACAAATCTCTAGCATTGAGAGATGTCTTTCCAATTGGCAGCGGACAGAAGATATTAGTAGATATCTACTAATTAGCCCAGTAGATATTAGTATACTGTCCTCTGGGGGGGGGCTGTTGTTCTGTAACAGTTTTTGGTGTCCCTAGGTGGGCCCAAATATTGCCCCCCCTTGGACCTCTGTTCGGTAACAGTATTCCCAAGTTTGGGAGGGATGACGCATGTGTAAATGTTTCCCTGGGTCAGCTGGGGGTCACAGGGAAGACAGGCAGCACGAGGTTGCCTTCGGTGCATTAATAAGGGCTCTCTGGAGGCGTGGAAGGAGCCAGTGACCACAAGTGAGATATGAACGCAGAAATCCTAGAACCTACAGAGGTTGTCACAAGCAGCCATCTGTGTCTGTCTAGGACAAAGGGACTCAAGTGGGAGGTCTCTGATGACCCCAATCTCCGAAGAACCTTTAATAGCACTCTACAAGAAAGTGAGTCAACTTTAGCCATCTGCCAGACCCAGGTAGTGCAGACCCATTCTATCAAAACTGAACTGCCCTACCCCCTCAGCTGCTCTGCCTCCTCCCACTTTACGCAGCAGATCAAAAAGCAGTCAGCTAGTGGGGGTGGAGGCAGCTGAGGCAGGAGGTCTCATGCAGGGCAGGGGGAGAAGGGCATGTCTTAGACTAGCCCCTTAGAATGCAGACTGAAGTATCTGGTTACCATCTTGGACTGGAAATATTCTATTTACTAAGTGAGGGCTCTTTTATGACATAAAGCTACTGCCAATTATAGAAGAATGAACCAAAATATTAGAAAAATCTGTTCAATTTTCCATTCAGGGGCAAGGGAAGATTATTACCTCCTAATAACTATTTGTTAAAAGATTTTATTTACTTATCTTTAGAGGGGAAAGAGAGGGGGAGAGAAACATCAATGTATGGTTGCCTCTAGTGCATCCCCTTCTGGGAACTGGCCTGCAACCCAGGTATGTGCCCTGACTGGGAATCGAACTGCAATCCTCTGGTTCACAGGCCTACACTCAATCCACTGAGCTACACCAGCCAGGTCCTAATAACTATTTTTAATAGATAATAAAAGCCACAAAGTAAAGTGTATTTTGATTGCATCCCACGAATCTTGCATTTAACATTCCAACTTTATATATTTTAATTTATTTCTGTTCTTCATATATTGATTACAAGTGATTGCATAAATTGGTTTTTGTTTTTTAAAAATGTATTGTATATCTAAGGCTTTTTTTTATTATTTTCTTCTTCTCTCCCCTGCTCATGCCAGGCCTGCTCTCAAGAAGTGTTCATTAGACGGTGTTGATTGACAGTACAACTACTGCTCCTACTTTCAGACCTTGGCATAAACTTGAACTAGAAATTTGATAATGATGTTTTGCTTGTAATTATTGCTGCTATCACTGTTCAACCTGTGTTAGTATTTAGTGCCCGAGAGTAGATGCCATCGAGCTGTTACAGATCTCGGTGTCCTGCTCTTTGAGCACTGCGGCTCCCTATTGGCCACGGGCCTTTCTGGAGTGAAAAACTTCTTTCTTCACCTGCTGGCTCCAAACCCTGCCCTGATTTCAAGTGCAGTCCTAGAGCGACAGTGTGCTGGAGGAGAGGAAGCCTGCCTTGCAGCCTAAGTGGTTACAGGAAGCCTTTCGAAAGAATTTTCTGGCGTCTGGCCAGAACCCATTGATTCTCCTTCTGTCTAAAAAGGCCTCATTCCTCTTTGGGCACCACCTGGCCAATGTTGATGGCAAAGCTTTCCTGACCCCCTTCCAAAAGAAACTAGGAAGGAGTGATTCCTTACACATCAGCTTTTCTCCCATGGGGGGCGGGGGGAGGAAAGAAAGAAAGAAAAAAGGAGAAAACAACCAAAAGAAAGACTGAGGTACCCTAAGAGCAAGGGGAGAGAGAGAGAGGAATCAATCAAAATTAACAAAGTTAGGTGAAAAATAAGATCCAAGTGCCAGAACAGGTGAGATAAATAAGCCTTCCTTCATTAACGTAATAGTCTATTCCTCTTTACTTGCATTTCCTCAATTTTGGGGGGTGATTGCTTACAGCATATTCCTTATTTTAGAAACAACGCAATATTATGCAAACACCATCCAGACCAAGTTTCCATGTCTGATCATAGCTCTAATTGCTTCACCTATCTATGCGAATTATGTCATCTAAGTGTCTGTTTACTGATCTGCACAGCGGGATGAGAGTCACCACACACACCTACCCCAAGGGCTAATTTTACAGAACTTAGATCATATTTGTGGAGAGTGGCTGTGTAAACTATATAAATGCTGGTTCTTGTCTACATCATCTTTGCATTATTTTGTATTTGTTCAAGGAGGTTACGAAACATCTGAGCTTCCCAGTTACATTTTCAGCACCTCTAAGAGGGCAACTTAGATTCCCTGCACGTACCTCCTGGCCCCAGCATGGGCCCAAACTCCCAGCAGGTATTGGGTCAATGCAAACGGAATCGAACTAGCATGAACTGGCCCCCAAGAGCCAGGGACAGTGGGTGCCTCCCTGTGCTGGTCTGAGAAAGAACTCCCAGGCACTATGAAAGGAAGATGGAAAGGGAGCTTTGGAAATAGAGTAGAAGAAAAAAGGAGTTCAGAGAACTATAATGTCAGCCTCATGAAATTTTTTGTGCACTTAAACCTTGTCCTAGAGAAACTAATTCACCAGAGAAAAGAACAGTATTAATGTGCAGTAGGGGTAGTCTCGCAAGACGTGCCATTGGGATTAAACAAGGACTTCTTTCAGGAACTGCTCAGGGGCAGACAAGCTCCCAGTATTCAAACTCCACTCTTTTTATTCTTCCCCTTCACTCTCCCTAAGGCTCGGGGAAATTTATGAATCACTGTTTTATGTTTTTAAATTAGCTTTTCATTAATGTTTTATTACTTCTGGCTCTACAGTCAGTCCACTATCCAAATAATTTTGAAAGATTTTGAAACTTCAAAGAGAAAAATTGTCTGAGGGATTTTGAAAAAAAATTATAGTAAAAATACAAATAACATTGTTAATAATAATATTTAAATTTCTTATTATGATGCTATTTTCCCAAAAATGTGGGCAATTATAGCTAAATTTCCTAGCAAATCAAGACTGCAATAGACAAACTCCAGAAGGAGAAATTTTCAGATTGTTCAAGGGAGGAAAACTAACAGAGGAAATGCCACCTGCTTGGTACCAGTGGGTGGTCTAGACTGATCTGGAGAATCCTGCTGGCAAGGAAATGATTGGAATCTCTGAATCAATTTCAGGGGCTTGAGAAGCAAACTATGGTTGATCTCAGAATTTTGTGCTCACTTGAGTCCAGTGCTACATGGGAGTATGTCTCCCCCTGGAGGGAAAATAGAGCATTTGCTCCTTCAGGCTTCTTGCTCAGAGTTCAATAATAATTAGTTCTTCATCCATCCATCCATCCAATAGATACTTATTAATTTCTATTACTGTAATGTTCCTTATGATAGATGCCAAATACCCAGATGAAAAATAAGATCCACATGGTCCTTACCTTCAGGGAAACTGTAGTTTAGTGTGAGAAATACGCATTAGATAAGGAATCCTGAATGCTTAAAAAAAATCACAATAGAGATTAGAAAAAGTTTGGAAGGCAATATGGCCATTTAACAGAGTACCCCAGTCATACTAGGAGGTCAATGAAAACTTGCGTGAGCACAGACCTGGGTCTGAAAGACCTATTTTCAGACCTTGGGAAGTGCAGGGAGTGGGCTTTCCAGAAAATGAAAGAGTGTTCAGACTCCAAGGGAAAAGAACTTAGGAAGCTGGAGAAAGAGAAAGAGGCCAGAATAAGGAATTGGGGATACAAGTTGAAGCTGGAAAAGTAGAAATGTTCCAGATCAGGCAGTGTCTTGGGGGAAATGTTAAGGATTCTAAACTATACCCAAAAAGAATAGGAAGCTAATAATAGGTTTTATAACCACATTTGTGTTTTCCAGGATCACTTTGCTTTCCTAATAGATAGTGGATTATAGATGAGAAAGAATAAGGATTAAAACAGGGAAAACGGAAGTTAGGTGATCTAGGCAAGAAATAATGGGGACTTGGACTAGGGTAGTGGCCATAAAAAAAGAGAGAAGGTGGAATTTGAAGTATTTTACTGTGAGAATTGATACAACTTGGTGATTTACTATAAAATGAAGATGAAGGAGTACAGATTGCCAAGAATGATTCCTAGATTTTTTTTTTTTGTGAGCTCCTAGATGAACTAAGGAGCCATTTACAAAGATAGGAACTGGAGAAGAAACGTACGTGTGTGTGTGTGTGTGTGTGTGTGTGTGTGTGTGTGTGTGTCAGGGGGGAGGGGTCTGATCAAATATCAGCTCATCAAATATTCATTAAGGTATCTGATATGTGGCGGGCACTGTATTTGGCACTAGACACTGGAAGTTAAAAAGCAAAGGCAAGACAGGATCCTCACCTGAAAACAACTTCTGATTAACAGAGTTATCCTTTAATAACTCTTGATACAATAACTCTTGATACAATATAAAGTATCTATGCAAGAATGAACAATATCCAGAAGGAGCCGAGAAACAAGGCACCTGTGCACAACCTGGGGGTTCAGGGGAGAACTTCTAGAGGAGATGATAACTGAACAAAGTCTCAGGGTTACAGGGAGTAAATACAGTAACAGAAGTTGGGAGTTTCCCCCATCCTGGCCAGGGAAAAAGAAGGAATAGTTTATTTAGACCACCATTCTATTGAAAACAATTAAAATACTAGCTAGATTTTTTTAATCTCCTTAAAAGTATTCAAGAGTTTCAAATGGGATTCTTTAAATACTTATAGTCCCAATTCTATTCCAAGCAGAAAAATGACAACTTCAAAAATTCTCTACAAAACAAATATAACACGGAAACTAAAATCTGAAAAAGGTTGTACAGAAGAGAAAACTACATAGCAACCTCATTCATTAATATCAGTGCAAAAATCCTAAAGAAAATATTAGCAAATGGAATCAAACAGCATGACATGTTATGACCAAGTGGAAATTGTTTCTGAAATGCAAAGATGGTTTAATGTTAGGAAATACATTAATATTTTAATAATAACTATATATTTTAAAAGGTCTTGTAGTTATCTCCATAGTGCTGGGAAAACATGTGAGGAAGTTCAAGGTGTATTCCTAATAAAATAATTTTCAAAGGAAGAAGAAAAGAATATTTTCTCAGCATCATAGAGCATCTTGCTTACTGGCATCTTAATATTTTAACAGGAAAACACTGGAGCCATTCCTGCTAATGTCAAAAACAAAACAAGGATGTCCACTCTCACCATAACACCCAACATGGTGTTGGAAGTTATTTGCCAGTGTTGCTACAGAGAAAACAAGCAAATGTATGAAAATAATAAATAATATGATGGTGTGTCTAGAAAATGGAAGCAATCCAACGAAACACTACTGCAAACAAAGAGATGATTCAGGGCCCTAGCGGGTGGCTCAGTTACATGGAGCACCATCCCGTCGCACCAAGGTTGTGGACTCCATCCCTGGTCAGGGCACATACAAGAGTCAGCCAGTGAATGCATCAATGGTTGCAAAAGAAAATGGCAGCATAAGGAAATGAATATTTTTCACTGATGGCTACAAGATTTCTGTGTAAAAACAAAAAGAGCTATCTACAGACTTATATCTAAACTACATCCAAGCATTAATGTGCATTAGAGTGTAAGATAGCCTTTGTAAGATACCTGTTTGGAAAAGAGATAAGGACACACATTACAGAATTTCACCAGTGGGTTTGATGGAATTTTGACCAAAAGGGAAAATCCAAGAGGCCTTCTATTTTCTCTATTTGAAAGAATTAAGGACTTGACTTCTGGTCAAGATGGTGGCATAGGCAGACATGGCTTGCCTCTGTACACAACCACGACAATATTGAAACTGAAATATAGAACAGCCATCACTCAGAACTCACTGAAATTGAGTTTTGAGTAGATGTCTGACAACTACATAATAAAAGACTGGTAGGAGGGGCGCAAGGCAGAACAGGCTGTTCTCACACCAACTGTGGTGTATAAAAATTCAGGAGGGACATCTCAGGAGCAAGGAGTTCCAGTCCCACACCAGGCCCCCAACCCAAGGTTCCAGTGCCAGAAAGATAAGTCCCCACAACTTCTGGTTGCAAAAAACCAGTGGGGCTCTGACACCGGGAGGAGGCTTGATGGGCACCAGTGGCAGGCAGGGAGAGGCTGAGTATCTGGCATCAAGGGGCGCAGAAGCCATTGTCCCCTTTCTGGGCCCTCCCCTACAGAGTTCACATATTGGTGCCTTAACTAAGATTCCATCAACCTGGCGGGTTGATGCTCTTTGACCCACACTTTGTAGATCCCCAGAGACTCCACCCCACCCAACTTATGGGTCCACTCAAGCTGCTTTGCCATGTGAAAGGCTCATGCTTCACAACTTTATAAATCCTCTCAAATGAGCAGCAGCTGGCCTCAGTGAGCCCCAGACCCAGAACTAGCAGCCTAGATTCACAGCTTGACTTCACTTGGAAATCTCTAACCCCAAAACAAGTAGCAGCCATCTCACATTGCTTCATAGTTCAGGAAGGATGGCTTCCTTCCTGGCAAGACACAGGTCGGGACTGATCTTGGCCTCCATCACCCGGGAAACCCCAGGGCCAGCACACCCAATGGACAGCTACAGATCACTTGGAGTACCACCACCCTGCCCTGCACAGCTGATCCTACATTGAGAGCAGAGGTTGATGGTCAGTGGTCACAGCCAAATGTTGCAGCTGACTGGCCTGGGTAGATCCCTCCCATTGATCTGCCAACAGCAACCAAGACTCAACTACAAGAGGTGGGTGTACTCAGCCCACATGAAGGGTGCACCTTGAGTACCCAGCCTGGGTAACAGAGGAGGCCTACAGGACACCTACTACATTAGGCCACACCACCAAGACACAGAGTCAAAGCAACTCTACCTCACACATAGAAACAAACTCAGGGAGGCTGCCAAAATGAGGACACAAAGAAACATGGCCCAAATGAAAGAACAGATCAAAACTCCAGAAAAAGAACTACACAAAAGGGAGATAAGCAATCTATCAGATGCAGAATTCAGAATGCTGACTTTATAAGGATGCTCAAGGAACTTAGTGAAGACCTCAGCAGCATAAAAAAGACTCGGTCAGAAATGAAGGATATACTAATTGAAAGAAAGACCAATTTACAGGGAAATAATAATAGAGTGGATGAAGCCGAGAATCAAATCAGTGATTTGGAACATAAGAAAGCAAAAAACAACCAATCAGAAAACAAGAAGAAAAGAATCCCAAAAAAATGAGGATAGTGTGAGCTGCCTGTGGGACAACTTTAAGCAAGCCAACATTCGCTTCATAGGGGTGCCAGAAGGAGAAGAGAAAGATCAAGATATTGGAAATCTATTTGAAAAAATAGTAAAAGAAAACTTACCTAATTTGCTGAAGGAAATAGACATGAAAGTCCAGGAAGCACAGAGCATCCTAAACAAGATGGATGCATAGAGACCCACCCCAAGATGCATCATAATTAAAATGCTAAAGGTTAAAGATAAAGAGGGGTTGGGTGTGGGAGAATGGGTGAGAGGTGAGGGGATTAAGAAGCACAAACAGGTGGTCACAGAATATCCATGGGGATGTAAAGTACAGTATAGGAAATGGAGTAGCCAAAGAACTTACAGGAATGACACGTGGACATGGACCATGGTGGGGGAATTGCCTGAGGGAGTGCGAGGTGCAGGGTGGGGGGGTGGGAAATGAGGAAAATCAGGACAACTGTAATAGCATAATCAATAAAATATAATTTAAAAAAGAAAAAAAATTAAGATCTTTATCTAAAGTATTACCATTCTCTGGGCACAGAGATTTTCAACTATTCACTGGAAATGAAGTTCAATATTTAGAAAACAAAGTTATTCTTGGAAATATTTCACAAAGTCAAATCATTTTTGTATTATGTTCATTTTTTGTTTGGGCTAGAAAATGGAGCACGATCATTACAGGCAGAATTTAATCTGCATTATAGAAATATTTCCAAATTATGGGTTGTGTTGGTAAGCTTAAATGTCAAATGTGGGAAAATATTCAGATGCAGGGTTTGGACACTGCTTTGAAGGTCTTATTTTCAAAGAAACTGAGAAGTATGCAGAAAGTAGGCTCACTTATGAATACCATCTAACCAAACAAGAAATAGTATCATTGTTTCTTGCATTTGCAAGAATTTCAAAAGTGTAAAAGAATTGGAAAACTTCAGGAACTTGCTGCAGAATACTCATTAAAAAATTAGTTGAAATGTGCCTGTTTCTGGAAATGGAGGCCAGAGTAGAAGAGCAATGAAAGTTAAAAGTCAAAATTTTTATATAAAGTCACTTTCCTTTTTAAAAATTTTTTAGAGAGAGGGGAAGGGATGGAAAAAGACGGAGAGAAACATCAGTGTGCAGTTGCCTGTTGTACGCCCCTACAACACAGGCATGTAATCAGACTGTCAACCCTTTGGTTCATAGGCCAGCACTCAATCCACTAAGCTACACAAGCCAGGGCTAAAGTTACTTGCATGAAAAGAGGATTATATTATTTAGCAAGCAGTTTTATCTTGTAACTGAGTTGAATTTAAATATATATGTTATTATCAGTCAAAGTAATACTTCAATACTGTGGCACATATTTTATAGTTTAATATTGAATAAAATCAGGATTATCAAATTTTAAAAAAGGAATAAAAGTAAGGATTTTCATGGGGGAAATATAGGAAATGATAGACTACAAATAAAAGATTAGAGAACTTGAAGACAGAGAAGTAGAAACTACTCAAAATGGAGTACTGAGGGAAATAGAACTGACAAAGAAAGGACCGGAGTGAAGTGATCTGTGAGACATATCAAGCAGTTTGGTACACATGTAACTGTAGACTCAGAAGAGCTGGGGTTAAAAAAACTTTGAAGAAATAATGGCTAAGAAATTTCCAAAATTTGAAAGCTCAATGAAATCAAGGCAGAATAAACTTAAAGAAAGCCAAGACACATCATAATCAAACTACTTAAACCAAGGGTAAAGAAAAAACAATTCTAAAAGCAGCCAGATAAAAAGACATATTTCATTCACAGCAGGCACTGGCAAACTATGGCCCATGGGCCAGATCTGACTCACCTCTTGCTTCTGTAAATGAAGCTGAGTTGGAACACAGCCCCATGCGGTCACTTATTATTTGCTATGGCTGTGTCTGCACTACGATGTCAGAGCTGAGTAGCTGCAGCAGGGACTACATGGCTTATAAACCCTAACAGATTTACTGCCTGGTCCTTCACAGAAAAGTTTGCCATCCCCTGCTATAGAAGGACAAAATAATTATAAAATACCAGCAGATTTCTTTTCCTTCTTTCCTTTTGTAATCCTCACCCAAGGATATGTTTATTAATTTTAGGGAGAGAAACACTAATTCGAGATAGAAACATCAATCAATTGCCTCCCGCAGGTGCCCTGCCTGGGGATCAAACCCGAATCCTAAGTATGTGCTCTGACCAGGAATTGAACCTGCAACTTTTTTGTTGCAGCATCCAGTACACAACCTTTCTGTGTACCGGATGATGCCCCAACCAACTGAACCACTCAGCCAGGGCTGCCAGATGATTTCTTTAAAAGCTATGCAAGCAGAAGCCAAGGTGCACCCAGAAGTTTTTACCCATCAGAAATACCTTTCAGCCCTGGCTAGTGTGGCTCAGTGGTTTGAATAATGATAGCCTGCAAACTGAAAGGTCACCGGTTCAATTCCCAGTCAGGGCACATGCCTGGGTTGCAGGCCAGGTCCCCAGTTGGGGACATGTGAGAGGCAACCACACCTTGATTACCTCTACCTCTCTTTCTCCCTCCCTTACCCTCTCTCTGAAAATAAATGAATAAAATATTTAAAAGAGATATCTTTCAAAAATAAAGATGAAATAAAGACTATTTTAAACAAACAAAAAATAAAATGTTAAAGGAAGTTCTTCAGGCAGAAGTAAAATATTAGATAAAAAATTTGATTCAGTAAAAGGAAGAGAGTGTGAAAGGTGATAAGTTGTAAAATATGAAAATATTTTTCTCACATTTTAACCTTTTGAAGAGATAAATGACTAAAGTAAAATTAACAAAAGTGCACTCAGGGTTCCAGCACACGTGGAAGCAACAGGTGTGGCAACAAGAACACAAAGGGCCTGCGGGAGGGCGACCCAGTGCCGTGGTAAAGGTTCTGGTGCTGGGCGGATGAGGGTGGACTGGTAAGTCAGGGAGCTGTCTTGAACTCTTGAGCTGCATCGGCCAATAAAGTGGCTACTCCCCTCGTGTGGCTATTAAAATTAGGGCACATTGAAAATTCAATCTCTTAGTCGCACTAGCTACACTTCAATTATTAAATAACCACATGTGACTTGTGGTTGCCTGTGCTGGACAGTGCAGGTATAGAATAATTCTGTGTTCACAGAAAGTTCTGCTGGAAAATGCTGCTCTAAAGCAATAACACAACAACAAAGCAAGAGAAAAAGAAAAGGAGAGAAAGAGCTAATTGGGGATCATTTAAAGATTCATTTAGTCTAAATACTGGAATGGAAATAAAGAAAGAACAGATGAGACAAATAGGAAACAAAAATAGCGAGCCTACAGATTGAAATCCAATCTTATCAATAACTTAAATAAAATTAAATGGTTTAAATATCTCAATAAAGGACAGAGAGGGTCAGATTGAACAAAAAGTAAGACCTGCATATTCTGCCTGTAAGAAACCTGCCTTAAACATAAAGGCACAGTTATCATAAAAAGAAAAAATATATGATGCAAATATTAAAGCCCCCAAATCTGAAATAATTTCAATAATATCAGATTAGTAATTATTAGAGCATTGAATATTAGCAGTAATAAAGAAAGGCCATTTCATAATAATAAAGTGGTCAATTCAGCCAAAGAACATAACAATTCTAAACTATTAAAGACATAATAAAAGAGCTTCAGCCCTGGCTGGTGTGGCTCAGAGGATTCAGTGCGGGCCTGTGAACCAGAGGATTGCGGTTCGCGTCCCAGTCAGGGCACATGCCTGCGTTGCAGGCCAGTTCCCATCAGGGGACGCGCAAGAGGCAACCACACATTGATGTTTCTCTTCCTCCCTTCTTCTCTTCTCCTCTAAAGATAAGTAAATAAAATCTTTAAAAAAAAATAAAAGAGCTTCAAAATATAAGAAGCAAAATTGAATAGAAATTAAAAATTGATAAATTCACAAATATTGTTTAAACCAAAATATTAATTTTTACTATTAAATATAATTGGACTAAATGCTCTAAATAAAAGACAAAAGATACCACAACAGATAAAAAGCAAAGCAAAACAAAATCTATGTGCTGAGTACCAGAAATACACTTAAGTTAAGGAAAACAAGACTGAGCACAGAACGGAGAAGGATGTATCATGTTCCCCAACCAAATGGAAGCTGTTGCAATTATATCATATTAATATAAGTCAAAATGAATTTTAAGGCATAAAGCATTACTACTGAACAAGAAAATCACGTAATAATGAAAAATGTTCAATTTGCCAGGAAAACCTGACAATTTAAAAATGTAAATGACACTGATAATATAGCCCCCGAATGCATACAGCAACACTTACCAGAACTACAAGGACAAACTCACAAACAAAGTGGAAGATTACAATAATCCCTTCTAAAAATGCATGGTATAAGTAGACAAAATCAGTTAGGGTAGAGAAGATTTTTATAAACAGTTTATAAATTTGTTTTAAATGTACTAAATGTCCAAACTTTGCACTTAGTAAATGCAAAACACATTCTTTCATAACACATATACATAACAATTATCAACAAAAACTTGTGTATTGGGTAAGTTTGTTTTTTTTTTAAATATTTTATTTATTTATCTTTAGAGGGGAAGGGAAGGAGAGAGGGAGAGAAACATCAATGTATGGTTGCCTTTCGTGCGTCCCCTGCTGGGAACTGGCCTGCAGGGAACTGGTCTGCAATGTGTATTGGGTAAGTTTTAACAAATTTATAAAGGTTGATAGTGAACAGAGAATGTTCCTCAACTACTAGATTTAAGCTGTTGATCAATAAGAAAAAGACAATTAGAAAATTTCCATGCTTGGAAATTTTATTCATTTATTCAACAGATACTTAATGCATGCTTACTGTGCACTAGATTCTGTTCAAGGCACTTGGGATTATATCAGAGAGAAATTAATAATTAATAAAGTTCTAACAACACCCAGTGTGGGAGAGAATGTGAAGTAATGAGAATATTTACTCTGCTGGTGAAGTGTGAATTACCGCAACAGCTTCTGAAAACAGTTCAATATTCTCTAGCAGAGCTGAAGGTGAGCATAACCTATGATTCAGCAAGTCTGTCCACGTGCATAAACTTTGGAAAATCTCTTGCACCGTGAGACATGTGCAAGAATATTCACAGCAGCATTGCCACTAACAGCCGAATTTGGAAACAATGGAAATATCTATCAGCAGCAGAATGCAGACACATACATGGTGGTGTGTTTGTACAGTGAAATACAGTAGAAAAATAAAAGCGAACAAGCACAGGTATCCCAACAACTTTGATGACTTTTATGTGTGCAATGTAAAAAAGAAGCAAAACACAAAACAATAAACTTTGTGATTCCATTCATACAAATTTTGAAAGAATAAATTCATTGTAATGCCATCTATATAATGTTCAAAAATAGGCAAAATTACACTATATTGTTCAGGGACATATAAATATGTGATTGATAAATTGCTTAAAAGGGAAATTATTATCAATATAATAATCAAGATAGGTTTTACCCATAGGAAGGAGACGATTTTGTCTCCAGCATAGGAATGGGGGGACTTCAGGCAGTGAGTGGAGAGGAGGAAATACTTGCAATATTCTGTTGCTTGACCTGGATAGTGATTATATAAGTATTGTCTTTATTCATTAACTTGTACATGTATGTTTATTTAACTTTATACATTTGTGTTATATTTCACAATTAATAAAGATCCAAAAGAAAAGGAAAGAAAGGCGTTTTAAACATAGAGAACAGCATGAGTAAAGGCATGGCAGCATGAGAGTATGCTGGGGGTACGGGAATTACAAGTGGATTTGTGCCTCTTGGTGGTAAACAGGGAGGCAGAAAGAGGTGAAAAACTGAGGCTGGAGGCTGCAGGAAGCCGTTGGGACATTTGAAGATGGGTTGTAAAAAGACTCAAATCCGAACTTGAGGTAGATTCTTCTGACTGCCGTGAGGAGGGGGCGGTGGGGAGGAGAGAAAAGGGAAGGGGCAAAGGGGGGGCTGAAAGGGAAACTATTCCAGCCCTCCAGGCAGGAGATAACAAGGACCTGAAATTTGCTAGTTGAAATGGGGAAGAGGAAAAGGTTAAAGAAGTAACTGTATCAGAGATTATTATAATCTTCCTATTTTGAAAAACACTACTACTACAGGACTCTTTCAATTTTGGGTTTATGGTTAAAATGTGGGTCTATGGGCACAAAGCAGGCGTTGTGCCTGTAAACTGTGAGCACGTGTTTGACCACAGGAAAGGGAGCTGTTTTCACATAATGGGCCCCAGGGTGTGGGTGAAAAGTTGGAGAAGGGCCCTTCTCCTCACAATGTTGCAGTGCTCTGAGGATGTGGATTACATTTCCGGACTCTGTCTGTGAAACTGTCATGAATACTAGAGTAGTTCCCATTCGTGCGTGTGGGATGGAACAAGGCAGCTGACAGTGCCTTGTTGGCCTGGGGATAGCACCTCATGGCAAAGGGGAAGTGGTAGGAACCTCTTTTGATGGTATTTCTAGGGTTTCTTAAAAGGCACGGAGAGGGCATAAATAGATGTATTAGTAAGAGTGAGATCTACAAAATTATGTATGAATTTCTACATCAAAATACCATGATACCACTTAACTCAAGATATGACAAGTGTGAAGTGGAAGCTAGCAGAAGTCAGTATTGAGGGATGCTAAATTTCTAAAAATCATTTTGGATGGAAGTCTGTGCTGGATATACAATAGTCCGTATCTTGCCCAGATACTTGGACATAACTTTTTCTAAACTGAACTGATACTCTGGCAAAATGGCTCCGTGGTACCAGAAGTTATGAGTGTGCTCAGATGGTGTAGCATCATTAATGCCTGATGAGGATTCTGACCTGGAGCCAAATCAGGCCCTGAACTACTGGCAGCTTTCTGGGGGCAGAAAATATCCGAGCATGGAGGGTGCATGAAGCCCTGCACCAGGGCTCCAAAGGGCTGCATATGTGGCCAATGACCCAACATCACTCAGACCAGAACTAGTCAGTGTGGCACAGGACAAATGACCGTGCACTGACCGGGAAAACGCCTCTGCAAGTGTGGACACGCAGAAGCTGCTGCAGTGGGCAGTGCAGAAGGGGAAGACAGGGCGGGCCCAGCAACACGGGTTCCGTGGGACTAAAAGTTATTTTCAGTGGAAAATAAGACTGCATGAGAGGTTGGAAGGTTCCTGGAATTCTTGTTCTCAGTAAAGTTAATATGGAAGAGAAAGAAAGGAAGGCAGGGAATGTCCTTTAAAAAAGGACAGTCCTAAAAGCGGTTTGAGGGCATAGAACCAGCAACTGGAAGACGGGTTCAGGCCTTCACTGAGGGGGACAGGGCGTGTACAGCTCAAGCCCTGGCCGAGTCTGAGACACTAGAAGGGGTGTCCAACCTTTTGGCATCTCTGGGCCACACTAGAAGAAGAGGTGTCTCGGGCCACACACTAAATGAAAACTGATGAGTGAAAAAAAAGGTTTTAAATAAATTTATGATTTTGTGTTGGGCCATATACATAGCCATTCTGGGCTGCATACAGCGCTCAGGCTGCAGGGTGGACACCCCTGTACTAGAGTCTCCTGACAGCGTGGACAGTTGGACTCCCTCTCCAGCCAGAGGCTCATAGGGTTCAGGGTCCTTGAAAACCACCATGCCCATTTCTCTTTGTAAGAGGGGGGGAGATGAGCACACCTCCATGAAAGGCAAACCACCCTCCCAGACGGAGGTAATTCAGTTTAACATGTGACCAACAAAACCCACAATGAGATGAATATTCTCAGCCTCTCCATCTGTCCTGCTTCCCTCTAGGACGCGCTCCCCGTCATTGACACCTGGGGCTCCCGACACCTGTGCCGATTAGGGGAATTAGGGACAGAATCACGGAAGCTGAAACAAGGACAGGGAGTTTCTTCCTGCTGCAGAGAAAAAGAATACATCTGGGAATAAGTAAAGGTAGGGTGGGGCATGGAAAAGCAAGGGCTGCACTTGAGAGAAAGCCCGGCTGTGTTTGGGAAGAAAGGAGAGAGACTGGCAGAACACTATGCCACAGTGCGTAATATGGATGGAGAAAGAGAGCAGTTTAAGATGTTTTCCTCTATGCTAAGAATGTAAACCAGTTACGAACTTTCCCAGAGACCATAATAAAATCTACCTGCTTTTTCATTCATTTTGGCCATTGGTTGTGTTTCTTTTGAAGGTGATGTCATGCTGAGATGGGTCACAAGGCAACTCAGCTTCATAAAAGTTGAATTTGGGGAGTACTGACTGGGACTGCGGACCTAAGATGCGGCATTCTAGATGTAAAGGAGTCAGGCCAGCATCTTCACGCCTGTTGGATGAATAGTGCACAAAATGGGACTGGAGGTCGGCCAGACAGACCCCAGGCAGAGGAAAATGGCAGAGACTCCTAAGAATCACAATTTTAGCGGGAATGTTGTGTTTGGGACTAGGTGTGCCCGATGGAGATTCATGCCTATGCAGCATGGAGTCTCCCCCCGCCTTGGCCTATGAGGCTGGAATAAAGAAGCGGCACAGCTAGGTGATTCCCAGAGGACAGGTAACAGGCAGGAAGCAGAAGGGGAGTATGTAGGGGTTATTTTTCCTTGCTATACGGCATACTTTGGTGACGTGGCCAGAGTACCTGTGAGAACAGACTCACTCAGCAAACCCTGGGGCACTGGTGTCTGGAGAGCCCAGCCCTGTGACCTGGCAAGCTCACTGAGGCTCTGTTTCGCTTGCTGCTTCTGTCCCCATTATTTTTCTGAAACCAGACCCTTCTACTCTTCTTTGTCTGGTTTTCAGCCAGAATTCCTAAAGTAATCTGGTTCTGAATCTGATGCATTGATTGTCTCCTCCTTACATTTTCAAGTCCTGCTACTAGTCCATTACCCCCATTCCCACCTTAGTCCTCATGTCTGACCTGGAGCTTGACTGGATCGGCCGCACCCCTTGATCTCTGTACCTGTTTCCCATGTTCTTTTGTGCTTCTCCAATAATCTCCCCTCACTCTAGGCTCAGACCCCTTGAACTCTGAGTGGACTTCATGCTAGTGCCTCTGGGCAGCATGATGCAGTCTCACACTGAAAGCCTTGACATACATGGTATCCTCAACAAGAGTGGCAAAGGGCCTTGTATGATGGCATAATCCAGCTCCTACTGTGTGGGGGCTATGTTTAAAGTAAGGGTGAGGCGAAGATGAGAGGCCCTGCAGCTACAGGACAACACTCCAGCCAGCTGAGGCACACTGCCAGGACGAGAGGCCCTGTATTGGAGAGAGGGAGACTCCCTGTAGGTAGAAGGCAGGAACTCACCTGAGGGGTGTGGGAGCTGGCAAGATGAAATCATCCATGCCAAACGCTGGTCAAGAGATGTGAAGTAACAGACCTAGGCAAAACCCTGCAAGTTATGCCAGTCTTTTCTGGTTACAGCAGAGCTCCTCAGGGAAGAATTGAACCTGTAAGCCCTGAGAATATGCTTGCTAAAAATATGATTAGAAACTTAAGCTGTGTAAGTAAGCTCAGCTGGTTGGCTGTGTCTGTGTGCGAACACATCTTGTCTCTGTTTCTAGTTTCCCTATAGTTTTTTTGGTAAAGTCCTTTGGTAAATGCCAAGCCACATTGGCTTGCTTAGGGAAGCATTTTTGGGAAGCATTTTTCCTTGCTTAGGGAAGCAAGGAAAAGCATTTTTGTCTTCTCCTGAGCTTTAGGAAGGACCTGTGGGGCCCACAGTGGAGGTAGGAGTGATGACCAAGGTAAGAGTGCAACAGGTTTATGGAATGAAGTAAGGAAAGGAAGAGCGAGCAAAGGGGGTTGGATCATTTGTTTTTGGATTATTGGATTATTTATTGTTTTAAAAAATACAATACTGCCCTGGCTGGTATAGCTCAGTGGGTTGAGCATGGGCCTGTGAACCAAAGGGTTGCTGGTTTGATTCCCAGTCAGGGCACATGCCTAGGTTGCAGGCCAGGTTCCTAGTTGGGGGTATATAGGAGGCAACCACACATTGATGCCTCCACCCCCCTTCCCTTCCCCTCTCTCTAAAAATAAATACATAAAATCTTTAAAAATAAATAAAATGTTTTAAAAAGTTAAAAAATACAATACTGTAGGGGTTTTAATTTATCATAAATTTGTTTAGGGAAATCAATTTTCTACTAGTTGCATAGTGCTTGATTTTTATTAGCAATGCCTTAGATGAAACATTCTGGTATTTAGGATATTTCCCCACTTATTTCTATTTTAATAACAGTAAGGCAGGTGTAGGCCAAACAGCTCTTTAGTACAACAGTTCCTCTGGACCAGCTGCTGCACTAGAGTATACAACCAGGGAAACCCAAGGCAATGCATTTGCTGTCCTTGAATCTCCGGTATACAAAACACACCCATACCTAGCTCTTCCCCATGTTGGAGTGATATAATTTGCTTCTCCTCCCCAAATTTATTTCTTCTTGTGAATTTCATTTTTGGTTTCCAATCACTTGGCTTCTTCAATTAACTAAGGCCATTGTTAGTTAGTATGCTATTGCCCAGGTAGTCTTTGCTTTTCAATGTGAAGTCATCTGTAAATATGTTAAATTCAAATTTTCTTCCCTCTCCCACTCCATACCTCAAATAGGAAAAGAAGTTGTCACAAAGTTAAGATAGTCACTGTACGTCTTTACCTGGGCACTAGGCCTGCCCAGGCGGAATTATCCTCGTACATTATCCACAGCCCCCCAACCCTCATACTCGCTCCTTCCACACACTGTCAATAGTTTTCCCTTTCACCTGTTAGCTGATGCAGAAAGTTATTCAGAGTTAGAAATAATATTATAGTCTGGTCAAGATGGCAGCATAGGTAAGCATGGCTCACTTCCTCGTATAATCACGTAAAAATTACAACTAAAATATAGAACAGCCATCACTCAGAAACATCAGAAATCAAGTTGAACAAAAGTCTAACAACTACAGAGTTAAAAAAATAAACAACCCACATGCATCCAGACTGATAGGAGGGGCAGAGACACAAAACAGCCTGGTCCCACATGCACATGTAATGGGTAAAAATTCAGGAGGGATATCTTGGGAGTGAGGAGTCCCAGCCCCACACCAGGCCCCCCAGCCCAGACTTCCAGTGCCAGGAAGATAAGTCCCCAAAACTTCTTCCTACAAAGACCCTCATTAGGGATTGAGTCAGTGGAAGAAGAACTTCTGGAGTCCCAAGCAGTTCTTCTTAAAGAACCCACAAACAGACTTACTCAGACTCACTCCCTCTGAGCTCCAGCACCAGGGTGGCAGCTTGAAAGGCACCAGTGGCACACAGGGATGAAGTGTCTGGCATCAAGGCGAGAGCTGCGGGACAGTTTTCTCCTGGACAGAAAGAGAGGCAGAGGCCATTGTCCCTTTTCTGAACCCTCTCCCCATAGAGCCACATCATTAGCAGGAAGCTGCCACATCTGAGACTCCATCAAACTGGCCAATACTGTTTGTCCCACCCAACTTACAGTCCATCCAAGCTGTTAAAAGGGACTTTTCCACATGAATGGCTGATCTTGGCTCATGCTTCACAATTTTCTAAATCCTCTCAAACAAGCAACAAACTAGCCTCACTGAACCCCCAGCTGCCTGTACCTCTTGTGAAGCAGCCCCAGGCCCAGTGCTAGCAGCAGCCAGCCTAGATTCATAGCTTGGTTTCACCCGGAAATCTCCAAGCCCAGTACAAGCAGCCATCATCTCAGATTGCTTTATAGTTCAGGAAGGATGGCTCTGCACAGAACATAGGTGGGGGCTAAACTTGCCCTGGGCTAGCATACCCAGTGGACAGCTACAGACCACATCAGAGCACCACCACCCTGCCCCTGCACAGGTCTTCCATGGAGGGCAGAGGTTGATGGTCAATGGTCACAGCCAGTCCTTACAGCTGATTGGCCTGGGCAAATCCCTCCTATTGACCTGCCAACAGCAATCAAGACTCAATTACAAGAGGAGGATGTACTCAGCCCACACAGAGGGCACACCTTGAGTACCCAGCTTAGGTGATAGGAGTGGCTGTGCCACTGGACCCTACAAGACAGCTACTACATTAGACCACACTACCAAGACACAGAATACAAAGAAACAGACACAGGGAGGCTGCCAAAATGAGGAAATGTGGCCCAAATGAAAGGACAGATCAAAGTTCCAGAAAAAGACCTCAATTAAATAAACATTAGCAATCTATCAGATGCAGAGTTCAAAACACTGGTTATAAGGATGCTCAAGGAACTTAGTAAGGACCTCAACAGCATAAGAAAGATCCAGTTAGAAGCAAAGGATACATTAATTGAAATAAAGACCAATTTACAGGGAAATAACAATAGAGTAGATGAAGCTGAGAATCAAGCTAATGGTTTAGAACATAAGGATGCAAAAAAAAGAGCAATCAGAACAAGAAAAAAGAATCCAAAATAATGAGGATAGCATAAACAGCCTCTGAGACAACACCAAGAGATCCAACATTTGCATTATAGAGGTGCGCAAAGGAAAAGAGAAAGAGCAAGAAACCGGAAATCTATTTGAAAAATAATAAAAGAAAACTTCCCTAATTTGGTGAAAGAAATAGACATGCAAGTCCAGGAAGCACAGAGAACCCCAAACAAGGCGCACTCCAAGCTACATCATAATGAAAATGCCAAAAAGAAAGAGAAAGAGAGAATCTTAAAAGAAGCAGGAGGAAAGAAGTTAAGTTACCTACAGGGGAGTTCCCATAAGACTGTCAGCTGATTTCTCAAAAGAAACTTTGCAGGTTAGAAGGGGTTAACAAGAAATATTCAAAGTTATGAAAAGCAGGGAACTACAGCCAAGATTGCTCTACCTAGAAAAGCTATGATTTAGAATCAAAAGGCAGACAAAGAGCTTACCAAATAAGAAAAAACTGAGTTCATCATCACCAAACCATTATGATATGAAATCTTAAATATTATTTAAGCAAAAGATCAAAACTATGAACAATAAAATAGTAATAAACATATCTATTAACAACTGAATCTAAAAAAAAACTAAGCAAACAAGAACAGAGACAGAATCATAGATATGGAGAGTGTTTTGATGATTGCCAGATAGGAGGGGGTTATGAGGGAACTCAAGAGGTGAAGACACTAAAAAGTACAAATAGGTAGTTACAGAATAGCCATGGGGATGTACAGTACAGTATGGGAAATGGAGTAGCCAAAGAATTTATACGCATGACCCATGGACATGAACAATGGTGAGGGGATTGCCTTAAGGAGTGGGGGGTTGCTGGGTGGAGGGGAGCAAAGGGGGGAATATTAAAACTCTAAGAGTATAATCAATAAAATATATTTTAAAAAGATATTATAAATTATCCAGTCCAATCCCCTAACAAACCGTGAGAATGATTTATTAAAGTTCATAATAATTTATTATTATGAGTTAATAAGTGGCAGAAACAAAATTGAATTCAGGACTCCTAAATCCAGTATGTGAGGTCTACAGGGTTATGGATGAGAGAATGGGACATAGTCGTTCATGTTATTCATTCAACAAATGTATTGAACATTTACTTACTACGTGCCAGGCACTATTTTAGGTTCTGGGAATTCCGTGATGGTAATAGAGGGCGCGGAAGAGACAAAAATTCTCTGTCCTTGTGGAGTTTTCATTCTCAAAATTTAAGTACTCTGTCTCACCATCGTGGAAAACCTCAGTGCCCTAGGGAGGAGTGTTTTGGTCTTCCACGGGAGGGAATCCCATCCTTCCTCGTTCTTGTGGTATATACAGCTCGAGGGCTGATTTACTGCAGCGACCGAGAGGAGGAAACCTTTGGGCGCCCTCCCCCGCCTCTGCACCTCCACCGCCCTGCCAGAGAGCGCCACCGCGCTCCGCTCTAGTCTGGGGTTATTAGCGGCCGCTTCTCTACCCAGTCTATTTTCCCGCGAACGGCTGGAGGACACGGCCGGAGGACAGAGAAGCCAGACTCGCTGTAGCGCCATCCTCTGAGCAAGGACTGCGGGAGCGTGAATGCCCTTCCAAGGCAGTCGCGTTCAGTGCCTAGTGCCGCGCCCGGGGAAGGGACGACCTCTGCCGGACTTGGGGGATTATGCAGCAAACTGCTCTCTCGTGCTTTCCTAAGAAATACTGCAGCCACACGTTCTTCCCAGCCTCAGCGGGGTCCACTGCAGCGTTCCCTCCCCTCCCGCCCCTCCCGCAGGCTCACACACCAGAGCCCCACTGCAGCTTCCAGGCCATCCTCCCTTTTCTTCTCCACTTCCTGCTTGCTACGGCGACACACGTCATTTACGTGGCATGCGTCGCCTTGGAAACAGGGGAGCATCCGCGGCGCCGCTGGGAGACCCGCCCCTGCCGCTCCAACCACGCTCGCGGGCGCTGCCAGTTAACGGCTGAGGGGAGTCCCGATCCCTACCCGCTGCTGGCCTTGGTCTCGACCCGGGCCCCTCCGCAAATGCTTCTGTGACCCAGGAAATCGGCGAGCACTTGCTGCTCGTGGCTCCGAGAGGACGGCGCTGACACGGGTGCAGTTCCAGAGGCGAGGCTGGGCAGGGCGCCTTCGCCCGGGGGTGAGCGGGAGAGACGCCGGCCCTGGGACTCCGCTCGGGTCCTCGTCCCGCAGGCTCTTGCGAGCCTCCCCGGATCCCGCTGCTCCCTCCGCCGAGATTCCTCTCCTCACGTCGGCTCCCCGCCCCTCTCGGAAGCCTCCTCTAACCTCAGCTCCTCCCTGTCGCTCCGGGGACCTCTCCCCCTCCCCCCTCCTTCATTCCGGGAGTCGGGCTGGGTCCGACCCACAGCGGCCACCGCCCGCTTCTGCCATTCAATGGAGGACGGTCTGCTGGAGATCATGACCAAGGACGGCGGCGACATGCCGGCACCTCTGGAGGTGTCCACCGTGCCGGCCGTTGGGGACGTGATCTCCGGCGAGTACAACGGCGGCATGAAGGAACTAATGGAGCACCTGAAGGCCCAGCTGCAGGCCCTGTTTGAGGACGTGAGGGCCATGCGGGGCGCCCTGGACGAACAGGCCTCGCACATTCAGGTGCTCTCAGACGATGTGTGCGCCAACCAGCGAGCCATTGTCTCAATGTGCCAGATTATGACCACGGCGCCCCGCCAGGGCGGCCTGGGCGTGGTCCGCGGCAAAGGTAGCTGCCCGGGCGCCCCCAAAGAGCCCGAGACCCCTTCGCCTGGGATCGAGGACAGAGCTTTGCTGGGTCGCGAACCTGAGGACGAGGACGACGACGATGAAGAAGAGAAGGAAATGCCCCGCTCCTCCACACCCACTAGTCACTGTGAGGGCTCGGAGAGCCCCTGTGCTGGTCTCCTTGGGGGGGACGGGCCACTTGTGGAGCCCCTCGATCTGCCCGACATTACCCTGCTGCAGCTGGAGGGCGAGGCCTCCCTGTGAGGGGCACCGTGGGGCACTACTTTCCCGAGCTGGCTTTGGGTTTCCGAGTGCATGACGTGAGTGGACTGAACGGCGCGGTGCAGCACGCTTCCCTCCGGCCGCTGCTCTGGGGGTCAGGCAGAGAGAGACTCCTTGAGGAAGGATTTCTAGGGTGAAGGACTTTGGGAGCCTCGAGAATTCTTTCTGCCTAACCAAGCGAGACGTAGCGAACTGCGGAAAGGTGAGGTTCCGGGAGAGGAAGCGCCCATCTCTGGACTCCCATCCATCCCTGCCCTGCCCTTTCCCCCTCCTCAGCCAACAGGAGAACCCCTGAATTGTGTAAATAAAACTCTGCTTTTTCTATTCTGAAAAAGGACTTAGCTAGGACTATGGCAATAGTCTCTAACGATTTACCTAGAAATTAAGGAATTGGGATATTCTGTTCTGGCAACAGAAAATTTCCCCTTCTGCTGAAATCCAAGATATTCGGCGCTCTGCAGAAGCCTCTCCCCTCACACAGATCTTTGCGGCTGCTGATTGGTAAAGGAGGCTTGAGGAGGGAACTGCAGCCCTAGGAATCTGGGAGAATAGGGTTCCCAGGGCTCCTGGGCTAGGAGGAGCTGGCTGTGAATGTGCATGAAGACAAAATAGCTCAACCTCTAGGATTTTGCATGCAGAACGGATCCTGCCTTGTCACTGACTACATCTGGAATTGCTTTTGCCGCTCACTGGGACTTAGAGAACAAAGAGCCCAGTCCACAGGCAGAGACTTGGGGGTTCTCAGCAACAGCCCAGATTTAGGGGACATTTGAGGGGCTCTTGGGGGCCGCATCTAAAAACTGTCTCTCTCCTGGCTACACCCGCTTAACTTCAGTTCCTTTTCCTTTTGATATATCCCTGCCCACTGCCTCTCGGTCTTGCTTCTGTGTCTCGTGTGTGTTAGGTGTGTCCACTTGTGTAGTAGTGTGTGAGCCCTGAGGGGCAGGGGATGTGGCTCTGGTTTTAGGTTCAGGGGGCTTCAGACCCTTCTGTGAGCCCCAGGCTATCATGGCGCTTACCCCTCTCCTTCCCTCTTTCCCCCCCGAGTCAGGGCATGCAGCATGTGACTGTCCTGAGGTTCTTAACTGATGTGCCTCCCTTCCACCTCCTCAAGTGGTGACTGTGTGCCCTTCCTCCCCTCTGTGTATTCCTTCTCAATGCTTTTCTTGGTGTTAACCTTAATAAAGAGGCATCATCTCCCCTTCTTGCCGACTGGTACTAGGGGGATATCGGGGTTGGGCTTGGCTCACTACCTGAACTGGGACTCTGGGGGAACTACAGGGGCCACGTCTTCCCTCCTCTCCCCTTGCTTCTGGTTCCAGGGAGATGACTGTACCTGCTCCAGTCAGAACAGGCATTGCCTACAATTCTGCTTTCCCTTCCATCCTGGACCTTGACCCCCTGGGACCTTTCCCTGGACTGGCAAAGGACCGGGTACATGTTGAGACTCCCAAACTGACAAGGCTTTTTTAGTAGCCAGAACTCCAAATGTGCAAGAGACTTCTTTTCAGTGAAGCACCTGGCCCCCGAGAGATGATTTCTAAACCCGAGTCCTGGAACGGCCTGACACCTGTTTCACGGGAGGGTTCAGGAGGGGGTATTGTTTGTGAAGGATTGCTGGCAATCACACACATCACAAAGGAAACTTGCAGTGCCTGCCTCAGGCCGCCAGTGGAGAATGCCTTACCCCAGGGAGCTTAGACTGACATCAGCTCTAGTCAGCTCCCCTGGGCTTCAGAGATTTCCCAAGGCTGCCCCAGAAAATTTGGAAGAAGAATGAGCAGGGGTGGGATGGGACGTGTGTGTGTCTCTGTCTCTGTGTGTGTGCGCTTGCTGCTGGTTGCGGTGGAGAGAGTTCTGGAGTCACAGATCTGGGCTTGAATCTCAGTTCCAGCACTGAACGAATGCTTGAGATTTAGATTCTGCATGTGTAAAATGGGGACAAAAAGTTTTGGGGGAGAAAAATATCCAGGGCTCCCGGGAAGTCTTGTACAAATGTTAGTTTTCTTATATGTAGTTCTCTTGGAATGGGGTGGGTGGGGGAATGGTAATGACTGACTTCTCTGGGAAAACAAAATGACCTAGAGAATGTTCTAGAAGCTCTCTGTTCCAGCACTGAAACAGAGTTTATGTAATCTTTCTCTAAAGAACTCTTATCCTTCAGGATAGTCAAGTATAAGGGAATGGTGAGATTTCTGAGCTGACGTGGGCCTTTTCATTATAATTGTTAAAAGTCATGGGCCAAGAAGTTCTTCAGGACCAGCCGTGTACACACAGGATGACCAGAGGAAGCCCTGGGTTGCCCAGTGTTTGGGGAATGTGGGCTGGGCCTTTAAAGTGGGCTGCTAAAGTATACGGTGGAGAAGTGTCACTGGTAAGAAGCTGGGAAGTAGGTTCCTGTTATAGTGCCAGTATTTAGCACCAATAACAACATTTATTGAGCACCTACTGTATGCCAGACACTGCTCAATTTTATCTCCCAGCCACCATATGAAGTAGGCACTGTTCCTATTTTCACCTAACAGTTTCAGAAACAGACTCCAAGCCTTGCTCAAGGTCACACAGCTAATACTTGGCAAAACCTGGACTAAAACCCAGGTCTTCTGACTTAAAGGACCCCTAGATTGAAACCACGCTGCTAATTGCTCTATTATTTGGATCATCAGACAAGGAGGAGATCCCTTATTTTCCCAATCAAGAGTAAGAGTCCTGAAAAGGAAATGACGTTAGTTTTGGTCACTTTTTAGCTTCTCATTTGGAACATGAAATTCCATTTCAGGTTTGGGTTAATGACCCTTCTCAAAGCTCAGTGGGTGATAACACAGTAAAGGCACCAAGAAGATGGCATTTTAGACCTGCTCCTCGAAGATGCTGATGTCCCCAGATATCCCTGACATAGCTCCATTCTTACGCCTCTTTCCCATTTCCTGTAGCCCAGAGTCTGCCATCAATCAAGGCAGCATAGCCTTTTAATCTCTAGAAAGATCTGATTGAGTCCTTCAACCCTGGACTCCATTTTGGTTCCCCTTGCTGTGTTCACTTTCTTAAATGTGTCATCAGCCCCATAGCCCAGGGCATCCTAGAAGTACTCCACCTGCTCCTTCCAAGTCTAGATGGATATAAACATCTCCAGCTTTCTTCAGTCACCTGTACCAGCATTTCATAGGGCTCCAGCACAGGTTAGTCTCCCACCTCCTCCTCCCTCCCTACTGTCTACCTGCTCTTGCATTTCTCCTTTGAAATGGTCCTGATTAGTGAGTTTCAGGTTAGGTTCCTAACCAGGGGTTGATGGACAGGGTCATTATCGATCTTCAAAGGGCCGTAGCCCCTTAAAATTGAATGCAAAAATCATGTAAATATGTACATTCCCTGGAAAGAATATCTTTTATTTAAACTTAATTCTTAAAGAGGTAAAGGTAAAGTGAAAAAGTAAGAATCACTGAGCTAAAGGATAATGAGACTTTTTTTAAAGATTTTATTTATTTATCTTTACAGGGGAAGGAGAGAGGGAGAGAAACATCAGTGTATGGTTGCCTTTTGTGCACCCCCTGCTGGGAACTGGCCTGCAACCCAGGCATGTGCCCTGACTGGGAATTGAATCGAGATCCTCTGGTTCGCAGGCCTGTGCTCAATCCACTGAGCTACACCTGCCAGGGTGATAATGAGACTTTTTAACTTAAAAAAAAATACCAGATAAGAGCCCTGGCTGGTGTGGCTCAGTGGATTGACCACCAGGCCAGGTCGTCAGTTCAATTCCCAGTTGGGGCACATGCCTGGGTTGCAGCCCAGATCCCCAGTGAAGGAGGTGCAAGAGGCACACATTGATGTTTCTCTCCCTCTCTTTCTCCTTCCTTCCCCTCTCTCTCTCTAAAAAAAAAAAAAAAACAAAAACAAAACGGGGAAGAAATAAATGATTCTACCTGAACTAGTACTGTACTGAACTGGCAATATGCCTCCTGGGGCCTCCAGAGTATTTCCACTGAATTGAAATCCTCACATGAACCTGATTACTCATAGCCCACTCAACAGTTCAGATTATCTTGACAGCCGTTGCAATGTGCTAAGGATCTAATACTTACACTCATGCCTCTCAATGGTCTAAGGAGAAATCTCTAAGGGCTAGCTCCTAATCTGAAAGTGCAAACACATACAACTCTGTAGAGATACGCTACAACTTTAGCCTGGCACAGCTAAACTCTGTTCCTGAGAAACAGTTATTTCTCAAAGAATTGCAAAGTGGCCTACATAAATCTGCAGTTAGGAGGCCTCAGCATCACTGCAGAGTGCGGTCTCTACTTGATGCATACAAAGAAATGGCTTACCCAGAAGTCTTCCCAGAAATTAGGAACAGTTCTTTCCCAAATGCATTTAAGTCTATACTTCTTGCAAAACAGAAAACTGCTCGTATCTTTGAAAAAAGACAGATTTTCCTAGTCATCTTTCCCCATCTACATGCCTAGGAATAGAAATTCAGTTAAGATACTCTGATACAGTAAGAAATGATATACAAGGACAAAAGGAGTATTCTTGACTCTTTTTATCCCAGATACCATACCCCTTCCCCAACTACCTACCCCCTTCTAGAATGTTCCCAGAGGTGAATTTCCTTAGAGAAACAGCCTTTCTGCTTGGAAGCACTGTGCTTAAGAAGGAAGCCTGCTCTGTAAATAATGCTGTGATGGTGCCACCTGGTGACGAATAGGAGCATTACAAGGGAATCCTCAAAAGCTTGAAATTTATGGCTTTGAATTCCCTGAGCGCTACCAAATGCTTACTAAAGGCCTGGCTCTTGGCCAGGTAGTGGGTAGAGGGGACGGAAGAGGAAATTAAATAAATAAAATGTATTTGAAGAATATAGCAACCAACTGCAATAAACCAACCAGTCTCCTCCAGCCTTTTACACACCTATAATCCTAAAGATTACTCTCCCTAAACCACAGCTCTGAACATTCATTCTCAGGAATCTGCATCATGTCTCCCTTATATTTTGAATTAAATATAAAATCCAGTGGTTGGGAGGAGTTGAGGTCTTCCCTAGTAAGGCCTGGTATATTTTTCACCCACACTTTTAAATCCCAGGTGCATCTTCTAGCCACCTTCTCATCAGCTGGCAGTCCCTCCCATCCAGTCAGCTAGTAATGACTCCCAAGGGCATCCCAGCCCTTTTACTCTCTGGATGGATGGACAGGATAAGTCCCCCTGGCCCTTGGTTGATTTCTCTTAGTCTTCCCAAGAGAAACACATCTCTCATTCAGAAAAGGGACTTGCGCAGCCTCGGTCACCTGCACCAGCTTCTCCTGGCATATCCCCCAAGGCTGTTTTTCCCTCTTCCCTCTCTTGTGCTACCTGGAAATGGGAAATCCCCAGAAAAAATATGCAAAGCTTTTTATTGTGAAATTTTCCTTTTATTTCTAGGAATAGGATCCATAGCTTTCATTAAATTCTTAAGTCTCTAAAGCCAAAGAGGTTAACAAGTATTATAGTCCAAATATGTTATTCACCATGTACCAGATATGCCCATTTTTCTGACTGACTTTTTGCTCATTCTCTTTACTCTTTCTACTCCATTCCATTTCGGCCAGTTGGCATCCTACCAGTTCTTTGAGCCCTTTCTCAAATGCTACTTCCTTCATGGAGCCTTTCCTAATGCAGTCTCTTCCCCCTCTAAATGCCCCAATTTTTTTTGTATTTCTATTTTTCCTTAAAAACAATTCTCACCCTAAGATATGTTTATTGATGTTAGAGAGAGAGGAAGGGGAAAGAAAGAAAAAAAAGAGAAGCATCGACATGAGAAACATTCATGGATTGCTTTCCACATGCACCCTGACCAGGGATAGAACCCACAAGCTTCTGGTGCACGAGACGATGCTCCAACCAGCTGAGCCACCCAGGCAGGGCTACTTCTATTATTATTTATGTGCTTGTCATTCCCCTGTCTAGAGTGTGACTGTCTTCAGAGCTAGAACTGCTTTCTCATTTTTATAGTCTCGGAAGTATTGCTGACCTTATTTTATTGACTTTAAGGCACCATTGATTGTGTGGCACATCATTATTTAGAAAACAAATTTTAAAAATACTGCCAGTTAAACTATCACTATGCTTTCTTATCACTTACATTTTAAAGTTTCGCTCTTATTTACAGAGCTCATGTAGACTTATTTAGAAATAAAGCTCTTATATATTGCTACAGTGCACGCAAACTTAACTGAAAGTCACTATAGCATTCTTTTAATTTCTTCATATTGAGCCCGATACTCCTGAGTTACTTATTGATTCAGATTGTGGATGTCTGTAGTTTACCATGGACTTCTATTTTCTGGGCCATTACAATGTTAGCACAGCAGCATCGCTTAGAGCGAGCTTCACCATCGTCTCCGGGGATTTCTTCCAGGCCACAACACCTATTCTGCAGGAGTTAAAGCTGAGACTTTTTTGATCTTGCCAGGAAGTGTTCAAGGACAATGTTCAGATGAAAATGAAGTCTAATATCCCTTCAAATGATCTTTAAATAGTTAATTGAATGAAATAGCAAGGGCTTGCACATTTCCAGTCATGCCACCAGAATAACAACCAGGCCCGGGCATGTGCAGGCGAGGACAACGACGTCATAACTGCTGCTTGGCCGACAGCAGTTGGAAGCTGACATTGAATATTGTCTGTAAGACACACCCCACTTCAGAGATGTTAAAATGTGTGTGTGTGGCTGGGGAAAGGGGGTCTGGAATCAACAAAATCAGCAGTAACAGACTTTTCTCATAGGCAGAAAATAGATAGTTAGTCGAGGCACAAATACATAATTTTAAGATGAAAAATTTTAAGATGTTAGAGCTAAGAATAAAAATAATATGACACTGCCCTGGCTGGTGTAGCTCAGTGGATTGAGTGCCAGCTTGTGAACTAAAATGTTGCCAGTTCACTTCCCAGTAGGGCACATGCCTGGGTTGCAGGCCAGGTCCTCAGCTGCAGGTGTGTGAGAGGCAACCACACATAGATGATTCTCACCCCACCTTCTCTTTCCCTTCCCCGCTCTAAAAATAAATAAAATCTTTAAAAAATACATGTCACCATCTCTTAGAATCTTCAAAAATGTGATTGCTGAAAGAAAATTTAGAGACTGCTATGTTTCAGAGATCTGATTAAATTTGGCCCAAATTTAACTTCCAAAATCTGAGAATTCCACAGCATTTCATACAATTTCTACAATGTCCTATGGTTTATTTTGCTTTTGCTTCCCCTGCATCCACACCTGCATCCATGCAAACTGCCTCAGCTGACTCCTTATCAACTCTAGGATACATAAAATAGCACTTTCACTGGTTTCATATATAATCCTACTAGGCATTTTAACATTTTTCCTGTGGACTTGAATAAAAAAATGTAGAAGGGAATGATCACAAGGAACGTTCCCGTCGAGGACTCTGTGCCTTACACAGCCCCTTCCCCCTTCCTCCCGTACTCTTCCTCTTGCCCACTCAGAAAAATGCACAAATTCCTTCTCTTACTTTGAGAAAAATAGTTTCTCTCATATGTAGTTCCCCTGGCTGGGAAAATTTACCTTATTTCTACCACTTTATTAAAAGGTGATACTTTATATATATGTGCCTTATAAAAATACAGCCTTCTTTTCGGGGGACTTACAGTGAATAAATATTTCATTGCATATATTTAAGGAAATGGATGGGATGACACACTTAAGGCTGCGTAGTTAATGACAGAATCAGGACCAGAACCCTGTGTGAATTGCACAGATCAGCAGGCTCCCCACCCCCACTACACGGTACTGCACCTTACTCTGCCGTGCGTGGTTACGGCGTGCTAAGGTAAGCTTATAGGGTGGCTGGGAATTAGCTTTGGGGATACAAAGGGAAAGTCAAAATTTCTTTTAGAGCATGATGATAAAGAGAAGCCAAGAAGGGAACTGTGACTGAGTCAATCTGCCAGCAAGTACTTACCAGCTGCCTCCCATGCACTGGAGCAGACTCCAAGAAATCGTGGAACCTGCCCTTAGTTGC
This sequence comes from Artibeus jamaicensis, assembly GCF_021234435.1. Taxonomy (NCBI): domain Eukaryota; kingdom Metazoa; phylum Chordata; class Mammalia; order Chiroptera; family Phyllostomidae; genus Artibeus; species Artibeus jamaicensis. Next base: position 47,724,921 of record NW_026521486.1, read on the forward strand.
TCACTGATGAAGGAATGACACATTCTTGAATTGGGACAGAGTGCTTCTCAGAATATTGAAAGCAAAATCTGTTTTCTGTTAGCATTGTTAACTGAACGAAACGCACTTTAATTTTAAAGTGGGGATGGTGTGTGTGTGCTGGTGGCCAGGATGTGGGCATGACAAGATAAAATGAAGATGACAAAAGTTTTTAAAACGCTGAGAAAACCCACAAAATTTTATACTGCAGAGGACATTGAGTATGACATTGGATGAAAAGCAGTCGCAGGGGTGTATCCTGTAATTCTCTGGAAAAAGTAAGTGGAAAGGGGTTGGGGGCAGGGAGTACTTAGGCCTCTACACCAGTGCACATGCTGCAGGAAACATACAAATAGAACATGGGACTTTATGCAATGAGGGAAATTAAAACCCACAGATATAAAGAAACATGGAAGGATGGGACTCATGCCCGAAACATGCAATGGAAAAGACACCCTGCATTTTTCCAGAGAAACAGAACCAGGTTCTGATGTGCAACTGGAAAAGAATCGCCAGTCACGTGACACACACACAGGCGGTTCTGTCTCCTGAGACACAAGCAGCTTCTTTGCCATGATCTACAGAAAGTCAGCCCTGTCCCCAGCAGTTCAAAATTTAAAAAGGAAAGGAGAAGGAAAAAGGATGGGGATGAAAGGAAGACTAGAAGGAAAGAGGCAAAATGAAGTAAGTAGGAGGAATAAAATAAAAACAGAAGAAAGTAATAGAAGGAAAATCATAGTGGCACATTACATCACGAAGTTAGCCTTTTATGGGATTATATATCCTCGGGAATGGAAACAAGAAAGAAATTATTTAAGTGAGGCTAAAAGAGGGGACAAGAAGTGATGTCATTATAAAGTTGTGTTAGAGCCAAAACGTAAACTGGATTATAGGACCCAGGAACAAGTTAATGAAACTGGTACAAAGCCAAGTTCCAGAATTAAAAGGAAACTTGACTTAATTAATATAATTCTTCAGAAGGAAGAGAATGGCAAACAAGAGCTGCAATTCTGGATCTAATTTTGACCCACAAAATGGAATTGATTAGTGAAACGGGAGTGAGGAAAATCTTGAGAGAAAGTAAGCATGCCATTTTGGTTCTTCCTGATAGCCAAAGGGATAAGGTGAGAGTGATGAGAAGCCTGATTCCAAAGAGTTAAAAGATGCAATTTTCATAGCCTGAGACTCTATGGGGGGAAAGGCTCAAGGAAGATGGGTTTCTCTTAAGACTGAAATTCAGTCCATGCAATTACTCTGGAGTCCAATGAAGAGGAGTGGACGGAAGGATTACAGAATCCCTACAATGAACTCGGATTTAGAGATGTCAGGCAGAGAGCAGGCACAACTAAGAGAGTAATGGACACGCTGCAACACTTAAAAAAAAAACAAAACATAAGGCGAAAATGAAGAATTTGACTACCAAAAAAGATTATGCTCTGCTAAAGGCACCAGGGACAAAGTTAACAGGCAGATGACAGAATAAAGAAAATATTTGCTTTGTCTAAAACTGACAAGGGTGTAATAGCATCCTAGAATATACAAGAACTCCTGCAATCAAACAGATAAAAGACATGAATCCCCCCCAAAAAGTACAAAAGAAATCAATAGGCAATTTATAGAATAGGAAAAAGCTAATATGCATATGTAAATTTAATTAAAACCACTAGTAGTCAATGCATATTAACCAACAATGAGAGATCAGTTTACACCTATCAAACCAGCAAAAACAAGAAATCTAGATAATTACAAATGCCAGGGACGTGGCAATTTAGAACATTGTATTGTTGCAAGAGTGGTTTTATCACTTCTACAAGGCAGTCTGGCATTACTTGGGCACATTACATGTAAGATTCATACACTGTGGCCAGACAATTCCTCTCCTAAGTCATATAAAACACATCCTTTACAAATCCAGAAGGGGCTAAAACAAGAATGTTCATTGCAGGGTTATCTGTAGTGGTGAGGAGTTGGAGTCAATGTGTGTGCATCCCTGGGGGGTGGACAGGTGCCCCACGATGAGCGCCCACTGCGGACTGCTAGATGTTCGTGTGGTGTAACAGACTGGATGTTAGCATCTGGCAATGTGGATGGAGATGGAAGACAGTGCTTAGTGAAAAAACTAAGACATAGTAAGACATAGCTTGGTGGCTTTGGAGTACATTTGAAAATAGATAACTACAAAGGAACTATTTTCTTAGAACATATTTAAATAGAAATTACACGTTAAGCACATTAGAAAATTGTGTATTGTGTGGGGGTAGTAATGGGAGTGGAGACAAAGGATATAAAGATAGAGAGGGAGAAAGAAAAGAGAAGAAGAAAGAAAGGAAGGAAAGAAAGATAGAAAGGAAAAACAAGAGGGGCTTTCCTTGCAGGGACCAGTGATGGTGTGTCGTGATGTGTGTGGCTACCAAGTTAGAACCATGGGACACCCCACCAGCACCACCAGCACCACCAGCACCACCAGCACCACCACAATCAATGCAGTGGAGTTGGATCAATTAAATGGCCTGAGGAATATGATTAACCCAATCCTTTGAGGAACAAAAACTTCAAAACAAAGCAGAAACACAAACACAAATATGTCACCACCTAGAACTTGAAAGAGAAAAGCTGGAATGAGGAAAATCTTGCAAAAATACTGCACAGAATGGGTTTGTTATTCCCACTAAGAAGTACAAAGAACAGATAAGTGTGCTGTTCAGCGCAGTGAGGTGCTGTTTATGGCTGGAAGCACTGACTTAGATGTTTGAAACATTTCATCTAATTTAATCCTTGTAACCACATAAAGGTAGATATTGTCTTAGTTAAGACTTGTTTGGCTGCAAGAAATAAAAACCCATCTGTAATAGTTTTGAAGCAAAAAATGTTTATTATAGGGATGCAAGTTTATCTCACAAAACCCAAAAGCAAGAATGCAACTGGGCAGCCCAGGCTGACCGACAACACCAGGGTCATCTCAGCCCCTTTGTCTGGAGATGTGGTCTTTTACCTCTGCTGTCCTCTGACTTCGACCTGTTCTCCCTGCCTGCTAACTTTCTTTGCTTTTTCACACATGGAAAAAGATTAAGTGCTCCATAGCTTGAGGGTCTGCCTGTTCCAGCCCAGAAACGACTATCTCCACTGCATACCAATCCCAAACTCCCAGGAAAGGGTACTTAATTGATCCAGCTCCACTGCGTTGATTGTGGTGGTGCTGGCGGCTGTCCGGTGGTTCTAAGTTGGTAGTCAGGGCTCACCCCTGTGGGTGGAGAAGAGTGTTCTTGCAGAATGGGCCATGTGCAAGCATTCTCTAAAATGTCTTCCACAGCTAATTGGACAGTAGAACATTTGCAAATGAATGAATGACTGAATGACATGAGACGGTTCTGTCTAACTTCAAAGCCCAGGCTCGCTGTCCTACAGCCATCTGTTTCATTTCCTCAGTAAGAGAGAATATTCTTGTATCGGGGTATTCTCAGGAAAGAGATGGCTTACTCAAATTAGGATAGTTTGAGGAGGGTTTAACAAGGGATTATTTACAAAGGTGTGGTCAGGGTATAGGGATATCACACAGGGGAATCGTTTATTACAGGGGCTAAGAATGAAACGGTCTTGGAAGATGGCGGTTCCAGAACTTAGAAATGGAGAACTGTCCTGGGTTCCTTTCCCACAATTTTGGCCTGGGCTGTGGTAACCCTGGAGCCTGGTCCCGCCCCCTCCAAACACAGGTAATGGGAGATGGCAGCTCCAGAACTTGGACATACTTGAGAGAACTAGGTAGAGAGGGCCGGCCGACAGGCGTTGAGATCTTAGCCAGAGGGACTCAAGCGAGCTTGCCACAACCCCACAGGGAATGAAACAGAGCATTAAATACCGCAGCCTCGCACTCCTACTGCCATTTGATCTTCTGCCTGTGTCTCTCCCATTGACTGGACACAATACAACACCAAAGAGGTAAGGGGATCTTTCTAGGTGGTCCACGCGGGTCAGCCCCATAAACCCATAGCTGGGTGAAGAGGGTGAGGAATTCACCTGAGGAGGCAGACAGACATTTAGGTCTTTAAACTGGAAAATAAAAGCAGACATGTTTATGTAGCCAGATTGGAAGTCCAAAAAGATGAGATTTATGGGTGTCCCTAAAGGCTCCAGATGTTTAATTTTACTGTCTCGGGTAAACCGCATTTCTCTGTATTAAACCGAACATTTCGGCTGAAGTCAGTAACTAATAATAGGTGCCTCAGGGGCTTGCCTGCCAGCTCAGGGTTCCGGACATTCCTTCTTCACTCCTACTAGCACACCTTTGCTTTTATTTGGTTAATACATCAGGATTCCGCTTAAGATTTCATCGCGGAAGTAGCGCTACAGCGCCTCCTATGGCCAGGTATGGTGCTTAGGACTCAAAAATGAATCAAACCCGGGGGTCGGGGTAGCAGGTGGACAGAGAAGAAAGAGTACAGTCGTAGGAAAACGCACAGGTCCTGAAAGTAACTGAAAGAAATAAACCCAGAACGACTTTCTGGAGTGGGTAACCGGAGAGGGGAGGTAAGGAAGCTCAAGGAATATTGCTGTTGTCCGAAAGAGGTTAGAGGAACTCCACAGTTATGCAATTCTCTAAAAAGGGGGGTGAGGAGGCTGGCTGTCACCTGAAAGAACTAGGCTAGGGATCGTTGGACAAGACTGGGAGCCATGGTGACTCGAAGTGATTGGCTACATCTCAGCTCAGGCCTGCCTCCAGCCTTGCTCCGCCCCCATCCCATCACGTCCTCCTCCAACTGTGCGCGGCATTTCACCGATTCCACTCCGCTGCCACGGGATCCCAAACCTCCCGCCCGCAACTCCTGCGGGGGCGGGGGGTGTGCCCCAGTCTCCCAAAATAGCAAGTGGGAGGTGGTTTCTCCGAGGTGGTCGCGCTATCCCGCGGGGCGGGGCGGCCGTGGAGAGGGCTCTCATTGGTTGCTACGGCGGTGATCCAAGAGGCCTTGGAAGGCTGATTGGCCACAGACTCGTAGTGCCGACCACGTCCTCCTTTCCCGGTGTAACTGGGTCAGGACCACTTCTTGGGTAGCTTGGGTAACCCGGATCGCGGCAATGAGAAGGGACTGGGTAGCTTGGGTAACCCGGATCGCAGCAACGAGAAGGGACTGGGAAAGGACGTGCATTTCCAGGGAAGTTTCTGGTTATTACATAGGTTTTCGCGGTCCCCGGGACCTCCTCTTCTGTCTTCCGGGCCCTGGATCCAGGGCAGATGCTGCGGCAAAGGGAAGTGCGTCCGGGGCTGCGGCTTCCGCTGCGCGAGAGCCCTCCCGCAGCGTTGGTTCCCGCCTGGCGGGAGTCCTGGACCGTGAACTAGAAAGCGCTCGCCCTTGAGACGACCGTGATATGGTCACAAAGCCTGAGTTTTCCACCATTCCCTTCCCTACTCACCCTCCGCCAGCCACGTCGAATGCAGCATTTTAACGACGAATCAGGCAGTTCTGGCCTGTAATTTCTCTTCCCCAGTTTGTAACTCCCATTCCCCCATTTTCTGCCTTACAAATCACTGCTTATTCCTTAAAGCTTAGTTCTAATATCACCTTTTTGGCGTAAGTCCAGCCCCATTTTTCCGGACAGTTACTGGACCTCCTTAGGAGTGTTAGCTTTGGAGATGGGCCTCAGTTTGAAATGCGGCGTGATTTTGAGCAAATCACTTAACCTCTATGACCCTCGTCTTTGCTTCTCAAAAATGGAGGTAATGCTAGTGCTTCGAGGGTTTTGTTGTGATTAATGTAAAGCTATCAGAACATAAGTGCTTAATAAATGTGAGCTGCTGTTATTATCCGATGTTCCTTGAATAGGCCTCTTAAAATGTTTGCCGTTTGTATTACCATTATTTGGTTTCGTCTGTCCGGTTAGACTTAGAGCTTTTAAAAGCTAGAACTGTGTCTCATTTATGACGTTGGCAAACAACAATGCTGGGCATTTAAATGTGAGCCATGAAATTATTTCGCATGAAACTTTTTTTAAAGCCCCCTTTCCACACCTTTTCCTTTATTTCTTTCCTTTTATTTTTTTTCCTTTTGAAAGGGAAAATTTAACCCATTTTAAACAGAGAAAGGATTTTAAAGCAATGAGTACTAAAAACAGGGCCACCCACCCGCCCAAAAGATTTCCCCCCCCCCTTAAAGGAAAAACCTTTTTTTTTAATTTGTATTTTTTATAAAAAAAAAAAAAAGCCAATGCTTGGACTCAAAAGATGAAGATCTGTGGAATGAAGCTACTGCTTTAAGTCCTTGCACATGGCAGAATATGATAGGAGGATGTGGAAAGGGTAGTACATCTATTTGAAAGGCATCTTAAATGAGGTCCGTTCATCTTATTGGTACCTATTCCCTTTTCTTTCCTATCTGTTATGAAATGGGCATGAGAAAGATGCAGTTTTCAAAGGAAGGGAACTCAAAGCTAAGAATATAATACCCTTCTTAAAGGATGCTAGGTTTCCTTAAGAGAAGCTAGAGGAAACTGGGGAAGTCAAGGTTGCAAATAGAAGGCTTCTGCAATGCTGGAGGAAGTGTGAAGAGATAGTCCTTAAAGTACGGGGAATGCAATAGATCTATTTAACCTGAGGGGGTAAGGTGGAATAGGATTGAGCCCACATGAAATGAAAGATGATTGAGAAAAAGGAAGGCACTAGGGAGAGGGGAGTTATTTTGGAGTATGAATAAGAGGAAAGGAAACTGGTCACTTGAGCAGCTTTTTAATCACTTACTACTTGGATCTAAAGGGAAGTATCAAGCAGTCAAGTTACTTAAAGAAACTAAAGGATTTAGGAGACAGGGTTTTTGACACACTGGCCTCTTCCACCTGCCCTTCCCCAACAACACTCAAGCATAAATAAACCAACTGCACTGTCAGCGTTTTGATGCCCCCACAAAGGCCAGTAGAGGCTAAGAAGATAGACTTCAGGCTGCTGGTCCTTAGTTTTTCTTCTTTTCTCTAACTGACCTTTCTTAATGTCTGTCCTGCTCCCTGATTCTCTTCTTCTTACTTCCCCTATTTTTCTCATATAGGAGCAGGGTAGATGAAGGATATGAGATTAGAATTTGAGAAAGAAAAGCAGACAAGTGATTAAATTGAAAGAGAAAAAAAGTCTAATGAATGTCTGTGTGAAACAGGCTGGGAATAGCAGGTTTAAGCATTATACAAATAAAATGAAATGCAATTAAGTGCACTTGTGTATTTATAAGATCCCACTGAATGCACTTGACAACTGCACTTGAACAACAGTAAAAGAGATGAAAATAAAACAAGAACATCAACAGGGTCTCCCAGGTCTGATGCTAGTAGAAAGGAAGCTATGAATGTCCTTTCCTGGAACATTTCGGCCATGGAGAGTTACCCAGCTGTCGGGACAGAGGAGGGACCGTCCCCCGAAGGAGTCTTCTAACTAGACAGACTGTGCTTGGGCTAGGCTGGCCCTCCCAAAGGCCCTCATCATGGCCTTCTTCATTTCCTTGTTTTAAAAACTGTATATGATGGGCTTGCACATGGGGGTAGTGATGATGTAGAGGAGGAAAAAAGGCTTGTCTTTGTCAAGGCCATATGTGCTGCTGGGGTTCACATAAGAAAACATGGCCAAGGTATAGAAAAGATGATCACAATCGGATGGGAGTTGCAAACAGAGAAAGTCTTCCCTTCGCCTGAGGAGGAGGCTCTGCTGAGAATGGAGGCCAGGATGCGGGCACGGGAGATGACAATGAGCACCACCACTGTGGCATTGGCAAGGGTCACCCTCAGACTAAATGGAGGGTCTCTACAGAGAGGGTGATCACTATGGGGGCCTCACAGAAGAAGCTTTCTATGTAGTTTTCTCTACAAAAATGGACCATGAAATCATATAATCAAGAGGGATGCTATTGATCAGCCCAAAGAACCAGGCATTACTCACCTGCCTCACACAGACATGCTGGCTCACCATCTGGGCGTGGCTAAACCGTTGGCAGATAGCATAATGACCATGGGCCATAAAAGCCAAGAGGATGCCCTTGGCCACACCCACACCAAAACCCAGCCTCTATCTGAGTCAGGCTGGAGGCAAAGGAGTGTGGTTCTTGACCACCGGGTAGATCAGCATCTTTGGGATAGTGGTGGTGATTAGGCAGATATTCCGGAAGGATGGGCGGCCAAGGAAGACATACATGGGGCTGTTAAGTCTGGGGTTGTCCAGGCGATGAAGATGATGAGGCCATTCATGGCCGTGGCAAGGCTTTAGGAAGACGCCTAGGAAGAGGGCAAAGAGCGATGCCTGAGTGGAAAGGGAGCTCTGCTCAAAGCCCACAAGGATACTTCTGTTCCTTAGGGCCACCATCTGGACCTGCTTTGAGGAGGGAGGACAGGCAAAGCACAGGTGAGAGAGCTGTGTATAGGTGTTACCTACTTGTATGAAAACAGATTGCCGCAAAGGAAATGAAAGACAGGAATTTCAGTAAACTCATGAGTCAGCAGTGTTGTGGGCACTGAAAATGCCAGGGCTGTTGTAGCTATTGTAGGCTGTGATTGTGGGACAGTATTATGAATCAAGAGAGATTCTATTGTGGATCAGGCTATACCTGAAATATTGCATCCAGTCTGGGAGCTCTATTTTAAAGGATTATCCACCAATGGGATTATGTTCAGAGACAAGATGGTGAAGGACCATTCATGTGACAAACTTTGAAGGAAACTTTAAAGGGAAGACTCAGGGAGAATCTGAGAGGTCCCTTTAAATGTTAATGGTTTTTCCATCTGGAAAAGATGATTTCTTTTTAAAAATAAAGATTTGTATTTATTTATTTTAGAGAGAGGGGAAGGGAGAAAGAGAAGGAGAAAAATATTAATATGCGAGAGAAACATCAATTGGTTGTCCCTTAAACTCCCCCAACTGGGGACCCAACCCATAACCCATGCATGTGCCCTGAGCAGGAATCAAACCAGCGATCTTTCAGTTTGCAGAAGGATGCCCAAAACACTGAGCTGCACCAGAGTGAGAATTTACAGTACTTTTTCTGTGTAATCTCAATGAGTAGAATTTGAACTAGAGAGTGAAAATACCAGAGAGAAAAATTACTGATATTTCTAATTGTAAATTTTCTTTGTTCTCTTCATTATGAAAGATGCTTGTTCTTTGTAGAACATCTGGAGTATGCCAAAAAAGTAAAGCAAAAATAAATAAACATAAAGAATCACCCACAGAGAAAACCACATCAAATTTTAGTTTATATCTTTTCAATAATTGTTTTTTTATGTTTAAGACCAACACAAGGCCTGAGTGGAACCTGCCACAGGTACTTAAGTGGCAGAGATAAGTGTATCTTCAGGCAGAAATGCAGCAATTACAGCTGATTGTAGGTGAGGGGGTCAGTTATAGTCCAATAGGGAGAAAGTAAAAAGGACAAAAATTCATTTTTTAAATGGAGGACTGGGAACAATTGCACTACACCCTACGTTATAGCCCCAAATAGTTTATTCATTTAATAAGCACTCATTTAATAAATGAGTGCTTATGCCCTGACTGGTGTGGCTCAGTGGACTGAGTGCTGGCCTGCAAACCAAAGGGTTGCTGGTTTGATTTCCAGTCAGGGCACATGTCTGGGTTGCAGGCCAGGTCCCCAGTAGGCAGTGCGTGAGAGGCAACTACACATTGATGTTTCTCTCCCTCCTTTCTCTAAAATAAAAATAATAATTTTAAAAAATTAAATGAGTGCTTACCGTGTTCCATGTATTGTTCTAAAGGCCAGGGATATAGAGATAAAATCATGCATTAGAACTTCTTCCATGACTTCATGGGGATTATACTATATCCCAAGTCATTAGACCAGGGGAATAAGTAACGATATAGAGAATCCATCTAACGTGGATAATGTTAACAAGTACACATTTATAAGCAGATACATTTCAAACTCTATCACCTCTATAGAGGGAATGTACCCTTTTGAAGGGTTATGGAACATTTGCAAAATAGTGTTGATATGTTAGAGTGTTGATATATTAGATACAAAGAAAACTTCAAAAAGCCAAACAGTGCAGAATATATTCACCTCACTATAGGCATTAAAATTCTTAAATTTCTGTATAGAGGAGATTTCTTAAAACTATGTTTATTTTCTCTCCTTGAAGTATGAGAAAAAGATTATAGGGGTCAGTTTGTGGAATTTTTCATCACACTGTACTCATTAAATACCTTACAAATTTTTCAATTATATCCCAATAAAGCTGAAAAAAGTATGTCACATTCAAGGGGGAAAATAGTATTTGTTTGTTGTTTTTACTTTGAGAAAAGGTGTAAACTCTTACCGAATATTTTACATTTAGTAAAACAATACCGAATGTATTGTTTGGGTAAATTGTAGATAACCTTCTTCTGATCAGCCCGCCACCAGCGGTGTCCTGTAGTTGGCGCAGGGCCAGAAGACCTCTGGAGGGACAGTGAATGCAGAAATGAAGCCTGTGCTCACTTCACCAAGCTGTGCCCCTCGGTGAGGGGCTGTGTAAACTCAGTGGAAGTGCTGCCTTTTTCTAATGCTTCCCTGAGGGGGAGTAACTTCCGATAATTAGCCCATGTGTGTTAGAGAAGCCCTGCTGGTCAGGAAGATTTGGCCATGTGCATATTTAAATTTCAGCACTTAAACTTTTTGACTCATAGGATTATTGAAATCTTAAATGAATAATAAGAAATAAGTTTACATTCCTCTGAGTGGGTCTGAGGAATAAAAAATTAATAGTCATTTTTTCCTAATGCAGTGGTACTCCCAAGTGCGGTCGGCAGACCAGCAGCAGCAGCATCACCTGGGAACTTGATTAGAAACACAGGGTGTCGGGCTTCACCCTGGAATCATAAACTCCGGAGCTGGGGCCCAGAAATCCCTCGTGTGATTCTGATGCATGTTAATCATTGAAATCCACTGGTCTAATGCAGGGGTGGACAAACACAATGGCTCTCAAGCTAAATACAGTCCACTGACTATTTTAGTAAAGTTTAATTGGAACATAATCACGCTCATTTGCTTATGTACTATCTGTGCTTGTTTTCCCCACTACAGTAGCAGAGCTAAGTAGTTGGCCCAGAGATTATACAGCTTGCAAATATGATTGTCAGATGTAGCAAATAAAACTATAACATGCCCATTTAAATGCGATTTTCAAAACTGAACAATTTTTTATTATAAGTATGTTCCTTGCAATGTTAGTAACACAACACACAAAGCCTAAAATACTTACTATCTGGGCCCTTTACAGAAAGTTTGCTGACTCTTGCTTAATGCAATGATCTTAGAGTGAAAAAAGCAATGAAAAGAGCCTTAAACCTGATTACAGACCTGGGATTCTGGGGTGCTGAGTCTCAAGTACTTCCTTCCCCAGAAGGCAGCTCAAGCTAAAAGATCAATCTGCCTGGGATGGAATGGCAGTTGGTGCCACTAATGTTTCTGTCTGTTAAATTGAATATGTCAGTTGCTTTTCCTTTTGTAAGTGTCTGGTGTTACACATGTTCAATTAAGATCAAGTGGATGTGTTAGAGGGATTGTCCAGTTCATACAGAAGCAAGTCTGTGACAACCATAAAACGAGGCATGGTTATAAAAATAAGCTTGTCCACTTAGAAACTGATAAAAAGCCCTCTGAAAATAACTTTTAGGTCAAAAAGGAAATTAAAGCAGCAATTACAGACAATCTAAAAAACAAAATAAAAGTAGTAAGTAGTATATATTAATAAATACTGCACAGTTGTTACAGGAAAAGTTAATGGCATGACATACTTTTTACTACTTGACAAAAAGGTATAGTGATACATGAAATAAATAAAAATGAAATAACTCAGGAGGTCTGAAGCAGACAGACAAAATTAACCTAAGGAGGACTAGAAATGGAAAATGTATAAAGATCATAAAAAATTATTAAATACAAAAATAGGAAAAAGTTAATAAATTCAATAAAAGGCTCTTTATTTTATTTTTTTAAGATTTTATTTATTTATTTTAGAGAGGGGAAGGGAGGGAGAAAGAGAGGGAGAGCAAAATCAGTGTGTGGTTGCCTCTTGTGTGCCCCCTACTGGGGATCTGGCCCGAAACCCAGGCATGTGCCCTAGATTGGAGAACTGGGCCTTTAAAAACCCAATAAAATAGACAAACTACTTATTTATCTCACAACAATGTCCACAAATGAGGTGGGGGAAAGAAGCACAAACATGCAAATTACAAATAAAAAATGTAAACCTAAGTATCCATTGATAGATGATTGGATAAAGGTGTGCCCACACACCACACACACACACACACACACACACACACACACACACACACACTAGAATACTATGCCAGAAAAAAGATAAAATACTGCCATTTGTGACAATATGGATGGATCTTGACAGTATTATGCTAAGTGAAATAAGTCAGATGGAAAAGGACAAAAGCTGTATGATTTCACTCATAGGTGGACCACAAAACAAAAATGAATAAACTAACACAACAAACAAAAACAAGCTCAAACACACGTACAACAGAATGGTAGTTATCAGAAGGGAAAAAGGGAGGGAGAAGGGTGAAGTGGGTAAAGATGACCAAATAGATGGTAATGGAAGGAAACTAGACTTTGGGTGGGGAGCACACAGTCGAGTTCACAGAAGTTGAATTATAATTTGTACACCTGAACATTATGTAATGTTATTAAACAGTGTTACCCCAGTAAACTGAATAAAAAATAACAAAAAGTAAAATAATCACAGCCACACACACAAAAAATTATGCAACAGTACTTTGCAAAATCTTATGACAATCAATTTGAAAGTCTGGAAGATAACTTTCCAGGTAAATAGAAATCACTAAAATTTGTTAAAGAAAAGATAGAAACCAAATTAAACTAATATCCTTAGAGAAGTAAAAGAAATGCAACAGTTCTGAACTTTGGTTTCATATTATCAGGCACATTGAAGGGTTTTAATGTGCCCCCATTCCCAGGCCACATGCCAGACTAATCAAAACAGAATGTATTCAGAGGGACTCAGGCTAATTCCAAAGTGCAGCCAAGTTTGAGAACTTTTAAACTAGAGAAGCTGACAAAGAGCTCCAGTCCTGACAGTTCTACAAGTTCTTTCTAAACTTGCAGCAATTGGATATTTTTGAAGTCTACTGAAACTATTCATAGGAACAGAAAAAATAAGCTTCCTGATTACTTTTACAAAGTCATCAAGTCTTTGACACCAAAACCTGCAAAAGAGCACAAAACTGTGAAGATAACTTATTTATAATGATGAACTAGGCTAAATAAATTACAAGTTAATGAAATCCATCAGCATAATAAGAATAGTGTGGAAAACAGGATGGAGTTTCCTCAAAAAATTAAAAATGGATCTGCCTTTTGACCCAGTGATCCCACTTCTGGGAATATATCTGAAAAAACCCAGAACACTAATTTGAAACATTGTTTCATTGCTGTGTTATTTACCTTATTTACCATAGCCAAGATCTGGAAAGAGCCCAAATGCCAGTCAGCAAATGAATGGGTAAAAAGCTGTGGTACATTTACACAATGGAGTACTAGTTGCCTCCCCCAGCAAAAAAAAGAAATCTTACCTTTTGCAATAGCATGAATAGCCCTGGAGATAATTATGATAAGTGAAATAAACCAGTAGGAAAAAGACAATACCATATTGTAGCAGGAAACCTGCTTACACAAGCCCAGATAAGTCAGGACACAGTCCAGTTTGCTGAGTCACTAAGATAAGGAAGGGTGAGCAACTAAGTAACTAAGAAGAACAAAAGAACATTGTATGACCCTATCAGCAGCCCTGCTTTCTTGCTTCTGTAAACCTGCTTCTGTCATGTAGGCTTAGTAAAATCTCTTCTGCATGCCACACTATATAAACAAGCCGCTGCCCGAGCTCTGGGCCCAGAATTTGGAGACTGCCTCCTCTGAGTTCACGCCGTGTAAATAAAGTTCCACTCCATACACCCGAAAGCGGTTGAGATGTTTTCTGTAACAATATGATTTCACTTTACATGTAAAATTTTAAAAAAGATTTTACTTATTTATTCATAGAGAAACAGGGAGGGAGAAAGAGAGGAAGAGAAATGTCTATGTATGAGAGATACATCAATCAGTTGCCTCTTGAATGTCTCTAACTGGGGACCTGGCCCTCAACCCAGACATGAGCCCTGACAAGGAATCAAACAAGTGACCTTTGGGTTTGCAGGCCAGCTCTCAGTCCACTGAGCCACACCAGCCAGGGCTATGTGTGGAATGTAATGAACAAAATAAACTGCTAAACAAAATAGAAACGTGCATGAATATAGGGAACAGATCTAAAGCTGTCAGAAAGGAGGGGGTTTGGGGGGGCTGCAAGAAAGAAGGTAGAAGGATTTAAACAAACAAACAAAAAAACATATAACAGTGTGGTGACAACCAGAGGGAAAGGGTAGTGGGGGGTAGATGGGTGTTGGAAAAGGGGTGAAAGGGGCAACAGAAAGACTTTGCTTGGGGTAGTGAGTGCACAGTGTATCGCACAGGTGATGTTTTGATGAGCTGTACACTTGAAACCTGTATGGTTTTGTGAACCAGTGTCACCCCAATAAATTCAAAGGAAGAAAAAAGAAAGAAGAACATAGAGCATAATTACCAAGTGAAATTCATTCCAGGGACTTAAGATTGTTCTTATATTAGGAATTCTACCAATGTAACTCACCACATTAACATGTCATAAGTAAAAAACTCTTAATCAACGAAGATGTTAAAGCATTTGATAAAATTTAGCAGTGATATCTGATTTAAAAAATCATTTGTATGATAGGACTAGAAAGAGGCTTCCATGTCATAATTTAACATTTTATCTAAATTAAAATAATCCTAATACATCCATTGTGTTAGGCATTGTTTGTTCAAAGCAATACTATGGAGTAGGTAGTCTTTTCTTTTATTCTCATTTTACAGATACACAAAAAGGGTTTGTCCAGTGTTGCACAGTGAGTAAATAGTGAAGATCTGAATTCAAATTTGATTTGAATCTGATTCCAGAAGCTGCATTGCCAACTACCTCCACAGCTTCAGACTTTGGATGCCCTACAAGTACTAACCAAAGCATTTGACAAATGGATTAAAGGAATGGTGCATTGGTCAGTGTTGAAAAGATAACTCTGGGAGGTGCCCCTGATCCAATCCGTAGCATTGTCAGTCTCCGTGGGATAAATACTCCCACCATGACCTATTTCAAGCTAGAAATGTGACACCATTAAGCGTGGAGCGAAGAAGGTATGTACATAAGGTCACTGTTAGGGTTTTTCCAACCATATGATTATAGTAGGTGTAAATAACTTTGAAAGTATAAGTAGAATTAAAATGTAGCAAAAAACAACCATAGGAAGTGACAAATTTTGAGTATTATCTTAGTTTTGTAAGATAATTCATTTAGTAGTAAGTTTACATAATTTGTTCATACCAGCTGTGTTTAACAACCAGTTCTTAAAATTCTTGAAAATTTAATACTTGACTGCTGAGGAGTAGTACCGACTGGCTCCAGCACACCACTGGGGTGAAGAGGAAAGAGCAGAATTACCATTCTTTGCAGAAGATATTTCTAGGAGTAGGATGAATCTCTTCCTTTCTTTGTTTCTGACTCAGTCTATAGGGAGGCCAGAAATTCTATCTAGTCTTCCCCCATTAGGAGGGGCTGATGTTATAGAAAATACTTCTGGTCCCACTTCACTCTAGAAATAAGTACCCTGAGTTAGACACTGGTTACATGTTATTATGGCACACACATAAAACGGGACAACCTTGTGGAAACTATATCTTACCTCATTCTGTCGCCATGGCTGGAGAGGACCTGTTTGTCACCAAATCACCATAACAGGTAAGGAAATCTCATGGAGCCTGAGGATGAGCTACTGCATGGAGGACACTGATGTTGGGGTCTTCTCTGAAAGAGATAATGCCCCCGTTAGATTGTAATCCCTCACCAGAAACCTCAACTCACTCCACTGAAGAGCTGCTCAGATAAAACTTCTTCACTCATTTATAGTAATTTATAGTTTACAATTATATTGTTCCATTTGCCATATTTTTTGCACTATAAGACGCACCCCCCAAATCTGGGAGGAAGGGGGATGCATTTTATAGTCCGAATGTAGCTTACCTGGCTCATTGTGGGGAGGGGTTTGTATAGAGCGAGGTAATAGGTTATTACATATTTTACCACATTTTTTGTTTCAAAAACTTTTTTTCCTATTTTCCTCCTCTAAAACCTAGGTGTGTCCTATGGTCCAGTGCATCTTATAGTCCTAAAAATACAGTAACTCTTACAGAAAATCCATGGAGTAGATATTATCTCTATTTCACAGATGAGGAAATTGAGGCTCAGAGTGCTAAAGTAATTGTCCAAGGTCATATAGTTAGTAAATTAAAGTGATGAGACTCAGACCAGGCCTTGTAAGTCCTTAGAATACCTTTTCCACTAAACCAAGGTGTCTAGAGCAGAGATGCTGCTACCTCCTGTAGGTTATACCATTCATTAATGTCTCCTTTAGTCAGGAATGCACACATACACGCATATACTGCATATGTTATAATCCACATTTCTTATACTTATCTTCCTCATTCTTTAAATTTAACCCATGGTAAAGAAATGGCTATTATGGGAGCAGGGGGACATCCCTTAGAGATTTAAATACATTTATTATCCATGTTAATCTTTTTCCTCAGGCTAAATGTTCACAGCCCTTTTACCATGTCTTGCTATCCTCATTTCCTCCTTCAAAGTTTCAAGAAATAAGAAACAACTAAAGACAAAATTGATTGGAGACCTGGAGAAAAGAATAATGATGTTGCCAGTGAAAACAGGGTTCTCTCATGGAGCTGCAAGAAAAGCATTGCGGGAACCCAGGCATAGGATAAGGTGTACTGGTAAGATTTATTGGGTTAGAAATAAAAGACTGCCCTCAGGTTCTTGGTGTCTTATTTCCTTCCATCCCGCTGTGGAAGAAGCCCAGCCTTCTCTTAATCAAGCCCAGAAGTAGGGCCAGGGTTCAGAAATTCCATGCCATTGGTTCAGTCCATGCCAAAGCTTAGTCCAGTTCAGTCTCCACCCCATCCAGCAAGCTTGGCATCTGTTCCAGGCTGTGCTCCAACTGGTGCTGTGTTGCCGTACCCAGGCCTTGCGTGGTTGCTACAGAGAAAGAATGCACAAGTGTGCAAATGCGTGAACAAATGTGTTACTGAGCTATGGGCCTTTGTTAGGCTCTGATTATATTATTTCATTTGGAAGAACCAGGCACTCTTTCAAACTAACCAATTTCCCAGTCCTTCAAGGGCTTGTGCTGGGCCCTCTCCATAACCAATTCATTTCCTGGCCTTCCAGAGTCCTGTGTCACTTATCCATTCCAATACTTTCCCCAGGCTAGAGACCTCCCTCTTATGGGCACCATGTTGGCTCCTACTGTGCATGCCTCAAAGTTAGAGGGACTTCCCTTGAAGTTCCCCTGCTAACAGAGGAGTTCCCCTGCTGTTTTTCCCCTCCCTCTCAGCAATCCTGGGTGATGGCCATTAACAATCCTTCCCACCTGCTTTGGGGATTAGGTCCTGAGGAAGAGGATGCAGCGGTGCCCAGGGGAGTCTATGAATGCTGCAACTTCCTAGTGAAGCAGGCTTATTATTGGATTCAGCTCTCTAGTTTATTATGTTTATTGTCTGAGTCCCTTTGCTCCCTTACTTTGCTTATAATTAGCTACCTATGCTAACAATAAGAACTGAATAAGCACATACACTTAAAAAATTTTGATGTATATAGTAACCGTGGCCAATGGGCTGATAAAATCATCCCTGAAACAAAGAGTTATATATTAGAAAGAGTTGAATCAGGACACTGAAAAGCGAGATTTTAGAGGTTTAGAAAGAACATTCTGGGAAATAGCCCTATTCAAATATGATGACTGGCTGTTCCCCAATTCTCACAAGACAGAATAGGAAATGGAGGTAGGTGCAAAAGTATTAGGTTAGACAAAAGGAATACTTTATTTAATAAAGTATTTGAAAGCACCTCAAAGTGACTGACCAAATGAGTAATGAAAACATATTTTTTTCTGGCCTTTGAAAACAGGACAGATTCCGGTACATGAGGTCTCACTTCAGCTCAGAATGGTCTAAGAACAAAGACTAGACTAAAGCCTATGCTTCCTTCTGTGTTTGCTTTCTTGTTAATAGCATGAGATACATCTACCCATTGAAGTGGGAGGCTGGGTGACCTCTTCCGCTTCTCCTTCATTCATCTGCAGATCCAATCAGCCTTTCATTCTCTCATTTCAACCTTTTTGATCCCCTTTATGCACACTATACTTCAGTTATTTACCATGCACAAATCCATTCATCTGTTCTTGCAATTTTTATTTGGTGCCTACTGCATACACATTCCACTTCTTGCCTCCATGCTTATATGCTCTTACGTATGCTGGTCATTTTCCGTGTAATATCCTTCACCCCCATTAGCATCTGGTGAATTCTCTCATCTCTGTGATGTAGATCATATGCCACATCCTCAGCAACACTTTCCCCAATAACCTAGCATTGCCCCTTGCATTTAATGAAAAATAGCTTAATTTTTTAAGAAGTAAGTTTTTTGATCTCATAATTTGCTCTTTGAGCCCCAAGTGCTATGGGCAGTTTATACAGATCCCCCCAAATAACCAGAAAGATTAAATTGGCTTTATAATAGATAATTCTTGGCAATAGACCAATACTGAGGTTCTTGATCATTTTATCATGGATTAGCTAAGAAATAAATCCTAAATATAACTGCTAGAAATAACAATTACAAAATAAAATTGAAAGTAGATAAAACTGTATGTGGTAAGATTTAGTAAAAGGCAAAAGATTTATATGATCTGAAGAGAAACCAGAGTATGTATGTGGTAAGATTTAGATCTACAAATTTTTACCTGGGAAAATGGGACTGGATAAAAAATAATACCCGCAAAAGAAAATTCACAATAGCAGAAGCTATTACCATAAAAATTTATTTGTAAAAGGCAAAAAATGTATACATTCTGAAGAGAAACCAGAGGATAGTAAAAATTTATTTGGACAAAAGACTGATATAACAGCACTGTAATGATAAATTTAACATAAGTGAATTAGTCTGGATCAAAGTGTGTTCAGTAGTTTTATTCACATGGCAAAACTGGAGATATTTTAAGTACTATACTAGAAAACTGATCAAGGAATTAATTTAGGTTATGGAATTAATTATTAAGAGTAACTTCATATCAAGAATTCACTGGTTGTGGTATAATTCTTGTCTAAATGTTTGTATTCATTAGTGTACAATTAATCCCAGAGCCAAAATGGTGAGGGAACAATAACTACAGGATATAATAGTGGGATAAAAATATCTACTGGATTTTAATAAAGAGCAAGCTTTTGATTAACAATTTTTGAGTAAGTAAATGAGTATTTAAACAGGGTGATTTTGGGCGATCTCTCTCTAACTATATAACCCATTAGCTAAAATCTGACTGAAATCCATTTATCGAATTGCAATATTTAATGCATGATTAGATTATTTATTCTGCTTTGAAATATTTGCATTACTCTGTGTATTTCTCCCTTTTTATTTAGCTTTCTTTTGAGGAATTTTAAACTCCAATTTATCTATGGACTCTCCTGCCCTAATTTCAAATGAACAAGCAAATTACATTCTACTAATTAGACAATGAAAGCATTATAAGGCCATCATACAGAGAAAAAGAGAAAATTGTTCCTTTAAAATTAGAGAAACTAGCATCATAATCTTTAATATTTCATCATCATCATCATTTCCTTGATCCTTTTGCATTCCAAGAAGGAAAGAAAAAAACTTGTGGGCAAGGGAGAAGAACTGAGAAATGTAAATTAATCTCTTTCCTTTTGTTTGTTTTAAGAAAGCATCTAGATGCTTTGTACCACAGTCTAATTATAGTTTATATATAAAATATATATATAGTTTATATATATATATAGTTTGTATATATGTATTTTCCTTTTTCTTGAAGTTATTGGGGTGGCACTGGTTAATAAAATTACACAGGTTTCAGGCACACAACTCTACAATGCATCGTCTATGCTCTGTATTGTGTATTCACCACCCCAAGTCCAGTCTCTGTCCATCACCATTTACCTCCCTGTACCCCCTCCCCCTCCCCCAAATCCCTATCAGCATCTGGTGATTCACCACAATGTTGTCCATGTCCATGAGTTTTTTCTCTTTTTTTCTTTTTTGCTCAATCCCTCCACCTGTAAGCCCCCTCCCCAACAGCTGTCAGCCTGCTCTCTACCTATGAGTCTGTTTCTGTTTTACTTATTAGTTCATTTTGTTTATTAGATTCCACATATGAGTGGAACCATATGGTATTTGTCTTTCTCTGACTGGCTTATTTTACTTAGCATAATGCTCTCCAGGTCCATCCATGCTGTTTCAAAGGGTAAGATTTCCTTCTTTATTATGGCCTAGTAGTGTAAAATTTTTGAATAAATTTTAAAACCCACAGAAAAATTGGAATAGAATTGAATTTTGAATGAAAGAGAACTTCTAATTCAAAGATGATAAATCATCAGCTCTCTGGCCTATGCAGATGTGTTTTATTAAGCCTGCAATATTTTCTCTGAAGAATATCTCAGAGAAATCTAGATTCTAGCTTCTTAGAAGAAAAACAATCAGAAGATCTTACTGCACTATACCTAGTCTCATCAACAACTAATTGCAGTTTAATGATGATTTCCCTATTTGGACAAGTCTCAAATCCTTCCCAGTCTCAAGATTCCCAATTGTCACTCCATTGCATTATCTATACAATCATTATAAGAATTCAGGCTTGTGGGCTTTGTCCAATTTATACAAGAAATCATGAAAAGAAAGACAGATTTCAATACATTACACAGAAAAATTGGGTACCACGACAACAAAAGGTACCTTACTTGTTTTTAACAAGTAACTGATTGGAAATAGATGAAAATACAACAGGCAGTGATATATTAAATTTATTATGTAAAGAGATCATCAAAACACCAAGATTTTAAAAAATATAAGTAAGAAAACCCCTAGTGTGTAGAAGTGGTAAAACCATCCAAAAGCATTCAGACTCATTAGTAATTTTTTAAAAATTAAAATAATTAGATACCATTTCTGACCCATTAAATTAAAAAAAATTAAACTATAACGTCAGAGCTGGCTGGTTAAATGGTACTCCGTTCTTGACTGTGAAGCAGTTTTGCAGTATGTAATAAAAGCTTTAAAAATGTTAATTCCTTTAAATATAAAGTTCCTTTAATAATACAGACCCTGGAATACAATTATCTGGATTCAAATTCTGGCTTCTCCACCTACCAGCTGTGTACACTTAGGTGATTTAAATTTACATGCCTGAGTTTCCTCATCTCTAGATGAAAATAATAATGACAGTACCTAAATTCTTAAATTATTATGAGAATTAAATGAGTTAATATTTGTGAAGTTTTTGGAAAAGTGCTGGTACGTACTGCTATATAAAGTTTGCTAAATGTGAATAAATTCAACTATTTTAAAAATTAAGTCTAAGAAATTAATTACCAATTGAGAAAGTGAGAATGGTTTTGGCTCAAAGAATCTTGAGATGTCTCAAAACATATATCTCAAAGGATTAAAAAGGATTTAGAAGAGTTAAACTCAGTATAATTAACCAAAGTCCATCAAATTTAGTAATTCTTAGACATATAAACTTCAGACAACTGTACTCTAAGATGATTTCCTTAGAGGTTAAAATTAAGAGAAATAAAGACTGACTCCCTAAACAGACGCAAGAATAGAAAACTCTAGAAAGAGGTGAAATAGAGGGCTGAAGATGGTGGCCGAATAGCTGGAATCTGAATCCACTTGCTCTTGCCTCACTCGGATTTTGGGCCAGTCTTCTGACAATAAACCATAACAATCAATGGAATCTTAGCTGATAAGAAGTTTTGAAGCCAAGGAGTAGAGAAGATGCTTTGTACTCTGGTAAGGAGATCTTATAAGCTGGGGGGGGGGGGGGGGCCGGAAACCCTGTATGTGGCACCTGCAGCGGCAGAAAGACCAGACAGAAATTACGGCTTAGGAGCTCCCTTCTGTCTTGGAACAGGGGGCCCTAGTCCCACACAGGGATCCCCAACCCTAACCGGGAGAGATTCTGGAGGATATATGAATGTGAGAGACCTAGGCTACACACACATAGTGAATAGCGTTTCCGTAACGGTAGCACCAACCTAGAGAATTCCAAAAAGGGGCTCAATTGCCTAAAACGATCAGGTTGCTGCACCTGGGGCTGTCAGAGACACCAGGAGTCTGCAGTCAGCCCTGACCATGAGAGACATTTAGCTTTTGGGGGAGGGGCTATGCCCAGAGAACCAGACAGCTACTTAGCATTGCAGTATGGGTACTGCAGAGTCTTTTTTTAAAGGAGCTGAAAAGTGACCCGGCAAAGACCCCCACACACAGCTGCTCTTCCAGCAAAGAGACCAGATGGAAAGTGCAATTTGTTCCCACTGAATCCATCTGGGCAGGGAGTTCAGAGAGTTTTGCAACAAGGGGTTTGCTGGGCCCCTCCCAGCTCAACTAGCAGTGGGCTGGGAGTTAGGCAAGAGTTAAGCACCAAGGATTCTTTGCAGCCAGGCAGACACTCTCCCCAACCCCAGAGTAAAAACATCTGGGGAGGGAAAAGCATACCCATGCCCTCCAGCAGAACAGTCCAGTCAGACTCGGGAGCCAGCCCCCGGGCACGTATCTTCCAAGGAAAGAAAGCCATCAAGGGAGCATTTCTGAACTTTTCTCAGCTGTGGCGAGACACACTGGTTCCTCAGGCCCTATTCCACTGAAACCAGCTGGGCAGAGATTACAGAAATTGGCTCAGCAAAGGGAATTCAGGGCCCTGCCCAGCCTCTGCTCTCAAACAGAGCTGCCATCAGCACCAGGCAGGAAAGAGCTGACCCTTTTACACAGATTGGCCCCTCACATGAAGCAGACAGCTAACTCATCAAAAACTATACATTATTGGAAATAATCTGGGACAGACCAAGACGTGGTGCAAGGGTGAGGGAACACACCCACCATCTTCATACCCTTACGTCTAAATAACACCTTCAAGGGGAAGATCCAGGGGCCCCATCCTTTCAATTGCACCAGAAACCCTCTCAAAAAGAGACGAGTCAGCAGCTAGGTGAAGACTAATGGCAAGACCACAGATAGAGGCAGGTACAGGTGGTAACTATGGTGCTTTCAGACTTGGATGACACTCCGCTGGTGAAAAGCGGTGCTGATGAAAAGCCAGCAGAGCAGAACAGCGAGGACCATCCCAGATGCAGCCAAGCCAGAAGATAGCACAGACTGTGGGTCGCTTGCGGTCATGAACAGGCTGCCTAGAGCTAGATGGGTATGATGTCTGACATTGCCAGACTCAAGTCTAGAAGGAGAGGCCTGCGGCCAAGCACTGGACTTCGCTGAGACAAATTCCACCTCATTCTTCTTTATTGTTTGCAAGGTTTTTTCTCTTGCATAGCTTTTAAATATTTTTTCTTCGATTTTGTTCCTATTCGTTCACTATCTTTTTTTATTTCAAATTTCATATTTTACTCTTTCTTTGTCTTACTCCATTTTGCCTTCTTCTTTCCCTTTCTCATTTATGCTTTAGATTTTATATTTCCCTTTCTTCACCTTGTTTCTATTCCCTACTCTTATTATTTCTCCTCCCTCTACCCTCTCAAAATCATTTTTCTTTCCCTTAGTCATATCATATTCTGTTTTACTTTTTAAAATAATATTCTTATTTACTTCCCACCTTTATTAATCTCTGCTCATTTGTCATTGATATTTCTGTTGTTGTGGAGAGGAGGGTTTCTGGTATGGGTTTTGTTTTCCCTGCTGTTTCTTTTGTTCTGTCAACACCTGTACAACAGAATAGGAGATCAAGGACACTGCACCACTGAGACCCACAGGGCTCCTACTGCAGAAGGCCACACGATGAAGACAGGAAGTCAAAGCAGATCAACCTAATACATAGAAACAAACCAAAAGAATCACCTAAAATGAGAAGACAAGGAACACAACCCCAATCAAAAGGAAAGCAGGAATCCCCATAAAAAGAGCTAAATGAAATTGAGGCAAGAAACTTATCAGAAATAGAATTCAAAGTAATAGTTATAAGGATGCCCAAGAAACTTAGAACTACAAGAAAATTAGTGGGAACTACATAAGCATGGAAAGGACATAGAAACTATGAATAAGAACCAGGTAGAAATACAATATCTGAAATGGAGAATACAATGGAAGGAATTAAAAGCAGGATAGATGAAGCAGAGGATGACATCAGTGAGCTGGAAGACAAAGTAGAGAAAAAGCACCCAGTCAGAGAAATAAAACAAACCAAAAAAATGAAGATAGTTTAAGGGAGCTTTAGAACAACATAAAATGTAATAATATCCACATTACACAACTACCAGAAGGAGAAGAGATGAGCAATAGATAGAAAACCTGTTTGAAAAAAGAAGACAGAAAACTCTCTAACTTGGTGAGGGAAAAAGTCACGCAAGTTCAGGAAGCACAGAGGGTCCCAATCAAGATGAACCCAAAGAGGCCCACTCCAAAACACTTCACAATAAAAATGGCAAAATTTAAAGACAACAGGAGATTCCTAAAGGCAACAAAGGAGAAACAGCTAGTAACACACAAGGGAGCTTTGATTAGGCTGTCAGCTGACTTCTCAACAGAAACACTACGAGCCAGAAGGGACTGGCATGAAATAATCCAAGTAATGAAAAACAAGGACCTGTAACCAAGACTACTGTATTCAGCAAGGCTCTAATTCAAAATGGAAGGAGAAATAAACAGTTTTCCAGACAAAAAAAAAGGATAAGAGAGAATAGCTCCACCAAACTAGCATTGCAAGAAATGCTAAAGGGACTACTTTAAGAAGAAGAAAGAAGGAGAGGAAGAAAGGGCAGGGGGTGTGGGGTGGGGTGGGGTGGGATGGGACACAGTACAAAGGGAAAAAATGGCAATGACCAAACACTTATCAATAATAACCTTAAATGTAAATGGATTAAATGCCCCAATCGAAATACATAGGGTAGCTGAATAGATAATAAAACACCACCCACATATAACATATTTTGCCATGTATAATACATACCTGCAGTTTTAGTTCTATGTATGTACAATTAGCATCCTTATTTATCCCTCAAAAATTTGGGCAAAAATGTGTGCACTATACATAGCAAAATACGATATGCTGTCTACAAGAGACCTACCTCAGAACAAAAGATTCATGCAGGCTGAAAGTGTGAATCCTCCATAAAACCGAATGAGCACACCAGGCCAGTTGCCAGAGTAGGCAATGAAGGCCTGCATCTACCTGATAGGAATGTAGTATTGCTCTTGATGAGGACAGTCATGGCTCCACCCGCAGTCTCAATGCCACAGGAAATGGGAGTGCCATCCAACAGTAGCAAATCTTGAACATTTTCAGATTTATCTCCAGAGAGGATGGCTGTCTGGACAACTGCACCTTCAGCAACAGCCTCATTAAGGTTGATGCTCTTATTCAACTCTTTTCCATTAAAAAATTCCTCCAGGAATTTCTGAATCTTGGGGATATAGGTAGAGTCACCCACCAGGACAATATCATGTATCTGGGACTTGTCAAGGTTGGCACCCTGAAGGGTTTTCTCTACAGGGTCCAGGGTGCCACAGAAAAGGTCAGCATTCAATTCTTCAAATCAGGCATGGTTGATAGAGCTATAGAAGTCAATTCCTTCACAGAGGGACTCAATCTCAATACTGGCCTGGATACTGGAAGAGAGAATGTGCTTAGCATGTTCATACTGAAGGCAAGAACAGCCCTCATAAACTCTTGCTCTCCCTGGTGTCCTTTTTATGTGTATGCTTGAACTCTACAATGAAATGGTTGACCATTTTGTTGTCAAAGTCCTCTCCACCAAGTGTGTGTCCCCAGCTATAGATTTGACCTCAAAGATTCCATCTTCAGTTATGAGAATTGACACACCAAAAGTGCCACCTTCCCCATGTCAAAGATCAGCAGATTTCTTTTAGTTTCAAACTTTTTGTCTAACTCATAAGCAATAGCAGCAGCAGTTGGCTTATTGATGATTCAAAGTAATTGAGACCAGCAATAGTTCCAGCGTCTTTGGTAGCCTGACACTGAGAGTTATTGAAGTAGGCAGGCACTGTGACAATAGCATTGGTAACAGTCTTCCCAAGGTAGGCTTCTGTGACTTCCTTCATCTTTGTCAAAACCGTAAATGACACCTTTCCTGGATAGAAATGTTTTGTCTCTCCCTTGTATTCTACTCAGACCTTGGCCTTGCCAGCATCATTCACCACCATGAAGGGCCAATACTTCATATCAGATTGGACAATAGCATCATCAAATATACATCCAATTAAGCATTTGGCATCAAACATCATGTTGGTAGGATTTATTGCAAGTTGATTCTTTGTAGCATCATTGATCAATCATTTGGCACCAGGAATGGTGAAATAACTTAAGGTGGTCAGTTTCCCTGATCATTGGCAATTATTTCCACCTTTCTTTGCTCAAAGACACCCATACAAGAGTAGGTAGTGCCAAGATCAATGTCAACTGTAGGTCCCATAGACATGGTTGCTTCAGTGTGTGCACAGCTTGCAGGGATTTGGATTGGAGTGGCTGCCCCTGCTTTCAATGAGCCTTCTCTGACTTTTTGATTGGTGTACAGATTACATTATAATGAAAATAATATACTTAAGGTGACTGACAAATAGTAATTGCTTAGTGCATGTTCATTACCTTCTCCTTTACTTCTTTTCTCTCTTTATTTGCACCTCCTATCTTGGAAGAAATCTTTTAATGTCTTGAACCAATATCCCACTACCATGGAAAATTTCTGGGTAGAAACTATGGTTTTAAAATAAGTCAATTTTCTGGATCAGGAAGTTCTTTTGTATAGCAGATTAAACTGCAGTCCTATCTGATTCCTTGTCCTACTTTTTAAAAATTTTATTTACTCCGTAGATCTTACTAAAAAGGGAAAAACTGAATCTCCATGTTATTGACCTTATTTTATAATATATTCATCAACTCTTTGATACCCCTTAGCTGTCTTTTTGCAAAGGAGTAGAAAAGAAAATGCACAGATAAACAGGAAAATTATTTACAGAGGCAAATGGATTGAGAGGAAAGCAGAAATGGGGAAGGAGAGAAATAAATTGTGAAGTAGATAAAATAAGAAAAGGCAAACGAGCCAAAAACAGAAGATGAAGTAAATAGGGATAAAATTGAATGTTAGAAATAAGAAGAGACAAGAATAGATTGTGAAAAACAATACTCACAACAATCCCTCCCATTTCTGTGACTCTCCATGGCCTAGAGTCTCTCATCTGCTCCTCACAACAACTGTGAGGAACTTCACGCTCTAAAAAGGTGCCTCTGACACAAATTAAAGATGGGGAAATGAAGCCCCAGGAAAAAGTAAGTGACCTAACTTGTCATGTAGCTAAAGAGGGATAGAGGAAACACTCTAATTATGGTCTTTTAGTATCCTCAAAGCCTTTGTGGTTCAAGGCCACAAAGAATTTTCCTGGCTCCTGGGACAGTGCCCTTTCTGCTATTTATGTTGAAAGAACATGGAAAAATAATAAAAGGCGGGGAGGATCTAGAGAGAGGGAGATGAAAGACATGTGCAAGGCAGGCAGAAACAAAACAAAAAAGGGACAGAGACAGACAGAAGAAAGC
Organism: Artibeus jamaicensis; assembly: GCF_021234435.1. NCBI lineage: Eukaryota > Metazoa > Chordata > Mammalia > Chiroptera > Phyllostomidae > Artibeus > Artibeus jamaicensis. The sequence continues at coordinate 47,752,681 of NW_026521486.1, forward strand.
CAGAAAAATGAAACGCCAAATAGAAAACAGCCTGAGAGGCCCACAGCAGCATAATGACCTTGGATGATATGGAACCAACTTCCCAGTCTAGGAGTTTAGAAGCTTCTCACTTTAACCAGGTGACTCTGAGAAGAACTCGTCTGGTCTCTGAGCTCTTTCTGCCTTGTAGATAGATCACCTCAAAACAAGGTCAATCCTCTCATCCAAGATATCTGACCCTCAGCAGAGCCAGGAGGGCAGGTGGGCAGGCTCAGAGAGCCTTGGAAACATGAAGGGGAGATTCAGAGGAAGAAGCAACTAACTGAACAGATAGGTGGGAAAGCAGAGGCACAGCTGGACATTGAGAGAAGAAACTCAGAACAAGGGAGCGTAACGGAGGCAAGATCTGTGACATCTCATCTATGGCCATTGCGTGCAGAGTTCTGGTGTGATCTGAACCCAGGTGGCTGCCGAGGGAGCCAGTAAGTTAATCTCCTGTGGATGTCAGCAGAGGCAGAGTCACAGTCAGCTTTCAGCACAGAAGGAAGCACATTTACTGACCTCTGTGGGCGTCAGCACATACAGCTGAGGACCCTGGCTGTGTTACCAGACCCAGAGTGAGGGTGCAGTGAGTCTGGTAACACAACCTGTGTCCTCACCTGCATGTGCTGCTCGTTTATAGAGTGTGAGCTCCTGATTCTCTACTTCCTTTGACTCTACTCTCCATGCTTGCTCTCTCACTCATCACCACCACCCTGCATTCACTCCACCCCTCCCTTCTTGAAGTCTCAGGAGTTTAAGTAGATTAGAACAGTTCTAGGATCCTCTGAGAGGCTACTTGCCATTTGATAAAAGGCCCTAGACATTCTGATTTAGTTTCAGACTCCGCACACCACTCCTCCCCCCCACCCCCACCCCCGCAAGCAGAATTGCAGAATATTTTATCCAGTGTAGTAATACTGAATAAAAATACAGGGTGGACAAAAGAGGGTTTACAATTGTGAGTATGTGGAACAGAGTTTATCCTCATATTATTATTTGGTCATTATTGTATTATTTTCAATATGAACAATTGTAACCTACTTTTGTTCCATGCTGCACTTGGTGGAAATAGTTGTTTTATTCCTCATCTAAAGGAAAATGTATTCAATATCTTGTCTTAAGTATGATATGAACATAGGATTTGTTTTGTGTTTTTGCTTTCCGGTAGATTCTCTGTTAGATTGAGGGAGCATACCTCCATCTAGCATTTCATGTTATTTGCTCAAGGTCTGCAGTCCACCTCTACAGATTTTGTAAATTTCCTGTGTTTCAATAGTTATCTTCGCATTTTGCATGTTCATTCTTTCTCTTTTTTTCCTTAGGTTAGCTAGTAGTGTATCTATTTTGTTTCAAAGAAACAGGATTTTCATTTAACATATCATTTTCTCTACTTCATTAATTTGTGCTTTTATCTTTATTTTTTCTTCCTTATGCTTTATTCCTTTTACTTGTTATTTTTAAATTAGGGATTTCATTGATTTATTTGCATTGATATAAGTGTTTAAGGCCAGAAAGTTGTCTTTGATTACTATTTCATTTTTTTATTACTGATTTAAATGAACTTCATAAGTTCTTAAAGGTAATGTGTTCATTATGATGACTTTTAGAAATTCTGCCATTTTGATTATATATCCATGGTCACCCAGGAGTTGTTTAATACAAGGTTTTAAAATGTTCTGGTGGAAAGGTATTATTAAACATTCGTAATTTATTTCCAGTTTTATTGTAGTCATGTGTTGATGAACCCTGGGGATACATTCTTTCCCCAGTGAAATGTGTTTTAGGCAGTTTCGTTGTGGGAATATCGCAGAGTGCACTCACAGAAACCTACATGGTCTAACTCATAGCACACCTAGGCTATATGCTAAAGCCTGCTGCTCCTAGGCTACAAACCTGTACAGCATGTTACTGTGCTGAGTATTCTAGCCAACTGTGACACAATGACAAGTATTTGTGTGTCTAAATACATCTAAACATAGAAAAGGTACAGTAAAAATATGGTCTAAAAGACAAAAAATGGTACACCTGAACAGGGCACTTAGCATGAATGGAGCATGCAAAACAAAGTTTCTCTGGGTGAGTCACTGAGTGAGGGGGGAGTGACTGTGAGGGCTTAGGGTACTGCTGTCCACTACTATAGACTTCATAAACAGTGTACACTTGAGCTGCACTCAGTTTATTTTAAAATTTCTTTCTTTAATAACAAATTACCTTTAGCTTACTCTAACTTTAAATACATTCTGTACAGCTGAACAAAAATGTTTTCTTTCTTTATATCCTATATTTAACTGTTTTTACCTTATAATTTTTTATTAAAAAGGAAGACACACACATTAGCCGAGGTCTACACAGGTTCAGGACCATCTTCTCCCTCCACATCTTCTCCCACTGGAACTGTCATCTTTTGCAATAAAAAGCCTTCTTCTGCCACACCTCCTGAGGCCCCGCCTGAGGCTCTTCTAGAGGAGGCGTCACTCTTTTCAGAAATATGTCCCCAGTGGATTGCTTGGTTTGTTTTTTTTTTTTATTCTATCGTAAATTTGCTTGAAAGTAGATAATGTACCAAGGACATTGCTCTCTATTAATGAAAACCTTTCATTTTGGGGTCCGTGTCTTCATTTTTTTTTGTATTTTTTAAAATTTATTTATCTTTAGAGGGGAAGGGAAGGAGAGAGGGAGAGAAACATCAATGTGTGGTTGCCTCCGGTGAGTCCCCTACTGGGAACTGGCCTGCAACCCAGGCATGTGCCCTGACTGGGAATCGAACCGTGATTGTGTGGTTTGCAGGCCCGCACTCAATCCACTGAGCTACACCAGCCAGGGCCATGTCTTCATACTTTTAAAGAAGCTTCTGGAAGTCTGCAAAAGCTTCTCCTAAACCTTTCACTGCGATGTTTTCCTGGGAGTTATTCTTCTTCGTCTTCTCCTGCAGTTTCTTTTTCTCTCGTTTCTTCTTCAGCTATGAGTTCCTGTTCCAGTTCCAAAAATTCCTCATTAGTCAGTTCCTCACTAGGGACTCCTCAATGTCAACCTCATCCACATCCAGGTTAAAGTTTTCTACCTCAGACACAGCCTTGTTGATTTTTGCAACCTTCTCAGCCTTGGAAAAATCTTTTGAAGTCATGGATGAACCTCTTGAGTCTCTTCTTCCAGATGCCATTCATACACTGACAACACTGAATGCTGACAGGGGTCTGGAGCAACACGAACTCCTATTCATCACTGGAAGAAAGGTGAATTGGCACAATCACTTCAGAACACAGTTTGGCAATTTTTGGCAAAATTAAACATACCCTTTCCATATGACCCGGTAATAGCATTCCCTGGTATTTACTTGAGTAGGATGAAAACTATACAGAAATGATACAGATACAATTATATTTGAATATATATACTTTGTTTCTAATGTATGCTATAATTTTAATCTTTTGTTCCTCTGTATAATGTCTTTTTCTTTGGCTGCCTTCAAGATTTCCTCTTCATCTTTGATTCTCACATGTTTGAATATGATGTGTCTTGTATGTCTGCGTGTCTATGTTGGTATTTATATTATTGTGACCCTCTGAATTTCTTGTTATCTGTAGTTTGACATCTTTCACTTTTAAAAAAAATTCTTAGCCATTGTTTATTCAAAGATTTTTTCTATCCTGTTCTTTCTTCTCCTAAAATCCCAATTATATGTATGTCAGACTGTTTTATATTGTCACACAACTCTTGAGTATTGTTTTTTCCCTCTTTTCTTATTTTTGTGTTTCAGTATTGTAATTTCTATTGTCCTGCCAGTTCACTCATTTTCCCACCTTGGCTGTGTCAAACCAACTTAGGCACCCACTGGAGGCATTCTTCATTGCTATTACCATGTTTCTTGTTTTTTTCTAGTATTCCATTGGCCCCTTTACTGTAGTTTCCACTTCTGTCCTGAAATTATTTAACTGTTGATGTATATTGCCCATCTTCTCTACTTTAGCCTTTCACATATTAATCAGAATTATTTTAAATTCCATGTCTGATAAGGCAAACAACTGGTTCATCTCTTTTTTGTTTTTGTCTTTTTCTTGCTTTTTAAAAAAGTGTGTTTCCTAATTTTTGGTTGAAAGCCAGGCATTGTATGTAGGGCAGAAGAGACTGCGGGATATAGTATTATACTTGAAAATAACCATGATCTAGTATCTCTAGTTTGGGAAAATTTCTCAGTTGACCTCACTTTCCTTCCAGTTATCATCTCAATTCCTTCTAGTAATTCCCTTTAGTCTTCAAAGGAATTTTTCTTTTAAAAAATTGGCTTTATAAATTGTCTCTACTTCTTCGTGTTTCTTAGCCTGTTGCAATCTGGTTTCCCTTCCACTTCCCCGGGAACTGTTTTCATTAAGGTCTCCAACAATGTAGATGGCCTCCTAGCCTCACTTTAGTCAGTCTCTCAGCTGCTAACTTTTTCCTTTTTAAAACAACAGACATCTATCCCATATTCATTTTTACTCTTATTATTTTTTAAAACTAAATCTTAGCCTTATTGAGTTTAACAGTATGCTCAGCTGAAAAGGAAAAAAAAAACCACTCTTTTTTTCAGGCTTCCTGAATATAGAGATAGTCATTTGACTAAGTCCTCACCATGAGGCAGATGTAAACAGAAGTTTCTGGATGGGGTTTCCTTTAAAGGCCAGGGGGCTGACCTTTGTCTCTTACCCTTCCCATTGTTATTGCCTGGAATGAAGACATTATCATTGCAATCTGAACACCTTTTGCAACTATGAAATGACCTTGAATATATTAGCAAACTATCACTTCTGCTTACATTCTAGTACACAAGGAAAGTCACCTGGCCAAGACCAGGTTCATTGGGAAGGACTGTATAGTCACATGACAATGGGTACAGACATTATCTTAAGGCAAGAAGTGAGCAACTAGTCTATTCAATCAACCTATGCAATTAATTACCTACTCCAGAAACCCAGCAGTCATCTTCAATTCCTCCATTTTCCTCACTCCCACATCTAATCCATGAGGATGTCCTATTGAGTCTTCTTTCAAAGTATATACAGAATTCATACATTTTTTTTCCTAATCCAAGATACCACCATCTTCTGCCAGACTCCAAGAGTCTCCTAACTGGTCTTCTCACTTTTACTCTTACCCTCATGCTATCAATTTTCCTCACTGCAGCAAGACTGATCTTAAAATGTAAATCAGTTTTCATTGTTCACTCACACTGAAAAAAAAAACAAGTTTCTATTGTACTAAGAATAAAATTTAAACTCCTAAAAATACCATTCAAGCCATGTATTATGCTCCTTCTACCTATCTCTCCAATTTCATTCTTTTTTTTTCTTTATTCATTATATTCCAACCACATGAGTCTTATTTCATAAACTTAAACCTGGAGTTTTTGGCCAAGATGAAGGCATAGGTAGAAACTCTTCACTTTCTCACACACCAAAAGGAGGATAACAACCAATCTAAAATCAATAAACACCCAAGTGCCAGAAAATCAAACTGCATGGAACTCCGACAACCAAGGAATTAAAGAAACAGTCTACTAGAGCAACCAGATCGGTAAGGTGGTGGATGGAGAGAAGCCGAGGTAAGGTGGCGGGTTGGGCGGGGCTGACTGAAAGGGAAACTGAGACTCAGCTGACTGTGGACTACGGCAGGGGGTTTGTCACAGTTGGAGAAACTCCTAGTCTCACATGACAGTTTGTTGAAAAGTGGGCTAGAGCCACATGGGCAAGCCGCACTGTTCCCTCTCAGGCCCTTTTTCCACAGGCAGTGCCACAGCGCAGCAAGGAGGGTTGCTCCCGCCCTGGTGACTACCTAAGGCCCCGCACCCTTACAACTTAACAGGTGTGCAAAGACAAAGAAATAGGGCCCAAATGAAAGAACAGAGCAAAACTTCAGAAAGAGTGCTAAGTGATGAGGAGATAGCCAACCTATCTGATGGAGAATTTAAAGCCCTGGTAATCAACATGCTCACAGAACTGATTGAGCTTGGTCAAAAAATGAAAGAAAAAGTGAAATATACCCAAAATGAAATAAAGCAAAATATTCAGGGAACCAACAGCGACAGGAAGGAAATCAGGACTCAAAGCAATGATTTGGAACAAAAGGAAGAAATAAACATCCAACCGAAACAGAATGAAGAAACAAGAATTCAAAAAAATGAAGAGAAACTTAGCAACCTCTGGAATAACTTGAAACGTTCCAATATCAGAATTATAGGGGTGCTAGAAGGAGAAGAACAACAGCAAGAAATTAAAAACTTATTTGAACAAATAATGAAGAAAAAATTCCCCAATCTGGTGAAGGAAATAGACTTCCAGGCAGTTCAGGAAACCCAGAGAGTCCCAAAGAAGTTGGACTCAAAGAGAAACACACCAAGGTACATCACCATTAAGTTACCCAAGATTAAAGATAAAGAGAGAATCCTAGAAGCAGCAAGAGATAAGGGGACAGTCACCTACAAAGGAGTTCCCATCAGACTGTCAGCTGATTTCTCAAAAGAGACCCTACAGGCAAGAAGGGGCTGGAAAGAAGTATTCCAAGTCATGAAAGGTAAGGGCCCTATATCCAAGATTGCTCTATCCAGCAAAGCTTATATTTAGAATGGAAGGGCAGATAAAGTGCTTCCCAGATAAGGTCAAGTTCAAGGAGTTCATCATCACCAAGCCCCTATGATATGAAATGTTAAAGGGATTTATCTAAGAAGAAGAAGATCAAAAAAAGATCAAGAAGATCATTTACTGTTTACATGAACAGTGAAATGATAACAAACTTACAACTATCAACAAATGAAACTAAAAAATAAAGAAAAACAAAGGAAACAAAAAACTAAGCAAACAACTAGAACAGAAACAGAATAAAAGAAATGGACATCACATGGAGGGTTTTCAGTGGGGAGGGTGAAGGGAGGACTGGGGGGAAAAGGTACAGGGAAGAAGAAGCATAATTGGTAGGTATTAAATAGATGGGGAGAGGTCAAAAATAGTATAGTGACATGTGCACTGACAAGCAGTGCCCTTGGCATCATGGATGAGACATGAGACAAATTCACAGGGACTACCGAGTCCTGTGGAGGAAAAGGGCTGGCAAGGCTAATCCCTCAAGGGGGGAGGGCCTCAGAATGGCCTCGCCACCCTCTCAAGGGGAGAGCGGCTTGGAGCGGCTGGGCAACTCTCTCAAAGGGAGAGAGAGTTGCTGCAGCGGCCGGACAACTCTCTCACCAGGGGAGAGAGAGTGCCTGGACCCTTGCCTAGTCAGGCTTTTATTGGGATTTTTGCACAGGAGTTCAGGTACAGCTTATTAATCATTGTCAAGCAGTAAACAGTAGATGGTATACAAAGAACCATTGCGTTCTGTCAGGGCCTGTCAGCTAAAAGGCTACAGAACTTTGGGAACATAAACTCTTCTTCTGCTTGGGCCCTTATCATCTAACTAAAAGCATTCTTAAACAAAGAAGGTCTCACAGGGTTTCACATATTTCTTCTCAGGCCTAATTACCCAGGGAGCCCGCCATTCCCAGCACAAGGCTTGCACCACCTTCCCCATCATAGGTTTTTAGGCTTAAGTGGATTAGAGCCAGGAAGGGCTACTCCCAGAGGACATGGGGACTCGGGCTTTGTCAAAGCCAGGGGGTGAGAGTCCATCACTCCCTCTTTGTCACAGCCCCCCGAGTCCTTCCATGATGGGCTCCCAAGCAATTGTGTCTGGCCTAGGTTGCCCCTCCTCTGAGGGGTCTCACCTGTCTCTGACCATCCAGCCATACTTTGGGGTCAGGGAGATGAAGCAGGGGCAGCATCTACTGCTGGTGACAAGCCTTGTCTACTCAGTGGCTCTCATTCCAGAGGTCACTCACAGCCTTAGATATGGGAGACAGTTTACAATTCCTGAAACAAGGCAGGGCAGTCCCCAACAGTATAGGAAAGGGAGAACTCAAAGAACTTATATATACAACCCATGGACATGAACTAAAGCGGGGGATGCTGGGGGCTTGGGGGTACAGGGTGGAGGGGGGGTGAAGGGGAGAAAATTGGGAAAACTGTATTAGCATAATCAATAAAATATACTTAAAAAAAGAAATTTAAACCTTTCCAGATCTTTCTTATTTCATTGCCTTTGTATATGCTATTATATCTCTCTAGAATGCTCTTTTCCCAATTTTTGCAATGACTAGCTCATTCTCATTCCTTTAATCTTAGCTTATACAAGTATATCTTTTTCTCAGATAGGACTTCTCTGACCTTTCTCTCTAAACTTCAACCCCTTACTGTTCTCTACATAGTTCTTTGTTTCATTCCTTCATAACTCTATTTTTCTGTTTACTTACCTCAGTTAGAGTGTAAGCTTTATGAAGACAAGAGCCATTTCTGTGCTGTTCACTGTAGTACCACACTTGGCCTTGACCTTGGCACTTTGTAGGTTAAAAAAAAATATGTCGAATAAGTGAGTGAGTGAATAAATGGATAATGAAGATGTGATCCAGGGCAGTGACCATGGAAAAAAAAAAGAGAGGACTTTTGAAAATATAAAGACCCAAGTTAAATGTCCAGTCCTCCCTGAGGCCTCTCTTAATCTCTCCAGTCAAAAATTGGGTATGGTGTCCCATGGCTGGACATTCTCTAATATCTGTTTGTGCCTCGTTTATAGTACTTAATATTCCCTAACTCTTGCAGTAATTGCTTTTGAATGACTTCTCTTTCCTGCCAGATTTTTACCTATCTTAGGCAAAGATTATATTTTATTCATCTCTCTCCCATAATACGCAGACCCTGCTTGGCACATAGCAGACCGAATGTGTTTTGAATGAAAGAATGAGAAAATGATCTGAACATTTTCCAGTTCTATAATGAGGGGAAAGGGTCTCCATAGATGGGGCACCTGGATAACTTCCCCGTAACTCAGTTTCTTGGGGAGGAGCCCATCCTGCTTGAAAGTCTTCCAATCTCATTACAAAGATTCTTTGTCCAGGGTATGAGCTTGCTGTACTTCTTTCTGGAGCTGACCAAAAAAAAGATGCAAATAATGGATTGATCTTTTTCCAGATTTAACAATCTCAAGTAAAAGCCTGTTATCACCCCCAAGGAATTATAATGTGAATCATTCTCCAGCACATCCTGGATAGGCCAATAGAAGTGACTTTGAATTTCCAAACTTTCTATCTGGGGAAACCTAGTAATAGTGTTGAGCAGACTCTGAGGAGGCAATTGGGTCCCAGCCAGTCTCTGCCCAGCCTGAGCTCCTTATTCCCCCTCCTCATCATCCCTTCTCTGGTGTCTCTGGGAATAGGCCTAAGGGGAGGAGAAGGTAGAGTCAAATTGAGATGCTCTGTGCCCTATTAGCATTTGCTACTTAGAGATCCTAGAGGTTCCAAGTGTGGGAATCCCTACAGGCCGCTTTAGTTCAGATCAGTTAAGGTCAGCCTGAGTTTTGTTTTTATTCTAAATGAGTCTCAGGAGGTTAGTTAGGAAGATGCCTGCAGGAACTCCCTTAAGTGACAGCCCAAAGAAGATGAGGAACACATGGGATTTGTTAAGAGTGAGAAAAGGGCACATGTCCAGAGATGTCCCTGCAGGTCTTGTTCCAAATATAATGAGTAACCTGGAAATTCCAGGGCCAGCTCTCCCTGCTATATAACTTGAAGACTGTCCCTGAAAGACCCTCTGTACTCCCATCCTAAATCTTTCCTTTGTGGTCGCTTCTGGATTAGTCAATAGAACCTGGTCTCTGACTTTGGAACATCCTTGTTAACATGCATTTCTCCAGTCTATCTCAATTGCCAGTAACCAGATTAAATCCTGCTCTGGAAACAAGACCTTCATCTCATCATACCCTGCATCACAGATTGTTTACAACAACAACAACCAAGTAAACCCATCCAATTATTCAACAATAGATTAAATGCTAAGTAAAATATGGAACATATGTTAATATATAATGGCATTTTATGCATTCATAAAAATATTTGTTGTTTACTCCCAAATACCTATTTGCCAACAATTTTTAGCAAAAAAAAAAACCAGGATAAAGAACTCTACATATCATGTGAAAAAGCTATATAAAATCACATTTAGGCAAGGGGTAAATGGAAATATACCAAAATGATAACCATAGAAGTACTGCAGATATTCCCTGATGTTATTTTTCTTCAAACTCTTCTATAGTTTTATTTTATTTATTTATCTTTAGAAGGGAAGGGAAGGAGAGAAGGAAAGAAATATCAATGTATGGTTGCTTCTGGTCCATCCCCAGCTGGGAACTGGCCCCTGCTGGGAGCTGGCCTGCAACCCAGGCATGTGCCCTGACTGGGAATCAAACCTCAGTTTTTTGGTTTGCAGGATCGTGCTTAATCCACTGAGCTACACCAGCCAGGGCTCTTCTGTAGTTTTGATAGCATGTTTTACAATGAAAATCAGGGGAAAGAAACACATTAAAATGGTAATGGAGCCCTGGCTGGTGTGGCTCAGTGGACTGAGTGCTGACCTGTGAACCAAAGGGTCGCTGGCTCGATTCTCAGTCAGGGCACATGCCTGGGTTGCAGGCAAGATTCCTGGTAGGGGGCATGCAAGAGGCAACCACACATTGATGTTTCTCTCCCTTTCTTATTCCTTTCCCCTCTTTCTAAAAATAAATAAATAAGACCTTTTGAAAAAGGAATGCAAACTTTATTTTTAAAATGGTAATGGAGCCATTCAGCACAGAGTTAAGATTTCTTAACATAACACCAAAAATGATTGATTAATCTATTTGTTTCCTAGGGATGCCATAACAAATTACTGCAAACTGCACAAACGATGTAGTTTAAAACACAAATTTATGTTGTAGACTGCTCTGCCTGATTTTAGGAATTGTATCTCTACCCCTTGTGGCTAAGGGCAAGAGATGACCTTTGGAATGCCAGCCGCAGGAGACAAAGCCTGTCTCTGGTAGCAAATGCTGCCTCAGTTCCTCTCCCTGCCCCCAAAGCTTGGTTGGAAGTCAATGACGGGTAAGACCCCTCACAGCGGGGGGCAACCTAAGCCAGACTCGATCACCTGGGAGGACTTCATGGAAGGACTGGGTGGGGGGCTGCAACAAAGAGCAATGGACTCTCGCCCCACCGGCTTTGTCAAAGCCCCAAAGCCCGAGTCCCCATGTTCTCTGGCAGAAGCACTTCTTGGCTCTAATCCCCTTAAGCCTGAATACCTGATGGGGAGAGGTGCAGCTCCTTGCCTTGCCAGAGTGTGCCCTGGGGAAAAAATCTGGCATCACAAAGAATTGCTGATAAACCTGTGAAATCTGCTAAGAGTTCTTTCATTCATATGATAAGGGTCCGAGAGGAAATGAATATGTCTCCCAAAGTTTCTGCAACTCTCTTCCTGACAGACATTGACTCAGACTTTGAAGCCCTCAGATTTCTTTGTAATGTTATCTACTGTTTGATCCTTGCTGCCCTATATTCCTGTGTATTACAACCCAGTAAAAGGCTATGGAGAAAGGCACTCGGGGCCTTTTTCTCCTTGGAGAAACTGGTACAGCCCACTCCTCCTCCCCAAACAGATCCAGCATCTCTCTGCCATATTTACTCATTCAAGCGTGTCCATGGCACTGGGGGGACTCGTGGAGAAGTCGCCCCCACAAATTTATTCTTTGTTTTAGAAGCTAGAAGCCCAAAGTCAAGTTGTTGTCAGGGTTGGTTCCTTCTGGAAGCTTAGAGGTAATATCTGTTCCATGTCTCTTTTCCTGTGATATTTGCTGGAAATCCTTGGCATTCCTTGGCTTGTACACCCATTATTCCACTATCACATGGCTTCTCCTGTTATGTCTTGTGTCCAAATTTCCCTCTTATAAGGATGCTAGTCATTGGATAGGGGTCTACCCTAATCCACTATGACCCCATGTTACCTTGATTATATTTACAAAGACCCTACTTCCAAAAAAGGGCACATTCACAGAGAGATTACTGGGAGAATAAACTCCCAGAATTCACTATCTATTCTACCTCTCATATCCAGCCAGTGCCTCTCTTGGTCGAACCCAAATGGAGCCTGAAGGGCAAGGAAGCCCCCAATGAAGACCATCCTGATAATCCCCTGGGGGGATTGAGAAGGGTGGAGAATGGATTTGTAAGGGCAAAAGAAAAATATCCAGCACATTGGATATTTATTTAGTATGCTGAACGCTTGTTTGGACTGAGGCATCAGTTACACCCTAGTAGTTGATGAAAGGCTCCCCTCAGTTCCTGAATGCATGGGTCCACTTTGCTTCATCACAGTAAACACACAAGAAGAGCCAGACAGAAAATGCCAGCCAGATGAAAGTTAAAGCCTCTTATAACTTAATTATGATAGTGACATCCCATCATTTTTCCTATATTATATTTATTAAGAGCAAGTTAGTAAGTCCAGTCCACACTCAAGGGGAATTAAACAAAAACGTAAACAACACTGGCTTTCTTCATTCTCTCTAATAGATTCTTAATTTTGTTCCCCCTCTCCCTAGTGACCAAATATGCTCCTGTCGTAGCAGAGTCTCTTCCCAGCTAATCTCCCAGGAGGCTTCTGGGAAGATCATCTTCACTCGTAAAGGAGCCACAAGCACAGGGACACTTTCTGTTCCTCTGAATGTGGTTTTTGGCATTTGATGTTTAGAACCATGTCCACCATCCTGGAAGCACATGGCATCCTTACTAAGAGGGCAAACCAGGTGAGGATGCCAGGGCAGAAAGATTTAGAAAACACCTGAGCTTCTGGTGAGATTATTGAGTTGTTGAATAAATCAACCCTGGATCATTCATCACTATAGTCCTTGTTATATGATTTAACAATATATTCATTGTTTTGTATTTACATTACATGCCTCTGAAAGCATCCCAACAGATATAGTGTGCCTTACTTCGGAAATAGCAGCTATCACATATAGAGTATCTATAAAGTCCATGACAGACTTCCAGCCAAGATGGAGGTGTAGGTGGAAACATTGTGCCTCCTCCCACAACCAAATTAAAGACAATAAAGTTTTAGTAACAAAAACACAACCAAAACACAGAAAATTGAACTGTACAGAAGTCTGACAACAATGAACCATTCAGCCAGGCTGGTAAGAGGAGCGGAGTCAGTGGCTGACCGAGCAGGGTCGCACAGGAAAAATAGGCTGGACTGGACCGACCCAGGCACACAGGTGGCGGTTGGCAGATCACAGGCACTAGGTGGCAACAGGCAGACCCAGTGAGGGCGCAAGGCGGCTGGCTAACTGTGGTAACACATTCACATGCAGATAAACCAGGCAAAGGAGCGAGGAGTGAGATAGACCACACAACCCAGGGCCCCAGGGACGGGAATTAAAGCCTAACAGCACCAATTGGAAAATCTTTCGGGGTTGAGGTGCCAGGAGAAGCACCCAGGCTCACAGAGTGTTTGTTGGAGAGACTCACAGGGTACTGGAGGGTGCACAAGCCCACACACCTGGGAACCAGCACCAGAAGAGCCCAATTTGCTTGCGAGAAGCAGCAGAGAAGACCGAAATCCGAGAGAGAGCAGAACAAACCCCATTGCTCCTCTCTGACCCCACCCCCACATACAGCATCACAACCCAGAGACTGGGTTGCCCCATCCTAGTAAACACCTCAGGCTCTGCCTCTCATATGTAACAGGTGCAACCAAAACATTATGGCTCAGGAAGAACAGCTCAAAGCCCCAGAGCCAATACTTCTAAGTGACCAAGAGATAGCCAACCTATCAGATGCACAGTTCAAAACACTGGTGATCAGGATGCTCACAGAACTGGTTGATTTTAGTCACAAATTAGAGGAACAAATGAAGGCTAAACTAATTGAAATGAAGGGAAATGCACAGGAAACCAATAGTGATGGAAAGGAAACTGGGACTCAAATCAATGGAGTGGACCAGAAGGAAGAAAAAAAGGACCAAACAGAAAAGAATGAAGAAACAAGAATCCAAAAAAAATGAGGAGAGGCTTAGGAACCTCCAAGGACATCTATAAACGTTCCAACATCCGAATTATAGGGGTACCAGAAGGGGAAGAGGAACAGCAACACTTGGGAAACTTATTTGAACTAAATAAAGGAGAACTTCCCCATTCTGGCAAAGGAAATAGACTTCCGGGAAGTTCAGGAAGCTCAGAGAGTCCCAAAGAAGTTGGACCCAAGAAGGAACACACCAAGGCACATCATCATTACATTAGCCAAGATTAAAATGAAGGAGAGAATCCTAGGAGCAGCAAGAGATAAGGGGATAGTCACCTACAAAGGAGTTCCCATCAGACTGTCAGCTGATTTCTCAAAAGAGACCCTACAGGCAAGAAGGGGCTGGAAAGAAGTATTCCAAGTCATAAAAGGCAAGGATCTACATCCAAGATTATTCTATCCAGCAAAGCTTTAATTTAGAATGGAAGGGCAGATAAAGTGCTTCTCAGATAAGGTCAAATTCAAGGAGTTCATCATCACCAAGCCCTTATTATATAAAATGTTAAAGGGACTTATCTAAGAAAAAGAAGATAAAAGAAGATGAACAGTGAAAGGACAGCAAACTCACAGTTATTAACAACCACGCCTAAAACAAAAACAAAAACAAAAACAAACCAAGCAAACAAGTAGAACAGGAACAGAACCACAGAAATGCAGATCACATGGAGGGTTAGCAACAGGGGAGTAGGAGAAGGAGAAGTGGGGAGAAGGTACAGAGAATAAGTAGCATAGATGGTAGGTAGAAAATAGACAGGGAGGAGGGCAAGAGTAGTATGGGAAATATAGAATCTAAAGAACTTGTGACGCATGGACATAAACTAAAGGGGGGATGGTGGGGGAGGGTGTGTGCAGGGTGGAGGGGAATGAAGGTGCGAGGAAATGGGACAACTGTAATGGCTCAATCAATAAAATATATATTTTTTAAAAAGCCCATGACCTTGGACAAGTTATTTAATGTCTTTTTACCTCAGTATTTTTCACTTGTAAAGTGAGATTAATAATAGTACCTGTGTTACATTTCTTTTGTGAAGATTCTATCCATAAATGTATACGGTCATCATTTTCTTAATAGCAAGGAAGACATTACCACTTTTAATTTACTGGTGAAAAAATGAGATCAAGCAGATGAAATAGTTTTCTCAAAGTTACATAGTAACTGTATTAGGCAGGGACTGTATTAGTATATATTCTCCATTTTATAGATCTGGAAATTGAGGTTTCGTCACACAACTAGTAAATAGCAGAGCCAGGATTTAAAGCTAAATATTCAAGCTCTAGAGCTGGTGCTTTTAACCACTATTGCATGCACTGTCTTCACAGATGGACCCTAATTTATTGAACAATTTTCCTATTGTTGGGTAATTGGGTTTATAAACTCTCACTGTTACAAGTAAATAAATATCTTATACACATATGCTTGGCACAGTTGAACTATTTCTGTACAATAAATTCTTAAAGTGGAAGAGTATTTTTATAAATATCCAACAGTGTTTTGCATAATCAGAGAAAAATCAGAAATTAATAAACATAAGTTAATTTTAACATGATCCAGAGAGAGGCATCTGAGCTGAAGAGGACAGAGATCTGTGTGGATTCTCCAAATTGTACTTGGGCATGCAAATAATGGACAGATTTGTGCTTCCAGCCACCCCCACCCTATCCACACAGATTTAGAACACTCTTTTATTGGTATTACCTTAGGCTAGAGCAAGAGTATAAAAAAGAAAATCAGAGGGAAACTTATGACAAGGCATCCCAGGCCTGGGGCTGCTTGTTCTAGTCCCTCCTTCAGCTACTCTCACCCTAAGCATCTCCTTTCCCCCTCTGCTCTCCCAGGGCTTCCCACATCTCACTGAAAAGCAGAAATGTGGAGTCACTGAGGGGAGCTGTTCCACTGAAAGGAACTACCTGGCATTACCCAGAACTAGTGTTCATAGAGGACATGATGACTCAGGACATTGGTGTTGTCCCACTCACTTATTCATTGCACAAATGGGTACAAAACGCTTATCATTTCCAGGCACTGCTCTCAGTGCCAGGGATACATCAGTGAACAACAGACAGAATTCCTTGTTCTGTAGAACTCTATTCCTCAACAATTTATTAAATGAATGACTGACCACACAGGAAATGCCAACATACAGATTTATTATGCCATCCATGAATACTAATACCATGCAAAAAATTTCTTCTACCTCATTCCAGAAATTCTCTTTACCCACACTCCAGTCTCCAGAAGTGTCCAAAACATTTGCTCCTACAGGTAAATAATACCTTCCTCGCGTACACCATTTCAAGTTTAACTTCTTCACCTGAGTGATGTCCTGCCCCAGGGAATGTTCAGTGAGTGAACAAGATATTTAGAAACATGGAGGTAAGTAAAGGGAGATGAGATATGAAAGACAGAAGACAAAGCTAGAGAAGGAGTCAAAAGCTGTTGCCTCTGGGGAGGAGGACTTGGAGAAGTAAGGAGAAGTAGGGTAGGGAACCATTATTTTTATAATAAGTCTTTCAGTATTATTTGACTATATTTAGTGCATGAATTATGTTAATCAAGATCAAAAATAATATTTAAAATCTCTGGGTTCCCCTCATGAATTGTTGGTGGGATTCAAATTGGTACGTCCACTGTGGAAAACAGTATGGACTTTTCTCAAAATTTTAAGGATAGAACTATCTTATAACCCAGCAATTCCACTTCTGGGTATATATCCAAAGAAATCTAAAACACTAATTCAAAAAGATACATGCACCCCTATGTTTATTGCAAGACCATACACAAAGCCAGGATATGGAAGTAGCCCAAGTGCCCATCAATAGACGAGTGAATAAAGAAGATGTGGTATATATATATACACACACGCACACAATGGAATATTATTCGGCTATTAAGAAAGATGAAATCTTGCCATTTGAAACAACATAGATGGACCTAGTGGGTTCTATACTAAGTGGAATAAGTCAGATAGAGAAAGACAAGTACCATATGATTTAATTTACGTGGAATCTAAGAAAACAAAGTAAATGGACAAATGAAACAGAATCATACAGAGAACAAACTGAGGCGTCTCAGATGGGAGGGGAGTAAGAGTGGCTGGCTGAAAAGGTAAAGGGATTAAAAGGTACAAATTCTTAGCTACAAAATAGTCAGGGGGATGTGGATTGCATCGAAGGGAATATAGTCAATAATATTGTAATAACTATGTATATGGTGCCAGCTGGGTACTGGAATTATTGGAGGGATCACTTCATAGATCATAAAATTGTCTAACCACTATGTTATATGCCTGAAGCTAGTATAAAATAATACTGAATGCCAACTGTAATTGAAAAAAATTAAATTAATGACAAAATGGTCATGGGGATGTAAAATACAGCATAAGGAATATAGTCAATAATATTGTATTATGAGGGGGATCACTTTGTAAATTATATAAATGTCTAAACATTATACCATATACCTGAAACTAATATAAAATAATATTTAATGTCAACTATAATTGAAAAAAATAAAGCTAATGACACCAACAAAAATAAAACAAAATAAAATGCCTGGGTTCCAAGTGAGGCCATATACCTGACCTATATTTAAATTGAATATTCAGTCTGGATATCCAGCTTGCTCTCTACTTGTAAATGCCCACATTTTACATCTCCCTCCTTCCTTCCCACAAGGAACAATGAAATCTCATGGATATAGCATAGGGGTGAGCAAACTATGACCCTTAAGCAAAATGGGCTTGCCTTTGTTGGATCTGTGAGGTAAGAATGATTTTTACTATTTTAAATATTTTGTGCAGTAGGCAGGGAGAAAAATGCCAATGGGAGTGAGATAAGCAGTCAGTATCTTAAATTTCTTAGCCAATCGTAGTGTAGAACTGATGATGCCCACGTGAAAAACCTGCCATGTTATCTTAGCAATGAAGCAGCAAGGAAAATTCTAGTTTCTCTAAGTTTTAAACCAACAACCACTAGTAGCGGTCCACCAAGGAAGATCTGGCTCTTGCTCTCTAAGAAATGAAGTAAGGGGGGCAGTTGGTCAATTGGTAAATCTTTACTGAACTATAGTGTAGGCAACACAGTAGACATGAAAGTAAAGCAATAAATAAAACACTGCCCTTGCTCTCAAGCAGTCTATTCTAAGACAGAGTGACGATGGTTGTGATGTGTATGTAGTACAGGAACAAAACACAAGGATTCTTAACCCAGACTGCCGAAATGGAGATGGAGGGAAGTCAAGGAAAGCTGACAAAGAAAATGAGGGGTGTGAATTTGAATCCTGAAGATTACAGCAAACTACAGTCCTCATTATCTGCACATAAAATTAAGGTCCAGGGGAATTAAAGAGCTAAACATTTTAAAAGTTAAAATATTAAAAGAAAATAGAAAATACTATTTTTGTGATCTAAGATAGGAAGACAGTCACAAAGGAGAAGATTGATAATACTGACAAAATAAAATTAGAAACTTATCAGTAACAGATGCAGCATAAACAAGGTTAAGGGACAAGAGAAAGATGAGGAAAAATATATCAGTTTCATGCATGAGAGCAATCAACACCTAAATGTCTGTGCCCACCAGCTAAAGACCAGGAAACACACCTATAGGCAAATAAGAGTTGGGTCTACTGTTGCAACAGCAGACACTGTGCACCATAGGGAACCTGTGGGACATCCTAGTAGGAAGGGACTGTTTTGTGATTTGGACTTGTGTTAGCTTTGGGAGGAGTCTGTCAGAAAGTGGGACAATTCTGATTGGTCATCTTAACTAGTATCTAGGAAGCAAAGGAATCAAATGGATAAAGCTGCAATTGGTAAAGCAGAAGCAAGCCCTCATGTTAACTGGGAGAGAGTTGAACACCAATAGCAAGGCAAAATTATCTGTTACAATTCTTGAGTGAAATCAGCAAATATGAGGTTTCTTTTCATGGAATGTAATGAGAAAGGAAAAATACCTGCCCCTAATACCCAGGCACTCATCTGACGCAGCGGTGCTATATGTTGTCCTCCTTTTGGGCATAAACAATCTCACAAGAATGTCCACTTCAGACAAGATCACTGTACAATCCCCAAATGCCAAACATTTCCCTATCACTCAAATGAATGACTGCTATTTTTTAAAGCAATTATAACTTTACCTTTGCTCTCGTTTGCCCTCCCTATAGATAAAATTGATTAAATAACCAATCACAGAGTTGTTCCTGCTTTTTCACAATACCAAAACTAGAACCTCTGCTTCCTTGGATTCTCCCCCAAATTATCTAACCAAAGCCCACACCCCAGAATTAGTTCTTTCTAATATATTCTTACCAAGGCACTCCACAACTCCCTATGGTGTGTGTTCTCACTTGCTACAATGAGTACAAGATCTAATTTGCTTAATGAGTTCTAGTGACTTAAGGGCATTGACAGTAGCATAAATATAAAAGTAATCAGTGGTAAATTTCAATAAATATTTATTGAACCTACACTATAAACAAGTCACTTCCTATGTAATGAGGCAGAAAAACAGAATATAAAGATTATTTGAAAAGAAAAATAACTTTAAATTCAGAGACTGCAGACAGGGCAGAAGTAGCTTCACATATTATTTCAATTTTTTAGAACTCGAGTGTCTTCAATTTCATCTACAGGTACTGCTGATATTATTGACATATGACAAGGAGACTTGGTGCCTATGTCTTAAAGATCTTAAGGTGACTGGATCATGAACAAGGACCCATTTAAGTGAGGATGTTGTGAAGAATGCCTAGATAAAAGCAGTAGTGGATTAGGAAAAAGGTGTATCTGAAAGTTTGTAAAGTGCCAAAATAATAGTTCTCCACAAACTCCGTACTTTACATGTAGTCTGGTCCTTTTCTTCAGAAAAGTCATATTCTAGGATTCTGAAATAGGAGATGAAGAAGATTTTACCCTCTTCTAGAAAATTAAGATCTTTGGAGATACTAATCCTGAAATCCAACTTTTTTGCCAATGTTTAAAATACTTTCTTCCCTCCTAAAGCTTGATAGAGACCCTAGAGGTTTTTTCCCTATTGGTTTTAAAAATAGTTTTAGAAAATAAATATAAACATAACTTTTATGTATTCCTTTAACAGCTGAAGGGGGCAGTAGGTAAGAAAGTAAGGCAGTAACTATGAAGGGGAACACTAACCAAGCATCTACTAAGGAAAACTGGAAATCAACAGCAAAGAAAGAGCATCTCAGTTTTCTGGAATCCAGTAAAAGTGGGAGCTGATAGGTCAGTGAGAATCCAGTGTTATTTTCAAAGAGCACCCTGATTGTTGAGGGACAAAGCTGCTTTTCTGAGGGTGAGGTTGAAGTATGTGGTGGTGTTTTCCAGTACTTGCTGTCATTTTGTGGCAGTTTATAATACGTGAGTTTTAGAATTCTATGTTTTTTAATACCCAAGGTTCTTTTATGAATTATACATCTTTAAGAACATAACTTTTGAATCAGTTTAAGTGCCTTATAAAGTTAACTTTTTAATCAGTTATGTGTGTACCTGGCTTGTGGCTGTACTATTGGTAAATGATCTAGATTTCTAGCCTAGGTCCACAGGTCCACGGATTTATTTCTTTTAGGATTTGTAGAGAAGGATATACCTCTTTTTGGCATATTTGTGTATGTTAGTGTCAAAGGATACTTTTTGTATAATACTTAGCTGTAAAAATAATATTAATATATAAAATAATATATACAAGAGCTCTCAAATATATTGATATATGGGACCTATCCCCTGAAGGCAATGAGGTGGCAAGAGGCTGGACTGGGCATGAACTTCCAGCCTTCAAGAATAGGCTTCTTCACTTATAAAACACACACTCAACAATGAGATTATTAAGAATTTTAAGATGGAAACTTCAGTATTAAACTTAGGCACAGAGCCCTGTGTGATTGCATTAGTGCATGCCCATGAAGCTGGCCCCACTAATTACATTAAAGAAATTTTTACCAATGTAAATAAGGAGGGATACACATTCCTTATGTATTCCCGTTGTGTGATTTGTGAAAAATGGAAGACTCATTCACTTTGGTGACATTCAAAATATCTCTCTCTGGTGTGATTGCTCATCCATTACCTAAGGAGAGAGAAATCACCCATAATAACTGATTACATTCATAAGATTTCTGTACAGTGTGTGTTGAGAACCGCCCTGCCTGGTTTCAGAAACTGTAACCCCTTGTGGCTAAGGCTGAGTAGAAAGACCTTGGGACCATAAGCCACTTAGGAGACAAAGCTTATCTTCCTTGTAGGAGCATCACCTCTGACCCCTTTCCTTTCACCCTTCTTTGCCCTGGGAAGATGACTGGTTAGCCAACCACAGGTAAGATTCCTCAAAGGAGGGACGACCTAAGACAGGCACAGTCTTGAAGGGGCCCTCGGGGAAGGATTCAGGGGGCTATAGATAAAGGGGGTGATGGACCCTCACCCCTCTTGGCTTTGACATAGCCTGAGTCCTCATTCTGTCTGCCAGAAGTCTCCTAGTCTCTTGGCATTCTTACTTCTCCTGCCTGACTTAAGCCTGAAATAATGCTGGAGGTGGGTGTGGCCCTGTGCTGGAAAGGGTGGGTTCCCTAGGGTGATCCTGACTAAAAAAGGATGCATAAAATCCTATGAAACCTACTTTGCTAATATCCTCAACTTAAATGATAAGGATCCAAATAAGAAGTGAGTTTGTTCCCCAAAGTCTTGTGGCGTTTTAACTACTGACCCTGACTCAGAATAAGCCCTCATAGTTCTTTCAACATTATCTATTGTTTAATCATTTCTGCCTGACAATGATTGATGAGCTTTATGTATACACCCTGTATTCCTATGCAAATTAAACCCAATAAATGGCCATTGAGGATCAGGTTCCCAGTCATTCTCCTTTGAGAGATCGGCCCCCTTTCAGCCCCAAGCAGATCATGTCTTGGTAGACTTATTCTCATCCAAGGCAGTGGAGGGGGGGTGGGGATGGTCTCTGCAGGCAAAGCTCCCCCACAAGTGTGAATTCTTTTTTATTGCCTAAAGGATGAAAGAGCAATAAATGCCTTTCAATACTGATTGCACTCATAGGGGTTCTCCCTACTGAGTACTCTTTTATCCATAGTAAATGAAGAACTATAGGGGAAAGATTTTCTATACTGATTACATTCATAGGGCTCTGGTATGGTTTGAAATATGTTTCCTAAAGGGTGATCCTAAAGGGATAACACTGAAGGCTTTCCCAAAGTCACTGCATTTCTTTTCATTCTGTTGTGTACAGTAAGAGAAAAGCTTCTTCTGAAGGACCTTCCCTATTGATTACAATTACAGGTTTTCTCCAATGTGAGTTCTCATGTGTATATCAAATATGAGTGCTTCTTGAAGATTTTCCCATAATCATGGCATTCATAGGGTTTCTTCCCAGTGTGAATTATTATGTGAACAGTAAGGGAAAAACTTATGCTGAAAGCCTTTGCATATCAATCACATTTATAGAGATTTTTCCACTATGGACTTTCTTGTGCCCTGTAAGGACAGATATAATGCCAAAGAGTTGAAAACAATTCTTCATTCATAGTATTTTTGTGAATTCTCATATTTATCCTCAGGAATGGATAATTACTGAAGGCTGAATATGTTGCTGTGTTTAACGTTATGTAGAAAATTGAACCTCACACAGATAATGTTGGAAAGGGGAGAGGTATTTGAGTAGCCTTTTAGATAATTGTGGATATTCTTTGTTGACACTACACTTAAACTACAAGTAGTAGTTTCTTAAAGGTTAGTTGCAATGTGAAATCTGAGACCATATCAATGAGTTTTTCATACCTCATTATATTAAAAACTAATGGTCTCTCTTGACTTTGAATGAATTTTTCACCCATATATAGTTTTGTAAACTTACATTGTAAATTGCAATGCATTGGCCACTTGGAAAATACTAATTCATTGATTTAGGCAGATCTTCCACAAACTGACACATTTCTCTGTGCACTATCCAAAATCAAGATTGTTAATATCATCACTGATCTCAACAGAAAGTTTTGGGAAGATATCAAACTTGTTTTAGCTAATACAGGTATTCTAAAAATTTTTTTTTCTCAGAAGACTGCTTTTACCATTGATAATAAATTCTGTCTGTTGTTTTATATGAAATTATAGTCCCTTTGTTTGTTTTTGAGGCTGTTTGCCAAATACCCAAATTTGAATAACCATCATTTGTGTGCTGTTTGTTCCATCAAGTTACATGGTGTTTTATGAAAAAGTGGCTTGTTCACCTGCGACATTTGCACAGAATCTTTTCCTTGAGGCAACCACTAAACTTTAGCACATTGCAGAAGTGCTTTATGTATACTTCCCATTTTGGCACACAGAATATTAAAAAGAAGGTTACACCAGGATTGAGATTTAATAAAATGATTATTCTTGTTGCCTCACTGAAGATATTTGAAATGAAAATTGCTTCCTTTTCCTTCTTTTCTATGAGGGTGTGGAGGTAAAAAATATGGTGTCCTCTATCTAGCACAGTCTGGTGCCACTACCCCGATTCATGCTAAGAAGCAGCAGTTTTACCCACTTGTTGGTTCTGCCCTGTCAAAGTCAATGACAACACGGGTAAATAATGTCTTAGAATTATGAAAAGTTTTGATCTCATTATAGTTTCCTGAAAGTCTTGGCTCCCCCAGGGCTATAAGGACTACATTTTGAGAATCACTGCCCCAGAGAATAGTAAAACCTTTTCTTTTTCTCTCTATTCCTTTTCATGCAGAGAAGATATTAAAATTTAGTGCATTATTCTGTATTTCCTTCTTTTCAATGTACAATTGCTCATCCAGTTACATGCAAACATTATGTTTGATTTTCAACCCACAAATAGATTTCAGAAGCCATCTAGACAATAATTAGTCATTAAAAAATATTCCACTGACTTCTGGTCTGAATGCAATCATTTGAATTTTGTTTTCCTATGTGTCGTATTTCTTTGTCCACTTTCAGGTTTTGTCTTTATGTTTTGGTTTTAAGCAGTTCGATTACGATGTGGGTAACAGTGGTTTTCTTCAAGTTTACCCATTTGGGTTTTGGTGTGATTCTTGGATCTACAAATTTACACCTTTCACCAAATTTTCTACCATGATTTCATCAAATATATGTACTTTTCCCCTACTCCAATCTCTTTCTCCTCTTCCTCTGGACTTTGTAATTTGAATATTGGTCCTTTTGAAATTGTCCCACAGATCTCAAAGACTGTTTTCAATTCTTTTCATTTTTTTCCCTTTCCTTGCTTATATTAGATACTTTCTATCTTAGAGTTCAGTGACTGTCTTCTGTCACCTCTACTTATTCTGATTCTCTACAAGAAATAATTTTAGGACTGTATAAATATAACTACTCCTTAACTGTTAAGAAGTTGAAATTACATTTGGCCCTTTGAAGGCAGCCATGAGGCTGATGTGGCCCCTGGTGAAGATGAGTTGGACATCCCCAGTCTACAGTGAATTTTAAAATTCCTGTTATTAAATTTTTCCATTATAAAATTTATTTTTGAACATAACTCCTGTTTTCTTTCTTTCTTTTTTTTTTTTGAAAACTTCTGTCTTTCCATTCATCTCAATAGCCCTGACTTTTTGGAACATGGTTATAATAGCTGCTTTAAAATCTTGGTAATCTGACATTTAGGCCATTTTCGGGTTGGCATCTGTTGTTTGCCTTTTCCTTTGGGAGCTGTTTAGGTTTTCTACTTAGTATGTTGATTAATTTGGGATCATAAATTGGACACTCTGAGTGGGGACATACTGTCTTGTTCTCTTCAGTTCAAAGTGCTAGCCCAGTTCAGAGCTGCCCACAAGCCACACAAAAAACAGACAACAGGTTGGATTTGGCCCACGGGCCACAGCTTTCCAAACCTCTGCTCTGGGAACCTGATGAAGGGGAGGCCCAGGAAAACCGGAACCAGAGAGGAAGACTCTTTCCTTCTGCAATGTCTCTCCAGAGCTATCTGCTGACAAAGTTTAGCACCATATCAACTAAAAAAGGGAAAATATTTAAAAGGCTCAGATCCATTTTACATATGAGGCAACAAAGGCTGAATTTGGTGCCGAGATGATAAATTGATAATTGACATAATTACTATGGTAGAAATTACAGCAAAGAAAGGACCACGTGACTTTCTTGCTCAAAGCTTTGATAAGAGAGATGATATGGAAATGATCTGATGTGGCAATTTTTCTTCTCCAGATGGAAGGTGGAAAATAAGAATCTTTGTTGGGTTTAGCTGTGAGGTGTGGAGAATGCTCCTTCTGAACTTTCCTTTTGGCATACCATTTGCCTTCCCACCTGTAAATATGAGTAACATCATCCACTTTTCAGTGTTGTCGAAAGAATTGGTGGTATTTTAATTGCAATGCCAGATTTGTAGACCTTGAATAAAAAGTAGCTCTTTTTCCCTAGATAGATCCAAGCCTGAGGGAAAATCATGGGAGCAGAATTTGGATTAAAATTGAAAATTAGGAATGATTTTCCCAGGAAATAAAAAATTTAGTGGGTTTTTTTCAATTGAAATATTTAGAACTGGAATTGTGAAGGAAAAAATGGAAGAGGCAGAAAGTGGGGATGGCTGGGGGGTAGGCTGGGACAGGAGTAAAAGACAGAAAACTGTACTTGAACAACAATTAAAATAAAATAAAATAAATGGGAGAAGTTATGAAGTATAATTCTAGAATGCGCACGGGGAATTGGGAGTGCATATAAGGCTTGCTCTTGGTTGTATTCTTTAGCGTGAACATTTATTTCCACAGTCACTTAATTTGGTGGAAAGAAATTTTTTTTTTTGGTGGGAAGAAATTTTTAATTAGGGAATTTGGATTTTGTGAAGTTTAGGTATTTAGACATTAAAATATAAATAAGTTTCTCTGTATTGGGGTTGTAGTACCACACATATCATATTCGGCATGTAGGTCTGGAATGTTTTAATTCTCAGACTACAAAAGGAGTTACATATGTATGGTAAATGGTTGCTACTTGGCAGTTTTCTGTGTTTCTGCCTTGGCTTTATTTGTGTGATATTCTGGGAATTTGACAGAGGATGGATGGCTGGGAACCTCTATAACAAAATTAAATGATGTCCAGAATGTGGATTTGCTGTGGGCCTGCAGCCTAACTGAGTCTTGGGAGGCCCCAAAGCTCATGCCAAAAGCATGAAGCCTCGGAGAAGTGGGTTTTCAGTTTGAGATTTAACTGACTGTAGTGGAATGGTCCTTGGTCATGACTATTAATAATGAGTGGATGAAAACTTTAATTTATATAACACACCTTTGTTTGGGTGAGAAACGGAATTGGGTGGAATTTTGGTAATAGTAAAGTTCATATTTCTCTCGTTGGCATTTTTGGGGGTCATAGAGAAGAGTGAGTTATATACAGTGTGTAGAGCATCTTGGGAGGAGACAGGGGGACCAGATCATCATATTTTCAGGATAATTGCTGAGAGATGTGCCTGGTTATCCAGTGTGATCACCTGGGTCTAGCTTCTCTGACCTTACTTCTAAAAAATTATGCTGAAGAGTAAAAGGATAAATGCCCAATTCCCAGACTGTCTCCACGTTTTTAAGGAATCTCATTATTTTATTTTTGCATTCCTTTTTGTGAACCACTGTAGTCTTCCCCAAAGCCATGAGTGGACTGGTGGGCTTATTTGCTCAAATAACTCCTGTGGGGTCATTTGCATTAGAGTAGAAGGTACATAATAGTTCAGGAGGAGAAAAAGGTCTTAGAATATAAAACAAAATGAGAAGAAAAGTTCCTTTTTGGAAAAAAGAACTAGCAGTTTAAGGTCAGTGGGGGAGTTATAATACATTGTTGACAATGTTTCTGTTATTCAGTCTGCCTAGAGGTAAATTGACTCACTGCCAGATAATTGACCCAGAAAGACCAAACGCCTTGGAATCCCAGGCATGTGGATTAGGGAGGGGCAGTGAGTTACACATTGAGGTTAGATCAAAGTGTGCTACTAATTTTTGCTGCTCTCTGGCATGGAGTTATCCTTAGTGAAGTTAGAGCTGTGTAACTCTGTATGAGGGAGTGAGATTAATTGAAATCTCTGATGTTCTCAAAGTTTAGTACAGTAATTAAAGTTTAAATCAACCAAGTTCCTCTAGAGACTTCAGAGAGGCCTAAAGGAAGATTCTTGTTACCAACTGAGAACAAAACGATCTTGCTCTGGAACTTGAAGCAGGAAAATTTAAGCTAGACATCGTTCCCTGGTATCCCCTCTCAACACACCCCCACCCCCATCCCTAACCCACAAGGTGTCCAGAAGTTAAGGACTGCTGCTCTTTCTCACAACAGGGTGACTGTGTCCTCTCTATGTGATAACTTCTGGTTTATAATAAGAGACTATTCAAATTGGAAGGGATAGTTGTCTTTCTGGAGCTTGGGTTCGTATTTCCTAATTAGGGGTAAATACTGATTTGTATTGACTCTATTACTAAATAAATTTTTTTCTGAAGTATTTTTTTTCCTTTTGGGGTATCAAGAGAAGAGTGCTGGCAAGTAGATTTATTCCAAAGAGTAAGAAAGAACTCTAAGAGATTGGTGCCATGGAAAATGTCAGCTGGATTTCTTGTTCTCTAAGCCAGTTGAGTAGTAGTAGACATTTATTTCTTACCTCTCATTTTTATTATTCTTCTATTACTTACAACATATTTATACAGAAACTTATATAGAAATAAATGGTTATATATAAATGAAAATGTTTGCTTTTTTGCCATAGGTGTTTTTGATATGATTTTTTTCTTTTAAGATTTTATTTATTTGTTTTTTAGAGAGAGGGGAAGGAAGGGAGGGAGAGAAACATCAGTGTGTGGTTGCCTCTCGTGCACCCCCTACTGGTGACCTGGCCTACAACCCAGGCATGTGCCCCGACAGGGAATAGAACCTGTGACCCTTTGGTTCACAGGCCAGTACTCAATCCGCTGAGCCACACCAGCCAGAGCTGATATATTTTTTATATATAGGGTCCAGCATAAATAACGCCCCTTTTTTTATTACAAAATAAAATTTTGTAATAAAGTCTTTTATTACAAAACCATAAGCATTAATTCTGTAGCATAATAACAGCACGCTCAAGCACACTATACAACATTTTAGGTGAAATGTTCAAATTAAAACAATAAATTATTACACTCATATTATTACCCTACCAACCACACTCACGCAGGCCTTACTTCTGCCAAATCCTGTATATCTTTTCCTTTCACTTCAGGTTTTCCCAGAGGTTTCTAATTGGTCTCCTTTGCAATCGCAGGAGCATTAATAAACATGGTTGTTTGATTTGGTTCTTGTTTTTCACGCACGATGATACCACTGTGTGCCTCCACCTATTTTTACGTGGAATCAGATGATCTGAAGGTCAGATTTCAATGACTTTCCTCCTACTCTCAAAGCATACTTTTTTTCTCTCCTTTCCTTTGGAGGTTGCCCCATCCTGTGGCCACTGGTCTATGCAACCAGGAAGTATAGCCAGACCAAGAGACTACACAAACGGGAGAAAGTCTGCTTCACGTGGCTCTGACTGTCCATCTGGCAACTCTTCCATGGTGCACTGTCCATGTGCTGATGTGTTAGTCCCCTGCCCTTGGAGAGCCTCAGGTTCACAGTACTCTGCCCTGATTTAACACTGGGACATTCAAAATCTATAAAGTACTCACACAACTCAACACCAAAAAAACCAAACTGCCCAATTAAAAAATGGCCAAAGGAACTGAATAGACACTTCTCCAAAAAGGACATACAGATGGCCAGTAGACATATGAAAAGATGCTCGACATTACTAATGGTCAGAGAAATGCAAATAAAAACCACAGTGAGATACTATCTCACATCTGTCAGAATGGCTGTCATCAGTAAATTAAAAAACAAGTGCTGGTGAGGATGTGGAGAAAAGGGAACACTTTTGCACTGTTGGTGGAAATTCAGGCTGTTGCAGCCACTGTGGAAAGCCGTATGGAGATACCTCAAAAAATTAAAAATGGATCTGTCTTTTGACCCAGCAATTCCACTTTTAAGACTGTATCCAAAGGAACCCAAAACACTTATTTGAAAGAACATAAGCACCCCTATATTTATTGCAGTGTTATTTACAATTGCCAAGATATGGAAGCAGCCCAAGTGCCCAACAACAGATGAGTGGATAAAACAACTATGGTGTATTTACACAATAGAATTCTACTCAGCCATAGAAAAGAAGAAAATTTTATCCTTTGTGACAGTATTGATGGACCCAGAGAACATTATGCTAAGTGGAATAAGCCAGTCAGAGAAAGACAAATACCGTATGATCTCACTTGTATGTGGAATCTAATGAACAAATTGAACTAACAAGAAAAACAGAGACAGACTCATAGATAGTGAGCAGGCTGACAGCTCTGGGGGCAAAGTTTAGGGGGTGGAGGGATGGAGCAAAAAGGAAAAAGGACTCATGGACATGGACAACAGTGTGGTGATTGTTGTGGGGAGAGGGGTATAAGGGGACTAAATGGTAATGGAAAAATATAATAAAGATTATATATTTTAAAAACAACACTAGAAGAAGGTACAGTGATACTCTTGTAGATACTCTTGACTTTGAGCTGTGATTATGGAGATAAACTTCCCCTTGCTTTATGATGGAGATATGTAAGGTGGGGAGGGTCAATCTTGGAGAAAGGGAAACCAGGCACACAGTATTGTTGTTAAGAACTCAGGCCTTAGAACTAAATAGACTCAGGTTTGAATACAAACGTTACCGCTTACTGCTGGGTGACCCCTTACAGTTGTGTCATTATTACGGTGTGTGTCCTTCACATCTGGGCCCTATGCCCCCTTTCTGCTCTCACTGCCCTTCTCATTGTGTACTCTCCCCTCTACCACTCAACACATATTTTAACCAGATGGAATTGCCTGGGCGTTTGTTAGAGATACAACTTCTGGCCCCATCCCAGACCTGATTATTAGAATCTGTACCTTATGAAGTGTGCTTTTATGCTTAAGAAGTGCGATCTAAGCCACTTCCTAGGACTTTGATTCCTGGAAGAAACTATATTGCCGTGGACTCAGTATATGTGAATGTCCTCTGGGAAAGTATGACATGCTTTGCAGTATGAGGTATTCTTTGAACTATTCCCAATTAAATTCTGTCTAAAATAAGAGGTCCGTGAGCGACTAGCTTCTTCAGTCCCTTCAATTCCATTCCTTTGAAATTCATCCTGCTTCTTTCTCCTGATTTTCTGGGAGTTTCCTTCCTAATCCAGAGAAAGCCTCCTTGCCAGGGAGGAGTTTAAGCAGACTCAGTCAAACGCCTTCTGCGTATAATGAAAGATAGTGTTAGGTATGGGATGGGGCATAGAAACTCAGAGACTATCTGGCTCTCAGGGACCTTTCCATTTAGTTGGAAAGACACAAACAGAGTAAAATAATTTTATATCTTATATCTGGGTAGCCTTTTGTTATTTACCATCACCTCCTCTGAGCCTTTGCAATAATTCTGTGATGTTGGCAGGAAAGGACTACTGGCTTTTTTTTTTCTTTTTTGAAATCAGATCCAAAGATATTAAGAGATGTATCAATGTCACATGGCTATTAAAGAGCTAGGATATGTATTCATGTTTTCCAGCTCCATGTCCAGATATTTTTTTCTTTTAAAAAATATCGTGGTACATTGTACCCTTGAATACCAAATTAATTTAAAATAAAGAAAAAGGAATATAGGATTGCAAGAGTAATTGTGGTGGTTAAGAGGAGAGAAATCATTTGACTGAAAGAGTCTGGTGAGACTCAAGTCAAGAAAGGATTTAGCAAGTCTTTGAATGATGAGCAGAGTTTATCTGGAGAGAAAAATGGGATAGACAATGCCAGAGGAACTGGAGGGAGAAGAGCACAAAGTCTGTTCAAAGAATAATGATTAGGCCAGTGTTCTTAGGCGATTTGGAGTCTGATTGTTCTACTCCAACAGAATGAAACATCTGAACTTCCTAGGTGTGGGAATTATTGTTTAGGGTAGAGGAAGCACAGGGGTTCCTTCCTTTGCAGAGAGTCAGGGAGACATGCTGTGGACACCTAACTCATGGCAGCTAAAAGTGGGCATTTCTGGGCAAGGCTGTATCTTACAGACTTGACCACATTTGCTTTTTAAAGGCATCCTATGGCTGTTTGGGATAGTTGAGAGCAGCATCTCTCCCCTTAGGGAAATGTGGGTAGATGGTATGCACTATTTTTTCACAGAAAACTAGTGAACTTCAAAAAGTGGTTGAGATCAAGGTCTGTGAGAAGTGTGAGCAGAAGAGCAGGGAACAAAACCTGGAAGATTATAAAGGAGGTTCTTCATTGGCCTGGAAGATCTGGATTGCTTTAGACCTGGAAGGAAGTTTATTAGGGAAAAAAAAATCCCCATCTAGGAGGGTTCACTAGGACCCGAACCTCTCGGCTGGGCCTACCTTTGTGACGTGGCCCTTACTCTGTGACGTTGCCCTGCCTCTGTGATGTGGCTAAACCAGCCTCAGAGCTAGTTCATTCCTTGTTAGGTGAATCCCCAAATCAACAGCACTGCGGAGGCAGAAGGCAGAGCAGGGCCATGGCTGAAGTGGCCGAGGCCTTGGCTGAGGCCACCGAGCCAAGTGGCAAATCCCAAGATGCTGCAGTTAAAACCAAGCAGCCCGCTGAAAAAATCTTCAGGGCACCACTGAAGCGGGACTCGCACTTCACGCTTAGAGTGTCCGAGGTGTTGCTCAGAGCCATCACCTCCATCACCTCGCACAATGGGCTGCCTCTGGCCACTCTCAAGAAGGAGCTGGGACAGGCTGGTTACCAAATGCGCAGAAAGTGGTGCCGCTCTGGAGAAATGCCCAAGTCTGATTTTAAGGGCACACTCATGAGGATCAGCGGCAGCAACGGCTCTGGCTATTTCAGGGTCTGGAAGATTCCGAAGCCCAAGAGAAAGCCAGGACGCCCGAGGTTGGAGGAGGGCGTTGGGTCCCCGAGGAGGACCCCTGTGGGGTCACGGGTCCCACGGAAGTGCCGTGTGCGCCGCGTGGCGGCCAAGAAGGCCAGGCAAGAATGGAGACGGAATGCGAGGGCGGAGACTGCCTTGAAGTCAAGGCCAAGACCCAAGAACCCGAGGCGTTCCAGAGCTAAGGAGGAAAGAAAGACCAAGGTGACTGTTGAAGGGAAAGGACAGACCATGAAGGAAGACAAGCCTAGGACTCAAGACAAGAAGAGGCCAAGGGAAGAGAAGACGCAGGACCCCGAGAAGCCGGTAAAACGGACCATCCAGAGGTCACCTTCAGTTAAAACTATCTCAAGGGCTGCTCGCACAAAGACTTCCACTAAACCCGAAAGCCCTCGGAATGCAGCTGGGAATCCTTAGTGTGGGAGCAACTTCCCCTCCTCCAGGCCTAGATGCTTTTCCCCATACGACTTCAATTAGAGCAGCTCTCACGCTCATTGAAATGGACAAGCTATTCACAAGACCTTTCAAATCACCACAGTTGTGTCTGTTTTCTCTTTGTCCACTTGGGGAAGGTGGTGGGGGGAGAGGTTGTTGAGGGGAAGCCCTGTAGCAGGGTGAAAAGAGAAAAAGGAGTTGGATTTATGGTATTGCTACAGGACCCAGGAAAATGCCTTTCAGAAGAAAGCAGAAGAAAAACAGCAATTTCAAGGGATTAGGCAGAAGTGTTGAATTAATGTCACACACCCTTGCAAATCCAAATTCATTTTGGGGGAGAGGGCGTGTAAGGTGAGAAGTAGGGGCATCGTTGGGATAGTCCGCCCCACAGACCCAAAGTACTCTTACCTAAATTCCTTTCAGGAAAAAGTTCCTTCTCCCCGAACTGATTGTAATGGCTTTCTAGTTTTTGCCTTGACTTGATCATATTAAAAGTGATTTATACGTTAATCCTGAGTTAAATGAGAGTGTGTAAGGAAGCATCCAGCACAGGGTTTGGCCCAAGGTAGTTGCTCACCACTGAGAGTTAAATGAGTGTGAACAATCCCTGCTGGGGGGGTGATGTGCTGCAGCAGCAAACTACTGGATCGGTGCCTAATGGGACCAGGATTCCAACAGAAGTTCTGCCCCTCGGAACTTAGCTGAATTATCACTTAAACTATTCGTGGTCTTGGTTTCCCTCTCTGTAAAGTGTTAGGATTGGACTAGGATGACTTTTTATTTTAAGTAAAATAAAAAATTTAAAATAAAATTTTTAACATTACATATGCTTTGATTGACAAAATTCAGTAAGGGAATTTTTGACTGAGAAAGTACCAACTCCTTGAGCGTAAACTACGAAGTCACAGAATGCATATCAGAAATATAAGGAGATGGGGGAGGTTAGATAATGAATAGCTAGTTCTTTTGCTTAATAAACAACATGCACTGAGCACTCTATATCAAGCATGAAGCAAATGTACGATTCCTTTTAGTTCTGAGTGCAGGAGTTCAGAGCAGCGTGGGACTCCTGCACTCCTGTCATAGCTCTCTGCCATAGGCCATGATGGCACACGGAAATGATCCTGGGGAGGGAGAGCAGAGTAGCTGATTCAGGGAAACTTGCTGTTTCCAGTTGAAGCCAAAGGAGTGGGGAAAAGGGAAGGACATGGGAGGAGCTTTCCCCCTACCCCCACCCCCACCCAAAGATTTGTTTTTACTGGTTTTTTTTAGAAGGGAGAGAGCAAAAACATCAATGGGAGAGAGAGACATTGATCAGCTGCCTCCCATTTGTGCCCTGACCAGGGATGGAACCCACACCTGGGGATGAAACCTGAAACCTTTGGTGTACAGGACTGTGTTCCAACTAACTGAGTCATGAAGCCAGGGCTGGGGTGGGGATGCTTTTTATTCTTGAAAAGAGAGTGAATGTGGTGGTGGGGGGGAGTGTTAGACCAAGGGAGAGTTTTTGCAGAGTATGCCTGACTGAGCTTTTCCCAGGACAGGCATATCTTCTATAGAAGTATAGGCCCTGGCTGGTGTAGCTCAGTGGATTGAGCGCGGGCCTGCGAACCAGAGTATTAAGGTTCGATTCCCAGTCAGGGCACATGCCTGGATTGCAGGTCAGTTCCCAGCAGGGGACGCATGAGAGGCAACCATACATTGATATTTCTCTCCCTCTCTCCTTCCCTTCCCCTCTAAAGATAAAAAAATAAATTCTTAAAAAAAAAAAAAGAGGTATAGAAGTATATGTGTATTTAAAACATGTTTTAAAACAACATGTGTATTTAAACAACATGTGAGCATGTGTATTTAAAACAACAAAAAAAGCTGAAGTGCTGCTAATATTCACCCTGTCATACCCTTAAATAAGAATCACTGGTTTAAGCCTTTGCAAAGCTGAATAATAACGAAATGCTTATAGAATATCTCATCCATAGACTATTTGAACTTGAAAATTTCCCATGATGTAATTAGGTTTAGCATGCTCTTGTCAGACTGAGTGGCAGGCGGATGGAGCGAGCAGAATCAGAATCAGAATCCGGAGCCATCTAAAGGGGTTAGGAAGTACAAGTCGGTAGTTACAAAACAGTCACAGGGAATCTAGTCAATAATGTTGTAATGGGGTGCTGGGTCAGAACTAGACTTATGGGGGGAATCACGTCATAAATTTTTCTCAATAATTTTATTTAGTTATTTTTCAAGTATAGTTTTTTGCCTGTTTCAACACGTCATAAATTTTATAACTGCCTAACAACTGTGCTACATACCTGAGACTATTATAATATTGAATGTCAACTGTCACTGAGATATAGAAACTGAAAACAGGGAGCCATCTGAAAAGAGGCAGTGAGAAACAACAAAATCGAAGCCGTCATGACAGCCACATGAATTGCCCCTTCACAGTGCTAGATGCTGTTACCTAAGGAACCAGATGGTCTACAATTAGCAACCTTTTCCTCTAAGGATGGAAAGAATACTGGCAACAATTTGGTTTTCTAGATTTTCTAAAAATCATCACATTTCTTTTTGTATTATGATTTCTTCATTTACACAAACTTTGTTTACTAGTAAACTTACCAAATTTATTAAGTGTCAGACCCTGACCTTATGTAGCCAACAACGGTCACTTCAGATTATTTTTGATTAATATGCTTTAGGATGGCTGTACTTTTATAAAATAGAAGAAATAACCTACACCTACAGGCTACCTAGATTATCTAGACCATAATCCTAGCTGGGTACTTCTATGAAAGGAATTCCAGAGAACAACTAATCTTATCACTGGTGTTCACAATGACTAAGTGCCTGCCCTTTTCTGGGAATAAAAATGGGTAAAACAATTCCTGCTTTTCATCGCTCACATCCTAGTGGCATATTTGGGTATTTAACTTTAGTCAGAGCAAATGGAACATCCGTGACCTCCATTCTTTGCTTCCCTTTTATCTCAACTGCCTAGTACAATGACGATCAGAAAATTGTTGGAAGTTAGAGCTGTAATGAACTTTAGATGCTCTCTAGCATCAAATATTCATGGTTGATTTAAAAATCAAAAGAGATACAAATGGTCTTTAAAAATATGAGAAAGGTACAAGTTTACTCATGAGAAATGCCCATTAAAATGATAAGGTGACTTTTTAATTAACCCAAAATATTTGAGAACCGACCCCATTGGTGAGGCTGTGGGAAGACCACAAGTGCTCACACATCAGGTCAGTGGGAGTGTAGTGCCCTGCCACCCAACAGAAGGAAGCTGGCATTCCAAATTGCGAGCACAGACATCCTTTGACCCTGCAAAACCTCACTTAGGAATTTATCTTTTAGGCATTAATGCATTTGTGAAAGGACTCATGTTCAATGTATTTAGGGCCGCATTGCAGTAACCAAAAAATTGGAAATAAGCTAAATATCATGAGGAGTTTGGTTAAAGTGTGAAGCTTCCTTCCAGTGAAATAGCATGCAGCTGTAAAAAGGAGAGATTCTCTATGTATTGTTATGAAAAGCTCCCCAAGATACATTTAAGTGAAAAAAAAATCAAGACACATATCCAATGAACGAAAATGCATTTTTTTTTGTATAAAGAAACTCTGGAAGGATACACAAAAAAAACCGGTTGTCTATCATCAGGGGAAGGTGATCAGAATTGTGGAGAAAACACAGGAATGAGACTCTTTACCATATCTTTTTTGTATGTGTTTTCCAAATCTTATACATTGTGGCTTGCTGAAAAATAAGGAAGAAATTTTCACGTAATTGTCAATTACAGCTTTTTCATTTATGAGGTGGTTTGTACTTTTGCCTGCATTGTTTCATTTCACTTTCACCTCAGTCTCTTAGATCCTAAGTGAAAAAGCTGATGTTTAGAATATGTACAATTTAGAAGTTGATTTTTAACTGCATTTCCGGCGCTCTTTTCACTATAGCTATAAATGGTGAATGGGGCCTCACTACCCTAACTCTATAAGGCATCTTTGTTATGTAGATAAAGGTCAGAAGTTTAGAATTTATTTCTACACTAAATGTTTTAATGACTTAGTGGTTTCTTGCAGGGGAGAATGTTCTGAAACACACAGGAGGGGGCTGTTTTCAAACATGTAAACATTTCCATTTGTCAATATTCTCAAAACAATAAGGCTCTCCTGTCTTTCTCCTCTTCTGGGGAACTCCAACATGGCCAGGCTGTCTGGTTGGACTGGTAGTCACTCCAGCCAAAACCTAAGTGCCTAGCAAAGACAGGAAGACGGGTTGTTTAGGAAATTAATATGGGGGCACCATGTCAGGAAAGGACTTGGAAGAGAGAAACTGAAGACTGAGGTGGCAGGGCGGGTATGGGGTGGGGGAGGAGGGTCAGCAAGAGGCCTTGACTGAGCCTGGGAAAGGCACTGGGAAGAGGAAGTCAGGCTTTCCACAGTCCACGGGAGCTGCCTGAGAACACAGACACCTCCATGAACTATCACAGCTGTGTCTCCCCTCTCCCTTTTATCAGTTCCTGCCCTCCTCCCCTTTTTAGTTTGGGGAAAGACCAGACTTGTCAAATTTTACTCCAGGTGATTGGGGGGGAGTGAATGTGAACTGCAAGAAAGCAGGAAAACATAAGCACAGAGGCAGGTGACAAAACAGTCTGGCTGCTGCTGGGAAAGCTGCAGAGGCCAAGCAACCCCTAAGCAGTAGGCTTGAAGCTGTGCAAGGCGACTCCCACAGAGGAAGAGCAAAGCCTTTGGGCTGTGCTCAAAGCCAGCAAAGCGTTCCCTCTCCCTGTCCCCATGAAGCTCCAGGGCTGGAAGGCCACGTCACTGGGTCAGAGGCTGGTGGTTTCCCCATGCCAGCTGTCCATGTTTTTTTCTCCCACACAAATTTTCACTCTGTATTCTTGATAACCTGCCAGATGCCCAACCTCCTCATCCTCAAAAGTGAATGTGTCTGATGGACCCAGTTCCTGCAGAATCCCATCCGCATGCATCTCCTCCAGCTCCCCACAAATCACCAATTATTGTGAATTTGCTTAGGGGATCAATTTACAGCCACTACCACCCCCTTGGGCTGCCAACTCAATGGTCTAAGTGTCTAAGGGTTTATGTTTCAGGAGGGGCAGTGAGGGGGCTCACACATGGCTGCACAACTTCCCCCAGAGCTGTCTCGTATCCCCACTTTGTTGCAGCCTTTTTACCAGGATTGAAAAGCTGAGAATGGGAGTGCACAGGAAAGGACCAAGAGAGGAAATCAGTGACACAACCAATACATCTTTTATTCAACGGACAGGGACCATAAAGAGCATATTACAGATCCCTAAGGATACAGACAAAGGTACCCCATAGGGTATCCTGTGGGAAGTTCAAGTCCATCAGAGGTACCATCAGAGGGAAATAAGTTAGACAATTGCTAGAAACCTGGCAGGCACAGAATAGTTGGGCTGGATGGCAAGTGGGCATATTATACCCTGCCTCCCCACAGCTTCCTGGAAAAGAGCACCTTGGCGCAGTGTCAGGAGGCATGGCAGGAAAGTAGTGGCAGGGAGGGCTAGGCTGAGGGACATGCTGAGTATAGGAACCATGGTCACAATCTCCCAGGCTTGGAACAGCCAGTGCCTAGCACATAGTTAGCCCTCAAAAAATGGCTTGTAGAATTGGGATTCACTCTCAGGAGTCACAAGAGGCAGGAAAGGACTGAGTACATCAAAGTAGTGGTAAAGAGCCACTTTAGAAGCTACATCAAGGGAAGAGGAGCCTGTAGGAAATGAAGTAAAGGGCCTGAATATGACAATACCAGTGGCCATGGCCAAGTCCGGACATGAAAGAGAGAGAGATACAGAATGATGAGATGGCAGTTGAGCTGCTCTAGCCAAGAATTTGAGAAAGGAAGTGGGAAGTATAAGGAATGGACCCTGCCTAGTAGGCTTAAGGCTGACCAAAAAGAAACCAGACAAGAGAGAACTGTGATAGAAGAATTGGGAAGAATGAACACCCTCAGGTGTTTCCCAGACAGCAAAGAACCAAACCAAACCAATCAAACTGAAAAAGATAAACAAGAGCTAA
Organism: Artibeus jamaicensis; assembly: GCF_021234435.1. Classification (NCBI taxonomy): domain Eukaryota; kingdom Metazoa; phylum Chordata; class Mammalia; order Chiroptera; family Phyllostomidae; genus Artibeus; species Artibeus jamaicensis. The sequence goes on from NW_026521486.1 coordinate 47,791,105, forward strand.
GAGTGGAGGAAAAGCTCCTCTTATTGGGAAAATGAAGGTGGTGACAGGGAGGGACAGAGGGAGAGAGCCTGAGGTCTGGGGCTGAAGAAAGCAGTAGCCACGCTTTTCTGCCTTAGGAGAGAGGGGCTGACCACCTCTCCCTAAGAGACTTAGGTTCACTGTAACCTTTTGGTGTTGAGGATCTCCACAGGGGTGGTGGGCTCCCAACTTTCATTTCGGCCTGTCCTCCTGGGTGTGCCTAAGAGAGGAGATGGAGGAGGTAACAATTCCTTCCCAAAGCCTGAATTGGAGAGAAACTTCAAAGTAGGAGAATGCATTTTTGATGCATTGGTGGCTTAATTGGTTCCTACCTCTACCTAGTAAAGAGTCTTGAGTTCAAGTCTCTCATGAGTCACATCTCACTAAATAAGCCTGGTTCCCTCTTGTGTCCTAGGGCTTCCCTAATGCTCCTGCTGCCAAACCATGGTTAGAAATTCCTTGCACAGCACCTTATTCTCCAATGCACTGTGAGGTTTGAAAACTTTGGTTCTTAAGGGCTTGTAACAGTTGGCTTTACTTCCTACCTCCGAGCTAAAAGCCCACCCTGTCTGCCTCTGGGGCAACTATTAGGCCTGGAAAAGGACCACATAACTAGCAAAGGAAGACCATTTCCTTGAGTATCAGTTTTTCAGTTTTACTCTGGATTTCCCTTCTTTGATGTGTCTGCTTCTTTTTGTCCTTTCAGATATCTGGACTCACAAATCCTCAGTCCCCATTTTACAAGCTCCAGCTCCAATCAATCACAGCAGCTTAGTAGTTGCCCCACTGATTTCTGAAACTGGTGACTGAGCCAGTCCTTTCACTGATTGAAGTGAGGAAAGACCTTGGGACTCAAGAGGAACAGAACCAAAAAGCAACTAGCCTAGAGAGGTTGCAGAAAACCAATCTGGTAACAGGTGTAAAGATCCCCTCTCTCCCCACTTGGAAAGGGTGAAGTACCACTGATTGAAATGGAATTTGAATCTCTAGGCCAGAGGTTCTCAAACATTGGCATACCTGAGAGACCCAGGAAGGCAGGTGATTGCTGGGTTTCGCCCTCATTGTTTCTGATTCAGTTTGTCCCGGGTAGAGCCTGAGAATTTGCATTTCTAAAACAGGCTCAATAGGTGATGTTAATTATGCTGGTCCAAAGACCACACACCTTGAGAGCCTGGGCCTACTAGAGTACTCCATGGGAAAGAAATTTTGCCAGCTCAGGATCTCAAAGGTGTCTAAGGAAATAGATTTCACTTTTCTGTTATCATCCAGCCCCACTCACCACCCACCCACCCCCAAGCAAACAGAGATGGAAAGAACCCATCTTCTGGTACCTGTGGTTCTGAGTCAGAGCTCACCTTGCCCTTGACAGAAATCGGAAACAGTGACTTGATTGCAGGAGTGCTGGAAAGGAGAGGATTTTGTCCCAAATTATCACCCCTTCAGCTCCCTAAAGGCATAATAACATCATTTTAACAGGGGAAAAGCTTTTTCTTTCACTTTGACTACCAGAGCTAACACTTAAATGTAGATAGATCTGGGTAAAGCTAACACTTTGGGTCACATTCTCCTGTGTAAGAAATTCTTTACAGATTCTTTGTTGGGATGAAAAGGAGAAGATACTTGGGCCCTGAATAGAGCAGAGGCTCCACAAAGGGAACAGGTTCCTTATATGGGATTTCTCTATTTTCCGTTTTGCCCAGAGAGAACACAGACATTTTTTATTTAAAGCAGGTAGGATAGACACGTGGCAGAGAGAATTGGGAGAAAGATGAGAGTTTGAGGCTGATTCCCTGTGGGAAAATCATTTAGATCTATCCACCCCCAATGGCTGTTGCTTATTTTATTTTTTATCCAAGGGAAGTGGTGTTGGACCGAGGTAGAGAAGACAGTGGCACATCAGAAATGCCCTAAAGGGATGCCCCTTCTGCAGACGGCCCTTATGCCTTCAGTTGTGTGCTATGAGGACACCTACACTTTAGGGGCTTCACTTTCTGTCCTTACAATTACTGAAACAGATCAAAGGCTGGAGGTTAACATCTGATTATTAAGAGGTGTGATCTGTGAGTATGGAGAGTCACCTCCTACAAAACTTTAAAAGAAAGTTTGTGAGGAGCTGGATTTGTCAGCTCAACTTTTAAAAAAATATGTAAACTAGACTGTAAACAATACCCTCTGGTCATTAAAGACCAGACCCTATCTTCTTTATACCATACTGCCTCTGGTATCATGTTCATTAAACTACGTGGTGACCCTTGCCTTGTAATTCTTGACATAAATACCTAATGACCACACTGGGTCAGGGTAACTCCTCTCCTTTGACCCCAGCCTGCTAAATGTGTATGAAAAACTGAATGAATTGCTAATGTTTTGGGGTTTTTTTCCAAAAATGAGTTCCTGGTTTTTATCAGATTCTCAAAAGGGTCTCTGATTCAAAACAAGTTCTGAACCAGTGCTTAATAGAGCTGACTTGCATGAATGAATGATGGCATAGTCCAGTTTTACCACTGTAATGCCATACTTTCTTATTCCTTGAGGCATCTCCTAACCCTAATGTGCTCCTGTCTCTGAGGGCCTGGGACAAAGCTGCCTTGCAAAGGGCTGTCCATTTTGCTCTATTCCTAGGAACATAAGCAAGAGAAGTACATTCCAAAGAAGGAAGGCTGCTTTGGATGCAGAAGGACAGCAGGGACTGGGGTGATCAAGTCATAGCCATTCTAAGAAGCCCATTCAGCAAAGTGACCCTATTTTTAGCTCCATTTGAGTCCTGAACTCTGAGGACCTATAATTCACCCCATTTTTCCTAAGCAAATTCCTATTAGACTAGATTGTTTCAGTTCACTTCCTTCTTACCTCTCTGGCTAATTCCACCTTCTTACCTCTCTGGATAATTCCACCAACACACCAATTAGTGTGTTGAGGACAAACCAGAATGAGCGTTGAAGAGAAAATATCTACTTTCATCCTCTTTGCTCCTTTCCCTCCCTAACCCCAAACTGCTCTTACATACAAGATAATTTTTAAATTATAAGATCGGTACTAACACATCATCAATAAAGAGGAACAATGACCAACTCACCAACTAACAGATGCTAGAATACTTATGCAAGTTCTGGAATTAAGACTCTTAGTGTGTACACTTTCCCAGAATCATGAGGAAAACCAAATGGGAAGCTAATTACCTCCTATCAGCTGAAAAGCTAAACCACAGCCATTTCCCCTAAAGTTCTGTTTCTGGGAAGATGAAATCCTCAAAAATAACTCTGCCACCTTGATGAGGCAATCAGGATCAAACAAGAGCAATCACAACAACCAGTAAGCACTGTGATTTCTGCCCTAATTTCCCGGCACTTAAAACAAGACTAAAAACAAACAAAGCCCACTAAGCACAGAGCTCTATATGCAGCTTGCTTGAAATCAACAAGAACAGCTCACCTCACAGAGGACATTTTTTTTCTCACTTTCTTTACCCAGGCAAAAAGAATCTGTGGGCCAAAGATTCAGACCTAAACATATATATTCAGTTGTCTTGATCTCAGTGACACTCAAGAAGGCTTTATACCTCAACTCCCACAACAGAAGCCACCACTTAACCCTTCCCACTAAGGCTTCCTTAAGCGCTCTGCTTACTTCCTATCTTGAAACAAAATACAAACCCCATACAATCCCCACGACCCTCATCACCAGAACAGAACACAGCCGCTAGAAAATTTAGCTTTTACAGTTTGCACTTTGCATGCTCTCTTCAAAAACCCTGTACACAGATACACACAGACACATAAAGACACAAGAGAAGAGGGGACTATCCAAGGGGATAAAGTTTTTTTCTTCTGTGTGAGTCTGGATTACTTGAGGGTATGAAAGGTCCATCTCTTAGCATGGTAGGATGATCTCTCAGCTGGATGTTATGTGTTTGCAGGACAAAGGGAGTAGAAATAAGGGGTGAAAAGTTATTGTTTCTATCTTTTGGCAGGTGAGGTGAAAGATGTGGATGTATATATTCGGATGACTGAGGTGAGGGTGATGGACCAGGAATGAAATCTGCCCCTCAGCTTTCGTTTGGACAAAATATGGGGGCTCTTTCCTTTTTCCTCGTTACTCTAACCCAGTGTTCACTAGAGTGTTTCATGGAGTCACCAGTTCTGGGGGATGTAAGATAGAAAGAAAAATGAGGTCAAATACAGTTAGGAAACACTGCATTAAGAGGCTTAACAATTTGCTCTACTGCATAAATTTTCAGAGCCTTTAATATGTCAACATGGTCTTTCACTCTCTCTCCATATATATACACATATATAGACATATATATAAAGAGAATATGAGTCATGATATACAATGGTGATACTTGAAATATTTAACAACTGGTATGGCACAGGCTCCAACCAATCAGAATGGACCTCAGCCATAAACTACTGGTACCACTCACTACCCTTGAGAAATTCAGCTCAGACTGAAATTCAGCCCATGTCGTAAGCACTGTTTCCCAAAAGTTTTGCCCAAAGAACTATTTTATGTGGTATCTCACAGAACTGGTGAGAAATGCTCCCACCAATGCTGGAACCTCATCTTTAGGGATAAGGCCAAGGCTCAGGATCCTGGCCACTGGGGACAGGAGAGGGGCAGCTCTGGCAGAAACTCCTGGTAGCACCAGCTGATAGATGTGAGCACAGCTACAGCAGAAACAGATTTCAAAAGACAGATGTCCCTCTGTCCCAATTGCTCCGGGGACTTTGTCCCTGGTGGGTCAGCAGGTGCCTGTCCAGGTGGTGCTTCCGGCCAAAGCTCTTCTCACAGCGAGGGCACTGGAAGGGCTTCTCCCCGGTGTGGGTCAGCCAGTGTCTCACCAGGTGGTGCCGTCGGCCAAAGCTCTTCCCACACTCAGTGCACACGTGGCACTTTGGCACTGGTGGGGCACGCTGCCGTTTCCTAGCCCCAGGGCTCTCTCCAACCTCTTGACCTTTGCAGGATTTGCCTTCTGCATGCACTCTCTGGTGGCTGGCCAGATGGGAGTTGCATCGGAAATTCTTGCCACACTCAGAGCATCTGCTGGGCTTGTCATGTAAGTGGGTTTTCTGGTGGCGAATCAGGTGATGTCTCCGTCCAAAGCTCTTCTCACACTTGAGGCAGCTGTAGGGCCTCTCCCCAGTGTGAGTCTGCTGGTGCCTGGCAAGGTGGGAGCCCCACACAAACTGTTTCCCACATTGGGGACACGTGTGCGGTCTTAACAGGGAGTCCATCTCTGTGCTACACAGAAGACTTGAGAAGCTATCTTCCTGAAGAAAAGGTGGGCCTAGGAGCATTCCTCTGGAGTTTCTGGGCATGGAATCCCAGCTCTCATCCTGTTCCGGGTTCCAGAGAACAGTATCTTCAGACACACTAGATAACATTCTGGGAGGTTCTGCTTCTAGTTCAGGGGTATCCCCCTCATGCTCACTTCCATCTCCTGTGGAGAAGGGGAAATAGCGACCCCAAGAGGGGAGTCACCAGTGAGTACCTCAGGACCCAAGTCATAGGTGAGGTTGGATGACGCTGTTAGGGCCTAAACCTCACCCAACGAGGGCTGAGAGAACAGATTTTAATGTCCCGCAAGACAGTGCAAGAGGTGTAGAAGTTAAAAGCCTAGGCTTAGGAGACAGACTACCTCATTTTAAATCTCAGCTGTCCTACTTAATTTCTTCTTCTGTAAAATGGAAATAATTATAAGATAGATAGCATAGTACCTGCACTTGGTAAGTACTTAGTAAATGGTCTATGCTACTGTGATTATTTATTAGCATTATTTATTTACCACTTTACTATTAATTACCATCTTCCTGCCTAAGTATAAATGGAGAGTTAAGGAATGTGCTGCCACCGTTATGGGCTGGCTGGCCTCCTGTCCGCAATACTAGAGACGCTGTGGAAGGCGTTTCTGCAATGGGTGGGAAGTTGAACAACAACAACAGTAACAACAACAACAGCTAATGTTTACTGCATGCTTATCATGTGTCTGCTACTATTATCCCTGTTGAGATATTTAAATCTTGCAATAACTTACAGATGGGGAACCCAAACAGAGGTTAATTACTACTTTTCCATGGTCCCAAAGGTATGGTCCTGAATTCAAATCCACAAAGTTTGGCTCCAGAGCCTCCCCTCTATACCATTCTGCTACACTGTTTTGCTTTTTAAAGAAAAACATCTCTAAACCTTTTACCTCTGTGACTCTCTGAGGCAGAGGAAGGACTAGAATGACATATAATGATGACACTCCAGGAGGGGTGAAGGCTGTGGCTGAAAGTCCACTCTGGGATCTTACCTGTATATGTGACTCTCAGGATGTCCCTCTCCTCTAAGTCCTGTGGGTCAGGGACCCATTGTTCTTCCCCTCCTTCTAGCTGAGAAAGCATGTCCAGCTTTGGAATTGGAAATCCTGTCCATGGGAAAAGGAAATAGGGATGTCAATTAGTAAAACAGTAATTTTATATTTTTGAAAAAAGTTTTCTATATTATTCCTTAGAACTCATGATAAAAGAAGGCCAGATACAGGCCCCTCCCTCTTTTTCTCCTCCCATTTCTTAAGTCCTTTTTTCTAGGAAATCACTCCCTCCTCTACAATGTGTATGTTCCCGTCCATTTATATTTCAAATACTTCCCACTCAACTGACCTTCTTGGTCATAACTCCATTTAATCAACTCCAATGCAGCTGGTCCCCCTGCCCCTGCCCCAGCACTCCCATCTTTCTGAGTTTCCAATAACTCAGTTCCATCTCTCAGATGTCCTTCTCTCTGCTTTATAAGAACCTGCCAATTCCCAAAGAGCCTAAAATTCTTTTCTTCATAATTTAGCATTATTTTGTTGTTGTCTTTAAAAAATAATACCTCACTTCCATTCTCTTTGTATTAGACCTACTGTTCTTTCTCTGGTGAAAGACAGATTCCCTGACAAGGAAAGAATGCTAGACAGACACTATCCAACCGCCCAGAGCACATGGCATCCTCCCACAGTACAATCTTTTAGAGGCTGGTGAAGGTCATTCTTACTTAGAGAGACCACTATCCCACAGTTTTCCTGCATGACATATTCTCCATAAAAATCTGTCTGAGAAGGATCCAGGCTCCGCCACTCCTCCTGAGAGAAGCACAGTGACACATCCTTGATGGTTACCAAACCCTGAAACAAAATATACCATCATCTCTCACCAGCTATTCCTTAAGGAAAATGTGATCTAAATATAAAGGCTGGGGAAGTGAAAGAGAGAGGACAAGAGAAGATCTAGAAAAAGAATTGCCCAGACGTTTCTGGGTAGGACACACAGTTGTGGTGAAGGGAAAATGAGGGGAGGGGTAAAGGTAATGGTTAGTGAGTGAGTGAGGACAGTGCCTCTAGAGAAGTTTCTAAAATGGGACCAGAAGAAGTCGGACACTAGAAACTCATTGTTCCTTCTGTTCAATGACAGGTGTCTGCCCAGGCTCTTCTCCATTATTATTTCCACTGAAGAAATGATGTACTGTCCCCTCCTCCCCCCACTTGACCATTACTATTCTATCAGCACTAAACATATAGATAAAACATTCTCTCCCACCCCTTACCTTCTGCAGCAGCACAGTATGGTGTTTAGGAGTCCAGATTCTACAGCCAAATGATTCCAAGCTCTGATACTTATTAGCATCATGGCCTTACACAAGTACCTTCATCTCTTCCTGTCCTTTTCCATAAATGTTCTACCATCCACCCAATCCTGTCTACTTAAGCTCTTCCAAGCTTCCTTCAAGTTCCTAATCTTTAGAGATTTTATTTTTTAAGAATATTAATGAATTATTCTTAAAATCCCCCTGTGGATAGCATAGCCATCTATTAAAAAGAACAAACCTAACTTCTAGGAATCCCCCTCCTCTTGTTAGGCCTCCATTCATTTTTTAAGGGTATTATGAAGCCCTTGGAAAGGTACAGAATCTGTTTAGTGATAAGATGAACACACTATTAGGGACCATGTGAAATAATAAATCAGTGGGATGACACTAAGGCTATAGAAGGGCAGTGGTGATGAGACCCTGTACGAGGAGAAAGAAAGTATACAGCCTACCTGTGATCCGGCTGCAAGAAGTGCAGCTGCCATCTCCCAGTCTCCGGTGCTCCCCTCCTGGGGAATGGTGGGGGCCCAGGGAGCCGACTGAGCTGGTGAGGGGAGAAAGGAACCATTAGAGGGGTACCATCCATCCTTTCCCAGTAATACCCTGGACTCCATTTTAGCAGGGCTTAAGGACCACAGTTTTTCCTTTATCTATGCCTGTTGGCAAAACTCAAATGCAGAAATATAGTAGAAGAGACCTTCACTCAAGATGTTCTGTAAGTATATTGAGCAGTTTTTAGTAGAGCTGTTCTGTCATCCATTTCTACTAGACTAGCTGTGGTCCGAATTTATATTATGTGAATGTAATTTTCTTCATGTAAAGACCATTTTACTGGGTGTGTTCTCCACCAGTAATCAGTTCAGACTTCTTTAGTCTCTCATATTAAATACCACAAAGATGCACCTGCAGCATAGGGAGGGAGTGATTATGCAAGAAGTGGGAGGAGCCCAGTTACATGGTTTGCAGAATATGGGAGCTCCTTATATTCCTATGACCAGGGCCAAGGAAGAACGGACTAGTTCTGGTATTGATTATGCTATTCAGTCCATAGCAATTTGGAGATTTTAGATTCTACTTTTCAAACAGAGATTAGGAGGCTACTCTCTGCACCATACTTCCCATACACACACCCTCCAGGCCCTCACCCTTTTCCTGAAGGGACTGTGGCTCTTCTTCAAGGTCACAGCACATGTGTTCCAGTGGCCCTGGTGCTGTTCTCCATGGCCCCTCTTCTTGGCTTCCCCTTTCCACGTGGGGCTCTGCTCCATCCAGCTGGACATTCATCGACTCCCATCCTGTCCCCAGGGCTGCTGTCTGTTCCGAAAGCATCTTTGCTGTGAATCCAACTTGTGACCTGGAACAAATTCATATTAGCTATTCCCATGAGAGTGGTAAGGGTTGATATTCAAGGGAGTCAGGAAGAACAGCTGAGGTTTAAAAGATAAAACTGGATAAGAGGAGCTTGATGGAAGATGAACTTAAAAAGCTCGATGTATTCCAATCAACCAAGCCTGAGCCAAGCTTCTTGAAGGAACTAAGAAATGAGCAAGTGCTACAAAGCAAAGTCACTAATGGTTATTTTTGGTAACCTCATGGTAGAAACAGAATATCTCTGAATGCTAGAAGAACTTCATTTAAAAAAAAAAATAAAAGGAACAATCCTGGAGATTCAAAAGCTATCCACTCGTTCCAACCACTGAAAATACAGTAAAGGAGGCAACCTGGAAAAATGTAGGAAGAAGTGCACAGACTACACCCAAAGAAAATGGATATAGTCACATAGATCTTCTGCCACAACTTTCAACTGCTATGATTGATTTGGGATGGAGTGATTACTATGGGTAGATGTGCCAGCCAACGGGGTGGGTGTGTCAAGAGCACTTCTGTTTCTCCCTCAGAAGAAAAGGGTAGGAAATCTGGCCATTGGGGAAAAGTTAAAAATGATGGACAGTTTCATCTTGTCTAAGGAAGAAGACTAATGAATGATACTACCAATGAATAAAAATAAAAATGTTTTCTATTTTTGTATAGATCTTTTGACTGCAAGAGGTTTAGGTTAGATGAAAAAAATTCTTAACAATAATCTGGCAGTACACGGGACTGGGTTTATGAGCTCTTTATTCCTCTGGACATCTTAAAAGCAGCATAGGTCCCACTTGTGTTGTGATAGGAACCTTGCTGCCTTATGGCAGACAAACAGTCTATGAGATGGCGCAGAGTCCCCTTCTCCTTGGCAGAACCTTGGTAACCGTTCTGGCTCACTCGCATTCACCCAACAACAGCTGCAGGAACCCAGAAGTCCAGGGTGGGTAATAACAGATACAAAGTTGTTCATTTCTCTTGGACAAAGAGGTAGATGGAAACCCTAAGCCCAATGCACAGGAAGGGAACAAATTCCTCTTTCATCTCAGAAGTCCAAAGATGCCCCAGGGCCCCACAGGAGCATCCTGGACTGATTCCCAGTTTAGGAGGTTTCCTTTTCAGAGACCTCTCATGAGAAAGTAAAATTCCTGATAAAGCAAGAAAGGGAAACTTCTACTTTGGTTCTATCTTCTGAATTCTGGCCTCATATTCACTTCACTTTTAAAATAAAAGGAACCAATTCTCCCTCTTCACCAGAAGTCTTCCCTGTTCTCTAACTTCCTTCACAAATCCTCCTCAGGACTCTCCCTGTCCTGAATATCTGGACACCTGTCTCAAACTCATTTCTCCACCTCCCCAGCAGCAGAGTCCCTGGATGGGAGGTCTGTCTCCGCAGAGCCCACTGGGCCAGCTGTCGGCCTCTACAGACAACGAACACAAAACGTGTAGAAGTGCTGGCAAAGAAATCTCAGCACAGGAGGGAGGGGGTGGTAGCTATCCTCAGACTGCATTTCCTAAGATGCAGAGCCAGCACCTGGGCAGTTAGGGTGTCAACCCTAACCTGGTTTCTCTCCTGGTCGCAGGACGATCCCAGGCCTACTGGAGTCGGGTTCTAGGGCTTTCACATCCTCCTCTTCCTCACATATCTGGGGGGTTGGGGAGCAAGCACCTGCAGAAGTTAGTTTTTGCGGCCAGTGCTGCTGGACAGAGAAAGGGCCGTGGTATTGAAAGGCGTCGCCCAAGGGCACCGGGGCAGTGGCGCTCGGTCAGAGAAGCCTGGCCCCTGCCCCGAGTGGGGCGTGGGCCAGATGGGCGCCTGCTGCGGAGTCGGGTTGCTTCTTCCCTCCTTCCTGTCACAGAGCCCTGGAGAGGGTCAGATTTCAGAGCATTCGAGACAGGCAGAGCTGGAGCGGGGGAAGTGAGGTCAGAAAACAGGTTTCCCGTGAACTGGGGCAAGAGCAAGTGAAGAGAAAGGGGCCATGGGGTAACCTGTGCGCGAGTGACAGCGCCGGAAACCCAAAGGGCCGGCAGCGACGACGGGGACAAGGCAGACAGAGGGACGCGGCGGGCGAAAATGTCCGTGGGCCGACCCCAGGGAAAAGCTCCGACCCAGAGGCCGCGTCGGTTTTCCTCCGCGCCCTCCCCGGCAACCGGGCCCCCACCCGCCGCCCCAGGAAGCGGGGCGTCCCTCCCTCCAGCCGGGACTCCCTCCGGCCGCCCCCACTCACCCGGGTCGGCTTGGCCTACGGCCCGGTGCCTCCCTCCTGGCCGCCGCCTGCCCCTCCCCTCCGCCCTTCGCCTCGGCGCAGCCGGCCGCCGCGGAGCCAGCTACAGGAGGAGACGGCGGCCCGGCCGGCGCGGGCGGGGCGGGCACAGGAAATCCCCGCCCGCTTCCGGGGCTCGGCGGCCGCGGCGGCGGCGCGGGCAGTGGGAGGGGTCCGCGGACCCGGCCGCGCCGGGACGCCACCCCGGGGTCGGCTCAGGCCCAGGCGCCACGGTCCCGGCCTGCCGCGGCCTCTGGCTCGCGCCCGCTCCGTGACTGGCCATTTTCCGCCCCAGCCATTCGGTCTCCCACGGGGTTCTTCGCACACGGGTTCATCAACTACCTCGACATTTCATAACCTCGTTATATGGCAGACAACCTCTGTGAGAGCGATTTCGCGAGACACGAGTCTGGAATTCCTCACGGAGCTTACCTTGCAGGTTTCACGATAACAAGGATAGAGGGCTTGAGAGGGCACTGAGAAGGGGTCACTAACTCCGAATGCGTGTGGTCGGCGGCTGGGGCGGGGGACGTCACCGAGACCACAGGCCTTGCAGCTGCATTGTCCAATTTGCAGGAGCCACTAGCCAGCCACATGCGGCTGGTGAACTCTCCCTGTGTGGACTTCAGTGACAAAACGTAAAATAGCTAATAAGCAGTATTTTGGATGTACTGGGTTAAAACTTACTAAAATTAATTTTATGTACTTCTTTTAACTTTTTAATACGGCTACTAGAATGTTTAAATTTTATGTATGTGGCTTGCATTGCACTTCTGTTGGACAGAGCTACCTAGAAACATTGAGATGAATTTGACTGGAAAAGATGAGAATAAGCGCATTAACATTAGAATCTATAATCTACAAATTGCATTCATTATTTCATCATCACAACAATTCTATAAAATCTTACAGACTTAAAAGTATATATGACTCACTTAAAGTCATAGGTGACAATCATTCCTTTAATATATAGTTATTTTTTCCTGTGTGCCAAGCACTGCAACTAAATCCCAAAGGAAGTGTCTGTGGATTTAAGGACTCAGTCTGTGGAAACAGACATCAAGAAATATTTGCAATAAAATGTAATGGATGCTAAAATGGAGGAATACTTTGCACTAGGAGCAAAGAAGTGAACACATATAGGAGGGAAGTCAGAGAAGATCCCACAGAATCCCTAAAGCAGAAGAATGGGGAGGGCTCCATTATGAGAAAGAGCAGAATGTGCTACACACGCAGTTGGGAAAGGGTCTAGAAGGTGTTCCAGAGCAGACCATGGGATATGTGGGGGAGCGGTAGAACCAGGATTTGTACCTCAGGTCCTAGAACTAAGTCCAAGTCTTCTTTTTATTTATGTTACCCCAGTGGTAAATACAAGACGTGTTCATTGGGATAGGCTAACAATACCATATCTCAGTGGAACACAGAAAGGCTTATGTTTCATACAGGTCACAGTGTGTAGTGGGTTGGTTGGGGCCACTTGGGTGGGGTGTCTGCTTCTTGCAATCATGGAAGGAACAGTCTGTTTCTGTCTTATAGCTTCGCCATCCCCTGTTGCCTTGGAATCATCCAATCCATAGGTCTCAGATAAGGAAGGAGAGATGTGGTTGACTGTCAGAGATCTCAGGAGCCAGCCTCAGAAATGGTATATATCAGTTTCACCCTATTCCCTTAGCCAGAATTCAGGTATATGGTCACATGGCCCTACCTAACCGCAGGGATGGCTGGGAAATAAAGTATGTGTGCCTAGTAGAAAAGGAAATGGGGTCTGAGCATTGCCTCTGCCACACAATTTTAAATTGAACATAATGAAGTGTCTAAACCTGACTACCTGAGAGGGAGATCTGGGGAGAGCTGGCAGATATGACAAGCAGCATAGACCATCCTCTCCTCTTTTGGGTAATAAGCCCATGTGAGATTTGATCCAAAGCAAGCAAAACTGAGGCAAAATAAACTTTGGCCTAATGGCACCATAGTATATCATTAATATTTAATAAACATCTATTTTATGCCAGGACCCTGTCTTAAAAATCACTGGGGAAAAAATGTAAACTACTTTTATATTATGCTTTTAATGTGTCATCTCTTTAGCTGTCAGTCAACAGACTGTGAGGTGTAGATATTATCTCAGCATGGGTTCAAGAGCATTAAGTGAGCCAAAAGGCAAAATTGGAAATTAGGCCCTGGCCTTAGACATATAATCTGGTGTGCCAGTCACCAGAGTTGTACCTTATCTTTCACAGTAATATGTGGACAAGTCCAAACTCCTATGTAATATTATAAGGCAGAGCAATTCAATATATAATGAGTAGTAGGCAGGTGATTCCATTTTTTTAAAAGACTTTCTTGTGGAATCGTGTCAAGATCAGCTTTGAAGACAAAATGTAGGAAGAGCATCTTGGATAGAATCAGAAGGTAGAAATGGACGTGCTGTGTGGCATGCTGTGGGATGAAGAATAGAGATGTGAGGGGGTCTAGAGTAGAGGAAAAAAGAAATAGTAACATTGTTAGAGAGATTAGAATAGTGGGTCAAGGATTTTTATTTGCCATGTCAAGCCATAGGAAGTCACTATATTTAGTGATGTAAGTGATATACCTAATGGGTCTAATTATATCATCCTTGGTCCAGGGCTGCCCTGTTAATTGAGTTCAGAACAACAGAATGGGATGAACTGGGCCTATAGCCAGTTTCTAGCATGTGGAATACAGAGTTCCTTGTGATACAGCAATGTTCTGCCTGGGACTCAGGAAGAGCTCCCAGACATTTAAGATCCCAAATTCTCTACGGGACTTCAAAAAAAGAAAGAGAGAGAGAGAAAGAAAGAAAGAAAAAAAGAGAGGAGAAGGAGGGAGGGAGGGAAGAAGGAAGGAAAAAAGCAACCCTTAAGAGATTTAGTCTCTTCCCTGTCAGCTTTTATATATTTATATAATATATAAGATTTATTTCATATATTTTAATGTAAATTATATATATACATATATATTTATAAATATATATGTAAATATGTTGGGAGCCACCCTGCCTGGTTTCAGAAGCTGTAAGCTGTAAGGCTAAGATTGAGTAAAAAGACCTTGGGACAATAAGCCACTAAAGAGACAAAACTTATCCCCCTGGCAGGAGCACTGGTTCTGCCCACTTTATTTCACCCTGCCTGGCCCCCTGTGCTAAACCAGTTAGCCAATCATGGGTAAGATTCCTCAAGGGAGGAACAACCTAAGACAGGCATGGTCACAAAAGGGCCCCCAGGGAAGGACTTGGGGGGCTATAGAAAAAGGGGGTGATGGACCCTCGCCCTCTCACTTTTGACATAGCCTAAGTCCTCATTCTGTCAGCAAGAAGTCTCCTAATCTCTTGGCTGCCTTACTTCCCCTGCCAAACTTAACCCTGAAACAATGCTGGGGGTAAGTGCAGCCCTGTTCTGGAAAGGGTGGGTTCCCTGGCTTGATCAGGCCTGAGAAAGAATGCATAAAATTCTATGAAACCTACTTTGCTAATACCCTCAATTTAAATGATAAGGGACCAAGCATAAAGTGAGTTTGTCCCCCCAAAGTTTTATGGCCCTTTAGCTATCAGACCCTGACCCAAAATAAGCCCTCAGAGTTCTTCGAATGTTATCTATTGTTTGATCCTTACTGCCTGACAATGATTGATGAGCTTTGTATATATGCCCTGTATTCCTATGCAAACAAACCCACTAAAAGCCCATTGAGGGAAAGGCTCCTGGCTCTTCTTTGAGGGATTGGCCACCTTTCCTCCCCAAGCAGATCATGTCTTGGTAGACTTATTCTCATCTGTGGTGGCCCGATGGTGGGGGGGAGGTACCTGCAGGAGGGGCCCTTCCACATAAATATATATTTATTACATATTCATTATAAATCTATATTACATATAAATATATATGAAATCAATCATTTATATAATAGAAAAAAACTTCTCTGAAACAAAACACACCTTAACTATATTCAGTATATGCTGACCTTTTTTATTTTATTACTTTATTTTAAAAGTATTCTATTTATTACACACTAATGGGTTGCAATTTAATGTTTGGAAAGCATTGGTATATCAGTAGGTGAAACTGTGTTTCTTAGTCTCAGGGAGGTAGACAGATTGGTTGGAATGGAGTGAGCTGAAAGACTGCAAGGGAAGTCACTAGAGAGAACTACAAGGGAAGTGCGCTTCGTCCTCAAGGGGTATCCAGGTTTCAGTTAGCTAAAGGGGTGAAAGAAACACCTATCAGAGGAGGTCGAAGGATATAGGATTGTCTTAGTTTGTCCAGGCTGCTGTGATGCAATACCATAGACTGGGTGTCGCATAAACAATGAACATTTAATTCTCATAGTTCTAAGAAGTCTAAGATCAAGGTGCCGACAGATTCAGTGTCTGATGAGAACCTGCTTTCTTCTCACTGTGTCCTCACATGATGGAAGGGGTGAGGGAGCTCTCGAATCTCTCTTACTGAGGGCACTAATCCCATTCTGGAAGGTTTTGCCTTCAAGATTCAATTACTTCTTGAAGGCCCCGCTTCCAAATACCATCACTTTGAGGATTAGGTTTCAACACATGAATTTGGCAGGGGAGAGGGGTGTGGGAACACAAACATTCAGTCTTTAGCAAGGGGATTGTATTAATGGCAGACCCTGAGTTCCATAGGTCTCAGTGGAAGGAGTTAGAAGTTGTTTTGAGGGTTAGAGTTTGATTCTAATTAGGCAATGTAGAGGACTATAATAGGGTAAAAATCTTTATGATGAAGGATGATCTGGAGGCCAGGGATTCTTCTGGTGAGTGTTGTAAGCAGAGATATAGGTCATGCTGGAATTAGTACTCTCGGGGAGGTGGATAATCAGTTCTAATCATAGCCTTCTTGCGACTGGTCTCTCTGTCAGCTTCTCAGTAGTGGGGTCAGGTGTAAAGGTCAGTTGGGTTTGAGTAGATGAGGTGTGTGTGGTAGAATGATCTCACTAGAAGTGTGCTGAGCTCTGTGGATCTTCTTTCAATCCTGTTGTGGACTGAGTTAAGGCTAGAGGGGCTATCTTTCCAAAAGTGCCAGAGCTCTGAGGGTCCCTGAAATCACACGTGGCAATGCATGGTGGTGGTGTCAAGGCTTAAGAAGTCCTGTGGCTTCCACTTAACTCCTACTGTCCTTAATATTGAGAGCGAGGGAAGGAGAAACCTTACAAGATGTTTCTCATAATAGTTTCTTGTGCACTCTTTAAGCAGGAAAATTATAATTAAAAGACCACTGAATTAAATAGTGGGACAAAGGTATGCTAGAAAAAGCACTAAAGTAAGTACTAAAGGAGTTGGTTTTTTAGTTCTGTCTGTGCCTCTGGGTGATGGATCAGAGCCTTATTTAACCTCACCCATCAAATTGGTATTAATGTCATTCCTCTTTTCCTGAAAAGCAGCTGTGAGAGCTAAATAAAGTAAAAATGTGGACATATGGTGTAAAACTTGTGAGGCACTATTCAAAGGCAAGCTGTTGGCAGTGGGCATTGCTTGGCAGAAATAATTTGGATCAATGCAAATAGTGGACCGAGCACAGGCAGCTGCCTATGACAGCTGGTGTTGTAATCAGGGTAAGACCAGATGTTTTATAAGATTTAAAGATTTTTTTGATTGTGGAACACAACTCAAAGACAGACAGATGAAAGGCAGAACTCTCTTGTTACTTACAGCTCCAAGCCAGAGAAAGCTGTCAAGCAGGGACAAGCAGGGAGCTGCACCCAAGGACAGGGTAGCAGTACAGCTGGAACTACAGGAGGCACTTAAGTATGCCCAGCAGAACGGAGTTAGCTAGAATGAATTCAGCTAGGTTTCACAGGCTTCCTGGAGGTTGGGTATTTTAATTAATTCTGCAGGTCTAAGGTAGAAGAGGCTGTCCCTGGGTGTAGGTATCTGGGACCTCTGGCAATTGGGTATGTGTACATTGTAACCCAGGAGTGTTAGAACCTGATAAAGAAAGTAGCCAGGCTGTGGGGTTGACATATTGCCAGCGAAGGGGAATTGAGAGTTTTAGTCATCACATCAAGACTGGGTCAAAACAGCACTTGTGAAACATTATGTTACATTAGGACAGCCTGGAAGTGGTGTAATCTCAAACTGTCATTTTTCTTATAAACTGTATAACATTTATGTAGAAAAAATTTCATAGACAAGTGGAAGAACTTTATTTTTTACTGTTTTTTAAGTATATTTTATTGATCATGCTATTACAGTTGTCCTGATTTCCCCCTTGCCCCCCTCTACCCAGTACCCCCATTCCCTCTAGCAACCCACCCCTTAGTTCATGTCCATGGGTCCTGCATACAAATTCTTTATAAAAATATATTCTATTGAGCCTGGCTGGTGTAGCTCAGTGGATTAAGCGTGATCTGCAAACTAAGGGGTCACTGGTTCGATTCCCAGTCAGGGCACATGCCTGGATTGTGGTCCAGGTCCCCAGTGGGACCATGTGAGAGGCAGCCACACATTGATGTTTCTCTCTCTCTCTCTCTCTCTCTCTATTCCTTCTCTCTAAAAATAAATAAATAAAATCTTGAAAATACATATATTCTATTGATTATGCTATTACAGTAGTCCTGATTTTTCCCCCTTTGCCCCCACCCACCCAGCTCCCCACTCCTTCAGGCAATCCTCCCACTGTTGTTGATGTCCATGGGTCATATGTATAAATTCTTAAGCTACTCCATTTCATATACTGTACTTTACATCCCCATGTCTATTCTGTAACTACCTATTTGTACTTCCTAATCCCCTCACCACTTCACCTATTTCCCACACACCCATCCCATCTGGCAGCCATCAAAACACTCTCTGTATCCATCATTCTGTCTCTGTTCTTGTTTGCTGAGTTTGTTTTTTAGATTCAAGTTAGTTTAGATTTTAGTTAGTTTTGTTGATAGATATGTATTTTTTGCCATTCTATTGTTTATAGTTTTGATCTTCTTTTTCTTAAATAAGTTCCTTTAACATTTCGTATAATAATGATTTGATGGTGATGAACTCCTTTAGTTTTTTCATGTCTGGGAAGCTCTTTATCTGCCCCTCAATTCTAAATGATAGCTTTGTTGGGTAGAGCAATCTTGGCTCTAGGTCCCTGCTTTTCATGACTTTCAATATTTCTTGCCAATCCCTTCTGGTCTGCAGGGTTTCTTTTGAGGAATCAGCTGATAGTCTTATGGGAACTCCTTTGTAAGTGACTATCTGCTTTTCTCTTGCTGCTTTTAAGATTCTTTAAGGAAGAACAATAAATTGAAAACTTATTTGAAAAAATAATGAAGAAAAACATCCCCAACCTGGTGAAGGAAATATAGAAATAAAAATTTTAAAAAGAGTATATGAAGAAAAGCCACAAAATGAGAGAAAGTATTTATAAAACAGACTTGACAATGACTGATACCAAGATATATAAAAACTCATACTGCTTATTTTTTGGTTTTATTTTTAATTTTTAATTTAAAATTTTAATCTTTTATTGTAATTTTTTCCCATTACCATTTAGTCACTTTATACCTCTCTCCCAACAGCAATCACCACACTGTTGTCCATCTATGAGATCTTTTTCCTTTTTGCTTCATCCCTCTACTCCCTCCCCTCCCCTCTTAGCTGTCAGCCTGCTATGAGTCTGCCTCTATTTTGCTTGTTAGTTCAGTTTGTTCATTAGATTCCACATACAAGTGAAATCATATGGTATTTGTCTTTCTCTGAGTGGCTTATTTCACTTAGCATAATGTTCTTCAAGTCTATTCTGTCACAAAGGGTAAAACTTGCTTCTTTTTTTTTTACAATTTAGTAGTATTCCATTGTGTAAGTGCCCCATAGTTGTTTCATCCACTCATCTATTGATGGGCACTTGGGCTGCTTCCATATCTTGGTGGTCATAAACAATGCTGCAATGAACATAGGGGAGCTTATGTTCTTTTGAATTAGTGTTTTGAGTTCCTTCAAATATGTTCCCAGAAGTGGGATCACCAGATCAAAAGGCAGATTCATACTTAATTTTTTGAGGTATCTCCATACTGCTTTCCACAGTGGCTGCAGGAATCTGCATTCCCACCAACAGTGCAAAAGAGTTTCCCTTCCTCCGTGTTTTCACCAGCACTTGGTTGTTGATTTATTGATGACAGCTATTTTGACAGGTGTGAGATGGTATCTCATTGTGGTTTTAATTTTTATTTCTCTGGTGATTAGTGATATTGAGCATCTTTTCATATATATGTCCTCTTTGGAGAAGTGTCTGTTCAGGTCCTTTTCCCATGTTCTAATTAAGCTGTTTGTTTTTTTTAGTGTTGAGTTTTGTAAGTACTTTATAAATTTTGGATGTATCAGATGTATTGGTGAATATGTTCTCGTATTCTGTAGGTTGTCTTTTTATTTTGTTGATGATTTCCTTTGCTGTACAAATACATTTTAGCTTGATGTAGTCCCATTTGTTTATTTTTCTTTCTTGTTTCCCTTACCTGGGGAGATATATCCAATAAAATATTGCTAGAAGCAATGTCTGAGATTTCACTGCCTATGTTTTCTTCTAAGATTTTTAGGGCTTTGGGTCTAACATTTAAGTCTTTTATCCATTTTGAATTTATTCTTATGTATGGTATAAGAAGATAGTCTAGTTTCATTTTCCTGTGCCTATCTGCCCAATTTTCCCAACACCATTTATTGTATAAACTATCTTTAGCTCATTGTATGTGCTTGTGTCCTCTGTCAAATTAATATCTGACAGAGGAAGCAAGGCGTGGGTTTATTTCTGGGCTCTCTGTAAGGTTCCATTGATCTATGTGTCTGTTTTTATGCCAATACCATGCTGTTTTGATTACTGTGGCCTTATAGTATACTTTGCTATTAGCTTGAGTCCTTCAGCCTTGTTCTTCTCTCTCAGGATTGCTGTTGCTACACGGGGCCTTTTGTGGTTCCATATTGATTTTTGAAATATTTGTTCTAGTTCTGTGAAATAAGTCATTGGAATTTTAATAGGAATAGCATTGAATCTATAGATTGCTTGGGGTAGTATGGACATTTTAATAATGTTAATTCTTCCTATCCATGAACATGGTATGTGCTTCCACTTATTTGTATCTTCTTCAATTTCTTTCTTCAGTGTCTTAAAATTTTCCACGTACAGGTTTTTTATATCCTTAGTTATGTTTTTTCCTAGGTATTTTATTCTTTTTGAAGCAATTGTGAATGGGACTGTTTTCTTAATTTCCCTTTTTTTAGTTCATTCTTGGCATATAAAAATGCAACTGACTTCTGGACATTAATTTTGTATCCTGCTACTTTGTTGAATTCATTTATCAGTTCTAGTAGTTTCTTGGTAGAATCTTTGTGGTTCTCTATGTACAGTATCAAGTCATCTGCAAATAAAGACAGTTTCTCTTTTTCCTTTCTAATTTGATGCTCCTTATTTCTTCTTGTCTGATTGCTGTGGCTAGGACTTCCAGTACTATGTTGAATAAGAGAGGTGAAAGCAGACATTCTTGTCTAGTTCTCCATCATAAGGGCAACACTTGTAGTTTTTGCCCATTGAGTATCATACTACTTATTTTAAAATATTCTATTTAAAAATGAGCAAAAGTCTTGAACAAATACTTTATTTAAAAAAGTATGCGTGACTACTAAATGTTTGAAATAGTATTTAAGATCATTAGTTATTAGGGAAATGCCAACTAAAATGACATGGATATTTCACTAGACATTCACAAAAATGGAAAAAAATTGAAAAGGCTGACCAAACCAAATGTTGGTGAGATATAGAGCAGCCAGAATTTGCAAACACTGAGGTTGGTGGAACTGTAGAATGATATGACCCCTTTGGAGAAATATCTGGCAGTTTCTTATAAAACTAATACACACTTATGACCGACCCAATAATTTCAATACCAGGTATTCCCTAAAAGAAATGAAAATAAGTATGCACAAAAAGGCTTTTTATAAGGATGTCCATTGTAGCTTCATTCATAATAGTGCCAAACTGGAAACAGCCTGATAGAATGGATAAAGAAATGGAGATACATTCATGCAATGATATATTATTTAACAATAAATGAGACAAATTATTGATATATGTCATGACACAAATGAATCTCAAAAACATGATGAATTCTCAGTTAATATCTCAATTTGATCACTGTCAAGTTCAACTGGTCTACCCAAGCATGGAGCATCATCCAGAGAGAAATGTCTGGCATGAAACTTGACTAACCACTTTTGAAACATTCAATCAGTCACAGCACTCTCTCCACACACTGCACAAATATTTTTCTGTTTCAGTTATGTTTTCACCTTTCTCAAAATAACAAAGCATAATATGCTGAAAATGTTGTGTATTTTCTTCCATCTTCAAAATTAAAATGGCTATACAAAAATTCACCAATTTTGATAAGTTCTTTTAATGCATGCTGTTATGACAGCTGTCACAACGCAGTCTAACAAAATCATTTTGGGTAAAGTTAAAGACAACTAAGTACTACTAGAGCTATCAACCCAAAAAAACCAAATGAACTTTTTGGTCAACCCAAATAGTTTGCTTGGGTAGTGGTAATGTTCTGTATCTGAATAGCCATTTGAGTTACATAGCAATTTACATTTATCAAAATTCACTGAATGATACTGTTAGTTTTTAAGCATGTAAATTTTACCACAAAAGTAAGGTGAAGATGCTATTGTTAAATTTTTAACACTAGTTAATGATATGCATGCTGAAGTATTTACGGTGAAGTGTACTGATGTAACTTTTTTGAAATGCATTAAAAAAGGTAACTGGTGAATGGATAGATGGACAGGTAGTTGATGGACCAAATGTTAATAGTAAAATTTAGACGTGACTATATGGATATTTACTGCAGAATTCTTTCAGCTTTGCTGTATGCTTGAAATTAAATCAATGCTGAAAAACATTGAACAAATATTAGAATATTATAAGTAACAAAATATCAATGAAGTTTAATACATTAAATGAATAATAGGCAAAAGTTACAAATTACTAAAACTGTTTCATGAACAAATATCAAACCAAATATACCACTAATCATTAAAGGAATTAAGTTGGCAATCAAAATTTTTCCTCCACAGCAACAAAAACACAAGAAGTCCTCAAAATTTTAGAAATGAGTTTTATAAAATCTTCAAGGAGATGATAACCCCTTTTTAAAGAAAATATTTTAAGAATATACAAGGATGAAAGAAAGTGTACTATTGATACCAGGATCAGATGTCTAAAGCAGGCAACTCTATATGAGCAAAAAATAGACTAGTGGTTGTGTGGGGGAGGGTTTGGAGTGCGACGATGCACAGGTATGAGATGAAGTGTTTTGAGACTGAGTTGTGGTGATGGTCACACAACCCTGTGAATGTGCTGGAGACCACAGCACTGGACAGATTGAAAAGGTGAACTTTGTGATGTGTGAAACATAATTTCATTAAGACTGTTAAAAAGAAAAGACCAAATGAATGCAAGAAAAAATTATACTATCTCACTTATAAATAGGAAACTCTTAAATTAAATACTGATGAAAGTTAATTTTGTTTTCACTGCTCTATCTAGGTGGGGTGATTTCAGGAATGTAACAACTCTTCAACACCAGAACACCTACTGATACAATCGATGATTTTAAAAATCAAATAATAAAAGTCACATGACTATTTCAATAAATTATTTTTTATTCAACAGGTATTTATTGCATAATTATTATGTGACAGACATGCCCTGGTAATCAACTGAAATAGAAAATATATTTGACAAAAATTTACACCAATTCTTAGAAAAATATGAGTAGAAGGGAACTCATTTACTAACTCAAAGTTATTGATCAAAACCAGAACAAATACCATCCTTAATGCTCAAACATGAGAAGCTTTTCTCATTAGAATATAAAAGATGTTTGTACTGGGGTCCTGGCCACTAAATCCACTTTAATTTATGAAATGTATTTAAAAATTGCATAGAAAAATAAGTTGTTTCCTGTTATTTAAGATGAGATAACCAAAACAATGTAAAAATCCCATACTATCTATAAACAAGGTACTAGAACCAGGAAGGTAGTTCAGCTTTGCTGAACTAGCTGGCAGATACAGGATCAGCACACACAGGACCACAGCATTCCCACATAGTAAATGTAATCAAATTTTTAATTCACTATAGAAACAAAAACTGGAACAAATCTGGTATACATCTAACAGAAGCTGTGTATGACCTTTATCAAAATAAATTTCACCAGTGACAACAGGAGAATGGCCTCCAAGCGTGAAGATCTTGTTAAACCCTTGCATAAGCACCATCTTGCCCAGCCATGGCTACACTGCATCCATGGACCATGGACCAGCCTCATGGAGAAGAAAGATAAATGCATTCACGTGGGAGACTATTCTACTCATATAGTGACTTCAAACTGCTTTGTCAGTGAGGTCCCCCTGGTGGGACTCCATTCTAGATATACTCTCATTTCTTTGCCCATAATTTATTTACACATTGATAATTTACTTATTATACAACAAGCATGTTTGAAATTATTTTAATTTTCTTAAAAATGTAGCAAGGTCACAAAAAATGTCTTTGATCTCTTTGAGTTTATATTCTCTGCTGCTGGGTGGTGACAGCTGACAGTTTGTAAATAAGGAGAAACCAAAAGGTAATTGCAAAGAGAAATAATTAATTTAAAAATTTTTTATCATTGTTCAAGTACAGTTGTCCCCCCCCCCCCCCCAATTTTCTTACCCCCCGTATGTTTTTTTATTTAAATGAATTTGTTTCTTTTATCAACTTTTTTACATTCCCTACCTTCTCTTTTTTTTTTTTTTTAAAAATACAAAATTCCCCAACCCCCTACAATTTTACCTAAACCTTTAATTCCTAGAGACGGGCTGGGGATTTTTGGCCATTAGGTAAATGGTTTGAAGCAGGATAAACAAACGCATTATTTGTGGTCTCTATTTGACATGCATCGGTCCAACAAATGATTCCAAATATCCCCACTGCCCTTGGATGTCTCTACCTGCAATTCCATGGTGGCACCAATATATGTCTTTTAGGTCTTTTCCTTGTAAACGACAGAATCTAATTTTTACTTACTTAAGCAAAGTAAATTAAGTAAAGTAAATTACAACAACAGTAATACAGCATTAAAAAGGAAATTCATGAACTGGGTCAAGCATAGCCCACAACATCAAGGGGAGAGTCAGTTTGTCAAGGTAGTAAAGAAAATAGACTTAGGGGTAAGTCTGCTCCATTTGGATCTAATTTCCATCCCCACCAGTTACCTCTTAAGAGTCAGTTCTTCTTCTTAAAATAAGAATAACTAAAGAATTTACCTAAAACACCTGTGATATTTAAACAGGATAATGTATGTAAAGTGCTGAGCTTAGTCCCTGACATGATGCAAATATCTACTCATGCATTCTTATTAGAATTCATGTTTATAAATCTGCCTTGAAAAGACAGAATCTGGGATAATGCTGGTGATGTTATAAGCAGGGCCACTGGGATAGGCCGTCAGTACTGCAAAGACCTCTGTGTCTCTGAATCACTCCTCAAGACTGAAATTCCTTACAGAGTGGCCTGACATTGACCATGGACCCATTCCTGTTCCAGCCACTGTGCCAGGAAGAATGGGTGAATAGAGAGCAGGGGAGGGGGAGGACTTGGAGACACCATGATTAACAGTCTCTATGGAACCATATAGAGCAAGTACAGTTTAGTTATTAGAAGGATGGTAAAGACAGACTGAGTAATAATAATTTCTACCATACTGTGTGTAATAAATTAAATATTTTTATAAGAAAAAATGCTAGACAAGAAAGAGGTTCATCCACCCACCTTCTAGGACTGAACTGATATCATTCCAAGAGAATTAACTCCACCTCTGCGTAAGTATTTTTAGGAAAGCTCTAAGGCCCTGGCCACGAAGCTCAATAGGTTGGAGCCATCATCCTGTACACCAAAAGGTTTCAGGTCCAATCTCTGGTCCGGTAGAGTACAGGAAGTAACCTATCAATGCCTCAAGTGAGGGGAAAGAAGGGAGGGAGGGAGGGAGGGAGGGAGGGAGGGAGGGAGGAAGAGAGAGAGGAAGGAAGAAGAAGAAGAGAGGGAAAAAATCTGTAAGGTAAATTGCAGATCCTAACATCAGAGAATTCTCAATATGCAGGCACACTGTTCATTGCAGTTCTACCCAGGTTCCTCATCATTCTGATGCCAGAGTCTATTATTTGAAGCACTAGGAACATTTTCTCAACATCCTTTTCAGAGCTGCCTTCACCTCCTTGTTCTTCAGGCTATAGATGAGAGGATTCAGCATGGGGGTAATCACACTGTACTGCAAGGAGAAGATTAACTCTCGAGTGGATTCTGAATTTGGCATGAGATAGCGGAGAAATCCTGAGCCGTAAAAGAAGCCCACTGCCATGAGGTGGGAGGAGCAGGTGGAGAAGGCCTTGCCTCTACCTGTAGTAGAGCTGATGCTCAGGATAGTGGACAAAATCCGAACATAGGAGAAAACGATCAGGAGAAAATTTCCGAAGAAATGCAGGATGCTAGAGCAGAGCAAGGCAATAAAGCTTGCTGTCACATCAGAGCAGGACAAAGGGTAGAGAGAGGACAGCTCGCAGCAGAAGTGGTGGATATTGTGAGCCTCACAGAAGTCTAAACTGAGCGCTACAATAATATTGGTGAGAGCATCCAGAAAAGCCAAGCCCCATGAGCCCCAAGCCAGCCCCACACACCGCTGTCTGTTCATCACCTGGCCATAGAGCAGGGGAGAGCTAATGGCAACGTAGCGGTCATAGGCCATCACAGCGAGTAGGCAGGATTCAGTGCCCCCCGTGGCAAACACAAAGAACACCTGAGCCAGGCAGCCCTCCACTGAGATAGTTTTCTCCTCAGACAGGAGGTTCTCCATCAGCTTGGGCACGGTGACAGAGGAGTGGCAGAGATCCAGGAAGGACAGATGTCCCAGGAAAAAGTACATGGGGATGTGAAGATGCGAATCAACCCTGATCAGCAGCAGCAGCAGCAGGTTCCCCATCAGGGTCAGGAGGTAAATGCCAAGGAAGAGCACAAAGAGCAGAGCTTGGATCTGGGGGTCAGAAGATAGTCCCAAGAGAATGAACTCAGAGAAAACACTGTGGTTCCTCATTGCCTTCAATATGGTCCTCGGAATGTCAGAAGTAAATTGGGTGAAGCCTCTTCTTCTTTTTTTTAAGATTTTATTTCTTTATTTTTAGAGAGAGGGAGAGAAACATTAATGTGACAGAGAAACATTGATCAGCTGCCTCTCATAGATGTCTGTGGACAGACAGAACCCACAGACCAGGTCTGTGCCCTGACCCATGACCTTTCACTTTACAGGACAATGCCCAACCAACTGAGCCACACAGATCAGGGCTGAAGCCTCTTCTTATGTCTAATACTGATTTTATAAACTATTCATAATAATCCAGTAGAAAGAAAGAAATTCCAGGAGGAATAAGATAAAACTGCAGAAATGGTGTCTCTGAGAGCAGTGGGTTTTCAGAGCAGAAGCAAAGCATGGGTGGCCTTCGGGGAGAGTGTGTTTACTCCATCCATCCAACATGCATGAAGTCAGTAGATTCGGTGGAGAAAGGAAGCACTTCTCATCCAACGGCTTTTGTTTTTCACTGTGTATTTAAATGAGATCATGAGTGGACAATGACTAGAGGTTTGTGGCTGAATTGCCTCACCAAGCGAGCAGAAAGGAGTGAATTAAAGAACGAGCAGCACAGAGCTATCCCAGATGCCATGTAGTTTATCACCAGCAACAGTGGACAGGCATGGAAACACACTCTGGTCATCGTCTCCATGCCCAGCCTGTGTGATGGCTTCACATTTAGCTCTTGTCTGTGCCTTCATGCCATTTGTAAATATAGACTGCCTACCAGCTTTCTAAAACCTGATCTTCCCCCCACCCCCCGGCCTGAACCGACAACCCAGATTCCAACCATGGGCACCAGATAACCCGTCAACACTATGAACAACACCGTCTTAACCTTCACGTCCTGCCCTCTATCTCGGGTCCAGACTACAAGACCAGCACATTCAGTTTCTCAAAAAACATAATTTCTCTGCCATGGTTTATCCGAATAATACACAAAATTAAAGCTATACTCAGGAATCAAGTACACATTACTTGTAATTCTCACCTCATTGAGCAACAACTACCAGAATAAACGAAAGACCTTTTGAAATCCCACGGCCCAGAAGATGAGTAAGTTTGAATGTCAGTGTGAGAATTTGGTTTTAAGGCAGAGTTTAAAAATTCCTGCTGATGTAGAGCTCTTCCTTGATTTCTAAAAGAGGAAAATAAATGGGTAAATTGTACAAATTATTTCTAAAAACCTAAATACTTCCAGTCATGTGGGGATTTCATTTTGTCTTATTATTACTTTTTTTTCATTTTATTCAGCACTCTAGCTATAGCTACATTGACCTGGATTCAGCCAGAGAATAGTACATCTAGAGAATTGTACATCAGTGGCAGGAGATGCTGAAAAAGCAAGAAATCAAACCATGAAACACAGACAGAGAACCACCTGTTATAATTTTAGAGGGCAGCAAAAAGAAAGTTCCCTTCTGTTTCACTCACCTCCAAACAGAGCTCCACTATAGCATGAGAAATTCCTTAAACTTCGGGGAAATTTTCTCTCCTGGAGATAAACTCCAAAGCATAAAAATCTTGCATAAGACAGATCTGGAAATCGTATCCTGTCAGGAGACGGCCTCCCTCACAGGTGAAGTTGTACTATATTAGATATTTGAGGGGTCACAGAAATAAATAAAATCATCACTTTCACCTGGTGCTACAATTTTACTATTCTCAATGCTTTCTTTATTCAGACTAGTGAGTCCAAATTTGGAATGGAAATAGCTCTGAGAATGCTGCCACTACATGTTTTCAGTGATTGTTACAATCAGGTGGGGGGAGCAGACTAGATCATTTCCAAAGAAAAGCTGCCTGAGAGGAGCTCATTTTAGAATGAGACTTACAAAAGAACCTACGGATGGTAACCGGCTTGAAGGAGTTGCTCAAACAGTGTCATTTAAAAACAAAAAGGAATGTGTGAATGAGTAAGTGAATGAATGAGACTCAAGAGAACAGTCTAGGGCTTTACTACTCAGAGAGAACAGATCCGATTGGGAACCAGCAAGGGATCTGGACAGCCTGGACTCACCCGAAACCAGATGCAGAAAGGGCACTGGAGAAAATGTTCATCAAGTGGATGGGCTTGCCTCAGTGCTGTATCTCATGCCCAGTTCTGAACTTACACATACCTCAGGGTACACCATCATGAGGGATACCTATAACTAAAGATATCATTTGTTTCTGGACCCTGTATGTTTAGAGTGCTCAAAGAGGCTTATTTTTGAGTCACAAGGTGCCCAAAGTCTATCACTGATGCCCTGCTCTGCTTCCACCTCTTACAGCGAGCTTGCTGGTACCAGCCTCCTTAAACCTCCGGGTTTCTGCTATAATGTGGGCTTTCAGCACCTGAAACAAGGAATATAGCAAGATAGAGGAAAGAGACTTGTCTGGATTGTTCCACATGTAAAATGAAGACTAAGAATCATTACTTTGGGCAGGTGTGAGTACTTAACTGACTAACATAGAGTGCTGAAGACAATTGAGGTGCTGAAGAATCATTAGATTCTCTTTTCTTCACCCCAAATCTAAGTGTATAATTTTCCCAAAAGGAGGAAGAGAAGTAGTTTTAAGGAAAGAAACAAAACAAAACATTTTAGGTAATGGAAACAAATATTATGTCAGAGAGAAATGTTCTCCTCCTTCCAGTCAGGAAAATAAAGATAAGGCAAGAGGACTCAAGGGGAACAGAAGTGCCTGATGAGGAAAGACAAAAGTGGTGGGAATTGAGGGTAAAAATATCCTACCTGGAACAGAGGAGCAGAGAAAACCATCAGAGAACAGCAGGAAAACATCACCGTGTTTCCATCTTTTCCTGGTTACAGGGTGCATCCCGCTTTTCTCAGCTGGTGGGCGTGCCTCTGAGCCCAGGAGAAATTTGCAAGACAGAAAAGGTACCACAACAGTTCAATCACGTGGACTGACACCACTTTTTGCATTTAAGACTTTTTGTGCTTAAAGAGAAATATGTAAGCTCGGTACTCAAAAACCTCTGCAAATAAGGACTTCAGAAATCTCCCCTAAACTTTGACAGCATTTTTGTTCTCTCCTAAGGGCTCCATAAAAGAACAGAGAAGAAAAGCTCAAAACTGTCAAATTCCTAATAAGTAATAAAGCAACTTCTTCCATACTTCCTCTAGCATAATTACGCAATGATTTGTTCACAAATTTCTCTCTGTGACTATTAATATAATGTTCAGAGAAACTTCCTAACAAAGGAGGTTCAGGTCTAGCCATTCAGAAGGGCTTGTGGGTTAAGGTGTCCAATGGGATGACAAGGTATGACCTGAAAGCCCCAGGGGATGTCTGGGTGCATCCTCACTGCTGGAAAGCTCAGCATATGTTGGATTCAGCTAACAATGGGTACTGGAAGATCCCGCGGGGAATTTCTACTGAAACTGACTCACAGCTTACTATTACATCATTTTGCTAATGTTGTCATGTATTTAATTGTTATATATAATAAAGATAATTATGATTGTAGATAACAGTATCAGGTCAATGGTAATTTAGATTTACCTCCATATTTGACCTCTTTTGTTAATTTTTTTCTACATCTAGAATTGCAAATTCAATAGCTGAAGCTAGATTTCAATGGGTGACTTTAACACAAATTAGACAATGTTAAGAAGTATAAGTGAAGCAGGATAGTCCTCCTAAGGGCTCCATAAAATAACAGAAAAGCTCAAAAGGAAATAAGAACTTCCATCTGTGTGCATTTTTCTTCTCCTTGGAGAAATCAATTTTTCCTGTAATACAAGTGTTGTAGTGATGTATTTATTTTACCTTCTTTCTTAAAGGATGTTTTACTGGACATAGAATCATAATGGGGAGATATTTTTTATTCAGTACTTTGAAGATAATATTTCCTTGTTCTCTGTTTCCTCGTTTGTCTAATGTTTCTCTTGAAGCGAGCTGTCAGTCTAATTCAGCGATTTTCAGCCAGTGTGCTGCAAGAATTTTTAAACATGCAATACCTGACTATGTAGTCAGGGGCACTGACCTCTTTTCTCTTAGATGGTCATATAAAAAAATGACAACAGCTAACACAATAATAGCCATCTAGTGTGCATGAATCAAAATTATACCTTTTTTCCTGGACTGGCAAAAAATAACATTTTTTGGTGTGCTGCACAATTTTAGTAATTAGTTTATGTGTGCCAAGAGATGAAAAATGTTGAAAATCACTGGTCTAATTGTATGTCTCTAAAGTTAATTTGTCTTTTTTTTTCTTGCCACTATTAATATTTTCTCTTTTAGATTAGTAATTTTATTATAATATGGAAATGTGACTTTCTTTTTATTTATCACACTTAGGATTTATTTATAGGACTTCTAGCATTTGTAGTTGATGCATTTTTTAATTTGGAAAATTTTCATCCATTATCTTACATATTGCCCCATTTCTCTCATCTACTATTCATTCTTTCTCTCTTCTTTGAACTCCACATGCATATATGTTGTCTGCATTCCATACATTATTTATATCATATTGCCTTTCTTTGCTTTATTCTTTCTGTGTCTTGCTGTACATATCTTCTTATCTATCTTATATGTCACTAGTACACTCTCAACACTGTCTAATCTCCTTTAAATTTATACATTAAGATCTTAATTTGAGCCATTGATTTTTATGTCTAGAATTTTCACTTAAATTTTTAAATAGTTTCCAGAAATATTATGCCAAAATTCTCAGTTTTATCCTAAATCTCCATAAATAGTTTAAACTTTAAAGTAGTGTGTCTGGATCTGTTTCTACTCTCTCTAGTTTTTGTTTCCCCATATTCTTGTTTAGTTTTTCTTATTAGGAATAGGATATTATGGTAAAATAATGGAAATTACTCAAGATTCTGGATTGTAGTCTCCTCCTCCAGAGAAAATTCCCAGTCTTTTGTCAGACAGCCATGGGCATCCGCGGTCCCATGAGCATCCTGTGGATATGGCTCATTAATTGCAGGGCTGAGATGAAGGTGAGTTCCAGCCCCTACAAAGCCAGCCTGCCACCAGTCCAGCTCTACTTCAGGCTGTTGCCCTTTGAGGTTCCAATCCACCCCTTGATGGCCCTTGAAATCCTTTTTTCTCATTAACTTGAGGAAACTGTCAAAATAGCTTTTCATATTCTCAATCACCTCTTAAAGATGCCCCAATGAATGGGGCAATTTGGGGGGAAAAGAGACCCCCAAATACTGAGCTTGCTACTCTGGATTTTTTTTTTTGTGATGATGGCTCCATAATTCTTCACTGCTTTCTTAGCTTCCAAATATCTTCAGAGCAGATCTTAAAAATACGCTGTTCAATGTATGGACCAGAGATTATTATGCTAAGTGAATTAAGTCAGTCAGAGAAAGATAAATGCCATATGATCTCACTTATATATAGAATCTAATGAACAAAACAAACTGACAAAATAAAAATGGGGGTGTGGATACATGGAACAGACTGAGAGCTATCAGGGGGACGGTGGAGGGGGAGGACTGGATGGAAGAAGGTGTAGGGATTAGCCAAAGACCATATGCGCATGACCCACGGACAGACCCATGGACACAGATCACAGTGTGGTGATGGTGGAGGAGGCTGGGTGAAAGTGGACAAAAGGGGGGGAATGGGGACATCTATAAAAGTGTGAATAATAAAAATAAAGAGAAAAGAAATATGCTGTTAAGCTTTTTGTTTTTGAAATGTGTGTTGGTCCAAATTACCTATTTAGTAGTTACCAGTAGTTACCAGATACGAAAGTCCCTGATAATATTATTTTAGTTCATGCTTATTCTATTTTTACTAGGTATTGCTAATTTATATATATAATAATACTGCTTTTTTTCAGTCCTTATTTGGTTTTCAGTCCTATTTTGTCTGCATTTCTCTCTAGTCTCAATTTTTATCATTTTCCCTTTCCTCCCAACACTTTTTAAAGAAATGTTCATATTATATATTTCTACCAAAGGAAGCATATGCAAATAATTTGAAATCGTTTAGTTTTTTTTTCTCCTAGACTGGTTTCTTCCTTTTGTTTGCATTTCATATTAATGAGGGTGCATTTGGATGAAAATAACAGAAAACCTAAATAGCCATAGTTTAACCCATAAGGATGTTTACTTGTACTTACAAGTAAGTATGGGGAGGTATGAGATTTTGAGTTTGTTTTAGCATTTTCACAATAAATCAAGTATTGGTTTGATGTGATTATAATTTTTTGCCCTTCCTCTCACAGTCTCATCAAGGCTCCTGTAGCACCTCACATCACATTCACATACATCTGTCCAAATTAGAGAGGGGAGCAAAGACTATTCCAGCAGAGGGCTCCCTGCAGACTCACTGGCTAACTCTGTATCTCACGGATACCATTAGCTGCAAGTAAGACTGGGACACTGAGTATCTGGTGAAGAACGGTAGAATTTCATGAATAGTTTAGACAATAGAGAATTATCTCCTTGTGCCAGGTATGTAAACTAAATCAGAGTTATTAGTAAGTGAAAGGGTACAGTGACAATGAAATAGGTGAGCAACAGTGTCTGCCCATGTGGTGCGTTTCTTTCCTTCCTGATTTAGACTGTCTTCCCCATAGTGCACCGGAGTTCTCATGGCTTCCCTTACCTCGCTATCTGTCCTTTCTTTTGATACAGATTCAGAGCTTGGACAGTTCACCATATGCATTTTTATAACCAATATATACTAACATTTTTACCTATCTTCCTGCCTGTGACCAGATATCTCTGTACACAAACAACTGTTTTTGCTCCCTCTTTCAGTTTGGCACATACCATGGACTAAATCGTGTTCTCCCCCTACCCCCAGCAAACACACACATTTATATGATGGAACAAATTTACCCTCCATGCGATGGTATTTGGAAATGTGACCTTTAGGAGATAACAGAGTTTACATGAGGTCATGAGGGTGGGGCCCTCATGATGGGATTAGTGCCCTTATAAGAAGAGACCAGAGAAGTTGCTTTCTGCCCACCTTCACCACTCAGTCTCTGGTCTTCTGTTATGGCAACCTGAGCTAGTACAGTACCGGGATGTCCCTTCTCAATCCAAGACTAGTACCTCCACCTCTGCTTTAGATATTATTCCATCCCACTTCCTCTGGGACCTAGCTCCTTCAAACTTATTTCTCTAGTTGGTATTCAATTTTCCTTCTCCATTTGTCTTTTGCATTTAACACTTAGCACATTCAAACTATTTTTTCTACTTGTGTGTGTGTCATATTTTTTTCTAAAAACACTTCCCAGTCCCATATACCCTTATAACTTCTGTCTTAATTTTTCTCATTTCTTCACACCAAGTACAGTAAAGTAATAATTGTATTACCTGGCAATCATTTCCGCATCACCCACTCTTCTGAAGCATCTCTATGGTTTGCCAATGATCTCTGAAATCAGTGTAAACTTGCTCTACAACACTAAGATTCATAAAACACCATTTTCTAATGTTTCTTGTCATTTATTTTAAAAAGTGGTTTTATTATGTAATTTTTCAAACCTACACAAAGACTTGAAAATATGAAAACTCTCCACTATACCATGCATACTTAACAATCTTAACTTTTACCCTATTTGCTTCAGATTAGTTTTTCAAAAACAGGAGAGTATCGACCTAAAGTCTTCTTTATGCCATTCCTTTATTCCTTTCTCTAGTGGTAGATAACCACTGCCTTAAAGTCAGAACGTAGCCTCGTACAGTAGGCAGAATGGCCCCCTAAGATGTCCACTCCCTAATCTTTGGAACCTGTAAATATGTTACTTTACATGGCAAAAGGGACTCTGTAGATGTCATAAGGTTATAGTTGCTAAAAAGGAGATTATCCTGGATGATCCAGGTGGGCCAAATTTAATTACATGAGCCCTTAAAGGCAGAGAACCACCCCCCATTAGTGTGAGAGAGATGTCGGAGAAATGAAGTCAGAGATTCAAAACATGGGGAGACTTGACTCAGGACATACAGAAAGCATGGGCAGTCATGCAGCCAGCTTCTAGTAGCAAAGCCCAGCCCTCAGCTGATAGCCGACAAAGAAACAGAAACCTCAGTCCTATGATATCAAGAAATGAATTCTGCTATTAGTCTGAGCTTGGAAGTGGATTCATCCCCTGAACCTCTAGAAAGGAATGCAGCCCTGCTGACACCTTGATTTCTGCCTGCTTAGACTCTAAGCAGAGGACACTGTATTGGGACTTTGACCTACGGAAGCTTGAGATAACAAATAGGTATTATTTATTGTTCTAATTTGCTAAATTTGTGGTAATTTGTTACAACTGAACTAGTTAAACCAGTTGTAATAGAAACTAGTACAGTTCCTCAGGCATGCTTTCATATCTTTACTACATATACGAGGTCTGTCTAGAAAAAGTCCATTGTTAATATAACAATTTGCTTGGCATCAGTACAACTTGGTGGCCAAGGAGAGTGGACTGGAATGTGCATTTGTAAACAATGATGACTTCAATGTGCTAGTCAGTGGGGGTGGTAGACACCACTGAGTGAGCATGTGTACTGTGTGGCTGTTGTATTCAAAATGACTGAGGGAGTAGAGCAACAAATCTGCATCAGACTTTGCATTAAGCGTGAACATTCCTCTGCAGAAACTATTCAGATTATTCAGAAAGCTACAGCTATGGGCAGCTGGTGACTGGCAGCTTCAGTACGACAATGCACCTGCTCGTGCATCACTCTCGTGCAGAGTTTTTTGGTGAAACATCAGATCACCCAGGTGACTCAGCCCCACTACAGCCCAGATTTGGTGTCCTGTGACTTCTGGCTTTTCCCAAAACTAAAGTCACCTTTGAAAGGGAAGTGATTTCAGACCATCGATGAGATTCAGGAAAATATGATGAGGCAGCTGATGGTGACTGGGAGAACTGTGTGAGGTTCCAAGGTGCCTACTTTGCAAAGGACTGAGGCATCATTGTCCTATGTACAATGTTTCTTGTATTTTGTATTTTCTTCAATAAATGTCTCTGTTTTTCATGTTACATAGGTGAATACCTCCTGGACAAACCTCATCTTATATTTATGTTTTTAAACTTGACAAATAGCTCTCATTATATGAAACATTCTGAAATTTCCATTCAACATGGAAATTTATTTCCATTCAACATGTTTCAGAAATTTACCCATGTTGATGTGCAAAAATAGTGCATTCATTTAATTGCTATATAGCATTCTACTTTATGAATATATCATACTTTATGTATTTTCAGGAGATTAAAGCACATGTGATGAGTTTGAGTATGTTTTGATTTATCAGTAGAATCTACAGGATTTTCTGTATGAATAAGCACATCATCTTCAAATAATAACATTTTCTCCTCTTTCCAATTCTTGAATTTTAATTTATTTTATTTCCTTGTCTTATTGCATCAATTGAGAATTTCAATACAGTATTAAATTGTAAAAGGGAAAGTGGCCATCTTATTTTAATTGAAGATAAATTTCTAAAATGTGTTCTTTAAGCAAAAGCTTACTGTAGGCTTTATATTTACTCCATCATGTTAAGAGAGTTTCCTACTATTCCCAGTTTGCTAAGATTTTTATAATAAATAAGCACTGGCCTGA
The DNA here is from genome assembly GCF_021234435.1 of Artibeus jamaicensis. Classification (NCBI taxonomy): domain Eukaryota; kingdom Metazoa; phylum Chordata; class Mammalia; order Chiroptera; family Phyllostomidae; genus Artibeus; species Artibeus jamaicensis. The sequence continues at coordinate 47,827,064 of NW_026521486.1, forward strand.
ATTTTATTGAATGCCTTTTTGCATCTGTTGAGATAACATACACTTCCACTTAAAATTTCAATTAGTGGATTTAAATAAAATATTACCCAAAGCTTGAATTAGAGCACTCTTGTATTAATAGTGCAAATCCAACCACTTTAGAACTAGAAAGGTGGAGAAGAAATCATCCCTTCTAACAACATAGTTATTTTTTCATATTCTAAGGTTCAAATAAATTATTTACCCAAACCTTGCAGTTGTAAATTGAAAGGTAGTAAAGAGCCAGAATTCAGCTTCAAGTTTATTTAAATCTAAAGCACTTTGCATGTTGCCTATTACACACACATGTACATACACACACACCCCTTTCTGCATACAAAACAACATAAGTGAAATGTTGTATATCTACATCTACCCATCTGTACACATACACTCTCCATCATTCACAGCTCATTTATTCTGACTTTGGGAAAACAAGGAAGGTAATATTTTATTCCTTAGCTGAACTGAAAAAAGAAATGCCTTCTTTTGATTTAGGTAAATTGGAATTAGAGGCTCCTGTAACCCTGGAGCATCATGGCACTATAAGATCAGGCAGCTCCTGTTATTGCTAAGAAATAAAACAGGGCTCTGAGTTACAGGAAACAAAATTAAGGTAGTTTCTTTAATAAGATGAAGTATATCTGGCAGGTTGCACAGTCATTTTTGCCTGAGGAAGAAAGAAGACAGATGATCACAGACTGCAGGCAGCTTAAGGCCTGGGAGCTCTGGGGTTTACAGGAACACGTCTGATGGCTGCACACGAAGCCTATGGACTACTTTTGATCTTCCTACTCAGAGTTCTTTTTCTCTTTTCTTCCTCTTTTAATATAACCTCAAATTAAAGGTAATTGGGATAAATTAAGAAAAATACAAAATTAAAACTTGAATTCCTTTTTTAAATTTAAATTCTTTTTAAACACTAATTCCAAACATTCTATTTTTAAAATAGTGCTTGAGTAACCATTGCAACAGAGATTTACATTTTTTTTCTTTAAATGAAGGACACAAAGCTTAAATTGACAAATCCATGGAGGTGGGAGAGTAAATACGCCAGCAAGTTCAGATCTAATGGCTAGGACACCACTGCCTCCTTGTGGCACAATTTCAGAATGACAAGTTCTGATTATTGATTTTTTTTTTTCAAATCAGAGTTTTGACAGGCAACGTCACCGAAGCTATGGCTTGGTGGAGAGAGAGTTGTTACAGATCTCAGATGGTCAGGGAAACCATTATAGAAAAGATGCTATTTGATTCTACCTTGTTTAGATAAGCAAGTTTTAGAAAGAGAGGAGAAAATATCTTCCAGGCGGAAGAAACAGTTTAGTAAAGGGAGAGAGAGGTGAATGTATAATGTCTGAGATTAAGACCATGGACTTTGATGCTAAACACAGTTGAACTTGAATCTTAGTTCCACTCCTCACCTGCATTGTGACCTTGGGCAGGCTACTCCTTTCTCGTGTTTTCTTGACTAAAAATGGGTTTGATCATTGTACCCCATCATAGCTTGGTGGTGAGGATCAAGTGAAATGTGCACATAATATTTGGCACATTGTCTGGCCCATCGGTGCTTATTATTAATTAATATGTGTCCCTCCAAGTTGCAATTTGCTGAAAAGAGTAAACCACCTAGTAATTGCTACATTTTTTCTTTTTTTTTTGTCAAGCAAAATAAACCATATTAAACACACATGTCAACTGTAAGATGAATCTAAATTTCAGAAACACTAACACATGAAAAAGGTATATCTTAGAATCAAAGGAAAGTATGTTATCGTCCTTATGAAGACCAGTCTGAAAAGAATCTGTAATGACATGCTTAATATTTAGATTTGATCTTATTTTTAAAGTTCTTTTCTTCTTGGTGGTTTATAGACACTCTGTTTGTAGTCCTTAAATCACACATTTAAGGACAGACACATTAATGTTTAGTTTTCCATTTCATGTGGTTTCTAAAAAAATCTTCTGCACATACCAGACATTCCATAGATTATGGAATTAGATGGAATCTGACCAACCCGAGGGTGGGTTAGGGTGACAGGTAATCATCAGGGTCTCATCCTAGAACTCAGTAATGAGCAACAAGGTCAGTGCCAAATGAATGCAAAAAAACCCACAACAACACATTATTTTCCTGAGCATTATAGCTGACAGACAGCTCACCTCCCCCCACTGAGTTGATAATTTTATAAAAGAAACAACTACTGGTGTGGTTACCAAACTTTAGTGTGCAGCTGAATGTGTGATGAAAGACTGCAGTGTTGCAGGACCCCACCCGAGAGTTTCTGATTCAGTAGGTCCAGGGATAGAGAGCCTGAAAACTTGACTTTGCGACAATTCTCCAAGCAGCCAGATACATCTGGTCTGAGGACTCCACTTCGAGAACAAGTGAGTACAGGAAGTTGCTCCTCCAGAGCCTCAGTCAGTCATTTTATTTTGACAGCGCTTGGTTCATCTGATCCTCTTTCTAGTAGGATGGCCTCAATGCCCAGAAGGCTGTGAGCCTCTCCAGTCCACTGCCCTCTTTAGCTTGGGCTCTTCTTTTTGCTTGGCACTTTCTACATCCACAGTGACACTGAAATATTGTCCTGGCAGAAGCAACTGTGATCCCTTTGAGCATTACTAGGTCTTTGAGAAGAGATGACCTAGGGAGTGAGATTCCACCAAGTGTCTTGGGAGCTTGTTACTGCATATAGCATTGTTGTCTCTTCAGGCTCCAACAGTCTGGGTCTCTTTCTAGGAAGCTTAATTGAGGGAAGTTTGTGCAAACATCTCCCCAGTGTCTGAACCCAGGAACAATCGCTTGAGAGCAAGGATGTTAGCCTTTCTTATCTGGAGACTTCTGAAGAAATTGGCCAGATGCCTACTTTGTCTTCAGCTTTCTCTCTGCAGAAGTATAAAAAATGCAAAAGAGAGAAAGGATGCCCTTGAGGCTTCCTAGTGAGTTCCAGCGTGACCTGCTAGCCAATTACCTGTACAAATTGCCCCCAGCCTCACTTACTGCCACTTTTCTGAAACAAGCTGGGTGAATATTCTGGATTTAGAAAATATTTGTTGACTGATGTAGGAGAGGGATCAGACCATCAAGACCCTGAACTACAAACATTTAAAACACATGACCCAATTAGGAATACACAGCATTTCATTGTTGGGCTGTTTAGACAGAATAGACTCCTTTTTCCCATCATTGTTCACATATCCTTTTCACTGCTTTCTGGTTGGAACCACCACCACTCTGTTGGTCTCCATCCCTGGTAGCATCGTCACTCACTGTGTGGCTAGCCCAAACATTACCATTTAACGACAAAACGGCTACTCAAGGACTTGGACCATTCTCCTTGGTTATTTTACTCCCAGTTCCCATCCTAGTACTCAAGACACAGCAGGTGCTTAATAAACATTCACAAAATAAATTAACTAACGTTAACATCCATTTCCTGATCTCAGGTCAGTAGTGTTTTATCCCTACTACCTTCTCCGCAAGGGCACCTCAGTGGTTCTTTTTCCTTACAAAACCCCTGTGCTGATGATACCTTTTTTATTTTAGAAAGAAGATTGAGATGGTTCATCATGGATTCACAGACTCATATACCACTAATCTTCACCAAAACATGTAAAATTTTTATTTGGGTTTCAAACAGAGAGTTTAAAGTTTGGCGGAACCAACTGGGACTTCCGGTCAAGATAGCAGCACAGGCAGATGTGGCTTGACTCTTTGCACAACCACAACAAAATTAGAACTAAAATATAGAACAACCATCACTCAGAACTGACAGAAATTGAGTTGAATGGAAGTCTGACAACTACAGAATTAAAGAAACTACATCCATCCAGATTGGTAGGAGGGGCACAGATACAGAAGGAGCTGGTCCTATATCCACTTCTGGTGGATAAAAATTCAGGAGGGATATCTCAGGAGGAAGGAGTCCCAGATCCACACCAGACCCCCCAGCCCAGGCTTCCAGTGCCAGGAAGACAAGTCCACACAACTTCTGGCAAAAATCAGCGGGGATTGAGTCAGTGGAAGAAACTTCTGGAGCCCCAAGCAGTTCTTCTTAAAGAACCTTCACAAGGACTCATCTAGTCAGACTCACTTCCTCTGGTCTCCAGTGCCAGGGAGGCAGCTTGAGGAGCACAAGTGGTGTGCAGCAGGAGGCTGAGGTGTCTGGCATCAAGGGAAGCAGAGACCATTGTCTTTTTTCTGGGCCCTCCACCTACAAAGCCAGCAGATTTGTGCCATATCTAAGATTCCACTAACGTGGCTAACACTGACTTGCCTTGGAGATCCCTAGAGACTTCGCCCCACCCAACTTATAGGCCCACCTAAGCTGCTTTTGCATGTGAATGGCTGATCTTGGCTCATGCTTCACAACTTCCTAAACCCTCTCAAACAAGCAGCAGCTGGCCTCAGTGAGCCCCATGCCCAGAACTAATAGCCTAGACTCATAGTTTGGCTTTGACTGGAAATCTCCAAGCCCAGCACAAGTAGCAGCCATCTCAGACTGCTTTATAACTCAGGCAAGGTGGCCCTGGGCAAAACACAGGTGGGGGCTGACCTTGGCCTGCACCATCTGGGAAACCCAGGGCCAGCACACACAGTGGACAGCTATAGACCACATTGGAGCACCATCACCCTGCCCCTGCACAGTCGATCCTTGATGAAGGGTGGGAGTTGGCGGTAAGTGGTCACAACCAATCTTCACAGCTGACTGGCCTGGGTAAATCCCTCCTACTGATCTGCCAACAGAAACCAAGGCTCAACTACAAGGAGAGGGTGTACTCAGCCCACAGGGAGGGTACACCTCGAGTACGCAGCTTGGGTAACAGGCAAAGCTGTGCCACTGGACCATATAGGACACCTACTACATTAGGCGACACTACCAAGACATAGAGTCAAAGCAGCTCTACCTAATACATAGAAACAAACACAGGGAGGCTGCCAAAATGAGGCTATGAAGAAACATGACCCAAATGAAAGGACACATCAAAACTCCAGAAAAAGAGCTAAACAAAATAGAGATAAGCAATCCATCATATGCAGAGTTCAAAACACTAGTTATAAGGATGCTCAAGGAACTTAGTGAGGATCTCAACAGCATAAAAATGATCCAGTTGGAAATGAAGGATACACTCATTGGAATAAAGAACAATTTACAGAAACAACAGTAGAGTAGATGAAGCTGAGAATCAAATAAATGATTTTGAACATAAGGAAGGAAAATGTCAACCAATCAACAATGAAAAGAAAAGAGAATCCAAAAAAATGAGGACAGTATAAGCAGCCTGTGGGACAACTGTAAGTGATGCAACATTTGTTTCATAGGGCTGCCAAAAGGAGAAGAGAAAGAGCAAGAAATTGAAAATCTATTTGAAAAATAATGAAAGAAAACTTTTCTAATTTAGTGAAGGAAATAGACATGCAAGTCCAGGTAGCACAGAATGTCCCAAACAAGATGGATGCAAAGAAGCCCACTCCAAGACACATCATAATTAAAATGCCAAAGGTTAAAGATAAAGAGATGACGGGAGTGTGGGAAAATGGATCAGAGGATTAAGAAGTACAAATAGGTAGTTACAGAATAGCCATGAGGATGTAAAGTACAGTATAGGAAATGGAGTAGCCAAAGAAATTACATGCATGACCCACAGACATGAACAAGGGTACTGGGGCTGCCTAAGGGAGTGAGAGTTGCTGGGTAGAGAAGAGAATAGGGAAAAATCAGGACAACTGTAATACCATAATCAATAAAATATAATTAAAAATAAATAAAGTTTGGTAAAATCTTTTCTCTCATTACTGCTACTGTGCTTTTCAAAAGCATGTCCAGGAATAATGACATTATTTTTTGCTCATCAATTCTTTTTCCTAAACCCCTCTTCCCCAGCAAACTGGCTTCTGTATAACCTCCTCTTGGGCAACTGCACACTGTGCACTAAAATTTTATTCTTGGAAAATCTTAACTACCTCTTCCTCCCTTGATTTCTTTACTTGCTTGAAACCATAAAATTGTACTTTTCTAGTTTCCTTATACTTATCATAATTATTTTCCTCTGCTTAATAGGTCCTGCTGTCTAACTAGTGGAAGTCTCAAGCCAGGACTTAGAGCCTGCACATGCTGTGGTAACTAGCAAAGCTATTCACCATTGTTGCTGTTCTTTGAGCACACGGGGGGATAGAACTTCTCCACCACCTCAAAGCTAAGAGTGCTGGATATCCAAGATGGTGGCAAAGTAAGTGGAAGCTACACTGACCTCCTCCCAAACTGAAATTACAACTAAACTATAGAAGAATTATCCTGAATAACCCACTGAACACTAACTGGAGAGAAGCATTATAACCGAGGACTTACAGAGAAACCACATCACCACATCTGGTAGGAAACCCCCACACCAAGACTGGTAGGAAGTACAGATGTACAACAGAGCTACCTGGGCTCCCACAGGTGGCAACTGAAGTTCTGGAGGAATATTTTAGTGGCTGGGGGGAAGGAGTTCACCTGAGAAGCATGTGGCCTAAACCCAAGATGAGCTCCCAGCCTAGAACACCAGAATCAGTAAAGGAACCCAAATAACATCTGGTTATAAAAAGCAGCAGGGTTTCTGTACACCAGGGAGAGATGACTAGAGACACAGAGAGCCTCTTAAAGGGTCAACACACAAAATTTTATTTGTGGCCACTTACCCTGGGCTCCAGAAGAGGGATGGCAGAGCCTACTAGAGCCACGTGAGAAGAGTCTGGGGTCAGTGGCTCTGGAGAGAGAGCTAAAGGGTCAGCTGCCAGGATTCTTGTGCTCAGTTATTCCCCATACTGCAGAAGCCATCTTTCTTGAGCAGATAACTCCCCTCCATGTCGCAACAGCCTGGAAGGAAGCAATAGCCCTACCTGCAAGAATCCCTCTTGCCCCACCCTGTGGAGTTTAGGCCAGACTGCTGAGGAGTACTTTTGGAGACATTTTTACTAATCAAGCCCAACAGAAAGCCTGCAGGCCAAGGCAGATCTCTGGAAGCTTTGTGATATTAGCTGACCATCTCCTGGGCCTGTGCAGGTAAAAGCCAGCCTTGGTGTGCAGCTTGGTTCTTTCTGCACTCATCTAGGCCCAGGAGAGGGAGCCACAAGCTGTGAATCACTGACAGCTCCAAACAGATTGCCCAGGCCCAGTCACAGGCAGCATCTCACACAGGCCTGCACCAGAGTCTTTACAGATCTACCTAATACATAGAAACAAACACAAAGAGGCAACCAAAATGAGAAGATAAAGAACAAGAGAACTTTCCAGAAGGAAAACTAAATGAAATGAAGGCAAGCAATTTATCAGATAGAGAATTTAGAGTAATGATTATAAGGATGCTCAACAGCATGAAAAAAGACATAGAAATCATAGAAAAGGACCAGTCAAAAATAAACAATGTAATTTGAAATAAATAATACACTACAAGAATTAAACAGTAGGTTAGATAAAGCAGAGGATCATATCAGGATTTGAAGACAAGGTAGAAAAAAACACCCAAACAGAGCAGCAAAAAGAGAAAAGAATTATAAAAAATGAGGAGAGTTTAAGAAACCTTTGGGACAACATGAAGCATAATAACATCATCATCATTGGGATACCAGAGGGAGAAAATAATGAGAAAGAGATTGAGAATCTATTTGAAGAAATAGTGACCTGAGTCCTGGCTGAGTAGCTCAGTTGGTTAGAGTGTTCTCTCAGCATGTCAAGTTTGTAGGTTCGATCCTTAGTCAGGACACAAAAAAGAATCAACCAATGAATGGATAAGTAAGTGACAAACAAATCTCTTTCTAAAAATCAATAAATAAAATACATACATACATACATACATACATACCAAAATCTTCCCTAACCTGGTAAAGGAAAAAGACACACAAGTCAGAAAGTGCAAAGAGTCCCAAACAAGATGGATCCAAAGAGGCCCACACCAAGACACATCATAATTAAAATGACAAGGCTTAAAGACAAAGGGGAGAATTTTAAAAGCCACCAGAGAAAAACAGTTAGTTATTGACAAGGGAGCTCCCATTAGACTGTCATCTGACTCAACAGAAACATTTTAGGCTAGAAAGAATTGGCATGAAATGTTCAAGCTGATGAAAATAAGGGACCTACAACCACAGCTACTTTGTCCAGCAAGGCTATCATTTAAAACTGAAGGAGAAATCAAGAGCTGCCAAGACAAAAAAAGAAAAGAAAACTAATGAAGTTTGTTATCAAACAACCCAGTGTGGAAAAAAACATTAAAGGGCTTACTTTAAGAAGAAGAAAAAGAAAAAGAAACAAGAAAAATAGTTTAAAAAATAAAATGGCAATAAATACATATCTATCAATAATCACTTTAAATGTAAATGGCTAAAATGTTCCAATCAAAAGACATAGGGTAGTTAAATGGATCTGAAAACAAGACCCATATATATGCTATCTCCAAGAGACCCATCTCAGAACAAAAAATACACATAGACTAAAGTAAAGAGATAGAAAAAGATATTTTATGCAAATGGAAAGAAAAAAAGCTGGGTTATAAGCAACACTTATAACCAACAAAATAGACTTTAAAATCAAGTCTAGATTTGTGGTCAAGATGGAGGCATAAGTAAACATATTTGCCTACTTGTACAACTACAGAAAAAAGTACAACTAGACTAGAAAACAAATATCACCCAGAACTGTCAGAAAATTGAGCTGTATGGAAGTCCAACAACCCCAGGATTTAAAGAAGACACATTCATCCAGCCAGTGAGAAGGGGCTGAGATGCAGAGAGAGAGGTGGAAAGGCACAGAGAAGCACAGAGCCATAGGAGTGGCATGGAGAGGTGACTGAACAGGCAGTCCCACATTGGGTGGATAAAAGTTGGGAGGGATACTCAGGAGTAAGGAATCATAGCCCCAAGCCAGAGCACCCAGCAGCCAAGGGTTCCAGGGCCAAGAAGCTAAATCCCCACAACTTCTGATTGTAAGAACCAGTGGAGATTGGGGAAATGGAAGAAACTTCCAGATTATCAGGAGGCTCCTCTTAAAGGACCCATGCATACTTAGGATTTACACAGACCTGCCACCTCTGGGGTTCAACACCAGAGCCACAGCTGGAAGGGTACAAGAGGCATACAAGGAGAAAGTGAAGTGACTGGAAACAGGGCAAGTGATGGAAGAGAGCTTCCTCCTGGGCAAACCTCCAGGAGCCACACAGCAGCACTACTCTTCTCTGAGCTTCCCCTGCTCCACAGAGCCACAAAGCAGTGAAACAGTTGCCCTTCCCTGATGATCACCTAAGTTTCCATCCCACAAAATTTAGAAGTCTGCACTTCTACAGTAGTCCATGCTATTAAGACACAGAGTCAACACAGCTCTACCTAATACACAGAAACAAACAAAGGGCTGCCAAATTGAGGAGACAAAGAAATATGGCTCAACTAAAAGAACAGAAAAAAACTCCAGAAAAAAGAATTAGACAAAATGGAGAAAACCAACCTATCAGATGCAGAATTCAAAATACTGGTGACCACAATGCTCAAAGTACTCATTGAGTACAGCAACAACATAAAGGTAGAAATGAAGTTTATACTAAATAAAATAAAGAAAAATCTACAGGGAACCATCACTGGAGGGGAGGAAGCCAGGATACAAGTCAATGATTTGGAACATAAGGAAGAAATATGCATTCAACCAGAAAAGCAAAAAGAAAAAATAATGAAAAAAAAAAAAAAGATAGTATAAGGACCCACTGGGACATCTCCAAATGTACCAACATCTGAATCATAGGGATGCCAGAAGAAGAAGAGGAAGAGCAAGAAATTGAAAACTTATTTGAAAAAAATGATAGAAAATTTCCCCAATTTAGTGAGAGAAATAGACATACGAGTCCAAGAAGCACAGAGAGTCCCAAACAAGGTGGACTCAAAGGGGACCACACCAAGATATATCAAAATTAAAGCAGCAAAGATTAAAGATAAAGAGGGAATCTTAAAAGCAGCAAGAGAAAAAAAGATAGTTATCTACAAAGGAGTTCCCATAAGACACTCAGATGGGAAAAAAAGAAAAAGAAAAAAAAGAAAAAAGAAAAAAAACTGCAAGAAGGCATTGGCAAGAAGTATTTAAAGTGATGAGAAGCAAGGATCTACAACCAAGTTACTTTATCCAGCAAAGCTATCATTTAGAATGGAGGGACAGATAAACTGCTTCCCATACAAGGTAAACTTAAAGGAGGTCATCATCATCAAGCCATTATTATATGAAATGTCAAAGGGGCTTATTTAAGAAAAAGAAGAAGATCAAAACTATGAACACTAAAAAGGCAACAAATTCACAAATGTCAACAACTGAATCTAAAAAAATAAACCAAGCAAACAACCAGAACAGGAACAGAATTATAGATATGGAGATCACTTGGAAGGTTATCATCTGAGAGGGGGAAGGGGGGAAAGGTGCAGGGATTAGGAAACATAAATTGGTAGGTACAAAATAGTCAGGGAGATGTTAAGAATAGTATAAGAAATGTGAAGCCCAAGAACTTATACACACGACTTGTGGACATGAACTAAGTGGAGGGAAGATTGATGGAAGAAATGGGGGTACCAGGTAGAAGAGAGAAAAGAGAGAAAAATTGGTACAACTGTAACAGCATAATCAATAAAATATATTTTAAAAAAAGGAATACAAAGAGATATGCCAGAAAAAAATAATAAAACCAAGTCTATAGTAAGAGACAAAGAAGGACATTACATAATGATAAGGGGAATGATCCAACAAAAGGATAGAACCCTAGTAAACATTTGTGCATCCAACATAGGAGCACCTAAATACACGAAGCTATTCTTGATGGACATAAAGGGAGAGATGGACAGAAATACAGTCATAGTATGAGATTTTAACACCCCACTGACTTCAATGGATAAATATTCCAGGCAGAAAATCAACAACAAGACAGCAGTCTTAAATTACACACTAGATCAAATGGATTTAATTGATATCTTCCAAGCATTTCATCCCTAAGCAGCAGAATGTACATTCTTCTCAAGTATACATGTAAGGTTTTCTAGGATGGACTGCATGGTAGGTCCACATGGTAGGACCCAAAGCAAGTCTCAAAAAATTTAAGAAAACTGAAATCCTCTAAAGCACCTTCTCTGACCATATGCTATGAAACTAGAGATCAATCGCAAGAAGAAAACTGAGAAATACACAAAGATGTGGAAGCTAAATAACATGTTATTAAACAATGATTGGCAACAATGAGATTCAGGAAGAAATCAAAAGATACCTTGAAACAAATGAAAATGAGGACACAACAACCCAAAATCTGTGGGACACAAGAAAATTAATCCTAAAAGGGAAATTCATAGCATTACAGGCCTATCTCAAGAAACAAGCAAAAATAAACAATGTAACTATAACTTAAAAATTTTGAAAAGGAAAAACAAAAAAAGCCCAAAGTTAGTATAAGAATGGAAATAATAAAGATCACAGCAGAAGTAAACAAAATGGAGTCTAAAAAAATATAAAGATCAATGAGCCTAAGAGCTGGTTTTTTGAAAAGATAAACAAGATTGATGAACCTTTAACCAGACTCATCAAGGAAAAAAGAGAACTCAAATAAATAAAATAAATAAATAAATAAATCGGAAATAAATAAATCGGAAATTATAGAAGAGAAATAATAACTACACAAAAAATACAAAGGATTCTAAGAAAATATTACAAACAACAATATGCCAACAAATTGGAGAACCTAGATGAAATTGGTAATTTCCTAGAAACACACAATCTTCCAAAACTAAATCAGGAAGAATCAGAAAATCTGAAGAGACAGATTATACCTAGTGAAATTGAAGCAGTAATAATAATAATTTAAAAAATCCCAACAAGCAAAATCCCTGGACCAGATGGTTTAACAGGTGAATTCTACCAAACACTCAGAGAGGAACTAACACCTCTTCTTCTCAAACTATTCCAAAAAATTAATGAGGAAGGAAGACTCCCAAGCTCATTTTACAAGGTCGGCATTATCCTAATTCCAAAATCAGACAGAGACACAACAAAGAAAGAAAATTATAGGCCAACATCCCTGATGAACATAGATGCTAAAGTCCTCAAAAAAAAATTGGCAAACTGAGTACACCAATATGTCAAAAATATCATACATCAGGAGGCAGGAATGAGGGTGGGAGGTGGGGATGGGTGGGGCAGGGGAAAGTGGTGGTGGGAAAATGGAGTCAACTGTATTCAAACAACAATTAAAAATGATTAAGAAAAGATGTAGACATTTTATAAATGTTTAAAAAATAAAAATAAAACTCTAATTTTGCAAAAAATAATATATCATACATTATGATCAAATCAGATTTATTCCAGGGAAGCAAGGTTGGTGCAACATTCATGAATCAATAAATGTGATACACCAGATTTTAAAAAATGAAGGATAAAAACTACATGATCATATCAATAGATGCAGAAAATCATTTGATAAAATCCAGCACCCATTTATGACAAAAACTCTCAGCAAAGTGGGAACTAGAGAAAACATACCTAAACATAATAAAGGCCATATGTGGCAAATCCACTGCCAGCATCATACTCAGTGGGCAAAAACTACAAGTGTTCCCCTTAAGATCAGGTACAAGACAGAGGTGTCTGCTTTTACCTCTTATCCAACATAGTACTAGAAGTCCTAACCATAGCAATCAGAGAAGAAGAAAAAAGAAAAGGCATCCAAACTGGAAAGGAAGAAATAAAACTGCCATTAATTGCAGATGACATGATACAGTACATGGAAAACCCTAAAGACTCTACCAAGAAACTATTGGAACTGATAAATAAATTCAGTAAAGTAGCAAGATACAAAATTGATATACAGAAATCAATTGCATCTTTATATGTCAAAAAATCCACTATTATAAAGGGAAACTAAGAACACAATCTCATTCACAACTGCTTCAAAAAATAAAATGCATAGGAATAAATCTAACCAAGGATGTAAAAGACCTGTACTTGGGAAATTGTAAGGCACTGAAGAAAGAAATTGAAGAAGATACAGATAAGTGGAGGCACATATCACATTCATAGATAGGAAGAATTAATATCATTAAAATGTCCATACTACCCAAAGCATTCTATAGATTCAACACAATTCCTATCAAGATACCAATGACATGTTTCACAGAACTAGAACAAATATTTCAAAAATTGAAATGGAACCACAAGAGGCCCCGAAGAGCAACAGCAATTCCAAGAAAGGAGAACAAAGTTGGAAGAATTGTGCTACCCAATATCAAGGCCATAGTAATGAAAACTGGCATGATATATAGCATGATACTGGCATAAACAGACACATAGACCAATGGAATAGAATAGACAGCCTAGAAATAAACCCCTATCTCTATGGTCAATTAATATTTGACAAAAGGCTCATGAGCATCATGAGCATACAGTAAAAATAGTCTCTTCGATAAGTTGTGTTGAGAAAATTAGACAGATATGTGCAGAAAAATGGAACTAGACCACCTTCTTATACCACACACAAGAATAAATTCAAAATCAATTAAAGACTTAAGTGGGTTCCATTTCTCTAAGATTCTCACCCACAGGAAACTCCAGGGGTTCAGAGACTGTCTCCCAGGAGTTAGCCAAGAACCAGTCCTGAAGACAGGCTTTTCTTTGGAGTATATAGGCACCCAGGCCTGCTGAGTTAACTCTCTCCTGAGGTGATTTTGAGGGTCATACAGCCTTACCTGATTGTTATACCCAAGTTATTTTCAGTTTTGAGGCCCTTGCTGTGCAAAAAATGAGGAAATGTCCGAACAAAGCTAAAGAAAAAGGTAGAATAATTTAAATATTAATATTTAATAAAATAAAACTTCAGAAATAAGACTTTTTGAGACATAAAGCCAAATTTTTGGTACCCTCTTTTGAAATTCACAGTAAAAAAAATTGACTCTTTTTCTGGGCTCATTCCTACTGTGTCTCAGAAGCATTGGGGGTCAGTGAGGCAGCAAATGTTGCCAGAAATTAAAATATCACATTATGTCATTATTTTATCATTATCATTCAGATCGAATTGAGCCTGGGCCTAGGGTGGGAGGGGAGAGTCAGTTGCTCAGATCTATGAGGTCACAGCTGAGGTCACAGAAGAGTTGAAAAGGGCAAGGAGGGTAAGATAGCAAATGAGAAGGGGCTGTTGTGAGATAGGACTCAAAAAGGAGAAGTTCTAGGGGGGCAGGGTGGGGTGCAATGGGGTTTGGGGTACCCTGCTGGGTAAGTTTCTGGGCATAATCACCCTAGTTCATGTCTGGGGCTTGAAGGTGGGGAAGGATGGGAAGGGGAAACCAGGAGGCAACTTCTCAAAAGTCATTGCTTTGGCCTCGCAGCCCCATGCGTTTTGGGAGGTCAACTATGAGGTTTCCTCTTCTCTCCACAAAGTACCTGAAAGCTGGAATGGAGAGCCCAGCAAGCAGCCTGTAGTGCTACACTTAGCTCACCACAGAGGTTCCGTGAGTTGAGACAGGATGGGGCCTTTGCCGGTCCTGAATTCATTAGACGCTACTTCCTATCCTTCACCTCAAGGAGCACCTGGCCAACTCCCTAGCCCTACTTTCAGCCAGCTATTATTTTTTACTTAAGATTATTTCTCTCTCTTTTTTTCCCATTCACTTTCTCACTGGAATTTTTGCTCTTACTGGAAAAGAGGGCAAGTACTTCAACTGGGGCAAACATTTCTCTCACCCTTATCTTTTTTTACACATATGTATCAGTATTAATATGCACACATACATTCCCATTCAAAACACAGGTGCTTCCTAAACCACTGAGATGTCTGTCCTGGTGGTTCTTCAGTGGGTAGGTGCATCTCTTTTCACTGTTTGCCTGCCCTCCCTCCCTCTTCACTTATGTTTCCCAGGGCCTGGAATGACCTCTATCTTCAGCTCCAGAGTCTCTGGTTTCTGTTCAACAACCAATGGCACAGCATGCCTTTCAAAATCAAGGACAAAAGGCAGGTCAGACATCCAGGCAGCAGATTAGGTAAGTGGGGCTAATATGACGTTCAAAAGTCCTTAGACTTGGATATGCTCTTTGGGAGAAAAGCTAGGGTCACCTGTCTTCCATGCCTCTTCTGGCTGCACCCATTTCCTGGCTAGGGAAGGTGGAGACTTTCATGCATCCTCTCTCTTCTCTGCCTCCTCAATGGAAAATATTTCCCATTCTAATTTAGAGGGTAGGCATCTACCTGACATCCCTCTAAGCGTTGCTTGGGTACACAACCGAGAGACATTTGTTTATCCCAGGGTTGACCTTCTCAAGAAGTCCTTATGTCCTCTATAGTGCGAATCAAGGCCGGCCATCAAAAACCATGATTCCCTTGAACCAGGTGGAGAGGTGACGAGAATCTGTGGCTTGAGACCCAGGCTATGTTATCCATAAAGGCTCACTGTGGGCTTATAGGAACAGAAAGTTTCAGAAAAGAATTGGGGCTTGACTTGAGCTTTGAAGTATGTTTTGAGATGATAGGAATTTAGGAAGAAAGAGGGTTAAAAGTTATCTTCTAGGCTTCTAGGCTGCCTATCTTATTAGCACTCAGAATGGTTTCCTGGGCAGGGAGTCCGAGAGCCAGGGAGGAATTGAGAAGCCTGTACTTGGAGGGAAATGGAAACCTGCTCTAAGGGTGTGGATTCTCTTCCAGACTGTGAGGACAGTTGTGAGTACACGCTGGAGTCCCAGAGTTCTACAGGGAAGAGCATGGAAACCACCCCAGACACCTGACTTCTCTGCTGATGGACAGATAGGTCTTGGCAGCAGAAGTGGGCAGGCAAGACCCTGTAAAAACAGTACTAACAGTGATATTTGAAGGGAACTTAACAGTTACAAAGGCTTTTATATAATCCCCCCCCAAAAAAAAACCAACCCTGTGAGATAAAACTAATTCCTTATTTTTTTAAGTGAGGAAACAAATTCATCCCAAAGAGACTTGCCAAGAGTCCTGGACCTGGAACTTGGTGATGCTGGAATCCAAACTCTTCTCTCTCCAAATTCCAATTTGTTCCCACTGCAGTGGAATTAGGCTTCTGCTAAGTCACCTGCAAAACGAGGACACAATAACTTAGGCCCTTGTAGAGAAGTCATAACAAAGAATGGAATCAAACAGACCTGATCTGCATTTTTCACTATTATTACCCAGCATATCAGAGTCTACACAGTAAAATAGTCCACCCACACTCCCTTCACAAGACTGTGTGAGGATAAGATGTGTGGATCAAAGCCCCACCTCAATGCCTGGTTCATGGAGGTTCAATCTTCTTTGGCCCAATTTTCAGAAATAAATCACTAGAATTCAACTGAACGCATCTCTTCTCTCTTCTCCTCTCTCCTCTCATCCCGCCTCCTCCCCTCTCCTTTTCTCCCCCCTTCCCATCTTTCCATATGAACAATTGTTTTCTGATTACTTTTGTAACCTCTCTGTCCCTTTCTTATTCTCTTGCTCTCTTCTCTTGTAGTGTTGACTTCCTGTAGTGTTGTGTTTGGATTCCTTTCTCTTCATTTCTTGTAAAACTCTTGTATATCCCATGGAGTTCATGGGTGAGCCTCTTGGTGGAGTCTGCAAACCAGCTAATAGGATTGCAGCTGGTTTTTGAGATGCATGTGGTGGTTGCTGTGAATGCCTACTCTTCTCTGCTCCCAGCTCCTTCAACCCCCACCACTATTCAGCAGTGCTGATCACCTCTGGGATCTGGGAAGGGTGAGGCAAAATGGGCCTCTTGGGTGATGTTTCAAATAGGCTAGGGAAGTGGGGTGCTCTTTCCACTCTCACTTTCCATCTTGGGAGAATTCCAGGCTGAGAGGCACTCTTTCAGCCCTGAGCTATGCTGCCTCTGAGGCAGGGTGACATGGGTAAAGTGAAACTGTTTTCTCTTACCCTCTTCAATGCACCTATTATTTTTGTTTGTTTGTTTAAATGAAGTTCTTCCATCTCTTTACTGGGTATTCCTATCCATGAATAGCTATCAAAATTGATGTTTCCTTGGGGAATATAAGGGCTGGAAACTCCTATTCTGCCATGTGGCTGATGCTGCCTGTCCCCCACCACACCCCCCAGTGCCTAATCAAAGTTATATCATCCTTTGTTTCCAGAAAACCCACTGAAGAAACAGTAAAGCCAAAGGTCAGTAAGACTTCCAAAGACACTGGTTCCTTTGGGGCTCTGGTTCCTAGGGAAAGTGGTGAAGAAGAGCTGTGGCTAGGAGAGGGCAGGGAAGCTACCTAATAAGGACAATATCTTGAAGGACTTGGGCTCCATAGTTCATGGTGCTTTTGATCAGCTGGTGGGTCCCTAGCTATCAAGACTAGTAATATCTTCAATGACCCCACCACAGTAGTTGAGTTCAGGGGAAGGCAGGCTGTGTGGGTATTGATAAGGCAAGTAAATATATGAATCTTTTAATACCTATTATACACAAAATAGATCAAGAGATGACAGGAGATATGGGCTGAAAATGACCCAGTAGGAGTTGAAGGAGATTTGGGGATACCTGACAAATGGGGTGACTTCAAGTGTCCATCTCAATTCCAAAATACCTTGTATTCTATCAGTTTCACCTCTTATCCATTCAGATCACATGAGAATTGGTAATATTCCCATGATTTGTCTCTTATTTCACTAGGAAATACAAGTAACACTCACTGAAGCCCTGTGGGACCAGGTGAGTATAACCGTCAACAGCTTGACAGCTTGGCAAGAAATAGGAGGAAGACGAGAGGGCTCAAGAAAAAAGCAAATCTTTTTCTTTCCCCTGAGTAATTCACTGATGGGTGGTAAAGAATTATCATTCTCTCTCTGATACGTTCTATCATCCAGGCCCAAATCCTCAGACACTCCTGGTGTCCATGCACCTCAGCAACCCCTTCTCAACACCCACCAGTCCATTAGATAAGCCCTCTCAAATATGTTTTCTTTGCCAGCCTTTTGTGATCTGTTAGCAAGTACCTTAGAGCAAGTACTGAGAAAACCATCTACTTTAATTCTCAGATGAGAAAAAGGCAAAGTCACCATTTCATTATGAAAAGTAAAGATCTTAATTCCATTTCTGATCAGAAAGGTTATTTTACCTCAGGAGCCCTTCAAAGTGTCTGACAAATGCTTGACTGTGGCACCTAATTTCTGCATCATAAAACATAATGTTCTGAAAGATTTGGCCCCACCGGAATGAGTTAGCTTCAAAATAAACCTCTCAAAAAATAAACAAATCAACCTGAAGAGTAGAGGTGTTTAATTTCATCCATTTCTATGCAAAATTAAGTTTATAAAATGATTATTTTTTGTAAAATTGCTAGTGAGCTGTTGTTTCTGAGAGTAAGATGCTAAGTGGTCCCATTGCTTCTGAAGGTCTTGCCTGGAACAAGATTAGAATCTTGTCATAACCACAGAGGAGAATTGTTTTCTTTCATTGGCTATGGCTGGAGGTCTATATCGAGACATTAAAGAGCATAAAATGTAATTGGATTAGGTAATTCAGATATAATTCCAGCATAATTTCAATAGTCAGAAGACAATTCTGCTTTGCATTACTTATAATGGGAAATTGCTTGTTACCAAGGCATTTCTACCTGTTTTGAATTTCTTCAGAGGATTTGAATGAAGATTCTGAACAAGTGCAAATGCCGGATTTGCTCTGTGATATCTGAGGTTGCCAACAAAGTTTTTTAAATGCTTCAAAATGTCCTACACATTCCTGAATTTATTGACATAGTTTAAATGAGAATAATGGCTAACACTAGAAAAGTATGGTTGGAGCTCTCCTGTTCTTTAATTATTAGATTTGAGAGACTCAGACCTGCTATTTGTTGGAGAGTCCTAAGTTTTGAGAAGAAGGTAAAAGAATAATAAGAGTTTGAACTTTAAATGTGAAGAATTGTTTTTCTTGTGATTATATTCTGAATAATAATAACTACATATATATATTCAAAGCTAGAATATTTAATAACACCAAAATGTTCCTAAGGTGTTAGGCAATAAATAATGGATATAAAAAAGATAATATTTTAATTTCATTTCAAAGAAATTAGATTACACCATTTAAACTGGAGATCAAACCCTTGTCTGAGGTATCATTGGCTATACATTTTCCTATATGGTTAGTTCTCTTTTAATTTTAATGCTGTTTTTTTTAGCCATGCAGAAGCTTTTTGTTTTGATGAGATCCCATTTGTTTATTCTTTCTGTTATGTTCCTTGCCCTGAGGCCTTCCCCAAAATATTAGCTGCTTCAACTTCCAAATCTTGACATTCTAGTTGCATGTACATTTACACTGTTAGATAGAGACAAGAATTAGAGTACAACTGATCACTTCTGATCACTTTTAAAAAAAAGATTTTATTTATTTATTTTTAGAGGGGAAGGGAAGGAGAGAGGGAGAGAAAAATCAATGTATGGTCGCCTCTCTTGTGTCCCCTGCAGGGAAAACTGGCCTGCAACCCAGGCATGTGCCCTGCCTGGGAATAGAACTGAGATCCTCTGGTTCACAGGCCCATGCTCAATCCACTGAGCTACACCAGCCAGGGCAACTTTTGATCACTTTTGAAGTTTGTAATATCAACTTCCCATATGAAGCCAAGCAAGAAAAGACTGTTTATTTAACCAGTAACTATAATTTTTTTAAATGAGGGAAAGTCTCCATAGCTTCTTCTGCAAGCCTACCTTGAACAATATTTTTTGAAGTGAGTAGTCAATTTTTTAATATTCTTTATTTCAATGACTCATCCTATAAGTTTTATAGAAGGAAATAATCTTAATTAAAATGTGGTATTAGAATAACTGTTCAATGTTCTTAGAATTATTATATTAGCTGAAGAGTGAGTTGCTTGTGTAAGGGTCAGAAAATCATTCTTTTGGCAACCAGCACATAATTGGATATTTATAACATGATAAAGGGTGAACATGATATAACAAAGAGTGGCAATAAACCAATGACCGGCACAGTCTACCCCACTGACTCTTCAGCTTCTACAGGCACCTTTACACACATGTGAAAACTTCTGAATACCAACAAAGCAACTCTATTTCCACAAAACAAGATAAAATGATCTGTCTTAGAGCCCTCATTCTTTCCCCAGTGAGGTAACTGAGGTTTTCAGCAGTCATTGTATCCATCCACAGTTGGGTGAGAACGCAGTTACAGACCTAGTTTTATGAGAAACTGCCAGAGCTTTTTCCAAGGTGAGCACACAGTTCTACACTCCTTCCAACAACGTATGAGAGGTTCAGCTGCTCTATACTGTCACCAACACCTGGTGCCCTCCTATGTTATTATCTAAATTAGAATATGTATGTTCAGCTTTGGAATAAGGACCAATTAAACAGAAATGAAATACACTAGTGGGCTGCATTTACAGTCCTTATTCCTTTCACAACTCAGCCCTCTTTAAATAACTTCCTGTATTTCACCCATTTCCCATATAAAGAAACGGTGGCCCAGAAATATTTGTAGAGTGGAAGTCAGTGGGATTTATCACTGGGAAGCCATAGTTTCCTGGCATTCACACTCTATAGCCTAATGACTGGGAGATTCTCTCTATAAAATCCCTTTGTAACAAAGTCTATAATAATAATTTCTCCATAATTTTTTGTCTTCTACTAGGTGGTAATGGCTTTTAAGGACATACAAAATGAGGTGAGACTAAATTTCAATGTTCTCAAGTCCCTGGCCACATCACTTTCCTTTGCTCTGGTTTGTTTGTTTGTTTTTTTGTTTGTTTTTCCCCATGCCTTACTGTGATGTTGACCCTGGTCATAGTTTCAGTTTCATTTCTTTATCTTGTGATTTCTGCCTTGAAAGAGCAACACTGACTTGTCAGTCCAGAAAGCCAAGGCAAGAAGATGCCTAACAATTCCCTTGTGGAAATACAGTCAATAGAGAGAACATTATTGTCTACCAGAAATTCTCTCAGCAAGAATACTCTCCACAGTTACATGGAATGCTGATAAGTGACTGAGTTGGGAGGAGTCCCCAGGTGGCACGGTAAACTGCCTTATTAGAAGAGTATGTCTATTAACTACAGGGAAGTACAGATTAGAGGCCAGAGCTAAACTTCTTTGTGAAACAGAAACAACCCTCCTCCTCTGCTCATTTCTCCGTACAGATTTCAATCTTTCTTCTACACAAATCCTGATAAAATATTTAAAAATACAGTCAAATATGTACTAGATTATTGGTCTGCCTTAGAAACTGAGTTAGTATATCAGGTTGCTCATGGTGTTGGTTGCTCACAGTGCTGCTGTCGTGGTCCTACCAAGCCTGCTGTTCCATGTCGTTTGTTTGTTCATTTGTATTTGTTTTCCTGTCTGTTACAATGGAGAGCAACAGGCACTATCTATACAATGTGTCTGTATTTTACACAGGCAAACACATAGAGAACTGAGAACAAGTACTAATATTCTAAAACCAGGGCAAATGGGAAACATCTGTACAGATTTCTTAACTTTCGTTCCTCTGACTAAAGATATAGCTTCACTTAAATTAAAATATAAATTACAAGCTCATAAGCTTCCATGGTCTTAAAAACACTACCTCTCTCTTCCTATTTGGGAAGTAGTGATGAATAAAGAGATTGAGGAGCCATTGAAAATAAACTTCCTCTATTTCATTACCTGGACCACTCTTGGCCTTACAACTGTGCCCCTTTCTAGTTCAAGAAGCCATGTCATTACATCTGACTGCTGTGTCTGAGACTTACTTTAGGGAAAATGACAGCAGCCTTTTCCTCCATCTAGCTGCAGATAAAAAAGAGCAGTGGGTAGAGATCAGAAGCTTCATACTCTTATGCAAGTTTTGCTGTGGTGTCTCGATGCCTCCACCCTACCCAGAGGCATGAGTGTCCTCCAGGAAGGACTTGAACTAGTGAGAGGAGGAGGCTTGTGCCTCAGTGGGACTTGTGTGTGTCGATTTATTTCCTCTCAGGGTCTATATAGAAATGAAAAGTCCCACCTGACCTCCTCTGTGCAAAAGCTGACTTCTGGTGCTTCTGCACGGGGTCCATCAGACACAATCCCTGCCTGCAGAAGTCCTCCGGGCTGGTGCAGACAAAACAGACACCCTTGCCTAGACTTACAAGGGAATTTTTGTACTTAAATAGGAAGAGAAGAAAGTAAAGCAAAAGACAGCAAGGAAAGATGAATTAGAATGTACTTTCTTTCTGATTATGCAAACATGAAGGCCCAGCCCCACAGCACTGTTATGTAGCTGGGCTCCTGTGTGCTCTGGGGGCCCAAAATGTATAAAGAGCAAGCAGCTATTTACTTTGGGATGAGAAGAAGAATTTATTTAAAGAACCTTCACAGATACTTAAAGGTTCACCTCAGAGAACCACTGGAGACTCAAAGGGGATGGTAAAAAGGGCCAGGAAATGGACAGCAGAAAGGCCAGAAAAAGTAAAAGAGGAAAGGTCACTGCATGAGTAACTACAATTGTAAGTAATGAATTGTGCGTCTCCTACTCCTAAAGAGGCCAAGGCCTCTCCCGTTTATTACCCATCATTCAACAAACATTTATTGTGCACATGCTGTATGCAGGGTATTATGTCAAGTGGCTTGATGTGGGAGATACAAAACAACACAAATTCTGACTTCTGGAAACTTAGATTTAAATTCTGTTTCTAGAAACCCCATATTTCCCACACAGACATCCCTATGTTTGTCCAAGTCCAGAGGAAAATTGTCCCTGAGTCTCTGACTCCCTCTGAATTCTCCTTATTTTTCAGCTGCAGGAAGATGCTCGGAGTCGAGGTAATAAAGCAGTACTCCAAGGTCTGGGTAAACCAGGAGTGGTGCGGGGGTGTGGGGATATGGAGGACTCCACCCCAAAGTCTCATCACTGGGTCTTCCACTTGGCTGAGAGCTAGACTCCAGGTCCACTTTTTCTTTCCCCCTTCAGCCAAGCTTGGCATTGGCTTTCACTGAGCACTGCCAGTCTTTCTTCTGTCCAGGATCTGGACAGGGACAGCAAGATCCCTTTCTCCCTTGGGATGGCTGCTAAGGGCCTGAGGACACACTCAGCCCGCAGTCAGACATGGCCCTTGTCAGTAGACGAGAGATGGCACAGAGTGGTGAGCAGCTTCCCAGCTCTGCTGTAAAGGCTTATAGCTGGCATAGAGATTGAAGAGCGGGGAGGTCAGAATAGAATGATTACTCAAGGTGGTCGAGCTGTAGGTCTCAAATGTCCACATGCAAATTCTAGTGTTTCGGGAATATACTCAAGATATCCAAGAGTCTAGAATTAGAGCATAAAAGCTATATTTGTAACATCTTCCTTCATCCATCCAAAAAGGGACTTAAAAAAAAAAGTCAGGGATTTTCAAATGTTTGCCTGTATACAAATCACCTGGATACCTTGCTAAAAAGCAGATACTAATTTAGTAAGTTGAGGGTGAGCCTGAGACTGGCATTCTGCATTCCTAACGGGCTCCTAATGTGGTGCCAAAGCTGCTGGATGAGACTTTGAGTATCAAGGATATAAAAGATGGGTCCCAGTGAAATATCCTCCAATGTCAAAATGAAATAAGATTTAACTCAGGGATTTCCAAATCCCACAAGACTGAGGAAACTTCACGTGTGACTGCAGGAATCAGAGGAAGGAGAAAACCAAACGAGAATGTGACTAGTCAGGGGTCTCTGTGAAAAGTAGAACTGCCCTATGCTTTTCTAGTCCCCTCACAACACAGAGCTTATAAGAGTCCAAACTTTCTTGAGGATGTTTAAATATAGCCAGTCCAGAGAGAATCCCTTCTGGTCTTTTTCCAAGCCTGGTCAGTCACCTCCACTCCCCTCCAAAATGATAAAGGAAATATAGCCAGGTGGACTTCATCATCAGATACAGAGAAAGACTTGTTTGGCTGCTGATCACTAAGGATCAACAAGTCAAAAGAGCCAAGCCTACCTCAGCTTGAAGGATGCTCTCCTTTATTCAAGGAAGGCTGATTTCCCAAAAGGTCACTGCGGGGCCCTAGGAACGCCTGCCTAATGACCAAGGGTGTAGATTTAGGGTCCTAACTGCTGCCGTTGCTTTTCTGCTTCCTAAAGGGATGGGTGGAGGAGAGAGTCAGAATAAAGTGAGAATTCTAGTCCCATATCAATTTTCCAGGCAAAAGAAAAGGAGACAAGTGAGAACATGCTCCAATGGCAATGCCCTGGGGCATTTGTCGTACTCCTAATGCCCACTATGCTTTTCAAGTGATCAGATGGCTGGTGCCACCTTCTGCAACTGTCTCTCGGACAGGCCTGCAAGGCCTTTAGCTTCCCCATAAGTTCTAGCCTCTCCCACTCTGACTGGCTACACTCCAAACTAAGGATGTGGGCAGGGCTCAGGGCTCTTAGGGAGACATTTCCAGACCCCTGTAACAGAATGACTCCTTCCTGTGTCCACCTCAGGGATGAGTAGCTGCTTAATGACACCCATCACATCTGCATTCAGAACTGGGTAAGTGGCCTTTTTTTTATAGTCCCCAAGGGAGATGGCATCCAGTTGGGTATGGGTATAGTGGCTAGGAATATATCTAGGTCTGAGCCTTAAGCCTTCAGAAGTCTATACTTCCAATGTATGTCTCTTCCAAATGGGGAGGAGTTGGTCACCCATCGCTCTTAACTAATGGTAAACTACGGAGCCAGGGCTTCTTTCTCATCCACATTCCATCAGAAATCCCTGGAATCTCAAGATCAGCTCTGGACCTCACCATAATAGATACTGGGAGATTCTCTTCATTCAACTGAGAGAATAAGGGAACACTGCATGACAGATAAGAAAGGAAAGCCATGAAAAATGGAGTTAAAAATCAGAGACTGCCCTTGCTGGTGTGACTCAGTGGACTGAGCACTGGCCTGTAAACCAAAAGGTTAACAGTTTGATTCCCAATTATGGCACATGCCTAGGTTGTGGGTCAGGTTCACAGTTGGGGGTGTGCAAGAGGCAAGCAATTGATGTATCTCTTGTGTATCAATGCTTCTCTCCCTCCCTTTCTCCTTCCCTTTCCCGCTCTCTAAAAAATAAGATCTTTTTTAAAAAAATTAGAGACTTAGGTGGACTTCCAGTCAAGATGGAGGCGTAGGTAGACACACTGTGCCTCCTTGTACAACCAAAATAAGGACAATGACAATTTAGACACAAAATAACAACCAGAACTGACAAAATTGAACTGTATGAAAGTCGGACAACCAAGGAGTTAAAATAGACACATTCATCCAGACTGGTAGATGGGACAGAGTCAGGTGGCCTAGCAGAGTGGTGGCATCAGGGGAGCAAGGAACCCCGGGCATGCAAGATGGCAGTGGGAGGACTCTGGGTACAGGTTGGCAACGGGCAGACCCAGCGAGGCAGCGACTGTGAAGTGAGGCACTGCGCAGAAGGTGGCTAACCAGGCAGTCCCACATTTGAGCACAGATAAACCAAGTGAAATTGGGGAGTGAGACAGACCACACAACCCAGGGTTCTAGCACCTGAAAATAAAGGCTCAAAACACTGTTTGAGCCCTGGCTGGTGTGGCTCAGTGGATTGAGCATGGGCCTACAAACAAAAGGGTTGCTAGTTTGACTCCCAGTCAGGGCACATGCCTGGGTTGTGGGCCAGGTCCCCAATGGGGAGCATTTGAGAGGCAACCACACATTGATGTATCTCTCCCCTCACCCTCTCTCCTTTGCCCTCTGTCTAAAAATAAAATCTTTAAAAAACAAAAAACCACCGATTGAAAACACCTGTGGGGGTTGAGGCACAGGGAGAGATTTCCAGCTTCACAGGAGAGTTCGTTAGAGAGATCCAGAGTCCTAGAATGTACACAAAACCACCCACCTGGAATCAGCATCAGAAAGACCCAGTTTGCTTGGAAGAAGCGTGGAAGAAACTGAAATCTGACAGAGAGCGGAGCAAGTGCCATTTTTCCCTCTCAGACCCTGTACCCACATTCAGCGTCACAACCCAGACACTAGGTTGACCCACCCTGGTGAATACCTAAGGCTCCTCTCCTCATGTGTAACAGGTGTGACAAGACCAAAAAAAAAAGGCCTGAACAAAAAAAACAGATCAAAGCTCCACAGCAAACACAACTAAGTGAGGAAGAGATAGCCAACCCATCAGATGCACAGTTCAAAGCACTGGTGATCAGGATGCTCACAGAATTGGATAAATTTGGTCACAAATTAGATGAAAAAATGAAGGCTAGGCTAAGTGAAATGAAAGAAAATGCATAGGGAACCAATAATGATTGGAAGAAAACTGGGACTCAAATCAATGGAGTGGACCAGACGGAAGAAAGAAACAACCAAATAGAAAAGAATAAAGAAATAACTCAAAAAATGAGGGGAAAAAATGAGGAGAGGCTTAGGAACCTCCAGGATATCTTTAAACGTTCCAACATCTAAATTATAGGGTTACTAGAAGGGGAAGAGGAAGAGCAACAAGTGGAAAAGTTATTTAAACAAATAATAAAGGTGAACTTCCCCAATCTCGCAAAAGAAATAGACTTCCAGAAAGTCCAGGAAGCTCAGAGAGTCCCAAAGAAGTTGGACCCAAGGAGAAACACACCAAGGCACATCATAATTATATCACCCAAGATTAAAATGAAGGAGAGAATCCTAGAAGCAGCAAGAGATAAGGAGACAGTCACCTACAAAGGAGTTCTCATCAGCCTGTCAGCTGATTTCTCCAAAGAGACCTTACCTGAAAGGAGGGGCTGGAAAGAAGTATTCCAAGTCATGAAAGGCAAGGACCTACATTCAAGATTGCTCTATCCAGCAAAGCTTTCATTTAGAATGGAAGGGCAGTGCTCACTTCGGCAGCACATATACTAAAATTGGAACGATACAGAGAAGATTAGCATGGCCCCTGCGTAAGGATGACACGCAAATTCATGAAGCGTTCCATATTTTTAGGATGGTTCAATATTTGCAAATCAGTAAATGTAATACATCACATAAACAAAAGCAAAGACAAAAACCACATGATCATATCAATAGACGCAGAAAAAGCTTTTGATAAGGTACAACACCCATTTATGATAAAAAAAACACTCAGCAAAGTGGGAATAGAGGGAGCATTCCTCAATATAATAAAGGCTATATATGAGAGACCAACAGCCAATATCATACTCAATGGGAAAAAACTAAAAGCTTTTCCACTAAGATCAGGAACAAGACAAGGATGTCCACTTTCAACACTTCTATTCAATATAGTATTGGAAGTTTTAGCCACAGTGATCAGGCAAGAAAAGGAAATAAAAGGCATCCAAATAGGAAAGGAGGAAGCAAAACTGTCACTGTTTGCAGATGACATGATAGTGTACATGGAAAATCCTATAGATTCTACCCAAAAGCTGCTCAAACTAATTAATGAATTTGGCAAAACAGCTGGTTACAAAGTCAATATCCAGAAATCAAAGGCATTTTTGTATACCAACAATGAATCAGCAGAAGCAGAAATCAAGGAAAAAATCCCATTTGATATAGCAGAAAGAAAAATAAAATATCTTGGAATAAACCTAACTAAGGAGGTAAAAAACCTGTATGTAGAAAACTACACAGCCCTGAAGAAATAAATCAAGGAAGACACAAACAAATGGAAACATATACCTTGTTCACATGGATTGGAAGAATTAACATCATCAAAATGTCCATACTACCCAAAGCAATATACAGATTCAATGCAATCCCTATTAAAGTACCAGTGGCATATTTCACAGACATAGAACAAACACTTCAAAAATTTATATGGAACCATAAACAACCCCGAATAGCAGCTACACTTTTGAGAAAGAAGAACAAAGTAGGAGGGATCACAATACCTGATATCAAACTGTATTACAAGGCCACTGTAATCAAAACAGCCTGGTACTGGCATAAAAACAGGCACATAGACCAATGGAACAGAACAGAGAGCCCAGAAATCAACCCAACTCTCTACAGTCAATTAATATTTGACAAAGGGGGCAGTAACATAAAATGGAGTAGAGATAGCCTCTTCAACAAATGGTGCTGGGAGAACTGGACAGCTACATGCAAAAAAATGAAACTTGAGCACCAACTTACACCATATACCAAAATAAATCCAAGATGGATAAAAGACTTAAATATAAGCCATGACACCATTAAAGTCCTAGAGGAGAACATTGGCAAGAAAATCTCAGATATTTCACACAGCAACATTTTTACTGACATGTCCCCTAGAGCAAGGAATATAAAGGAAAGAATTAAAAAATGGGATCTCATCAAAATAAAAAGCTTCTGCATGGCTAAAGAAAACAGTATTAAATTAAAAAGACAACCAACTATATGGGAAAACATATTTGCCAATGATACTTCAGACAAAGGTTTAATCTCCAAAATATACAAAGAACTTACATGACTCCACTATAAGAAGACAACTAACCCAATTAAAAAATGGGAAAAGGGCTTGAACAGACACTTCTCCAAGGAGGACATACAGAAGATCCAGATACACATGAAGAGATGCTCAGTATCGTTAGCTATCAGAGAGATGCAAATTAAAACCACAATGAGATACCACTTTACACCAGTCAGGATGGCTATCATAAACAAAGCAACAAACAACAAATGTTGGAGAGGTTGTAGGGAAAAGGGGTCCTTAGTTCACAGTTGGTGGGATTGCAGACTGGTACAACCATTATGGAAAACAATATGGAATTTTCTCAGAAAAATAAAAATCGACCTGCCTTTTGACCCAACAATTCCACTGCTGGGATTATATCCTAAGAATCCTAAAACATCAATATCAAAGAACCTATGCACCACAATGTTCATAGCAGCACAATTTACAATAGCCAAGAGTTGGAAGCAACCTAGATGCCCATCAGTAAATGAATGGATCAAAAAATTGTGGTACATTTACGCAATGGAATTCTATGCAGCAGAGAGAAAGAAGGAGCTACTACCCTTTGCAACAGCATGGATGGAACTGGAAAGCATTATGCTGGGTGAAATAGGCCATGTGTTGAAAGACAAATACCATTGATCTCACCCTTAATAGGAAGCTAAACAACAAAACAAACAAGCAAGCAGAAAAAAAAAACAAAGACACTGAAATAGAGAACAAGGGGACAGTGACCAGAGGGGAGAGGGAAGGGAAGTTAAGGGGAAAAGGGGGGAGGGATTTGGAGGAACAAATAGGAAGGACACAGGGACGAGAACTAAGGGGGGTGGAAATGGGAGGGAGGTGGGGAGCACGGGGCGGGGGAGGCTGGGATGGAGAAAGAGACAAAAAACTGTACTTGAAAAATAACTAAAAAAATTAAAAATTAAAAAAAGAAACCTAAAAAATGAAAAAAAAAACCAGAAAGACAGAAAGGAAAGAAGGAAGGAAGGAAGGGAAGGAGGGAGGGAGGGAGGGAGGGAGGAAGAAAGAAAGAAAGAAAGACTTACAGTTGTTTGTTTGTACTGGAAATTTTCCCAGACTGTAAGTTTCTTATTATAGCATTAAAATCTAGCTAAATTCATAGTCTTAGTCATAGCTTGGATTTATTTCTAAATTTAGTGTCTGGGAGAAATACTGCACGAAATGTATTTTGTGTTTTGCATCATTTACTTCATATTTAGTGTGAGAAGATAAAGTATATTCCTTCAGACATGTGTGTGTACATTTGTGCTTTCATCTTCTATTACTCATTATCTTTCACTGTTTTATAAGAAAACTAAATAAAATGGAAAAAAAAAAAGAATGGAAGGGCAGATAAAGTGCTTCTCAGATAAGGTCAAGTTAAAGGAGTTCATCATCACCAAGCCCTTAGTTTATGAAATGTTAAAGGGACTTATCTAAGAAAAAGAAGATAAAAAACAGTAGTAAAATGACAGCAAACTCACAATTATTAACAACCACACCTAAAACAAAAACAAAAAAACTAAGCAAACAACTAGAACAGGAACAGAACCACAGAAATGGAGATCACATAGAAGATTAGCAACAGGAGAGTGGGAGGAGGAGAAGGGGGGAAAGGTACAAAGAATAAGTAGTATAGATGGTAGATAGAAAATAGACAGGGGGAGGGCAAGAATAGTGTGGGAAATGTAAAAGCTAAAGAACTTAAGACACATGGACATGAACTAAGGTGGGGAATGTAGGTGGGAGAGGGTGTGTAGGGTGGAGGGGAATGAAGGGGGAAATGGGACAATTGTAATAGCATAATCAATAAAATATATTTTTTTAAAATTAGAGACTGAGAAGTAAATGGACTTAGAAGAAGGAAATAAAAGTTTGACAATCCAGGGCCCTAACATTGGGAGATATCAATTTCTTTATCATAAGAAAAGGACTAAAAAAAACAAAAATCAAATTGCACCACCAAAGATTTAACTAAGACATTAGAAATAACTTTTCTTAATTAGTGACAATTAAGAAATAGAGGTCTGGTAGTCAAGAAAGCAGCACTATGTTCTGCAGAGGACTTCCAAAACATCTTTTTAAAAAATCAGTTTAATGTGTTTCAGATATGGTCCTGCCTGAACCAGGAAATGGAGAAGGCAAACTCACTAGATCCCTGTTGGAAACAAATTTGATCCTATCTTAGAGAGCTGGCCCTAGTGAAATAAAATCCATTCCTCTTAAAAAGATAGATCTTTATACTTTAAAATTGATCCATGCTGACAGTATGAAAAAGAATATCTGACAGGTGATATCATATTTACATAAATTTCAAATGTAATTGTAAACTTTTACATGTGAGGATCACTTTTGATTGGTCAAAACCATACTGGGTTTATGGTTTGACTTAATTTTAATATTTCTCTGAGGCAAGCATGAGTCTTCCTGACTTTCCTAATGAACACACAGGCTCTGACAAGTTATGACACTACGTCTCCTAACACCCAGCAAAGGCTCTTTCCTTTGGGCCACGTGATCATCAGGAAATTGCATCTCCCAGAACCAGTGATGCCCATTCCTGATGCAAAGCGATAAGATCCCTAAGGACAGTGGAGGCAAGGGAACAGAGCCCAGGGATGGGATCTTTCTTCCTCATACATCCACAACCTCCTCTTATTTGGTACAGAAGCATCAAGTCTCCGGATTCCTGGACAACTCAAAATTTGGGAGATTCACTGTCAGGCACTGGAGAGCAGCATTCACAGGCCCAGTTCCACAGCCTGAGAAGCCAGCACTCTGACTAATCGGCTTGCTACTCTGGACCCTGACCATACAATTAAGGAAGAAGGCCTCCCTGGCTTCTGTCAGGTGTTTCACCAGATGATCTGACCCCTGAGCTCCACCCCACGCATTCTACTGTAGTCAGGATCCCCGGCTCCATGGGTTTTGGCTTCAACATGGCAGAGCAGCACCCCACCAAGCAGGTAGGGTCAACACAAGGAGTAAGAAGGTAGAAGACACAAGGAGCAAGCCAGGATCTTTTGGTCTCTGTGATCAAGACAAAAAGCCAAATGAGAGTGAGTCAGGTGTGGATAGTTCTCTATAGGGAGAAGTGTTCAGGAATCAGAGAGAGGCAATTATGGGATAGAAAGATGACAAGGTAGAAATTCTAAAAGCACACTAAGAAATGTGAAGCCCATTATTCCTTTCTGGGAAGTGCTCTGGAAACGTACATTACCTTTGGGGTTTAATTCAGAATCACAATTCAATCATAGTGTGTCTGTAATAAACTCCATTGCCAAAATTTTCATTAATAAAATACTTGAATGTGCTGCCCTCAAAGGCACTGCTCAAGTCACAAGCCACGTATTCAACCTTTTCGACTCCCCTCACCCCTCCTTTCATCTGACACCCAATCCCATATGGAGAGGAAGACACTCATATGCCCACCTGTGGCACAGACTACAGTCTATCCTACATAGGGCTTACTGAGAATTCTTCTTAAGACAGAATCTGAGTGATGGGTGATGGAGAAAACTGGCTCATTTGCACATGTCTAAGTGTAGTGAGTGTATATTTTCTTGAATAGCCCCTTTTCAAATATTTTATCTTATTTTACCCATAGATCAGCAAAATACACAAAATATTTCAATATGTCTGCAATAAGTTTACATCTTTTGGAAAGAACACCTATATTCACAAAATCTCATAATCAAAACTGTTTTGGTCCAGAAATTAAGGCAGAAAGCTTCCTTCCTCTTCAGTACAACATAAATAGCAAGTGCAGGATACCACAGAGTGAATGCTACATAGAAAAAAAATAGAAGATGGTATACAATCAGGGGACTTCCTCCCTCAGTTTGTTGTGGATATCTTGGGATAGGGACAGGAGGGTAGAAGCATCACCATGAGAACAGCTTATCCTTTCAGTGTCACCTGCTTAGTAAACTAAATTTCTTTTATTCCCACCCATGTGACTGTGACCTCTAGGGCACAGCTTCAAGAGTGACCAAAAAAGAGAAGTTATTACGCAGACATCATCACTGACCCAGAAGAGGGAGTGATACTCATGGGCAGAAAAGCCAGAGCCTGTGGCTGCAACTGGGAACTTGGAAATGGAGTGAGTCACAAGCACATCACAATTGCCAAGCAAAGAAGCCAGCAAGCAGACAACTGATCAAATAAAATGTGTTGTGAAAGACATTTACCTTATTGGCTCTTACTGGTGGTGGAATGCCATCCCACTATGGTATTGCATTTGGTTCAGTGCACAGCACTGGAAACTAAGAGAAGATCTGGATTAAGTGGGGGTCCAGAACGAGTCACCCTAAGACGTTCCTCTGTCATTGGCAGATCATTTTGAGTTAAAGGCAATTTTGGCTACAGTCTCAGGAGAAACTTCGGCCTGGCTCCCCTTAACTACCTAGAAGAGTGTGAATTAGAGGCCTTGCCCATACCATTATCAGAGATAACTCCTTCTGACCTGCTTATAGGGAAGGCCAAACTTCTGTTTACTAAAAGTCTGCTCTTCCCATCACCCTGCAATGACCTTTTGAACTTTTGAAGCCCCCCAGGCACTTTTACCTCATCCCTAGCTCAGGATGTCTTACATACCTATGTTCTCTATGAACCTCTTCTGCATGTGGGGTCTCTGACACTCTCATGTATGTGAGTTTCCCATACATATATATGGATTTAATTTGGTTATTTTCTCTTGCTAATTTGTCTCATGTCTATCTGATTATTAGGCCAGCCAGAAAAAACTACAGGGTAGAAGGAAGTTTGTTCCTCCCCCACGATTTATAAGGTCACAAACCCATATTGACTTGAAGCAAGTTATTCTGCTTTATGGGCCCTGCTTTTCTCCCCTTTAAAGGAGGGGGCATAAGTGGAAAATGCTGAAGGCGCCTTTTATTTCTAATACCCTGTGATCTGGATAGTCTCCCAGTCTACAAAACCAACATGGCTATCCCCCAGACTGGAAAAGCCACCTAGTCCAAAAATATTTCCTACAAGAAAGGACTATTTAGGGTTATTTGTCAAAGATGATGAGTCTTACACATATAAATGTACATATTACATGACAGGGAAGGTAATTTTAACTCCTTTCTAAATGAACATATTAAAAATGATGCAACATAGAATTTAATCCCAGGAGTAAAAATTCATCACAACACCAGTAAAATAATAAACAAAATGCATTGTAGCAACAAAATAAATTTTTAACAATCATCACCTCATTAGATGTTGACTTGGCATTTGTTAAAAATACAAATGTTTATTTTTTAAATTAAGACTTTACAAAACTAATGAAGATTTTTTCCACATGATAGAGACCCCATAATTTTGGGGTTTATTGAAAACAGAAACTACTCAGGGTGCCTTCTACTGATATTTTCATGCTGGTGCAACAGTATTAAAAATGTTTTCAGTGGTTTTCCAGTTCCAAAAAAAGTTAAATATAATATAAAATTCCAGGAAGACATTTCATATAAGTTGACAAATATATAGCAAAATTCATCCAGAAAAACAGGCAACACTGCCTCTCCCTTCCCCAAGAAAAGTATTGAAGAACTTACCTTCAATATTTTACCTCTCAAAGTCAAGTGAATGAGAAGACAAGTCACAAACTGGGAGAAAAGACACATAAGACACATAAGATAAACCAAAAATATACAAAGAACTCTTAAAACTCAACTATAAAAAAGTGAACAACACAGTTTAAAAATGGGCAAAAGAACAAATCCCTCACTAAAGAAGATATACAGCAAATAACCGTGTAAAGACACTTCACATCGATGTCACTAGGGAACTGCAAACAAATGAGGTACCAGTACACACCTATGAAAATGACCAAAATCCAAAGCACGGACAAAACACCAACTGCGCGTGAGGATGTGGAGGTCTCATTCATTGGAGCTCTTATTCACTACTGGTGAGAGTGCAAAATGGTATGGCCACTTCAGAAGACAATTTGGTGTTTTGTTTTTTTTTTAACAAAACATACTCATCATACAATCCAGCAATCATGCTTCTTGGTATTTCTCCAAAGGAGTTGAAAACATATCCACACAAAAATGTGCACACAGATGTTTACAGCAGCTTCTTTTGGAATTCCCCAAACTTGGAAACAATATACCTTTCATTAAGTTAATGAAAAAATAAACTGCTACTTCCATACAATGAAATATTATTCAGCACTAATGTGGTATCAACTCATGAAGAGACCTGGAGGAAACCTAAATGCATATTACTAAGTGAAAGAAGCTAGTCTAAAAAGGCTGTATACTGTATGACTATGTGACTCCAAGAATAGGACATTCCAGAAAAGGCAAAACTACTGAGAGTAAAAGATCCCTGTGGTGTGAGGTGTTGACAGTAGGGGAAGCTATGCGTGTGTGGAAGCAGGCGCACGTGGGCCTGCACTTCCCACTCAGTTTTGCTTTAAACCTAAACCTGGTCTAAAAATATTTTTTTAAAAATTATAGTAAAGTACATGGTTGTGAGGCTGAAGACCAAAGAAATATATGCTCATGTTGCCCAGGGTGAGAAAAATGCTAAACCCTCTTAGCTAGTGCTGGCTGGCTCACATGTTTCAAAAAGCAATATCACATCAAAAAAGTTAAATTTTCAGGTGATACAGGTTCTTAAGATGAGGAGGCTATAAAAGGACTTTTAAATGCCTATTAAGCGTTACACAGGAAAGGAGTTATGTGGAAGAGCACTGGTGACACTGGCTTCTGTACAGGACATTGGCAATTGAACCTATATAATGCAAATGGTCTCCAAAGTCCCTGGTTTTAAATTATTGCAGGACTATGCAATTTTTTGTTTAAAAAAACACACACACAGAGGTGGGCGAAAATAGATTATATATATACATATATGAGAGAGAGAGGTCTTTAAACATAAACACACATAAAACACGGTTACATATTGATGAAAATGTTGTGACCAGAGGTTCATAGGGACCTGATCTTATATTTTCCCTAGGAGCAAATTCTCTCATAGAGCATAAGTACCATGGGTAATTAGAATTGACTGAAATGTTACCTGTCCAAAATTGGAAGCAACCACATTCTTCAGTAGGTGGATGGATAAATAAACTGAGGTACATTCACACATGGAATGTTCTTCTGTGAAAGAAAGAAATGAATTATTCAGCCATGAAAAAACAGTGATAAATTTTTAAACACATATGGTAAGTAAAAGAAGCCCATATAAAAAAAGCTACAAACTATAGTATTCTACTTAGATGATCTTCTGAAAAAGGCAGACCGATATAGAGAGTAAAATATTATTAGCTGCCAGTTCGGGGGAAAGGGAGGAGGGATAAGTAGGTGAAACAAGATTTTTAGGGCAATGAAACTATCTTGTATACTATTATAATTGTAGATACAAGGTGCTATGCACCTATCAATGCTCACTGAACTTTACATCAAAAAAGAGTGAACCTTAATAAACACAGATTAAAAACATATTATTAGGAGACTAGGGGAAGCCCAGGTTGGAATGCAGAATGTGATAAGGCAATCTAACTGTGTTACAAATGTGTAAAACAATCTCAATGCAGTGGTTAGTGGGAAAAGTGATTATCTAAATAACTTTGGACTTCTGGTCAAGATGGTGACGTAGGCAGACATGGCTCACCTCTTCACACAACCACATCAAAATTACAACTAGACTATAAAACAACCATCACTCAGGAATGTCAGAAATTGAGTCAAATGGAAGTCTAGCAACTATGGAATAGAAGAAACCATATCCATCCAGGCTGGTAGAAGGGGCAAGGATGCAGAACAAGGCTGGCCCCACACCCGTGTGGATAAAAATCCAGGAGGGACATCTCAGGAGCAGATAGTCCCAGCCCCACACCAGGCCCCTCAGCCCAGGATTCCAGTGCCAAGAAGATAAGTCCCCAAAACTTCTGGCTGCCAAAACCAGTGTGGATGGAGTCAGTAGAGAAGGCTGTTGGAGCCCAACCAGTTCCTCTCGGGGAGCACACACACAGACTCACCAGCTCATACTTGCTCCCTCTGAGCTCCAACACTGGCATAGCAGCTTGAAAGGCACCAGTGTCTGGCATTGGGGTGAGCTGAGGCCATTGTCCCTTTGCTGAATCCTCCCCCCACAGAGCTGGCAAACTGGTGCCATATCTGAGACTCCATCAACCAGGCGAACAATGTTTGCCCCACTCTGGATACCCACAGGGGCTCTGCCCCACCCAGTTTACAGGCCCACCCAAGCTGCTTTTCCATAAGAATGACTGGTCTGGGCTCCTAAATACTAACAAACAGCAGCTGTCTTCAGTGAGCCCTAGCGGCAGCCAGATTAGACTCATGGCTTGGCTCCACCTGGGAAGCTCCAAGCCCAGCACAAGTAGCAGCCATCTCAGACTGCTTTACAGCTCAGAAGGGTGGCCCCAGGCAAAACAAAGGTGGGACTGACCATGTCCTGCACTGTCCGGGAAATCCCAGAGCCAAGTACACCCATTGAAGCACCATCACCCTGCATAGCTGATCCTCCACGGAGGGCGGAGATTGGTGCTAAGTGTTCACAGCCAATCCTTGCAACTGACTGGCCTGGATAAATTCCTCCCATTGATCTGCCAATAGCAACCAAGGCTCAACTACAAGAGGAGGGAGTACTCAGCCCACATGAAGGGTGCACCTCCAGTACCGAGCTTGGGTGATAGGGGAGGCTGTGCCACTGGACCCTGCAGGACACCTACTACATTAGTCCATGCTACCAAGACAGGGAGTCTGGTAGCAGGTCTACCTAATACATAGAAACAAACTCAGGGAGGCTGCCCAGTGAGGAGACAAAGAAACATGGCCCAGATGAAAGGACAGGTCAAAACTCAGGGCAACTGTAATAACATAATCAACAATATGTCATTTAAAAAAGAAAATTAAATAACTTTGGAAATTAGTGGAATCTGTAACATTAAAAACAAAAGTCTCAGACTTTAGTCTGAGACTTCTTGATGAAGTTAGTTCAAGTCATCTGTGCTTTTTTATTATAAAATAAATGCATCTGGGGAACTCCTGATTGAGTTTACAGAAATGTTGGGAAAATCTATGTATGTCATGATAAAGTAATAATGAGTAAAGAGAAGTGCCTTATTAAGAGTACTTAGAAAGAAAATCGAGGGACTTCCGCCAAGATGGAGGTTTAGGTGGATGGGTCCTGCCTCCTCACGCAACCAAGTTTAGGGACAACTAAATATTAGCACCAGAAAACACAACCAGAACACGGAAAACTGAACTTTTCGGAAGCCCGCTAACAAATTCTTCAGCCCAACCGGTAAGGGGCGAAACCGGCGTCTCGTGAGGAGTTACAAAGGAGGGCTCGGTCGGACCCGGGCGCGGAATCCAGTCGCACGGGTTCCAAACCCAGGATTGGACCTAGTGAGCGACCGAGCAACCCACCGGGTGAGCGACTGCAGAGGAGACAGTGGGGAGGCGGTGCAGCGTGTTGACTGTGGTTGCCTAATTGCGCGCGAGTGAGGGAGTGAGCGGTTGGACCGGCCGCTGCGGCGATAGACGGCAGCCAAGGCGATAGAGGGCGCCGCCATTTCCCCGCTCTGACCACGCCCCCACATACAGCGTCACAACCCAGCGACCTGGGACTCCAAGGCGCCGCTTCTCCCACTTAAAGGGCCAGAACAGACCAAAAATGTCGCAGGGAGAACTCAAAGCCCCAGAGATAAATCTAAGTGACGAAGAAATAGCAAAACTCTCAGATGCACAGTTTAAAACACTGGTCATCAGCTTCCTCACAGATCTGGTGGATTATAGCCACAAATTAGAGAAACATATGAAGGCTAAATTAAGGGAAATGAATGGAATTCCACAGGAAACCCATAGAGATGAAAAGGAAACTGGGACTCAAATCAATGGAGTGGACCAGAAGAAACCAAATAATGGCCAAACAGAAAAGAGTCAAGGAGCAAGAATTCAAAGAAATGAGGAGAGTCTTAGGAACCTCCAGGACATCTTTAAACGCTCCAATATCCGAATTATAGGGGTACCAGAAGGGGGAAAGACACAACCACCAGTGGAAAAACTATTTGAACAAATAATAAAAGAAAATTTCCCCAATCTGGCAAAGGAAATAGACTTCCAAGAAATCCAAGAAGCCCAGAGAGTACCAAAAAAGTTGGACTCAAGAAGAAACACAGCAAGGCATATCATAATTACATTAGCCAAAATTAAAACGAAGGAGAGAATCCTGGAAGCAGCAAGAGCTAAGGGGACAATCACCTACAAAGGAGTCCCCATCAGGCTGTCAGGAGATTTCTCAAAAGAGACCTTACAGGCAAGAAGGGGCTGGAAAGAAATATTCCAAGTCATGAAATCTAAAGACCTACAACCAAGATTGCTCTATCCAGCAAAACTTTCATTTAGAACGGAAGGACAGATAAGGTGCTTCTCAGATAAGACCAAATTCAAGGAGTTCATCATCACCAAGCCCTTATTATATGAAATGTTAAAGGGACTTATCTAAGAAAAAGAAGATAAAGAAACATGAACAGTGAAAGGACAACAAACTCACAGTTATTAACAACCACACCTAAAACGAAAGCAAACTAAAAGGACAGCTAGATCAGGAGTGGAAACATAGAAATGAAGATCTCAAGGAGGGTTAGCAACAGGGGAGTGGGAGGAGGAGATGGGGGGAGAAGGTACAGAAAACAAGTAGCATAGACAGTAGATAGAAAATAGATGGGGGGGGGCAAGAATAGTATGGGAAATATAGAACCTAAAGGACTTGAGACACATGGACATAAACTAAAGGGGGTAATGGTGGGGTTGGGGGGGCAGGGTGGAGGGGAATGAAGGGGGGAATAGAACAACTGTAACAGCATAATCAATTCAAAAAAATAAATAAATTAAAAAAAAAAGAGTACTTAGAGTAATTAAAAGGAAACGAGTTATTGACACAAATTCCCACGCAAACTGCTCTTTAAAGAGGTTTCCAGACGTGGTGGAGTCACTTTGGGTTAAACTTTTGGTAAGAGGTGTCTTACCAAAAGCAATTGTAGATTAGCACTGTACTCTAGTTGATAACCTTGATTCCCAGAGGGAGAATGGGTTAACAATTCAGATACTGCTATTCATATATACTTTAAATAAATAAATAAATAGGAGATATTTATTATATCTACTATCAGGTGATAGGAGATTGTTGATTTTGCAGATAAGCAAGAGGAGAAGGCTAGAATGATCTATGTGATAACAGGCTAGAGTTGGAAACATCAATATAAATGCATGTACAGCTTAATACAGCTACACATATCTACACATAATCTATATGTAGATTATGTGTAGATATGTGTATACACAGTTAGTATGTACATGTATTTTCTTGCTATCAATTGAGAGAGCCTGAAGCAACAACACATTGAGAAGCAACGGTGAGCCCTGGCTGCTGTAGCTCAGTGGATTGAGCACCAGCCTGTGAACTAAAGGGTCGCCAGTTCTATTGCCAGTCAGGGCACATGCCTTGGTTGTGGGCCAGATCCCCAGTGGGGACCACATGAGAGGCAACCACACATTGATGTTTCTCTCCCTCTCTTTCTTCCTCCCTTCCCCTCTGTCTAAAAATAAACAAATAAAATTCTTTAAAAAAAATGAGCAGTCACATCTACCACCCAGATTTTGGGTTCTAATACCATTGTCCAGTAAAAGGAACCAGGGATTCTTGGAAAAATGGCTGATTCTGGTGCTAGCGCAGGGAGTATAAAAGATAAAAGATCCTTCTATCTCATATCTCACGCTCTCAGGGAAGCATTTCTTATCTTCCAAGTTAGAATACAATTCCCAAAACACACCATACTCACAAAGACATTTCTTATAAAGTCATGTTTTGTAGTGGTTAACTCTTGCGATCTGGATTAGGCTGCCTTGATTTGAAATTTAGCTATTATTTAATAACATTGTAATTTTGTGCAAGTTAGCTTGACATTTGGGGGCTGATGCTTGCTTATCTGGAAAATTTGAATAATTATTATGCTCCTCATAGTTTCTGAGAGAATTGAATGCAATAGTACATGTAAATGCAACCTGTGATCAATATATTTCATAAAATAGACATAAATACTTTCTGGGACCCTGAGACTGCTAGAATAGAACAGTTCAGTCATTTGACTGTAGCTGGAGATTACAACACTCTTCTCTCAATAATCCATAGTAAAAGTAGGAAAACAATTCATAACTTGACTACAGGTTATAACTGTGGAAAGGATCTGAAGAACACTATAAAATAAATTGATCTGGTTGACATTTAGAGACCAGTACACCCAAAACAGCATGATGCACACTCTTTTCAAGCACACGTGGAGCACTCACCAAGATGTTTTATTCAGAGGGAAAAACAAATTCACCAAATATAAAAGAACTGAAGTCACATAAAGTATGTTTTCTGACCACATATAGAAATTATAGTTTACTCTAGAAACAAAGTGAAAGTCAACAACAGAAAGATATCCAGAAAAATCCCCCAATATTTGCAGATTGAATCACCCTCTTCTAAATAAAAAATAGATGACAGAAGAAACTACAAAGAAAAATTAGAAAATGTTTTCAATTGAAGGAAGTTGAAATGTAGCATATAAAAAATGAACAGAAGCTAAAGTGGTGCACACAGAGAAATCTATAACATTAAATGTTTGTACTAGAATACAAAGAACATCTAAGCTTCACTCTTAAGAAACAAGGAAAAGAAGAGCAAATTAAATCCAAAGTAAGCAAACAATTAGAAATAATAAAAATGAAAGAAGGACTGATGTCGTCACAATGGTAACATAGGTTGCTTTGACTTCAGTGCCACTCACAGGAAGACCCACTAGCAACTGTCCACAGACAAGACAGCATCGTGAAAATCCCAGAACCCAGGGATGAGGCTGACCACCACCTGGGACCCCAGAGACTGAAAAGGGCCACAAAGAAAGGTAAGAGGAACTACTACCCTTTGACCACAACACCCGTCTGCCAGGCCAACACAGCACCACACCAATAGGGTGCTCCCAGGACTACAGTTTCTCCAGTGGGAAAAAGAAGGCCCACGGTGGACATCTAGCTCACCCAGGGTGTGGCACCCTTCCTGGGAGTCCTACTTGGGTCTCACTTCAGAGAGATAACTAGGGGAATTTGTAAGGCTTTGCCACTTGGGATCAGACAGAAACAAAGAGGAGGAACAGAGCGAAAACCATGTATGTACTCACATGTTGTTAGAAATTCAAAAGACTGACACTCCTAAGTGTTGTTGAGAGTGTGAAACAGTAAGAATCCTATGCCTCTGGTGGTGGGGATGTTAACAGTGCAACTACATGGGCCCAAGACTGCCACCGCACAAGTGGGTCCAGTCATTACAGCTTTATCAGTCTGGCATGGGCCAAACTACTTGGTCACATAAAAATATCTTCTCTGCTCACTGGCTCCTTTGATCATCATAATTTGTAACACTGGTGTTAATATTCCCCAACTCATGTGCACGGAGGAAAATAATTTGGAAGTGAACTGCAGGGCCCTGTATAGCTTCCCTGTGATTTCCTAAATGAAGCATCCAGCTCCTTACAGGCCCGCAGGAAACTGCTACCCAGCCTGCCACCTTTCTAAGTCCCTAAACATCCGCCTAAGTGTCAAGGCCCTTGCTTTGCTCCAACAGTTTGGAACACTTTTCCGGAGGAAAGTGCCTGATGGTTCATTCCAACTCTTCTAGTTAATTAGAGTTTGGCATTTGGTGGTCACTTCAGGGAATTTGAAAAATGGACTCATCTGTCTCCCGAGCCACCAAATTCAGTTGGCCAATTTACTGATTGTCTTCCTGTTGGATTATATGTGGAAACTGCCTGCTTCACTGATATTTCAGCCCGGTATTTAGATCCACACAGGCAACTAAAAGTTCAGAGGCCCAAGTGATTGCATCTGGATCATATGAGAAGTTTCAACAATACCTCTTGTAAGAATGTGAGTGTTTTTCCTCTGTGCTTAGTTAGTTAAAAAGACATAACTAGCCATGTAAGTTATTCAAGGCTCCTTCATTAGAGACAGTCTATTTTCCTGCCATCATTGAGACTTCCAACTAAGGAAAATGAAAATTGTCTGCTGGTTCAGTAAATGAGTTCTGGAAGTATTGGTTCTGTGCACAAAAAGAGCACTTGACTATGGATGACTCCTTACTGTATGGAAAGACCAGAGCAAAAAAATGTCTTTTGTGCCAGAAGTGTCAGGAGCTGGGCAGCGTGTTTCAGGATTTCTGTAATGGTCTTCATCCAGGCCACCGCCACCACACCCGGAGACTTACAGGTTATGTTGAGGACACTCCTCACGGGGGCCTTCTCACCATTCTTTCTTCCCTTGTGCTGGAGCTCAGCTCTGGATTCTGAGCACCAGATGTATCAGGGCTGTAAGGGTTTTTTTCTCCAAGGATTTTGTCATCACTTATTCTTACTAGCCATTCAATCATATCTCTCTATGCTTCCAAAATATTGTTAAAAATTGGTTTTATTGAGTTCTTGCATCGTTGCTACAAATTGCATTAATTGTAAATTTCAGGTTTAAGAGAAGCTGAACCAAGCAGGTTCCCACCCATGGGGAAACACATCAGAGTAGACCGGGAGCTCCTGGGGGCCTAGAATCCCCTCCTCTTCCAAAAGTCTAATCACATCTGCTACAGAGAGTCCAATTTTTTGTTCTTATTTAACCTCCCTATCAATTCTAGCTGCCAATAATATAGGCGGTGAAAGGGGAAAAAGGAAAAGACAGAAGAGTTTCGAGGGGAAGTGCTACGGTATGTGAAGTGTAACTTTCACGCACACTGACTGTGTCTCCCCATCGCAGGAGCCCCCTCCCCTCCAACGTAACGGGCAAAGGAGTGCTGCCTTCCAACACCAGACCTGTCATTCCTCCTACCCCATTACTCATCTTCCAGAATGTCTTCAAATTAAACATGTCCTGTGCAATTATAGTGAGCAGGTAAAATGTTACACACAGAATAGTCCTCAGCTGCCTGTATTTTTGGAAATAATAGGGTAACATCATTGGACATATAAGATTTATTAATTTATAAATAGAATAATGTGTTATGTCTCCCAGACCTGATCAAATTTTAAAATGAGACACAAATTATTTTTTAAGTATTGCATTTATTTATTTTTTAGAGAAAGGGGAAGGGAAGGAGAAAGAGTGGGAGAGAAACATCAGTGTGTGGTTGCCTCTCATGTGCCCCCTTCTGGGGACCTGGCCTGCAACCCAGACATGTGCCCTGACTGGGAATCAAACCAGCAACCCTTTGCTTCACAGGCCCATGCTCAATCCACTGAGCTACACCAGCCAGGGAGACACAAATTATTTTTAATGTGAATTCACAATAGTGAAATTCCAGCCATAAATCATCTGATTTTTTTCTTAAAATGAATTAAATGTTTTTTTAAAGTGTCTCAGAAAAAATCAACCTTCTGCTCCACTTCTCTTTAAGATAGAATCTGAAAAAAATGAACACAAGATAATCAATCAGTGGCCACCTGAGAAGAGCTCAAGCAAAACCAACCCAGGCAAACTGGCAAAACAAACATCATATTAATAGGGAAGTGTTGGGTTCCAATTCTGGACCCACCACTCTTGTCTCTGTAAACAAAGAAGCCGTCCCTCTCCCCACTTTCCTGAATTTCAAGAACAGTCATGAAGAATCCCTGCCAGCAGAGTCCACTGCTCCCTCTTTAAAGGCTAGTAAGCAGAATTTAGAATTTGTGTTTATCTTTCACTATGCCATTAAAATAAGCCTGACAAAACGGCTATTTAGTTGCCAAAGGATCTGTGTTGAGGGCTAGGGTAAGAAAATCTGGAACCCCGCAACATGGGCTTCTACCTAATTTGCTGATGGGTGGTGTGGCCGGATATACACTGTATGTATATGTGGTAGAATCAAAGCCATTATCAGCTCAAAGATAGGCAGCAAATTGAAAATGCTTAGAAATTTTTCTATTGGATTGAATGGATTTGATATGCTAATGAAGAAAACAGAATGTTTATTTCAACAAGACTCTATAAGCACATAGATGAGAAAAACATGAAAATGGACTTTTCCATTTGATTTTCTTCTTTACCACAGGGTCTTAATTAACTTGGGCCATCACCCTAGACCACACATTACCCACTGGACACGACTGAGAGATAACTTGGATCTGATATCTGAGAAGGACCTGAAATATGGGAAGATGCCTAAATGCTGCATAGCATGAGTAAGGAAAGCCAGGAAGACCAAGGACTAATTCATGGGCTGCCCCAGCAGAAACAGAACTTGAGTCCTATGCACAATACCAACACCAGACCACTTCATGCCAGGTGAAAGCCAAAGGATTCACAGGTAATTCATAGTGTTGGTAAGCAAGTGGGATTATTGTAACAAGTTACCACTCCAGGCAAGCAGGTTCTTGAAGGGGCAGAGTGTATGATGATGG
Organism: Artibeus jamaicensis; assembly: GCF_021234435.1. NCBI lineage: Eukaryota > Metazoa > Chordata > Mammalia > Chiroptera > Phyllostomidae > Artibeus > Artibeus jamaicensis. The sequence goes on from NW_026521486.1 coordinate 47,871,889, forward strand.
GTCAGATTTCAAGCTTGATATAAAGAAGGCTAAAAAGGGAATTTAGCTTTGGATATTGGGAGCATTTTATTTGAAATCTGAGTCAAATAAGTGCATTCACACAGTAGTTCGTGAGAGGATTATGCCAGCCTGTCCATCTATTTTAAGCACAACACCCTACACTGTGTATTCTATAAATATTTGTCAATTATTGAATGAATGAATGAATGAATGAATGAGGGAAGGAATAAAGGAAAGAAGGAAGGAGGTAGGTATAGGTGAATAGGTGGATGGAGAGATGAATAGATGACTGAATGCTGAGGTGGATAATGGAAAACCAGATGGATAATTAGAGGACATAAGGATGAAAGTGTGAATAGAGGATTGAATGTTGTGGTTTTTAGCAACCTTCCTGATATGGACAAAAATGAGCTAGTATATATGATATGCTCCCTGTGGATCAGGGTTCGTAGGCACTGTTAATTATCAGGTAAGCCTTCTTGCAATCCTTTCAACTAGAAGATGGGCTCCACATTCCTCTGCGTTTTTTTTTCCAGTCTCCTTCTTGGTTACTTTGCTTTTGAAGCTGGAATGCAAGCTGGGGAAATTTCTCAAGGAGAGGCCCAGCATAGCCTTCCCATTCTTTCTACATTTAACAAATTTTGATTAAGGACGCATCACGTACCTCATAGTGCAATGTGTATTTAGTATTCAAAACAATACAGAGCTTAATTCCTATAATTCTTCAAGGAACATGTTGTTTCACTGAAAAAGAAAAGAAAAACACCTATTACTAAAAGCCAAAACAAAACAGATATCAAATGAAGGCATACACATACACACACACACACAAACTCAGAGCAGGCATTGTTGAAATGGACACACAGTGAAGAGAAGCAGATATGCTTAAGAAAATGGGAGTCAGGTAGCCAAAGTGATTTTGAAAAATCACAGATATTGTAGTTATGTACGGATGTGAGGCACCTCTCTACTCATTCACCCTATTGGTACCGGCAACATTGTTTGCTTCAGTTTCCTCACTGAAAAATTAAGATAATGCAGCCCTCTTGTTTTTGTTGTGTTAAACAACAATACCTAGAACATAAATGGCGCTAAAGAAATGTATGACGCCATGTTTATGGATTTCCAGAAAAACAAATGTATAAAAAAAATCAGAGTAGTGGTTTGATCTGATGGGGGAAATGACTGAAAAGGAACACAAAGAGATCTTTCTGGCACGATGAAAGTACTCTGTGTCCTTGCTGGTATGGCTCAGTGTACTGAGCATCATCCTGTAAACCTGAAAGTTGCCAGTTTGATTCCCATCAGGGCACATGCCTGGGTTGTGGGCCGGGTGCCCAGTTGTGGGCGAGAGGCAGCTAGTCGATGTACCTCTCACACATCAGTGTTTCTCTCCCTCTCTTTCTCCCTCCCTTCCCATCTCTCCAAAAATAAACAGATAAAGTCTTTAAAAAAGAAAAAAAAGTATCTGTATCTTCATCGATATAATAGTTACAGTCATGTATAGATTTTTCAAATGTTTAATTTTTCAAAAATGTTTACATGTAAAATTTTTGCATTTAAATATATGCATTAAATTTTTATTAGTATTTATCCACATTGTTGCATGTATCACTAGTTTACCTATTTCTCGCTAAACAGAATTCCTTTCTGTAAATAAACCACCACATTTTTTTAACCATTTTAATCTACTGTCCTCGATGCTCATTTGGAGTTTCTTTCCCGCCTAGTTTGGGTCAGTTAGGGTAAAAATGGTGCTGTGAATATTTTTGTACAAGTCTTTTTGTCATTATATTCATTTATTTGAACAGCAAAATTGCTGAGTCACAGAACAGGTATATGTCTAGCTTTGTGCAAAACCACCCAACTTTCCAAAGTGATTACATCACCTTACATTCTACAAGAAAAGTTCCAGGTGCTCCTCACTCTGCCAGCATTTGGCAATGTCAGCGTCCTGGTAAGTGCTGAGCGGCTCCTCACTGCGGTCTTCTCTGCGTTTCCCCGACGACCACGTCGGGCAACTTTTTATAAGCCTTCTGCTCATTCAGGTGTTTTCCTTTCTGAGAGTCTTTGCTCATCTTGGGCCCACATTTTGTATTGGATATTGGACTTTTTGATTATTGTAAAATGTAGGGTAATTGGCATATTTATTCTTGATTTATAGGTATATGTTACATATATATGTACTATTTTTGATATTTTTCCCACCTCTAGCTTGCCTATTCTCTCTTAATGGTTGTTTTTTTAATGAACAATTCAGTTTTGTTTTACCTTTTGTATCTTTTAATGATATTTTTTATTTAAAAAATTAGTTTAGCAATTTCCTTCCTATATCAACTCCCAACACATACACACAGTTTCAAAGTTGATTTTAAGATTAAATGTTTCAAATGTATGAAAAATAATAATGAGAAAAATAGCACACATAGTACATAATTTAGTAGTAAGAAACAATTCCAGAGTTTTGACTTGGAAGTGAAAGACTGAAAATAAGAAGAATAAGAAGGATTAGAACGTATTCTGCAGAAAGCTAGCTCTTGACCAGAATGTTACAGAACAAAATTAAAGGCTCAGTTTAAGGAGGTAGAAAATTATTCAAGGGTCAAATCTGAAAAAAAATACGTAAATTTCTCTAGAGCTGTTTCTAAAAGAGCAACAAGTGGAAAGGGCACAGTGAGTTCAGACTTGTGTACCAGGATATCCATGGAGGAAAAGCCACACTTCAAGGGACACCATGAGAGCCATTAGACAACTATAGCAATACTGAGAGGTTGAAGGGAAAAGTGTGCACGCATAGAATGGGTGGAAACTCTGGGTTGCTAGGAGAGGCAGTGAATGCTTCTTTCTTTCTGTTTTCTTCCAAAGGGTTATCGTCCTTCAATGGCCTTGAGGAACCACAGCACCATGACTGAGTTCCTCCTCCTCGGGCTGCCTGCTGACCGTCCCAGCCAGGCCCTACTCTTCGTGCTTTTCCTGGTAATTTACCTCCTGACTCTGTCAGGGAACTTACTGATGATCCTGGTGATCAGGGCCAGCTCCCACCTTCACACCCCCATGTACTTCTTCTTGAGTCACCTCTCCTTCCTGGATCTCTGTTACTCTTCAGTCACGGTGCCCAAGATGTTAGAGAACCTGCTGTCTGAGAAGAAAACCATCTCCATAGAGGACTGTCTGACCCAGGCCTTCTTTGTGTTTGACTCTGGGGGAGCAGAGATCTGCCTCCTTGCAGTGATGGCCTATGACCGCTATGCTGCCATCTGCCACCCTCTCCGCTATGGTCAGATGATGAGTGATGAGCTGTGTGTGGGGCTGGTGTGGGGCTCCTGGAGCCTGGCCTTTCTGGATGCTCTCATCAACACCCTCCTAGCTTGGAATTTAGACTTCTGTGAGACTCGAGTCATCTCCAACTTCCTTTGTGAGATACCTTCTCTGTTCCCCCTCTCCTGTTCCAATAGCTCCAACAACTTTGCTGTCCTGCTCTGCTGTGTCTCCCTGCATGCCTTCGGGACCTTCCTCCTGGTTTCCTACTCTTATGCCCGCATTGTCTCCACCATCCTGAGCATCAGCTCCACCTCAGGCAGAAGCAAGGCCTTCTCCACCTGCTCCTCCCACCTCACTGCAGTGACCTTACTTTATGGTTCAGGCATCCTTCGCTATCTTATGCCCACCTCAGGTTCCCCATGGGAGTTGGTTTTCTCAATGCAGTACAGTGTGGTCACTCCCCTAGTGAATCCCCTTGTCTATAGCTTAAAGAACAAAGAGGTAAAAGCAGGTCTGAAAAACATGTTGCAAAAAAGGTTACATCGTTTTTAGGTAGAGGACGATTGAGAAACAGCATAATTATAGCAAGATACCTGAATAATAGACACAAAGGAAAAATGTTGTTCCCTCATAATGTCAGACATAACAAGCTATCTTGTAAAGCCTCCTTCCTTGGAAATACACACAAAAATGCAGCAAATCACTTGCTTGCTTTGGTTTGTATTCCATCTTTCCCAGTGGCAGAAAAATATAAATCGCAGAACTATTTCAATCCAAATAATTTGGTTGCAGACATAAAGATATAGTATTCCTTTTGTATGTTTCAAAATGTTAACAAAATCCCTAGCACTGAGAAAACTGTTCATGTCCCAAACACTCACCTGTATTCCTATGGGTATGCACTTAGAATTAAAGCCTTCCTTCAAAGTGAAAAACCAAGGTCTCTGAAGGTAGAAAGACGTAGGCTTGAGAATCATGGAGGAGTGAGCTCTGACTGACTGGGGTCTTAGGGGGAAGGCAGATGCAGCTTATGTGTGTGAGAGAGGAAGTCAGCTTGTTGGGCTAGCCCAGGCTGACAGCTTGCACAAGCCCTGTGAAGCATTACCTGCTATGTGGCAAACGTAGAGAATGCCATTCATTGTAGGGTGGTATAGAAGTCCTGCTTATTTCCCCTTCTAGGTTTCACTGGTGGCACGGAAGAAGTGTGGTAAAGCTTGTTCTGGGGAAAGTTATGAGGTTTAGAACAGAAATGCATGGAGTGAAGAGGATCCTGGGTAGGAGTTTCCTGAAAGACAAAAGGATGGTGATAGAGAAGACCAATCAGAAGAACTGCATAAAGCCACCTACCAAAGCATCATAGACATCTACATAAAACTGCTGCTAAACCATCTCAGAAATCCAAATGTAAAGCCATACAAACACTGTTATTTATTCTGAATATCTTAAGTGAAGATGCATTTAATACTAAGTTGTTAGCCCTGCCTGGTGTAGCTCAATGCATTGAGCATGGGGCTGCAAACCAAAGGGTCGGCAGTTCGATTCCCAGTCAGGGCATGTGCCTGGGTTGTGGGCCAAGTCCTTAGCATGAGGCACTTGAGAGGCAACCACAGTGATATTTCTCTCTCTCTTTCTCCTTCTCTTCCCCTCTCTCTAAAATTGAATAAGTAGGAATATTTTTTTAAAATACTAGGTTATTATAATGAGGGGATCCCAGAGAAGCAAAAAAGAATGAAGCTGTACCAACCCTAGACTGAAGCTGATAATTCTACATTGGCTGCCGGGCTGCTGGGGGCACCAGAGCCAGGACCATTTCGGACAGGAAGTGCAGATGATGCCAGACTACCAAAGAAGGGCGGTGCTGCTCCTGTCAGAGTCAGAATATGGCTGCAGTGGTGTCTCCTCATCCTCGTCTTCCTCTTCCTCTATCCTCCGCTTCTTCTTCCTCTTTTGCTCCTCCTTTTCCTCCTCATCCTTCTTCTTCATCTTCATCTTCTCCCTCTTCTTTTTCTTTATTATTAGTATTTTTTTTAACAGGCCACTGTCTCCAAATGGTTAAATGTAACCAGAAGACAATTAGCAAGAGACTAGGGGCAATGTCTTACCCAGGCTTCCAGCCAAAACATTGTAAAGTCGAGAATACAAGGATGAATGCAGAGCTTGTAAATGTGACACTCCTGGACAAGAGAAGATTAGCGGGGAGAACCTTGAGAGGACAGGAATTGAGAACCTGGGTCTGCACCTGCCCCACAGAGCTACAGCTGAGGTATTCACTGCCCCAGTGAAAGCACAGGAATGCAGACGAAGGTCATGTGTAATTTCTGTAACTCTCCTCTAAGGCAAACTAGTGCAATTTGGGGCCCTAAGAGCCCTGTGGGTTTTCTCTCCAAACTCTGGAAGCTTTGGAAATTACCAGGCAGCCTTCAGAAAGAGACTGCGAAGACCCCCCCTTTTCGTGCCCTGTCACTCGGGGTGTTTATGTTCCTGCCAGGGCACTGTCCTCTGTACACCCTGCCCTGGCTCTTTCAGTGACCCAGCAAATTCACCTAAGGTTTTGTTCTTCGTTTTTTATTCTTTTTTTAAGGAAATTTGGCTAAAGCAATTTTGTCTTATAATCACCTCTACTAACAAAACATTTATAAAATATCTATTGTTGTCTAATTTCAGAATTTCATACAATATAGACCTCTTTGAGCTCCTTCCAAGATTGTGCACCCCTTTGGATCTGTTTCCTACTTGGGAAATTTCAAAAGTTTTCAGCCAACATGCCTTTTTCATTTAATGGCATTTTAAAAGGAGTATTTATCAAATAATTAATTCTTAGTATCTAATTCATTAAAGTTACAGAGTATAAGAACTCATAACTGCTTTTAGATACTTATATTTGCATTTTTTGCAATACATAGATTTATGAAGCAAGTAAACAACTATTATTTCCTACATTACAGAGAAGACTGAAAATGTTTTGTAGATTCTGCAAAGCAGTTAAATTATTTTTTACTTTACTTTTGACTATATTGAAATACAAGTATTTTTTATTCATGTAAAATATTAATATTTTTATTTAAATATTTTAATGAGAGATTATTAAAATATAGTAACATTGTTATGCTACACAGTGAAAACCATTATTAATATTTAGGTATGCCTCTGCCCAACTTGTCTATGACCAATGTCTTTAAGGTACATTTTTTAAAATATATTTTCTTGATTATACCATTACAGTTGTTCTATTTCTCCCCCTTCATTCCCCCCTACCCTGCACACCCCTCCCCCCATTCCCCCCCTTCAGTTTATGACCACGTGTCTCAAGTTCTTTGGATTCTATATTTCCCCTACTATTCTTACCCTCCCCCCTGTCTATTTTCTATCTACAATCTATGCTACTTATTTTCTGTACCTTCTCTCCCCTTCTCCTTCTCCCACTCCCCTGTTGCTAACCCTTCATGTGATCTTCATTTCTATGGCTCGCTCCCGATCTAGCTGTCCTCTTAGTTTGCTTTTGTTTTAGGTGTGGTTGTTAATAACTGGGTTTGCTGTCCTTTCACTGTTCATATTTTTATCTTCTTTTTCTTAGATAAGTTCCTTTAACATTTCATAAAATAAGGGCTTGGTGATGATGAACTCCTTTAACTTGACCTTATCTGAGAAGTACTTTATCCCTCCTTCCATTCTAAATAGCTTTGCTGGATACAGTACTCTTGGATGTAGGTCATTGCCGTTCATGACTTCAAATACTTCTTTCCAGCCTCTTCTTGCCTGTAAGGTTTGTTTTGAGAAATCAGCTGACAGTCTTATGGGAACTCCTTTGTAGGTAACTACTTTTCTCTTGCTGCTTTTAAGATTCTCTCCTTCTCTTTCATCTTGGGTAATGTAATTATAATGTGCCTTGGTGTGTGCTTCCTTTAGTCCAACTTCTTTGGGACTCTCTGAGCTTCCTGGACTTCTTACAAATCTATTTACTTTGCTACATTGGGGAAGTTCTCCTTCATTATTTGTTCTCCTAAGTTTTCAATTTCTTGCTCTTCTTCTTCTCCTTCTGGCACCCCTATGATTTGGGTGTTGGAACATTTAAAGTTGTCTGGGATGTTCCTCAGCCTCTCCTCATTTTTTTGAATTCTTATTTCTTCATTCTGTTCCAGTTGAATGTTTATTTCTTCCCTTTGCTCCAAACCATTGATTTGAGTCCTGGTTTCCTTCCCTTTGCTGTTGGTTCCCTGTACATTTTCCTTTATTTCACTTTTCACAGCCTTCACTTTTTTCTCTATTTTGAGAGCATACTCAATCATTTTTGTGAGCATTCTGATTACCAGTGTTTTGAAATATGCATCTGATAGGTTGACTATCTCTTTCTTGCTTAGCTGTATTTTTTCTGGAGCTTTGATCTGTTCTTTCATTTGAATCATATTTTTTCTTGGCTTGCCTGTTACATACAAAGGGGCAGAGCCTTAGGTATTTGCCAGGGTGGGGTAACCCTCTTTGCTGCGTTGTGACACTGTCTATGGGAGAGGGGTCCAAGAGGGAACAATGATGCTTGCTCAGCTTCACCCCATTTTCTGTCACTTCCATAGCTTCCCACAGATTGTGACCTTGCAGGTGCTGATTCCCAGGTGTGTAAGTTTGTGTACTTTCTAGGACTCTATGAGCCTCCCCAACACACTCTCCTGTGAGGCTGGGAGTTCCTTCCACCTTCACAAACCCCACAAGATTTACAGCCATAGGTTTTCAGTCTTTAGTTTCCCATGCTGAAACCATGGGTTTCACGGGCTGTCTCACTCCCCAGTTGTTCCTCCTGGCTTATCTGTGCACAAATATGGAACTACCTGCTCTGCCAGCCCCCAACCTTTCCCCAAGGTCGGCTGCTTTTCTGGGCATCCTCTGCACCTGGCTGCCAGTCTCTGACCTTCCTACCAGTCTGGATGAATGTTTCTTTAACTCCTTGGTGTCAGAATTCCATGCAGTTTAATTTTCTGGCAGTTCTGGTTGTTTTTTGTTTTTAAATTGTCTGTTATCTTTCTTTTGATTGTGTGAGGAAACAAAGCATTTCTGCCTACACTTCCACCTTGGCCAGAACTCCTCTCACTGTTGATCGTTTGCTTATGTTCTCTGTATCCATGGCTGAAAAAAATGACTTCTAGTCAGCAGTTCTACAAGCATTGGTTGTAGTGCAAGGATGTGGGATTTCTTTGGAAGGTCCTGCTGATCCTTTTCACTGCACAGTTCCCTGACCTAGAACACTTGACTCCTGGTCACTCTCCTCTATCATACCCCTTCTCCAGTACTAGCAGCACCACTAGGCTCTTGCTACAGAGGAATCTTCCCCCAACAACCACATTGGATGTGACAACTGTGAGAGTCTAAAGCCACCTCTCTACCAAGATAAATAATGTCTCTCCCCTTGAAAATTCACATATTCTTCTCATGTAAAGCAGTAGATAAGCAGGTTCCTACATTTCCACTTGCCTTCTCTGCCCTGTCAGCTCTTCCAGCTGTTCTTACCCTGCTCAGACAGGCACAGAGGAAAGGTCAGTAAATCTACCGCTGAAGCAGAAGCCCAGCAAAGAAATGAGATCTGTTGTTTCTACTTGCAGGTGCCCCCTGATTGTGTGTTTCTTCTGGGATCCCATTTATTTGGATTCTACAAAAGGAAAGCAATGTTTCCTTCTCCATCAAAAGAGAATTAAATGAGTTCTCATCAGTAACATAGAGTCCCAATTAAACCAATGAAATTAACACTCTTCCCCCTTTGTTACATCTCAAACATTTTATATAGCCAGGGAATTGGTAATAACTATAGGTAGCATAACAGATTCTACTCTCCTTCAAAAGGGTGTCTGATGTCATTATTGGTAGGTATTATCAAATGTAGATGATTTATGTTGTCAGAATATAAATTGGTTCAGCTACTATGGAAAGTAATATGGAGGTTCCTCAAAAACTTAAAAATAAAACTATTCTCTGACCCAGTTATCTCACATCTGGGTTTATTCCCAAAGGTAATAAATACAGGGTATCAAAGATATATATGGGCTCCCACATTTTTTGCAGCATTATTCACAACAGCCAAGATATGGAAATAACCTAAGTGCCCATAAACAGAAGAATGGGCAAAGCAGATGTGGTACACGACTAATAATGTGATAGACAACGGAATATTATTTAGCCCTGAGAAAGAAGGGCATCCTGCCAGTCACGACATGATGAAACTTGACCATGTTAAGCTGAGATAAGTCAGCAAAAGACAAATAATGTATGGTATGACTTATATGTAGAATCTAAAAAAGACAAATGCATAAAAACAGAGAGTAACTGGTGGTTACCAGCAGATGGGGTGTGGAAAAATAGGACAGATGTTGTTTAAAGGTGAAAACTTGCAACAAAGAGTAAATAAGTCCAAGAGTTCTAATGCACAGTTCAGTGAATACAGACAACAAAATTCTATTATAGTTATAAAACCTACAAAGAGACTAGAACTTCACTCTTCTAACTGTGGATGGAAAAGGGGCCCACATACTAAACCTGACAAGCTCAAAGAAGGCCTGCATTGTGAGCCTTACCAACTCAGAGAACAAAAATAATCACCTGCGATAATCTGAACACAAAAATTTCTAACTAAAAAAACAAATGAACAGGTCACAGCAGGTGGTCACATCCTAGGCCTGCAGCTTCCTTTCTAAAGGTCAGTCTTTGCCTCTAGTGAGCCTGTCTATTGTCTTTTTGAATCTAAAACAACACAATTCTGGAATGTCAGAGTAATTTCTTCTCTAGGCCCCTCAGGATACCACCACAGGCACCACAGCAGGAGACCACAGAGCCCCTCATTGTTATCCTGTTCCCACAAACCAGCTCTAGTGCTCTGGGTCCTGTATTATTAATATTATTATCTATTCTGTACCCACAATGTGAAAGTGTGTGGCTCTCCATTTTGCTTCTTATTCAGTCTCTGCCTTGCTTTCTCCTGCCCCCTGAATCTACCATCCTTATGTCACTTCCTTTTATTTTAACATATAAAATAAGCTGCAAAGCTGTCATTCTCCAGAACATTTTTCTCAGTTTGTTGAGATTTTGCTTCCTGGTAATTGTTATCAGTGTGGCTCAGTAAACTCAAAAAATTCTCTATTAGTTTGGATGTTTCTTCCATGGACATAACCACTACAAACTGCTAATTATTTAACATGTTGGAGGTACTGATTATCACTACAGTGGCAATCGTATTGCAATATATACATCTTGGATCTGCACAGTTGTAGTCTATGAAAAGAGAACAAATCAACAGCAAAACCTTTGGAATAATCAGAGTGGTACTCCAGTTGTCTTTAATGCTATGACTCCCTGCCTGTTGATGTTGCAGGCAGAGTCTTAGGGAATTTACATGGATAATCGAATGACAATGTGGTATCAAGAAAACACATACCACTTACATATACTTTCTACTTCTGTATATGTTTAACCCTATCTACAATAAAAAATTTCTACGACAATTAAAATTTTGTTTTAAACTTTCTAATCTATTTGGATTTTATTTAAATTACAGTAAATGAAAGAATTAATATTTGGATGACATGATATATTTTTATCTTTTATCATTAAAATATCCTTAATAACCTTTTAATTTAAAAAATATCTTCAATATCTTTTTTATTTTTTGTCTTTCATCATTATCATATTTTTATAATCACAAATATACATTTAAAACATAAGAAAATGGAATGGAAGAGAAGAACACAGGCAGGGAGGAAGAGAAAGGGAGGGAGGCAGGCTGTGAGAGAGGGAGGGAATTTTAACATGCCAGGAAAACCTTGGAACATTCTATTTTTATCTTTAGAAATTATTGGCCACCTAGAGTCCCTCTTATATGATGCAACCCACTGAAATAAGACTGACACAGGAGGGAAGAGTTGGCCCTGGAGAGCCCATTCAGATTCAGAGCAGGCCCTCTGTCTAAGGGCCTCTCCAGGGACCTCTCTCACTCTCTAGGTCTAGTTGGAATCAAATCCCTCTGGCCATTGTTACTTGGACAGCAGAGTCAAAAAGACTTCCCTTTGGACAGAAAGACTACAGGGATATTTTCCTGCTCAGAAGTTCCATCCCTGTGTCTCCTAAAGGAAGGACAAGGTCAGGGAAGCCACAGCTCTAACCACATCTTTGGCTTTTGCTCTGGTGTTGGAACAGATTCCATTCAGGATACCATTCCACTGAGAGCATCTCCTGTTGGCCTAGGGAGCCCAGGTGAAGAGAAATCTCCTTGTTAAAACCGATCTTCTTCAAAAACTGCCCACTCTGGGAACCTGTGAATATACGACCATGAATAGAAATTAGATCCTCATTTACCACCCAGGAGGGAGGGCTGACCAGCCTGCCTTCCTCTGACCTAGACTAAACCCTGTAACTGTCCAGTTTACCAGGTGTTCTTGGTATTCTTTAGTCTTTATCCTTTTTTTTTTTTTTTTTTGGCTTTTACAATTGCTGCAATGTGGAGAAGATGGTCCAAGTCTGACTTGGTTTTACATGAATCTCCTGGCACCAACTCAGGGAATAAGCAGTCTTCTGGGACTGTCATGTTAAGGCCTGAGATTACAGGGAAAATACTGGACATCACAGATTCACAGCAACCCTGAAATGGGAAGGCCCTGGAGTAACTGGGTGTGCACAGCCCTTACTTCCACTTTGAAGACCTCTTCCTGCCCACCTTCATGAGACCAGCAAGCACCCCTGTGTGCCACTTCTGCCTGAGCTGGCACAGAAGAGGAGAAGTTCTCTACATAGTACCACAAATGGCCAAGGAAGATCTTTCCACAATCTTTAGGATTTCTACGTTAAAATGGACTTTAAAAATTGTATGGTTCTCCCAGATCATTTTCTCTTAATGAACTAATTTTACTGTTGTTGTTATTATTGTTTTAACTCACAAATTTACAGTGGCAGAGAAAGGTCCTGTACCATCATCGGGTGTCACAATACCCCTATCAATCATTCAAATAATCATCATGGTCTGGCAGCCAGATGGTCAGCCAAAACACTTACTGCTACTCACCATGCCAGTCAGCCCTCCTGTGGTTTGATCTCAGTTCCTTCTGGAACCAGAGAAGCTGGAGAAAAGCACTTCTCAGTGCTCTGGCATCTGTTACTAACCTCCATTCGTTCCTTCTCCAGTCTGGATAATGTCTGCTTTCTTCTCTTTCCTTCCTAGGTCTGATTATCTGCACTCTTCCTTCCCACCTCTCCACCTTGGCCAACAGGTCACTGCCTTAAGCTGGGAAGGGCTGATGCGGTCTGACATGGCAGGGCTGCCTTGGCTGCATGATCTGTCCTGGGTCGGCCATGAAGCTTTACTCACAAAGCCTCATCTCCAGGCATGTTCTGACACTGAACCATAGTGAGCATTCTTTTCTATTCGTGTCCCTCTAAAGGAAAACTTGACTGCTCCATGGAAATTGGCAACATAACCACAGTCACTGCATTTGTTCTCCTGGGACTATCCAACAACCCTCAGACCCAGGCAATACTCTTTGTACTCTTCCTGGTGATTTACCTCCTGACCCTCATGGAAAACCTGCTGATGCTGCTGGTGATCAGAGCTGATTCCCATCTCCACACCCCCATGTACTTCTTCCTGAGTCACCTCTCCTTCCTGGATGCTTTCTATTCCTCAATCATTGTGCCTAAGCTGCTAGAGAACCTTCTTTCCAAGTGGAAGACTATAGCCCTTCTTCAGTGTTTCGCCCAGATTTCCTTGGTCATAGTTTCTGGAGCCACTGAAGCATGCCTCCTTTCCGTAATGGCCTATGACCGGTTCCAGGCTGTGTGCCACCCACTGTCGTACATGGTGGCTATGAACAGGAAAGTGTGCATTGGCCTGGTGGGAGCATCCTGGGCCATAGGAATGGCGACTGGCCTAGTAAACACCCTTCTTCTGGCTCAACAGCACTTCTGTGGCCCCAATCTCATCAAAAGTTTTGTCTGTGAGCTTCCACAAGTGCTCCTCTTGGCCTGTTCTGACCCTTACATTAGCAATGTCACCATCCTGACAACCATGGTGGTCCTGGGCTTTGGCACCCTTGTCCCATTACTGGGTTCCTACACCCGCATCATCATGGCAGCCCTGGGCATCAACTCTACCTCAGGTCGAAGCAAGATCTTCTTCACTTGCTCTTCTCATGTTCTTGTGGTCATCATCTTTTATGGTTCAGGAATGTTCAGGTATGTTATACCATACCTTCTGAAAGTAAACAGGATATTCTGTGCTCGCTTTGAAGGCACATAAACTAAAATTGGAACGATACAGAGAAGATCAGAATGGCCCCTTAGGGTAAGAATATTTCTTACTCTAAGTGGCCTTGATCTGTAGAACAGAATGTTGCAAAGTAGCAGGATAATACTTGAGATGGAATTCAGGAAGCTAGGTTCTAGTTTTTTGTTTGTTTGTTTGTTTTTCTATTCTATTTTATTTTTTTATTGATTATGCTGTTACGGTTGTTCTATTCCCCCCTCCATTCCCCTCCACCCTGCACACCCCTCTCCCACCATCCCCCCCCCTTTAGTTCATGAACACATGTCTCAAGTTCTTTAGATTCTATATTTCCCATACTATTCTTACCCTCCCCCTATCTATTTTATATCTACTGTCTATACTACTTATTTTCTGTACCTTCTCCCCCCTTCTCCTTCTCCCACTCCTCTGTTGCTAATCCTCCACATGATCTTCATTTCTATGGTTCACTCCTGATCTAGCTGTCCTCTTAATTTGCTTTTGTTTTAGGTGTGGTTGTTGATAACTGTGAGTTTGCTGTCCTTTCACTGTTCATCTTTCTTATCTTCTTTTTCTTAGGTAAGTCCCTATAACATTTCATATAATAAGGGCTTAGTGATGATGAACTCCTTGAATTCGGTCTTATCTGAGAAGCACTTTATCTGCCCTTCCATTCTAAATGAAAGCTTTGCTGGATAGAGCAATCTTGGTTGTAGATCTTTGGTTTTCATGACTTGGAATACCTCTTTCCAGCCCCTTCTTGCCTGTAAGGTCTCTTTTGAGAAATCTGCTGACAGTCTGATGGGAATTCCTTTGTAGGTGACAGTCCCTTTATCTCTTGCTGCTTCTAGGATTCTCTCCTTCATTTTAATCTTGGCTAATGTAATGATGATGTGCCTTGGTGTGTTCCTTCTTGGGTCCACCTTCTTCGGTACTCTCTGAGCTTCCTGGATTTCCTGGAAGTCTATTTCCTTTGCCAGAATGGGGAAGTTCTCTTTTATTATTTGTTCAAATAAGTTTTCCACTGGTGGCTGTTCCTCTTTCCCTTCTGGTACCCCTATAATTCGGATGTTGGAACGTTTAAAGATGTCCTGGAGGTTCCTAAGGCTCTCCTCATTTTTTTGAATTCTTGTTTCTTCATTGTTTTCTGTTTGGTCATTTTTTCCTTCCTTTTGCTCTACTCCCTTGATTTGTGTCCCAATTTCCTTTCCATTACTATTGGTTTCCTGTACATTACCATTCATTTCAATTAGTTTAGCCTTCTTATGTTCCTCTAATTTGTGGCTAAAAATCAACCAGTTCTGTGAGCATCCTGATCACCAGTGTTTTGAACTACACCTCTGATAGGTTGGCAATTTCTTGTTCACTTAGATTTATGGGCTCTGGGGCTCTGAGTTGTTCTTGAGCCATGTTTTTATCTGTTTGTGCCTGTTACGTATGAGGATCGGAGCCTTAGTTGTTCACCAGGGCGGGGCCACCCAGGTCGCTGGTTTGTGACTCTATATGTGGGGGTGGGGTTAGAGAGGAAGCAATGGCGGTCCTCTCCACTCTCCCAGTTCGTCCCACCTGTTTATGTGAGCGGAAATGTGCCAGCCCGCCACCCTGCACTGTGCGGTCTCAATGCTCACCTCTTCACTGGTTTATTTGCACGCAAATGCTCGACCAACTGCAGACAGCCAGCTGCGCCTCTTCCCTGTGTCTGTCTGTAGCTAGCCCGCACCTGGGACCCACGCCTTCGGCTGCCTGCGTACCACCTCAGTCGGGGGTCTTTTTGGGCAACCCGCTCCGTAGCTGGCTTCGCCCCTCTTATCGGTTTAGCTGAGCATTTTGTTGTTTTCGGACTCCATATTGTCGATTTTCTGTGTGGTTTGGTTATGTTTATTGTTGTTAAAACTTTATTGTTTTTAGATTTGGTTATGCGGGGACACAAGGTGTTTCCACCTACGCCTCCATCTTGGCGAAAGTCCCCTAGGTTCTAGTTTTGACTCTGCTATAGACTAACTGTGAATTACAAAAATCCATTTTCTTTTTCAGACCTCTGTGAGCAGCTCTATAAAATGAGTTTATACAAGAACTAAAAATGTTCCTACTTTCATTAACCTATAATTTGGGAGTTCTCATAAAGGAAATCAAGAAACCTTGCTTAAAGTTTAGTAGATTTTTATTCAGTGCAAGACAAAAAAAATAAAACATATCCTTGAAATAGATGATATCGTCCCTGTGGGAAGATGAAGTCTCCTAACCTATTTGTGCTATAACTATTAGGTACCTGCAAGACTCCAGCTGCTTTACATGATCAATCTTAGCATGTATTATTCTACAAGAGAAATATTAACCCCACTTTCAGGTGAGGAACCTGAGTTTCAGGAATAACAGGTAATTTCTTGTAGGTCCCAGAACAAGCTAGTAATGGAGCCATAATTTAAAACAAGTGTCGTTGACTGCAAACCTCATGCCCTTCTCTACCACGCTTCTCTCAAACATAAACAGCTACAGCTGATGAGTCCTTGCTTACTAGGAGACTTAATGATTATGGTCTGTGCTCTCTAAAGTAAAATGGAGGTGGATTTGCACAATTGTTCCATATTTTTCTCACCTGCTTGTGACTTGGAGCGAAGCCAGGGGTGGAAAAGCGTGGTAAAGAGTAGTCTAGGAGAGCTCATCTGAGCCTGTGAACAAATGTCCTCATCTTTCTGTCTCAGTTTCCTCATATGCCATTGGGGACAATAAGATTTCTCCTACCTACCTCACAGAAATATTGGGAGAAATAAATTAAATGATGAAAAATCACTATAAAATGAATATCTTTTTTTCAACCAAGCACACCAGAACCCACAAAGAACATTTCAATGATGATGGTACCATTGCTTAAGAAAAAAAAGTAATGCTTTTTTGGGAAGTACTGTCAGTGGCATTTAACATGATGCATTCAAAATTTAGCCTTATTATTTTATTTTTGTTTTTATTGTTCAGGTACAGTTGTCTGCATTTTCCCACTATCTTATTATTTTGGACTCATAGACTGTGCTTAACACATTGTTATATTTCACATTATTTACCAAGCATGGCTTCTTTTCTAAGCCAGAGAAAAAAATGCCCCTAAAAATAAATGTTTGTTCCACTAAGCATTATAAAAAAATGTTCTATGATTTTGAGGGTAGCTCCCAGAGTTTGGAATGTTGGGAACAATGACAGCTTTATTGGAACAAGCATACAATTTTGCAAGGAACAATGATCACAGGTTGAGAATATGTAGTTCTATACATTCAGAAAAGAAAAGAAAAATTCCTCATACTATTGTCACAGCTAATAAAGAAAGATGTTTTGAAGCGTATGAAGTGCTAGGGAAATGCATGGAATTATTATTAGTTCTGCTCGAATCTGCAGCACTTCATCTGCTGCAGACTAAGTTTTCCCCAGGGCAGCTCCTGTAATATTCTGCATAAGATCATTCATGTTTGGAGGCATTTGAAGGCAGAGATGCCTGACTTCTCACTGACCATACAGTCATTTCTACATGCTGCTACCAGTGACAGTCGGCTCAGCCCTGAGGACCCTCTTTGCAGAGTCTCTAGACAGGATGGACAGCGACTGCCAACAGTACTGAGCTCAGTTTATCCATTTGTGCAATTGCCTTCCAGGTACATGACTACAGCATCTGGCTCAGTCCTGGAGCAAGTGCTCTCCGTGCAGTACAGTGTGGTGACCCCTCTGTTAAACCCCCTCATCTATAGTCTGAAGAACCAGGAGGTGAAGGCAGCTCTGAAGAGGGTGCTGGCCAGGAAGCCCAGGCTGACCTTATAACCCAGCCTCCACTGCCTCACCAGGAGAAAAAGTTACAGGTGAGAAGAGCTATCGCCATGCAGCTATCTCAACACTCACTTTTCCAAAACAGAAGCCTTAGTTCTTCTGACCCCAGTCAAGTGAGATGAGGAAGATTCCATACACCAGATGACATCCATCCACTGGGGGCCCAGTCACCACACTGGAAAATCGTTACAGCCTCACTAGCCATTTATACAACAATTGCTCATTTCTTGTCCTTTCTAACTTTCCTCTTTCTGCCTCTCCCTCACTCTTTTACTTTTGTCTATACACAAAGTGTAGTCCAACCTATCTGACCACTAGCAAATATCCTACTGCATTCTGGGAGTGCCCCGTCTTGGTACTGTGAGACCCAATTTCTCCTTTGTTCCCTTCCCAAAATATTCCTGGGAAGATTTACAGCTCCATAATAACTTAGAAAGAAATAAAATAAGTGTGTCTCCTCATGTCTTTGTTTTTGACAAGTGACATAAAGTAAAGCCTAGGAACTTCTTCTTAAAGGTCCTGTGCACAGAATAACCCGGACTCACTCCCTCTGAGCACTAGCACAGGAGCAGCAGATGGAAGAGCACCAAAGGCATACAGGGAGAAACTGAAGTGTTCAGCATCATGATGAGAGCTGTGGAGCAGCTTTCCCCCAGAAAGAAATGCTGGCAGAGGCCGCCATTTCTTTTCTGAAAACTCCCACACTGCCTCCCACCCACCCACAGAGCCACAAAGCAGGCAGGCAGGTACCCTATTTGAGATTCGTCAGCCTGGTTCACACTGTTTACCTTACCCTGGTATATTAATAAGGCTCTGCCCAACCCAACTATCAGGCCCACCCAAGCTGTTTCCATACAAGTGGCTTTTCTTGGCTCATGCTTCATATTTTCCTAAATTCTATCAAATAAACAGCATCTGGCCTCAGCATGCCCTATGCCTATTGCTAAGTGGCCCCAGGCCCAGCATTAACAGCAGCCAGCCTTGGTTCACATCATGGACTCACTTGGACATCTCCAAACCCACCACAAGTAGCAGCCAACTGCAGATCACTTTGTAGCTTATGCCAGGTGGCCCCAGTAAGAACACTGGGTGGCTGACCTGTGGCTGCACCTCTCAGGAGACCCCAGAGCCTGCACACCCAGAGGACAGCTACAGACCAGAGTGAAGTGTCACCACAGAACCACCTCCATAAGCAACACACTCAAGGGGCAGATTCAGTGGGCACACTCAAGGGGCAGGCTCAACTCCATGCTGAATTAAGTCCTGTTCTGTGGAGTGGATTCCTGTACAGCTGATCCTCCACAATGGTCAGAGGCTGGTGTCAGTGGTCACAGCCAATCCTTGTAGCTGACTGACCTGGGTAAATCCCTCCATTGACCTGCCAATATCAATTAAGGCTTAACTATAAGAGTAAGGTATACTCAGGCTACACAGTGAGTAAACCTTCACCCACTGGACCCTATGGGGTGATAGGATAGGCTGTACCACTGGACCCTATAGGACATTTACTACATTAGGCTATTCTATCAAGCCAAGGTGTCATAGCAGCTCTACATAATACATAAAAACAAACACAGGGAGGTGGCCAGAATCAGGAAACACAGAAACCTGGCCCAGATGAAAGAACACATCAATATCCAGAAAAAGAACTAAACAAAATGGAGACAAGTAATCTACTAGAGGCAAGGTTCAAAACACTGGTTATAAGGATGCTCAATGAACATAGGGGAAGAGTAGGTGAAATTAGAACTTCAACAGCATAAAACAGAGCATTCAAACCATAAAAAAGCACCAGGCAGAAATGCAGGATACACTAACTGAAAGAAAGGACAATTTATAGGGAATCAAGAGAAGAGTACATAAAGTTGAGAACCAAATCAGTGATTTAGAATATAAGGAGGCAAAAAACACCCAATTAGAACAACAACAAGAAGAAAATGAGGATAGTGTAAGGAGCCTCTGGGACAACTTCAAGTATACCAACATTTGCATCATGAGAGTACCCAAAGGAGAAGAGAGAGAGCAAGAAACTAGAAACCCATTTGAAAAAAATAATGATGGAAAACTACCCTAACTTAGTGAAGGAAATAGACATATAAGTCCAGGTCTCTCAGAGAGTCTTAAACAAGATGAACCCAAAGAGGCCCACACCAAGACACAGCATAATGAAAACACCAAAGGTAAAAGACAAAGAGAGAATCTTAAAAGCAGCAAGCGAAAACACCATGACTTACCCATAAAACTATCAGCTGATTTCTCAGGAGAAACTTGGTGGGCTAGAAGGGACTGGCAAGAAATATTCAAGGTGATGAAAGGCAAGGACCTACAGCCAAGATGACTCTACCCAGCAAAGCTGTCATTAGAGTCAAAGGACAGATCAAAAAGCTCCCCAGACAAGAAAAAATTAGGACTTCCGCCAAGATGGAGGTTTAGGTGGATATGCCGTGCCTCCTCACACAACCAAGTTTAGGGACAACTAAATATTAGCACCAGAAAACACAACCAGAACACGGAAAACTGAACTTTTCGGAAGCCCGCTAACAACAAATTCTTCAGCCCGACCGGTAAGGGGCGAAACCGGCGTCTCGTGAGGAGTTACAAAGGAGGGCTCAGTCGGACCGGGCGCGGAATCCAGACGCGCGAATCCAGACGCACGGGTTCCAAACCCAGGATTGGACCTAGTGAGCGACCGAGCAACCCACCGGGTGAGCGACTGCAGAGGAGACAGTGGGGAGGCGGTGCAGCGTGTTGACTGCGGTTGCCTAATTGCGCGCGAGCGAGGGAGTGGGCGGTTGGACCGGCCGCTGCGGCGATAGACGGCAGCCAAGGCGATAGAGGGCGCCGCCATTTCCCCGCTCTGACCACGCCCCCACATACAGCGTCACAACCCAGCGACCTGGGACTCCAAGGCGCCGCTTCTCCCACTTAAAGGGCCAGAACAGACCAAAAATGTCGCAGGAAGACCTCAAAGCCCCACAGATAAATCTAAGCGACGAAGAAATAGCAAAACTCTCAGACGCACAGTTTAAAACACTGGTCATCAGCTTCCTCACAGATCTGGTTGATTATAGCCACAAATTAAAGAAACATATGAAGGCTAAATTAAGGGAAATGAATGGAATTCCACAGGAAACCCATAGAGATGAAAAGGAAACTGGGACTCAAATCAATGGAGTGGACCAGAAGAAACCAAATAATGGCCAAACAGAAAAGAGTCAAGGAGCAAGAATTCAAAGAAATGAGGAGAGTCTTAGGAACCTCCAGGACATCTTTAAACGCTCCAATATCCGAATTATAGGGGTACCAGAAAGGGGGAAAGACACAACCACCAGTGGAAAAACTATTTGAACAAATAATAAAAGAAAATTTCCCCAATCTGGCAAAGGAAATAGACTTCCAAGAAATCCAAGAAGCTCAGAGAGTACCAAAAAAGTTGGACTCAAGAAGAAACACAGCAAGGCATATCATAATTACATTAGCCAAAATTAAAATGAAGGAGAGAATCCTAGAAGCAGCAAGAGCTAAGGGGACAATCACCTACAAAGGAGTCCCCATCAGACTGTCAGCAGATTTCTCAAAAGAGACCTTACAGGCAAGAAGGGGCTGGAAAGAAATATTCCAAGTCATGAAATCTAAAGACCTACAACCAAGATTGCTCTATCCAGCAAAACTTTCATTTAGAACGGAAGGACAGATAAGGTGCTTCTCAGATAAGACCAAATTCAAGGAGTTCATCATCACCAAGCCCTTATTATATGAAATGTTAAAGGGACTTATCGAAGAAAAAGAAGTTAAAGAAACATGAACAGTGAAAGGACAACAAACTCACAGTTATTAACAACCACACCTAAAACAAAAGCAAACTAAAAGGACAGCTAGATCAGGAGCGGAAACATAGAAATGAAGATCTCAAGGAGGGTTAGCAACAGGGGAGTGGGAGGAGGAGATGGGGGGAGAAGGTACAGAAAACAAGTAGCATAGACAGTAGATAGAAAATAGATGGGGGGGGGGCAAGAATAGTATGGGAAATATAGAACCTAAAGGACTTGAGACACATGGACATAAACTAAAGGGGGGTAATGGTGAGGTTGGGGGGCAGGGTGGAGGGGAATGAAGGGGGGAATAGAACAACTGTAACAGCATAATCAATTTAAAAAAATAAATTAATTTAAAAAAAAGAAAAAATTAAAAACATTATCATCACCAAGCCAGTATTATATGAAATGTTAAAGGGCCTCCTTTAAGATGAAAATATGAGCAATAAAATGGCAATACATACATATCTATCAATAATTGAATCTAAAAAACAAAATAAATGAACAAGCAGAACGGAAACAGAATTACAGATACAGAGAGTGTTTTGATAGTTGCCAGATGGGAGGGGCATCAGGGTGATGGGAGAAAAAGGTAAAGGGATTAAGAAGTGGAAATTGGGACTGCTGGTCAATGGAGGCATAGGTAGTTACAGTTTGCCTCCTCACACAACCAATAGGAGGACAACAATAAATTTAAAAACAATAGATGACCAGAACTGCCAGAAAATCAAACTGTATGAAAGTCTGACAGCTAAAGAGTTAAAGAAGAAGTATTCATCCAGACCTGTAGGAGGGGTGGAGATGGGCATCCAGGGTGGAGAGGACTGTCGGCAAGGCAGCAGCTGGCAGACCAGGCATTGCAGTGGTTGGTGAAGTGGGTAGTCCCACATTTGCATGCAGAGAAACTGGTAGAAACAACTGGGGAGTGAGACAAACCACGTGACCTAGGGTTCCAGCATGGGAAATAAAGTCTCAAAGCCTCTCACTAAAAAAATCTGTGGGAGGTTGAGGTGGTGAGAGAAACTCCCAGCCTTACAGGACAGTTCATTGCAGAGAACCACAGGACCCTAGAACATACACAAAACCACCCACCCTGGAATCAGCACCAGAAGAGCCCGATGTGCTCATGGGTACTGGAGGAAGTGATTGAAAGCTGGTGGAGAGCTGAGCGAGTGGCATTGTTCGCTCTTGGACCCCTCCCCCACATACACCACTACAGCCAAGCAACCTGTGTGCCCCACCCTGGCAAATACTTAAGGCTCTGCCTCTTACTATGTAACAGGCATGCCAAGACAAAAAAAATATATGGCCCAGAAGAAAGAACAGATCAAAGCTCCAGAAAAATACAGCTAAGCATGGAACAGATAGTCAACTTATCAGATTCATATTTCAAAACACTGGTAATCAGAATGCTCACAAAAATGATTCAGTATGCTCTCAAAATAGAGAAAAAAGTGAAGGCTGTGAAAAGTGAAATAAAGGAAAATGTACAGGGAACCAACAGCAAAGGGAAGGAAACCAGGACTCAAATCAATGGTTTGGAGCAAAGGGAAGAAATAAACATTCAACTGGAACAGAATGAAGAAATAAGAATTCAAAAAAATGAGGAGAGGCTGAGGAACGTCCCAGACAACTTTAAATGTTCCAACACCCAAATCATAGGGGTGCCAGAAGGAGAAGAGAAAGAGCAAGAAATTGAAACTTACTTGAAAAAATAAGGAAGGAGAACTTCCCCAGTCTGGCAAAGTAAATAGATTTGTAAGAAGTCCAAGAAGCTCAGAGAGTCCCAAAGAAGTTGGACCCAAGGAAGCACACATCAAGGCACATCATAATTGCATTACCCAAGATGAAAGAGAAGGAGAGAATCTTAAAAGCAACAAGAGAAAAGGAGACAGTTACCTACAAAGGAGTTCCCATAAGACCATCAGCTGATTTTTCAAAAGAAACCTTGCAGGCAAGCAGGGGCTAGAAAGAAGTATTTGAAGTCATGAAAAGCAAGGACCTACATCCAAGGTTCCTCTATCCAGCAAAGCTATCATTTAGAATGGAAGGAGAGATAAAGTCCTTCTCAGATAAGGTCAAGTTAAAGGAGTTCCTCATCACCAAGCCCTTATTATATGAAATGTTAAAGGAACTTATCTAAGGAAAAGAAGACCAAAACTATGAATGGTAAAATAACAACAAACTCACAACTATGAACAATTGAACCTAAAAAAAAAAAAAACAAAAACAAAATCAAATTAAGCAAACGACTAGAACAGGAACAGAATCACAGAAATGGAAATCACATAGAAGGTTATCATGGGGAAGTGAAGGGAGAGAATGGGGAAAAAGGTACATGGAATTAAAAAAACATGAAGGGTAGGTACAAAATAGACAGGGGACATTAAGAATAGTATGTGAAATGGAAAAGCCAAAGAACTTATATGTATGATCCATGGACATGAACTAAGGTGGGGAAATATGGTTGGAAGGGGGTACAGGGCAGAGAGGAATAAAAGGGAGAAAAGAATGGGACAACTATAATAGCATAATCAATAAAATAGATTTTTAAAAAAGAATTACAAATGGGTTGTTACAGAAATAATCATGGGGGTGCAAAGTACAGCATAGGGAATATAGTAGCAAAGAATATATATGCATGGCCCATGGATATGGGCAACTGTGTGGTGATTGCCTGAATTAGTGAGGGGATCTGGTTGGAGAGGGTCAAAGAAGGAAAAATTGGGACAATTGTAGCAGCATAAACAGTAAAATATAATTTAAGTAATAATAGGTGTAAAAAGTAAATTAAAAAATAATAAAGTAAAGCCTAGTATATGACAAATCCTCAATAACTATTTGTTAACAAAGTAAGGAATGAATGATGAGTCTGCCTGAAGAGTCCTTTCTCTTAGATGATCCTAGAAAATGGGACATGTTTAGAAATATCCTTTCCTAACATGTAACTCTTGAGAGCAAAGCCCCTATCTAATAGCTTTTGTATCCTCAGTATCTAGAATAGTCCTGTCACTGAATAGGTTTTTAATTAGTGTTAGATAAGTGAAAAGAATGAATGAATGAGAGAGAAAGGAGAGTGAGAGAAAAAGCTTATTAAAAGGAACATTTTTAATTTAATCCAGTTAAATTCCTGCATTCACAACAATATAAATGTCAGAGGAAAGAGGCAGGGAAGAAAAACTGGGATAGAAAGAGAGAAATAGAATCCATGTTTTGGGACACTGTCCAGAGTCCTCACACAGAGCTCTGTAGACAGTGCACACTGTGATGGCCCCTGCCCTGAGCCTCCCCACAGCTCCCTGCCTGGTTCAAGACATTGCAGGCTCATAGGAATGAGGAGTTGGAGACAGCAGAACAAATGCTCAGCCACCATCACACCTTCCATTCAGCTGCCAAGAAACTTAGGAAGAAAACAATAGCAGCTAGTCTCACAGATAGTGAGCAGGATGACAGCTATGGCTGGGGGGCAGTTAGTGGGTAGAAGGATGAAGCAAAAAAGAAAAAGGACTCAGGGACATGGACAACAGTGTTATGACTGTCAGGGGAACCAGGTAATAGTAATGGAAAAAAGACAATAAAATATTAAAATAAAATAAACAATAGCCGTTTCCTTCTGTTTCTACCCAAAGGCCAAGACCTCCACGTCAGTCAAAATTCCCTACTTGCCAGCTCTCTGGCTTATCTCTGTCCTTGATCATCCAATCCTCAGGCTATAGTCCTCTGCACAAGTTTATTTTCAGTTTCTTTCCGCAAAGGCCTCTGATGATTATGGCCTGATAAACGGTATACCCACAGGTGAAATTTTCTGATCCTCTCTATAGGATGAAGGCCTGGGCTATCAGGCTGAGCCCCACACAGCCTCAACTTTAGTTGCATTTCTGCTCTGGCCTCTTAATATAGCTGATCCTTTTTATTTTCCAGAGGATATGGCTCCCTGAGGGTATAACCAAGACAGGATTATAAATTAAGAAGTGATGTGTGAGCTCAATGGGGGGAATGGACATCCAATCCTGACCATATACCCATACACAGGGGTTACTCCTAAAAACGGTGAAGACTTGGGGGAAAGATTTTTGTCCCGTTATTAAGAGGAGAATATATGCAATACCCCTGGGAGATGTATCATATTACATTTAAATTCACACTAAAATCATATCATGAATACAAGTTATTTCCTGAGGAATGGTCTCTCTACCCTTTGACTGGCCCTGTAGGTCCCTATACAGGCCGGGGGTCTCATTTGGGAGCTGCTAGACTCTGAGATCAGAGGAATAGTGCCAGATTGCCTAAAGCCCCAGTAGGTGTACTGGGGTTGGAGCAGTATAATTAACTATACTAGATATTTTAGGAAAGCAGGAAGAAGACAGAAATTAGAAGATTACTCAGCTAATTTAGAAATGTGGTAAATTAAATTAAAGTGTTTGAGTACTGGATTCTCAAAGCAGGAAGAGATCTCCAAAAAACCATCTAGACTAAAACATTCATTTGAAGAAAAGGAAATTGAGGTACAGAAAATGGAGATGACCTGCCCAGATTTGACCCATCAATTAGTAGCAGAAACCAACATTAAGAATTGACCCAGAGAGATGTGATCAGATCACTGGGGAGAGGTAGTGAGGGGCCGTAGGTGGGGGCAATGATAAACTGTCTAGGATGGGATTGTTTGAGAAGCTGAATGCCTCCAGAGTGCGTAAAATTATGGGCTAGAAGATTTGAAATAAAAGAAGGGCTCTCGGTCTCCTGGATGGGCTACCTCTGGGGCTCTCTCTCAGGCTTTATTTCTCAAGGAGGCCTGTATGATCATGCTGCAACTGCCTGCATTTCCCAACAGATGGCTTTTGGAATGGATTTTGGATGGGAATAAAGTCTGCATGCAGCCTTGGGATGAGCTGGTCTGACAGAGGATAGCAGGGTTATTTCTTGAGTGCTCTATAGGGGACAACCTCTGAGGCCTGTCATTCTTCCAAAATTGTGTAGCTTTTGTATCTTCTATTGTTTTAGTTTGTAAACTAACCTTATAGAAGTAAGATAATTAAAACTAACAGGGGAAAATGATACAAGACCTCAGGTGTTAGAGTTTAGTCTTAATTGATAGGTTTAAGTGACTAATGCATGTGGAAAGCTGTTATTCCAAAATTGTGAAGACTTTGAATAAGGACTTCTTTCCTTTATCACCAAAACTTTGCCTCTGGAATTTTGCCTAGAGGGTGGCGGCAGGCAGCAGGACGCCAATTGCCGTTCGGTAAGACTCAAATCTCCATATTTTTCTTCTTTCACATTCCTCATAATCATTGGAATAAAGTTCTGTGAAAATCCTCCTTAAAAACAAGTGAAGCATCAAGGAGGAATAACAGAGCAGAGTCCAAACAAAAAGGCCCAGGTGTCCGGATTCTTCAATTACTAAGCTGACTGTAAGGGTCTTCTGTTCTTATCTCTGATCTTATTTCTTATCTCCAGAAAAAGTTCTTCTCACAGCTCTTTGTGAAGAATATTTCCCTATCTCACAGGTAAAGAAACCCCTCAAACCTTCAAGTCAGCCATTTGAGATTCTTGGAGGCCCTATCCTTGCTGTCTTTTCCCATCCCACATCTCCACCTGTCAAAATCCCACCCACCACTCAAAGGCAACTCAAATGCCACTCCTTTCATGAATCCTTCTTTGATCCCTTGTCCCACACATACCCGAATATAAATTGCCCCTCTTCTTGTGGATGCTCAGGGTATGTTTCTAACCTCTCCCATGATGTTTATGATACTATTCCTTGTATGTAATTCTTTACCAATGTTTATCTCCTCTCTCTTACTAGTCATTTTAGCCAATTTTTGATTCCCTCTATAATTCCTTGAATATGCTAGGTGATCCATAAAATTCGTTGAATAAATTGGTGCAGAAAATAAATCCATCTTTTTGTTATAAGTTCAACCTATTTCTTCTTCAGTAGAGATGGAAGGTGGCTATGACCTATGGCTTCAGTGTCTACCCACTCACACTATTTCCTCCCTTTCCCTCCAGAAAGAAAATACATCCAGTTACTCAAAAGCAGACCCTTTATTTAGGACAGAGGTAGAATCCATTGTTGTAGTGAAAATGCCATCAGGGCACTGAGCATGGGACAAAAGTTCAGTGCACCAGTCAGGTGTCCTTGGAGAATAGTCCTCAAGTGTCCAATGGTGTCACTACTACAGGGCCAGGCTTCAAAGGCAAAATAGCTTCAAGAGAGTAGAAAGATGCAGACTGAGGTGTCTTTGGGGAAGAGAAGTTCCAGGAGCATATAAAGGGCCAAAGCAACAATAACAGCCAGTAGGCACTCATAACTCCTCACAGAGCCACTGTTCCAGCTTCTCAGAGCAGAGTGGTTTGTGGGCCAACCTGATAATGAAAAAGAGACAGGGCAAGTTGTCTGACTGGATCTTAGCTCAAATTTTCATTTAGCTTTATCCCCGGGGGGCTGGGGTGGAAGAGTATGGATGAAAATTACAGAAAGATTTCTAGACTGATGAGCCACTAGTGGAGTAGGGTCCATTTTTAAAACTTAAAAAAAAATTGTAGGGCTAGAAAAGGTGTACAGTGGTACTAAGGGTTCACTTTAAGGTCTAGGACTATACAAGTAGAACTAGATGTCTAGTCTAGGTGAAAAGAAGCTGAGTCTCAGCCTTATTAGGACAATTGCCAAACAGGAGTGAAGTGAGGGAGGCTTAAAACTTGGAAAACTGAGTCTGCTGGATGAGTGTTAATTTGGAGACTATATTCTAGATTAAATGACCAGAAGATAAAGAGGAGGGGAGTGATGCTGGATCTAAAGGGATGAGAAGAAGGAAGGCAAGGGAAATGTAGAAAATGGGATGAGAATTCACCAGTAGTCAATTCCTTCACTATCCAGGATCTTCTTGGCACACATCATGTCATCAGTAAGGTCATCATCCAAAAACTCTGGAAGGGAACAAAATGAGAGAGCTAAGTATTACCCAGAAATGTAATCACTTTTCCTCTTTCCAGGATCTAGTAGGTCTGGTCCTTCTCTGAACTGTTGCCTTCCTCTATAAGAAATCCAACACAGTAATACATCCCTCTAGGCGAAGGGCATCTCTGGAGGAATTATCAACTTCATCAACAGACTTACTCTGAAAATGCAGGGTATCAGACTTCAAGACTCCCAGACAGCTCAGATTATCTACCCATGAACTTCAGGGGACTGTTTGGGGATTTGGTGATCATAATAAATTCTAGTAGACTCTTACTCAGTGCAGTTAATGTGGAGTCCAAGGCAATGCATCCCAAGATTATCCCAAAGGTGGGTTCCAGAAAAAAACAGAGAAACAGGGTACAAAAGGCTACTCACTCTCACAAGAGATGTTACAGATGTTCCTTGACTGACGTATATGTTTGTCCTTGCACCAAAGTTTATTATTGATCTGGAACAGTCCATATTCTGTTCTGCCATTGTTATGGAGTATGGTTTGTGTGTCATAGGCAGTCATATGAAATATGGTGCAGATCCCTGGGGAAAGAGGAGAAAGGTGTCACAGGGATGGCTTGGTGCGGTATAAATGAGCACCTGTGTTCCTAGAGAGCAAAAGGCCCTCCAGCAAATCCCCAAATATGGCACAGCACGGAGTACTTTGATGAGATTTTTTAAAAGTTCCAAAAAAATATGACATTGAGAAAAAGAAAAGATAGGAGAATAAATGTATTAAAAGAGTAAACAGATTTCCCATCAAGATGGAGGCATAGGTAAACACACCTTGCCTCTACACACAGCTATAGGAAAAAAACACATCCAGGCTACAAAACAAATTTCACCCAGAATTGTCAGAAAATTGAGCTGTGTGGAAGTCTGAAAATCAAGGATTTAAAGAAGCCACATTCATCCAGATAGGTAGGAGGGATGGAGAAATGGAAAGGCATGGAGATGGAATGGGCAGTCCCACATCCACACATGGTAGATAAAAAATGGAAAGGATACCTCAGAATCGAGGGATCCCAGCCCCAGTACAGACCACTCAACCCAGGATCCAGGTGCCAGGCAGATAAGTCCCCATAACTTCTGGCTGTAAAAACCCTTGGGGATTGGGGTGGCAGAAGAAACTGTGCCCTCTTAAAGGGCCCACAGTGAATTTAGGACTCATGCAGACCCACTTCCTCTGATAATCAGTACCAGAGCAACAGCTGGGGGGGGTACTGGGGAGAAAGTGAAGTGTGAGTGGGGAGACAGCTTCTTCCTGGGCAAAACTCCAGAGGCCAGGCAGCAACACTGTCCCCTCTGCAAGCCCTCCCACACACAGAGCAACAGAGTGGTGACACAGGTTGCCTCACCCTGGCAATTACCTAAGGCTCTGCTATAAAACTTAACAGATATGCTAAGACAGGGAGTCAAAGCAGCTCTACCTAATACACAGAAACAAACACAGGGAAGTTGACAAAATGAAGAGATAAAGAAATATGCCCATATGAAAGAACGGAACAAAACTCCAAATAAAAGAACTAAATGAAACGAAGAAAAGCAACTCCCTGCATCCTATCAGATGCACAATTCAAAGCACTGGTCATCAGGAGGCTCCAGGAACTCATTGGGTACTTCATCAGCATAAAAAACCCAGGCAGAAATGAAGGTTACATTAAGTGAAATGAAGAAAAATCTACAGGGAACCAACAGTGGAGAGGATGAACCACAGAATCAAATCAACGATTTGGAACATAAGGAAGGAAAAATTATTCAATCAGAACAGCAGGAACAAAAAAAAAATTCAAAAAAATGAGGATAAGATTAAGAATATCTGGGACAAATTTAAATGTACCTACATTCAACTCACAGGGGTGTGAGAAGGAGAAGTGCAAGAGCAAGAAATTGAAAACTTATTTGAAAAAATAATGGAAAAAAATTCCATAATTTGGTAAAGGAAATAGATGTACAAATTCAGGAAGCACAGAGAGCCCCAAACAAGATGGACCCAAAGAGAAACATACCAAGACATATAATAATTAAAATACCAAAGGTTAAAGACAAAGAGAAAATCTTAAAAGCATCAAGAGAAAAGCAGAGAGTTACCTACAGAGGGGTTCCCATAAGACCGTCAGCTGATTTCTCAAAAGAAACTCTGCAGGCTAGAAGATACTGGCAAGAAGTGCTCAAAGTAATGAAAAGCAGGGACCTACAATCTAGATTATTCTATCCAGCAAAGCTAACCTTGAGAATATAGGGGCAAATAAAATGCTTCCCAGACAAGGTAAAACTAAAGGAGTTCATCACCAAGCCATTATTATAGGAAATGCTAAAGGGGATTATATAGGAAAAGAAGAAGATCAAAACAATGAACATTAAAATGGCAATAAATTCACAACTATCAATAATTGAATCCAAATAACAAACTAAACAAAAAATCAGAACAGGAACAGAATCATAGATATGAAGATTATTAGGAGGGTTATCAGTTGGGAGGGGTAACAGGAAAAATGGGGGCAAATTTGCAGGGATTAAGAAGCACAAATTGGTGGGTACAAAATAGACAGGGGGATGATAAGAACAGTATAGGTAATGCAGTAGCCAAAGAACCTATATGCATGACCCATGGACAGGCATTCCCTCCACAGATTGCTGGAAGGAATGGGGGTACCAAGTGGAGGGGGGCAAAGGAAAAATACTTGGGACAACTACAATAGCATAATCAATAAAATATATTGAAAAAGAGTAAACAGATAAACAGAGAAAGTAAGAGGATTATTAGATAATCCAGTGAAAGTGGAGACAAAATCGGGAGGAAAAGGAGGGTGAAGGAGAGAAGCAGATGGATAATGGGATGAAGCAGCAAGGCAGCAGAAAACTCACATTCAGGTAAAGTGATGCCTCCATAGCCATCCATGTTTTTCAGCACCTGGGACAGCTCACATTTTGTAAATTGCTTGGCCTGGAGAGCAGGGAATAGAGTGCTCACC
The DNA here is from genome assembly GCF_021234435.1 of Artibeus jamaicensis. Classification (NCBI taxonomy): domain Eukaryota; kingdom Metazoa; phylum Chordata; class Mammalia; order Chiroptera; family Phyllostomidae; genus Artibeus; species Artibeus jamaicensis. The sequence goes on from NW_026521486.1 coordinate 47,902,951, forward strand.
AGAAACAGAGACACGAAAAACATCATGTCGGCTTCACCCAAAAACCTGAAATGGGGGCACCACACAGCTTCACCTCCTTTTATCTGTGAAGAATGCCTCAGGAGCCCTGGCACCAAGCCCTATTTCTAGGAAAAGGATGAAGAGAAACTGGCTATGCCACACAGAAACACAGAGCCTGCCAACTTCCTTCCGTAATTTCACTCCACTTTTCCTTCCCCTTTCCTTATCTCTAGTCCATACAGGTATTATTTGTTCTCCATCCACAGAGCGTTCCAAGCATGGTCCTGTTTCCTATTTGGCTTTATTTATACCTTTGTTTCTTATAAGGCTGGTTCTAGGAAGGAGGATGTTATGGCAATAGACTGTTTGCCTATAACTTGGTTGTATCTCTTCCCTTCCCTGTAAGCAATAAAAAGCTGTATTCAGGTCAGAAATCAAAGCTAAATGAAGAAAAGAAAATAAATGTGCCTTGAACAATAAGAACCATTACTTTCCTAGAAATGTTTGTAAAATACTGTAACTGGGATCATCAGAAAAAGAAGATAGATGTTTAATGGAAACAGTTACAAGCATTCAGAGAAAGATGCATATTCTTGGAAAAAGACCAAACAAGAACAGCAATAACCACAGCATAGGAAGAGGGAGTGTGTGGAAAGACGTGCACACAGCTAATGGAGAAAATCTCCTGCTAAAATCTCCCTTTCCAGAGAGGCTTAGTTAGGGTGCTCTGCTTGCAGGCTGAGATGTGAATCTAGGCAGTGAAGAGGCATTTACAACCACTGGATTTTTCAGAAATATACTAGGAAGCAATGTTCATTGTCTCAGATGCTATGGTAAAAATCAAGGTTTCTCAAGCCACTATCTTTTTTGGAGGATTGTTAGAGATGAAGAAATCAGAAGCATCTGCTTCAAAACACATTTGGCAATAGCCAGCCAAAACTATAGTTTGTACATACTGTTTATAGATACAGTCAAGCGCAACCACTTGGAAGAACACCCTAAAGGCCACAATAATATTGATCATTACTTCTTATAGTTAATATCCTCCCCTTGTTCTACTTCCTCCCATAATTCAGGTAAATTATGACTAGATGAATAAAGCTAGATCTTGAACTTGAAATCCAATTGTCAGACAAATTCCTAACTAAATTATAAAGGAAATAAAATTTGAAGAGGAGGTGTTCTCTAGTTGCTTATACAAACATCCTTGCAAAATAACTTAGTACAATTGATTCACATTCTATAACCACACTAAAGGACTCTCAATTTGTATAGAATTATTTTAAATTGTTGAATTGCATTACTACTTCTATAGCTGTTTTTATGCTTATATAAACCATAGATTTACTTTTAAATTCAGAATAGTATTGAGGGGCTGGGGTGAGAGTAAAAGACAGAAAGCTGTACTTGAACAACAATTAAAATAAATAAATAAATTTAGCCGTGGCTGGTTTAGCTCAGTGGATTGAGTGTGGGCCTGTGAACCAGAATATCATGGTTCGATTCCCAGTCAGGGCACATGCCTGGGTTGCAGGCCAGTTCCCAGCAAGGGACACATGAGAGGCAACCATACATTGATATTTCTCTCCTTCTCTCCTTCCTTTCCCCTCTAAAGTTAAATAAATAAAATCTTTAAAAAATAAATAAATAAATTTTTAAAAAAGATAATAGTATCAATAAAAATGCAAATATACAAATTTTAATCAAAACACACAAATTATTTTGTCCTGACAGCTGTGGTTCAGTTGCTTGGGCACTGCCCCACAAAGTGAAAGGTCACAGGTTCAATTCCTCGTCAGGGCATGTGCCTGTGTTGCAGGTTCAGTCCCCAGTCGGGGAGCATGGAGAGGCAACCCATCTCACACATCAGTGTTTCTCTTCTTTCTCCCTCCCTTCTCCTCTCTCTAAAAATAAATAAATAATTTTTTAAAATAACACACAAATTATTTTAAAATATACTAAAGTGAATTTTACATTTTAATATTAGTGAAAACAAATTGATATGCATGGAATTACTAAAAGGCAATAAAACTTATATGCAAATCTTAATAGATTTTTCATTCTCAATTTATAAAATGTCTATTTTTATTTCTCAAATCCTCACTCTTCTCCTTCTCTCCCTCTCCTTCTTCTTCTTTTTTTTTTTTTTTTTTTTGGAGACAGAAACATCAATGTGAGAGAACTGATTGGTTGTCTCCTGTAGGTACCCAGACTGTGGATCATACAGATCCTAACCAGGGATAAAAAACACAGCCTAGATATGTGCTGAGGCTGGAAATAAAACTCACAACCCTTTGGTTATAGAATGGTGCTCCAACCAACAGAGCCACAGCAGCCAAAGCCTCTCCACAGTCAATCTTGATGCTTAGAGCAGTAAGTTGATATGAGGATAAAAGAAGCACTTCTATGAAGGTGAATATTTCCCCAGGCAGGATTTTTGCATTCAAGGAAGCAAATTATTTAAAATTATCTCAGTGACTTCCTGGAGAACCACTTCCTGGATGAAGAGGTAAAACTCATCAAGAAGATGAGTGACCATCTGGCTAACTTCTGCAGGCTGGCAGGCTCCCAGGCTGGGTTAGGAGAGTATCTCTTTGAAAGAGACGCTCTTTCACCCTCAAGCACAACTAGGAGCCTTTGGAGCCCAGAGAACTTTGGGGGGTCCCTCTGCATCCTTGTGGTGTCTGGCTTCTGCCTGAGCCTCTCCCTGAAACCACTAAGCATCCTTTTAACCACCCTGGAGCCCTTTCCCATGCTTGGGACCCAATAGAATCAACAGAGCATTTTGCAGGAAAAATAAATAAATAAACACCTTGAATGAAAAATGCTTCAAGGTGCAGAATAATACACATACTAATAGGCCATTCGTTTGAAACTTAAAACCACACATAACAGGACTTCTGACCAAGATGGAGGTAAGTAGATATACTTTGCCTCCTCACACAACCAAAAAAAGTACAACAACAAATTTAAAAGCAAAAAACAACCAGAACTGCCAGAAAACAAAACTGTGTGGAAGTCTGACAACCAAGGAGTTAAAGAAGAAACATTCATTCAGGCTAGTAAGAGGGGCAGAGATGGGCAGGTGGGTTGGAGAGCACGTGCGGCAAGGTGGGGGCTGGAGGATTGGGTAGGAAAGGCAGCTGCTGGCCAACCAGGCAGTTTCACATTTGCATGCAAATAAACTGAGAGGAACAACTGGGGAGTGAGACAGACCACTGAACCCAGAGTGCCAGCATGGGAAACTAAAGCCTTAAAATCTCTGGTGTAAAAACCTATAGGGGTTGAGGCAGCAGGAGAAACTCCCAACCTCACAGGAGAGCTCATTGGAGAGAACTACAGGGTCCTAGAACATACACACACAAACCAACCCACCCAGATATCAGCACTAGAATGACCCAATTTGCTTGTGGGTAGCAGGGGAAGTGACTGAAAACCAGATGAGAGCTGACAAGCAGCATTGTTCTCTCTTCAACCCCTCCTCCACATATAGCATCACTATATTTAGCCCCTTACTAAATAGCAGGTGCACAGAGATGAAAAAATGTGACCCAAATGAAAGAACAAAGCTCCAAAAACAGAACTAAGCAATGAAGAGATAGCCAAACTATCAGATGCACAGTTCAAAACACTGGTGATCAAGATGCTCACAGAAATGATTGAGTATGGTCACAAAATAGAGGAAAAAGTGAAGGCTATGAAAAGTGAATTAACAGAAAATATACAGGGAACCAACAGTAAAGGGAAGGAAACCAGGACCCAAATCAATGTTTTGGAGCAGAGGGAAGAAATAAACATTCAACTGGAACAGAATGAAAAAAAACTAGAATTCAAAAAAACGAGGAGAGGCTGAGGAACCTCCAGGACAACTTTAAGTGTTCCAACCCAAATCATAGGGGTGTCAGAAGGAGAAGAGGATGAGCAAGAAACTAAAAACTTATTTGAAAAAATAAGGAAGGAGAACTTCCCCAATCTAGCAAAATAAATAGACTTGTAGGAAGTCCAGGAAGCTCAAAGAATCCCAAAGAAGTTGGACCCAAGGAAGCACACATCAAGGCACATCATAATTACATTACCCATGATTAAAAAGAAGGAGAGAATCTTAAAAGCAGCAAGAGAAAAGGAAACATTTACCTACAAAGGAGTTCCCATAAGACCATCAGCTGATTTTTCAAAAGAAACCTTGCAGGCAAGCAGGGGCTGGAAAGAAGTATTTGAAGTCATTAAAGGCAATGACCTACATTCAAGATTACTCTATACAGCAAATCTATCATTTAGAATTGAAGGGCAGATAAAGTGCTTCCCAAACAAGATAAAGTTAAAGGAGTTCCTCATCACCAAGCCCTTATTATATGAAATGTTAAACAGACTTATCTAAGAAAAAGAAGATCAAAACTGTGAACAGTAAACTGACAACAAACTCACAATATCAAAAACTGAACCTAAAATATATAACAAACACAAACTGAAACAAGAACAGAATCACAGAAATGGAGACACACACATGAAGGGTTATCAATGGGGAGGGGAAGGGGTAAGAATTGGGGGAAAGGTACCGGGAACAAGAAGCACAATTGGTAGGTACAAAATAGACAGGGGGAGGTTAAGAGTAGTAAAGGAAATGTAAAAGCCAAAGAACCTATATGTATGACCTATGGACATGAACTTAGGGGTGGGAGAATGCAGATGGGGAGGTGTGTGCAAGGCAGAGGAGATAAAGCAGGGGAAATGGGACAACTGCAATAGCATAATCAATAAAGTATATTTTAAAAAGACAATAGAAGAGAACAACTAAACTAAGAGCCGGGGGATTAAAGATAAAATTGACAAACTGTTAGCTAGAAAAGAGAGAGAAAACTAAAATAAATAAAATTATAAATGAAAGAGATATTAAACTGATACCACAAAAATAAAGGGTCATGAGAAACTACTGTGAATAACTATACAGAGTGATTGGACAACCTAGAAGAAACAGATAAATTTCTAGAAACACATAACTACCAAACCTGAGTGGTGAAAAAAGAAATCTGAACACTCCAATAACAAGCAAAAAGATTCCATCATTAACCAAAAACCTCCCAAGAAAGAAAAGCCCAGGACCAGGTAGATGTATTCAAGGAAAATTCTACCAATCATTCAAAGAAGAGTGCTTGCCAATTCTTTGCAAACTCTTCCTAAACTGAAGAGTTTGCAAAGTCTTTTTACAAGGCCAGCATTACCCTGAGAGCAGAGCCAGATAAGAATACTACAAGAAAAGAAAACTATAGGCCAAAACGCTTAATAGATATAGATGTAAAAATGCTCAACAAAGTACTAGTAAAACAAACAGTACATTAAAAAGATCATACGTCATGATCAAGTGGAAATTATCCCTGGGATAAAAGGATGGTTCAAGCAACTAAAAGCCATGTACTTATAAACACGAATTGTGTGATTTTCTTTTTGGTCATGTATCTGCACCCTCCGAATTATTTCAGGTCTTCCTAAAATTTCTTTTGCATTGGATGAATTTATTTCACTTTCTCCCCCAAAGCTCCAAATTATCGGGAATCATAGAGATTTTGATGTATTTTTCATTTAGCTCCAGACCCTATATTTAAGAATATTGGTAACCTAGACTGGAAATAAGCAAGAGATGAAGAAACTCTTGTCAAACAAGCAATGGTGGCTAGAAATCAATAGTTGGGGTGGGAGCATGGTGGTAATCGTTAGGGACATGGATAAGGACATTGGAAGTACTCTGGGTAGTGATTAAAAGAGTGATCTCTAGGCTCAGCCAGCCAATCTGTTGAAGATCTAAATAGAATAAAAGGCCAATATGTTGGTCTTTCCTTGCCTTCGGACTCCATCTGAGACTGGAAATTACACCATCAGCTCTCCTTGTTCTCAGACTCAGACTTGTACTAGAACTTACAACGTTGGCTTTTCTGGCTCTGGACTTCTCAGCCTCCATAATCTTACAAACAAATTACTGATAATAAGTGAATACAGACACGTATATTTATAATAATATATACACATATATAAGTGAATAGAGATATTGAAGAGAATTCAAGTATAGTTGGGTGTTTAGATCTAATGACTTCTTTCAGGTGTAGGGATATTATGAACTTAATCTGTAGTGGTCTTCTGTTCAGTCAATGGTTTCCTGACTGCAGATGCCAAGAGCCTCAATCCCTCCAAACTCAGTGATGGCCATCATGGGTCCCCCACCAGATGGAGTGGGAAAATACTTTAGCTAAACAGATAATGAGCTTCAGTTCAGCAGAGCATAGAAGGACAACTCCCTCTGGGGACATTCCAACAAAGAACAAGCCTTTGAAAAATCATACTTTTTTCTCCTACCAACTCCCTTCTTTTGCCATCCCCCACTTTCCATGCATTTGCCCAAATCTAAGATTGCTCCCCGCACCCACACATTATTCCTGGTACCATTCTTGGTTACATCCCCTTCCCTGAAATTCACACTGGCAGTTTGGGGAATTAGCCTTGGCCAGCCAAGTCCTTCTTCCTGGCACAGATGCCAGCATGACTGCCCACGCAGGGACACTTTGTGCCCAAAGAGTATAAGAGACAACGGCATCCTGGACATACCAGTCTGTGGGTTCCACTAGCTGCAAAAAATGAGGCCAGTTCTGATCATCTCCCTCCTCAGCTGCTTCTTTGCAGCTTACAATGCCAAAATCTTCTCCAAGTGTGAGCTGGCCCGAAAGCTGAAGGCTCATGGAATGGATGGCTTCCATGGCTACAGCCTGGCAAACTGTGAGTATGAACTACTCCTCTGTCCTTTCTGTCCCTGCCCAAAAAGGCTCTCTTCCCCAACCCAGCAAGCTCTCCCCAACTCAGCTTTCTCCCACTCCCCTGCCTATTCTTGTCTCCTTCCCCTCTGCCTTATAGTTCCTACCTTGTTTTCCTTCTCTCTCTTTCCACCTATTATCTTACCTAAAATAATTTTTCTTTTGCTTCTTCCCCAAATCGTCTTCCCACTGATGGCCTGGAATACTTCCTTGGACATACCCAGGGACTAACCAATGCACTTCTGGTTTTACTGCCATCACCTTGGCTTTCGTCTGTGTTCTTTCTAGTCCAGGTCTCTGGAGCACAAGAGGTGCTCCCCCTACCCTCTCCCCTGCTCTTTTGTCTGCCAAAGAATAACCCACATCTGCTAAGTTCTAAGTAGAAGGTTCTTCTACTACTGTCACAAGGGAGTTAGATGGGGATCGTGAGAACAAAAGGTGAGGCAGTGATAAGGGTGCAAGAACTGAGAGCCCTTCGTCTCATTGGTAGGCACAAGTAAAACTACTTTAGTTTCTCTTGAATATCTTAATTGTTCTCCATGCCAAACCTTCTCTTTCATATTACCCCCAAGGAAAGCTTTTTCTGAAATTCCTTCCTGGGATTCTCCCACCACTTCACCTCTTCCCTTGCATATACCTTGGGGTATAGAGCAAAACTGCATATCCATGGCAAAAACTGGATATTTGGCTGAAAGGTGAGACTAGAAAGGTTACATTGGGGAACAGACTGTGACTGGTTAATGATTGGCATTCCAAATGCACACATTTCACATGAGCTAATTATTGCTTAAGCCTGAGAATACGCCTGGATTATAAATGACCTCCAATTGAGGATCTCATGGTCTTTGCATTTCAGTCTTAATGGGCTTTCATTTCTGTTAGTTCTAATACAGCACAAATTGAACCTCATTATGGAACATGCTCCCTTTTTTATCCACACTTTTTGCTCTCTTGGACACAGGGGTCTGCGTGGCTGAGCATGAAAGTAACTTCAACACCCGGGCCTTTAATAGAAAAAATGCCAATGGCAGCAGTGACTATGGGATCTTCCAGCTGAACAGCAAGTTTTGGTGCAAAGACAACAAGTATCCCTCTGCAAATGCCTGCAACAAAATGTGCAGCAGTAAGAACTCTACCCCTCTGGGGCCCGGGTGGAGTAGGGGCAGGTAAAACAGGTGCCACACTGAACGCACTACTCCCTAACACCTGCCCGTTAGCCTGTGCTGCGCAGGCTGACTATACAGAAGAAAAGGGCCCTAAGCAGTTGTCACACTAAAACAAGTTTCCACAGAGATCCTTCTGCCAAAAAGGAGGGAGAAAGGTACACTGACCGGTGACTAAGCCTCACTGTCATGGGTCCCCATCTCTCCAGACATATCGTCCTGTTCCTCACACAGACACCACCGCATCACCATTTGACAAACCCACACACGCTACTCAGGACACGCTAGGCAGTCACCTGCAACGAAGGCTCTCCCCAGCCCTTCGAGTGCTGGACACCTTCCGGAGGGAGGAGGGCTCAAGGACAGATTCTTGGCAAAAACACACAAAAAAAACAGCAAATCAAAGGCAAACCTGCTGAAGGGCTTCAGTGATAAAGGGTTTCTGAATCTCAAGGCTGTTTCCTCTGGGAACTCCTCTCCAAAAATGATTATTAAAACAGGAAAAGGGATTTTTTCCTTCTCCACTCATCCACTTGTCCTTTCAGAATTTCTGGATGACAACATCAGTGATGACATTGCCTGTGCCAAGAGAGTTGTGCGAGATCCCAACGGGATGTCTGCTTGGTAAGGGGAACGTGGAGGGCAGAGACCAGCCACTCTGCCAGAGACAGGCCCAGACTGTATCTGGAATGCTCATGTAAGCAGTATCTGTGCTGTAGGATTTTGCCAGGACTTTGTAAGGAGACTGTCCTCCTGGTGTGAAATGAGGCAGAATACTACTGTGACATTTTCACCCCAGGCATGACTGCAGCACCCACCCACCCGTCTTGGGTGGGCAAGCCTTCCCTATCGGGGATTCACACAGCATGAGTGGACCCCAACCCACAGGCCCTGCATTCCCTCTCAACTGAGCCCTTACAGACTTCTGACCATGCCTCTGATCTATGTTTTATTTCTCTCTCCTTAGGGTGGCCTGGGTAAATCACTGCAAAAACAATGATTTGTCCAAATACCTGGCCAGCTGTGACCTGTGAGACTGTCCTTGAACATGGTTCCTGAAGAAGGTGGCCCAGAAGGTGGGGCAATTCTTTAAGGTCTTTGAAAGCTCTGAATGTTCCCCCACCTCCACCTTCAATAAAAATTACTCAAATCCAGCTGTCTCAAGGAGCATGTTTAAGGGCTGGGGTCGTGATACAGACTTGCGCATGGAATAGACAGCTGGAAGTCCTGTTCTCATCAAGCCTACCACTGAAGTTTCCTGTCTCTCCTCTGGAAAGATACTTTAAGAATCCTTTCTTGAGAACTTCTTATGGGTTACCCAGTCTAAGCGAGAACTGACAGCTAAATATAGCATTCTGGATACCAACTCTTAGAAATTCATTTAGTATCTGTGCCTAATATTATTCTCCATCACCATAAAAGAAAATTCAAGATAAAATAGAAGAAAAATGCGGGAGAGATTTGGTTTAGACCTGGGGAAGAAATGGCAGAATATCAGGATGATTGTGTTCGCTACAATAAATGACTAAGCTGCCCAACAGAGCCCCTGAAATACGGTGCTCTCACAAAGTAGTCCAGGACGGCTAGAGAGGCTCCCTTGCCCCACATATCCAGAAACCCAGGTTCGTTTCATCTTGCACCTCCACCGTCCTCCTCAGCAGTGCTACTCAAAGTGTGGTCCATGGGCCAGCAGCATCAGCATCACCTGGGAGCAGGTTATATTCCTCTCTGTAGGCTCTAGGGCAGTGTTTCCTACCCATTCAGGTGTTGGCAAAATTCAGTCTCCCACAGTATAGGACACAGGTCTGATTCTTTGCAGGGGGCCATATTTAGCAACTAGAAACCTCTCCCTCGTCCCCATACATAGTTCCCCCCACATCTCAGAACCACCATCAAATCCTTCTCACAGTTTTTCTGATCACAGCTGAGAAGGGTTCTCCACTTTAAAGGACTCCAGGTTAGATTGGACCCTGAAATAATCCAGGATACTTTTCCCATCCAAAGCCCTTAACCATGATCATGTCTATACAATTCCTTTTGCCAAGTTAAGGTAGCATTCACAGGACTGAGGGATTAGTATACGCACATCTTGGGAGACTACCATTCTGTTTACCACAGGTGCATTTTGGGACATTGCCCAGCTGTAACTGGGCGCATGCAGCAACGGTATGATTACCAAAAGCGCAGGACTCTTCAGGAATGAGTTAGGATCACACCGCCAAGTAAGCTCCCAAGACCTACCAACACGATAACCAAGGATGAAGGGAACTTAGAACATTTAGTGAAGGGAGGTGACCGTAAGTCGTGGCCCCAAGATAAACTGCAGCAATGGAAGTTTTAATTCATTCCCCTAAGCTATCTTGCTATTTTCCTTCTAAGAGGCCCCTTAGGAATTGTGAACATGCATGGAAATTAATGTCTGGCACAAGGTAGAATGTAGTGGGCACTGGAATATGCTACCCAAATCTCAAGGGTACATACAGCTAGCAGTAACACCTTCAAGCTCCCTCCCCTTTCTATATACAAGGTTTTCAGTCATGGAAGCAGCCTGAAGCCACTTTCCTCAAGTGGCAACAGTGACTGAAAACAGAAGTAGTAGGCCATTTCTTCTAAAAGGAACACTTCTAGGGACTCCAGTAAGGAGGCTTTCTCAGATACGACGCAGCCTGAGGTTTTCCTACCAAATTATGTTTTCCTTGTGCTTACCAGAAGCCAAGACCTTGGAGGATTGGCGGCTACACATGGCCTTCTCAAAACTCACCACTGCTACTGGGTTTTCAAGAGTTCTCATCAAAATATCTGGGCTGCTGCCCTGACCAGGAGGCTCAGTTGGTTGGTGAATTATCATGTATACCAAAGGTTGTGGGTCTGGTCCCCAGCTCAGCCACATTCGGAAGGCAACAGATCAATGTTCCTCTCACAGTATTTCTTTTTCACTTCCTCTAAAAATTAATGAACATATCCTCAGGTGAAGATTTTTTTTTAATTAAAAAAATTTAACTTATGAATTTCCTGGCTTCCACTTCCCCTCCCCTATCCCCGAAGTGTTCATGGGCCTGTTCACAGAACAATCACGAGTAATGGGTCGCTGCTAGTGGTTTGTAGATCACTCACAGCAGCACAAGTCATGTTCCTCTAGTGTATAAAGTATTAAAAGTACTGAACAACAAAGCAGTAGAAACCACAGAGTATATTGCAAGACCTACGCAAGATCCTAGGAATTCACCCCGTGGGCCTTCTAAGTTACTTTCAACCATTCTGTGAATGTACATATTTAAACTAAAGCCAAAGTGATGGTGTAAATGAGCCATTTTCCACCGGTATGCTGCAAGAATTTTCAAAATGCCCGATACCCATCTAGTCAGGGGCAATGACCTTTGCCCTTAGGTAGTCAAAAAAAAATGTCAACAGCCAGCACAATAGCTGACTAATGTCAATGACTCAAAAAGTTTTTTTGAGTCATACTTTTTTTTTTTTTGGTCAGACCAGCAAGAATGTATTTCCTGGTGTACTGCAGAATTTGTCATTTGTGTCATGAGATGAAAACGGTTGAAAATCATTGGTTTAACTATATATAAACCTCTCTGTCCCTCAGTTTGGCTTTTATTGGAGGTAATCTTTTGGCCTCCTTGTTATAATGCATCTCAACAGAGACAGCTTCTGGCACAGGTAACTTAACCCTGACTGAATTTAACCCCACCCCTAGACTCATCAAAAAGATCTTGACAACCTACACCTATCTCTTTGATACAGCATCAGACCCAACTCCTCTGAGAGTTTTATTTCTTTTAAAGATTTTATTTTTAGACAGGGGGGAAGGGAGGGATAGAGAGGGAAACATCAATGTGTGGTTGCTTCTCACATGACCCCTACCAGGGACCTGGCCCACAACCCAGGCATGCACCCAGACTGGGAATCAAATCAGCAACCCTTTGGTTCGCAGGCCGGCGCTCAATCCACTGAGCCACACCAGCCAGGGCTGGGAGTTTTATTTTTGTTTACCTATATACATTCCCAGCCTGGAGAATTTTTAAATGATAATCAGACATGGCATGACAAACATGGGAGCAGGAGTAGGGAGCACCGAGGAGAGGCAGGCTTTAATAAGGTCCTACCCTTTCCGTTTACTTCTAACAGGTCTTTATCTTATCCTGCAAACCGAACCCCAAGTAGGTTACTGAAAATGTATTTACTTCTTGGGATCAAAATATATCCTGCCCCATTTTCTCTTTCCCATCAGAAACAGCTCCCTAAGGACCCCCCAATACAAACCAAACATTCAATCAACTGTTTTATATTTTCATAACATTTTAACATTTAATAGAAACTATATACAATAACTTTTTATGGTATTTTACATAAGATAGTCACCACAGAAATTTACATAGGTTAGAAGCAAGATGGATGGTTAAGCAGGGCCCAGTCCTATGGGCTATTTTCCGTGGGGGGAGGGGAATCAGATTACCCAATTAGGTGCAAGGTGAGAAAAGGCTAAAACACAGGCTGTTAGATAGCAATAACCAGACACTGGGCCCATCAACATCCCAAGAGTACACAGCTCCCACCTAAACACCGATCTGGGTTTATTCCAAGACTTGGGAAATGCCCTTATAAAGATGGCTTTCCCCGTAGACACAGAGTCCCAAATATTCACTAAATCCCAGCAGCTGTGACAGGGTTCTCCCGTCTCTTCCTTGCCCAGAGAGGGAAGACACTCACAACTTTTAGATACTACTGGTCCCTTCCCCCAAAATGTGGTAGATGTTTGACTACAGCACGAAATAACCCAGAAGAAAAACCAACTAGTCTGGGTTTGTCCTTTAGAGAGCGAGCTGGTCAGAAATACTTATTTAATTAAAGAATGGGAAATTCAAATCCTCCAAAGTCAAATGGTTCTCAAAACAAACTATCAGCTGACAGAAGTGTGCTCTGGCTTCCCATTGGCAGTAGCCACTCCACTTTGAGGCAATGGTGCAGAGGCTTGCTCAGAATTTCGAGATCCCTGCAATCTGCACCCATCTCCAGCCATCTGCATATGGCCCTGTTAAAAGAAAGTCACTTTGGTTACAAATGCATCTGTCATGGTCTGAGCATGAATCTGACTTAATAATGTCCATGTATCGGAGCAACAAGAACAAGAGTAGAACTAAAATAACTCTGGGCAGTTGTTCTTCCCCATACTTAACTGTCCCTGACTCTTAAAGCCAGAAGCCATTACTTGAAGCATTCCTGAGGCTCTCCCAGTGGGAGGGAGAGCTGTGGGCTGTCTCTTCCCAATGAAAACAGCCATTCTGTGCTCATTTCCCAGAACCACCAACGGATCACAGGAAGACAGTCCTCTGGGCCTCTGCTTGAAACCGGCAGTTATAGTGTAACTGCTGGTCTTCAGTCAGGGCCATTCAAATCCCTCCCACGGCTGAGAAAGAAACCAAATCACATTACCTACCCTTACCCTACGATGAAAATAATTCCGGTGCTAACCTCTCCCTTAAAAGGAACAGTTTACCTAAATTCTTTGTCTAGTTAACTAAATAAATTTGTGTCCTGCTCTCTGAGATGCGAAGCAGGGTTTCTCTCTGGTGACCTGCCATCTGGGGCACCTTCAGTCTCTGTGCATGACAACCGTACTCACTGCCCGGAGTACAGACTGCTGGCTGCATGACTACATGAGGGAAGCCTGGCTGGGGTTGTTCTTCACTTGCCAAAATATCCACGGGAACTTCAGCAGTGTCTTTGATGAAATGATCTTCAAGGGTCAGTGAAGGATCAAAAAGCAAGGGTGAAGGAGGACACTGCATACTGTCACCCACAACATCCAAGTCCTAGGAAAAGAAACAGAAAAGCCTATCAGCAATACCCAATGCACCAATCAGCTCAAGGTGGCATGTGTGTCAGCAAACCACAAAGTAATTTTCCCATCTTCCCTTACCCCTTACCTACCCTAAATCAAAAACTTTCCCTTAATGTCCAGAAAATTGGATAAGATCCAAAAACACTAAGCCTTTTTTCTTGCTGCCACATATAAAGCACACACCACCATAGTAGCTTTAAAGAGCCTATTTTTTTCAATCAGCAAAATTGCAAATTAAAGTGAACTATTGCCTTAAATATTAGACAATATGAGATTGCTTGATTAACAATCTTATAAGCCACAAAGCAAGCCAGTAAGCGAAAGTGGGAGGAAAGGGAGAGAAAAAAGAAATGAAGGACAAAAAACTCAGTCCCTCTTAATGGCTACAAAATAGTGTTTTGGTTAAGTCCCTATATCCACAGAGCAAGTTCCTGATTCTTAAACTTAACATTGTCCAATTGCTGTTAAAAAAAATTAAAAGACATGATATTCTATAAGCTGTTTCCTCTAATTGAATTGGTCATTCCCACTGGGGTCCTGAATGGCCAGCGGACAACAGGAAGACACTGCTCTTGGCTCCTGTTTGAAACCAGTAGCTATGATAAACCACTGGTCTTGATTCAGGGCCTAAAGCATTGCAAAGATGACGTGTAGGAGACTTTCATGGCACTGCTTTCTAAGAGGCTTCTCTTAAACTCTCCTGCCTAAGAGTGAAAATTACCCAAGGGCTTGTATTCCCCCAGGTACAATCCACTTTATACAGGCTCTGCTTCCAGCAATCTAATTTCACAAGAAGCTCCCCCAGCTCACTTAGTGTATGCTTTTAAATAAATCTTAGAAGTTCAAATCCTTTCCCTTTCTTTGGTGTGTGAATCACCAGAAGCAGGAATCACATCTTCGAAATAATTAAAAAAAAAAAAGAATGTAAGTAAAAGAATATTGGACTTAAATCTGCTCAATTTAAGCAGAAACACAGGGAAAGGGATACAGTCAGCTACGTAACTACCTAACATTCATCTCAGGTGTGTACTTTTCAGAAACTTCTATAATACCCACAGAAACCAATGTTCTCACATGGTAAGACAGTTAACTATTTTCTTCAATTTTTTACTACGCAAAATTATGATAGAAGTAACTTGGAATTTAAAAGAACCTATTTAAGTGGCGAGGCAAAAGGTTTTGAAATCTCAAGATGACAATGGCCTGGAAATGTTTTCAAAGAAAGATACTGGAAAAATATATGAGAAAGATACTTTTCTCATATATTCAGTGTTGTCTATTACAAGGATTAAAATTGGGGAAAAGATTCTAAAATAAGAGAGGAAAAAACAATCAGCAGAAATGCTTACCATAACAGGAATGTTAAGAGACACAAAGATCAAAATATTTTAAGAGAATCCATTTTTCTTCCACTCTCAAAACCTCCCTCACACACAAATAAAGCAAAAACTCAAAGTAACAGGGTTAAGTCAGTAGGTTGTTACTTGCCAAATATCCTTGAATCAAAGCATAGAAAACAGATGAATGTAATATCCTGAATTTTTACCCATATTAATAGCTCATAACTGGCCCTCCCATGAAAAAAGTTGTTAACAAGTTATAGAAATGATACCTAAGAATACGCACAACAAAATTGCTTGGTGAAATTCATATAATTAAGAAATTGTTACTTCCCAGCAAAATTTTATACTAATATATAAAGAATTTGTGAGAAGACAAAAATCCTTTTCTAAAACTGAATTTTGTTCCAACATTTTCTTGAGAACTTTTACCTCCAAAGATTTAAGAATAAAACTACTTTTTAATAAGTTATGTGGTTTATCAAAAGTACATTAACGTGAACAGAATAGATTACCAATTACAAATAGCTCATTGTTTACCATTTTTACCTCTAACCAAGATTTACCTTAAAAACCCATTGGATTCTCAAAAGTAAGGTTTTTTCCCCTCAACATTCTTTTAGAAATCCATGCCCAAAATAAATATTAAAAAATCTGACATGTATTTTTAAATACTTTTTAAAATTAAGAGTACTAAAATGTCAGGTTTTGCCTATAGTAGTCACAACTTACAATCACTAACACTTTGTATACATTCTCCAAAGAGCAAATAATAAAATCTTCAAACATATTGGAAGAGTTGTATTTTCTTAACTCTAGATTATCAAAGGTTTGAAAAAGAAAACATCATTTAAAACATGGGGAAAACAAGTGAAAGGAGGGTTAGGGTCCAAATGGTCCAACAGAAATGGCTCTGGGAATGACCAGATGACATAAACACTAATAATCTAGTAGATTCTATATAAAACACATGCTAGTTTTACATATGTACATTAATATTTGAAGAGAATTGGGTGATGTACTGGTTATTTTTTAGACCCTATAGAGCTTCTTGTGTTACTAAGTTGTTTTTTTTTTTAAAGATTTTATTTATTTATCTTTAGAAGGGAAGGAGAGAGGGGGAGCAATGTATGGTTGCCTCTAGTGCATCCCCTGCAGGGAACTGGCCTGCAGGGAACCTGCCTGCAACCCAGGCATGTGCCCTGACTGGGAATCGAACCGCGATCCTCTAGTTCACAGGCCTGTGCTCAATCCACTGAGCTACACCAGCCAGGGCTTGTGTTACTAAGTTTTAAAAATAAAGGTACCCCTCTGGGTTTCCTTCACATGTAAAATGAAGGAAGTGGACAAAAATCTGTCCTCCTCAATCAAGGGTGACCTGTTCACTCACTCTCTGCAACATAATCTCAGTGGAAGTCTGGGAAACACTAGAGTACATAACCTCTAAGGTCTTTTTCTAGTTCTCATATTCTATGAATCTGTGTGAAAGAAACTTTTTAAACAGTAACTATAATCAGGATTATAAAAGCTTTATCAATGAATACAAATCACAAATTTATTATACTTGTACACTGCATATAAAGGAAGGGGAAATCATAAAAAAAATTACCATCAGTTTATTCTTAATGCCATGTTTTTCAGCTATTACCGTAACCTAGTTTTTAGTGTATCTTGAGGCCACCGTATATACTAACCTTGCCTCTGTCCTTGGCAAACAATCTTGCAACCTATATGGAATTTTCCATTTAGATGTGTCCCCTTAAACATATTATGTAAGATACCTTTATTATGAAATGCAAGAGACATATCTTCAGAATAATGAAGACCTTTATCCAGAAGATTAAGCAAAGTGCCAAGACAAAGATGCAATGTCAATTGATCCTTAGTCACATGGTAGGGTAGTGCCAACCAGGGAAACAAAATCTGAGCTGGTTTATGGGCTAGTGCTAATGGAAGAACAAGCTGAGAAAAGCAGAGTAGTGTACATACTTAGAAGGCTATAAAAGTAAATACTCAGGGAGATCAATGCTGTTCTAGTCCATTCACAATAGAATGTGTAATAACATCAGAACTGAAAATTAGTAACCAGGGCCAGTGTTGCTCAGTGGACTGAGGGCAGGTCTGTGAACCAAAGGGCTGCCAGTTCGATTCCCAGTCAGGACACATGCTTGGGTTGTGGGCGAGGTCCCCAGTAGGGGGTGTGCAAAAGGCAACCGCACACTGATGTTTCTCTCCCTCTCTCCCTCCTTTTCTCTCCTCTAAAATAAGTAAAATCTTAAAAAAACAAAAACAGTAACCAAAGGTAAGTTTAGAGTAATTTATTGGGACACACGTTAATCTGAAAATGAAACCACTTACTATACAGCCAAAACACAAGTTTACACTGTCAAGAGTAGCAATGTCAGAACTTGTTGGTTTTATTAGTAAGATTCTGGTGAATCACTCACCTTGTGGATGGGTACTGAATTTCTTGGCTACACCAAATCCAACCATAATCTTGACTTTCCAAATTCCTTTAGTTTTTACAGTTTCCCTTATTTTCTCAGAAAAACTTCTGCCAATTTAAACTGTCCATAAATGAATAGGCTAACATACACATACAACCATGTATGTATCATTTCAAAAAGTTTATCAACTCTCCTAACCACAAAAGACTAACCTATTCTTACCATTAATAAATAAGGCCTTGCCTCAAGGGCCAACCAGAGCAGAGCTTCTCTAACTTACATCACTGAACTCCAGAGGTAAACTCTCAGTGGGCTGAAGCTCAGCAGCACTCAAGTACAGATCCATGGGGCCGGCTTCCAGATCGTCTGGCACAGACAGTACCTGCTCGGGCTTATACATCTGAGGAGGCAACTGGAAATGCAGTGGGCAGCAGGGATCCTCAGAGAGGCTTACAGGAACTGGTTTGTTGCAGGGTACCTCTTCAGACCCCTGGCAGCATTTGAAGAGAACCTGATTCATATCCTGACATATATCTGTAGAAAAACGGTCAAGGGAAATAAAATGGATCTATGGGAGGAGGTACAAAATAGAGGAGGTGTCTGCCATGAAAACTCAAGGTATGGACTACACAAAATAATGGGTTAGATTGGATATAGAACCAAATGCGGTTAGCAATTTTTCTAGTTCTAGATCTACCAGTAATTTAACACTAGTCCCAAACCCCCATTTCAAAATCCTAGTCATTTAAACAGGAAACATTAATCTTGTTCTCTTTATAAGGTCAAACACAAAACATTTAAAAATACAGTGCTAAGAAAAGAGCAACAATCCTAGGAATCTACACTTATTCAGAAGGAACATGTCAAGAAAAATTCAAATAGCTTACTGAGTCCTCTACCAAACACCTTCCAAGAGTCCAGAGTCGAGAGATATACAAAGTTGTCTGTGCTCCATTAAGCAGACTGGCAAAAAGTTTGCAAAATCTCTTTGAACCTTGTTTCCAAAATGTTTATTTACATGATAAATTTGCTTAAAGCAGCAGAGGGCTGGGGAAAATGAAAGCTCTACTAATAGTGACTAAAAGGAAGTAAAAATATATTTCTATACCTTTTTGGGGGGAGGGAGGGGTGTTAGTGCAGGGGAGTCTCCTGTTATTATGCCACAGAGAAAGGGAAGAAGGTAATTTCCCTTATGAAAGCCCATGGAAGAAAGTACTCCAGGAGTGCTCCAGCTCTAACATGATAACCTAGGGCTAGAAGCAGAAAAGGGCTATTATTTTCCAAGTTGACAAGAAGCTCTGTAAGATGAATCAAAATTGAAATCATTAAATAAAATAACAAAACTCCAGTTCAAGTTACTCTACAAAACACATTTTACTGGACTTCTGCCAAGATGGAGGCGTAGGTGGAAACACATTGCCTTCTGGCACAACCAAGTTTAAAAACAACAAAGTTTTAGCAACAAAAATGCAGCCAAACCATAGAAAATCAAATTAGATGGAAGTATGAGAACAGCGAACCCTTCAGCCAAACTGGTAAGAGGGGCAAAGCCAACAGCAGAGCAGGGTCGGGCAGGAAAGACCCACCTGACCAACCCGGGTGCACCGGGCAGCCGTGGGCGGATCCCAGGTGTGGAGTAGCAGCAGGCGGACCCACTGAGGGCTGACCACAGTCACACATTCGCCCAGATAAACCCCAAACCAGTGAAGGAGCAAGCAGTGACATGGACTGCCCAGTCCCCAGCACCAGGAAGTGACAGAGGGGACCACCATTGTCTCTCTCTGACCCTGCCCCCACATACAGAGTCACAAACCAGCGACCTGGGCGGCCCTGCCCTGGTGAACACCTAAGGCTCCTCTCCTCATGCGTAACAAGCACGAACAGATCAAAACATGGCTCAAGAACAACTCAGAGCCCCAGAGCCAATAAATCTAAGCGACCAAGAGATAGCTAATCTTTCAGATGCACAGTTCAAAACACTGGTGATCAGGATGCTCACAGAACTGGTTGATTTTAGTCACAAATTAGAGGAACATATGAAGGCTAAACTAATTGAAATGAAGGGAAATGCACAGGAAACCAACAGTAATGGAAATAAAACTGGGACTCAAATCAAAGGGTGAACCAGAAGGAAGAAAAAAACGACCAAACAGAAAAGAATGAAGAAAAAAATTCAAAAAAATTAGGAGAGGCTTAAGAACCTCCAGGACATCTTTAAATGTTCCAACATCCGAATTATAGGGGTACCAGAAGGGGAAGAGGAACAGCCACCAGTGGAAAACTTACCTGAACAAATAATAAAGGAGAACTTCCCCAATCTGGCAAAGGAAATAGACTTCCAGGAAATCCAGGAAGCTCAGAGTCCCAAAGAAGTTGGACCCAAGAAGGAACACACCAAGGCACATCATCATTACATTAGCCAAGATTAAAATGAAGAAGAGAATCCTAGAAGCAGCAAGAGATAAGGGGGCAGTCACCTACAAAGGAGCTCCCATCAGACTGTTAGCTGATTTCTCAAAAGAGACCTTACAGGCAAGAAGGGGCTGGAAAGAAGTATTCCAAGTCATGAAAGGCAAGGACCTACATCCAAGATTGCTCTATCCAGCAAAGCTTTCATTTAGAATGGAAGGGCAGATAAAGTGCTTCTCAGATAAGATCAAATTCAAGGAGTTCATCATCACCAAGCCCTTATTGTATGAAATGTTAAAGGGACTTACCTAAGAAAAAGAAGATAAAAAAGATGAACAGTGAAGGACAGCAAACTCACAGTTATTAACAACCACACCTAAAACAAAAGCAAACTAAGAGGACAGCTAGATCAGGAGTGAACCACAGAAATGAAGATCACATGGAGTGGTTAGCTACAGAGGAGTGGGAGAAGGAGAAGGGGGGGAGAAGGTACAGAAAATAAGTAGCATAGATGGCTGGTAGAAAATAGGGGGAGAGCAAGAATAGTAGGGGAAATATAGAATCTAAAGAACTTAGGACACGTGGTCATAAACTAAAGGGGGGAATGGTGGGAGAGGGGGTGTGCAGGGTGGAGGGGAATGAAGGGGAGAAATAGAACAACTGTAATGGCATAATCAATAAAATATATATTTTTAAAAAACATTTTACTGAAGTGTTATCATTTCTAAAACTCCTGACTGCACAGTTATTTTCCTATTATTTCAAATATAGGCTTATTTTTAAGTAAGAAAACACAATTGCCTATAAACTGATTGTATCCAGGATTATTGAAGGTCACCTGGAATTGAAAAATAAATTAAAAAAATGAAATTATCCAGTCAAGATGGAGAAGTAGGTAGAAACCCTTTTGCTTCCTCACACAACCAAGAGGAGGATAACCACCAATCTAAAAACAGTAAACAACCAGAAATGCCAGAAAATCAAACTGCATGGAACTCCAACAACAAAGGAATTAAAGAAACATTCACCCAGACTGGTAGGAAGGAGACAGGCAGTCCAGTGGGGAAGAAGACCCTTGGAAAGGTGGAGGACAGTGCAGGCCTGTAGGTGGGGCTGGCTGAGAGGTCCTCTGGCAAGGCAGTGGACTGAATGGGAAACTAAGACTTGCAGCTAAATATAAACTACAGTGGGGGTTGCCATCGTGGGAGAAACTCCCAGTCTCACAGGGAGTTTGGTGGAAAGTGGGGCTAGAGCTGAGCAAGTGAGCAGCTTTGTTCCCTCTCTGGCCCCTCCCCCACAGGCAGTGGCACAAGGCAGCAAGGAGGGTTGCCCCACCCTGGAGAACACCTAAGGCCCCTCCCCCAGCCCCACAATATAACAGGGCATCAAGACAAAGAAATATGGACTTCTGGCCAAGATGGAGGCGTAGGTAGACACACGATGCCTCCTCCTGCAACCAATATAAGGACAATTTAGAAACAAAATAACAATCAGAACTGACAAAATTGAACTATATGTAAGTCGGGAGAGCCAAGGAGCTGAAACAGATACATTCATCCAGACCAGTAGGTGGGGTGGAGTCAGGCGACCATGTGGAGAAGGGTCACAGTACAAGAAGCAGCAACACCAGACACGCAAGGCACCCTGGATGTGCAAGACGGAAGCAGGCAGACCCTTGGTGCATAGGCAAAGGTTGGAAGACCCCCAGCATGGGGTGGCAGCAGGCGGACCCAGCGAGGGGATAAGAATGAAGCGAGGTACTACATGCAAGGCAGCTGGCTGACTGGGAAGTTCCACATTCACATGCATATAACTGGGGAGGGAGACAGACCTCGTAATCCAGGGTCCCCGTGCAAGGAAACAAAGCCTCGAAACACTAATTGAAGACACCTCTGGGGGTTGATGCATAGGAAGAGATGGCTAGCCTCACAGGAAAGTTCGCTGGAGAAACCCACAGGGTCCTAGAACATACACAAGCACACCCGCCCGGGAACCAGCACCAGAAGGACACAGTTTGCATGGGGGAAGCAGTGGAAGGAACTGAGGTCCTACAGAGAGCGAAGTAAGTGCCATTGTTCCCTCTCTGCATCACAACCCAGAGACTGGGTTGCCCCACCCTGGTGGGCACCTAAGGCTCCGCCCTTCAGTACATTAACAGGTGTGACAAGATTAAAAAAGTGGCTGAAACAGAAGAACAGATCAAAGCTCCAGAAATAGCACAACTAAGCGACCAAGAGACAGCCGACCTATCAGATGCAGTTCAAAGCACTGGCGATCTGGACGCTCACAGAATTGAATTTGGTCGCAAATTAGATGAACAAATGAAGGCTACACACTAAGTGAAATGAAGGAAAATGCACAGGGAACCAATAGTGATGGAAATAAAACTGGGACTCAAATCAATGGAGTGGACCAGAAAAAAGAAAGAAACAACCAAACAAAAAAGAAGAAAGAAACAAGAATTCAAAAAAAAATGAGGAGAGGCTTAGGAACCTCTAGGACATCTTTAAACGCTCCAATATCCGAATTATAGGGGTACCAGAAAGGGGAAAGGCACAGCCACCAGTGGAAAACTTATTTGCACAAATAATAAAGGAAAATTTCCCCAATTTGGCAAAGGAAATAGACTTCCAGGAAATCCAGGAAGCTCAGAGGGTACCATAGAAGTTGGACCCAAGAAGGAACACACCAAGGCACATCATCATTACATTAGCCAAAATTAAAATGAAGGAGAGAATCCTAGAAGCAGCAAGAGCTAAGGGGACAGTCACCTACAAAGGAGTCCCCATCAAACTGTCAGCAGATTTCTCAAAAGAGACCTTACAGGCAAGAAGGGGCTGGAAAGAGGTATTCCAAGTCATGAAATCCAAAGACCTACAACCAAGATTGCTCTATCCAGCAAAACTTTCAATTAGAATGGAAGGACAGATAAGGTGCTTCTCAGATAAGATCAAATTCAAGGAGTTCATCATCACCAAGCCCTTATTATATGAAATGTTAAAGGGACTTATCGAAGAAAAAGAAGTTAAAGAAACATGAACAGTGAAAGGACAACAAACTCACAGTTATTAACAACCACACCTAAAACGAAAGCAAACTAAAAGGACAGCTAGATCAGGAGCAGAAACATAGAAATGAAGATCTCAAGGAGGGTTAGCAACAGGGGAGTGGGAGGAGGAGATGGGGGGAGAAGGTACAGAAAATAAGTAGCATAGACAGTAGATAGAAAATAGATGGGGGGGGGGCAAGAATAGCATGGGAAATATAGAATCTAAAGGACTTGAGACACATGGTCATAAACTAAAGGGGGGTAATGGTGGGGATGGGGGGGTAGGGTGGAGGGGAATGAAGGGGGGAATAGAACAACTGTAACAGCATAATCAATTAAAAAATTAATTAAAAAAAATTTAAAAAGCCAAAGAACTTAAGACACATGGACATGAACTAAAGTGGGGGAATGTGGGTGGGAGGGGATGTGCAGGGTGAAAGAGAATGAAGGGGGGAAATGGGACAACTCTAATAGCATAATCAGTAAAATATATTAAAAAAAGAAAGACAAAGAAATATGACCCAAATGAAAGAACAGATCAAAACTCCAGAGAAAGAGCTAAACAACAAGGAGACAGCCAATCTGACGCAGAATTCAAAACACTGATAATCAAAATGCTCACAGAACTGGCTGAGCTTGGTTAAAAAATGAAGGAACAAATGAAGGCTACCCAAACTGAACTAAAGCTAAATATCCAGGGAACTAACAGTGATGGGAAGGAAACCAGGACTCAAATCAACAATTTGGAACAAAAGGAAAACATAAACATGCAACTGCAACACAATGAAGAAACAGGAATTCAAAAAAAATAATAAATGAGGAGAGGCTTAGGAACCTGTGGGACAACTTTAAACACTCCAATATTTAAATCATAGGGGTATCAGAAGGACAAGGAACAAGAAGTTGCAAATTTATTTGAATAAATAATGAAGGAAAATTTCGTCAATCTGGCAAAGGAAATAGACTTCCAGGAAGTCCAGGAAGCCCAGAGAGTCCCAAAGAGGAACACACCAAGGCACATCATTATTAATTTACCCAAGATTAAAGGTAAGGACAGAATCTTAAAAGCAGCAATTAGGAAAGCACAGTGTTACTTACAAAAAAGTTCCCATAAGACTATCAGCTGATTTCTCAAAAGAAACCTTACAGGCAAGAAGGGGCTGGAAAGGAGTATTTGAAGTCACAAAAGGCAAGGACCTACAGCCAGGATTGCTCTACCCAACAAAGCTATCATTTAGAATGGAAGGGCAGATAAAGTGCTTCCCAGACAAGATCAAGTTAAACGAGTTCATCATCACCAAGTCCTTATTATATGAAATGTTAAAGGGACTTATCTAAGAAATTAAAGATCAAAAACTATGAACAGTAAAATGACAACAAACAATGATCAACAACTGAAAAAAGAAAACATAAACAATGAAAACAAAACTAAGCAAACAACAGAACAGAAACAATATCAGAGAAATGAACAACGCATGAAGGGTTTTCAGTGGGAAAGGGGAAGAAAAGAATGGGGGAAAGGTACAGAGAATAAGAAGCATAACTGGTAAGCATAAAATAGACAGGGAGAGGTTAAAAATGGTATAGGAAACAGGGAATTCAAAGAACTTATATGTACAACCACGGACATGAACTAAGGGAGGGGTATGCTGGAGGGCTGGGGGCTGCAGGGCCGAGGGGGGGATAAAGGGGGAGAAAACTGGGACAACTGTAATAGCATAATCAATAAAATATACTTAAAAATAAAATAAAATTATAAGGTAATTTTTTAAAAACAAAAAATCTAATTAACACATCTGAATTTTTAAACCAAATAAAAATTCTTACATAAAGCCACTTTTTCCAATCCATTATTCTAAGACAGTGCTTCACAACGCTGGCACAACTAATGACACTGGCTGCCCCATGCACTGTAGGGTGTTCGGCAGCATTCTGACATCTACCACTAGATGTCAGTAGCATCCTTATTCAAGTTAGAACCAGCAAAAATGTCTGCACATTGCTAAATGGGACGAAATGAGCCCCAGTTGAGAATCTCTACTCTAAAGGAAGAATAAATGATACAAAATAGATATTTGTTGAATGGAAGTGATTGAATGAACATATGAATCCAATGAGAACAGTTTCTATGTACTTAAAAAGCCCAATCTTAAATTACTAATATTTTAAAATGTTAATCCATTGAAATGAAATGTTTTAATGAAAACTTTTTTCATGGAACTTAGAGGACTATCACAAGTCACTTATTTAATAGCACATTTCCTGGAAAACCTTCCCCTCATCTTCTCCACCCCCTTTCCTTTCAGATGG
Organism: Artibeus jamaicensis; assembly: GCF_021234435.1. Taxonomy (NCBI): domain Eukaryota; kingdom Metazoa; phylum Chordata; class Mammalia; order Chiroptera; family Phyllostomidae; genus Artibeus; species Artibeus jamaicensis. The sequence continues at coordinate 47,928,317 of NW_026521486.1, forward strand.
GGACAACAGAGGAGAGAAGGGAATGGCTGACCTACACCTAGTCTGTGTCCTTCACTTTCAGTCCAGTGCCGTCTTCATTAGACCACAGTAAAGAGTTAACAGGTCACCACTGGCAGTTGCATCTTCCTCTGGGATAAGGACTTAAGGAAGGGTAAGTGACTTAATCAACTATGGAGTGGAAAAGAGCATAAAAGAAAAAATATTTCCCTCTTCTTTTCAAACATTTCATTTTCAACTCTGCTTTTTAAAATACTAATATTCTAATAAACTGTGAGAGTATATAGTACTATAAGAAGTCTAAAATACTCCTTAGTACCTGTAGATTGGGTTTTTTCTTTTATCTTATAATGTAATTCAAACCACTGAAGAAAACCTAAGGAGTACAAAGCAGAGGGGAAAAAGGGCATTCATAAACCCAGCTTCCAAAAATAGTCACATTTCTATTATACTCCCTCCCACTAATTTAGTTCCATGTAGTTAAAACATACTTTGCAGAATTCCATATCCTATTTTTGTTATCATCAAATGTTTCCCATGTCATTCATAAATTTTGTTCAATGTTTAATAACATGTTCCATGTTATGCTGTATCATAACTTTCTTCATCTCTAAAAATTTTTAAGACAGCCTCCAACTAGAGAAATTTTATGTAATACTGGTCTGCATTTAATGATCTTAAAATAAATTCTCAGAGGTGTTGTTTTCATATCAAAGAATATGAATATTGTCAAATTGCTTTGTTATATAGTTTATATTCTTGCTGGAAGCATTTAGAAAGCCCATTTCACCAGAGTGTTACCAACTTCTGAAACTGACTCTTATTAAAATCATATATATCAAATTTATAGATTAAAACATTTGTTTTATTTCCTATTTCATTGATTTAAAATAATGATAAGCCGGGTAGGGCTGGAGAGGTGGGCTGAGATGGGAGTAAAAGACAGAAAACTGTACTTGAACAAGTAAAATAACGAAAAATAAAAAAAATAAAAATAAAATGATAAGCACTATTCAACTATCAGCCATTTCTATTTTTAAATCTGTCCAAAAATAGCCTTTTCCCAATTACATTTTGGGCATTCGAGTTTTTAATTACTTTGCACAAGCATTTTATATAAGGACAATAATCCCTTAAGGAGAAATTTGTTGCAGTAACAAATTTGTAATATATTTGGTAAAAATAGAATAAAATGTTTCCCTTTCAAAAGACCAAGGGAAGGGTTCTCCTCTTTCTATTGGAAAAAAAAAAAAAAACATACTTTTTACTTGCCAAATGTTCTATCCCTTGCCAGGTAAATGAAATCCAGCAAGACTTATGCCTTTCATATAATTAAGATCATACTGAACAAAGGCTTTTAGAATGAAAAGTAACTTCCTCAAACAATGTCCACAATAAAGATGTACTTACACCCCACGATAAACAGTTCAAAACTGTTTGTGGCCTGATAGTAGGTACAGTCCCACGGCACCATCAAAAGATTCTATGATGGTTCAAAGGCAAATTATCTAGAGGGTAATCATCCCATTTTTGTAAATAGAAAGTTTCCAATTTAAATGAAGTCTAAAACTACAAGTTAGGGCTTTGACCATATAAAAGGGTAATATTCAAAGGAGGCTCACAGTTCAGAATTATTCTATTGTTACTAATAGAAAACTCACTGTAATTTTTTTGTAATAATTGAACCTAACAGTGTTATAATTCTAACAAACAGGTAATATCATGGACCTCTGTATTTTGGAATCCCAGTATTAACTGCCTACAAATAAATACTAGCCCACATCTATTATCAATGACCCAGATGTTTCTTTCTAATGAATTGACCATTACATTTTCTAAGCTCTGAAATGGCCAACAGACCATAGAAAGACATTGCTTTAGGCTCCTGCTTGAAACCAGCAGCTTCAGCCAACTGCTGGCCTTGATTCAGGGCCAAAGGAAAACAAAGTCCTTAAATTTCACAAACTACGAGTTTCCCACTAGCCTTCAGTCTAGCTAGCAAATTGAACAGAGTAAAAAGATACGGGTAAGGCAGTGTCTGGTCATTGGAAGAGACTGATTAGAACAACGAACATCATCCACAAAGGCCAAGCACCTCTGACTGGAACGAGTGGTATGGGCCTAAAATGGAAAAAACCAGGTAAGTAAAAAAAAAAAACCAAAAAATAAGCAAACAATTAAAAAAAAAAGCCACACACCAACCCACATAAGAACATACAACCAATTATCTAAGAATATTTAGTTACAATATGTTAGAAAGAAATATCTTTAAATGCTAGAAAATTCAGCATTTAAATTATTCACCAACACTATGTAAAAGAAAAAAAAATTTTAATCAAAAATTTAAAATTGGAGCGCGGGCCTGGGAATCAAGCAACCACGGTTCGATTCCCAGTCAGGGCACATGCCTGGGTTGCAGGCCAGTTCCCAGCAGGGGAACACTAGAGGCACACTAGAGGCAACCATACACTGATATTTCTCTCCCTCTCTCCTTCCCTTCCCCTCTAAAGATAAATAAATAAATAAATCTTTAAAAAAAATTAAAATTGACAAATGAATCAACCTTAATCTGATTCTTACTTCTCCTTATTATGAAAATGTGATACAGACTAATGGTTTTAAACTAGTTTATCTTTTAGCAGAACACTTTCCAAATTTTAATCTTATGTGGAATCTCAAAAACATAAAAATGAAATTACTCTTATTAAATCGGAGACTGAGAGCCTAAGAAACAAATTTAACAGTGATCATGAATTCTCTTCCTATCAAACCTTACTTTGCCATATTCATTGCTCCTATTATTCTACCCGTCTTTCTGCCTTCTAAAACAAGGTTCCCAAGGAACTTGGGCTTAACCTGTGCCTATTTCTGAACTAATTAATTTCTGAACCAAAGAACTGAGAACTCTATGGCAGCCCCTCAGTTTGCAGATAAGAACAGAGGCCCAGAGAGATTACCAGTGCAGGCACAGAACTGGTCAGGAATGAACTGAGACTAGAACCCACATCTCTGGATTTCCAGATAGTATTCTTTTCAATATACCCCCGCCCAGTAAGTCAGAGCCAAGACTATCCAACAGTGCTTGGACGATTACCCTAACTTTATAAATAAAGCAAATGTATACACCTTAGTCGTGTATACACCTTAGTCATGTATACACAAACTACCTGTTGGGCGGCACCATCTGTTGCCAGCATTCTGCGTTCCTTCAGCTGCCTATGTAGTAAGGCTTCCACTCCATAGCGCTGACGATACCTCCGAAGACATTTGAGACGCTTTAAGTTCTCTCGTTCTTTGGCCAAAAGTCCCTCTGGGCCAGTCAGGAGACTACTACCTGGAGAGACACAACAGTCAAGATGTTATCTGCCACGCAACCAATTAAGGGCTCATCGCCAAAATAATAAGAAGTAAAAAGAAAAATCTTGGGCCATAAGATAGGCAGTTTCATCAAAAGCAAACTCTCCTCCACTAGACACCAACACAGAGATATAACTCTAACTACTACCCACATGCAGGTACACGTCAGACCTACAACAGGTTGTTGGAACTAGCATAAAACTCACCTAGAGCTTCATGTTCCACTTTGCGATTATGTAAGTAACGCCGCTTCTTTTCTTTGAGCAGATGCTGAAGTCGTTTAAACTGATCAATGTATAAAGACTGTAATCGAATTAGTTTCTCACGCATGATCAGGGCCACTTCTTCAGCTGTGTAGACACCAGCATGTCTGGAATAAACAGAAAATTCAGCAAAGCATAAGAAAACACAGTAATAAAACTCAAGCTTAAAAAAGAGAAAAGGGTAACTATTAGACATTTTTTTTTTTTTTTTTTTTTAGAGCTGGGGAGGGAGAGAGAAAGAGGGAGGGAAACATCAATGTGTGGTTGCCTCTTGGGCATCCCCTACTGGGGAACCTGCCCAGCAACCCATGCATGTGCCCTGACTGGGAATTGAACCCGCAATCCTTTGGTTTGCGGGCCGGCACTCGATCCACTGAGCCACACCAGCCAGGGCTAGACATTATTTAATAAGCAATCAACTGCTGAGGCAATCACCTTATCAAAAACCTTTTCACACATCTTACCAAACTGTTATTTTAAAAAATCTCCAAGAATGAACATTAATGAATGTATGATCTCTAAATATAAGGAAGGGAAGATGTTTCATTATTTTTCCCAGTTATTTGAATTATGTTTAAAAAGAAGTAAAGCTATAGTACACTCAAAATTTTTACCATCTATATTTCATCTAATACAGAAAAATCACTTAACTCTCAGGCACAACCTAAAAGTGTTCAATTTATTGTAGCATGTATCTTAACATATTTTAATTAAAGTACAAAAGATTAAAAGATTATACCATCTAGTTTAAAAACACGCCCCTATTAAAAAATATATATTCCTATATTGGAGCTTCCCTATGTGGGCCCTCAAACACTGGCCACAGTGGCTTGGCTAAGGCTAATCACTGTCCTCAGCTCATTTTCTTGATAACATTCTCAAAATACAGTACCCTGGGTTAAATCATTATCAAAACTCTTAGATGATCCACATCAACTTTATTAAATTTTGCTGCCAATTATAAGTTAATAGATTTTTTTAAAAAAGCTATTCCCCCAAAACCAAATCCCTTTATTCCAACAGTCACAAATATAAATCAAGGTTTTCTGTTGTTGTTGTTTTTTTAATCCTCACCTGAGGATACGTTTATTGATTTGACAGGGAGAAGGAAACATCAATGTAAGAGAGAAACATCAATCGAGTGCCTCCTGTTCGTGCCCCAACAAGGGATTGAACCTGCAAACCTAGGTGTATGTCCCAACTAGCAATTGAACCCATAATATTTTAGTGCACAGGATGTCACTCCAACTAAGCCGCCCAGCCAGGGCAATATAAGTCAAGGTTTTAATGTCAGAATTCATCTTCAAGAAATACACTTCTAGTCAAGATGGAGCTGGTAAATGTGATACTCAGAATCTCCCACGAGCACATCAAAACTACAACTAAACTACAGAACCACCATCATTCTGAACCACCTAAAATCTAGCTAACAAAGTCTTCCAACAAAGGATATAAAGAAGCCACACAGAAGCCCTCACCAGGTAGCTCACGTTGGTCAGAGCATCGTCCCAATACGCCAAGTTGCAGGTTTGATCCTGGGTCAAAATTGTCTCAGAGGTTCCTAAGCCTCTCATTTTTTTTGAATTCTTTTTTTTTTTAAAGATTTTATTTATTTATCTTTAGAGGGGAAGGGAAGGAGAAAGAGAGGGAGAGAAACATCAGTGTATGGTTGCCTCTCAGGTGTCCCCCACTGGGACCTGGCCTGCAACATAAGCACGTGCCCTGACTGGGAATCGAACCACGATCCTTTGGTTCACAGGCCAGCGCTCAATCCACCGAGCTACACCAGCCAGGGCTTTTTTTGAATTCTTGTTTCTTGTTTCGATCCTGGGTCAAGGCACATACAGAAATCAACCAATGAATGCCTAAATAAAAAATAAGTGGAAAAACAAATCGATATTTCTCTCTCTTTAAAAATTAGGCCTGGCTGGTGTGGCTCAGTGGACTGAGTGCTGGCCTGCAAACCAAAGGGTCACTGGTTCGATTCCCAGTCAAGGGCACATGCCTGGGCTGCAGGCCGGGTCCCCACTAGGGAAGTGTGCAAAAGGCAACCACACATTGATGCTTCTCTCCCTCTCTCCTTCCCTTCCTCTCTCTAAAAATAAATAAATATTTTTTTAAAGAAATCAATCAACAGCCCTGGCTGGTATAGCTCAGCAAATTGAGCACAGGCTGCGAAATAAAGGGTTGCCAGTTCTATTGCCAGGCACATGCCTCAGTTTCGGGCCAGGTCCCCAGTGGGGACCACGTGAGAGGCAACCACACATTGATGTTTCTCTCCCTCTCTTTCTCCTTCCCTTCCCCTCTAAAAATAAAATAATAAAACTTAAAAAAAATAAAACGTAAAAAAAAAAAATCAATCAATAAAAAAATTTAAAGACATCGCATAGAGACTAGTAGAGGGGGTAAAGACGCTGAACAGGCTAGTCCCAAACAAAAATGCGGCAGTCAAAAATCAGGAGGGATAGCTTGGCTTTGGAGGTCCCCCTAAGGAGTGAAGGCCCCAGGTGCATACCACATCCCCCAGCTCCAGGTGACCCAGAGCTGGGAAGAGAAGTCCCCAAACCTTCTGGGGTAGCAATACTTATACCAGACAAAATAGACTTAAAAAGGCTGTAACAAGAAATGAAGAAGGACAGAGCAATTCCACTTCTGGGTATTTAACTGAAGAAACCCCAAACACTAAATCATGTATATAAAAGATTTTAGCTGGGTGGGTGGGCTGGGATGGGAGTAAAAGACAGAAAACTGTACCTGAACAATAATTAAAATAAAAAATTTTAAAAAGACTATTTAAAAAAAGGTTTTTGTACACACAAACATACACACATTTCCGTATGTTCACTGCAGCACTGTTTTACAATAGCCAAGATGTGAAACAACCAAAGTGTCCATCAACAGACGAATGGGTAAAGTAACAGTGCATAACAATGAAACATGACTCAGCTATAAAAAACAAATCTTGCCATTTGCAACATGGATTGACTTATAAGAGGTTACTGTGCTGAGTAAAGTCAAGTCACACAGAGAAAGAAAAATGCTGTATGATTTAACTTGTATGCGGTATTTAAAAATCAAAATAAACAAACAAGCAGAACAGAAACAGACAGATGCACAGTACCTTCTGATGACTGTCAGATAGGAAGGGGGATGGGCGAAAAAGGTAAAGGGATTAAGTACAAATTGACACATGAACAAAACCAAAAGGGAGGGTGGAAGCAAGGGAGGGAGGTGGGCTTATAGGGGGTGAGGAGAAAATACAGACAATGTAATTAAACAATAATTTAAGTTTAAAAAAAAACTACAAATTGGTAGTTACTGAATAGTCACAGGGATGTAAAGCACAGCGTTAGGAATAGAGTCAGTAATACTGTGATAAGTATGTATGGTGTCAGATGGGTACTAGATTTATCAGGGTGATCACTTTGTAAGTTTTATATATAAATGTCTAATCGCTGCATTGTATGCTTAAAACTAAGGCAATATTGTACATCAACTGTAATCAAAAACTAAAATTTTGTTTTAAAAAGGAGTCCCCTTATATTCCATTAAATAGTGTCTCTTACTGAAAGTCATTCTCCCAAATTTCTTTGTTTTGGTTACAATGAAGATGCAAAACCTGAAATGACCTTTACCAAAACAAGTTCTGGTTGCTTGCAAAAGTCATATGATAAAATGTTTTTTGTTTTTTTTTTTAAGTAAAAGAAGCCCTGGCATGTGTGGCGCAGTGGACTGAGTGCAGGCCTGCGAACCAAATGATCACCAGTTCAATTCATAATTGGGGCACATGCCTGGTTGTGGGGTGGGTCCCTAGGACTAGTGAGAGGCAACCACACATTGCTGTTTCTCTCCCTTTCTTTCTCCCTCCCTTCCCTTCTCTCTAGAATAAATAAAATCTTTTTAAAAAGTGAAAGAAATATTTAACAATTACTCTTAAGCTAAAACTTCACCAGTATTGGATGTTTCTATAAATAAGCTTTTAAAGATCATTTTACAAACCAATTAAGTAAATGGTCACGTTGAAGGAAATCACATATAGTAACTCCAGTTAGAATACATCTCTAATGACATCATCGTAAATACAAATAATACCCTTTCTGAAACAAGCAAGTGAATATATGCTGTAAATCGTTACTGATACAAAAAGTGGCCTCAGTTATGACCAACACTGGCACCAAAGATGAACATTTTTGGTTAAAAGAATTTCATTAAACCCTTGTATTAAATATAACAAGGCAGTAATATGTAACCATGTAAGTACGAACAGACATTTAACTCTTACATTCCTAAAGATGCAAACATTTTTTTAAATAATCTCAACTAAGAGAATTAAAGAAAGCCTTGTATTTCACTGCTTAATAACTGCATGTATTTAAGGTTTTATTTTTCCCCTTTGGATGTTCCCTTTAGGAGGAACTGACATCAAGTACCTAGCCATTTTAATATTTATACATCTCATAATAACTTAACTGGTATTTGGTTTATACAGCAGTATACTGTAAGTTAAGTTAGTGTGAGTATGGCCCCCAAAGACGAATCTTCCCTAAGTTACTAACAAAATCAAGTTTCCAGACATTCCAAGCTGAGTGTGTACCACACCAGCAGTCACTTTGTGACCCCTCAAAGCAGCAAGTTTGGCATTTCTAGACGCACAATGAAAAAAAAATTTTAAATGCACTTGGCATAAAGTTACTACTGTGAGAGAATCTTGCCACAAACCAAATATTCCTTCTCAAACTACTTAGCTGACTGCTCACAAAAGTACTTCCTGAACTGCTGACTACAGATTACTCAAAAGACAGAGATGAAATTACTCAGAAAATGTAACCCTAAATGACTTCTTTTAAACCTCAGAGTCTAAGGTAATGAAGAAAACTCTAAAAAACTGAAGTTCAGTACAAGCTAATCTAGAAATTCATACCTCTCCCACTATTGACATACTTTTACCTAAACTGACAGTTTAGTGTTCAGAGACAGAAGTCAGAAAGGAAGAAAAAAAAAAACCCTAAACTAAACCCAAACCATGAGACAGAGAAATAGGAGACTTTGGAGTAAAAATGTTTTTATGCTTCTGCAACTCCTAAGATGATCATGGGTTATGTAAAGAGAGGAACCTTGGGAAGATATAATTAGGCTGATCACTCACTTCCTGGTTTCTAAATCACTTTGTCTTTCTTAGGCATGAAACCAAAGGAAACTCTTGGCACATCTTTTTATTTTTCTTTAAAAAAAAACCATAAAATGTAACTCTGTAAAAATGTAGTTATTCAAATAAAATCACTTTATTATTCCTGGGGTTTAAGCCAAGAACGCATTCACATAGATTTTCTCTTCTCGCCCTGGCCAGGTGGCTCAGCTGGTTGGAGCACTGGTCATCCCATTCACTAAAAGAATGAAGGTTCAATTCCCAGTCAGGGCACATACCTAAGTTGTGGGTTCAGTCCCAGTGTGGGTACCTAGGGGAGGCAAGTGATTGACGTTTCTCTCTCTCTTAAAAAAAAAAAAAAGTCCTCTTATCTAACTGATGTAAGCATTTCTCAACCCACCTCCCACTCGCATGTCTAAGAAATTTTCTATTTTCTCCCCTATACTTTCTCAGGTATAAAATCTGACATCCATAATTTTCCCAAATTACAAGATTTCTAAAAAAGAATCAAATCCTGCCTTGAAGCAAGATGGTAATAATTCATACTTTAATTTAGAGAAGCTGTTTCTGCTCACAAATAGCTGTCTTCAAACCTCTTAGGTTATTAATCTTTTAGTAGTATGCAACACTACATTCCACATACTAACTACATAAAATATTTAGAAGCCTTATGTGGAATTACAACTTACTTTAAGGGATCTTCTTGATCACTGTCTATGCTATCAGCTTCACTGTCAGGGTCACCTCTCCATGTCTGATCCACAGTAATGGGTTCCTGCTCCCCATCACTCCAGCTGTCTTCATCTGAGGCAAGGAAGGGAGAGCAGCCATTAAGACTTCCCACCTCTGTAACTCCACCACACAAAACTAGATGACTTAACACATCAACCCAAATCTTAAAATTAAGTGAGTTAACCATGCCCTCAAAAGGACAGGAAGTCCAACTCAAAACTCTTTCCTGAAATTACCTTACCTAGCAAAGATAAGTATAAGAACAGCAATGAAAAAAATAATCATAAACTCAGGAACATAAACCTAAGCAAACACTACTTCAGAATTGGTGAACACAGCAATCCTAGAATCTCACCAAATTGATAATGAATTATTGTTATCAAGTACTATATACATTCAAGGTACTGTGCTAAACCAAAATAAGTTTGTTACCTTTCTTCCTCCTTTTTCATTCTAGAAGATCCTTACCCAGAATTCGGCTGGCTTCACTGCGACTGCTTTCTGGCGTCTGAGACCCCAACTCCGTCTTAGCATATGAGCTCAGCTGGCACAAGAGAGTTTCACCCATAGGCCCTGGATTGTTCTTTTTCATTTGAGCATGAAGTGCCAGAGCATTTCTACGGGCATGTTCAGCACAGAAGGACACCCTATGGAGACAAAATATTAACATTTTATACTCAAGATTCTTTCTTGAGAAAGTTCAATGATTTTCACATTCAGTGATCTTTAGATCATTTTCAGGAAATCAAAATGACCATTATCTTTATTTATAAATACTTAAAAGTCCAGTGAGGCAGAGTAATTTACTGGCCCAAGGTCAGCTCAACTATTTGGTTTTACTAAAGGAAAATACTCGTAGCCTAATCTAATGTACTACCCAGCAAACAAAAATTCCAACTATAAAAATGATGACACCTCACAACACTCAAAGAGATCCACTTTCATCTTTCAAAACTGGTTCTGGAAGGAAACTCTACATTTTACTTCAATATCAATACAGAGCAGGTAATACATGATGTCACACACAATTTTAAAATCAAAAGGGTATACACAGAATTATCTAGACAAGTTATGTTCCCGTGTGGATCTTTGTACATAATGAAAGCCATGAAGCCTCTCCCAGAAAAATGAACATTTTGTGTATTATTTAACAAGGTTCAGAGATGGCCTTGCAAGGGACACCAGAGTTAAGAAAAATCTAGAATATCCCTTTATTTTAAAGATAAGGGAACGATCCAAAGGGATGATCTAAGAGACCCAACTGTAAGTCATGTCCTTCCACTTTTCACCGTTTTAATTTCTTTTACTTTCCAAGGATATATTCATAATCCCAATTTTACATGCAGGTAAGCTAAAAACTCGGTAGCTACACCCAAGAGCACAGCATACCCCATTCCACTTTCACTTTAAAATGACAAATACAAACAAGAAATATCTACACATATATACCCATCTTTCTTCTCAGGCTTTGGGGCAGCACAAGGGCATCTCTTTCCATTCTTCGTCGAAATATAACTACATTGCTTGAAGGGTGCATTCTTGTCTTCAAGGATATGCTTAATGCAAAACTCCTGCCCCTCCAGACGAGGTAGCGAGCATGGACGATGAGTGAATGAACAAGAGAGGGGCTCCTGAGACCTGGGTACTGGGGTGATCCTCCCCCTATTGGTCGGCAAGACGTGGATCCGAATCCTGTTCATATCAAAACCTGCAGGATAACACAAAAGATCAAAAAGCCCTCACCCGGGCCAAAAATGCATGCCTCCTCCACAATACCCAGGCAGGCTGCGGGCAGTTTCTGAAGGACAGAGATTAAGTCCCTCTCCGTATTCCCCCTTGGCCCAGGTCTCCCAGGCATTAGGGTTTTTGCCTCACCTCCACTTACCCCTCCAGGCCACCCGCCCACCCCGAACACCAACCACCGCGTCGCAAGGACTCCCACTGAAGCAAACGAGCAGGAAGCGTCAGCGCCAGCCCCACGCTACAGCAGCAACGCCGCAGAGCTGCGACTCGCCGCCGCCGCCGCCTCCCTGCGCGCCGCCTTTGTCCCGGCCCGCCTCAGAGCTCACTGCTGAGCCTAGCCGTTCCTCAGCTGCCCGTGCAAGCGCCATTTTGTACTTAGTCTCTGGGCACCAGAGAATCTGGATCCTACGAGCCCATAGGAGAGAGCCCCCGATGCTGACTGAGGCAGAGTAGCAGCCCGCTGAGGGCGAAAGTGGTGAAGCAGCATGCCTCACAGCAGAGACGAAAACCAAGCACAGACACCTTCTTACCCGTGCAGCCTAGCTGCGCCACGCCGCTCACCCTTACTGGGGCCGATAGCAGCGTCTAACTCCACCAAGCTCCTTTCCGGGCTCCCAACCGCCGATTGGCTACAGCGTTCGCGGGGGCCCGCCACCATTGGCTGAGGTCAACTACCTATCAAGCCTGGGGGCAGGGCCCTGAGAAAATGTGCGGCTGGGATAGGTGAAATGACCTATCCGTCTCCCAGAGACTCCGCCCCAGGCAGAGGGAGGTGGCCCGAGCGCGGGGTATGGGGTATTTCCTCCTCACAGCGTGGCTGGTTTGTAGAATGCCGTTAGGCGATCTGCGGGATTTGCGCGTAGCTTTCTCAGCACACCTACACCACCGGTTTAAAAAAAAAAAAAAATCAGACGTTTGACACTGTCTATACAGGAAAAGACCTTAGTTTTCTTTTGTGAGCAGTTCATTTACTGAAACATTTTTCTGAGTTTTAACTAAGTGTGGAAATTACATATGTATGTAAACATTTATTTTCCAAACAATTTTAAGAGGTAAAGGCTATTAATCTCCATTTTACAGATATCTGAGGAAAAGAATGGGCTAACATGTAGTAAATGGAGGAAAGAGGCAAATTTGAACCCAGCCCTCATTCTTTATCCCTTTTCGCCTCTCATCATAAAGAGCATTGTACTGACAATAATGGAATATGAGTTGTGGTTTATGCCGATTCTCTAAAATTCTCAACAATACCATGCTAAATAATGTAAATGGCAGGCACGATCCCAATTTTATCATCTTTTGAGAGGTTTTCTTGTTAAAAGAACCTCTCTTTTTCATCTCTTGTAGAAATGAACCAACACTTTTCCCCCATAACCTTTCTGGCTCTTTTTTGCACTGCAACCTTCTCAAGCACCCTTATCTGTGTTTTCACTTAAGAGACTTCTCCAATATTGATGAGGAGGTGAGCATAAAGAATTCACAACACTCAAGAACAGCAGTCAGTTTAGCCACAAGAAATGATTATAACAGTAGGCAAGTGGTGGGACACTTTTGGAAAAGTGCTGTTTTCCAAAGATTAGAGTGGCCTTAGGCCTTTTCCTGAAATTTACTCATTTAACAAATTATTTACTGAGCACCTAGGTGCCAGACACTGGAGATACAGAAAGAGCAAGAAAGATAATAACCCTGCTTTTTTTTTTGGAGTAAACATTCTACAGCAGTTTGGAGTTGTGGACACAGTACAAACATAATAGCAACTATGATTTATATATATAAGCAAACACTCCAATCCTCAGAGGGGTACAAAGAATATATTTGTTACAAATACCCTGACAGGGGTGTCCCACCCATGGGCTGCATGTGGCCCAGGATGAGTATGAATGCAGCCCAACAGAAAATTGTAAATTTACTTAAAACCTTGGGTTTGGGTTTTTTGTTGTTGTTTTTTTTTTGCTCATCAGTCTTTGTGTTTGTGTATTTAATGTGTGGCCCAAGACAACTCTTCTTCCATTGTAGCCCAGAGATGTCAAAAGATTGGACACCTCAAAACTAGCCAGAGGTAGTTACATTACAGAAAATCCTGGAATCAGAATCTGCAATAAAATATGGTAATATCAAAAAAGAGTATTAAAACTACTATAGGGAGCAATGGAAAGAGCCATTAAGAATGAGATAAGGATGCAACAAAGATTTTGTTAGAGGCTCTTCTGAAGGTCTTAGTTTGAAAAAAAGATCCTCTTGCTAAGCCTAAAACAAACAAAACATTGCTATTTAGAACCACTTTATTCTAAGTTGGGAGGGACCAGGTATTATTGAAGGGTCAAGATGTTAGCAAATTTTGTGTTGTGTAGCAAAGTAGATGACCATTTTTAATGTACTGAACACTTTGTTAGCTGTTAAATAGGGTAAAGTGAACCTGAGTGAGGGTGTTTGTAAATAGAGGTTGGGAAAGATGAATTCTGAAGAACATAAAATTTGGAGCTTTGGGGGCTAATTCTAGAAATTATGTGTGTGTGCATGTGCGTACAAGAGCGAGTGAGGGGGGTGAGGGGGGGAGAGAATAAATGAATGCCAAACTCTTAGCTCTTTCTGTAGTCATCCTCATGTCAGTATGACAACCCCATCCTTCCAGCTGGTCAGGCCAAACACTGGGAGTCATCCTTGACTTCTTTTTCTTCTAACCTTATAACAGATCCTACTGGCTCCAACTTCAAGATACATATATGTAACTTCTCTTCAGCACTCCCACCCTGGTCCAAGATACTCTTAACCTCTCGTCTTAATTATTGTGAGCCTCTTTAACCTTGACTCCTACAATCCACTTTCAACACAAGCCCAAATGAACATTTTAAAACTTAAGTTAGAGCAAGCATGTCACTTCTCTGCACAAAACCTTAAAATGGTGCCCTATTTCAGTCTTTATAATGGCTTACAAGGCCCTACAGTATCTCTAGCCTGTTCTTTCTCCTGTCACCACATATCCTACTCCTCTCATTTATTTCCATACTAGCTACACAGGTCTTCTTGCTATGGTTACACCTCACAACCTTCGCACTTGTTTCCTGGAATGATCTTAACCCAACTATTCCTTGCTTGCTTTCTCAGCTCTTTCAGGTCTTTGCTGAAATTTCATGAGGCCTTTCTCCCTAGCCATCTTATTTCCAATTTCAACAACTCTGCTCACCTGCACACACACACAATCCCACCCCATCTTCCACACTTTACATTCTGCAAAGTACTTATTACCTAACAGTTTTACTTGTCTCCCTATAACTAGAATGTAGGTTCTACGACAGGATGCTTGTTTTGTTTACCAACATATTCTCATCGGTAATCAGCATAATACTTAGTAGTTACTATTTTCTTGTGAAGGAATAAATGGAAGGCAACAAAATGCCTGAAAGTACTTTTCAGAAAAGATGTATCTAGTATAGCAGGCCCTTAATTGACTTCTTTGCGTTCAACATCGTTTCAATGCTGAGAGGGAAAAAAAAAGATCACTTCCCCACAGGGACCACTGTGTGTGGCGTTTGCATGTTCTCCCAAAGTCTGTGTGGGTTTTCTCCAGGTGGTCAGTCTTATCTAAATTGACCCATCCTGGCACTGGCTGGGTAACTCGGTTGGTTAGAGCATTATCCCAATACACCAAGACTGTGGGTTCATTTCCCATGAGAGCATATACAAGAATAAACTAATGTATGCATAAGTAGAACAACAAATCGTTGTTTCTCTCCCCCTAAAAATCAATAGTTTTTTAAAATTTGATTTATTTTTAGAGAGGGGAAGGGAGGGAGAGAGGGAGAGGAACATGTGCCTCCCACTGGAGACCTGGCCTGCAACCCAGGTATGTACCCTCGACTGGGAATTGAACCAGCAACGCTTTGATTCAAAGGCTGGCACTCAATCTACTGAGCTACACCAGCCAGGGCAAAATTATGAATCATGCTGACATTGCTCACTAGATAAGCAGTACATACTGCTAGCATCTGTGTGAGCCATGTATTTTTTGTGTGCATGTGGCAGTTACTCTTCCATGTAGTCACACAACATTAAATGAGGGTTTTTTCCCACTCTGACCACATGGTATCTTTAGACTTTCAGGTTCACTGTAGTAACTAAATCGTAAGTCTTTCCAATGGACTCAGTTCCCACAGGGCCTTGTGCTGTAAGAAGGTACATGTCATCAAAACTAAAACAAAGCTATAATCATATCAATAAAATGACAGTTAAAGACTAAGCTGACAACTCAGTATGCAAAAACAGTAATAATCAGATAAGTTTTGTAATGAACATTTATTGATGGGTGGATAAATACAGATTGAGAAACATACTTGACAGCAATATATCAAACTGATAGCCAGACTATAAAATGTATACAACATTCTTTTTTTAATTTAAAAAAATTTTTAAATTTTTTACAAAGAGCCCTTACTGTAATGGTCACTTACATCCTACCATTCACATAACAGCAGTAGATATACCAGGGGTAGCATTCAGAACTGAGATGCCCCAAGGAGGACAGAGGCCACAGCAGAGTACTGTGCTGAGAAAAGACTCAAGAGCAATACAAAGAAAACAGACAAAAATATCACCACAAAATTGCACCTGAGTGACAGACTGGTAAAGTGTTTTGCTTTTTTTCTCTTCCTTCTTTTGCTCTTTGGTCTGATAAGAAACGGACAATTTTAGGTGTGTGGAGTAAGGTGGGGAAAAGGTCAGTTTCAAATCCAGAAACCTAGGTTAACATCAAGTTAAGCTGCTGCATTCTTTTCTTTGGGTGCTTAACCCAGCCAGCACCTCCACCTTGTGATCAACCACTAATCAGATCCTCAGCTTTCCTGTGAACACTTCCTGATAATCTGATGGATACACACTTGCTCTGGCTTCAATTAGCATGCTGTCAAGCATCCCTCTCCACACTTAACACGACAACAGAAAACCCAAGAGTCTTTCTCTTTTCATTCAACCATGAATACACACTCAAAGGGAAAGAGTAGACACTGCTTTATAGTAAACATTCTTTTTCTTTTCCTCCCTTTTCCAATGCCAAGTTCATATTAAAATCTTTAGAAACATTAAAATGGAAGGGTCTCCCACTAAAAAATAATTCTCATTCTAAACCATTCTATCAGTAAGATTACAGTACCATGTTTGTTTCAAACTCACATCCAGAGGGATAAGATAAAATAAAACTTGACAGAGTGATACCACATGAACGTTTAACCCATCAGGAGCAAATATTCCGTTAAAAGCTAGGTGTTAACAAGCAGCAAGACAAGAAATTTGGGGAGGTATCAAAGTCAATGAAGGCCTAATGGGATTGCAGAGGGCTTATTTCTCACCCCGTAAAGGGTTGCATAGACTGCTTCAATTCTCCCAAACCCAAGAATATTTTGAAGTTGTATTCCAACTTCAAGGTATTCTCAAATCTCCCTTTTCCTAGTATTAATACTAGGAAAATTTCCTAGTATTAATACTAGGAATTTGATGAGTTCTTTTGATAACTAATACTAGGAATTTCCTAGTATTAGTTATCAAAATAACTCATCAACAAAAGAACTGTGTTAAAAAAAGCAATAATTTCCCAAGTTCCCACAGTTCTCATGTTTCTGTGGGAAACACAGATATGTTTAAAATCCCACCATACTGGGATAAGACCCCCTCTAATTGCCTTTGTCCAAGAAGCAAGATATGAGGGGAATTTAGGTAGCAGAGGCTTAAAGAAATCCAGCACTAATGTTACCATGATTTTATCTCTGTATCCTAATCCACTGCAGTTTCCAACTGGAGAATTTAAAATTTTCTATCAGCACAGGTGAAGCCAATACTACAGAACTAAGAAAAGAATATATTAAATCAAAAACACTAAAATCATTAAAAAGAAAAAAAAAGAAGCTGAGGGCCTCAGATATGGAAACACAATGATTCATAAGTGGAAAGACTAAACTAATTCCTATGTATTTTCTAAACCCAAAAAGCAAAACTGATACTTCAGAAGACCAATTCAGCTTTAGATTAATGCTTCATTAGAGTTCAGCTAAGAGCAACACAGGTATTGATTAAAAGCCCTAAGGACAGTCCACAGGTATGTTTCTGCCAACATGAGATTCAAACACAGTTTACAATCAGATTTCCAGAACTTGAGGCTTCAGGCCCACTTATCACTACTTATCCTCAATAGTTCAGGTTAAAAAGAGGAGGGGAAAACACCAAGTTTACTAGGCTAACTTTGGATTCATAAACCCCATTTCTCACCCTTTGAAGGTATGAGGATAGAGAAGACACAGTTTAGAAACTGCACACCCCTTCAACTAAGTTTGTGCGAATTTGGACAATATACATGCTAGCTGACAGGCACAACTGCTCCCCAGTGACAATGCAACAGCTTCATGCAGAGCCCATAAGGTAGTTCAGAACCTATACACAGATCTAAAAGCAGACATGGTAGGTATCTTAAGACAGTATCAGGAGGCATTAATATAGAAAAGTCTCTTAACTGATCTATACCAGCTGTGATCTAGTGTGCATAGGCCAGACTACACAACATAAAGCAGCTCTTAGGCTCTAGGCTCCAGTAAGCACATTTTTCTAGTCCACTCCTGACAAAGTTCTAAGGAACTAACTACACTGCCATAGAGCACCGCTAAAGAAGCCAAGCAGATGCGTATGTCTCTGTGGTGAGGGAGTGCGTGTAACTAGAAAATACGCGACACTTGATGAGAAAAATCAAAAGCTGAAAAGACATTTTCATAATCAAATCAGTGATCAATTCTACAAAAATACAGATGCAAACTAAATAACCTTCTGGGAAGGTCAGGAAGGAAGGCAGACTCCACTAAACAAAATCTAAAGAAATAGGAAGCCTATATTTAGTAAAATATCACACATCTACTGATTAGCACAAGACAAACTATCAGGGAGAAAGAAGAAAATGTCATCTATAAAAGTGAAAGTGACATTCCAAGTAAAAATTATACTAGTTTACAGGTTGGCAGAGAGCTCATTTTATACAGCAATGGCAGGCACTCAAGACAGTTCAAATATGCAAAGATGATGGACACTAATTCACCTCTGATTAGGTTTACTACACTAATTCCTTCCCGTGTGAGGCCAGTGCATCATTAATTCCAATTGCTTCAGTGTTCTCCCCAAACTGTTCCTGACAAGCAGCAGCACACGTACAACTCCCATTTCCCTATGACTTCCAATAAAAATTTCAATTTGTCCAGAAAGAATATTTGGTGTGAAGTGAACAGCATTAAAAAGATACATTCGAACTGCATCATACTTCCACAGCAAAAATTGCCATGAAGACCAAAGAATATCATATCAAATGATCTGTGGCTAGGTGGCGTTCTCAGTTAGGTAAATTGGTTTGTAAGAATTCTTCTAGCCCCTTAAAAAATTTCTGTTCTCAACAAAAATATTCACTCCTAAAATCTGGGATAATCAAGCACCCATAAGAAAAGACACCTGATCCATTTTTTAAAAGGATTCTTAGAAATTTGAAGAACCTCTGCCTATCAGCTAAAGCCACCCAAAATGGACAATCCGACATAATAGTATATGTGGGCTAGGACTGCTCACTCTCATGGCTCATGGCACCAGTACTATCAAATTCACAAGCTCTAATCTCTGAAGATATGTAGGCTGCAAAAACTGAGGGTGCAGCTGTTTCTCTTCAGCTATACAGATAAAAAAAACAAGTCTCACATTTATAATATAAAATACATTGTCCCCAAAATTCCAAGTCACAATTTCATTGTTTTCAGGATCCTCTAGCTCCATGGCTTCTCCCAGAACTATTCCCACACATGGTCTGGGCTTTCACAATTATGATGTATAGCACATACCTCTTCCCATCAGAGACCCTGAGACTGCTCTCACTTGAACACTTCCCCAAGGCCCAACTTGAAAAAAGACACATCCAATTCTGTACGGCAGAAACTAGCCTTGCTCTACAAACCTTCCTCAATCACACCTCTATTCTGAATCAAAAGAAACAGAGGATAAAAAGGAAGTTTTCTAGTGGAGTCCAAAATCAGGCCATTGGCTACACTTGCCCAAACTAGAATTTAGAAGGCTACCACTCAATTGCAACATAAAGAAAGGGGAAAATATCAAGAAGAATACATGCTTCTTCCTTCATGTTCTAAAGGCCACACTGTATTCTCACTAGTAGACTGTTGGGGAAGTAGAAATGATGAGGGACAGGGAGGGAAAGAAAAAACATGATATTTAAACACACACACTCAAAACCACACATACCCATACTTACATACACTTAAAGGTCTCAACACTTCAAGTGGCCAGGGACTATCTCAGAACTCATGGCCAAAAGCCTACCCTCCCATCCCTCCTACACACCCTCTGCCCTCCAATCCCACCCCTAGGACTCATTGCTGTGTATCCCATACACACAACAAAATCCCTATCCCTTCCCCAATTATATAAAAAACTAAACAGATAACTTACTTTCTTTAAATTATTTTTTAAAGTCTCTTAAAAGATGTTGATGTTTAAATACTTCCTCTCTTCTGACACACTGAACACCAAAAGGATCCACAACTGTTTGACATAACAAACCCTCCATGTTTTAGTCCTGGCAAGAAGAGGGAGAATATCAACTCTAAACAACCTAAGTTGGAGGTGGAGAGGCCAAGAATAGAGAAAGTATTCTTAATCTTTCACAGCTTCAACACATTCTCAGCTTTCTAATACCATAAAATAGTTAAATTTCAGAGGCAGCAGGTACAATAACCGAGGCCCTCTACCATCCTCCCACCTATGTCTCAATATTAATTTATTCCCTAGTCCAAGAAGGGAGACATGTTTCATTAGGGAAGTAATTTTCTTAGTCCAGAATCAGTAGTTAAAAAAACAAAAGTATGTTTTTAAAGAAGTTTCTTTTCTCCTCTTCTTTTTCTTTATTACTTAGGAAGGGGTGGAAGTGGTGGAGGAGGTTCTGAAGGTAGAGGTGGTGGTCGGGGTTTGTCTGTATTGCCAGATCTGGAGGACATTCCTCCACTAGCCCGTGGATTCAGGTATTCACCATAAGAATGAACAAATTCAAATGGAGGGGGTGGAGTGGGCTGAACACCCTGGGCAATGAGGAGGGAGTGAAGCATATTCACAGTATCTTGATGGTCTATTGTCTGGGTTGTGTTGTGACCATTAGCCCCAGTGGGGCCTTTATCCAGTTTCATATGAGGAACTCGAGTTTTACAGCTAGGCTGTGAATAATGAAGGCCACTTGTGTCTGAGCTATGCCCTGGCAACTGGGCCATTGTAGGAAGAGGAGGGTAGGAGAAATTTATGGAAGAGGATTTAGTACTTTTGGCAATCTTGGCTGGATGATCAAACACGGCCCCTCCAGTTTCTTCAGGGGGACCCCTTTTACGAGCAGAACTGGAAGAGGAGAAAGAACTAGACAAGCTATAGGTTTTGTGTGCTAAGGAGCTTGTCTGGCTACTATGTTTTGGATCACCTGGCCGTTTGTTCCCAGTACCAGCTGGAAGCTGTGAGTGAGAGTGCTTGTGTGAGTGGTGATTATGATGATGATGATGATTAGATGGGTGAGTCTTGTGCTTTTCTTTGTGCTCTCGGCTCTTTGTGATACTGTCATCCACAGAATTGTGCTTGTCAGTTGCAGCATGGACTTTAATGCGCATTTTTATCTCCTCTGGTTTTGAAGAGGCAGCTTTATCCCCACTTGCCACTGGAATTCTCATTTTGAGGGCTGTTTTCTCAGACTTTTCCAGAAAAGGCCGCTCAGAATTTTCTGAGCCCTCTATGGGCATTTTCAAAATGACTGAAGAATGGCTATCATGTTGAGACAGGAGATTCTGGGCAGCATATGCATACTGTGACTTCACATTGGCCTCCATGTTCTCCAGTTGCCTCTTCTGGGCAGCCAACTCTTCTGCATGCTTTGCACGGTATTCTTTCAGTGATACTTTAGCTGACGGCGTACTCTTACTATTCTGCTTCTGGGAAATAAATGCATTCGAACTATCCTGTTGCAAGGAATGATCAACTCCTATAAGTGCTACATTCTCACTAGTCCGATGACCCTGGGCAGACTCTAGTTTAAAAGGAGGTTGGGAGGACAGCCAACGCTTGCCCTGCAACATCTCCGCACTGCTTATGTTGCTGGATGACTCTTCAGTGGCTGGAACGGAAGGCACTGCACTTGTGGTAGAAGTTGTTGACATGCTCATTAAACCTGCAATAGTTTTGTCTGAAGAGCTTTGGGAAATCATATTGAGGATTGTCTGCTCCGATGTGTTTGCATCTGCTCCTCGGTCATCTGCTTTTGTTTTCTTGGCAGCTTCGCACGCCTAGAATGAAACAAATGATATCTCTTTACTTCAGGCAACTTATTATATGGAAAAAACACTGAAATGAGTAGACTGTGCTTGCTGTGACATTGCAAGTTTTTCACAGTACATAAGCAGGAGGCTACTCTAACATAACACTGATAATTATTACCATCAGGAGGTATAAGATTTTAAAAACCTTCAATCAAGAGTTGGGCAAACAGGACCTCAAAGAGCTACGTGCATCCCCTTGTTCATTGCAGCAGTATTCACAATAACCAAGATATAAAGGCAACCCAAGTGTCCATCTATGGATGAATGGATAAAGAAAATGTGGTGTGTGTGTGTATCTGTGCATACACACAGTAAACTACTATTTAGCATTAAAAAAGAGGAGAAAGATTCTAGGAAGATGGCAGAGTAGGAAGCTCTAGGAATCTGTCTCCCCACCTAAACAACTGCACTGGCAGAATCTGTCTGATGCTAACTATTATTTTATTTTGAAACTCTAGAGTCTGTTGAAGGCTTGCAACTTCCAGGGTAAGCCTTGAAAAGAAAAATGGGATTAATTTTATTTCTCAGTCAGTACAGTAGAAACTATCCATCACCCACTGCCAGCCATACAACAAGCAGCTGTGCACCTATTTCTGGAATAGCTTGCACACAACCTTGAGAAGGCAGGGTAAGCAAAAATTACTCTTTCCTCCAAATATTGGAAATTTGTGCTATGATCAATGATTGCTTCTTCTGATCACAGAGCACACACCAATCACACACCAAAGGCAGGCAGCCATTGTTGTTGCCACCTCCCTTCGTTGTTGCTAGCCCCTCCCCCTCTGGCTGAAGCAATTGCCAGGGCATTTAAAAAGACCAACAACCTTCCTCCCCAACACTTTTTTGGTTTTTTCCCTTTGGGGAGCCACACATTAAGGAGAAGCACATTCAAAAGCAACGCCATATACAGGAAAAATTATGAAATGACTGTACAAGTCCTAGGAAAGGCTCAGAAAAGACCTTAAATTATACTCCACACTGAAAAAACACCCTACAAAATCAAGCCCTCCACCCCAGTGAATGAACAAAACAGTAAGGAAAACAGCAAACCACAGGGGAGAACAATCTGACTTCCAGAGTTACCACATCATTAAATTCAAATGTCCAGTGTTCAAGAACAAGAAGAAAAATCACAAAAATTATTAAAAAATAGGAAAGTGGACTTCCGCCAAGATGGAGAAGTAGGTGGAGGGTCCACCTCGCCTCTGTGCACAACCAAATCTAAGAACAACTATTTTTAACAGCAGTCACAACCAAGCCACACGGAAAATCGACAATACGGAGTCCAAAAGACAACTAGATACTCGGCTGGACCGGTACGAGGAGCGAGGCCAGAAGCAGAGCAGGTTAGAAAGAAAAAATCCCCGGCGGGGGCGCGGGCGCGCGCAGGCAACCGAGGGCTGATCGCCAGCGAGCTGGCTGCCGGAGCGCACAGGGAATAGGCGCGGTGGGTCGCTCAGTCGCGCGCATTTATGTGCGGAGAAACCAGTGAGAAGGGAAACCCGCGCGGTGCAGCAGGCTCGCAAAATTAGGATCGGATAAGCAAACCCGAGGCGTTTGAGTGACTGGATGTGCTGGGCTAGCGGAGAGGAACGCCATCACTCCCTCTCTGACCCCGCCCCCACACACAGCGTCACAAACCAGCGACCTGGGTCTCCCCGTCCTGGTAAACAACTAAGGCTTCGCTCTGCTCACTAAACAGCACGAATAAACCAAAAATGGCTCTAGAACAACTCAGAGCCCCAGAACCGATAGACCTAAGTGATGAAGAAATAGCCAGTCTTTCAGATGCACAGTTCAAAACACTGGTTATAAAGATCCTTACAGAACTGGTGGATTTTAGTCACAAATTAGAGAAACATATGGAAGCTAAATTAATTGAAATGAATGCTGATACAAAAGATACCAATAGTGATGGAAAGAAAATTGGGACTCAAATCAAGGGAGAGGACCAGATAGAAGAAAAAGATGATCAAGCAGAAAGGAATGAAGAAATAAGAATTCAGAAAAATGAGGAGAGGCTTGGGAACCTCCAAGACATCTTTAAACGTTCCAACATCCGAATTATAGGGGTACCAGAAGGGGGAAAGGCACAACCACCAGTTGAAAAATTATTTGAACAAATAATAAAGGAGAATTTCCCCAAGATGGCAAAGGAAATAGACTTCCGAGAGATCCAGGAAGCTCGGAGAGTCCCGAGGAAGTTGGACCTGGGAAGGAACACACCAAGGCACATCATAATTACATTAGCCAAGATTAAAATGAAGGAAAGAATCCTAGAAGCAGCAAGAGCTAAGGGGACAGTCACCTACAAAGGAGTTCCCATCAGACTGTCATTCTCAAAAGAGACCTTACAGGCAAGAAGGGGCTGGACAGAGGTATTCCAAGTCATGAAAACCAAAGATCTACAACCAAGATTGCTCTACCCAGCAAAACTTTCATTTAGAATGGAAGGACAGATAAAGTGCTTCTCAGATAAGACCAAATTCAAGGAGTTCATCATCACTAAGCCCTTACTATATGAAATGTTAAAGGGACTTACCTAAGAAAAAGAAGATAAAAAAGATGAACAGTGAAAGGACAGCAAACTCACAGTTATTAAGAACCACACCTAAAACAAAAGCAAACTAAGAGGATAGCTAGATCAGGAGCAGAACCATAGAAATGAAGATCACCGGGAGGGTTAGCAACAGGGGAGTGGGAGGAGGGGGAAGGGGGGAGAAGGTACAGAAAATAAGTAGTATAGACAGTAGATAGAAAATAGATAGGGGGAGGGTAAGAATAGTAGGGGGAAATACAGAATCTAAAGAATTTGAGACACATGTTCATGAACTAAAGGGGGAAATGGTGGGGGAGGGGTATGCAGGGTGGAGGGGAAGGGAGGGGGGAATAGAGCAAATGTAATGGCATAATCAATAAAAAATTAAAAAAATAAAATAAAAAAAAATAGGAAAGTATGGCACATTCAAAGGAAAAATTTAATCAACAGAAACTGTCTCTGAAAAACACCTGCTGGCAAATCCACTAGATAAAGATTTTTAAAAAATTCGCTTGAAGATACTCAAGGATCTATAAAGGAAGATGAGGAGAAAGTCAAGAAAATAGCTTGTAAACAAAATGTAAATATCACATCAATAAAGAGACAGAAAAAAAGAAATGCTGGAGCTGAAAAGTACAATAACTAAAATAAAAAACAAACTAGAGGTATTCAAAGGCAGAAGTAAGAATCAGCAAACATGAAGATAGAGCAATGCAAACTATTGAATCTGAGGGACAGAGAAAAAATTTGAAGCAAGTGAACAGAGCCTAAAGGACCTGTGATAATACCAAGAGGACCAACACGTGCATTGTGGGAGTTTTGGAAGAAGAGAAAGGGGCGCAGAAAATATTTGAAGAAAAAATCATTGAAAACTTCCCAAATTTGATGAAAGATATGATCATAAATATTCAAGAAACTTAATAGACTCCAACTAAAAAATTAGAGACTCACATCAAAATATATTAAAAATGAAACTTCCAAAAGCCAAAGACAATGAATCCTGAAAGCAGCAAGAGAAGCAAATCATCCCATACAGAATCACAAGCTCAGAGCACATGTTTTCTCATCAGATACTTTGGATGCCAGAGAGAGAGAGGGCTAATACAAGTCCAAGTGCTAAAAAGAAGAAAACTGCAAAACAAGAATCTAGCAAAAATATCCTTCAAAAAAGTGAGGGAGAAATTAAGACATTTCCAGATAGATAAAGCTGAGGGAGTTTGTGACGACTAAACTGGCCATATATGAAATGCTCATGGGAGTCCTCCAAGGTGAAATAAAGGAGACTAGACAGTAACTTGAAGCCACACAGGGGAATCAAAATAAAGGATCTAAATGAAGATGGGCAAATATACAAGCTAGTATTATTTTAATAATGGTTTATAACTGCACTTTTTGCCTTCTATATGATTTAAGAGATTAACAAATTTTGCCCTGGCTATTGTAGCTCAGTAGACTGAGTGTGGGCCTGCGAACCAAAGGGTGGCTGGTTCGATTTCCAGTCAGGGCACATGCCTGGGTTGCAGGCCAGGTCCCCAGTACAGGGCATGTGGAAGGCAACCACGCATTGATGTTTTTCTCCCTCTCTTTCTCCTTCCCTTCCCCTCTCTCTAGAAATAAATAAAATAAAATAAATTTTTAAAAAGAGATAAATTTTAAGTAAAAAATACAATTATCAGTATAAAACCTAGTATTACTATAAATTTGGTTTATTATAACTTCAAATCTTATTTTCTATATACTATAAAAGTCTAACATTTTAAAGAATTATCAGTTTATGTTTTGGGGTACACAATGTATAAAGATAAACCATATTCTGCCATGTATAATGCACATTTTTTGCCCAATTTTTTTGAGGGAAATATAAGAGTGTGCATTATACATAGTAATTTTGTCACATCAAGAACTGAAAGAGAGCCCTGGCTGGTGTAGCTCAGTGGATTGAGCGCCGGCCTCCGAACCAAACAACCGCGGTTCTATTCCCAGTCAGGGCACACGCCTGGGTTGCAGGACAGTTCCCAGCAGGGGATGCAGGAGAGGCAACCATACATTGACGTTTCTCTCCCTCTCTCCTTCCCTTCCCCTCTAAAGATAAATAAATAAAATCTTAAAAAAAAAAAAAAAAAAAGAACTGAAAGGGGTAGGAAGGTGGGTGAGGTATAAAGGAGTTTGTATGTTATTGAAGTTAAACTGGTATGAATTCAGATTAGAGAGTTGTAACTTTAGGATGTTAAATGTACTGCCCATAATAACCACAAAAAAGAGCTGCAGAATACACAAAAAAGGAAATAAAACAATTTTAAATTTCACAAAAAAAAAATCAGCTAAACACAGGACAGTACTGTAGACAATGAAGGACAAAAATCTAGAAGGCATACAAAAACCAAATAGCATAATGATGACAGAAGTCCCTCTTTATCTGTAATTACTTTAAGTGCAATTGGATTAAATTCTTAATGAAAAGATGGAGATCAGTAGAATGAATAAAAACATATGATCCACCTGTATGATGTCCAAAAGCACTGAGATCCAAAGACTCAAACAGGATGAAAGTAAAAGAATAAAACAGATACACCTGGCTTTCCGGTCAAGACAGCAACATAGGTAAACAAGGCTCACCTACGCACACAACCACATCAAAATTACAACCAAATCATAGAGCAACCATCACTCACAACCAGAAATAGAGCTAAATGGAGGTCTGACGACTACAGAATTAAAGAAACTACATCCATCTAGACTGGTATGAGGGGTGGAGATGTACAACTGGCTGGTTCCGCATTCACATGTGGTAGATAAAAATTCGGGAGGTGTATCTTGGGAGCAAGGAGTCCCAATCCCACACCAGGCCCCCCAGAGAAGGGTTCCAGTGCCATAACTTCTGGCTGCAAAAATCAGCGGGGACTGAAATGGTGGAAGAAACTTCTGGAGTCCCAAGCAGTTCCTCTTAAAGAACCCATACATGTACTTACTCAGACTGACTCCCTCTGAGCTCCACCACCAGGGTGGCAGCTTGAAAGGTGCCAATGGCACACAGGGAGGGACTGAAGTGTCTGGCATCAAGGTAAGAGCAGGGGACAGCTCTCTCCCACACCCAAAGGCAGGCAAAGGCCATTGTCCCTTTTCTGAACCCTCTCTGAACAGAGCCACAGAGCCAGCAAGTGGGTGCCATATCTGAGACTCTATCAACCTGGTTAACACTGTTTGCTCTGTGCTGGAGATCCCTTGAGACTGCTCTATCCAACTTATGGACCCACCCAAGCTATTAACAGAGACTTTTCCATATGAATGGCTGGTCTTGGCTCATGTTCCACAATCTCATAAATACCCTCAAACAAGCAACAGCTGACCTCAGTGAGCCCCCAGCCTCAGTTACCTCTTGCTAAGTGACCTCAGACCTGGTACTAGGAGCAGCCAGCCTATATTCACAGCTTGACTTTGCCTGGAAATCTCTAAGCCCAACACAAACAGCAGACATCTTACATTGCTTTCTAGCCCAGACAGGGTGGCTCTGGACAGAACACAGGCAGGCAGAACACAAGGGCTAAACTTGGCCTACACCAACCCAGAAACCCCAGAGCTTGCTCACCCAGTAGATGGCTACACACCACGTTGGAGCACCACCACCATACTCCTGCATAGCCAATCATCCACGGACAGGGGATGTTGGCGGTCAGTAATCATAGCCGGTACCTGCAGCTGACGGGCCTGGGTAAATCCCTCCCACTGACCTGCCAACAGCAATCAAGGCTCAACTACAAGAACAGGGTGTACTCAGCCCAAATGGAGGGTGCACCTCAAGTACCCAGGCTTGGGTGGTAGGGGAGGCTGTACCAGTGAACCCTACAAGATACCTACTACCTTAGGCCATGCTACTGAGAGAGGGAGTCATAACAACTCTATTTAGTACACGGCAACAAATATGGGCAGGCTGCCAAAATGAGGAGACAAAGAAACACAGCCCAAATGGAAGAACAGATCAAAACTCCAGAAAAAAGAACTAAACAAAAGGGAGATAAGCAACCTATCAGATGCAGAGTTCAAAATAGTGGTTATAAGAATGCTCAAGGAACTTAGTAAGGACCTCAACAGTATGAAAAAAAAAAGTCAGAAATGAAGGATACACTAATTGAACTAAAGAACAACTTACAGGAAAATAACAGTAGAGAGGAAGAAACTAAGAATCAAATCAATAATTTGGAACATAAGGAAGTAAAAAAATAACCAATCAGAACAACACGAAGAAAAAAAGAATCCAAAAAAACCCACCGAGAATAGCCCTGGCTGGTGAGACTCAGTGGATTGAGTACAGCCTGTGAACCAAAAAGTCACCAGTTCAATTTCCAGTCAGGACACATGCCTGGGTTGCAGGCCTAATCTCTGGTTGGAGGCATGCAAGAGGCAACCGATCAATGTCTCTTTCCCTCTTCTGTCTCCCTCCCTTTCCCTCTCTCTAAAAATAAGTAAATGAAATCTTTAAAAATAAACAAACAAAAAAACAAATAAAAAGGATACTATAAGCAGCCTCTGGGATAACTTCAAGTATTCCAAAATTTGCATCATAGGGGAGAAAGAAGGAGAAGGGAAAAGGCAAGAAACTGGAA
This sequence comes from Artibeus jamaicensis, assembly GCF_021234435.1. Taxonomy (NCBI): domain Eukaryota; kingdom Metazoa; phylum Chordata; class Mammalia; order Chiroptera; family Phyllostomidae; genus Artibeus; species Artibeus jamaicensis. The sequence goes on from NW_026521486.1 coordinate 47,957,068, forward strand.
ATCTATTTGAAAAAATAATAAAAAAAAGTCCCTAATTTGCTGAAGGAAATAGACATGCAAGTCCAAAAAGCAGAGTCCCAAACAAGATGGATGCAAACAGCACTCCAAGATAAATCATAATTAAAATGCCAAAGGTTAGGGATAAAGAGAGAATCTTAAAAGCAATAAGAGAAAAGCAGTTACTTACCTACAATGGAGTTCCCATAACATTGTTTGCTGATTTTTCAAAAGAAACTTTACAGACTACAAGAGATTGTCAAGAAATATTCAAAGTCACAAACAGCAGGGACATACATCCAATACTGGTCTACCCAGAAAAGGTATCAATCAGAATGGAAGGGTAGATAAAGGGCTTCCTGGACAAGAAAAAAATTAAAGTAGTTCAAAATTATCAAGCCATTATTACATGCAATATTAAAGGGACTTATTTAAGAAAAAATATCAAAATAATAAACAGTAAGAGCTTCTGGGGACTTCCGGCCAGGGTAGGCAGATACATAGGTAGGTATACTTTGCCTCCTGGCACAACCAAAAGGACAACAAAAAATTTAAAACAAAAAATAAACAGAACTGCCAGAAAATCAAATCAAAATCAAATCAAATCAAAACTGTATGGAAGTCTGACAGCCAGGGAGTTAAAGAAGAAACATTCACCCAGACCAGTAGAAGAGGCAGAGATAGGCAGCCAGGGCAGAGAGGACTCATGGCAAGGTGGCAGCTGGAGGAGCCGGTGGTCCAATATTTGTGTGCAAATAAGCTGGGAGGAACAACTGGGGAGTGAGACAGACCATACAACCCAGAGTTCCAGTACCAGGAAATAAAGCCTCAAAACTTGACTGAAAAAATTTGCTGGAGTTGAGCAGTAGGAGAAGCTCCCAGCCTCACAGGAGAGTTTGTTGGAGAGACCCACAGGGTCCTAGAACATACACAAAACCATCCCCCCCAAGAATCAGCACCAGAAGGGCTCAATTTGCTTATGGACAGAAGAAGCAGCGATGACTGCAAGCCAACTGAGAACGAAACAAGTAGCACTGTTCCATCTCGGACCCCTCCCCCACATACAATACCACAATGCAGTGACATGGGTTGCCCAGCCCTTGAGAACACCTAAGGCCCTGCCCCTTACTAAATAACAGGAATGGAGACAAAATATATATATATATGGCCCAAACGAAAGAACAGATCAAAGCTCCAAAAAAAATACAACTAAGTAATGAAGAGATAGCCAACCTATCAGATGCAGAGTTCAAAACACTGGCAATGAGGGGGCTCATAGAAAAAAAAGTTGAGTGTGGTCACAAAATAAAGGAAAAATAGAGGAAAGGCTATAAAAAGTGAAATAAAGGAAAATGTACAGGGAACCAATAATGAAGGGAAAGAAACCAAGACTCAAATCAATGTATGAACCATAAGAAAGAAATAAACATTCAATTGGAACAGAATGAGGAAACTAGAGTTCAAAAAAAAAAAAAAAAGAGGAGAGGCTTAGGAACCTCCAGAACAAATTTAAACGTTCCAACATCAGAATCACAGGGGTGTCAGAAGAATAAGAAGAGCAAAAAATGGAAAACTTATTTAAAAACATAATGAAGGAGAACTTCCCTGTTCTGGCAAAGGACACAGACTTCCAGAAAGTCTAGGAAGCTCAGAGAGTCCCCAAAAAATTTAACCCAAGGAAGTACACAACATGTCACATCATAATTACATTATCCAAGATTAAAGAGGAGAGAATCTTAAAAGCAGCAAGAAAAAAGGAGACAGTTATCTACAAAGGAGTTCCCATAAGACTATCAGCTGATTTTTCAAAAGAAACCTTACAGGCAAGAAGGGGCTGGAAAGAAGTATTCAAAGTCATGAAAGGCAAGGACCCACATCCAGGATTACTCTATGCAGCAAAGCTATCCTTTAGAATGCAAGGGCAGATGAAGTGCTTCCCAGATAAGGTAAACTCAAAGGAGTTCATCACTACCAAGCCCTTATTATATGAAATGTTAAAGGGACTTATAAGAAGCCCCTTATAAGAAGGGAGATAAGAGCTATGAACACTAACTCACGACTATCAACAACCGAACCTACAAAAACAAAAACAGAAACAAAAATGAACTAAGCAAACAAGTAGAAAAGGAACAGATACATAGAAATGGAGATCACATGCAGGGTTATCAGCAGGGAGAAGGAGGGAGAATGGGTGACAAAGTACAGGGAACGAAAAGCATAAACGGTAGGTACCAAATAGATGGGGGAAGGTTAAGAATAGTATGGAAAATGGAGAAGCCGAAGAACTTATATGTATGACCCATGGACATGAACTAAGGTGGGAGAATGATGGTGGGAGAGATGTACAGAGCAGAAGGGAATAAAGGGGAGAAAAAAATGGGACAACTGTAATAGCATAATCAGTAAAATATACTTTTAAAAAACTATGAACAATAAAATAGCAAAAATACATATCTATCAACAATGGAATCTAAAAAACTAAGCAAACAAGAACAGAGACAGAACCATGGATACAGAGAGCATTTTTATGGTTGCCAGAGTGAGGGGCAGGTGGGGAAATGTGTGAAGCCATCAGGGAATTAAGACATACAAATAGGTAGTTACAGAATAGCCATCGGGATGATAAGTATAGTATAGGAAACAGAGTAGGCACAGACATGAACAATGGTGTAGGGATTGCCTGAGGGAGTGGGGGGTGTTTGGTGAAAGGGTCAAAGGAGGAAAACTTGGGACAACTGTAATAGCATAAGCAATAAAATATAATTAAAAACAACAATAACAACAAAAAAACAAGTTATACCATGCAAAACAATAACCAAATAGAGCAGGGTGGCTATACTGCTATCAGACAAAATAGAGTTTAAATTAAAAAAGGTTTCAAGAGCCCTGGGTGGTTTGGCTCGGTGGACTGAGTGTCAGCCTGCAAACAAAAGGGTTGCCACTTCGATTCCCAGTCAGGGCACATGCCTGGGTTGCGGACCAGGTCCCTGACACAGGGAGCACGAGAGGCAACCACACATTGATGCTTCTTTCCCCTTTTCTCTCTCCCTTGCCCTCTGTCTATAAATAAATAAATAAATAAATAAATAAATAAATAAATAAATAAATAAATAAATAAATAAATAAAAACATTTGCCCTGGCTGGTGTAGCTCATGGTGTAGCTCAGTGGATTGAGCACGGGCCTGTGAAGAACATGATCACGGTTTGATTCCCAGTCAGGACACATGCCTGGGTTGCAGGCTGGTTCCCTGCAGGCCAGTTCCCAGCAGGGGACACACGAAAGGCAACCATACATTGATGTTTCTCTCCCTCTCTCCTTTCCCTCTTCCCCTCTAAAGATAAATAAATAAAATCTTAAAAAAAAAAAGATTTTAAGAGACAAAAAATGGCATTGTATACATTTTTAAAAGGCTCCATACAGCAGTAAGCTGTAACAATTGTAAATATTTACAAACCTAATGACGGGCCAGCAAAATACATAAAGCAAAACCCGACAAAATTGAAGGGAGAAATAGACAGTAATAGTTGGAGACTTCAACTCCCTACTCACAATGGCTAGAAAAACCAGACAGAAGATGGGGAATAGAGAATTTAACAAAGAAACCACTTAGACCTAACAAACAGATACAAAACCCTCTACCCCGAACAGCAGCATACACATTCATTCTCAAGTGCATCTGGAAGATTTTCTAGGATAGACTATGTTAAGCCACAAACAAAGTCACCATAGATTCTAAAACATTAATTTCATACAAAGTATCTTTTCTGACCCCAACAGGATAAAGTTAGAAATCAGTAACAAAAGGAAAATTGACAAAGTTTTAGAAATTAAACAGTATACTTTAAACAGCTAATATATCAAAGGAGAAATGAAAATAATAATTATAAAATACTTAGAAACAAATCCAAACAAAGACACATATCAAAACTTATGGGATACAACAAAAGCAGTGCTAAGGCAGAAATTTATAGTTAGAAACACTTATAAAAAAAGATACCAAAACCAGACACAGACAATACAAAATATAAAAAAATTACAGACCAATATCCCTGATGAACATAGATGCAAAAATTCTCAATAAAATATTAGCAAACTGAATTCAACAATACATTTAAAGGATCAGACACTATTATCAAGTGGGATTTACTCCAGAGATCCAAGCCATGGATCAATATCTGCAAATCAATCAACATAATATATGTTACCAAAGCAACAAATAACAATTATATGATTGTAGCTCAGTGGACTGAGTGTAGGCTGCGAACCAGAGTCGCTGGTTCAATTCCCAGTCAGGGCACATGCATGGGTTGCAGGCCAGGTCCCCACTGGGGGCCACATGAGAGGAAACCACACATTGATATTTCTCTCCCTCTCTTTTCTCCCACCCTTTCCCCTCTCTCTAAAAATAAATAAATAAAAATCTTTACCACTTCCACTTCACATTCTATAGCAAAAAATAAAATAACCAGTATTGGTAAAGATGTAGAACAATTGCCCTGGCTGGTGTAGCTCAGTGGATTGAGCAATGGCCTACAAACCAACTTGACCAAGGTTCAATTCCCATTAAGGGCACATGCCTGGATTGCCAGGTCCCCAGTAGGAGGCATGTGAGAGGCAACCACACATGGATGTTTCCCTCTCTCTTTCCCTTCCTCTCTCTCTAAAATGAATAAATAAAAATATTTTTTAATTATATGATCATCTCAAAAGAAGCAGAAAGCATTTGACAACATGTTTATGATAAAAAAACTTTCAACAAAGTGGGACTAGAGGGAACATATTTCAATGTAATAAAGAGTATATATGACAAACCCACAGCTAACATCATACTCAATGGTGAAAAGCTAAAAGCTCTTCCCCTAAGTTCAGGGACAAGACATGGCTGCCCACTCTTATTCAACACTGTACTGGAAGTCTTTGTTACAGTAATCAGACAAAAAAAGAGAATGCAACCAAACTGGAAAGAAGCAAAATTGTCACTGTTACAGATGACATGATACTGTATATAAAAATACCCTAAAGAGTCTACCAAAAACAAACAAAAAACTATTAGACTAATAAATAAAAGTTACAGGATAAAAAATTAATACACAGAAACCAATGGCATGTCTATACACTAATAACAAATTATCAGGAAAAAAGATTAAGAATACAATTCCATTTACAAAGACCTGCTGTACTCTGAAAACTCAAAAACATTAATAAAAGAAACTGAAGATAGCACAAATAACAGTATATATACCATGCTCATGAACTAGAAGCATTGTTTTTTAGATTTCATATTGCTCTCATACTGCCCAAAGCAATCTACAGATTCAGTGCAATCCCTATCAAAATACCAATGGCATTCTTCATAGAATCAGAACAAATAACCCTAAAATTTACATAAACTCACAAAGACCCAGACAGAATTAGTCAAAGCAATCTTGAGAAAGAACAAAGTTGGAGATATTATGATCCCTGATTTCAAGGTATACTACAAAGTTATATAATAAAAACAGTATGGCACAAAAACAGACTCACAGTTCAATGAAATAGCACAGGGAGTCCATATGTTAACCCACATCATATGGTTAAGCAAGCTATGAAAAATGAGGCATGAATATACCATGGGGAAAAGATGGTCTTTTCCATAAATGGTGCTGGGGAAACTGGATACGTGAAAAAAAAAATGAAACGACATCACTTTCTTATAACATGTAAAAAATATTTAAATGTAAGACCTGAAAACACAAAATTCTTAAAAGAAAATATAGGCATTAGATGCTCTGGCGTCAGTCTTACCAATATTCTTTTGGTATGTCTCTTCAGCTAAGGGCAACAAAAGCAAAAATGAATAAACGTAACTACATCAAACTAAGAAGCTTTTGTCCAGGGAGGAAACAATTAACGAAATGAAAAGACAACCTACTGAATGGGAAAAGATCCTTACAAATCATATATTCAATAAGAACTTAATATCCATATCATAATAACTCATACAACTGAACATAAAAAAAACCCACAAACAATCTAATTTAAAAAATATACAGAGGATCTGAATAGACATTTCTATAAAAGTATACGCATGGCCAAAAGACATATGAAAATATGCTCCATATCACTAAGTACCAGAGAAATGCAAATTAATACCATAAGGTATCACCTCACACCTTTCAGAATGGCTATAATCAAAAAGTCAACAAAAAACAAGTGCTGGTGAGGATGTGAGAAAAGGGAATCCTCCTGCACTGCTGGGGGGAGTGTAAACTGGTGCAACCACTATGAAAAACAGTATAGGGGTTCTTCGAAAATTTAAAAATAGAACTACCATATGATCCATCACTTCTGGGTATATACCCAAAAGAATCAAAAGCAGGGTCTTAAAGAGAGATCTGTACAACCATGTTCACAGCAGTATTTATTCACAATTACTAAAACTTAGAAGAAACCCAAGTGTCCTTTGATGGAAAAATGGATAAATAAAATGTGGTATACACATACATATTGCACAATGGAATATTATTTGGCTTTTAAAAGGAACAAAATTATACAATATGTTACAATGTGTATGAAACTTAAGGACCCTGTGCTAACTGATATAAGCCAGTCACTAAAACACAAATACTATATGATATTACTTATATGAGGTACTTAACAGTAGTCAAAATCAGAAACACAGAAAGAGTAACAGTCATTACCAGGGCCTGGGGTGAGAGGAAATAGAGAGTTATCTGTTTAATGGAAACAAGAGTTTCAGCTTTACAAGATGAAAAGAGTTATGAGGACAGATGGTTATGGTGGTTGCATAACAACACAAATGTATTTAATATCAATGAACTGTGTATTTAAAAATGGTTAAGATGGTAAATTTTATCTTACTTGTATTTTTCCACAATAAAAAAAAAAAGGAAATACTGCCATTTGCAACTGCAGCCTTTGGCTAAGTGAAACAAGCCAGACACAGAAAGACAAATATTGTGTGATCTTACTTATTGAACAATCTAGATCAAACTCAGAGAGGCAGAGTAGAATAGTGGTTGCTAGGGTCTGGGGCGAGAGGGAAACAAGGATAAATTAGTTAAAGTGTATAAAGTTTCAGTTATACAAGATGAGTAAATCCTAGACGTCTACACTATGTACAGTATAGTGTCTATAGTTAATAAATAATGTATACTTAATCGCTTCTCGGCCTTTTGGGTAAGATTGAGTAGTACTGGACACTTAAAACTTACTTAAGTGTTCTATCACCAAAAAAAGGTCACAGCAATCTACACTAATGCTACAAGGCAATTTAAAAAATGAAATGCATATCTAAAATTCATTCCTGAACATCTATGCCTTATGACTGCTTGTGAGTGCATTTAGTCCAAAAGCAAATTTTAGAAATTTTAATAAGGTTTTATAAGAAATTGAAAGATGACCTATGTGCGCAAGTCTCCACTCAACCTTAGGCAAACTGACTTTCTGCAACTCATTCAACTCAGAAAAAAAGTAAGCTTATTGGTCTGGATTTCTGAGAAATGCAGGAAATGTTTTTAAACAAACTTTCTGACATTGGGGAAAAAAAGAGGAATGATTCCATTCTTCATAAAAGACTTTGAAAAAAATCTGAAAACAATTTAGACCTCAATCTACATAAACAAAATTCTAAAATCCATTTCAAAAGTAGGTAATGTCAAAGACAAAACTATGGCATCAGCTCTAACCTTGTAATTCTGTATCTTTCCTCTACCAGAAGCCAACACTCTATGACTCAAAGAAGCCACATTTTTCCCCCAAGAGCCTCCACAGAACATACTCAACCAACATTGCTGACCAAACAACTATCATAAGAGTTGCAAAACACAAAACAAATTCTGCTATCACCTACAGCCACTCTCAGCCAGTACTCAAGACATGAAGTTGAAATCATGGTTACTGTACAAGCACAAAAAGGGAAATTCCAAACCTAGGGTATAGATCCAGTTCTGGCTTATTCACTGGTGCAGTCAAAAAAGAAAATGGTTTGTTCATAAGCTGACAAGAATAATTCTTACCCTCCAATTCCGAATTCGTTTGAGCCTGTTGGGCGTTTTCTCCAGAATCTGCAGAAATTCATGTGTCAGTTCTACAAATGAAATATGACATTTAAGAAAAACTTACAAAGAGGCAGAAGTAATAAAACAAGAATAACCTCAACTATTTTCATCTGAATCAAGTCACCTTAGGCCAGATAGTGACAGATCAAGTGCTTTTCAAGGACCCTTACTCTAAAACTTACCATCTAAAAGTTCCAAGGTCACAGTGGCGTCAACATACTCCCACCAGTGCTTCCCATCAGTTGAGACTGGGATCTCCCAGTTGGACCACTTGCAAGCCAGATGAATGCAGACACAGGCCACCACAGGAGGTGTGTACTGCAGGCTAAATGTGGTCAAATGCAGGCTGACATCAGAGGAAAGGAAACAAGAGAGTATCATGAGCTCTCAATTCTGAACCCAAGGTTAAAACTCTCCATTATTTAAAAAAGAAAAAAAAAGGGTAAAAAAACACTGGCAAGCTAGAAGGGTAAGACATATCCAGTGCTCTGATCCAGCACTGAACATTACTTTCTATTAACCCACCTGCTCAGTTAACATTTATAAATTTTCTGACTAGACATCATTCGATCTACATTAACTGACAGACAAAAAAAACTAAAAATTAAAAATTAAAACTGGGTACTCAGTTTTTTAAAACAAGGATCAATTATTCTGAGACTAAGCTCAAAACTTAAAGAAAATGATAAAAAATTTTATATATATATATATAAAATCCCTAAATCAAATACTTAAGGGAAATACCCTAAAAATTATCTTGTCTCTTATTAATCATAGGTGTGGGCTATTGAAATAATAAACAATCACTCTCAAGTGTGAATATGCCTGAGTGATGGTTTATTTTTAAATTTCTGTTATCAGTCTATTAAAAGAAACTTCTTAAGCCCTGATACTCGTTAGGAATATCTTTGGTTTCCAAGAACAACCAATAGATTGTAAATGAGAATGAGCAAGTCATTTGGTAATACAAGTTATGTATTAATTTTTTTCTTTAAAAAGGGAAGAAGAAAAAGTATTACAACTCTTTATACATATACATGTCCATTTATCTGGGAGTATGGGAAGAACAAGGAGTCTTTTAAAATATCCTACATTGCCCTCGTTGGTGTGGCTCAGTGGATTGAGTGCCGGTCTGTGAACTGAAAGGTTGCTGGTTCGATTCCCAGTCAGGGCACATGCATGGGTTGCAGGCTAGGTCCCCAGATGGGGGCATGTGAAAGGCAACTGATCATTGCACATTGATGTTTCCCTCCCTTTCCTTCTCCCTCCCTTCCCCTCTCTCTAAAAATAAATAAATAAAGTATTTTAAAATATCCTAAATATTGCAGAATTCTCCAAATCGGGTTTTCGGGTTTTCATTTCAGAATTCCTGATTCTGAAAATGAATTCTGAATTCATTTCTGTCAATGAATTCCAAGTTTACCAACTTTCAGAACCATGCTTTTGGATATTTTAAAGCTAAGTAACATGCGAAATTAAGTAAAGTAGGTTATCAATCGGCAGTAAAAGATTACATCGCCTTAACAAAAAAGCACTATGGAAACTTAAGACAGAACATGAAAACTGCATAAAAGTCAACATTTACCATAGAATTGTCTGTAAGATACTATATCAAAGATCCATGCCTGGGTTTTTCAGTTCTAGTTTACTAAATGCCGGACATCCTTCCACATGCCCCTCAAAAAGTGACAATCCCAACCCAAGTAAAATCCTATCCCAAAAATATAAAGGAAAAATATTAAAATATAAACCTGTTGGTTGCCATGAAGTAAGAAGTCTGTGCCAAGTCCTTGCTTGCTGGAGGAAAAAAACAAAAAAGTGAAGGGGAAGGAAAAATTATTAGTTCCATTTATACTCAACAATAAATTAATAAACATTTAATATGTGCAAGGTAGAGAATATAGTGGTAAATGGGGCTGGCATGGTCCCTGACCATCTGAAGTTTACATTCTACCAAAGAAAGATAAGCAATTTTTAATTTTTAATAAATGGATTGCTTACAGACCTAAGGACTCAAGCTTTATCCTGCGTACCGAGTATCTGACACTTGTTTAAAATGCACCATGGGCATCCTCCTTAGAGTTTGACTCAGATTCTGTTGGGAGAAGGACGTAAGCATTTTTAACAAATAACCCAGACATTCTGATGCATGGGTTCACGGAGAAATACTAAATCATGGGACAAACTAATTTGGAGGCAAGATCAGAATCCAAAAGACCTTGGTATATTTAGAAAAAGTGATTTGTAGTTTGTTTTTTTAAGTTTTAAATTGAGCAACCTCTGACTTAATCCTAACATAATCAAGTAACAAAATATTTACTATATCACCAAAAGAAAGTTCCCTCTTCCAAAACAAAACAAAACAAAACAAATCCTCTGGCTGACAGAGCAATTTTTAATCTCCCCTAGATTAAATATTAGTATAACTCCATCTCTGTTTAAGCCTATCCTTGCTCAATGTCAACCATCTAATGCTTTCAAAATATAAAGAACTCAGAAAACTTCTGGAATTTTCAGATAAAATACACATAAGCAAAATTCAAAATAAGACCAATTACCAGTTTGTTCTACAAAAAGGCATTGAGATGCATGATGGTGAATTGATAGTCTTGATACTACTATTTAAACTGAGTGATAGAAACTAGGTTTCATGCAATTATAGCTAATAACATTAAATTAAAATAAAAAGAAAGTTCTGCCAAAGGACTGCCAATCATGGGAATAAGTTCAAATAATTTCTAAATGATCCTCTGGGAGGTGTTCAAGAATGTCTAGGACAATCAACCCTAGCATCAAATTACGATCACTGACGCCCAAGACATCCTTAAAATTGTTGTTAGTTATAATTTAGTGATTTTTCAAAGTCTGCCCCCAGCTTTGCCAAACATTCTCAAGAAGGTCACTCTCTTTAAATGGAGATCACCTAAACACATTAATTAGCAGCTGTGTTATGAATTTATCCACAGCAATCATAGCCTCTAAATGGTAAAACAACTCAAGAGTACCATTTCAAGCTGGGATTCCTTACCTCGAACAAGTTGGGTGCACTTTACCACATGTGTATGTGGGTGATCAATTGTTAGTTCAAAGCCTAAAAAAAAGTAACTGGTTAACAAACTAAAGTACTCCAGGTATTTTATACATCTTTTATCTGAGCCATCATTAAAGGCCTCCCTCATTTTCATATCTCAAAATTATTGTTCAGAGGCTGAGTCACACAAAGCATGCAGCATGCTCTTCTCTAAGAAGCATTATCTCCAAAGCTGCTTATATTTTGAGCTAGAAGGTACCACGAATAAAGCTAATGCAGTCTCAAGATCCCTGAAAACCAGTAACCTCTAAACACAAAACAGTGTATGTGAATTCTCCCACCTACACTGTTGTTCTAAACTGATTACCAATTTAAAAATAAATGCTATTATCTAAATATGACGACAGACTATAAAAATCCATGGAAGGAAACGAGTTCTTTCAATAGTTTCTGCCATTAGTTATATTAAAACTAAATACTGCCAAACCTCAAAAAGCAAATCATAAATCCCAGGATAGGAAAAAAAAAAGACTCTGCTATTTCCAAGGTCAGCTGTGCTTTCATTTTTTCTTCAGTACAGGCCACAGTAAAACTGAGCTCTATAACCTCTAAATCTGCAAACCTTTCCAAGAGATTTTCCTCCTGCTTCCTATTTTGCAAATTTTAAAAACTGAATCATATTACATGTACATTTCTTTAATATTTTAAAGGGAAAGAAACTTACCTAAAGTCTGCAGAATTATGCTTTCTAATATCACCAGATCTTGAACTTGTTGCAGGTAAGCCTGCAGGTAAGAAGACACAGAAGGAACAATATATAAAGTATAAGCAATTCTTAACCCTTTGCAGAGAAACCAAAGCCACAAATGGCAGGGATGGAGTTATGAAGTAGAACAAGAACTGAAATTAATAATGAAATAAAATATATTATTATAGAAAATACATTAAAATTAATTTTACTTTTTTTAAGTTAAAGACTTTAAATGAAATGAAAAAATTTTAAATTATGTCCTGACAAGTGTGGGTCAGTGTGTTATGCACCAGCCCATGAACCTAAAGATCACTGGTTTGATTCCCATCAGGACACATGCCTGGCATGCAGGCCAGATCCCCAGCTAAAGGTGTGCAAAAGGCAACTGATCAATGTTACTCTCAAACATCGATGTTTCCCTCTCCTTCTGTCTCCCTTCCCTCCTCATTCTCTGAAGATAGATAAAATCTTAAAAGGAAATTTGTTTTTTTTTTCGCCCTGGCTGGTGTAGCTCAGTAGATTGAGCACGGGCCTGTGAAGCAAAGGGTAGCTGGTTCAATTCCCAGTCAGGATACATGCCTGGGTTGCAGGTCAGGTCCCCAGTAGGGGACACATGAGAGGCAACCACACACTGATGTTTCTCTCCCACTCTTTCTCCTTCCCTTCCCCTCTCTCTAAAAATAAATAAATAAAATATTTTTTAAAAAAAGAAATTTGTTTTTTAAATTCCACATGACTCCCCTTATATTTTCATTGGACAGCACTGGCCTAGAACTCTAGGAGAATGAGACTTAGGTCAGGAGTTAAGAGACTGTTAGTTAACATTCCACTTAACTTTATGATCTTTAGTAAGTCCAATAAGGACTTCAACTATGCTAGTTCTCTGCTCCATATAGTAAAGAAAATATCTTCCCCTAATCACCACACAAGGAATTGAGACTCAGGTGAGAAATTATGTAAATATTCTTCAGAGAAGGAAAAAAAAACGCAGAAAATTTTGTTTCATTTTGTTAAAATAAAATTATTTTATTTGGTCAATTCTGTAGACCAGTGATTTTTAGTAATTAGTCTCAAACCTAAATGAAAGTCCAAAGCAATAATTAGTTTTAGGATCTACTGGTATAGCACTGAGAGAATATGAAGGAAATCAAAACAAATGCCATGCAAAACACTTAATCCACATAATTAGGGCTTATTATCAACACACACACACATATAAATCACCCCCAAGAAAAAACCTACTCTCTCCATTTGATCAGTAGAACACACAATTCTATTTATCTATTTGATAAAGAATGACTCTTGCATCCACTGTAAGAGACTTCATCTATAATTTTTCTCCAAGCACTTCTGAATGTCAGACCTCTTGATTTCTCACAACTCACCATTCCCAGTCACTTAAACAGTCAGGAAAGATTTTCTCTTCTTTAAGAAAGTCAAATGGAAGGGAAAAAAAGCTGTATGTATATGCATACAGAAAGAGGTCTGGAAGAATATAGTATACTAGAACTATAGTCAGCAGTATTCTCCCAGAAAGAAGAGGGGAAATGCTTTAACTTTAAGTGATTCCTAAGTGTTTGGATTTTTTTATAATGAATATATATGACTTTTGTAATTTCTTAGAAAGTTCTCGAATGGTTAACAACGAATGGTTAAAATATATATAAAATATAACATGTATATATAGTTTACATTAGATGAAATGCTAATTCCATATTTCAAGCAAGTGGAAAATTAATATACTAGGAAAATATTTGGGATATAGTAAATGAAAAAACACAATATATACATGTATAGCTATTCACAGAAAAGCTGGAAATAATAATGCTTCACTTATGCTATATCTATGGTCCATATTATATCTAGATTATATATTCTTCGTTTTTCTGCATTTTCCAATTTAAATACAAAGAATACAATTAACCTCTGCCATAAAATTTTTATGATGTTTTCATTAAGGGAAAAACAAACACTAAAAGGTTCCTTGAACAGCTCCCATATATACTTCAATAAATCAAAGTTGCAAAACTAAGTTACAATCAAAATAAATGAAGACAAACAGATGTGCAATTAATCCCCTACCTCACTCCTAGTATCGGGAAGTGATTCCTGCGGATGGAGACAAGCATGTGCTACCTTGATGACGTGTTCCAATTTTTTGGGCTGCTCCTCTACTTTAGCTGCTAGAAATAAGGCCGCTGGAGCCACAGACTGAATGGAGAGAAAATAAATCATATTTATTATTTGTTTATTTCTAGATCTAAAAGAGAACTAAGTCTCAAACCAGGTTCTTTGCTTCATTTCATCACCTTGTTATGCTTTTCCCTGTACTTAAAATGTTCTCCCCTCCTATTAACTATATCCACTTTCTTGAACAAACTCTCATTAAAAGCTACCTATTGAAGCCCTGGCCAGGTGGCTCAGATGGTTGGAGCATTGTCCCGTACTCCAAAAGCCTGACAAATTCCCAGTCAGGACACATACTTAGATTCTGGGTGTGATTCCTGGTCAGGGTACGTGTGGAAAGCAACCAATCGATGTTTCTCTCTCTGGCCCCTTCCTTTCTCTCTAAAATCAATAAACATATCCTCTGTGAGGATAAAAAAAAAAAGTCTAGCTATTCAAGAAGCCGCTAGATATAAATAAATAAACAACTTTCTATAAATGAGATTCTTTACTAAATTTGTATCAAAACTTTACATACTTTCTTTTATTTTTTTTTTTAAGATTTCATTTATTTTTGGGGGGTAGAGAAAGGAAGAAAAACATTGATGTAAGAAAGAAACATCAATCAGTTGCCTCTTATATGCTCCCCAGGGACCAAACCCATAACCCAGACATGTGTCCTGACCAGGAATCCAACCAGTGACATTCTGCTTTGCAGGATGACACCCAGCCAACTCAGCTACACTGGTCGAGGCTACATACTTTTTTTAAAGGAGTACACTGAAATGTCCAGAAAAGGCAAATCCATGCAAACAAGTAGACTAGTGGCTGCTAGGGGCTAAGAGGAGAGGGGAATGGGAGTGACTGCTTAAGTGTGAGGAGTTTCTTTTGCTGGGGTGACATAAATGTTCTAGAATCAGATCATGGTGGTGGTAGCATAACTCGGTGAATATACTAAAAACCAGTGAATTGTATAATTTAAAAGGAAGAATTTTACTATATGAGAATTATCACAATTATACTTACATATAGGGGCATAAATCTTAAAAAACGAATTCAAAGTATAGTAATATATTCATTCAAGAGGTTATACATAAAAGACAGAGTTGAAAAAATTCAAGCCAATACACAAGTAGATATCAAACTCAGACACTAAACAATATAAGTAGAGCACTATAAAATACAAGGTCTGTCTGGAAAAGGTCCAACCATCGTTAATATAATGAGAAAGGTTTGCGCAACACTGATGTAACCTGGCAGCCAGGGAAAGTGGACTGGAATGTGCACATGTGAATAATTACGACTTCACTATACTAGTCAGTAGGGGTTGTAGATGCCATAGAGCAGGGCTGTCAAACTCATTTTCACCAGGGGCCACATCAACCTCACAGTTGCCTTCAAAGGGCCAAAATACTTTTAGGGGTGTATAAATGTAACTAATCCTTAACTGTTAAAATGTTGAAATTACATTCCGCCCTTTGAAGGCAATCACAAGACTGATATGGTCCCTGGTGAAAATGAGTTTGACACCCGTGCCATAGAGTGAGCATGTGTACTATATGGCCATCGCATTCGAAGTGACTGAGCAAGTAGAGCAGTAAATCTGCATCACATTTTGCGTTAAGCTTGAACATTCCCTGGCAGAATCTATTTGGATGGGCCCCAGATATGGGCAACTGGTGACTGGCAGGTTCATCACAACAACATGCCCACTCATATATCACGTTTCGTGCAGTTTTTTTGTGAAACCTCAAAATCACCCAGGTGACTGGTGATGAAGCCCCACCATGGCCCAGATTTGGCACCCTGTGACTTATGGCTTTTCCCAAAACTAAAACTGCCTTTGAAAGGGAAGAGATCTCAGACCTTCAATGAGATTCAGGAAAATATGATGGGGCAGTGATGGCGATTAGGAGCAGTGTGAGGCCCCAAAGTGCCTACTTTGAAGGGGACTGAGGAGTCCTTGTTCTATGTATAATGTTTCTTGTATCTTGGATCTTCTTCAATAAATGTCTCTATTTTTCATATTACATGACTGGATACTTTCTGGACAGACCTTATATATGTAGCCTGGTAATCTGGGGAACCTCAGGAAGTAGAGCTTCTCTTGAATCTTAGTATTTCAATGGATCAAAGATGGCAATGACAAAAAAAATTCACCAGGAATAAAAGAAACTTTGTAGAATTGAAATACCTAGTTCATTTTAGTGAATAGAACTGATATGCATTCTAATGCAGAAGTCTCCAATTATACTCCAGGGATACATTCCAAGGCCCCCAATGGATGTCTGAAACTTCAAATACTACCAAACCCTACATAGACAATGTTTTTTTCCCTATACATACATACCTATAATAAAGTTTAATTTCTAAATTAGGCACAGTGAGAGATGAACAACAATAACATAATAAAATAGAACAATTAAAACAATAATCCATATTAAAAGTTACCTAAATGTGGCTCAACTCCCACCTCCCTGAATTAAGATGGCTACTAAAGAGGGAGGCTGCAAAAGACCTCATCACATTACTCAAAACAGCAATCAATTTAAAACTTACAAATTGTTTATTTCAGGAATTTTCCATTTAAGATTTTCAAGCATGGTTAACCACATGTGGCTGACCATGAGCAACTGAAACCGCTGAAAGCAAAAGCATAGATAAGGGGGGGACTACAGTTCTATCTTGCTGTTCTCTGTTACACTTTGATAGAACCGATTTTTCTTCACAATTCAAAGTAACAATTCTCTTCCTTCATATTTGTTGCAGTTGCACATGGAGCTTGCTGCATATACATTCCTAGAGTTTAGGAATAAGGAAAGAACCAGAGGAAAACGAGCATGAACAAAAATGTATGGGGAAACAAGGCAGGAAGCACATTTTCAACACTAAACTGAGTTGTTATAACTCAGTGATACAGATGTGGAACATGAAAGATTTTTAACAAAAGTAACACTAAAGATTTTAGGAAAATTTGTAGAGTTTAAGAAATATTTAGGAAGATTAATCTGGTGGTAAAGTAGCACTGAAAGAAGGGACAGGATATACTTAATTTTTTACAAAGAAAACAATGTAATAATCCAGACAATGAAAATAAAATTTAGAGTAAGCACTAGCAGTAGAAATAAAGAAAAAAAGGTTCCTGGTATTACTTGGAAAACTAATAGGGTTTCATTAAATACATGTATATTTGAATGCAGAGAAAAAAATTCTAACAGATATGTTCCAATATGTTAACTGGATTATCTCTGAACAGGAGATTATAGGAAAACCATCACTTCCCCCTTTATTCTGTTTTCTTTTAATTTTATGATGATGATAAATGTAAATATACATTTATAGGGAGAGAAAAATCAGTAACATTATAAAAATTAAAATAAAAGGACTTTAAAACTGATTGAACAGAGGGGAAAAGGACAACTCAAAGACAACACTGAGATTTAAGCCTTCAAATTTGCCTTTAAGGGGCTAAAAATGTATTTGAAAGGAACTAAAACATGGTACACAAAAATTGGCTGACAAGGCAAAACAATATCTCAGTCAGAGTAAGCCTGAAAGAGATAAATTTTAATCTTATTTTTGTGCAAATCAGCCACACAAATACTCATTTCTCCTCAAGGAATCACTTACCAGGCTGGCTTATCAAAGCCATTTACCCATCAAAGGCAGTTTCTCAGAGGAACTTTTACACCGGGTAGGAATATAAGATTTTTCTCCATTTTATAAGGATTATAATGCCAGCTAGTATTTGTTTGCTATGTGCAGGCACTTTGTAAAATATTTAATTTAATTCCTATTAACTACTTACTGTATGTAGTAGGCACTATTATTGACTCCAAAAAGATGAGAAAACTGAAGCCTATGGTAACTTGCCCAAAACCATATAGCTAGAAAAAAAGTAAGGCACCAAGGATTCAAATCTAAACAAGTCTGACTCCTGAGCCTATTCTTCTCATCACTAAGCCTGACCTTCTAAGAGTTAACTAGTAACAGTAAAATACAGTAAAATACACCCAAATTTGATAGCTACAACACCTGCACTTTAAAATATATAAAATGCAGCACACATACTAAGTTGCTCACCACTATTTTTATACTTCCTCACTTGAAAACATTTAAAAGCATACATATAGAAAATCAGGTAATGAGATTAAATTTCTTCCCAAGAACAGACTAAATGTTAGGCCAGAATTTAAGTGGAAGAAAAAACAGTAATTTAATCATATCCATTAAAGAAATAAAATGTATTTCAATCAAAAGGCAAGCTTTCTACCTTCACTGGAAACATACTGTATCTTGATCTGAGTATGTATATACACTTGATACATAAAATAATGCAAAAAGTAATTCAGTTGGACACCATATCTTTGGGCTTTACTGTATGTTTTACCTTAATAAAAAAAAATTTTAAAGCAAGACATTCTAGGCTCCAAAACACTATCAACAAAGGAACCCAACAAAATGAGAAAAGTATTCACACAACACATGGCATAGAAATATAATATATAAAGTGGTCATATAAATAAGAAAATTAGAATAAAATAAGAGCAAAATGAACCAACAAACAATTTTTAAGTTCATTCTTCAATTTCATGAGGAGCAATAACTAACAGTCATAAGCAGCTCAACTTCACTAATTAAAAAATATAAATTAAGAAAATAGAACTCCCTCTATCTTGTTCACCACTGTAACCCTAGTGCTTGTTGACAAGCAGTTATACAACTTAGTATTTCCCAAATTAGCAAATACTTGTTAGTGAGGATGTAGAGGAAAGGACCCTCTCCTACAGTGCTGGAAACAAAGTCTATTGATGTAATCTTTCAGTAGGGCAAACTGACACAATGAAAAGTTTTTAAATGCATGCCCTTTGACATAGCAATTTCACCTATAAAAATTTATATCAAACTAGAGCCCTAGTTGTTGTGGCTCAGTGGTTTGAGCACTGGTCTGTGAACTGAAGGGTTGCTGGTTCAATTCCCAGTCAGGGCATATATATGTCTGGGTTGTGGGCCCAGTCCCCAGCTGGGGGCACATGAGAGGTAACAGACAGATGTTTCTTACACCAGGATGTTTCTCTCTCTCTCCCTCCTCTCCCTTTTCTCTAAAATAATAAAATAATAAAATTTTAAAAAATAAAAATAAATATCCCACATATCCACCATTAGAGATCTGGTGAAACAAATGATAGCAAAAACAAAGAAATAGTATGCAGTCACTGAAAATAATGAAAAGATGTCCAACATATACTATTAAGCGATAAAGGCAAGTTGGTAAAAGTATTATAGTAAGAAGTTATTTTTATGAAAATACATAAATGCCAGTATATGTACAGAAACATGCTCTAGGACACCACATGCCAAAACACTCATCAGTAGTTACCTCCAGCCCTGGCTGATATGGCTCAGTGGACTGAGTGCCGGCCTGCAAACCAATGGGTTGCCAGTCTGATTCCCAGTTAGGGCACATGCCTGGGTTGCAGGCCAGCTCCCCAGTAGGGGTACATGAGAGGCAACCACACGTTGATGTCTCTCCCCCTCTTTCTCCCTCCCTCCCCCTCTCTCTAAAAATAAATTAATAAAATCTTTTTAAAAAGAAAAAGAAAAAGTCATCTCCAGCCCTGACCAACATGGCTCAGCTGGTTGGGCATTTTCCTGCAAAGCGAAAGGTTGCCGGTTTGATTCTCTGTCGGGGGACATGCCCAAGTTGCCATTTCAGTCCCTGGTTGAGATGTGTATGAGAGGCAACCAATCTATGTTTCTCTCGCTCCCTTCCCCTCTCTCTAAAAATAAATGAAATCTTAAAAAAATAGTCATCCCCAGTAATCACATATGTACCTCTACCTTCCCCCTCCAATCTGTCATTGATTGGAATTTTATCAAAGGCTCTTAAATCTAAATAACATATTCATTTGTTTTCCTGTGGCCATATTATTTACCACTTCAGAAATTACACTTAAAATTAAGCAGTTTCCCCTCAAAAGCTACTCTCCCAACCCAAATGTTAAGTTTAAGTGTTCAATAATCTATTTTTTTATCAATGACTCCACCTACTCTAAAGATGCACTCAATCTACCAAACTAGACACTTCATAGGAAAATTGGAAATCTGGATTCAGAATAGCAATGTGAACATAATGAAAGTGACCAATCCTAAATTCTAAACCTTAAATCCCAGCTCAGCAGCAAAGATCAACAACAAAAGAAATATACAGTTTGAATCAATCACAAAACGAGTACACCATATAAATTTTATACTTACATTTCGATGGAACTGTGTAAAGGACTGAATCATGTAGAATCGATGCATGTATACTATAGCAGTGTTGATAGTCAACTGTGAGCTAAAATGTTCAAGTTAAGGCCTCAAAACAGGCAGGCAGTACAATTCCCAAAAATATAGCCTCTATACCCTCCCATAATGACCGTGCAAGCTGAGCACAGTAGATGCTCTCAAATGAAAATCATACGTACCTCTCCACCAAATTATTAACTACCAGTTGACACTGAGCATACCTTAAACATAACAGGTATTCAATATAAATCTGCTGAATAAACAAGCTTATCAGCACTTGCAAATCAAGGAATACAAACAAAATTATATAAGGACTAAACTTGTCACTTGCCTACCAAAAATCCCGCAACAGTGATTCATTAGCTCAGGATCTCTCTTCACATGACTGACAATGTCCTCCCTGACCTGGCCCCAGAAATATGTTTTACTGTCACCTCACCTTCTAATCTCCAGCAATTAACTTTTCAGTTCCACTTCTCTCTAGCAACCAAGCCTTCTCATACAGTGATCCCTGGGACCAGAAACACTGTGGAATGATTCAATACTCATTCACTAAGAAAAACTTTTAAATGCCTTATTTCTAAAGACCTCAGAAGACAATGCCGGGCAGGCAGAAATGAGGCAGTCCCATGATGGCAACAACCTTAATAACAACAAACACAAAAAAGAAAGGGCTAGGATGCACTGAAACAATTTCAGACAAAAGGCTTCACTCTACACTGACTGGATGCTTAGGAAACAAATTGGATAGTGGCAATAAAGAGAATACCTCTTGAGTACTTAAAACACAAACATAATAAAGTCAGCAACACATTTAAATGGAAGCTACACCCAAGGGTAGTTTTTCACTTCCATAGTGAAAAGAACTTGAAAACTCAGCCTTTTCTGCTACAAAATGAGTATATTTTCTGACAAAAAGGATTGAATGCTTAAATTCTTTTCAGCCCATCCATAGACCAGATGGCCATGGCAAGGGTGGGCCATGGTGACTAGTGCCAGCATAGTCACCCTGGCGGCTCTGGTGGCGCTGACCCAGAACATATTCACCTTGAAGAGGAAGACAGGGCAGAAGACCAAGATCACTGAGATGCCTACATCCAGGCCCTGCATCTCTAGATACTGTTTACCACCAATACTGTTGTTCTAGGATGCATTCAAGGAAAGAACTCAAGAGTACCTTATAGAAGACTAGACAAACAAGAAATGACTAAGATTGTGCTATACATGTGAAAATGGTGCCAGAATTCCAGAAACATTTAGCTCACATGAAGATCCCTACAAGAGTAGAAATTATCTGGTCTTATCAAAGGTGGAGTGGTCAAACTTCAGGTAACAGACTTTGATTTGACGGAGATTCTCCTACAAAGGAAAAGATGTCCACGTCATGTCATTGACAACTAACTGTAAGCTGATTTCAGATGAAATGTCAAAAAAAGTTACTGTAACTGAAGGAAAAAAATATTATGCTATTTAAATTGGTCCTATTCTTGCTATGGAAGAGTAGTACCCTTATATGATAGAAAGGTAAATCACATGGTTTGCTTGTTGAATAGGTTTTACCAAAACCTCAAGAAACTGTAAGAGAATCTGTCATTATGCCCAAGGAAGAACATGAGAATTTCTCTGATAAGCTCCCATATAGCATCCTTGTGTTCGTACTTTCATTCGTATCGGTGATGTACTAGGGATTATTCATCATGCTGGTGTTTATTTACCAAATGTGAAAGTAGTGTCCAACCTCATAGATTTTTATGACAGTGGAGTATTCAAAGGACTTAACAGAGAACTAATTAATGTATTTAACAAACATGATGCCTTGAAGAACAGAATATTTCAATCAACTAAAAGACAAGAACATAATTCTGCCTGAGACTCCCAAGGAGACTTAGGGCAGATGGAGCAGACAATGTTGAACACATTGTGAAAATAGGTTATCTAAAAGACAGAGTGAATAAGCTTTTAGAAAAGTATATTGACCCTTATGATATTGTTCCAATAAAAAACAAATCATTGAGGGTAGTCAACTGTAACTTACAAAAGATTTTGTAAACAAGCAATCTTCAAGAACACCTCTCTCCTATGGGTGAAACTGATGCAAGAACCGTTAATTTGTTCACCTTGCTGCAAGACTCTTATTTACATTCTTGCTCTGCAAGTTTTTCTTTACATTACTGAAGTATTGGGTTGGCCAAAAAGTCTAATATAGTTTTTTTCCAAAAAAGAAAAGACACATTTTCCATTTTCACCAGTAACTTTATTGACTTGAATATTTTGAGTATGTGGGCTATCTCCCATGTGGTATAATGTTGATTGTTCTCAGTGAATGTCTCCATTGACCACTATTAATTTCAACTGGTCTACTGGACCGTGGAACATTGTCCAGCAAGAAATCTCCATCACAAAACTTCCCAAACCACTTTTGACACGTCTAATCAGTCACAGCACCTTCTCCATACACTGTACAAATGTAGTTTTGCATTTTGGTTGCATTTTCATCTTTCTTGAAATAATAAAGCATAATATGCCAAAAATGTAGCTAATCTTCTTCCATCTTCAATGTTAAAATGGCTACACAAAAATTCACCAACATAGTAAGGTTTTTTTAATGCAAACTGATATGACAGCTATCACCACACAATCTATCAAAATTGTTTTGAATGAAGTTAAAGACAACTAAGTGCTACTAGAGCCATCTTAAGGAAAAAAACAAACGAACTTTTTGGCCAACCCAATATTTTCAGACATACTGAATCCATCAACTGGAAGCTCCCTTTTCTCCACCTCTCTCAACAGACTCCTCCTCGTTATCTTTTAACATTAAAATACAAAAGTCTTCCTTTTTGTCTGACATCTTAGCAAGGCTGCAGCGATAGCAACTGCTCTCTAAGTTTCAATATGCTGCGCTAGGACAACAATAGATGCTGGAAAATCGGTAAAGAAATACAAAGACCCAGTAAACAAATCTGGGGGCAAGTCCAAAAGAAGTGGTCCAAAGGCAAAACTCAGGACAAGCTCAATAACCCAGAACTGCTTGACAAAGCAACATATGACAAACTCTGTAAGAAGTTCCCAACTATAAGCTTATAACCCCAGCTGTTGCCTCAGAGACAGAAGGTCCATGGTTCCTTAGTCAAGGCAGCCCTTCAGGAGCTACTTCGCAAAGACCTTACTAGTTTCAAAGCACAGAGCTCAAGTAACTTACACCAGAGACACCAAGTGTGGGGATGTCCCAGCTGCTGGTACAGATGCATGAACAGGACCCACCGGCTGTATATTTTTTAAAATAAAACTTTATTAAATTAAAATTTTTTTAATTTAAAATATGAAAAATAACTCCATTTCCAGAGTGTATTTTGTAGCCAATGTTATGATGTTTTTGAAGTCTTTTTACAATGAGAAAGTTTGTAGTCTACAGACATACCACTCTGAATGCACCCGATTGTCTGATCCCGGAAGCTAAGCAGGGTCGGACCAGGGTCTACCTGGATGGGAGAAAGTTTGCAGAAGTTTAGAAAGAAGTTTTATAAAATGCTGAAGTGATGTATATGACTTTAAGTACTGCCATGTAGTCTGTATTACTTATGCTGATGATATCACCATCCACTGAAATTGTGTTATATTGATTAATTTGTTTCGGGAAAATTGATATTTACCAGAAAATATTGGTACTTGATGTTTGAAAAACTGCTGGTATACACAGGTTGAAGTAATGATGATAAACATAAAAAGCCAAAAAATGCTTGGAGGAAAAAAAGTCACTAAATTACCTAATCTTTAAAGTATGAGACGAACGAATATACATCAGCACTCTGAGTATGTTAAAAATCCAATATTATTCTTTTTTCATCTGTGGAGAATTTTTATGAAAAATGTATTTATGCCTAACAGAGGATATGGCAGAAAGCAAGATGTTAACAGACTGAGAAATATGCTTCCAAAAACCTCATCACTTTTCAATAGTTTTTTAAAGCCGTTAGATCCGTAGGTCTACAACCCTACAAATCTTAACTGACATTCCCCCTTTCTCTGAAATCCTATGAAACTCTTAACAGTAGCTATTTGAACTTGAGTACCACACACTGTGTTGGCCATACTAAATAAATGCAAGAGGTACCACCTCATTACAGACGAGAAAACCAAGAACTTGACAGGTTTCTTAAACAGCTAGGAAGTGGGGGAAAACGGACTTTAAACCAAAGCTGGGCATTAATTCTAAGCCACCCTTTAAAGACCTTCAGGTACTGAATTTCTAAATTCAAGAAGCAGTCATCAGCCGTAAAACCTTTACCAAACCTTCTAGGACATAGCAGAAAAGCAAAATCTCAAAGTCACCACAACAGTAGACCAGAACACACCGAAAAGGGCATAGGAAGGGCGGGTTAAAACACAAAGCAGGGAAGCACACGAATTCCCGGCAAGGTTGGTGGCACTGGTGAGCGAGCGGGAAATTAACTCCGCCTCGCCACCCTAGCACGAACACTTAACTTCAGCCTGCCCCATCATAGTCTCTCCTTCCTAAACATCCAGCCTCTGCCCATCATCTTCCCCCTTCCGTCCCTGACAGAGCCTGAGGCCTGAACGCGAAAACAAGGTGGGAATGACTCCAAGGCCGAAGGCCTAGGCCGCAAGGATACACGTTAAGACGTTGCCCCATGTCCTGTAGCAGATTGGCCGCCTGCTGACGATAAGAAAGTTCTTTATCTGGGTCCAGACCAAAACGACGGGATGGGCTATTTTCCAGCTGTTCTCGAGTGAAATACCACCGTTTGTTGTTGCTCTTCCTCTCTCCCTCCATAGTGCTCCAACCAGAAGGCACCGGCGAAGGCTGCAAGCGCTTCCTAGCGTCACTTGAGCGGCGACACACATCCGCTGTGCGGAGGCAACTGCACCGTGACGAACTTCCGCTAAGGGCAGACGGCAGGGTTGTGACACGCTTCCGGCGAGAAAAATAGTTGAAATGCCTACTTCCGGAATGGACCTCGCGAAAACCTGGAGCCGAGTAAACACGTAGGGGAGCAGGAAAGACCTGGGGTCGAGGACGCAATCGCCAGTCGTGTGACTCCAGAGGTGGGGCGAAGTTATAAATTTTCATTCAAAAAAAAGTTTTTTTAATTAGGGGAAAAAAAAAAAAAAAAGGGAGCACGTCTCCTCTCGCGATAGCTGGCTCGAGCATTCCGCGCCCTGCGCGAGAGGGTGAGGCACTATTTGTGGCGGGATGAAATGTCCGCCCACGCGCCGCTGTGCGGCTTCTCGGAGAATTTCTTTTGGGGCTGAGGTGGCGATAAAAAGGGCAGATGGAGAGACTTTGATGCAAAAAATAGATAAGGCTGTCAAAAACTGAAAAAATCTGAGTGGGCCCTATTGTATATCGTAACGTAAAGCAACTACAGGGCTCTCGCGCTGTTGACAATGTAATGACGCATTTAAAAAGCCGGTACGCGGTATATAGCGAAAGCCTTTCAAGCATTCCTAGCTTCAACACAGTGGTCCCACTTAAAGGAATAAAATGAAATTAACAGCATTAATTTAGTGGTTCAAGTCAGGGCACATGCCTGGGTTGCAGGCCAGTTCCCAGCAGGGGCTACAGGAGAGGTAACCGTACATTGGTATTTCTCTCCCTCTTCCCTTCCTCCTCTAAAGATAAATAAATAAAACATATTTTTTAAAAATTAGTGTTTAACATGTTCCAAGCACTAAACATACTCTTAAACATGCTCTTTAATGGGCACAATCTCAAAAGGTAGTAATGATTTAATTCCTGTTTTTCGAATGGGTGAACTAAAACTGCTTCAGTGTGGAAAGCTTTACCACCGCCAGGGACCACCTTGCACATAACAAATTTGCAGTGCCTGCCCTCTGTCAGAAGTTAGTCCAGCTCCAACGTTTAATCGCTGTTTGATCCTGAGCAGGATACTTAACCTCTCTACCTCTTGTACAAATGTAAATGATAGTAATAATACCTTCATTTTAGGTTGTAAGAAGAATTTTAAATGAAGATGTGATGAGTTAAAAGCATCTATAAGTAGCTGGCACATAGAAGACATGCAGTAGATATTATAGTGGTTATCACATACTGATGTTGAAGGCAAGGACAGTGCTTGCATTCTTTTATCTCTAGCACCTACCTAATACAGTCCTGGCCCTAGTAGTCAATAAATGTGAAATGAATGTTCACGATACTGAACAATAAAGAACTTGAGGCTCAGGGAGATAAGTGACTTGCCCTATACTATATCACTTGTATGTGTAGATTTTAGGATTTTATTTGTTTTTAGAGAGAAGGGAAGAGATGGAGAAAGATCAATGTGATTGCCTCTTAGAACCCCACAACTGGGGACCCGGCTGGCAACCCAGGCATGTGCTGTGAGTGGGAATCGAACCAGCAACCTTTTGGTTTACAGGCCAGCACTCAATCCACTGAGCCACATCAGCCAGGGCTATGTAGCCAAGGCTATATTTTAAACTCAGTCTAATTTCATTGTTCTTCCCATTCTAGCAAACTGTATCCTTGCATTTTTGGAATACTCAATTTATCTTGATTAAATCTGAGCAAGAGTAGAATCATTTGTCTTTTATAATTTAGTAGAATAAAAAAATCAATGACAACAAACTCACAACTATCAACAACCAAACCTAGAAAAACAAAAACTGAGAAGACAACTAGAAGAGGAACTGAATCACAGAAATGGAGATCACATGGAGGGTTATCGGTGGGGGGAGGGGAGAGAATAGGAAAAAAGGTACAGGGAATAAGCATAACTGGTAGGTACAAAATAGACAGGGGGAGGTTAAGAATAAATAGCATAGGAAATGGAGAAGCGAAAGAACTTAGATGTATGACCCATGGACATGAACTGAGGTGGGGGTAATGATGGGAAGTGGGTACAGGGCAGAGGGGAATAAAGGGGAAAGTGGGACAACTGTAATAGCACAATCAATAAAATATATTGAAAATATAAAAATAAAATAATCAGTCTTTCTGACTCCATCTTTTTTTTTAATCCTCAACCATGGGATTTTATTTTATTTATTTATTTATTTTAGGAAGCAAGTGAGAGAAAAACATTGATTAGTTACCTTCCATGTCCCCAGACTGAGGGTCAAACCCATAACCTAGGTATGCTCCCTGACCAGGGATGGAACCTGCAACTTTTTGGTGTACCTCCAACCAGCTGAGACACCTGTCCAGGGCTTTTTGACTCCCATGTTTCTCGCACCAGATGTGTCATTTAGCTACGTCTGCTTAGTTCTGCAGATAGATAATGCTTACCATTAAAGGAACCTTGCCTATAGCCAAGAAATTACTGAAGCAACCTCCCTGCTTAAAACTACCTTCTCGAGGACATAAGGATGATATGTACAAAAATAATGATTTATAGGAACCATGTGACTGAATTTGAAACCCCTCTCATGAGTTGACATAAAAGAAGCACATTCTCCCTTCTGACACAAAAGAAGCATATGTTCTGTACTTTCGCAGGGTGGTTCTTTATGACACTAGTCCACTGTCTTCTCAGCTTGCTGGCTTTCCAAATAGTCACCTTGCTTCAATTCCTGTCACTTGACTTAGTAGCTATTGTGCAGCAAGCAGAACAACTTTGAGTCAATTATAATGTTTTAAGTTGCATTCTTTCTACACATGGCTGTTCCCACACAGTTTAATTTTAATTTATTCTCAATAGTATTTCCGTTTCAGACCCTGCATTGCCATATACTGCCTACAGTTAGCCTTAGCTCTATTTTACTCTGGAAAAAAAATTGAGATTCAGGAAGATTTAAATTACATCAGGTTATAACATTGAAAAAAATAATGCCTTCACACTTCTTTCATCACAGACTTTTTAGTAGACTAAGCACTTTTCAATCATGTATATTGTCTTTTGAAAGTCAAATTTATTTCTCCCAAGTACCCTTTGCGTATTTCTCTGGCCTGTGTTTGTTTCTCCACTTAATCTCTTAGATCAGTGATTTTCAACTGATGTGCCCCAGAATTTTTAAAACATGCAATACCTGACTGTTTAGTCATGGGCACTGACCTTTTTCCCCTTAGATTGTCAAATTAAAAAAATGACAGCAACCAACACAATAACAGTCATCCAGATACAATCCAAATTATACCTGTTTTTTTGTCAGATCAGCAAAAAACAAGTTTTTTTCTTTGTGTACTGCAGAATTTTAGTAATTAGTTTATGTATGCCATGAGATGAAAAAGGTTGACAATCCCTGTCTTGGATTGAAGACTTCATTTTCAATTTACTATTCTGGCTAAGTATGTCAGTCTCCCAAGAAAAAGTTCTGGTATCTGTATGGCTTCAGGCACTGAACCTGCTAACCAATGGCTTACCACCCTGAATACAGAAGAGGAAGACTGTAAATCAGAGAAAGAAAATATTCTTTGACTGAAAATGAAATTACTGCAAAGTAGGCAGTAACGAGAACATAACTGTTAAGAGTTTTTGAGTCAGGCCTGACTTTAAATCCCAGCTCTTCTTTTTTATTTTAAACCATCTTAACCATTTTTAAGTGTACACATCAATAGCATCAACTACATTCACATTATCATGCAACAGGTCTCTACAACTTTTTCGTTTGCAAAACTGAAGTTCTGTACCCACTGAACAAGTCCCCATTTCTTCTCTCCCCCAGCCCTGACAACCTCCATTCTAGTTGCTGTTCTATGAGTTTGACTATTATAGATACCTCATATAAGGGGAATCATATAGTATTTATCTTTCTGTGACTAGTTTACTTCATTTAGTATAATGTTCTCAAAATTCCAAAAATTATATTCTTTTAACTATGTGGTTATAAATGTCATCTCTGCATCCTGACAACACCATCTGGCACATAGTACTTCAATACATGTTTATTATCAAAATAATGTTAAACCCTAGCCGGTGTGGCTCGGTTGGGCGTCCTCCTGAAAACTGAAAGGGTTCAATTCCCTGGTCAGGGCACAGACCTAGGTTACAGGTTCAGACCCAGTTGGGGAGCATGCAGAAGGCAGCCAGTTGATGTTCCTCTCATGTCAACGTGTGTCTCCCTGTCCTCCCTCCCTTCCCCTCTCTAATATCAAAATAATAATAATGTTAACCTTCTGCCCTTAAAAACAACGGACAAAATCTTAAACCAAAGGAATTTTGTTGTTAATTTAAATAGGACTTCCTTTTCTGTAAATTACACTTATAAGGCTACTCATTCATTAGACTAATCTAGTACAGGATTGTACCATATTTCATGGTCTAATCTTATTCTGCATTGTGCTTATGAATGTCATTTCAATCTTGTTGGACATTACCATTTACTACTGTTAAAACAATTTTTCCCAATATCCAATAGTCTTCAAATTAAAATGTGAAAACGCATGCTCTTCCAAATTATCCCTAATTCCACATTCAGTGATGTGACATGATAGTTTGTGTGTGAAATTGGCCATGGCATATGTGTGTTTGTAAATTATTAACAACCAGCTATCCAGAAAAATAATTGTATGTGCACGCATACAATTATTTTGTAATTGTATACATAAACAAAACAAAAGTTTATGTACAATTGTACTTTTTGTAAAGTGTATTTTAAAATTTACACATATAAAGGATGTACAGCACACAATTTATAAAAAGTGAAATATGCAATTTATCATCACTTTTTATAGGCAACTGATTCTCACAGAATGTTTTCACTGAGTTTTACCAAACTCTTAAATCAAGATCAAAACTTATTAAGTTGACATTTTCATATGCATCATTCAATAAGATGAAAGTGAAACAGTGAGACTTATGTTGGAACTTATCAGTGGCTTGAGCAATATTTTTGCTGAACTGCATAATAGTTTTTGAATACTGGAAGAATATTTCAATTTTTTGTGCTATTTGTAATGTAATAGATATATTCATGATACACTTTGGATATAGACATGATACACTTTTTAAAAGTGTATATATTTTATTATGCCATTACAGTTGTCCCATTCCCCCCCTTCATTCCCCTCCACCCTGCACATCCCCTCCCCCACCATCCCCCCCTTTAGTTTATGGCCATGTGTCATAAGTTCTTTAGATTCTATATTTCCCATACTATTCTTGCCCTCCCCCTGTCTATTTTCTACCTACCATCTATGCTACTTATTCTCTGTACCTTCTCCCCCCTTCTCCTCCTCCCACTCCCCTGTTGCTAACCCTCCATGTGATCTCCATTTCTATGGTTCCACTCCTGATCTAGCTGTCCTCTTAGTTTGCTTTTGTTTTAGGTGTGGTTGTTAATAACTGTGAGTTTGCTGTCCTTTCACTGTTCATCTTTTTTATCTTCTTTTTCTTAGATAAGTCCCTTTAACATTTCATATAATAAGGGCTTGGTGATGATGAACTCCTTGAACTTGACCTTATCTGAGAAGCACTTTATCTGCCCTTCCATTCTAAATGAAAGCTTTGCTGGATAGAGCAATCTTGGATGTAGGTCTTTGGATTTCATGACTTGGAATACTTCTTTCCAGCCCCTTTTTGCCTGTAAGGTATCTTTGAGAAATCAGCTGACAGTCTGATGGGAACTCCTTTGTAGGTGACTGTCCCCTTGTCTCTTACTGCTTCTAGGATTCTCTCCTTCATTTTAATCTTGGCTAATGTAATGATGATGTGCCTTGGTGTGTTCCTTCTTGGGTCCAACTTCTTTGGGACTCTCTGAGCTTCCTGGATTTCCTGGAAGTCTATTGCCTTTGCCAGATTGGGGAAATTCTCCTTTATTATTTGTTCAAATAAGCTTTCCACACATGGCTGTTCCTCTTCCCTTTCTGGTACCCCTATAATTCGGATGTTGGAGCGTTTAAAGATGTCCTGAAAGTTCCTAAGCCTCTCTTCATTTTTTTTTTAATTCTTGTTTCTTCATTCTTTTCTGTTTGGTCATTTTTTTTCTTCCTTCTGGTCCACTCCTTTGATTTGAGTCCCAGTTTCCTTTCCATCACTATTGGTTTCCTGTGCATTTCCCTTCATTTCAATTAGATTAGCGTTCATTTGTTCCTCTAATTTGTGACTAAAAATCAACCAATTCTGTGAGCATCCTGATCACCAGTGTTTTGAACTGTGCATCTGAAAGATTAGCTATCTCTTGGTCGCTTAGATTTATTGGCTCTGGAGTTTTGAGCTGTTATTCTTGAGCCATAACATTTTGATCTGTTTGTGCCTGTTACGTATGAGGCACAGAGCCTTGGGTGTTCACCAGGGTGGGGCAACCCAGTCACTGGATTGTGACATTGTATGTGGGGGCAGGATCAGAGAGGGGCAATGGCATTTGTTCCGCTCTCTCTCAGATTTCTGTCCCTTCTGCCGCTTCCCACAAGCAAACAGGGCCCTTCTGGTGCCAGTTCCCAGGTGTGTGAGCTTGTGCACCCTCCAAGACCCTGTGGGTCTCTTCAACAAACTCTCTGTGAGCCTGGGAGCTTCTCCTGGCACCTTGACCCCGAAAGTCTTTCCAATTGGTGCTTTCAGGCTCTAATTCCCATTGCTGGGGCCCTGGTCTGACTGGTCTGTCTCACTGCTTGCTCCTTCACTTGGTTTATCTGTGCGAGAATGTGTGACCTCAGTCAGCCAGCCACCTTGCGCCCTCACTGGGTCTACCTGTTGCCACCCCATGCCCGGGATCTGCCAACTGCTGCCTGTGCACCTGGGTCAGCAGGCCACCTTTTCCTGAGCGACCTGACTCTGCCAGCTGCTGACTCTGCCCCTCTTACCAGTCTGGATGAATGGTTTGTTGTTGTCGGTCTTCCATGAAATTCAATTTTCTATGTTTTGGCTGCGTTTTTGTTACTAAAACTTTGTTGTCTTTAAACTTGGTTGTGTTAGGAGGTACAGTGTTTCCACCTACACCTCCATCTTGGCTGGAAGTCTCAACATGATACACTTTTAAACTTAAACTACGTAATTAAAATTTTCTCGATTTCTTAACTCTAGGCAATCAAGAAAACAAACCAAGCCTTTGTTTGTAACATTTGCCAATATCTGTAATGTTATCTCCCACCATGACTAATTTTAAGCTAACAATATGACATCACTGACCATGAAATTGGGAAGAGATGAACACACAATTATATGGTATACCCAAAGAGTCTGGTTTCCAGTCTATCATGTAAAGAGCATGAAGTCATCACTCCTGTTCCCAAAATCATAAAAAGGCTGAACAAACTAAAAATCTACAACCCTTCTTAAATGCATCAAAGAATTGAGATGACAGCTCAATCTCTACCACAAAAAGTGGAGAGAAGGAAGAATCACAACAGAGAATCATGGCCACTGAAAGGAAAAACTACTACTGGAACCAGCAACTGGTAGGAATATTTAAAGGGAAATTGACTAATTGCTGATAACTTGAAATTGGACTACACCAAAAGATTAAAATAACTCCTGGGGGCTCAGCCTTAAAGGAGTCCCCCACATTTTTGTTTTACCTCCAAAAACCCCACAGGTATTACTATCATTATAGTTAAGATATTTTTGGAAAGGACTTTTGGAAAAATTTTTTCATCCTTCCCACAAGGAAAGAGGGAAAGTAACCATTTTGAAGTACACCCAGAGCATTCAGTTCTTAACAAATGCCTGCCCTCAGGAAAAACTACTTAACAGAGCTTAACCAATGTAGGAAAAGGAAACAACCAACTCCAGACTCTGTAGCTTTCTGTTTCACTTAAAGGAGAAAAAAGACAAGAAACATTTGTGAAGGTCACAGTCCAAGAACATAAGCTCACTGAAAGACTGGGGCCTAATAAGTTTATAGAACATTTCTCCCCCATTTTACCAATACACCAGTACAGTTCCTATGTAGTAACAGGTTGTCCCAGCTTCAAGAACTAACTATAAGCTCAGACTATTTAAGGGTCTCTAGGAAAACCCAAAGACAAGGAAATTCTAGCTTCTGGCACCTACAGCTATAACAAACAGGAAACAGCCTAACTCCCAACCAGATAAACAGTATATAATGCCTGACTTTCTACCAAAAAATTACAAGACATGCTAAAAGACAAGAAATACAATCTAAAGAGACAAGGCAAGCATTAGACCCAGGTTCATATATGGCAGAAATTTTTGAATTATCAAATGAGGAATTTAAAATACTAAAGGCTCCAATGAGAAAAGTGCACAACATGCAAGAACAGAGGAGTAAAGTAAGAAAAGAGATGAAAATTCTAAAAATTAAAAGAAAATGCTACAAATCAAAACTATAACAAATGAAGAATGCCTTTGGTGGGATTACTAGACACAACCAGGGAGAAAAATCAGTGTATTTGAAGATATGCCTATGAAAACTTCCCCAACTGAGAAGCAAAGAGAAAAGAGGAATAAAAAAAACCCAGAATATCCACATACAGTAGCTGTAAATAACCTCATGAGCATAGATAATAATAAAATGTAAAATAGAGTTTTTAGTATTTGCTACTTTTATTTTTAATGTAATTTATTCAATTCTAATTTTGAGAATAATGGTTGTTTAAAAACCAGCTCAGAAAAATCCCTGCAAGTTTAGCAAGTGGCTCTGAAAAGTAAATATGAACTGGCTCAGCACTTGAAATAACTTAAAGACTCATTAGAAGTACCATATTCAGATTTAAATACTATTTGCTCAGGTTCCATTATATGCTGAGCAAATTTGCATACATTATCTCATTTAATTCTCATACCTCCATGAAATAGATACTATCTCCATTTTTTTAATTAAAAATATGAGGATTACTCTATTGAAAGTCAGGCAACTAGAATATGGCAAAACTAAGATTTGAGCCCAGGTCAGTGCTCTTTCTACTCACTGCCTTCTGGAGCTTACAGTATAATAAAGCTGGAGGCAAGTAAAAAGATAACTAGCACTTGATCACTTCATTTTCCTGAAGTTATTTAGCACATTCCCACTCTAGCTCCATCATGAACCCATAAATCATGAGCCTCTTTAGAGAAAGGGAGTGTCAATTATTGTAATTCTTCAGAACATTACCATAGTTACCAAACACAGTTCTCTGACCTGGACATTCCAGAAGAGGACAGGGAGAAACTGAGATGGCCTTCTTCAACTTATATCTACTAGGATATCAAAATTCCTTTCAGCAAAAGAAAAAGGACCCAACTGAAAAAACAAGTAAGGGGAATATAGAGTAAAGGATTAGAAGGCCCACTTCTTAACCATTTTTTTTCCTACCTTGTGTTAAAGATTTATCTCCCAAGATTAACAACTATACTAGTTAAAATTATGGAGTAGGAAGAGTATCCATTTAGGCTCCTCCTATCATTTAATTTCCTTGTTAAGACCAATTTGTTCAACCAAATAAATGTATTCCTTTGCTCATTTAGCCAACATTTATTAAGCACCAAGTTTGTGCCAGGCTTTCTGTTGGTGACTAGGGTTACAAAGATGGATAGGATAATGCCTTGTAAATTGGCTGACTATCAAATGAAAATAAGTATGCAATGAGAAAATATGCATTATTGTGTCAGATTAAATTAAATATGGGATGCTATGGAGACACAAAAGAGGAAATACCCAATCCTGTTGGATTTGAAGTGAGAATAGGGAGATCCTTTAGAGAAGACCTCATACACAAATGCTTTTAGAACTGAATGTTAAAGGATGACTGGAGTTCACCAAATACACAAGAAAGGAAGATAGCACAGACAAAGGAACAGAAACTTGAGAGTTATATTACATGAACATTCAGCTCCTTGGATACAGATAAATGGTGAAGTAAACAGATGCTGTGGACAAGCCTTGAAGACTAGGCAGGGCCAGCCCTAACAGATGGGTCCCTTGAGCATCATCCCCCAAAGCAAAAGTTCACCAGTTTGATTCCCATTCAAGGTACATGCCTGGGTTGCTGGTTCAGTCCCTGGGTCAGGGTGCATACAAGAGGCAACCAATCATGTTTCTTGCTCACATCGATGTTTTCTCTGCCTCCCTCCCCCTCTCTAAAAATAAAATAAATAAAATCTTATTTTAAAAAACTAGACAGGGCCAGATAAGTAGTGATGCTGTTAGTCATGCTAAGCATTTTAACTTTATAGGGAGCCATAGATGGATTTTTAGTTGGCAGTGAGTAAGTATCAGATTTGTATTATATCCACAACGACTAGCAGTGCCTCATACATAATAGAGATTTAAAACATACAGGATTGGGCAAAAGTAGGTTTATAGTTGTTAGTATGGAAAAATGTATAATACAAGAATAAACTGTGTTGCACATACTCACAACTATAAGCTTTTGCCCACTCCATACAGTGAATGAGTGAGTAAATTATATAGAATGACTAAACAAAACAACTTAGGGAAGGATTTGCAGGAGGTGTGACAATTGATTAAGGTCTCAGAAGATGACTTTGAAAGTGCGGAAATGGAGAAAAGGGTTTTCTGTGCATAACAGAGAGCATGTGAAGGAAATTAAGTATAGGCAGGTACTAAAGCAAAAGTTATATTGGGGTGAGAGATGGGGGTTACTGGGAAAGTATAAAGGACAAAGTTAAGATTGTGAAGGACTGATCTTATATAGGCCTCCACTGGGCATTCTCTGTCCTCTTTCTAATTCCATTATAGAAGTTCTGTTTTACAAACTCAGCTTCCAGGTCAGATTTGTGAAAAGGGTCCCACTGGTGGGCCCTAGGAATCCCTTAATAGCCCTACACTGGCCCTCCTCACTTGCCCTCACTTATCTGGGTCACAGCATTATGCCATAGGGCTACTGTTGTCTCCAAATAAGGAGCTCTTCATCCTCAGAGAAACACATTTGGCCTAACCTACAAATTTCCCTTGTTTCAGGCTAAGAGTAGGCCTCTCCTGGCTGCTCCAACCCTACTTGCCACCTACCAGAAGGGGCTTCTCACCATGAGAGAACTAAGAATCAAGTCTTGGATTTTCCTCCCC
Source organism: Artibeus jamaicensis (assembly GCF_021234435.1). NCBI lineage: Eukaryota > Metazoa > Chordata > Mammalia > Chiroptera > Phyllostomidae > Artibeus > Artibeus jamaicensis. Next base: position 47,993,251 of record NW_026521486.1, read on the forward strand.
AGTTAGTTAAACACTGGTGAACAAGACTTGGTACCAACCCCAAAAGGCCTGGGTCTCACTTCTAATTAATTTCTTTTAGGGTAAGCAGAAAGACTTCTCTTCATAAAAACTGGGGTCCTCTGTGGGATGATAGGAACGTATCCTGATATCATCTGTTTACTCAAGTTTTTTCATTCAAATATCAAAGGCTATAGTCTAGGCTAAACTGCTGGTCTAAAACATCAGGTTAGAGGGAAGACTGGACATCAGATTTGCCTCCACTAATCTCCTGCTTGCTTCCCCCACCCACTTCTATTTTACACCCTCTGGTTACCTCTCAAGATGTGAACAGAGGAGATCCACTTGCTAAATTCTAATTAATCCCTAATTCTGTTGATTCAGGCATTTAATAATAACTTCCTATTTAGCATGTACTGTATTCCAGGCATTGTGCTTAGAACTCTACATGCATGATTTCATTTAATCCTCTCAACATTCCTGTGAGGTAGATACTACTATTCCCTTTTACCAATAAGCAAACAGGCTCAAAGAGGTTCATTTATTTAACCCAAGGTCTCAGTGACAGAGCCAGAATTTTATTCCAATATATCAGATGCCTATGTATGTTCATTTTTAAACACTTAGTTATTCATAGAGATGAATAAAACAGGTTTTTTGCTGTGAACAGATCACTATACAAATGATTGATGGTCAGCTCTTATAGGAAAATCTATCAACCTCTAAACCCTGAAGTTTGAATGTCAGGTGGGCTTTACCCAGAGTTATTTAATTCACAGTTCCCCAACAGATGGTTCTCAAGATTGTCAGGAGCCCACCATTCACTGGAGCTGAATGGTAACTTTTTCCTGAGCTAATGGCCAGAATTGTTGACTTGGGGACTTCTTTATTAGAGTCAGCACCTTGGAACCTTCTCCCAGAGCCCCTGAGCAACTTCCTAAGTAGTGTTCTGCAAGAACAGAAAAGAGTACTGGGTGGGTTCCTTCTGATCTTTTTAAAATATTTAAAATATTTTAAAATAGCACAATATTAATTGTGCTATTACAGTTGTCCCATTTCCCCCTTCATTCCCCTCCACCCTGCACACCCCATCCCACCCACATTCCCCACCTTTAGTTCCTGTCCATGTGTCACAAGTTCTTTAGCTTCTACATTTCCCACACTACTCTTGCCATCCCCCTGTCCATTTTCTCCCTACCAACTATGCTGCTTATTCTCTGTACTTCTTCCCCTTCTGCTCCTCCCACTCCCCTGTTGCTAACCCTCCATGTGATCTCCATTTCTCTGGTTCTATTTCTGTTCTAGTTGTTTGCTTGGTTTGCTTTTGTTTTAGGTGTGGTTGTTAATAACTGTGAGTTTGCTGTCTTTTTACTGTTCATATTTTTATCTTCTTTGTCTTAGATAAGTTCCTTTAACATTTCATAGAATAAGGGCTTAATGATGATGAATTTCTTAAACTTGACCTTACCTGAGAAGCTCTTTATCTGCCCTTCCATTCTAAATGAAAGCTTTGCTGGATAGAGCAATCTTGGATGTAGGTCCTTGCCTTTCATGACTTGGAATACTTCTTTCAGCCCCTTCTTGTCTATAAGGTCTCTTGGGAAATCAGCTGACAGTCTGATGGGAACTCCTTTGTAGGTGACTGTCCCCTTGTCTCTTGCTGCTTCTAGAATTCTCTCCTTCATTTTAACCTTGGCTAATGTAATTATGATGTGTTTCGGTGTGTTCCTCCTTGAGTCTACCGTCTTTGGGACTCTCTGAGCTTCCTGAACTTCCTGGAAGTCTATTTCCTTTGCCAGATTGGAGAAGTTCTCCTTTATTATTTGTTTAAATAAGTTTTCCGCTTGTTGCTCTTCCTCTTCCCCTACTGGTACCTCTATAATTCAGTTGTTGGTATATTTAAAGATGTCCTGAAGGTTCCTAAGCCTCTCCTCGTTGTTTCGAATTCTTGTTTCTTCATTCTTTTCTGTTTGGTTGTTTCTTTCTTCCTTCTGGTCTACTCCCTTGATCTGAGTCCCAGTTTTATTTCCATCACTATTGGTTCCCTGTGCATTTTCCTTCATTTCACTTATTGTAGCCTTCATTTGTTCATCTAATTTGTGACCGAATTCAACCAGTTCTGTGAGCATCATGATCACCAGTGTTTCGAACTGTGCATCTGATAGGTTGGCTATCTCTTGGTCACTTGAAAGTATTGGCTCTGGGGCTTTGATTTGTTCTTGCATTTCCACCATTTTTTTAGGGGGGAGGTCTGGTCACACCTGTTACATATGAAGGGCAGAGCCTTAAGTAGGGTGACCTAAGGGCGGGCGACCCAGTCCCTAAGTTGTGACGTTGTATGTGGGGGTGGGGTCAGAGAGGGAACAATAGCGCTTGCTCTGGTCTCTTGGATTTCAGTCCCCTCTGCCACTTCCCACAAGTACACTGGGCCCTTGGGTGCTGGTTCCCGGGTGGGTGGGCTTGTGTACATTCTAGGAGCCTGTGAGACTCTCCAACGAACTCTCCTGTGAGACTGGAAGTCTCTCCCGGCACCTCAACCCTCACAAGTGTTTTCGATTGGTGCTTTTAGGCTTTATTTCCCATTGCTAAGGCCCTGGTTTGCACAGTCTGTCTCCATGCCTGTTTTCACCTTGTTTATCTGCACACAAATGTGTGTCCATGGTCTACCAGCTGCCTTGTGCACCTCACTGGGTCTACTCGTTGCCTCCCTGTGTCGGGGGTCTGCCAACCAACACTTTTTCCTGCCTCAACCCCTCTCCACTGGCTACCAACTCTGTCCCTCTTACCAGTCTGGATGAATGGTTGTCGGACTTCCATACAGTTCAATTTTCTGTCTGTTGGTTGTTTTTTTGTTTCTAAATTTTTGTTGTCTTTAATTTTGGCTGTGTGAGGAAGCAGTGTGTCCACCTATGCCTCCATCTTGGCTGGAAGTGATCTTTGTGTTTTAAACATGCACACATGCTACAGAATCATTATGGGTTCCACCTATTCTATTCAGGTACCAAAACAATGGTTTGATTTGTTTTCTGTGCTTAAAACTCAAACCTTGGACTTCCGCCAAGATGGAGGTGTAGGTGGACCCACCTTGCTTCCATGCACAACCAAATCTAAGAACAACTATTTTTAACAATGATTAACACAACCAGACCACACAGAAAATTGACAATACGGAGTCCAAAGACAACGAAATGCTCAGCTAAACAGGTAAGCCAGCAGCGAAGCCGGTTGACCGAAAAGATCCCTGACCTGGTGGCGCACAAGCAGCCAAAGGCGCAAATCCATCGAGGGCTAGCTACGGGCGCACACGGGGAAGAGGCGCGGCTGGCTGTCTGCAGTAGGTCGAGCATTTGCGTGCAGATAAACCAGTGAAGAGGCAAGCATTGAGACTGTACGGCGCGGGGCAGCAGGCTCCCACAATTCTGCTTGGATAAACAGGCTGGGGCGAGTGGTGGGACGCGACAGACTGGGCTAGCGGAGAGGGACGCCATTGCTCCCTCTCTGACCCCGCCCTTACACACAGCGTCACAAACCAGCGACCTGGGAGGCCCCGCCCTGGTAAACAACTAAGGCTTTGCCCCTCTTACTTACTTACCAGCGCAAAAAGACCAAAAATGGCTCAAGAACAACTCAGAGCCCCAGAGCCGATAATTCTAAGCGATGAGGAAATAGCCAAACTTTCAGATGCACAGTTCAAAACACTGGTTATCAGGATCCTCACAGAACTGGTTGATTTTAGTCACAAATTAGAGGAACAAATGAACGCTAAACTAATTGAAATGAAGGGAAATGCACAGGAAACCAATAGTGATGGAAAGGAAACTCAGACTCAAATCAAAGAAGTGGACCAGAAGGAAGAAAAAAAATGACCAAACAGAAAAGAATGAAGAAACAAGAATTAAAAAAAAAATGAAGAGAGGCTTAGGAACTTTCAGGACATCTTTAAACGTTCCAACATTCGAATTATAGGGGTACCTGAAGGGGAAGAGTCACGAGTGGAAACCTTATTTGAACAAATAATGAAGGAGAACTTCCCCATTCTGGCAGAGGAAATAGACTTCCAGGAAATCCAGGAAGCTCAGAGAGTCCCAAAGAAGTTGGACCCAAGAAGAAACACACCAAGGCACATCATCATTACATTAGCCAAGATTAAAATGAAGGAGAGAATCCTAGAAGCAGCAAGAGATAAGGGGACTGTCACCTACAAAGGAATTTCCATCAGACTGTCAGCAGATTTCTCAAAAGAGACCTTACAGGCAAGAAGGGGCTGGAAAGAAGTATTCCAAGTCATGAAAACCAAAGACCTACAACCAAGATTGCTGTATCCAGCAAAGTTTTCACTTAGAATGGAAGGACAGATAAAGTGCTTCTCAGATAAGATCAAATTCAAGGAGTTCATCATCACCAAGCCCTTATTATATGAAATGTTAAAGGGATTTACCTAAGAAAAAGAAGATAAAAAAGTTGAACAGTGAAAGGACAGCAAACTCACAGTTATCAACAACCACACCTAAACAAAAGCAAATTAAGAGGACAGCTGGATCAGGAGTGAATCATAGAAATGAAGATCACGTGGAAGATTAGCAACAGCGGAGTGGGAGAAGGAGAAGGGGGAAGAAGGTACAGAAAATAAGTAGCATAGACAGTAGATAGAAAATAGGGGGAGGGTAAGAATAGTAGGGGAAATACAGAATCTAAAGAATTTGAGACACGTGTTCATGAACTAAAGGGGGAAATGGTGGGGGAGGGGCATGCAGGGTGGAGGGGGGAATAGAACAAATGTAATGGCATAATCAATAAAAAAGTTAAAATTTAAAAAAAAAACTCAAACCTTGCTGGACTTACTAGTAAAAACTTAATGCTAAGAGTTCAACCATATCTTATTTCCCCAAATAAAACTACAAACTTTCACATCTAGGACAAGAATTTAGTGAAATCACCATTTGACAAGGCAGCTGGTTACCACTGCTTCCATCTTTTCAGGAGGCGTCTCAAAGTAAATGTGACCCTGGAGCGTGGCTCACCTAATCAGTACCCATAAACTTGGTATAAACCAGCCAGCAAACATCAATCCATCAAGCTTGGATCAGTTAATAAGTCCTATACAAGTTGAATGAAATTACAGTAGAATCTTATCAAATAATTGGTTAGCTAATTTAAAGGAAGATTATAATGTATACTGGAGAATCAAGGAAGGATACATTTCTTATATTTTTTTGTTTCACTTAATATGTGTAACTGTAGATTAACCATTTTTTAATACAGTGTCAATCCCCTTTCTTTCAAAATGTGTCTACTGATGATTTTTTCCCCTCAATGTATCATCCACAATTTCCATTTGGGTTTACTTAAAGTGGATTCAGGGAGCTGCAAAGCAAACTTATGTTTTAATGATTTTCCTCAAATCTTTTAGTTATCCCTCTCATGTCTAATCAACAGAAATATTTAAAAGTTATCTTTTGTTGTTTTTTTTTTCAATCCTCACCCAAGGACATGCTTTTCATTAATTTTAGAGAGGAAATATAAGAGGGGAACATTGATAGGTTGCCTCCAGCATGCACCCAGATTAGAGAATTGAACCCATAACCTTCGGGTGTATGGAACAACACTCCAACCGAGCCACCCAGCCAGGGCAAAAGTTATCTTTTTACTTTATTTTCAAAGTATTAAATATGAAGAACAGCTAAAAAAAATGGCTTACAATGAAGAGTAAGAGTTTCTTGCCCCAGGTCTCTCAGCTCCATTCTTCAGAGACAATCATTTTCAACTATTTTACTTTCTTTTAATATTTGCCTTTATACTTCTAAAGAAAAAGTTTACATGCATGTATTGATGTATCTATTTGTAGTTATCATATGTTGTCTTCCTGATATGACGGTTGAAAATTTAGCTTTTTTAATCCATACCGTGCTCTTCCTGTCTCCCACCCTAGTTTTTCCAGTGTACTTACATTAAGCAAAATTTTAAGAATGGCCCCCAGTGAAACTTCCCCTTGTATAATCCCCATCTCTTTGAGTGTGGGTGGAATCTCTGAATATGATGGATGACACTCTGCTGATTGTTACTTCATATGGAGAAAGGGAGATTATCTGAGTAGGCCTAGCTTATCACACAAGCCCTTTAAAAGCAGAGTGTTTTCCCCAACTAGCAGCAAAAGAGGAATTCAGAGATTGGAAGCATAAGTAGGATTTGACACATCATCACTGGCTTTGAAGATGGAGGGGGACACATGTCAAGGAATATGGGTGGCATTTAGGAGCTGAGAGGAGCCAGGCTTACAGCTGACAAAGCCTCTTTAGATTCCACATATAAGTGAAAACATATGCTATTTGTCTTCTCTGTCCAACTTATTTCACTTGGCATAATATCCTCTAGGTCCTTTCATGTTGTCACAAATAGATTTCATTCTCTTTTATAGCCAAGTAATATTACATTGTACGTGTATGTATGTGGTCAGTTAATTTTCAACAAGAGTACCAAGACAATTCAATAGGTAAAGAATAGTCTTATCAACAAATAGTACTGCAAAAACTGGATATTGACATTTAAATAATGAAATTTGACCACACCACACACAAAAACTAACTCAAAATTATAGACATAAATTTAAGAGCTAGAACTTTAAAGCTGTTAGAAGAAAAATGTTTATGACCTTGGATTAAGCAATGATGTCTGAGATATGACCCCAAAAACATAAACAATAGAATGAAAGATAAATTAGATTTCATCAAAATTGTAAGTTTTTTTAAATGTTTGGATTACAAGACAGATTTTAAATAATTAATTATAAACCCTTATTAAATTAGTAATCATGAAAAAATTAAAGTCGTTAAACAGCTGCATGAATAAAGGCTGTGGCCAGACTCATAGGTACAGTGAACAGACTGACAGCTCTCAGAGAGGAAGGGGTAGGGGACTAGGTGAAAAAGGTGAAGGGAATTAAGCTAAAAAAGAAAAACAAAAAACTTCATAGACGGACAACAGTATGGTGACTACAAGAAAGGGGAGTAGGGAAAGGAAGGAGAGGTAAAGGGCATAAAGGGTGACAGAAGGAGACTTGACTTGGAATGGTGAACAACAATACAATATGCAGATGATGTATTACAGAACTGTATCCCTGAAACCTATATCATTTTATTAACAAATGTCACCCAAATAAGGTCAATAAAAAAACAAAATAATAAAAGAAATGTATAAATTTGAAAAAGAAAGAAAGAAAAAGATTAAAAGGCTGTGGGCCCAGACGATTTTGATTAAAAAAATTTTCAAAATTTTAGAACAGATAATTCCATTCTTAAAAGCATAGAAAACAGCCCTGGCTGGTGTGGCTCACTTGGTTGGAGTGTAATACCACATACCGTAAGTTGCAGGTTCAATGCAAGGTCAGGGCACATACCTAGATTACAGGTTTGTCCAACGCAGCCAACTGATGTTTCTCTCGCATAAATCTTTATCTTTATCTTTCTTTCTCTCTCTCCCCCTTTCCTCCTTCCCTCCCTCCCTCCCTCATTTCTTTATCTAAAAGCAATGAAAAAATGTCCTTGGGTGAGGATTAAAAAAAGGCACAGAAAACAACAAAAATAATTAATTTTATAGAACTAACATGAAACTGAGTTAATAATAAAACATGATACAGCCCTGACTGGTGTAGCTCAGTGGATTGAGCATGGGCCTGTGAACCAAAGGATCGCAGTTCGATTCCCAGTCAGGGCACATGCCTGGGTTGTGAGCCAGTTCCCAGCAGGGGACACACAAGAGGCAACCACACGTTAATGTTTCTCTCCCTCTCTCTTTCCCTTCCCCTCTAAAGATAAATTTTTTAAAAAATGATACAGAACATAGTATAAGAGAAGAACCTATAGACCAATGTAAATATAAATGGACAAATCCTACTAACAGGTCAGATTCAAGAATGCATTTAAAATCCTAGCCAAGATAAAGCTAATGCAGTTCATCACTATCAAACCAATATTACCAGAAAATTTTTAAAAGATTTTATTTATTTATTTTTAGAGAAAGAATAAGGGAGGGAGAAAGAGGGAGAGAAACACCGATTGATTGCCTGTTCCATGGCTCCAAATAGGAACCTGGACTGCAACCCAGTTTTTCGCCCTGACCAGGAACCAAACCAGCAACCTTTTGGTTCACAGGCCAGTGCTCAGTCCTCTGAGCCACACCATCCAGGGCAAGTATTGCCAGAAATATTGAAGGAACAGGAGTAGGAGGAGGAAGTGGAGGATGTAGAAAAATATGAACAAAAAAAAGTCACTAACTACTTACCTATCAATAATTACTTTAAATATGAATGGGTTAAATGCTCCAATCAAAAGACATAGATTGGCTGGATAGATAAAAAAGCAAGACCCAAGACTTCCGGCCAAGATGGAGGCATAGGTGGAAACATTGTGCCTCCTAACACAACCAAGTTTAAAGACAACAAAGTTTTAGTAACAAAAACACAGCCAAAACATAGAAAATTGAATTTCATGGAAGTCCGACAACAACAAACCATTCATCCAGACTGGTAAAAGGGGCAGAGTCAGCAGCTGGCAGAGTCAGGTCGCACAGGAAAAGGTGGCCTGCCGACCCAGGCGCACAGGCAGCAGTTGGCAGATCCCGGGCATGGGGTGGCAACAGGTAGACCCAGTGAGGGCGCAAGGTGGCTGGCTGACTGAGGTCACACATTCTCGCACAGATAAACCAAGTGAAGGAGCGAGCAGTGAGACAGACCAGGCAGACCAGGGCCCCAGCAATGGGAATTAGAGCCTGAAAGCACCAATTGGAAAGACTTTCGGGGTCAAGGTGCCAGGAGAAGCTCCCAGGCTCACAGAGAGTTTGTTGAAGAGACCCACAGGGTCTTGGAGGGTGCACAAGCTCACACACCTGGGAACCGGCACCAGAAGGGCCCTATTTGCTTGTGGGAAGCGGCAGAAGGGACAGAAATCTGAGAGAGAGCAGAACAAATGCCATTGCCCCTCTCTGATCCTGCCCCCACATACAATGTCACAATCCAGCGACTGGGTTGCCCCACCCTGGTGAACACCCAAGGCTCTGTGCCTCATACGTAACAGGCACAAACAGACCAAAACGTTATGGCTCAAGAATAACATCTCAAAGCTCCAGAGCCAATAAATCTAAGCGACCAAGAGATAGCTAATCTTTCAGATGCACAGTTCAAAACACTGGTGATCAGGATGCTCACAGAATTGGTTGATTTTAGTCACAAATTAGAGGAACAAATGAACGCTAACCTAATTGAAATGAAGGGAAATGCACAGGAAACCAATAGTGTTGGAAAGGAAACTGGGACTCAAATCAAAGGAGTGGACCAGAAGGAAGAAAAAAAATGACCAAACAAAAGAATGAAGAAACAAGAATTAAAAAAAAATGAAGAGGGGCTTAGGAACCTCCAGGGCATCTTTAAAGGCTCCAACATCTGAATTATAGGGGTACCAGAAGGGGAACAGGAACAGCCATGAGTGGAAAGCTTATTTGAACAAATAATAAAGGAGAATTTCCCCAATCTGGAAAAGGAAATAGACTTCCAGGAAATCCAGGAAGCTCAGAGAGTCCCAAAGAAGTTGGACCCAAGAAGGAACACACCAAGGCACATCATCATTACATTAGCCAAGATTAAAATGAAGGAGAGAATCCTAGAAGCAGCAAGAGCTAAGGGGACAGTCACCTACAAAGGAGTTCCCATCAGACTGTCAGCTGATTTCTCAAAGATACCTTACAGGCAAAAAGGGGCTGGAAAGAAGTATTCCAGGTCATGAAATCCAAAGACCTACATCCAAGATTGCTCTATCCATCAAAGCTTTCATTTAGAATGGAAGGGCAGATAAAGTGCTTCTCAGATAAGGTCAAGTTCAAGGAGTTCATCATCACCAAGCCCTTATTATATGAAATGTTAAAGGGACTTATCTAAGAAAAAGAAGATAAAAAAGATGAACAGTGAAAGGACAGCAAACTCACAGTTATTAACAACCACACCTAAAACAAAAGCAAACTAAGAGGACAGCTAGATCAGGAGTGGAACCATAGAAATGGAGATCACATGGAGGGTTAGCAACAGGGGAGTGGGAGGAGGAGAAGGGGGGAGAAGGTACAGAGAATAAGTAGCATAAATGGTAGGTAGAAAATAGATGGGGGGAGGGCAAGAATAGTATACGAAATATGGAATCTAATGAACTTGTGACACATGGACATAAAGGAAAGGGGGGAGGAATGGTGGGGGAGGGGTGTGCAGAGTAGAGGGGAATGAAGAGGGGGAAAATGGGACAACTGTAATGGCATAATGAATAAAGTATATTTAAAAAGCAAGACCCAAGTGTTCATTGATAAATGTTTGGATAAAGAAGATGTGCATATATGCAATGGAATGTTGGAATATTACTTGGCCATAGGAAAGTATGAAATCTGGCCATTTGCAACAACATAGATGGACCTAGAGGATATTATGCTAACTGAATAGGTAGCATAATAGTCAAAGATAAGTAAGTCAAGGGTAAACACCATATACTTTCACTTATATGTGGAATCTAAAATAAAACAGAAAACAAACTCACAGATACAGAGAACAAACTGATGGTTGTCAGGTGGAAAGGTGTTTGGGGGACTGGGTGAAAGGATATAGGAATTAAGAACTACAAATTGATAGTTATAAAATAGTCACAGGGAGATAAAACAGAGCATGGGGAATACGAGGGGAAACTCCCCAAAATGGAATTTATTCAGAAAAAATTGTGTATTCTTAAATGTTTAAACTTCAGTCGCCTTCAAACTACTCTCCATTTGATGCAATACACCTAGCAAGATGTTTTTTCCACTCCTTGTGGAATTTTGTCAATTTTGATGCCTTTTCAATCTTCTGCCATTTTTTTGTTTCACCTCTTCAGCACCAGCCAAATGTTTCCCTTTGAGGACTTTTATAACCAGGGAAACAAAAAAGTTGCTCAGGATGAGATCAGGCAGATAGGGAGGGTGGGCATGGGGGTCATGCCGTTTTTGATCCAAAACTGCTGCACACTCAGCACAGTGTGGGCAGGTGTGCTTGTAAATCATCCATCATGAAATGGGAAAATATGTTGTCTTCCAAAAAATTCACTGAAGCCAAACACAGACTCTTACAACAATGCCAGCTGGTACACTGAGACAGATGGGTTCCTAGAACACTCACCTAGAGAGGGAAGCCTATACTGCAAGGCGCCAGACTTCCAGAAGGTAGTCCAGGGATTTTGGGGGGTTCCCCTTTGTATAACTGTGTAATAACTATGTATGGTGTCAAGGAAGTAGTATACTTATGAAGGGAAATCACTTCCTATGTTACATAAATGTCTAATCACTATGTTGTACTCCTGAAACATATAATATTGACTGTCAACTGTAATTAAAAGTAAAAAAAGGCCCTGACTGGTGTGGCTTAGTGGATTGAGCACTGGCCTGTAAACTGAACAGTGGCTGGTTCAACTCCCAGTCAGGGCACATGCCTGTTTGTGGGCCAGGTCCCTGGGTAGGAGCATGTGAGTGGCAGCCAACTGATGTTTATCTCTCACATCAGTGTTTCTCTCCCTCGCTTCCTCTCTCTCTTCTCCTCTCTCTAAAAGTAAATAAATGAAACAAAAAAAGTTTTAAAAAATTAAAGAATATATTAAAGACAATTATCCACCATCAAGTAGATTTATTCCAAAAAGACAACAGTGGCTTACTATTAGAGAATGATTAATATAATACATCACATCTATATGTCAAATTAAAAAGATATATGCAAGTATCTCACTAAAAATTAAAGTCATTTGATATTTTAAAAAATACTTTGTAAACTAAAAATAAAAAAGATATTCCTTAGCATAATCAACACCTCCCAACCTTATACACAGAAATAAATTCCAGCTAGATTAAAGATAAACATATAAAACAAAACTATAGAAATATTACAGGACAACATAGAATATTTTTACAACCTTAGGGTTGTTTTGGAAAATCTTTCCTTTAGAACATAAAGCCCAGAAGCCTAATAGAAAAGATTGATAATTTTTACTAAGTAAAAAATTATAAATTGTGTATCAGAAGATATTATAAAGTTAAAAGGCAAGAGACTAAAATAAAATATTTGTTATATATAGACGTGTGTATATATAAATACATGTATATAAATGCATATATGTTCATATGTATAATTCATATATATAATATTCAGAATATACCAAAAGCTTATAAGTAAGGCACCAATCCAGATTCCTCTCCTCCTACAACATCAGATATTTATTTATTGAGAACTGATTATGACAGGCACATGTTAGGCACTATAAATACAAAAGTGACTAACACAGAAAATGAATAAATAAATGAGGTACAGATTGTAACAAGTGCTGGAAAGGAAATAAGGGGGCAAAGCAATAAATCCAAGATTACAAATTGCTGGCCAGATAACCAGACACAGCCTGCAGAGTGCTTTTTAAAAAAAATTGGAGCAACATTTAAAAATCAGGAGATTTTATGTAAAGGCTCTATTTCTAACTTCTCTTTAAAAAATTAGAACTAGCCGCACTGGCCCTAAATTCCCACATGACCACAAACAACCAGAGCAAAGTAGCAGCTGCTCCTTCAGGTGGGACAGGTTTCTTACTCAGTTTGCTTTACTCATAAACATTATCTTCCTGGCTCTTACGGGCAACTGTATTTGCAGATAACCATGATGGAGAGTAACTTGGGAAGGCCCAGTTTATAGTAGTGATCAAAGAGGTAATATTTGAGCAACACCCTCAAGAATGAGAACAAGTCAGCCATGTATAGAGCTTAGACTAGAGTTTCATCTGTAGGAGAACAAATTTCAAAACCTAGAGCAGTTCAAGACCAAAACTATAGCAAAGCACTTCCACCTCCCACTTCGAGGCATTGCTTTCACTGCATCCCAGGTGGATGCCTGTTACTCATTTTCTACCACTTCTGACATGCCATTTTATTGTACACACCTGAAATAATATATGCTCTCCCCATCATCCAGATCTCATAACAAAAAGAACCTTAGAACAATATTTCTGATCATACTATCCTATCCACAAAGAAATTCAGGCAGTCTGGCTACCCTCTGCCAACTTTGGTTTCAACTATGTGGTTCAGACTTCTTCCTGAAAATTCCATTCAATAGGAATGAGGAACACTGTAATGGGAGACTTGTCTCATATCTTTCTGTGACTTCAGAACTGGTTTGGGAAATTCATGAAGAGGGAAGGGAGATTATGAGTAAAAGACAGCATTCTGTTTGGCTCCTAGCAAGGCCATATCCACCTTGCTTACTCATCTTTCTAATTCCAATTTCTACATTAATTCAAGTAACCTACAGTTCCTAACTCTATGCTCACCCTTAGCTCCACAACCATAATGATCTTTCAGGAGTCTAATTTTTAATCCACATTTATCTTCAGAATGATTCTCTGGCCCCACTCTCTTTGCAGCTGATTTCACCTTGTTAATACATTCAGACAAGTGGTTTGATTCTTGCTCTCCAACCCGTTCTCTGTGCCCAAATCAACCACACTCTTACCTGGCCCCTCAACTAGGGCTTTAATAGCAACCATAAAATGAACCTGTTCATATTGACACTTTTCATTCTTAACTCTGTTACTAGAATGATACTTTGAGGTCATTCACATTTTTCTTTGAACATAGGTGTTTTTTCTTCTAGTAGATGTGAGTGTATTAACATTCAACTCAAAAAGCCCCCTCAAGCTTTCCTTATTATAATCATAATGGAAACTCAGAGGTGAGTCACCACATATAACTAAATATTCTGCCAGTCCCTGCCTCTTTTTCTCCTCCTGCCATTAGAGAACTAAAATAAAAAAACCAAAGAAGAAAACAGAGTGTGGGAAGCATACTTTGGTCTATCCCCAACTTCAGAAACTCAGTATTATTATTTGGGAACTCAGGTTCCCCAAATTTTTCAGACTCAGAGGCTAAGTCCCACTAAGCAAATTCGGAGTGCTTCAATTTCCTCACTTGTAAGTAGAGATAATAATGCCTTTCTCATAGGTGTGCTGTGGAGAGTAAATAAAATAATGTATAATACATCTAAGACTTAGCACACAGAACTATACAATAGATGACTGGAAGAAAAGTTTAAACCATAATATGTAAGTTACTGTTTATTATAGATGTAGAATATATATACCTTTCCTATGACTGGAATATCTTTGTCTACCTCTCAAGACATACCTCCCAGGATAAACCTGGGAAGGAACATTTTTAACGGTAAGATTCCTTGAGAAGAAAAATATTCTGGGTGGCTTCAAAGGATATTTCATCCAGGCCCTTAAAGAGCCTGCTGCCCACGGAAGAGCACACCGGACCAGTGACTAGAACCCTCATGTCTACCAATCAGTGGATTCCTGCCCCTCCCAGACTCACCCTTCCTGATCCTAATACTGGTTGCCCCTGCAAGTTCAGCCTAGATTCCAGAGTTCACTCACCCAGTGCCCAAGTCTCTTAAGTACCGAAGCTTTCCCTCCCCTGTCTTGCCCAGGGGAGCATGGCCCTGTATCTGTCCTTTCCTTTGCTGAATGACTCTACCTGCTTTGAACCCTGCTCTCCTATACACTCTTTATCATCTCACCTGGACACTTCTCTTGGTCCAGGAGGGTCTCCATCTTGATTTTAGACAAATTAATTCTTATCTGGCCCTTTGCTGAGACAACTCCCTTGCCTTATTATATAAAAAACATTGGTCAAGCTAGACGTTATCAAAACACAAATATATACTCATTGCTCACTCACAGAAGTTTCAGAGGCAAATTGATAGGAGTAGGTGGTAGAAGAGATTATGCTTGTTCTTGTCTGGAGACAAATGACCTCTCCCTGTCAGACTCTCCAGGGACAGCTCTCTAGCCACAGACACAATGACATCTGAGCTATGAGCTTCCAACAGGCCTCACTCCATCTTCTTCCACTGCTGCTTTTATTATTCCTCTTCCCAGAGGAATTCACTAACTAGTCTTCACAGTTGCTCTTACTTCCAATTCCAAATGAATCTCTTCAAAGAATGACTAAATCTCAAGTCTCTGGTGAAAACTGAGCACATCTAACTTGCATTATCATTTTCTGGATCCTATCAGAGGATGTAATTGGTGATTTTCCCCACCTTGGCTGGGGTGTCCTCTGCTCAATCTCCTAGATCTCCTGGCCTCTCCAGCTGCATGTTCAGTGACTCACCTGTTAGGAGCCAACGGGGGGGGGGGGGGGGGGGGGGTGGGGGGGGTGGGAGGGGGACGGGACAGAGATGCCATTCTTAGATTCCAGCAGAGGGCACTGCAGTTCTGGCTTTTCAAACACAAGCAGGGAATCAGCCAAAAATGAATTGGCCAAAGCCTCTGAGACCCTCTGCCTTTCCAAATGGATAGACCTACAAGTATATCTTTCAAACAACCCATACGTCTCGTAGCTGCTACAGACCACCAACCTCTATCTGTCTGGAACTGGAGGGGAGAAGGTACTTGAGCTACTCATAACTACAATCACCTAAAGCCTAGAGAATGGGCACCTCTTGGGTGGGTGATTGTCTGCACTGCCACAGACAGGCCACTTTTTTCACATTGGCTGAGCCTTGCCCCACTGATCTTCCCCATTGGAACTGATCCAGTCCACTGTACAGTGGCCACCAGATTCCTGTCCTCTCTGGTCCCCGATGCTGGCTCTAGGAAGTGATATTACACATTTCAGTGGAGCTCAGGAAGCCAGAGTTCTGCCTCTGGATCAAAGTAACAATATCATGTCCCCCACCCAATTCAAGGCTGCTCTGGGGTGAGCAAGATACCCTTGAGAGCACCCGCACTGAGCTGTACAAGAGAGAGCCCGCTGGGAAGCCAGTTCTTTCCATATGTTTTCTCCATAGTCCTTGATCTTTACTGGATGCTCCGATTAGGTTATTTCAAGAGTCAGTTTGGAGCAGTGGTTAAGAACATGGGCTCTGGAACCAAACTGCTTGGGTTAAACTCATGTCTGCCACATGGAACCAAACTGCTTGGGTTAAACTCATGTCTGCCACATGCTAGTTATGTGACCTTGGGGAAATTACTAAATTTCTCTGGGCCTCTGTTTCCCTGTTTGTAAAATATGATAATAATAGTACCTACCTTCTATAGTTGTGGCAGCATATTTACTAAATATTAGCTTTTTTATTGTGACCTCTAGATTCAGGGGTGCCTAACCTGTGGCCCAAGGGCTACAGGTGGCCCAAGATGGCTATGAAGGCAGCCCAACACAAAATCATAAATTTACTTAAAACTTTTTTTTCACTCATCAGCTTTCATTAGCGTTTGTATTTTAATGTGTGGCCCAAGACGACTCTTCTTTCAGTGTGGCTCAGAGACACCAAAAAGTTCAGACACCCCTGTGAGTCTAGAAGAGCCACATAATCCATTTTAGGTAAGCAGTCTGCAACCAGCACAATGCCTCTCTGTTATCTCACACCCCATCTCCCTCCCCTGTGTTCAGGATCCTGAGCACCTACACCACTTTGAGGAAGATATTTTTGGACATGAAAGCAAAGGAACTCCTCCAAAGGTGAAATCTGCCCTGAGGATTTGTCTGGTTCCCTGGTCTCGCACTCCTGTCCACTTCCTCCCAAAGCACTGGCAATTTCCTTGTATCAGGAAAGACAGTAAGTGCAAGACAGCCTTCCAAACATACATCAGCCAACTGCAACCCATTTTAATGTCCCAGCCAACTCCGAGTAGTTTATGCCCAGCATTGGATATAACCTCCAGGACAGGAATCATTTTTTTTAATTTTTATTTTACTGATTATGCCATTACAGTTGTTCTATTCCCCACCTTCATTCCCCTCCACCCTGCACCCCCACCCCCACCACTCCCCCCCTTTAGTTTATGTCCATGTGTCTCAAGTTCTTTAGATTCTATATTTCCCATACTATTCTTGCCCCCCATCTATTTCTACCTGCCGTCTATGCTACTTATTTTCTGTACCTTCTCCCCCCTTCTCCTCCTCCTACTCCCCTGTTGCTAACCCTCCATGAGATCTTCATTTCTATGTTTCCCCTACTGATCTAGCTGTCCTCTTAGTTTGCTTTTGTTTTAGGTGTGGTTGTTAATAACTGTGAGTTTGCTGTCCTTTCACTGTTCATCTTTTTTATCTTCTTTTCCTTAGATAAGTCCCTTTAACATTTCATATAATAAGGGCTTGGTGAAGATGAACTTCTTGAATTTGATCTTATCTGAGAAGCACTTTATCTGCCCTTCCATTCTAAATGAAAGCTTTGCTGGATAGAGTGATCTTGGATGCAGGTCTTTGAATTTCATGGCTTGAAATACGTCTTTCCAGCCCCTTCTTGCCTGTAAGGTCTCTTTTGAGAAATCTGCTGACAGTCTGATGGGAATTCCTTTGTAGGTGACTGTCCCCTTATCTCTTGCTGCTTCTAGGATTCTCTCCTTCATTTTAATCTTGGCTAATGTAATGATGATGTGCCTTGGTGTGTGTCTTCTTGGGTCCAACTTCTTTGGGACTCTCTGAGCTTCCTGGATTTGTTGGAAGTCTATTGCCTTTGCCAGATTGGGGAAATTCTCCTTTATTATTTGTTCAAATAAGTTTTCCACTGGTGGCTGTTCCTTTCCCCCTTCTGGTACCCCTATAATCCAGATATTGGAGGGTTTAGAGATGTCCTGGAGGTTCCTAAGCCTCTCTTCATTTTTTTTTTGAATTCTTGTTTCTTCATATTTTCCTGTTTGGCCATTTTTTTTTCTTCCTTCTGGTTCACTCCCTTGATTTGAGTCCCAGTTTCCTTTTCATCACTATTGGTTTCCTGTGCGATTCTCTTCATTTCAATTAGTTTAGCCTTCATATGTTTCTCTAATTTGTGACTAAAATCAACCAATTCTGTGAGCATCCTGATCACCAGTGTTTTGAACTGTGCATCTGAAAGTTTTGCTATTTCTTCATCATGTATAGTTATGGGCTCTGGGGCTTTGAGATCTTCTTGAGCCATTTTTGGTCTGTTGGCATGAGTTAAGTATGAGGAGCGGAGCCTCAGGTGTTCACCAGGGAGGGGCACCCAAGTCGCTGGGTTGTGATGCTGTATATGGGGGTGGGGTCAGAGCAGGGAAATGGTAGCCCCCTCTGCTACCTTTCACTGCTGGGGCCTGCTCGGTCCCGTCTCACTGCCCAGTCCCTCACTGGTCTATCTGCACACAAATGCACGACCACAGTCAACCGACCGCCCTGCGCCCTCACTGGGTCTGCCAGTCAGTCCCTGGGTCGCTCACTGTGTCTCTCACTGGGTCCACCCGTCGCAACCCCACACCTGGGATCCACACCCCTGAGTCCCTCTGACCGAGTTTTCCTTTGCAACCCCGCTCCACCAGCTGCTGGCTTTGCCCCTCTTACCGGTCAGGATGAAGAATTTGTTGTTATCAGACTTCCGAAAAGTTCAATTTTCCGTGTTCTGTCTGTGTTTTCTGTTGCTAATATTTTGTTGTCCCTAAACTTGGTTGTGTGAGAAAGCACGGCGTCTCCACCTATGCCTCCATCTTGGCGGAAGTCCGACACGAGTCATTTCTTATGTACAATACCACAATATTTCTTTCAAACTGATCTTATATGATTTTACAGTTAGGGTGGTACTATTCTGTTAGCAGTGACACCAAGTGTAAGACAATTACTAGTAATGAGTGTTAGATATTATAATCATTATGTACTAAACATCTGAACAGGCAGGCAAGTACCCTAACCTGGAAGTCAGAATTCTAGGAGCCACTTAGGCACACACATTTCAAAACTTCTTCAACTTAAAAGTATTGTGGCCAATCAGCCCCAGTTCCAACCAACAGAGGCAATGGGCAAAGTGGTAGGTAACTAAGATTTTGTGATGACTCCAGTGGCCCTGGGAAGCCTATAATATTGAGAAATCTGCAACATTAATTAGGATGAGTGTGAGATCCACCCAAGTACTTTTGCACCATTCCAGATGTCTTTTATGGTCCATCCAAAGCAGTAAGTGTGGTCTTATGGCAACTCCCATTTCACATCCCAGTTCTAGAAGAAACTGTTTACAGTACTCCATATCTATTTAGCCCCCAAAACCATATGAAGCATGGCATTGTATCAACTAGGTGGATGAATACCATCTACCATCAAAATTATGGATTCTACTACCTCACCACTATGGAGTTTGCTTATAAAGAGCTCATTGCATCCCTCTACCCAAAACATGCCCTTTCACAGAGTCTGTGGCATGATTCTTTTACCTCCCCCTCCCCACACTGCACCCTAGGCAGCTTCCAATCCTGGAAGTTTGGGGAAGCTACAATTACCAAAAATTATCTTTTATCCTGCCAAAAACAGACGTGAAGAGTGTATCAACCAGTGCTTGATTCAGAAGGAAGGCATCGAGTGGATAACATTGTCCAGCACGCCTCCAAGCACACAATAATGATCCACACGGAAAGCTGGGAAGCTATTATTTGGAAAATGATTAAATAATAGAGAAGATTATCTGGCTGTACCCTTAAGGACAATCAATCTGAGGCCAAATGAAGAGCCCCCACTGTTATATGCACTCATACCAATAGTTACTCACAGTCCAGATCCCATTGCCCTCAGTCCACATCTACTGAGCCACGGACATTCTACCACCTGTTACTTGCCCAAAGTCAAACCACCAAACTCAAATTACACTGGTTCCAGGAACTAGCCCCTCTCATTGCTGTAACCTGTGATGAAGCACAGATCAGCCCCCTGGTTCAGTGCAGGCTTCCAGAACTCTATACTCTGCTGCCTCTCCAAGTCCTCAACTGTCTGTAGAGGAAGGTGATTCAAACCGTGTCCCACTCTGGCAGTGTCATTATCTCAGGGAATACTAAAGGAGACTTCCATAGGAATGCAAAAGGGAGGGAAGAGGGACAGAGGGAGTGGGGCCAAGCAAGAAGAGGGGAAAAGCTGAGGCTGGGGAAGAACTCTAGAAAGGATGAGGCATCCCCACCCTCCAACAGAGGTGAGGCAGCAGTTCAACAATTTCCAGAGAGAAAGCCTAACTTTCATCCAGTTACTGACAGCTCAGGATTCAGAGGTATAAGCCAAATCCTATTTAAGCAGAACATGACTGTATTAAAAGAATATTAGTGGGATTTTATCAAACTAAAAAGTTTCTGCACAGCAAATGGAACAACAATGAAAATACAACCTGCGGATGAGAGAGAACATGTGCAAACCATACATTTGATAAAAGGTTGATAACTGAAGTATATAAGAAACTCTTATAATTCAATGGCAAAAAAAAAAATCTGGTCAAAAAATGGGCAAATGAACTGAAAAGACATTTCTCCAAAGAAGATATACAAATGGCCAACAGGCATTTTAAATGATACCCAACATGATTAATCATCAGGAAAATGCAAATTGAAAACAGTGAGATAACACCTCAAACATGTTAAAAGGGGTTATTTTAAAAAATAGAACAAGATAAGTGTTGGTGAAGTGGAGAAAAGGAAACCCTCATGTATTGTTGGTGGAAATGTGAATTGGTACAGCCAATATGGAAAACAGAATGGAAGTTCCCCCCAAAATTAAAAACAGAACTACCATATGATCCAGCAGTTCCATTTCTGGATATATATCCAAAGGAATTGAGATCCAGATCCCAAATTGGTATCTCACATCCATGTTCATTGCAGCATTATTCACAATACCCCAGACATGGAGGCAACATAAATGTCTATAATGCATGGGTAGATAAAGAAAATGTGGTATATGTACACAGTGGAAATCCTACCCTTTGCCATAACATGGAAGAACTTGGAAGACATTATGTTGAGTGAAATAAGCCAGACACAGAAGGATAAATACTACATGATACCACTTATAGAAGGACCTAAAATAATCAAACCCACAGGAGCAGAGAATAGAATGGTGGCAAGGGGAAAGAACAAAGGTGGAGACAGTAGTGAAAGAGTACAAGTTTCAGTTATACAAGGTGAGTCTGGAGATCTACTCTGCAGCATAGAGCCTATACTTACACTTAACACTGTATTACATACTTAAAAATTTGCTAAGAGGGTAAATCTTGTCAAATTCTCGTATCACAAAATAGTAACAACAATAAAGAGGGTGGGAGGCAATATCTCAAAGGGATGGATATGTTTATGGTATACATTGTAGTGACGGTTTCACAGTTGGGTACTTATCTCCAAACTCATTAAGCTGTATTTACTAAATGTGTACAACTTTTTATATCAATTATACAGTAAAGTAGTTTAGCTGTAGAAGGAACCACCAACCAAGCTTCATGGATGGTAACCGAAAACATTGTTGAGAATCACGCTACAGACCTGGTTGGGCACAGACACTGCTGTGTTCAGCGCTGGGGCAGGCACTGCTGGCATTAAAGACACTGGGCCCTGCAGACTGCTCCTAGACACAAGTACAGCTTCGCTGCTGCAACTTCCCATCAACAGAAAAACAACATTTACATGTCCCTGCTTCTTTGCGATCTCATCTTTGATTCAAAAGCTGGAATAGGTGTCTTTAATTGCCCTGGTCAAACTCTTTGGCCATGCCCTAGCTGCAAGAGAGGCAAAGGCCCTGGCTGATGTAGCTCAGTGGATTTAGCGCAGGTCTGTGAACTAAGGGATTGTGGTTCGATTCCCAGTTGGGGCACATGTCTGGGCTGCAGGCTAGTTCGCAGTGGGGAGCACATGAGAGACAACCATACGTTGATATTTCTCTCCCTTTCTTCTTCCCTTCCCCTCTAAAGATAAATAAAATCTTTTTTTTAAGAGAGAGGCTAAGTATATTAGTCCAGCAATTTTCAACATTTTTCATCTGATGGCACATATAAAATAAACTAATAACTAAAATTCTGTGGCACACACAAAAAATAATAATTTGCCAATCTGAAAAAAAGGTATAATTTTGATTCATTCACACCAGACAGTTGGTGTTATGTTGGTTGTTGTCATTCTTTATTTGACAGTCCAAGGGAAAAGAGGTCAGGGCCCCTAACTAGTCAGGTATTGCATGTTTTAAAAATTCGTGCAGCTCACTGGTTGAAATTTGCTGCCTTAGTCTGCCAACATAGATTGGGTGGCTTACAAACAAGAGAAATCTGTCACAGTTCAAGCAGCTGAAGTCCACGATCAGGGTGGCAGCATGGTCGGGTGAGGGCCCTCTTCTAGGGTCACAGATTTCTCTTTGTGCCCTCACATTGAGGAAGGCATGAGGGAGCTCTCCCAGGCATCTTTTATTTTTAGTTGAATTTATTGGGTGACACTGGTTAATAAAATTACATAGGTTTCAGGTGTACAGTTCCATAACACAGCACCTGTATACTGCATTGTATGTTCGCCTCCTCAAGTCCAAGTCTCCTCCCCTCACCACTTATTCCCCCGTAGCCTCTTCTACGTTCCCTCACCACTCTTCCCCTCTGGTGATCACTATGCTGTTGTCTGTGTGTCTGTGTCTACGAATTTGCCTTTTTTTTTTTTTTTTTTTTTTGCTTAATCACCTCATTTTTTCCATCCAGTCCCACAACTCCCCCTCCCCTGACAGCTGTCAGTCTGTTCTTTAACTATGAGTGTTTTTCTGGTTTTTTAGTTCATTTTGTTCATTATAGTCCACATATGAGTGAAATCATATAGTACTTATCTTTCTCTCACTGGCTTATTTCACTCAGCATATTGCTCTCCAGGTCCAACCACACTGTCACAAAGGGTAAGATTTCCTTCTATTTTTAGGCTCTTAGGACTCTTTAACTTTTCATTATTGTTGTTATTTTAATCCTCACCCAAGGACATACTTATTGATTTTAGAGCATAGGGAATGGAGGAGGGAGAGAAACATCAATTGGTTGCCTCTTATAATACACCCCAACAGGGGACCAAGGATGGACCTGCATGCTAGGAATGTGCCCTGAACTGGAATCAAGCCCACAACCTTTCGGTTTACAGGACAACACTCCAACCAACTGAGCCACACAGGGCCAGGACTCAGGCCTCTTTTGTAAGGGCACTAGCCCCAGTGCTGAGTGCTCTGCCATCATGACTTAATCACCTCCCAAAGCCCCCACTTCCAAATACCATCACCTTAGGCATTATGTTTTCAACATATGAATTTGGGGGAGGACATAAACATTCAGACCATAGCACTGGGTAAGGAAGATTTGGTCTTTGCAGCCTAGATCTGGTTTTGTCTCAGAAGGATTCCCAAACCCTCATAAGAACACTAGATCTACACTGTACTACTCTGCCCTGCCACATGCTGCCCTGCCCTGCTTTGCACTATGCCCATCCCCTGTCCCTTTCCACTTTACCCAGCACTAGTCAGGCTCCAAATCCATAGCAAGCTGAGTCCTCCCTAGTGCTTCTAACACTTGCTATCTTGCTGCCTGAATTGCTCTTCCTGATACTACCAGGTCCCATGTACTTAACATCCAAGACTCAGCTCAAATAACTTCCCCTATTGGACCAATAAAAGCTCTGCAAATATGCCAATCCCAGAAAAAGAGTGTCTACCCAGATAAAGTGCCTTTTTCTTTTTGGGGGGGCCTGCACTGATCCTAAGTATCTATGTATTGATACCAGCAGGAGGTCACTCAAAACCCAGAAGTCACTGACAAATAAGAGTGGTAAAGAAAGGTTTCTTGATCAGTGGGTTCTCCCTCCCTCCCCCCTCTCTGTCACAGGCATTGTGATTTCACTCCTGAGATCCCAAGAATCGAGAATCAGACTTGAGTGGCGAGGAGAGATCCCTGCCATATGCTGGGTAGTCAGGAACACTAGAGACTCAGAGGATCACACAGACCCATTTGACAAGTACTCAGTTCAAGTTTGCTGTCATTTCAGACCAGAAGGAACGGGTGCCCACGACGCTTCCCCCAATTAACTCAGAAGATGGGAATTACTCTGTGCACAAGAATAGCCACACAAGGTACCACAGAGCTGTACAGAAGGTGTTGTTAAAGACATGTAAGTATCTTTGACTGGGTCACGTCTGAGTTCCTAAGTAATGGCTGGGATGAGGTAGGGCATGGTTTTGGAACAGGAAAAAAAGAGCCAAGAAAAGAGACTGAGAAGACAAGGGAGAAAGTAGATCTGAGGTGGCAGAGTGAGCAAGATAACAGTTGAATCAGACTTTATCTTTATCTCAGACAAAATCCATGTTTGAGTCCTAGTCCTGCCTCTTTGAAACGTCACTTATCCTTAATTAACCTGCTTCCTCATCCACTAAAAACAAAAAACAAAAAACAAACAAGCTCTGGCCTGGTAGCTCCATTGGTCAGAGCATCGTCCTGATAGGCCAAGGTTGCTGGTTCAATGGCCGGTCACAGCACATAGAAGAAGCAACCAATGAGTGCATAAATAAATGGAACAAATCAATGTTTTTATCTCTCTCCCCCTCTCTCCTTTCCTCCCTTTCTCTCTCTGACTCTAAAATAAATTTTTTAAATGATAAAAAAAAGAAACAGAAAATGCCTGCTCTTCCAATCTTACAGAATCGCTATGTGTATCAAACTAAAAATGAGACAACTTAGGGAAGCACTTGTATATTATTTTTCTATTTAATTATTTTTCAAGTACAGTTTTCTGCCTTTTACTCCCTTCCCAGCCCCCCCTTTCCACCTTCCCTTAGCTGTTGTCCATGTGTCCTCTATACTAGTTCCTCTAAATCCCTCCCCTTTTTCCCCTGAAATTCCCTCCCCTCTCCCCTCTGGTTGCTGTCCCCCTGTTCTCTATTTCAGTGTCTTTGTTTTTATTTTGCTTGCTTGTTTGTTTTGTTGTTTAGCTTCCTGTTAAAGGTGAGATCATATGGTATTTGTCTTTCACCACCTGACTTATTTCACTCAGCATGTTTTCCAGTTCCATCCATGCTGTTGCAAAGGGTAGGAGCTCTTTCTTTCTGCTGCATAGAATTCCATTGTGTATATGTACCACAACTTTTTGATCCATTCATATACTGATGGGCACCTAGGTTGCTTCTAGCTCTTGGCTATTGTAGCACATGTATATTATTATGTTATGCCTGTGAGGAGTGGTACCAAGTACTAGCTTCGAAATTTAAACTGAGTTTAAGTTCCAAACAAGCCATGTGACCTTAGGAAAGTTCCTTTAAACACTTATTGCTGTGGACCATCCAGAAAAGGGAATAATGCTCTAGCATTGCATGAAAGTTAGAGAAAATGTACATTTAAAAAAGCATCTGGGACAAACTACTGACAGATGTGATAACTTGTAGGAATCTCCAGGAATTATGCTATATAAAGAAAGCCAATCTCTAAAAGATCACATACTGAATGGTGCTGATTATATAGCATTTCTTTTCTTTCTTTTTTTTAAATATGGAATGCTTCATAGATTTGTGTGTCATCCATGCTAATCATCTCTGTAGTGTTCCAACTTCAGTTTATGTGCTGCCAAAACAAGCACTATAATATTCTCAAGAAAACAAAATTATAGAAATGAAGAAATGATTATAGATTACCAAGCGCAGGTATAGGGGATAGAGGGAGTAGCTATAAAAGGGCAACTCCAGGGTCATGTAGTGACGGGGCTATTCCCTATCGATATGTTAATACACGGTGGTAATTATGTGCAGTGGTTTTCCAGGATGTTACCACTGGGAGGAAATGGGTGAGGCTACACAAGATCTCTGTGCACCATAGAACAACTATATGTGCATCTATAATTATCGCAAAATTAGTTTAATTTAAAAACTAAAATACTTTCAGAAATTGAAGACATACATGAAGGAGTACTAAGAGTTATTTCTAATAACAAAACTTTTTAAAAGCTTGTTACTGATTAATAGGAAAATGACTAAGTCAAAAATGGTATATTAGGGATTTTTTAAATGTTGATTTTAGATGCCAAATGCCCAGATTATGAGGCT
Source organism: Artibeus jamaicensis (assembly GCF_021234435.1). Lineage (NCBI taxonomy): Eukaryota > Metazoa > Chordata > Mammalia > Chiroptera > Phyllostomidae > Artibeus > Artibeus jamaicensis. Next base: position 48,019,135 of record NW_026521486.1, read on the forward strand.
TCAATTCTAAATTTTGTAAATATGGAAATTTTATACAGTGGTATAGTTAGATTTATCCAAATAAATAGTGAAAGTACAAAAAATCTAAGTAAGTCTGACATTCTTTCAAAATTTTAAAAACACCTCTCATACAACATTTAGAACATGATAGATACTTGGTAAATGGTATCTAGGAGTGTTAAGTAAACGTGAGGTGGTACGTTTGCTAAGTTTCAGGGATTTGACTGAACACAGGAGGGAACTATTTCACAGAGAAGGGCCATGAATGAGGATAATTAAGCCTTAAAGAAATAAAGAACCTGGGGACCCATCTTGCACATTTGCCAAGCTGAGCTGACTGCTTCTGTTCCACAATCTCAGCCCCTGGGGAAGGCGACCCTAGTAGCAGCAGGAAGAACCAAAACAGATTCAACTGACCACGAAGGGCGAGATGCTGGAATCCGGAAGTGAAGCTGGGTGTGGTGACCGAATTCCTAGGACTTTTCAGCACCTAGTCGGGCCCAGTTGCTAGGCTGGGCTCTTGCTGCCCTGAGGCACAAAAGGGAGAGAACTAAAAGAAACTGGATAACCTGTTCTTCCCAAAAACTTTCAGTCCCCAATCAAGTCTTCAGAGTACCCTTGACTGATGCTCAGAACTTCAGCTTCTGGAGGTCACATGATCCAGGAGAGCGCCCAGAAGACACCATGCCCTGGATCCGGGGCCCTCACCACTGCCTCATTAAAAGCCCGATGACCAGGTTAGGCTTTCAGCGGTGAGGTGGGGAGACCAAGGGAAGTACTCCCTCCCCCCACTTAAATCCTCACAGACCATTTCATCTGTATGCAGAGGTAGTGAATAGAAGAGGTGGTTTGGGTCTTGGCAGGGAAAGCTGGCCTCAGTATTTGGGCAGTGGTGGTGTTCAAAGGAGTTAAAGATTTGTCTGTGTCTTTGTGCTTCCCCTTGTGGACAGGATTTCTGGGCAGGCACGAGTGTCTATGGCATTCCCGTGGGGTCCGGGCAGTGTCTGGTCCCTTCCTTGCTGCCTGCCCTCCCTCCAGCCACCATCCATGGGCAGTAGCCCTACTTCCTCAATACCACCCCTGCCCGTTGGGCACTGAGGCAGTCTTGGGAGCTGTGGGTAAGGACCCCACCACACGCACATGCATGCACGCACACATCCCAGCCTGGCCTGGCTGAATCTGAGGCCTTCTCTCTTTCAGGTTTATGGAGTACTCGGTCCTCAATGACAGACTCTTCAGTCTGTACTGAGCAGGATATGTTTGCAGAAGGACATGATGGACTGTGACAGGAGGACAAAGAGGGGAAAGAGGAAGAAAGTGTCCTGGTTCTGATGGCTGACCAGTGCGGGGAGGGGACTGAAAGCGCAGAATAAAATTAGATGGGACTAGAAGTCACTTGTGTGCACTGACAATGAGGGGGAGAGAAATGATCCCAGTGCCCAAATTCCTGTGAGATCAGGTATGGGAGGGACTGCTGAAGCCGCCAGAACTTGGTGTTTGCTTTGGGACTGTAAAGACCACCACAGGGGCCCTAACCTTGTATGTGGAAGAGGTCAGAGCAACAAATCTGGGAACACACACTGATCTGCACAATGCTGAAGGGCCTAGAGCAGTTATGCTCTCTGAAGACACTTCGGTCTCCCCGAGGCAGGGAGAAAACCAAAGAGGCCCTCTGGCCACGGGTGAGGGGTCCACCGAGCCCTCAGGCAGGTGGCTGCCCCTACACCAGGCTCTGCCGACTCGGACCCAACCCAGGGCCCAGAACAGCTGCAGAGAACTAGGAATTTTACAAAGAGTTTGATTTTATTGATATTTAAATATATTAAATATTTTACTGAAATACATGTACATTACCCTCCCCATTCCCTCAGTGGTTACAGTATAAAACCAAGTCCCTGGGCCTCCCATCCACTGACTTCCCCACCAGCTGGTGAGTAAAGGGACAACGGAGCCCGGGTGAGGAGCATGGCTGGCACTGTGGTATGGGCAGCTGGGTGTGGACAGGCCCTTCCCACCTAGCAAGAGGCAGAGACAAGTCACCTGGATTGGGGCCCTCCTACCCTGGTGGCCTTATACCCTCACCCCACCCTGTGGCTCCAAGCAGTCCCTTCCTATGGAGGGATACGGCTGTGGGGCGGGAAGCGGACCTTCTGTCCGGACCCACTAGCCTTTCCCCTCCCTCCTGCCTTGTCTAGTGCAGCGCCTGAAGGCTCGTTTGGTTGGCACGTGGAGACTTCCGATCAGAAACCAGGCCTCTACAGGAGCTACAGTCAGAAAGGGCATGAGGAAGGACCAGAGCGCCACCTTCTCCCAACCCAGCAACTCTGGGACCTTCTTTCCTCTGTCTCTAATCACCTGCAAGACAAAGCAACCTTCAAGCAAAATTCAGGCTAATGACTCTGGCTTAAATAGGTACAGACAGAGAGAGAAACCAAGGCACCAGCTAATTCAGGCCAGAGGCAAGGAGGCTGCCAAGAAAAGGATAAAAAGAAGGCAAAGACAGGAAGGGAATCTAGAGTCCAGCCTCCTAACCTTCCTGCCGGCCCTTTTGGGCTTTATAGGGACTGAGGAGCCAGGAACATGCTAGACTCAGGCTGAAGATTGGGGAAGGCCAACTTTCAGGTTCCCCTTCCCCATCCCCTAGTACCAGTATCTGGGTCCTCAGAGGGACCCCATGCTACCCCTGTCCCAAAGCATACCACGTCCCAGGACACAAGCTGGGGAACCCAGGAAATCCCTGAACCTCAGCCCACCAGATCCCAGACAGTTCAGCCTTGGTCCCCACCCCAGGCAGGGACACAGTCATGCTGCACACATGACCCCCAAATGGCACTTAGGGATTTGGCACAAAAAGGACTCCTCTCCCCAGAAACCCCTCCTCTTGCTACAACACCGAATCCCACTGTTGTGCAACCTGGGCCTCTCTCTACATCCCTTGAAACCGGAAACCCTGCCTTTTCCCAGAAGACAGAGGCCCACAGGAGAGAGGCAGCCTGGGGTGGAGAGCTGAAGACCAGAAGCACAAGGACACACAGCCCCAGAAAACAGACATACCTGTAAAGACAAACACGCACACACACACTGCAGAGACACACAGGCCCTCCCCAGTACCAAAGGCTGGGGAGGACAGGTTTGGGGTCAGGTTTGTCCTCCTCCATGCCCTGGCCCTTTGCTAATTTGGCAATAAAAGGGGTAGGGATGCTCCACGTCCTGTGCCAGCAGACCACAAGAGAGCACTGGGGCAAAGTGACCAGATCCTGACCACCCTGGCCCTCAGGCCAGTCTTGTCCCACCCCTCTCCCTGGCCAGCCTGCTCTCTTTGGCACCTGCAGGTAAACTTCCAGCTCCTGGTCTGACAACTGCACACAAATGCCTGCTGTCTGGCTGGGCATTTTCACAGTACCAGTGAAGCCAGATGCCCCTTTCCCTGGCGCTTTGCAGGAACTGGGGCTAAATCTGAGCTGTTAGAAGTCCCTTCGTTCCCCTTTGGGGACAGATCCTGGGACTAGGATTTGGCAAATGGAAACATTCCCCTGAAATATGGGCAGAGCTGGGTCCCAGGCGCATCGCTCTCCTCTGCCCTGTGCCTAGGAGGGAGAGTTGGCTGGGGGGGGCGGCCCCAGGACCATGCTGGAGATTCAGGCATAGCAAAGGCAAGCATGGAATAGGCACTCTTCCCACCTACCCCAGTCTTTGTACAAAATATTCCCAGGAAAGAGGGAAAGTGAGGGCCCAGCCCTGACCTGTCGCCCAGACAGACAAAGGGCAGGCGTGGCAGACTGCCATTCTCATCTTTCAGGCAGGAGGGCTCCCGCTGCCTTGCTGCTGCCCCCTCCCCTGCTCCCAAAAGCTGGAAGAGAGGAGAGGGAATAGCCCTGTTCCAATTTAAAAAGAAACTCACTGGCAAAAACCCTTTGGTAGCCCCTCGTTGTCCAGCCTGAGGGCAGATGAGCATGGCCCCAGCACAGCGGCCGGGGTGTTCCCTTTTGTGGTCAGCAGGGTCTTGAGGCTCAGTGTCCCTGCCACAAGCTCCGCCCAGCGAGCACAGAGTCCACTCAGATGTCCACCTTGGTCCCTTCAGCTAATTTGTAGCTGGGCCCTGTTAACTGCTGGGGCCCCCATTGAGGAAGTAGGTGGTCATCTCACCCTTGCCCTTCACCTTGACCACCCCTCGACACTCCAGCTGGTAGCCCTTGGCAGCTAGAACCTGGTACAGGTCTGTGGTCACCTAGGGGGTGGAAAGGGAGACTACTTAGCCTGAGATCCTTCCTGCTTTAGATGCTGGCTGCCCTCCCCCAACTCCCACCCAACCACAGCACACTGCCACCCTATCCCTGTCCTAACAACTGCAGAAAGAGACCTAGAGAAGCCCTCTGGACACGGACCTGTCCCAGTCTCCGCCCGCAGTCCCAGTCCCCTCACCTGGATCCGGTCAGGAACCCCAGTGCTGTCCATCCGGCTGGAGACGTTCACCGTGTTCCCCCAGATGTCATACTGTGGCTTCCGGGCCCCAATGACACCTGCCACCACCGGGCCCATGTTTAGTCCTGGGGTGGCAAGAGCAGTGAGACACTGAGATGGGGGGGTTGTCCCAGGGTCAGCCTAGGGAGTCACCCCACTGCTGGCCCCTTTAGAAGAACCCAGAAAAGAGAATGGCAAAGGGACAAGTGTGCAGGTTGTAAAGAATGGTCCTGTCACTTGAGGAGCTCCTGAGTTAAGACAGCTCTGCTGCTACAGTAGCGCACCTACTGAGTGCGCTCTGTGCCAACCACTCTGGTAAGTATTTCCATTAGCATTTTATCCTTGCAACAGCCATAAGAGATAGGTATCATCATCCCTATTTGCAGATAAGTCAAGTGAAACTAAGAGATGTCTGAAGACTTATTAACTAAGCCAGGAAGTGGAACATCCACAATTCAAACCAGTCTGATGCCATGAGCTGTGCCATTAACCACTCCCACCCGCAGTTCCCCTGAGGGGGGGAAGGGCCTCCGGTCAGACCAGTAGACAGGTCCCGCGGTTGACAGAAACCTGGCTATGACTCCCAGGGGCACCACTTCCCAGCTGCTCAGCCTCTGAGAGCAGGTGTTATCTGTAAAAGGGGATGCTGTAAGGACTGAAGTGTGCTCACAGATGTCTAGAACAGTGCCCTCGATGAATGACCTCCGTCCTTCATATCAAACAATACAGTGAGAGAAAGGAAACCCACAGGGTCCTGATGGGGAATGTGTGATGCTGTCCTCCTGCTCCCTTGGGAAACCCTCTAGGCCATGAGGCCCCTCACCAATCTTCATCTGGAAGTTGTTGAAGGAGTGCTCATTGATGTACTTCATCTGCTCCATGAGCCGCATGGCATAGTCAGCGAGGGCAGTGATGTGGGAGCGGCCCACCTGGTCGTAGGTGCTGGCGTTCAGCCCGGAGGCAGCCATGTAGGTGCTACCAATTGTCTTGATCTTCTCTAGCTGCCGGAATCGCTCCTCGCTGATGATCTGGACAGCACAGGGGACTCGGCTATCAAGGCGAAGAGGCCAAATCTGGCCCTGCCCCAGGGCTCAGTCCCTGCCATGCCCTGGCCCACCCACTCCCCACTTTCCTCTCTCAACAGCTAACTCCTTTCAGTGACAGCCTCCCTCCAGCTGCTGCTCTCAGTGCAGGCCTGAGGAGCCAGGACAACAGGCCTCCTTCACTGGGCCACCACTAGAAGCCAGGCCAGGGAGCGAGCAAACAGTGTCATGTGAACTCAACAGCTCACTCACAGAATCCAGAACCACGGAAGGGATAGCAAGCATTAGTGAGTCCAGCCCTCACCTTTCAGGAAACTGCGGCCAGTGGGAGGAAGTGCCTCCGGTCCGGAACAGTGGAAGGCCCATTCCTGGCCTGGGTGTTCAAGACACTTCCTTACATTTTGCTTCTATTTCCTCTACTCAAGGGGACCATGCTTACTTGGCCTCATGGTCACAGACGCTCACCTTCTCCTTCAGTGACCTTCACCTGGCACCTACCCTGACCCCTTCAGATCCTCTTGTTCTTCTCTGCTCCCCAACGATGACTACACAGCCCGCAGGGGGGCTCCCCTCCTTGCTACCTCCCTGCCTCCCCCACCGATCCCCTCCATTCCTGGCCTTCTCAGCCGAAGTTCTCCCCCCTCTGCCAGCACCAGCCAACTGGACAAGCACCTCGTCAAAGTCAGCGATGATCTCGTTGAGCAGCCGCAGGCACTCGACGCCCTCATTGTTTGCCTCCAGCTCCACATAGAACTCAGAGAAGTTGGCAATGGAGGCGAACATGACAGCCACACACTCACACGACTGATAGTAGAGCTCATCGTTCCGCCGCTCCCGGGCCAGAAAGTGGGCAGCCACATCCTTGGGCAGAATATTGTGCAGCAGCCGCCGGTTGTATGCCTGGAGCTCCTCCATCTCCTCCTTCTCCCCCGTTGCCTGCGGACACCACACCCGTCACCCACTGCCCAACACTCACAAGGGGTGGGGACAGCAACCAACGCCTAGAGAAGGGCATCAGGGGGAACCACGTGGAAGAAGAAAGGCATGGACAGAGGAGGCCTCAAGAACAAGCAAAGCAGTGAAGGGGGCTAGGACAGGGACAGAGACAAGGCACAGGGCCAGGGTGGGCTTGGGGCGGCCAGAGCCTTGGCCAGCTAACAAGATGCACTTCCAGCTAGCCCAGGGTCTGCTTCCAAAATCCTGCTTCCCTCCCCTGCACAACCAGTCACCTGGAGTTTCCAGAGGAAGTCGAGGCGGGCAGTCGATTCCACCTGCTGAGCATGCAGATACAGCGCCAGCGCAAACACCAGCAGAATCACAGGGGTCATGTATTTGAGTGCCACCCTCCCTGAAGCTGGGCTGCAGGTACGCAGAGGCACGCTCAGTGTCTGAAGGAGGCACTGGCAGCCCTGCCCTCCGCCGCCTCAGAGCCCTCACTCACCAGTCCAGCCCATCAAAGGTTTCATTGGAAGAAGCCCTGGCAGGAAGACACGAGAGACAACGTCATCAGTTCTGATACCGAGAGGGGGAGTGAGAGACAGAGACTGCACTTGCTGACCACATACTATAAACAGACACTGGGCCAGCGCTTTGCTCGTATTCACTCACTAAGATCAGAGGTTCTACTCCTGGCTCCTCTACTTACCAGCTGTGTGACTCGGAATAAGTTGCTTAACTGTCCAAGCCTGTTTCCTCATCAATACAGGAAGAATCAGATCTCAGTAATGTACACACAAGGCTTAGCACAGCGCCTGACATGCAGTCAGCCTTCAGCAGTAGTAGCTACCATCACCTTCTCCACTACCCTGGGCTACAGGTGGCACTGTCATTTTACAGAGGAGGAAGTTCAGGCTCAGAAAAGACAATTCACCTGTCCAAGGCCACACAGCTAGTGAGTGGCAGAGTAGGGGCTCAAACCCGGTGGACTCCAGAGGCTTTTTCAACTACGCAAGCTATGGCCACATACGACAAGGGGCGGGGTTTTACAGAGGAGAGGCTGGTGTGGCGTCCCAGGCAAAGCCCTCAAGGAGGAGCCAGGGGTTTTGGTTCCTAGCCAGGGCTCTGCCACCCAGCAGCTGTGGGACCTACCAGAGTGGATATGAAAGCATCATGCAAATTCAAAAGGGAATTTTTTTAAACGTCTAGACTAAAGACACAGGGACTTCCCAGGACTGGTGTTTCCTTGGGGTGACAATTTGGGGTCTTATGCGGGGCGCTCCACTGCTACCTCCATTCCCCCCACGAGTGAGTGGTGACATTCCAAGGTCACAAGGGGCCTGGGCTCAGAGAGGCCTCTGGGAGATGAGAGGGCCCAAGGGGGGACTTACAAGCCATGGACGCCAAGCAGCAGATCATAGTTGTCAAAGATGGTGGCTGGGGGGCCCAGGAGAAGCAGCACCAAATAGACGAGCCCCAGGACAACGATCATGGCCAACTTCCCAATGCTACTGATGTGCAAGAAGACAGAGCTGGCCAACAGACTCAGCAGCACGTTCCCGATGAAGTACTGGGGGCGACAGCAGAGGCAGTGTTGGGGGAAGGCAGAAAATGATGTGCCCCTGTGCAGAGAGCCCTACACTCCCCTGCCTGACCCAGGCTCCCCTGCACGACCCCAAACCTGAACCCCTCCACCCTCCACAGTCAGCCACTATGGCACACAAGGGTCCCGGCCGCTCTGGTTGCTCCGAGAGTTGGCAACTGTGGTGAGGCCCTGGGTCTCCAGTGCCCATCAGTGGGCCTGGCACAGGGGGGTCAATAACTGGTGCTGATCAGGAGCCCCGCCCCCCACCCTGCCTGAACACTGCTTGGACACCTCGGGGAAGCTGCAGCTGGGCGCGGTGCCCTCACACAGGGGAGCATCCAGGCCCAGAGAGTAATTGAGCTGCTGCAGGTGGCAGGCGGTGATGTCGGCAGGTGTTAAATTCAGCATCTGGGCTGCGCAGGTCCGAATGGGGGTGTGATTACAGGTGAACTGCAGAGGTGAGGAGAGGTATATCAGAGTAACCAAGGAAGGGAGGGGTTACAAAGGCCATGCCCAGGCACCTGACACCCCAGGAGCCCCAGTTCTCACTGAGGGATGACAAGAGGTGGGGGAATCAAGGAGGAAGGAAGACTGGAGTTGACTTCACCCCCTTTTCGGGGAGAACCGGCTCCCTGCAGGCAGGAAATGTGCCTTTCTCAGCTCTGTACCCCGGCACCCAGAGCAGTGCTTGACACACGGGAGGGATGGACCTTTACCATGTTGGCAATGGCAGAGGTGAACACAAGCAGGACCGAAAAGATGCCAACCGCCGTGCTGTGGGCCCTGGAGCGGACAATGCTGCGTGACAGCCGTTGCAGGGCCTCAGGGAAAAGCTGGAGATGGGCGAGAGATGAGCTGGAGGCGGAATCGGCCAGGGGCTAAGACCAGCCTCCCCGCCCCACATGCCCAGGCCAGACCCAGCCTGCCCTCCTGCAGAGGTCCTGGAAGGCCCCTACTCACAGAGCCACAGGAGTACAGGGCGCAGGTCAGCACAGTGATCAGCAGCAGCAGGAAGGTCGCAGCATAGATCCCAAGCATCAGCGTTGAGCTGGGGCAGAAGAGGGCCCGAGAAAATGTTACTCTGGAAAACCTGGGTGGCCTTGTCCAGCTCCCCACTCCCCAGAAGGGCAGGGCTCAGGCTCCAGGGACTGTGGGCTTATGTGGGTGTTTAGAAAGGTCCTTGGAAGTGCTGGAAGGAAGAGAGGCTGAGCAAGGAGGGGCAGGGCTCTCACTGTGGGAAGACGAGGAGCTGGATGAAGCAGATGAAGCAGAAGACCAACAGGGCACAGGCCACGTAAGCTCCAAAACGGGGATCCACCTTCCGTGAGTACTGAGGGAGAGGAAGCTGAGCTGCACTGGGCTTTGCCCTGGGGAGGCAAGAGCTGCCGGGGCCTCAGGGGGAGAAACAGTTGGCCGGATGGATAGGAATCCCCAATGCGCCCTGTGGTCACTGCCCCATTGCCCCCAAACCCTCTCCCATTCCCTCACCTGTGCTCAGACTTCCCTGCCTGGACCCACCTCCTCCCCTGGCCCTGCTCCTTCTGCCCAGGCATCCTCCAAACCTTCTTTTCAAGATCTTCTCTCTGGAAGGTGAGCAAGAACCGGCGCACGTGGTCCTTGCGCAGCTGGTCGATGCTGCGGGCATCGATGGCACGGCCCAGGAATTCGTCCACCTCATCCTCGGGATTCAGGGCATCTTGCGCGCCCCGGCTGAGGGCAGAGGACATGGCTTCACCAGGCACATGAGCACAGCCAAGTAAGAGGAATGAGAAGGGAAGGGTGTGGGCAGCACCCGAAGAGAGAAGCAGAGCAAGACCGTCTCCCATGTAACACATCTCAGGTCCAGGAGAAGTGGGGAACTCTGCCCCCCACAACCCTATCCCAGTTGCAAATGCCTGCACACCCTCTTTTCCCCCCTCAGGAACCCGACTTACTTGTCTTTGCTGGAATCATCAATGCCCTAGAGAAAGGGACAGAGTGTGCGAGTGAGGTGAAAGCAGTCTGCCCTGCTCCCCCACCCCGACCCTGTGCTCCGACGAAAAGAAGGCATTCACAGAGATGGCAGCCACAAGGAAGGCAGAAGAGGGAAGGGGGACACAGAGCATTAAGGGAGACAAGAACTTGAGACGCAGGTCCCGGGGCTGTGGGCTCTCACCATCTGGCGGAAAGCCTTGGAGTCCTTGGTCCGGGAGAAGGCGCGGTCGGGCACCCAGCGCGGCACCAGCCCTTCCATGGAGTTGGCCCGGGTCCGCTGCAGCTTGGCCAGCATGGCCTTCTCCTCCTTCTGTGTGGACAGCATGGGTACAGGCTCAGAAAAGGGGCCCGGAGGAGGCCTCTTCCTGCAACCCTCTCTCGTCCTTCTCCCAGCCTGTCCCTCCCCTCACCCACCCTGACCCGCCCTGGCCTGACCCGTTTCTGGCTGGTGCCCAGAATGAGGAAGGTCTCAATGTGCTGCTCCTTGAGGTAGGCGTTGCGCTCGCCGCCATGGCCCGGCTCCACCTCGTAGTCCCCGTTCAGGTACTGCAGAGTGGCCCGAGTAATGTGGATGCGACTGCAGGGCACAGCAGAGTGAGACCTGGGCTCTCCCACAGGGCTCCCACCCTCACCGCCCAGACCCCACGCTCACCCGGCTCGGCCCCCCGCCTCCATGTGGTTGGCCAGAGTCACGTCATTGGACCACACATCGAACTGCCATTTCCGCAAGCCAAGGACACCGCAGTGCACGCGCCCGCTGTGGATGCCCACGCGCATGTTCACGTTCACACCTGTCACCTCGCGCACCAGCCTGGGAGGAGGCAGCTTCGGCTCAGCTCCGGGCACGGTCTTCCCCATTTCCAACCGAGAGCCCTGGCCCTCCACTCCCCCTGGAGCCAGGTGGGCAAGGACAGACCCACAGGCAGGAACAGGAGCACAGCCTTGGCTGGATGTGGGCAGAAGGCCACATGGTGCTCCAGGACAAATGTTCAAGGACCGTGTCTGCCCACAGGGCCCCAAGGCATCTGTGGGACTGAGCCAGGAGCGGAGGCGTGGCTCTTCTCCCCACGGGCCTGTTCAGCGGGCCTTCTCTCCAGCCCTTGACCCGGGCTGCCCTCACCCCATTCCCACTGGCTGCAGGCTCAGGTACGCAGGGGCTTTACAGGGGCTGAGGAAAGATCCATCCTCTTCCCCAGTGACAGGTCTCGAAGACAAAGAAATTGGCCAATACTAAGGAAAGACACCAAGGACATATGGAAGAGCCGGAGCACTGTGAGGCACCCTCAGTTCTAGGAAGCCTACCGGGGGGAGCAATGCTTACGAGATGGCCTCAATCATGTCCACCCCCATCTCCACACAGCAGTGGGCGTGGTCTGCCCGGGCCTCCGGCAGCCCTGACACGCAGTAGTAACAGTCCCCTAAGATCTTGATCCGCAAGCAGTGGTTTTCCTGAGGGGAGAGAGTTGGGGGAGAATCACCTCACTCTCTTGCCCACCCTACCTGGCCCACCACCTTCACTGCTGACTCCATCTGCCCCCAACCGCCCAGCTGCCACACTGAGGCTGGGCCCCCAAGCCCCAGCACCCTTACCGCGGCCAGCTTGTCAAATCGGGCAAAGAGCTCATTCAGGGTCATGACCAGCTCCTGTGCGGTGCACTGGGACGCTAGGCTGGTGAAACCCTCAATGTCTGCAAACAGGATGCTGTGGACGATGGCAGGAGATGGAAGGTGTCACGTGGCCTTCGAAGACTCCCAGATCCTGCACTTTCCCTGGCACCCTCCCGCCCCACCATACCTGACATTGTCGTGCTTCTGGATGTAGATCTTGTGGAACATCATGTCTTCTTTCTTCGTGTTGATGTCTTCTTTCATCTCCATGGCAACGTGCTGGGGCAACACGGACAGCAGCAGCCTCTCCTAGACCAGTGGTTTCAATAGGGCATCGCTGTTCTCTTGTCACGTTTCAGTCCCTCCTGGCGCCTCCACATCCCCAGAGCCCTCCCAGACCTTCCTGGAGATCTGAGCCTCCCTTCTGGACTATGGCCTGACCCTCCTCCACTACAGCGCTCAGCAGGTGGACATCCCACTTGTCTCTGACCAACTCCTATTCAACCGCCTCTCAGAGGTGCTCCCACCTCAGTCAGGACAGAAACACCACTGTCACAGGGCCTCCAAGACACTCAACCAAGGAACTGTTCTCCCTGATTCTGTGGAGCTGTAGGAGGCTGCAGATCCAACCTGCACGTTATTTGGGGCGAGGTGGGGGAAAGCCACCTCAGGGAGAGCAGCCCACCTGCTGCCGATTCTCATGCTGCAGGTGCAGCCGGGCTTGGATGTAACCACGAGTCTCCTGAAAGGCCTGGCGCTGAGACACCTCCGCTGGGTAGTGCGTGCAGATGCCGATGACATTGGTGCAGAGAAACAGCAGCATGTTGGCACCGAGCTGCAGGAGGTGGCAGAGGTGGACGGTGACCACCCTGCCCATGCACAGGCACGACTAGCCAGATTTCTGTAGATGAACTCCTTTGCAGAGGATGCCAGGATCCTGCACCATCAGTCCCCAACTGTCCCCGCCCCTGCAGTATACCTACCCTACACCACCCCCCAAGACTCTAGCTCCCTTCCTGGATCACTCCGAGGCTAGAAGTGAGATCTTCTCACAGCTCCTGGGAGCAGAAGCACCAACCAGGCCCAGGCGGGTCACAGGCCTGTGCCTAGCACACTATGGCTTCCTGCCCCACAAACACCTGAGACCAAAGACAAATGCTGCTGTTTCTGTGTGCGGCTCTCCTTGCAGGTCAGTGCCCCAGAGACCTGGGCTCTCCGTCCTCCAGTGAGTGCCCAGGACAAACCATCTCATCTCTGGGACTCTGTCTGCTCATAGAGAACCTGGAGAGGAAGCACAGGAAGATCTCCAGGGCCCCTCCCTACCCTATTATATTAATAGATATAATTATTATTATTATTACTATTACTGGAGCCAATTTGTTTGTTGCCTACAAGGTATCTAGATTCCATACACACATCTTCTATAAATTAACAAATATATTTCTTACAACTCTATGAAATAAGTAACACTGTATCTCATTTTAAAGGTGAGGGACTCAGGCCCAGAGAAGCTAAGTAACTTGCCCAAGATCACACAGCTAGCAGTGACTGGTGTGGGACTTGAGTCCAGGACAGTCAGACTCCAAACTGTCAGTTTTGACCCTACTGTACAGTACATTCCAGGTGTCCGAGGTTCCCATTCACTCCACTTACCCAAGGTCTTGAGGCCCCGCCTTGGAGCCCAGGCTGGGGAGTCATCGATTCTACAGACACAAAGAACCCTTCCTAACTGGGCTAGGGTGCCACCACACCCAGGCACCCCAACACTCGGCCCAGCCAGGCCCCGAGACCTGGGACCCTGATCCCACAATATGTTCAGCCCTGATTCAGCATCAGCATCCGCATCCCACTAACTGGAGAACAAGTTTAAAGGGAACCAGCCTCAGGGCTTCTGGAAATCCAGGGGTTAACCTGGCATTTGTGGCTCCACCCAAGTTGGCTGGGGCAGGGCTCTGGTTTGGGGAGAAGGGAGGGAAAGAGCACCAACTGGAAGCCAGGAGTTCTGGGCTCTGCCCACAAGCATAACTAGTCCTGCGAACTGGGCAGGTCAGTTTACCTCTGGGACCTCAGCTTCGCTTTTCCTGGGTAAGACGGAGGGGTCTGGCTGACCCCGGAGCCATATCCAGCTCTGACCCTCCAGCACTGGCCTCCCGGTCTCCCTTCCAAGTCCAGCTCACAAGGCCCCCCTCCCAGCAGCAGGGGTGAAAAGGGGGGTACACTATCTCCCTCAGGGGTTTCTAAGAATAGCCCCCAGTGGGGGAGAAGGAAAGGGGGGGCAAACCAAGCAACTTCCCTTCCTGGCCTCAGGAGCCCAAGAGGAAAATGTGAGTCATGGTAGAGGGAAGGGGAAGGGGGCCGAGAGACTGAAATAGATCTGTACACAGACCCCTATCGGACTGTGAGAAAAAAATGGACAGCAGGGCACTGTAGGAGCCTCCAGGCTGAGCAGAATTAACTGAGCGAAACTCTCAGTGTGTCTGAATGAGTGGAGACTAACGGCTCCTTCCTGTGAGTGTGAGTGAGGCTGGATCTGGGAAGGGGCTGCCCATGGAGCCTAGAGAGGAGGCCACGTCGCCACCCCACCCAGAACCCAGCTGGGCCCCGGGCAGGGGCGGTTTGCTCAGAGAGGAGGCAGGGGCGCCCTGGCCCTGGAGACCAGCACAGGGGCAGGTCCGACCTTCTCTACTCATCCCAAGAACGAGCCTGCTGGGACCCACTGGGTGAGGCTGCAGCCAGGCGTCCCTGGGGAGGCAGGAGGCTGGCAGGGCCCTGGTCTCCATGGGACTGTACCTCCCAGTCAGGCACTAGGCCTGGTTCTAGGCACCACGCCAACTGAGGGCAGGGAAGAGACACCCGCCCAGCCCGGGCCAGCTGGAGAGGATCGGGGTACAGGGGAGGCACCACCTCCAAGCTCTTCCTTCCCCAGAAGGGCAGTCCAAGTTCAAAGCCCAGTTGGACAGCTACCCTGGAGTGGAGTGGGGGGCTAGCCAGGGCAGAAGAACCTGGCCCTTTAAGAGGTCTGACAGCGCCCTGCAGGCACATGCTTCACAAACAAAAGGGCTATAAAGTTACTTCTAAAGAAGTACATTCTGTTCCGGGAGCACAGGCTAGGCAGGGAAGGGCATCAGGCCAGAGCACCCAGCTTCTCACTCTGGGAGCCCCAGGTAACTTCTTCTTTGTGGGTGGGGCAAGGGTGAACTACAGGCCACGAGCCCTGGAAAAGGCAGAGGCTGGCTCCCTGAAACCTTGAGCAAGACAGGGGATGGCATCCTCTAAACCAAGGCTCCGATGGCAGGATCATGAGGTGTGCTGGTTGGGGTCCGTGCCTACAGCAGCCCCCGAAGGGTCGCCTGGGCAAGGCAGCCTGGCTCAGCTACCTGAGCCGGGGACAGCATGAGGTGGCAGACTCCACAAGCTGATGTCTCTCAGAAAGGAAGTTCCCACGTGCCCTTCAGTGGGCATCAACCCCTACACATTCCACACACCTCCCTGCTTAGGTGAGACAGCTGCCCTGCCCTGTCGGTTAGATTTGCCATGAGAGAGGGTGGGGCCCTAACAGCAACATCCTGAGGTAGATACTATTTTTATCCTAGTTTTATAGACTGGGAAACTAAGGCTGGGAGAGGCGAGGCCAGTCGTTTAGGGTCTCACGGGGGAGAACAGCTCACGGGACAGCCAGGTGCTCCTGCAGCCAAGCCTTTGTTTCTCACTCAACGCCACTCTGCCAAGCCCCTCCTCACACACTGCTCAGGCCTCAGAGGCGGCCCAGCCCAGGCAGAGGAACTTCAGGCAGGGCTGCCAGACCTCTGGTGCCCAGTGGGCGAGGGCAGGATGAGATCAGATCCTCCCTGACACCCCTCTTCTACGGTCTAACCCCACTCAAAGCACTTCCCGCCCAGGAGAGAACGGACCCCACTCCTCACCTTCCCTGCCCTCTCAAAGATACCTGTGGTCCAGGAGAGAGGCCACCTCTCCCTGCTAACTCCATCTAAAACCTGCTCCGTCCCTCCAGATCACCACCTAGAGCTACTTTTCAGGCACCAGGGCCTGAGTCCCAAATATCAACTTGGGGCCAGACTTGTCGAGGCCTGGATGGTGGCCAACACTGTCCTCTGGGCCTGAACACCACAGGGCCACCTCCAGCCCTACATTATGTCACTATAGGCGACACTACACTATTTTAAGAGCCTCAGGCCAAAGAGCTGGAGACTGTGGCTCATGGTGAGGATACAGGCTTGGGTCCCGGAGGTCTCCCTCCCGTCAACAGTGTCCTCTGGCCCAGACCCCAAGTGGAGGCCAGGCCCCAAACTTGGGCCTCCCATCACTTGCCCCTCCTCCCAGGCACAGCACTAAGTATCCTCGCACGGCCCAGTCACCACGAACTATCAGACCCGCCTCATTGCCAGTCTGGTGCCCCCATGCCCCCCGCCCTAAGCACCCACCTGCTTCCAGAGGAAGGCATCACCACGGTTGAGTTGCCAGGCCAAGATCAAATGCAGGGTGGAAAGGCCCAGGCCACTGAAGACAGCTGCCCGCATGCGGATGGGGAGGAGCGTGTAGGTGATGTAGACAAAGAACAGGGGGCACCAAAGGCCTGTGGATGGACTGTGGGGGTTGGCTGCCAGGGCGCCCCCAACCTGAACAGCTGCCAGGATGCCCAGCACCACGTAGCTCACCACCCACATGGAGTCCTGGCGGAAGCTGTGCCGGTTACACACCACCATGAGCACCACGAAGAGGATGGCGGCGCAGGCCAGCAGGGCCACATAGGCAGTCTGCGGGCGGGCCGGTGCGGCGTGGAAGGCCAGCAGCACAGCCATGAGCAGCACGAGCACCGCCATCAGCAGCGTGAGGCTGCTCTGGTTCATCTGGAAGAAGTACCGCTGGTACAGGCGCTCCAGCTTGGCGGAGCGGAACTGCTTGGACTGGAACACCTGCACCAGACGGCGCCAGCAGGATCGCCCGCTTCTGGGTGCTGCATCGGGCGACGCCTCAGCCACCCCACCTGCTGTTGCTGTCTCAGTGTCCTCAAAGCCCAGGGCCACAGCCCGCAGCCCCAGCTCAGTGCCCTTGCCCGGGCCGCCCCTCCGGATGAAGGCCTCGTCCTGCCAGGGGCACCGAGGTGGGGCGGCAGGAGTGGGGCTGGGCGGCTGTGCGTCCTGGAGGCAGCTCATGTAGCGGGGCGCACAGAAGCCACTGGTCTGGGTCCTGTGACGAGGGCGCTTCTGCCCATTGCGTTCACCCCAGGCTGTCTTGCGTTCATCCACTTTGGGGACCAGAAGGCCACTGAACCATGACATGCTGCAGGCAGGAAAGGAATGAGAGGGTATCAATGCCACCACCACGGCTTGCCACCACTAGCAGCTATTATTAACTGAGCACTTCCCATTGCCAAGTTTAGCACTTCAGACACATCACCCTCATAAAATGACTCTGTGGAAGACAACGGTATCCCCACCAAACAGTTAAGGAAATTGAGACAGAGGGAGGTGAGGTAACCTGCCCGCCATCAAGCAGCCACATGGGTGTGAGGACCCAGATTCTCACCCAGGTATCTGATTCCTAAGCAGCAAACTCAAACACTCACCTCTCCCCTAAAAAGCACTGGTGATTTCTTGGTGCTTACAAACCCAAGTGCCCGCACCAATGAGCAAAGCCATTGGTCTGGGGGAGTGCACACCCTGGCACAGAGGCAAACACCAGCCCCGATGAGGAAATTGTTGGCCCTGGCATCCCAGTGGGGCCTGTTCTGATTTTTCAACAGAGGCTGAAAACAAATACGCAGATTTTAACGAGACAGCTCCTGATTTTTAAATGTTGGCAAGTCATTCACAAATTTCAACGCTGCAAGCCAAATAAATTGAGTCTATGGAATGGATCTGGCCTGTCAGCTGCCAGTTGGTGACCTCTGTACAAAAGGGAATCTTTCCACATCCTTCCCCATCACGCTCACACACACACTCACACAACTCACACTCCACTCCACTAACTTCGACTTCTCCCCCAGGTCACAGCTTACATGGAACTTCCTCAGGAAAGATGTCCCAGCTAAGTTTGGTCCCCTGTTTACCCTCCCTACATTTCCTCCACGGGACTTATCACAATTATAATTAAATCATCCTTTGTTTAATGTGTCTCTGCCCTTCTGACTATATATAGATTGTATCTATTTGGCTCAGTGCTTTACCCTCAGCACCAAGCACTAAACTTGGCTCCTAGTAGGGAATCAATAAATTTATGTTGAGAAGATAGAAAGCTCAAGGGCTTTGGAATAGAGCACCATACATGAAATAATAATAATAATAATAATGGCGATCCTATGATTCTTCATCTTTCTCACTGCACTACGGCCCTCCCAGCCTCTGCGCTGGCCCCCAGTACACCATGCGCAGCCTGAGACCTTGCTGCGTGCTGCTCCCTCCACCTGGAACACGAGTTCCTCCAGGTCACAGCTCAAATGCCCCCTTATCGTGAGCTTTCCCTGGCGACTCTATGAAAATAGCCACCCCTATCCTGGAGCTCCTATCTCTCTTCCTAGTATTTTGCTTTATTTTTCTCCACAGCACTCATCGACAACAGCCATTCGGTGTATTATTCTTATTTGCTCATTGTCTGCATCTCCTAACTGGAATGTCAACTTCCTGAAGGCAAGGATTTTGGCCTGTGTTGCTCACTGCAACCTTCCCAGGGTCTAAATAAATGCTCGTCGAGCAAATGGATGGGCGGATGGGTGGATAATACTGCCATGCATTTCTCTGTGCTGTCATCTTTGGAGGTCCTTTCACATGCCCAGCTCCATCTGATGTTTACCCCAAAACCCTGTGAAGCACCTGAGGCACAGGACAGATTGGACAGGAGAACAAAACCGAACGGAGGCCCACTGCAGTTTTACACGGCTGGCCCGAGTTACGGATGTTGCGAGTAACCACATCTGCCCCGGAGCTCAGGGCCTCTGGAGTGAAGCGCCTTAACCCGTGCGAGGCTCCCCGACACCAACCTCACTGTGCCTCCTAGCTAAGCCCAGCTCCAGAGACGTCATACTGGATGCCTGTGTCCCCACCCAGGCTACCCTGCTCCATGCCCACAGGGCACCCTGAGGGGCTCCTTATATAACTGTACTTTTATCTACAGTTAGCAGCACTGACATTTGTACTCACTAGGGGACAAGGGGAGACTACCCAGTGCTCGCCCTAGGTGGTCACAGGACCATTTGGCCAGACACGGGAGCGATGTTCCAAGCAGCCACGCAGGGGCTCGTGGAGTGGAACGCACACTGGGATCTCTCTGCACGGAGAAAACCCCCACGCCTGGTTCGCCCTCAGCCGAGTTTTCCCGGCATCCCTTCTCCTATGTCCCACAGAGCAGCTGGCCCTTCAGACTCCTTAATATGAACGACACCATATGGGGAGGGAAGATCAGGAACCCAAGACTCTGACCAGGCTGCCATTCGCAAAAAGGTCACCAAAGAAAGCTGGGCTCTTCAAAATACTTGATTAGAAGCATGGTCTTTAGAGAGAGACCAGGTTTCAAACCTTACTGTGAGTATCTGTTATCTTCAGAACCTGGGACAAGTGACTTAACCTCCCGGAGCCCGTCACCTCACCTGTGACGTGGGAAGAGCGATCATCGTGAGGAAAGGCTAACAGAACCTGTCACATGCTACACACTCAGCAGTTCTCCCACCCGCACCACTCTGACCCCAAAACTCTGCTGGTATCCAAGAGACCGAAAGACAGAAAAGTCACGAGCAAGACACCTGCCTCCCCAGCCAGTCAGACGCCTGGTCCTATCAGTCCCTGTGCCCTGGCTGTCAGTGTCCAGAGCTGCTGGAGACAGAGCCCAGTGTGCACAGATTTCCCACTCCACCCCAGGACATTTTGCCTCAGCCTCCCCCACTTACCAGGCCCCTGACCTGTTACTGCCCCAGCCAGCACCACTGGCCCAGACCTCTGTTCCCAAAGGACCTGCTTCTGGCCGTGTTCCCAGTTCCCTGGAAGCACATCCTAGCATCTGGCTCGTACCCACAGAGGAAAGGGCAGACGCGGTCCACGGGACCACATGACCCTCCCAAGAATACTCAGACTCCCACACAGGGACAGCTTCAGAGCTCTGTAATTGTCCAACCAACTATGACCATCCCATCCCAGGCTCCACTCCAGGCAGGGTCCATCTTGGAGAACTCACCCCATAACCTGCTGATATGGCAGTGGACAGGGGAGGGCACTGTTCAATGCCACAAAACCTCCCTTGATGGTCCTCCAACCCTCCTTGTCTAGGAACCCACCACTGTGAACCACAGACCACCTCCCTCTTCCCAAGACAGACTCCCAAGCTTGTGCCAATGGTCTCCTCCTCCCCTGGCCTCCTGTACCTTCACTCTGAACAGATCTGCTGCTCCAGGCACCATGGGCTCCCACAGCCAGAGCCACGTCCATTTGGCCTGGCAGACTGAGGCCCAGGGCCCCCCATACCTCAAGTCTCTTCCAAACCCTGCTCGTCCAGCCAGAAACCCAAAGTCTGAAGCAGGCCCAGGCCCAGCCACACTTTGGCTCTGTCCACCGCTTTGCCCAACCCCTCTCCAGAGCTCCTCTGCCCCTGCCCTCTTTGGCAAAAAAGAGGCTGCAGGGGGGTTAATACAACTTCAGAAAAGTTCATGGCAGAAGGCACTGCCCAAGCAGGGCCCTCCCATGCCAGCACCACCCACCATGCTGGGACATGGGCCTCAATTCCAGGCCTTTCCAGATGTACAGGAGCCTCCCCAGGGCCTGTATCTGGAGGTTCAACATTACCTTCTCCTTGGTCCACCCCAACCACAGAAGCCCCATCAGGCTGCTTCACCTCGGAAGGGACACTCTGGAAAGGGAAGGTATGAGGAAAGAGTCCCACCGCCTCATCCACTCTAGCTTTGCAGTTAAGGCCCCAGAGCCGGCTATTCAGTCTGCCCCGCTGCTCACCCTGCAGGGGCCCGGACAGCACCCCTCCCTTTCATTCCCAGGGGCTGCGCGGGGAGAGGACGGGGACTCCTGCAGACAGATGCATCCCTCCCTCCGCCGAGGCTGCCTTACCTTTCCCGAGACACAAATCACACTCCACCCCAAATTTGGAGGCTCGCCCCACTGCAAAAACCTCAAGACAGCGCAACCCGAAGTGCACGCCTTTCCCTGGGGTAGGGGTCAGTGCCAGGCGAGAATCTGCTCGGAGTGGAGGAGCGACCGGTGCGGCGGCGACTGAGGGCCGGGAGCCTTGAGCCCCCACCTCCGCCCGGACCGCCCTGGGCCAGCCCGGGTGGCCTCGGGCTTCCCCCTAGACACTCTCAAGAATCCCCATCCCCGCTTCCGCGCCCCACCGAGGAACTCCGGGAGTCGGGAGGGAGTGCTCCAGCCGCGCCGAACGCCCGCTGCCCACTCCCTGGGCGCGTCTCACCTGCCGGCCAGGGTCGGCGCCTCCCCGGAGCCCCCGCCCCGCCGCCCCAGCGGGCTCCGGCCGGCCGTGCGGCCGCCCCGCGGTCCTGCTCCGCGCCCGCGCGTCCCGGCCGTCCCTCGCGCCGTCCGCCGCCCGCACGGCCCGCGCCCCCTCCCTGCTGTCCAGCGCAGCCGCCCTCTACCCCGGATCCAGAAGTCCCCTCCCCGCCGGCTCTCGGACTGCGCGCCTTAAAGGCACAAGCTCCTTTTGTCTGGGCACCCCTCCCCCTCCCCAGACGCGCGGCGGGGCGGCCCACTGCTCTCCCCAGGAACAGGGCAAGGGTGGGGGAGACTAAAGGAGGCCACCCCTCCCTCTATACGCCCCCTCCTCTCCTCCGGCAGCTCCCTCCCCCAGTCTTGGCGAAAACAAGCGGCCACTGTTCTGGGAGCGAGACCCTGGGGGGAGGGGGCCGTCCACCCGGCTCCCAGCTCCCTCCCTCCCTCCTTCCTCCCCGCCCCGGACTGCATTCTCCAGCCTTCCCCTCCCACCTTTGCCCCTGGGGTCTCCCAGCGCGCCGGGTTCTACCCGCGCGCCGCAATTACCCGGGCGGGGCACGCGGAGAGTCTTCTTCCTTCCCAGCCGGGACCCCTGGGGCTGATCCGGTGCCTAGCGCCCACCCCTCACCCTTCACCCCTCACCCCTCCCTTCCCCCACCCCCCGCTCTGCCATCTACGGCCCTGCTCCCTCCCTCGGGAACTCTGTTTAATAATTAATTAAGATTTCATTCCACAAGGCGCCAGGTGTGTGCCGCCTGCTTCCCCACGCACCCCTTTTTTCCTCCTCCCCCAGCTCTCTGGGGCATCAGCCGCGACGCGAACTCACCGCACCCAGAGCCCAGAAGGGGGACTGAGGGAAGGGGCACTCTCCACCCTACCCGCGGCCCCACAGTCTCTGGGGACTTCTCCCGGGCACTTGCCACCTCGCACAGCCCTCCCCCGGCACCTTTTTACGGAAAGGGTAGTAGTGCTTCTCTGCTGAGGTGGGGGTGAAGGGGGACGCATTGCTGAGCGCACGAACGGAAAGTTGTTTGGGACTTTAAATCCCACGTTTCCAAGCACGGAGGGGCAATCCAAGCTACCTGGGTGATGGGACAATCTCTTGGAAGCTGCTTTAACCCTCTGAGGGTTACACCAGAAAGGGGAAAAGGGCTAATTCCCAGGATGTAGGTGAGTCTGACTCGTCAGAGTGGATGCCATGTCTCCAGAGCTGGGGAGCGGGCAGCTTGCCCGGCACCCCTTGAGGATCACCTCTGCCCTCTCAACCAGGCCCGTACCTCCTCCCCTTTGGCAGCCCCTTCCCTACCTAAGGTCTTACAACCTACACATCTCAAGCTGCTCCCTCCTCAGACACCGCCTACATTCTTGTCCTTCAAGGCCCAACTCTTGCCCAAGCCCCATCCCCACTGGAATTACTAAGCCCAGGACAGAGCTTGAGGCAAGGAACAGAGGGAAAAAATTGAGAAAATGAATTTCCATTACTTATCAGGCATATACAATTGCATACTGTATACCCTGGGTAAAACCGTCACTTACTCTCTTGGAGACTCATCTATAAAATGGGGCTGAGACTACTGCCTTGGCTTTCTTACAGGATTTTGATGATCAGCTAGAAAAGTGTTGGTTAAAATGTTTAGAAATGAGATAGGGACCGTTTATCTCAAAAGCCTGGCTTGTAATTTGACCTTTGGGGTTTTGTTTTTTTTTGTTTGTTTTTTTTGGGGGGGGCCTGACTTCGTCCTTGGAGTAGCCAGTGCTCTCGCCACTATTAAAATTTCCTCTCCAACCTGAATCTAGTATCTGCCAGTTACCTCTCAGAATAATATGCTTATGGGGGAAATGTAAAGGACAATTCAGGAAAACAAAGGTGTGCATTGTGAAGTTTTATATTTTGGAATGGACAGCTTTGTCCTTTGTTGTATTTCGGAATGAAAAACAAATTTGGACACCAACCAGGTAAGCTGGAGAAATATTTTAAGGGTCCACCTCTGGGCTTTAAGTCACACTGGTGTGTTAGTCCTGCCTCCTGGAGGCCATTTCCGGTTACAGAAGGACACAGCCACCTTCTACACCTTGCACAGAAGGTCTGTGTCTACCACTACAGACTGTGCAGGTCTTAAACATGATTCTAGTCTCTTGCGTCATAGATAGTGCTAGGCACATTAGAAATAATCATTTACTCTTTACATGTATAGGATATTAGGGCAGAAGGGATCATAAAAATGGTCTAATTCAGCTGCTCTACTTTTAGTCACTATAATAGGAAGCACTTATATAGCATATCGTGTATGCCAACTACTCTTCTAAGCCCTTCTGATTCTCAGAACAACTTCGTGATCCCGTTATCATCATCCTCACCTTAGAGATGTGAAAGGTGAGGCACAGAGAGGTTCGATCGCTTCTCTAAGGTCAGAGAGGAACTAGTAGATCCAGATTTTGAACGCCTGCAGTCTCGCTTCAGAGTCTGTGTTCATAACCACGATGCTGCACTAACTACAGAAAACCGAGCCCCTGTGATGGGAAGTGACGTGCCCAGGCCACACAGCTGGTTGGGAATAACAGAAGTAGGAGCAAGACTCACAGCCACTGACCCCCACTCATTGCTCTCTCCACTCTGCCTCACTATGACATATCCGTGCATATCACAGACACAGAGAGTGCCAGGCCTTCCCTGTGACTCCTCGGGAGCACGGATGTTCTGCTGCTGGTGGGTAGGCTTTATCCACATTCCATGCGGACGTTCAGAAAGAACCTCCTTATCCCAGGATGGAAGAGAAACAGCAAGGCAGGGATCAATGGGAAGGTTTTCAGTCTGACCAAAAAGAAGAAAAGAAGAGAGGGAGAGGCAGTGGGCACGAACTGTTTCTATTTCTCCAACTCTGACTTGGTCTCAAATGAACAGGTTATTTTCTCTAATACAGACCACAGTCACAGAGTGATGTACTCTCAACGTCTCGTTTTCCGGAAGAGGAAATTCCTACAAGGACAGGGGACTGTATGTAAATGCAAGTTCCATATAGCCATAAGTGTATCTGGACCGCACTCTGAAATATCTAGCCTTGGAAACACCCTGTAATGTAGCAGATGGACGGGCTTGAGTCTCCTGAGCCTCATTTGGGAAACAGCTAAGTGAGCCTCTGCCTACTCCCTTTTACAAAGCAAGGATTCCTTTTACAGTGCACATAACCATTCCCTAACTTTTCTTTCTTAAAGATCAGATTTCTGCCAATTACATTTTCTGAAAGTAAGAACGATGTGTAAGACAGCCCACATTCATTCAATCCAGCAAATACACCCTGTCTACTTCACCACCCCTAACATGACCGCTGCTCCCACTGCCGCCCAGGGACTCTTGGCTTCCTCTGGGCCCCAGGGGTGGAGGAAGCCTTGGCCACCACCAGCCTCACAGCCACTTACACCCGCAGCAATGGAACCACTGACTAAACTCCAGAGGGATACAAACTTCCCTCCTTGTTCCTTGGTTCCACATCCATTCTGTCCACAAATATTCATAAGTAGTTGAATATTCATGAATGTGCCTACTACATTCCAGGTACTGTTCTATTAATAGGTGCTCGGGATGCAGAAATTGAACACAGACAGGCCCCCTAGTCTGTTGGGGTGATAGTTGATGGTGACAAGTGCAATGATGACAATTAGAAATGAGGATGGATAGAAAGTGACTGGGAGAGAAACACAGGCTGGGTTGTCCAAAGGCCTCTCTGAGGAAGTGACATTTACGTAGAGACCTAAATGACAAGGAATCAGTCATGCAAAGAATCTGAGTAAAGAGCATACCAGGCAGAAAGGACAGTTCATGCAAAAGTCCTAAAGCAACAGGAAGCTCACCGTGTTCCAAGAAAGAGAAAGTCCAGGAGGCTGAAGCCTTGTGTGCCGCAGGAAGCAAGTACAAGGTGAGGCCAGAGAGGGGGGCATGCCCTAGAGCACCGCTCACAGGCCGGGGTAAGGAAGGGATTTGGATTTCATTCAAAGTGTGATGAAAAGGCTTCGGAAGATGTTAAGCTCCGAAGTTACATGATCTGGTGTATAGTTTTAAAAGATCATGTTGGCTACTGGGTGGAGAGTAAATCTAGGGATCAAGAAATGCAAGAGAAACCACTTAGGAAGCTACTATAATGGTGCAGGTAGAAAGAGGTTTGACGAGGATGGTAATAGTGAACCGAGAAGTGGAAGGACTTGGGAAATATTTTGGAGTTGGAGTAGCCTAATGACTGGCCTTTGTTCCCTCTGCATGGTTTATCTGTATCAAATAATTATCAAAAACTAACAAATATTTATCTAGCACCTACTATATGCCAGGCACTGTGCTAGGCACTAGAAGTTACGGTCCAGAGAAGACAGACCCCACCTCCTCCCACCCTACTGCCATAGGAAGCTCTAAGTTGGGGGAGCTCCTGCCCATCCCACCCCATTTTCAGGGCTGGAGGCACACCCTTCACCCCACCCCTGCAGTCTACTCCAGTGCTGAGCTGGGGTTGACGGGTGTCTAAGGAGTGTTTACAGCTGGAAAATTGATGCCATAAAAGTAAGAGTCCAAAGTTCTCCCAAGATCTCAGAGCAAAAACCAGGGGAGCCCAAGGGCTCCTACACTGGGGACAGCCAGGGCCACAAGGACAAATGAAACCTGTTGGTTGCCATACTACTGCTCATCCTTCTCTGGGTCCCCGGTGTTCTGCCTGCCAGAGTGCTGGTCAAGGCAGACTTCCTCCACTTTCTCTACCATTCCGTTCTCCCTGTATTTTCCCCCCAAGCTCCCTCAGTAGATTTCTGAGTCTCGTGTGCCCTCTGGTGGCACCTTCCTGACACTGCACCCCATAGTTAATCTCAGCTTTTCACTACTCAATCTACAAACTTCTCTGGCTACCTGCTCCAGGGAGCCATATGGGAAATCCTAGAAATTCTTGGGAGGGTTGAGAAGGCGATTGTGTTAAGGCAAAGGTTCACACCAGTTTCTAAGCCTTAGAAGCATGAGCCAGTCCTCCATCTATTGCCAAGCTCACCTCTTGTTTACTGGTTAAACAAACTATAATGTGCACCCATGTTTTAGGCCCAAACTTTCAGGAAAAAAAAAAATTGCTTTAATTTTTAATTCAATTTTGTATTTATTAATATTTAGATACTTATTTTGTAGTATAAAGGAATTTTAGCGTTTATTTTTAACATATTATGGTACAAGAAACTTTATGTAACAAATCATTACAAAACACAAGAAGAGATACAAGGTATTTCAGGTACTACCCATGTATAATGCACATCCTTATTTTTTCCCCTTAAAATTTTGGGCAAAAAAGTGCACATTATACACCCAAAATATGATATCTGAGCACCACGTGCAAAGCTGACTCCAGCTCAGATGACCAGACATTCCCCCCAGGGCTGTAAGTCTGGGGCTGGTAGTGTAAGGAAGCTAGAGCGGTTTCGAGCCCATCCTGGTCAAGGCGCAGTGCGTCCAGTGACAGCGGCCCCAAGCCAGACTTTGCCACTGCTCCTGCTGCCTGATTTCCTTTTGTCCCTGCCCCTTCATTTAAGCCTGGTAATCTGTCCTTTCCATCAATTCTGTGAGCAAGTTACTCACTATCCTTCCAGGAACTGTCTTTTCTGCTCAGAGTTGGAGTCTGTTTTTCTTTTTGTGATCAAGATAATGACTTGTGCATCAGACAGTTAGGCAAGCCTTTCTGAACCTTAGTTTCCCTCTCGCTAAAACGGAAGGACAATAGGGACTTCCATGTGCAAGGCTGGAAGTCTTGCTGCACAAGTTACCAGCTTAAAGCAGCACACATTTACCATCTCTAGTTCCTGTGGGTGAGCAGTCTGGGCCTGGCTTGGCTGGGTGCTTTGCTTCAGGATCTTACAAAGCTGCCATCAAGGTGTCAGCCCTGGACCAAGTCTCATCTGAGGCTCACATGAAGAAGAATCAATCCCAGGTGGTTGCCAACGGGACTGAGTTCCCGCAGCTCATTGGACTGAGGATCTCCGCTCCTTCCCACCTGGGTCTCTCCAACACAGCTGTTTGTTTCATCAAAGCCAGTGAGGGAGGGTCGGCTAGCAAGAGGAAAGTCACAGTCTCTGGTAGTCTAATCGCAGAAGTGTCATCGATCACTTAATGCTGTGTTCTATCAACTAAAAGCAAGTCACAAGGCCAGCAATTAAGTAAGAGGAGGGGATCACCCAAGGCCATGAACACCCAGAGATAAGGATCACCTGGGGCTATCCTGGAGTCAGCGTCCCACGGGATGCAGCTGTTAGTCATCATTCAAGGCCTTGATCAAAATCCCACTTTCTTCTTGAGGGCTTTTCAAGTCCCTCGTGAACCCAAACCCATCAAAATTAACCCCTCTTACAAAAGGGGAAACTTGAAGATGTGCTAGTTATTAGATGTGATTATTTTTTGTGTTGGGAGGATGTTATTTTGACACTATAAGATGTTCTTTTCAAGAAATACTAGTGGTAGAATATCATGATGCTCACACTTGTCTTTAAAGTATCTTAGAGTGTCCTGGCTGGTGTGGCTCAGCACACTGAGTGCTGGCCAGCAGACCGAAAGGTCGCCAGTTCCATTTCCAGTCAGGGCACATGCCTGGGCTGTGGGCTGGGTCCCTGGCTGGGGGTGTGCAAGAGGCAACTAATCAGTGTATCTCTAGCACATTGATGCTTCTATTCCTCTCTTTCTCTCTCCCTTTCCCTTTCTCTAAAAATAAAATAGATAAAACCTTTATTAAAAAAGAAAATTGTCACAAATGCCCCATTAACCAAGTGATTAAATTTAACCACACTAAAAAAGGGACAAAGTGGCCATCGTATACCCCCACTCAGATGTGCTGGAAGGACTGAACGTCGGTGCTAATCTTACCTGAAAGTCTTTAAACTGAATCCAATCACAAGGAAACAAATCGAGGCATGTTTCTAAAACGATTGGCCTGCACTCTTCAAACACATCAGTATCATGGAAGGAAAAAACCCAGCTGAGGAACTGATACAGTTTTAAGGAAACTGGACAGACAGCTAAATGCAATACATGAGGCTTGATTTGGTTCCCAGATTTGTTCTTAAGCCACAAAGACATTAATGGGACAATTGGGGAAATTCGAAATTTGAAATATGCTAGAAACATGACATAAATGTTAACGTCCCTGAGTGTGGTGATGTTTTGTGACTATGTAGAAATGCCTCTGTTCTGGGTCAACACATGAGGAAATATTTAGGAATGACGTTGATGTCACGAAGTGGTTCAGGGAAAAAACACCCATCAGCCTCGGTTCGGAGCAAACACAGGGAAACACCGCCAACCAGGGAGTCCGGGGGGAAGGTCCGTGCATTTTTTGGTGTTATTCCTGTAACTTTAAGCCTACAAAAGGGTTTAAAATTTTTCAAGATAAAAATCTGGGGAAATGCCAGACCTTCAGAGTTGAACGTCAGCTGAAAAATACTCCACATGAGCAAAGCGACAGGGCAGGCAGTTCCCCGAAAGGTCCCACGGAGGTGGGGGCGGGGCGCCGCCGCGGGTTCGGCCCAGCAGGCACCCAGCCTGCTAGCTGCCAGCAAAGCAGGAGCGCTGGAAAAATATTTATTTAGAAATAATGTGGTATTTGGTATTGTTCCAAAAACATCCAATTTGTCATGGAAATTTTTTAGCATTTTATTTGACTTCTTACATTTGTTTTACAGTCGACTTGTTTTTCACTGCGAAGGGACTGTCACAGTCCCGTTCATCCTTAAGACGTTTAAAGTCCTCCTGTGCCTCCCACCGCCCACCGGGGCGAAGGGGCCGGGAGCTGGCAGCCGGGGACCGGAGGCGGCGCGGGGACGGCGAGGTCATCGGAAGCGCTTTGGAACTGGGCAGCCCGAGTCTGGGAATCGGGCGAGAAAGCAGGCTGTAGTGAGAATGGAAACTTTATACTTCAGTCCATCCTGGACTGTTTCAGAGGCTGCACTGTTTGTTTATTTTCTTTTTGTTCTTCCTTAACATTAGATTTTTGTTGGCCGAAAACAAACGAGAGCCTCTCTCAGCCACACTGAGAAGAACCGAGAGGAGGGGGTTGGGCCCACGCCCTCCACCAGCCGTGGGCACCGCTCTTAGGGGAAAGCAGAGCCTTCCAGGGCGGCCGCCTGGCCAGGTGCGTTTTGTGGAGAAGCCGTTTGCCTCCTGCCCTCCTTCCCTCTCCCCTCCCTCCTCCTGCCAGTCCCTTCTCTGCTCCACCCACGCCACCTGTTCCTTCCCAATGCGGAACGATGACTAGGAGGGGTTGGGCTGTGAAGTCCCGGACACCTGGGGTTCAACTCAGTTGTGCCAGGGACCTCAAAACCTGTGCTTCCTTTCAGCAATACCCATTAGCGCCAAAGAGGCAGCAGGCACCACTCACCACTCTGGGGCCCCGGGACAGCTCGGCAAGTCGAGAAGGCAGACAGGGTTCCTGCCCTCGGGCAGCTTGCGTTCTAGTCCAGGGAGGCAGATGATGAACACGAGGACAACTGAGTAAGAAAGGTAAATGCCATGCGAAGTGTGTTGTAGAATCTAGCTACACGTTGTATGAATTCACCTCTCTGCCATTCTGGAAGAGGTGACACTGTGGAGGCCGTGTGGTGGTTCCCGGGCCCTGGCGGAGGAGGGTGAATAGGACAGCACAGAGGGTCTTAGGGCAGTGAGCCTGTTCCAGGTGCTGCCATAATGATGGGATGTGTCGTTATACACTTGTCGAGACCCACAGAATGCGCAACATCCAGAGTGAGCCCTGACATAAAGTCTGGACTTGGGGTGACTGAGCCATGCGGACCCAGGTTCGCAGACTGGAACGGAAGTGCCCTTCGGTGCAGGGGGGGGGAGGCTGTGCGTGGTGGGGGCCGGGGGCCATGTGGGAACTCTGTACTTCATGCTGGGTTCTGCTGTAAACCTAAAACTGCTCTACAAAATAAAGTCTATTTTTTAAAAAAGGTGTCTTGTGGGAAATCAACATGTGATCAAAGGAAACTGGAGGGCCTTGCTTCAGACA
The DNA here is from genome assembly GCF_021234435.1 of Artibeus jamaicensis. Classification (NCBI taxonomy): domain Eukaryota; kingdom Metazoa; phylum Chordata; class Mammalia; order Chiroptera; family Phyllostomidae; genus Artibeus; species Artibeus jamaicensis. The sequence continues at coordinate 48,049,208 of NW_026521486.1, forward strand.
GGGTGAAAAGGAAGCCTCTCTGAGGCTTTCTCAGCTATAAAATGGAAGTAGGAGTATTCGCCTTCGCATGTATATGAAAGTGCTCTTTAAATGGCTACCTCTCAGCCCTGGCTGGTGCAGCTCAGTGGATTGAGTGTGGGCCTGAGAACCAAAGGGTCACAGTTCAATTCCCAGTCAGGGCACATGCCTGGGTTGCAGGCCAGTTCCCAGCAGGGGACACACAAGAAGCAAACATACATTGATACTTTTCTCCCTCTCTCCTTCTCTTCCCTTCTAAAGATAAATAAATAAAATCTTTTTTTAAATGGCTATGTCTGTCTCTTCCCACGTGACAAAGTCTGCGACGGCACCAGCAAGTGCTCTGACTTGGCTCCTGTGACCCCTGCCTTCTGGTGTGCAAGTTGCTCCTTCGGTCCGCACCTGCTGAGCCAGGGCCGGATCTGGTGACTTGCCTCTAAGGAATAAAATGCAGCAAGGGTGATGAAAAGCCACTTCCAAAGTCTCAAAAAGACTGCAACTTCTACCTCCTCTCTCCCTCTCAGAAGCAGGCTGCCCCGTTGTGTGTGACCCTATACAGAGGAAGTGATGTGTCTGGGCGACCCGGCGAGGACCTGTGCGGTGAGGGCTGACAGGTGCAAATGCCGAATGCAATGTGTGGTCCTGGACGGGGTACTGATCAGACATATCAGCGGCAAAAGACATTGTTGGGCCGATGGAGGAGACCCAAACATTGACTGGGATTAGAGAAGATGAAAATTAATGAAATAGAAAGGTGAAGGTCACTGACTGAGAAAAAGTAGGTTCAAAATAGTGTGCTCATTATGATATTGCTTTACTAAAAGATCATTTGTGTGTGTGTGCATTTAAAAGGATACAACCTACTCTACTGCCCAGCAATTTCATTTCTAGCCGTACGTATCCAAGAGAAATGAGTTCCAATGTCTACCAAAAGGCTCACGTTTAAGAATGTTCATAGCAATTTTATTCATTATAGACAAAATTGAAATCATCCTGAATGTTCATCGACAGGAGAACAGATAAATAAATTATGGTGTATTCCAGCAGTGGAATACTACACAGCAATAAGAAAGAACCAACTGCTGATAAATGCAGTGAGGACAACTCTCGAAAATAGACCGCCATGGGAAAGCAGCCAGGTGCAAAGAGGACACTGTGCACAACCCTCCCTTTTTTCTTTTCACTTTAAATATTTTATATATATTTTTTTAAATTTTAATCGTTGTTCAAGTATGCACAACCCTTTCACGTGCAGTTCCAGAGCAGGAAGATCTGCTCTGTGGGGACAGGAGCCCGAAGCGCCGGTCCCCCGGGGGCTGCGTCCTGACGGCGAAGGGCCTGGGGGAAGTTTCTGGGGGAGGACGCTGCGGGCCAGCGGTGTTCGACCTTTTTCATCCCGTGGCGCGCATGAACTAATTACTAAAATTTGGTGGCACACCAAAAAGTTTTATATTTTTGGCCTATCTGACAAAAATAGGTATAATTCTGACTGATTTACAAAAAGTAATATAATAATAGTAATAACCTACCCTTTTTGCTCCAAAGTGACTTTTTAAAAAAAAAATCAGGTGCCTATACTTACAGACAAGGATTTCTGGTACCAAGAATTAGGCAATCAGACACTCCTTTACTATGGGACATGACAAACAAATTGCAACTCTGTTAGCTGACCTATACACATAAGGTTCAAGACAGGACACTCGCGCCGGACAGCCATGGTTGCATTGACTGTTGTCATTGTTTTATTTGACCATCTAAGGGAACAGAGGTCAGTGCCCCTGATGAAATGGTCAGATTGAAAATCGCTGTTGTAGACCTTGATTTGAATGTGGTTACACAGATGTAGATATCTATGTCCAAAAAGATGTACTTTTAATATTTGTGTACTTTATATCATTGAGTTGTACCTTGAGTTTTTAAAGATGTTAAGAACAGCCCTGGCTGGTGTGGCTTAGTGGATTGAGCACTGGCCTGTGAACCAAAGGTCGGCAGCTTGATTCCCCATCAGGGCACATGCCAGGGTTTCGCGGGCCAGGTCCCCAGTAGCGGGTGTGAGAGAAGCAACCACACACTGATGTTTCTCTCCCCCTCTTTCTCCCTCCCTTCCCCTCTATTAAATAAATAGAAATTTTAAACAAAATTTTAAGAATGAAACATCCATAAGGATTACACTTAAAGTGTTAATAACAATCATACCTGGGTGATGGGAATACTGTGTTTTAATTTGTTTTGTCTTGTTGCTTGACTGTATTTTCTAATTTTCTACAGTCCATAAGTACGGCTTCTGTAATAAAAGGTTACTTTTTAAACTGCATTCCAAATACTTGATAATATTATTCCTGCTGCCTGGGGAGAGTCCAGAAATGTGCTTGCTGAGTTACTCCCGAAAGAGGTGGGGTGCGGCCACGGACAACAGGAGGGAATGAGGTGCTGATCACTGCAGCATCCAGGGGAGGGCACTTCCCAGGGCAAGTCCCCAGCGCTGAGCACGCGTGGAAGGGCAGAGCAAACCCGAGTTTCTGGCCCACGCAGTGTAATGGAAAGAACCCAGGAGGCAGAATCTGAAGGTCTGGGTCTGAATCCAGATCCACCATGGACTGACTATGGCCTCTGAACCTCAGCAGAGGGAAAACTGAGGGTCAGTCACAGGGCACGGGCTGACACTCCGGCCATGACCATACAGTTTCCACCACATGCTGCTCACCTGTTTACCTGACTCACCCCCTGGTAGTAACAATTAACCTTGACATGGCCATTCCGTTTTCTGAAACAAACGTTCCTGTTGAATTCTCACAGATCCTCTGTTAAGCAAGCACTGCTCTTTCCCCTTATGAAGGGTAAGAAACTCATTTGCTGAAATAAGTGATTTGCCCACAACTAGTGACAGAGTTAGGACTTGCCCTCTGGCATCAGACTCCCAATTCCTGGTTCCTTCTCCAGGCCTGGCCTGACACTGACCTGCACTCTCCTCACCTTCACTTGCTCCCAGAAGGTCTGTAGCTCTCCACTGTCAGCAGGACACTGGCTCCCGGAGGGACAGAGGCCTCTGCACACAGCATCCCTGAATGACCGAATGGCTTGCTGGTACTGACTCCAGGTCCGAAGAGGCTGCAGGCCCCTTCTGGCTCTGTGTAACCCCAGGGGCATTTGGGAGTCTAGGCCTCCAATGCTGGGGAGTCACTGGAATCAAGGGTCTTTCAGTCCCACTTCCCAACCTGGCTGCAGGGCACCCACCAGCTCCCTCTGCCCTTCTGACCCTGACAAGGAGCGAGGACTTCCCTCCCGCCCAGGGGCTCCTCGCCAAGGCCTGTACTTCCCTGTCCAGGCCCTGCCTCTCCCTGACAATTCCTCCCAGGACCCTGGGCCTCACTGACCCCTTCCTCCCACCCCTGCCCCCGACAGCTAGTGACAGAGCAGTGAGACGCAGAGCACAAAGAGGCGACAGTGGGCCCAAGGGGCAGCAGCCGTGAGCAGCTAGCGCTGGCTCTCTTCAATAATGCATTGCCAGGAAGGTTGAAGGCACATGTCCTCGTTCTGAACTGGAGGTGGCTACCACAGCTCAGACCCTTCAACTAAAAGTGGTGGGAGTGGGGGGCGGGCCGGGGATTGAGTAGGAGCCAGCAGAGGGTTAGCCTCCGGCAACGCGCCAGCATCGGCACCTTTCCCTCTACTCTGTATTAGAGAGGGTCTCTGATCTGGGCTGAGCTCAGGGATTTGGTGACAGATAAAGGAACGACAGTGAGCCAGAGGGGTAGAGAGAAAGGACCCAAACACAGGGAACACAGGGCCTCGCCCGGACTCGCTCTGGCTGTGCAGCCAGGGAGGGTTAGGTGAGCCTCCTGGGGCCAACCTCGGCCTCTCGTCAGCAGCCCCTCACCCCACAACCTAAAGGAGGCCCAAGTCCCTTCTGCCCCAGACTTTTAGGAGCTCTGGGAAGCCCTGCTAGGGGAACAACTTCCCCCAAAAGCTGTACCCCTTAGGCCTATGGTCTGAGTCAAACATTTCAGAAACCCTCGCCCTCACCTGCACCCTCACCACTCCGCCGCCCCACCCCACCTCTTTTCGAGCCCAGCTTCCCTGGCGTGTAGACATGTGGGAGAGGAGGAGAGGCAGAAACCGACCCTTTGCTGTGATTCAGAGGTTTCAAGAGTTCAGACTTTGGCCAGAGTGAAGGAGAGCAGGAGGTAAGGTCTAGACCACCCCCCTTCCCCAGACCTCCCTGGGATCTTGCTGCTAATACCCTTCCCCAACCTGGGGCAGCCCTAGAGTTCTGCTCCTGCCCCAGCCTCATTCCTCACTCTGATCCATTCTGTGCAATTGGAATCACCCATCACATTGACCCAGAGGGGAAACTGAGATCTAAGACTGAAGTAAACTTATATTAAGCCCCTACTATGTGCCAGACTGACCCAGACCGAGCCAGACTCTGTGAAGCAAGAGAGTGAGAGCCCAGAGTCTCAGCCCGCTCACCTTCCCTCCTTGTCAGGTACCAGAGATCCCCCAATCCACAGAGCAGTCGCTCAGCCAGGCCCAGAGTGGGCAGGAGTCATGGCTTCAAGCCATAGCTGAGAGCCCAGCGCCTCCAGAGAGTCCTGGTGTGAGAAGGAAGGTGCAATCTTACTGGGCACTGTCAGCAAGAAACTCTTCAGCATATTTATAGCAAATGCTGTGTCAGGGGATGGAGCCTGAAAGTGCCTCGAAGCATCAAATATCACCATGAGCCCAGGGCCCAGCCCAAAAAAAGAAGACGGAGATCACAGCAGGAGTGACTGAGGTTCGATGTTGGAAGAACTTCCCCAGAGTAACATCTGAAGTTGGCAATGGGGATTCCCTGTGGAAGTTACTTCTGAGCTTTCTCAGAAGAGACAGGCAGCCCCTTTTGGTCTTGGTGGGATAAATACAAAGTGATGAACATGGTGGTCTCTGTTCTCTGTCCTTGTGGTTCACAAGTTTGCAAATACGGTCACTAAGTGACATTGTGCAGGTTAGGCCTGGCTGAGGAGGTAAGAGGGGACTGGAACCCAACTCTAGATCGGTAGGGCAATCCCCTAGTGCAGGGCTGCGTCTGCACAAAGACCAGGCAAAAGGGCTAGCAGAGGCCCTGCCCTTTGTCCCGAGGTCTTGACAACCTGGGGACCTGGCCCATCAGAGAACAGGGTGAGCTGGCCCCAGAGAGGAAGGATGAAGGCTTCCCTGCGGGCTGCACACTAGCGTGGACCTGAAGGAGCCAAGCTAAGGCACGGCTCCCAGGACTGTGTCCAGGCTATAGGCCCCTCTTAGTGGAGTGCCAGGTCCTGTGAGGTCAGGGCCAGAGACAGGGACCCAAGGGAGGGTGAGTAGGGGGAGAGAGGGTGTAGGTCCCAGACAGGGTCCAAAGAGGGTTAAAATTCTGCCTGTCATCTCACACTGAGGGGAACAGGAGAGGACAGTTCTAGGGACCTGGGGGCTGGGCTCCCCACTCTAGTTCTGAGGTTCCTACCTTCTCTCCGTGGGGAAAGGGAGAGGGGTGTATGGTCCGGCAGCTGGAGTGGAAATGAGAAAAATCGAAGGCTGCCGAGCTGCCCTATGCACCTCAGATTCCCTCTGATAGGCTAAGTGAGAAGTCATTGCTATTTCCATTTTAAAGTAAGGGCTGGAGAGAGATGGTGTTCCAGACTGTAGGTCCTGGGAGAGTGGAGGGAGGGAAGAAGGGAGAGAGGGGAAAGCCAGGGACAATTGCTTGCCTTGGCCAGTACCCTCCACCCGCCTTCTCCTATGGAAATTGAAGCTGCCCCAAGGCCCAGAGGAGCTAGTCCATTAGCGTGGTCAGCAGGGGTGTGTGGAATGGGGGGTGGTTCTCTTCCCCCAGGTCTTACTGCCAAATGAAAGGCAAAGCTTCTGCTCCATTAGAGCCAAAAACAAAAATCAAAACAAAACAAAACAAAAAATCTCTATGCACATTTAAAAAACACACATAACCTCTTTATAGCCTCTGAATAGTTCAAGTTGAGTAACTTAGGGGTAGGTGGGTGGCGAGGGAACCCTTGGACCTGCTGGACTAAACCACACAGAAAGAGGGAGATGCCCTCCCAGCGCGCTTTCCGGGTTAAGTCCAGCCCGAGGAGGAGCTGAGAGGGCAGAGTATTAATTCTCTCCCAATTTAGCTCCCTCTGGAATGAGGCCAAGTGGAGGGTCAGCTAAACAGAGAGGGAGAGAAGTCTCCCGAGATCCCCAGGGGATGGGAGGATTAAGGGAGCCCCCAGGGGTGCGGGGGCGGAGGGAGTAAAAAGAAGCCCGAGGACAGTAGAGCGCCCTAAGGGAAAGAGTTCTAGCTGGTACCGAGAAGCGGGGGACCCCAGTCCTTCAGCTTCAGCGTGTGTCCGGGTCTCCACAGGGGTCTACTGCCCCCTCCTGCCCTCCGTGGCCACTGTCTTTGGTATGGAGAAGAGTCCAGCCTGGTGGGTGCCGGGCGTGTGGAGGGACCAATGAGAGGCAGATCCGCTCAGGGGGTGCAGGGAGAGCGCTGGCTGGGGCTACACCCCTGCTCCCCCTTTCCCCTGCCAGAACTTGGGCTTGTCCTCTTTGACGTGCCCGCGGAAAGGGGCGGGAGGGGGTGCTGACCCGGGGATCGGTCCCGAGACCGAACTCCCTGCTGCCCGGGCCCTGCCGGGTCGCTGCCGGGCTCAGCGGAGTTGCCCCAGGAGACCAGGATGGAGGTAGGAGCGCTCTAGGGCTCCAGAGGGGCCAAGTATCCAAAAGGATACCTGGGGTGGGTACAGAGTACAGCCTGGAGTCCCAAACGAGGGGTCTGGAGATGAGACTGCAGTTCCTGCAGAGAGAGGGGCGCGTCCGTCCTGGGTTTGGTGGGGGTCTGGCGCAGCGCCTCGGGCCCCTCTGCCCCGGCCTGGGCAGCGCCTCCTGCTGGCAGGGCCCGCCCCTGCGGACCAACAGACGGGACCCGGGGGAGGGCACCGCCACCTGGAGGGTGAGGGAGTCCAGGGGACGCTGCAGCCGGTCCAGAGGAGCCACCTCGCCTCCGCTTTTCGCCTTCGTGGGCTCAGTCCCGGGACGCCAGCACCCAGGGGAGAGGAGTGACAGACTCCCCGGGCCGGGCCATCTCCAACTGGATCCCGCAGAAGCCTCGGGGTGTGGACGTGGGACGGGGGGTGGACGTGGCTTCCCCGGCTCCCAGAGGGCGAGCCTTGACGCAGAGGCTAGCAAGCTGTACACGAGCGCTCTTCTTCGGTCCGTTCCCCCGCGAGGTCGGTCCGAGCCGCCGCTGGGACCGCCGCGCTCCGCTTCCTCGGATGCTGGAGGCTGGGCGGTGGCGCGCGGAGCTGGGGCCGCGGGCAGGGAACCTTCTGCCCGAAGCGCGGGAGTCAGGCGGCCCTTGAGCTACTCCCGCCCTTCTGCCTGTGACGGCGGGAGCTCCGGAGCCCCTTTTCTGGGGAGGGGGCCCTGGGAGAAACGGAGGAGGAGGGGGCAGAGACGGGAGGCGCGCTCTGCGAATGGAAGGACAGTGGGAGGAACCCTGATAAACAGACCAGGGACCGTAAAGAGGAAGAAGAGATGGAAATGGAGAGAGCAGACTGAAAGGCGACGGGAGAGGGCGAGAGTGACAAGGGAAGGCGTGAAAGGGAGAGGGAGGGAGGCAGGGAGGGAAGAAGGAAAGGGGGAGGGAATCCAGAGAGAGGAAGGGAGCAGGCGGTGGAGCCTGGAGGGCGTGGGGCGAGGCCAGACGTGCAGGCGGGAGCCCGTGTGCAGAGCCACGGCCGGGTCCTGCTCCCGCCTCGGAGCCTGTGGGCTCGGGGGAGGAGGCGAGACCACTAGGTTGGTCTATGTCTTTTTCTGATTCCAGTGCAACCTTCCTGCTGAATGAGGTAAAGGCGGGGGTCCCTCCGCAGTGGGTGGGGGGAGAGCCCCACTCCAAGCTAGGAAGTGGGCTCGAATTCGGGAGAGACTGCAGTGATGGGGAGGGAGACCTAGGTGGGGCTAAGGGTGGAAGAGGGCTCAGCCAGACTCCCCGGGTCCTCTCCCTGTGTTCCCTGGGAACAGCTAAAATGCTAGGGGTTTGGGCTTTGGGTTAATCCAGCTCTTAAACGTTGCTGAGGAGGAGGACTTCCCTGAGGTCCTAGCTCCTGCCTCAGTTTCCCCACTCAGTGCCCAGGGATTGGGATCTGTCCAGCTTCCTGGTACATTTACAGGAGCAGCTAGTTATCCTGGAGGCTCCCAAGAACTCCAACTCCCAAACCTGGTTCGGGCTGCTCACCCCTATATCCTGCTTCCATATCTTGGGTGCCTGCCAACTGCCAGACTAACAGCTCTCTCCTTAGAAAGAACAGGGCAGGAGGAGCCTCTCCTCAAATCCTTTTTTTTTTTTTTTTTTTTTTTACCCTCAACTCTCTCCCCTTATGCTCACAGAAAAGCAAAGGGGTTGGGGCAGTGACAGGCATGTGTCTTACAGGACGGACAGTCACTGGGTTGGCAGGAGAAGTGGACTAGGCAGGTGTGGGTGAGGAGAGAAATGGGGGGGGGGGGACATTGGGTTGCAATTCAGAAATAAGGGAAAGAGAGAGAGGCTCTGAAGCTCCTGAAAGACCCAGGGGATGGGCCCAGGTATGAAGAACTTGAACCTGTCTCCTGAGGTTGGTTGTCATGGCAACTCAGGCTGCTGAAGCACACTTAGACACCACTGTCCCAACAGAGGATGAAGACAACAAGGTGTGTGAGGAAGGCATGAGGCTGATGGTAGATCCACTGTTACCTACAGTATCCAGGACCCCCTGGCAGTGGGGAGGGTTCCAAAAGGAGAGGACTGGGGAATAGATTCAGGGACTAGGAGGGAAGCAGATGCCTCAGCAGGTGTCTTTTTTTTTTAATTTTTTTTAGATTTTATTTATTTATCTTTAGAGGGGAAGGAGAGAGGGAGAGAAACATCAGTGTATGGTTGCCTCTAGTGCATCCCCTGCAGGGAACTGGCCTGCAGGGAACCTGCCTGCAACCCAGGCATGTGCCCTGGCTGGGAATCAAACCGTGATTCTCTGGTTCACAGGCCCATGCTCAATCCACTGAGCTACACCAGCCAGGGCTTTTTTTTAAAAGATTTTATTTATTTATTTTTAGAGAGAGGGAAAGGGAGGGAGAAAAAGAGGGAGAGAAACATGGACCAGTTGCCCCTCTCGTGTGCATCTGACCAGGGGCCGAACCCACAACCCGGGCATGTGCTCCAGCCAGGAACCCACCAGTGACTCTTCCCTTGGGGAGATGACGCCCAAGCAACTGAGCCACACCGGTCAGGGCAGCAGCTGTCTTACTAGCGCTATCGCCCAGCACCTAGAGGGTCATATTCTTCCACGCCTCATGCTTTCTTTCTGCCCTCGGGAAGAACAGGAGGCACTGATAAGGCAGAGAATAAAAAGAGGATATAGGAACGCTGAGGAACTAGGAGAGGGCACGAAAGTGGGAAGAGGGTCTGGGAACTTCCGGTACAGAATTCAATATAAAAACAACCCCCTGTGGTGTTGGACTCAGGAGAGGGAACTGTGAAAGCCGACCACCGCCCCTAGTAATGATCAGTCCCCTGGGCCATAGAGGATCTGACCAAATCCAGCAGGAGGAAGAGGTTGGGCAGGGCTGGACTACACCACTCACAGAGCTAGACAGGCTAAAGGCAGGCTTAAGATGGTCATAGGATGAGGCTCTTTCTTTTTCTTGCCAAGGGAACGTGAACAAGTGGCTGCTGTAAGTGGAAGCCAGTTGGTTTGGGTGGTCTTTCTCTGTCATGCACAGCGCTTTTCTCCCATAGATCTCATCAGACCCTTTCAGAGCTTTGGTTTTCTAATTCCCCTGTAGCCCTGGAAGGCTGATTGATTCCCCCTCCTCGGGGTGAGAAACGGGGTGTGGAGAAAGACTGTAACCCTCCAGGTACAATCCTCTGTCCCTGTCACATCGCCCTCTGGGGGTGAGGGGTGGGGGTGGAGGGGCAGGATGGCGATCGAAATTCAAAGGAATGTTTTCGCTGAGGAGATGGGGAAAAAAGGAGGGGACCCCAACGGGTGGATCTTTGGGGTAGCTTGCTCAAAATAAAGGCTGCTGTTTGGTTTCTAATCTCAAATCTCAATGCTCCTTTGAAGGAGACGGACTAGGGCAGTGTGGTACCTGCGGTTCCAACCGGGGTACCAGCCGCCCACCCGCCCCCGCCCCCGCATCCTTTTGCTAAGGAGGGAATCTGGCCTTAAAGCTGCCGGCGCTGGGGAGACTTGCCCGTCCCCCTACTAACCCCAGTGTGGCTGGACTGCCACCTTCTATCCCAGCCACAACAATCCCCCTACCTCCACCCTCTGGTTTCTCTCCCGTCGCTTTAGGCTCTCCTAAGACAGCCCCTCCTGTCCCAGTTCCCACGGATACCTTGGCAATGCCCGCCTGGCACAGCCCTTGGCAAGGAAGTGAGGAGGGGAAGCCCCATCCCGGCCAGACTAGGATGAAATCTGCCTGCGCAACAGGTGTGGGGCAGGCGGACCCAAAACCTGCCCCTACGCGCGGGGAGGGCGGCTCCGCCCTTTGTTGGGGGGGGGGGTCTCACCCCTGAGAGGGCCGATCACCTGGTAGAAGCAGGGGCTACTTCCACGGCATTGGCCTGTAGTCGCCAATCCCATTCCTCCTCTGCACCAATGCGGGGTTCGCTTTCGGAGTCTCCGGGACCCCCAGGGCGCAGACGCGCCGCGCGCGCACCTGAGACGCCTCCGCCGCCCGCCCCCGCCCCGCCCCGTCTGTCTCCCCATTTTCCAGTCTTCCCCGCTCCGCCTCTATTCTTCTTTCTCTCTTTCCAGCCTCCCCGTAACCCGCGCGCGCGTTCGCAGCCCGGGTCTCGTCTCCGCCGCGGCTCCCCGCCGCGCCCCGCCCCCGCCCCGGCCCTTTGTTTCCCGGCGGAGTATTTCCTGGGTTGCCGAGCGTCCCTGTCTCCGCATCTCCCCTCGCCCCGCCTCCTCCCGGCCCGGGTCCGCCCGCCCGCAGTCTCTCCTCCCCTTCCTCCCGCCGCACCTCCGGCCCCGCGGCGCCGGGGGAACCCACCTTCCACGCAGCCCGGGTCCGCCACCCTCTCCCGGCCGGGTCCCGGGCTCCCCCGGTGGCCGCCGCCCCCGCCAGCTGCCGGCGGGGGGTGGGGGTCAGGTGGGCGGGCACCATTGTTTTAGGAGCCGGCGCCAGATTCTCCAGCCGCGCTCGGGGTGGGACCGGCAGGGTTTGGGGGGTGGGGTGGGGGGGGAGCGGTGATTTGAGCTCGGAGCAGCTGGTCTTCCCGCTGGCTCCCTCCTTCGCGCTCTCTCGCTCTGCGCCGCCGTCCGCAGGGCCGCAGGGCTCAGTGCATCTCCCGGGCGCGGCCCGCAGTCCTCGCCCCTGCCTCTGGGCCACTCCCGCCCCCCGGCGCCGCTCGCTTCCCCCCGCCCGGACTCCCCATGTATGACGACTCCTACGTGCCCGGGTTTGAGGACTCGGAGGCGGTGAGTGCCCGCTGTGATGGTGGGGGTGGGGAAGTTGGGGTGACACCGCCTCTCCTTTGGACCCTACTCCCAGTTCAGTACTTTGGAAAGACGCCTCAGCGTCGGGGCAGGAAGCGTAGGGGTGGGGGGCGCTCCAGGAAAGTAGGAAGATGGATTTTCGTGCCAAGGGCTACTCTGTCCCGCCGTCCTAGACCAAGAGACATCGGTTGTGTGCAGGGCGCGCTGGGTGCGGGGAAGGGCTGAGCAGGTGTCTCCAAAGCCCAGGGCAGAAGGGTAGAGGCAGGGAGGGCTGGAGGCTGAGGGCACAAGGGCTTTAGAAAGAGCTCACTCAGTGCCTGGAGTTCCCACAGGAGCGTTTATGGGGTCTGAACACAACAGCTCCAGGGAAGCTGGGTCTCTTGGGTCCCAGGGGGACCCAAGTAAAGGATAAATTTAAGGAGCCTGGGAGAACAGAGAGTCAGGTACCAGCCTCTTCAAACAGAAAGATCACAAAACTTGAAGATCTCCATTATTCCCTTCTGCTGTCCATCCTGAGCTTGCCTGATATCTCATCCCCCAGCCCAGCTTCTCTCCAAGGCTGGAAGCTGGACGCCCAGCACATGGGTGGGCCAGCTGTCTGAGCCCCATCTAGTCCATGTCTCCCACTGAGGTGTCCTCAGAGCAGCGGGCATCCTGAGCGCCTGCTCAGCATGGAGGACCTGGAGGTGAAGCCAGAGGAGCTGGGCCTGGGAATGGAGAGGAAGCTCTTTGCTCAGACAACCAGGCAACCGATAAATATTTAATTCTCCTCTTTGCTTTTATCTGCTGACCCACTGAGACAAATCAGCTCATTAGGCAGTGATTCCCGGAGCTCAGAGAGCAGGGAGAGTGCCTGGAAAGAGGGGGCAAGGATGGGGAGCAGCTTCTCTCATGCATCCTGCAAGAAGGCCTCCGCAGGAGAGAACCACTAAGTGGTTGGAAGGGGTCCCTGATAGGTGTGAAAGGGAGAGCCCTCCAGGGTCCAAAATGGAGTGATGCAGTCTTCTCCCACCTCTTGCTGCCAAGCCCGGGATGGATGAGTTCTAGGGTTCTGAATAGGCAGCTACCAGTCCTTTTCTGGGACTAGGCTCCTGCTGGGCCAAATTCCTCATTAGGCCTCTGGGACTAATTACATGGCAGCAAGAGCAGACGATTTTCAAGGCTCTGGTGGACATCTCTCTCTGACAGTTGAAGGGACAGCTGGCATGGCCCAGGGTGCCAAAGTGATCTTGAGAACAAACCTTCCTGCAGGGCTGGAGGTCCCTAGGAGGTTCTTCCTGTCCCTGGTGGGAAGGCAAGAGCTGCTGCAAGATAAAGGCTGACATAGAGATGGCTTTGGGGGCAGTCTGTTAACCCATCACATGCTCCCCAGCCCTCTCTGGTGCCTGGGTCACCCTCCCCCACTTTGCTTTCTCTTGCCTGGCTCCTTGCTCTGTCTGAGGCCCCCTCTGAAGCAGTAGGAGGGAGATCAGGCTCTAAATAAATCCACCGGCTCATCTCCCTCCTCTCCTTCCCCCGTGCCAGGCAAGAGTGGAGCTGCATCCTGCCCACACACTCACCAAGCAAGGGGGGCACCACTAGGGCACTGTGCCAACTCCTGGCAGCTCCAAAGTATTGAGCCTTTGGCTGTCTTGGTATAACAGGGTAGGGGAGGCAAGACCCCAGATTAGGCTTGGGGAGGGCATCCTGCTCCCCCCCAAGCGATACCAGAGCGTGAAAGACAGGTGAGCCCTGAGGACTTGGGAGTAACGGAGAGGGGGCTCCATTCTGAGCCCGACTCATTAACCATTTAGGGAGAGATCCCGTCATTCCCTTCCTAGGGCAGGAGGCCAGGTAACCCAGCGAGGGATATTAAGATGACTGAATTAGGCTGAGACCCTGGAGAGCAGAAAGTAAAGGCTGGACTCCTCTCCCGGCAGAGGTCCAGGCAGCTAGGAGGCATCTGATGGGCACTTATCAAGGCGAATGGTCATCCCACCTCACCTGCTGCCTCCCAGTCTGCTGGCCCTAGCCCCTGCACCCAGCCGCCTCCCGCGGAGGTATAATCTGTCCCTGAGCCCCTGGGAGGAGGCCCCCCACTCTACAGACAGTGCAAAGGTTCTTCCTGGGGCTCAGCCGTTCTTCTACTGCCAAGCCGGCCTTATGTGTTCTCAAGAGAGACAGGAAAGAACATGAGATGCTACTCCTCTGTAAAACAAAAAACCTTCCCGCCGTGGTGTCTTCATGCCTCCCGTCTTCTTCAGATACAACTTTAGCCCAGGCTCTAAGGCCTGGGATGACATCATGCTGACCAGCCCTCTTGCCCCTGGTGGGGCTAGGGCTGGGGCAGAGGGCATGGTGGGTGTGTGAGTCTGTTGTCCCCACGAAGAGTCTGGCCTCTGCTTCCTTCTGTAGGTGGTCATGCACTGTGGGCTTGTGGGAGTCTTCCTCGGTCCGAGAACATCCTAAAACCCCTTCCGCAGACATGCATACAACACACTCGCTCCCACGTGGGCTCGTGTCCGCCGTATCTCCGCCACCTGCACCTCCGAACTGACAGAAGTACCACTCAGGCCTCTGTTCATAAACAGGGGAAACTGAGGCAGAAAACAAAAAATTTCCCTTTCCCTCAACTGAGAGGGACCTCAGCCATCCTGACTTCTGTCCTCCTGTCCTAAGGCCCAACTTTCCTTGTTCATTTGGGCATCTTCCTGAAGACAGGGAAGGTGATCTTCATGGCCCTCCAAATTCACCCTCACTGCCCAGAGACCCCCACTCTGGGGAGGACACAGACACTCTCCCGGCCCCGGTTACAAAGATCCCCTCCTTAGGACCCCAGGGTCCTGCTCCTCCAGTGCTGGGTTGCCTGGCATTGACATTGCCTTCCTCCAGAGCTGATATTCCCCTGGAGAAGGGGCAGGAGAGGTAAGCCAGGTGGTGGGTGTGGCCCAGCCTTACAGGCCCATGGAAATAGCTTTGTGTTGCCTTCAGTCTGTGTCTTTTTGCTGCCCACACCTGGCAAGTTGCCCCAGCGCTGTGAGAGGACAGTGGAGTGGGGAGTAGAGAGGAGTAACTTCCAGGAGTCGGCAGGTCTGTGTCCTCTTCATCCTGGAGCGGTGGGGACTGGGAGATGAGATCTAAGGGGGTGCATGGCTGTATCCTGACCCTCAGGACCAGTGCCGTGCCCAAGGGCAGCTCTCGCCCATTCCCAACCGGCTGCACATCTGCCAGGCATTTTAAAGGGGTAATGTCTAGGCCCCTTTGCAGGCTGATGTGAACTAGAGGGCTAGGTCACCTGCATTCACAGTCCTCTTCAAGTACCTCTCCCTTCCCTCTGCCTCAGAGGAGGACGTGGCAGAGGGGAGAGAAGGGAGGGAGGGGGGAAGCCAAGGCTCTATTCAGAGCTGCAATATTAATAGGCTTGGGAGGAGGGGGGCTCAGATCTTAGCACACGTGGATTGGATGGCATTCCTACAGCCCCAGAGGCACTGGGGCCCTTCTCAGGGAAAGCGGGGGGACTGTGGGGGTCCAGCCACCCCTGTAGACAGGGAGAGCCTGGGGTCTATGGCGGCACTGCTGTAGGGTTGGGACAGTGCCGCTACACTTCCCGCCTCCAGGGTTCGGCCGACTCCTACACCAGCCGCCCATCTCTGGACTCAGACGTCTCCCTGGAGGAGGACCGGGAGAGTGCCCGGCGAGAAGTGGAGAGCCAGGCTCAGCAGCAGCTGGAGAGGGCCAAGGTATCCTCTTGCTTGTGGGCTGGGGGCAGAACAGGCCAGGCCAGGCGGAAACCTGTGCTCTGTCCCGAGTCTCTGGAGGACGATGGGCAGGATGTACGTGAGAGTGAAAGGCTGTGTGTGTGTGATGGGTGGGCGATGGGCAGTGAAACTGGAAGGGGTGCTCTGAGGCTCCCCTCACTAGCGCTGATGGCCAAATTCTCCAGCACAAACCTGTGGCATTTGCTGTGAGGACCAATGTCAGCTACTGTGGCGTCCTGGATGAGGAGTGCCCAGTCCAGGGCTCTGGAGTCAACTTTGAGGCCAAAGATTTTCTGCACATTAAAGAGGTGACCAACATTCCCCCACACACAGAGAAGCCATTTAATTTCCCTTCTCTTTCCCCAGTTCCCACGCCTCTTAGTTCAGTCCTCAGTCTATAAACGAGTCCCCAAACTCCTCAGCTCTTGTCCCCAGCACACACCTGTACACCCCTCGTGTCCAAAACCCAGTCCTTGGGATCTCCCCCCTCTGAGACCTGGCTTAGGCCCCAGTCTCCATATGTGTAAAGTGAGCAGTAGATTAGCTGCCTCTCAGGGCCCCTGTGACAGCTGTGGTGCCTCACAGGAAATCTTGGGGGTGGCTCAAACCTGGCTGCCCTTCCCTCTGGTCCCTGCCCTTGCCCCCTCCCCTTGTGCTGCTTTTGTCAGCCCGCTCTGTGCCTGCCTCCCTGGCCCTTTTCACACTGGAGAGCCTGGACAGAGGCCTGGGCCACCTCCACTCACTGCCCCTTCCTGCTCCTCCCCACCCCCAGAAGTACAGCAATGATTGGTGGATCGGTCGGCTAGTGAAAGAGGGCGGGGACATCGCCTTCATCCCCAGCCCCCAGCGCCTGGAGAGCATCCGAGTCAAGCAGGAGCAGAAGGCCAGGTGAGAGCGGGGCTGTGACTCAATGAACATCCCCCCCAACTTGGGCACTTCACCCACAATTCACTTTACTACTCATGCACACGTGTCCCACCCCGCAAATACACTTATACCAGCTACACACGTTTACACTGCACAAACACACTTGTCACACCTTCCTCACTTGCTAAAATGTAAGAAACATACAACGGTTAAGTATGGTGTAGAACATAGACACACAAAGGCGTGTACTGACCTCCCTTTCTGCTCTCAGGAGATCCGGGAACCCCTCCAGCCTCAGCGACATTGGCAACCGAAGATCCCCTCCTCCGTCTCTAGGTAGCCTCCCCTACCCCACTTGTCTTGGGTGGGTGGGTCACTGGGACACAGGGGCAGGGAGACTGTCCCCAGGTGAACTGTGAGGGAATGGTCGGCGGAAGGGGAAAGGTCAGAAGAGCGGGGAGAAGCCCAGTGTCTCCCCCAGGGAAGGGAATACATGCCCACAAGGCCTTTTCCCCCTTCACCAACTTTAATCTTTTATTTCCTTTTCTAAAAGCCAAGCAGAAGCAAAAGCAGGTGAGTCAAGGAAGGGACCTGGGCTTGGGGGCTCATGGCTCATGGCTGTGGGAACAGACTTTCGGGCAGTCACTGTGGAGGGGCAGCAGCACGGGGGAGGGGGGCCAGAACTTCTGAACCTGCCCCACATTCGCCGCACATCAGGCAAGCCACAGGGCCATGGCTTCACCTGACCTCAGGTCAATTCTGCAGGCAGAACATGTTCCCCCGTACGATGTGGTGCCCTCCATGAGGCCTGTGGTGCTGGTGGGGCCCTCTCTGAAAGGTTATGAGGTGAGAGGAAGTTTTTGACCTCAAAGAGTCACATCTACCAAGCCTGCCATGGGAAGGCCCCCGGGACGGTGGGAGGGGCTGTTCTCCCCCACACTACCCCATGTGTGGAGGGGGTGGGCTCCAGGGCTGTACCTGGGGATGCTGCCCCTCTCCAGGAGGGCCCTCAGTCAGTTCCATTCCTTCCCGCCCACCCAGGTCACAGACATGATGCAGAAGGCTCTCTTCGACTTCCTCAAACATCGGTTTGATGGCAGGTAAGCTGCACTGGCACAGGGTGGCGTGAGGACCAGGGAGAACATCATTGTCTCCTACCAAATGTCTGTAGCAAGGTCTTTTCTAAGGGGACAGTTAGGAGTTAGAAAGTCCTGGGTCAAGAGCTTGAAATTTAGAAGTGAGCTGTGATTCTGCATCGCTACCCCAGGATCTCCATCACCCGCGTCACAGCGGACCTCTCACTGGCCAAGCGGTCTGTGCTCAACAACCCTGGCAAGAGGACCATCATCGAGCGCTCCTCCGCCCGCTCCAGCATTGGTGAGAAGCCCCCAGCTCCTGCTTCTCTGCTCACTCGGGCCTTCCTGAGCACCTCCGTCCTACCTTCCTCTTCCCCAACGCCTGCTCTGCCTGCACCAGGATTGGCAGGAACTCACCCCGTCTCCTCAGTCCCCTGTTCTTCTGCCTGCCCAGGCCTTGATGAACGTCCTCTCTTTTTATTGCCTTCCCTTCCACCATTGGGGAGACCCCCAAACCCCATTGGAGGAAGAAATGGGTGGAGCCACTGGTGAGCACTGTGGCCCGCTTGCTCCCTCCCTAGCTGAAGTACAGAGTGAGATCGAGCGCATATTCGAGCTGGCCAAGTCTCTGCAGCTGGTAGTGTTGGATGCTGACACCATCAACCACCCAGCACAGCTGGCCAAGACCTCACTGGCCCCCATCATCGTGTTCGTCAAAGTATCCTCACCAAAGGTAGGCGGATGAGGTCCCTGCGGCTGCCCTCCTAGAATGTGCCACCACTCAGCTTGGTCCCTGCCCCAGAGCTCCTAAGTTCCCTTTTCCTGGTGCCAGATCACACATGAGGGATGTGCCCAGTTCTTGTTAAGTTCAGCTCTGCCCGAGTCCCCAAGACTCCAGGCCTCGTCCCGCCCTTCCCCCTCAGGTACTCCAGCGACTCATCCGCTCCCGTGGAAAGTCACAGATGAAGCACCTGACTGTGCAGATGATGGCTTACGATAAGCTGGTTCAATGCCCGCCGGTGAGTGCCTGGGGCGGGTACTCCTATGCCCACTCTTGCTTTCCCAGAGCTGGGGCAGTGACGGCGTGGGCTACTGCTGCTTAGAAGAAGCCAACATTCCCCCGTTCCCTCCCTGCCCAGGAGTCATTTGATGTGATTCTGGATGAGAACCAGCTAGAGGATGCCTGTGAGCACCTGGCTGAGTACCTGGAGGTTTACTGGCGGGCCACACACCACCCGGCCCCCAGCCCTGGGCGTCTGGGCCCTCCCAGCGCCATCCCTGGACTTCAGGTAATCATTTCCACTGGCCACTGTTGCCTAGGCTAAGCCAGCTTAACCCTAACCCTGCCCAAAGGCTGTACTTGGCCTCCAGTTTGAAGGCCAGAGGGTCAGAGAACACAGCTCTGCTTCACAGAGCTAGGGCAGATGGGCTAAGGAACTTCCTGACAAGAGAGGAGATAAATCGTTACAATGGGTTATCAGAGGTTACTTTTCTAGGGCTGAAAACAAACACTCGTCAAACCTTTCTCTGGTCTGTCTTGAAGGCAGAGCCTGAATTTTGCAGGCATTGAAAGCTACAGTTTTCTTTATCTTAAGAGGAAGAATATGCCAGTAGACTTCCCTTCCTTGCACTATTTCCTCTACCCAGGAACTGAGGGTTGAGGGGGAAGAATCCCCCATTCTAGAAGAGGCAGGAGGGACACCGAGGCGAGGTCCGTACTGCCTCACTTAGAGCTGTTGTGTTAACCCAGAACCAGCAGCTGCTGGGGGAGCGCGGTGAGGAACACTCCCCCCTGGAGCGGGACAGCTTGATGCCCTCCGATGAGGCCAGCGAGAGCTCCCGCCAAGCCTGGACAGGATCTTCGCAGCGCAGCTCCCACCACCTGGAGGAGGACTATGCAGACGCCTACCAGGACCTGTACCAGCCTCACCGCCAACACACCTCTGGGCTGCCTAGTGCTAATGGGCACGACCCCCAAGACCGACTCCTCGCCCAGGACTCGGAGCACAACCACAATGACAGGAACTGGCAGCGCAACCGGCCCTGGGCCAAGGATAGCTACTGACCACCTCCTGCTGCCCTACCCTGGCAGGCACAGGCACAGCTGGCTGGGGCACCCACTTCAGGCAGGCTGGCATTAGACTGGCATTGGGCTGGCACTAGGCTCAGCCCCCATAGCCCCCTGCATAGCCCCAGAGCTGCCTGTGGTCCCAAGGTTCTGGGAAAAGCAGGGGCCCCCTTACCTCCGGGCAGTGACTCCCCTAGGCTCCCATTCCAGGTACTAGCTGTGTGCTGCTCCCCTGGCACCTTCCTCTCCTGCACAAGAAGCTGCCCCACTGGGCAGTGCCCTCAGGCCAGGATCCCCTTAGCAGGGACCTTCCCACCAGACTCAGGGAAGGGATGCCCCCTCAAAGTGAGAAGAGGCTGCAGTGTGGGCAACAGGGCATGCGGAAGAAACAAGGCCCCCTGAGGCAGACACAAAGGCAAGGGACTCAGGGGTTATGCTTTGGGGTCCGAGGGCCTCCACTCACCTCACTGCCACATACCAGAGGAAAGACAATCAAAACCCAGCTGTGTGGCACTCCTATCCTTCAGCTGGGCAGGGCACCCGCATGCAAGGCTGGGGCCAAAGGCCTGGAAGCTGAAGCTCTAGAAAAGAAGGGCTCTCCTCACCCTGCCAGGAATTTTCCTAACATCTCAAAGGACCAGGAGCATGGTCAAGCCAAATGCTGGACGGGAGCCCACCTAAGTTGAGGGTTTGGGGAGGGCATGTGTAGCAGAGACTGAATGGAACAGCTTTGGGGCCTCTTTGCCCCGCTCATCCTTTTGCTCTTGCATCTTGTCATTTCTTGACCCTCATGCCTGCTGGGGCACATGGGCCCGATTTACTCCCTCATTCATTGCTGCTTGTTACGTTAGGGTCAGATGGGGAGAGACAGGGCACAACAGACGGCCCTCAGAAGCCCTGTCTACCCAGCTACCCTTGCCTTACGGCTCTAGTGTGTGACCTACAGAGCATGCTCCACAGACCCTGCCCCACCTCACTGTCATCACTAATAAACACCATGCACAGTCCCTCAGGCTCCTGTTCTGTCTGCTGGCTCAGGTGGCTGGTTCCTTACCGTGTGGCCCAAGTCCGGAGGAGGCCAAGAAGTCTTCTGGCCTCCTTTCTCTCACGAAGGACCCACTGAGTGGAAAGGGACACAGGAGAGCTGGGGAAGAAACCATTCCCCCGGGCACCCCCAGGGGCCCCCACACACCCAGGTGCCCGGAGGGCAACATTCAGCTGCGCAGAAAAGATGCATTCTGAGAGGTGGGAAAGGTTTAATCGCAGCTTTCCCTGCCTCAGGCCCTAGTAGTTGCAACTTGAACTCCACAACAAATTGCTACTTGCCCAACAAATTGCAGGGTAAGGAAGAATTAAGAGCAGTGTTCTGGAGTGGGGGGAATGACAACAGGCCCGACAGCCTTCTCCCCACACCTACCTCAGCCAGGCCCAGCTCCCACTGCTTGATGCAACTCATGCCCCATCTTTGCCCCACCCCCCGCCCCACACTGGGGAGCCAGGAGCAAAGGGACTGGAGACTGGGCACCAGGCACAGTGCACCAGGGCACGAGTGGTCCCAGTGGTGCCTCGCCTGCCAGTTTCACAACTGCTTTCCTTCCTCACCCATGCAAAGCTCCCCAGAGGTTGTGCAGGCCAGAGCAACAGTCACGTGAGGCTGGAGAAGGGGAAGAAAGAAGCGTTAGGGTGCCACTCTCCACGGTTCTCCTGCCTCTCGCCAAGGGCTTCCTGTAGACTCAGACCACCAGCTGAGACCCTAGGCTCTGTCTGGATGGGTTGGTTTTTTTTTTTCATTCCTAAACCTGTTTTCTGTGGTTCCATGAGAGATGAATTTAGCTGTAACTAGACACAGCCTTAATATTCATGTATTTATTCTCAGAACATACAAACTCATCTTTTCAGAGAATAGAAAACAAGTTTCACTCAGCGACTTCAAGATGAGCACAGCCAGCTCACCCTGTCCCACACCTACTAAAAAATTCTGGGCGAGGGATGCCTGGAGCGCACAGCACCCCTCGGCACGGGGGTGCACAGCTCTATAAACAAGGCTCTCATTTTGTCTTATAATCCCAAAAGGCAAATGCTATCAAAATGACAGTAAGGGTCCAAGGTCCACGACCCTCACAGTGCCAGAGCCCCTGCCTGAGTCCCCCAGGGGAGGGCGCAGCTGCAGCTCACGAGGTCGAGTCTGTGCTGCAGCGGTGCCCGCCTGGTGGCAGGTTTCTCTTCAGATGAGGGGCAATGCCAGTTGGCTACCCCACAACTGGCAAGAGCCAATGACCCAATGCAATCCCGGTGCCCTCCAGAGGCGCAGAGCTGGGCCAAAATCCACGGCCACTTGTTCTCCCCGCCTCCTGCAGGGCTTCCCTCCTCTTGCAGCCCCACACTCATGCCTTCAAACCGGAGGGTCCAGCCAAGGAGTCTGTTTCCTAAGCCCCCATAAGGGTGAGGACCTGGAAAGACGACTGTGAGGGTCCTGAAGAACAGACTTTGGAGTCTGCCCTTAAACCCATGGAAAGAGTCCTGTGTCAGGCAAAGATGGTCTCTTCCCGGCGCTTCTTGGTAAGAATAGTGCCTGGCTTGTGCTGGGCGTCTGGGTGGTTGGCTAGCTCTGGGGGGCAGGAGGACACTGGGCTCTCGAGAATGGCTTGCTTCAGTTCGTAGAACACAGCAGAATCCTCTTTGGTGAGGAAGGTGATGGCCACACCACTCTTGCCAGCTCGTCCCGTGCGGCCAATGCGGTGGATGTAATCTGGGCAAAAGGTGGGGGAGCGATGTCACTCAGGGCACCCGGCCAGATGGCCTGGTGAGCGGTGTCTGAAGCCTCTACTTTGAAGATGCCCTCCTTCCCACCCCTCCACGGGCAGCAGGTAGGTAGAACCCCGCTGCCTGAGCCTGCAGTGCCCACAGTGCTCTCCCCACGACCACTACTAACAGCGTCCCCCAACCACACAGAGAGGGATGATTCTTCCCACTTCCATTCTTTCCCACACTCTGGAGACAGAGAGCTACCCCAGGTACAGGACGACACTCCCTATGAGGCAGAGTGGGAGCTCTTCTCACTGGGACAAGCGATCCTAGACTCAGAGCTGTGAGCAGTGGCCGCGGTGGTCTCCTCGGCACAGCACTCCAACTTCACGTGGAGAGAGACAAGGGGTCTCCCCTCACCGAGACTGCAGCTGCTTTCCTCCCACTTACCTTCAATGTTTTTGGCCATATCATAGTTGACCACCATAGACACATCTTGGATGTCGATACCACGGCCCGCCACATCTGTAGCCACCAAGATGTCCTTGGCCCCAGCCTTGAGGTTGGACAGTGCGAACTCTCGCTGCTCCTGGCCTTTTCCACCATGCAGCGTACAAGCATTGTACTGTTGGGAGAATGGTGGGACAGAGAAGGTGCAATGGGATCACGGAAAGACACAGAAGTTAAGAGGAAGCAGGGACAGAGAGAGCAGGTTTCAGAGAGTAACAAGGGAGAAGAGGAAGGAGGCAGGAGAAAGAATGGGTGCAGTGAAGGTAGGGGGAGAACAGGTGAGCGGAAGACAAAGTGGGGGAGACCAGATGTGGCATGGCAGAGAGAGCCAGGGCAAGGTCAAAGGTAAAATCAGGGGTGAGATGTGGAGCCAGACACATGAGAAGTAGTCAGAGAGGATGCGGGTGGAAAGCAGGGACCAAGAAGTTCAAGGAAGTTTAAGCACTGAGTAGAGAGGACCCTCAAACACCAGTCAGGAGTAAAGGATACTGACCCACATCTCCTGACCACAACATTCCCTCTCCCAAACATACATAAACACAACAAACTCCAACCAGTTCTATTCCTCATCCTCAGATCCTGCCAGGATGTGCGTCTCAAACCTCCCTTGGCCCCAGGCCACTCAGAGGAAGACCCAAGGGCAGAGCTCCAGCTGCCACTGCTGGGACAGATAGTCATAGCGACTGGTCCAGTCCTCCTCATCTCCACCAAACCTCCCTTCCCTCCAGTCCTGACCTGTTCAATACTGGAGAAGTTCAAAATCGAGTGAAAATTTAAAGCAGGGACCTAGGGGGCCCCTCTAATTTCAGAAAGCAGCACCAAAGAGAACAAACTCTGCCCTTCCCTGCCAGACACACCCCCATCTTCTCCAGGGATTTGGCCAAAACATCACAGCCCTTCTTCTGGTTGACAAAGATGATGATGGGTGGATCGAAGCCTTGCTCCAAGATTGCCAGCAGCTTTTTCCTGGGAAGAGGAGAGAAAGGAAACAGCAGCTCCTCAACAAGGCAGAACAACTGCCCTCCAGCAGCCACTCACCCTGAAAAAGCCCCCTCTCGGCTGCCTCCCTGGCTCAGCTGCCCCTGTACCTCTTCTCTGACTCCGACATGAGGAAGACCTTCTGCTCCACGCGCTCATGGGGCTTGCCCGCAGAGCCAATGTACACCACAGCAGGCCGCCGCAGGTAGCTCCGGGCCAGACGCTCCACAGCGGGGGGCATAGTGGCCGTGAACATGACCGTCTGTGAAAACAGGAGGCTCAGCCTCAGGCCCAGGAAGACACACTCAAGAACCCCACCACCACCACCACCATGGGGAGCACAGCCCAAGCTGAGACTCCGCAGCAGGCCACGGTGTAAACTCTCACAGCCACCACCTTCAGAATGTGTCCTTTGCCGTCCCACTTCTTTCCTCAGTACCTGTTCCTGACATCTTGTGACGACAGGAAGGGCTGGGAGCACTCATTAGTGTCTGTGGTAGGCAGCACCGTGACTGTCTGGGACCACTTTTCCAGAGCTAAGCTAAACGGTTATACTGTTAGGGATGTCAGAAGCCCGCACCTAGGCGGGCCCTGCCATTTGGGAAACACGTACTCTGGGACCACCTATGGCAAGAAGGGCCCTAAAGCAGGTTTGCTGACCTGCCCAACTCTTCCCAGCCCAGGGAAGCAGCCTTACTTGGCGGTACTTGTGTTTTCCTGACTCAAAGTTGGCCAACATCTTCTCGGGGTCCTCAGCCTCATCCGTGTCCGGCTTCTGGTTGCTAACAGGCATGTGCTCCAGGATCTTCTGGACATCTGGCTCAAAGCCCATATCAATCATTCTATCTGCTTCATCCAGAACCACATAGGTGCAGCGGCTCAGCACCAGGTAGCGATTCTCCAGCACATCAATCAGACGTCCTGGGGTAGCGATCACAATCTGAGGGTACAGTGGAATCATATGTAGCCTGAGTGGGCACCCCCTTCTTCTCCCTTCTGTGGACTATCCACCCACTTGGACACCAGAACCCCAATGCTAAGGACCTTGGATCCCAGCATCTAGCTACATTTGACAGTGAAGGGTCCTGAGAACTGACACAAAATCATGTGTTGCTATCTTGGATTTTTTTCAGGAATAAACAGGGTCTCTGAATATGATACAGGACTTAGAAGAGGAGGCAAATCAAAAGGAACTTTCTTAGACGGAAAACAGACTAAGGAATATTTGTGGAGGGGGCTATATAAAATGATTACACTAAAAAGCCTGCAGAACACCCCACTCCTATATCAGAGGTCTTATACAAAGCTCTCCCCCCGCATCCTGAAAAGGAGGCAACACACAAAGTCAACAATTCGGTCTGGCAGAGTGACCAAGAGCACAGGGTATGAATAGGATCTCAGTCCTGCCCATCGCCAGCTGTGTCTGACTCTGGACGAGCCATTAACCTGGGCCTCGGCTTCGTATGTAAAATGGAGTCCCCTGTCTACTCTCACATAACTGAGAATTACTGATGTGCACAGTACAATCCCTGGTATGAAAGTTCTCAACAATAATAGCTCATCTGCACAGACCAGCCCTCTTCTTCAGCTGACTGAGTGTCTGAGGCAGGACTAGAAACAGAGCCCCAGAACAGAACAGCCTGAATGGCGGGCTGGCTGCCGGCCAGGTGCACAAACCTCACAACCCATGCGCAGCCTGAAACCCTGGTCCTCTCTGGAGATGCCGCCAATGACAGCCACAGTGCGGATGCCTAGTGGCTTCCCAAACTTGATGGTCTCTTCCTCAATCTGTTGAGCCAGCTCACGGGTGGGGGCCAGGATGATGGCATACGGGCCCTGGTCTGACTCTTCGATCCTGTGGTAAATGGGGCATCCCACAGTTTCAGGAGCTTTGCTTCCCATCCGACCGCAAACAGGAGCAAGCCCAAGTCACACTTAAGGGCGGCTATGGGAATGCAGAAGGTGGTGGGAAGAGGGTGCAATGATCTCCCTTAAAAATCAGAGTCTCCAGGAGAGCCACGCTCCCCAGGGAGTGGTCCTTGCGAGCAATAACATCATACATTTCTTCAATATTATGATCCAGTTATGCTCTAATATCTGACCCAGACTACAGAAGAGGCTTATGATAAGACTTCAAAAGAAAACCACTCATTTGCCACTTTCAATATTCCTACCCAGGCAAACCCACTCCAAACAGTGTCAAGTGACCCCACCTGTCAATTTTGGGAAGAGTGGTGATCCAGACGAGCAACGGGATGAGGAAGGCTGCTGTCTTGCCACTGCCAGTCTCAGCCACACCAATGATGTCACGATTCTGTAGCCCAATGGGAATTGCCTGACGCTGGATAGGTGTTGGCTCCTGCAGTGGCCCAGAGAGAGTAATGGGTAAAGGCAGAATTATATACCACCTGGGCTACCGCTGACAGAGTGGGCACACACGCTAGCACAACAGGAAGACACCAAAAACCGTTCACAGGAATGAGAAGAAACACAATCACCAAAGGCCAATACTGCCACCACAAAGGAACAATGTCACCCTGGTACCCCTGGCAGAGAAGGCACCAAACAGTCAAGGAACAAAGTCTGGTCTTCTGGACCAATCTGCGGCCCCTTACCTTGTAGCCACACTTATCGATGACCTCTAAGATATGTGGGGGCAGAGAAGAGTCTTTCCAGGATCGGATGGGATTAGGGATCTTGCCACCTTTGGTGGTGATGCTGTAGTCCTCACGGAATATCCGCCAGTCCCTGTCTGTCATCTCATCCAGCTTCTTCTGAGACCAGTGACGATCATCCCAGCGCTGCTTGGCTTCCTTCTTACGAAGTTTGCGGAGTCTTGCCCTGGAGCAGGATCACAGAAATAAGTAATAATTTCCCAGTTCCTTTCCACACACTCTGGGCTCTGCCCAACTACCCCAGTGACCACTCACTCCTCCTGCTCCTTCTCTTCCAGTGTCCGCCTCTTCTCCATCAGATCTCCGTAGAAACGTGACTGCTCTCGTTTCTGCTGCTTTAAGTCAATGCCTGCAATGAAGCCTCGCCCCAGCAACTGTACCTGGTGCCGCTCTTTGTACCTGAGATTGAGACAGAGGAAGAAAAAAATAGAGCTGTAGCCCTGGCTTGTGTGGCTCAGTGGATTCAGTGCCAGCCTGCAAAACTGATTCCAGGTCAGGGCACATGCCTGGGTTGCAGGCCAGGTCCCCAGTTGGAGGCATGTGAGAGGCAACTGATTGATGTTTCCCTCCCTCTGTTTCTCCCTCCCTTCCTTTCTCTCTAAAAATAAATAATTTTTTCTAAAAAAAGGAGCTGTTACAGAAGGAAGGAAGGGCAGATGACCAATATGCATCAGTTTCCCCCACCCAGAGGACTGGCTGACTACCAGTTTTCCAATTTCCCATCCCAGCTTACCTTACTTCTATTTCTGTAGTCATTGGTTCTCCCTAGGAACTGCCTACTCTAAAAGACCTAGTTTAGACTTCCGCCAAGATGGAGGCATAGATGGAGACGTCGTGCTTTCTCACACAACCAAGTTTAGAGACAACAAAATATTGGCAGCGGAAGGCACAGCCAAAACACAGAAAATCGAACTTTTCGGAAGTTTGATAACAACAAACTCTTCAGCCTGACCAGTAAGAGGGGCGAAGCCAGAAGCTGGCAGAGCAGGGTTGCACAGGAAAACTCGGTCAGATGGACTCAGGCACGTGGAACCCAGGCGTGGGGTTGCAATGGGCGGACCCAGTGAATGACTCAGTGAGCGACCTGCAGACCCAGCAAGGGCGCAGGGTGGTGAGACGGGATCGAGCAGGCCCCAGTGGCTAGAGGCAGCAGAGGGGGCTGCCATTTCCCTGCTCTGACCCCGCCCTCACATACAGAGTCACAACCCAGTGACCTGAGCAGCCCCGCCCTGGTCGACACCTAAGGCTCCGCTCCTCATACTTAACAGGCGGGAACAGACCAAAAATGGCTCAAGAAGATCTCAAAGCCCCAGAATCCATAACTCTAAGTGACGAAGAAATAGCCAAACTTTCAGATGCACAGTTCAAAACACTGGTGATCAGGATGCTCACAGAACTGGTTGATTTTAGTCACAAATTAGAGGAACATATGAAAGCTAAACTAATTGAAATGAAAGGAAATGCACAGGAAACCAATAGTGATGAAAAAGAAACTGGGACTCAAATCAATGGAGTGGACCAGAAGGAAGGAAAAATGACCAAACAGGAAAATATGAAGAAATAAGAATTCAAAAAAATGAGGAGAGACTTAGGAACCTCCAGGACATCTTTAAACACTCCAACATCCGAATTATAGGGGTACCAGAAGGGGGAAAGGAACAGCCACCAGTGGAAAACTTATTTGAACAAATAATAAAGGAGAATTTCCCCAATCTGGAAAAGGAAATAGACTTCCAGGAAATCCAGGAAGCTCAGAGAGTCCCAAAGAAGTTGGACCCAAGAAGGAACACACTAAGGCACATCATCATTACATTAGCCAAGATTAAAATGAAGGAGAGAATGCTAGAAGCAGCAAGAGACAAGGGGACAAGTCACGTACAAAGGAGTTCCCATCAGACTGTCAGCAGATTTCTCAAAAGAGACCTTACAGGCAAGAAGGGGCTGGAAAGAGGTATTCCAAGTCATGAAATCCAAAGACCTACATCCAAGATTGCTCTATCCAGCAAAGCTTTCATTTAGAATGGAAGGGCAGATAAAGTGCTTCTCAGATAAGATCAAATTCAAGGAGTTCATCATCACCAAGCCCTTATTACATGAAATGTTAAAGGGACTTATCTAAGAAAAAGAAGATAAAAAAAAGATGAACAGTGAAAGGACAGCAAACCCATAGTTATTAACAACCACACCTAAAACAAAAGCAAACTAAAAAGACAGCTATATCAGGAGCAGAAACATAGAAATGAAGATCTCATAGAGGGTTAGCAACAGGGGAGTGGGAGGAGGAGAAGGGGGGGAGAAGGTACAGAAAATAAGTAGCATAGATGGCAGGTAGAAAATAGATAGGGGGGCAAGAATAGTATGGGAAATATAAAATCTAAAGAACTTGAAACACGTGTTCATAAACTAAAGGGGGGATGGTGGGGGAGGGGATGTGCAGGGTGGAGGGGAATGAAGGGGGGGAATAGCACAACTGTAATGGCATAATCAATTAAAAAAAAGACCTAGTTTAGACAACCTACTCAATGGGAGAAGATATTCACCAACAATATATCCAATAAGGGGTTAATATCCAAAATATATTAAAAACTCATATAACTTAACACCAAAAAAGAAACAATTTGAGTAAAAAAAAGGGCAGAGGACCTGAATAGACCCTTTTCCAAAGAGGATCTAGAAATGGCCAATAGACATATGCAAAGATGTTCAATGTCACTAGTCATCGGAGAAATGCAAATCAAAACCACAATGAGGCATCACCTCACACCTGTCAGGATGGCCATGATAAAAAATCAACCAGCACTGGGGAAGATGCAGACAAAGGAAACCCTCACACACAGTTGGTGGTATTGCAAATTGATGCAGCCACTATGGAAAATAGTTTGAAGGTTCCTCAAAAAATTAAAAATAAAACTACCATATGACCCAGCAATCCCGCCTCTAGATATGTAACCAAAGACATACAAAACACTATTTGGAAGAGGTACATGCAACTCTATCTTCATTGCAGCATTATTTACAATAGCCAATATAAGCAAGCAACCTAAGTGTCCATCAACAAATGACTGTATAAAGAAGACGGGGTACATATATACAATGCAATATTACTCAGCCATAAAAAAGAATGAAATTGTACCATTTGCAAAACATGGATGGACCAAGAAGGTGTTAGGCTAAGCAAAGTAAGTCAGACAGAGAAAGACAAATATCATATGATTTCATTTATGTGTGGAATCTAAAAAACAAAAGTAAATGAACAAAACAAAACAGAAACAGACTCACAGACACAGAGAACAAAGTGCTGACTGCCGGATGGAAGGGGGTGTGGAGGGAGGGTGTGGAAAATGGGGACTGAGAATTACAGACCGGCAGTGACAAGAGTCACAGGACGTACAGTGCAGCACAGGAAACACAATCAGTATTATTGTAACGACTATTTGATGTCAGCGGGGCACTAGACTTATTGGGGGGATCACTTCATAAGTTATATAAATGGCTAATACTTTGCTGTACACCTGAAATTTATATAATACTGAACGTCAATTGTAATTAAAAAAAGATCTAGTTCAGGCCTGAAGCCACTCACAGTGGGTTGTAGTCGATGGATGTGTCCTCAGATGCATCCCACTCAAAGACAAACTTGCGGTCATTAAGGTGCCTCGTTCGGCGACGCTTCTTAATGCCACCCAGGTAACGCTCCTGTCCACAGACAGAACACAGAGTCCATCAAGCTCAAGGCCCAAAGCTCGAATGCAGAGATGAGAACGGCCAAGTAATTAAACCTCATCTTTGCATGTGGGGCACATGAAGACAGAGCCAAGGCCTGCACCTTAATGGCGTGCAGTTCCTTGCTCTTGTCCTTCTCCTCTCGGATCTTCTGCCGCCCTTCCTCATCCTCATTTCCATTGGTCTCCCGCTCCATCCTTTCCCTGCGTTCCCGACGTTCCCGTTCCTGAGGGTCTTCTGCAGACCAAAGAAATCAAAGCTGCAGAAGAGCTCAGTGGAAGAAAAAAGAGAGCATGGAGCGATCCAGACAATGGGCACCAAATAAGAAAAAAGGGGGATTTATGATACAAGGGAAATGGAACTATAACAGAAAGATGCTTTTCTCATAAACTTCCCCCATGCTTTCCTTTTCCTCCAGAACAGAGCAGTTTCTAGCTCTCCTGAGTGACACTGTGACGCCACCTCACCCTTTCACATCCCACCTAAGGGCTATAGCAGGTAGGAAAACGAACCCAACATTTTCCTGCCCAAGTCTTGAAACTGTTTCCTTTTCTTCCTCTCTTCTTCAAGCATCCTCTGTCGCTCTTCCACCTCCTGCTGCCGTCGCTTCAGGGCTTCAGCCTCTCGCTCTGCTTTGGAGAGAAACTTGGGCTACAAAACAGATTGACACTGTAAACAGAGGATCTGGAAGCAGGGTATAATCACATCACTGATCCAAGATAGTAGGGAGCCCAAAAATATTTGCTCAGGCATTAAACCTGTTAAGAAAAACACAAAGAGGCCTGGGATCCTGTTATAGGCTGAATGTGTCCTCTTCAAAATGCATATACAAAAGCCCTAACCCCCAGTACCTCAAAATGTGACGGAATTTGGAAACAGGGCCTTTAAAGAGGTATTTAAGGTAAAATGAGGCTCTCGGAATAGGCCCTAATCCAACCTGACTGGTGTCCTTGTAAGAAAAAAACTTGGAAATACAGAGATACACTGGGGATGCACATGCACAGGGGAAGACCATGTGAAGACGGAGATGTCCATCTACAAACCAAGGAGAGAGGCTTCAGGAGAAACAACCCTACTGTCACCCTGATCTCGGACAGCGAGCCTCCAGAATGGTGAGAAACTCCATCTCTGTTAAGTCGCCCAGGCTGCCGTTTTCGTACAGCAGCCCAAGCCAGCTAATACAGACCCTCAAATGCTTACTTTTGCCTCAGCTTCTTCTTCAGCCTTTTTCTTGGCCAGGAGTTCCTCCAGGGATAACGGCTGGGCCTGCAGATGAAACACAGGACTTCATTCCATGAAGGCTCTCTCCCTTTGAAGAGCACAAACTCGGGCTTGAATTCAAGAGGAAAATGAAAAAACACTTCCTCTTGCTTACCTTAGGCTTTTTATCGCCATGTTCATCCTCTTCATCCTTCTTAGAGTCTCTGTCTTTTCGGGATTTAAAATCTTTCCCTCGTCCAGGAGATAAACTTTAAGATGAAGGAGAAGAAAGGGGTCCATATTGCTGCTGTCTTACCCAACCCCTGAATGAGGTTCAGGCTGACCCCCCAAAGAGGAGGGAAGTTTCCCCATAACTCAACAAGACTGGCCCACGGCCACCCGTCAGGGCCAGAGCTCCCTGTGCAGGCAGGGTCGCTCTGCCTGCTCAGAAACCTCACGACAGCCTTGTCTTGGCCCCAGTCTACTTGAATCACCTTTTCTAAAACTAGTTTCTTGTAGCAAGTGGGTCTTCACTATTGACATCAGAAGTATTTTCTCCAGACAGCAGTTGCACATTGAAGGAAAAAAATCCTACTCTGTAACACACGATGAATTTAGCCCACACAGCCACCCACACCCCCTCCCCAGATACTGCTATGTCTGTCCCCTCCTCCTTTTCCTCCCTGCCAGTCCCGGCAATCCTTTCCTCACACCTGCTATAAGCCTAACCTACAAGGGATCTCAACAGCTCCACCTGTGTTTGTTATACGAATTCTGCTCTTTGTCCTGAATTTCAACTACACACTCAGGGCCAAATAAAAAGTTGAACAAAAAATTTCCAGAATAAAAACATCCAGATACTGGGGTATTAAGCTCTACCAACAAATACACGCTACGTATTCTGGGCAGAAAACTAAACGGGTCAGTAGAGCTAAAGAAATGGTGTGTAGGCTGGCAACCTTCCCACATTAATTTCTAAATTCTAAGGACAAGCTAGCCCTCGGGGGTTGTGACCTCACTAACTGACTACACTTTCTAAAGACACATGCCCCCTGAAAAAGACAACTAACTACCACTCGGGTCCACCCAGACAATTCTACTTTCCTACAAAGCTGAGCCAGCTCAGGTGCAGAGAGGAGGAGCTAGGAGCATTTCCCCAAAGCCCCCCTCACTCCCTCACGTACCTGGATCGTTTCCGGTCCTTGTCCCGTCTGTGCCCGTCCTTGTCCCGATCTCGGTCCTTCTTATTCCGATCCCGCTCCTTATCTCGTTCTCTGTGCCGTCGTTCTCTGAAGGCAACGAATTTAAGAAATCTCTTGACAGTTCCAGAGTAACCCACTTCACTGCAGCCCTAAGAAGGGTCTCATGATCTTGTTTTTTAATTTACTGATTGATTTTTAGAGAGAAAGAGACATCGATTTGTTGTCACACTTACTTATGCACTCATTGGTTGATGCTTGTTTATGCTCCAACCAGAGAGCAAACTGCTTATCAGGACTATGCTCTAACCAACTGAGCCACCCAGCCAGGGCCTGACCTTTTCTCCCCAAAATGAATTTTAAAATTGGGGAATATGTCTCTTGGGGGAAGTATGAGGGGATCCTAAGATCTTACAGCTCAGAGCTGTACTGCTAAGTATTAATGGCAATATTCGACCATCACTGGACCTTCATCTTATAAGTTCATTCTTAACTGTTTAAACTAAAAATCAGTAGGTGTAGAGACTGATGTCTTAGTCCTGAAGGTATGAGAGGAACCAAGAATGAAGAAGTCTCAAACACACTCTCCCTTCCTGTGTAACAGACACAGTCACTTCACCTTTCCATGGACTTGGACCGGGAGCGGGAGCGAGACCGGCTGCCACCTCGTCGCCGATCCCTTGAGCGATGCCGCTTCCTGTCTTTAGATGGGGAAGGTTTCCGGTCCCGGTCTCTGTCCCGCTCTCTCTCAGGTGTCCGAGACCGCTTCCTTTCCTCCTTGGAAGGTGACGCATCACGGTCCTTCTTCTCAGCTAGCTCTCCTGCCATCTGTCATGGGTAAGAAGAGTTCTTATCATGCACTAAGTACTGCTCTGAACTGTTCATGTATAATGGACTTAATCTCAAAACAACCTTATGAGGCACATACGTTGCTATGGCTCCTTTACAGATGAGGAAACCGAAGCACAGGTATATAAAGTAACTTGCTGAAAGACACGGAGCCGGTAAATGGCAGAGTTCCAGGCAGCCTGGCTCCAGAGACCCGCTTTTACTCATTATACGACACTGCCCTTCTGTGATTACTTTTATCTATTTTCAGTTCTAAAAGTATACAATGAATATACCTTATTTTTCTAATTAGACTGCAAAAGTATGAAAAGGTACGTTAGTGAGCGAACGGTGCACTAGCTGTTTCCAGATACAGCCTGCACTGAGCATCTGAGGAGCCTGCCAGGTCTGCCAGCCCCCCGGGTCAGTCAGCGCGCGCACACACACCTAGGCGAGATAAAGTCTCTGAAACTCATAAAGAAAGCTCAAGGGTGGGGGGTAACTTTGAGATTTGGCATTATAATCAGCATTCCAAGGAAAACTAAAAGGGACAAACAGAAAGGCACCACTAGTCATGCAATGGAAAAAACTGGTGACAGGCACACAGAACCTCTGGGAACTTTCTTCTTTTTCTGCAACTCCCTGTGAGTCTATAATCATTTCAGAAAAAGAAAGGTAGATGCCAACCACTACAGGTCACACACATTCTGACCAACACTCCCCACTCAGATTTTCAGTCCCATGAAAGGTGTAAGCAGGAACTTGTCCTGTTCCCTCTTGCCTGGGAAACACTGAACACACTGTCAGCTGTCTTTCAGACTACAAAATCTACTCAGCTTCATTTGCTAAAACCTCAGCAAGTCGGAGCCTGCCTCTCCCGCATCACCGCTGCCATCACCATCCCTACCACCTGGGATACATTTCTCAGACCTTATTTTATCCCTAAGTGGTTCAGCTAGAATATCAGTCCCCTACACTTTAGTTTGCAATCCCCCTTTCCCAGGTCATTTCCTGCCATATATTGTTAAGGAGGAAGAACTTGTAATGAAAAGAAACAAGTAGCACTTTCAAAAGGTGGAGAAACAACCCATTTTATCTCACAAATGCCTGAGAAATGACTGAATGTTCTGTATCAGTACATCATGCATTGTCACATGGAAATTACACTGATATCTCTTCCACATGCAGCCCTAAGAAAACATGCTAGCTCTGGCTGGTGTGACTCAGTGGATTTAGTGCCAGTCTCGAACCGGAAATTCACTGGTTCAATTCCCAGTCAGGGCACGTTCCTGGGTTTTGGGCCAGGTCCCCAGTTGGGGGGGCGTGTGAGAGGCAACCGATTGGTGTATGGTATCTTTCACACACTGGTGTTTCTCTTCCTCCCTCCCTTACCCTCTCTCTAGAAATAAATAAATAAATAAATACTTATTAAAAAAAGAAAACACTCTAGAAGAAAGGCTATTTTCTCTGTAAAGCATCCTAGACATCATGAATTCTTTCAGTAAATATTCACTGAGCACCTGGTAGTTGCCAGAAACTGTTCTGTGTACTAGAGATGTACCTGTAAACAAAACGAAGTCTCAGGTCTCCAACATTTACATTCCAATGAAGCAGACAACAGCTAAGCAGTAACATAAGAGTATTTCAAATAGTAATTAGAACTAATGAAGAGAATAAAACAGAGTGAGCCCTGGCTGTGTGACTCAGTGGATTGCACACCAGCCTGCAAACAGAAAGGTTCCTGGTGTAATTCCCAGCCAGGGTAAATGCTGGGATGCAGGTCAGGTCCCCACCTGGGGGTGTGCGAGAGGCAACCAATAGATTTCTCTTGCACATCAATGTTTCCCCCTCTTTCTCTCTCCCTTCCCCTCCCTCTAAAAATGAATAAAATCTTTAAAAACCTTTTTAAAAGTAAAAAAGAGTAATATAATGGAGAGGGGTATAAACAAGAGACAAGAAAGCTCAGGAAAGAAATTTTTAGACAACATATAAGCTGAGATTTGAAGGATGGGAAAGAGAGAGCCTACAGAGATCAGGGAAAAGAACTTACTAGGTAGAAGCAAGTACTAAGGCACTGGGCAGGAACTAGCTCACTGTGTTTGCCAATTAAAAACAGACCTGTATGGCTGAGGGGCAGTGACTGGGGAGAAGACTGATTCAAGAGTTCAGGGAAGCAAGCAGGAGTTAATCACGAAAATAAGTTTTAGGCCAGGGTAAAGGAACTTGGATTTTAATCTAACTGCCATGGGAACATTAGAAGAGTGTTAAACAGGAAGTGATATGATATACTTTTACATTTTTAAAGGATTATTTTGGTAACTTGCAAGAAACTACATAGTAGGGAGGTCAAGAATGGAAACAGAACCACTGAGAATTATAGTAGTCTATGCAAGAGATGACAGCGGTCTGTTCTGGGAAATTAGCAATGGAGATGGAAAGAAGTAGACAGCTTCAGGGTACACTTTGGAGGCAGGGCTAACAGGACTCACTACAAAGGGAAAAAGGGAGAGGGGACACAAAGACAGCTCCTAAATTTATGGTCTGAGGAACTGGTGGGTCATGGTGCCATTAGTGAGTGAAGAAGACTGGGGGAAAAGAGATTTGGGAGGAAATCAAGTTTCATTTTGGCCGTGTCAATAAGAAAGCCAAATGGAGACTGCACGAAGGTGGTTGAAAATGCAATTCTGGAATTCAGAAGAGAGACCCTAGAAACAAAAATCTGAATGAATACATAGAAAGCTTTTAAAGCCACATGACACTAAGTGATATTGCTTAGGTAGGCAGTATGGTTAAAAAAGAAAACAAGCAAGAAAAGAATGAAGAGAATGCATGACTGAGCTCTTGAACATTGTAGCACTTAGAGGTCAAGCACAGGGGGAGCCGTAGGGAAAGATGCAAGTAGGGAAAGATGCAAGGAAGCTAAATCCAGTGAGAAAGAAGAAGAAGGAGATAAAAGTAAAGTAAAAGAAAGGAGGAAAATGTGATTTCCAGATCCACAGAAGCCAAAACGCATTTCAGGGAGGGAGTGGTTCACTGTGTTGATGGAGTAAGACTAGGAGCCAGAGGTGTGATGATCCTTGCTTTTGGAAAAATGGAGATACTTGGTAACCCTGACAAGAGTTGTTCAAAGTCTGAGTGGAGTGAGTTTAGAAGAGAACACAAAGCAAGAATATAGTAAACAGAGGCAACTTTTATTTTAAGTTCTACTTATCACAGGCACACCCCAGCCATTCCTTCCCAGCAGCCTTCCTTGCAAGTCTCCAGATCTTCGAGCTCCTCATTTCTTGTCGGGCAGGGGCACATTCCTTTTTTGAAGTTTGTGTCAATCATCCACTACTTACAAGGTACCGTGCTAGGTACTGCGTGAGTTACAGAAGGAAATCAGGAAGACTCTGTCCACAGGAAGTTTACAGAACAGGACAGGGTATGAGACACATATCAAGATGAAGACTCAGATAAGTATTTATTACACCAGTTCAAAGAAGTTTCATTTGTGAGATCTGCAGAAGAAGTGGCTCTTGGGCGTTTAAGTATAGCAGAATTTAAAGACGTGTAACTAAGAGTGCGGAAAATAAGTCATTCCCAGCAAAATAATACAGGAGGGGCGGAGGCGGGAAAGCATGACTGGTTCTGGAAGAAAAGCCTGAGTTCTAGTTTGGAGCAAGGGCTACTCAAAACAAGAAAGAATAAGGTCAGACTGGGGATATCACAGGTGCTGTGCCAAGGGCAAAGGTCTGGCTGTAACATCTTCCAGAGACCTGGCCTGAGCTCCCAGGAGCCAACACCACCCGCTTGGGGCCCTCACCCCTTCTCTCCTGACCGCTAGAGCTTTTCGGGCTTGTGCCCCTTCCCTGAGGCGTTCTTCCCCGCCTGACCCCG
This sequence comes from Artibeus jamaicensis, assembly GCF_021234435.1. Classification (NCBI taxonomy): domain Eukaryota; kingdom Metazoa; phylum Chordata; class Mammalia; order Chiroptera; family Phyllostomidae; genus Artibeus; species Artibeus jamaicensis. The sequence continues at coordinate 48,086,206 of NW_026521486.1, forward strand.
GAGGCAAGGGTCAACGCCATGCCTACACTCTCGCCCTTTCAGCAAACTTGTGGGAACCGCCTCCATCGCCCAACACTCACCACTCTTGAGTCTGAACCGCCCAACGCGGCCTCAACGTCGCCGAGCAGTCGCCATCTTTCCCTTTTCCTGGTCGCCGAAATGCAACCCCCTGGACCGCGCGGCGAGCTGGGAAGGCGAGTTCCCGATGCCGGGCTGCCCTGGCCAACAAGGGGCACCCGAAAACTACCAATCCCAGAATTCATAATGCGAGCGCCAACCCTGAGCCGCGAGGTCTGCTGGGCAATGTAGTTCGCGAAAACATTTGAATCTGTAGGCGGAGGCGCTTTCCGTGGATAGACTTCCTGCAAAAAGTCCTCTCCCGGTGCAGTCATCTCGGAATATGCTGGTCTTCCTAGAAATTGCAATTAACGACTGTAATGGCTTGTGGCTTACATCCCTCTGTGGGAAAACGTTTAAAAAAAACACTGAGAGATGAATTATTAGTCTTTTTTTATAGGTGGTTACAGGCGTAGCCGAGTATTTCACAATGAAGATGGGACTTGTGTAGGACTTCCCAGGTTTAGGAGGACATTCTAGCGACCCACGATAACAATCCCCAGTTACTGTGACAACTCAAAATGAGGCCATACAACGGATTACAAAGACTTCCAGGAACGATGGTGTCTCCTGGGCAGTGGCAACCGTTTTTTCTGCACTCCAGATAGGACCCTCGCGTCCTCATTTTCTTGCCCTTTGGAATCTAGCGTGTATTGGACTACCTTCATACATTTGCTTCTTTCTTCCTCATATTTCCCCCCTCTTCAGTTCTCCACTGAGCCTTCTTTTTTACCCCAAATTGTATGTTCACTTTGTTTTTCTTTGGTCTTATCATCCATAGTTCTTCTCTCAACCCCGCGCCAAAACAAAAACGTTGCTACTTCTAGGATGGGTTTCAATAGATACCCGGAAGTAGCAAGGCCTCCTTCCTTCCCATTTTTCCATCATCAACTTTTTTATTTCAATTCCATATGGCTGAAGTCTGCCTTTTTTTTTTTCTGACTATATATGTTCATTTCCCCTCAAACAGAGCTTCAGATAGACCCAAATAATCGTAAATCACTGAGCACCACGTACTATGGCCCCAAGCACTCCCGGGAGAGGTACCCTCCGTTCTGGTACTGCAGCCTTTGACCCCGCTTCTACCCCAGAGAGACAACTGAAGGGAACAACTGAAGGGAAAGTAGTCATAGCTCCACTATGTGTAATTCGCCCAGTGAACACTGGAGGGCTCTCCACTCACAGACTGGAACCCCAACTAACAATCAGATCAAAGCTGTAGACTGGAACCTTGAAGAGCTGCGGTTATAATTTACTGAAAATCTTCTAAGTGCCCAACTCTGAGATGGACACAACTTCCGTTACTTATTTTACTGGGTTAAAATAACAGTATGAGGCAGGCATTATCTCCATTTTACTGGTAAGATTGTGTCCCAGAAAAATTGATTATGCCTTCAAAGGCCACATACGGGTAGTTAAAAGAATGAAGCCAGGATTCAACTTCAGAGTCCATACTCCTTCCCTATTTTCAGATTACCATTTGTCATCATCTTCTAATTTTTTTACTGATTGCTTTTTAGAGAGAGAGAAAGAGAAATATCAATTCTTTCTTCCACCCATGTATGCATTCATTGGTTGTGTCTTGCATGTGCCCTGACCAGGGATCCCACACACAACCTTGGCATATTGGGATGACACTCTTACCAACTAAGCTATTGGGTCAGCACTGTCATCATCTTTAAAGATGAGTAAATTGGAACCCAAACTAGTAGTGAAGCTTGTCCAAATTCATAGTGGCAGAGTTCCCTGAGTACTTGTACACACCTCTCTCATGAATGACATATGTAAGACATTCAGCATAAAAGATACACATTGCTTGTCTTAGCCTGCTAGGTTTTTTTGCAAACATGCATCTTTGAAGATGGGGACAAAGGGACTATGTTCTAGTAAGAATCAGAGGTAAAGTCTTCTTTTTAGGTACAACATGGCTAGCAGTAATGAACCCATGGGATTATAGTTAGTGTTGATACCTATTTTGTGAAATACTTTATTTATTTATTTATTCATTCATTTGTTTGTTTGTTTATAGAGAAGGGAAGGAAGTGAGAAAGAGGGAGAGAGAAACATTAAAGTATGGTTGCCTCTCACATGCCCCCTACTGGGGACCTGGACAGCAACCCAGGTATGTGCCCTGACTGGAAATCAAATCAGTGACACCTCAGTCTGCAGAATGATGGCCAACCCACTGAGCTACACCAGCCTGAGCAATATTTTTTTAGTTAAAGATTTGTATTTGTTTTTGAGACCTAGTTTAAATCTTGACTCCACTACATACAAGCAGTATGATCTAGTGCACATTATATGGCATCTCTGGCTTTTCTATCTCCTCATTTAAAAAACAGGGATATTAATAATAATGTGACTTGCCTCACAGGGTAGGATAGCAGAGCAGTGAAAAGTACATGTTCTGGAGCCAGGTTGCCTGGATTTTCATCCAGGTTCTACTACTTTCTGGCTGTGTGACCTTAGGCATATTAACTAATCTCTCTGAATCTGTTTTCTTGTCTGTAAAATGAGGTAGATAGTTATTATTCCTACTCATTAGGAATAAATAACATAAAGAACTCATAAACATCTCTGCCTCACAGTAAACATTTAACAAACATTATCTACTATCATTCATGAGGTTAAATGTGATAGTGTTGGTAAAGCTAATGGTGCTGAGCACACAGTAAATACTAAATACTTGGTAGCTCACTATTGCCAGCACACTATGAAACTAAAAAAAAAAGAGCTATAAGTTACTGAAGAGAAGGGAAGTTAAGGCCCCTCAGTTGCCATCAACAGGCAATGGAATTGGAAGGTCAAGAAAGCTGAAGAGGGCTGACTGGAGTAGCTCAATGGATTGAGCACAGGCTGCAAACAAAGGGTTGACGGTTCAATTCCCAGTCAGGGCACATGCCTGGATAGCAGGCCAGGTCCCCAGTACGGGGTGCTGAGAGGCAACCACACACTGATATATCTCTTCCTCCTTCTCTTTCCCTCTCTAAAAAATGAATAAATAAAAATCTTTAAAAAAAAAAAAGAAGGAAAGCAGAAGAGCCCTTGCTGCTGTGGCTCAGTAGTTGAGTGCCAGCCTGTGAACCAAAGGGTTACTGGTTCGATTCCCAGTCAGGGCACAGGCCTGGGTTGCTGGCCAGGTCACCAGTAGGGGGTAGGTGAGAGGCGACCACACACTGATGTTTTCCTCCCTCTCTTTCTCCTTTTCTTCCCCTTTCTAAAAAATAAATAAATAAAATCTTAAAGAAAGAAATCCCTTTCTGAACTCAGAGGAGACCAGAACTCCAGGAACCTCCCAAACTTGGCTTCAGTGTGTCCTCCTGCAGGGGCTGGGATCTCAGCAGCCTGGATCCTCCGATCTCACCAAACCTGCCTCTCTCCTCTAGACTCTCTAGGGCAATGGTTCTTCACAGGAAGCAGTTGTGCCCCAGGGGACACTCAGCAATACTTGTAAGCATACTGACTGCGACAACTGGGGTCGGCAGGGCCACTGACACCAGGGGGCGGAGGCAAGGGACGTGGCTGAACCTCCTCCGATGCACAGGGCAGCTCCCACAACAAAACATGGCCTAGTCTAAGTTGCTATTAGTTCCAGGGTTGAGAAACCCTGCTCTCGGGCTAAGGAGATCTCCGTTGGCTTAGTAGGGCTTGGGCAGGGTTGGAAGCAGAGGGAGGAGACCTCGCTGGAGGGGCCAGGGAACAGCAGAGGCAACCACTCTTACAACCTGTATAGAGTGGGCCCCAGGGTGGCTTTTTCCTCATTATCAATGACTAGAGGAAACGGGGAAAAAACTAAGAAAACAGAGCCAACTTCTTTATACGTGTTATATTTTTCATTAATAAATAGGTTTTCTTCTTCAAACACAGAACATGTAACAGATCGAAACACTCCCCCCTCCCCCCATTCCAAAGACAAGAGTCTATAAAACAAATGCCAGCTGTACTGCCCTAAGGGCAGAAAGAGTCTGGTGACCCCCACCCAGCCCTGCCTCCTGCAGCACCACCACCCCCACCCTGCAAGAGAAGGGGGTCTGGGGCTTCTCCCTTGGACCCTGGGGACTGAGGCGAGAAGCATGTGAATGTATGATGTCACCTCTCCATGAGGCATGGGCTATGCAAAGATGAGGTTTCCTTCTCATTGGCTCTGACCAGCTCCTGCCCTTCTGATTTCAGTTGTGAAGCACCTGGGCTCAGCTCCCGAGGGAGCTGCCTCACGGCTTCCCCACTCTCCACTCCTCGGTGGCCTCCTCAGAGGAGAAGGGAAGGGCTCAGACACCCCTCCCATCCCCTGGCCTGCATGGAAACGCTGGGTAGAAGAGGCATGATGGTGAAGGTGAGGCTCCTATAGGCCCCTGAGCCCATGAGGCCTGCATGCCCCCCATACCTTTCCTCCCTCTAGAGAGGGGGGCACTGGGGCCACCGCCCCTCCACCACCTAGGGCCTGGCTTGGGGTGTGATGGTTCTTTCTCAGTGTCAGGTCCTCAAGCCGGGCCTGGCTCTTTCCTCGTCCCATTCTTGTCTCCTTCCAAGCCCTCCTCGTGGCCGTCTGAAAAACTCATTGTCCAGTGTCCTAAGTTGTCTCATCCTCCCTCTCCCCGTGCCTCTGCAACCCAAGGGAGGAAGTGGGAGGTCATCTCCCCTCTCCAACCCCCACTTCACATAATGGAACAGCTTTTGGCCTTTTCCTTCTTGAAAGTAGAAGAGATGAGTTCAGAACGACTGGGGAGGTGGAGCAGTCGCTTGGAGAGGCTTCGGACAGGGCTCTTTGGGGGTATCAGGCTGGGCTTGTTCAGACACACCGTGGATGCCGTCCGGAAGATGCTGTGGATGCTCTTTTCTGAGGTGAAAGCTGAACCTTCCAGGTAGATTTCTGCACCCAGCTGCTTGGCTATTGCACAGCCCTGCAGGGGGAGAAGGGAGTGAGGTCACCGACGCAATGGTCCAAAATGGCTCAGAAAGACTACGTCCTACAGTTAGTGGTACTGCGGAGGCTACTCCGTGGGACCCACCTGCCAGCCTCCCACCACCGCCCCCTACTGGTTGTATTCTGAAGGTGAAGCCTGACAGCACATTACAATCACCTGGGACACTGTGAGAACCATTTGACACCAGAGTAAGTCAGTGAGAATTTCTGGTGAGCCTGGGCATTAGTATTTTTAAAAGCTCCCCAAGTGAATCTAATATGAAATACTAGTTTAAAAGAAATGAACCTTTACTCCCATGTGCATAAGAAATTATCCAGTAATTTCATTATAAATGCAGTTCCCATACCTTTCTCCCAGAGTGGCTCTATAGACATGGAGTGAGGAATCCCAATAAGCACCTTGCATGATTCTCATGCAGGTGCTGCACAAAAACTATCTGAGAAACACCGGCACACCCAGGAATAGCGCCCCTGCCAACCTACAGCATAAATCAGGGTAAATGGGACCACTTCTATCCAGGTAACTGGTTGCTGATTATAGATGGCCCCCCAAGAATACCAATTCTCTCTTGCCATATTGAGAGAATTTGAATAAGGGCCATGTTCCATGTCCTTCACCTGTAGCCTTCTCCACCCCACCCCTGCACACAGTGGCGTACACACACCTGCTCGTACGAGATGGGTGCCTGCTTCTGGTGGGACAGCTCCATCAGAGTGCTCAGGTCTGTTCGCAGGTCTGTCTTACAGCCGATAAGCAAAACCCGGGTGCTGGGACAATAATCTAGGATTTCTGTCCTCCACTGAAGAGCCATGCAAGAAGGTTGGAAGAAGGAGGAACAAAGGGCAATCAGTGACTAACAGACACCCAGAGAAGCCCAGTTGGCAACATCACACACACCATACAGCTTGTCACCAGCCCAGCCATCCCTCTGAGTCACAGCATCACCACTGCATTAATTACATCATCTTCCTGCCGTGAGGCCTTTGGGGTCACAGGAATGCTGGCCCAAGAGCCTGTCCCCTCATTCAACAGCCCAGTCACCAGAGAAAGCACAGGGGTAAATCTCCCCCGACTCTCTGCCAAACATATGGGGCCTGGATCTGCCCCCTCCACCCGGTCAGAGGGCTCCACAGGTCCAGAACACCAGGAGGAAGCCAACCAGTCTCTTCCCAAGGGAGGGAGATAGTCCCAGAGCCTTCTCAGAAACGAGGCTTAGTTCCACAGCGTATCCTCAGACACCTCAGTTTGGTCAGCCCTTGCCCGTCAGACCTAGGCATTGCCTCCAGCAGCTCTGCTCAGGCTTGCCTGGCTTGCCCAGACCCAGTGGGCCTGGGATCGGGGTCTGTAGAGGCTGCCTCCAAAAGACTGCATCCCTGACCTTCAAACCAGATCATCATAAGGTTCTCTGACTCTTGATCTCTCGTTTCCAGAGCCTTCAGCGCCACCCTCCCTGGCTGGGCCTCAGGAAGAACAGTATGGGACAGGGGCAGAAGATCTGGGCTCTAGTCCGGTGCTACAGGTAATGGTGTGGCCTTGGGCAAATTTCTCCTCTCTCTAGACTCTGTTACTTTCTGTTACACAAGCGAGGGTTAGATGATAAGGTCCCCAAGATTCCTTTCTGTTCTCAAACTGAGCCAGAGGTCGTAGAGCTTATCCAGACTCACCTTCTTTTTTTTTTTTTTCTTCTTCTTTTTTTTTTTAATTAAATAAATTTATTTTTTTTAATTGTTTATGCTGTTACAGTTGTTCTATTCCCCCCTTCATTCCCCTCCACCCTGCCCCCCAACCCCCCCATTACCCCCCCTTTAGCTTATGTCCATGTGTCTCAAGTCCTTTAGGTTCTGTATTTCCCATACTATTCTTGCCCCCCCCATCTATTTTCTATCTACTGTCTATGCTACTTGTTTTCTGTACCTTCTCTCCCCGTCTCCTCCTCCCACTCCCCTGTTGCTAACCCTCCTTGAGATCCAGACTCACCTTCTTGAGTGCGCTGTCCACTGTCTCTGGACGACTGATGTCAAAGCACAGTAACACTGCGTCGGAGTCGCTGTAGCAGAGCGGACGGACGTTGTCGTAGTAGGGAGACCCTGTTAGAGGGGAAGGAGAGCTGATGCTAGGCGATGGCATTTTCCATGCCCCACAGGCCTGAGCCCAAAGAGCCCTGGGAATACCATTCTTGGCCCCCCGGGTTAGTTGGCCCCACCCATCTCCCAGGGGAACCTGCTGCAGCATGGAAGCATGAGACCTGACCACCTGCCAGAATATCACCTTCCTTAGCCCTGAAAAAGGCAAAGGAGGCAACATAAAAGAGGGGTGGAGCATAATTTGACCCTGTCTTGGTCTCCTACTGTGGGCTTCATTTAAGGTCTGCCAGTTCGGAGTCCCAGAGGAGGGTGCTGACACCCCTGCAGAGACCAAGGCTTGTTGAAGGTTTCCTCTTCTCTAGAATCTGTCTGCTGCCTAACCTCTGCTCCAAGGTTCTCCCCAACGCAGAAACAAACCTGACTGTTATGTAACTGGCCGCCCTGCTTCTTTGCCATGGGGTCAGAACTCTAAGAGGCTGGTGGAGATTCAGTGGCCCGCTCCTCCTCCACCCAGATCAGCTTATACTGAAAAGGGCAAAAAGAAAGCTGTAGCTCCTATGCCCCCATTTCTCAGGGAGACCATCTCAAAGGCAGCAGCACCACTAGCTGGGGGCTTTGAGGCTCCAGTAAAGGTCCTTCGCTGAGGGGGCAGCAGGCCTCACAGGACCAGGTGGTCTAATAGGGGAGAATGCTAGGGGCTGAGCCTGCCCCCCTCCACCCTGGGAAGGAAGAGTAGCAGATTTGGAACCCAGACAATCCGTGCTCAGAATAGCAAGCAGCCCCTCTCCCTGCACCACAATCACCATGGAAACTGGGGGGAATCCAAGTGGGGAGGGGGTTGGTTGTTAAAAAAAAGTAAAGGGGAGTTGGGATAGCTGTGTGCTCCTTCAACAATCTGTCCCCTTCCCCTCTCACAGGTGGGGTCTCATCACCATCACCGCAGCCCTGAGCAGAGGAAGCACTGCAGCACAGGGAAGGGGGAGGGGAGGAGGCCACCATTCTGGCTCCAAGCAACCCCCCTTTCCTAAGACTTGCAAGCGAATAATGAGAACAGGTCCCATCCTGGCCCCAGTGTTGGGAAGCCCCATCCCACACTTGGCTACCACTTCCTCCTTCCTTATGGGCATCGAATTTGAAAGAGGGACTTTGAGGACCACTGATAGCCTGCATCCTTTCAGATATTGGGGGGCTGCGGATGCGACATGAGAAAAAGAAAGCACCTTGCTGGTTTTCCATTATCTGGATCAGGATTCAAGGGCTCCATTCTGACTGTGGGAGGAAGGGGGAAACGGCGGGAAATGGTGATGGTAGGGGAGTGGCGCTTTAGGGCGGTGGTAGTGAAAAGAGATGAACTGCAGTAAGATTCTGGGCAGATTGAAAGGCGGGCAGGGTACAGCAGATGCAAAAGCATACATCGTACAGCCAACTGCATTCATTCGCATCCGGCCAGCACAGCAGAGTCTAGGATAACCAGAGCCCTGCCTCCCCACCCTTGGACTGCAGTGGGAAAGCATAGCAGGTTGAAGGATTTTTGTTTTGCTTTGTTTTGTTTGGAGGAGGGGGGATTAAGGGAGAATCTCATTTTCTATTTATCCATCACATCCCCTACCCCAAATCTTTCCAGACTTCAAAATTGGATCATGAGAACAACAGCTCTTTGGAGGAGCCCGACAGCATATTTATTGCATGTAACAGGAAACCCCTAGTGATTTATAGAGTTCTCCTTTAAACTCAGCCTGAATATGCATATTCTGAGTAGAGCAGATTTTATTTTCTTTCTCCTATTCCTGGCTTTTAGTCCTCAGTGACGACTCTGAACCCAGTCTATTTAAAAGGGACTAGGGGAAAGAGGTCACGGTAAGAGGTCATAATCAATGAAAGCAAGGGGCAGCCTAACACTGAGGGTTTAGGGCTGAGTGGGTGGAAAAATATTGCTTCCTTCGTTCCAGAGAGACAGGGCATGTCCACGCCAGGCCGGCGCAGGGGGAAATGGCCAGAGCCAACGCCCCCTCCTGCTGCCGCTACAACGAGGTCGCTCTGCTGCTCTGCCCCACACGAAGCTGTCTCCACCACCCTCCAAAGCACGGATGCTGCATCACTTCGGCCTGAGCTGCTGCGATATGATGAGCGGAGCTGAGCTGAGCTGCGGCAGGCGGACAGCAGTGGCCAGAGATGGAATGCAGGGCAGAAAACTGACTCAGGAGCAATACTTCCCCCAAGGCAGGCTTGTCTCCCTGCCTCAGCCACAACTGCCTCCAGCAGCACTGCCTTCTGCTTTATTTGGCTTTGCTCTGTGGCAGTAAAAGGCTGTGTATGTGGTGTCAGGGAGTGAAAATGGAGGGCCTCTGTCTGCCCCCAATAAATATTCAGGGGTTTATTCACCTCACCTCTGGAGGATGGGGCTAGACCCAGAGAAACGAGCAGCTTCTGGGGTTCATCCATTCTGCACTCCTGGGCCAGCCAACTGAGTTGACCAGGCCCCTCCCCCTACACCCAACCAGGGAATCTTTGGGTCCCTGTCTTTCGGTTCCTGGCAAGCATCCTATTCTTCCCCCATCAAAGAGGAAAACAATTCCTTAAAAAAATAGCAGCTGCAGCAGCTCAGTGGAGCTGGGAAGGAGACATTTGGGAACAGCAGTCTTACCTGAGGTGTCCCAGAGACTAAGCTCCACTCTCTGCTCCTCCGTCTCCAAGCAGGCTGTGTAATTCTCAAACACGGTGGGCACATAAGTCTGTGAACAGGGAGGAACTATTCACACCCTGGCCCCACCAGCCTCTGGTTAGTACTGCCTACACAAGTAACTACTCACCCTAGTGACATATTAAAGTGGCTGGAGGAAGGGATACTTGGGGCAGGAAGGGATACTTGGGGCAGGAAGGACCACATGGAGCAGGAGGCAGGGGTATTCAGAGGTGCAGGCACTTTGCTCTACCAAATTAAGAAACGGGAATGACTTCCAGCGAGGGACAAGCCCCCCAAGTTTTAGATGATGAGGGGTGTTCACACACGTATTCCTCTCAGCCCCAGATTTTTCTGTCTTCCAATTTTAGAGCCACGGCCAATCCCAGCCTTTGATCTTCTCCCGACAAGCCCCCTGGACCAGCAGAACAGCAGAGCCAGGCAGTGGAAGGCTGCCTGGAGCCATGCTCACAGAATCTTTAAGGCTGCGGTGAAGGGGCGAGCGGGTATTGCGTCAAGAAACCCCAGATTCTCAAATGCCTTCAGGTCCCTCTCCAGATAGCTGACTCCAGGATGAAGGGAGGTAGGAGGGGATTTGATTGGGGCCTATGGGTGAAGAGGTGAGGAGGAGCCAGCGGGGCGGCAGAAGTGGAACAGGTCTCAGGGGGAAGCTAAGGCAGGGCGGTCCTCCAGCCAGAAAGAGGCTAAGGATGGGGTGAGGTGAGGTGGGGAACGCAGAGACAGCTCCGTCCCCACCCCTGGGCAGGTGGGAATCTACCCCGGGGCAGGGGGCAGGCAGGCAAGGAGAAAAGCTGGCCAGGGGGCGGGCGGGCTGCTCACCTCGGGATAGCAGTCCTTGGCTAACACCTGTAACATCGCTGTCTTCCCGCATTGCACGTCCCCCACCAAAACGAGCTTACATCTGGCCACAACTGGCTGAGGGGCCCGTCTTTCCTTCATGGCTGCAGCCTCCTCCGGACTTGGACTATGGTTCAGGAAGGAGAGGGTTGCGCCAGGTGCGTTTCAGGACACAGAAGAGAGTGAATTCCCTGCTTTGCTCCAACTGATCAGGAGGCCGGCACAGCCCCTTTATATTGGCCTGGATTAACCAATCACAAGAGGAGGAGGCCTCTATCAGGACCAATGCCTGAGGTGGGATCCCCTCCACCAGCCAATGGTAGGAAGATCTGAGTCAGCGCCCTCTTCCTCCCTTTCCTTTCTCTTAAAGCGGCAACCGTTGCTTCCTCTGAAAGGGGGATTCCCACGTTTTGCATTTGTATTAGGGAGGGAGGAGGAGACTTGAGGCAAAATTTAATAATCTTGAATATCCACCAATTAGTGTCAAAAAACAATAACTAGCCGCGAATGCAGAAAGTGAAGGCAAGCTGGAGTTGTCCCAGAAGAGCAGGACCTGCTTGTACTAGAGACAGGTGGCACCCCTGGAGATGGGGTGGGGACAGAGATTTCTCACCTCTTTGTTCCCTCTAGTCCCCATCCAAACCAGTTCCCACTCTTGGTTTTCCCTCTCAGATGCTTCTGCTCTGCCCCTCTATCAGCTCCTGCTGTTCCCCTTTCAATTCCTGAGTCTGTTTCTCAGGAATCACCTTCTCCATAAATAAATAAATAAATAAATAAGTCTTCTCACATCATCTAGAAAAACCTCCCACAGCCCTTGACCCAGAGATTGGCTGGAGAGAAAGGAATGAGAGAGTCTGGCAAGTGGGTTCCGGAGAAAAGATGAGAACAAAGCACACAAAGTCTCCATTTGTTTGGCCAGACAACCTCTCACCCATGCCTGGCAGGAGCTGCGTAGGGGTGTTTGTTCTGCAGCCTGGGTTCAGCTTCCTGGATGAATCAGGCACTGGTCCAGTTCCAGGTGACACTTACTGATGCTGACACATCTCGTGTGCCACCTGACCAAAGTTCAGACGGGGCCTGGGACTTTAGGATTAGAAAACTGGCGGGCAACCTAAGGTTGGGATGAGCTACATAACTGCATCCTACGTAACCTGCCCCTCAGAGCACTTGCAAACTAAGGCACCAACCACTAGACAGAACCATGGAATGCACACAACTAGAACAACTCACTGCTTATTCAGGAACCAAGACAGCCCACATAAGGCATTCTGAGGATCCGGGATTAAGTAATCAGTCCTGGCTGATTGGGCTCATTTAGTTGGCAAATGGGTTTGCCACTAACCCATTTGGGGTTAGGGCAGTGGCATGGGTTTGTGTTAGGTCAGAAGGCAGTGGCATGGGTTTGTGTTAGGTCAGAAGGCAGTGTGGCAACATGAAAAGAGGATGGTGTGGTTCAGTGAGCAAATGGATTGAGCATTGGCTTATGAACTGAAAGGTCACCAGTTTGATTCCCAGTCAGGGTACCTGCCTGGGTTGCAGGCCAGGTGCCCAGTTGAGGGTGTGTGAGAGGCAACCAATAGATGGGTCTCTCATACATTGATGTTTTTCTCCCTCTCTCTCTTCTTTCTCCTCTTTCTAAAAATAAATAAAATTAAAAGATACACATATTGTATGATTCCATTTGTATGAAATGTCTAGAGCAGGCAAATCCAAAGAAGCAGAAAATAGGTTAGGTGCTGTCTAGGACTGTAGGCATTAAGGGAATGGAGACTGACTGCTTTTGGGGATGATGAAAATCTTCTACATTTGATTGTGGTGATGATTGTAAAATTCTGTGACTATTACTAAAAACCACTGAGCATCGGTTTAAACTGGTAAATTGTTTGCTGTGTGAATTATACTTGGTAAAGCTATTACTTTGAAAAATAAGGTTATAGTTCCAAATCTTCTTTACACAATCCCCTTGAACTTGTTTTTTAAAAAGCTTTTTTATTTTTGATGTGGAAATGTGCAAACATTTTAAAGGTAGAAAGAATACTACAACAACCCCTATGTATCCATTATTCAGCTTCAACAATTACCAACATAATTTTACTTCATTTATATCCCAGCCTCCTTCTCCCCACTACACCTCCAGGACTGGATGAATTTAAAACAAATTATAGACATCATATAATTTAATCCATAGATATTTCAGTACTCATCTCTAAAAGAAAAGGACTCTTTTTAAACATAACCACAATAACATTATTAAAGCTAAAAAGAAGTAACTAACTCAATATCCCCAAATATCCAGTCAGTGTTAAAATGTCTCTAATTGTATCATACATTGGTTTATTCAAATCACAATCTAAACAAGGTCCACACACTGAATTAGACTGATATGGCTCTTATGTCTTTAATTTCATAAGTTCCATCAACCCCTTTCTTTTTTTCTTGCAATTAATTTGTTAAAGAAACCAGGTTGTTTATTCTATGATGTATTCCCTTTTCTGGATTTTGCTGATTACATTTCCATGATGTTGTTTACGTGTAGTAAAGTCCTTAACAAATTAAGTCTTATGCAGAATCTCAAAACACACCCCCAAAAAAGCAAACAAAAATCACTCTGGTTGAAAAAAAAATTGCTTTGGTTGAATCAGAATGAGGGACTTGGAGAGGGGCTCACTTAACCCCCAGCTCATGGAACAAACTCCAGGGATCACAGTTCTAAAAACACTAGCTGAGAGCCCTGACTGGCGTAGCTCAGTGGATTGAACATGGGCTATGAACCAGGGGGTCGCCAGTTCAATCCCCAGTCAGGACACATACCTGGGTTGCAGGCCAGGTACCGGTACAGGAACGTGAGGAGCAACCACACATTGATAGTTCTCCCCTCCTCTTTCTCCTTCTCTTCCCCTATCTCTAAAAATAATAAATAAAACCTTTTAAAAAAAATAAAGAAAGGCTTTAAAAAAAAAAAGCAAACCACTAGCTGAGAGAGGAAGATAGAGAGATGGAGAGAGAGAGAAAGTACCACATGTTCAAAGCTCAGGGCTGCCCTATCTATTTTTTACTCCGATTACTCTGATAAAGCCCTAATCTGGGACAGTGACAGAGCACACAAAGGCGTTCAGGGCAATAGCAAATCCAAATTCACTCAGACTCTTACCAAAGGGTACACAGGCCTGGTACTTTCTGTGCCCCAGTGATCCTTACAAAGAGCTTCCGGGCCCCGCGCCGCCTGTGTCTCCCAGGAGTCTGGCAGGGCCAAGCCCATTCTTCCTTAATATGACTCAGGTGCTCCACTCCTCCCTCCTAAACCACTCTTCACATGATTTCAGGGATCTGTGGCCCCTGGCACTTCAGAACACCAGAGCTTTTAACTGGTCAAGCTGGAGCAGCTACTAGAGTATTAACCAAGTTTTTTTTTTTTTTTTAAGATTTTATTTATTTATCTTTAGAGGGGAAGGGAAGGAGAGAGGGAGAGAAACATCAATGTGTGGTTGCCTTTTGTGCATCCCCTCCTGGGAACTGACTAGCCTGCAGGGAACCAGCCTGCAACCCAGGCATGTGCCCTAACTGGGAATCAAACCGCAACTGTCTGGTTCGCAGGCCCGCACTCAATCCACTGGGCTACACCAGCCAGGGCTTAACCAAGTTTTTAAGGCTCAGTCTTTCTTCAGGGAATTTGCAGCTATCTGAGGGGATAAAGCAAAAACCTTGTGGGTAATTAAAACCAAGGGCAGTAGGAGCGCTGAGGAGGGAGGAGGTCAGATCTGGTCAGCTGATCATGGAAGCCTCACAGATGAGGGTAGTTTCACCTGGGCCCCCACGGTGACCCCAGATTAGTTGGGGGAGAGTATGAACACAGGAAAATGCTAATAAGCACACCCAAGGACTAAGGAATCAATCTGATCCACTGAAACAGACATGAGGAATGCAATTGGCCTGAAAACATAGTTAGGAAAGGAAATCTGAGGCTATAAAAGCATAAAATGCAAAAATAGTATCAAATTCCAAAATATAGGCATTGGTAGTTTAAGAGAAAACCTCTGGTACAAAATGGCATTGCTCATGCTAAAACCCCATGACACCAAACCTAGATTTAATATCGGATCTAATTACAGTTTCAGCTCCTCCCAGAAATGGTACCATAGTCACCAGGCTGGACTTTTCCGGGCAACACCAACAGAGCAGTCTGTCCCGCAGGCCCCTCCGTCCCTCCCCCAGAGAAGAGAGGTGATCTGCATGCTACACGCCCCCAAGAAAAAGCTGTCTCAGCCCAAAATAATCCTGTCTTTTGTTAATACCTGCCTTCCACAACCCTTCTTCCTACAAAAACCTTCTATTTTGTACAACCTCTCCTAGTGCCTTCTAGATGCTAGACAGGGTTCAGTCTGATTCATGAACTGCTTCATAAAGCCAATCAGATCTCCCAAAATTACCGGTACTCAGCTGAATTTCGTTTTTTAGCAAGTTTTTAAAATACATACAAGTATACCTATACGTTGTTTATTCTATTATTTTTAAGATTCTTTTAAAAATTATTTTATTGTTGTTCAAGTATAGTTGTCTGCATTTCCCCCCCCACCACTCCCCTCCACCCCAGCCATTCCCATCTCCCTCCCCTGCTGCCACCCGACCTTGGCTTTGTCCATGTGTCCTTTATAGTTGTTCCTGAAAACCCTTTCCCCCTCATTGTCCCCTCCCCCCTCACCTCTGGTTATTGTCAGATTGTTCTTAATTTCGATGTCTCTGGTTATATTTTGTTTGCTTTTTTCTTTTGTCGATTATGTTATGGTTAAAGGTGAGATCATATGGTATTTGTCCCTCACCACCTGGCTTATTTCACTTAGCATAATGCTCTCCAGTTTCATCCATGTTGTCACAAAGGGTAGGAGCTCCTTCTTTCTTTCTACTGCATGGTATTCCATCGTGTAAATGTACCATAGTTTTTTGATTCACTCATTTACTGATGGGCACTTAGGTTGCTTCCAGCACTTGGCTCTCGTAAATTGTGTTGCTATGAACATTGGGGTTCATAGGTTCTTTGAGTATTTATTTATTTCTAGAGCAAGGGGAGAAGAAGAAGAAAGAGTGGGAGAGAAACATCTATGTGTGGTTGCCTCTGAAGTGCCCCCTACTGGGGACCTGGCCTGCTATTCAGGCATGTGCCCTGGCTGTGAATAGAACCAGCAACCCTTCAGTTCACAGGCCGGTGCTCAATCCACTGAGCCACACTACCCGGGGCCTTATATGTTGTTTATAATTGTCAATGCCCTCCAGCCAAAGACCACCAGCAGATACTAGTAGTTGGACAAAACTGGGTTTGTGTACTCATTTCAACAAGGAGAACACACGCCATGGCAGAACTGTGGACCATCCAGTAGAGTGTTAGAAAGGACCTAAGGATTTGGATTTACGCTTGGTGGTTTGAGGAGAGGTCAAAAAAGAAGGCTTTTCTCTCAGTAGGATGCTATCAGGAAGCTGGGGAATTCTACAGTTGGGTACCTTAATAAGTTTTATATAGCCTTGGCTGATATGGCTCAGTGGATTGAGTGCTGGCCTGCAAACTAAAGGGTCACTGGTTCAGTTCCCAGTCAGGGCACATTTCTGGGTTGCAGGCCAGGTCCCCAGTAGGGGCAGATGAGAGGCATCCACACATTGATGTTTCTCTTCCTCACTCTCTCTCTCTAAAAATAAATAAATAAAAATTTTAAAATATTTTTATATAGAAGGTGAGAGGAATGAGGCAGGATGAAAGCTCTGATAGGTAAAGAGGCAGCAGCCACTCATGTTAGCTAGGAGAATGGGGTATTTAGTCATTTTCGTGACTTGGACAATGTTTTTATTTTTGTCTGAGTTTGGACGTGACTGCAGAGAGGTCTCGTTCTTGATCTGTCATTATCATGGTCACAGAGTGGCCTTGCTTGATGGCAGTGGTCTGTGAAGTTATTTACGCTCCACAGGAGCACAGCCAAGTCTAGCTATGAGAGTCAGGCTGGTTCCTGGGGCTTTTCCTTTCTTGTGCTTTTCTTCTGCTCCTCATCCTGGGGACTGGGGACTGCTACATGCGTCTGCTGAGAAATCGGAAGGAGAAACAAAAGCAAAGAGGAGCATTTTCCAGGAAAACTTTCTGGAGGAATAAGATGCTGAGAGGTGGGCCAGGGTACAGGGAATGTTCTTGGGGAAGGGACTGGCATGTGAGAGATGGAGGCCTGGGAGGAGGACCAGCGAATGCCTGTGTGTGTGTGTGTGTGTGTGTGTGTGTGTGTGTGTGTGTGAGTAAAGGTGTTTAAAGGAAGAGAAAAGACCTCTACCTCCAAAAAAGCAACCTGAGCTAGACTAAGAATTAGGAAGAAAGTATGAAGACAGGTGAGGGTGGACAGGAGGGAAAACAGAGGGAGGCAGTAGTAAAGATGGTGGTCCAAAGGAGCCCGTATCCTGTCTGGCTCAGGCTGAGTTGGAGGGTGGGAGAGGGGAGAACAGAGGAGCAGAACATAGCCAGCAGGAACTCAACAGCAGCTGTATGCGGAGCAGGCCCTTGGAGTCTGGGGGACTGGCAAGACCACAGCTCACAGGCCTTCTCTTGCCACCACCCAGGGTTTGGTGAAGACCAAGACGGCAACTTGCAGGGTGAGTGCAAGGGGTCCTCATGCTAAGGGGACTTCTAAGGGAGGAAAGGACCTCAGGGATTTGGAAGTCAGCTGGGAAATGCTGTGGGCCCAGAGCCAGACCTACTTCCTCTCCCATCTCCCAAGCCCGGATACTTCCTCATCCTCTCCTGTAGTGACTCCTACACCCTCCGCTCTGTCCTTCTGCTCACCCTTCATTACAGCCTCCCCGGGGTCTTTGTGCTTCTACTCCCCTGGGCCCCTTCAAGAGGTCCTTCTTGATCTGGCAAAGATCAAAATATAAATATAACTCTCCCTGCCTGCCCCCAAATTTCCTGCCAGCGAAACTGAGGCAAACCTACTAAGGAAGAAAAATGACCGTAAGGAGATATCCAGGGTTTGGCAGAAGTAAGGCCCATGTGAGTGTGGTTGGTCAGGTAAGAATATGGGTGGGAAAATATATAGTTTTAATTGGAATATTTCACCTAAAATGGCATATGGTGTGCTTGACTGTGATACTGTTACAGAATTACACACTTACAATTTTGTAATAAAAAGGGGGCATTATTTGTTCTGGACCCTGTCGTTTCTCTATTTGTAAGTGGCTATATTAAAAACAAAGACAAGAGCCCTGACCGGACTGCTGTGGCCCTGTTGGCTGGTTGGGCGCACATCGTTCCACAAAGTGAAAAGCCTCCGGCTCAGTTTCTTGTGTTCAGCGCCTAGAACAGTGCCCAGGGTATGGCAGCCATGCAGTGTCTGAACGTTAAAGGAATGGTCCTACTCAAGATTCTTCTCGGCTTTGGGCCCCGGCATTCTCATCTACAGGATGCGAGGTCAGACTTCACTGCCTGAGAGGGCTTCCAGCTCTACCTACAGCGCAATTTTCCAGGGTGCTCCAGACGACCAGAGTCCAGCAGTGAGTGAAACAGAGGGTCAGACAGTCACCTGTCTACCGGTAATGCTGCATACAGTCTGAGGACAAATACTGAAAAAGAGCTTTGTCCCCAGGCTTCTGAAGGCCAAGGGTATAAACACAGGCACAGAGCAAACAATGGAAAGGCAGAACTAGAGCAGCCAGACATAATGAAAACAACCTTGGTGGTGTGCCTCCTGCTTGCTGCGCTCCATCTCGCTCACCCCTCAGTGCTCTGAGGGCGGAAGAGCGGGCACAGAACACATCGGCATTCTGGCTCAGGGGGCTGCTGGACCGGATTCAAAACCTGGCACTTTCAGAAGCAGCACGGGTGGAGAGTACAGGCTCAAGCCACACAGCCAGTCTGATCTTGGCTCTATCAGTTACTAGTTGCATAACCTTGGGAAAATTGTTCAGCCTCTCACTGAGCTTTCCTACGTCTCAGATGGCACTGATTGCATCACCTTCCCTCCTTCCTGGCACTTCCTGGGATTTGGGAATCTTAGGCAAACTAGGAGTGTCCCCTGGGGCTGCCATTCCACCTGACCCCGTGGGGCATCTGACCTCTCGGGGCTCATGGTCTCCAGGTACAGCATGGCCCTGAGAGCCTTGGCTCCTCGCCTTGAGCAGGCTGAGATACCGGTGCAGGGCCCAGCACTTACTAACCGGTGACTTTAGACAAGCCACAGCCTCTGCGAGCCTCAGTTTCCTCAGCGAAAACTCTGGGTTTCCTGAGGCAAGGTTTCATTCACAGCTGGGCCAGTCTTCAGAGGGCCAGCATCAGGCCCTCCAACCCCACGCTCCCTCTTTCCTGAGGGAGAGGAAAGAGAGTTGCCGGAGAGAGTCCTGAGCCCTGGTTATTACTGAGTCTTTTCTTCCCCCTTCCAGTTTCCTCTGGATTAAATGACCCAAATCCCTTTCTTTGTCCTCACAAAATAATTCTCAGCCCTTCCCCCAGTGCCCCCTTTATCACCTGTGCCTTCTCACACTGAGGGCACCAAGTGCAGCTCCTGACTCTGGCTGGGGCGTGAACAGAGTCGTGCTAAATAGGGCTGAGAAGTCACCCTGCATCCTTAGGACCCGCTGGTCCAGAGAGCATCACCTCCGTTCCTGACGCCACCACCTGCAGGGCACTGTGCTCAGCACTGTCCCAGCACTATTTCCCTGGCATCTCTGATACCTCTGTGAGCTAAGCACTAGCTTACTGATGACGAAGCCTGAACGTAGAAGCCTGAACGTAGTCGGTGGTCTTCATCTGGCTCCCCAGCTCCTCCTTGGAGGCTACCATAGTGGGGCAGGCCAAGAACTGCAAACTAGAGCTGCCTCTTCTAAAGGGAGGGGAAAACACCACAGTGGGGGAAGTTTCCAGGAGGGAGACAAGATAAAAATATAAAGAGAATAAAAGACCCATCCAGTTCAGAATTGTGTTAGGATCTTCATTTATCTGTATGGAGGGGGTGGGAGAGGCCCAGTGACGAGAGATGGGTGGGGCAAGTCTGGGAATTTTCAACAGAAGTAAGGACGTGGGGGACGCTCAGGGGAAAGAAATGCGCGCCCCCTCCATCCTGTGAAAAACCGAAAGATCAGGAAGGTGCTAGTGTGTGAACTGTGTTTATTTTTTCCAAAGTCTAAAAATACCGTGAAAAGGAAACACACACACACACACAAACTAACGTAACCAGAGACGGGGAAAGTGGTCATGGCAACATGATGAGAAATCAGAGACAGGAATTTCAGGAACTGGGATAACTTGGTGACCGGAGCTTGGAAATTCCACACCCATGACGAGGTTCTTGAAAGGTGCCAGCTTCCGATCAAAGTCTGGAGCACTTTCCAGAAGCCTGGGGTGGGGCAGAGAGGGGATGAGAGCGGGGAGGAAGTAAAGGCCTCCCACCTCGAGGCAGACCTGCCACCTTGGGGGAGTGTGGGTGAGGAGTGGGCGAGCTGTTGGGGTCTCCATTTAGCCCTCTCTCACAGCAGTAAGAACTGTAACAACAACAGTCCCTTCCTGAGATACCCGAGATCTTGTGCAGTATTATCATCCTCAGTTTATAGCTGAGGACTCAGGCAGAGTGGCTAAGGAGTTTGCCTTGGTCTTCCAGCCGGCAGAGGCAGAACTGAGGACCTTTTTGAGATTGCTCGTCCCTGTAGTGGATCCGATGAAAGCTATCAACCCCATACCCAAGAAAAACTTACGATGAGTTTATATAAAACATTTTACATTCAATTTCAGGGAGTACAAAAAGCCCCCTCAACCCCATTCCATGGTAAAGCAATTGGATGGGAGGCCAGTGCTGAATAATCTGTCACCCCACCTCCAACCTCATAGATAAGCCAGTAAACAAATCAACCACGTCTATGACAGGGGTTTACAGCAATTGCCTGTCAAACCCCTGCTGTCCTGGGACCCCAAATTTGCCCTAGCTGATTTGAGAGGTCTTCCCAGCCTGCTCTGATGTGAGTTGGGGACAGGGGTGGCAGGTGGGAGGGGCTAAGCTGGGCAAACTATATAATGGGCTCTGTGGAGAAGCCAGAATTAGAGGACAATGCTCTTCCCTCACCCCCTCAGGGCATCCTTTTCGGGTAGAGATTTGGAACTGCTGGGACCAGAAGAGATGAAGGCCTCCTCCCTTAATTAAATGCCCAGGGGTTGCTATGGAAACCAGAGCTTCCAAATCCTGGCCAGACAATGGGGAGAGGAGCTGCCTCCAGCCTAGACAAGTGAAGCTTCAGGGGCCTCACTGGGGACAGGATTGGGAGCCCGAGGGTGAGAAAAAAGGGGCGTCGGTCGAGGATCGCAGCCTCCCCTCTCCCTGGAAGTGTGGGAAGGGGCCTCTCGGAACCAAGGGGGTCTGCCTGAGACAGAATGGGGGTGACACTCCTGGAGAGGGAAAGGGAGTGGGGATGGGGCCGCTGGAGCCAGGCACTGCCCAGAACTGAACGCCTCCTTTGTTCCCAGAGGAGAAAGCCAGCCAAGTTGGTAAACAAAGGGAAGAGGCCAGAGGGCAGACAGCTAAGCGATAAGGCCTGGGACCGAGAAGAGCTGAGTAATGAAGCCGGAGAGAGGGAGGGGAATCTCCTGAATCCCAGTGACAGGCAGAACATTTCCATATATTGTCACATGAATACATACAATCCCCAGAGCCACACAGGAGCTGCACAGACCCACGCCTCTGGGGAAAAGCCATGTGCTGAAGCACCTGTCCTTGGGGACACTCAGAACCCCTCTTCATCCCCATCTTTTGGAACGTCTCTGTAGAGAAGGCAGAGGACAGTGTAATCAGCTCCGCCATGGGGCACTTCACCAGGCCAGGAATCCTGTTACCTCACATCAAGGACAAAGACCTGATTTTGAAGGCATGATGGCACCTATCATCCATCGGCAGTCAGTGCAGGGCAGGGCTGGAAATATCACAAACACTCTCTGTTTAGTGGCCCCTCCGACTCTGCAAGTAAAAATGATTGCCTACTGGAGAGAGAAATCTGTGGGGAAGTAGGGAAAGCCAGCGGGCCACACAGCCAGCAGTAGCGGACCTCGGTGCTGAACCCAGGTCGGTCGCACGGTGTCCATGCACCTTCCTACTTTCTCCGTCTTTGCTACAAAGACTTCCTGGAAACGTTTCCCAGCAAGCCCACTCTGTTCTCACCCCTTCGCTCTCCCACTCGGTGTTACCTAAATACTTCTGTAGAAGCAGCTCCCGATTTGTAAGCTGGTTATCTAAAGGGTTTATATATAACTTGGCTGTTTGGAACCCAAACACATTTTTCCCAGAGAAAAGGTATTAAAAGGGCCCAGAAAAGCCACTTGACCCAGAATACAGCTGACAATGGCACATCTGGTTCAGGACTCGCTTGGGGCCCAGCCATCATTAGTAATATTATTTCCCGGAGAAGTACATTCCCCAGTTGCATTGAGGAGGAAGAAACAGCTTTCTTTCCTCCCTCTCCTCCTGGACCTGTACTGCAGTTTCCGGAGTGTCTCGGAGGGGTGGTACTAATTCATAATTCAGGCTATGTTCCGGGTGCTGACAAAAGCCATGTGTTTCTTGAGGGGTGGAGAACAGTTAGGGAACCCAGCCTCCCAAAGCTGGAAGAGTGTTTCAGGTGGCGGAGAAAAGGCCTGAGGGCGGAGGGGTGGCAGCTGTCCGCCACTGTGCAAATGATGCCTGCACTTCAAGAAGCGTCAGAGGGCCACACTAGGACCAAGAAGGTTACTTCTACCATCCACCAGCAGAGTTCACCATCCACCCATCCACCAGAGGAAACTCAGCATGTCAGAGTTTCCTTTGGTGAGAAATACCTTTCTAATTATTAAAACTCTTCAAAAGTGGAATGGGCCTCTTGATAAGGTAGTAAATTCTCTGCCACTGGGTATTCAAGGACAAGGTACGTGACCTCCTACTGAGTGTATGGAAGAGGGAAAGAAGCATTGGACAAGTGGACCTCTGAGATCCCTCTAAATGCATGTACTCACTTAGCAAAATGTTACCGAGTATCTACACGTGCCCAGCCCTACGCCAGGAGCAAGGCTGACAGTGGACAGTAAGACGGGGCCCTTGCCTTCAGGAGTACACATTCCAGCGGGAGAGTCAGGCCTTAAGTTAATAAGTACAACTGAATATATAATTTCAAATGATGAGATGGGCGATTAAGGAAAATAATAGGGTACTTCTGTGAGAATAACACAGGGATCTAATTCGGAGATTAGATTCAAGGGGGTCTCTCTTAAGAACCCACAGTGAGGCTGAGAATTAAAGGCTGAGGGGGAGTCCTAGATGGGTAGTTTAGTTAGTTATAGTGCCATCCCAACATGCCAACGTTGTGGGTTCGATCCCGGGTCAGGACACATACAAGAATCAACCAATGAATGTATCAATAAGTGAAACAACAAATTGATGTTCCTCAGGAGAGGGGGGCTGGGTGGAGGAGGGCAAAGCGGAGAAAATTGGGACAACACAATAACATAAACAGTAAAATATTTTCTTTTATATTTTTTAAGATTTTATTTATTTATTTTTAGAGAAAGAGTAAGTGAGTGAGAAAAAGAGGAAAAGAAACATCAGTGTGTGGTTGCCTCTTGCACACTCCCACCTGGGGACCTGGCCTGCAACCCAGGCACGTGCCCTGACTGGGAATCAAACCGGCAACCCTTAGGTTTGCAGGCCAGCACTCAATCCACTGAGCAACTCCACTCATGTCATAAACAATAAAATATTTTAAAACACACACAAAATTGATATTTCTCTCTTTCTAAAATCGATGAATAGAAAACTTGTTAAAAGCTGTTACTGAATAGCATTTGTAAACAAATAAATAAAGACTGAGTGGAGGCCAGCCTGGGAAAAGGGGAGGAGTGTGTGAACTCACAAGGGTACTCAGGGCAGAGACAACAGGAAGTAAGAAGTCCCTGGGAGAAGAAAGAAGAGTGTGACTAGAAAGTTGTGAAGAGAGAATGGCAAGAGATGTCACTGACCCGAGAGGCAGGAGCTAGGTATCATGGGCCCCGACCTTATCTTTTAACTTGTTTCCCCTCTCCAGTCCTGGACCCCTAGGCCTAGGTCTCTGGCAGCTCCCCCAGGTACAAGGCCTCACCATTCCTCCTGTAATAGCCATTAGTAGTAGAAGCATACAAACAGCCGTTAGGCATCTGCAGTTCCTGAGACTGGGTAATAAATAAATGTCAGGGAACGGCTGGGTTAAAATTCCTAGCCAAATAAGGTAACTGACCAAGGCCCGCCAGATAAGACCCCCAGCTCCAATTAGAGACTTTCGCCGTTTTTTTAACTTAGCAACCTGGCTAATAGCTAACTGCCACATCTGCTTCTGTAACCCCGCATTCGCTTGCTCTGCCCTATAAGAACCCCGTAGTCTGTGAGCCAGGCGCGACTCTCATCTGCAGCCCTTTGGGCACCGTGTCTCTGGACACCCCGAGAGTTCGCCCCTGCGCAGGTAAAGCTTGGCCACCAAATTTATAATTAGACTATTATTTTGTAATCAATAAAATTAGAGATCTTTGAAACCTATCTTCATCTCCGAGAGCGTGCATTGACTCATCTGTTGCCTACAACACCTCCCACTGACCTGGGACCTCCTTAGTGGTGCTCCTCCTACTTTATCAGTGTCCCAAGAGGTGGATGGTAGAATTCCACATCTGTCTTGTGTGGAAGGCCTGGGTTCAATTCTTAACCCTTGCCTTTGCTCTCAAGAGGTAGCAGAGTTTAGTGGGGCTCCACTAAAGTGGAGCCCCACTTCCGGAACCAGATTGCCTGGGTTCAAATGGTGGCTCTGTCACTTGCTTTTTGATCTTGCCAAGTTACTTCACTGCTCTGTGAAGTCACCCCATGTGTAAAATGAGGAGGATGATCACACCTCACTCCTAGGAGTGTTATGGATTAGTATTTATTAAGTGTCTAGGCTGGTGTCTGGCATGTGTAAGTGCTTTATGAGTGTCTGTTAAATAAGGTAAATCACTGGCAATTGATCATTGCAACATCTGCTCCCCTTTCTCATCCCACACTCCCCCAGTTCCACCTCTCTCCACAGCACAGAGCCAGGGGCCAAGCCTACTGGTCTCCCTCCTCCCCCACTTTTTTAGCCAAGGGTGCCTTTGGCCACAATTCTTAAAAAGTACGCAGATTTAGCTCACCACAGCGCAGCCCTCCACACCTCCAGAGTAAAAGATGTTCCCAATGGGAGGGGCAGTCAAATCAACCGCACTGCTGGTCCCTCCCTCCTCTTGCAAATGGCTTCAGAGGCTCAGGGTATTCTGGATTCACTGAACGTATCAATGAGACTCTTTCCTGGGCCCTGGGCCTGATGCCCAAGACTGAGTTTAAAGCTCCTCCCATATGCTCCCATACCACCTGCGTTCACTTCCAATGTCTAACCCACGCTTCTGCAGCATAACCACTCACTGTCTTGTCTGCGTCCTTGAGGGCAGCAGCTGCCTCCTTGCTCTCATTGCCTCCCGGGGCCTGTATATGGCACTCAGCCCTCTCCACTCACCTCTCACCAGTCTTCCTTGTGTCTCTGAGCCAGCCACCCTGGGCTGCTGTCACCGTCTCAAGTTTGCTGTTCTCTCTCCTCAGGGCCTTTACTTGGACTTTCCTCACTGCTCAAAGTGTTCTTCCTCGGGTCTTTGTGTGGCCAGCTCCCACTCCTTCTTCGTCACTTCCTTGCCTACCACTTCCTCTAGGAGGCCTTCTGTGAGACCCGGGATCTAGGCAGGTGGATCTAGGTGGGTGGGTCTCCCGGCACCTGGATATCCCCACTGTATTTTAGGCATCTCTGTACTTGTCTGTGTCTCCCATTAGCCCGTCACAAGCTCAGGCAGGGGGGATGTTGATCTACTTTACTGTTGCATCCTCAGTGCTCAGCACAGAGCCCGTGTTAGACCCGGAGTTTATGCCCTGGGACCCACGGATAACCTACGTCCAGGAGTTCACGAGGCTCTAAAAATCATACAAAAATGTTTGTAGATTTGTAGTGCATTCTTTTTGGAAGACAATCTGTTGGAAGACAGTCTGTATTTTTTAATCATAATCCCAAAGATGTGTAACATCCCTCCTCCCAAGAAAAGCCCATGATGGTCAAGAACCGTTAAGAAATGTGTAGGCACTTTACAAACACTGGTTTTTGATTGGATGCATCCACCTGTGAATATAATCATTGATATTCAGTAAAGTTATTGAATGGATGGTTTAGCCTCTGCTTTGGGGACAGGGAGTTTTCAGTGTTTTCGGTAGATCGAGAAAAACCTCAGACGAAACCTTTGCCAGTAAAAGTTAAAGTGCCCCTTACTTCAGCCCCTGACTCTGTGGCCCTAAATACCCCTCTCCCCAGTGGGGCCCGCAGCTTAAGACCGAATCTTCAGGGACTCACAGCTCCTTCCAGAAGCCAGCTCCTTTTCCTGAAATCCACCTACTGCGCCTTTGCAGCCTGTCAGCTGAAAATAATCCTGGTGAGAGCAGGGGTGGAGAGAGCTGAGGAAGGAATCTTGCAGCTTTGAATGAGGGAGACTCTGCCCCCTGCTGGCTTCCCCGCTCCCCTTCAGCGCCTCGGCCGCGAGCCAGGTGGCCACAGAATGAGGTCAGAGCAGAGGAGAGCGGGGGGCCAGGCAGCGGGGCCCGGGAAGGGGACGCCTCCCTCCTGGGCAGTTTTTCCAATCAAGATTAGGCTGTGTCTTTAAACAAGTCAGAGGCGGTAGTTTAGGCTTCGGAGCCCACACCGTTTCTTCTCCCAGGGCTCCTAGCTTCTAGTCCAAATTAGGAGTTTGGGGAGGGCAGGGGGCGTGGTGGAGGTGGAGGTTCTGGAGCTTGAGGGAGGTCCAGTCACTCAGACTTGGCTTTCTCATAGATCTCTTTTCCCGGAGCCTGGCTACTACCCGACACCTTTGGATCCTGAGCCAATTCTTTGCATCGCCTACACTTGGCTGTGGTATACCAGCCTTCCCACATCACCATGGAAACAGGAGCCTCTGCATCCATCCCAGAGCTGATTTGTGAAGCTCTGAGAAGAATCGGAATTTCAGGGTGTGGTGCAAAGGAGGGACAAAGAAGAAAACCTTTACAGAAATTATGGAAAAGGGTGGGTGGGGGAACGAGCACATCAGGGTGGGGGAAGCGCTATTGGAATAACTTGTACCCGGTGAAGACCGGAAGCTTCCTCTGCAGGCCAAAAATACGGTCCCTCCATGGGACGCTGGTCAGTCCAAACTAACCACCCCTCCCCACCAGCTGTCCCTCAGGAGCTGTGTAACTTGAGTTACTTACCTGCTACAGGCATCACTTCTCATCTGTAAAATAAAAACAATAGCAGTGCTTACTTCACAGTGTGAAGAATCCAATGAAGCAATGTATGTATAGTATGGTGCTTAGCACATAGGAAGTTCTCAAAAATGTAGTTGTTGTACTTGCTTATGTATCTGTATTTATTATTTATGGCTCATTAAACTAAACTGCCAGCCTTCCAACAACAGCACCTTAGTAATACTCTACAATTTTCAAAGTTCTTTCACACACATTCTCTTATTTGTCCCACCCCAATCCTACACAATAAAGAAGGGATTACTCTTCCCACTTGACAGACAGACATACAGGTTCAGAGTTTAAGCTCGTTCAAAGGCTCAGCTCTGACCTGGTGCCCAGACTGTAGAGGGTTCTGTCCAGCCTGGGCTCGCTGCTGGATTCGCTCATCGCCTTCCTGGGCCCCTGGGCCCCGCACGGTACCCCGAGCAGTCAGCATCTTGTTGATCCTCGAGGCATTGATCCTGGAGCTAGAGTTTCATGGAAGAACTAATCCTGAAGTATGGGCACTGGGTTTGACCGTGAAGGAAGCAGGAAACTCTGAAATGAATCTATAATCAAAACAGTCCTACCAAAGGGGCATGGCTGCTTCTGGTTTGGGGTTTCTTTGGGGGATGGCGAAAAGGTTCTAAAATCGATCGTGGTGATGGTTGCACAACCCTGCGAATGTACTGCACTGAAAACCGTTGAGTCATACATTTTAAGTGGATGAGTTGTATGGTATGTGAATAAAATCTCAATAAAGCCTTTATTTTTTAAATTCCCGCAACTCAGATAGCAGACCCAGGGGTGGCACCATTGAATTCTACCGCACATTTAAAGAAATAGTGCCGACTGGACACAGATTCTTCCAAGTAGTAGAAAGAAAGGCTATATTCTCCCCAGCTCACTATAGTAGGCAGGCATAGCCTTTATACCAAACCCGATGAAGACGTCATAAGAAAGGAGAGCTACCCTCACGACCGCAGGCACAGAGTCCTGTGTTCACTTCCACTGTAAGCAAGCAGTGCCTAGCACTACCTAGAAAGGATATCAGGATTATGTTCACCTAAGTAAAAAATGAAAAGTCATTTTAACTTTTGAAAATCAATGTAATTCACTATACAAGCCAAACAAATACGCAAGAACAAAAGCAAATGGTTTTTGTCCTCATATATGGACACTTGATTTGTGACAAAAGGGGCTGTGAAGAACAGCAGATGCAGAAAGGCTGACCCCCTGATCGTGTCTCTGTGGCCCCTTTCCCCTGAATCTGCAGTGAGCAAACAGCAGCCCCACCTTGGCTCCCTTCTCTCCTATAACATATCTAGGAAGCCGAAGCAGCCCGCCTAGGCTCTCCTGTTATTTCTTCTACCCTGAGCACTTCCGTGTTCCACTGGCCTTAATAAACATACTCTCAATCACCTGGACTTGTGCTGTGACATCTTTCCTACACAAAGTCAAGAACCCCCACACTACAGGTCAGCCCAAGGTAGACCCACTCTGTGCTGCGCCCCTTTCTGGTGACACCTATTTAACTTACCTGTTTGGCCTGTGCCAAAGGGAGATGGATCTTGGAGAATGACAGTAGATTATTTTCAGCTTAACCAACAGGTGATTTCAACTGCAAGCGATTTGCCAGATTCCATTACTCGAACAGATGAACAAATCCTTTAGTGCCTAGTATGCAGCTATTGATCTGGCAACTGCCTTTCCCCTTCCCATCAGCAAGGATGACCACAAGCAGTTTGCTTTCAGCTGGCACGACCAGCAACTTTCACTAGCCTACCTCAGGCGTGCATCAACTCCGAAGGCCTATGTTATAATTTAGTTCATAGGGATCTTGACCTCCTGTTGGAAAACTTGTGTTGGAACAGGTTGTCTCATGCCCACAGTCTTTCCACCCCTGCTCCGCCACATAAGGATGGACCTTGGACTTGGAACACTTTCTTACCAAGCGATAAAGAGCCCACACAGCCCGTGCTGGGCTTATCACCTCGTGTGGGAAAACCTTTCCCTGGTGCACAATCAATATGTACTCATTTGTTCTGCTTAAGTGTGTACTCAGCAGCCCTCAGACATGCCCTCAACTATCCCATATTCCATGAGGGCGAGAGGGGAGGGGGCCCTTCTACTGTGGCACCAGAGAGGTGCATGCAGGCCGATTGCCATGCATCAGATTCCAGCAGGGCCCCTGGCCACTGGGGAACCAATGCCCACTATTGGCCTGACCTAGCCATAGTTGAGGAGCTTTCCGGCTCAGCCAAATTTTATGGAACCAGTGGTGCAGGGCATGTTAAGATATTCCTTCTAATGTGAAAGATATATTGTTGCATCTCGTCCCTCCTATGAGCAAAAAAAGAGACATATTGCCTTACTGGGCCTCTTTAAATTTTGCAGGCAACACGTTCCTCATTTGGGTGTGCTACTCTGGCCCCTTCACCAAGTGACCTAAAAAGTTGCTAGTTTGGGGTGAGGCCCAGACCAAGAGAAGGCTCTGCAACAGGCCAGGCTGCTGTGCAAGTTGCTCTACTGCCTGGGCCACATGATCCAGCAGATTTAATGGTGGTTGAAGCGGCAGTGGCAGATTAAGATGCTTTTTGAGCCCTTGGTGGGCCTGTATCAGCGAGTCACAGTCCAGGACCTTAGAAGTTTGGAGCCAAGTCCTGCTAATCCTCTGAGGATAACTGCAATACTCCTTTTTTGAGAAACAGCCATTAGCCTACTACTGGGTCTCAGTAGAGATTGAATGCTTAACCATAGGCTACCATGAAGAGCTCAGGTCAGCATGTTTCTCGTGACCTGAGCTCTCCATCATGAATGGGGTGCTGCCTGGCTCACCAGCCATACAGGGGAGCAGGCACCACAGCACTCCATCACCAAATGTACGCGGTATAAACAAGCTGGGGCCAAGCAGGTCCTGAAAGCATGAGAAAGTTGCGTGGAGAGGTAGCCCAAATGATCATATCTTCACTCTTTCAAACTACACTGATGGCCTTAGGGGGACTCCCTGCAGTCAGTTGACAGAAGAGGACAAGCAAGTTCACAAATGGTTCTTCATGATATGCAGACACCACCCAAAACTGAACAGCCCTTTTCTGGGACATCTCTGAAGCTCGTTGGTGAAGGGGAATTTTCCCAGTGGGCAGAACTTTCAGCAGTGCACCTGACTGTTCACTTTGCTTGAAAGGAGAAAGGGCCAGATGTGTGACTACATAATCAGCTCACGGCTGTGGCCAGTGGTCATGGACTTGGAAGGAGCATAATTAAAAAATTGGTGATAAGGAAATTTTGAGAAGAGGTATGTGGATGGACCTCTCTGAATGGGCAAAAAAATGTGAAAATATATTTGTCCCATGCAAATACACACAAAGGGTGACCTCAGCAGGCAAGAACTTTAATAATCAAGTGGATAGGATGAGCCGTTTTCTGGATATCAGTCAGCCTTTTTTCCAAGCCACCCAGTGGACTCATGAACAAAGCAGCCATTGTGGCAGGGATGGAGATTACCCATGGACTCAGCAGCATGAACTGTCACTCACCAAGGCCCACCTGGCTATGGGAATCACTGAGTGCCCAATCTGCCAAATGCAGAGACCCACACCGCTCCCCGACATGGTACCATTCCCCTGGGGGAACAGGTTGATTACATCGAACCACTTTGTCATGGAAGGGCAGCGTTTTGTTCTTACTGAACTAGTCATTTACTCTGGATACACATTTGTCTGCTCTGACACAATGCTTCTGCCTTTTCTGGGTATTTCATATAAAGGACACTTCCAACATGTGGTGTCTTGTGCCTGACTTCTTACACTGAGCATGTTTTTGAGACTTGTTCATGTTGTAGCATGCATCTGTAGTAGACATTGTAGACTGATATCTAAGAGTAAACTGGCTATAATGCATGATAAATTTATGTTTAAAATTTTAAGAAACTGTTAGAGCAACTCTGTTTAATAGATGGGATGCTGTCTGATTTATTAATTGTTCAATAAAGCCAACTAGATGGGTGGAAATGAGGAAGGAAAAAAGATAGGAAGGAAAAGGAAGAAAGGCATAAAAAGGAGGGAAAGAAGGAGAATTAAGGTAGGAAGGGAGGAATAAAGGAAGGAAGAAAAAAAGAAAGAGAGAGAGAAAGAAAAAGCGAGTGAAACTGCCAAACTGTCTTCCAAAGTGGCTGCGCCATTTTACATTACCACCAGCAAAGCATGGTTGTTCCCGATTCCCTATGTTCTCTCCAAAATTTGTTATTGTCTGTATTTTAAAATATTAAAACAAACAAAAAGATATTTAAGTTTCAGTTAGGAGGCTAGAGATTTTGATAGGTAAAACAACCCTCTCAAAACAAAACAAAAAAACAACTCACTGCGGTCCTCCAGGCGGCAGAGGGCGCGCCAAGCCAGGGCCTCTCTTTCGAGCTTCACAGCGCCTTCTCAGCAAAATCCAGTTGCTGGGAGACGGAGACGCCTCTTTCGGTCGTTCCTCCCCGCTATCTCAAGGTGTCTTGACCACAAGAGTGAGTGAGATCTAAGGTACCACTATCGTCCAGGGGCAGTTTCACGAGGCCTCTTTCTGGGGGCGTCTTCTTTCTAGTTCCCAAAGTGCTGGCTGTTGCAGGCCCAGCGTCCTGGCCCAGATCCAGTTCTCTAGCCAGCTATGTCTAGGAAAGGGAAAAAGGCCAAGACGCCCCTGTCGGAAGAGGAGCAGATGCTTCTGTATCAGCAGAAGTTGCTGGCAGAGGAGGAGATGGCCAAGAAGAAGGAGAGGCTCCTGAGCCAGTTCTTGAAGGTGATGGCTTTGTGTATTATTCCCTGCCCAAACCCACCTAACTCCCCAGGTTGACCCTGTTGTCTTAACCCTATCATTGTGGCAGCCTCATTTTCATGCTTGCCTCCTGGAATCTTTTTTTTTTTTACATTTAAAAAAATTAATTAATTTTTTAAAATTATTTTTCAACTACAGTATTCTTTAATGCCTCCTGAAACCTTGAAACCAAAATATACTTAGATTTCAGCAGCAGTGTTTGAGAGGAGAGGTAGTTCCCTGTGAAGCATGCAGGAGGGGTAGTGGCATAGAACTAGGCCATCTCAACTTAGCCCCAGAACTGGAAGAGTAGGTGCTATCAGCTGTCCAAGCATTTTGAAATTCTGATAGCCTCCCTGCAGATGGGTCATTACAAACAGCATCCTGCTGTGACGCCTCCGCCCTAAAGGAAATTGACCTTTCCATTCCTTAAAATGCTATCTGGCAGTTCCTGTTTTGCTTGAGACCCTCCCATAGCAAGAACAGGAGCTCCCTGAGTGTTAGCCATCAGAGATTTGGTCCCTCAGAAAAGACAAAGGCTAAAGGTGTTAGCTGGCAAACTAAGTGTGACCTTGGACTGTGCTGGGGCTTTTGGCTCTGACCCCCTGCAGGGGTATCTACTCCTTCACACAGGACAAGCTGGCCAAGGAGGAGCACAACAGCGCTCTGAACCTTAATAAGATCAATACACAGTGGAGAACCGTTCTTCGAGAAGTTAAGACCAGAGAGCTTCTTAAGGACATTGAGATCCTCAGCCAAACATTTGAGCGAGTGGTGGACTGCAAGGACAATGTCATCAAGGTGGGTGTTCATCCCAGGGAAACACTCAAGTGTGACTGCCTTGATCTCTTCTCTTAATAGAACGGGCCTAGAAACCTACTCCATCTTAAAGCAGCAGGCTGTGATGAAGCCAGGCTATTTCGAATAATAGTTTTCCCTGAAGTGAAAAATAGAATACTGGGTAGTCATCTCTCTCTCTCAACTTAGAGGAGCCATTCTTTTTAGTCATCTACTGCCCCAACCAACACTGTATGTTATCAGAGTTATGAGGCATAGTAGACACAGTCCTACATCTTCATTTCAGTGTGAGACTACTCGCTTTCAGAGGGAGAAAACGGCTTGCTCAAGGTCACACAGCTAGTAGTCAGTGAGAGAGCTGGGACTAGTGCATGGGTTTCTTGACTCCAGTCCAGTGCGGTATCCAACCACATTCTGTTGGGCCTCTTTGATTGCACTTCAGTGGCCCTGGATGAGGCTGAGAAGATCTCCGTGGGTAAGAGCAGTTCTGGATCTCTAAACAACTCAGTCAGCCATCCTTATGCTCTCGGGAGGTTCTTGTGTCCATACCCCCTTTTGTGCTAAGGAATTTTGCTGCATCCCTTCTTTCATTCTACTTTTAACCTGTTTATTGACTCCTTGTCCTCAGGCTTTTCTACCTTAAAACAAAGCAAAAAACTCCACAGTAACATCAGAATATACACTGTTAACTTGGCATTCCCCTTCTAGAAAACACATCTCTTTTCTTCACAGCCTAGCCCCCGGGGGAAAAAATTCAGTAGACCTTGGACAACTTCAAGTGATACATATTAAAAATTCCAAATCTACAAAACAATTATACCTTAGAATTCCTCAGCCCACCAGTTATACTGAATGGTTTTTTTAAGTGACATCTTCAGATCGTGACTGGGAATTACCAACCACCTCCTGAGGAGAGAACCAGTGGTGTTCATTTGGGGATGCCCAGCCGCGGCCAGGCTCGCCCTTGAACAAATTAGCTTCTTCATACACAGCAGTTTTGCAGCTAATGATTAGAGTCCCTCCCATAGGTAAATCACATATTGCTAATAGTAAGCACATTGGGGTCATTCCTGAGTAACTGAAACTACACACTAAATGTGCAAATGTTAGTCACCTGCTACCTCCACTTCTTCACTTCCCGTTGACCTTGAATCCCGCAACATCTGATTTCTACCCTTCTCCAGGAAACTGCTTTTGTAAGACCACCAGGCCCAAATCAAAGAGACTTTTCATCGCTTAGTCTTCACCTAACCTAATTTCTCTATAACACTGACACTCTTGATCATGCTTTCCTTTTTGAAACTTCCCTTTGGTTTCCATGACACCCTTCTTTCCTGGCTTTTCTCCTGCCTCTGGGATATATCCATCCAGTCCCCTTCGTGAGTTCACCTTCCTCTCTCCATCCTCTGAATTTTAGCATTTCCCAGAGTCTGACCTTCTTACCCTTGAAGCAGATGTCTAGAGTCTAGACCATCTTACTCATTACCCTGGCTTTAAATACCACTTATGGATTATGACTCCCAGGTCTGTAACACCAGCTTGGATTTGTCTCTTGAGTTTCAAATCCTGACATTCAAGATTCCTGGATATCCGTTCCTGGCTGCTGTACTTTCCTCACAAGTGCACTCATGGGCTTCCCCTTCCCCAGCCAGCCCCATTCCCCATACTCCACTATCTGGTCTTCCTTATACTCTCTGTTCAGGTGGCTGCTGCTATCACCAAATCACCAACCCAGAATGCTGGCAGTTGTCCTGGATTTTGCCTCCATTCCTAAATTCTGTTACTAAGTCTCCTATAAATCTTCCGCTGAAGTATTTTTCAAAGCCATACTCCGATCTCTGTCCCCACTGTCCTGCTGTCATTAAGGCCTGAGCATCACCTCTCGTATGAACCACTGCAGTCTTCCAGCCTTTACTCCCAGCAGCCTCCACATAGATGACTGTCTACACAACTACCAGATTATCTTTCTTATTTTTTAGATCACATAATTTTTTTAATTTCATTTATTTTTTAATCTTCCCTGAGGATGTGTTTATTGGTCTGAGAGAGAGAGGAAGTGGGGAGAGAGACACTGATGTGAGAGAGAACCATCAGTCGATTGCCTCCCACATGCACCCCAACCAGGGATTGAACCCGCAACCCAGGCATGTGTCCTGACTGGGAATTGAACTGGCGACCTTTTGCTTTGCAGCCTGAGCTCAATCCACTGAGCTACACCAGCCAGGGCTCCATTTATCTATTGATGAACACTTAGGTTGCTTCCATATCTTTGCTACTGTCAACAATGCTGCAGTGAACATATGGATGTATATCCCTTTTCAATGTAGTGTTTTTGGCTTCTTCAGATAAATACCCAGCAGTGGAATTGCTGGGTCTTTGTCTCTTGTCATATGGCCTTTGTCTTAAAGTCTATTTTGTCAGGTTTAAGTATTGCTACCTCAGCTTTTGTTTGTTTGTTTGTTTCCATTTTTATAAAAAATTTTTTCCATCCCTTTACTTCAGTCTGTGTGTGTCTTTAGATCTGAAGTGAGTGTCTTGTAGACAGAATATGTAAGGGTCTTGTTTTATTATCCTTTTAGCCTCCATGTGTCTTTTGATGGAGAATTTAATCCATTTAGATTTAAAGTAATTACTGATAGGTATGTTTATTGCCATTTTATTATTTATATATTTTTTATCTTTGTTCTTTTTCCTCTTCAAGAGCTTTTAACATTTCTTGTAACACTGGTCTGGTGGTGATGAACTCTTTTAGGTTTTTCTTGTCTGGAAGGCTCTTATCTGTCCTTCAATTCTAAATGATAGCTTTGCTGGGTAGAAGAATCTTGGTTGTAGGTCCTTGCTTTTCAACAGTTTGAACATTTTGTTCCAATCCCTTCTGTCCTATAAAGTGTCTGTTGCGAAATCAACTGACAATTTTATGGGAACTCCCTTTTAGGTAACTAACTGATTTTCTCTTGTTGCTTTTAAGATTCTCTCTTTGTCTTTAACCTTTAGCATTTTAATTATGATATGACTTGGTGTGGACCTCTTTGGGTTCATCTTGTTTGGGACTCTCTGCACTTCCTGGATTTGTATGTCTATTTCCTTCACCAGGTTAGGGAAGTTTTCTGTCATTATTTCTTCACATAGGTTTTCAATTTCTTACTCTTTCTTCTCCTTCTGACACCCCCATGATACAAATATTGGTATGCTTAAAGTTGCCATAGAAGCTCCTTATACTATCCTCATTTTTTGGATTCCTTTTTCTTTTTGCTATTCTGATCAGATATTTTATGCTTCCTTATCTTCCAAATCTCTGATTTGATTCTCTGCTTTACCTACTCTACTGTTGATTCCCTGTAAATTAATATTCACTTTGGTTGGTGTATCCTTCATTTCTGACTGGTTCTTTTTCCTACTTTCTATGTCTGTTTTTATGTTTCCTATGTCTTTGTTGATGTTTTCACTAAGTTCATCTATTCTTCTCCTAAGTTCATTGAGTATCTTTAGAACCAATATAATCTAGTAGATTGCTTATCTCTGTTTTATTCTTTTTATGGACTTTTGTTCTGTTCTCTAATTTGGGCCATGTTTCTTTGTCTCCTCATTTTGGCTGCCTCCCTGTGTTTGTTCTCTATTTAGGTGGAGCTGCTATGTGTCCTGGTCTTGGTAGAGTGACTTTATGCAGTAGGTTTTCTGTAGGGTCCAGTGGCACAGCCTCCCTGAACACCCAAGCTGGGTTCTCCAGGTATGCCCCCTGTGTGGGCTGTGTACATCCTCCTGTTATAGTTGAACCTTGATTGCTGTTGGCCCCTCAGTCAGAGGGATTTACCCCCAGGCTGATCAGCTGTGAGGACTAGTTGCAACCACTGTGGAGGTTCAGCTGTGCAGAGGTTGACCCCACTGGGCATGGCTTATTTCAGTGAGCTCTGGTGCTGCCTGCTGAATATGCCCCTTGAGTGTATCCCTTGTAGAGGAGGTTGGGTGGTACTTTGACCTGCTCTGAAGCTGTCCACTGGTTGCACTGGCTCTGTAGCCTCCTGGGAGGTGCAGGTCAAGGTCACCGCCACCTGTACCCTGCCTAAGGCCACCCTGCATGAGCTACAAAGTAATCTGCAGGTGGCTGCTATTTATGCTGGGCTTGGAGGTGCCCAGGAGCGGCCAAACTGTGAACCAAGGTCAACTGCTGCTAGGGCCAGGCCTGTAGCTACTTAGCGAGAGGTATGCAGCATGCAGCTTGCTAGAGAGATTTTAGGAAAGTCCAAGACAGGTCATTTGTATGGAAAAGCCAATGGAAATGGTTTGGGTTGGGTGGGGCAGGGCCTCGGGGAACCAGCAGGGAAGAAACAAACAGTGTTAGCCAGGTTGATGGAGACTCAGATATGGTGCCCACGCTCTGAGGGGAAAGGGCCCAAAAAATTAACAATGGCCGCTGACAGCACTTCTGTCTGGGAGAAAGCTGCCCCTCCAACTCTTGCCCCAATGCCAGACAACTCAGTACTTGCCAGACAACTCAGTCCCACCCCTTGTTCCCATAAGTTCCTAATACCTTTTGATCTGAGTGTTGGAGTTCAGAACAAGTGAGTCCAAGTAAGTCTGTGGGCTGGCCCTTTAACAGGAACGTCTGAGACTCCAGGAGCCCTCCATGTCACTCAGCCACAATCCCCACTGGTTTTGTGGGGATTTTCTGGTTTTCATAGCCAGAAATTATGGGGACTTCTCTTCCTGGCACTGGAACCTTGGGCTGGGGAACCTAGTGTGGGGTTGGGACCCCTTACTCCTCAGGGGGGACCTCTATATCCGATCCCTCAATAAGTGGGTATGAGACCAGCCTATTCAGTGTCTTTGCTTCTCCCACTAGTCTCTGTGTGGCTTCCTCTTTATATCTTTATTAGTTGTAGGACTTCTGTTCAACTAAATTTCAGTCTGTTTTTTTTTTTTTAAAGATTTTATTTTTAGAGGGGAAGGGAGGGAGAAAGAGAGGGAGAGAAACATCAGTGTGTGGTTGCCTCTTGCGTGCCCCCTACTGGGGACCTGGCCTGCAACCCAGGCATGTGCCCTGACTGGGAATTGAACAGCGACCCCTTGCTTCGCAGGCCCACACTCAATCTACTGAGCACACCAGCCAGGGCAAATTTCAGGCAGTTCTTAATGATGGTTGTTCTGTAGTTTAGTTGTAGTTTTGATATGGTTGTGGGAGGATTCAGGTACCACTTTCACCTATGCTGCCATCTTGCCCTGAACCTCCAGATTATCTTTCTGCAACAAAAATCTGATCTTCTTATTCCACTGCTTAAATCTCCTTAGTGGCTCCCCTCTTCTACAGGAAAAAAAAAAAAAAACTCCACAGAAAGAATATCAAAGCCCTTCATGATCTTTCCTCCACTCGCACCTTGCATACAGCCAGCCTTGTTTCCTACCTATGCCTTTGCACATGATTTCCTCTGTTTAGAACTGTCTTTGTCCCACTTCCCCAGTCTCCCTGGCAAACTCTCACTCCTCCTTAAAGAGTGATACAAATGACACATTTTCTATGAAGCCTACCCTAGTGCTCTTAGTTAGATGTAGGCCCTCAGTCCTTTACATCCCCTTGTTACTGGTAAATCATTAACCTCAAAGCAATTTCCATGTTAAACTATAATGCTCTGTTTATATAACTTTTCCTACTGCAAGACTGCAAACTCCCTTGAGGGCAGTGAGCATGCCTTTTCATCTGAATCCTTAGCCTTCAGCACAGTGCTGGTACAATAGCAGGTTTGGCAAACATCTGTCGAATGAGTGAATAGTCATTCATTGTAGAACCTATTTCATAAAATCCCTTTTCATGTAAACATATAAGGTAAGGGCTGGTTTGTGTAGAGACTGTGGTAGTTCAGAGTGAGTGAGTCTGGATCCTATGGGATAGTAGTTCAGAACTACCCTGTGGTAGTTCAGAGTGAGTCTGGATCCTATGGGAACTCAGTAAATGATGTTTCATTTTATTTTACCTTTTTGAACAGGTAATAACATTCCCTTTTCCAAAATTCAAAATATAAAAAGTTATATAGTGAAGTTACACCCTGGCTGGTGTGGCTCAATGGATTGAGTGCCAGCCTACAAACCAAAAGGTCATAGATTTGACTCCCAGTCAGGGCACGTGCCTGGGTTGCAGGCCAGGACCCCAGTAGGGGGCCACATGCCAGGCAACCACACACTGATGTTTCTCTCCCTCTCTTTCTCCCTTCCTTTCCCTCTCTCTAAAAATAAATACATAAAATATTTTGCCCTGGCTGGTGTGGCTCAGTGGATTGAGAGCTGACCTGTGAACTGGAAGGCTGCTGGTTTGAGTCCCAGTCAGGGCACATGCCTGGGTTGTGGGCCAGGTCCCCAGTTGGGGGTGTACAAGAGGCAACCAATTGATATATCTCACACATTGATGTTTCTCTCTTCTTCTTTCTCCCTTCCCTCTCTCTAAAAATAAGTAAATGAAATCTTTAAAAAAATGTCCCTTCCCACCAGTGCCTTCCAGCCACCCAATGCCCCTCTCAATAATTTTAGTTTCACGAGCAAACCTTTTTTTACACAAATGGTAGAATTACATACTGTTCTGCCCCTTGCCTTTTCCATTTAACAATATGTCCCGGGGACATATCTTATCCCACAGTAGCTCATAAACAGCTTCTCATTTTGTTTTTACAACTGCACAGTATTCTCTATTGTATTTTAACATGCCACTTCGTCCCTCCTCTATCCTGGTCACTGGATCTAGAATCTTGGAGGTGCTGTGTTCTTCCATCAGGAGGCACATAAATGTCTAATTATCTCTCTTTTTCTAATGGTAATTCCTCTTTAATGCATTGGCTTGAATACATCTATAATATAGAGATATTTCCCATCATTTACCCAAAGGTATAGTTTATATAAGGAAGGCAGGACCAGTGCTGGATTCCTTCTCTTCCCTGACAAGATACCTTCTCTTCCCTGACAAAAATCAACTTGTTTATTTTTGCCTCAGATCTCAAAACAGCCATTTCTCCAAGAATCCCTAGTTCCCTTTAGTTTTAGCCCCATCATTGTAAATGTTTGTTCCCCTAGGACACTGGCTGGCTAGATAGGGTTCTCTGATGTCACTTTGACTTTACATTCAAGAGTGAGAGAACCATCTGGCTGGTGTAGCTCAGTGGATTGAGCGTGGGCCTGCGAACCAAACAATCACAGTTCGATCCCTAGTTAGGGCGCATGCCTGGCTTGCAGGCCAACAGGGGACTCACGAGAGGCAACCATACGTTGAAAAAAAAAAAAAGAACCAGCAGTGTTAGCGCCGAAGAACCTGCATTAGGAACTAGGGGGAAATGCCATTGGTCACCCAGCTGAATACACTTTATTTTCTCCCACAGAAGCCATCTAGCCAAAACGGTGACTCTCTGTTTCCTCCCCAGTCCCTAGCTAAGGACCTGTGGGAGGCCGAGGAGCAGTACGCCCACGCCCTGCGCGGCCACCTGCACAACATCGACCAGCTGCTGGCCCTGCAGAGATACCGACTCAGCGTCTTAGAGGAAAATTACAACGTGGAACTGGAGACCCTGACCAAGGAGTTTGAAACCGAAAGGTG
Organism: Artibeus jamaicensis; assembly: GCF_021234435.1. Taxonomy (NCBI): domain Eukaryota; kingdom Metazoa; phylum Chordata; class Mammalia; order Chiroptera; family Phyllostomidae; genus Artibeus; species Artibeus jamaicensis. The sequence continues at coordinate 48,126,336 of NW_026521486.1, forward strand.
TGGGGTCTTCGGTCCAGGGGAGCATACAGAGCCCATGTCAAGGAGCTGCCTGTAGGCAGGTGGCCTGTGCCCTGGGGCACCCCACCTTGACGATGACGTCACCCGCAGCAGAAAAGATCCCGACTTCCTTCTGCACTAACTTGGGTTTTAGCGTGTGGCCCCAGCCTTTCTTTGCCAGCGCCAGGTCCCTATTCGTAACGTCCTTACCCTCCTCTTTCAACAACCCAAACCTACACAACTGGCAGTGTAACCTTTTGTACTTTCTGATTTTTATATCACATGAATATATTAACCTATTCGAAAATCAAACTAAAATAATCTTATTCATTCTTTTTGGCCCTAGAAAGAATAAAGTCCTCCCTCCCTCCCCCCTTCTGTCCGTTCTCCTTCAGTACCTAAGAGCTGGTACCACTCACACAGTTCTGTTACGTACTGCTTTGAGTTCCGAGCAGGGACGGTGTCTTGTCTCCCACAGGAAGACAATTATTGACCAACATGAAAAAGAGATTCACTACCTACAAGATGTCTTTATGGCCATGGAACAGAACTACATAGATTCCGAGTATGAAAGCAAGCTGGAGTTCCAGAGCATGTGGGATGATCTCAAAAACAAGGTACAGAGGGAAAGTAATGGGCAAGAGCTGGGAGAGAAGTGAGAGAAAAATGCTCAAGGCTAGTAGAGCTGGAAGAGATCCCTTTAACCAACACAATCAGTAAAACGCCCATCGCCACTGTAGGCACCCCTTCTGCCTTCTGTACTTCTGTGGAAATTGGTCAGGAGGGAGGATCATTTCTGAAATATCAAGGCAATGCATTTTAGAGCTAAAAAGCAACAAGGAGATCATCTGACCTCACTCCTGTGATTTGTAGATGAAGAAACTAAGGCCCCCAAAAGTAAAATGACCTGCCAAAGTCCTACTGCTGGTTTGTGGCACAGCCAGAAAGAGAACCTCGTCTCTGGTCCCTTGGCCCAAAATGCTTCCCACCGTCTAGAGGTTGCAAACTTTAGCTAGCCTGTAGACCTGGGTTTGGGTATGGGGCTCTTTGTTTAAGTCTGCCCTGTAGTGTTTTGCAACAAATTATAATAGAGTCCCTACATTTAAAATCCAAATTTTCAGCTTTCCTTGAAAAACATAAAGATCTGGTAACACTGGGCCAATATTTCCAAACGGAAACATTCCTGCAGAGCTGAGCAGCCGTGCCCCCGCCCCGCCCATCAAAGAGCACTTCCTCTCCGGTTGGCCACAGGCCCCATCTAGCCCACAGCACTTATGTGTATCACCTGCCCGGGCTCTGTAGGCATTTTCACTGGCGACCCCTGCACTATACCATGCTATACGCAGTGTGAAAGTGTGAGGTTGCTGGTGGAAGTGAAATAGCACCAACAGGGTAAATCCACGCATTGGCTATTTTGGGGCCACTTCCTAGAATTTAGAAGAGAAGCACTTTCTAAGACTGCAGCTAGAGAATGTAGTAGAAGATCTGTGGAAAAGGTTCCAGAGTGCACTCAAGAATTACACTGACGCCACAGAGGATCAAAAGATTGCCTTCGAGGCCCTGAAGGTGAAGGATGAGAAGAGCTCCAAAGAGATTGAAGCCCAGATGAAAAAAATACAGAAACTCCAGGTTAGTCACTGCCTCCCCTGCTCCATGGTCCACTGTTCATCTTCCCCCAGTCTCCCCTGGGCCTCATCACTGGGGGGGGGGGGGGGGAATGATGTGCTTCGATTTCAGTCCTCAGTCCTTTAATCTGTCTCACTGGAGACCTTCAGCTAGTCAAGTACTTCCTCTAATCTACTCTGTTCTTCTAGGATTCTGTAATTGTTTTAAAAGGCAAGATCATGGCATATAGCCGTGACAGTGATGAACAGAACCAGTGCGTTCGTGATGACAAGGAGTTGGTCCTTGTACAACTGCGAAAACTTAAGGCCCAAAGGACCCGGGGCCGGGCAATAGCACAGGAGAACTTAGTCAACCTCACTTTGGAGAGTAATGCCACCCTCAAAGCCCTGCGGAAGATTGTCAGCAAGGTAACGAAGGGGAGAAGGCTGTCCAAACAAAACCGCGGAACCCGCTCCCTGCGAAGCGAAAGGGTTTGAGAGTGGTGGGGGAGACTCCCTCCTGCTTCCCGCCTGAGTGGACACCTGGAATATCTTTTTTATTTTCATATTCCCTCCTCTCTCACGTTAATGAATAAATAATGAATTTCATAGGAATATAAAATACTTGGGGAAAAAAGGAACATAAAATACTTGGGATAGTGCTTGGCACATGGTCGACAGACATTTTCCTCTCCCACTTGGGGGAGCAGCTTGTTCAAGCAGGGAACCGACTCCACTACTCCCCCTCCCATCACTTTCCTAATAAAATGTGTCTTCCTGCTTTTAATAGGGTGAAAAGATCCTTAAACTTGCTGAAATATGTAGGAAATTTGAAACAGAAGAAGAAAAAGTGCTGCCTTTTTATTCATCAACACTGACTCCTGAGGAGCAGAAGGAGGTAGAGGAGACTGGCCCAGAGGAGCTCACCGAGGAGCTGGCGAAGGTGACGTGCCCCGGGCTCGGGGGCCTTGGCTCCGGGTTGGGGATGATTAACGGGCCCGCCGTCACCTTCTCCCTTCACCCTTTCACCCTTAAATCAATTCCCAGGTGATAGCAGACTATAGCGGGCTGGAGAACTTCTGGAAAAGGTACAACAAGGTGAAACTGGAGCAACTGAGCCTCCAGCACAGACACGCCCAACTGTCAGACATCAATGGGAAGCTGCGGGAAATGCTCAAGCAGTACTTGGATGGCATCTCAGTGAGTGACGAGGTGCTGAGCCAACTCAACCCACTCTTCATCGTCAACCACCGAAGCAACTTGCCACAGCCCTTGTCCACACCAACAAGCCAGCCGGGTGAGAAAAAACACGCAACCATTTACAACATCATTGAAGCAGCCCACGTGGTCTCCCACATCTTGTGATACAAGGAGAAAAATCTCTTTTCAATCTCCAGAAAATTTTTTGAGATACCTGAGAACTTTGCTATTAAAAATTCCCACAGCCCTGGCTGATGTGGCTCAGTTGGTGTGGACTGAAGGGTCACGGGTTTGATTGCCAGTCACATACCCAGGCTGCAGGGTCAATTCTTGGGCGGGGCACATATGAGGGACAACCACAACCGGGTCCATGTCTCTGTCTCTCCCTCCTCCTCCCTCTCTCTCTAAAAGCAAGGGAAAAAGTCTCCTCAGGTGAGGATTTAAAATAATTCCCAGGAGTCCACGAGCTCCTTATATCTTTTCTGTACTGGACAGAGTAGTCTACTTCGAGGGCCCCAGGACTATGGTGGCCACAGGGAGTGGAGCGAATGCTTACGCCTCAAGGAAGCATTGCTCCTGGAGTCAGGGCACCATGGGGCCCAAAGCCCCTAACCTTGGGACCTAGAGACCCTATGGGAAGATTCTAGAACAGCCCCTGCGGTCAGTTAGGACAGGAAGAGGAAGCCGTGGGAAGAGGTGATCCAACATCTCCAACTGCCCACATGCAAAACAAAGTCCAACTCAGAATGCCTTTTCCTTAGCCCCTGCACCTCAGTCCCACTTACAAAAGTAGCCTCAGAAAGTACCAGGTGAAGAATGCAAAGATGTTTTTTAAATTAGTATTTATTATTTCTTTTTGCTCTTGTTTCGTTTCTCTTCCTTGAGCTTCTTTTTGGAGACTTTAGGTCTGTTGGCCTTTTTGTATAGGTGATACCCAATGAGGCTCAGGAGGGCAGGCACCATGGCCATGCCCACCAGAGGCAAAATGCCCTTCACCAGCTTTTGCCAGTAGTTGGCTCGGATCAGTGCAATCAGCTCCACGTCAAACTGCAGCACTGCATCCGCTGGAGGCAGAGAGGGGGTGAGGGTTAGAATCTCCGTGCAGTTTATCCAGGACTCTAAGTCTGGGTGAGAACAGAGAAGGCAGGCCCCGCCAGAGCAACAGCTGTGAAGCTGCAAGACCTGAATGTGGGGCTGAGGTCCCTGAGACAAAGGCAGAGACGGGTTCTGAGCAGAGCCTAGTGATAGTCGTGTTTACCCCAAGTACGCACATGTGGCTTGGTTTCCACGACAGGTCTTTGACAGCCCAGGAAAACTTTCTCTGGATCTGGAATGTACATCCTGTTCTCCACTTATAAGTGAGCGAGACCTCCATACTAACTATCCTCCATTTCCAAACAGCCATATGGATACAATCTTTGCAGGGCGAAATTCATTGGATTTAAACTAGACTTTTAAGAATTCCACCAACCAATGGTCATATTCAATGTGATTATTAGAAAAGATAGGTGTTTTAGCATAAAAGTTGGAGAGGAAGAAGGATGTTTCTTAAGAAATAAGAAATAAGAAATAAGAGGGAATGAGTAAGGGGCGGGGAGAGAAACGCAGACAGGAGCAGCACTGGAAAGCGGAAGGTGACAGAGCTCTGGGGAAGGGCTTGTTTCTCCTTAGTCCCCCGTCCTCTTCCCAGGCCTCCCTCCGAGCTGGAACGAGAATAAGAACTTTGACCCCAGTCCTCTGAAGCACAACACATTTTAGCTAACAGCATCAAAAGTGAGAAATACACATCTTGGGAAACCTGTCCAGTCTCAAGCCTTCAAGAGGAGATGTCAGCAGTGGCCTGTGAGGGCTTTTAAAGTCCTGGGGTGAGCCTGGCTCTCAGAAGTTGTTTTCAATTTTGTTTTGAATTTCTTGACTGTGATCATTTTTACTACCTCTTCCTGGTGAAAAGGAAGGGTGGAGATGTGAGAAGGGTGAGAAGCCGTGCCAACTGCACAAATGACAGGGTTCCGAATTAGAGGAAAAGGGCAGGAAAGAGTTCCCCGGTTCTGGGAAGGGTGGCAAAGGCAGCAGACCCCTGCGGCATAATGCGGTGTCTCTGCCCTAAAAAGCTGCTGGCTGCCAGAGCACACGCCAGGTGACCTTAACACGTTCTCTAGTCCCTCTGATGACCTAAGCAGGAAAAAAGTGGCCATGCAGAAGGAGACCCCAGCCACTCCTGCCCCTTTTAGCAAGCTGAGTTCAGACCTTCTCAAGCTCCAGACAAATGGTGTAGCTCTCAGGGACTAGGTATTTTGATGGTCCGAGAGACAGGTCTAGTCAGGTTACCTGGAATAGACGGTGGAAATCCCCGTTTTCCATAGGCCAAGTGAGAAGGAATGATTGCCCTTCGCTTCTCTCTAAGGGAAAGAATTAAGTCACAGCCAGAGGTGGGACCAGGTGGGCCAGCAGCCTCAGTCTACCTGAAGCTCCTCCAGCAAAACCCTCTGGGTACCCAAAAGGTGAATTTTCCCACCTAGCATCAAACAGGTTGACCAGCTAAGGTGTCCACCCTCCCCCGTCCACCCCCCAACACACACATGCCTCATCTCCTCCAACAAAACCCACGGCCAGAGAGGCACAGAGGCTTTGGACGTCCTCAGGGGTCCCCATGACCAATGCAAGATCAGAGCCCTTTATCCCATGGTCCCCTGTCTCCTCTGGGAGCAAGGATAGAAGAGAAAGACTCTGTCCATGCAAAGGGAGTGACCAAGCCCATCTCTGCCCGGATACTCACCCCACACACATGTCTAGAAGGCTCTGCTCCAGACCTTGAGGAAGAAGACATAGCTGAACAGGGAGCGACCTACATTCCCCAAATCCCAGGAGAGGAGAGCAAAGGCTCCCCTTTGACCCTTAGTTGACTCCCCACTTCTCAAATCTCTGGCTTCCAGTAGGGTATGTAGCAAGATGAGTGTTAGAAATGAGCTTTGACAGAATAAAAACAAAGACGCTGAAATAGAGAACAAGTGGGCAGCGACCAGAGGGGAGAGGGAAGGGAACTTAAGGGGAAAAAGGGGGAGGGATTTTGAGGAACAAGTATGAAAGACACAGAGATGAGGACTGGGGGGGGGGGGGGGGGGAATGGGGGGGAGGGGGGGAGACCGGGCGGGGGGGGGGGGGAAGAGAAAAAAAATGTACTTGAAAAGTAACTAAATAAAAATAATAATAATAAAAAATAAAAATAAAAAAAATTAAAAAAAATTTAAAAAAAAAAGAAATGAGCTTTGAGCCCTGACTGGTGTCGCTCAGTTGGTTGGGTGTCATTCACAAAGTGAAAGATTGCTGGTTCAGTTCCTGGCCAGGGCACAGGCCTCGGTTGCGGATTCCATCCAGATCAGGGCTTGTATGAGATCTGGGCAACTGATCTGTGTTACTCTCTTACATCGGTGTTGCTTTCCTTCTCCCTCCCTCCCCCTCTTTCTAAAAATAAATAAAATCTTAAAAATAAGAAGTGGGGTTTGAACCTCAGGAGGTGGCTGGTAGAAATGGGCGTCGTACTCATCCAAGAGGGCATTTCTAAGGTGGCTTAGGAATTAAAGGGGTTAAGAGAACACTTCTGTTGGGAAAAGGAGGAGTGGGAGGCACAGGTCACATACCTGGAATCACCTGCTTTTGGCCAAGTTCTATTACCAGAGGGTCTCTGGTCAGGGAAGTGTCAATAACTCGTCCATCTACCAAGCTGCCCTGGGAGGAGAGAGCATCCGGGCTGCACACCGAGTACCTCTCCCTCCCAGCAGACACACTACACAGCGTGGGCAGCTGGGCCGGGCAACCCCTCAGCAGCTGCCGAGCACTCCCCTCGGGGCAGAAGGGAACAGGAAGCCCCTAAGGTCTGGCACTTCTCAGAGATCTCACCGCCCTCCACTTCTCAGTGCCCAGGAGGAGCTGGCAGAAAAGCAGGGAGGGAAAATGGGCAGGCAAGAGCAATGTCCCTCCCCACGCCACGTGCTCGAAGACCCCAGAGCCCAGTAACTCCCCGAACTGCTTGCCACGTGTCCAAGCCAAAGCTGACGTGTTTTATCAGGGCGCCGCCCCCTCCCAGGCTCCGCCTTTGCGCCCCAAACCCCTCACCGTGTAGTGTATATGAAGCGTGTCTCCAAAGGCAGCGGGCTCCGCACACGGCTCGGGGGGCTCCACCTGTGATCGGACTACAGGAATGACGGAGGATCCGCCAACGCTTCCATTCTTGCCCCTAGACCCAGCACCCTCCAGCTCAGTCCCCGTACTTCTCCGGGCTTGCAGGTTCTTTTAGACCTGTATCTGCGTACAAGGCCCTCCCCTCCCTCCACAGCTCAGGACAATCTCCTCACCAGGGTCTCCACTTGGAGGGTTCGGACAGGACTTTCGGTTTCGAACCCCGTCTCAGTCTGGCATGCCGCCCCACTGAGCAGCAGCAGCAGACAGAGCGGGAGTGGTGACGCGCACAGGGTCATTACTGGACACGGGGTAGTGCACGGGGCACCAGGACCGGCTGCTACGGTGGCGGTGGCGGTGGCTAGGACAGCGCCCAGGCCAGACTGGACTGGACGGGGCGGTTCGCAACGCACCAGCTCCTCCTCCTCCTACAGCCCTCGCTCCACCTTGTCCCCACCTCCTGGAGGGAGGAGGCCCCAGGGAGCCCTCCCTACCCTCTAAGATCGGCAGGTCTCGGATTCTGACCTGTCTGTTTTTTAGCCGTTCAGTCCCACAGAGAAGGGCTGGGTCACATAATAGCACTGTTTTAGAATTACTACTATGTGGCAGGCACTTGTCTGTAATCCTCAAAAACCACGCTGAAAGGTGGGCATCATTGTTTCCATTCTGCAGGTGAGAAACTAGGTGCTCAGGTTAAGTAACCTGCCCAAGCTCATCTAGCTGGGACCTAGCTGCTAGGTGGTGACAGACAGAATGCAAACCCAGGACTGCTTGAGTCCAGCTTGTCCGCTCTCAGATCTCGCTCACAGGTTTGCCTGTCCTCACAAACACCTAACCTGGCAGTGTTTGGCTGGCCCCTCCCACCCCAGCAGTTGCAAAGGCAAAATCCCTCTCCCACCTCCACCTATTCAGCTTGAATTTTTGCAGGTCATATGTCCAAAAGGAGGCGGGCAGCTATCCCATCCTCCTGTCCTCCAGAAAGCAAGATGAAAAGAGCAAGGGGCTATTACCCTGTAAGGACGAGGTGATCTCTGACCTTTTCCTGACACTCCCATTCCCTTTCTCATCAAAATACTTCTCAAAAGGGCTTCTACCTATAAACCCTTTCATGTTTGTGCAAGAACTTCAGTTTTTAAAAAGGTTTTAAAATTATTTCAGGTGACCCTACCACTCCCCCTTCTGCATGACTTGAACCCTCACTTCCCACTCAGGCACTGGCATCTGGATTCTGCTCCCACAAAAGTCACCAGCAAGCCCTGACTGGCATGGCTCAGTTCGCTGAGCGTTGTCTGGCAGAGTGAAAGGTTGCTGGTTTGATTCCTGGTCAGGGCACGTGCCTAAGTTGCAGGCCTGGTCCCAGGCTAAGATGCCTGTGAGAGGTAACTAATCAATGTTTCTCTCTCACGTCGATGTTTTTCTCCCTCTTTTCTCCCTTTCTACCCCTCTCTCTAAAAATAAATAAATAAAATCTTAAAAAAAAATAACCTTACTGTCAAAAATCACCAGCGAACTCATGGTCAGCAAATTCCTGCGTCATTTCTTAGTCCCCTGTCCTCTTCAGCATCTGTGTGGTACTGGACGGCACTGAGCCCTGCCCGCCTCCTCAGCTGTAGGTACACCTCATGGGAACACCCGGGAGGTACCCATTCCTCTTCCTCCTTCCAGCTCCCGGACCACGGTCTGAACCCCTCCCAGCTACAGAGGCTCTGCTGTCAGCATTCTCTCTGGTTGTTCTCTCATCTTCCACATCCAGTTTCCTTTGTATTCTCCACAGCCTTCTATTCCTATGCTGCTACCCTAATTAAGCCCTCATTATCTCTTTTAGGTTGTTAAAAAAAAAAAAAAAAAAGCCCCTCCTCCCGCCCCAGGAGGGACTTTCTGGGAATAACGGGATGCTCGATGTCTTGAAAGGGGTGTGAGGGGCCTGGGTATATGCACCTGTCGGGACCTAGGGAGCTGTGTGCTTAAGATCTGAGCGTGTCACTGGGTGCAGATTATACCTCAACTTTTCACAGAGGGAAAAATTTCAAAACATATACGCAAACAGTACTACTCTTCCAAGTCTCCCTTAAAGCTGGATAAGGCCCCCGGCCAGGCAGCCCAGTTGGTTACAGCTGTGCCCCAATACGCCAGGGTTGCAGGTTTGAACCCCGGTCAGGGCACATACAAGAATCAAACAATGAATGCATAAAAATAAGTGGAACTACAAACTGATGTTTCCCTCTCACTCTCTCTGTCTCTGAAATCAATTTTTTAAAAAAGCTGGGTAAGGACATGTAACTCATTTCCAGCCAGTTAGACATAAACAGAAGTGCTGGAAATATCGTGCTGGGCTTGTAGGAAGGCTCCTTAAAGGAAGTTAATTTAGCTAGAAAAGCGTGTGTTATGTGCTCCTCCCCTTCCCCCAACCCCCTTCCCTTCCTCTTTTCTGCTACCACCTGGAATGTAGATGGGACTGATTATGATCCAGCAGCCATATTAGGCCATGGGGTGACCGGGGTTTAATAAGGATAGAAGCTATGTACCAGAATGGTGAAGCAAAAAGATAAAAGCCTGAGTCCCCAATAACTGTAGACCTACCGTAAGAGTCCTGGATTGCCTACCACCTTTTAACTGAGGTCAGAATTAACTTCTATCTTGTTATAGAAAGAAAGGTCACAAACTCCTCACGCCCAGCTTCTCCCCACTTTAGCTCATTCTGGATGCCGTTCCATCTGCTCAACGGGTCACATCATCTGCCCACTAAAAGCATGCCCCAGCTCCACATTGCCCAATAAAAGCAAACCAGACTCTCTGACATGCCAATTGAAAGCTTTCATCACCTGGTCCTAATCTGCCTTTCCAAACTTGGCTTTTATTCCACCAGCTGAAAGCTTTTTAAAGATAAGACTCATCTTTCTCATTTCTATATTCTCTGTGCCTACTATAGCGTCCGACACAAAGATGCTTGACAAATGTTTACAAATTGAACCAAAGCCCCTTCCTGCTCATGGACTGTGGCCTGACATCGAATGAACCTGCATCATGTGTGTTCATCTCCATGACCTTGCTCATGCTCTTCCTTCACCTGTCAAGCTCACTCTAGGCAAATGCCAGTATCACTGATTCTCGGAGCTAGAAGTGACTGCACTTGTTTCTGAGCCCCAGGCATACACTCAGGGATGTTATTTTCCCGTGTTGTGTTTATGTATGTCCCGCCCTTCCCCCCCCCCACCCCCCAGCTCCTCTAAAAAGCCAGCTCACTGATGACAAGAACAAGGGTATGGTCATTTCTGGAGTCCCCCACATACTAGCTGAACAACACCCTCCATGTAATAGATTCTAGACAAATGTTTTATTTTAGATAAATACGTGTATACCATGCAATACTAAAAAACTGTTAAACACAAAGACTTAACTACACTAATATGGAAACTCTCCAAGACAAATGTATACATTCTTATGTTTAAAAAAGCAAGAATATCCCTGGCTCAGTTGGTTAGAGCGTCATCCAACAAGCCAGAGTGGCGGGTTTGATCCCTGGTCATGGCGATGCATGTGCAAATAAGTGAAACAACAAATCAATGTTTCTTTGTCTCAAATAAATATATTTATTTTAAAAGCAAGAATAGCCCTGACTGGTCTAGCTCAGTGGGTTGGGTGTTGTCCTGCAAACCAAAAGGTCACTGGTTTAATTCCCATTCTGGGCACATGTCTAGGTTGTTGGCCAAGTCCCCACTTGGGGGTGCGCAAGAGGCAACTGATCCACATTTCTCTCCCTCTTTCTTTCCTCTATCTCTAAAAATAACCTTTTTAAAAAGCAAGAATAATGAATGTGATGAGCCCCTTTACATTTTAACCTCTCTCCAAACGTGTAGTATATTTAGAGAAGGAACTAGAAGGATGCACACCAAATAGCTGAGGGTGGTTGCCTTTCTTTGGGGCTGGAAGAGTAGAAAAGAACAGGCTTCACGTTTTGCAGTATATTTATATTTATATATGGCTTAGGTGTTTTATAAGAAAAATGACTTTGGTTACAAAATTTTTAAATTATCCTGTAACCTGTGAAGATGTTGCCACTCACAATGTTCGCCCAAGTGGTGGACAGGCTCCCATTGGCCACCTCAATACAGGACAGTCTGATCAGGACCCTTGCAAATACCGGAGCCGGGCTAAACAGCTCTACAGAAAGTTGAATGGGCAGCCCCCTACCAGACGGAGGTGCCTTGGGAGCTGCCGCCATGTCTTTTCAGTGCATTATGCTGCAAGGGGTGTGTCATTTGGTTTTGTGTGAAACTACCTGGCCTAAGAAGTTGGCTTTTGCCCATCTAGAAGATTTACACTCAGTTTGATGAACAGCGTGGGAAAAAGTTGCCCAGTGTCTACACCCTATTGCTTTATTGTGTTTGAGACCTACATTCACAAAACCAAGAAGCTCCACATCAACAGTCACACTCCGAGAAAATTAGGCTCTATCAACACTGAATTCCAAGATATGCAGAGGCTCATGGTGGCCAATACTGAAAATCTGTTAGGATGAGTACTTTCAGCATTGGATTCAAAGGCCAACAATTTGTCCAAGCTGTCCAAGAAATGCCACCAGGATGCAAAGTATTTAACATGCGGTCCACTTGTGCCAAACTTACAGCAGTAGCTGTATTTTCATCCCGTTACTAGTGTACGAGCAATTATGATGGCTGTGAAGTAGTGGGGCAGGTCGCTGGCAAAAGAGAACCCAGAACCCGGCAGGTGTGTGTTTGCAGGAAGCGGAGCTCACAGAGATGTATGTGTATTAGAATACAAGTGTAACTTCTGCCTCTGAGGACCTTGCAAGAAAAGACATATCCTGAAAACGAAAGGTTACACACCTCATCTAATAAAACCTGACCCTAGGTAGAAAGTCTCTTTGAGGGGCAGAGGCTTTCTCTGGGTGCTATGCCATGTATGTTGGGGAACAGTGTATTTTTCTCCCTCCCGGTTGTTTTTCATTTGTAAAACAGCACCGACTGGGGCATTCTCACTCACTAACGGAGCCATCGATGAGATTTAATCTAACCAACCTGTGCTAGCAATGCTGCATTCCTTCAGAGAAGGCAGACCTCTGGGAATTTTGTTGACTCTGTCAGTCAACATTCCTTTGGTTGGTAACATTTGTGATTTTCAGTAATCTGAGTTTTTGATGGCCTTTTAAATAAGACTCCGGTATGTTAAAGTTAATTGCTGTGCTGCAAAGATCTTGCCTCTTGACCCCTGCAGGAAGTTAACCTTTCTTATTTTCCTTTTATAGTTTATTACACAACTGCTTTGCAGGGTTAAATGAATTCTATTAAGATCCCTTGAAATGACATTATAGCACTCCTTGATTAAGAAGGTAAAATACTTGCTGTCATTTATTCCTTCCAAGACTTAGTTTAGGACATTCTTAATTTTATTTTTCAGCACCTGGTTTATATTAATGAGTAAATAGAGCATATACTTCTTTCTAACTGCAGCTCCTAACTACAGCCTAATCCTGCCCCTCCTTCACTCTCTCCACAATGGATTTCCCACTCTCTTTTCCTCCCGCCACAATCTGCTAACATTTTCAATGTGTTAGCAAACTGCAGCCCAGTAGTTTCATGTCCCACGAATATCCTCTCAGGACAGTCTCAGATTTCAAAATGGAGAATTCAGCTGAGTAAATTTTTTTTGCAGAGTGACTACTCAACTACATACATTTATCTGAAGTCTCTGAGAGCACCTCCCACCTGCCTCAGTTTACAGAAATTCTCTGAGAATGACAGAGCTGCAGAACTCACAGTGGCTTTTATTAACAAATAAAACTACCTATGATTTTCCCCTTTTTTGTTCAGGGATAGTGGAGATTTCCTTTTACCTTCTGAGATAGACTTCTTAAAAAGGTTTTATTTATTTATTTTTGAGAGAGGGAAAAGGAGGAAGAAAGGGAGAGAAACAGTGAGCTGCCTCTCGCACGCCCCCAACTGGGGACCTGGCCAGAAACTTAGCACGTGCCCTGCCCTGGAATGGAACCGGAGACCCTCTGGTTTGCAGGATGACACTCAACCCACTGAGCCACACCAGTCAGGGCTGAGATAGAATTTCTAAATGGAAGAAAATATTAAATATAAATAATATTTATATATTAATGTTGTCTTTAAAATATTGTCACAAGGGTCTGCAGTATCACCTCTAACTCCTACAAATACTGCAAATATTTCTTTAAATTGTACAGGTAAACAAGTCAACTTCTTAACATCTTTGGAAAGAACTTTTAACTAATTAATTTCATAACTATGGGGTCATCAAAGCTTCTCTTGATTCCTGATAGAGAAAAAATTCTATTCCTTATAACAAGACAAAGAGAAATGCTGATTATATTCCTATTAACTTACAGAACTAGAATGAAAACTTTTTTTCTTTCCATTTTGGACCTAAACCTGCCAATTGGCATTTTGTGCACTAAATATGAAATTACCTCTTTTAATAAGTTCTTTTAACCCCCTACAAGGCTTGTCCCTAAGGAATGATGTCGGTAATGAAAGCCTTTGGGAGGCCGAAGCACTGGGGCGGCAGCACAGAAGTGGGACTTCCGTAGAAGGGGGCGTGGCAGCTGGGCGCTGGGAGTTGCACACTATAACCACGCGGTCAGCGGTGAAATAAGTACTCCTACAATGTTTTTCAAAATTTAAAACTAAATATTATATGAAACCACCTGAGCTACCCAGCCAGGGCTTTCTCATCTCATTTTAGTGTGCTCTTTCTACTTATAAAAAACATTTGCTGTAAAAGTGTGCTGTTATGCCCAACAGCAGCCTCTCCTGTTTATCACGTCTCTTGGTTGCATCATCCCTTCTTGTGCTTGAATCAATCTTGTGTCACTCTGTACAGTAACATGCTGTACAGGCTGGTAGCCTAGGAGCGACAGCTTACACCATAGAGCAATACAAGGGAATGTGTGGGAGGCGCTGCATGAGCTGTGCTACTGGAGCTAAAGGAGCCACACCAGGGGGAACAAAAGTCCTTGTAATTAGAGAAGTCATGGGCTTTGTATTTTTTAAAAGAAAGTGGTATTTTTAAACAATGAGAAATGAGATAAAGGCAGTGAGCCAGATATCTGGGGAAATGAATGGACCAGTATGGTTAGAGTACAGGATTTAGCCAGGAAGCAGACAGGGAGGTAGCTGGAGAGGGACCAGCTACCCCAATGGCTGCAGTAATTGTGGGGAGCCTTCAGTGTCAGACTGAGGCAGTGTGAACCCACTGAGAGTTTCTGAGCAAAGGGGTAGCAGTGCATATTGTACTGATGTACATATCAGCTGACTGGGATGGTGTCATGAAGGAGGAAGACTAGTATCCAGGTCTGAGGCTTTGTTTGGTAATCTGATGGGGGCGGGGAAGTGGGGGTCAAGCGAGGAGGGTGGGAGCGGGAATGGAAGGACAAAACTAAGACAATATCACCCACAGAGGGCAGTGCAGGAAGCCCTTTCTCCTTGGATCAAATTAGGAGGCACCTGAAAGACAGGAGAAAGATGAGCCGGTTCTGGCCCAACCCTGACTAAACGGACAACTTAATCAGAGAACCACTACTGGAAAGGCCTCCACCCTCAAAGGTGTCTCTGTCAGTGAGTAGAGAAAACTCTACCACCGCTCCCTGCTTTCCAAAACTCATGGGGTACCCACCATGCCCACCTTGGTTAAGGATAGTGATGCTTATTCATTCATCAAAGATGAGTGCCTATGTGCCAAATAGTAAGGCACTGCTTTTTAAATGTTTTTAATATGTTTATTTTAAGCACATTGTTAATAAATAAAAAGCCTGTGAGTCAGCATATGCAAATCTGGGCTCAAAGTAGGATGCCACATTTTCAAGGGCATGCATACCCTGGCTGACTAGATGTTTTCTTTTCAGGTATGGCTATGCACTCATCCACCCAAGAATGAAGTGTTTTCTCCCTCCCTGCTCTCCCCAGTGGCTGTTCGAGCCAGGGAGGAATCATCCTTTCAATGCAAGATCTGGCACAGGTGAAAAACAAGCTGTCCCATTGCTTATGCATTAGCCAAAGCCAAGGGAGCACTCCTCTTTCCTATATTCAGAACTCAGAAGTTAGTACTCAAATGCCTGTGGCTCAGGGATCCAAGCTACGCCCCCAACAACTTAAAAGGCCTCATACTCAATTCTGTCCTAGGATAGCTCTTAACAGTGTGTGCAATGGAACAGTGGAAGTGGGAGGTGGGTGGGAAGAGGGTGCCAGGTAGACAAGTTCATCCTGAAACTGCCCGCCAGGCCTGGACTAACTGGGCACACCTCCTCAGAAACAGCTCTCAACACCCAGTTTGGAGGGGGGGTAATGGGAAGGGTGCATGGGTAGAACTGCCCGGTTCTGGGCACAGATGACCAGAGTCCTACCTTGGGTGCCCTCTCTACTCCACCACACCCAGTTCAGAAGCCAGATTTGCTCCTAGGGCCCAGACTCCACCTCCTGCAGCCCGTGGCCAAAGTGACACACAAGCGAACACTCACTGCCTTGAGCCCTGCTGGGGAACAGTCCTGCTCCAAGTCCCTGCCCTTCAGACCTCCAACCACTGCCTTCAGTGGCCCTGTTGCCCCCTCACTGTTCTCAAGGCTCGGATTTCCTCAGCCCTAACCCATTACTCAGGAACTCAGGGTCATCCTTACCCCCATTCTAGCAAACAGGGCCAGGAAACCCAGTAAGAATGAAAAACCTGAAGAGGAAGGAAGGCATCTGGATCCTATCACTCCCCAAGGACCAGCACAATACACCATCCATCCAATTACCAGGTTAGAAAGCAGACAACTGGACTCTGGCCCTCCTACCTCCACATCCTTCAGAACTGGGAAAGAGGCTGCTCTCAGCATTACGACCAACCACCTGCCCAGAAACCCCTCCCTGCACTGAACAGCAGAAGAAAGGACACCCCCTACAGAGTCATGGCCCCACGTGGTCCACTAAGGATTCCAGAACATCCCGGAAAGGGATTCCCCGACTGCTCCCTCAGTGCAGTGGACTGACTCCACTCTTAGCACAGGCCCGGAAAAATTAGGTTCTAGATAAACACCTGTCAATTTTCTGCTCTGACCGATCTATGTCCTTGGACTGGAAGTGATATAGTGAATCCCCAGAGCCTTCAGGCCTTACACCTCTAATCTGAGAAACTCAAACACACCCACACTCATTCTCCCCATCACTGTGCAGTTTTGTCCTCCATCCCACCTAGACCCACCCAAGGCCTTCCACTGGCTTTCTCCAGGCTCATTTCGGAAGGCCCCTTGCCCGGATGATCCTAAAATGGACCCTAGGTCCAGGTGCCCTGACAAGTCATGACTGAAGTGTTATTCATATTCTGAGAAGATGGGGTTGCTATTTGTCCTAAGAGCTGGGTGCTAAGCATTTACCTTCCAAATTAAGTCCCCACCTCATCCCCCTACGACTCCCTAAAAGAAGCTAGAAGGTTTAACTGCCACAGGAAGACTCCCACCACCTCCTTCCTGGCACCCTAAACCGAGTGCTCAGGGTCAGAAGGGACTAGGTTATCCTCTTTCCCAGTTTGTTCAGGGGAAATGGACATCCAGCTGTCGTCCTCTCCATTATCATTATCTCATGAGGGGTTGTAGCTGTAGAAGGTATCTATTCATTATATAAATGAAGCACTTGGAAAAGGAACTCTTAGCTTACCAATAACCTCAGTCACCAAGTAGGACTTTTGAGGAGCCTGGAAGAAGTATCATCAGATTTTGAGCGTAAGCAGGTGACGTTTCAAGTTTATGGGATTGATAAAGGGATGTCTGGTTGTAGTAGTTTAAGCGTTCTAGAAGGGCAGATGCACTGGCCCTTGAGGTGATAGCTTATTTAGTAACAGGAGAGGGTCTGAACAGGAGAACTGGAACAGGGAGGGAACTGAATATAAATAATGTGCTTCACACTGGGTCATCACTTCATACTGAGTCAGGGCTCCCAAACTCATCATATGCCTAAATCCTTTCCCTTTCCCACAGCACCAGGACAGGAAGGCCTCTGTCCTCAAAACTTAAGAAAGTGGTATCAGTGGGGAACGCCTGCCTGGCTCACCCAGACCTTACCCATCCTGAGGACGGCACCACTCCATTCTTCGCCTGGAGCCAGACAATAGCAGCAGGAAAGGAAGTAAGAAGGTACAAGTGGGGTGGAACGACAAAGGCTGTATGAAAAAAGGTTTCTCCCCAAAAAAGTCTGTGGAGTCTCTGGATGAGACTGCAATCCTGAGAACAGGGAACCACATGCCTGACACAGAGGGGATGCAGGGCTGTAAGTTGTGAGGAGGATCAAGTTCATTACACAACCCAGAACTTAACTCTTCATGCTTACTCACTGCCAAAATCCAGAACTAAATGGATGTAGGGACTGCAATCTGTGGACAACGGGACCCTGTTCCAACCAGAAACACCGGATGCACAGGGCTGGGGAGGTCTGAGAATGGAGGTGCTGTGGGGCACTCAGTTCAGGGCCCTCTAGCCACTGAGGTCCCCAAAGTCTACCAACAGGTGGTGAATGTGGCTAAGCAGCTGATATACATAGCTAAGTTCAGGGTTAAACCCTTTAGAAATAGAGCAACAGAGTCACAAGGCCCTTCCACTCTGGTGCCCAACTCACTTAAGCCTCCCCCTGGAATGTGATGGGAAGAAGTAAGCAGTGTGGAAATGAGCTTATGTTCCTCCGTGAGCTCACTCCCCACACCACACCTCCTCAAGTGCCCTGTACCTGTCCGCTGAAAGAGCAGTCTGGACAGAGGCACCAGAGACAGAACTACCCTCGTCATCACACCACTGTCCCATAGCCTCTGCACATCAAGGACGAAGGTCTGCGCCGAAGCTGCATAAAACATGTTTAATTTCCAACCGTGGTCACAGTCGTTGCGTACCCCGCATTTGGAGCAAGGAGAGAGAAGGTGAGTTATTAAATGTATACAGTCTACATTCCAGAGGAGGAAAAAAAAGAAGAGAAAAACCAGTTCAGAACTAAGTTACCACTATAACACCACAAACAAACTTTGGGGGAGAAGTGGGAGAGCCCCCAGGGAGAAGAAAGGCTGGAACAAAGGAAAGCATAAAATTAAACCCACCAGAGGAGACACAGGGAGGGAGTAGGCAGAGATGGAATGAAAATACCTGATCCCCAAAGAACTTTCAGGTGAATGGGAATGTAGAACGGTCCACCCCTGCCAAGGGCCTAGCGGTGGGATACTAGCAAGATCACTTACTGCCCCCTGCTGGACATATCTTAAGCAGCACCAAGGCAACCTCCAAGGCTGCTTCCTAATATTCTTAGACCCACTGGTCCCTGGAGCCCCCAAAAGGAGGTAGAGGTGGGCCTGAAATGAGGAAATAAATCTATTTGGGACTGATATCTAACTAGGGAAGGCCAGAGAGGGAGTGAGGTGGGAGAAGAGGCAAAGTCCTCACCAAACACAAAGACAGAGAGTGGGGAATTCTAAGTGGGAAAGAAACGAGGAAGGGGAGACGAATGGGCAACAGCACTGAGTGAGTCAGGAGACAAAGGAAGTTCAGGGAGAGCAGCAGCAGGAGCAAAAAAAGTCTGAGGGGGAGAGACACAGGCAAAAAAAAGGGAGAAGGAAGCATATGTGGGGTCACGGGAGTGAATACATGTTGAAACAGAAGCCCCAGCACCCACTTCTCCCCACCACCACACACACACATACATACACACAGAAGCTTAGAGAGCAAGAGAACTGCACACCCCCACTGCATCCTGGGTAAGTAAAACATCACTAAGGAACTGGCACTGAGGGAGACACCCCTGGAACCTCTCTTTCACAGTTCAGTCAGGATGGAGCAAGGGGTACTAATCTGCCTGTTGTAGACAAAGGCGACAGGAAGCCTGGCCCCATGGGATGGGGCAGGGCTGGGGACAGCCCTTCTGGGAAGAGGTCCCTCAGCCATGCTGTGGGGGGTCCTGGGCCCTGACCTTAGCAGAAAGGTATGGGCGACCATCTTGAAGCTCAGGGTGCAGTCAGCATACACAGGAGCCCAGAGAAAAGCCAAGGCTTCAGACACCGTAGAAGTCAGGACCTTAGGGACAAGCGCCCCCTGTACACAGAGAGACTCTGTAGCAGCAGCTTCTGAACAACTACATAGTACTGATAATAGGGGAAGGACCCCGAAGATCACTGCATTACACCACCAACAACAACCACTTCAGAGTCCTAGTACCGCCATCCAGCCCACAGACCTGCTTATGCAAGTGGGTGAAGAGCGCAGGGGAAAGCTGTTGGGATGAAACTGGGAGGGACAAAAGGATGGTCTGAGGGCCTGGAAACAATAGGAAACTCCCATCCTTCAACACATCCTGAACTAGAAAAGGAAAACTGGAAAACAGAGGGGTTGATACTGAGGTCTGCTATGCTACCCCCACTCTCCCACTCTCCAATCAACCACCTGGCCAGCCTGGGACTACTAGGATGAGGAAACTTCTGACAAAGGACAGATGAACCACCTAGCCCCCAGGATCAGAAGACTGGGGGTCGAGAAGATGGGGGAGGCAGGAATAGGACCAACCTGTGCCTCACTTTCTCCTAAAAAACAATAGGATGGAAATGGAAAACCTGAGGCCCTCCCCTGGTACCTTGGGACCAAAACACACAACATGGTCTTGTAGCTCTACCTCCCCTCCAAGCTCCTGAGGGACAGATCTAAGGGTGAGGGTGAGGGAGAGGATCGGCTGAACACTCTGAGCTGATAAGAGTGAGTGGGTTCCTCTCTCCTTCCCACTAACAAGGCAGGGCAGAATGGCATCTCCTTGGGAACAGTCATCTAGAGATAAATGCCACCCTCTGCCCTAAGCAGGGTGAAGAGAGGTAACAAAGAAGATGGTGGTGGAAAATCCATCATCTGTCCTATCATCCAGGAAAACCTACCTGCAGAAAAGAGAGGAACCAGTGTAAGACTGGGGCAGCCTTCCCGCCACCTTATTCCCTTTACCTCACCAACATGGGACGGGCTGGTGAGAGGCTAGAATGGGCAGTGTCCTGGCTCCCAGCCCTGAGCTGCACTCCACCCCCTCCACCCTTCTCCCGGCCCCTGCATACATATCTCTCTATACATGTATATACACGCGCACACATGCACGCACACAAAGAGAGGCCCGTGCAATTTCCACGTAGAATAGGGAGAGGGTGGAGAAGGAAAAAAAAGATGGTAGGAGAGGGGCCTGTAGGGAGAGGGAAGGGACTCAGATGCCAAGAACACAGCAATCAGAGCCAAACGAAGCAAAAAGACAGACTGCCCCCCCCCACTTTCTAGACCTCAAAGGAGGGGGGAGGTACCCCATGAAACCATAACAACCTTGTTTTAAATCTGTTAAATTGGAATGATTCATCATCAGGACAGCACTGGGGACTAGTCATGGACAAGGGGAAGGGGGAGGCAGAAGAGACAGGCTCTTGTTGGGCATGCGGATGTGATCCCCAGGGCCCTGGCCACGCTGGCAAGGAGGGGGAGGGCTGGGCAGGGAGACAGTAGGTATGTTAGGGGTGGATGGGGTGGTTGGATAGGGCTGCCTGGCTCTCACTTCTTGTTTTTGAGCTGGTTGGCCAGCCAGTCCAGGCCTTCATATAGCCCGTCCCCGCTGGTGGCACAGGTGGCCTGAATGTACCAGTTGCGATGACGCAGAGAATGCAGGCCCAACTTGTCTGTGATTTCAGCGGCATTCATAGCATTAGGCAAATCCTGGAGCACAAGGGAGACACACAAAAAGGATCCTCAGGATCTTTCAAAGGCTTCTAGAACAGCCACTGCCAACAAGATGTGTATCAGTACCCTCACTTCCTCCTCCACCGTAGGGACTCACAAGATCCTAAGGAGTTGCTTTGGATTTAGACTTCCAAGAACCCCAGAGCTAAGACATTATTAGAAGTCATTCCAGCCCTGGATGGTATAGCTCAGTAGACTGAGCACTGCGAACCAAGGGGCCACCAGTTCGATTCCCAGTCAGGGCACATGCCTGGGTTGTGGGACTGGTCCCCAGTAAGGGGTGTGTAAGAGACAACCACACACTGATGTTTTTCTCCCTCTCTTTCTCCCTCCCTTCCCCTCTCTCTAAAAAGAAATAAATAAAATCTTTAAAAAATAAAAAAAAAGAAGTCATGCCACTGGGTTGGCAAGAACCAAATATAGGAATAGTAGGAGGGAGATCAGTCCCACAGACGTAAACAATAGGGCAGGTGAAAAAGGGATTTGAGGTGATGTCTACCACACCAATCCCTGCGGATGGAATGTTGCTAATTAAAGCTGTGGTGGGGAACAAGAAGAGGAGCATAAAAAGCCAACTAATCCCATTTCCCACACGTTCAAAATTGAGAGCATAGTCACAGGGCTTCCTGTACAATGAGCTCTAAGGACCTTAATTTCTGAGGCCAGGTTGCCTTCTCTCAAATCCAGGGGTGGAGAGAAACCTCACCTGTTTGTTTGCAAAGACAAGGAGCACAGCATCCCGGAGCTCATCCTCCGCCAGCATCCTCATCAGCTCCTCCCGGGCCTCATTCACTCGCTCTCGGTCATTGCTGTCGACCACAAATATCAACCCTAGGGAGGCACAGTGTGGGCTGCACAGAGACGACAGATGAACTTCCCTCCCCACCACCAAAACACAACACCCTCCTTATATCTTCTAAATGTTTGCAACATGTCCTCCTCTTCTCCCACCCATAGTAGCTGCACCAGGCCCAGGGTTGGCTGCCCATAACCAAGAATGACAGACAGCCACACTCTGCTCACACCCAACCAGCTCCTGCGTCCCTGGGCAATTCACATGCCATACCTTGGGTGTTCTGGAAGTAGTGTCTCCAGAGAGGTCGGATCTTGTCCTGGCCACCCACATCCCAAACTGTGAAGCTGATGTTCTTGTACTCCACTGTCTCCACATTGAACCCTTTGGGAAAAAATAAACAGGCAATGGCCAGTTGAATTCAAACATCAGGTTGACACATGATACCGCAATGGGTTGATTTGTTTCCTCCAAACTTGGCCATGATTCTAGCAAGGGAAAGAAAGCTAAGGCTTCCTCAGACCTGGTATTCATTGATCTTGTATCCTGAAGGCCAAAAAGAAAAACTAAGGTATGAAGTGAAAGAGGATGAGAGGAGCCAATCAGGTTCGTGATTGCATGAGTAATGCAAGCCAGCCTTCCCTACTCATTCTCAGTCTCTGGCTCTCCCTCCTACAAAGAAATGACTCAGCCCCACTCCGGTACATTGGCCACCAGAGTCTTTCTCAGCTAAGAACTGGGGCCTGCGAGGCAGAGTGAAGGAAAAGAAGTGAGCTATATTCCTGGAGCCCCAAAAGAAGAACCACCTACACATGATGATCTGGAGCCCCATCCACAAGCCAAATGTTCTCTCTCCCACAGGCACGTCTTAACCAGATTCAGGGCCACTGAGGATCTAACTGAAGCGAATACAGGCCTCTGGCAAGAACATCAAAGCCCTTTACCTGCTTTCCAAATAACACAGAGAACAAACCAGCTCAGTACCTGAGGGCAACTGTTGAGTGCCAGGCTGCAGAAGTTCCCCCATCATACAAGGTCGCGGTAGGTGGGCAAACAGCAGCCCCAGTACCTGCTAGTAAGCTAAATAACCATCCTTCCCTGAGCCCCAAATTGCATGGACTTGCCTGGTGGCCAAGGGGAAGAATCTAGGAACAGGTCCCCTGCCTGGCTCAGCTGTTGGCATGAAAACCTACATCCAAGCCATGCCCTTACCAATAGTGGGGATGGTGGTGACGATCTCTCCCAATTTCAGCTTATACAGGATCGTGGTCTTCCCTGCGGCATCCAGGCCCACCATCAGGATGCGCATCTCCTTCTTCCCAATCAGGCTCTTGAGGAGGTTTCCAAAGATATTACCCATGATCACAGCAGCTTTCTGAGGACAGCAGGGCCCAGGTGGGGGCAGTGGCAATCTGGTTTTGGCCTGGCTCCTGGTATGGAGGACGTGATCCTAGGCAAAGAAATGTAAAGTCATTGCTACCATCTGCTTGTCAGGATTTCATGTCTATGGGATTTGTCAAAGCCAAGGCTGGAGTCCATTCGCGACAAACTTGGAGTCTGAGGGGGCTATGAAGACTAAGACCCACTCAGACACACCCTGAGCCTTTGGGAGCAGAGACCAAGCAGTGAACCCTAAGGACCCCTGCTCGGCTGGCAATCTACGTCCATGTCGGACAATTTCCTTTCATCTGTCCATATCTGTACCTGTAAAACGAGGGGTGTTAAAATAGGCCATTTTTAAAGTCCCTTCCCTTCTGACAAATCTACATTATACCCTAAGGTATTGCAACATCATTAATGCACCTCCCTCCAACATTATCCTGAAACTTCTGGAAACCATGGGAGGGGGGAGTGGAATGAGGAGTGGCTCTCTGAGACTCCCAACAAAGTTCAGGCTTGCCAGGTTCCTAAGGTTTGCTCTCTCTATTCGAATCAAGAGACTGCTCAGTCTTCCTGTCTCTGCAATCCCACCTTCCTTCTACATGTCAAAATGGATGAGGAAGAAGAAAATAGCACGCCCAGGTCTCATCCTTCCCACTCTGTGAAATGCTGGCCTCAACAGTGGTGCCGGGAGCTGAGGAGTGGGTGGGAAGAGACCACCCCTCACCCCTCAGCCACACGGACTTTAGTCTTGCCAGGGCCAGCTGCTCCCATGGCCACCTGCACCAAGGCTTTCCTCCCTAACCCCTCTCAGTCTATTTTAAAATCAGAATCAGGTCATGCTGCTCCTCTGTTCAAAACCCTCTCTCGGCTTCGTTATCTTCCTTTCAGTAAAACTGAAAGCTGCCCTGCAAGGCCCTGTGCGATCTGCATCCCCGTTCCTCTCATCAGATCTTTCACTCCTCTTCTCTTTGCTTACTCCACTTCAATTCCCCAACACTTTTCGGTCTCAAAGCTTTTGTAATTGCTATTCACTCTGCCTTAAATACCTCCCCTCCCAGACAGCCTTCTTGGAGTACTCCCTCACATCCTCAGGTGTCTGTTCAAATGTCACCTCATCAAAGAGGTTTTCCATAACCACCTATAAAACACACACACGGGGGCACAGGGGGGTATAAGGGGACTAAACAGTAATGAAAAAAATAAAAGATTTTAAAATAAAAACACACTCTCTCTATCCCATTTATCCCATTTTTCTTCACAGCATTTATCACCATCTGACACATCACGTACTTGTTTCTTGGTGCACTGCTTTTCTCCTCCTACTATGTCAGCTCCGTATCTATTTTGTTCACTGCTGTGTTCCCGGTACCTTGAACAGTGCCTGGCACATAGTAGTTGAACAACTGAACTAACTCCCAGGACCTCTACTGACCTCACCAGCAGCGCACTCAGATCAGATGCTTATGCCTGGGACACAGTAGGCCCTTAACAAACACCTCCTGAAAAAATGAAGGGAACAGTAAGAACCACTCCAAAGTACAAAATGCCCATCCCAACACTGCTCCCAACAGACAGGATCACAGTCATTTATTCGCTCTCTTCTTCCCTCACTTCTCTATGACACAGGACAGCCACAGAAATGCATCTTTAAAACAATGAAACGGGGCTCGAAATCACACCTGCCAGCCAGTTCTCTGTGCCTGCAGGAGACATGTGTCAACGGGCACCTTATTCAGCAATCACCATATGCCAGGGCTGGCACTCTCTAGAGTCTGGGAAACACACACACCACCACCACCACCACCACCACCACCACCCCACCAGGCACAGGAATAGGTCAAGACAGACTGAACCCAAACCCAAGACTATGAAAAGTGGATGGGGAGGAATCCTATTTACAAACTAAAGCATGGGGGTTTGGTGGGAGTTTAGTTGTTTTTTTCAAAAACTATTTCAAGTTTATTCATTTGGTTTTTTTTTTCCCTATTCTCCTCAGTTTGCAGCAAATTCCAGAATAGTACAAAGGGGCCAGATCAACAGCCCCTGGAGACCAAAGTACTAGTTTGCCCAAAAAACAGAAACAGTGAGTGCTTATGGAATGTTTCATCTTCAAAGGCTTCCCCAGACATTCATTAATGAGCCAGGAGTGGTGCTCCCAGCGGGTTCCCCAGATGAGCCCTGCCCTTGACCCAGAGGGCTCGCACCCCAGGGACAGGACCTGGCTCAACCTTAGGGTTCAGCTTCAGCCAAGTCGCCCACTAGCCCTCCTCCCTCCACACACCCAGGCAGACCAGATTCCCAAGGATTTCTGAGGCAGGTGGGGACACCTGCCCAGCTTAATAGAAGAATCAGATCCCACCAACCTTGGCAATTGGTGGTAGTCACGCTGCTGGTTCTGCCACTATCACCTCCAGAAACTTAAACCTTCCTCAAGTCTTCCTAGTTTCCATCCTGTCTCCTGCTCAGGTAGCCTTTCCTTCCGCTCCAAATGCTACGTTGCTTTAAAGGTTGGGTAATGGAATTTGGCCCGATTTCTGAACTGAATTTATACAGTGCATTTATTTTCCTGTCCTTCATGACTGAAACTATTGATGATTAAATATTTACCAACCATGCATGCAGCAGTGGCTGAAAAATATCAGTTGCCTTAGCCCTGGCTGGTGTGGCTCAGTGGACTGAGTGCTGACCTACAAACCGAAGGGGTCAGTGACTCAATTCCCAGTCAGGGCACATGCCTGGGTTGCAATCCAGATCCCCAGTTAGGGGTGCGTGAGAGGCAACCACACATTAATGTTTCTCTCCCTCTCTTCCCCATTCTCTCAAAATAAATAAAATCTTTAAAAAATGTATCCATTGCCTCAGAACATGCATACACTGTCCTTCAGCTTGCTACTTGATTAAACTATCTGGCTAAAGTCTTGGCTCAAAAGCTAATCCCAGTGTTACTCTTAATTGTTTCCTGGCACATCACACAGGCCCTGGATTTCTAAACCATTCACGTGGCACTTACTACCTTGTGGAGTTTTCTTCCTTTCTAAATCTGCACACAGCCTGTCTTCCCAATTTAACTGTGTATTCCCCATGGACAAGGAGTATGCCTTATATTTCCTCTCTATCTGTCCTTCCTTTCAGTGCCAACCCACTGCAGGAGTTCAATCAAGCACACTGGCTGATTTCAGCTGCATCTGAGGATGTCCTTACACTACTTCTTCTGCCCTGTAGTACTTGGTATCTGTGGGTGAAGCACAGATAGCTGCTTAGATACCCTGCCAATGCTTGGCCATTTCCCACACATACCTGCCCCAAGGGCTGGTTTGAGAACACCATGAAAGGACCAGAAGACTACAACTGATGGACTTTTCTCTTGCCATTTGATATACAATGAGGCTGATGGATAACTGATGAAAAAATCCAAGCAGTTACCTAGCACGTGTCCCCTGAGGCAGCCCAGGGCCTTGAAATTAATGGACAGTATGACTCCTCTTTAATATAATCAGGAACTTGATTCAGATGAATGTTCCAAAGTGGACGGTGGCTTTCCTGTCTCAGCTTTCTCTGTCCCTGCCCGCTACTGCAGAGCATGCTGCCACCATCGCCAGCATGGGAGCAACTTTCAGCTGTATGCCATGCACACGAATCTTTGGCCATGTAGCCAATTCTCACTTTTACCATGAAGCATTTCTAGAAAAAGCTCTGGGAAGCAGAAGAGCAACCCCCTCCCCAAAGCCCTGGAACGATTCCCTGTGCACTGCGTGGCCTGTAGTTACTCTCCTCTACCACAGATGGTGCCCCTGCGTGGACAGGGCAAAATGCCAGGGTTCCATGGGCTGGTGAAAACCAGGAATCAGCAGTTTAAACTGAAGGTGAGTGACTCAAGATGAAAAATGAAATACAGTAGTATCTCTATTAACAAAGAGGCAATCTCAACATTCTATGCTATAGTCACAAACTTCATTAACAGTGGTATAAAAGAAAAAAAAACCAGGAGCTCTAAAAATGTGTTTCCAGTACAATCTGTGTAGGACATTGCAGTTCAATCAAGTGCTTTGGCCAATTTAAGCTTCACCTGAGGATGTCCTCACTGAGGACCATGCACTGTCCCCAGTCTTCCCCAGCCCCCACCACCAGGAGAGGCGGGTTGTTGCTGTAACTGGCTGCTCAGCCACCCTGGCTTATGCGTTGCAGGAACATGTCTGCCTCACTCTCCAAGTGACTTTGAGAGTCACGGCTCAGCCTGCCATGCACATTCCCTCCGCCTGACTCCAGGAACTGGCTCAGGCATGTGTTCTGAGACAGCTCTGAGGAGATTCCTGATCTAGCACCACCGCCCCCTCTCCAGGCTACATGAGTCGAGGGAAAGGAAGACCTGTCTCCCTAAAACCGACCGCTGCCAGGAAGGGTACACTGAAACGCAGCTTTGTTCCCAGATAATTTTCAAACTGAGATATCGCTAATGGAAATGCTATTTTTAGCACAGCCAATGGAGCAGACCGATAAAATTTAAGTAAACAAAAGCAGGGTCTCCCTGTATATAGTTTCCTCAGTGCAGGTGGTTTGTGACTGACCTCTGTAAACTTTTCCAAGTATTTGTCTCAAGAGCACTGTAATCAGAACATAGGAACTCTTACATTAGTATCTCAATGACTTCTACTGAACTCAAAGATTTCCCAAAGCCAAGACATTGGTTCTGATGTCAGCTTCCATCCATCCATTAAACATTTATTGAGTATATG
This sequence comes from Artibeus jamaicensis, assembly GCF_021234435.1. Lineage (NCBI taxonomy): Eukaryota > Metazoa > Chordata > Mammalia > Chiroptera > Phyllostomidae > Artibeus > Artibeus jamaicensis. The sequence continues at coordinate 48,153,966 of NW_026521486.1, forward strand.
GAACTAGGGATACAAAGAGGAAGACGGTTTCTACCTTCATAGAACTCAGTCGATGGGAAGAAAAAACTAGAACAGAGGATTACAAAACAAACAGTGTGAGGATAAGAGCAGGGTAAGTAGAGTATTATAGGGACAGAAAGCTGGAGCACTTAATCACGACTGGGGGGTAAAGGATGATTTCCAGACATGATGTTCAGATCACACCTGAGCTTACTCCTGAAGGAAAAATAGGAATGAGACAATACAGAGGGAGTGAGGCAGAAGAAAAGGCATAAAGACTTGAGTTAGAGATGGCACTTTTTATTAGGAAAAGCCAGATGCAACTGGGAGGTAGCGCACTTGGGTGCAGCACGGTGAATAAAACAATGTGATGAGGCTGGAGAGGTAAGTAAGGGCCGGATCATGAAGGGCTTCAAAAGGCCACACCAAGTTAACAGGATCAGATAGGTGCTTTGCAAACACCATTCTGGCAGTTTAGGGAATAAATTAAAAGGGGGGGGAAACTGGAGGCAGAGAGAACACTGGGGAAATACGGTAATACAGGTGAGAAATCACAAGTTCTTAAATAGGGAAGGCATACTGGAAACACCAAAACAGCAGAATCCACAGGATTTAATGACTGATTAAACGTAGGAAGAGTAGAAAAGTCAAAGACGACTCTCAGGTTTCTGTCCTGGGTGATTCAGTGGCATGTCTCTAGACAGGAAATAACAAGAGGAACAGGTCCGAGAGAAACAGTGTTTGTTTTGGGATTAAACGTTCATTCTGAGGCGCAAAGGTATGAAGCACAACAGAAAAGTCTGGTCTGGGTACCTGGGAATCATCTGTGCTGATGACAGAAGCAGCCACAGAAGAACCAAGATGACTGATGATCCAGGATGGCTGCCTACCCAACGGCCATTCTTCCCCTTCTTTCTTTGGACAGAATCTCCCATTTGTTCAGAAGGGGGGGGGGGGTATAAGAAACCTTTCCCCAGCCCTAGGGTAGGAAAACCAATCAGCCTAAGGGCTGTGGGCATTCCATTTTTCCATTTCCTTGCCAGTGAGTGAGTCACAAATGGTCATGTCCTAGTTATAGTCAATAGAATGTGAGAAAAGTCTTCTGGAAGCATCTGGGAAAGTTTTCCACAAGCTTAAAAAAGGACATATGGCAATGTTCTTTTGTTCAGCCTTTGGATGTTGATACAGAAGGATGTGATGCTGGAGTAATCTTGAAACCTTGAAGGGACAGACAAAAGAACTCTACGACATGAGAGGAGAAAACTTGGGTCTTTAAAAACACCATCAATGCCCTGAATGATGTGGCTGATTTGGCTGGGCGCTGTCCTGCAAAGCCAAAGAATGCAGGTTCGATTCCAGGTCAGGGCACATACCAAGGTTTCAGGTTCAGTCCCTGATTGGGGGTGCATATGAGAGGCAACTGATCAATGTTTCTCTCTTACACTGACATTTCTCTTCTTCTCTTTCTCCCTCCCCTCTCACTAGAAATAAAATCTTAAAAGGCAAAAAACACTGTCAAGCTGGTGGATGGAAAACAAGAAAGTGCTCTATCCCTAGATGACATTTTTGTGCGTGGCAAAAAAAATACACAAAAAATCTACCATTTAAACTGTTTTTAAGTGTACAATTCAGTGGCACTAAGTACATTCTCATTGTTGTGCATCTGGAAACTTTATATACCTATTACAGAATAACTCCCTCTCCCTCCTCCCCTCCGCCTCTGGCAACCACCACTCTGCTTCTGCCTCTATAAACTTGACTCTTCTAAGTACATCTTGGAAGTGGGACCACACAGCGTGTGCCCTTTTGTGTCTGGCTTATTTCACCTAGAATTCTTGCTATACACTGTAATAAATCTTCTTCTCGTTTGAGTCACAGGTGTGTTCCCTGCCTTTTGACAGCTGATGCATTCTAACTGGTACACCTGGAGAGACTGTGTGTGCAGTGAGAGAGGAGAAAAGGCCAAAGGCAGAAACCTGGGAAATATCAACATGTAAAGCAGTGGGCAGAAAAGGAGGCCAGGAAAGAGAAGCAACTTGAGGGATAGAAAGAAAATCTAGAGAGTAAAGCATCATAGATACCAAGGAAGAAAGAACATTTAAATAGGAAGGGAGAGAGAAGGCTACAGAAAGGTCAAATTAAGCCCTGGCTGGTATAGCTCAGTAGATTGAGTGCCAACATGTGAGCCAAGGGGTCCCTAGTGGAGAATGCATGAGAGGCAGCCACACAGAAAGATGTTTGCCTCCCTCTTTCTCCCTCCCTTCCTCTCTGTCAATAAATAAATAAATAAATACATACATACATACATACATACATAAATAAATAAATAAAGGAAGGAAGGTCAAATTAAGATAAGGCCTGAAAGATACCTACTGAATTTAGCTACCAAGCAATCAAGGATAACACCTTGTTATAAATGAAAATATAATCTAGCTAAAATTAGACTCCACCTGCCCCGGCTGGTGTGACTCAGTTGGTTGGAGCATTGTCCCATAAACTGAAAGGTTGCAGGTTCCATTCCCATTCAGGACACATGTCTAGGTTTCGGGTTCCATCCCCTGTCCCAGTGTCATGGGGAAGCAACCCACTGACATTTCTCTCTCTCTCTCTCTCAATCTCCCTTCCTCTAGCTAGATATACATTGATATATGTTGCCTCAGGTGAGAATTAAAAAAAAAAAAGTAGGCTCTACTTAACTCAATTAGTGGTATTTAGGCTCAGGTCAGTTTACCTTGTATTCCAAGAAGATGGCTCCAGGATAGGATGAGCTGAAGGCCACGCAACGAGCAGAAAGGACCTAAATCACCATGACCGACAGCCCTTGGGAAGGCTCCCGTGTTTCCCACGGGCAACACTCAGCAAGGGAGACGAAACAGAGCATCCGGTCTGTTTCAGAATACATGGACTATCCAAATCAAAGTGACCAGATATTTAAAAAACAACAACAAAAAAAACTAGACTCATTTGTTTCTTTGGAACATTCCATGGTACTGCTGGTCTCTAACCGAAGCTTTTAGTTTGCCTTATTCTTAAAATCTGACCAGCTTACAGCTAGCTCCATCTCCCGATATCCTATGGCTGCTCCAATACCCGTATCTACAGCGTGAATACTGAGAACACTACACTTTCCTAATTACAAAATCACTGAAATTCCACCAGTAGTCAGCCTAAAGCCCTAGTAAACCTTTGTCTGCAATCTGCTCCCACAGCACAAGTCAAGATGGAGCTGCCAGCGAACAGAAGAAATAGGAAACCAGGATTTGGACAAGACCAACCATTACAGAGCACCCTAAGGGTACAAGACGACAGGGAACTCACTACCTTGGGGAATAGGAGCTCTTTGAGATCCCTTATCACCTCAAATACGCTTCTACTCTAGTACTCACCACAGCATGTTTTATTCACGTTTGTTTCCTTCTCCAGAGCTTCAACTTCCCAAATAATGTGCCTTGAACGCCTTACAGGCAGCTGGAGATACTGATCCCATCAGTACTATGGGGCTAGGGAGGACTTAAAGTGGCTTGAGCCCTTGGGCTGACCACGTCAGGGTGCAAGCAGCTATGTCTGTCTCGCTGCTACCATTTTCCGTGTATGCCATGGTAGGAGAAGGTTTGGGAAGTACTTCACTACACTATGAGCCCTTGCCAGCAGGGACCGTGCCTTACTCACCTTTCATGTTCCCAGCACCCAGCAGTACAATCTGTAGCTAGTGATTTGATGTTTATTGTTGAAAAGCACAGTATTACTGATAGTGCCAACACATTTGTAAGGTGGAGGAAGGCATTATTTCTAGGTAATCTCCAATCCTTCTCCTGTATCTGACAAACTAAAGAAGTGGTTCCTTTCTTCTCAGGGCCCTAGGGTTCCTCGGATGGGACTCAGAGGCTGCCGGGGGGAAAGGAGAAACTATATGAGGCTCTAGTTATGCTCCCCAATTCTCCTCCACCACCAGAGCAGCCCCATTTTTACCCATCGTATGTATCAGACTGCAGGTATGATTTTACATCAGGTGGCACTGGACTGCTTTAAAAAAAATGTGGCAGGGGGGTGGGATACAAAACAACAACAGAGAACAAATGTTCTCCTGGATCATATCTAAATCATGTTAAAGTTTAAACATTCACACTGGACACTCTTCTGTATAAGCTCATAAAGGAAAAGCTATACCTCACCAGTAATGGGACAGCTAAAATGTACCATGAGGTCTGTTGACACCCAGTCATCTCACCTTTCTTCAGGAATATGGTGATAATGGTGGATCCCTGAAATCTCAGCCATTTCCTTTCTGGCCCGTCCGGTACAGCGGATCCTTGACAGAAGTCCATGACAAAGCTCTAACACGTTCACGGAATCCCGCCTCAGTTCTTTCCCAGACTATAATACAAAGCCTTCAAACACTTAGGGAACTCTTTCCAAATGTTCCCCGTGTCTTTTCATTATCAAAAAGCTTTATGGGCACTCTACCTACATTAGTGACAGACGATGGAAAAGGTATAGAATTACATAGATATCATAACTCTGGACCTTAACATAGTACATTCTGAAACATACTTAAGAGGTAGATGTTTAAAAGAGATAGGATTAAATGAAAAGTGACCCAGAAAATGGAGGATGCTGAAATGCTCACGGAGACCTAAGTTAATGGAACCCAAGGCTCTAAATCCTGGCCTAAGTTGATCAGAGTGTGTGTGCCTTTATGGAAGAGTCAACCATTACCGCAGAGTCACGCTGACTTTCTCATGAACACTACTCTCCAGCCCCCACATCCTCACCCAAGCTGATGGCTCCGGGCCTCTGCCTTGCTCCAGCTCCACCTCCCACTCAGGCAGCAGGAGCTGCCTCTGTGAAGCTGATGCTGAAAAAAGATTTCACTGTTCATAAGCCCACAACAAGCCCAGAGAGTCATGGTAATAATCATCCCTCTACACAGGTACCTCAGGCGGTAAGCTGTTCTTTTGCAAATCTTTAAGGCAGCCCTGAGTGCTCACATTATTATGACCATTGTGATGATGAGTATTAAGAGTAGTTAACACTTACTCGGGGCTTACTATGTGCTTTGTACAATACTCAGTGCTTTGTGTGTATTATCTCATTTAATTATCATGCCAACTCTAGGAAGCAGGTACTATCATTATCATACTCTTTACAGATGAGGAAAATGGAACTCAGAAAGGACAAGTAATTTTATCAAAATCATACAATTAGTAATAGCAGAGGCAGGATCTGAACCCAATTTTGTCCAATTCCAAGGTCCACACTCTTAATTACTGTACCATTTTGCCTGTAAATTCACCTGCAAAAAAATGTTAAGGCATGCCACACCCAGCAACATACTTGAGTCTCAGGCCTCTTGGCATCCATTTGTAAAGGTATATAGGGAAGCAGATTCCAGTTTCCCTCAGTTATTTACTCAGCTTTAACAAACCTGGTTTTAAAGAAGTTCCTTCTTCTTAAGAACAAATCCCGCCCACTGTCCTCTGAGTCCATTTCCTCTTATGACTCCAGTGGAAGAGAGCAGCAGAGATGAACACACACAACATGACCCTTTGTGCACTTAACACTTCACTTCCACTCTTTCTAGCCTGCTCTCTGCCTGCCTTTATACTTGCATTCAGTTTATAATAGCAGCTACGACTCGCTGGCACCAATTCTGTGCCAGGCACCACATACATACACTGGCTCCCTCCTCCGTGATCTCCAGGATTCCAATTTGCAGATGATTCTTTGAAGGACTTACAGCTAATGAAGAGACCCCTTTGCCTAAAATGGGGGGGAGGGGGCAGGGGTGTGGAGCAGGAGATGTGGGACTTCAGATAAATAATGACTGTGTTTTATTAACAGTTTTCTTGGGTCTTAGTTTCCATTTTCCACGACTGTGTTGTGCCTCTTAGGAAGCTGGAGAGACCAAGACTTCTTAATTCAAAAGGCTAAAGGCCTTTGGATCTTTGCTCAGCTATCTCCAGGTACTCTCCCTAACAGCCAAGCCATCTCCTTCTCCTTAAACTGCAGTCAAAAAGCTTTGTTGAGTTCTATGCATTCACATCCTGTATTTATCACAGGAGCCTACTACGTACAAAGGTTTGTGGGAGACACAAGATGAGCTCCAATTAATTCCTGAACTCAAAAAAAAAAAAAAAAAACCACTTTGGTCTCTATAGAAAAACAAGACATGCACATAAAAATTTTGACTATACAAAGTAATAATTCTACATTGGGAGGGAGGAGATATGTTACTGTGTGATACATGAGGCCCTTTCCCAGATGAATCCAAGGTCAATGATTCATTCTGTGAAAGGTGAATCCCACGGATCAGATTCTTTCTTAAGAGCTTTAAGAGACATGTTATTCAAACTCAAGTCTAGCCCTGACCAATGTGGCTCAGTTATTGGGGACCACCCCATAAAACAAAAGGTCGACCTTTGATTCCCGGTCAGAGCCCATGCCTGGGTAGCAGGTTTGGGCTCCTGTCTGGGACACGTGCAAGAAACAATCAATGTTTCTCTCCCTCTCTTTCTCCCTCCTTTCCCCACTCTCTAAAAATAAGTTTAAAAAATCTTAAAGAAAACCCCTCAAGTCTATTGTGCAACGACCAACTTACTGCCCCACTCTGGTCATAGCAAGTGGACACACCGCAACAACAAGCTCAAGAAAAAAATGGCAACAAATTAGGGACAAGGGAGGAAAGTACGCAGAGACCAGACTCTGTCCTGTTGCACTGACCCAAGCAATCAGACTCCTGCAGCAGCTCTACCAATAAAACTTTCATGCCATGGACCAGGGGTGACCCAATCCAACAGCAGCAGAAACAGGTTTTAAGTTTCACTTCTCCCTCACCCGGATGACCTCACTATTTCTTCTCACTCCTGACCACATACCACACTGCTCCTGACCTGGCCAGAGGAAGACTGGCAGTAATACAACCCAGAAACAAGGGAACTCCCCCAAAAGAGGAGCTACCACTCTGCTAATCAAGAGGCCTGTTTTAACAGGGAACTCCACCTCCCGTCCCCGCACCCCCGCCCAGCCCCCCTTTCCCCAAACATTGGTGTAAGCAATGGCTCCATTTTCTGTTCCCGGAATCCTGGTACTTCCTAAAGAAAGAAAGCGGATTGGAAGACACAAACTCAGAGCCAACGACAAGACGCTCCCTCCTCCAGTGAGACCGCCCCGCCCCCGCTTTGCCTTAGGGAGGAAGGCACCACCCCTCTCCTCCAAGCCAGATCAGACCCCCCGCCCTCCCCCCTCTGCCTCCTCTCCTCCCTCTCCCCACCTGCTGCCCTCTTCCAATACGCTGTTCCCAAGACCCGAAAGCGCAACCTCCACCAGATAGTGCCCATGGGGTGCTCCACTAGCTTGTCCTGCCGGCTACTCCCTAAACCGCCTATGCACCCTTGTCCCATAAAGGGTGAGGGTGTCACCACAGCAAGGCTTCTCTCGGCTCCTGTTACTAAGGTGGATGGGAAGAGGGGGTAGAAAAAACCAGCATTCCCTAGCCCTTTTTCAGGAAAAGGACACAAAACATCTATCACCGCCCCCGCATCAACTCTCCCTGGACTGTTTTCTACCTCCTCAACCCCCTTCAGAGCCCACCTTCTGCAGGCGAGGGAACCAACTGCAGCCCAGGTCGCCCCCTTGTGCGAGACGGAGGACAAATCCATAAGCGCCCCCCGCCCCCGCCCCCGCTCCACGTCCTTCAAATGCGGGGGCCGGCGCCCCCTCTCCAACCTCTCGGGTGGGAAGGACCACAACGCCCCAAGCGGGGCAGTGCCCAGCAGGGGGCTCTAAATCCTCAGCCCCCACCCTGAGCCTCTCCTCTACCAGGAACCGCCTTCCCTGCCCAGCCCCTCACCTGTTCCTGCTCCCAACCTTCGCTGCTGTGGCCGCCGCCTCCGCCCCCGCAGGTTCCGCTCGGCTCCTTCCGGACCCCACAGCCAATTTCAAGGCTGCTGCTCCCCTTGCCCGGTTCCCCGACTCCCTCCTTCCTTCCCTCTACCTAGCACCGGAAGCCGAGACAGTGACAAGAGCTGCGCTGCGCACCCCCACCCCCAGGCCGGGATACTTCCCACCTCCCTGGTCACGCGAGAGCTGCGCAGCAGCGAGCGGCAGTTCTCGCGAGACCTATCACCATGGTAGCGGCTGCAGCAGAGGCATCCGGGTGCTAAAGCTGAGGCCGGTTGCCTTGGTGGGGGCTGAAGGCTGTGAGCGGTGGAGGCTGGAGCTGTGAGCCAGGGAATGAGGATGAAGTAGTGGGTACTGAGATGACTATACGAAGCTCCGGGGTCATACCTGGAATTTAAGGACTGGGGCCGCCTGCTGGCCACAGTGGAGAGCCGTTGAGCTGAGAGCCCTCGGGGCTCCTTGGGCAAAGCCAGGAGGAAGGATGAGCGAAGAGGCCTTGCTCTATCCCACCTAACTCCTCCAGGCCTCACCTTTCTTTCTTATCCATGGCCAACGCTGAGAGCTCTGCTACATGTGTTGCTGCACAACCCCTGACCTAGGATAGGTTACTCAGAGGTCGGAATCAACACATCGTTAACCATAGGGAAGAGAAATGAGAGTGATGAATTTAAGAAACTGAAGGCAACAACAACTCTGGGCCAATTAGGAAGTTAGAACGTTAAAGGTTAAAACCTAACATCCAGCCCTGGTTGGTGTAGCTCAGTGGATTGAGCACCGGCCTCCCATCCAAACAACCGCGGTTCCATTCCCAGTCAGGGCACATGCCTGGGTTGCAGGACAATTCCCAACAGGGGACGCACAAGAGGCAACCATACATTGGTATTTCTCTCCCTCTCTCCTTCCCTTCCCCTCTAAAGATAAATAAATAAAATCTTTTAAAAAATCCTAATATCCAGAGGTGTGGTTTGAGGAAGTGTTCCTAGATGATTATGAATTTTAGTATCCCAAGGAAAGTGAGAGACTTTGCATCCAAGTTTCTCTATTCCTGCCCACCCCCACTTTCCTCACACTCATTTCTGCACCTAGTCTAGAACTGCAAAGCTGCACTGGAACACTCTAGGCTGTCACAGACGAAGGGCACTAGAAACTCTAAGAACAGAAGAAGGTTCTCTAAGTGCCCTCCCTCTGCCTTCAGAGCAGCATAAGGGAACACATGGCTGTTCCCTAAACCCTGAGCCAAAATTACTGCTTTTCTGGATTTTTTTTTGCCTTGTTTCTTGTCTCCTTCCAAGAAGTAGGCTGATAGATAGCCACACTATGTCTACCTCTTATCCCCATCAATCCCTGGTGCATGCATTTACCAGTCTCTTCCTCTTAATCCAGTCTGTTTCTTTTTATTGTCACCTAGAGAATAACATGCCCCTAGAATCTGAAGCCAAAGACACCTTAATTTAAGATGGCGAGAGAAAAGATGAATACAAGGAATGTGTTTATAACAAAGAGAGTTGTATCTGTCCTGGGCTGTTGCCATTAAGGGCCTTCATCTGCTAAGTTTTTTTCTTTTTTTCTTTTTTTATCCTCAACTAAGCACATGCTTACTGATTTTAAAGAGAGGGGAAGGGAGGGAGAGAGAGGGAGAAAAACATCTGTGTGAGACAGAGACATCGATCAATCAGTTGCCTCTTGCAGGCTCCCTGACCAGTGACTGACCCTCCTTGCAAACTAGGCCCTGACCAGGAATTGAACCCGTGAACTTTCAGTTTACAGGATGATGCTCCAACCACCTGAACCATACCTGCCAGGGCTAAGCTTCATGTTTTAAATGGCAGAAGACTCCCTCGGCGTTATTACAGACTCCTAGAGTGGGCCCTGTGATACCACCACATGATTACTTCGGTCTTTACATTTCTTTTCCTAGAATTTTCTAGGAACACCCCACTGGGTTATGTCCCACACTGGTCACGAAAATTAGGCTTTAGGCCCTGGCTGGTGTAGCTCAGTGGATTGAGCGCGGGCCTGGGAATCAAGCAACTACGGTTCGATTCCCAGTCAGGGCACATGCCTAGGTTGCAGGCCAGTTCCCAGCAGGGGACACACAAGAGGCAACCATACATTGATATTTCTCTCCCTCTCTCCTTCCTTTCCCCTCTAAAGATAAAGAAATAAAATCTTTAAAAAAATAAAAAGAAAATTAAGCTTTACCCACCCCTTCCCTAGTACCTAACCATACCAACATGACCCGTGGTATTCTTACAGAAAGTGGAACCCATTGGTGTTACTGCCCAAGACTTCAGATACTCTCAAGGTTGAGTCCCAGGCATGACAGAAGGATGGAGAGGGTGTCAGCCTAATATGGTAAGCAGCAAGTACCGTGGTATTTGAGTGAGAGCTGATGAGTGGGATTGGAGAATCTCCCAGCCCTTCCGTCCTTCACCCCTTTGGAGTCTTGAGAGGAAAGTGTCTGTTGCAGCATCACTGGGTGCTTCCCATGGAGCAAAGAAAAACTAAGATAGGAGGGGTGCTGCCCAGCTGGCAATTAGCCAACCACTGCCACTCCCCAACTTCCCAACCACTTGAAAAGCTAAGGGAGAAGAGCTCATCCAGAGCTGAGGGAGGCAAAGAGGCCTGACTTACAGTTCATTGGTTGCTCTCCCTCCCTCTGGCTTCCACTGGAGCTAAGTAAAAGCTGACATTGTAGCCACCCGTCTGTGGCTTGCACACTCCCACCCCTGCCACTGACCCCAGACCTGGGCCTGAGCCCAGCGTGCGTGTGCCTAGAGGAGCAGGGGTGGGGAGGCGGGGGGGTGTTGGTCTTGCTGACAAAATCCATTTGGAATTTCTCAAGGTTGTGGTTTGGGGCTTAAGTTTGCCACAGAGTGTGTCTGACGAAACAGGAGAGCTAGAAAGACAGAGGAGCCAAAGGGAGTACAGAGGAAGGAAATCAGAAAAAGCTGAAATATTCCTACCGTGACTCCATTGGAGATTCTCCTCACTCTTCCTGACTGTGCAAAATTCCCATTCTGGATATTCCTTGTCACGATTCTCTCTCATATCCTATGTCCCCTCTCTCTGCACTCCCCTCATATACTCACTGGACTCAAGTCAGTGCCTGAATAAGGATGAGATAGCTTCCTGCCTCCATCAGACTTCCAAACCCAGACTTCTCAATGCTCAAGTGGAAATTTGGGACATAACATTTTGCCATAGAGTACTACCCTAACCCAACATTCCTCAAACATTCTTACTGCCCTGGTGCTACCATATTTCACCTAACTCTGAGGGTCCCTTGGGTAGCAGGTCTGTCTGTTGCCTAGAGCAGCGATCTCCAGCCTCTTCAACTCATGGCACACAGGAACGAATTACTAAAATTCTGCAGCATGCCAAAGAATATACTTTTTGCCAATCTGACAAAAAGTAGGTATAATTTTAATCTGGTTCACACTGGATGGTTATTGTGTTGGCTGTTGTCATTTTTTTTTATTCCACAGTCTATGGGAAAAGAGGTCAGTGCCTCTGACTAAATAGGCATGGTTTAAAAGTTCTTGTGGCACACCAGTGCACCTCTTGCTGCACACCAGTTGAAAATCACTGGCCTAGAGAAGTAGAAAGAACTACCCCTCTGTATTCTACATTCTCATCATACACTCCTTGGCCAAGGAGATGACCTATTAAGAGTCAGGATCTTGTCACTTGTAAAGTTCTAAATGTGTGGTGCATGTCCTTTTTTCCAAATTAAAAATGATGGTTTGTTTTCCAAGATAATGAACTAGGAATAGAAAGATTGGAATAGAAGGCATTCTGTTCTCTCTAGTTATGCTTATCTCCTAAAAGATAAAGGAATCATTTCACTAAGATTAAAGGCAGAAGAATTCTGAATAAGGAATGATAAAATACATATGCAAATAATCCAGTGGAAGAACATACTGGTTTTGCTGGTTTCCAGAGTAAAAAACTTCCCTTTTGAGCACAGGAATCCCTTGTATATGTTTTCCATTAGTTTTGTATCTACCTCCTGAGTTCTCGGATCTGGAGCCAGAGAGGAACTCACCCGCTCTTTTGGTCCCAGGTCCAATGTTGAGATACCTTCAGGATTTGAAAACCCCAGAACAGAGGTGACCTCGTGGTATAGGGCAAGGATCGACAACCTACAGCCAGAGGACCAATCTGGTCATGCCGTCGTTTTTGTGAATTAAATTGTACTGGACGTCCTTTTTTTTTTTTTTTAATGTATAGTCTGTGGTTGCTTTTGATCTACACCAGCAGAGCTGAGTAATTATTGCAGGGTGAACAGTTGTGACAAAACCCACAAACCTAATATATTTACTACCAAGATCTTTACTTGGGGGGCGGGGAGCTGCCCCTTGTTCATGGGCAGTGACTGAGGCAAAACCTAGAGCTGAGGTGCATAGAGAGTAAGTAGAGACTATATTTAGGTCTCTAGCCCCTCATATCTAGAAGTCCCCACTGGTTTTTCACACTAAGAGTTGCCAGCTAAGTCACTGCGGACATTTCAAATCCCTTGCGGAACCAAGCAGGATACACATAAATAAAGTCACTGAGTGTAGGAGGGTAGGAGAACTCACTTGGAAAAGAAGCCATGGACTGGGATCCCAAGTGGGCAAAAATATCACCATCTGTATCCACCAGTCCAGTAATTTAATTTATTTTAGTTACAAACAGGAACCAAGAACAAGTCTCAGTACAATAAATTATCCACTCCCACCCCTCCTGCTGAAGAAAGAAAGAGAGGCTCAGAAAGTTGTAGGTAAAACTCTTCTTTTGGAGGGTCCCCTTTAACATCTGAACAGAGGGCAGACAGCTTCCTTAAGGGCCTGGACAGATGGCTCTAAGGGCTCAGCCGAGAGCACCCTTAGCATCCATCCAGGCCCTAGAAAAACCCCTGTGCTACACTGTCTTCCGTTACCCCACAGGAGAGGGCTCAGGCTGCAGCAGAGTTCCGGAACAGCGATGGAGCGAGTGGTTTCTTTCGGGGTACAAGTCTCCTGGCCCCACACAATGCCTAGGGCTAACTAACCCTCAAAGGAGAAGAGTGGTCAAACTATAGGGACTCCCCAGCCAAAAAGAGTATGACAAAGGAGAGTTAAAGGGACCCCAGGGTTGGGGGTAGGAGAGCAATACAGTGCATTTCATCCTAGTCCATCCAGGTGACAAGGAAAAGAAGAGGGGTGACATCTTCCTCCCAAGGCCTTTCAACCGTGGGGGAGAGGGCCATACATCGTAGACCCCTCCTGACCCCCGCCACCCCCAAAGCTGTTTCCAGGTGGATACTCCGAGTTTTTCCAGGGGCCAAAATTGACCTCGGACAGAAATTAGCTCGAAAGGCTGAAAAGGCACCCCTCCCGTTCCCCAGCCTGCTGGGAGGCTGACCCTCACTTGCACACGTTGACCCACTCTGTGACCTTGCACTCCTCACACAGCACGTAGCAGCACCAGTGGAAGCGACAATGACAGCGCTCAACTCGCGTCTGCTGGAGCACGTTGTGCCCACGGCCGCAACACAGGCTGCCACAGCCATCCAGCAGGCGACTGGTCTTGTTGCAGGCCCGGCCCCGTGTGCCCGGGGAGCCCACGGTGGGGTCTCGCTCGCAGAAATCCGGAGACTTCTCGAAGTAAACCAGCTCTCCTGAGAGGCGCCGGGGACGCAGGCGGGGCTGGAAGGCTCCGGAGTTGCGGTTGTGGGTATCGATGAAGATGGCCCTGCCCAGTCGCTCCCTCAGTGCTGCCCCCACTGCCCGGAACTCTGGGGCCGCCCTCCAGCAGGTCTTGAACTGGCAGCTGCCTGACGTGCCATGGCACTTGCATTTCCGCTTTAGGTTTTCAGTTACCACCTGGAGCATTAGAGGGGGAAGAGGTGAAGGAAAGGGCAGCAAGGGAATGGAGCACAGAGGCACAGAAGAGGGGAGGGAACCGGGAGGCACAAGGAGGGACAAACAGAGGCACGAATGACAGAATGACTGGAATATCAGAAGAAAAACAGGCTGACTGGTAGCTCAACTCCCTCATTTTATCTTTGGAGAACTGAATCCAGAGCAGAGGGATTTGCTTGTCTTCAGTCACCAGCTGGTAACAGGACTCCACTCCAGTTGTCCTGACTCTCCCAGCCCAGTGCTCTTCCCAGAGCGAGCACGGCTAAAATGGGGGGTTCCAGCCCAGAGCACGCCTAAACTCCACAGGGAAGCAGCTGTAATAATAGCTGCCATGTGATGAGCACCTGTCAAGGACGAGGGGCTCTGCTGGGGGCTCTGTGTGTTAGCTCATTCTTAATGACATTGGAAGGTAAGTATCCTTAGACTCTTTACAGATACAAACCTGAGGTTAAATCCGTTGCTCAAGGCCACCCAGATGTTGCCCATCACCCCCCATATCTCATCCCCTCACTCTGCTGTACCTCTCAGACTCTAAGCAGGCCTGGAAAGCTAGGGGCACCCAGGACAAGTGGCACATACATACCTGTCGCCCCACCCTGTTGTTGTGGATTCGCATCCGTGCCTGGATGTCCCGGGGAGCTTCCCTGGAATCCAAGAAATCCCGAGAGAACTTCTCTCCAAAGTCCATGTCATGGTTACAGCCACTCCATTCCCATGTGTCCTGCGGGCTAGGGCTGGGGCTTACGCTGGGGCCCGGGCTGGGCAAGGAGTGGGGGAAACTCTTGCCCCGGGACAGTGCCTGCAGCTGCAGCAGTTTGGCCCTCAGCCGATCCTGCTCACCACTGCCCTTTAGGCCGCAGCCACAGCTCACCAGCTTGCCCAGGCTGCAGGCTGTGGCCACCGCGTGCATGACCCCAGCAGCCAGCATGGAGAAGGAAAAAGCACTCTCCCGGAAACCTGAAGACGAAAGGGTGTGATGGCAGGGGTCAGCCTGACAGGCAGGCAGCTGAGAGCAGGGAAGCAGAGGGAAATAAACAGCCACCCTCCGATTCCAGAAATTCCAACCTGAACCCTGACCCTGCCATTACTAACTGAGCAGTCTGGGGGAAGGTAGGGTAAGAAGAAGGGGAACTGAAAGCGCAGAGCCTCAGTTTCCTCATCTATAAAGCGAGAGGTTGGGTGGAGATGATCCCTGCGGCCCGCTCTTGCTCTGCAAGTCTGGGATTTTCAGGTGTGGATGAAAGAGCCCGCTTGGAGGGAAAGACCCCTGGGGTTGGGCGATGACTGAAAGGGAGTCCCTACGGTCTTTGAAGATGTGTTCACTGAGCTCTGAATCTGAAAGCCTCAGAAATTCCCCAGCCCTTCAGGGAGCTTGGGTGGGTTGAAGCAGAGCAATTGGGGTTTGGGGTTTTTTTCCCCTTCTTCCTCAGGGTTATTTTAATCAGCCTTTTCACAACCTCCCAACACCCCCAAACTCCCAAAGCACCGGAGCCGTGGAGCTGTCCTTTGCCTTTCCAGTTTCTAGTTTTATATTTGTCCTAAAGAGCGCCCTTTATGTTTATCCTAACCTACTGTGACTCTATAAAATGCTGGGAAGGGGAGAGAGGTGGGGGTGATTTTCCTTAAGGCCCTCTTAAAATGTTGGCTCCTTTGTTTGGATTTTGGGGTTACAGAGGCTCAGGGTGACAAGCCTTTCCCAGCCTCAGACAGATGTGCTTCTCATTAGGGCATTAAAGCCTTCTCCCATAGCAGTTCTGTGGAGAAAAGGGGGATCCCTCACTTCCTTTTAGGCAGGGGCTCCCTGCAGCACGGAGAGGACGAGAAACAGCAGCTCCGTAGGGGCCAGGCCTTTCCCACCCCAGGATGCAGGGCTCCTGGCCCAGCCTCCTGATACCACCCCCCCAACCCCAACCCTCCAGGGGTGAAGCTGTTTGCACACGTCTCGGGAATTCCCCGCAGATGGCAGCTGCTCATTAACCCTGTAGTCCCTGAAGTGCTGCCCCCACCCTTGAGCTGAACCCAGGATGGATCATTACTCCTCCAAGGAGTATACTAAAGAATGGCCTGGCAAGAGGCAGTGATGCTTCCCAGACCATGCTTCCCAGATCAGGCCAGCAGTGACCTGCTCTCCAGTCTTCCAGCCATTCCTCACCTGCTCAGGTGAGAGCCACCTGGGGCCCCCACAGCACAGAGGAGGGGGCTGCTCCCTGCTTCAAAGCCACCAGGGTCTTTGTTCCCAGCCTCAGCTCCTGGGAACCCCAGCAATTAGAAGAGTAGCTTTAACCCTTAAACGGTTAGGGGCGGCACCCCACCTCCAGTGAGGTTCTGGGGACACCAGCCTGGGCTTGTCCCTCTGAAAGAGAGGGGGGTGAAAGTTGGGGGAGTGACTGGGGGGTGTTTGAAGCTCCCAGGGCATCTCTCCCTCACAGGTGCAACCCAGATCCAGCTGGGTGGAAACAGGAAGGGGGTGGGGGCTTAGGGTAGTGGAGCAGAGACCCAGCTGCCTCGCCGGCAGCGAGCAGGTGGAAGTCAGAGCGCAGGGGCCCGACGGGTGACCACCCCGGCTCCCAGAGGCTGGAGGTGTGGGGTTGCGGGGAATTCCCGGAGAGGCCTCTCCGGGAGTCGTGAACCCGTCCGCTTTCCGCCTCCGCTCGCCTCGGCCTGCCCCCCACCCCCACCCCCACCCCCGCAGCGGCCCAAATCCACCCCGCCAGGCTCACCGCGCTTGAGGATGGCGCTGTGGTGCGGCAGGCGGCCGCCGCCCTCGAGCGCCGAGCAGTTCCAGCGCTGGTCTCGCAACTGGTGCTGACACTCGTGGACCGCGATGTGCAGGCCCTGGAGCGCCGACGCCGTCACGTCGGGGCTGCGCAGGCACAGGCCCAGCTGCCGCTTGCTCAGGCCCGAGAGCGTCAAGCACACGGTGTTGGCGGTCAGCGGCGGCTCGCCCGGCAGCTTCAGGCCCAGAATCTCATTGCTTAGGGCCCTGGGAACCGAGAACGCGTTTCTGGGTCTGTGGTCCAGGCCTCGCGCGCCCTCCGACTCCTCCCGCCCTGGGGCGGTGCTTCTAGCCCGGGCTTGGTGGCCGGGGAGGCCGGGCGACAGGGGGAACTGCTCACCGACTGCACACCGCCAGGAACAGAAGACCCGCGAGGCCCCAGGGCGGAGGCCGCGGCCGGGGCTCCTCAGGCATGTCGAAGCCCGGGCCCGAAGGCCCCGGTGGGCAGACCGATCGGGGCCTGCGGGACAGGGAGGCTTCAGGAGGGTTCGGGAGTAGGGCGGCTCGCCTGGCCAACCCAAGGATGCCCAACCTCGGGCTCCTGGCTCACCAGTGTCACCCCACTGACCCGTCTCATCTCTCCCTAAGCGACAGTAACAATCACCCCTGGATTCCTAGAGTCCCTGGGCCCTGGAAGAAGAGTCGGGCCTTGCAGCTGGAACTTAACGGATCGCCCCTGGAGCCGACCCAGCCAGACATAATGCCAGGCACACAGACACACTCACGTTCAAAGTCAGACACACGTACTCACAAACACCGCTCCACCTCACCCACTGCTCCCTCTTCAAGGGCCCCAAGACTCACTTCCCCCGCCCAACACAGGCTTCACGCCCTCACGGGGCTAAGGGGTGGGGTTGGGAGGGGGTTCCCCACCACCTACAGCTGGTGGAGTGGGGGTGGGGAGAGTGTCGCCTCCAGGTGCCGTCGAGGGCAGGCAGCCTCCTCCAGGAGGGTGGAAGAATGGGTTCCCCACCGGTTCCGCCCGCCCTTCCTCTGCAGCAGGGAGAGAGGGGAGGCTCCAGGTGCGGCAAAGACGGGGAGGGGACCCGGTTCCCGCCTAGAAGGGGACGCGCCGCGCAGGCTGAGCCTTCTTCCTCGTCCGCCACCGCGCCTAACCACACGTTCCCCGCCTCCGCGCGTCGCCCACCTGGCCCTCATGGGTCCTAACCTCAGTCCCCACCCCTTTGCTCTCCTGTTCCAATCCGGGGACACTCCTTTATTGCCGGGTTTTTATCGCCGGCAATATCTCTGGCTCTCTCCGCATCTCTGCGCCCCCGTAGGCGGATGCGTGTCTGTCTGACTACCCATGCGCCTGTCTGGTCCCCGTGCGCGCGTCCCTGCCCTCCCTGCTTTCCCGGTTCCGATTACCTCCAGCTGCTCTGGTGCGGGGTTTGCCGCGGGCGGGGTCCGGTCGCCTCGGCTCCGGCTGCTCAAACCTTGGGGAGAATGCGTTGGGTTCTGCCCCCTCGGCAGAGCCGCATTCTTCCAGGGCAGGGCCACTCCTCTTCGCCGCTTTCCCAGCGCCGCCGCGGCCGCCGGGAAGAAGGGAGGGAGGAAGGGAGGGAGCGATCGAGAAAGCTAGAGAGCGGGCCAGCGAAGAACTGGGAGCTCGAGCTGTGCTCGCGCGGAGCGCACGGGCGGCTCCGCCGCGACCGGCAGAGCTGCAGCCCCTCCCAGAGCCCGGGGCATCCCCACCCCGCTCCTCGTTGCAACCCCCCCCGCTTGACCCGGGGAACGCAGTCGCTCCCCCTCCTCCCAGCGTGCGCACACACATACACACCCTCTCCCCCGACGCCCGCGTTCATTCTTGGCCCCACTGAAGGTGGAGATGGCCAGAGTTCCTCTCACCTGCTCTGGAGTCGCCAAGGCTTCAAGGAGAGTGCACTGACCCAGACTAGGGAGCCAGGACCCTGGTCCCGAGTGATCATGTCTCTTTGCCTCGGTTTCTCCACAGAGCTCTGGATGGGCCTGGAGGATGCCTTTGACAAGACAAAGAGAGCTGAGAACTGACTTCCCTGGCAGGGCAGTTTTGTGGAGAGCCCTCACCAAGAACGCACCACAGGGCACTGGGAGCCAGCGGGAGTTCCCTTCTGGGCAGCTTGGCTTCCGCCCACCTCCCGGCCCTGTGCCTGCCCCTTGGGAGGGGTCAGCTTTGGCCTCAGAATTTGGTCCTCGCAGAGGCTCCAGGGTCCCCAAAGATCTTCGGCTGCCCCACATTTCCCTTGGCTTGCAGGCTCCTTGCCCACAGAGGTCTCCTTCCCCTTCCCGATTCCAGGTCTGCACTTTGGGTGGCCCCTATTCCTGCTCCACTCACGGACTTGCTTCAAGTGAGATGAGGAGGACTTTGGGATCCCCAACGGGGCTCAGCCCTAGGACAGCTGGGGAAAGAGCCTGATCTGGGGGGGGGGGGCACAACTGAGGCAAACCCCCTTAGGGAGCTCCAGTGGCAGTGAAGGGGTTAGGTGCCACTGCACTATTGCCTGACTCACCCTCCCAGCTCTAACCACTGCGGGCTATTTTTGCCAGAGAGGGGCCCCAGGCTTCCCAGCCACCCCCCTGCCCCTGCCAGACCGCAGCCCAAGGCACGGCTGGCCCTGAGAGACCAAAGCTGGCACGTTGACTCAGAGACAGGCCCCCCAAGCAAGCAGAGCCACGGGGCTGAAACCCGCAGCCACAGTCATCTCTTCCTCGGTGGTGTCCATGCAGCTCTGCTGGGCAGCCAACCTCTGGGCGGTGCTGCTGGAGCCCTGCACCGTGTGGCAGCGGACACTGCTCTCGAGGGCAGAGCGGTCTGCAGAGATGAGTGATGTTCATCTGTGGGGATATTGATTGATGGCCGTGATGTGCTGGGCCCTGTGCAGGCTGGGGAGGCTGGGAAGGAGCGGCCACAGAGGGCTGCTTTTTCCTGCTTCCCCACCTTAGGGGAGGAGGGGGAGAAAGCGCCCTGGAGCTCTGGCTGCTTCTTCCTAGTTAGAGGCCAAGAACCAAACCACGTGCGGCTTTTGAGGCCACCAGAATCCGCAAGACCTATCTCATTAGCTCTCATCCTTACACCTGGACTCGGTGCCCCTTGCCAGGGTCCTTGTCCTTCTTCCTGCACGTCAGCTTGGGACTGCACCCGGGCCCCTAGAGGAGGGGGGTGAGGCTTCCTATCCCCCTCTTCTCCCACGGGGACCACTTGGACATTTGTATGTGTCCATGTGTCTCCGAATCTCTCTCAGGTTTTGGGTTGTTTCTTCTGATTCTGCCCTTGTCAGGCTGCAGCACAGTCAGGTGCCAAGGAAGAGCCGCAGAACCCACTTCTCACTGACCCCAGCGCTCCCTAAGTTAGCCTGTCCCAAACCCAAAGACCCATATTACTGGTCCCTCTTCCTGCAGAAGCCCAGCTCTGGGACAGGAGGCCACAGGCAGGCAGACTGGGTGGCCTGAGCTGGCCCCCGTGCCCTTGGCCCCACCGGCTAGCCCGAGCGCTGACCGGCAGGCGGACGGCTGGAGGATGGTGGGGCAGGCGGGGCCTGGAGAGGGCTGCGGGTACACACCCATTGCCTAATACCCCAAGCACGCGGCCAGCTCCAGCAAAGGGGCGGGGCGGGTACCAGAGAGACCTTGACAAGGGTTGGGGCCATGACTGAGGGGAGAGTGGGGGGCTGTCATTACTTCAGGGAAGGAGTGTAAGCGAGCTGGTCCCCCTTCCTTTCGATGAGAGGAGTGGAGGGCTGCCTTCCCACCGTCGGGATGGCGGGTGTAGCAGGAACAATCTGGGGAGAACACTGTGGGGCCATCGAGGGCGGGGGTCAGAAAAGAGTGGGGCCCCTGGAGATTGGGGGATCGAGCAACTGAGGCGGTGGCTCCGAAGCCTCGGAAAACTCCTTCTCCTCCTCCCGCTGTGTTTGCCTTGGCCCTGGGTCCCGAGTGAGTCATCTATTGCTGAGCCGCTGATAGGGGCGGCCAGGCCCGGGGAACCCAAATTATAGGCCCGGGAGGGATGGATGCGCCCGCGGCGGTGAGCTCAGCCGCGCTGCCCACCCTCCACGGCGCATGCCTTCCGCTGCAGCGCCGGAGGCCGCCACCTGGAGGCACCCAAAGGTCCGGAACCCAGCTGAGCTAGAGCCTCAGAAAGCCCCTCACATTCAGCAGTTAGCCCCAACAAGTCGGTGGGGTTACCCTAGACAGAACTTTGCCCCTTCTTCTACCAGAGTCTGATGTCTTTTCAGACCAAGGAGGCAGTGCTGCCTGCTGCCGCTTCGGAGGAAAGTAGGCTCCTCCGCCCACAAACAGCCTTGGCTCCCTGTCTCCTCCCCAGACCCTAAGATCAAAGCAAAGCTCCTCTCCCCTGCGACATCTCCCTTCCCTGCTCCTATTCAGGAGGGGTGGTTCGCTACAGATTTTATGCTTCAGGCCTTTAAAGTTCTCCATGACCGAAAGTGATACAGAGAAAAACAAAGCAGAGTAAAGGAGATAAGTGGTGGGATTCCCTTTTATTCAGGGGAAGGGAAAGGGAGCGAGAGGACGAGCCTGCGGGGATATCTGAAGAAGGGCATTTGGAAGACAGAAAAGCGAGTGCAAAGATCCCGAGGCAGGCGCTTGTTTGGTGTGTTTAAGGAATTAGCAATTCTTTGGAGGCAGGGCGGAACCCGCCAGGGAGAGAGTGGTAGGCAATGAAATTAGAGAACAAGGAAGGAGCAGGGTTCGATCTGCTCCTTCCCAACGCAAAGATTGTGCCTTTTCCTTTGAGTGAGATGGGGAATCACGGGAAAGTTCTGAGCAGGGAATGTAAGAATCTGACTCTTGTTCTGGAAAGAACAGCTCTGGCTGCTGTGTGGAGAACAGACTGTGAGCTCGAGGTGGGGGCGGAGGAGGAGGCAGGAGAACTGCTGGGAGGCCCCTGCCGCCCGTGGAAGGGGGGTGACGGCGGCTGTGGCCAGTGCGGTAGCAGTCGGGTGGCAAGAATGGATCAGGTTCTTTGTATATTTGAATTTAGTTAATTTATTTTTAGGGGAAGGGAAGGAGAAAGAGGGAGCCAAACATCAATGTGTGGTTGCCTCTCACACGCCCTCAAGTGGGGACCTGGCCCTCAACCCAGACATGAGCCCTGACTGGGAATCGAACCGGTGATCCTTTGGTTCGCGGACTGGTGCTCAATTCAGTGAGCTACACCAACCAGGGCAGGTTCTGCATATAATTTGAAGATAGAAGGGCAGGAGTTATTGGTTGACTTAAGGTGCAGTATAAGAAAACAGATGACTCAAGGATGACTTTTAAATTCTTTTTCTGAGCAACCGAAGGATGGAGTTGCCATTTACTGAGACAGGATGACTAATAACAGAGCACATCGGGGCGAGGGAAGACCCAGGAACTCACGGTTTGGATGTGTGCATTCTGAGACGCTTATTCAAGTGTGGGGTGTGCATGTTCAGGGTTCGGTGGCCAGAGGTATAAATTAGGGAGTATGAGACTGGACAGACTAAGAAGCAGCTCCAGACTGAAGTGGGGTGCAGTCCCCATTTAGTTTAGAAACTGAGTACAAAAGGTGGACCCAGACAGGAGACTGAGAAGGGGAGCAGCCTGGGAGGTAGGAACGGTGTCCCGGAAAACAAGTGAGAACATTTCAAGGAGGAAGCATTTCACTCTGCGAGCCCTTCCTCGAAGGCGGGTTGGGAGGAGCCCAGAGAGTGGACGGCAGAGCAACACGCAGGTCAGGGGTGACTTTGAAGGGGGAGCAGTGGGCTCAAAGGTGTGGCTAGTGTGGAAAGAGAGAATAAAGAGAAGAAATTGTTATAGTGATTAAAGCAACCCTCTTGAGTTTTGTAGTAAAAGAAAAACAGACAAATGGGGCAATCTTGGGTGATAGTGTGGTGTCAAATGAAGTTGTGGGGTTTTTTTAGATGAAAAATATTACAGCATATTTATACCCCGGATGGGTATGGTCCCAGCAGAGAGAGAAGGTGATAATGTAGGAAAGAAACAGAGAACAATGGATAGAGCGATGATTTGGTCCAAACAGAAATTTGGGCCAGGTCATACATAACGTGACCCAGACCTAGAGCCCTCCTACTACTTCTTTCCTCTCTCCCCACCTCTGCTTGTCACCAGTGGTCAGAGACAGGGCTTCCCTTTCTTTTGGCCCACTTCCCACCTTCGTGGGACTTCAACCCACCAGGCCAAAAGACTTGACCCAGGCCCCAGTGTGGAGAAACTTCTAAGCGATAAAGGACAAGCTTCCCATAGTACATTATCTATTCAGAGGTCCCCAATCTTTTCACAGAAGGGACAGGAGGTGGAGCTCAGTTGGTAATGCGGGCAAAGCCCACGGCTCACCTGCTGTGTGACCAGGTTCCTACCAGGCCGAGGTGCCCATCTGCGGCCCATGCACACTGGGGGAACCCTGGTCCGTTTCCTCGAGCCATCCGTGTGGGGTGCCCTCTGCAGAGACTGCCGGCTCTCAGACCCGTGGAAGATGATGGGCCAGCACACGTTGTCCCTCTGGGATGAATCCTTAGAGGGACCAGGGACACTGGACTGGGCAAAGGGCCTGGGGAGGACGTTCCTTCAAAAGTAACCTCCGTCAGGCTTCGTTTGGGGTCATACACATCTCGTTTAAAATGCAAGTCCTCCAGGAAGATTAGTTAAACGTATCAAGCATATATTCTTTAGAGTGACTTCCCTGCTTATGAGGGGAGGCCTGGTCATTTCTGGGACTTGGAATTCTTTAGGATCAGGCCTGGATGCATGACCTGGTGAGAAAGCATCCTAAAGGCAAGGGACATGAAAAAGAGGGAATCCCAGAGGGAGGCAGGGAGCTCCTAACGATCGTTTTCAGTAACCTGCCAATTTTGAGGAGGCCCCAGCCTGCTGCTGCTGCACTGTCACAAGCAGCTGCCCGGGTGAAAAGGGCACAAGCTTTGAGTTTAGCCAATTTTAGCCTGGCTTTATCATTTATTCACTTATCAGCTGTGTGACCCCTGGGCAACTATCCACTCTAATTTTTCTTCTACAAGATGGGGAAAGAGATGTGAAGGAGGTGATCCTCCTTCCTTCCAGGGGCCGCCTGTGTGTGCGGGTGGGGAAGGAGAACCAGGCTGCCAGTGCCCCCCCACCACGCCCTGTACAGGCAACAGCAGCCACTTCAATAGGAGGCTGAGGTGGCCTTGAGGCTGAGCCAGAGTCCCCAGGAGGAAGAGAAAAGTGTACAATAGAGAAGGTGGTTGTAGGTGCTCTGGGTCTCCCAGCGTGGTGAGAGTGGGGAGACCCAGAGTTTGGGGGCAAGACAGAAACTTGGCAGAGAAATCCAAAAAGAATCAAACCCATGGAGACACTCGTTCCCTATTCCGGGTTCATGTTAGCCAGAGGCCCCTTTTCCCCCCCCCCCCCATACACACACCTCAGTCTATCCCATTGCCCTTCCGGGCTGAGCGCCCCCCTCAGACACTCAGACACTCCAGGCCTTGCTCATCCCAACACCACCTTGGTTGCTGCCTCAGCCCTCTCCCTGAGTGACGTGCACAGGTTGGCACACACCACAGAGTGACACACCAGAGGGTGACACACATGTGCATATGTAACATCCCCCCACATACACTCATCCACCCACCCGGCCACCTCCACACACAGTCCCAGACATCAGCTGCCCCTCAGCCAGCTGTGCCTCCCTGACCTCGATTGCCACCTCCTTGTCCGCACACAGAAAATGGTGCGCTGTCTCAGGTGGTGGCTGGGACTCGATGACTTGATGATCCATGCTGACCTGAGCCAAATTCCGATTCTTTAGAAAGGCTTCTAACATCCCACCTCAAAACACGGAGTTCCTGGACAGGAGGACACACACAAGTGTGTCCACTCAGTACATTTATGCGCATTCTCACATGCACTCACATTTGCATTGTCCCGCATACACACTCCACCCTTACAAGGAGAGCCCCACTAGTGTGCATGCTCTCCTTGTAAGCACGGGCTGCGGCTTCCTCGGATTTCTCTTCATGGCCGGGCTCTGTTTGGTCAGCTCACCCCAGCCCACCGCCGGGATTTCCCTGACCACAGCCCCAGCTCCACCCCCAGGCTCCCCCTTTTCCTTCCCTCTCCAGCCATCGGGGTTCCTGGGAGGAAAGGCCTCTCCCCAGAGTCGCTGCCCAGAACCACAGCTTTCCGTCATCCGTTCAGGAAGGTGGAGAGAGACGAGACGCCGGCCGGGCCTGGGGTGACGTCGAGGGGGCAGCCCCAGGGCAGGCGGCGAAGCGGCGGGCTCCGGAGTGTTCTCACAGAAGATCCAGAGAGCACGTTGTCGCTGCGCCCCCTGGCGGACGCCAGCCCCCGACGGGCTCCCGACGCCAACGGGAGCGAGGATGGCGGGCGCGCGTGGGAGGGCGCCCTTAGGGGAGGGGTCGGCGGCCAGTGCAGGCCCGGAGGCGGGAGCCACCAGGCAGGGGGCGGGGGTGAGCCCCGACGGCCAGCCCGTCAGCGTTCGGCTCAGACGGGCGGGAGCCACGGCCCCGCTCGCTGCCCATTGTCTGCGCCCCTGACCGGTGCGCCCTAGTGCCACAGTGCGGCCCGGCCGGGCAGCCTATCACCACTCCAGCCAGCGCCGCAAGTATAAGAGGCGGTGCCGCCCGCCGTGGCTGCCTCAGCCCACCAGCTGGGACCGCGAGCCATGCTGCCCATCGCCCGCCCCCAGGGCTGCTAGAGCCAGACTGCGGACTCTCACCGCTGCCGCCACCGCCGCATCCCGTCCCACCGTCGCGGGCAGCAGCCAAAGCCGCCCAACTGCAACACAAGCGGGCAAGGCCGGGCAGGCCATGGGGCACTGGGCGCTGCTGCCTCGTTGGGTTTCCGCTACGGTGTTGCTGGCGCTGGCCGCTCTGCCTGCAGCTCTAGCCGCCAACAGCAGTGGCCGATGGTGGTAAGTGAGCTGGTGTGGGGTCGCCACTTGTCCCGGGGCGCCGGGCCAGGGGCCAGCCCTACCCAGCTCCCACGCTCTGGGATCCGTCCGCAGACAGGCTCCCTCCAGCGCTCGGACTTCCTCCGAGACACCGAGGGAAGCTCTGGATCCGAGTGGCTCCTGAGAATCCAGCTTTGCTGAAGCGGGGTGAATGGTCCGGCCGCCGCAGCCCACGATACTCCAAGCAGGGAGCCTACTCCCATCTAGCACCACCCTCTTCCTAGAGCCCCAAATCCAGCCTCACGGTGGGAGCGTAGCCACACCACAGGTTTCCCTGCTTCTGGAAGCGAAGGGCCAGGCGTGCAGTTAGAAAGGAGGTGAGAAGAGAGTGGGACTCCTAAGCATTTCATGCCGTAGGTGGGCATGGACTGCAGGCCAGGAGTTCCTCCCCGCGCCGCGGGGAAGCATGCTCTGAGAGCAAAGGTGGGCATCTCTCCTCCCGGTTCCCTAGGCTTCCCTTGTCCGGTGCCGGATCCCAGAGGCCAGAGCACCCCTAGGATTCCTGGTCACACAAAAGTCCGGATGACCAGTCCTTTCAATCTAGTGAGCCCGGGAGAGCGGAGTCATTACCTTATTATTGATCTCCCACCGCTCTCTCCAGGCAAATAACCCCAGAAAGAGCAGCGTGAGCGCGACCTTTTTTGGTTAGGGTGAAGGTCTCCTTCCAGAGCCTGAGTTTTGCGTCTCTCCAGGGGCATCGTGAACGTAGCCTCCTCCACGAACCTACTGACCGACTCCAAGAGTCTGCAGCTGGTGCTGGAGCCCAGTCTGCAGCTGCTGAGCCGCAAACAGCGGCGGCTGATCCGACAGAACCCGGGGATCCTGCACAGCGTGAGCGGGGGGCTGCAGAGCGCCGTGCGAGAGTGCAAGTGGCAGTTCCGGAACCGCCGCTGGAACTGCCCCACGGCTTCGGGGCCCCACCTCTTCGGCAAGATCGTCAACCGAGGTGGGTACCCAGGAAGGCGACGCTTCCGGGACCAGGGGAACGCGGGGTCACCCCCAGGGCACGGGTGGGCGAATGCAGGGAAGATGTCCGGGATTCCTGCAGGGTCACACGATCTGGACAAAACTCGGTCTACCAGATGCTTTCAAACCGCGTACCCAGGCGCAAAGCTTAACTTTTCTGAGCCACTGCCTAAGAGAAAGGGGGCTCCGAATTGTGGGCACTGGCGAACCCCTTTCCCCCAGGCCTTCTCAAATCTTTCCCCTGGAAAGCTGCGTCTGCAGGCGCGCGCCTCGCCGCCAGCCTAGCAAGTGAGTCTTAGCCGTTACGGGCCGAGTTTGGGGTGCTCTGAGGCCTTGGTTGTGCAGAGTTCTTCTGCCCCACTCCAGTTTTTCTTTCTGGGCTTGCCCCACTTCCACAGAGGAGCCAAAATGCACGCTGAGTCTCGGTAACGCGTGATTACAAGCGTGGACGTGGTTGCGTGCCCACGCACGTGCTTTCCCTATGAGACCAGCTTCCCAGCACAGCCCGGCGCCTGGCTCTCAGGACTCCGAGGGCGGAGGCACGGTGTGGAACTCAATAGTCCCAAGCCCTCCACTGCGGGTGCTGGCCTCACACCGCGCGCCCCCTCGGTGATCCCCGATCCCCCATCCCTTCCCCCATAGGCTGTCGGGAAACAGCGTTTATCTTCGCCATCACCTCCGCCGGGGTTACTCATTCGGTGGCACGCTCCTGCTCCGAGGGCTCCATCGAGTCTTGCACCTGTGACTATCGCCGGCGCGGCCCTGGGGGCCCTGATTGGCACTGGGGGGGCTGCAGCGACAACATCGACTTTGGCCGCCTCTTTGGCCGAGAGTTTGTGGATTCCGGGGAGAAGGGGCGGGACCTGCGCTTCCTCATGAACCTTCACAACAACGAGGCGGGCCGAACGGTGAGCAGCAGGCTTGAGGAGCTCTGCACCCGAAGCGGAGTGGCAGGGATCTGCGCAGGGGTTAACCTCGGGTCTGGGGAGTAATGGTCGGTGAGAAGGCTAGAGCTTAGGTTGGGGAACCAGGAGAGGGCGTCCTAAGGGAGCGCGAGTCTTGGAAGGCAGCCAGAAAATGGAAGGGGAAAAGGGGCGCCTGGGGCTGAGGACGGGTAGAATCAAAGACCTTAGAAGTCATGCAACCCATAGAGCTTATTGCCTACAGCCCCTCCACTGTACAGACTCAAAAAGAAATAAGGCTGAGAGGTCAAGACAGACTCTCTGGCTTGATGTCCAGATCTCCAGGGGACATCTGCCTCCCTTCCCCGGCGCACGCCTGGGCCTGGCCCTGCGCTGAGGTGCCCGCGGCGCCCGGGAGGGGGCGGTATCTGGAATGCTGGCTCTGGTTCCGGCAGTACCCTGGGACCGCATTTTTTTCTCCCTGTCCCCCAGACTGTGTTCTCTGAGATGCGCCAGGAGTGCAAGTGTCACGGGATGTCGGGCTCGTGCACGGTGCGCACGTGCTGGATGCGGCTGCCCACGCTGCGCGCCGTGGGCGACGTGCTGCGCGACCGCTTCGACGGCGCCTCGCGCGTCCTCTATGGCAACCGCGGCAGCAACCGGGCCTCGCGGGCGGAGCTGCTCCGCCTGGAGCCAGAAGACCCCGCGCACAAGCCGCCTTCACCCCATGACCTTGTGTACTTCGAGAAATCGCCCAACTTCTGCACATACAGCGGACGCCTGGGCACAGCGGGCACGGCGGGGCGCGCCTGCAACAGCTCGTCGCCCGCGCTGGACGGCTGTGAGCTGCTCTGCTGCGGCCGCGGCCACCGCACACGCACGCAGCGCGTCACCGAGCGCTGCAACTGCACCTTCCATTGGTGCTGCCACGTCAGCTGCCGCAACTGCACGCACACGCGCGTCCTGCACGAGTGTCTGTGAGGCACTGCGCGGACTCGTCCCCGGGAGAGTTCTCCTCAAGCCCACCCCCCAGGCAGATTTGCTGGCACCTAAGGCCCAGATATGCGCCCACCCAGTCCATTCAGCCGCATGCCCGCGATTCATACGTATTCGATCGTTTCTCCCACCTCCTCCTACCTGGGGACTCCTGAAACCACTTGCCTGGGGCGGCAGGAACCCTCTTGCCATCCTGAAGGACCTGCCCAGACCTACCTCCCTCCCTCTCCGCGGGAGACTCCATTGCACTGCCCCCTGCTTGGCCAGGAGGTGAGAGAAAGATTCGTCCCCTCCCCCATGGCGAGTCAGCTCCAGGCGCTATTGCTCTGACTATGCCACTGCGCCAGCGACCTCCCTGCCTCTCTCCCCCCCTCCCTCTTCAACTCCGTTTCCTCCAGGTCCCCACATGCCCCTGCCAAGGGCGTGGACCCTGAACACACACCAGGGCATCGGAGCCTTTCTCCTCCCCACCTGCAGCTGAAGCAGGAGGTGCCAGGGTCAGATGGTAGCTGCAGCTGTGGTGATGTGGAAAATGAGGTGGGGGACCCAGCGGAAATAACCCCGGTCCCCCAGCCTCTGTCGTGGAGCCACTGAACAGCTGCGAGCCCTGCCTCCCTAGGCCACCTCCTACCCTTTCCTGTCCTGCCTCCTCATCAGTGTGTAAATAATTTGCACTGAAACGTGGATGTAAAGCCACAAGTTTGGTTGTTGTAAATAAAACTATTTATTGTGCTGGGCTCCAGCCAGGTTTGCAGAGACCACTTCCCCACCTACCCAGTCCCTCTCCATTCTTCTCTTCTTTTGCCCTCCAGCCTTCTCTGATCCCTCTTTTCCTCTCCTCAATTTTTCGAAGATGCCTTTGCCAGTATTTCCTTCCACTGTAGCTAATAGTGGCCCCTTGCCCCCGCCAATGTAGTATCTTCCTCTGCAGAATAAAAATATCTATTTTTATCAATGACTTGGTGGATTTTCCTTGAATCCAGAGCACACCGTTGTTTTCCTCTCTTCGACAAATGGGATACATTGTTGGGGTGTGGTTTACTGACCCTGCAAGAGGGCCCCGAGATTCTGACGCTGGGTTGACTTTATTTAACAAGGCCACTGGAGATCCAGGTCACCAGAAGAACTGGGTCAGAAACCCAAAGACCCTGCAAGTTTCTTTTTCCTATTCAAATTCCCACTGGCTGTGTGATATTGGGCAAGTGCATGGCTGCCTCAGTTTCTTCCCTTGAGTGGGGATTAAACAAATGCTGAGTCTGCCTTTCCTAGGTGGAAGAGTCAGGGCGAAAGTAGTTACAACCGAGTGATAGCTATGCTGCATGTTGAAAAGAAACCAAAGAGATAGAAATCCAAGAAAGGGTGCCGCTGCCCCTGGTGGGAAGCTGCTGGTCCCTGAAGCCTACCTGCTTCAGCTGTGGGAGGGCCGGTGGGTAGGGGGGACTTGAACCAGCATAACCAAAAGGAAACCCAAGTGTGGCCCATAACCAAACCATGAAGCCAGACATTTCCATAAAGGGCCCCTTAAGGAATCTTGCTAACAGCACCACGGACACTTCTGTGTGTGAATTCACCAGAGTTGGGGTACTAATCCTGCCCACAGCAGGATTAATCCTGCCCTAACCTACCTCTAACTCCAATCCGCTCCCTCACCCCAGGTCTAAGTGTAACCTTAGCCTTAACCCTAACTTCAAACGCCAACCCCTTCCTAAACTCTAATGCCTATCCCTAATCCTAACACTTCCCCCCAAGGAAGGATCTGAAAGGCAGGGGGAGCTATGAAGCCCTCTACCCCCCAAGGGCAACCAGTGATCCCAGCCGACTGGAGAATCGCCCCCTCTCCCCAGGACTCCTTTGCTGTTGTTGCTGCCTCCCACCTCTCCCTGGCTGTGTGAACTCTGACCCCGCTGGCCTTTGGGATGTGTGGGGGTAGAGAAGTGGAGCCAGGAGCTGCTCAGCCCCGCAATGCCATCCCTTTGCCTTTCTCTCCATCTGCCAAGCTGGCACCAGCTCAGTTCTGGTGAGCAGCCAGGGTGGGGAATAGAAACCTTGTTGAGCCAGGGTAGGAGGTACCTGACATGCATTGGATTTCCAGAAAGGGGGAAAAAAAAAAAAAAGCCTGCAGAGAATGCCCAGTCTATAATTCAATGAGCTTTTAGACCACTGCCCCCGCCCCCACCAGCTCCTAAAGCAAGAAGTTAATGGGCCGCTGGAGGTAGGAGATGGGGCTCTGCCTTTGCTGGACGATGCCCAGATTTAGGGAGAAGAAGCAAGGTGGGGGGAAGAAGGGTTGGCAGCTGGCCTCACCGTTCTCACCTGACTCCTGACTCTGAGAGCTAGATCAGTGTATCTGCTTTAGGCCCAGAAGCGGGAGGCTCTGGGCTGAGCTGACACATAGAAGCTGGAAGAAGAGCAAGAGAAAGCAATGAATCCTGTTCTGGCTCGAGCTAGCTTTTCAACAAATCTCTTGTTTTCCCAGCCTCAGTTGCCTTGTCTATTAAGTAGGGGAGGTTATGGGTACTTAGTCTTCTTCAGGAAGATGAGGAGGTTCAGAGATCACGTATGTGAAAACTCGGGTCATTGGAACATTTGCCGGCACCTCCTCTGTGCCAGGAGTATGCCCAATGCTGGGGACACGGTGAGGTACCAGCCACGGTACCTGCTTGGAGGAATTTGTGATGCCACAGTCCTGCTGGGGCATCAAGCAGACCGACACATACTGTCAGTATAGGGGGGAGTGTACTACCATGAAGTTCAGGGAAACGCAGCACCCTGTGAACACATGTGAGGTTGAAGGTCTGATTCCCACACTCAAGTCCTCAGCAGGAGGCCCTTCGCTTCCTGGCGCTGGGACTTTGAAGGGGAGGCAGGGAAGTGCAGAATGAGGACTGGCTCTCAAGGGGACATGCATTAATAAAAGGGAAAAAGCGAGCAAAGGGCTGTAGGACACTACCTAGGGGCTCATTATTTTGTGGTTATGATCATGTGCGCCAGCCTTGTGCAGAGCCCGCCCCAGCAGGTAAATCCTGAGGAGAAAAGCCGCTGTGCCTGGAGAGAGGCCTCACTGAGGTCTCTGGGTCCAGAGCAGCTGGTGGGGAGGATGGACAGGATAGCACCATCAGGAAAGGGCCCCAGGCCTTAGCCCTGCCTATCCACCCAGGCTATGCTTCTACCCACCTTTGATCTTCAGGTGCCAGAGGCCACACACCCAGGGCAATCTAAGGCTGCCAGGGACCCCGACACATGGTTGACCTCAGCAAGTGAGGGAAGCGCTGGTCTTGAAATATCCAGGAGCAGGGGGAGCGGAAAACCTGAGAGGACTGAGATGGCAGGCCTGTGCTGTCCCCAGGGGGTCAGCGAGATGGCACCGCACACACCCTGCCACACGCACCCTGGAAAAACCCTGTCAGTGGGGCTGCAAATACCCCAGGGTCGAGCACATCCCCCCGCCCCCCACCTCAGGCTGGTTCAGTCCTCCTTTCCAGGCCAAAGGGAGAAAAATAACAAAATGAGGAGAAAATAAGCTGTTTGGCTGTGGTGTGAGCAGGAATATCCATGCAGAGCTGCCCACCACTCACCCTTACTCACTCTTTCCACACCCAGCCAGGGCGCCCAGCATGAGACAGACCACCCCTCTGCCCCCTCCCCCGTCTGGGCTAAAAGCAGACGCTGGTGAGCGAGCAGCAGGTTATAAATATGCCCAGGGAACTGCCGCCAACTCGCTCCCCTGTCATCCCCTGGGAGGGGGTGGGGGGTGGCTCCCGGGGAGGAGCCAGGGCTGCCCTGCTCCCTGGGGCCAGGAGGAAGTGGGGTTTCCAAGAGGCTACTTTTTTTTTTTGTCCTTTTAACAGGGAAGGACCCACGGCCACTTCATTTTCTTCTGGACATTTGCTCATCTGCTCACAGGTGGGGTACCTGGGCCAGGCCGAGAGCACAGCATGAAAGGGCCTAAGGCCACTCACTTTGAATCATGGTGCAACCCAGTACCACTTCTCTTCCTCACACCCATTTATGCTCAGAAAAGCCAGAGTTCATTCATTCATTCATTCAACCACTCATCCGGAATTTATTGAGGGCCGGCTGAAGGCCAGGCCCTGTGCACAAACACACCTGCAAGCACAAGCATGCACACTCGCACGCACGTGCACACACAGCAGCCTCCACTCCCTTGTGTCCCTGCCAGCTCCAGCTCCCAGTACGAACTTCTTAGCTCTAACCTGGCAGCCTCACAGGAAGGGTGAAACTTCTGGCTCCTGGTCCTGCCTCAGAGTGAGGGGTGAGGATGGAGGGTGTTTAGAGCAGGTCCCCTAAACATTCCTGCATCCACTATTTCCATGAAAAATGAGAGGGTCTTTTCTCTCTTCCCTGCCCAATCTTCCCGATGTAAGCGCCATTCTAGGAAGAGCGAGCCACTCTGTGGGATGCTGGGGGCACCTGCCCAGGTTGCCTGAGCCTCCTGCCTCCCAGTCACTTGCCAAGGAGATGTCAGGCTGGGCAAAAAGGGGCAGTGCCACCCTGGGAAGCTTCCAGCTCTCCTCCCCCAGGGCTGAAACCCTCCCTCTCTCTCTTCCCTATTAATCCTCGGAAGTGAGGCCCCTATTGTGGCCCCTCGCCCTCCTCGGCTGGCGTCTAATTAACTCCTCCTGCCCCTGGTTTTGTGTGCCCCCCTTACCCCACCTTGTCGGCCCCGCCCCTCCGCTCCGCCTGCTCCCCCCCACGGACATTCCAGCCCGGCCGGGCTACTGTGCCAGGGCAACCAGGGCCGGACCAAGACCTAATCCCCCTGCCGCCTGGCCGGGCTGGGGGAGCCCCACTCACCTCCCGGCTCTCTGGGGGCTGCCCGGCTCTGCTGTGGCGGAGACACACAATCAAGACAAAGGCGCAGCCCCCAGGGGGCTAACTCAGCCTTCACGCCCAGGTTGTGCGGCATTTGGGGAGTTTAATGAATTGTCCATCACGCCTTTCAGGGCCCGCCCGTCAGCCTGGATTAATCTTCGGAGCCCTGGTGGGGTAGGAGACACTAAGCCTGTATTTATTACTCTCCCATTGTCACTAATTGAGGTAATTATCTGTGACTCTGGCCTGGCCAACAATGCGGCATTCACTCCCGGGACCTCGATGGGCCTGGCTCCCACTCTCAGCACCAACCCTCCCTCCTCTCTCAAACCCACCAAGGGCTAAGTTGGGCCCTGGAGCATGTTGGGAAAGTGGACAATGTCCCACAATGCTTCATCGCCCAACCAGTTCTCCCACACTCACCACTGTGGAGTGCTGTGAGGGAGAGGCCTGTCTCCCCCAAAGTCAAAGTCGGTGAGAAAAGAAGGCAGCCTGCCAGGGGACAGGTTTGGCTGGCAGAGCCCTCAGGCCCCAGAGGGACATGTTTCTGAGGTCTTTGGTTTTCTGGGCTCTCTAACTTTTCATCTCCGGTCTGGTGGTGCCAGGGTCTCGCAGGGCCCTTCTCTGGGTCAGCCCTCATGTGGTTCTAGCCTCCAGGGCTCTAGGGCATTGAGAGATCCCAACCCAGACCAGGTGTACTTGGGGAGGTCCCTAAAGCTCCCAGACCTGGCAGAGTAGCTGTATGACAGGGAGGTTGGAAGAAAGAATAGGAAAGGGCTCATAAGGGAGCTTAGGGGAAAGGCAAGATGAGCCATTCAAGCAAGGAGCATCCAGTGGTCACACTAATGTGGCCATGCAGCCATCTTAGGGAGGAACATGGATTTGGAGGGGCGAGCAATAATGAAAAGTAAAATTCTCATGGAGATGGCTTCCCAGGTCAAGTGGAATGGCCCTTGAGAACAGGTGTGGGGGAGGGGGAGCGGGGAGGGGGGACAGTTAGCAAAAGAAGATTTGATCACGGTCACATGGTGGGCTCCTTGGTGGCAGGGACTGTGTCTTAGTCCCTGTTGTTTTCCCAAGAGCCTAACATTGTGCCTAGCACATGTTAGGTACTGTCAAATGAATGGATGGATAGACGAGGCCTATAGTACTTGCACTGCGTTGGGGGTCTGTCGGCTCTTCTTTTCCATGAACACACACAGGCTCTTCACTCTGTCTCAGGACTCGTTGGAAGGAAATGTCTAGACCATCCATCCTGGGACAGTTCGTGGAGGGCACTTCACCAAGCTGAACCGGTCAAGACCTTGGCGAAACTCAGAGTTACAGTTGGAACAGCGCCACCTTGTGGTGTCTTTTGGGAGAGCTCCTAGAGAGACCCCAGTGAAGAAAGCGGGGTGATCTCTCCTTACGGGGGGGGGGGGGTCACACAAGGTAGTGGCTATCCCACCTGGTACATATCTATCTGATGCTGAGGTGCTGTGCCAGTGTTCCTGTGGCACA
Organism: Artibeus jamaicensis; assembly: GCF_021234435.1. NCBI lineage: Eukaryota > Metazoa > Chordata > Mammalia > Chiroptera > Phyllostomidae > Artibeus > Artibeus jamaicensis. The sequence goes on from NW_026521486.1 coordinate 48,188,658, forward strand.
GTTTTATCATCTGTTCCTTCTTCTGCCAGCATTTGCTGAGAGCCTGCTCCAGGCCCACTGTGTAGGGGATACCAAGCTAAATCAAAGGCACTACCCTTAAGTAGCTCATGGTCCACTGGAGAATTCCACAAGGTAACAAGACCAACACAGGCCATCATCAAGCAGCAGAGAAACAATGTTATAGCCACTGAGGAGGACATTCGTAGCTCAAACGTTCTCTGCCCTTCGCCTCTCCCTCAGCTCCTTTCACTCAAGATCAAATGCTGTGTGCTTGTTTTCCAGAGGCGCTTCATGATTTGGGTCCCACACATCATTCCAGAGTCCCATTCCTCTGCACCTCTGCGTTCCCCAGTGCCTCTGTTCCCCTTGAAAGTTGTGTGCTTTCCCACCCGCCCACCTTTGCCCATACCCTGGAACCCATCTTGACTCCTCCTTCCTCCATGAAGCTCTTTTAATTTTCATCAGTGAAGTTGTCTTGCCTCCTGCAGTACCTTCCTGGCAGGGCTTTCATAAACAACACACACTGGCTGTTCCATGGGTGGGTATCTGCGTATGTTACTCCTCCTACTGGGCTTCTAGCTTCCTGAAGCAATGGCCTCTGGGTTTTGCTCATCTTAGCATCCCTTGCAGAACTGAGCTAGGCATAACATATGCCCTTGTTTACAGAATAAATGGATGGGTGGATGAATGGGGAGATGGATATATCAATGGATGAATGACAGATGGGTTGGTGGATGAATGAATTAATGAATGGGTGGGATGGATAGATGGATGCATGCATGCATGCGTGCACCGATGGATGAACAAAAGGCTGGATGGATTAAAAGTCTCACAAAAGGCTATGTAGTACCACCAGCTTCCAGGGAGGGACACCCCCCACCCGCCATGCCAGGACGTGCAGAGGAGGGGACAGTATCCAGGCTGAGCTTTCCTTTACTAGCATACGCACCCTCAGCAACTTGTCGCCCAGAGCCGTGGGTATATTCCCATTCTCCAGAAGTCACAGTCTGGGAGCTGCTCCTTCCTCCTTGCTCCCTGCCCAGAACCCTCTGGAATGCCTTCATTAATGCGTTATTTTGTGCTGCCTGCACTGTGATGACTCTCTGGGTTTCCTTTTCTGCATCCTTTCTCCTGTCTCATACACACCCTAGATTTTGAGTCCCCTGAAGATAGGAACCACGTCTGAATCTCCTGTGCATACCTAAGGCCTGGTATACATGTTTAATGGGCAAGTGAACAAATGAGTAGCTGAGTAAATTCGGACTCATTTCTCACAGACACACTTTGCACACTTCCCATGTATTCATCTTAGGCCATCTCTCCTGGTCCTCTCCTCCTCACATACATACAAACACTCCTGGCCTCAAATCCCCTAAAGTCTCAAACTTATTGCCTGATTGTTTTCTTTACTAATTTGTGGGGACCTAGGGAAATCCCAGGGCTCTCTTGAAAGTCTAAAAGGGGAGGAGGTGCTTAGCTCCTCGAAAGCCATATTAACAGGGCCCCTTTTGGAGCCAGATAAGGCTTTCCTGGGAAGAATCTGCCTGTGCGGAGGGTAGAAGGGTCCTGTGGTAACCCTGGGCAGCTTCCCCAACCTGACCACGCCCTCCCATGTCTGCTGTCCCTACTCCTGACCTGTGACGCTGTCCCAAGGTGGGGGGTGGTTGTGGCCTTGAGGCTGGCTGGCTGGCAGACACAGCCAGATTTAGAAGTCATTTTCACAGCAGGGAGCCTCCAGCCTGCCACCCACAGGGCCCTGCAGAGCCAGTCTGAGATATGGCTCATCAAGGGCTGGCCCCCAGACCTGCAGTCACTCCCCCTGTCTCCCCAGTTCCTGAGCAGCTGGCGCCGATTCCACTCTTAGGCAAAGATGGAGGAAGTCCTGGGAGATGGGAGTGGGTTACACTGACACCCTAACTGCCCAAGTGCTCCTGATATGTTATTCACCCATTCAAGTGGCTCATCTCCACCCCAGGTGTTCCCTCTCCTCTGCATCTGGCCTCTGCCCCCTCTCCCCCTTCTTCTCCTACCTCTACTTTTCTCTTCCCTAGCCTCATGTTCCCATACCCCCAACACTAGGAGCCCTAGAGAGAAATAATAACCAGGACTTAACAGTTACATATGACTGCCTAGATACCAGACATTGCTCTCAGTGTTTTACATGTTGAGTTGCTTAATCCTCCCATCAAGCTTATGAAAGAACACTGTTAATAACTTAGTTTTATAATGGAGACCAAGACACAGAGAGGTTGAGTAACTTGCCAAAGTCACACAGCCGGTATGAGGTAGATGCAAGATTTAAACCCATGCCCCCAGAGTTCCTTCTAAACACCTTAGTTCTCTGACAATGGTAGCAGTGTGGGTAAGCTCTTAGAAACTGGCATCCTGGGTGTTCAGCCTCGAAGAGGCTCAGGCAGCATAACAGGGCCCGCCTCCACAGCGCCAGCCCCTCCACTCTCCCATGCAGCTCCCCTCTTCTGCCAGCCAGCTTCAGAGCCCTGGAGGCCACGGGCTGTAGCACACTCCAGGCAGATGCTCACACCACTGCCCTGGCCTTCCTCTATCTTCCTTCTAGTCTGAGTCCCTCCTCTTCTAAGGCCCAGAGGTCCAAGGCACTCGTTCCTCAGCTGGATCAGGCTCACGCCAACCTGGCCTCAGTTTTCAGTCCTGCCTGTATCTCCCACACCTGCCCTGAGTGTACCCACAGCTCCAGTCAAACTAGACCATTTCCCTCACATCCACGCCCCTCATTTCCACAGTTGCCTCTGCTTGGAACCCCTTCCTTAAAATTCAGCCTTCCTTGTTTGACTCCTTAAAGTACTTAAGACTCCCTGCTCAATGCCACCATTACACATGTGTTTTAACCTTCACCCATGGTCAGACAGACCTTACCGACTCTTTCCTGGAGCCTAGATCAGCAACTGTTCCTCTCAGGTGCTCAGTACATAAAATGCTCAGTGGTTAGAACCTGTGGTAGAGTTGCAGGTGAGGGAGACAGACCTCAGGAACCTTTGATTTCTGCCCAAGGCGACCCCCACTTCCTTTATTTCCTCTACCAGGATCTAATTGGAAACCCTGAAATGTGGGTTTTGGGCAGGTTCAGGGTAGATGGGTGGGTGACTCTGACCCTCTCCCCTCACGTTTAGAAGCCCAAAGAGGAACGCCCTACCCCTCCAATGAGCCAAGGCAAGGCAGTGGGCTTCGCATCCAGTCCCAGGGCCTCGCAGGCCCCCAGCCCTCTCCTCCTGCTGCTCAGTCTCTCCGGGCCTGGTGGAGAGTGACCTCGAGATAATTGGAGAATGAAACTATAGGTGGTTTGAGAGCGGGACTGGAGATCTGAACGCTGAGCGGGAGCTGGAGCTGGCGGGACTCGCTGGGGGTGGGAGTAGGGGCAGAGCCCGGGCGGAAGGCCCGGCCAGGACTCCGAGACTGAGTCTGGGCGAAGCCCCCGCGCCCGCCGAGTTGGCGGCTAAATTTACCCAGGCTGACTCAGCCCTTGCCCGGAATGGGGGGTGGCGGGGAGTGCACCGGGGCAGTGGGAAGAGCCAACGGGGGTGGAGTGGGGGGCAAGGAAGGGAGAGTCCGGACTGGGGGAGACAGGAGTGGGCAGGGAGTTTCCATCTAAGAAAGGAGTCCGCCCCCCCCACACACACACACAACCGGCCACGGAGCAGGAAGGAGCCGAGGAGCCCTGGGGGAGGAACGCTGTGGGGAAAGGGTCGGTGAAAGGAAGAAGGAGCCCAGGTTGGACAAAGGGAAGCTTAGATTTATTGAGAGCCTACTCTGTGCCAGGCACTGTGCAAGGCGCTTTACATACATTATCACATTAAATCCTCACAACAACCCTGCGAGGTAGGTGTTTATATACCCCCATTTGACAGATGAGGAAACTGAGGCTCAGGGAAGAGAAGTGATTTGGCCAAGTTCACATGGCTAGTAAATAGAGAGGAGGTGTCCGAGATCAGAGAAGGAAAAAGGACGTCAGTGTCCGCGCCCCACGCTGTTTGGCGTGGGTAAGCACAAAGAGGGGCTCGGCGCGCTCCAGGTCTGGATGGCCAGAGGCCTGCACCTGACCTCGAATGCCTGGAGGTGGCAAGGCGGGGGGCCTCCCGCGCGGTATCTGGAGATCAATGATTAACTGGCAGTACCCGGGTAGGAGCGACTCGCGGACTAACTACTGGGGAAATCCGCGACCTGCGCGCGCCCCGTAGTGGCTACAGCGAGTATCACACCCCACACCTACAGGTGTTTTGGGACCAGCCTCCCTCTTTCTTCCCTGGCGGGTTCCTGGAAGAGGCAGAGATGCAAGAAATTCTCAAGAGTTCTTTCAGATGGGCGATACCACCTGGGCGAGAAATCATGGCAATGATTCAAATCATCGCTAAGAAACATTGGGGGGGGGGAGCAAAGGGGAAGGTCTGAAGAGGCCTCAAGCCGACTTATTGTCAGCCTTCCCTCTCCTGCTTGGACCACCAAGGACCAGGGACAGTGACCAGGCCACCATCCTGCCCTGCCTTGGGTAGCCCTCACCTAAACCTGAGAGACTGGTATAGGAGCCCTTGCCCATTTACTCAGCTCTTCCGTGAACCCTGGACAGTCTCTACTCTCTTGAATTGAGAATGAGTGTACGTGACAACAAAGGCCCCCAGGGACCCTACACCTCTGTTCACCTATTCCTGACTCTTTCTTGGCTCGTGAAGGGGAGGATGAGAAAAAACTTCCCCAAAGGTTTCAAAACGTCAGGGATGGACCTTAGAACTCCCTCCTTTTACATATTAGGGGGATTGCAGAGGGGAAGCGCCTTGCCTAAGGTGCCCCCCGTGAGCACGGCAGAGATGGGATTGGACTCCAATACTTGTGACATCAAAGTGAGCCCTCTCCCTGCTTTGTTGGCTGCTTCTGGACCCCTTCCTCTTCTGCCAAGGGCTTCTCTGTCACCTGTTCACCTCAGCCCGAAGCCTCTCCCATACGTTCTCCCTCCCACCCAGAGGCCCTTCCTGAAGTTGCCCTCCTATGAGTAGACCCTCCCTGCCCTCCTGCCTGCTCTTGGCCAGGCCTCTCTCCCTAACTCTACACTCCGTGCAGCCACCCCTGCTGAAGGAAGGAAGACCTTACTGGAGTGGCCTGAAAGGTGCAGGCATTAAAGTCTGCTGTTCACCCTCACCTTTCCTAATTAAAAATAAATAAATAAATCACGAATCAGCATATGCTCCCCTTCCTTTCATTTGGGAGGTTTCTATTTGGGGTGGTGAACCTGAATAGGTAAGGAGTAGGAGGAAGTCTGTGAGGAAGAGAGGGGGCCATTGGGCCCGGGGATGAACGGGTTGGGGAACACAAATACAGCAAAGGGCCTCTCACTGTCGCTCCCTATTTCCCTGTGGGGTCCCCTTAGTGTCCCTCTCCCCAAAGAGGACCTCCTCGGTCCGGCTGATGACGCCTAGAATCTCTCGGATACCGTCGCTCAGCGGCGCTGTCTTCCCGCCTTCTCGGGGCCCCGCTCGCTGGTTCCGCCAGGAGGCGCCGGAGGCTTCTGTGTCGCTTCCATCAGAAGAGCTGCTGTGAACGCTGAGCTCCGCAGCTTCGTCTGAGTCTGAGTCTGGAGCGGTGTGGCGGCGGATGCGGGACACGGCCTCCCGCAGGGCCCCGGCGTAGGGCCCAGGCGTCCGCGCCCAGCCTCGGCCCGCGTGCCGCAGGACCGCCGCCGCTTCCCCGGAGCGCTCGGCACTGTTGGCGCCGCCCGAGGTCGCTGGGCCTGAGGCTGAGTGCTGTGGGCTGCCTGGCTGCGCGGGGGCGTCCTGAAGGTTCACTTCGCCCACCGGGAGCCCCAAGATGCGGGAGGCGCGCTCCTCCAATGAGGAGTCCACAGGATTCCCGCCCTCCACTTCAAACCCGAGCCCCCCGTGTGGCTGGTGTGAAAGGCGACTGCTCAGCAGCAGCTTTTGGCAAGGGGAAGCAGAGGCCGCAGTGCCCTCGCCCTCCTTCCTGTTGCACTTCGGCGGGCTGGAGGCGTGTCCCGCAAGGCGCGCCACCCCGGCGGGCAGAAGCTGCACGCGCTGCGTTCGAGGGGTCGGAACGTACTGAGAGCGGATCACCACGCACGTGGCGTCAATGACAAAGACGCCCTCTCCAGCAGCCGGGCCGCGGGAACTCCGGGGCAGGGTGTGGGCGCGGCGGGTCGCCTTCCAGCCCTCCGAGGTTTCGTGTCCGGCCTCCTCTCTAAGACCCAGGGAATTTCTCCATCCTGTGCCTCCTGGAGCCCAGGGTCTGGGGAGGGTCTGGCTATGTCGGGGCGGCTGCTTTTTGGGGGAGGGAATCCAGCATTTGGGGAGCCAGCTCTGCTCTCTACCTTCTTGCCCTTGCCCTGAGCCCTTGAGATGGGGCCTGGACCTGGGAGCGGGACGCGGGGGGCTCGGAGTCGCATTTGCAGACCCCGTAGGAGCTGTCGCCTTGCTTGGGCTCCCAGCAGCGTCGGCTCGGGGGTGACCGTCGCTCCCACCCTGCGGGCCAGAAGCGGCCGGCCCCACGCTCTTCCCCGCGGCGGCGTTGCGAGGCTCCAGCCTTGACCTGGCTATCCCACAGCCTGGGGATCCCCCCAAGAGACCCCGCCCCTGCCGGAGACCCCAAGCCCCGAGGACGTCCCGGTAGATCCGAGGATCCAGCCTCTTCTTTGCGCACCCTCTCTCTGTCCTGGTCGGCGTCGGAGCAGGGACTGACAAGACCGGCGTCTGCGAGGGCTCGGGGCCTCTCTTAGTCCCCAAAGTCCTGTGGGGGCCTTCATAAGACGGCGGGGCCACATAGGGGGGCGGCCGGTCCCAGCGGCGCCGAGGGGCGGCCCCCACAGCGCCTCTCAGCAGCAGGTGAGCCTCGTAGCTGGGGGGCCCGGGCCTGCGACCTCCCCAGGGCCCCGCCCACGCCACCCTGGGGTCGCTCTGCGGCTGCGCCGGCGGACGGGGCGGTCGCCCCAACGGCCCCAGGTGCTCAGGCCTCGAGGGAGCTGCGAGCCCTGCAGGCTGTGCCACTCTGGGGGCGTTCCGGGGCTCCGGGCGGGGCCGACCCGGGAGACTCCTTCGGGCCCCACCAGCCTTGCGCCTTTTTCTCTCGGTCTCCTTGGCCTCCCGCTCCTGCGATGCCGCTTTCCTTTTCTCTTGCTCCCGGGCTCGGGCCTCGGCTGGGGGCCCCGCCCGCCAGTTAGTCGCCTCCTGCAGCACCCTGGAGGCCCAGGGACGGCGGGGAGGCGGCTCAGGGGATCCCGGGCGCGGCCCACACCTGGGACAATGAGCAGGAACCCTGATGAGCGGTTTGTGGGGGAAGGGAGCCGAGGCCCGGGGAGCTGGGCGCACTGCAGACCACTTTGGGCAGCCGCGTGAAGATATGTGTGTCAGTGAGCGCACACGTGCACATACGTTGGGGCTGGAGTCGAAGCAGGATTCCTCACCATCTCTCCATGCACACTTTAGCAGCGTCTGCCCCATCTCACCCCCTGCCCTGTCTCGCAGCTCCGCCTGTTTCCCCAAACAACGCGGGAAAGGTCAGGCCCTAGCTCTCGGGACGGTGGGGGTGGGGCGCGTGGGAAAAGGAAGGGGGCCAGCGGCTCTGGCTGGTGCCTGGGGGAAGTCCTCACCCGCCCGCCAGTCTGGCCCCTCACCCCTCCCTCACTCACGTGCGACTCTGCGGCCCGCGGACCCAGTGGCTGGCCTGGAAGTCCATGGGCTGTCGAGGAGGGGCGCCGCGACTATAATGACAGGAAATAGTCTTCACTTGGATCACCAGCAGCTTGGATTTCTGCACCCAGAGGCAGCTTCCAGACTCCTCATCCCGGAGCTCCCGGGGGCTGTCGGGCCCCTCGGAGAACAGATGGCCATCCAGCATCCTGCCCCACCCCACCCCGGCCCCCCACCCTCCCACCCGCCCCGATAGCCCCCTCCCAGCCCAGGAAACCGGCGCCCACTGCAGAGCGGCGGGCCCGGCGACTGGGGACTATATATACCCGGGCACACGTGTATGCCTGTGTGTGTGTGTGTGAGCGCATGTGACAGGCGCGGACGGCTCCGCGCTGCCGCCCCCCCCCCCCCCCCAGTGCAGGGCCGCCCCCTGGGGCTGGGGATTGGGCGCCCTGTCCCACTGCTCGTGTCCCCCAAGCCTGATGGGACTTGCATGAGTGGGGAGGGAACTTCTTTTTCTTGCCAATCTGGCAATTTCCCCTCCCCCATTCCCATTTCTTCAACCTTCCCGCCATTTTAACCCTTCGTTCCCCTCTGTTAGGGTGCTTGACCACCAGGGTTATGCCCTTGACTTCCTGCCTCAGACTTCAGTTTCTCAGACAGGGAGGTGATGCAAATGGAACTCAAGGTCTCTGCCTGCCACTCTTACTGGTTACCATGGGGGTGCAGGAGGGGCTGGACCACGGATGGGGGCCTATTTTTAGCGGCAGTGGCGTTGGGGTGCAGAGAGGAGATGAGTAACCAGCTTCCATGTGGTGGAGGGAGGAGGGGGTGACTTTCATGAAGCTTTTGTGCGACTCTGAGTGTGGGGAGCTCCGTTCCCCAAGCTCAGAAAGGGTGACCCCCATATCCTTAACTGCAGCCCAGAGCTTCGGTTACAGCTGGACACGGGAGTCTGTTTTGGCCATGAAAGCTATCCCCGACTCCCATTCTAGATCACAGCATGCTCTCTTCCACAATCCAGAAGCCAGGACTTGGGGGTCATACCGTTCTGTGCCCACACAGACATGCTTAGCCGGATGGAGGACAGACTAGGTGCTTTCGCATCTGCACCCTTTCAGAAGGGATGAAGGAGGAACGGTGAGCTCCCTTGGCAAAACCAATCCCCTAGCAACTGAGATGATTAAAGTGGCCCGTTTTCTGGCGCAGAGCCCCCATCACTGCCACCACAATGCCCAGCTCGCTCAGCCCCCACCTGGAGTGGTGCTCAAGGTGCTCGCCCTTTCGGCTCACTCTGGCCTGGGGAGTTGTTGTTTGCATCCACATGACCCTCCCCCGCCCCTCAAGCCTATACCAGGTGTCCCCTGATTCACCATGGTAATGTTAGTGGCAGCGCAGCCCACGCGAACCCTTCCATGCAGAGACTTAGCAACCATGCCTGGCAACCATGGCAGCAGCTCCAGTGGAGGGGAGGGGTGTGGGGAGGTGGGGGAAGAAAGTATGTGTGGCAATGGTTCCTGAGGAAGAAGGGATAATTTGCCTCTCCTGAGTGGAATAGGTATGAATAGAAAGCTATGAGGCTCCCAAATTTTGTTCCTTGTCTTTCCTTCTGCTCCATCCTCAGACCCTGAGACTGGCTGGGTTTTAGTGGAGTGGGAGAAGCAAGAGGCCCCAGTTTGTTTTCCACTAACATACCTGCAGCCCTTCAGGTACAGACCCTTGCCCAGGAGGGTCGTGGTGGGGCAGAGACTGACTGAGAGCCAGGGCAACCAAACTCAGGCCTCCTGCTCCCTGACGTGGACTTTTACATAAGAGAACCCACACATCCCCTATCCCATCCATGCAGCCCCCTTTACAACATACCAGGTACACTGAAGGCTCTTTGCTTGAAGGTGCTTCCTTCCACCCAGGTCCCACTAGAATCCTAAGGCTTTTTAAAGTCCTTGCCTCCTCCCTAGACAAACCCCACTGCACGAAGGAATGTGACACAGGGAGACAGCTGTCCTTTCCTCCATGCGCTCACCCCCACACACATAAACATACCCTAATTCTAATAACTTAGCATGCCTCCCTCCAAGTTTGGGAATGTGCTGAGAGCTGTAAACAGGTGGACACAGAAGCAGGGGTTCCTTCAAAGCCATGCCAGTACTGAAAGCTGCCTCAAGGCGTTCCCCCTATTCCATCAGGAAGTTTGGTTTGGAGGGACCAGTATGGTATGTCTAGGTTCTTCAGAGTTCTTAGGCACAGTGCAGCTGGGGGCAAGGTGTTGCTCTGAAACTGCTCCTGGTCTTGGTACCCAAGATGGAAATGGTATCAGACTTGCAAGGCAGTTGGTGAGATGATACCCAGAATTTGGTGCATATGGTTTTAGCACAAGGGAAGGTCTGATAGGGTGACCAGTCCTGCTGCTCCCCCCTCCACCTGCCCACTAGAGTCTAGCTCATTCTCACTTTGGAAGAATCACAAGGGATTTGTAAGTCTGAAGACAGTGCCAATTCAGCAAAATCCAAACACAGAGTCCAACCTTCCGTTGGTGACAAGTCTACCTAAAGGAGACACTCATTCACTGCTCTCTGGAGACCTAACACTATTATGGATTTTTCCTGGCATCCCAGCCATGGTCCAGGCAGAGGGTAAAGTGAGGTAATGAGGATTGCAGGGAATAGGGAGGAGGACAGCTATGAATGGGGATTTAGAAAGGTGTTCTAATAGAGTGATAAGAGCATGAGCTCTGGAGCCAGACTGGGTTCAAATCCTAGCTCTATTTTTTACTAGCTGTGTGGCCTTAGGCTAGTTACTTAGCCTCTCTGTGCCTTAGTTTCTTTTAAATCTATAAAACTGGCATAACATCTACTATTGTTCTGAGGATTAAGTGAATTAATATATGTAAAGCACTGAGAATGGATGGTACTTGACAGAGTTTTCTATAAAGTGTGCGATTATTGTCATGAGTGGGCTGAAGTGGCCATATAAAATAGGAAGGCTGACGCAAGTGTCTGTCAACAACAAAAAGCAAACACTGCAATACTGTGAAGAGGTTCCCGTCGTTTTAATTAGGTTTGCCATGAAAAGCAATCGCTTCAGCTAACCACTCTACCATCCTCCCCCATCTAACCCCACCTCCCTTCACAGGAATATAGCGCAGGAACCCAAAGGTCTTCCTCCCCACAGTCCTTCCCGTTTGCATTACTGGAAGACATGTCACTAAATGGACTCAGCCTCCTCCATACAGCATGAAACAGAATGAATAAAAATATTTTTATGAAGAGTTGTGCTATTATCTTAGGGTGGAGGGAGTCAAGGAGATAGAGGCAAAGGCTGGGTGAGGCCTGAAATCTCTCAGAGATCAGAATCTGTCCAAGAGGCAGGGAGCCCACAGTTCACCCGGAATGAGGGCTATGTCTAAGAGGTCAGGGGTTAGGATGGGCTAGGTTGCAAGGTTTCCTCAAGTGTATGTGTGAGGATGGGACAGCTACAAGTCCATTCACCTTCCTTCCCCCACACCTTCCCCAGCTTCCGGGTAGAAGGTCAGGGGGGTCACAATTTTCTCAAGGTTTCGTCTGTGGTTCCCAGAGCTTTGTGCAGGCAGTGAACGGGCGTAACCCCTGGTGCTGCCTGGCCCTCGCCCCTAGCTCAGGGCTTCTCTCCACCTCTGAGCACCAGAGCCTGCAGGATGTCTGACAGCGACACAATTCCCTTGACCACATCATTCTCATCCACCACTACAAGTCGGTGAACCTGTGGAGAGCAGCAACGGAGAAGGGTGTTCAGTGCTGGCTTCAGGGGGAGCCCTTTAAGCCCTGCCCTCCTTGCCAAACCCCCAATCTCAAGGCTGCCCCCCCAGCCCCTTTCGGGTCACTGGCCCCTCTACCTCTGCCTCCACCAGCCTGTTGATGATGGTCTCCAGTGTTTCATGCAGGTAGCACTTGAGGACGCCCTCAAAGTAATGTGACCTGTGTTGCAAGGCTTTGGTCACAGACACATCTAGGTTGTTGTAAGTCTTTTCTGCTGCCAGATTCTGAGGAGAGAGGGGAAGGTGCTTGCAGAGAAGCACGGGAGCCAGTCCCCAAATCCTGCACCCACCCAGCCCCAGAGTGATTTCGGGCAGTTGTCAGTTATGGCTAGAAGCCATGCCCAGCTCATTCAATTCTTTTCAAATAGGATTTGAAAGCTTGGAAGCTTCTTAAACCCTGAGGTCCCAGAAGAGACTCTCTTCTTTCCCCCCTCCACATTCAACATGCAACCCCCTTCCCTACCTCCCAGCCCCTCTGCAATCACTCACGATAACATCAAACTTGGAGTAGATGTCCACCACGCGCCCTAGGGGACAGAGGCAGCTCAGCAAAGAGGACCTAGCATCCAAAACTCCCCCTGCCCACAGAACTGCCCTCCTGGCTGGGCAGCTTTTCCCACCGCCAGACTTCCCTGGAGCCCTCCCTCTCCGCCTGCCCAATCTCTCACCTTTTTCATCCACCACAGGCAGGGCGGAGACTCGGTGCTGTACAAAGATACCCAGAGCAACGTAGACAGGGGTAGTAGTGCGGACCACAGCAATGTTGGCATAGGTGCCAATCTGCAGCTCTTCCAGAGACTTGGACATGAACTCTGGCTTGGGGAACTCAGTGATCTGAGAAAGGAACCATCACCTTGATTTTCAAGGCCCCCCATACCACCTTTAAATACCCTTCCAACTGAGCAAAAGAAGTGAAAACTGGGCTGAGGAGCACTTACAAACAATTTGAGGAACTTGAGGATGCGCTTATGGGTGAGGATGTACAAGGTGTTGCCCGATTCTGGGTCAATAACTGGCAGCCTGTGAATCTTGTTTCGAATTAATGAAGAGACAGCATCAAACAAGCTGTGGGAAGATTAGGGACAATGATAAGTTCCATGGTGCTGGGACTGAGGGTGGTTAAATGGTTCTTTAGAATGTGTTTATAAACGGAAAACTGGTGATCAGTAGAGGGGAGGGGGGCAAGTGTGCCCCACGTGTGTGTTTGGGAGGAATGTCTTTGCTCTCTTCTGTCCCTGGATCTTTGGGTGGCGAGCCTTTAGCATGGGTGCCATGCTGATGGCAAGGCTCCTTCTCTCCTGAACAATGGGTAGCTAGGACTCACCTGGCATTAGGGGAAATGCAGACAAGTGGTTTAAAGGAGTCCTGCAGGTACACCTCTGAAAAGAAAAGGAGGTTCACAAAATACCACCATAGAGAACCATTTCCCAGGAGACTCTCCATCCCTTTGTCTGCTCACACCCCCTAATACTCTGCATACCTCTCCAAGTCTCTATCTTGTGTTCTTCCAGCTCATAGATCTGTACCTGGAAGCAGAAGCAACAGAACTTGAGACTTGATCTCCCTGCTTCATAATAAACCCCTTGCGGTTTGCTTGGAAGAAAGGAAATGAGAATGAGGGGCTTCGAGCAAGGAAAGTGGTTTTGGTCATTGGGCTAAGGTTCCTTACCAAGGCTGATTTATAGTAGCGGTGTAGGATATTGATGAAATCAGTGATGGTCAGCATGCCTAGAAGCCAAGAAAAGAGCTGTTAGCACTGCTCGAAGCTTTTCGAGGTGGCCCAGCACCAGGTGCCAATAATACTGAGTTCCAGGAACTTTGCTTACCCACAAAACTTTGTTTCTTGCTATCCCACAAAGGGGCAGCTCGTACACCGTTAGTAACCAATGCGAAGAAAGCTTTTTTCACCTGTAGCCAAAAGAGTTATATTCACAAAGGGAAATTCACAGTTAGGACTTTAAAAGAACAGGGGTTGGGTATGCTGGGGAAGACATGAGACTAACGCTATAGAAGAATGAGGATATTACCCTAGGGATGAGATAGGATGAGAGGGACTGAACCAGAGGCTCCAAGGAAGGGAGGGAAGGAAAAAGGACTTCACCTACCTGCAGGGAAGTATCAAACACAACCAATTTGGAGCTTGTGGGAATCAGGTCGTAGCAGCGATGAGACTTCATGAAGGACGTATACACGCTATTGTTGGATTCTGGGGTCTCTGCATAGGGTGGGATAGTTAGTAGCTTCTTTCCAAGCAAAGCTCACAATAAAAAAAAAAAAAGGCAGAAAATGCAACAGGTGTTGTAGTTGCTCAAATATTTAGAGCACGACTTTTTATAAGGCCTTCTATGTTACCTGTTTTGTTCCTACTGTTCCATTAGAAACCCCTGCTCAAACCCCTTAGAAATCATTTCATCTAATCTCCCTTTCCAGATAAGACTATATCTATAGGTTCCTTAGGCAAAAGATGGCTGACTAAAACAGAAAGTCTATAATATCCTTTACTAACCTGTTCTAGTCTAAAATGTTTTTTCTCATCTTTAACTCGTTTTTCCTTTCATATATTTAGCACATTTTTACTTATCTTTTCTCAAGTAAGATGTAATTAAGCTTCTTAAAATTCTTCTTCTAAGACCCACAGATGAGAAAGTCATGGCCAAGTTGGGCCATTTCAGATCAACATGAAGTTGGAGCCCAGTGCTCAATCAACCTGGCCAGAAACACCCTGACAGTCCAGCTTGGGATGACCCTGTAAGTGAGAAATCATCCCACCTGCTCCAGACAAACAGGAGACCCTGGCTGTGCTTACATTTCCAGTCTTCTGATTTTAATTGCTTGCTCTAAACTGGAGAAACCACCCCCATAATAACAATCCAAATACGCTCCTTACGATGCTATGTGTACTTAAAAATACTACATCATTTAATTCTTCCAACTAATCTTTTAGGCAAATATTGTCCTCATTTTTCGACTGAAAAAGGTGGAAACAAATTAATAAACTGCTCAAGTTCACACCATTAGTAAGTGAAATGCAAGACTCAAACAGACCTACCTGACTACAAAACTCATGAACTTAAAACTGATGTCCCTGTGGCCTATTTCCCTGTAACACCCCCAGCCAGAGATGAGACCTCTTTTAGCTGATTATTTTGGTACTTTTTTGCTGCTTTTTGATTTTTCAATTTTGGGAATCACCTATTATCATCTAGGGAAGATGAGAATTTTTTGTTCTCTTTTCTACCAGGACCTCATCACAAATATGCACAACCCATCTCCCCCCATTCTTCCAAAAGTTAAAATATAATGTTGCTTACATCAATATTGAAACAATTTTGACTAAATATTCATTATTCAGAGCCAAGCCAAATAGTAAATTTGGATTTCTTTCTTTCACAACTCTATTTTCCCTGGAGCTAAGAACTGTCTTGTCCCTTCACTTGTTTAATTTTCTATGCACAGTTTTTATAATGAATTCAACCCCCAAACTCCTCACCAATTCTTTAAATCTCCCTTTAAGAAGTTCAGAAGCACAAGGTAGTCTTTTACTTTAAACTACACAAACAAGTCTCTCTGGAGACTTCTGACCTGCTCACATCTGGGCTGGTTTGCCTGGCGCGCACTGCTGGCATCCTGAGATCTTCCTTCATCACCATCAAGGAGACCCCCTTCACGACTCTCCTTTACTGGCTCTCCTTGTGTCCCGTATCCCATGTTTTCAACTGACTACTCCCTTGTTTTGGTGAAGCACATCTTCCAGCTTCCTGAGAAGGGGTGCATGGGAGGTAAGTTTTTTGACACCTTGCAGCCTGCAGATATCTTCCTTCTACGTTTATCTTTGATTTAGAATTTGAATGGATAGAGGATTCTAGGTTAGAATTTATTTTCCTCCAGGATGTTGGAGGCATTGTTTCATTGCCTTCTAGCTTCTGGTGCACTGAAAGTCCCAGGCAATTCTGATTCTTTTATGTGACTTGTTTTTTCCACTCTGGAAACTCAGGATCTTCTCTTTGTTTCCATTGTGCTGAATATTCAATGAGTCCTATCGATATGAAAATTAATGTCCTTCAGTTTCTAGAAATGTTCTTGAATTATTTCCTTTGCACTGTGTTATTTTTTTCTTTAACTCCTTTTATTTATACATTAGACTCCCTAGACTGACCCACTAAGGTTTTATTTTGGGGTGTTTTGGTGAGATTTATTGTTTTTTTTTTTTTAAATCTTTCTACTCCTTTGATTTTTAACTCTACGTCTTGTGGATTTCCTCAACTTGGTATCCAAACCTTCTATTTAATTTAAAATTTTTGCTATATATGTATTTTTTTCCAAGATTTTATTTATTCATTTTTAGAGGGAGGGGAAAGGAGGAAGAAAGAAACAAAGAGAAACACTGATGTGTGAGCAGTACACTGATCAGTTGGTTGTCTCTCTCATGCCCCAAAATGGGGACCTGGCTCATAACCCAGGCATGTGCCCTGACTGGGAATTGAACCAACAACCTTTGGTCTAGAAGCTGACACTCAATCCACTGAGTCACACCAGTCAGGGCAATTTTTGCTATATTTTTAATGTCTAAGAGCTCCTTTCTGTATTCTGCAAGTTTAAAAAAATACTGTAACTTGCACTTGTCTCATGGTGTTGATATATTCTTTATCTGAGTATATATTGTTAATTTTTAAAGTTTTCTTCTTTACGCATTGATGTTCCCTCTGTCAGTTTTTGCTTCTTTTCATGGGGGATGCAGTTTGGATCACCTTTAAAAAAATTTTTTTCTTTTATTGATTCTAGAAAGAGGGGTTAGGAGAGAGAAAAAGCTGGAGAAAAATCATCGGTGTGAGAGAGCAACACTGACTGGGTGCCTCCTGCATGCACTCTGACTGGGGACGGACCACAAACCAGGCATTCACGCCCTGACCAGGAATCGAACTGGCATCCTTTCGTTTTGCAGGATGATGCCCAACCAACAGAACCACACCAGCCAGGGCTTTTTTCTTTTTAAATCCTCACCTGAGGATACACTTACAAAAAAAAGATTTTATTTATTTATTATTAGAGGGAAAGGGAGAGAGAGAGAGAGAGAGAAACATCAATGTGGGGTTGCCTCTCACACGCCCCCTACTGGGGACCTGGCTGGGAATTGAACCCACAAACTTTTGGTACAGGGGGTGATGCTCTAACAAACTGAGGCATCCAGCCAGGGCTGGATCACCATTTTTTTTTTTTTTAATGTTAGAAACTTTATTTAGATGTCTGATAATCCTTGGTTTAAAGGTAGATTCAAATCATTTTGAGAGTGGAGTCTCTAAAGCTGATTGGAAGCTCTAAGTGTGTAAGTGAGCCTTATTGACTGTGGCCATTCAGATGGGAAACATTCAGCACTTAGATTTGTGGGGCTTTTTCCTCAAAGGGCTTCTGGAGAGAAGGATTACTCATTCAAGGCCATGCTTGGAGGGTGAACTCTTTTCTGCCAGCATTCTGGAAACAGGAAGGGGAAAGAGGACTGGGGCCTCAGGACTGAGTATATTCACTTCCTGCTCCTGTGTTTAGTATGACACTTCAGTCCCCAGTTGGGCCTAAGCCTCTCTCCAGACCTCCAGTCTTTGCCAAAGTTGGAAAGGGGGGTTGCCCAGCTGCATTCAGTGAAGGAGGAAGTCTTGGGATCTGACTGCTTCTTGGGCCTTCAGTGCTTCTTGGCTTTCCCAACAGCTAGTTTATAATTCAGTTTTTTCAGGTCTGCTAAGTCATTTATTACTTGTCTGTCTGCTTTCCAGCTTCCAAAAACTCCTTGCTATTGCCTCGTCATTTGTTCTTCCTATCTTAGGTTTGTACCTTTTTAAAAAAATTCCTGTATAGTTGTTTTAGTGGCTTTTTGTAAAGGAACAAAAGTAGATGCATGTATTCAATCCACCATCCTTAACTAAGAACTCATCATTGTTTTTCAAATTTGAAAACCCATATTCCCAAGAACAGGTCTTTTGACATCAGTTTAAGACACATTACACTGGTACTTAAATACTACTATTTTAGGCTACAGGCCTACAAACATATTTGATTTGGCTTTCCCAGTATTTAAAAAATAAATCAGTTCCCAAATTTTAAAAAAAATCTGGAGATTCAGATACAAATCCAAATTTTTTGTTTCTTTTCAAAATCAAAATATCTGGTAAAACTAGGTCTTGAATTCCAGAATAGTAACAACTGACCAGAACTGGATAGATGTTGGCTCCTTTTAGATGCGGCAAGATCTACTGGTTGCTGTAGTCATATGCACTCATCACTGCTTGGTCCGTGTAGACAATATGAGTTTTGAACCTCTGCCCTGGTGTTAATGCAAATGTACCCAGAAACAAAACAAGCACTGATACCATGTGGCAGTGCTCAATTATGAAGAGCCAGCTAGATGATTCAAAACAACACTATAATAACTTTTTTGGATACCAACAAAATGAAAACAGAACAATAAAAAATTCTCTGGAGAACTCAAAGACCCTTAATAATATGTCCTAGGATCTCAGCCCCTATTTCAACCCTCTCAGAAAGTGGGTACTCTTAATGCCATAAACCTGTCCATAGAAGACTTAAATATATCCCTAGGCAAATCCTTTACCAGAGGTGCCTCTAAGTTCTGCCTCTTTCTAGATGACCTGGAGTTGGACCATTTCACTCTAACCAGGTATTTGGAAAGGTGCTGAAATTGCCTGGATTTTAGAGTTTAGTACCTCTATTTCTAGATTAGTTCTAAGGGCTTTTGCGGACTTTCTATAATTTCCTTGGTGGCTTTAGTGAGCTTGCTGGATAACAAAATCCCAGTGGCAATACTTCTGGGCTACTCATAAAATACCAGGGACTTCTAAAACCTCATTAGCCAGCCTAGAGTTGACTGTGAAAGTTTCCCTGTACCTCCAAAGTTTCTCTCAGAATATTGAAGATATTGATCATCCCTACCCTACCCAAGATTTATTCCTGGGTGACCTTGCCAAATTATTGTTCCTGGTTTGTGTGGTTTTACACATTGTCTGGCCCAGCTTTGATTTTTCCTGGGGGGACCCTGGGAGAGGTTCGAGAGCAACTGCTGAAATTAGGGCCGGGCTATAGCTTTCATACCAGTTTCCTTCCTTTAGTACACTTACCTTGAAGATGCTCATTTTCCAGAGCTGGGGAGCTACCCGAAGAAGTGACCTGGAGAGACAAGAGAAACAAAGATTCAGCCTATGCCAGGTGCCTTTTTTTTTTAGTCTAGCATTAGGAGAAGAGCTGGTGAAATGACAACTTCCTTTAAAGTGCTATATTATCTCATGGAATCTTCATAATAACCCTGAGGTAAATATTACTGTTAGCCTTATTTTCACAGATTAGGAAACTAAGGTTCTAGAAATATGACAAAACTTGCTCAAGGTCACATGGCTGGTAATGGGTAGAATAGGGATGTGAACACAGATCTGTGTGGTTCCAAAGCTCATGTCCTTATACACTGCCATGCTCAGTGAAACATCAGGTCTGAGAAGCTGTGACTAGAGAATCTGAGCTTAAGGCTGGCCCCAGAAGATTCTCACTGGTCTGCTTAATAAAATCACAGAAGCCAGAGACAACACTGCTTTCCCTTAAACATACGCTCCCTAAGCATAACTGTAGGCACTGAAACCACAGGCCCATGTCCTACCACTTGGGGGAGGGGCTGGCCCAACAGCTGACTGTCAGAGTCAAGGCTCAAATGACTACGGGATGGATGAGCCAGCACAAAGTTCTGAAATGAGGGACCTGAGTCCTCTCAGCGCCCTCCTGAGTGGAGGGCTGCCATAGCCCAGAGGAGGCTGCTTTTCCAAGTTTCCTTGTCCATGACAATCTGAGATTAGACAGTGCTTTGAATACAGAGATACTTTTGGAAACATCTCCATGCTTCTTCAAGTGGCAACATTTGGAAATTTTATTGTTATCTAAGAACCCAGAAGAGGGGTCATAAGTTTCATTCATTGGAATCAACAGTTTGGCTCTATTTGGTTTGGGTAATATCCCCAAACAAACTTAAAGTCATACTTCACCTACATAGGGGCTCTAGCAATATGAAGTTAAAGGCTTTGGTTTGAACCTGGGAGGTGGACTGATAAGCAGGGTCAAGTTGGCAGGACAGCCCTAAACTTCCCTGACCCAATGGGCCAGGGGGAGGGCATAATCTCCCTCTCTGGGCTGCAAGAGATCATCAACTTGGCCTGGCATTTTGGCATGGCTATCGGAACAACAGCCTCATCACTTACAAGTGGGAGAGAGGGCTGGCTGCTCAGTGGGAAAGACACACACATGGTATGTAACAGTCTCAAAGATCTAGGTACACAGACTCAGGAAGTTATTTGTAGGCATTATTGTATCTATCATATAATATGTACACACTGCACTGTCATACAGTTATTCTGTTCATTATCTATCCAAACAGATGATAAATTCCTGGAATTTATCTTACACTTCTTTGTATCTCCATACCATCTAACACAGGGTTTTGCATATTGTTTTGTGTTTTAACTTTCAAATTGATAATTATAGTGATGCATACTGATATGAACAAAGACTAAGTTACGGAGAGAAAAAAGAGACTTTCTGCTAAATAGTTATGCAGATACCTACAGAAGAGAGTCAGATACAACTGATTAAGACTTTATCTTTCTGCCTATCTCTCTACACAGAAATGGGGGTAATTGTGTCCATTCACCTCTACATTTCTTTAATATTTTTTAATCCTCGCCCAAGGATATGGTTATTGATCTTTTAGAGAGAGAGAGAAAGAGAGAAGGAGGGAAAGAGGGAAGGAGGAAGGGACGAGGGAGAGAGAGAAAGGAACATCAATTGGTTGCCTCCCATACATGCCCCAACCAGGGGTTGAACCCTTAACCTTTTTGTGTATGGGACAACATTCTAACCAAGTAAGCCACCTGGCCTGGACCCCCCTCTACTTTTAGCAACATAGGGGACCTGAGAAACTACCACAGTACTACATAAATTCAAAATATTAGTACAGAGACACAGGCTAGATCTGACACATAGACTCACAATTTCTTTCAAACTCCTGATCCACATTTCCAATCATTTCTACACAACACAGATGTTGCAGGCTCCTCGAACGCTTCAATATAAGACAGAGCAGCATCTGTCCCTCCGACCCTACTATGCTTGCTGTGGTTCCCATCTTTGTTTTTGGCATTGCTCTCCTCCTAGGTGCTTAAAAACTATAGGCTTGATTCCTCCAAGAATAAGCTGGGCCAATATGTCTGCTAGAATTACAGAGAAGGGCATGACCTGACTTGTCCTTAACATCTGTCAGCTAAACTGGTATGTCAGAAATGCCTCAGATCTGTCTCTCTCCTTTACCCTTCCACAGCTCTACGTTAGGCTTTTATCTTTCACTTTTGCAACATTCTCTAAACTGGTCTACCCGCCCTCAACCTACCTCTTCTTTAATTCTTCTTTCATGCTGTCATCAAGTTCTTTTGCAAGCATCTCAGGTTTGGGAGGGACTTTCATCTCCAGCAACTAGGAACTCACTACTTTCTGAAGTAGATCCATCCATTTACAGAAAGCTGGTAAGAACACTCTTAAAGCACATTCACTGCCTTGCTCATAAATCTTCACAGGTTCCCTTATTACAAAACAAGGATCGAACTTAACGAGGTATGCAGTATCTTTAACCTGACTTCAGCCTACTTTCCCAGTCTTTTCCCCCACTGTGATCAAAATCCAAGACTCCAGCAACATTAAGCCACTGGTTCATCCCAAATGAATCTCTACACACCCCAATTTTTATGCCCTTGCTCACACTGTTTTCTCAATCTGTAGTGCCTCTCTCGGGTTTGCACTAATCTCTCCCTCCCCTACACTTCCATGGTCCTTTGCATCTTGCTGACAGCATTTTTTTTGTTGCAGTCTAAATAATAGCGGTCACCAGCATACCCTCACCCTTACTTCAATTAGGCTATTATCTTTTCTTGAAAAAAAATATGTATTTATTAATTTGAGAGAGAAAGAAACATTGATATGAGAAACATGGATAGGTTGCCTCCCAAATGCACCCTGACTGGGGATTAAACCCACAACCTGGGTATGTGTCCTGACTGGGAATCAAACCTACAACCCTTAGGTGAATGGGACAATGCTCCGACCAACTGAGACATACTGGCCAAGGCATGGCTGAACATTTTCAAAGCAGGGGTTTTAATTTATTTTCTTTTAAACATAATTTCTACCCCAAGAACCTAATCCAGTACATAAAGTGTGAGGGTTAAATTAGAAAATCTACATAAAAAAACTCCATAAACCATGATACATTTATTAGTAAAAACTGGTATGTCACTTTGAATTTATGGAATCAGGTCTTTTATTCTTGCTCAAAATTCTCTTAAACTGTAAGAACTGGCTCCCTTGCCTGGGTGACCAACTGCAAATCACTTTACCGCTCTGGTCTATTTTCTTTATAATCTGACCTCTCTGCAGGGTAGAGAAAGGATGCGGTACAATAATTACTCCAGGCAGGTAACTGACCCAAAGAAAGGTGAACCTGCAGCCCGTACAAAACTACCGTAGCAGACCAAAACTAAGACAGGAAGAATTACTCTACCCGACAGAGGATATATGGTTAAAAACTCTTGGAGAGAAAAGTGAATGAGAAGGGTTCCAGAGTGCTAGAAAAGTCTCCTGAGAGTGAGGGTGGGTCCACCAAGCAGCATCTCAGGAAGGATGACAGAGACCTGCCACAATGGTCAATGCCTGCTCGCCAAGAACGAGTTATGCCAACACGCCTGTTTAGATTCGCAGAGGTGGGCATGACCGAAAACTTGCCCAGGGACACAGAGGCCTCTACCACTGAACGATCCCTCCTTCAGGGAAACCGCACTTTCCAGTCTTACTAAGAGAATGTGACCTCCCTGGACACCCTGAGGCAGTACGAAAGTCTTTCGGATGTCTTTCCTGCAAAGGATTGCACGGACCAATCACACTTAAAGACAACCCGGGCCAGGTGATAACTGGGAAAGGGGGCCCCGGGAAAGGCAAATCACAACCTGAGGGGCCTGAGGTACTAGGATGAAAGGAGTCTCGAGATCGACACGGTGTGCGCGAGACCAAGAAGGGAACTAGGTGTCACTTGTCACTACCCGCAGAGGTTGGCAGTACGTCGGACGGAAGGCAGGACAGCGCGGCCCAGTCGCCGGAGGCGAACCCCGCAAAGGAGCACAGGGGCAGGGTCGAAGGCAGGACAGACACCCGGCTTCTCGTTTACTGGGCACAAGCGCCCGCCCCTGCCCAAGCTTCCCAGGTACTAACGGGGGTCTCGGGCTCCACAGCGCCCCCCGCCGCCCTCCCGCGCTTCTCACCGTCTCCATTGCGGGAGGCGCCCGTTGGGTGCGTCCGCTTTAGGAAGTTCGCCAGGAAAGCGGAGGAGGCCTCGTCCCACATCCGGTGCCGCAACGCCACTTCCGCCTACGTCAGGACAAACGCCAGCCAAAGGCGGAAGGCGCGGAGTTCGCTTCTCCGGCGCGCAATGGCCTGGTAACTGCCCTTCCCTCGGACCTCACATGTGGGCTGACGGCGAGGGTGACTGGACGGAGCCGCTTGTTATTTAAAATGTTCTTTTTTTATTTGTCGTTTAAAAACAAACTTGGAAGAAGCAAAATCCAAAACTTGCCCTTTGCCTCTTGCAACATAAATTATGTACAGTTCAGAATGATCGCTGATACAAAACATGCCAAGGACAGGGGCGCTGGGGGTGGAGGGAGAGAGGGCGCTTTAAAAAGGGGAATCATTTCATCCGCTGTTACGAAGGACCAACCTTGCTGTACAGGATACACACAACACAAAATAAAGTCTTCACGGGATTCACACTTGTCAGCGATTTATTTTTTAAAAAGGGGGAGGGTCCTGGAGGTGAAGGGAGAAGACTGTAAAGGGGAAAAACTGAAAATTGAGTATGTGCAAGTGTAAACCAACCCAAAATACAAACACGGGGGGGAGGGGGAGGAGGGAATTCTGATGCAATTATACAGGCGGGGTACTTAAAAAAAAGAAAAAGAAAAACAACAACCAAAATTCCAACCTTGTAGCTTGGGTCTGAGTTAGTTCATATAAAAATTAAAAAGTGTATAAGGTTTCTTCACTAAATTCTACAGGACTATTGGACACCTAGCATATGCTTACAAAGTCTGCCCCCTCCCCTTCACCAGTCCCAGGGTCCAGGCCCCAACCAGAGCCTGACTTACAGGAGCCAATCTCCCCTTCCCTGTAGCCTAGACCTTTTTTTTTGCTCTTGGAAAAGGAACATCCAATGGCTTTGGTGGCAGCAGCCCAGTCTCCCCACTGTCTGATTTAATTACAGTGGTTTCTGTGAGGATGGAGGGATGTCATTCTCTTAAACATTTGCATCTTGAAACAGTTGAGGAAGCAGCTTAAAAAAAAAAATCTCCCTACCCCCATCAATCCGCAACCCCCCAAATTCAAAAACAAAACAAAAACAAACCTAAAATCACAACAGCGACCATGCTCCCCCTCCAGCAGGCCCGCCCATCCACCACCAACCACCAAGCCCATTCTTACACTCCAGACATTTGATTCTTGAAAATATTAATTACAAAATGCCCTTTGCCCACAGCCCCTAGGAGAGAACTGCATATAAGCTTCATCTTCATCCCCATGGCTCCCTACCACACAGGGGTCTGGAGCCTCACCCACCCCCTGATCTACCCCTATCCCAGGAAGAGGTTCAACTGCAGCACAAGCTTGGGCAGAAAGGGAAAGGAAAGGGAGGCAGGGAACCCATCACCCTCTGGCTCCCCCTGGGGCCAGCTCACTTTTGTGCGTTATAACATAGTCCAACTATACAATAGGGGTGGGAATTGCCCAGCCTCTATACCCCCACCTTACAGCAGTCACAGCCAGGGGGTGGGGAGGAGGGGGTGAGGAAAAGGGCGGTAGGTTGGGTAATGGAGGGGGCCCCCCCACAAGGGGAGCTCCATGTGTCCGCCCCACGCCCCCCTACCATTTATAAACTGGTTTTGTAAAAAGAAAATAGATATATTTATATAGAATATATAAAGCACAAAAATTAGTAGTTTTACATTTGCTCTCCCCGGGGGTCGGGGGAGAGGGGAGGGTTCTCACCTCCAGCCGGCTCCCCCATCCCCCACAAGACTATGTACAATCCCATGTATAAATAGATAAATACCCCCCACCCTCCCCGCGCTGACACTAAGCTCCCCACCCCCACATCACCACCCCTTCCCACCAGACCAGCAGCAGTTTGGTGACTGAGGGAAAGTGGGAGCTCCGGGCCACACCCTGCCTCACTGGGTATGGGCATGCCACTCAGGGATAGCCCTCACCCTACCACCCACCTGCCCCATCCAGGGGCTGGAGGGCAAATGGGCTCATGATGGGGTTGGGAAAACAGGAGGGTGATATCCTGGTCCTAGGTTTAGCACGTCCCTCCCGCCCCCACGTCCAGATGGAGAAGGAAGTCCTAGAACAACTAGGGGCCAGTCATCCCCAATCTTCATCATCATTAGCCTCAACCGCCATCCCATGCCCAGAATTAAAAACAAAGATGGATTTTTTGTTGTTGTTTTTTCTTCCTCCTCCTACCCCCCTTCCACCCACTCAGAAGAGGGCAGTGAGGTGGGGGAGAGGGTTGGGGCAGTAGGGGGCTTGGAGAGGGTCTCACATTTCAAAACAGCAAAAAATCCAACACTTAAATGAGGTAGGTGTGGGTGCGGGGTCTCCTTGCCCGGCTTGCCCGGCTTGCCCTCCTGGGCAGCTGGGCACCTCTTTCCCGTTCATGTTGCATTTGTCAGAGTGGAAAACAAGGAAACAAAACCCATAGAGAGACAGAAACACAGAGGAGAAGAGGGAGACAGACAGATTGAGGAGGAAGGGGATGGGGGTGAGGGTGGGGGCAGGACCCGGCAGGCAGGGCCAGGTGTGGGACCCGGCCTTTGGGATTGTCAAGCTTAGTCAAGTCTCTTTGCAGCCTTGAGTTGGGCCGGAGAGGTCGGTGGGAGCAGCAGGGCTGTGAGGCCCGGCCACACATCCTCCTCCCCCCTCCCTGCTGCCTCCCAGATGCTTCTGGGTAGTTCCCGGCCCATATCCCCCTCAAACCTGAGATGCCCAATGGCTGCTTCTGTCTGGCCCCTCCTGGAGCTGGGGGCAGAGATGCCAGCCTAGGGGCCGGTGGCGGGAAGAGGGTTGTCCCTGGTGCCCAGGGTGGGCTTGGCCTAGGGCCCTCTGCCCCAGCCTCCTGCTCCAGGGGCTCCGGTCAGCCGGCAGCCCCAGCCCTGGGTCCTGGCTCTGGCCGCTACCTCTCTTCCCCCTCATCCCTTTCAGGGAAGAGGTTGGGGGTGGAGGGACTCCCCTGCCTGGTAGCCTCAAAGCTTTTTAGTTCATCCATTTCCGACAATTCCAGGCTCCACAGTGGCAGGGGATCTTGTGCTGATCGTCCTCAAAGTCAAACTGATAGTCATAGGTCAGCTGTTAAGAGAAGAGGGCAGAATCAGTATCAGCCCTGCTGGAGGAAATGGAGAGGACAGAGATGACCAATTTGAGGGCAGAACTTGGCTCTGGGGGATGGCAGAGAACAGAGAGCTGGTCTGTCGCTCACTCAGGATGTTTCCTCTCACCTCCTCTCCTTTGGGGATTCGCCGGCTGGAGATGATGATGATTTTATCCTCCTTGTCAAATGTTACAACTTCCGCCACACAGTTAGGGGCACACGAATGATTAATGTACCTAGGCAGTGAGACAGAGTCAGGGATGACAGGTGATTGAGTTGGGATGATTTTGGTTCATTGTTGGCTTCCTCCCAGCATATCACCCTCAGGGACCTGTAAATCCATCCCTCCTAATTCCTCTCACCTGGCAGGACCTCCAGTCAACGTAGCATCAATCACATGCTCATTGTTTATCCGGAACATGTAGATGCCACGATTCTAGAAAGGCAAAAGATGCAGAAGGGGCAAGAGCATCAGAGAATGGCTGTGGTGTGGTGGTAGGATCGGGTAGCAGACTCAAGCAATGAGTGGGCTTCATTTCTTATCTTCCCTTTCTCCTGCCTCTCACCTCCTCCTCCCAGTTTCCCACCTGCTGCCCGGCCCATATCCTGCCCCCTGTTCCTTGGGTGAGCATAGACCATGCACCAGCCCCCCTCAGTCCATACCTGCTCCTCATAGATTTTCTCCCGCCGGTTGGCCACCTCATTGCGAATGATGGTGCCAATGTACTCAATAACCATTGTGTGCTTTTCTAGGTCCTTGGCTGCATAGAGGCCCAGGCCCTGGATGCGGGAGCGAGCCAGATACACATTGTTCTTCCACTCAGTGCGCAGCCGCCGGTACTGAGATGACTTGGAGTGCACGAACTGCTTGCTGTATGGGGTGTTAGTCTCGCCTGTGAAGGTGCTCTGATATGCCTTGGACATGCTGGTGCTGTTCAGGGTGTGGGGCCTGGGAGGTGACACAGTGCATGACAGGACAGCTCTCCCTCAGACCAAGCACACACCACCCGTCTCCTCCCTGGGATGTGCAACATGCCAAGTGAGGGGCATGTGCTGCCTTGGGAATGGAGTGGAGGCATCTGGATCTTGGCTTTAGTGAGGTATCGACTAGCTATGGGGACCCTCCCAACACTCTGGGTGGCACAGAGAGACCAGGATGGGGGGTGGGGAGTGGAGGGAAGGGAGGCACCAATTCCCCTACACTGAGCCTGCTCTCCCATCTCCCCACCTTCTACCACGACCACCCTCCTGTCAAACCGTACTCGGGGCCATGCTCCTCTGGGAGGAATTCCCCAAGCGGCCCAGGCCTGGAATTTAAGCTCACGGTTTGATAAAACATCCGAGCCCTACCTCCTGCACATACTGGAAGCCCTGAAAATGGGGCCGTGTTTACCACATTGGACTGGACTTGAATTAAAACTGGCTCTGAGTTTGCAGCAGAAAGGTGGTACCCTTCCCTTTCTTCAGACCATGCCCTCCTCCGAGGTGACACTGGGCTTTGCGCGGACGGCTCAGTGCAGGGGAATGACTGCTGCCGGCAGCATGCCTTTTCACCACCCCAGGGCGCCGGCCAAAGTCTTCCCCATCCCAGAGCAGTGGTTTTCAAACATTTTTAAACTTTTTATTTAGCAGAAATCTTTTTTTCCTTAACAAATGCTATTGGAACGCCAATGTATAACCTACATGAAAACGAAACTCTTCCAGGTGAACTCAATTTGAGGAAGGAGGAGTCACACACAAGGAGGGCCAAGTCCTGCCCACTCGTCTGCGTGTTCCAGGGCTTTCTGGAATGCACACAGTTTGAAAACCACTGTTGTAGAGCATCAGGGACTAGGGCTGACTGCGGTAGAATCTGACGCTCTACGACCGGAGGCCTTCACAAAAGCCCTGCTACTGCGAATTCTGCCTCCCCTCTACCCAGGGACCAAGGGTAGGCTACTGTGGTAACAGAAGGAACAGGAAACCACAAGTCAACACGTAAGGCTTTGGTCCCAGCTGTGACCTTTGTCTAGTCACTTAGCCTTTCTGGGTCTCGGTTTTCTCAGCTGTACAACGGGGGTCATACCACCTGCCCTACCTACCTCATAAGGTTGTTGTGAGGATCAAATGAGATAATGGATGTGAAAACGCTTTGAAAAAAAAAGTATAAAGTGCTATACAAATTTAAGGTTTTATTATTCTTCTATTATATTTCTAATTATTTACTTTCAAAACCAACTTAGCCTGGGAAGGTGACCCTATAACTCATGGGAGAATCACAGGCCCCCTGGGAGCAAAACAGGAGAGTAAGGAGGTGACTGGCTCCCTCACAGACTTCATACAATACAATCTCGGGCAAAACAGGAGAGTAAGGAGGTGACTGGCTCCCTCACAGACTTCATACAATCTCACCACTGTCTACCCAGAACCTCCCAGAACCAGCCATTCCTAGGACGCCTGAGGTAAGTCTGTCTTAGACCCCAGGTCAACCCAGGACACCTGAGCAGGTTGGGGACAAGGGAAAGGGATGCCCTAGTAATGCCTGCATATGCTCTAATCAGGAGGCTTAGCATAAACACCCAGTTTCTGTGAGGGAATTCTAATCTGTAACCCCAAACCCTCAATTGGCCGGAGGGTCCCCACCAACCCCCATACCCACATCCCTTGGCCCCAGCCCTGCAAGCTCACCGTTTGTAGTGTGTGAGGATTTTAGGCTCTGATCGGGCACAACCAGTGGGGTTGATCATGAGTGGCAGCTCCATTAGGGGGTGGCGTCCATAGCGGAATAAATAGTTTTGACAGCTCTCCACTCCAGGCAGCTGTGGGGACAGGTCATGCTCACCTTAGCCTGAGCACTTCTGGGGGCAGGACCAAAGTTCTCAGTGCCCACCTGGCCCCCAGCCCCTCCTTACTGATTCAGCTATGCGTAGCACAGCGTGCACCGTCAGCCCAAAGAGCTCTTCGCCTTTCAGGTACTCAGGGAAGAGCCGCAGCATGTCAGCCTCTTTCCTCATGGCAGCCACCGGCTCGATGATGCGATTCCATACAGCTAAGAGGCAAGGAAAAAGAGGAACCCTCAGAGGGAACTGCTGCGCAGCAAGCCCAGCCCTAACCTTGATCTGGAGCTATAGTTGTTTCCTATAGTCTACACACCTCCCTGTCACTCATGGCCTCTCAGTCCCACTCTCCCTCCACAAGTGACACTTCCCACCTCATAGGGGTATCAGAGTGCCTTGTGACACAGAAACATGAACCAGGTCCAGGAGTCCTGACACAGGTCATGGGCCTTGTGGAGAGCCAGAACAGGCATGCTTTGGCATTGAAAGACTTGGGTTCAGGTTCTAGTACTCACCATGGGACCTTAAGCCAAATATTCAAATCTCTCTAAGACTCAGTTCTTTATGTATAACCTGGGCATAATACTACTACTTACCTCAGAGGGCTATGTGAACTAAAGAATCTATATAAATCACTTAGCTTAGTTTGTGGCACACTTCTAAAGGTTCACTAAAAGGTAACTACTCTTAGTGTTATTTTTCATCATTCATTAACACTAAAACTAAGATCAAAAGAATATTGTCCAGAGAAAAGCAACCAAAGGGAACGCATGGTTAGGATCAGGTTGGGTGATCCAGATGGTAAGGTCTCAGAACTGTATCCTTTTGTTCCATTGAGGACAGGAAAAGGAGCCAGAATGAAGTTAGACAGGCAAAATCTCTTCAATCACAAGGGAATTTAAGGTGAGTAAGAGAGGCTAAGACATTTTTTCTGGGGACCTTCAAGAGACCTCTACCTCGCCTAGGTAGAGGGAGAAAGATCACTCACAAAGACCCTGCAGACCCCTTTTTGACATTGTAACGGTGGTTCCAGGAGAAACTCGCCCAACTCCACACTAGCATTTCCAGGGCCCAGTGCTCACCCTGGGGAGAGGCATCGATGAAGACCAGGTCCTCCAGGCCCTGCTCGATGACTTTGATTATGAACTCTGGCCGCCCATTGTTCTCACCAATAGAACAGCGATAGCAACAGCGGCGGTTGTTGGTGCGGAGGCTCCAGTAGATGCGTGTGGCCTCATAGCCCACAGGATAAAGGGCAGTGGCACTGTGGAAGTCAGCCATCTGGTGAGGAAGCAACTGTCCAATGGCGTGGAACACAAGGCCCCCGACCCGGAACATGTGCAGGCGCTCTCCGCGTTGGATGATGCTAGCAATTTGCTTCACCTCATCCCGCTCAATGTAGACCCGCCGGAAGACAGCAAAAGAGCTCAGCTCTTGCTCACAGGGCCCTTTGATCTTATGCATCGGACATAGCATAGTCTTGTCCTTAAAGAACATGCACTTGGCGCGGATGGCGCAGGCAAAATGGTAGACGTTGGGACAACGCATGCGATTGCAGCTGCTGGTGGCACCAGTACGCTGGCACAAGGAGCACTTGGTTAGCAGTCCTCGGTGCAGGGCCACCTCCACATTCATCAGTGCCCCGCCCTGGGTCTCATAGACCTCTGTGGACCACAGCGCGCAGTTGAGGTGCACCCACAGGTCCAGGTCCAGGTTCAGCAAACGCGCGGGCCCATCAGTGGCCCCATCACCCTCCTCATGACAGAAGCAGCAGCGCCGCATGTCCCGAGGCACCTTGTCAGGTCGCAGGGCTGTGCCAAACTGTTCCATAAACTCTGCCACTTCCCGCTCATCCTCCTGCTGCCCACTGCCCTTCTGGATGGTCAGCAGCAGCCGCAGCCGCTTCCAGCGCACCCCTTTCCACTTCTTGAGCCGAGGGGGCCGGGAATCTTCACCTTCTTCAGGGGGCCGGGCTCGGGGTTTGGGCCGGGCAGATTCAGGGGATGAGGCCAGGGGCAGAGGTGAGGGGACTGGCGGCTCAACTAAGGGTTCAGCTGGGAGTTCAACTAGGGGTTCAGCCGGCGGGCTGGCAGGAGAGGGTGCCAAGGGGGATGGGGGAGGGGAAGGTTCTTCAGGAGGTGGGGCCGAAAGCTGTCGAACGTCCAGGTTAGAGACATTGTAGGTGTAGCTGTGTTGGGTAGGTGGCTCTGGGGCAGGGCTCTCCTATGGGAGAAGGGCACAAGCCCTGTATGGTTAATGCCAGCCCCTCACTTAACCACCCCTCCCTCCTCCTACCCAGATTCCACTCTCTGCTTCCCCCACCCTGCCCAGAGACATACCCCTTTTTCTCCCCAAACCCACCTGTTTCAGGAGGCTCAAGATGTCTAGCTGGCTCTTAAGAGTATAGCCAGGCAACACTGCATCAAACTGCTTCAGCCAGTCAGGGCCAGCTTCTGGGTTCTTGCCTCCCAGACCCTTCTCCTTCCCACCTGCAGGAAGGAGGGGTTACAGTCTCCTGCCAGAATCATTCCCCTTAGGTCCCAAGGTGTTCTCCTGCCACACTTACCAGGACCCTCAGCTTCCCCCTTCTTGGGCTCAATGCCTGCCCGGGCGGGGCTCTCTGGGAACAGCACCTCATAGGAGTTGGGGATCTTCATGCTTAGTAGCTCTGCCACAGCCACCATCACACCATTCAGGTTCTGCCAGGGCAGGGGACGGGAGGAGAGAGCTGTGTTGGCAGGGTGTGCACAGTGAGCACCACCACCGGCTTGGCAGGGACAAGGACACCTGGAACGCAACTCCCCAGCGGCTGGTCAGTCCAGTCCCTGTGCCACCCAGCTCTTCTCACGTGCTTGCTTTATAGTAGCCTTGCCCAAAGCACCATGAGCCGTAAGAGGAGCTCCACAAAAAGGGGCCTGTGGCAACTAAGTTTAGGAAATGATACACATTGTACCCCCAACCTGAAAGATCTGTGACACATTAGCAAATTAAAGAAACTGAGGGGTCTAGTAGTAAGGAGCCTTGTTGGTTTTTTTTTTGTTTGTTTTTTTAAAGATTTTATTTATTTATCTTTAGAGGGGAAGGGAAGGAGAGAGGGAGAGAAATATCAATGTATGGTTGCCTCTCGTGTGTCCCCCACTGGGAACTGGCCTGCAACCCAGGCATGTGCCCTGACTGGGAATCGAACTGTGATACTTTGGTTCGCAAGCCTGCACTCAATTCACTGACCTACACCAGCCAGGGCCTGTTTTGTTGTTTTAACTGGGACTTCCCGTTTTCTTTGACAACAAAACACTTAAAATTTAAGGAAAAAACAATTTCACCGTATGTGACAGGGCCATGCTGTCTTCTCACATTATATATTCTCCTTTACCGCAGGGGGTCCACATACTCTAACCCCATAGCCACTCACCCAGGCTTTTACACACAGCAGACCCTCAGTACACAGTTCTGAATGACCATGTTTACCCAGACTAGCTGCAGGGACTGCCCTCTGGATTGGTACCCACCAGGCCTCTGAGGCACCCCCAGGACACACCTTGGCTGCAGCAGCAGAGACTGTCAGCATGACAGACACCTCACTTCCTTTGCCCTTTTCCCAAGTTGTGGCAGGTAGTTTCCCAGGGGCCTCCAGGTCCAAGGCCCCATAAGGTTTGGTATCTGGGAAGACTAAATGAGAAAGAGGGACCTGTATGAGCCCCAGCTGCCCCTCTGCCCCAGCTCTGACAACCCAGCCCACCAGGTCCATGTTCAGGGCAGTCCTTACCTGGAATGCTGGCCCGAGGAATGATGGGGATGACAGGGGAGAGAGCCCGGTCTTCTTGCTCCCATCGGCCCGAGCCCAGCTGAGGGAAACGAGGTGCCTCCTCCCCCAGGATGCTCTCGGGGGATGAAGCTGGCACAATGCTGTCAGGAGAATCACTGTCCTCATCGCTCTCCATCCTGTAGGCCAAAAGTGAACATTTGATGCTACAGCCCTTCAGACCCCCAACACCCCCCACCCGCCTACCTCCAATGTAGAGATAGCAGGTATACAACCTTACTTAAAACCTGTCATTGACCAAAGGAAAAATAACACAACCTGCCCCCTACCCTCGTTCCTCACCCCCATTTCTAGCCCAATCCCCACCTGACATCCTCAGTCTGATTGTGAGGGGGTGTAGGCAAAGCAGCCAGCAGGTCTAGACTCTTCACCTCTGAAGCATCTGAGGGGTAGGCGGGGAGAAGAAAAGTCAGGCTGAGGGTGGCCAGAGCTGATGGTGTTTTCTCCACCACATTTCAGCTTAACTAGTATAAGATCTAGCTTAGTTACCATGACCACTGTCTACACATCCACCCATCTACCAGTTTGGAGCAGATGAACTATATCTGAGCATTTCCAATGTGCCAGACCCTGGGCTTTAGGTACAGCCTATATATTTTAACAACTCCTGCCCTAACTGGTGTGGCTAAATGGGCTGGGTGCTGTTCTGCAAGCTGAAAGGTCATTTTGATTCCCAATCAGGGCACATGCCTGGATTGCAGGCCAGGTCCCCAGTTGAGGGTATGTAAGAGGCAACTGACTGATGTTTCTCTCTTGCACATCAATGTTTCTCCCCCTCTCTTTCTCCCTCCTATCCCCTCTCTAAAAACAAATAAGGTCTTAAAAAAAATCTAACAAATTCCTTAGGAAAGTATTATAATACCTATTTTACAGTGAGGAATCTCAGGCTCTCACAAGTCAATCAAGTTACTGGGCTACAGTAACAAGGTTATATGAACACAGGACGCCAGGATTTGTACCGAGATCTGACAGCTGTTCCATACCCACTGACGCTGTCTGTTCGTCATAAGCAAAAGTTTCATTAACATGCTCCCTCTCTACCTTGGCTCTAGACTCCAGACGCCCATCCTGGTCCCCAACAAATCAGTCCTGAGGAGGCCCCTTTTATCTCAGGTACCTGTTGTGTATGGACACATGGCCCCATGCAGCTATTCCTATCTCAAACTGTACAACAGGACACAATGACAGGCTTGGACCCCAGCCACTAATAACCTCCTAGAAGAGAGGCCCACTCTGCTCCTGACTTACCCCTCAGCGTCCCTTCAGTATCTCGGGCAGAGGCAGTATCCTTGGGGTGCTCCCCCAGCTCTTCAGATGGGGTGACACCATTCACCATCTTCTGCTGCACCGATGGGGGTGGGGTGGGGGGCAGCGACGAGGGTGGTGTCGGCGGGTTACTCAGGTTATTCTGGGGGTGGGGTGGGGTGTTGTGTGCAAGGAAGCATAGGGAGACTGACATAATCTCCTGGCCCCACACTATATCAGCAATTTCCTCAAGTCTTCCACCCCCACCTCCACCTCCCCAAGGACCTCATTATCCCCAAAAGATATTGCCATTTTCTGACCTTGGTAAGCAGCTGGGAATAGTAGTCAGGGCCAGTGGGCAGCACCCCACTTCCAAAGGCCCCCCTCAGCTGGCACTGCCCATTGATTGGGCAGCCACTGCCAAAAGGAGCAAAGAGGCTAAAATTGGTGGTGATGGTAGGCTCCGTTAGGGGTAGCAGGGACAGCTCCTAGGAGGGGCAAGATGACAAGGTTGGAAAACTGCAGTACATACATCTCTATTGCTGCACAGCTGGGGGCCAGGGTGCCCCCATCCTGGGTTGGGACCAGGGGACTGGCTCCTGTGGGTCACCTGTTTTAGCTGTTTCAGCAAGGCCTCGCTGGCCCTGACCCCGTCCTCCTTCCGCAGCTTCTTTCGGGAGCTCACCAACCTGTCGCTTGCCTTCTGCACCCGCTTGGGCTTCGGTGTCATAGGCTTCCTGGCTGCTGTATCCTAAGCCAGATAAAGCCAAAGTGAAGACTGCTGTCCTCCTCAGAACCCTCACCTCTTCTATTTGACCAAGAGCTGCTCACTCTGCCCCACATTCCAGGCCCCACTCTACCTGCTCCACACTAGCTAGAGTACTCACCTCCTTATTGCTCGGGGTACCCTGTAGTTTCTGCTCCAGCCCAGCCAACTTGCTGTCAATGTGCCCGTTGATCTCCGCTCGCAGCCCCTCAGGCCCCCGCCCAGTGCTGAGTTGCACATTCTTTGCTCGTAGAAGCTTTTGCAAGAGCAGATGCCCAGCCTCTGAGCGGGGGCCTGCCAGCAGAAGGTGGTTGCTGGTACCTGGTGCCCCTATTGGTTCCCCGTTGGCCTCCCTCTTCACCACCTGGGCTCCCAGGGCACACGGCTCTTCCCGAGGCTCCTGCTTGATGCTGAGATGAGATGGCTCTGGCACTGCCTGCCCATTCACCTGCTCCAGATGCCCAGGTAACAGGCTGCTCTGTTCTGGCTTCTGTGCTTCTGCTGGGTTGTCTGGGGGATCCCAAGGTCCCAGCCCCTTGCCAAAGAAGGTCTCTGCAAGCTGGGCAGCAGCAGGTGAGACCCTCCCAGGAGGCAACTCCAAGGGTGGCCCCTGGGGTTTTGGGGTCCCTGGTTGGGTAGGAGGAAGCTGGGCCTCAGAGGGGAGCTGGGAGCTGGGGGACGGTAATTGTGAAGAAGGTCTCTTTGGCTCTTGTGGGCTGGATGGTGGAGGTGTGGGATGAACAGGACCAAGGACTGGTCCAGTTGATAAGGCTCCTAGTGGGGCAGGGAGCCCGGGTGGGCCCTGAGGTCGAAGCCCTGCCCCTAACTCCTGAAGGGGACCTGTCTGTGATCCAGAGAAACCCCCAAGTTGGGGTTGACGGCCTAGGAGGCCCTGGAGGGAAGAGGGCTGGGTCCCAGGATCCTGATAGGGTGGGGTCTGGCGTACTGCCTGACTCTGCTGTAGCTGCCTCTGCATAAGCAGTGCCTGCAGCTGCTGCTGCTGCTGAGGACTCAAGTGCCGCAACTGTGGGTTTTTAGCCAAAACTCCTTGGAGCTGTGCTCGAAGCTGACCCACTGTGGGCATGACTCCAGCCCCGGGCAGGCCCTGCCCGGAGTGGGAGACAGATCCTGGTTTGGCAGACTGTGGCCCTGCATTATTCTGCAAGGGCCGCTCTAATCCAAGGGGCTGTTGGGAGCCCAAAAGGTTCTGAGTCATGGGCCCAGGCTGCTCCCCTAAGGAGACAGAGGATTGAGCCAGCAGGTGTGGCATAGAAGAGGCCTCTGAAGATGATCCACTGTTTGGTTGCCCTTGGTTTCCCACACCTGTTGCGTGGAGTAAGTTAACTTGCTGTTGCTGCTGTCCTGGGAGCCTTAGAGGTGGCTGCAGAGGCACAGAGTTGGGCTGGGGCTGGATGAGTAGGAGTTGTGAGTCCCCAGAGTGTGAGGGCTTTACTTCCCCTGGTTCAGCAGCCACTGTTTCAGGTACAGTCCCTATTGCTCCTGGCCCTCCCTGATGTGTGGAGGGCCCCTCAGTGGCCTCTGGAGGAAGAGGAGTCTCTACAATGCTTTGCTCCTTGCCTGTTAGGAGGAGCGTTGGGCCCAGGGCTCCAGGGCTAGAAAAGTGTTGCAGAGGCTTGGCTGGCATTCCAGGACCAACTGTCACCTGCTGCTGCTGCTGTTGCTGAGGAGACAGTAAAGTTCGACTCGGGTTTAAGAGGCCTATCTGCTGCTGCTGTTGCTGCTGCTGCAGCTGTTGCTGCTGCTGTAAGTGTTGCTGCTGTTGCTGTTGTAAGTGTTGCTGCTGCAGCTGCTGCTGCTGTAGCTGTTGCTGTAGTTGCTGTTGCTGTAAGGCCATTGGTTGACCGCTAAGTTTGGGCTGCCCACTATGTGGCAACAGACCCTGTTGAAGATGAGAAAGCCCTGCCATAGATCCCTGCTGTTGGTGCTGCTGCTGTTGCTGGGCTGTGACCAGTCGGTGTCCAATAGGGCCCTGACTCTGCTGTGCCAGCTGAGGTGAATTCGGCACCCGGGACTGGGTCAGAAGCACCTGTCTGTGAGGGCCCTGGGGGCCCAAAGCTCCAGGATGCTGTTGCTGCTGCTGCTGCTGCTGCTGCAACACTGCCACCTGGGCAGGGCCCAGCATGCCCTGGGGCCCCTGAGGTGGTTGAGGGGACAACTGCTGAACCAAGAGGCCCTGATGGCTGCTGGAAGGCAGAAGCCCCTGAGGCTTGGCACCCAGAGCCTGGTTTGCCTGTACCCCTGGGCCCTGCTGCTGCTGGATGGCCACCTGACCTAGGAGATGCTGCTGTTGCTGTTGCTGCTGCTGCTGCTGCAGTTTCTGGGCAAGCTGCATGCGCTGCTGCTGTAGCTGCATCTGCCTTTCCTGCAAAAGCCTCGAATCAGTTCCCAGGCCACGAAGAGCAAGGTTGCCAGGGAAAAAGCCCCCTGAGGGGCCTGCTAGGGCCCCAGCCCCACCAGAATGTTGCTGTTGTTGCTGTTGGGCCAGGGTCGTGTTAAGGAAGGGCCCACCAGGCTGTCCAGGTAGTGCCATGCCCCCTGGGGGCAGGCGAAGACCTGCAGCTTGCCCACTGGGGGGCCCCTGCGGTGGCTGTAGCGCATGGCCAGGGAGCAGTTGACCAGGGAGCTTGGTGAGTAGCCGAGGACTCTGGGAAGGGCTAAGGGCCAGCACAGCTGAGTGTTGTTGCTGCTGTTGCTGCTGCTGCTGCTGCTGCTGTTGCTGCTGCTTATTCCGATATTCTGCCATGAGATTCGTGTGCTCCTTCTGCTGCTTCCGGACCTAATAGGCAAGGGTTGGGGACATCAGCTTTGGGCCTGCCCACCCATGCCATCCATTTTCCTGGTGCCTAGTTATTAGGCTGAAGCCTGCTTTCCCCACCTGATCTAGCTGTTTCTGGATCTTGCTCTGCTGCTCCGTAACGAGCTTGAGCTTCTCAGCATCAGCCTCTGGGAACTCCCGGCCAGCCTTTTTGGCAGTACGCTGCTTGGCACACAGAGCTTTCCGGGATTTGCGGTGCACACCAATTTGCTCCTCTAGTACCTTCAGCTGCATTTGTAAGAGCTGTTGAGTATGGAACAGCCACTCCTCATACTGCCGCTGGTCAGCCTCATCTAAAAAAGAAAGCTGGGTGTCAGGACCTACAAATGGTGATCTCAATCCCTCTTTCTTTGCCTGCCCCTAGCCACTTTCTTGTAGGCTCTACCCCATCCCCATACTCACTGATCACTCCCTGGGCAAAAGTGGGAGGATTGGGACGAGCCTGGGAGGGATCACTGGCATTCCGCTCCTGCAATGACAGAGATTGCTAAAGAGTCACTGTTCTATACCAGCCCCTAAGAAGGGTAGCCTTAAGCACAGGACACAAGTTTTTCCTCCCATCTGACCACTTACCTGGCCACTCCCAGCTGCCACATGGTTCTGTAGATCGCTGCCAGTACCCCCTGAGAGCCTCTGGGCTAGCAAGGAAACTTGCTGCCTAGAGTTTACCAAAACAAAGAGGATATGTTGGTAATGAGGAAAGTTGAAAGGCAAAGAGGTGGAAAAGTAGGGAAGATCAGGAAGGAGAAAGAAAAGGGTCAATTCCCATCTAAGTCTTACCTGTTCATACCAGGTGCCACTCCAATGCTGCCCTGAGCCATTACCTTCTTGATGCCTTTCAAAGCTACCATCTTGGCCTTGGCAATGGGATCAATGATATCTTCTGCAGCAAATTTGTCCAGGTCTGGAGAGGGAAAGACCAAGTGAGCTGGGCATGTGGTCAATGCTCCATTCTATGCCTGCTACTCCGAACAACACCTTGACCTCTATGAAGCCAAGCAAAACAATGGCATAGCATGATGGAAAGGCCAGTGGACTAGGAGCCAGGCAGCCTAGGTAACTCAGGTCTACTTACCCACAGAACTGTTACTTGTTCTGAGTAAATATTTGTTAAGCCAATCTATCAATGTTATTCCACCTGTTCGAGCCTCAGTTTACTCCTTTACTTGGTAAAGATCATGACTTCCTACTACCTCATGGAGCTGCTGAGATCACATACGACAAGAAGGGAAGTGCAGCTGACTCTTGAACAACATGGGTTTGAACCACAGGGGTCCAATTACATACAGATTTTTTTTCAGTAACTAATGAAAATGTATTTTTCTTCTTTATGATTTTCTCAGTAACATTTTCTTTGTTAAGAGTACAGTCCAGAATATGTGTGAATTGACTGTTTGTGTTAATAGGTAAGGCTTCCACCTAACAGTAGGC
The DNA here is from genome assembly GCF_021234435.1 of Artibeus jamaicensis. Lineage (NCBI taxonomy): Eukaryota > Metazoa > Chordata > Mammalia > Chiroptera > Phyllostomidae > Artibeus > Artibeus jamaicensis. The sequence goes on from NW_026521486.1 coordinate 48,227,541, forward strand.
TATTAGCGGTTAAGTTTTTGGGGAAATCAAAAGTTACAAGGGGTGGAACCAAAAATACCCAGAATTTATTTATTAAAAATTGTGTATTTATTCTCATATTTAAACTTCAGTCACCTTCCAAGTAATCTCCACTTGATGCAATATACCTATCGAGACTTCTTCCCCCTGCTCAAAACTTTTTGAACTCATCAATTTTGATACCTTTTAGTGCTTCTGCCATATTTTGTTTCACCTCTTTCATGTGGCAAAACGTTTCCCTTTGAAGACTTTTATCATCCAGGAAGACAAACTGAATCGCTCAGGGAGAGATCACGTGAATAAGGAGGGTGTGGCACAGGGGTCATGCTGTTTTTGGTCAAAACTGCTGAACACTCAGTGCAGTGTGGGCAGATGCACTTGTAAGTCACCCGCCATGAAATGGGCTAAAGCATTTGAAGAGCCTTCAAAAATAATTCACTGAGGCCAAACACAGAGTCTCACAACAACGCCAGCTGGTACACTGACACAGATGGGTTCCTAGAATGCTCACCTAGCGATGGAAGTCTGGGGCGCCTGTCCTCCAAAAAGATAATTCCATTTCTGGGGTCCTCCCTTGTACATGTAGATATGACTACGTGGGGGTCAGGACCTTTAACCTCATACTGTTCAAGGATTAACTGTACATTTTATGACTTAGAAAGTGTTCTTCAAAAGAAGTGTTCTTAGAGCAACTAGTACAGTCCCGGAACCCAAGATGCAGGCCCTGTGGCAAAGCCCTAGATACCAAGGCTGTCATGGGCCCAACGTGGACCACCTGCAGCCCACTCACCTGCCTGTCCAGGATACTGGGAGAAAAAGGAGAAGTAAGCACAAACCAAAAACTCTAATCTTTTAAAAATCACATACACTGTATATTTCTCTACCACTCAGAAAACTTAACTGACTGCCCACTTTTTAAAGGACTAACCAAACTCCCTTCCCTGGTCTTTTGAGGCAGCAACGCAGTTAAGAGGATCGGAGGGCCAGGGTTCAAACTCTAGCTGTCAGTTGTGTGATACTGGGTAAGTTATCACCTCCACGCCTCAGTTTCCTTTTCTATAGTCAAAGATAATAACAGTACCTGTTCAGTGAGCTTGTGATTACATAATGAATGTAAAGCATTCAGCATACTGATTATAAACAGTAATTACTCAATAAATGCCATTATAATTTGAGTTCGTTTTCAATCTGGCCCCCTTTCTTACCTCTCCAGAATCATGGCAGTACCCACTCACTTCCCTCTATACAAAGTCTACTCCAGCCTAACCATTTCACCTCGTCTCCAAATACCTCCCACTGGCTTTCTTACCAGTAAGGTCCCTATTGTTCCAGCGTCAACTCTATTCCAGTCTTTTTACCTACCTGGAGTATTTTCTCTTGTACCACTTCTATCTAAGTCCAAATCTTTCAGTCTCACAATAGCTACAAAGCCTTTGCTAATCACGCTTCATGCATTCATCCCATTCATTCACTCCAATATCTGAATATCTACCTGCCAGGCAATATTCCTCTCTCCTTAAAAACTACAGTGCTTCCGCCTACACCACTAATATGTTAACTAGTCAAACCTTTGTGCCCCATCTCCCTTAACTATGAATTATCTTAGGTCTGCAGCCTTAGTGTCCATTTGTTAGTGACAGTGATCACCCTTGAGTTACTAAACCAGTGCCCCCAGTAGAGGTTACCTGTATCTGGGAAGAAGCTGTTAGCCAGCTGCTGCTGCATCGCCAACTGCTGGGGTTTCATGCACATGGATGGTGGCATGGCACCCACAGGCTTCTGTGTCAGCACTGGCTGTGGGCCCTGCTGGGGCACCAAGCCTGCCTGCCCTCCATGCTGCCCACTTAGCATATGCCCTTGGTTGGACACCATGGCCATGGGTTGGGCCAGGCGCTGCTGAAGGGCATGAGCTGGTGGCTGGGTGGGCATCAATTGTTGGGCCAAGCCTGGCTGTCGGGAACCTCCAAGTCCCAGAGCGAGCTGTTGCTGAGGCCCAGCCAAACTGGAAGAGCCCTCATGTGGCAAAGACATGGCCTGGGCAGGACCTGGTGTGGGCAGTAGAGAGTGCTGCTGCTGCTGCTGCTGCTGCTGCTGGGGAGGCTGCAGCTGTGCTGAAAGCTGCTGCTTCTTCTGCAGCTCCTTCTTTTCATGCTCCAATAGATCCTCAATGAGCAGGGGTAACTCACTGGCTACCAGTGAGCTCTCCATCTTGTCCAGCTCATCCCCAGATGCTGCATGTCCACCGGGCAAGGTCAGGGACCCACTCCCCATCTCAAACTTTTCCAGCAAGGAGGACCCTCCTGGGCCACTCAGTGGGCTAGCAGTTAGCAGGTGAGCTGGTGGACCGCCTGTGGCTCCAAAGGGGCTCTTTTCAGCTGTGCGCCCACTGCTGGGAAAGGGTCCCGTGCCCATCCGTGTGTCCCGGCTGCCCATCACACTCTGCCCTGGCTTCAGCCCCAGGCCTAGGGAAGCGGTGGCAGGTGCTGGCTCTACCTTGGGGCTGGTGATGGTGAACTGGCAAGGGGAAGGGTGGCGCCCACTCTCCTCCACCTTGGGCTTCACCTCAGGGAGCACTGATGCCAGACGGGGCTCAGAGGCATCAGCAGCAGGGGGAGGGCGCTCCTCTGGGCCCAGAACCCCTGGCTCCACCCCCTGCAACAAGGCCTCCCGCTCAGCCTTTTCATTGGCTGACTCCACTAGCCTCAAGTGCTCATTGAAGATGTCCTTTTTGTCCCCAGTGTCCAACTCAGGGTCAGTATAGGCCAGGAGGTCAAACTCATCCCCATTGAGCAGGTCATCCAGGTGGGGATCGTTGGTCTCCAGGTTTTCCAGAGTGCCTAGCTCATCATCTCCCTTGGCCACATCCACACCCAGGCCCAAGTGAGCAAGCTCCTCATCATCCTCTAGGGCCTTGTGGGCATCAAAGTCATCATCCAGCTCAGAGTCCTCACAGGGCAACTTCCCAGCTTCCAAGGCCAGAGAAAGGGGGCGGCCAAGCTCAGTGCTCGAGGGGGGCCGGCTGACAAGCTCCAAGCCAGTGGGCAGGGTGGGAGCCTTGCTGTGGGATGCTGGATGGAGGCTATTGTTCAGTTCAGTGGGGGCTGAGGGTTTCTGTGGGGGAAGGCCTGATATTGCCAGACCACGAAGCCCTTCAGGAGCCAGTCGGTGGGAGTCCTCACTTACAGGGTAAAAACGGGGTCTCTGAGGGGGGCCCTGACCAGGAAATGGAGCCCCCCCAGGTCCTAGTCCTTTCTGTACATTGTGCCGCAACTCAATGAACTGGGCAGGGCCAGCTGGACCAGGCACTGGCTCACCGGGGCCAGGCAGGCGGGTGGGGAGTCCCACCAAGGGGGAACCTAGGGCCTGGCGGCCAAGTTCAGGCCCAGGAGTTGATGGAAAGCGAGTAGACATGGCAAGTCTCATGGAATTTGCTGCTGTTGCTTGCTGCTGCTGCTGCTGCTGCCACAGGTGTTGCTGCTGCTGCTGTAAGGGCAGGGACCCAGGATAGGGTGCTCGCTGATAGAAGGCTTGGGAGCCTCCCACCAGTTGCCTGGAAAAATATGCAGTAGTCAGTAAGATGACATCAAGGTAGAGGATCTAGAACATGGGCCTAGGGCATAGGGAAGGGTAGAATTAATGTGGCGAGGGGGAAGGAATAGAAAACAAGAGTAAACGAGACAGGAGAAGGATTAGACAGATGGGTAAATCAGAGTACACAAAAGTGACGAAGTCTGTTCCCTTGGTTTACCCCCGGGGAAGCCCCTGGAGCCTCACCGGCTATTCACATCCATAGAGGAAGGGGTGGCTGGTGGAGGTGGCCGGGAGAGTCGGTCGTCACTGGGGAAAGCCCCTGGCCCTAGGATGGGGCCACCCAGCTTGCTTGGGGGCAGCCCTACAAGGTTGCTCTTATCCTAGGAGAGAAAGAGGTAGATGAAGATGGGGCCACCTTCAGTATCCTGGCCCATCACACCTTGCCACTCTATCTACCTGGGTCCCAGTGAAGGGGGTCTGGCCTCGACTCAGCTGCTCAAAGGCAGGGCTGCTGGGCTCAGCACCCCAGCTGCCCGGGGCCCCCACTGCTCCTGCAGCTGCTGCAGCTGTTTCCTTCTCTTGCCGCAGGGTGTTGCGCTGGATCTGTTGCCGAATCAGCAGCTCTCGTAGTCGCTGGCGCTGTGCAGAGAACAGAAGAGGGCTAAGTCTGTCCTGTTCCAATTAAAGGGATAGCACAGGGACCATGAAGATATGGGGGCTCAGCTCCACAATGTCAACTCACCTGCCGTTGCTTCTCCAGCTCTGTCTGGCTGAGGCTGGAGATGCCTGGGTCCTGGGTACCTGGAAGTTCAGGTGCCGCCAAAGAGCTGGCCATTCCAGCCCCTGGGTCTTCTCGCTTATCGACTGGAGAGGTGATGCCAACCCGCTGTGAGGCTCCGTGGGGTGGATAGGAGAGGGATCCATCGGGTGCGGGTGGTGGTAGAACTGACGGGGGGCGTAGCGGGGACAGCCCATAGCCCTCTCCTGTGGACCCGGTGCTGGGTCCCAGGGGGCTACCCGATGGGTGGAAGTTTCCTGTGGCTACTGAGTAGTTTGTGCTTTGAGGCTTGCCCAAAGTAGGGCTAGGCCCAAAATGGCTGTTGATCCCATGGGGTGGAGGGAGACCAGGCTGAGGGATAGACGGCTTTAAGGAAGAAGGCTCCCCTACTGCCTGAGGGAAAGTGAAACGCATGGGAGAGGGGGTGCCCACAAATGCACCCGTCCCAGGGGACCGGGCAAAATTGGGGGGCTGCCCACTTGGGACCTTGGCATGGAGCTCACCTGCTGGCCCTGAGGGCAGGGCTGCTGGGAAGCCACCAGCCCCCAGTGGAGTATGGGCTAGAGGCCCAGACTTAAAGGCAACTTCAGGGGGCTGGGGTCGGGGTGGCTTATGCAGTGGGGCAAATGGGTCACGGGACTGAGGGCGAGAGGGTGGGCGGGAATAAGGGTCAGGGGATTGGAAGCGAGGGGTCACAGGGGATGGGCAGAAAGCCTCAGCAGACAGAGGACGGGGTGTCAATGGGGACTGGGAGCTGGACTGGGACTGGGGACTGGCAGGCACTCGGGAGAAAGGGTCAGAGGGCAGTGATCGAGGGGGTAGGGCACAGCAGCTCTCAGGGGGTGGGGGTTGGGGCCGAGGAGTCAATGGGGGCTGAGCATAAGGGTCAGGGTAGGAGCCAGGGCGAAAGATATCTGAGTGGCTAGGGGGAGAAGGGGCCAAAGCCTGAGCAGGGGATGGCTCCTGGGGCCTTAGGCCCAAGCCCGGGCTCTGGGGCTCTACCTGAGATGCCCGAGGGGTCAGGGGGGCTTTGAAGACATCAGGTGCCTTTAACTCCAGGCTGCCCAGGTGGGGGCCTGAGGAGGGTGAGTCAACAAAGCCCAGGTTTGGGGGCACATAGCTAGGAGAGGATGCCCCAAGCTCTTCCTTCTTCACCTCCAGGGCTTTCCGAGACTCCCCAAAAGGCGGGGGTGACAGCAGGGGCTCAGAAGCCTTGCCACCCCCTACCCCAGGGCTCTCAGGCACAGCCAGGTTGTCCAGTGAGGGGCAACGGGGTTTGAGAAAGGGATCAGGTGTCGAGGGCTGGTGTCGGGGAGTGCTGGGAGGAGTGGTGTGGAATTCCCCTGGCTGGCCAGTCCCAGGGCGAGATGAGGCACCCAGCGTTGGGGGCTGCACGGGGGCCCCAGTTGGACTAGGAAAGGGAGGATAAGTGGGGGGTGCTGTGGGGAAGCGGGGCTCCAGAGTGTAGGCAGGGGCCAGTCCAAAGGGTTCCTGCGAAGGCACTTGGGCAGGCACCTGGGGTGGGAGCTTGAGGAAGAGCTCACCGGGCGAGTCGGGGCCGGGCACCGTGCCCGCCGGCGGCTTCAGGAACCCATCCGCAGAGGTAGACAAGCCGGCGGGGGTAGTGGGGCTGCCAATGAAAATGGTGGGGGCCGCAGCAGGGGGCGGACTGCCCAGTGCCCCTGGCTGGGGGGGAATGCGGAGATGTAGGGCCGGTCGGTCAGTCTTACGGGCCATGTCGCCCACCTTGGTCTGTTTGCTGATCTGGCTCTCCGCCTGCTGCGGGAGGAGACCAGGCACAGAGCAGTCAGACTGCTGTGCACAGGCCCTATACCCCGCCCTTAAAGAGGCCGCCCGCCACGGGCATCGGTGGCAGCTCAGTGGGGCCCCACTCACCTTTTGCACCTTGTTAATGCGGTGAGCTGCCCGGTTATCTTTGGCCTTTTGCTGAAGAATGGAAGACAAAGCCTCAGGCCTAGGGCTCAGTCTCATGCCCAGCCCCTGTCCATCATGTCACTCACACTCCCTATCCAAAAGCTGATCCCTCTGGCCCAGCTGCTTCAGGAGTGGGGAAGGGAAAGAACTGAAGCAAATTTCCCGAAAACACGCTCCCCACTCAGTTCCCACGCTGACCCAGGTTTCCTTCTGTCTCACCAGGTAGGGGGCTTTGTCAGCAGCTGGAACTTTTCTCCAGAGCTTCATTATCTGTTTGCAACGGCTAGACCAGTCTGGAAGGCAGAGGGATTGCATTAGGAGACTTGGCAGGTGTCCCCTACACCCACCATGTTACCGGTTATTGTCTCCCATGCCCTTGTCCCACAGGTACCTGGGTAATCTTGCTTGAGATTGGGAAAGTTAATGTTGGCATAGAGCACAGGCGAGATGGTGGAGAGTTGGCCCAACTCTTCGTCCTTCTCCCAGCGCTGAAGACTCCGCTGGTTATAGGAGAGCCCATCGCCCTCACCCTCTGTAGTGGGTGTAGTAGGGGTGGAGGGCGTAGTGCCCCCTGAGCCTGTCCAGGGGCTGTCTGGTTCACCAGGTTCCGGGCTAAAGAAGCCCCCGCGCTCCCTGGGGCGCAGGGGCAGAGAGTCACAGGGGGCAGGATGCCACATTCCACCCCAGATGAGTCAGGCCAGTGCCCTGCCCCAACAGAGGAGGGCCACCAACAAGGAGGTGGAAAGGAGCCAGGGGACGTATTAGTACAGCACCCAGAAGTCCGAGGTTCCCTCCCGTGGCATGGGCCCAACTGGAGGGAAGGGACAATGGCAATAGCCCACAAAGGTTAATCATAGATACCAACCTAGAATCCAAGAATGGGGACTGGCAGAGGCCCGGGTAGGAGTCCATTGGACTGCTGGAGGGGAGATTGCCCAAAGGGAGTCCACCTGTAAGCGACACAGGATCAGAGAAAGGGAGCAGGTGGCCCATCCTGGGGGCAAGCTTGGCCTTATCTGAACACCAGTCTTCAAACCACCCATATCACCTTGAAGAAAGGGCCTCTGCAGTGGTGTACGGCTGCCGTCTAGGCCAGGGGTTCCACAACCCAGAGGCTGCTCTCGTTCAGAACCCAGAACGTCCTTAAAGAGCTGCTGCAAGTCCTTGGATTCCATCTTGGGCAGCTCTGTGGGGAATTGATTGAGGATGATGCTGAGGCAGACTGGGTATGTGAAGGAGCACCACACATCTACAAACAATCATGGCCAGGGAAGGTGCCTAGAACTCCCCACTGTACAGATGACAGTCCCATACACAGGACCTTCTCCCACAGAGGACCGTTAAAAAATGAAAAGTATAGGTCACAGTCTCACCTTCTGTGGGAATCCTGTCTAAGTCAGAGCTAAGCATCCCTTCTCCTGGGGTGCTTGGTTTCTCGGGGTCACTGGGCACTGGGGATGCCTTTACGCCTCCATCCTCAGGACCTGCAGTGGCCAGGAGAAACCCACGAGTCAAGGCCAGCACGGAAGTACCATACTGGCCAAGCCAAACCAAAGCACAGCATGGAACAGTTTCCAGTCTCCAACTCTGACAGTGCTCAGGGACACAACAGGTTGACAGAAGCAAAATCCAGCTAGGAGGAAGTCCCCTCAATGGCCCTCACCTGGTGTATCAGCCTTGCCTTCAGGACCACGGGATTCTTCATCTGCAACCTCCGCACCATCATCTCCTACAAGCAACAGTTGCCACCCCAATCAGAGATGCCCTACATCTGACATTCAGAATGGGTCCCCAGCTCAACAGGCAAGGGCCCTTGACCTACCCTCATTTCCTGGAGACCAGCTCACTCCCCACCAAATTCCCTTACCAACTGCTGAGCACAGAGGAAAGTTGGGTCCCTTTAGACGACCAGCCCCTGACGTGACTGACCTTTCTGTAAGGTGGGGAGCTCCTTCCTATCTGAGCCTCCATCCCCCCTGACTTTTGGGGTTCCTAGTGCAAAGCTGGGACGGCCCACTCCAACTGCAAAAAGGGCTTTCCGGCTCAGATCAAGCAGCTCCTTCCCAAAAAAGGCCTCCTGCAGGAAAGGCAGGAAGAAAGAGGTTTCTTCATGTCCTGCAAGGCAGACAGCCCCAGCCCATCCTGCACCCTGCAGAGCCTAAGGCCCACCTGCAGGTAAGCAGGAAACATGTCTTCTAGTTTGCTCTTCTTGCGCCCTCGCCTCTGCTGCTTCTTCTTCTCATCCACATCAGCTAAGCTCTGGTCTATAGAGCCCTCTGCTGGCAGGTCAGCAGGCATCACTAGGAACAGAATAGGAAGTGTTGGCTTCTCTGGGGACACTGAGCATATTATTCCGAACTTGGCTTAATGTTTTTCTGCCTATTTTCTCCCCCAGCACCAACTGGGCCCACCACCCTCTTGGCCCTTGGAGTGAGCCATCCCCCCAGGCCTCCCTGGCACTGCCCTGTAGGTCCTGTGATCCCCACCATCTCCCAGGCCCTGCTGGAGCCCTCACCCGTCTCACCCTCGTCGGGCTGCCCATCCCCACTCAACACCTCCGCCTGTGCAGCAGGCCCCTTTTTCACACGTGTGTGGGATTTCCGCTGTCGCACCATGAAACCACCAATGCCTACGAGGAGGCAGAGCTGAGGCTGAGAAGCGGCTGGGGACTGGGTGAACCAACCCCTCCCCACCCCGCTGCCCATCCTAGGGGCTCACCAGGCCTATAGGGTTTGCGTTTGCGTTTTTTGCTCTCTTCGGTCTCCTCCTTGCCAGGCTCCATGTCAGGGCTGACGGGGCCCTCCAGTTTAATTTCGCACTCCATGTGCTCCACACCAGCTGCATATTCAAACAGAGCAGAGAGATGGAGGCAAAGGACAGGCATGGGCCCTTCAATTTTGTTGTCCTGCCACCCAAGAACAAAGCCAAGTGCCTTGCCAGAACCATTTGAACAAGACCAACAGTGGTTCAGAGTGACTGGGAGTGTGCTCCCACCAAGCCTCCAGCTCTCACAGGCACGCTCCCCCTACTCTGTCACTCCCTGAGATTCTCTAGCCTAACCTTCGCCCTTGAGCAGCTCGTCGGTGTCCAGGTCCCCATCCTTCTTGTCATCAGGGCCAAGGGCATCTGAGGGCTCAGAACCTTCCAACCCAGCCTCGCCTGGGAGGCCAAGCCGTCCTCGCCGCTGGCGCCGCTTGTGTAGGGGTGACATGGTAAGGTTACGCAGGACAGCCATGCCAGTTTCTGTCAGCCACACACCCTCGAAGCGAAAGTACTGGGGTTCTGCGCAAAGGGGAAGAGCATGTGACCCCAGGGGAACCAGAACTCCAAGTTTTAGCCTAAGTCCCCTGCTGGGACCAAAGCAGTGAGAGAGAGACAGACCAAAGTCCAGCCTGAGGCTTGAGGGGTGGAGAAGACAGGCCACCACTGGGGGTTAGCTAAGGTCCCAATTCTCCACCAGTAACCCACGGGGACTAAGAGATTGCTGCTGCAGAAGCATGAATGACTTTGCTTGTGATTAACCCTAGGTTCACTAAATACATTCTCTAATTGTCTGGGGCTAGGAGTGCCCCTATGTGCTGAAAGCCAGCACAGAGCATCCGAGATGCCACGAACAATGCCTACATCATAATGGAGAAGGAGATGGCCCCAGCCCCTTCACTGGAGAAACAGCGGGCCCTGTGCTCTTTGGGAATGACATCCTGGCAGTACAGAGGCCATATTTCCTGGTGGCAGGAACTGTGCCTGGGAAACTTGAGGCCTTGGTTGTAGTCATAACTTTGTCACTAACCTACTGGGTGACCTTGGGCAGGCTACTGAATCTCCCTGGCTCTGAAGTTTCCTCCTCTTCAAATGACATAAAGTTAGGGGGTTAGGGCTGGACTAGACAGTCAGCTCTCCTCTGGCTTTGGCACTCAGAATTCCAAGACTCACCTGGCTCTTTCACCTTCATGGGCACCAACTCTGGAGGTGCAACAGGCACTGTGGCAAGAAGGACAAACCAAGGCAGTTTGAGGCCCTGTCTTGAACCAAGGACACCCCAGCCCTGACTCCTGCTCCCCATTCCCAGCACCTGGCACTCACCAGCAGGCTTTACCACGTAAGGCTGGCAGGAGACACAGTCAAAGCCCTCATCAGCGGCCTGCTCCACGTCATCTTCCGTGAAGAGGCTCTCACAGCCGGCATGCATCCACCTGGGAGAAGGCACATGTGAGGAGACAAACCCAGACAATGCAAAGCTGAAAACAAGGGAAGAGGAAGCCAAACAAGGGGAAAGGGGCACCCTCACCGTTCACAATGGCGGCATTGGATCAGTAGGTCCTCTTCTACATACGGGGCATGACAGATAGGGCAGGTCACCAGGCTGGCACAAGGCCCGCAATGCGTGTAACTGTTCTGCCATTCACAGTGGAAGCCAGGGGAGGCGGCCCCACACTGCATACACGACACACACCTGGAGAAAGTAGAAAAGCAGGCGCTCAGCCCCTAACCTATCCAAAGCATCCAGAGGTGATTGCTGAGAACCACGTGACCAGATGGTCTTCTAAACGCAGCCTCTGTCCTGCACTCAACATCACATCTACTCTGACATCTCAGGCCCAGGGCCCTTCTGAAGATCCTGGGTCTCCTTACCACTTGCACTTCCAGCCGCCCTTGGGCACGGTGAGCAGTGGGGGGTCCAGGCAGTACGTGTGGTAGCTAATGTCACAGTCGTCACAGAGCAGCAGGCGTGAAGGGTCTGAGGCCTGGCCGCACACCTCGCACACGATGCATTCCACACAACGCCAGCCCTTCAGCAGCATCACCTTGGTGATCTGGTGTGGAGGATGGCAATTTTTCAGGATATGAGGCAGAGGGAAGGCAGACTTATATGAATGGGGCGGGAGGACCCCAGTGCCCAGGCTAGCCCTCCATTTGAGCAAAGAGAGGCTGTGCGGAACACCCTCACCCCCAAAATACAGGGTGAGGCAAAAGTAGGCTTATAGTTCTGAGTACATCAAACAATTTATTCTTGTATTATTTGATTATTGTACTGTTTTCCATACACACAACTCTAAACCTACTTTTGCTACACCCTCTAGTGACTCTAAACTTAGGCTCCCAGGGATCTCTGCCGTTCAGAGAACAGCCTCACCTGGTCACTCCCTCATTACGAGAACAGAATGACAATCTTTCACTAGTCAAGTCCCCGACAAGCTTGTGGATAGATTAGGTTGTATTTCCGCCCATTTTTCTTGAATATTTAAAACCTACTTCTGCTACAAGTTAGGGAATGTTAGCATTGGACAAGCTCTAAGTTAACATTAATGAAAACACCAAACCAACGGATCACGCTTGGGTAAAAAACACGGCCTTCTCTTTGTAGACCATTGCTTATGATTTCCATTTTACATTTTTTTAAAATTATTTATTTATTTATTTCTAGAGAGAGGGGAAGGGAAGGAGAAAGAGTGGGAGAGAAACATCAATGTGTGGTTGCCTCTCATGTGTCCCCCACTGGGGACCTGGCCCACAACCCAGGCATGTGCCCTGACTGGGAACCGAACCGGCGACCCTTTGCTTCACAGGCCTGTGGCTCAATTCACTGAGCTACACCAGCCAGGGCTCTCCATTTTACATTTTATCTCCAGACTCTATCATGTTTTCTACTAGTAAAGTTCTCACAGTTTGTATGGTAGACTGAGTTATACTGGCAAGTCATGGTCTACCACCCAGAAACTATAAAGACGACCACTATTTCCAAAGTGTTTTTCCCCAAGATGAGTCTGATGAATGACTTCCATTACCAATGGCCCCTTTTAAGTAGTGTGGGGCCTAGAATAAGAAATAAGTGGCCCCATCCCACAGCTTGGGTCTGTAGGACCGTGAACTCACCTTGCTGTTGACACAGTATGGGTGATAGCACTGTGAACACTGGGAACAGGCAAGGAGGTGGCCCTCAGCTCCCCGGCCAAAGCTACCACACACCACACACATGTCCTAGGAAAATATACAAAAACTCCAATGTCCATCTGGGTCTCCTCACCACACTCAGTCCTGACAACTGACTACAACTCAAATCTGAGGGAAGAAGTCAGGTGAACCAAAGGCCCTGGCTTCACACTGTGAGCCGTCGCAGGACCATGCCCCTTCCCAGCATGCATTGCTCATCTGATCAGGTAGTGTGAACTGAAACTGCCTGGTGTGGGTAAGTTAAGTAGTAAAAAGAAGAGCAGACGAGTAAAGACTGGTCAGGCTGAGAGAGTAACATGTGCCAGTGTTCTACCAGCTCTGAGATTATTCAGGTGAGCACACACACAAGCTCCCCAGACTATCACCTTCAATAGGGCAGAAACCATTCCTGCCTTTTCACTGCTAAATCTCTAGCTCCTAGCTCAGAGCCAAACTCGGAGACACTCAAGAAAAATTTGATGGATGAACAAATGAACAATGTGATTCTGATTCACTGTTTCCTCATTAGCTGGGTAGAGGAGAAGATCCTTGGTTTTCTGCATCTGCTTTACCCACCTAAACACATACACCCAGTGTCAGTCTGCCAGGTCTCAATAAGAACGAGACTATACTCGTCACATACGGTACCTGCATTAGGACAAACTTGTCTGTATTGGAGAAGAGAACCACGGTATTTTGCATGGTGTCGTCATCATCATCTTCTTCCTCTTTGCTGGGAGAGCTATCGATATCAGCAACCTTATAGGCAGAGAGTTGTGTAAAGTGAGGCAGCTAAATGTGCCTTAACTAAGCTGCTTTCCTCTTTGGTGTTGGGGGAAGGAGGTGTGAACCCCTGGCTAAATGAAGGCCAGGAGCCAGACTAAGGAGCAGAACACCCCAGCTCCCAAACTGGGCCTCAGCCTGACAGCAGAGATTTCAGAAAAGCCTGAGAGCCAAGTGGATAGGAGGAGCAGAGCCAGACAGGCCCTAGGCTAGCAGGCAGGCAGGTAGGTGAGCGTGCAGGGGACTGACAGGATTAAAGGCTGTTTAATCTTGAAGGGACCAGCTGAAGCATGTTTGGGGAATGGGAGGCCTCTCCTTACTACCAGAGTCTCAATGGAGGAAGTGGTTGATTTTAGCCGGGCCCGTCCTCTCCCACGTCCTCCATGTGCTCCTCCACGTGGCCGGCGTCTTCCTGGGAAACTACTGCTGCGACCCTGAATTAGGGAAGTGGATGATTACAGGGATAAGTAGAGGGCTAGTGTGTTAGTTTCACAGGCTTGGAGGGAAGAGAAGAGACTAATGGACAGAGCATGACAAGTAATAAAGGCCAGGAGTCCCAGGCAGGACAGAGGAAAAGCTAGCTCTCAGAAAGCAACAGGCAGGAAGTTCTTCTTCCCAGAAAAAGTGACCAAGTGGTACAATGACAAAAAACACTGGCATTAAAGACCTGATTTATCAGGTCTTTAGTCCCGATTCTAACACTGAGTAACCACGAAGCTGGGCAAGTCACTTCCCACTCTATGTATCAACAGTCTCCCTAATAAAGTAAGAGGATGGACTAAAGAATCTCCGAGAGTCTAGAATTCAATAAGCCAGATGGGAAGGTACTAGTGACACAGAACTGTACCTCTGACGTTAACATGAAGTCGACCACATGAAGTGACGTTAACATGAAGTGACAAAACAGCCCCTTACCTGTTTAATGCGGGAACGAGCTGGGGAGCTGCGCCGCCTCCCCTTGTCCCCCTCAGCTTTGCTTCCACCGACAGCTGTCCCAGTATCACACAACAGCGAATCATCAGTCTCTGGCAGAGAGTCAGTACAGAGCCGAAGGGAGCCTTCATCTCGAGCTGGACTAACATCTGTAGATACCCCCAACTCCATAGATAAGGAGCCACCCCCCTCTGGGTCAGGAGAGCCCAGCATGGGCTCTGAACCAGGGAAACTGGCACTGGCATCGCCCTGGCTCAGATTGGAGATTTCATTAACGATGTCAGATTTGATGAGAGTGGGTGGGGTAGGGGCTACTGGTGCACGTGGCTCCTCTTGCTCTTCACAGGGTGAGCCCTGCCCTGTCTGCTTGCATTCTGGGCCATAGACCTCCATAGGGGTCACAGGAGCCAGCTCCTCGGGGTCCAGGAGCACAGGGGAACCCTTAAGTTCACTAGCCAAACTGCCAGGGGTCTGCCCAGCCTCTGGCTGGGAATCAGGAGTGTCAGTCCCATCTAGAGGGGCTGTGTCTTCCCCCAGGCCAGAGAAGTCATCCAGGGCTGGGGCAGGGCTGGGTGCAGGGCAGGAAAGGTTCTCCATGGGGGAGGGGAGAGGACTAGTAGGGCTGGGCTCCAAGGCTGGGCACTCAGGTTCAGAGACTTTCTCAGTCTCCATCTCAGGTGGCTCCGCATCCTCTGAGACCTCCACTGCCTTCTCCATGGGACTCAGTGGGGAGGGAATGGACAATGGCAGAGCAGGAGGCGAGCACTGGGAAGGGGAGTTCTGGGGAGGCAGGGAATGCTGGAGGAGTGGAGAACACTGAGAGGGAAGGGGCTCCATCAGGATGGGAGAAGCCAGCCCCATTGGGGAGCCTGGTGACGGGGGAAGGATCATAGGGGGCACAGGCTCAGGGTCAGTGCAGTTAGCTTCTGGTGGAGGGCTAATGGGTGTCTCTAGGATGGGGGCAGCCAATGGCGACTCAGGGTCACTGTCCCCTTTGGCACCAAAGGGGTACTCTAACCCCCCCAAAGGAGAGAGGGCCGGTGGGGCCACAGCTGTGATGATGGGTGAGAGTGGAGGAGGAAGAGGATCTGGAAAGAGAAAAAGGGAGGCTCTTAGCTGTGCCATAAAAAATTAAGACTGCCCCAGAATAAGAGGATACTAACATCCCCTTACCTGGTGGCATCAGCTGAGGTGACAAGGATGGCTCCCCAGATGGGGACAACGGCAGCTCCTCGGGCAGAAGGGACAGAGGTGGTTCCCCAGGCTCAGACAGGGCCGGCTCTCCAAGCAAGGGGGATAAGGGTGGTTCCCCAGCTGGGAGGAACAAGGGCAATTCCTCACGTGCAGAGCACAGGCCGGGCTCCTCAAGGGGCTCTTCAGGTTGAGGGGACAGGTGTGGTTCCTCAGGCTGGTGGGACACGTGGAGCTCCTCAGGCTGGGGGTTCAGGCATGATTCCTCAGGCACCAGAGATGGCTGTGGCTCCTCACACATGGGAGACAGATGTGGTTCCTCAGGCCGGGGGGACAGGTGCAGCTCCTCAGGTGCAGGGGACAGGTGTAGCTCCTCAGGCCGGGGGGACAGAAGCTGTTCTTCTAGTGTAGGAGACAGGCACGGCTCCCCAGGCCGGGGGGACCCGCTAGGCTCCTCAGGCAGTGGTGACAGGGGGGACTCCTCCAGTGGTATAGACACAAGCAAGTCCTCCGGTGGCGGGGAAGCAGGTGAGTCTTCAGGTGGTGGGGATGTGGGTGAATCCTCGGGTGGTGGGGACAGGCGTGAAGCCTCGGGTGGAGGGGATCTGGGAGACTCCTCAGGTGGTGGGGACAGGGGAGACTCCTCAGGCGGTGGGGACAGGCGTGACAACTCAGGCAAGAGGGACAGGTGTGACACCTCAGGTGGGGGGGACATAGGTGAGTCTTCAGGCGGTGGGGACATGGGCGAGTCCTCAGGTGGTGGGGAAAGGCGTGATGCCTCAGGTGGAGGGGAAAGGCGAGATGCCTCAGGTGGAGGGGAGAGGGGAGACTCCTCTGGTGGAGGGGACAGAGGTGATTCTTCAAATGGTGGGAACAGACGCGATGCCTCAGGTGGTGGAGACATGGGTGACTCTTCAGGTGGAGGGGACATGGGTGACTCCTCAGGTGGTGGAGACAGGCGAGATGCTTCAGGTGGTGGTGAAGTGGGCAATTCCTCGGGTGGGGGTGACAGGGGAGACTCCTCAAATGGTGGGGACAGGGGTGATGCTTCAGGTGGTGGGGACAGGGGTGTCTCAAGTGGAGGAGATGGGGGTGACTCCTCTGGTGGAGAAAAGGGCGACTCCTCCAGTGGAGAAAAAGGTGATGATGATTCAGGAGGGGGAGACAGAGGAGACTCCTCAGGCGGTGGAGAGAGGGGTGATTCCTCGGGTGGCGGGGACAGACGCGATGCCTCAGGCGGTGGTGATGTGGGTGATTCCTCAGGTGGTGGGGACAGGGGTGACTCCTCCGGTGGGGGCAGCAGTGGCATCTCCTCATTTAGGGGGGCCTCCAACTGGGGCTCAAGTTGGGCCCCTGCTTTCCCTGCAGACATAACATACTATGCTCCTACCTAGCTCAACTCCACTCCACAGAAAGTATAGGGTCTGGGGCAGAGCAGATACTGTCTCTTGCCACAGAACACAAGGGGAACTTTCAGGAACCCTCAAACCCTACTCACCTAGTGGTTTGGCTTCACATTGCGGGGGCCCCGGTTCCTTGGGTTGCATAGAGGTCACGTGCCCACCCTTTGGCTGCCCTTGGCATGCAACGTGCAGAGCATCGGGCTCATCAGAGGGGGGATCGCCAGGCTCTGGGGGTGAGAATCTGCAGAGGGTACAGGGGAGCAGGCACCGTGGCTCTCATTAGCTATCAACTCCTAGAGAGTGCACTGGGACTAGGCATGAATGCTATGGACTGTACTGCCCACCTTAGGGCTCCCCTCTCAAAGGCAGCCTGCTTTAACATGGCCCCTGACAATCTCAGCACTTTTGATCCCACAGCCCAATCTCTTCTGGTCCACACTACTTACCTGCAACAGACAGCAGGATGCTGGTCAGCAACAGAACTGATAGGCTGTCCTCCCTGGGCTTTGTGACAACGGTAACACAGTGAGTAGTTCTCAAACCACTCAGAGTTAGGACTCAGCTCTGCTGAGCCTGTCCCACAGGCCCGGCATACCCGGCATGCCTAAAAGAGGGGAGAAGGCAAAACAGGCATCGGTTAGTCAGCAGATACTGGAGGGCAGTGTGGGACTTGTCACAACAGGGAAGCTCCAGATGTTGTGGAAGATAGAAGAGTAAGGCAGAGTCAAGGACCCTCACCTTACACTTCCAAGAGTGAGCAGGCAGTTCCTCCATAGGTGGTTTTAGGCAGAAGGTATGGTATCCTTTGTCACATGTCTCGCAGACCAACATCTTAGAGTCATTCCCAGGTTTCCTGCAGAGACAGGACATATATGCTCCTACCTAGCTCAACTCTACTCCACAGAAAGTATAGGGTCTGGGGCAGAGCAGACCTCCCTGCTCTTGTTTTTAATCCTAAACTGTGCTTTGTCCAAGGCTTCCCTCCTGCCCTCCCATTCTTACCTGCAGGCTTGGCACACTTTGCATTCAGGGCATTGCCAGCCAGCACGCTTGCGGGCAGTCAGGGCAGTGTCCAGGCAAGCCCCATGATAGTGATGCCCACAGCTGGTACAGAAGAACAGGTCACACAATTCCCCTGGCCCCTCACATACTGCACAACGAGCTTCCTCTGCAGTCAGAAGGGACAGAGAACACAGGTCAGCTACAGATTCCCTGTAGGACTCAGCACAGTGCTGTCTACTTAACAGGCATTCCATGGACTAAAATGAACAAATAAATAGTTACTAAGTGTCTGCCTAATATATGCTAGGCATTGTTCTAGGCACTGCAGACACCATGCTAACAAGACAGGCAAAGCCCCTGCACTCTCAAAGTTCACATCTATTTTAGTGAGGCCGACGGATAGTACAAAATTACAGACTTCGACGAGTGCTCTGCAGAGTATAAAACCCCAGGCACACTTGGCCCCTCATCTGCCCAACGTCCAAAGGGCAGGGCTTCTCACCCAGATGTGCGGCACCCTCGCTGTGCTCCGGGCATAGCAGCTGCAGTGTTTTCATGGATAAGAAAGAACCGCTGGCAGTCGCACAGGGGAAGTGGTAAAGCCGTGGACATCCAGGCGAGCGGCAAGGGATGGAGGCACCAAGCCTGGTGCAGTGGGAGCAGCGCTGCCAGATTGGAGACAAAGCCTCAGTGCCAGCCAGCTCACCCCAGAGCAACAGGTCAGCCACTAGGTCTGCCTCTGTATGCCCACTATCCTTCTCATTCTACCCTGACTCTTGGAACCCCACCAGCCCTGCCCACCCTGCCCTTTGCCTATGCAACCCCCTGGCCCCAGCCCCACCTGTGAGATCCCTGAGAAGATGGCCTTGTCCACACCACATAGTTCTGGGCCCTCCTGCCCCCATACGCCAGCCGACCATGCAGCACACCAATGGTGAGCCCAGCAGGACCCTGTATCAGTGAAAAAAAGGCAAACAGAAAGAATTAATTAAAAGGTAATCACTGGCTCTGGACCACCTATCCCCTACCCTCTTTCCTGCCGAGATCAGTTACCACCCCACTTCCCCTCACTTACCTCCAGGTTCTCCTAGGTGGGCAGGTGTCATGCCTTCAGGAAAACCAATCTGTGATAGGTCCTCACTGGGCAGTGCTGCCTCATTGGGCCCTGGGTTCCCCCCAGGGGACACCACTGGACACCGGGGCCAGTCAAATGGCAACTCAAAGCGCCGCAGCTCTCGCTGCCCATGCAGACTGGGCTCCCCGCAGTTACAGAGAGCACAACGCCGCACTGGACCCCCGCTGTGAACACACAAGTGTCAGCACCATGCCAGATCCCTGACAACCCCACAGGCACCCCTGACGACCCCATGATTTAACACACCTGTGCTTCCCACACACTAAATGTTCCTAAATATTCCTTCTTGCAAGTCCCAGACTCTCAAAGCAAATACTCACATGCCCTTATATCCTCTTTTCCCCAAACTAGTTACCTGCAATCCTGGGGAGGCTCCTGAAGCCTGGGACCCCCAGGCCTGGGCACAGAGACCTCCACCACATGTGGGCTGGGAAGGTCTGGCTCAGTGGCGCCTGACTCCTCAGAGGCTGCAAGTCCATCAGCTGAATGAACAAACAGAGAAGCACTGATCAGCCGTCATCCACTATTTAATACTAGCCCACTCATCAGACCCATGAGATTATCTAAAACCCTTGGTAGATCACAGTGATGGCGTTTTGACTTTTGTCCCCCCAAACAAAGTCCTTCAATTACCTGTCTATTAGACAGACTCAGCTCCTGTGCTTGTGCCAGGACAAGAAATCTCAGGTTGCCTGAGATCAGCAGAAAGCTGCCAGCAAAGCCAGAATTTGCCCTACTCACCTGCCGGTTCTGAATCTTTGTCCTCACCAGGCGGCTTCTGGCTGTCCATCCCTCTCTCCGACTGGGCAGGGCCCTCTCGGGGAGACCTGTCAGAACCAAAAAATGTATCCATGTGCCTAGTAAGTCTCTCCACTAAACACTTTCCCAGAACCCTAGGTGAAAAGCAGCTAATGGTATCTAGACCCTACAGAAATTCAAACAAAGCCATACATACAAACTCCAGAACTAAAGACAAAAAAAGTCCTTCCTAACCTTTATCTTATTGCCTACTTCCTCCCCTGATAAACACAGACCCTCTTCTCTAACTCACGATTTTCAGAGGATCCCCTCCCTTCCCCCACTTCCCTACTCCCATCTAAGGGTTCCCAGGGCAACAGCATCCAACTAGAACATCCAGTGTACATCTAGTAGCACCCTTTGCCTCACGTCTGAGTCCTGGGCTTCTGATGGGCCCTATCCCTGTCCTTTTTCCTCAGGTCTCAGGTCAGTTACCATCCTAGAGGTCTATCAGTGCCAAGCCACACGTAACCATAACCCAGGAAGTCTGAGTACAGCTGAAATCCCTCTCCCAGAGATGGAGTCTGGGGTCGTGGAGGATGTAGAACACATTATTAAAACTGAAGCCCATGTATGGATGGATCTTCCCAACCTCCACTGTTTCTAGCCATGATATCCCAATCGCAACATGAGAAACTCCCCAATGTCTACCCATGCCTATCCAAATCCAGCTCAGGCCCAACTCCCTGGCCACTGCAGTGACTGAACTCAGGATCTCACCCAGCCTGAAGTCCTCAGGTCATCACCCTTAGCAACACCAACTGCCCTTCCTCCTCAGATATCCCTAGTAGTTAACAGAAGTGGGCCTTAAGAGTTACTGAGCATGTGTATTCAGGCCTGAAGCTTGGCATGCTGGGAGATGTAGTCTTAGGAAACACACTGCCACTTGGAGGAGTTCTAAACAGGGCAGGACACAGCCCAGCAGAAGAGCTTCCTTCCTCTTCCGTCAAACAGGGTTTCCACACGAACTATGGGGGTGGGGGGGGGTAACGGTCTCCTCTTCTAAAATATGCCTGCCTATACTAGAGCCAAATGTAACACACTAAAGTAATACCTAAGATGGTTGAGATGCACACCTTTGGGCATATTTTCCTAAACCCCAGAGGCAACTAAGCCAGTCCAAAAAAGAGAGAAGTAAAGAATAAGAAAAATTAGATGGGAGAAATAGACAGAAAACTGTACTTGAAAAGTAACTAAATAAAATTTTTTAAAAAAGAATAAGAAAAATTATAGAGGTGAGGAAGAGGAAAGGGATCCTATAGCAGGGAAAGGAATGGGTGTCAGCAGCTCTTAGCGGGAAAGGTAGGGGCTTAAGCAAAGAAAGTACAGAGTTCCCAGAGAAGAGGAGGTGGGGGAAATGTCTAAAACAGAAATCTGAGTAAGATCTGAGAAGTTTATCTCTCACCTTTTCCACTCCTTTTGTTTAACTGGAGGGACCACTCACAAACCTGAGCAAAGACAAGCCCCTTTTCTCAAACCAGCTACCAAATAACCCTGACAGCCACTTGGGGTTGAGTGACTGGGGCAGATGAGACAGGGGGAGCCCTCGCAGGTGCCCAGGATCAATAAATCAATTACTTAAGAACCACAATATTAGTCCTCCTTCCCTGAACTAACATTCCATTTTCAGAGATTGGTAATGAGCCTCTTGTGACATGCCATGGGAAAGGAAATTTTATTTTACTCCCCCAACACACACACACACACACACACACACACACACACACACACACACATTATCAGAATCTACTAGATTAGGGAAGTGACGTATCACTTGACACCTGTTACCTCCATTCCCAGATCACCTCTTTCCAAAACCTACCACACAATTATACCTAAAAGGAAGCAGGGTGGTCATCTGGCTGGCCCACAGAAAAGTTGCTCTGGAACTTCAAAGGGCCTTAGAAGCCACCTATGGGAAGCAGGAGCTGGAGGTCAGGGCACCAGCCAGGGCCCTCTTCCTATTCAGTCATTCAAGGTTTGACCACACCCAGAAGGCTTCAAAGTTTTCCAAATGTGTGCATCTTACTGTATACCCCCAAAGATCCTTCACCTGCTCTGCTCTCAAAGTTGAGGCCAAAGAAGTCACAAACAGAACGAAATAAAAAGCAACAGTGATAATACAGTGGGTAGTAGGAGGACTGCCTCACACAAGGCTAGAGGGACAAATTCCTCTGCCCTTCCCTGAGCACAGCCCTCTCAAACTGGTAAGCTCAAGGAGATAGAGACACCACCATTATCTAGCCCCGGGAGACAGAGTACCAACATCCTTCAAAGTTGGAAGCTCACTCATGGAGCCATGGAAGATGAGAGATTAAGAAGTGAAAAGAATGCCCTCCAAGCTGTACCAAAAAAAGAATCTAGGGGCACCTCCAAGAAGCCTGAGCCTCATTTCCTTACCCCTGCGGTCTAGCATTGCACCCCAGTGCTGAGTCTCAGCTGTCAGGCCCCTGAACAGATCTAAACAAATAAAGACCACAGGTTCCCTGTCCCATCATTCACAGCCAGACCCCCACACACACACACACCAAGGGTTCCCGCCTCCCCCCCCCCCCCAGCTCTAAACTGGGCTAATGCCTGGCCAGGCTTCCTCTGGGGAACTAGAGATCCCCAAGTACAGATCTAGGGAGTAAAACTGTGCTGCCTCCCCTTAATCCTAGGCCTAAGAAGCCCAAAACAGCAAGGAAGAAGGCAGGGTAGCACACTCTCCTCCATGCCTCTATGCCAGACCAAAAGCTTTAACTCCATTTTCCCAGCCACAGGGGAAATGGAGGCTTGGAGAGGTGAAAGGCTGAAGGAGGCTCTTGAGTGAACAGCTCTTCTGTAGGACTCAGGACTTCCTGGTTCCCAACCTGAGAATCAAACCACACCTCTCCCCACCCCATTTTGGGCTGGCCCTCCAGGAAGAATCCAAATGGCAACATACTGGCCCTGTAGACCCTCTGGACTGTGCCCGATCATCCTGGGGTAAGCAACAACTAACAATGAGAGGCTCCTCCTAAGGAAGTTCTGTGGGGACAGACAACAGAAGGGGACCTTCATAAGAGGCAGAAGAGGAGAGCATGGGTGACAGCTAGCCACACTCTACCACCCCTGTGCCACTTGGCACCTCGAGGTTACTACTCAGAAATCTTTCAAGGGCAAAGCCCCTATTTTCTCCTTTCCAAGACCAGGCTCAAAGAGATCTAGCTCATGTATGTATGTTGCAGGGGGTGGAATGAGGGAGCAAAACACACCAGCCAAATCCCTGCTGGGCACCATGACAGCTGTAAGAGGGGCTGTCCCAGCCCAGGGCCCAGAGGAATGAGGTTCATGCTGCACCCTTCGTACATTCACATGCACACCCCTTCTCCCCAATACCTCCAGCCAGGGCTGGAAACACTAGCTCCTGCAGAAACAGCTCTGATCAGGTTGTTTCTCCTCCAAAGAGGTACCAGCTACCCTATTCTGTAGGGTTAAGACAGGATGAGAGGACCAGTTAACATTCCCTGATCAGAAAGGGTTGGAGAGGTCAGGAGGGGCCTGCAGGATTGGCCAAGGACTTATGGGCAACTTGCTTACCACACCAGGCCTAGAAAAAGTGGGAAACAAAAGCCATTTTTTGCAGCCCACATTCACAGGGAGCAAATCTCAACTGCCTCCTCTATAATCCCCTAGAGATTACGTCCATCCCGAGAGAAGGGGAGGCAAAGCAGGCTGAAACAGCACTAGGCCTTGCTGCGGTCACTTTGCCAGGCAGGGGTAGTTTGAAGTTGAACACCAAGGCTAGAACTGTCCCCAGCCACCCCCTTAATCACATTACATAGTTTTCACATCTTCCCTACCCACAGTGAAATAAAGCCTAGTGAGGGATCGAGGGTTCCTTGAGTCTCCCTGAGACAGCTCTGGGGGTGCCCTCATGGGCAAGAACCACCTTAAAGTTCAACCTGACAGTAAGTCTGACCTGGCAGTAGCACCCTACCCACCCTCCCAAGTTGTTCTGTTCCCAAGGCCCACAAGGAACCCTGACGGAGAAGCGGCTGACGGGGATTGGTGCTGGCATCAGGGCCTGGGTCCTACTTTAGTAGAGCTCCCCTCAACACAAAAATAAACAGGCAGAGAGGCAATCTGGCCAGGTTCCCAAACTCCCGTGGTTCCCTGAACCCCCAGTCTTTAAAAAGGCACACCCCAAGACAGCAGGCCTCAGTTCTGCCCCAGCCACTGGCTCATGTTCCCTTGACAGACCCTGCCAAAAGAACCCTCCTCAACCTGGCACCCTTTTCTCCAACCTAAAGGCGAGCTGTGGCCAAGATAGTCCATCTGGCTATGCCCCCAGTCCAATCCTTTCTGGGCCTTGGCCGGGCGGACTTCACTCACCTCTTCACAGGGCGATCCAGAAATCCTCATCCGAGAACATGGCCAGAGCCCGGGCCGCTCCCCGACCTCCAACAGCCAGAGCGATCACAGCCGCCCCCCGCACGGGGGGGCTTAGAGGGGCCAAGAACGGTAAATCCAGGTCGGAGTGGCCACCCTCCCCTCCAAAAAAAAAGCAAGAAGCCAAAGAGAGGTTCTATGCTTCAGGTTCCAGCAGTTTAGGTTTCCATGGACAGCCCGAAGGCAGCGAATCCCGAGCGGACACAAAGAGAGCACCGGTGGCTTTGATCTTGGGCGAGCAGGCTCCGCATCCGCGTCGTCGGGCGGCCTCTCAGTCCTAGGGCCGAGCCGCCCGCGCCGGGCTCGGGCGGAACGTCGAGGCTCTCCAGATGGAACGTCGAGGCACCTCCCCAGAAGCCCGGAAGGAATGCCGCGCTGCCCCGCGCCGGGCCCGGATGGAACGTGAGACCCTCGCAGGAGCGCCGAGCCCCTCTCCCCGCCCGGGCCGGCGCCCCGGGGCCGCGCGAGCTACGGCGACGCGGAGACGGCGGGGCCGCAGGGCTGAACCTGACACACACCCAGAGCCGAGTTCCTCGACCCCGAGCGCTCGCCCTCGCGGCTTCGAGCCCCCCACCTTCTGCTCCCCCCGGGGAAGGGAGGAGGGTAGGTGGGCGAGGAAGAGGAAGGGGCGGGCGGTGCGAGCCCTCTGCCCGCTCTCCTCCGGCCGCTCCAGGCCCTGCGTTCGCCTCCCTTCCCCTTTGGCCTCCGGAGCTGCCCCGCCCCCGGCTTGGCCGGCTCTGATCGGCGGCACCCCCTCGACCCCCGGCTGGTTGTGATCGCGGGGGGCCTAGAGGTGCATGGCCCAACCCCAGCTCCCGGCGCCGGGGGGTCAGGAAACTGAGCGGAAAGTGGGGAACGAGGCAGCCATTTGCAACCGGAGAGGAAAGTAGTGCAGCGCGGCGCCGCTCCGCCTCCCCCCCCCCTCCGCCTCCTGTTCGGCCGGTAGGGTGGTTCCTGCGAAGGGGCTATTTCCTGGCCCGAGATCGCGGCAGCGGTCGTGGAGATTCAGGAAACCTCCAGTGCGAGGCCCGGCGGGGACCTTTTGCCTCGGGAACCCCACTCGAGAAGGGGAGAAAGAAGAAGGCTGGCCCTATTTTGTGTTGGAGCGGAGCGGCGGAGGGATACTGCCCTCTCGGAGGAAAGGCTGTGACTCTGCAGTTCTACGCACACGCTGCGGGATCCCTCCGCTACGTGTTAACCCCGACGGCGCCGGGACGGTGATGGGCAGACACGTGGGAATGAAGCCCCCCTCCCCTTCTACCCAGTCCTGGAACTGCCTCTTTCAATGCTCGGTTCAGGAAACTAGGACTTCAGCCACTTTGTAATTTTGTTCCCTTGGAGTTATAAGTCCCTGAAACTGCAACTGCCCCCTTGACTTGACCAGGGGCAATCTTTCCCGGTAGGGGGGATGGAAGAAGAGCCAGGAGATTGGCCGCTGCTCTGCATCCTGGGAACTGGAGTCCGCAAATGGAGAAAGTGAGGCACGGCGTCTGGGGCTGCAAAGGGTGGGTTCTTGCCACGTTCGGGCCCCGAAGAAAAGCGGAACGAGTCGTTGCTTCGGACTTTCAAACCCCCTCATGAAGGAAAAGGACTGTCAGTAACTGGCCCCCAAATTACCACATACACAGCCCCGATCAAAACATAAATGTTTTCCTTCTTTTCCAGGGTGCCCCCACCCGCAGTCTTTATCTTCCTATCTTCAGGGCCTGTGTCCTCTATTTTGGTAAATGGGCTCGACCTTGGAGTCTGGCTGCTACCTGGCTGAAGTACTATTACTCTTGACAAGATCCCAAACACTGCTTGCAAACTCCTTCACCACCACCCCCCTCCCGCCCATGCGTCTGGATGAGGAATGGAATGCCTTTTCCGTCTTAGCTCTACCCAAGGGATGGTCAGGAGACTAATTAACTATGTGCTAGGTACTTTATATACTCTTAGTTATTCCTCACCCTCGTTATGCATTAAGTGGAATTATGCCTGTATTATTACACGTAAGATTTGAGGCTAAAATTGGTAACAGTTGTCCAATGAACCACATCTAGTGAGAAGTAGAGCCATGATTCAACCAATCGCTGTCTTTTTTTTCTAGAATATGTGTGTGTGTAAACACACACTTTTTTTTTTTTTTTTAGGGAAGATGTGGAGAAAGGCAGGCAAATCAGGTGCAGGGCCAGATGTGTGGGAAAGGGTTTAGAGAGCTATGGAAAAAAATTTCTGCAATGATGGCATTGCACTATAGCTATAATATCTAATATGCACAGTAGCTACCATATCTAACTTCACCACATGCAGTTATTGAGCACTTTGAAATGCAGATGATGCAACTGAGGAACTTTTTATTTAATTTTAATACTGAGTTAAACTTAAATAGCCATGTGTGACTTGTGGCTTCCATATTGGACAGTGCAGGAGCTCTAAATCCCTACTGGCCAGAGTCATTGGAGGGGTTAAAACTAGACATGTTCTGTGCTAGCCATGCACTGACATCATGTGCTGTTCAAGGACCATTCAGGTCTATTTCAGCAAAAAAATTCCAGCAGTGATCCCAAACCTGCCCCAGCTATAGTGAAATTAATAATTCAAGAGGCAGTGGTTGGAAAATGGAAGGTCCCTTCCTACTATCTGCACCCAAAGGCAGGGAGGCAGGCTCTCACCAGAAAGACCTCCAATAACACAATAGCTATTTCTTAAGTGTTTATTATGTATGAGAAACTGATAAACATTCCATATATCACCCCAGTTTAATTCTCACCTCAACCTTATGTAGTTTTAACTATACTTCATATATGAGAATCTGAGGCTCAAAGAGGTTAGGTGACTGCACAAGATTCCACAGCGAAGTGGAAGAGTAACCCAACCATTCACCACTATACTGTTATTAGGCTTTGAGATTGCTTGATACACTTCTAGAAAAAATCAGGCATTTGTAAGTCTATTATCAAGCCTCATGGAAATGGCAGCAGAAGGGTGGGTACCTGTCATGAGTAGTCTGGGTGAGATGTGCAAAAAGACTTAATTTAATGTAAGGAGAAAGGGTGATAACAACCCTAAAGAGATTCATAAGCCACTAAGGTTGCTCTTTGCAGTATGCTTCTTCCAGTAGCCCTTATTTCTCTTTAGAGTTTGGATCAGAGATACAAAAGCAGTTGGCAGGACTTTTGAAAACTGGCATGACAAACTATTATACCCAACTGTAAGCCCAACTAGCTTGGAACTAGGCACTAGCAAGGTCAGAGCTAAAAATCACACCTAGGTTTTGTCCATCCTCCCCAACTAATACCTTAGTCTATCCAGTAGCCAGAAGCCTATGCCCTCCTCCCTGTGAAGGATACCATTTAAGTAACTTCTCAGCAGGCATTGGTCAATTAGGCCCTAGGACCAGATGGGAAGTGGGGGAGGGGCACTGAAACTAGAGGTATGTAGAACCAAACCTTCCTATCTGAAATATATCCATCCTCCTAATTAAGGGCAGAAGCTATAGCCTTGACACCTAAAAAAGGGAGCAGAACTTCAAAGGTGTAGAAGGTATCAAAAGGTCACCAAAGGTATAAAAATAATCTATTTTAATGAAAGGCACAGTGGACATGGGGAGACAGGGGATTAATACACACCAAAGGCATTATTTTTTACTTAACTCTCTTATAAAGACAAAAATCTTCACAACAGTTTAGTCACACTCCTCAATTCTTACAATATTAGGAATGAGGGGCTTTCTTCCTCTTCCCCAAATCCTACCCTCTCTGAGTTCCAGCAAATGCCAAGGCCCAGGAAAGAAGCTAGGTCAGCATGTGGCAGCTGGCCACTAGAGGGTGGTGTTTCTGTAGTAAACGGCTCTTGAGAGCCTATGAACTTGGATGGGAGTGGCAGCCAACAGGTACCTGTATAGGGAGAACCCAGTAGAAACCAAAGGCTGGGAAAGGCAAGTAGTAAGTTTTAGGGCGATGATTCTGAATGAGTAAGGAATTGGAATGAAGTAGTTGGAAAGAAATTAGCCCTGACTCCCCACCAAAGATCATAGTCATCAATACTTGAAAAAGGAGATAGTGGCCCTGAGCTCTTCCCATACACAGAGAAGTCAACAACAAAAAGATTTTTCAGTTTATTTGCATATATACATCCTCACCCCAGGGAGCCAGCTCCACTTCTGGAGTCCCCAGCTCCCTTCACCCAGACAATATCCAAAACCTACATAGGAGACTGGGTCCTGAATAAACAATATCCAGGACTCACATCGCAACCCTGCAGGTTACAAGAATTCATTTAGCAAAAACAGAGGCCAGTGCCCATGAGACATTCTTGCCCCTTTTGTAAACATTGACAACCAGGCCACTGGAGCCTGGAGAAAGTGTGCAAACATGAGGGTACCATACTGTGTTCCCAGAGGACCAGGGACACAGCTGGCAACCATACCCGTGAAGTCCTGAGAACCTGCCCCCATTGGAGCCTGGCAAATGCCAGGGGAAGAATGCCGGCAGCTATGCCATGCCTGAGGGCTCACATGAGACTGCAGCGGCGCTCTTGCCCATAGGAATTTTCCACACGGGCAATCTCCTGGATGACTTTGGTGAAGATGCCTTGAGTCAACTGTGTGGGATAGAGGTTTGGGGCAAAAAAGTCAGTGAGTTCACTGCCAATAATACCATCCAATTCTGAAGTGAATACCCCATTCTTCCACCATCCCCAACACCAAGCAATTCCATAAGGAAAATACTGCCAACCCCACCATATCCCTAATCTTCAGGCCCAGCACCTGACTTTCTCGAGCAGATGACTCCATAAATGATGCACCCCAGGACTCTGCCAGCCTCTTCCCTTCGATTGCCTGCACCTCCCTAGAACCAAATTTGGGATATGAAGATGGAGGACCGTAATCTCCTCATGTTCTCTGCAAAATCTTTATAGATTCTGGACTTCTTCTGACCCATCCCACTTCCAAGGTTTAAATGGAGGGTTGGGGAAGGAGAAAATATAAGTAAAACAAAGAAGCCTGGAACTGAGGCTTGAAATATGAAATTATAACTTTTGCAACAGAACGGTTATCTTGTTTTAACTTTCAAGTTAGAAACAAAAAGCAATAAAATGACTTGTGCAAGTCAGTGGCAGAGCCAGGACTGGAGCATGCCTGATTTCTTGTTTAGCTTATTTTCCTTTGCCTTGAGCTGCAAAGATTTCCATACCTGTCTGGAGAGAGATCTGCCTTGTTTCCCACTAGCACCACTGGCAGCCTGTGAGAAAACAGCAGTTACTACAGGATCCCTTCCAACTGCCCATGGACTCCAACATTCTTCACATCAGGGCTGGACAACTCCCCAGCAAACCAGACAAGATCTACATCCCAGCCTCCTCCCTAACTAAAACCAATAGTTCTCTTTGTTAGCTCCATGCAGTAGTGTCCACACTATGTATCTATGCACTAGGCCCACTTACCGGGTTTTCCCGTGGCCTTCATGTAGTTTTTGGTACAGACTCTCAATGACTTGGAAGCTTTAAACACAAGAAATAGAGCTATAACTTTATTCTGGGACAACCCTCAGATCCTCGCAAGTCCCCCACTTGCAACCTTGGTCACTTACCTATGCAGAGAGGTGACAGAATACACAAGCACATAACCATGGACCCCAATGATGAATGAATAGGGAAGAATGCTGTACTCATCCTGACAAGAAATAGAAACACCAATATCTAGATCCATAACACTAAGATGTCAAAGGTTGGTGGGTTGCATCCTGGGTACCCTCCCTGGGGTACTCCCGATTCCAGTCACTTTTATTCAACAAGTATTTATGGAGTAGCTCCAATGAGTGCTACATACTACTAGATGCTAAAATGCTTTCCTTTTAATACTACTTTACAGATGAGACACAGGGGCTACCAGATTTCATCTCCCAGGACTGAACTGTCACATTTAGATACCCTAACCCAAACTAGTACCTGCCCTGCTGTGTCCACCAGGTGTAGGTGAAACTCATCTTTTCCAAGAGTCACTATCTTGCTGTAAGCTGAAAAGAAAAGAAAATGTGACTGTGAGTGCCTTGTAAGGTTAGTGATGCGTGCCCTGATACATTCTTAACCCTGGGGGAGAGACATAGATGGACCAGGTCCAGGGAGCTCTCCAGGAAACTGGAGAGACAATGTTAAGGTTCTTATTGTCTACATCTACACCATCCTGGACTCAGTATCTTGCATAATCCACACTCCAGCTCCACTCATAGAATAGGATTGCTAGAGAAGAGATTAGATTTAATATCTATTTAAATCATTCATTGGCACCAGGAAAATCCCACGTTATGGAGGTGTGTGGGACACCCAAGCCCTCCCTGGCCCATCCCTAGGGAGAAGTCCACTCACTATTCTCCACTGTAGGATCATAGCCTTCCAAGAACTCGCCCTCCACAAATTGATGTGCCAAAGATGTCTTCCCTGTGGGAAGCAGTGGTAGTTGTATCTAAATCAGCTATCCACATTCGCACTCTGTCCTTTTTGGGCTGTGACCCCGGAGTAAAGGGGACCCCAAATTAGTACCCTAGGTTGTGAACGCCCCATGCTATGCTTTCTCTTAATCCACCCTCACCCTCTTTCAGCCCTGGGTCTCTGCCCCTTGGCTACCGAATGCATTCAGTAGCCCCGCAGGAAGCCTTTCCCCACCCACCTCAGAAAAGATCCGAGATTCCCTAGGACCAAGTCTGCTCCACACCCGGACACCAGCGACTTGCCCAACACAGACCGCGCCCTGTCATCAAACGCTGACCCCACCCCTACCGCCCAGAGTAACACTGGAAACCACTCCGGTGTTCCGGCAACCAAGTCCACATTAACTCGTACATGTTCCGCTTCCTGCAGCCCTCCACACACTACACCACCCCAGGCTTTCCTCCAACATCCTTTCAATCCTCATTCTACATCTCCATTCTAACGATGCCACCATTCCTCCCGGGTCGTGTTCCCGAGACAGCGCGCCTCCTCTGGCCACAAAGCGGTGGTGCCTCCATGCTCTCCCCAGGGCGGGGACTCACCTACAGAGCGGTACCCGAGGATGACCACCTTCCTATAGCGGACTAGCGGCATGGCAGAAGCCGGCCCCGAAGGGCTTGCAGAACTGCGAGCTGACAAAGCCCTAAGAAGAGGAGGCCACAGTGTAGACAGGTGCAGCAGCCGGCACAAAAAAGCGCTCTCCCCAAGCTGCCAGGGTAAGCTAGAAAGAAACCAAAACAAGCGCCGCGCCCGCAGCCCGCCACGTGATCACAACACAGCAAGACTAAAGCAAGGGAGCGGCGCTCTAGAAGAACTACAGTGCCGCGCTGCTCTGGGCTCCACCCCCCAGGCCGCTTGCCATTGGTCTATTGGAAAGGATAAGGGTGGGGCCACCAGCCGGAGGAGAGGATGGGCTTCACGTGTAGCGGGAGAACTAGAAGCTGCGCCTGCGCAGACTGGAGCCGGTTCATTCATAAAGAAACAGAAAGGAACCCGGGGTCCTAGAGGTGTTTGTGCATTTGCAACCCAGCAGAAGTGGCTGCAGAGAATCGTTGATAGAAAATACCCATTGTGGTTGGCCTGGACTTTCTGGTCAAAAGATTTTAGGCCTCCCTTTTGCAAGGTCTCTGGGGTCCTTGGATAGGAAAAAAAAAAAAAGGCCAAAGTTCTGATATATTCCCAACGCTTTCCCCAGCCGTCAGCCACAGATGTTTACTGCCATGTTTCCACAGTCCTCCGGGATCTAACATAACTTCGGAACTTCAATTATTATTCTTGGGCAAATTGTTAGAATTCGTGGCCAGGGCGTCTGAGGTTTTGTTGTCAACATCATCATCAACACATTTGTTCATTCAACAAATAGTTACAAAGTGTATGCTTCATGTTCTGGGTGTTGCTCTACTTTTGAAAATAAAGTGATGTACATGAGAAACAAGGTCTCTGAATTCAGGAAACTTAAAACCGATTTGAGAAGAGACAAACATAAACAAGGAAACACTAGGTAGTATTAGGTGCAAAAGGCGGCATAATAAGAAATGACCATTTTATGTCCTGGTGTGGTAGTTAAGTTGATTAGAGAGTTGTCCGAAAATGCCAAAGTTACATTGGATCTCAGGTCGGGCACATACAAGAATCAACCAAAGAATGCATAAATAAGTAGAACAACAAATCTTTCTCTTCTAACCCCCCTTTCCTGCTCTCAAGTCAATAAATAAAAAAATTTAAAACAAGAAATGATCATTTTAGATTAGTGATACTTCCTCTTAAAGGAAACCCTGTTTAAACTCAGGTCTGAGTGACAATAAGAGGCCAGCTAGCACAAGGTTCCCACAGAAGAACCTTCAGTGTCAGTGTTCTGGCATGAAAACAAAAATATTTTTTTTTAATTCTAGGGGAGAGAGAGAGAGAGAGAGACAGCAGTTAGCCTTAAGCAGATGAAGCCTAAGAGGATGGCAGGAACCAGGCTATGTAAAAGGAGGTGGGCTAATTCTATTACCTAGAAAGTTGTTAATGATGTTTAAGTTGGAGCAAGACATGAGTTGAATTGTGTTTCTTAAAATGTCCCTCACTGTGGAGAAGGGATAGGGGTTTGAAAGGGACAAGAGCAAGTGGGGAAGCAGAGAGATCAGCTACATACTGTTACTTGTAGTCACATGAAAGGTGAAGGTGGTAGAGATGAATGAAGTAAGAATCTGGGATTTCTTGGAAGTAAGTTTTAACGCTGAGGGCAAGCTGAAGGATTGGATACAGGAGGTGAGGGAAAGAAAACAGGTGCATTTCATTGTAATTTCATTTAATATTCACAAAAGCCCTAAGGCTGATAATTGGTATATTCATTCATTCATGAACAAATATTTACCAAACAATCACCATGTCCCAGGCACCCTTCCAGGTGCTGGGAAAAGAACAAGGAACAACACAGACAAGTTCTTTGCTCTACAAAGAGCAAGTATTCTTTTGGGAGAAGACCAGCAATCTACAAATAAACAATAAATAAGTTACACCAAAAAAGTTATAACTGCAATGAGAAAAAACAAGATATTAATGGGGGTTCCTTGGGGTGTGACACTCCTCTTTTTTTTACGTGATATCCTAGAAAGCCTGAGAAAGTGACATTTGTACCTGCGACTTGAATGATGGTTAGCTCTTATGTTACAAATGTGGAAATCAAGAGGCACACAGAAGTTATTTCTCCTGGAATGCCTTGGTGAAGTGGGTATTTAAGAATTGAATTATACCAGAGGACAGGCTTCATAAAACTACAGAATCATCTAATGCTTCAAAAAATCCAGATTTATGAAAGCTGCTTCAAAAAGCCATTTCTCAATCTGGTCTCAGAAAGAAACCCCAAAATGATTTTTCTATGGAGTAAAGGAAGTTCCTTGCAGATTAGAAATTTTGGTGGTAACTGGGCCTGAGTGAGGTTGGTGGTGATTCCAGATTGGGTCTTAAGTATTGTAAGACAGGACAAAGAACTGGATTCAATTAACTTCAATAAAAATTTATTCATCTTCTACTTTGAACCAGGCACTCTTGCTACATGTTACACAGCAGGGATATAAAGATATGTAAGTGATGCCTTATACACGATTTGTCTTTCCACTCTTTTCCAGCCAGTTTTGTGTCCAAAGGGGCAGACCTTGCCCCCTAAATCCCAATGGGGTTCAGTCACAGGGGAGCACTAATAGAAGATCAAATGGAGGGAGGACAGTGTCTGCATCCCCCACTGAAGGTCACAGCACCTCTCAAGGTATGTCAACCCCCCAACACAGCTCTTTTGTTCTGCTTCTAGTAACTCCCTCTCCTTACTCCTCAAGCCCACCATGGTAACAGCTTCTATGATACTCATCCTGGGGTACTGTTCTACTCCTTGTGGTTTCTCTATGCCCTGCCCACATCTTTGTAAATAGTCTCTGTATTAATTATCCTCAAAGTCTCTTGTTTTCAGTCAGGAAGAAAGCAAAAGGACTAATACAAAGGGCTTTCTCCTCTTGTGGCTTACTAAATAAGAGATCTAAGTAGATTTTCAGCTACATCTATCTCCTTGAAAAAAATGTATAATGTGGTCATCTCTAGCAGCAAAGGAGCCTGGAAATTTTAGCATTTTAATGTTCTACCCTCTATAGTGAGGGAAGGAGAAAAAAAGGAGAGAAGGAATAAATATTTAATGAACCACTCTACAATCTCAAGACCAAGATATTTGTTTATTAAATATCAATCACCTAAAAAAGTAATGCCTAAGTGATTACTTCTTTTTTTCTTAAAGATTTTATTTATTTATCTTTAGAGGGGAAGGGAAGGAGAGAGGGAGAGAAATATCAATGTATGGTTGCCTCTCGTGTGTCCCCTACTGGGAACTGGCCTGCAACCAAGGCATGTGCCCTGACTGGGAATCAAACCACGATCCTCTGGTTCACAGGCCCGTGCTCAATCCACTGAGCTACACCAGCCAGGGCAGTGGTAACTTCTTGAAGATCATAGATATATAAAGATCACCAATATAGGATCAAATAAAGGAAGCAAATTATCCTAATATTAGGTAAATGGGCTTGGAATAAAATTTCTAGTGACAGCATTATATATTGTTATGTCTCAAACAACTGAGACAAAATAAGATGAAATGCTCCCAGAAAAGTGTTTTAAGTATCTCTATGAAAAGTGAAAACATTTTTACTATTTTTGCATCAAAATTATGGGTTGCATGGCATAAGTCTTCAGGTATTTTTGGTTTTCCACAGCTTTGGTGGAGAGACAGTTATGAGTTCACGTCCCTGTTGATGTATCAGTTATTTATTGTTGCAAATAAAATATATAAAAACTTGGTGGTTTAAAACAAACAACAAATTTCTCATGATTCCGTGTGTTGAATTAGCAATTCTGTTCTCTCTCCTGGACTCGCTCATAGGGCAACTAGAGGCCACGGGCCCTGTTGGGTGGCCTTCTCCCTCAACTACACCTACAGTTATAGCTCTCTGTGGGTCCTTGTAACTCTTCCTTTCCTTAACCCTTCAGGCCTAGGAGTTACCACCTCTAGCTGCTCCCCACTGATGCCAGACTCAGAATGCTTTACCACTCTTGTAGATACTCCTTCATCCTGGCCACACCTTTATTTTATTTTATTTTTTCTGGCCACACCTTTATGAACAGACCTTTCATTATACTCTCTTCAATTCCCCATTCGGGTATGCAAACCCTTTCCTCCAAGGATTCTCTTCATGATATACTTCTGAATGTTATAGTAAGGAAAACCATCAAATAAAAGATTAGAAGACAAAATTATATTGTCTCATGTTATAGTATAAGTAGCTAGAAGCATAGAGTAAGAAAACATTCTTCAAAAAAAGAAAAGAAACAGAACAGAGCTGATAATTCTGTCTGCAACAATCAGAGATTTCACAATGTAATTGACAATTGAGATGGTGCTTAAATCTTAGAAGACCCTAAGGGAAAAAGCAAAATGCTAAGGGAAGAGTGAAAACAGTGTGTCTGGAATAACAAGTGGACACTGTACACGGAGCACTCTCTGTGTGTGGGCCGTGTGAAAATTAAGGCTGGAAATTAGGCTGGGATCAGATCAGGGGTGGCTTTGAATGCCAGCTTTAAGAGTTTAACCTTTATTTGATTCCCCTAGGGTTCTCAAAATATACCACTAATGGTATATAACATGACTTAAGTAATACACAAACTTAAAAAATTTGTTATGTAATTATAATGCATGGTAGAAAATATAATAGCTATAATACCAAAACTACAAGTTCATAAATATTCTTGCTTAGAAGAGGTTAAAGTTGGTAATAAGACAAATTAGTTGAATTAGAGAAAAACATTAAATAATTATATGCATGGAAAGGGACCTTAGACATCCTCATGGAAATAACAAGGTTTGGAAAGCACTGCAATAAGCATTGGAACCTTTGCTGTTTTTTTGGTAGAATGTTGGGGGGAGGGCAGTGCCATGAAGAGAGCTGGGCTTTGTAAGGATCACACTGGTGGCCTTGTAGAGAATGTACAGAGAGAGGTGGGGGCCAGAGGCAGCAAGCCCTATTAGGAAACCAATACCATGAGGGGAAAGATGAGGGTAGTAACAAAGAAGATGGTGAAGACTCATACAAAGAGGACTCCAGGTAGAAGTTATGAAATTGATGATCTGATTAAAGGAGATCCAGTGAAGAAAGATGGCAACTTCATTTATAAAATTAGACGGCATGAGAAGAACAGGAATTTTTAAGTGAGGGCATGGAGAAAAAATTGAATTAAGGTACTTTTAATTTAATCTTTATTGTATTTTATTCCATTACCATTTAGTCCCCTTATACCCTTCCCCCTTGTATTTCTTGTTGACCCATGGATTTTGGAGTGCTTCTCAGATGTTCACATGCCAATGGGCCAGTTAGGGATATAGGTGTGCCACAGAAAAATAATCAGGATGTACATACAGGCATCTTCTTGCACGTTCCATGTGTCTACTTCTCCCCTTACTTCTTCTGTTAGCATGTAATACGATAAACACCAACCCATTTTAGGAAAATGGGAAGTACTTAGCTCCTCTCTGGGGATCTTGCTCAATCCAGGGACCACAACCGGCAACTCACAAAATAATTGAATTATAAAATCTTAGAGCTGGGAGATCTTGGTGATCATCTGGTATAGGTATTTCCAAACTTGAGGGCACATCAGAGTCACCTGTAGGACTTGTTAGTGCAAAGATTGCTGGGCCCTACACCAAAGTTTTTGATTCAGTAGGTCTAAGCAGGACTCAAGAATTTGTATTTAAACAGGTTTCCGGGTGATAGTGAGGTTGCCAGTCTGAGGATTACACTTCGAGAATCACCGATGTAGTACAACTTCTCCAGACTACAGGCTGGAAAACTGCAGCCTGGGAAAGTT
This sequence comes from Artibeus jamaicensis, assembly GCF_021234435.1. Taxonomy (NCBI): domain Eukaryota; kingdom Metazoa; phylum Chordata; class Mammalia; order Chiroptera; family Phyllostomidae; genus Artibeus; species Artibeus jamaicensis. The sequence continues at coordinate 48,264,250 of NW_026521486.1, forward strand.
AAGTGCTTCACAGCAGTGAAACATAGTGGAAAGAACATGGACTTGGGAGTTAAATAGACCTGGTTTTAAATCCTGGATTATTCATTATGTGATCTCAAGCAGGCTACTTAACCATTCTGAGCCTCAGTTTCTCTTCTATGAAATGGCTAGAACAACAAGGTAGACATTTACCATTCTTTCTGGCCTCCAACAGAAAAATAGAGTTCCAGGGCAGACAGTGGAAACAGAGTCAGCAATGCCTTCAGCTTCCAGTGTCAGGGCAGTAGTTTGCAATTGCAGTGTCTAGTGGTCAGTGACAGTTTCCCAAGTACCCCAACTGTCTTGGTTCTATAATTTGAGGCAGTGTTTCCAACTACATAGCCTTGGAACTCAGGCTCTCAGCCCCATGTGTGACCCTTTTAAATCCTTCTGGAATCAAGCACTTATTTTTGCACAACTGTTGTGAAAAACAAATGAGATCATGTGTGTGATATCCTTATCACTCTATAAAGAAACAGTTAGCCCTGGCTGGCGTGGCTCAGTGGACTGAGGGTGGGCCTGCGAACCATGTGATCACGGTTCGATTCCCAGTCAGGGCACATGCCTGGGTTGCAGGCCAGTTCCCAGCAGGGGACTCACGGGAGGCAACCATGCATTGATGTTTCTCTCTCTCTCTCCTTTCCTTCCCCTCTGTGGATAAATAAAATCTTTAAAAAAAAAAAAAAATAAAAATATATATATATATATATATATATATATATATAGTTTAAAAAAAAGAAACAGTATTGAAGCTACCATAATGATTATCATTATTAGTTTAAAAGTGAATTCCTACCCTGGCTGGTATGGCTCAGCAGATTGAGTGCTGGCCTGTGATCCAAAAGGTCACTGGTTTGATTACCCGCCAGAGCACGTGCCTGGGTTGCAGGCCAGGTTGTGCAAAAGACAACCAATCGATGTTTCTCTCCCTCTCTTTCTCCATATTTTCCTCTCTATATATATAAACAAACAAACAAACAAATAAATAAATAAATAAAATGTTTAAAGTGAATTCCCAGTTTGGCTAGAGGGAGATGGTCAGAGGAGGGCAGATGGTCTGGTTCCCTCCCTGGATATCACTAAGAATGATGATCCTGGGAAGAGCACCCAGTGTAGCCAGCTTGAGAACTGGACTGGCTCATAACAACTCCAAATCATCATGTGCTAGGGAAGCCTCATCCTAATTCATGAGCACCTGACTTAGGTCGCACCATGCCAACGTATCCATTGCTTTCTCTTACATCACCCAGGATGCCTGTGTCCCCTCTCTAGGCCCTAGATTCCAAGGCATTAGCTTTTCTGGTGAGGCAAACATAAGCATAGATTCAGAATGAAAGGAAAGGACTCTCTCTGTGTGGTATTTCCACCAGGTCATATGGAGGCCTGAAAATCTCTGCCCCACCAGTGACCACATTGGGCATCTCCCTCCCCAAGAAAATTCTGGGTACACAGTAACAATTCTGATTGACTGAATTGCTCCTTTGCCACATTCCATTCGGGATTAATAGATTGGTACTGGCTGATCAATTACTCTTTCATTTTATTTTTTAAAAGATTTTATTTATTTATTTTTCAAGAGAGGGGAAGGGAGGGAGAAAGAGAGGGACAGAAACATTGGCCTGAATCAAACCGAAGGTCTTTCGGTTTGTAGGCCAGTGCTCCATCCACTGAGCCACACCAACCAGGGCTACTCTTTCATTTTAGATATATTAATACCAAGTCAATAAAGCTGAAAGAAATCTTTTTCTCTTATTTATTCTTCACTTCCTTCCTCCTCCAATCAACAATCACATCCTATCAATCCCACAAACATAAATATGTCCTGAAACTCTCTTTTCCCTCTATTTCCACTGCCACCTCTTTATATAAGCCAACATCATCTCTTATCTGTACTACTGTATTATCCTTTTTGCCTGCTCTTCTCCTTGTACCCCACTAACTCCTTCAAATCCATTTGCTACTCAGCAGTTAGGGGCCTCTTTTTATTTATTTTTTCTTTTATTGATTCCAAAGAAAGAGGAAGGGAGGGAGAAAGAGAGGGAGAGAACTGCCAATGTGAGAGAGAAACATTGATCAGTTGCCTCCTGCACATGCCACTACTGGGGACCAAACCCACAACCCAGGCACGTGCCCTGACCAGGAACTGAATCTGGGACCTTTCAGTCTGCAGGACGATGCCCAACCCCCTGAGCCGCACCTGCCAGGGCTAGAGGGAACATTTTAAAACCCAAAATTGATCAGACTACTCTTCTATGCTAAAACACAATTTAATTCATTTAAATCACTGCCTGTTTCAGTAGAAAAAGATAAAAAATCCTCAGCATAATATAATGCCTATTAGCACTTCCCAGGGCTTAATAAAAATTCCTTTTAAAAAAAATATTTTATTTATTTATTTTTAGAGAGAGGGAATGGGAAGGAGAAAGAGTGGGAGAGAAACATCAAGGTGTGGCTGCCTCTCATATGTCCCTCACTGGGGACCTGGCCTGCAACCCAGGCATGTGCCCTGACTGGGAGTTGAACCAGCGACCTCTTGCTTCACAGGCTCACTCTTAATCCACTGAGCTATACCAGCCAAGGCTTAATAAAAATTTCTTGAAAAGAGGGAGTTAAGTCTCTGGACCTGGGAGGAACTGCCTTGTACCTTTCCGTATTAATTTTGCCTTGCTTTGTTTAAATCTCAGAGCACCTCCTTATTTCCAACCTCTCAGAGCACCTCCTTATTTCCAACCTCTTAGAAGCACTTCATTGTAGTCTCTGGCATCTCCTACAAAGTGATTTCCTCAAGGTCACACAGCTGGTGCATAAGCACCAAATAGAATATATAGCTGTATTGTTCTTAACTGTCAAATTGTAGTTAAGTGAGAAGCAATCACAATTTAAAAGTGACAACCACTAGTATGATGCTTGATCCTCCTGCAACACTCCCACCAGGTTTCTAGGCCTTAGTATAGAGTCTTTCAAAGATAAGGATGTCTACCTCCTCACCCGATCAAAGAAGCCCCTTCATCTTTAGACAATTCGAATGATTATTGAAAACCAGACATTTCAAAGAATAATCTATCCTAGCCTGTTTATCAAAAGGTAGAGAGAAGGAGAGAAAAGAGGCTGTGTGTGAGAGAGGCCCACACCCTCCTTCCTGTGGGTCTCTCCAACCCTGAAGTGCTTCGGGCCAGCTGCCTCCAAGAGAAGAGGAAGGTGGGTGACTTTGGCTTAAGCTTAGTTCACGGAGAGATTCATAATATCTAGTCTCAAATATTCTACGAGATACTAGAGACCCACCAGGGACTAGAACAAGGAAGGGATGTGTGTGGAGGAAATGTGATTAATCTCAGCTCACATGTTGGGTGGAATCCCAGCTGCTGCAGCTGCTGAGAGCTTAACCAGCTGTTCCCTGGGCAGCTGCAATGTTCAGTCCAGACCTGGCTCTCAGGGTAGCAGCTCTGTCTCAGCTCAGGGCCATCAGGTCCAAGCTAAGCCAAGGCTCTACTGGAAGAATTGTTGGAAAGCAAAAGAGAATAGAAGAAAGGAAAGAAAGAAGAAAAAAAGAAAAGTCCCCATTCCAAGGACTTCTGTTTGGACATCATGTGATTTGAAATCACACAACTGTGTTTTTAGGTTATGTGGTCCCAAGGAGAAGAGTTGAGAGGTGGTTTAGGTTTAGTTTTCAGAGAAAAGCAAAGCCAGGGCTGGAGGTATCACCTTCAGTTCTGTTCCTATCCCCTCCTGTCCTGCTCCAATACCCCTGCACTGCTCCCACCATCTGCTCCCCTAACATGTTCTGTGTGAAGATGGGGGTATTCCCTGACTGTGATCAGAACTAGCAATACTCACATGCTCAGATGAGGACCAGCTTACTGAGGGATAAAGTCAACCCCAAAAGTCTGCCCAAATGCCAATTTCCTTTTTAAAATACAAGTTTGTTTGTTTGTTTGTTTGTTTGTTTTCTCCCTCCTGACCTGCTCTAAATCCTACAATTGCTTTTCATCGTCAGGACAACACTAAAAACCTTTGAAGTGCATCAGTCTCCCTCTTGCTATACTGAACTTGTTGAAACTGCTCAGATTCATCTACTCTTGCTCCCCAGCTCCAGGCTTTTGCACTGCTATTCCCTCTGCTTGGACAACTCTTACACATATGCCAGATCTCAGCTGAAATGCCACTTCTCAACTTTTTCATCACACTCAACAACCTTCTAATGACCTGTGCCTGCCGTACCAGATGTGAACTGTAAGAGCCATGCGTGACTTTACTGCCTTATGCCCACGGCACAGCACAATGTCTGGCACACTGTAAAACCTTATTGAAGATCGCCCCCCACCTTACCCTCTCACGGGAGAGGTGCATTTGTACACATATACGTACACCGAGTCATACATAGAGACAATAACAGGGAGAGGAGGGCTTGAATGTGCTACAAAATCCCCCACAGGGAAATACCCTAAGCAGCTATAGCCTTCTTCTCATAGACAACTTCCTTAGTCTCCCAGCCAGAAAAGAAAGTTTCTTTCAATATAGCAGGGACCACAGTCAGAAATAAACATGTCAAGGAGGCTCTAGGTCACAAATGCTCATTATGTTCAAGCAGAGCTGATTATTTTCACTAAGGAAAGGCCCTGTCTTAGCAGTGGCCTTTCCTTACTTCAAACATTTCTGGAAGCTTGTATCATTAGTCTGCTAGGGCTGCCATAACCAAATGTCATAGACTGGGTGCCTTAGACAGTAAACATTTGTTTTCTCACAGTTTTGGAGGTTAGGAAAGTCCAAGGTCAAGGTTCCAGCCAATATGGTTTCTGGAAAGAGCTCTCTTCCTGGCCTGCAGAAAGCTACCTCTCACTATTGTCCTGGCATCATCTTTCCTTGGTACATGCAAAGAGAAAGCAAGCTCTTCTTTTAAGGACATTAATTCTATCAAAGCAAGGCCCTACTTTTATAACCTCATTTGACCTTACTTCCTTTGAGGCCCCATTACCAAATACAGCCACACAATCACTAGGGCTTCAACATAATTTGGGGGGGACACATACCTTCAGTCCATAACAAAGCTCAACTCCTCTCTTCTTTAATCCCAAAACAGCTGAGAGTCTTCTTATGCTTTCTGTGTTGGTGTACCAGCCTGCAAATTTTTCCTGCCAGAAACCTGCACCTATGTGTATATATTTCCTTAACTGGTAGCTAAGTAGCTCTAGTTAGGGAAACTAGCCATCCAGGCAGGAAGAAAAAGAGGCAATTAAAATGAGAGAGAAATAACTGTCAGAAAGCTAGGACTTATTAGGACTCAAGAAAGAAAATGAAGAAGAGTCAAAAATAGTTTAAATCTCATAGGATATGGCCCCATCCATCAAGGTGGTCTTATTTCTTGTAATTCCTGTTCCAATCCCACCAGTTATTGGCCATAGTAACTTGAGCAAGTGACTTAAACCTCTCTTAGCCTCGGTTTCCTCATCTGTAATACAAACTCATGGAGTAATTGTGAAAATTAAATGAGAATGCATATGAGGTATTAGAGCAGGGCATGGCATGTCATAAATGACCAGGAAACTTTAGTTCCATGTAGTTACACTTCCCCTCTCCTGTTCTCAGCAGCTTGCACATCTTCATCCTGGATTCCAAGTCCTTGCTCACGCAGTTTTGCCTGGAATACCCTTTCCGGTCTCCTCCACCTACACGGGCTTCAATGTCCTGTTTCTCAGCAATGCTTTCTCTGTACTAATATATTTACTGCCTATTCGACTCACCCTGATTAAGTAAAAATGTTGCTGTGGTAGTCAATCATTTTATGCCTTCAGAACTACTCCTGCAGGGAAAGCTGTTCCCTAATGTTTTGTGTGTTTTTTGGTATCTTATACAGTGTGACACTACACGTGTTCAATAAATCCTGCCTAAAGAAAGGAAGGGTGGGGGAAAGGTCTGGATTCTGAGCAATAAAAAGGTCACCTGAACCTTGAAGCAGTGATTCTCAACTATGGTTTTTCAGTATGCAGAGAGGTTGTACCAGGATTATCACAAAATGCTCTGTAAATTCTTAAAACAAGAGTACTTTTCATTTCTAAAACACACCCAATGTGTCACACAGTGCCTTCTGGAGAAAGGAGTGTTATGAAATCAAATAATTATAGGGGCAACAACCCCTCCCTCAAAAACGTTTTGCGATGCTTCTACAGGAGTGGTAAGAAGAGAAGCAGACAGGTATCAGAAGCAGCAAAGGGAGTGAAATATGGATGCAGAGCACAGAAACACTAAATGCCTGCTCCACACCAGGCACAAACACTGATCTTGTTAATTACACTGTCTGGGAAGTCCCATCATCTCCAGGTTGGCCTGACTTCCAAGCCACGCCTTTTCTCCAATCTGCACTGCCTATTTTGTTGATGAAAAGAGGTATTGCAATTGGAGATGTTGTGTGACAAAGTGAATATGCCCTCTGGCCAGCTTCCTGGAGGTAATACACTTTGCTGCTGGCAGGCAGGTGATGAACTACTATTGTTATTTTTTTGGAAGCTGGAGAGCCTCCAGAGGACAAGGATAGAAAGTGGTGGAAGGGGTGAGTGAGAGAGACGAGTCTCAGGCCTGGGCTGACAGGATACAGTTTAAGGGAAACATTGTCCTCACATATGCCCTGCCCAACTTACTAAGGTACTAGGAATCAGCACCATTAGGTTTTATGTCTTAAGAGCTTGTTTTCAGCAGGCAGTTAAGATAGATGAATTTCCTGGGAAGGGCAGTAAAAACAAGGAGTCCATCTATGTAAAAGACTAATTGGCTTATCAGATTAGTAATCACCTGAAGTGACATGACTGGAGGGCATCAGATGTGATGGGGGTGACAAGCGCAGGTTTAAAAACCAAGTAGAAAAGGTCCACAGCTTGAAGTGCATTTCTGAGATAAAAATAGGCACCTGGTGTGGATTGAGAGAAGTCCGGTAGAAGGGCACTAAAGGTAAATTTAGCCAATTCCAAATGTTGCCTTTATCAAGCACTGCCTGGAAACCTAAGTATGCTTTCACCTTCAGATATTAACTTAAGGTCACAAGGGTGAAGGAGACGACGACTGGGCATGAAAATCTGGACCAGTGCAGGCAACAGCTATACCTCCAGCTTCCAGGAGCCACAGAGTTAAATCAGGCACGAGAGATGCATTAATGCCACAGTTTTGGAAGGGCATTCTCAAAGACAGGCAGGTGGGCTTCTCGACAGCCCCTGACACCCGTCGCTCAGTATTGGCAGCTAAACAAGCCCCAAGCCCCACGTACCATCTCTTGACTCCTGAAAACAGGCTCTTTGGCGCCGGTCCAGCCTACCCATTCCACAGGTACAGTGGTAATTTCCGACTGCGCGGGAGGTTGGCGCTCCTAAACGCCAGCGTTGGTTCAAGGGTCAAATGTATAGTTTCTGTTCCTTCGGTCTAGAAGGGAATTGGCACTGAAGACCACCAGAGGGCGGTGTACAGCAGGGACCCAGCTGCTGTGAAGGAACAGCCGCACTGGGAAGGTCCGGCTTTGGGTAGTACCACCTACCTCCCACTATCTCTCTCCCACCCCACCAATGCCCTAGACACTCCCCTTTCCAGTACAGTCCAACCTCCTCAGACCTTCCATTCCTAACTTAGAGACACCTGCCTGCCTGGAGTAGAGGAGCCCGAGGTGTTGGAAGCCACAGGTTCCAGAAACACAGGCCAAGGAAGCAGAACCAGGAGTAATGGGAGAGGGGAGAGAAATGGTGATGGAAGCCAGTGGCAACAACCAGCACAGGTGATCAGGGAGGGTGCTAGGGTTGTAGTACCCATATGCCTTTGCTTGGAGTGCCTCTCTCCTCCCCATACACCAGGGCTAACGCTGTTCTCCACCCTCACAACCCTTCAGAAGAAATAGGTTCCAGCTATTCAGTTCTTCCGTCCAGTTTCTTTGTCTTGACCAAGAGTGGGGGGACTATCAGTTATGATTTAACTAGGAATTTCCATGGGTCACCAGTTGGTCCAATGATATCCCAGAAAACAAACAAACTTTGGTTCCATCCAGACCCCACACCAGGCTACGAGTAGGAGAGGGCTGGAATGATGTATGGCTTTGAGGGAGGGACCAGGACTTTACAGGCTAACAATGGGGTGGGGCAGAATTGAGTATCAGTACCCACAAAAGTCTCAGCTCCACCGGAGCCCCTGTGAACACAGAACGAGGCTCATGGGCCCTCTTGCTTCTTGAACAACTGGCCCTTGCAACAGCTGGCATACTCCTATGACTGTGCATGCAGAATACTGTCCCCTCTGGGAGAGAAAAGGGACCAGCAGCCTAGAAAAGGGCACAACTTTTTTTGGTCTCTTGCTGATTGATTGGGGCGTCCCCTCTGAGGGGAAGAATCAGGGCAGGAAAATCTGCAGGGGAAGGAGGGAAGGAAGGAGGATGTAAGGTATTGACTCTGGGTATGTCCCTTTCCTCCCTGCTCTGGAGGTAAATCACCCTCGAGATAGAGATGTTTTCCAATAATCCCCCAGAAGCTTTCCCTTTATTAGCCCACCTGTAGGAAAATGTCAAACGTCAGATTGGCTGACTGCATAAGACAGGGTTAACGCCATGCCCCAGCCCCTCATCTTGCCAGGCTAGGCAAGCAGATCATTATATTATGATTTATAAATAGAAAATAAAATAAAATAATAGGTTAGGGCTGAGGCATTGGGGAAGAAGAGGCAAAATAGCCTTTGTCAAGGAGTACCCACTATCAACTCCACCTGCGTAGGACCCGGGACCACTTCTTCAGTTGGAGGTTGCCCCAAAACTAGACAGTCCCACATAGCCTCTGTTTTTTCTCCCCATCCCCCCTCCCTCCCTTCCAGTCAACATCAGCCGCAGCCTTCAGCCCTGGATCTCAGCCCTCAGCCCTCATTTGGGTGGGCGGGCGGGAGCCTCGAGGTTTCTATGCCTACAGGGCTCAGCCCAGCAGCTCCTCCGCCAACCGATAGAGGAACCGAGAGTACCAATGCATGCCTGTCGGCTGGACAGCCCCTCCGGGAAGCAGCGCCCCCAGCGCGTGCAGCAGGCGCAAAGGAGCAAAGGCGCGGTGCGCCCACTGGTGACTCTCCAGAACCGCGTAGCAGGAGGCCAGGACGTCATTCACCAGCAGAGTCCCATGCGCTGTGAGAGGCGCGAACACGCCCACAGCTTCCTCTCGAGCCACACGGGCCACGCGTGCTGGCCGTAGCGCGTCCCCTCCCGGCGCCAGCACCGAGTCCCCCGCACGCAGCCGCCGCGCGAACACTGGTGCAAAGTCGCCTGGCGCTGGCGCTGGCCCTCGAGCAGCGAATACTAGGTGCCAGGGTGTGAGCAACAGTTTGCGCGGGGGGCGCTCAGTCTCCACAGCCACGAAGGAGGCCCTGCGCTGCAAGTCCCGGTCCAGGAAAAGCAGCACCGGCGTCGGCACCACCCGGCCTGCCGAGTCTGCCGCCAGCACCCAGTCCCCGCGATGCAGTTCCCGCAGCCCCTTCCGCTCTCCACTTCGAAGGCGCACGGTGGCATTTCCCGGAAAGCAGCCGCCCGCTCTGACCGCCAGTGAGTTATCTGCAGGGAACAAGCACAGAGAGGATCGGATGAAGAATGTTAGTACAGTTTCTCAGAGATATGTGTCAAGCCTAGCGCAGACCTCACCAGGCCCAGCACAACTGCAGTTTCCCACGGATCTGGTCCCAGCCTGGGCAGGAGTGGAAGGGTGGTTTATAACACTAACGCCCACCTTGGTCACCCCTAGAGTCACCACAGGGCTGTGCAGACTGTTTCCCGGAGAGACCCTCCTTGGCTGGACCTCACCACCCACCCCCTACTGTACCGGCTTTGACCGACACGTGGACGTGGTTGCGGGACTCGTAGTAGACCCAGTCGAAGCCGGCTTCCACTGCCAGGCGCGCCAGCAACCCATACTTATTGCGGTCGCGGTCAGACGTGGTGATGTCCAAGGCACGGCCTTCGTAGTGAAGTGAGTCCTGAGCATGGTGGCCGTCCTCATCCCAGCCCTCGGTCACCCGCAGGCGCACTCCGGGCCACATGTTCATCACAGCAATGGCCAGAGCGTTCACCCGCTCTTTACAACGCTGTCAGGGAATAAAGGAATCAGTCTCCTCACTATCACTACCACCACTGTGGGGGCAAACGGGACCTGGATGGGAGGGTCGATAATTCTGTTTTCCCATCCCCATTCCACTCGCTCCCAGCTTTTGAATGCCCTGGGGAAGTGAGAATCTGCATAGGTGTAGTCGCCAATCTGCACTCCCTCCTATAGCATCGTGGCAGAACTGTGGGATCAAGTCTGAGGCTGAGAGAGGGACACCTATACCTAGCTCTTTTCCCATTTTCGATGCCCGCACCCTAACCCCTGCTTGTCCTGGGGAATCAGCTCAACCTGGGAGAGGGCAAAGTTGAGAGGGCGGGTGGAAACTTGGTCAGGGAGTGGTTGAGCAGCCTGGCTCCCCAAGAGGAGCCCCTGTTTGAGCCTGGCCCCCCGCTGCAAGCCCTGGCTGCCCTCCCTCTGCCTGATTCATCTTTTGTTTCATTGCCTTCCCTGGCACCGGGCATCGTTTCCTTCCTTCCTTCCTTCCTCCTCCTCCTTTCGGCCCCTGGCATTAACCCTTTCACAGTGCGAGTGCCCCCCACAGAGGTGACCTAGCGGAGCTGTGCGGGGATCAAGGCTGCTAGGAAAAGGGTTAGGGTGGCGGGGGCCGCACGAAGTACAATGGCCATTCTCCGGGATGACTTAACCAAGCGAGAATCCCGGGCCGAGGCCGGGGACGCGCTGGGAGAAGCGGACTCAGCAGCTCCATCCACAAAGGCGCTTTTCAGCCACCCCGGCTCAGGGAGAGGAAAGGGCAGAAAGCCGCGCCCCCCATCTCTGCTCCGGCCACGCCAGTCCCCTCCCCCAGCTCGGCCAGCCCTCTGGGTTCCAGCTCAGTCTCTGCCAGCCCTGAGAGCCGCCATCTCTCCATCTCTGGTCCAGATGCAGCCCAGAGAGGCGGGAGAGTAGCACCTGAGAACAGCCGGAGCTGCCCTTGTGCGGATCTGGGGGGCCCCCTGCAGGGTGGGAGCGGAGAGGAGGCAAAGCAGTCTCTGCTGGAAGCCTGCACCCGGGGGAGTGAGACCACGGTTATCTTGGCCGCTCCAGTTTGGGAGCCGGAGACCTTGGCACGCACAGTAGCACGGACACCGCGGGAGGAGGTGCAAAGAGGACGGCTTCCTTCTCTTCTCCCCCTCCGACCTCTCACCTCGGACTTGGATTTCTCCTGTCAGAGGGACAATTTCCCCCTGCCCTTCTTGCAGGGTCTTCTACACCTCCACAGGGTTGGAGAGGAAGGGAGGGGAAAGACAGAAAAAGTGGTAACTCCTTCCAACTTTTTGTCGCTGTGTCCCCTACCGAGGCCTTGAGGCCTTGACCTGCGGGGGCAGTAGCCCTTTGCAGAGCCAACTCAATGGAGGCCTTTTGCAGCCAGGGTGTGGGAGATAAGCAGGACCAACAGGGTTCCCAAGCCTGTCAGAGCCCCTCCTGGGCCTGTCCCTTGTTCTGCCCCCTCTGCTGCAGGTGGCAGCCAGAGGAAAGGACCATAACATTCCATAACCAAGGAGAAAAGGGGTGTCCCCTTCCTAATCTCTGGTGGGAGGAAGGCTTCAAGGCAGGAACAAGAAGGGATTCTTTCTCTCCCGGACAGGTTTTCCCAACAAAGTAACCTGAAAAACTATGGCAATTAATCAGAGGAAATCCGTACCCCTCCCTCTCCCCCCACCTCCTCACTCCATACACAATTAGGTGGTGTAATGGAAAGTGTATAGGACTTAGAATCGGGAGTCCTGAATTCTAGTCCCAGCCATGCCACTAATTAGTTTTACGACTTTGATTAAATCGCTTTTCCTCCTGGGGCCCAGCTTTCACTGTAAAATGAGGGGTGAGGTGATGGTGGAAGAATGTGATCTTCCAGTTCTGACACTTGATATTACTGGCTGGAGGTGGTGCTTCTCTCCCACGGCATTCATTGCTCACCTCTCCCTCGGTTGGTTAGGTTCTGGTCTGCAGTAGATGCTCAATATGTGGCAGTTGAATTTATTTTAGGCATTTGATTCCAAGGAGAGCCCTGAGCTGAATCGAGCTTGGGGGCCACAAGAAGCCTTTGATTCTCAGGTGGGCACATCTGTTTTTCCCATTGAGAACTGCTTGCCCCCCCCAAGACACTTGTTTAGACTCTTGAATAACCTTGCCCTGGTTCTAGGTTGCCTCCCCCATGACAGCCTCGGCTCAGGTAAGGCCTGGCCACCTGACACTCCTTTCCCAGCCCCCTTCAGTCTCTGGCTCACAGAGCTTTTCCACAATCAGGTCAGAAAGCCAGGCTAAGGGCACAGCTCTCTGTCCACAGCCTCGCCAGCTCCTGGCCCCCAGCTCACCCCAGCCCTTCCTGCCTGGCTGGGTAGCTGACCCCCGGTCCACGCCTCAGCCATTTCCCGTCTCGCCTGCCGCCATCCCCCTTTCCCCGCCCTCACCCTCTAAGTCTCTACCAGCCTCACTCTCACTAGTCCCTCCTCCCTCTCCCCCTGTTTTGGTGTTCGGATCTCTCCTTGATCACTCTATCCAGCCAGCAGAGGTTTTATTTTGGGTGGGGTGAGGGGAGGTATTTGAGATTAAGGGCTCTATAGGTGAAGCCCAGCTCACCCTCTTGGGCTGCTATAGGAAACTAGAGACCTTGGCGCAGGTGAGGAGAGACACACCTTACCTCAGTCATCAGGCGGTCTGCGCCACTGTTCTCCTCATCCTTGAAGATGATGTCGGGATTGTAGTTGGGCACTAGGTCCCGGAAGCGCTCTGAACCCCTTGCAACCATCCCCTCCGCCGGCCCACTGGCGCCCAGGGTCCTTTCTGGCACGCTGGGCACAAATTGCTTGTAGAGCAGCGGCACAAGCTGCTTGCGCACGTAGCGGCGCCGGCCAACCGGCCCCCGGCCCGGCCCGCAGCTCTGGGTTGGCAGCGCCAGAAGTGCCAAGCAGCACAGGGGCACCAGACTGGACAGCAGCGCCATGGATGCAGTGGACTCTGGCCAAAAGAGAACGTCCTTGTCCTCACCAGCTCGCCCTGCTGTTGGACATTCCCCTGGTACCAGAGAGCGCAGCAGGCAGAACTGCCCCAGAGTGCCCTAGAGCTCTTGTGGCTCTGCGCACCTGGCTGCCACCAGCTCTGTCTGCATGCCCCCTGGGGGTCTGGAACCTGCTACTGTCTGGCCATCATAGCAGGGAAGGGGGGTCGTGGGTGAGTGCCAGCTCAGCCTGGCTCTGCCGCCAGGCTCCGGCGCTGCCACAACGCCGGGGCTCCGCCTTAAGTGGCCCCTGGCCCCGCCCTCTGCTCAGGACCGGCCCACCCCCTCCCACCAGGGCGGGGGCTCTAGCTGGTCACCACTGGTCCAGTTTGAGACTGACGTATGTCCCATCTTGGAAACTAGGCAGTTACCTGCCTACGAAATTCTAGTAGCTTTACAGTCCATTGCCTGTTCTAAGCTTGGCACCAAACCAGTCTCCTCTGATAGTTGAATTGATCTTTGCTTTCCCAAAGTCTATCCTAGCAGGCCATGTTCTCTGCTACCACCCAGGAAGTATTGGTTCCAGTTTCCCCCAAGGCCAGCCAGGCTGTTTGGCCATACATATGACCAGAGCCTCCCTGGTCTGTGGGCCTCCCCAAACCTCTGCCCTTGCCACCTCTCTTCTTCAGCAGTAACCAGGACTGGAAGGAATGGGTACCAGGGGTTATTTTCCTTAGTAGCTTTGCAGCCTTCTGCTGGGAGCTCCTCCCAGCAGCTCATAGTTATACTCTAATTTAGGACTTCAAAACTTGCTCTTTTGTTGTCTCCAGACACCCAACTTCTTTTTTCAAATGAGTAACTTATCAATTGGAAGGTGCTGAAGGGCAAGCAATGGGTACTTATTCTCTAACATGTTAATGAGCACCTTTTAACTTTCATCCAGCCACTTTTCCAGCTTTCCACCTCTCTGGACTGCCTGGGGCTCTGCTTCCAGACACTCAGGTTTTATCTCAGAGGCTTTGAGCCTGGAACATTTCACCCATCAATCACTATCCTTGAGAAATCATTCTCCAAGTGGCCTTCTTTCACGCCCCAACACTGCCCACCTCTGTATTTCCTTAAGAACCAGTAATTAACTGCCATCCATTGTGGTTTGATGTTAGAATTATGTGTCACCTTTTCTAGACAAAGCAATTAAGCACAAACTTTTATCATGTAACCTACAGTTAATTGCCTGACGTATCTATAGTAAAGTGCTCAGTGTGTATTCATGGCACCTACACTTTTTAAAAAATTTCATATTTGCCCTTCCTGCAGCTCCATAGCACCTTTGCGTATATTAGGAAAAAAGCACCCCTTCCTCATGACACCTGCCATTTAAAAAAAAAGTCCTGGTAACTATACATAAGATTACAAGGTGAATGGTGGCTCTAAAAGTTGTACAATGTACAGCCTGTGTAACCCTGAGCAGAAACTTTGTCCCTAGCCCCAACGTAGTAGAGGGCTTGTATAGTATTTAAGGGACTGACAGCCTCTCGAAAGATGGAGTTGTTTTTTTTCTCTAACAAGTAGATCACAAACCCTTGTTAGTCAGCCTCTTCTTTTACTCCACATCTAATAGTCAAGTCAGGGAGGACAGGGCTGAGGGTGTATGTGTACACAGAGGGAGGTTATCCTATCCCTGCATTCGATGCCTACCTACCCACAATAACCAAGGCACAGAAACAAGGCCATGGGCATAGAAGGCAGGGGACCAGCCAGCTCTAGGCTGCCTACTTGCGTGTCCTAACACTAGACTTAAGTCCCCAAAGGACATTAAGAATGCAGATGGGGGGGGAAGGCAAGGATGGTGGACAGGATTCCTGTTTCTTTCAGCTGACAGACTCAGGACTGAGGAGAGTAACAATGTTCAAACACAGACAAGCCCTTAAAAAACAACAACAACAAAGCAAACCTTGGGATCGACTTTATTGCTGATGGTTGTGGCCTCTTCTTCCCCATGCCCTCATATCTCTGGTGGTCCAAAGCCCCTCCAGGATAGCACAGTGCTTAGGTTCTTCTGGGCCAGAGGCAAAGGGAGACAATCTACCTCCCAAGTCTGCCCCTGCTCAGTCCCTCCCCTGTCCCCACCCCACCCTATTGCACATCAAATCATGTAAACATGGCTACGGGCATGGCCCGGAATAGCAGTGAGGCAGATTGATGTGTAAACGGATTTGGGACCAGGAGCTAGACCCAGTTACCCAGCCCCACCCCATGCTGAGGCCCATAGTTAAATCTGAAAAAGCAGGGGGGCCTGGTCCCAAACTCTGGCTCAGATTATGCAACAGTGCAGAGTGCTCAGCTCCTCTCTGCCACCCACCCCTCTCAGATTTCAGGTCCTAAGGTCCACCTACTCCTAGTGTCACTCCAGGCCTGGGCAGTAGATGGCAGTGTCCAGTTTTCTCCCTCCCACCCCCAACTGGAGGTCACTGGTGCTGGGTCTTCCTAGATGCCCTGGGGAAACCAGAGACAGGCAATGGCAGTCTGTCCAGCCCTGGAAAAGAGAGGGAGAAGGCCGTCAAAAGTGGGGCATACGCCCATACTCTGGGATGACAACCATGCCACAAAATGCATGGATGAGGGAGGTTATAAACAAAGTGGAGAGCATGCCATCTCCCCTGCTGGGATGACCACTGTCCCAGAGAGCTCCCAATCACCCCACCAACCTGTGCTCCCCACTCCCTCTCACCAAAAGCCCGGATCAGCTCTGCCCGCACAGCTGCGGTGAAGGTCTTCACCAGACAGAGAGTGGTGAGGCCTGTGAAGGTTGCATTGTAGAGGAACACGATGTAGAAATTGCCCAGCCAGTTGAAGCGTCCAAAATCACCCAGCAGGTCAAAGCGAGTGAGTCCTGAAGTACAAAGACCAGGATGAGTGGGCCCTCCAGCCCTCCAGCCCCTCCCTCGCTCAGGGTCCAGCTTGTGCTGCCTCCTGGTGGCTACATCTCAACACTGCAACGGATAGGTTGGCCTCTCCCATCAAATTATTCCTACCTCCCAAGCTCTGTTTTGGGCAGTTCTTGGCTGCTGAAAAGAGTGTCAGCAGCTAGGCTTGCTGTAACCTCCCTTCCAGAGTATGGCACGTTCTCCAATAGGGATCCCTCTGGTTCCAGGTGTACCGAAGAGCTCCCTGGGCCCACCAGTTGTTCTGGGACAGGAACCTTTAAGCTAGTCACCAAGGGTTTTTTTTTTTTTTTAATTTTTAAAGATTTTATTTATTTATCTTTAGAGGGGAAGGGAAGGAGAGAGGGAGAGAAATATCAATGTATGGTTGCACCTCGTGGGTCCCCTGCTGGGAATTGGCCCGCAACCCAGGCTTGTGCCCTGACTGGGAATTGAACCACAATCCTCTGGTTCGCAGGCCCGAGCTCAATCCACTGAGCTACACCAGCCAGGGCAGCCAAGTATTTTTTTAGTAGGTAGAGCAGTGTGGAGGTTGAACATTCTGATTCCGATGGGATTGCTTTGGTTCACATCCAAACTCCATCCCAACTAATTGCGTGATCTGGGGCATTTCCTTAAATATCTGTGCCTCAATTTCCTCAACTATGAAATTATATAGAAAAAATAATGGGACTGTGAGAATAGAATGAGACAACACACATAAAGTGCTATATGTGCCAGGCACTATTTTAACACTGACTAAGCCCTTCACAATAATATAGTATCATCACAAGTAAGATTTTGGGGGCCGTCCTCCACTTTAAAAACAATTCCTACATGGATCCAACTTACAGGAACTAACCGGTGGACCTGCAAGCCTAGTTTACTACTAAATCCTCATGGTTTAAGTATAAATGGTACAGGAGAAAGAGTATGGATTTTAAAACCAAACAGAACTATTTATTTTTTTATTTTGAGAGTATACTTATTAAAGCTGGGGACACTGGGGGGTGTGGGGAGGTAGAAGAGGGCATGGGGGGTAAATAGTGATGGAAGGAGACTTGACAGGGTAGAGAACACACAATACAGCATACAGATGATGTATTGTAAAATTATACACTTGAAACCTATATAATCTTATTAACCAAAGACACCCCAATAAATCCAATAAATAAAATACAATAAAACATCATCATATGATGTAAAAAAAAAAAAAACTGGGAACAGTGACACAAAGGAAAGGCTTATGCTGGAAGGGTAACAGGAGTGAGCCCAGACTGGGCTGTCTAGACTCAGGAAAGGAAGTCACAGTGTCAGGAAAGGAAGTTATGAAGGCAAAAGAGAGTCTTTGGAGACAAGTTAGCCTGGAAAAAAGTCAGGGGGTTAGCCTGGAAAAAACTGCTGCTGCCCACCACTCTCTGGGTTGCAAAGTTCATGGGAACTCTTAGAGCTTAGGACAGAGAAAGCAACAGTACACACCTGAGGAAAGGGAGCATGGGTGTGCTCAAGAAAGGGAACATACCCCAAGTAGAGCTAATTTAAATACTAAATCATTTATGATGTATGGATGATGATGTAGTTGGGGGGGTGCCTATGAAACTCTCACACTACCCTGGAGTGAAGTAGTTACATTTTAAAATATTTTTTAACATTTTTATCAGCTAATTCTAGATCATAGCTCTAAAGATGGGAGAAGTTGCCCTGGTTGGACAGTTCAGTTGGTTAGAGCACTGTCCCAATATACCATACAACAGGGGTGTTAAACTCATTTTCACCGGGGGCCCCATCAGCCTCATTCATGGTTGCCTTCAAAAGGCCGAATGTAATTTTAGGACTGTGTAAATCTAACTACTCCTTAACTAGGGGCAAGAAGCTTGGCACTGCCGCCAGGTAGAAACAAGGTGCCAGGCTGAATAAAACAAGGTGGAGGGATAGATTCAGCCGGTGAGCCTTGTGTTTGCCACACAAGAATCAACCAGTGAGGCCTGGCTGGTGTGGCTCAGTGGATTGAGTGCTGGCCTGTGAACCAAAAGGCTGCTGGTTAGATTCCCACTCAGGGCATGTGCCTGGGTTGTGGGCCAGGTCTCCAGTAAGGGGTGCATGAGAGGCAACCACACATTAATGTTTCTGTCTCTCTCTTTCTCCCTCTCTTCCCCTCTGTATAAAGTCTTAAAAAAAGAATCAACCAATGAATGCATAAATAAGTGAACCTACGAATTGGTGTTTTTCTTCTGTGTTTCTGTCAATTCCTCTCTCTAAAAATCATCTTTTAAATAAAGAAAGATGGCTGAACTGAACGTATTATTTAATGCTCTGGTATCTGTAAAAAGCACTGGATCGAGATTTAGGAGACAAAGGTTGAGACAAGGAGACCTGGCCTTGCCTTAGGCTAGCTGTACAACTGGGTAAGTCAATTGGCTTCTCTGTGCCTCATTTTAAAAATTAGATGATCCAGCACAAAGGAAGATTTGGGATAAGTAGTACCTTTTCACTAAAACAAACAGCAGTAAATGGGGAAGGTATGGATTAGTTGTTTGGGCGTCATGTTGCAGAGCAAAAGGTTGTGGGTTTGATTCCTGTTCAGGGCACATAACTAGGTTGCAGGTTCAGTTCCTGGCTGGGGCACGTACAAGAGGTAACACACTGATGTTTCTCTTCCCCTCTTCTCCCTCCCTTTAAAATTTAAACACAATTTTTAAAAACGGGGAAGGCTATGTGATATATAGCAAATGGAAAATTATGAGCTTTGAAGTAACACTACTGTTAAATCAGCCTAAGCATTTCAGAGACTCAGTTTCTTGATCTGTATCATGGGGACAATACTTTCTCATAAGGTTGCTGTGGAAATTAGAGAGAACATGTGTATAAAGTGCCAGGTTAGCACCAATAGGTACTCAAAAAAAGCCAATTCCCCTTATCTTCTTTTGTTACTTACCCAGAGTACGTGAGA
This sequence comes from Artibeus jamaicensis, assembly GCF_021234435.1. Lineage (NCBI taxonomy): Eukaryota > Metazoa > Chordata > Mammalia > Chiroptera > Phyllostomidae > Artibeus > Artibeus jamaicensis. The sequence goes on from NW_026521486.1 coordinate 48,283,174, forward strand.
AAACAGGAAGTGCTGAGCTTAGGACGAGAAGACAGACACAGTTCCCGATTATCTGTGAAGGAGTAAGGAAAGGGGAGGTGAGGTAGCAGAGCCGCCAGTACCTAGCCCTCACGCATGCCCCCAGAGTACCTCCTCTACTCCCACCCAGCTACCTGCGTCATGGCTGTGTCATGCCATCTGGGCCGCAGCCTCCAGAAGAGTGGTGAACTGTAGAATCCCACGACCGAGGATATCATCAGGTAACTGCCACTAGGGTTAGGGAAGAACTGGCTGGCTGCCAAGGATTAATGCTTCATCTCAAAGGGAAGGACCCCTTTACCCCAGCCCTCCTTTCAAAAGCAAGTCTTTTCTTTCTTTGTGAACCTCGGGTTGGTGAAGACTTGCCCCCCACCCCCCACTCCTACCACAGTCCTGTCCAGAGTCCCAAAGGGGACAGAGTAAGTGTACAGAAGCAATGGTGGGTTTCCAGAAGGATACAAGATGAGTATGACCTGAATGACGGCACCGAAGGAGCCCAGCTTGGAGAAGGAGACCTGGCCCAGGGAGGCATCCTGAGAGATGAAGCAGTGTCACCGTGGAGCACTCCACCATCAGCACCACCCAGTGCTCAGCCTTCCCTCTGGCCTTAGTTTCTGGCCCCTCATCCCAGCCTTTCTCAGGCCCCAAAAAGACGTGGTGGAAGGGAAGCCCAGTACCTGCATGCCCCGGGGCATAGCAGCCTCATCGATGAGCAGCTCCAGGATATGGATGGCCACAATGAGCACAGACAGGCCCTGTGTGAGACAAGGTCACACATTCCACATCTGCCCCCACCCATAGCTGTACCCAGAGTTGAATGTTAAGAACAGACACTCTGGTCCAACATTTTCAGTTTCTAAGTAGCTGTATGGAAGCTACTTATGGCTAGTGCTAGGAACAGAGAACCTTTGAGGATACAATAAGGTACACCCTCTCCAGGTGGAAGGATTGCAGAAAAAAAAAAAAGGAAAGAAAGAAAAAGAAAAAGCCAAATAGAAAAAGGGATCTCTTCTTTCAGACTGGTAAGACTTATCCCCAAGTCCAGGTTGTAACAAGTCGGGGGATAGACTGGATTTTAACCCTTATTTTCACCACAGAGCAAACCTGCGTAACTACTCAGTGGCCCTGTGTGGCCTTGGGCAAACTTCTTAACTTCTCTGTTTCTTCATTCACAAAATGGGGATTGATGTGCTCAACAAAGGGTAAGATACAAAGTAGGCACTCAGTGAGAGGCAACTACTATTACTGAGGATAACCAGGTCCCTGCATTTCCTCCTTCTTCCCTGAGAAGGCCTACCACTCCCTCCCCCGCAAGGCTGGCGTACCCACCGTCAATACCAGCAAGCACAGCATGGCCAGGGGATAGCCCAAGTTCCGCTGCCAGGCTGAAGCCTTCCGCCGCTTCTCTGTGCAGGAATGGGAAGTGGTCAGCAAGGGCCTGGAACTAAGGGCTACTCTCCTTGGAAAAACCCAGGTATCCCCATCCCTACCAACCCACGTACCCAGCAGGACCCTCTGTGTCTGTAGAGCCAGGACCTGTCTGTGCAGTAGCTCCATGTCCAAAGGCAGCCAGCAGGAGGTGGGATCTGAGGGCACAGAAGATGGTGCTGCCCCTGTTTGAGCCACGCCCACCATCCCACCTAGGAAGAATTGCAACTCACTGCAAATCCTGCGAGTCAAAGCTGCTTCCTCAAACGCTGAGCAGTACAGCTGCTCCTCCAGGTCTTCTAGCAGCTAGAGCAGCAGAAAGAAAGGGACTCACAGTTAGAGGATCCTGCCCTGGGGTTGTGGAGTCCCATTCCTTCCCCTACCCCTCATTTATCACCCTGTGGTCAGCAACTTTATCCATCCCTCCTGGCTGCCTTGTGTTCTGCTTTGTATGTCTAGGAACCCCCTCCAGATGATGGGAGTGAAGGACAGAGGAATCAACAAAGGCCGTGGCCCTCTGCAATGTTGTCTGGCTTTAGCTTTGCAGGAAGCTCACCTCGCAGGATCAAAGGGCAAGGAGTACTACATACCCGGGGCTTGACCAGCAGCTTCCCAGTAACCGAGAACATGCGGGCGAGACCTAGCGGAGTACACACTGTAGGGACAGAAGCCAGTCACCTGCCAGACCCTTCTCTCCACCATTTCCCCCACCCATCCCTCCATTCCCTTTCTTTCTGCCCTTGGTGGTTCTGGCCCAAGGACCTCTCCCATTTTCCCCCAGACCATGAGCACTTACCCAGGAGCAGCAGGACCCCAAGGAAGGAAATGCAAGAGTAGAGGTAGGGGAGGTAGTACTCCCAGAAGTCTGTGGGTGAAAGAAGTACTGTCAACCCATCTCTTTCCTGCTTACTGGACTGAAAGACCTCAGAGACAACATAAAACAGTAATACAAATCAGGAAATCTGGCCCTTGTCAGCAGAAGAGGGAGTGGCAGGCACTACTGCAAACCAGAGAGCCTAAGCCATGCCTAAAGGGCACGATGGCTATTCAGCTGCAGTCACCAGGGACTAGTGTAGCCAGATCCTCAGCCTTGTCAAGCAAAGCCAGAGATCTGGACATAAATGTAAAACCTCCCAACTTTAACATGTGAGCAACTGACTGGTATATATTTTTACATCGTCACATGGGCCCAATGAAACATTTCTACAGGTTAGATTTGGCCTGAAGCCCATCATTTCGAAACTTCAGTGTAATGATTGAAATGATCCCAACTTTCTCCATCTTGGAGGGATACAGTTGTTTCAGGCAGGTGAACATCAGCCAACTGAAGAGTCACTCAGCCTGGAGGGTGGGAAGGAAGCCGGCCTCTCACCATAGAGTGACTCCCTGCTGGCCTTGTTGTCCACGATGGCTGATGCCACCCATACCATGCCCAACACAAGCAGGGTGAGGAGCACCAACATTACCACCGTCTCGTAGACTCGGCCCAGGACACCCTGTGGAAGAAGGCAACAGTTATGGAGTACAGAGAAATCCCAACATCTAGGCAGTGCAGGGAGAGAATGAAACACTGGGGAAAGCAGCCTGGCTGGGGGAACCAGAGAACTGGATTCAGGAGACAGGAAAAAGCGTAGCCCTCTTATTCTGCTAGATCTCTGTCCTCCAACCCCATAATCTGGGGCCACCCCTTATCCTGGATATTCTTTTTTTGTAACCCTCCTCCTTGGGTCCTTTCCTTATCCTTGTCGTGCCCTGGCAGGCTGACCCCTGAGGTCTGCATCACAGAAGCCCTTTGTCCTTGGGGTTTCTGTTCAGCTTGCCCAATGGAAAGGACCAACTACTCCTCTGTTGGATGGCTGCACATCCCCAGCATCAACCATCAGTGGCTTCCAGAAGCTATTTCTTCCCTCTGTTCCCACAAGCCTACAGTGGTACTGACTTCCTGCTGCCATTAGCATCTCAAACTCCTTTTTGGTCTCAACTCTGAAAATACCTCTGCAAAAATCTCTTTACTTGAAACATCTTAGTGGAACTGTTTCCCTCCTGGATTGACTGATGTATGCTTCACTCACCTTTCTGGAGCCGGCAAAGCCCTCAGACTCAGTGAAGAAGTATGCAAAGGGCATGAGGAAGATGAGGGACAGGTTGGAGAAAAGAAAAACAAGGTTCCAGAGACCTAGAGCAAAAAAAGAAAGGCAAGGGTGGTCAGGAAAGGGGGCCCAACCCTCTGGGAATTGACCATATATCAAGGATCCACGGATGGGGTGATTCTGACTGATGAATCCAAGGCTGTCTGTATCTGCCTAATACTTTCTGCCCCCTATCACCACCCCAAGCTGCAACCAGGAGCCACGTACCATGGATGAGGGAGCCATTGAGCCACTGGATGTAGTAGTTCCGAGGCAGTGACAGCAACACCTCATTGCTGATGATGGAAAAGGGCAGGAGGAGGACAGCACCCAGGGAAACTGCCAGGGTAAAGGTGCAGAGCTCGAGCCTGGGCAGAGAAGAGGTAGTGCCCTTGGTTAGCTCTGACACTTCCCTGGGCCCAAAAGCCCTGTCCATCCCTGTGAGTACCTGTGGTTTCTCCTGGAACTGACTATAGTAGTGACAGACAGAGGGAAGGAGCCATCAGCTGGGGCTCTACCCACTACTTCCCCATCCTGGCCCTTACCTTAAGGGAAGCCTTGACATATGTGATGGGCATATCTCAGGCATTCATGGGAACCTGGTCACCTGCCGGCTCACTTGCCCAGACTGTCCCCAAGAATGTGATCCTCCCACACATGCCTGTAGGGTGCACCAGGCATGATGCCAACCTTTGGGGCCTGGCTTCTTTGCTCAGAGATGTGGATTTCTGAGCTTGCCTTCTTCAGCCCACATAATAGCAGGGTCACCCTGTATGGCCACGCCTTATACAAGGCACTAGGACAGAGAGGGAAAAGGGAGCTAAAACCCAGCTTCATAGCCAAGGTCTGTGTCCTGGGCTATGAAAAGAAGGGACATCCATTGAAAAGAAGGGACACTTTTATTGATTTGGTCAACCAAGGCGGGAAGGTTGCCTTCTTATAATCTGTTGACCCAGAGGGGACATCTCTACTTTTTCTTTATACTTGCTAGTGAATAACAGCAGCCTGGAACAAGGGCTACCCTTTAAGAATCAAGCATGCCCTCCCTTTGGTGGGTGGGGGGCTCCACCTTCCCCATCCCCTGTTTACATTAGCCTTCATCCTACCCTACTCCCTTCCCAATGGCTGCTGGGAGGCGAAGCCAAGCTGAAGCCATTTTTGGTGACTCAGGTCCCAGCTGACAGTTCCTGGCCATGTGGATCCCAGAAGCTCCTGGACTAACCAGGGAGACAGGAAGAGCAGCTTTTCCAAGCGTCCCCAGGTTGGAGTAAAGCCGGAAGAAGCCAGAAATGGTGTGGAAGCAGAAACTCTCTTTTTACTTTGTGACACCCCACTCTCTCCGCCAGCTCCAGAACCTCACTAGATCTCAGATTCTAAAGGCTACTGGTGCCAGGTGCTCAGGCAGCAACACTTACGCAATCTTGTTCACTGTGGCATCTTCATCATCCACTATAAGAAACAGAAGCATGGGGAAGAAGCAGGACATCAGTGGGCAGCTCTGGGAACCATTTGTGTCCCTGTGTGCCTTCCTGCCCCCGAAAGAAGGGCCTTCACTCGTGGGGGCAGAGCTGGACAGGAGGCTCTGGAAGAGCTCATGCTATGAACCCCACAACATGTTCTCTGGCCAAGGTGGCAGCGGTCCCAGGAGACAGTACAGGCTAGAAACTCCCTCACTTCCCTCCCTCCCCATGACGTCTCCTATCACAGGTTCCTCTTTGTAAGCTCAACATATCGTAAACAACTGGTCTGTGAGGTTGGTTACATCAGTGGCTGGGTGCAGCAAAGAGAAACACAGTGAGTGGGAGGAAGGGAGATCCACAGAAAAAGTCCCCAGGAGAATTCCACTGAGTAGCTGCCTTCTTGGTGGGGGCTCATGAAGCCATCTGGAGGGGAGGACAGGCTGGGGCCAGGAACTGGGACAAATATGCCATCCCCTGACAAGTCACACAATGCCTGCAGAAAGGAAAGCTCCAATGTGAGCATACTTTGGATCTAGAGAAAGGCCACCACCACCAGGTCCTGGGGTCCCAGTGGTCAAAGAGGTCTCTGGTCCTGGATCTGGGAGTACTAGGAGAGGTGGTGACAGAGCTTGTGCCCGCCATAACATTCGCCTTGCAGTTGCCCACTTCAGGTTTACAGAGGGCTTTTATATTAACCAGCTTGTTTGGTCCACACAATGACAATGCACTGTGTAGGGATTATTAGGCCCACTTTGTAGAGGGTGAAACTGAGAGTCAGAAAAGTTACAGGACTTGCCAAGTGGCTTTTTCAGTTATGGACACTTCTATCTAGACTTTCCACTATACCACACTGCGCTCCCCTGCGGAGACAGGGAGGCAGAAGAGGCACAGGATCCAGAACAGCCACCTTTCCCTTCCCAGCAGGCACTACCGGCCCATTCTCCTGAGGCTGGCCCCATGGCAACGGGAACACTGGCAGAGGGTAGGCAGAAGGGAGGGAAATCACAGGTACCTGTGGTGAACTCGGCAGGCTTCTTGAAGCGAGTCAGGGCGATGTGGCAGAGGATATAGAGTGTCGCAAACAGAAGTGTTGAGATCTGTGGCAGAGCGTGAGCTGGGATGAGAAATTCTAACCCCCAGCACATCCACAGCCCCAGTGGCCTCTCTGTTAACTCTATGGGATCAATTCCTCTTCAAAAAGTCTCCATATTTCCAGGGTTTCCATCTTTCTCCCTGGTACTTCCTCTAGTCAGGGCCTCAGGGGCCTCTAAGAAGCCACAGACAGGGGCTGTCCCATGCGCCTGGGGAAACAGCAAGGGACAGCCACCACAAGGGTATTCCTGGGATAAAATAGCAATGGCTGAACACTGGTTGATAAATGGGCAGAAAAAAACTAAAGATGCACATAAATCCATACCTGAAACAGGCCACAGAACCAGAGGGTTCTAGCACATGACTGGATGGGGGAGAAGGGATATCTGCATTGTCCTGACACTTCACTCCTCCCACATTTCACCTCCTCCCCCACTGCCACCTTGACCCAAGCTCCAGCAGAGAGTAAGTAGGAATCATATTATTAGATCAAGTCAAAACTTCTACAGTGTTTCTCCAGGGACCTTGAAAGATCAGGTCTGCTCTGGGTCAAACCGGAGCCTCATTTAACACTCTGCCCTTAAGAGGAAAACTTAGTTGGACCCAACATCTACAAAGTCTCTAGAGTCAGCATCAGCCCCTTTAAAGGCTGTCAATCCCTGGTTCCTACCTCAAGTGACTTCCCATCTCTAGGGTCCGGCCTCTCAAGGCCTGTCCTTTGCCTCTAGGTGACTGGACCTCCAACTGACAGTTAAGTCAGGACTTGGCCAGGATACTCTGCACATGCACGCCTCCCTACCCTACCCCAGGTAAGCCGCTATCTCTAAGGGGAGAGGCTACTGCTCAGTTTGGCTTCACAATCAGGGAGTCTTAAGAAGAGAAAGTATTGCATCTGAAGTAGTCTAAGACAGGATCAGTCTTGTGGGTTCTCCAGTCCTCACAGAAACTCTGCACATAGCTAACCAGAGAGGGAAGAAGTCAGAGAGACCCCAGGAGAGCCATGGGTCTAGGACAAAGCTGTAGCTTTTGACATTAGGGAAGTAGAGTAGAATGAGCCACTCAGATAGTAACTGTAGAATTTTTATAGCCTAGTGCTGTGCCCTTGGCTTGCGTAATAGCCAGGAAGGCAGGAGGGCTCAAAAGGTCAGGCTGAAGTTCCACCCAGTTCCAGCAGAGGCTAGTTCATTCTTTAGAACAGGGAATGGGAGTCAGGTGGAGGAGCTACCAGAAGCGTTCAAGCTGCCCTTGGCCAGCATTGATGTCCTCAGTAATGGGACTAAAGATGGGGGAGACAACCAGGACTGCTTCTCTGTCCAAGGTCTCATCCCTCCCTGTTCTCTAAGAATGTGGGCCTCTGGCCATATAGTGTCTCAAGGCCTGGGCAAACCTCTATGATATGCCCAACCTCACCATGTGGGACTACTCATTAAGGGACATGTAAGAAAGGCGTCCTGAAAGTAGATAAGGCATTTTACACTTGGACTGATAGACTTCCTACTTTTCAGTCCTCACAGATAAGGACAGATCCAGTTAAGTCCTGGCTCACTTTATCCCTCCTCCAATCCGAGGCTGCCCAGGGCAGAACAGAGCCCAGCCGGGGAAAACCAAGGATGAGCCCGCTCAGTAACACTTCTACTCTTCCAAACTGTTCCCTTTTCCTTTCCACTAAGTATATGGAAGAGAGGGCTACCATGGAAAGCTCCGGAGGAAGACTTAGGAGAAAGGAGAGAGGACTGTGGAGAGGTTAAGAGTTCAAAACAGGCCTGAGGAAGATTCGACTTCCTAAGCGCCCCTGGGTGCCCACTGCCCAGAACCGAGGAATCCCGTCGCTGTGGCAGGTCCGCTGACTCTCTAGGGGGCAGTCAGAGAGTGAGGAAGGAAGCCAGGTGCCCTCTAGAGCACTGAGAGGAGCCACTGTACAGGGGAAATCCCTAAATGGCCGGGTAGCTAGCTAGAAACCTGGCCTCGCAGGGTTCCTAACAAATAACAATAAAGGGGTGGTGATGGGGTTGGGGGGACTTTAGTTGTTCTCCATCTCTACTTAGTAAAATCCACCCCAACAAGAGTTCCTTCTTCCAAAGGGGGAGCCCCACCAAAGGCCCCCTTCAGCAAACATCAGTTGAGGTTGGGGGAGGGGAGTATATGCAAATAAGCCCTCTCTTAAACCCATCCCTCTCGAACTAAGATGGGCAGACTCACCAGACTCTCAGATCCCGAAGGACTCAGAACAACCAGGGAGGTGGTGGGGACAGAAGGGAGGGAGCGGGAGGGGCGTGTAGAGGGGAGGGACGGAAACCCACAGGCTTTGTTTACCGCGCAGCTACCCAGCTGATCCCACCTAGTGGTTCACCAGCTGGGGCACCGGTCCTTCGGTAGGGCCAGGGCCCTTTGTAGCAACAAAGGGCCCTGGTCCAGGCAGAGTCTGAAGGCGCTCTGAGCCCAGGTAGTCGTACTCTGACCTGAACCTCTCCCACGACACTCGTCCTTCTCCTCCCTTTGGTCCTAGCGTTCCTGCCCGGGTCCCGCACTCACAATGCATTCACGGACCCGCTCGTGGAATAGCTGCTCCCGCTCAGACAGCACTTCGTAGTCAGCTGCTTCCATACTCTGCTCAGCATGACTGAGGCGGGGGTGTCTCCGGGCCCGGGGAGGACGAGCGGGGATAAAGCCGCCGCCGCCAAACACCCGGACCCAGCCGAAGAGGCTCTCCTCTCAGCCTGCGACGGAAACTCCGGGTAATCTGAGGTTGGGATTCAGTTGTCCGGACGCCCCGCCCTTAAAGGGGCAGGCACCAGCAAGTCTCACTTTAAGGGCCCCTGCCCGGCCCCCTCTTCTCCCTCCCCTTTAAGGTCGGGGCTAGGTCACGTTTCGACGCAAACACCCGCCTCTAGGCTGGAGGTAGGGAGGCTTTGGTCCTCATTCTCTTCGACAAGAGGCCGAGCAACAACACAAGGGAAGGGCGGGTTCCTTTGAGAGAGCAGAACTTATTGGCTCCTAAAGAGCTGCCGCTCAAAGAAAGAGCAACGCTGATAGGCTTTTCTGAGAAAGGAGGCGGGATTTTTCAGGCCAATCGCTGCTTGTTCTAAAACTAACCGACTCCCTTTTCTCCTGCAGTTGAGAAGGGGGGAAGAGTGCATTATGGTATAACGACCAAAATTTTAGGTTGGCCGTAGTTACGTAAATGAACCATTTGGAGCAGGCAGGATGTGAGAGTTCCGTGGGGGTTCTGAAAGGTACAACTGCCCAGGAACCCAAGGCCCAAAGCACCATTTTCTGAAAGGATGTTCATGATGGAGTGGGGCACTCCTTCGCGGCCAGTTTTTACTCAAGTCGCTTTTGTGGATGGCTAAGTGTGTGCTAGAGCAAATACTAAAAAAGAAAAAAAATAATAAAAACTGAATAGAGAACTACAGAAATATTCTTCCCAAACTTCGTGAGGAATGTCGCCTACAGGGGAACATTGTTGAGTGGGACTGAATCAAACATTTGCCAATGTATGTGCCACTCACTTTACACACTTTATCTTATTTTAATATCATAACCGTTAAGAAGAACGTGTTGTTACTAGCATTTTAGAGATTAGGAAAAGATGAGAGGTTGTCATGTGCCCAAGGCAACATAATTAAGAAATGCAAGTTACCTTCCTGAGATGTTGGTATAACTACTGTTTGAAAAGTCTCACCATGGTGAAGTTAAATCCCCTAAAATGGAGGGAACAGTGCAGAAAAACTCAAAAGAAGGGCTGAGTTTTGCAAAGCCTCCTATTAAAGAGTAAAAGCCCAATTTTAGAGGCCTTAGGCTGCACCCAGTTACTGTCTGAACCAGAGTCGGGTCAGAATTAACAACTAAATTCTGAACCTTTGTAACTTCTTGGGGCAAGTTATTTTGATCTGTTTTCTGTTTCCCCAGTGATTTGCAATAGAACCTGGGATATAAAAAGCATGTATTTGTACATACATACATACATACATACATAGCTGTCTTTGGTGATAGCACAATGAGAGAACCTGAAGAATGGATTTCCCTCTTAGCAACCAAGCTTGAAGTAAACAGAACTCCCAACAAGAAGGGAGAAAATAGGTTTCAGAGGAGAAGGTAGCTGGCTGGATGCTCAGCTCTGATGCAAGGAAGAGAGGTGGCTGGGGTCTATTGAGCATATTGTAGGAACAAACATGAATGGGTCAAAATCCTGGCTTGGAGAAATTTACAGCTTGTCAGGGAGAGGTAGTCTTGAGCTTAATACTTCTCAGATCTTAATTTCAAGCCTATATGCTTTAATGATCTTATTATAACACAAATCAGATCTTGTCATAGCTCAAAGTCTCTCAAAAGTGATCCATTTGCACTTAAAAATTCACGTGCCTTTGACCTGGCTGGTGTTGCTCTGTGGATTGAGTGCCTGCCTACAGACTGAAAGACGGTTTGATTCCCAGTCAGGGTACATGCCTGGGTTGTGGGCTGAGTCCCCAGTTAGGGGATCACTGTATCTCTTGCACATCTATGTTTCTCTCTTTCTCCTTCCCTTCCCCTCTCTCTAAAAATAAATAAATAAAATCTTTAAAAATTCACCTTTGGACTACATTAGACATGCTGTGTTTTGTTTGGCTCACAGGGTTTTAACAAATTTGACAAAGGTTTAAAAATCAGGAGGTGACACCTTAAAAATTCAGATTTCTGTCTCTTAAATAGAAGATCTGGCAGACATGGGCAACAAGGATGTGTGGCTCTGTAGACGGAGGAGGATGTACTGGACTTCCACAGCTCCAGTTATTTGGGTAAGCACTTATACCTCACCAGTTTCCATTTATATTGTCATCCCACTTGTGCATTTGAGTTTGTGACCTGTGAGCTGTCCTCTCTCTATTGATTCGACTTGGCATCCTCTTCATTCTGGCCTTTGGTCAGTCCCTAGAGGATCCTGCCAAGCTGTTTCCTTTCTTAGGACTTTGCACTTGCTGTTTCCTTTGCCTAAAAGAGCTCTTACCTTCTCCTCCTCCTTCCCAATTCACTTTTGGCTGGCTCCTGTTTTCTTTAGGTTTGAACTTAAATATTTGCTCAGAGAAGTCTCCCCCACACCTACTACCTTATCTAAAGCAATCTAGTTTTGTCACATTTAGTGTAAGTTGCCTTAACTTAGTTTGTGTTTTTATGTCTCTGCTGTCTAGGCTCCTAAAGTAAACCAATTATGCCCTGGAAGGGTGGTTCAGTTGGTTAGACCATTGTTCTAATACCCCAAGGTTGTGGATTTGATCCCTGATCAGGGCACATTCAAGAATCAACCAATGTCCTGCCCAGGCTGGTGTGGCTCAGTGGATTTCATGCTGACCTGCAAACCAAAGGGTTGCATGTTCAATTCCCAGTCAGGGCACGTGTCTGGGTTGTGGGGCCAGGTCCCTAGGTGGGGGCATGTGAGAGGGAACAGACTGATGTATCTCTCCCACTCCTACATGGATGTTTCTCTCTTTCTCCCTTCCCCGCTCTCTAAGGATGAATGAATCAAATCTTAAAAAAAAAAAAGATGAAGAAGCAACCACCATCTTGACTTGTGTGGCTCAATTGATTGATTGGGCATCATCCCACAGAGCAAAATGTTGCTGGTTTGATTCCCGGTCAGGGTACATGCCTGGGTTCAGGTTTGGTCCCTGGTAGGAGTGCATATGGGAGGCAACCAAATGGTGTTTCTCACATCGATGTTTGTCTTCCTCTTTTTCAATTCCTCACTCTTTAAATAAATAAATAAATAAATAAATAAATAAATCTATCTTTTTTCTTAAAAAAATCAACCAATACCTACATGAATAAGTGGATCAACAAATTGATGCCTCTCTCAAATAAAAAAATTTTAAAAATTAAGAGAATTGCATTTGTCAACATAGGAGCATCCAAACCTGTAGAGAATTTTTATGAGTTTATTGGAGCCCCAACTTATGACAGTTCTGCAGTTTCTTTTATGCATTTGAAATGAATGAGGGAACATAAGGAAGATTACATGAGGGTGAAAGAAAGCAAGGTGGGATTGGTTTACTGGTAGTTAATAGCATTATGTGCTTTCTTGAGGATGATTCATTTTTATTTCAAATGTTTGTTAACCAAGGGGACTCTTCCTCCCAGGAGCATGCCTTGCCTTTCCCTTCCTACTCTTCTTTCTTCATAGGTGTGCATCTCATAAACCCTACCTCAGGGACGTGAAACCAGGGGAGTAAACAGACAGTGGCAGGTCATCCCGCACTAACCTCCTCAACCTAGCCCAAGGACATCCTTTTCTCTCACTTTCCAGGGAGCCAAAGCAGCCCCACCTAGGCTCTCTCCTGTTGCTTCTTCTATCCTAAGCCCTTCCTTGTTTCACTGTTCCCAGCTTTAATAAACTTACTCTCAAAACTAAAAAATAAAAAGATATGTTAACCTAGATAAACAAAAACAATGGACAAGCCTTGCTTAAAGTAAAGATAAGCCATTTATCTCAAAAGCTTGCCCTGGCTGGTGTGGCTCAGTGGATTGAGCATGGGCCTGTGAACCAAAGGGTCACAGTTTGATTCCCAGTCAGGGCACATGCCTGGGTTGCAGACCAGTTCCCAGCAGGAGACACATGAGATGCAACCATATATTGATGTTTCTTTTTCTCTCTCCTTCCTTTCTCCCTCTCATCTGTCCCCTGATGTCCCCAGCAAGGACTGGTTGTAACCACTGACCACAAGCCTCTGCCATCTGTGGTGGTTCTTCAACATGGTCTGTAACTGTCCCCTGGATGTATAGGCTCTGGGGTTTACTGGGTGGTTCAGGCCAAAGTCAGCTCAATCTGTGTTCTGCTGAGGCGCTACTCTGCCTGAGCTATAAAGCAATCTGAGATGGCTGCTTCTTGTGTTGGGTTTAGGGATTCTCAGGCAAAGCCAAGTTGTGAATATAGGCTGGTTACTGCTAGTACTGGGCCTGGGGCCACTTAGCAAGAGATACAGGACTGGGAGCTTACTGAGGCCAGCTGTTGCTTATTTGATAGGATTTAGGAAGTTGTGAAGCATGAGCCAAGACCAGCCATTCATATGAAAAAGTCAAGGTTTAACAGTTTGGGTGGACCTGTAAGTTGGGTGGGACAGAGTCTTAAGATTCTCCAGGGTGGCGCAAACAGTGTTAGCCAGGTTGGTGGAGTCTCAGATGTAGCACCAGCCTGCCTACTCTGTGGCTCTCTGTGTGTAGGGCTCAGAAAAGAAGACAATGGCCTCTGCTCACCTTTCTGTCTGGGAAAAAGCTGTCCCTCAGCTCTCACCTTGATATCAGACACTTTAGTTTCTTCCCATATGCCACTGGTGCCTTTTAAGCTGCTACCTGGTGCTGGAGCTCAAAGGAAGTGAATCTGAATAAGTCCATGTGTGGTTTCTTCAAAGGGATCTTCTTGGGACTCTAGAAGTTTCTTCCACTAACTCCTTGCTGGTTTTTCCAGGCAGAAATTATGGGGACTTCTCTTCCTGGCATTGGAATCCGGGGCTGGGGGGCCTAGTATGGTGCTGGAACTCTTTGCTCTTGAGTTTTCCCTCTTGGGTTTTTATCCACCATACATGGGTGTGGGACCAGCCCATTTCCTATCCCTGACTCTCCTACCAGTCTGGATAGATGTGGTTTCTTTTCTTTTCTTCTCTTTTCTTTCTTAAGATTTTATTTCTTCTAAGACAGAGGGGAAGGGAAGGAGAAAGAGAGGGAGAGAAACAGCAATGTGTGGTTGTCTCTTGCACGCCCCCTACTGGGGACCTGGCCGGCAACCCAGTCATGTGTGCTGACTGGGAATTGAACCAGGACCCTTTGGTTCATAGGCCCGCGCTCAATCCACTGAGCCACACCAGCCAGAGCTAGATGTGGTTTGTTTAATTCCATAGTTGTAAGACTTCCATTCGATATCTGATGGTTGTTCTATATTTTAGTTATAAATCTGATGTGGTTATTCAAGGAGGCAAGTCATGTTTACCTATGCTGCCATCTTATATAGAAGGCACTCAAGAGTTACCCTTTTTTTAAAAAACAAAATTTTTAGCAGTCAGATTATGGGTTATTTTAGTTTACATGGGAATTACCTATCTTATGTGCATGTCTCAATTTTCCCACAGAAAACATAAAGAAAAGTACAGAAAAATTCCTGCTCACTCTAAGACTAGAAGCTTTAGGGTGGTTTTATTCCCAGGGCTTTCTGGGTCTTCTGAAATAACCCATCCAGTTCTAAGGTGAAAATACTAAATGTTGTACTATGGGCAAAGTGTTTGTGTCCCCCCAAACCTAAATTCACATGTTAATACCCAGCCCCAAATGTGATGGTGGGCCTTTGGGAGGTACTTAGGTTTAGATGACGTCGTAAGGTACAGCCCCCATTGTGGGATTAATGTCATATAAGATGAGAGAGAGACTAGGAATTTTTCTCTCTCAGCCACATGAGGACACAGCATGAAGGCAGTGAGCCATGTAAAAGCTAGGAAGAGGGCTCTCACAAGGCTGCCAGCACTTTGATCTTTGATTTCCCAGCTACCAGAAGTGTGAGGCATAAATGTTTGTGGTTTAAACCTTCTAGTCTATGATGTTTTATTATAGCACCCCAAACTAAGACAGGCTATAAACCTTTTCCCTTGTCTCTGATGGAAACTTGACCAATTTCTAAAAATAAGCCAACAATTTAGGAATTTCACTGTTGTCTAGGATTCTAGGGAAACCAGAGTTGCCCCTTAGTTAAGACAGAAAGTTCCCTAGCAGAACTTTTTGTTTTTATTGTTATTGGCAGGATTAGGGGGAAAGGTTTAAGAAACATGCTTTGAGAGACTCTGTTCCTTTGCCCCTACCTACCTTGACCTCTCCAAAAAATATTTGAGAGAATAGTCATAATGAAAGATTGGCTTGACATAGCTGGAAAATTTGGAAGTCCTAGACTCTGGAAATGAGGAGGAATCTCAGAAGTCTTCACTTCTACCTCTTTGCTTTTCACGATGTGGATGCCATAGTGGTCCATTGTGGGTCTTAGGTAATTATTAGAGAGTGAGCTCTACTGTTCCTCCTATCTTTTGCCCTGACCTTTGGGGTTTTGAGGAATGAGTTTGCTGCCATTTCTGGATAGGAGCTCTTCCTTGGATTTCTCTTTTCTAATCTAAAAAACCTCAGTTTTCTGAGTTGCTGTACCCAGGACCCCTTACTTACCCACTCCATTCACCCCTTGGAGGAAACTGTCTTGCCTGTCCATATCCTTCTTAAGGTGCACAGAAGTGGACAATAGTTTGTTATAGGGTGATCAGTGAAGAGCATGGTGGGAATACCTACCTACCTAGCTTTGCACACTGTTGTAGAGAAGGAATGTCTAAGGTGACATCAGCCTGCCCTGGCAGCTGAGTCATACCTGTCTCATGGCACACATTCTTCTGGTCAATGTGAGCCAGCAGAAGTTCTTAAATATTAGTATGTGGGATACTATAGTTGGGCCAGAGAGAGGCTAAGGGATTTCTTCTTATTGAAGAAGAATCTTTGGAACAGAGGAGCAGTTTTTTTCCACCTTCATTTGATGTCATTGCCTTCCTCTTAGATCTTTGGGACTGGGAAAGTAGGGAAAGGGGGAAGCCAGTCCTTGCTAGCTTTTAGAGTTAAAAGTTTGAATCTATGTTCTTTCCCATAATTAATTCTTGGAATATTTCTTAGGTGTCAGTCACATCCTATACACTAAGCTAGGTACTGGTGATAAGGAGGGTAACTGTATAATAGGCATGGAGCTTATAAAATCTGGTGGTGGAAATATATTAATTAAGTAAATAATCACATAAATAAATATGTAACTCCAAAATACAATAAATAATTTCAGAGAAAAGTAGATCATTCTATAAAAATATATACTAGAAAATCTGAGCTGGTTTGACCTAGTCTTCAAATCCTTGATGAGGAGACACTTGGGTTTTCATCATTGAAGGAAGAGTGTGAGTTAACTGGGCAAAGGGGATGGGGTCTGTTGTGGATGGAACAAGTATTACATATCAGCAGAGAAAATACTGTTTGAAGGCCCCAGCAGGCAGGACTGAAGTGATGAGGTTGATTCCATCAGAGTTGGACACAGTAACATACAGCAGGCTGTCAGGAGATGAGTTCATTAGTTGAGGGGTGGGTAGAGTAGGGCATTTATTCTAGCCGATGGACCAGATGGAGGAAAGGAAAATATGGCCCTTGCAAAACAGTGATATCAGTATTTACATGATGATGTCCTCATAATTGGGTGGTTATTGACTTTGTATCCATATTGAGTTTAGTTTAATCTGGCAACACACTCCTTTATTACCCCTCGTGGACCCCAAGGCTATGTTTTTATAACCATGCACCCTGGGAAGCACCCAGAAGAGGAGCTGAGGTCAATAGCTCCTTGGGTATGGGGCTTCCTGTGCCTGCCTGATTCACAATGGCCTAGCATGGGGTCTAGCTGGCTCCAGGAATGGACAGAACAAAAACTGACAAGCATGTGAGTGTTCAGGATGCTAGGGATGCTAGGGATGCTAGGGATGCCAGTTTGTTCTATATCTTTTAGGTTCAGCTGCCAGGTGACAGCCAGCGCAGAGTTCACAAATCTGAGCTCAGCACTTCTGGGCAGAGAACTCCTTGTCAGTGGTGCCATCTGCAGGGCATTGAGGAATTTGCCAGGAATTCGATGGAATTGGGAGGGGGAAAAGGCATCTCTTTCTTTTCTCCCTCAAGCCTCAACTGAGCATGTCCCTAAATCACAGCCCTGGTCCTTCAGTGGGCTGAAAGACCCCTATTGCCTCTGATCTTGTGGCAGACAATATTTAAGGTGGAATACAAAGCAGGATACTGGGCTGTGGTATCATTTTCCTTCTTCCTTCCCAATTAAATCTGCCCTCTGTAAAAAATGAGGCCAAGAATGCTGGGTTGTGAAGGTATTTAAACATTCTGGTACTTAAAAAAAAAAAAACGATTGGGGCCCTGGCTGGTGTAGCTCAGTAGACTGAGCATGGGCCTGCAAACCAAACAACTGCAGTTCAATTCCCAGTCAGGGCACATGCCTGGGTTGTAGGCCAGTTCCCAGCAGGGAACGCACAACCATACACTGACATTTCTCTCCCTCTCTCCTTCCCTTCCCCTCTGAAGATAAATAAATAAAATCTTTAAGAAAAAAAGGGATTGGGTAGTAAACTGAAGGTGTTGCTGTTAATTATCATTATGATTATCCTCACCATCTCTAAGTAAGCCCTCCTTAGGCTTTTACTTGTGTTTCTTTCTTTTCTGAATAAATGGCTCTCGTTCTCCCTTGGCAATGGCTCTGGGGTCCCCTTGAGCAGAACTGTAATGTGCTGGCTTGAGGTGCTCAGCTCCTCACCTCCCAAGCTCAGACCCACATCTCTAAGCCTGCAAGTCCTTCAAGATTTGATCACCCTATTTGCCACCCTCTTCTGAGAAAGGCAGTATGGAAGTCTGTAGTGCTAAAGGGAAAATAGGGCCAGAAGGTTGAGAGCCTGACTAGTGACAGAACAAGAGGTCAAGTGTCTCTCTCTGTTCCCTGGGACTTGCCACCCTGAGACTCACCTTCTAGGAGGTGCTTGAAGAGACCTGGGCCTAGAAAGAGGGTGAGTATGTTTTACAAAGCTCTAGGGTTAAATGTTCACATTGAATAGAACAATAAAGAATCTGGCCTAAGAGGGAAATAATCATTATTTATTTTTACTTTCATGGGAGCAATCTGTGGGCCATAAGCATTACCAGGCATTGTGTTTGCTGCTGGGGCACAGATGTAGATGATAAGACCCTAGTACTCCCCTAAAGGAATGCTTGGTGGTATTTCCTGGGTGCCTTAGCATTTCATTATGGCCATCCCTGCCATGTCACACACTTGGCATCTCATGTCACTTGGCTTTGATTACTAGTAGTCAACTACTAGTCACTGTCTTGACATAAAAAATGTTTGTGAGCAGAGGAGACAGAAGTAAATACTGAATTTAGAAGCAGGTCGGATCAATAACAAAATAATTAAGGTATAAAGGGGATAGGATAGTTCAGGAGTGTAGATAGGTGTCTATTCTAAAGGACAGCTTACCAGGCAATAAAAATACTGAAATTTGAGACTTCCAGTGCAGATGGAGGCATAGTTAACCAAGCTTTGCCTCCTCACACAACCATGGCAAAAATTACAACTACAGTACAAGACAGATGCCACCCAGAATTGTCAGAAAATTGAGCTGTATGGAAGACTGACAATAAAAGAATTAAAGAAGCCACATTCATCCAGATGGGTAGGAGGGGCAGAGATGTGGAGATGCATGGAGGTGTATAATGAGTGGTCCCACACCCAGTTCTGGTAGATAAAAATTGGGAGGAATACTTCAGGAGCAAGGGATTCCAGCCCCACAGCAGACCACCCAGACCAGGGTTCCATGCCAGGAAGATAAGTCCCCATAACTTTTGGCTGTAAAAACCAGTAGGGGTTAATGTGAAGAAATTTCGAGAGTCTCAGAAGACCCAGGCAGAAGTGAAGGTTACACTAAGTGAAATAAAGAAAAATTTACAGGGAATCAACAGTGAAGTAGATGAAGCTGAGAATCAAATCAATTATTTGGAACATAAGGAAGTAAAAAAATTCAGTCAGAACAGCAAGAAGAAAAAAAATCCAAAAAACCAAGGATAGACCAAGGAGCCTCTGGCACAACTTCAAATGTACCAACATTCAAATCATAAGGGTGCTGGAAGAAGAAGAGAAAGAGCAAGAAATTGGAAATCTATTTCAAAAAATAATGAAAGGAAACTTCCCTAATTTGCTGAAGGAACTAGACATACAAGTCTGGGAAGCACAGAGTCCCAAACCAGATGGACACAAAGAGGACCACACCAAGACACACCATAATTAAATGCCAAAGGTTAAAGATAAAAAGAGAATCTTAAAAGCTTCAAGAGAAAAGCAGAGAGTTACCTACAAAAAAGTTCCCATAAGACTGTCAGCTGATTTCTTAAAAGAAACTTTTCAGGCTAGAAGGGACTGTCAAGAAGTATTCAAAGTGATGTAAATCAAGGACTTAGAGCCTAGATTACTCTATCCAGCAAAGCTATCATTTAGAATGGAAGGGCAGATAAAGTGTGTTCCAGACAAGGTAAAGATAAAGGAGTTAATCATAAGCAAGCCGCCATTATATGAATATTAAAGGGACTTTTTTTAAGAAAAATAAGATCAAAATGATGAACATTAAAATGGCAATAAATTCACAACTATCAACAATTGAATCTAGAAAACGAAGTAAATAAGCAGAACAGAAACAGAGTCATAGATACAGAGATCATTTAGGGGGAATTTGCAGGGAGAAGACGGAGAATGGGGGAAAAGGTACAGGGATTAAGAAGTACAAATTGGTAGGTACAGAATAGACAGGAGGATGTTAACAGTACAGGAGCCCTGGCTGGTGTTGCTCAGTGGATTGAGCACGGGCCTGTGAAGCAAAGGGTCACCAGTTTGATTCCCAGTCAGGGCACATGCCTGGGTTGCAGGCCAGGTGACACATGAGAGGCAACCACACACTGATGTTTCTCTCCCATTCTTTCTCCTTCCCTTCACCTCTCTCTAAAAATAAATAAATAAAATATTTTTCTAAAAAAGAACAGTACAGGAAATGGAGAAGCCAAAGAATTTATATGCGTGACCCATGGACATGGACTAAGGGGGCAGGGGGAAATTCTGGAGGGAATGGGGGGTACCATGTGGAAGGGGACAAAGGGGGAAAAAATGGGACAACTGTAATAGCAGCATAATCACTAAAATATATTTTAAAATACTGAAATTTGAGTCTGAACTGTAGAAAATGGAAAAACTTTTCTCTCTAAATTACGGATTTCCCTCCTTTTTAAAAATGAAATAGTTGAAGCCTACAGAAAATAGATTGTAACTATCGTGTTGTTCTAGGCAATATAAAAATTATATAACTCCCATTGATTCTCACCTCCTGTTATTGTAGTTTCCTCTCACAGTAGGACTGAGATGTAACATAAAGGATATTGGTAAAATGACAGTGCAACTTTTTAGTTTATGTCGTAAGACATTATGATTTCTAACTTGTCATCTCTTAGATCACTCACTCTTGAGGGAAGCCTGCTGCCATGTCATTAGGACACCCAAGGATCCCTTTGAGAGGTCAAAGTGAAGAACTAAGGCTGCCAGCAAACAACCAGCACTAACCTGCCAGGTATACGCACTTTGGAAGTGAATCCTCCAGCCCATCGAGCATTAGAAGACTGCAATCTTATGGTAAACCCCAAGACTGACCACCCAGCCAAGCTACTCCTGAATTCCTGGCTCTTAGAAATTACATGAGGTAATACACATATAGTTTTTAAATCTTTATTTATTGATTTGAGAAAGAGGTCTACATCAGTTTGTTCTACCCATTCATTCATTCATCCATTCATTCACTAGTTAACTCCTTTACATGACCTGACTGGGGTCAAGCCCGCAACCTTGGTGTATTGGGATGATGCTCCAACCAACTGAACCACCTGGCAAGGGCCATATGCTGTTTTAAGCCACAAAATTGTTGGTCAACTTGCTATGTAGTAACAGATAGTAGATCACAAACACCTATGTACCTAACACCCAAGCTTGTCATTTTAACATTTGCCTTACTCCAATTTTTTTTATAATTTTATTTTATTTAGATTTTATTTATCTTTAGAAGGGAAGGGAAGGAGAGAGGGAGAGAAATGTCAATGTATGGTTCCCTCTTGTGCGTCTCCTGCTGGGAACTGGCCTGCAACCCAGGCATGTGCCCTGACTGGGAATCGAACCGTGATTCTTTGGTTCACAGGCCCGTGCTCAATCCACTGAGCTACACCAGCCAAGCAATTTTCTTAAAAGGAAAAAAAAAAGCATTGTCCCCCCTCTCCAAAATAAAACAGTCGAAACACTGGCTTAATCCTGTCCCTGCTTTGTGCCTCGTAACTCCGAAAAAGCATCATGGCACCCTCTGCACTGAATATTGCTTGCCTGAAAAGCAAGCTATTTTCTGCACTGGTTTGCTGCTGCTGCTTTCCAGGCTCTGGCTTAGCTAGCTTACCCTCTTGTTTTGCAAAAATAAAAGGAACATTTCAGTCTTCAAACATCTTTCAAGATTGTCTTCCCTTTGGGAATTGGGCATCAACTGAAAACCTTAATTCCCATTTGGCTATTAATCCAATTTAAAGCACTGGCAATTACCTCTGTGTACCATGGTAGCCACATTTGTGTTGCTATGCCAGGCCTGCAGCGCCCCCCAACAGAACTCAAATGTCTCTGCCAAATCAAATTTCTTTCAGAAGCTAGAACAACTGTTTTGTTAATACAGGGTGGGACAAGTTTATTTCATCAACATTTTCAACAAAACCTAACTGTCCCTGTGCTTTCTGAATTTGAAGCATACATTTTCTCCTAGGTTAAATCCTGTTTATCTCTAGATTCTTTTGGATGTAGACAAATTATATACTTGGAATAACGTAAGTTCTTATCCTTTACAAATGTTCCCACTTAACCCTCTATAGTAGAGCAGTAAGTACTCTAGCAAATGCATGTAACTTTACCAGCAGTCACATTTGCAGATTCAAAATGATTTACAGGTTTACCTTAGATACTGTGGGCTTGGTTCCAGATCACAACCACAAGTGAGTTGACTTTTGGATGGAGTGTCTTGTGTTCAATTTAAACAAGAATGTTTCTGAAGTGCAGTAAGACCAGGTGTACCTGTACTTACTATTCCTAAATCATGAGTAATTATCTGATTTCAAGAACTAGATTAGCAGAATGACTGAGTATATCAGAATCAAGCTCTACTTTTCTAGAACTGTGTGCTCCCTCTTCTCCTTAGTAGCTGGACACCTGTGGGTCTCTTCATATTACCACCCTGTTGCAGAGACTCTATCCTCCAAGTGTAGAGGAATCAGTGTAGAACAAAGACTAAAGCCAAACTTTTCTTTCTCAATGCCTTTACTTTGAAATGAGTAATGTTACAGGTATACATGAAAAAGACAGACATGATCACAGGTAAAAGCAAAGGAAATCTAATCAGAGAGCAGCTGCTGAACCTTAAATTCTGAGTTATGACATGTTGCAGGGCAAAAAGGAATGGTACTTAGTATTCCTCTCCTTCTTCCTCACCCTCTCCTTCAACAGAATCCACACCAACCTCCTCATAATCCTTCTCTAGGGCAGCCATGTCCTCACGGGCCTCAGAAAACTCTCCTTCCTCCATGCCCTCACCCACATACCAGTGGACAAAGGCACGCTTGGCGTACATCAGGTCAAACTTGTGGTCCAGGCGAGCCCAGGCCTCAGCAATAGCTGTGGTGTTGCTCAGCATGCACACAGCTCGCTGTACTTTGGCCAGGTCTCCACCAGGAACCACAGTGGGAGGCTGGTAATTAATGCCAACTTTGAAGCCAGTGGGGCACCAGTCCACAAACTGGATGCTGCGCTTGGTCTTGATGGTGGCAATGGCAGCATTGACATCTTTGGGAACCACGTCACCACGGTACAGCAGGCAGCAAGCCATGTATTTACCATGGCGAGGGTCACATTTCACCATCTGGTTTGCTGGCTCAAAGCACGCATTGGTGATCTCTGCTACAGAAAGCTGTTCATGGTAGGCTTTCTCAGCAGAGATGACAGGGGCATATGTGGCCAGAGGGAAGTGGATGCGGGGATAGGGCACCAGGTTGGTCTGGAATTCAGTCAGATCCACATTCAGGGCTCCATCAAACCTGAGGGAAGCAGTGATGGAGGACACAATCTGGCTGATAAGGCGGTTAAGGTTAGTGTAGGTTGGGCGCTCGATATCGAGGTTTCTACGACAGATGTCATAGATGGCCTCATTGTCAACCATGAAGGCACAATCAGAGTGCTCCAGGGTGGTGTGGGTGGTGAGGATGGAGTTGTAGGGCTCCACTACAGCTGTGGAAACCTGGGGGGCTGGGTAAATGGAGAACTCCAGCTTGGACTTCTTGCCATAATCGACAGACAGACGCTCCATCAGCAGGGAGGTGAACCCAGAACCGGTTCCCCCACCAAAGCTGTGGAAAACCAAGAAGCCCTGAAGACCTGTGCACTGGTCAGCCTGTAGGGAAAGGAAAGAGAAAATGTAATTCTCTAATGCCAGGATACATTTTCTTATGCAGAATTTCTTTTTCTTTAAATTGTGAACATGCGAGATTGATATAAGCATGAAGAGTGACAAAATAGTCCCATAACTTGGGGACTCCAATTAACACAGCAAGCAGAGTATCCCACATTTCAAACGCACCAAAGAATGAATGCTATAGTTTGGTCTTTCACTTAATTTGCAACGGAACCCCCTCAACCCATTTAAATATTTACTTGTTGATGATTTTATTCATTATCTTAACTCATGTATATTTTGGCATCTTTTTAAGAATTGAATTTACTGGGGTGACATTGGTTCATTTAAATATATAGACTCAAATGTAGTATTTACCAGTTTCCGAATTCGGTCCAGGACGAGGTCAATGATCTCCTTGCCAATGGTGTAGTGTCCACGGGCATAGTTATTGGCAGCATCTTCCTTGCCTGTGATCAGCTGCTCAGGGTGGAAGAGCTGGCGGTAGGTACCAGTGCGAACTTCATCTGGAGGGGGGAAACAAAGTGGCCACCCATCACTAACAACCCCCCACAAGCCCGCTCAAGCCCAGGGCACCCACACAGGCCCCAGGACACACCTCCTGTCCCAGACCCCTGGGATCTCACTTGGGTTACTGAGGGCAACTCACCAATGACTGTGGGTTCCAGGTCTACAAACACTGCCCTGGGCACATGCTTGCCAGCGCCTGTCTCACTGAAGAAGGTGTTGAAGGAGTCATCTCCCCCCCCAATGGTCTTGTCACTTGGCATCTGGCCATCGGGCTGGATGCCATGTTCCAGGCAGTAGAGCTCCCAGCAGGCATTGCCGATCTGGACACCAGCCTGCCCAACGTGGATGGAGATGCACTCACGCTGTGGAAAAGGAAAAAAAAAAAATCAGGATGAAAGCAATCTGGTAATGAATATGAAGAACAATATACACATGAAATTTTTAATTTTATAGATTGCCTCTTTTAAAATGAATTAAAATGTGAACTTTTCTAGGGGACAACTGTATTTTTTTAATCTACATTGCTTTTAATGAATTTCCTTTCTCCCTCTAATTTAAGACCTCTTTCCAAACCTAGGAGAGACCTTGGTTACAGCTTCCTTCTTTGAAGGACCAAGATAGCGAGGAGGCCATTTGTCCACCACTCAGGCCCCAGAATACCATTCCAGACTAGGTGGCCAGATTTCCGGGCAGCTCCCAGTATAGGAAGCACGTGGCCAGAGCAGAGAACAGGAAATGTCTGGCCACTGGCCCCCCACCCCCACCCCATGAGGGGCAGGGCTCTGCAGCACAGGATGAATGAGCAATTCTGGGTGTGCGTGACCGCGCCCGCTGCGGCCAGCGGGACTGCGCAGCTGCAGAGACCCGGAACAGCCCCAGCCACGTAGGCAGAAGCACAGCCATGGCCAACCATCCTAAGTTCCCCGCAAGAGTTGGGCTCAACCAAGCACCTCCACATCTGTTAAGGCACTTCAGGGGATTATCCACAGCACAGATCTGGACCAAGATCGTATTTCCCTTCCCTCAAAATCCCTCACCACCACCACCTGTTCTTACAAGCATGCCTAACATAGCAGAGAGGCCAGAGGGGCAGATGGTCTCTACGGGCTGTTGGGGGGTAATTTTCCTAATACGTTGGCATTGTGCAGCACACTGACAAGGTGCTTTCCTTCATGTTCATCTTGCTTTCATTTCTAAACAGAAACTCCAGGTAACAAGAGACACTCTCCAGTCACAGACCCGCAGCGCCCTAGCGCGCACGCGCAGACTGCAGTGGTTGTATCCCGCCACTCCCGGGAGGGAAGGTAACGGTCGCGCGTGCGCTTTTGTCAGGTTCCTTCCCGCCTCTGCTTTTCGCGCCGAGGAGGAAGTGAGGGTGGGGAGAGCGCGCGCGCGCGCGCCCGCCAAAGGCAAGGCAAGGAAAGGGGGATGGGAACGCGCGGGAAAAGCCTGCAGGGTCTTGGCGCGCGGCACCCTGGGACCAAAGGCTATATAAAAGCTCTAACTACGGTGGAGGGAACCCACACGCCACCATCCCCTACCAGAATTTAAAAAGATGAGGCGGGGCCCCCCCTTTCCGGGCCCCACCTTTTCCCCACAAACCAGAATCCACCTGTGCCCACCCTTGGCTCTCGCTTCATTTTTTGCCCTCCAAATGGACAGCATTGGTCCCAGCCCTCTCTAGTTAGAGGCCCCCCGAGATCCCCAGCGAGGGAGGCGCCGCACGCGGCCCACTCACCATAGCTGCGGATTAGAAGGCGCAAGCAGCAGGAGTAGACAGCGGGTCCCGGTTACTGTCCCCGACAAGCTAAGAGTCGAGGTAAGTAACGCACTGAGGCGGGGGAGGTGCCAGAGTCGCTTAAGTAGCGGTTCGGGGAGGGGCGGCGGGCACAGGCGGCGCCACGGCCGTGGGCCCCTCCTCCGGCCCGGCGCGCCCACTCGGTGCCCGGCTCGGCCGCCGCAGAGGCGGGCTCCAAGCCCGGAGCCCCCTCCCCGCGCCGGCCCAGCGGGGCGGGGGCCTTCGCGCCTGCGGGCCTGGAGCTCGGGTGCTGCAGTCTGCGGTGATGGCTGCCGGGGCCTGGGCAGAGGGCGGGCAGGGCTGGGAAACAAACCATCCTGGGAATGCGAGAGGAAGCTTGCCTTAATTTGGATGAACTCTAAGACTTAAGAAGTATATATACAGTCTTAAAGAGGAAGCACCATGAAATACAGAAACTTCTGGTCCGGATAGCTCAGCTGATTATTTTCATGTTGCCACAGTTCGTCAGTGAGTTTTGTCTTTTCCTTCTCTCAGTTTCTTTAAAGGCAGCACATTCATACTCTACATCCCTGATGATGTGGAGTACGCGAGGTTTAGAAAACAGTAGTTCTATTTAACTTACTATAATGACTTATTCTTTAAACTAAAGGTACCAAACGTTAAGCAAAGGACAGTTATTCAAGAGTATTACAGTACCTAAGCATTTAACATCCAAACTGTTAAAAGGGACCCATTTTTGGACCTCAACCACCAACTTTATAGGGTAGCCCTAGGGACTTTTAAAAAGGGAGGTTTAAAGACGCATTTCAAATTTGGTAGCTGAATTGAAGTGAGGATAGAAGTGAGGGTAGGGATGAATTTGATGCAGAAGGATATTAGAAAGGAGGGATTCCTTATATTAGTTTCGTAAAACTTTTAATATAATTAATAACTGCGTTCTGTTGTGTGAAGATAGATCAGTTGGTTATAGTTTAGTGGCAGGAGGCCCAGATTATAGTAAGTAGATTTTTTTTCTCCCTTTCAGGAGACTATTTCAAGGCCATTATTAACACTTGGAAATGCACAAGGAGGTTAGTTAGGATTAAAGTGTGGCTTTTAAATGGTCATAGCAGAAATTTATTATTGTTGCTATGCTATTCAAAATATCCTCCCAGTAATAGTGTATTAGTAACAAAAAAGGTAAACATAAAACAGTAAAAATTCACAATTCATATTCAGTTATTACCTGTTTCAGATTTGGTAAAGCCTTCACTCTTCATATCATACATAAAAATGTACACTGTTAATATGTGTGTGCAGTTTGTAAGAATATATATTTTTTCCACTCATATTCTTACGACCCTGGAATACAAACAAAGGTGCATATTTATTTTTCATAAATATTTAATTAGTCCTGTCAAAACCCCAAATTTGCACACACTTTTCAAACTGCAGTATAGGGGGAAGAATATATTTGAATATTGTCTCACTTATTCTTGACATATAATATCCTATTTAAGGTTGCCACACACTTTTTTTTTGAAAATTTATTTGTCCCACGTATTCTCAAAAGGAGTTGGAAAATGCACGTACATTTTACTGTGCTTTGCTTTGTTGTGCTTCACAGATACTACTACACTTTTTACAAATTAAAGGCAAGGCTGTCCACCAGTAAAAAGATTACAACTAGCTTTATTGCAGGGGTCTGGAACTGAACCCACAATACCTCCAAGGAATGCTTGTCATTAGCTTGTTTTCACTGGAAGTATGAATGTTAGGGAACCACCTAGCTGAACTCCATTTTGCTGTCTGCTCTGGATGAAAGCCATTTGAAAGCAGGCACCTCCCTCTTCCTAGATCTCTGCAGAGTCTTAGAGCTTTCACTGCAGGGATTTGCTCCTGTGGGCCTAGGTGTCTCCCCGGATACCTTCTTAAAACTATTAGCATTGCTAGCCTTGTTCTCTGTGAATTCCCTTGTTGTGAATAAGGAAGTATTTGATATGTTTTTATTGATTTGAGAGAGAGGGAGAGAAACAGAAATATTGATAGTTTGCCTCCCATATGTGCCCTAGCCAGGTATTGAACCTGCAACCTAGTTGTATGCGTTGATCAGGAATTGAACCCACAACCTTTTGGTATATGGAACAATGCTCTAACCAGCTGAGCCATCCAACCACAGCTTGAGCTTTTCTTTTAATTAATTAATTAATTAATTATAGGGCCCTGATGATACCCCAGGTTTCAGAAAACAGTAGAGCCAAACGGATGTTCAAATATAACCTAGTTTGGTATCTTTATACCAGAAAAATATTGAGTAATGCTAAGTTCATTAATTTTTCTACCTTTTAGTATCTGAGAGGAAAGGCCAACATTTTTTCCTTTTTTACCCATACTAAGCTTGCATGGATCTGTATGTTTATATTATACATTGATGTATACAATTTGTCTCTGTTTAACAACTGAATAGTAGTTGTTAAATTGAAATATATACACAGTATTACCCAGCATCTTCACATTTTAACTGATATATAGGTCTTTCTTTTCTTGGATTGTTTTAGGGCCTGTAACTACTTGCTTTGAATCTTTGATGTGGTGGGAAATCTTGTGTTGCTAATTTGAGCCCCTCCCATCTTTGCTACTTAATATCCTGGCCATTTGTTACTGTTCTAAGCTGTCAGTAACATTGGTTGATAGTTTCATATTGTGACTTAGACACAAAAGTTCACAAAGTATCTTGTTCATTTAACCAGTTCTACAAGGAAAGATAAATGACAAATAGCAACAACTTATCAACCCTCAAAAATTTTCAAACATTTGGCCTTTTATTTATTGCAGTGTTATAAATTTATATATGCCACTTTGTATTCTGTTTTTCTTCAGATGGTATAGGGGAAGGAAAATGGACTTTAATTTCAGATAGGACTCAATTCAGTTCTGTTTGTCAGTTAATAGTGATGACTTTAGATTCTTGATTATCTTTCTTGAGCTTAATTTATGAATGGGAATCATCAATATTAGCTTGGAACTGAGACAGGCCAGTAAGCAGGGGCAAGTAGAATAAGGAAAATGAGACAGACAATTAAACAAGCAGCTTGTAGCCATCTAGTAAATGCTATCTTCTCTAAATAAAGGACACAAGAGTAAATGGTTTGTACTTCCCCAACTGGAGGGTAAATAAGTTTAAATCACCTTACTCGGGAAAATAGATAGCAGAAATTTAATTTGTGCCATTTGCCAACCACGCTCAAGGACAGATGAAATCAGGGGAATAAGTCTCATTTGGCACTTCATCATAAAGCAGATGAATATCCTATTGAGATCCTCCCAAGACTGCCACTAAACCCCCAGTCTTTAAAAGCCTTCTGAATGAAGGGGCCGGTGTGCTCTCTCTCCCTGGAGCACGCCCATGCCTTTACCTTCTCCCTCTTCTTCACCCACAGGCATGCATCTCCTAAATTCTGAGGGACCACATGAGGCTTGCAAGAACCAGGGAGCAATGGGAAGTGGCAGCTCCTCATGGTTTAATCCCCTGAGCCTATCCCTAAGGCCCCCTTTTCTCCGACTTCTTAGAGAGCCAAAGCAGCCCAGGTGAGGTTCATTTCTCCACATAGTCCTTCACCTGTTGCCTCTTCTAGTCTAGGCCCTTCCTTGTTTCACTGTCCCCAGCTTTAATAAACATCCTCTAAAAGATCACTTGGACTTATATTGTGACATTTTTCCTGCACGATGTCAAGAACCCACACATTACCTGCTGGCTCTAGGCAGGCTTGTTCAGGGCCAGGTCCCCTTTATGGTAATACCCTGTGAAAACAAAATAGAAATCTCAAAATTGAATGCTAAGATTTGTGGTGATTTAAATTGTTTTTTCTGCTTTTCTTTATTTAAGAGTTTTTAAAAATCCAGATGTATTATTTTTTTATAATTAGAATCAATATAAAAAGTCAATAAATAGTAAAATAGTGGGTTAAGGCTCTAAGAAATAGAAGTATGTGTTTTCGACTTTGTAAAAAATAACTTTATTGAGTTATCATGTTTTATAAACTCCACCCCTCTAAAGTGTACAATTCAGCCAGGACAGGCATGGCTCAGATGGTTGAGTGTCAGGTTGCCAGTTTGATTCCCAGTCAGGGCACATGGGTTGTGGACCCAGTCCCTGGTTGGGGCACATGCAAGAGACAACCTATTGATATTTCTCTCCCCTTCTTTCTCCCTCCCTTCCCTCTCTCTAAAAATAAATAAAATTTTAAAATCTTAAAAATACAGCTCAATGTTTGTTTTTAAACCATATTTATAGAGTTGTGCAAACATCACCACACTCTAACTCCAGGACATTTTTATTACCCTAAAAGAAACTTGGTACCAATGAGCAATAACTCTTCATTTACTCCTCTCCAAGCCCCTAACAACCACTAATCTACTTTATGTTTCTCTGAATTTGTCTATTCTGGACATTTCATGTAAACAAATCATATAATCAGTTGGCTTATTTTACTCTGGCTTAATGTTTTCGGTGTTCATCTATTGGTACTTCATTTATTTTAATTATATTTTATTGATTATGCTATTGCAGTTGTCCTGATTTTCCCCTTTGTCCCCCTCTACCACTACTCCCTACTCCCTCAGGCAATCCCCCCACCATTGTTCATGTCCATGGGTCATGTGTATAAGATCTTTGGCTACTCTATTTCCTATACTGTACTTTACATCCCCATGGCTATGCTGTAACTACCTATTTGTATGTCTTAATCCCCTCACCTATTCCCTCACACCCCCTCACATCTGGCAGCCATCAAAACGCTGTCTGTATCCATGATTCAGTTTCCTTTTTTATTTGTTTAGTTTGTTTTTTAGATTCAATTCAACTGTTGATAGATAGTATTTTTGCCATTTTATTCATAGTTTTGATCTTCATTTTTTAAAAGATTTCTTATTTATTCATCTTTAGAGGGGAGGAAAATGAGAGAGAAACATCAATGTATGGTTGCCTCTTATGCGTCCCCTGCTAGGAACTGGCCTGCAACCCAGGCATGTGCCCTGACTGGGAATCGAACCTCGATCGTTTGGTTCACAGGCCTGCACTCAATCCACTGAGCTATACCAGACAGGGCTGATCTTCATTTTCTTAAATGTCCCTTTAACGTTTCGTGTTTGGTGATGACAAACTCCTTTAGTTTTTTTCTTATCTGGGAAACTTTATCTGCTCTTCAGTTTTGAATAATAGCTTTGCTGGGTAGAACAGTCTTGGCTATAGGTCCCTGCTTTTCATGACTTTGAATATTTCTTGCCAATCCCTTCTAGCCTGCAAAGTTTCTTTCGAGAAATCAGTTAGTAATCTTATGGGAAATCCCCTGTAGGTAACTAACTTCTTTTGCTGCTTTTAAAATGCTCTCTTTATCTTTAACCTTTGGCATTTTAACTATGATGTGTCTTGGAGTGGGCCTCTTTGCATCCATCTGGTTTGGGACTCTCTGTGCTTCCTGGACTTGTATATCTATTTCCTTCATAAAATTAGGGAAGTTTTCTTTCATTATCTTTCCAAATAAATGTCCAATTTCTTGCTCCTTCTCTTCTGTATCCCCTATGATGCAAATGTTGGACTTCTTTTAAATTGTCACAGAGGCTGCTTATACTATCCTCCTTTTTTTGGATTCTTTTTCATCTTGTTGTTTTAAATTTTATTATTTTCAGAAAGAGGGGAAGGGAGGGAAAAAGAGTGAGAGAGAAATACTGATCAGTTGCCTCTTGCATGCCACAACTGGATACCTGGCCTGCAATCCAAGTATGTGCCCTGACTGGGAATTGAACCAGTGACCTTTCGGTCACAAGCCTGCACTCAACCCACTGAGCCACACCAGCCAGGACCTTTTGTTCTGATTGGTTGTTTTTTGCTTCCTTATGTGAATTATAAGTTTCAAATTACTGTGTTTTTAGACTCCACTAGATGTAACGGAAAGGTGCAAAGTTCCTTTTAAATGTCAAAATTTATAGTATGTTTAAAACTACATTTAAAAAATCTTTGAAACTTAAAAATTTTAGATAACAACTTAAAAATGTCTGAAGATGTATGTAGTTTTCAAGAGAATTTTAGGTGGTACACAAGCAAAAATACGAATAACACTGATACGAAGAAATGGTCACATAACTATAAAAAGACATCTATGTCCATCTTAGTCTCTTGGCTTTAAATATTATCTATATACCGGTGACTATCGAATTTATGTTTCCTGTTCAGACTTTTTCTTTTTTCCGTGAAGCACATGTTTAGCTGCCTAGTTAACATTTATCCTGTCCAAAACAGAATTCTTGAATTCTACCCACTTCCCACACTCACATGCACACAGCCTACTCCTTTCTTCTCCTAGGTGTTCTTCATCTGAGTGAACACTACCTCCAGTCATCCAGTTGCTCTGTCCAAAGACTTCTGAGTTATTCTTGACTCCTTTTAAAAATATTCTTGATATAATGCATCAGCAAATCCTGTTAGCTCTACCTGTGAAATATATCTAGAATGATCTGTTATCTCTGTCCTCAACACAAAAATAGTTTACTTCTCTCCCTATTTCTTCCCTGTTTCTATTCTTGCAGTCTTTTTTTTTTAATGATCCTTTAAAAATATAACTTTGATTATGCCTACTCTGGAGGCTTTTTTTCATTTTTAGAATAATATCTAAATTCTTACAGTGTTCTAAAAGGTTGTAATGGTCTGCCTCCTGGCTTCATTTTATATCATTTTACCCCTCACTCATTCCATTTCCAGCGCACTGGCTCTCTTACTGTACCTTTGACACAGTGATTATGTTAC
Organism: Artibeus jamaicensis; assembly: GCF_021234435.1. Taxonomy (NCBI): domain Eukaryota; kingdom Metazoa; phylum Chordata; class Mammalia; order Chiroptera; family Phyllostomidae; genus Artibeus; species Artibeus jamaicensis. The sequence goes on from NW_026521486.1 coordinate 48,315,447, forward strand.
TTTGTCTCAAGGCTCTCCACTTGTTCCTTTTCTCTAATTTATTCTTCTCCCCTCAGATTTCCACTGGCTCACTTCCAATGTTATCACCTCAAAGAGGCCTTGACTTTTCTTTCTTAAATAGCACCCTTCGTCCCTTTCCTTTCTCCCTTAATTTGCTTCCTTTTTCATCTTATCACATTTATTATATACTTGCTTATTTTCTGTCTCCCCACTAGAAAATTAGTTCTAAAAGGGGAGGATCTTATCTATTTTTTTCACTGCCTTAGCTCCAGTCTTATGTAGTAGGTAGTGAATAAATGTGTTGAATATTAAATGAATGTATAAATGTATATCCTCAAGTGACTACTATAGGGCTGTTATATATTTAGTATTGCAAAGGTATTAAATGGATGAGTGTATGGATATAGTATCACTCATGTATTATACTGTATTGTTCCCTTTTGTATGGGGTGATTGCATTTTGTATATTGTAAGAACTAGTTTCTTTTTATCCTGTTGAGCTTTGAGATAGCAACCCAGGTTCTCAGTCTTCAGCACCACAAATGACACTTTCTGGTCTCCATTCTTTAACTTATAACACTGGGGAGAATGGTTCTATAGAAAGCTTTCCCAGTGAGAAATTTAAAGGTCAAATAACATATTATTTTTTAGATTTATAGAGTTTAGATTTACTTTATAGTATTTTTGTTCTTTTGCCTTCTAAATTAATTTAGTTGCCCTTGGCCCACTTTTCTTGCCTATAATATAAACACTTTGGTTCCACAGAAAATATTATAAAATGATTCATCTTTAGCACAATCCAGGTTCAAGAACTAATTCTCCAAAAAAGTATGAATACATTGTCTTAGTGCACAAAGGAAAAAAAAGAACTAATTATCTTGTATACTTGTTTAATAGTACTCCTTTCTGCATGATGAACAAGGACTTTTTTTAAACTAAAAATATCAGTTGACCTTAGTAATTCAGAAAGATTAGCAATTATGTTGGGTTGGTAGTAAAGAATGCTAATTTTAACTCTGGTGTTTTTTTTTTTTAATATATTTTATTGCCCTGACTGGTGTAGCTCAGTGGATTGAGCATGGGCTTGTGAAGCAAAGGGTCACCAGTTCGATTTCTCAGTCAGGGCACATGCCTGGGGTGCAGGCCGGTTCCCAGCAGGGGGCATATGAGAGGCAAACATACATTGATATTTCTCTCCCTCTCTCCTTCCCTTCCCCTCTAAAGATAAATAAATAAAATCTTTAATATATATATGTATATATATATATATATATATATATATATATATATATATAATTGATTATGCCATTACAGTTGTCCCATTCCCCCCCTTCATTCCCCTCCACCCTAGAAACCCCCTCCCCCACCATGCGGTCCCCCTTTAGTTTATGTCCATGTATCACAAGTTCTTTAGCTTCTACATTTCCCATACTATTCTTGCCCTCCCCCTGTCTATTTTCTACCTACCATCTATGCTACTTATTCTCTGTATCTTCTCCCCCCTTCTCCTCCTCCAACTCCCCTGTTGCTAACCCTCCACATGATCTCCATTTCTGTGGCTCCACTCCTGATCTAGCTGTCCTCTTAGTTTGCTTTTGTTTTAGATGTGGTTGTTACTAATTGTGAGTTTGCTGTCCTTTCACTGTTCACATTTTTTATCTTCTTTTTCTTAGATAAGTCCCTTTAACATTTCATATAATAAGGACTTGGTGATGATGAACTCCTTGAATTTGACCTTATCTGAGAAGCACTTTTCTGCCCTTCCATTCTAAATGAAAGCTTTGCTGGATAGAGCAATCTTGGTTGTAGGTCTTTGGATTTCATGACTTGGAATACTTCTTTCCAGCCTCTTCTTGCCTGTAAGGTCTCTTTTGAGAAATCAGCTGACAGTCTGATGGGAACTCCTTTGGAGGTGACTGTCCCCTTTTCTCTTGCTGCTTCTAGGATTCTCTCTATTTTAATCTTGGCTAATGTAATGATGATGTGCCTTGGTGTGTTCCTTCTTGGGTCCAACTTCTTTGGGACTCTCTGAGCTTCCTGGATTTCCTGGAAGTCTATTTCCTTTGCCAGATTGGGGAAGTTCTCCTTTATTATTTGTTCAAATAAGTTTTCCACTTGTTGCTGTTCCTCTTCCCTCTCTGGTACCCATATAATTCAGATGTTGGAATATTTCAAGATGTCCTGGAGGTTCCTAAGCCTCTCCTCATTTTTTTTTTTTTAATTCTTATTTCTTCATTCTTTTCTATTTGGTTGTTTCTTTCTTTCTTCTAGTCCACTCCATTGATTTGAGTCCCAGTTTCTTTTCCATCACTATTTGTTTCCTGTGCATTTGCCTTCATTTCACTTAGTTTAGCCTTCATTTGTTCATCTAATTTGTGACTAAAATCAACTAGTTCTGTGAGCATACTGATCATCAGTGTTTTGAACTGTGCATCTGATAGGTTGGCTATCTCTTGGTTGCTTAGAAGTATTGACTCTGGGGCTTTGAGCTGTTCTTCTTCTTGAGCCATGATGTTTTGGTCTGTTCACACCTATTATGTATAAGGGTGGAGCCTTAGGTGTTCCCCAGGGCTGGGCAACCCAGGTTGCTGAGTTGTGATGCTGTGTGTGGGGGTGGGGTCAGAGAGGGGCAATGGCATTTGTTCTGCTCTCTCTCAGATTTTGGTCCCCTCTGCTGCTTCCCGCAAGCAAATTGGGCCCTTCTGGTGCTGGTTCCCGGGTGGGTGGGCTTGTGCACCCTCCAGGACCCTGTGGGTCTCTCCAATGAACTCTCTGTGAGCCTGGAAGCCTCTCCCAGCACCTTGACTCCTGAAAGTTTTTCCAGTTGGTGCTCTTAGGCTTTATTTCCCAGTGCTGGGGCCCTGGGTTGTGTAGTCTATCTCACTGCTTGCTCCTTTGCCAGGTTTATGAGTGTGAATGTGTGACCGTAGTGAGCTAGCCTCCTTGTGCCCTCACTGGGTTTGCCCATTGCCCCTCCATGTCTGGGATCTGCCAACCGCCACCCTTGCGCCTGGGTAGGTCTGGCCACTTTTTTCTGTCTAACCCCTCTCCACCAGCTGCTGACTCCGCTCCTCTTACTGGTCTGGCTGAATGGTTCGTTGTTGTTGGACTTCCATACAGTTCTATTTTCTGTCTGTTTGGTTGCATTTTTGTTACTAAATCTTTGTTGTCTTTAAACTTGGTTGTGCAAGGAGGCACAGTGTTTCCACCTATGCCTCCATCTTGGCTGGAAGTCTTTAACTCTGGTCTTTTTGAAGGGAGGACAAGCTATTAAAATGGATGAGAAACTAGTAATTGTGAAGTACTCATTCGAGTTAAATTACCATTAATAAAATTTTAAAACAATATATTTCATATGTGATGGAAGAAAATCAATGTTTAGTTCTGTAAATCTTTTTAGGGGAAATTATGTAAGAAAGTTTTTCTTTTTAATTGGTGAAAATTGTATCTTGGACTGTATTAGCTTAAATACTCCTAACAAGTATAAACTGGAAGATACAAAATATGTATAGCTGAAACCATGTAAGTTATGAAGAATGTTGGCAAATGTTCAACCAACCAACATATAATTCTGGAGGAGAAGCAGATAATCTGCTTCTATATTTATATACAACATTAGGAAGAAAACTGTGCTACATTTAAATTTCCCATCTGGCAGAACTCAGGTTCAGAATATTAAATAAGGATTCTTTTTTTTCCTTTTTTTTATTGATTATGCCATTACATTTGTTCTATTCCCCCCTCCATTCCCCTCCACCCTGTACCCCCCACCCCCACCATTCCCCCCCTTTAGTTCATGAACACGTGTCTCAAGTTCTTTCGATTCTATATTTCCCCTACTATTCTTACCCTCCCCCTATCTATTTTCTATCTACTGTCTATGCTACTTATTTTCTGTACCTTCTCCCCCTTTCTTTTTCTCCCACTCCCCTGTTGCTAATCTTCCACGTGATCTTCATTTCTATGGTTCACTCCTGATCTAGCTGTCCTCTTAATTTGCTTTTGTTTTAGGTGTGGTTGTTGATAACTGTGAGTTTGCTCTCCTTTCACTGTTCATCTTTTTTATCTTCTTTCTCTTAGATAAGTCCCTTTAACATTTCATATAATAAGGGCTTGGTGATGATGAACTCCTTGAATTTGGTCTTATCTGAGAAGCACTTTATCTGTCCTTTCATTCTAAATGAAAACTTTGCTGGATAGAGCAATCTTGGTTGTAGGTCTTTGGATTTCATGACTTGGAATACCTCTTTCCAGCCCCTTCTTGCTTGTAAGGTCTCTTTTGAGAAATCAACTGACAGTCTGATGGGAACTCCTTTGGAGGTGACTGTCCCCTTAGCTCTTGCTGCTTCTAGGATTCTCTCCTTCATTTTAATCTTGGCTAATGTAATGATGATGTGCCTTGGTGTGTTCCTTCTTGGGTCCAACTTCTTTGGGACTCTCTGAGCTTCCTGGATTTCCTGGAAGTCTATTTCCTTTGCCAGAATGGGGAAGTTCTCTTTTATTATTTGTTCAAATAAGGGTTTCCACTCATGACTGTTCCTCTTCCCCTTCTGGTACCCCTATAATTCGAATGTTGGAATGTTTAAAGATGTCCTGGAGGTTCCTAAGCCTCTCCTCATTTTTTTGAATTCTTATTTCTTCATTCTTTTCTGTTTGGTCATTTTTTCCTTCCTTTTGGTCTACTTCCTTGATTTGCGTCCCAGTTTCCTTTCCATTATTATTGGTTTCCTGTGCATTACCTTTCATTTGAATTAGTTCAGCCTTCATATGTTCCTCTAATTTGTGACTAAAATCAATGAGTTCTGTGAGCATCCTGATCACCAGTGTTTTGAACTGTGCATTTGAAAGTTTGGCTATTTCCTCATCGCTTAGATTTATTGGCTCTGGGGCTCTGAGTTGTTCTTGAGCCATAATGTTTTGGTCTGTTCACGCCTGTTACGTATGAGGAGCGGAGCCTTAGTTGTTTACCAGGGCGGGGCCACCCAGGTCGCTGGTTTGTAACTCCGTATGTGTGGGGGCGGGGTCAGAGAGGGAGCAATGGTGGTCCTCTGCCCACTGCGCCTGTTTATCTGAGCGGAAATGTGTGAGCCCGCCGCCCTGCACCCTGTGGTCTCAATGCTCTCCTCTTCACTGTTTTATCTGCACGCAAATGCTCTACCGACCACAGACAGCCAGCCGCGCCTCTTCTCTGTTTCCACCCGTAGCTAGCTCGCACCTGGGATCTGCGCCTTCAGCTGCCTGCACACCACCTCCGTCGGGGATCTTTTTGACCAACCTGCTCCGCTACTGGCTTTGTCCCTCTTACCAGTTGAGCTGAGCATTTCGTTGTTTTCGGACTCTGTATTGTCAATTTTCTGTGTGGTTTCGTTGCGTTTATTGTTGTTAAAACTTTGTTGTTTTTAGATTTGGTTGTGCGCGGACGCAAGGTGTTTCCACCTACGCCTCCATCTTGGCGGAAGTCTAAATAAGAATTCTTTAAAGTTAACTCTCTCCTGCCCTGGCCAGTGTGGCTCAGTTGGTTGGAGCATTGTTCAGTAAACAGAAAGGTCACAGGTTCAATTTCCAGTCAGAGCACATACCTAGGGTTCAGGACAATTGATGTCCTTCCCACTCTCTCCCTCTCCCCCTACCCCATCCTTCTCCTCCTCCTTCCCTTTGGTTCTCTCTCCCTTGCTCTCTGGAATAGAGGGTATACCCTCTGGCGAGGATTAAAAAAAAGTTAACTCTCTCTTTGTAATAAATTAGAAAGATACTTTGCCCCATTTAAGATCTATAGAAGGTGTGTTGATGCTATTTTCTATGGCAGCTGCAGAATAAGATGTTTTACTTAATTATAAACCTAAGGGGGGGTGGAAATCCCTGCATTTTATTACAGATGTAAAAATCTTCCCAGGGGAACAAATAACAAGCACACTGGATCCCTAATGAGAATAGACAATGTGTTGTACGGCACAGTAATGTATCTTTGAGGAAGTTAAGACAACAAAAATAAGAAACCTAGCTTACTCTCATGGATGATTTGATAGTCCTGAAATGAAAAAATTAATTAGATTGAGGACTCACCAAGGATGAAAAAATTGTTGAGTTTCCATATAACAGATAAATCTCTCTTCAAAATCTTGAAAAATAACTGAGAGAGCTGAATTACAATTACTCCTTTTTCCCTAACAATTGGAAATAATTGTAATTACAGTCATGTACTAACTACACATTATTGTCGAAAGAAATTATAGATGATGTAAGTAAATGGAAAGATATTTCATGTTTAAGGATTAGGAGACAATATTGCTAAGATGGCAATATTTGCCAAATTGATATGCAGCTGCAACACAATTCCTATCAAAATCCCCAGCTGGCTTTTCTGCAGAAATTAATAAACTGGTCTTAAAATTCACATGAAAATTCAAGGGATGTATAATAGCCAGCAGCCTTGAAAAAGAAGAACAAAGTTAGAAGACTCTCACTTTCTGATTTAAAAATTTTCTGCAAAGCTACAGTAATCAAGATTGTGGTTCTAGCGTAAGGATAGACATAATCAGTGGAATAGAATTGAGAGTTCAGAAATAAACTTTCACAGTTATGGTCAATTAATTTTTTTTTAAAAAGATGCCAAGGTAAATCAGTGAGGAAAGAATAGTCTTTTCAACATATAGTACTGGGACAACTGGATATCTATATTCAAAAACTAAAATTGAATCCATTCCTCACGCATATACAAAAATTAACTCAAAATAGATCATAGATCTAATGTAATAGGTAAAACTTAACAGCCCTTGAAAGAAAATATAGAAGTAAATCTGGGGACTTCCGCCAAGATGGAGGCATAGGTGGAGACGCTGTGCTTTCTCACACAACCAAATTTAGAGACAAAATATTAGCAACAGAAAACATAGCCAGAACACAGAAAATCGAACTTTTCAGAAGTCTGATAACAATGAAGTCTTCAGCCTGACCGGTAAGAGAGGCGAAGCCAGCAGCTGGCAGAGCAGGTTGCACAGGAAAACTTGGTCAGACAGACTCAGGCACAAGGATCCCAAGGTGGGGTTGTGACCGGCGGACCCAGTGAGGGCGCAGGGTGATGGGTTGACTCTGGTGGCGCATTCCTGTGCAGATAGACCTGTGAGGGAGTGGGCAGTGAGATGGGCCCAAGCAGGTCCCAGCAACAGAAGGCAGCAGAGACGGCCGCCACTTCCCGGCTCTGACTCCGCCCCCACATACCCAGCCACCCCACCCTGGTGGCCCTGCCTCGCCCCTAAGGCTCCGCTCCTCATACTTAATGGGCGCGAACAGACCAAAAATGGCTCAAGAAGATCTCAAAGCCCCAGAGCCCATAACTCTAAGTGACAAAGAAATACCAAAACTTTCAGATGCACAGTTAAAAACACTGGTGATCAGGATGCTCACAGAACTGGTTGATTTTAGTCACAAATTAGAGGAACATATGAAGGTTAAACTAATTGAAATGAAGGGAATTGCACAGGAAACCAATAGTGATGAAAAGGAAATGGGACTCAAATCAAGGGAGTGAACCAGAAGGAAGGAAAAAATTACCAAACAGGAAAATATGAAGAAACAAGAATTCACAAAAATGAGGAGAGACTTAGGAACCTCCAGGACATCTTTAAACGCTCCAACATCCAAATTATAGGGGTACCAGAAGGGGAAGAGGAACAGCCATGAGTGGAAAACTTATTTGAACAAATAAAAAGGAGAACTTCCCCAATCTGGCAAAGGAAATAGACTTCCAGGAAATCCAGGAAGCTCAGAGAGTCCCAAAGAAGTTGGACCCAAGAAGGAACACACCAAGGCACATCATCATTACATTAGCCAAGATTAAAATGAAGGAGAGAATTCCTAGAAGCAGCAAGAGACAAGGGGACAGTCACCTCCAAAGGAGTTCCCATCAGACTGTCAGCTGATTTCTCAAAAGAGACCTTACAAGCAAGAAGAGGCTGGAAAGAGGTATTCCAAGTCATGAAATCCAAAGACCTACAACCAAGATTGCTCTATCCAGCAAAGCTTTCATTTAGAATGGAAGGGCAGATAAAATGCTTCTCAGGTAAGATCAAATTCAAGGAGTTCATCATCACCAAGCCCTTATTATATGAAATGTTAAAGGGATTTATCTAAGAAAAAGAAGATAAAAGATATGAACAGTGAAAGGACAGCGAACTCACAGTTATCAACAACCACATCTAAAACAAAAGCAAACTAAGAGGACAGCTAGATCAGGAGTGGAAACATAGAAATGAAGATCTCATGGAGGGTTAGCAACAGGGGAGTGGGAGGAGGAGAAGGGGGGAGAAGGTACAGAAAATAAGTAGCATAGATGGTAGGTAGAAAATAGATAGGGGGAGGGCAAGAATAGTATGGGAAATATAGAATCTAAAGAACTTGAGACACATGGTCATAAACTAAAGGGGGGAATGGTGGGGATGGGGGGTACAGGGTGGAGGGGAATGAAGGTGGGGAATAGAACAACGGTAATGGAATAATCAATAAAATAAAAATTTTAAAAAAGGAAGTAAATCTTAATGACCTTGGATTAGGCAAAGCCTTCTCAGATATGACACCCAAAGTATAAGCAAAAAAATAAAAAAATAGATACACTGTACTTTTCAAAATTTAAAACTTCTGTACTTCAGAATGCACAGTTTTTAAAAAAGATTATATATATTTACTTTTAGAGATAGGGGAAGGGAGAGAAACATAGATGTGCAAGAGATACATCCATCAATTGCCTCTTGCACACCCCCAACTGCGGACCTGGCCCATAACCCCAGGTAGGTGCCCTGACTGAGAATCGAACCTGCAACCTTTTGGTTCTCAGGCCAGCACTCAATCCACTGAGCCACACCAGCCAGGGTAAATGCATTTTAGACTTAATGATATTTTCAAGTTAATGATTGATTTATCTTGATGTAAGCCCATAATGTGTTGAGGAGCTTGTGTATTTCCTGATGTATTTTCAGTATTTCATTCCTCTAGTAGTTTTAATCATTTCGTAGAATCTGATTAAAATATCTGTCATCTCTCCACATGTGTGTGAAAGCCTTGTTTTAGTTATCTATTGGTATGTATCAAACCACCCTAAAATTTACTGGCTTAAAACAATGATTATTTATTCTCATGATTCCTTGTGTTCAGGACAGTTCATTAGTTCCATGTGGTGTTATCTAGTTCACTCATGCAGTTGCATTCGGCTAGGATCTCAGCTGGAGCTGTAATACTTAGGATATTTGCACTCACAGGACTGGGGTCTTTGTGCTGGCTGTTGGGTGGGGTGCCCCGGTTCTTTTTTACATGATCTCTCTGAGTGAAACAGGCTGCCAGGCTTCTTAAAGGCTTGACCTGGATCTGGCACAAATTCTCTTTGTCACATTCTGTTAGTCAGCGAAATCACAAGGCCAAATGAGATTTAAGGAGAGAGGAAGAGACCCCACCTATTGATGGAAAAAGTACTCTGTACCTACACAGATGAGAGAAATGGTTAGTGGCTATCTTTGAAGACAATCTAACATGAACAAATTCACAGAATTCTGCCTACAGCATCAGCAAGTTCACCAATCTATGAAAATTGCCTAGGAAGTACCCTAAGCTTTCTAGAGCCCTGGACTTGGAATTCCTGCTTTAAAATATAAACCAACTGTATGTAGTTTGTCCCAGGAATGCAAAGTTAGTTTCATATTCAAAAGTCGATGAATCCAATTCACTATATGAATAGAATAAAGGAAAAAAACATATAATAATTTCAATAGGTGTATGCAGAAAAAGAATTTGACAAAATACAACATCCATTTATTTTTTTAAAAAAACCTCTCAGCACACTAGGAATAGAAGGAAACTTACTGTGATAAAGAATATCTATGAAAAACTGATAGCTAACATTCTACTTGGTGGTGAAATAGTAAACTCTCTAAGATTGGAAACAAAATGAGGGTATCTTCTTTCACTACCTCTAGTCATCAAGAATGATTTGCTTTTGATCATTCCTTTAAATTTTTTCTCTGAATTAAGCTAGATCATCAAAGGCCTATTTACCTGGATTGTACAATATAGACTTCTGGTGGAATCACCTTTTATTTTCCTGGAATATACTCAGGTATGATGCCACTGTCTACCTTGAAAAATAATGTAAGACCCAGCCACATACTCACATACACTGCTGGTGGGACTGAAAATTCACATATCAAATAGAATCTGGCAACATATTACTAAAATAATCACTGTGACCTAGTTTTTTGTTTTTTTTTTCTTCTGGAAATGCAATGATGATTCAACATTATGAAAGCTTTAAAAGTCATCATAATATGTTGAAGGAGAAAAATATCAATCTCTAAACTTTACTAAAAGGCATTTAATAGCCCTAGCTGGTGTGGCTCAGTGGATTGAGTGCTGTGCTGCAAATCAAAGAGTCTCTGGATCGATTCCCAGTCAGGGCATGTGCCTGGGTTGTGGGCCCGGTCCACAGTTGGGGGTGCACGAGAGGCAACCACACAATGATCTTTCTCTCCCTCTCTTTCTCTCTCCCTTTCTCCAAAACTAAATAAATAAAATATTTTTTCAAAGGACATTTAATAAAATTCTACATCAATTCTGATTTTAAAAATCTTAAAATATATAAATAATATAGAAACACTTATATCAATCTGTATCCTTTCCATATATTGATAAATATAAGATATATGTCTCAAGGTGAAAAGCTACATTCCAATTAAAGCTAGAAAAAAGGATAGAAGGACTTCTAGTCAAGATGGTGGCATAGGCAGACATTGCTCTCCTCTTCTCACAATCACATCAAAATTACAACTAAAATACAGAACAACCATCACTCAGAACCATCAGATATCGAACTGGATGGAATTAAAGAAACCACATCCATCCAGACTGGTAGAAGGGATGCAGATGCAGAATAGGATGGACCCTCACCCATGTGTGGTAGATAAAAATTCGGGAGGGCTAGCTCAGGAGTGAAGAATCCCAGCCCCACACCAGACCCCTCAGCCTAGAGTTCCAGTATCAGGAAGATAAGTCTCTGCAACTTCTGGCTGCAAAAACCAGTAGGGATTGAGTCACTGGAAGAAACTTCTGGAGCCCCAAGCAGTTCCTCCTAAACAACCCATACATGGACTTACCTACTCAGACTCACCCCCTCTGAGCTCCAGCACCCAGGTAGCAGCTTGAAAGGCACCACTGGTATACAAGGAGAAACTGAAGTGTCTGGCATCAAGGCAAGCAGAGGCCATTGTCCCTTTTCTAAACCCTCTCCCCACAAAGTCAGCAAGCTGGTGCCATATCTGAAACTCCATCAACCCTGGCTAACACTGACCCTCCTTCAAAATCCTCAGAGACTCTGCCTCACCAAAGTTACAGACTTAACCAGCGTGCTTTCCCATATGAATGGCTGGTCTTGGCTCATGCTACACAACTTTGTAAGTTCTCTCAAATAAGTAACAGCTGGCTTCAGTGAACACCAAGCCTGGCACTACCAACAGCCAGTCTAGATTCATAACTTGGCTTTGTCTGGGAGGCTCCCAGCCTAGCACAAGTAGCAGCCATCTCAGACTGAGTTATTGCTCAGGCAGGGGGGCCCAGGGCAAAACACAGGTGAGGGCTGACCTTGGCCTGCATCATCCAGGAAACCGCAGGGCCAGTACACCCAGTGGATAGCTATAGACCATGTCAGAACAACACCACGCTGCCCCTTCACAGCTGATCCTCCATGAGGGAGGAGGTTGGTGGTCAGTGGTCATAGCCAATCCTTGCAGCTGACTGGCCTTAGTAAATCCTTCCCATTGACCTGCCAACAGCAACCAAGTTTCAGCTTCAAGAGGAGGGTGTACTTAGTCCACAACAAGGGTGCACCTCAAGTACCCAGCTTGGGTGATAGGGGAGGCTGTGCCACTGGACCCTAGAGGACACTTACTACATTAGTGCTCACTGCCAAGACACAGAGTCAAAGCAGCTCTACCAAATACATAGAAACAAACACAAGGAGGTTGCCAATGGGGAGACAAAGAAACATTGCCCAAATGAAAGAACAAATCAGAACTCCAGAAAAAGAACTAAACAAAGTGGAGATAAGCTGTCAGAGGCAGAGCTCAGAACACTGGTTATAAGGATGCTGAAGGAACTTAGTGAGGATCTCAACAACATAAAAAGATCCATTCAGAAATGAAGGATACACTAATTGAAATAAAGTAAAATTTCAGGGCAACAACAATAGAGTGGATGAAGCTGAGACTCCTATAAATGATTTGGAACATAAGGAAGCAAAGAACAACCAATCAGAACAACAAGGCAAAAAAAGAATTAAAAAATTAATGAGGATAGTATAAGGAGCCTCGGTGACAACTTAAGAGTTCCAACATTCATATCATAGGGGGTAACAGGAGAAGAGAAAGAACAAGATATTAGAAATCTATTTGAAAAAATAATGAAAACTTCCCTAATTTTGTTAAGGAAATAGACATGCAAGTCCAGGGAAGCACAGAGAGTCCCAAACCAGATGGATGCAAAGAGGCCCACTCCAAGACACATCATAGTTAAAATGCCAAAGATTGAAGATAAAGAGAGAATCTTAAAAGCAGCAGGAGAAAAGCAGATCACTACCTACAAAGGAGTTCCCATAAGACTGTCAGCTGATTTCTCAAAAGAAACTTTGCAGGCTAGAAGGGATTGGCAAGAAATATTCAAAGTCATGAAAAGCAGGGACCTACAGTGAAGATTGTTCTACTTAGCAAAGGTATCCTTTAGAATTGAAGGACAGATAAAGAGCTTCCTAGATAAGAAAAAAAACTAAAGGGCTTCGTCATCACCAAACTGTTATTACATGAAATGTTAAAGGCACTTATTTAAGAAAATGAAGATCAAAACTATGAACAATAAAATGGCAAAAATACATTATCTATCAACAGTTGAATCTAATAAACTATTGAATGGCAATAAAATAATTATTTAAAATATTTTTGCCTATATCTGTTTACTTTTTTAATGAACATGTATAAAGGACCCATGGGGGGGGAAATAAAAAAATAAAAAACAAACTAAGCAAACAAGAATAGAATCATGGGTATAAAGAGCCTTTTGATGGTTTCCAGATGAGAGGAGGTTGTGGGGGAATGGGTGAGGAGATGAGAGACTTAAGCATTACAAATAGTAGTTACAGAATAGCTACAGTATAGGAAATGAAGTAGCCAAAGAACTTATACGCATGACCCATGTCCATGAACAATGGTGGGTGGATTGCCTGAGGGAGTTGTGGGTGCTGGGTGGAGGGGGGCAAAGGGGGAAAAATCAGGACAACTTTAATAGCATAATCAATAAAATATAATTAAAAAGAAAAAGAAAGAAGGATAAGATGAACATCATAGCCTCTATTTTATTTTTATTTTTTAATAGGAATGAATTAATGCACATAGGAGAATTATAAAATGCATATATTGGTCTCAAAATAAAATATTCTTTTTGTTTTTTAAAGGATTTTTAAAATTTATTTTTAGAGGGGAAGGGAAGGAGAGAGGGAGAGAAATATCAATGTATGGTTGCATCTCATGCGTCCCCTGCCGGGAACTAGCCTGCAATCCAGGCATGTGCCCTGACTGAGAATCGAACCGAGATCCTTTAGTTCGCAGGCTCAATCCACTGAGCTACACCAGCCAGGGCAAGATAAAATATTCTTTTGCTGTCATAGAAACATGGAACAGACTGGCAGCTGTAAGAGGGTATTGGGACATAGGAACTGGTTGAAATAAGGCGAAGGGATTAGCGAAAGAACACACTTTTTTTGTCTTCTCATTTTGGCATGCTCCCTGTGTTTGTTTCTATGTATTAGGTAGAGCTGCTCTGACTCCGTGTCTTGGTTGTATGGCCTAATGTAATAGGTGTCTTGTACGGTCCAGTGGCACAGCCTCCCCTATCTCCCAAGCTGGGTACTCAGGGTGTATGTATCTGCTGTGTGGACTCAGTATTTCTTCCTCTTATAGCTCTCTTGATTGCTGTCAGCATGTCATTGGGAGGGATTTACCTAGTCCACATAGATAGTAGGACTGGTTGTGACCCCTGGCCAGCTGCCACCTCCCTCTGTGACTTTTGGAGGTCATTGGGTGGTGCTCTGATGTAGTCTGTAACTGTCTGCTGGATGTGCAGACTCTGGGGTTTCCCAGGTGGTGCAAGTCAAGGTCAGTCTCCACCTGTGTTCTGTCTGGTGCCCCCCCCCTTGGCATAAGCTAAAAATTGATCTGCAGGTGACTGCTGTTAGTGCCAGGCCTGGGGCCACTCAACAAGACAAATGGGGGCTGGGATCAGCTGTTGGTTGTGTGAGGGGATTTAGGAAGGTCTGAAGCCTACTGGTCGATTCTTGTATGTGCCCTGACTGGGCATCAAACCGGCAACCTTGGTGTATCGGGACAATGCTCTGACCACTTGAGCTGCCCAGTCAGCGCCCACTGTCAGTCTTTTATTTTTTACATTTTAGTTATCTTAAGGTTCTTAGATCAAATAGTAGGATAAAAATGTTTTAATATTAACAACCCAATTTATTTTATTTTTTTATTTTTCTAACCCTAATCCTAACCTTAACAATCCAATTTAAAAGAGAAAAAATGGTAGATACAGAGAACAGATTAGTGGTTGCCAGAGGCAGGAGTGAGGTGGGGGTGGGCAAAATGAGGGAAGGGATCAAAAGGTACAAATTTTCAGTTATAAAATAAATAAGTCACGGGGATATAATCTATAGCATGGTTACTATAGTTAGTATTATTGTATTGCATATTTGAAAGCTGCTAAAACAGTAAGTCTTAAAAGTTGTCATTATAAGAAAAAAAGTTGTAACTGTGAATGGTGGTGTATCCTAACTAGACTTATTGTGGTGACCATTTAGCAATATATACACATCTTGAATCATTATGTTGTACACTTGAAACTAATATAGTGTTATGTTAATTATATTATGACAATTATGATATGTCGATTATACCTTGCTAAAAAAATTATACTAAAAAAAGTGAGCAAAGGACTTGAACAGACATTTCTCCAAAGAAGCTATCCAAATAGCCAAAGAGCACATTTTAAAAAACCCATTAAAAGATACTCAACATCACTAATCAGTAGGGGAATGCAAATTAAAACCACAAGATACCACCTCACACACTCAAATGGCTGCTATCAAAAAACAAAACAAAATAACAAGTGTTGCCAAGGATATGGAAAAATTAGAAATCATGTACACTTTTGACAGGAATGTAAAATGCTATAGCCTCTATGGAAACAGTATGGCAGTTGCTCATAAAAGTTAAACATAGAAGAAAGGCTCTTCCTTTCCGGTTGGCCACAGCCCTCAGGTAAGCCAAGATGGATGCTTACAAGTACATCTGGGAGCTATGGAGGAAGAAGTGGTCCAATGTAATGTCCTTCCTTCTCAGGGTGTGCTGCTGGTATTACTGCCAGCTCCCTGTGCTCCACAGGGCCCACTGCCCCCACCTGGCCCAATAAAGCATGTAGGCTAAAATACAAGGCCAAGCAAAGTTATGTTATATATCATATTCATGTGTGCTGTGGTGCCTGCAATTGCCCTGTTCCTAGGGTGTGACATATGGCAAGCCTCAAACCTTATCTGTTGCCAAGGAGTGAGCTGGGCTCCACTGTGGGGCTCTGAGAGTCCTGAGTTCTTACTGGGTTGGTGAAGATTCCACATACAAATTCTTTAAGGTTATCCTCTTTGATGCATTCCATACAGCTATCAGAAGGAATCCTGACACCTGCTGGATCACCAAACAGTCCAAAAGCCCGGGGAGATGCCAGGGCTGACATCTATGGGTCTCAAGAGCCATGACCTTAGAAAGGACACAAGTTCCACCACACTATTTGTGATTCTCACTATACAGCTTGGAGAAGGCATAATACTTTCCAGCTCCCCATTACTGCTAATATAAGTAATGTTTGTAAAATTCTTACCTAAAAAACAATTTAGGTGAGTCAAAAAAAATTAAACATAGAATTACCATGTGATCTCACAATTCTACTTCTGCATATATCCCAAAATAATTGAAAGCAGCATCTGGAAGAGGTATTTGTATACCCATATTTACAACAGCAAATTTTAAAGGACTTTATTTATTTATTTTTAGAGGGAGGGAGAAAGAGAGAGAGAAACAAATGTGAGAGAGAAACATCAACCAGTTGCCTCTTGTATGCACCCCGACCAGGGACTGAACCTGCAATCTAGGCATGTGCCCTGACCAGGAAGGGAACCAGCGCTGGTCAGGGCTATAACAGGATTCTTCACAATAGCCAAAAAGTAGAAGCAACCATAATGTTCATAAACAAATGTGGTATATACAGGGTAGGGCAAAAGTAGATTTACAGTTGTGTGTATGCAAAGCACAGAGTTTATTCTTATATTATTATTTATTAATTATTGTACTACTTACCATATGAACTATTCTGTATATACAATGGAATATTATTCAGCCTTAAAAAAGAAGGGATTTCTGACACATGCTAAACATGGATGAACCTTGACATTATACTAAGTGAAATAAGCTAGTTACAAAAATATAAATACTGCCCTGGCTGGTGTAGCTCAGTGGATTGAGTGTGGGCCTGCGAACCAAATGACCACAGTTCGATTCTCAGTCAGGGCACATGCCTGGGTTGCAGGCCAGTTCCCAGCAGGGGACATATGAGAGGCAACCATACATTGATATTTCTCCCTCTCTCTCCTTCCCTTCCCCTCTAAAGATAAAGAAATAAAAATTTTAAAAAAGATAAATACTGCCTGATTCTATCACTTGAGGTATTTACCATAGTCAAATTCATAGAGACAGAAAGTAGAATGCTGGTAGCCAGAGGCTAGGAGGAGGGGGGAATGTTCATAGATGCAGACCCTGGGGTAAGCCTGAAAATCTGTCTCCATAAGCGGAGGGCAGGTAAAAAGACAATTAAGTACCTTGATGTAATGCTGACAACTCCAGCACTACATCAAAAATTTATTAAGGGAACTTACATATGAAGTGTGTGTTCGGTGTAGTCATGTAGCAGGCACTAAAGAATTATATAGAACAGGGCAGGATGGATAGGGGTACTGGTTTGTGACCCATTCCTTACAAGGAGAAAATACTTTACCTGCTTGCCTAGGGTTGGGCAAAAGCCTGTTCCATGCCATGGGGCATAGGGAAGGGATGGGTCATACTGTCTCTGAGAGAATTTATGGGAAGCAGTCTCTGTTCTGGTCCACATCTAGCTCAAATATCCAGCAGTGTCATGTCATGAAACAGTCTCGCCTCAACAGGGAATAGGAATTGTTTAATGGGAGTAGTGTTTTAATTTTTCAAGATGAGATAAAAAGAGTTCTGGAGATGGGTTGCATAACCATTTGGATGCACTTCACACTACTGAACTGTACACTTAAAAAGTGGTTAAGATGGTAAATTTTATGCTATGTATGGTTTTCTACAATTAAATAAAAAGTAACAAATTTACATGAAATATATGTGAATAAACAAAACTAAGTGTTTAATATTGTACAATTCTTATATTTTTAAAATGATTTTATTTATTTATTTTTTAGGTAGAGTAAGGAGAAAGAAAGAGAGGGTAAGAAACATCGATGTGTGAGAGAAACATTGAGTGTTCGCCTCACACATGCCCCAACCAGGAACCTGGCCCCCAATCCAGGCACGTGCCCTTATGGGGAGTGGAACCAGCACCTTTGTGGTTTACAGGATGACACCCAACCAACAGGCCTACACCAGTCAGGGCTGTAATTCTTTAAAAATTTTTATTGATTGATTTGAGAGAGAGAGAGTGCAACACACATCAATATGTTGTTTCACTTATTTATCCATTCATTGGTTGATTCTTGTATGTGCATTGTATGTGCACTGACTGGGAATGGAACCTGCAACCTTGGAAAGTGGGGACAATGCTCTAACCAACTAAATTACCTTGCCAGGATCATATATATATATATATAATTTATTTTTAATATATTTTATTGATTATGCCATTACAGTTGTCCCATTCCCCCCTCATTCCCCTCTACCCTACACACCACCTCCCTCTATTCCCCCCCTTTAGTTCATGTCCATGTATCACGAGTTCTTTAGCTTCTACATTTCCCATACTATTCTTGCCCTCCCCCTATCTATTTTCTACCTACCATCTATGCTACTTATTCTCTGTATCTTCTCCCCTGTTCTCCTCCTCCCATTCCCCTGTTGCTAACCCTCCATGTGATCTCTATTTTTATGGTTCCACTCCTGATCTAGCTGTCCTCTTAGTTTGCTTTTGTTTTACGTGTGGTTGTTAATAAAACTCTCTGTGAGTTTGCTGTCTTTTCACTGTTCATATTTTTCATCTTCTTTTTCTTAGATAAGGCCCTTTAACACTTCATATAATGAGGGCATGGTGATGATGAACTCCTTGAATTTGATCTTATCTGAGAAGCACTTTATCTGCCCTTCCATTCTAAATGAAAACTTTGCTGGATAGAGCAATCTTGGATGTAGATGTTTGGATTTCATGACTTGGAATACTTCTTTCCAGCCCCTTCTTGCCTGTAAGGTCTCTTTGAGAAATCAGCTAGCAGTCTGATGGGAACTCCTTTGGAGGTGACTGTCCCCTTTTCTCTTGCTGCTTCTAGGATTCTATTCTCAGCTAGTGTACTTATAATATGCCTTGGTGTGTTCCTCCTTGGGTCCACCTTCTTTGGGACTCTCTGAGCTTCCTAGATTTCCTGGAAGTCTATTTCCTTTGCCAGATTGGGGAAGTTCTCCTTTATTATTTGTTCAAATAAGTTTTCCACTTGTTGCTGTTCCTCTTCACTCTCTGATACCCCTATAATTCAGATGTTGGAACATTTAAAGATGTCCTGGAGGTTCCTAAGCCTCTCCTCATCTTTTTTTAATTCTTATTTCTTCATTCTTTTCTATTTGGTTGTTTCTTTCTTTCTTCTAGTCCACTCCATTGATTTGAGTCCCAGTTTCTTTTCCATCACTGTTTGTTTCCTGTGCATTTGCCTTCATTTCACTTAGTTTAGCCTTCATTTGTTCATCTAATTTGTGACTAAAATCAACTAGTTCTGTGAGCATACTGATCATCAGTGTTTTGAACTGTGCATCTGATAGGTTGGCTATCTCTTGGTTACTTAGAAGTATTGACTCTGGGGCTTTGAGCTGTTCTTCTTCTTGAGCCATGATGTTTTGGTCTGTTCACACCTATTATGTATAAGGGTGGAGCCTTAGGTGTTCCCCAGGGCTGGGCAACCCAGGTTGCTGGGTTGTGATGCTGTGTGTGGGGGTGGGGTCAGAGAGGGGCAGTGGCATTTGTTCTGCTCTCTCTCAGATTTTGGTCCCCTCTGCTGCTTCCCGCAAGCAAATTGGGCCCTTCTGGTGCTGGTTCCTGGGTGGGTGGGTTTGTGTACGTTCTAGGAC
The DNA here is from genome assembly GCF_021234435.1 of Artibeus jamaicensis. Classification (NCBI taxonomy): domain Eukaryota; kingdom Metazoa; phylum Chordata; class Mammalia; order Chiroptera; family Phyllostomidae; genus Artibeus; species Artibeus jamaicensis. The sequence continues at coordinate 48,334,880 of NW_026521486.1, forward strand.
CCTGTGGGTCTCTCCAATGAACTCTCTGTAAGCTTGGGAGCCTCTCCTGGCACCTCAACCCCCGGAAGTTTTTCCAGTTGGTGCTGTTAGGCTTTAATTCCTGTCACTGGGGCCCTGTGTTGCAGAGTCTGTCTCACTATTTGTTTTTTTTTTTGCCTGGTTTATCAATGTGTGAATGTGTGATTGCAATCAGCCAGCTCCCTTGTGCCCTCACTGGGTCTGCCCATTGCCTCCCCATGCCTAAGATCTGCCAACCACCACCTGTGTGCCTGGGTCGGTCGATAGCCACCGCTTTTTCCTGCCACAGTGCCTCTCAGCAGGCCACCAACCACACCCCTCTTATTGGTCTGGATGAATGGTTCGTTGTTGTCAGACTTCGTTCCAGTTCAATTTTCTGTATGTTTTGGTTATGTTTTTGCTTCTAAATATTTGTTTTCCTTAAATTTGGTTGTGCAAGGAGGTACAGTGTTTCCACCTTTGCCTCCATCTCAGCCAGAAGTACTATTTTTCTTCTCTAGAATTTTGATTTGGAATTTTTCCAATATCTCCACTTAAAATTCATCCACTTTTTGAACATACATGATATAACTTTTAAGGTTTTGTATGCTAATAAAATTAAATAATTATTTTACTTAATCTGATGTAGTTTTAAAGTAACTATATTATTACTAGCAATATTATTACTGAAAAGTTTATTATTTTTAGCATTTTTTTAAATTAAAATATATATCTCTAGGAACATACAACCGAATCACTGTTTTAAAGTCAAGTGAAGTAATTCTCCACTTTGTACTTAAGTTGCTAACTTGATACTTGGTTAGATTAATTTCTTTCATTTTGCTTAATTTTTAGAGATATTTTTCTACTTTAATTATGTATTATTATTTTGTAATACAGTTACATGTTTCTATAGTAAAATGATACAATAATACATTCAAAGTTTTGTTAGAAACTTTGCCCCAAAATGTACAATCATACCTCGGTACTCATCAGCTTCAGAACTAGTCAAACCTTGTACTTGTCTCACTTTGATGAGAAAAAAAATGTTTCTTCACTTGGCGCTTGCTCAGGATTCATCACACTTGCTAGAACTTGTATGAGTCATGATGCTGCCCCACAAGATAAAATAAAATGCTTCATTGTTTGGCACTTGTCATTTGGGCACAGGTCACGAGTTGTGGGATGAATTAACAAGTACTGAGGTACCACTGTAAATATTTGTTTTAGTTCTTGACTTATGCTTTCAGTGTTTGTTTTTGAAATTGTAGCAAAATATACATAAAATTTGCCCTGACTGGTGTGGCTCAGTGGATTGAGCTCCAGCCTGCCAACCAAAGGGTTTCTGGTTCTATTCCCAGTGAGGGCACATACCTGGGTTGCGGGCCAGGTCTCCAGTAGGGAACGTGTAAAAAACAACCACACATTGATGTTTCTCTCCCTCTCTTTCTCCCTTTCCTTCTGTCTAAAAATAAATAAAATCTTTTTTAAAAAATGTATCAATTTAACATTTTTTAAGTGTATAGTTCAGAATCATTAAGTACACTTGCATTGTTTTGCAACAATCATCACTATCTCTAGAACTTTTTCATCATTCCAAACTGAATCTATTAAACAGTAACATCTCATTGTCTCCTTACCCCCAGTCCCTGGTAACCACTATTCTTTCTTTCTTCTTTTTTTTTTTATTTTTTAAAAAATAATTTTATTTAGTTATTTTTCAAGTACAGTTTTTTGTCTATTTCTCCCATCCCAGCCCCCCCACCCAGTGCTCCCCACCTCCCTCCCATTTCCACCCCCCTTAGTTCTCATCCTTGTGTCCTTCATATTTGTTCCTTCAAATCCCTCCCCTTTTCCCCCTTAAATTCCCTTCCCTCTCCCTTGTGGTCACTGTCCCCTTGACTACTATTCTTTCTGTGTCAATGAGTTTGATTATTCTAGGTACCTCATATAAGTAGAATCAGGCAGCACTGGTTCTTTTGTTTGGCCTATTTCACCTAGCTTAATGTTTTCAAAGTTAATCCACGTGTCAGAATTTTAATTATTTATTCATTTACTTTTTAAATTAACTTAGAGAAAGAGAGGTGAGGAGGGGAGGGAGGGAGAAAGAGAGAGAGAGAGAGAGCGAGAGAGAGATGAATGTGAGAAACATCTATCAGGGACCAAACTCACAATCTAGTAGGATGTGCCCTGACTGGAATCAAACCCATGACTTTTTGCTCTGGGGGACAATGCCAACCCAGTCACATCAGTCAGGGAAGAATTTAATTTTTTTAAGGCTAAATAACATTCCGTTGTATGTATATACCACATTGTGTTTATTCATTCATTCATTAATAGACATTAGAGTTGCTTTCACTTTTTGGCTATTGTGAATAATGCTGATAGGAGCATAGATATACAAATACCTGTCCAACTCCATGCTTTCGATTGCTGGATCATATGGTAATTCTGTATTTAATATTTTTAAGTAGCTACCATACTGTTTTTCCCTGTTTAACACAAAATATTATGAGCTCATCGATTTTACATATTTGGTTCAATCTTTTGCACTCACTATGGTTTTCAATGCTCACATTGTACCATCAATAAGAGCCCCTTCAACCTGACTCCTGTTATTACTTTAGTTTTTTATATCTTTCTTGCTTTCTGGAATGAGAAATTGAGGCTAAACTTATATATTTCCTGCTTCAAGCTTGGAACCAATCCCTTCTCTAAAACATTCCAGTTTCTTTTAGTGGAAAATGGTACTTAGAGACTACCACCTAAATGCTAGGGATACTCATTGCTACAGTGGTCCTAGGCCTTGGCAGTGGAGAAAGCTATACAATGTGTCTTAAAAATTAGGATCATTGAGCTTTTTTCCCCTTTGATTTTATACTTGTATCTCTTTTATCCCACATTTTACTCATTGAACCAATAATCATTGTATAGGTACCATATCCCTTATACTTTGCTAGTTTCTGGGAATGTACATTAAAAACTTACACTTGATCTAGTTTCCATTGCTTTTTATCTGAATGAGGACTTTTATTTTTTGTTCATCAGATCTATTTGCATTGGCTTCTAGTTAAGACTGCTGTGAGTATAAGATTGGCTTTTAGTTAATCTCGGCTTATTTTTTATTTTACATTCAATCATTGCACTAGTCATTCAAACAAGATGAGTTGAGAAATGCTTGTTAGATTATTGTGTAGATGTGTGTGAACACCACAGAATGTACTTACACAAAACTAGATGGTACAGTCTACCACACAACTAAGCTATGTTGCTCACGGACTACAAGCCACGTTACTCTACAAAACAACCAAGATTAAATCAAGCACAACAGAAAATTAGTCAATCAAGAGAGGCAGTAAAAATGTGTGAAGCTGCTGCTGGTGTAACACAACATACTGTTTTACAACAACTTTCTTTTTAAAGTAAAGTGTATACTCTAAAGTAATGATAGAAACTATAGTAAATACATAAACCAGTAGCATGGTTATTATCAAGTATTATGTACTGTGCTATACTTTTATATCATTGGCAGCAAAATGGTTTACTCCAGCATCACTACAAACATGTACTGTGGTATACTAGGATGTTACAATGGCTACATCACTGGGTGACAGGAATTTTTCACCTTCATTATATTATGGAGCCAGTCTTATATGCAGTCTGTCCCTCAATAAAATGTTATGTGGAACATGACTGTATTTCCCTTATGTTAAACTCAAGATTTTAGTAACAATACTATTCACCCCTTGGGTGGTAGTGTCAAAGATAAAGATAAATAGGTAATTGATACTAAAAAAAAATCACCACTTGATATTTTACCAGAAAAAGGTAACTTGAAAGCGCAAGACAATTTGTTATCCTTGGATTCTTAGTTTTTTGGTCAGTTGGACGAGCAGGTGAACTCTATCGTTGAAGAAACCATTTGGCTCAAACTCTCTCTTGCTGTGTTGGTGCCGATGCCTGCAATTCCACTATTAGAGTTTTTTTTGTTGATGTGATTGGCCCACATTGAAGTAATAATGTCTTTGGAGAGTTAAAATCCACATATACAACTAACATATTAGAATGAATAAATTTGTCAGGATTTTCCCTTGTCACATTCAGCTGAAAATATGTTTGGAAAGAACAAGATCTAGTACAGGGGACAACTGCGTGGAGACTTGTTTTAAGAAGCCCTGACAGAGGAAGCACGATGACCCTAAACACATGCTGAGATGAGGGAGTATGAAAATAAGCTTTTAAGACTTGACTATGCATTCGGAATACTCAGCAGCCAATCAGACCATTGGCTGTTTATTAGCAAATTATCAATTCTAAAGACTACTAGTACTTTAAGTAACTATTATAATGGAGTCAAAACTTAATAGCATGGATGTTATCTAATAATATTTAGATATACATTTTATAAGTTTCATAATGTACTGAGATATTTTAAGTTACTTCATATATGTATATATCACAGTAAATAGTTATCCTTTCTACTCAATGTACTAAATACATAAAAATTTAGAGACACCCAAAGAGAAAACACAAATAAGTCTGAACTCATTTAAGACAGGGAATACTTTATTCAAACCCATCAGAGAAATGAACTGGTTGGGTCTGTAACAAAGTCATGTTTTAAAGCACAGGCCAGTAATTGTATACGAGTATACACTGCTACATACAAATTAACTGATCAGACCACAACTTTTCAATATTTAAAACAGAATAAGCTTCCCTGTAAAAGCAGCACCGTTGTGACATTTTAACTTTAGTATTCCTCTCCTTCTTCCTCACCCTCTCCTTCAACAGAATCCACACCAACCTCCTCATAATCCTTCTCTAGGGCAGCCATGTCCTCACGGGCCTCAGAAAACTCTCCTTCCTCCATGCCCTCACCCACATACCAGTGGACAAAGGCACGCTTGGCGTACATCAGGTCAAACTTGTGGTCCAGGCGAGCCCAGGCCTCAGCAATAGCTGTGGTGTTGCTCAGCATGCACACAGCTCGCTGTACTTTGGCCAGGTCTCCACCAGGCACCACAGTGGGAGGCTGGTAATTAATGCCAACTTTGAAGCCAGTAGGGCACCAGTCCACAAACTGGATGGTACGCTTGGTCTTGATGGTGGCAATGGCAGCATTGACATCTTTGGGAACCACGTCACCACGGTACAGCAGGCAGCAAGCCATGTATTTACCATGGCGAGGGTCACATTTCACCATCTGGTTTGCTGGCTCAAAGCACGCATTGGTGATCTCTGCTACAGAAAGCTGTTCATGGTAGGCTTTCTCAGCAGAGATGACAGGGGCATATGTGGCCAGAGGGAAGTGGATGCGGGGATAGGGCACCAGGTTGGTCTGGAATTCAGTCAGATCCACATTCAGGGCTCCATCAAACCTGAGGGAAGCAGTGATGGAGGATACAATCTGACCTATCAACCTGTTCAGGTTAGTGTAGGTTGGGCGCTCGATATCGAGGTTTCTACGACAGATGTCATAGATGGCCTCATTGTCAACCATGAAGGCACAATCAGAGTGCTCCAGGGTGGTGTGGGTGGTGAGGATGGAGTTGTAGGGCTCCACTACAGCTGTGGAAACCTGGGGGGCTGGGTAAATGGAGAACTCCAGCTTGGACTTCTTGCCATAATCGACAGACAGACGCTCCATCAGCAGGGAGGTGAACCCAGAACCAGTTCCCCCTCCAAAGCTGTGGAAAACCAAGAAGCCCTGAAGACCTGTGCACTGGTCAGCCTGTAGGGAAAGGAAAGAGAAAATGTAATTCTCTAATGCCAGGATACATTTTCTTATGCAGAATTTCTTTTTCTTTAAATTGTGAACATGAGAGATTGATATAAGCATGAAGAGTGACAAAATAGTCCCATAACTTGGGGACTCCAATTAATACAGCAAGCAGAGTATCCCACATTTCAAACGCACCAAAGAATGAATGCTATAGTTTGGTCTTTCACTTAATTTGCAACGGAACCCCCTCAACCCATTTAAATATTTACTTGTTGATGATTTTATTCATTATCTTAACTCATGTATATTTTGGCATCTTTTTAAGAATTGAATTTACTGGGGTGACGTTGGTTCATTTAAATATATAGACTCAAATGTAGTATTTACCAGTTTCCGAATTCGGTCCAGGACGAGGTCAATGATCTCCTTGCCAATGGTGTAGTGTCCACGGGCATAGTTATTGGCAGCATCTTCCTTGCCTGTGATCAGCTGCTCAGGGTGGAAGAGCTGGCGGTAGGTACCAGTGCGAACTTCATCTGGAGGGGGGAAACAAAGTGGCCACCCATCACTAACAACCCCCCACAAGCCCGCTCAAGCCCAGGGCACCCACACAGGCCCCAGGACACACCTCCTGTCCCAGACCCCTGGGATCTCACTTGGGTTACTGAGGGCAACTCACCAATGACTGTGGGTTCCAGGTCTACAAACACTGCCCTGGGCACATGCTTGCCAGCGCCTGTCTCACTGAAGAAGGTGTTGAAGGAGTCATCTCCCCCCCCAATGGTCTTGTCACTTGGCATCTGGCCATCGGGCTGGATGCCATGTTCCAGGCAGTAGAGCTCCCAGCAGGCATTGCCGATCTGGACACCAGCCTGCCCAACGTGGATGGAGATGCACTCACGCTGTTGGAAGGAAATGAGAAAATTCATAAAATTAGGTTGTGTTAGCATTTTGAATTTTGGGTAGTTATCTAAAAATATTTTTAGTAATATACAGATATTCTTCAAATTTAACTGAGGTCATATCCCTAACATGACAGAAATGATTAAGGAATAGCACCTGCTACAAAGGCTGCAGTGGGGTGTGGCCTGAATACGCTGCACTGTTCAGCATATGGTCCAAGCCCATTGTCACAGGCATTGTTGAATAGGCTTTTCATATTTAAAAATATTCAAAGCAGAAATTTTATTAAGTTAAATTCAATAATTAATTAATTGCAATCCTTCCCCTTTAAATAAAGATGAGTTTCTTCTAAATACGATTTGGCATTTCAACATGGACATCTGTACTGCAGCTGAGGCCAGAAGCCACACCCTTCTGCAGTCTATCTGCAGAATCCATCTGTATTTAGGGAGTTGGAAGCTCAGCAAGGACTAACTCCTGCACTGGTGCATTTGCTGTGCCTGGTGCTAGCCTGTACTGTCTGCTACATTATTTAACAGAGCAAGCTCTATTTCCAGAAACTGCCTACATGATCTCATTGTGCCATTCTGCCAGTTCTCCTCCTCTGAGCCAGGCTGGGACCTTATGCCTAAATTGAAATGAATTAATGAAGATGCATGAGAACAAAAGACATCTGGACACAGTATAATTCTTCTTTGTCTGCAGCAATTTCTTTTTTTTTCTCAAGAATTTTTTTCACTGTAAAAAAAACTGGAAAAATTGTGAGTATCTTTAAAACAACAGTTCCTAAATTAGAAACAAATATCACGAGACAAAGAATAAAAGCCCAGTGAAAGGATAACGAAATATTTATTTAAAACAACAAAATACTTATTTTCATTCTGAGATTTTTCTACCCACCACAGAATGTTCATACTCATCACATTCAGTACATATTTTCTCCTCTATGATCTTTATGGCTACAATTTCTATTGTCTACCATTGTCTCTTCATTGACATATGGGGGGTGGGGAGGGAAGGGCGTTTCCCTGGGTCCTGAACATTGATTGGGGTACTCTGGCTCACACAGTGGTCTTTTCTCCCTCTCGGCACATGCTACAGAGACAGACACATTCAGTTGAGTCGGTCACGTCAGCATAGCCCCTGGCAAGACTTTAAAGCTTTTGTCAAGTGAATTGTGATTTTGCTCCCCCAGAAAATATATTTTGTCTACGTTTTAGAGTGAATGAAAAACCTTTTAACGCCTACAGTTCCGCAATTATGAGACTTATTAAGTCTTCTGACAGAAGAGGTTTAGCAAGAGCGAACCCCTCCCAGTGGCTCCAAGGCCAGGGAAGCCAGAAACAAACAACTCCGCCCCAGCGCCGCCCTGACGCCAGCTACCACGGCCTCCAACAGAAACTAACCACTTTTCCCCGTTAATATACAGTGTCTTTCTAAAATGCCAAAGAAGCAGCGAGGAAAACTTTTTTTCTTTCCCCTGGTAACCCAAGGCGTCGCTTTGTCCCAGTCTTTTTCAATCCCCACTCCTCCCAGCTTTACCCACCGACCCCTTGTCTTTTGGGGCGACTCCTCTTCTTGTTTGGGGAAACACTGGAGGAGGAAGAGGGCCTCTCTGAGCCACACGAACACGGTATGCGCATACACGAGGGCTAAGCAGGAGAAGCCACGACGGCTTTTCCCTGCTCCAGACCCTTTCAACAACAACTGATGGATTGCTTGCAGCTCGGAAAGGCTCGGGTAACAAAAAGCCCTTCCGCGCCGCCTTTGTTCTTCCCCACAGTTCTGTCGCGCCCTGGGCGCAGTTCTTGCTGGGCTCCCGCACCCCCGCACTGCGGCGGCGGCCAGCTCAGGGATTTGGGACAGTCGACGCTTAATCTCGCTAACAAAGCGTAAGGCTGGCTACCTTCACCAAATAAATTGTAAAGGGACAAGGGTTTCAGGTTCTTCAAGCAGACCCCGGGAGACTGACCACACCCAAAGGTCGCAAAGAGCCAGAGAAAACAAATTCTTACCATGGTTGCTGCTTTGCGGCTGCCGAGCGGATGGCGGAGAGGAAGAAAAGTTGTTGCTTCTTACAGCGCGACTCTTAGGCGGTCGATGTAAGAGAACCTGCGGCATATGGGCGGATGCAACTCCCTATATACAACTCAGTCTCCATGGGGATGGGCTGGGGCTTTTTCCTGTTGGTCCAGACCCCTCAATCTGCCCAGAGAAGCCACAACAGGAGAGTTGTGATTGGTGCAAACGACATGGGATGAGGTAATCTTTCCCCCACCCCCTTTTCCCTAGCATCCATAGACTGTTTGCATCCTTCAGACAAAGAGACCGAGAAAAAACAGTCAGCCGAGCATCCATGATGGGGTGGAGCTGGGGAGGGTGTGCAAAAGGAAGGAAAGAGAACTGGGGTTGGATGAGCGTATGTTGCTTAAACCTCGAACTACAGTTAAAACCACCAATGTAAGGTTTTTCCAAAGCTTAATAGCAGAATTGTATAGAGATGAAATATTTAATGGAAAATTACTCCCAGTTCCTCCATCACAGTATACTAAACTCGACCACATGCGGTGAGGATTCAACATCTCTACTGTAATTGCTTAAAAAAAAAAAAAAAAAGTAGGAGAGACGATGGGAGTGATGCTTAACATGGCTTGGGTAAATGTGCCTTTAAAAAGATTTTTTTAAAGGTTCAATAACAGAGCCATCCAAAATGGTTTCTCAGGTTCGAGTAACTTATTTTCAGATCTTCTTTTGCAGCCTTCCTCCAAATAGCTAATCAAAAATGAAAAATGGAAAGAGTAACCATCTAAATCTCGGAAATTTGTGTGCTATGGAAGCACACAAATAGTTCAAACGTGGCAATTAAGATACAATGAACATACTGTAGTTAGTTTACAAGAAATATTCCTTTGCCAGAAGTCTATGCAATATATTTTATGTAGTGTATTGTTCCTTACAATGAATTATCTTTCTTGATAAAGAACTGAAAAAATGCAAGGACAAAGAATTGCGTTCAGAAGCTAATACAACCTGTGCATGCAGTTATATTCTGCATTGTTCTGATTTCTGGAATAAAGAAAAATAACTGAGATACCATATAAAAAAGGAGAGCTGTGTAGCATAAAAAGAATCATTTTGTAATGTTGCCTCCATCCAGAGACAACTGTGTGAGGTTAGCTCAATAACAGCATTTCTTTTTTATGTATCTCATGTGAATTTGGTATATTTGTGAGAGGCAACTGTGGGAATTGTAGCCAGTCTCACACCATTGCTATTCAACTAGAGACTGGTGGTTGCTCAATTGCCTTTTGAGACAAAAAGGGTTTGCTTTCACTCCCTAGGAAATGGATTGCGGTAACATTTTTTGTTGTTGTTGCTGCTTAGAAAGGCTCTATTATCAACAAAGATAAGCTATGGAGAATAAGACTCTCTGGACTGGGTACTTCCTGACACTACTAATGAAATTTCAGAGATAAAGAGGTTTGTAATGGCCACAAAGTTGAAATTTTGTATTTCCCCTTCAATTTTCAGTGACTTATTTTAAGAGTTTGCAGCACGGTTTACAGTGCTCTGCAGAGCCCATTCACACAGCCCATTCATTCGTGCTGGGCTAGCAGGCAAAGCAGGACATGGGAGGGAGGGAGGGAATTGAGACAGTTGCTACAGGTTGTGGTGTTAACAACAGTGGCCCTTGGCCATGGAATTTATTAGCCTGTTCTGCATAGCTCTGCTTTACTTATTGAAATTTGCTTCAGTAGTCTTCCCTAGGGGTGAAAAACCCAACATACAAATTATTTTATTTACTTCTTGCATTTTTCCTAGAAAAAATAATCTTCAACATTATCTTATCTTTCTTTAGTAAATAAAAGTATGTTTCAGTAAAGAGACAGGAAAATTAAGGACAATTTAAATGCTTCTTTCTAAACTCAAGTACTTGTAACAAAAATAAGACTTAAATGCATAGGGAAGTATAAGGATTAATTAAGTAGCTCATTGAAAGTACTTCTTTCAAAGTTTTAATAATGAAATAAATTAGACACTACTGGACCATGGTAAAGTGTACAGATCTTTTGCGAATGAGAGGCACAGTCTTGAATTTTATTTTCTTTCTAATGTAAAAGAAATATGTCCAATAGTCTCAATTCTTTATGCAATTTACACTGAGGATTAAATTTTTAAAAAGAGGAGGGTTCATGCAATTGATTCTTTGTAACTCTATCTCAGAGCCATTCTGTTCCTTATGTAAATGAGGATTTTTTTTCTTCCCTTGGGCATAAGTAACAATAAGATCTAGGTCAGAAATAGACTATTTGAGCACTGATAATCTTAAATATATAAATGGGAGATTAGGGGAAATAACTAATCTATTTTGTTCCTCATCTTATTTAGTAGCATTCAAACTATGAGAGACAAAAATTTTTTTTTCTAGTTTACGTACTTATTTTTACTGCCAATTTTTTTTAGCTTACATCAACTGTTTCACTAATGGATTCATTCTTGTCTGCAGTATGATTAGCATAAAAAAGATTAGCATAAAACATTTTTCTCCTTTCATAATATTGTGGAATTTAAATTATTTATTTGTATGTTTTTACCTCTCCATTAAAATGCGAATCTTTGTCCCTGGCAAAATGCCTAAGCATATACTAGACATACATTGATACATGTTTGTTGAATTAAGTGAATAGGTTATCTTGGTGCATATTTTCATTAACTACTATCATGGTTACTAATTTAAAGGTAGTTAATAAAGTATTTAACTTTTTTTCATAGACTAAGCATTTACTGAGTGTCTATAGTAAACCCCGGACCATTCTAAATACTGTGAGAATCAGAGGTAGTAGCATGGTCTCCTTTCACCAGGATCTTCCAATCTAATTAAAGAATAAAACTAGAGACTGGTACCTGTATATAGACTTGAGAATGGTATGTGTTGTGTATGTATGGAGAGAAGCCTTATAGACTCCATCGCATGACTCCATGTATCATAACTTAGGAAATAAGAATTATCCAATACATTTTTCCTACTTCTTTACTTCCTACTTATCCCTAAATTTATTCTAATCTGGATTCTGCTCCTACCATTCCTTAAAACTAAATTTCCTCCATGTTAGTTGTTAAATCCACATGATACTTTTTTAGTTCTTGTTGACTTATAAAAGTCTTGTTATAGTTGACTGTTACCTCTTTTTTGAGATGCTTTCTTCCCATGGCCTTAAAAATGCTACATTTTCTAGGTTTCCCTCCTACATTTTTTTCTCAGTCTATGCTGGTGTTTCCACCTCTCCTGATCTTTAAATGTTGATGTTTCTCAAGGTTCAATCCTAGAACTTTTCTTCATTTTATTATATGTGATCTCAACCACTTCAGTGGATGATAAGTGCATTCATCTTCAAGGCTGAAGATCCTTTCTATATGCTAATGATGTCTTAACATCTCTTCTTAGATCCAGATCATATAGTAAGCTTTGAGGATGAGAAATCTTGCTGGATTTCTCAAAGGTATCCCAAATTGAACTAGTAATCTTCACACAAGCATGTGCTTCCTACAAGTTTTTTTTTGCTCAGTAAATGAAGCAACTTGGCTTCTCCCATCAGAAATGAGAATTACTTTTAACATCTGACCTTTCTTTTCTCACTACCATAGAGTCAGTCACTAAATCCTGTTAAATCTACCTCCTAAATATTTCTCAAATCTTATCCTTTTCTTTCCATCTCTACTGCCTCAACTCAGTACATCATGTCTAGTCTGGACAACCTCAGTGCCCTCCTATATTTCCTCTCTATTCACTCCTACCCCTGCCCAGTCCAGTCTCCACACTCGGCCAGTGATCTTATTATAATACATATCACATATCATGTCACATGATACATTTCATGTCACTCCACTGTGTAAATCAGATCAATGCCTGTTTGTTTTAAGATAAAGACACCAGAGTTCTGGCCAAGATGGAGGCATAGGGAGATACACTTTGCTTCCTCCCACAACCAAAAGGACAATAACAAGTTTAAAAACAAAAAAACAGCCAGAACTGTGAGAAAATTGAACTGTGTGGAAGTCTGACAACCAAGGAGTTAGAGAAGAAACATTTATCCAGACTAGTAGGAGGGACAGAGACAGGCAGCCAGGGTGGAGAGGACGTGAGGCAAGGCAGCGGACTGGGTGGGTGAGGCGGAAGACCAGGTGGTCACACACTGACAGGCAGATAAGCCAGGAGGAAAAACAGGGGAGCAAGACAGACCACGAAACCCAGGGTTCCAGCATCAGGAACGTAAAGCCTCAAAACCTCTGGCTGTAAAATTCTGTGGTGGTTGCAGTGGTGGGAGAAACTCCCAATCTCACAGGAGAGCTCATTGGAGAAACCCACAGGGTCCTAGAATGTACACAAACCCACCCACCCAGGAATCAGCACTGGAAGGGACCAATTTGCTTGTGAGTGGCAGGGGAAGTGACTGAAAGCCGGTGAGAGCCAAGCAAGCAACATTGTTCCCTCTCTGACCCTCCCCCACATACAGCACCACAACACAGCAAAGTGGGTTCCCCCAGCCTGGTGAATGCCTAAGGCTTGACCCCTTACTATGTAACAGGTGTGCTGAGACAAAGAAATATGGCCCAAATGAAAGAACAGATCAAACCTCCAGAAAAAGAACTAAGTGACAAGGAGATAGACAACCTATCAGATACAGAGTTCAAAACTCTGGTAATCAGGATGCTCACAGAAATGATTGCAGACAGACATAAAATAGAAGAAGAAGTGAAGGCTATGCAAAGTGAAATAAAAGTATACAGGGAACCAACAGAGATGGGAAGGAAACCAGGACTTAAATCAATGATTTGGAACAGAAGGAAGAAGTGAACATTCAACCCGAACAAATGAAGAACGAAGAATTCAAAAAAACGAGGAGAGGCTTAGGAACCTCTGGGACAACTTTAAACATCCAAATCAGGGATGCAAGAAGGAGAAGAGGAAGAGCAAGAAATTTAAAACTTATTTGAAAAAATAATGAAGCAAACCTTCTCCAGTCTGGCAAAGGAAATAGTCTTCCAGGAAGTCCAGGAAGCTCAGAGAGTCCCAAAGAAATTGGACCCAAGAAAGAACACACCAAGACACGTGATAATTGAATTACCCAAGGTTAAAGGTAGGTGAGAATATTAAAAGCAGAAAGAGGAAAGGAGACAGTTACCTACAAAGGAGTTCCCATAAGACAATCAGCTGATTTCTCCAAAGAAACCTTATAGGCAAGAAGGGGCTGGAAAGAAGTATTCAAAGTCATGAAAGGCAAGGACCTTCATCCAAGATTACTCTATCCAGCAAAGCTATCATTTAGAATAGAAGGGCAGATTAAGTGCTTCCCATATAAGGTCAAGTTAAAGGAGTTCATCATCACTAAGCCCTTATTATATGAAATGTTAAAGGGACTTATCTAAGAAAAAGATCAAAACTATGAATAGTAGGCCCCGGCTGGTGTGGCTCAGTGGTTTGAGTGCCAGCCTGTGAACCAAAGTGTCACCATGTCCATTCCAAGTCAGGGCATATGCCTGGGTTTCGGGTCAGGTCCCCAGCAGGGGGTGCATGAAAGGTAACCACACACTGATATTTCTCTACCTCTCTCCTCTTCTTCCCCTCTGTCTAAAAATAAATAAATAAATAAAATCTTAAAAAAAAAACCTATGAACAGTAAAATGACAATGAACTCACAAATATCAACAACTTAACCTAAAAAAACACAGACAAACTAAGCAAACAACTAGAACATGAACAGAATCACAGAAATGGAGATCACATGGAGAGTTATCAACCGGGAGGGGGAGTGGGGAGAATGGAGGGAAAGGTAAAGGGAATAAGAAGCATAAATGGTAGGTACAAAATAGACAGGGAGAGATTAAGAATAGTACGGGAAATGGAGAAGCCAAAGAACCTATACATATGACCCATGGATATGAACTAAGGAGGGGGAATGCTAGTGGGTGGGGTGGTGCAGGGCAGAGGGTGATAAAGGAGAGAAAAAAAATGGGACAACTGTAATAGCATAATCAATAAAATATACTAAAAATGATAAAAAATAATATGATTAAAAAATGATAAAGATACCAAATCTTCAATATTACTCCTTTCATTTTTTAAAAAAAATATTTTATTGATTATGCTATTACAGTTGTCCCATTTCCTCCCCCTTCATTGTCCTCCACACTGCACATCCCCTCCCACCCACATTCCCCCACTTTAGTTCATGTCCATGTGTCTTAAATTCTTTAGCTTTTACATTTCCTATACTATTCTTGCCCTCCCCTGTCTCTTTTCTACCTACTGTCTATGCTACTTATTCTCTGTAGCTTTCCCTCATCTCTCCTCCTCCCATTCCCCTATTGATAACCCTCCATGTGATCTCTGTTTCTGTGGTTCTGTTCCTGTTCTAGTTGTTTCCTTAGTTTGTTTTTGTTTTAGGTGTGGTTATTAATAATTGTGAGCTTGCTGTCATTTTACTATACATATTTTTTATCTTCTTTTTCTTAGATAAGTCCCTTTAACATTTCATATAGTAAGGGCTTGGTGATGATGAACTCCTTTAACTTGACCTTATCTGAGAAGTGCTTTATCTGCCTTTCCATTCTAAATGAAAGCTTTGTTGGATAGAGCAATCTTGGATGTAGGTCCTTCTCTTCCATGACTTGGAATACTTCTTTCCAGCCCCTTCTTGCCTGTAAGGTCTCTTTTGAGAAATCAGCTGACAGTCTGATGGGAACTTCTTTGTAGATAATTGTCTCCTTATCTCTTGCTGCTTCTAGGATTCTCTCCCTCGTTTTTATCTTGGCTAATGTAATGATGATGTGCCTTGGTGAGTTCCTCCTTGGGTCCAACTTCTTTGGGACTCTCTGAGCTTCCTGGACTTTCTGGAAGACTATTTCCTTTGCCAGATTGGGGAAGTTCTCCTTTATTATTTGTTCAAATAACTTGTTGTTCTTCCTCTTCCCCTTCTGGTACCCCTATAATTCATATGCTGGAACATTTAAAGATGTCCCGGAGGTTCCTAAACTTCTCCTCAATTTTTAAAAAAATTCTTGTTTCTTCCTGCTGCTCTGGTTGAATGTTCCTTTCTTCCTTCTGGTCCATTCCATTGATTTGAGTCCCAGTTTTCTTCCCATCACTATTGGTTCTCTGTGTATTTCCCTTTATGTCACTTAGTGTAGCCTTCATTTGTTCATCTAATTTGCAACCAAATTCAACCAATTCTGTGAGCATCCTGATCACCATTGCTTTGAACTGTGCATCTGATAGGTTGGCTATCTCGTTGTGGCTTAGAAGTATTATTTCTGGAACTTTGATCTGTTCTTTTTTTTTGGCCTCTTTTTTATTTTTATTTTTTGGTCTTGTCGTGCCAGTTAGGTATGAGGGGCAGAGCCTTAGGTGTTCACCAGGGCAGGGCAAACCAGTTGCTGGGTTGTGTTCCTGTATGTGGGGGCGGGGTCAGAGAGGGAACAGTGGCGCTTGTTCCGCTTTCTGTTGGATCTCAGTCTCTTCCGTGGCTTCCCCCAAACAAACTGGGCCTTTCTGGTGCTGATTCCTGGGTGGATGGGCTTGTGTATGTTCTAGGACCCTGTGGGTCCTCCAACAACTCTCCTGTGAGGCTGGGAGTCTCTCCCTGCGCTTCAATCCCCATGGGTGTTTTCAAATGGTGTTTTGAGGCTTTATTTCCCAGTGCTGGGGCCCTGAGTTTCGTGGTCTGTCTCGCTCCTCAGTTATCTGCGTGTGAATGTGGGACTGCTGCTTGGTCAGCCAGCCGCCCTGCGCAGGATGCCCTGATTCTCAATCGCCCCGTTGCTGGGTCTGCTCGTTGCCACCCCATGCCCAGGGTCTGCCTGATGCTGTCTCGCATGCCCAGGGTGCCTTTCGCGTTCGGTAGCACCACTTCGTGTGCTGCGTCCTCTGCTTAGCTGCCGGACTCCACCCCGCCTACCAGTCTGGATGAATATGTCTATTTCAGCTCCTTGGCGTCTGACTTCTGTACAGTTCAGTTTTCTGTCAGTTCTGGTTGTTATTTTGTTTCTAAATTTTTGTTGTCCTTATTTTGGTTGTGTGAGGAGGCACCGTGTGTCTATCTACACCTCCATCTTGGCTGGAAGTCTCTTTCAGTTTTATAATAGAATTAAATCTTCTATTTAAAAATCCCCTAGAACACATATTAATTTCATATTACATTAAAGTTCCTGTAAAGATAATTTCCCAAGACTTTGATAGGGAAAAGAGAGGCAAAGGGTATAAAAGCTATATGTTTATTTAATAATTGTTATGAAATAAAGTTATGTTTTATGTATTCTTGTTTTATGCAATCTTATAATAAAAGTTTTAACAATATAAACCCATAAGTTCACAAAGATGTCCGCACAAAGCAAAATAAAAATAAAAAAATATTTAAAAAGTGAATTAAAAATACCCATGTGATATCATTGCAGTATTGGAAGTAACTAGGATACTAACTCTACATAATGACAATTAAATAATTAAAAAAATAATTGAGTGTTTGTCCTTCATTTTCTGTACAAATTGTATTTCAGGGTAACCAAATGACCCTAGTTAACTAGGAAAAAATCATTCTTTTGCAGAATATGAAATGCCAGATAGGAAATATGAAAGTAAAAATAGAATCAGAAAACTCACACTTTACATCCTCTAATGAAATAATTTAGTCAGGCAAAAATAATCAGTGGATTAAAATTTAGGTATAATATTGATGGGGATATTTTAACTAGAAAGATTAGGTGATTACCCTCTGAACTTGCTGATTAATGTTAGTGTCATTAAAAGTGGACGACCAGACCTCATGAACCTGTGACATAATTCACTAGGAAGTGCATGGCATCATCTATGAAGTGATCTACAAGAAACAACTGTGCTGAATCTGATAAAATCTTTGGAGCCTTCCGAGACTCTTAACTTCCACTTATAGGAAATGCAGGGGATAGATGAACAAGACACATGTAGAGTAAACACGGCATCACAGGGAGACTGCAGACCAATGCAAATTGTGGGACACTGACAGGACAAATTATCTTGTTTCTGCAAGAAGTCAGTGGTGGGGCGGGATCAAATAGGTGGGAGAGGGGCCTGCTCTGAGTTAGAAGAGATATTTGACAACTGCCAAACATAACAATGGATGTTGTTTGGACCTTGATTCAAACAAAATAAATCTAAAGCATTTTGGAGATAACCAGGGAAATTTTAATGTGGACTGGTTATTAAATAATATGAACAAATTATTTTTATTAACCAATAATGGTAATATCATGTAAGAAAATTTTTATAATTTTAAGAGATACATGCAGAAATATGGTGGGTTAAATGAAATAAGGTGTAAGGTTTGCTTTAAAATACCCTAGCAAAGAAAAAAGGGAAAAATGGTAGATAAAAGACTGTGGCAAAAATTTGGTGATTGTTGAATTTTAATGATGGGTGTATGGAGTTTATTCTACTGTTTTCTCTTTTTTAGTATGTTTGAAAATTCCTTAATAAATTTTTAAAGGATATAGAAAAAGGATATTGTGGATGTTAAAGACTAGTTTTATTTTCTTCACATTTTATTCCATGCTGCCTTGAATAGAAAGTTATAGAAATTTCAAAGGAAGAAAAAAGACCTTATATTATGACCTATGGTTTATCATGGAAGCCTTCAATAGGAATGGTGGCTTTTGACTGAATGGAATCAGAATAGAGTGAGTACTTTAAATAGGGAAAATAATATTAGCAAAGACATAGTATAATGATGATCTGGTACCTATATAAAGGAAGGCAAAGAAATTGACTTGATTTGGGTATTCAAAGGAATTGTGGGTGATGTGTTATATGGGGACAGTGGAGCTAGTTAATGAAGTATTTTGAACTTTAGTCTGAAGAAGGAGTTTGCACTTGAGTCCATAGACAATGTAAAGCCTTTATAATCTTATTTTTTTTTAGAGTAAAGGGAAGGGAACAGCATTTTCATAAAATTAATCTGACCAGTAAGTGGAATAGGGAGACTAGAGATAAGGGGACCAGTAAGGAGGTTGTTGAAATTATCTAAGCAGAAGGTATCAACCATAGTAATTACAGTGGCAATGGATTGAAAGGGATAATAGAAGAGACTACCCAAAGGAAGAATCCAGTGGTGATTGTTTGGCCATGAGGTAAAAGGAAAGAATAAAAATTAACCCTTAAAGTTTTGAACCAGGAGAGCTAAGAGAACAAAATGGTAGTGGTGCCCTTTACTGAAATGAGGATGTTGAGAAGGGACATAAGTATGAGCAGGAAATGTGTTTGTGTGTGTCGTGCGGAGGGTGTTGAGGGCAGGACCAATCAGTGGTGTAATTTCACACATTGAATGTTACACTGTATGAGGTGATAGAGGGATTGAGGGCTGAAGTCTTGGAGGCCACTGGGAATCTGAGATTGACATTGCACATAGAAAGGTCAGGATTAGAGGGAGTGGAGATGTATATTTAGAACCTAATGACAACAGCATTATATGAATGGTATGGTATAAGAATAGAATTCCCCAAGTGTAACCCAGAATTTCAAGTTATGCCACTGATTGGGAAACATGATTTAGGTATAATTATGTTTACCAAGTGGGAAGGCTTTAATTCTTTTTTATTCTTCATTTTGAAAACTTGTTATTGAAGGATAACACATACATAAATTTTCACCAATCAGTGTACAATTTGATGAATTTTTGCAAACTTAACATTATTACTAGTGTAACCAGCATGCAGATCAAGAAACAGAACAGTATCACTACCTGAGAGAGCTCTCCTTTGTTTTCCTATTCACTCACTATCTGCTCTCAAAAGGTAATGCCCACTAAATTCTAGCACAATCGATCAATATTGCCTGTTATTTAACTTTATATAAATGGAATGGCCTTTTATATATAGCTTTCTTCACTCAATATTGTGTCTGAAATTTACTCAGACCATTGAGTGTAATTGTAACTTGTTCTCATTGTTTTGTAGTATCCCATTGTATGAACTCACCATAATTTACACATTTCCAATGTTAATGGATATTTGCATTTTCCAACATGCTTGTACATGTGGTTGGGTGAACATATTTACAAATTTCTGTTGTATGTATTTCTTTTTATTTAATCCTCACCTGAAGGTATGTTTTTTTCTTTTTTTAAATATATTTTATTGATTATGCCATTACAGTTCTATTTCCCCCCTTCATTCCCCTCCACCCTGCACACCCCTCCCCCACCATTTCCCCTCTTTAGTTTATGACCACGTGTCTCAAGTTCTTTAGATTCCATATTTCCCATACTATTCTTGCCCTCCCCCCATCTATTTTCTACCTACCAGCTATGCTACTTATTTTCTGTACCTTCTCCCCCCTTCTTCTCCCACTCCCCTGTTGCTAACCCTCCATGAGATCTTCATTTCTATGGTTCTGCTCCTGATCTAGCTGTCCTCTTAGTTTGTTTTTGTTTTAGGTGTGGTTCTTAGTAACTGTGAGTTTGCTGTCCTTTCACTGTTCATCTTTTTTATCTTCTTTCTGTTAGGTAAGTCCCTTTAACATTTCATATAATAAGGGCCTGGTGATGATGAACTCCTTGAATTTGATCTTATCTGAGAAGCACTTTATCTGCCCTTCCATTATAAATGAAAGTTTTGCTGGATAGAGCAATCTTGGATGTAGGCCTTTGGATTTCATGACCTGGAATACTTCTTTCCAGCCCCTTCTTGCCTGTAAGGTCTCTTTTGAGAAATCAGCTGACAGTCTGATGGGAACTCCTTTGTAGGTGACAGTCCCCTTAGCTCTTGCTGCTTCTAGGATTCTCTCCTTCATTTTAATCTTGGCTAATGTAATGATGATGTGCCTTGGTGTGTTCCTTCTTGGGTCCAACTTCTTTGGGACTCTCTGAGCTTCCTGGACTTCCTAGAAGTCTATTTCCTTTGCCAGATTGGGGGAGTTCTCCTTTATTATTTGTTCAAATAAGTGTTCCACTAGTGGCTGTTCCTCTTCCCCTTCTGGTACCCCTATAATTCAGATGTTGGAACGTTTAAAGATGTCCTGGAGGTTCCTAAGCCTCTCCTCATTTTTTTTGAATTCTTGTTTCTTCATCCTTTTCTGGTTGGTCATTTTTTTCCTCTTTCTGGTCCACTCCTTTGATTTGAGTCCCAGTTTCCTTTCCATTACTATTGTTTTCCTGTGCATTGCCATTCATTTCAATTAGTTTAGCCTTCATATGTTCCTCTAATTTGTGACTATAATCAACCAGTTCTGTGAGCATACTGATCACCAGTGTTTTGAACTGTGCATCTGAAAGTTTGGCTATTTCTTCATCGCTTAGATTTATTGGTTCTGGGGCTCTGAGTTGTTCTTGAGCCATTTTTTGATCTGTTCGTGCCTGTTAAGCATGAGGAAGTGTTCACCAGGGTAGGGCCACCCAGGTCGCTGGTTTGTGACGCTGTATTTGGGGGCAGGTCAGAGAGGGATGATGGCGGTCCCCTCTGCCACTTTCCACCACTGGGGCCTGCACAGTCTGTCTCAGTGCTTTGCTCCTTCACTGGTTTATCTGCAATCGAATGTGTGACTGTGGTCAGCCCTCAGTGGGTCCGCCCGCTTCTTTACACCTGGGATCCGCCTACGGCTGCCTGCACACCTGGGTTGCGCACCCAGTTCAGTTTGGTGGATCTTTCCTGCCCGACTCCACTCTGCTGCTGGCTCTGCCCCTCTTACCAGTTTGGCTGAAGGTTTCGTTGTTATCAGACTTCCATGTAGTTCAATTTTCTGTGGTTTGGCTGCGTTTTTGTTGCTAAAACTTTGTTGTTTTTAAACTTGGTTGTGTGAGAAGGCGCAGTGCTTCCACCTATGCCTCCATCTTGGCAGAAGTCTCTGAAGATATGTTTATTGACTTTAGAGAGAGAGGAAGGGAGAAAGGGAGGGGGAGATGAAGTGGGGAGAGAGATAGAGAGAAATGTCGATGTGAGAGAGAAACAGATAAGTTGCTTCTTGTACATGTCCCGACTGGGGATTGAGCTGCAACCTAAGTATTGCCCTGACTGGGGATCAAACCTGCAACCCTTTGGTGCATGGTACAACACTCCAACCAACTGAGCCAAGGCCTGTTGTATGTCTTTCTGCTGCTATATACCTAGAAGTGGAATTGTGGGGTAATAAAGCATGTATATGTTCAGCTTTAATAGAAAAACTGCAGTTTTTCCAGAGTGGTTGTAATTACTGTGCACACTCCCACTGGCAGTGTAGGAAAGTTCTGGTTATTCCTCATCCTCCTTCATTGTAGCCATTCAGGAGAGTTTATAGTAATATTTATCAAATTGTAACTTTCATTTGTTGACTAATAAGGTTGACACCCTTTGCTTTGTTCATTGTTCATTTGGATATATCCTTTTTAGTAAAATGCTTGTTCAAGTCTTTTTCATATTTTCTCATGGGTTGCCTGTCTTTATCTTAGGAATTGGTGGGAGTACATTATGTATTATGAATAAGAGGTTTTTGTTGCATTTGAAGATTAAAAAGATATTTTCCCACTCTGTAGCTTGCCTTTTCACCTTCTCAGTGGTGTCATCTGATGAACAGAATTTCTTAATTTGAATGTTACAGTGTTAAAATCTTTGCCTTCCTACAAGGTCATGAACATATTCTCCTAAAGGGTTTATTTTTTCTAAAGGATTTATTGTTTAATGTTTTATATTTTATTACATAATACATATGGAAATTGATATTTGTGTGTGTGTTTGGTGTGATGTAGGAATTAAGATTTACTTTTCCCCATATGGAAATCTAGTTGACCAAGCACTATTTATTTAGAAGACCACCCTTTTCCTACTGGAATGCAATGACACTTTGTCATACATAAATCAAAGTAACTTCTCTCTTTCTAGCTCATACATATTTCAATTTTATTATTTTAAAAATGATTATATTCTTTTTTAAAGCCAAGTAATTAACTCATATGGATGATCAACCCTACATGTTTCAAACATTTATTTATTTGTTCCTTCTTTTCAGAAACAAATATTAATTGCCTGCTAAGGTACATATATTGGGCCAGGCATAGTCTAGGGTATTCATAGGTATTTGTTTGACTAAGATTTAAATGGATGTAATACATTCTTATAAATTCCAAGAGAGAGGTATGGCATCCCGATCAAAGAGATACATATTACCTATAACTTTCAGGTCTTTGTGGGATGTTGTGGTGTAGAGAATGCAGGAAGGCTTTCTGGAAGAGGTGATACTGGGACTGTCTTGAAAAATCAATAGGAGTAGTAGGTAAAAAAAACGGGAAAGAGCATGCAAATGCAAACACAAAGACAATTGCGCGAGTTTCAGAAACTGGAGGTGGTTTGTTACATAAAGTGTTAGAAAAGGGAACTGGGAACCCATGAGGCTGGAGGATTATGCAAAGACTCAATTATGAAAAGACCTTATTCCAAACTCACTGAGAGCAATTAAAGGAAAGAGGAATAATGAACTTTTCATTTCACAAAGATCCTTCTGACTGCTATGTGCAGAGAGAATAGATACAATAGAGTTGGGGATGGGGGACCATAAGGCAGGAAAATGATTAGAAGATTGCTGGTTAATATGATAAGACTGATTTTAATAAGTTGTAATGGCAATGGAAAATAGATGTATTTGGGAAATATATGGAAGGTTGGGTCTAGAGGAGCTGGTGATATGTAGGAATGAGGAACAGTAGAGAGTGAATGATGGGGTTACCAGCTCTAGCATCAGGCAAACATGGGTTCAGTTCTTTTTGTCACAATTTATACCAGATTAGAAAGACTGTTAGGTCTTTAAAGAATGGACCCCTGACTGGTGTAGCTCAGTGGATGGAGTGTGGGCCTGCGAACCAAAGGATCGCAGTTCAATTCCCAGTCAGGGCACATGCCTGGGTTGCAGGCCAGGTCCCAGTGGGGGACACAGGAGAGGCAACCATACATTGATATTTCTCTCCCTCTCTCCTTCCCTTCCCCTCTAAAGATAAATAAATAAAATCTTTAAAAAAAACAAAAAAAAGAATGGACCAGACAGTTTGAGATGGAAAGCAAAGAAACTATTCAGGAGGCTATTTCAGTCATCTAAACTTTGTGATGAGGACCCAAGTCTAATAGAAGAAATGGAATGGAAGGAGAGAGATGGATTTAGGGAGCTATGTAGGAGGCCAACTTATCAGATTCAGGAGCAGACTTAATAAATTGGAGCCAGTAAAGAACTGCAAGAAAAATAAGTGTCAGAAAAGGAAACAAAGAAAGACTGGCTGAAGAAGGAGGAGGAAAAGCAGAAACCACTGATGTCACAGGAACAAAGGAAGGACAGTGTCCAGATAGAGTGCTGAGTAAATATCAACTACCACAGAAGGGTTGTTAATGAGGACAGAAGAATGTTCATTGGAGTTAGCAAAAAGAAGTGTATGGCATGGGCTTGATACGAAAAAAAAAAAAAAGGTGTAAAACATGTTTCTTGATCCAGAGGAGTTCAAGGTCCAAGGATAGAAACTTATTACATATATTGTATTGAGTGCTGTGAGAGCAAGGTTCATGCAGGAGCTGCCAGACACAAAGAATTGGGTTACATTTCCCAATGTTCATCACACTACGGTGCTCATTGTCTTGTGCCATATCACTGTCTCTGCATCCTTTGAGAAATGACCATACTTACCCAACTCACACTGCCTTCCCCGTACATGTTTGAGTATAAAAGGATGATTCAAGCACGTAGGTTTTCCTTAAACTCTCTAATAAAAACACATCTCAAACTCTAAACAGGGAGATTGAGATGGTTATGCTAACATGATGAATTTATATTTATTTTTATTTTAGAGGTCAGTGCTGACCCCTATGTTGAGTGACTTGTTTCTCACTTATATATGGCCTTTAAATATTCACATTGGCCAAATCCCAACATTAACAGTTTAGGTAAGAGTATGACCCACATCTAAATTCAGAACTTTATTTAAAGCTTAATATTGCCCTGTCTGGTGTGGCTCAGTGGATTGAGCACAGGCCTGCAAACCAAAGAATCACTGGGTCAATTCCCAGTCAGGGCATTTGCCTGGGTTGCAGGCCAGGTCCCCAGTTGTGGGTGTACAAAAGGCAACCACACATTGATGTTTCTCTCCCTCTCTTTCTCCCTCCTTTCCCCTTTGTCTAAAAATAAATACATAAAATCTTTAAAAAAATAAAGCTTAATGTTATCTTTCTCAAACTCTGGTCAACACATGCAATATTACTAAATAATAGTTTTGGGGTTTTTTAAAAATAATGATGGTAAGAATTATCTGTGGTGATTTTGGTAATTGAGTTTCATCTGTTTTAGGGAGGACTTTTATGTGTACAGCAAAGATAAATATTAATGAATTTCTTTTCCAGAAGTAAGACATAAAACAATGCAATTAATATTTGTACTCTGTAATATTAAAATATATCTCTGGTATTGTAATAAATGCTTTGAGATTACTCATGGATGTTTAGTAATTTACTGAACCATTGTTTAAAAAAAGATTTTATTAATTTATTTTTAAAGAGAGGTGAAAGAAATGAGAAAAAGAGGGAGAGAAACATCAATGTGTGGTTGCCTCTTGCACGCCCCTACCAGGGACCTGGCCCACAACCCAGGCATGTGCCCTGACTGGGAATCGAACCAGCAAACTTTTGGTTCGCAGGTCAGTGCTCAATCCACTGAGCCACACCAGCCAGGGCTAAACCACTCTCCTTAATGAAATATTTATGTCCTGAGCTACACATTTTAATTTGTAATTTTTCTCCGGGGAAGTGGTTTACCTAAGCCTACTGATGAAATCTGTCATTCTGAAAAAGGAATAAAACTTGAAGAGGCTCAGAAGCATCCTGAGAGGAGAATAAGGGAAAGGAAATGGAAAAGACAGTAGGTAATCTCAGTTTTCCACAAAACACAATTTATAATTTGGTTGCATTTCATTAACTCATCTGCACACACTCACAAGAATGTACACTGAACCACCTCTATCCTGTCCTCCCTTCCTCCCCAAAGCAGATGGAAATTAGATGTTGGACTCAAAGGTTGCCATGGTGCACTGGCTACAGGGATTTAATAGTAATCAAAAGAAGCTCCAGAGTCCCCTCCCCCAAGCATCCAAATGTGTATTTCTCTTTTTTTCTCTCAAATCCTTGCCTTGATGAATTCCATGTTATAGATAACCAAGGTGAGATTGATTTACCAGTGAACAACAACAACAAAATTACTGTTTCCAAAAGTGTTTATAGATGTATTACTATTGCTAGAAATAAAATATTGAAGAATTATAACTGGCCAATTTTTATGTAGGGCTAGCCACACAAAAAGTAAGAATTTATTTTTAAAATGTTTTTTTTTTAATATTTATTTATTTATTTATCTTTAGAGGAGAAGGAGAAAGGAAGAGAAACATCAATGTATGGTTGCCTCTAATGCGTCCCCTGCTGGGAGCTGGCCTGCAGGGAACTGGCTTGCAACCCAGGCATGTGCCCTGATTGGGAATTGAACCACGGTCCTCTGGTTCGCAGGCCCGTGCTCAATCCACTGAGCTACACCAGCCAGGGCTATTTTTAAAATGTTTTATGCAACATGCCCCTATCTTCAAGACATATTTGTTACTGATTTAATCCTCCTGGATGACCTGTAGGCATCTCAAACTGAGAATATCCAAATGGAATTAGTTACTTTTGTCCATTACCCTCTTTACTGTTCTATAATCTAAATTATTTTATTTTCTCCCTATCAGTTCATTGTTGCCATCTTTCTAGTCCACTCAGCTAGATTAAAATAATAATAACCTCATATAATTCTATGTGTCAGGCACCATGTTTAGCACTTTATGTATGTTAACTCATTTAAGTTAGTCCCAACTGATCACTAAATTCTGTCAATTATATTGCAAAATTGTCTTAACAAATATTTGCGGAATGAATGAGTGACTAATTTTCTAAAACTTGACCAATTTTATTAGCCAAGGAGCCTCGTTCAAGGACAGGATGTGGCACAATATCTAGGACTTAGTCTTTGAAGCTTTTTTTAAAAACTTTATATGTATAAATTCAAGAGCCAAAAACATAGAAGATAACCCTTGTAGCATGTTGGAATCATCTCTACACCAGTGTTTCCTACATGTGCTGAAGTAACTAGGGTGCTTGTTAAAAATACTGATTTCTAGTTCCTGCAGCAAAGCATCTGATTTAGAATGTCTAATTCTTTTAGAAATACTAAGTCAAATTTTCTTAGAATTAATCATTTACAATTTTGAAATTAAAGAGTTTTAATGCTTTCGGGTGGTATGGTTCAGCTATCTCTAAATTCTGATAACTCCTGGGTAAATTGACAGAGAATTACTCTCCAGACAGTTGTAATCCTGAAACACACAACTCCCAATGGTGCCTAGCCTAAAAAGGTGTGTTAGAAAACATTTCTCCATCTTCTTTTAGATTTAAAAATCAACTATACATGTGCAAAAAAAAAAAAAGGAAACTATCTTTTTCTTCATCTGCCTAACTTAGAATATCATTTAGAAAATATCTCTCCATTCCTCTTAAACATTGATTATGCATATGTTGAAGAGAAAGGATGAGAAAAGGCAGTGGGTTTATTCTTCATCTGCTTTAAGAACAGCAATCTGTTATTATAGTGTACAGCTTGTAAGAGTGTGGAGGTTTATTCAAGATACCATGGCCTGAAATAAGTCTCCTCCATGGTAAGATTGTCTCTGAATTTAGTGTATTTTAATAGCTAAGTCCCACTATTAATTTTTTGAATGATTTCAGTATTTTTAGATATGTAAGTGAGACTTGACTGTCACCTCTCATGTTACTAAGCAACATATCATACAGTTGCTAGGAAACAGACTCACAAGCTTGGGGGTATTTCAGTTTTTCCTTATCACCTTGCATACCACATGACTATACCTTAGAGTGTTTTACAGCCGTACGGAAAAAAGACAAAAGTTAATGGCATGTACAAAAGATGGGGAAAAAGAGACAAGGATGAGGAAATAGAATAAGGAAAATAGCAAGGTATTCGAGAATACGAGCGTGTGAAGTTGGCAGATGAAGGCTATTATGCAATTTCCTTGATTGAGTCATGGAAAAACCTTAAATTGTCAGTGCTCTAAATTCTGTATGCTTCTACCTTTTTAAAAAAAATTAAAGAATAAACTTAGGATGATTTTTCATATAGGATTCCTGAATATTTTCAGAAGGGAGGAACTCAATTCTAAGTTACAGAAGACTAACAATTACAAACACATTAAACAAGTCATACATTATTTTAAATTCCAAATTCAGGTATACAACACTATTTCCTTTCATTTCTCCCTCAAAAGAGCAAACAGGGACAGTACTAAGAGGGAGGTTGGAATGTAAGTGTTCTTTTGGTTCTGGGGCTATAGGTGTTTCTGTACAAAAATTAAAAAATCTAATATGAAAGGGGGAAAGAATTAGCTGTTGTGCTCTACCTGGAGGACTCTGTTGTATCTGAAATAAGAAACCAGGCTCCAGGTTTCATTGTGAGCATGTGAAAGGTTGAGTTTTTGTGTCTCCGTGGCATTTACTGTTGCTGGCAACCAGGAAGCTGCCTAGCGATTGTCACTAGGTCCTCAGTGCCTCTGTTTGCCTGAAACCTTAATCAGTGCCAGAAACACCAGAGATAAAAATCATTGCAGAGAATTCAGCGTCTGTTATCCTCAATGGTCTGACTGCAAACAGTCCAGCCTGTGTTCAGTGAAAATCGGTGTAAAATGGAGGCTTCACACAGAGTTCATCCTCAGCTTCCTCCTCATGAATGGCAGTTCTCTCAGCACAGAGGACCGAGAGAACGTTTGGGGATGGTTTAATTAAAATAAGGTTTATATTTTGGTGTCACTAGTTTTATTCTTTTAATTTTTATTTATTGGTTTGAGATAGAGGGAGGAAGAGAGGGAGAAACATGGACTTGTTGTTCCACCAATTTGTGCATTCATTGGTTGATTCTTGTATGTTCCCAGACCAGGAACGATGCTCTAACCAAATGAGCTGCCTGGCCAGGCTCACCAGCTTTAACTAACACATCAAAGTCTGAGATAAGGAGCACAGAAAAATTTTTTTGTCAGATTTAGATGACTTTCAGTTCTGAAGACAGGAAGGACTTGTCAACATTTGCTGACAGCTTGAGATTGCCTTACTGACCACAGAAGCCATGGTACAAATGATGGTACCATTTCATATAGGAGTCCAGAAGATTTTGATAAAGATTCATACCAGCATCATCCCCAAAAATAAGTGACATCATCCCTTGAAATTAAATGTTTGCTCATAGATGAACCTCACAAATTAGTACAGCCCACTTAAGCCATCTTGTGCAAATGTGGACTAAATTTTTTTCTTTTTTCCTCCCTTCCTTCTTTCCTTCCTTCCTCCCTCCCTCCTATTCTCTCCCCTCCCACTCTCTCTCTTCCTCCCTCCTTCCCTCATAGGGGATATGCTCATCGATTCTAGAGCAAGGGGAAAGGAGGAAGAAAGAGAGGGAGAAAACATTGATGTGAGAGAGAAACAATGATGGGTTGCCTCTCCTCCATGCACCAACTGGGGATAAACTTGCAACCCAGGCATGCCTCTCACATGTGCACCCTAACTGGAACTGAACTCACTACCTAGGCATGTGCCCTGACTGGGAATCAAACCTGAGACCTTTTGGCTTACAGAATGACATTCCAAACAACTGAGCTACACCAGCCAGGGCCAAATTTTGTTTCTCATGTATGTGCAGATGTAGATAGTTATAGCTCTGAACTTACCTGGGGACAACTGCAAATCTCAGCTGATATTAAGTAAAAATTGGTGCTGAGATGACACTAATATCTACTTATATTAGGTGTCTGGCCTCTAAAAGTGAGTCTAACTCTGGCCACTGTCGATTAGTCGGTTGGAATGTCATCCTGTAAACTTAAAGTTTGATGGTTCAATTTCTGGCCAGGGCATATGCCTAGGTAGCTGGTTCAGTCCCAGTCAGAGTGCACATGCGAGAGGCAACTGATCAATATTTCTCTCATCGATGTTTTTCTCCCCCTCTCTCTCCTTTCCTTCCCTGCTGTCTAGAATCAATGAGCATGTCCTCAGGTGAGAATAAAAAAACTCACAAATAAATAAGCAAAAAACTTCCTCCTTAACAAACAATTCACTTTCCTTGCAATCCAAATAAAAACTAAGCAAAATTATTTTTTAAATATTTTATTTATTTATTTTTAGAGAGAGGGGAAGGGAAGGAGAAAGAGAGGGAGAGAAACATCAATATGTGTTTGCCTCTTTCACGCCCCCTACTGGGGACCTGGTCCACAACCCAGGAATGTGTTCTGACTGGGAATCGAACTGGTGACCCTTTGCTTTGCAGGCCCGTGCTCAAATCCACTGAGCTACACTAAAAACACTAGGCCTAAAAACAAAACAAAAATTTTTTAAATAAAAATAAAAATAAAAGTCAGTCTAAATATTTATTGTTTTGATTATTACTATATTTTGAGTACCTAAGCAAGGCTAAGTACTGGATTATCTAATTTAATACTAAAAATAATTCTAGGAAGTAGTTATAATTATATTCAGTTTTTCCTCAGTTGAGAAAATTGGTTCAGAGACTCAGAAGAGTTAAATAATATGCCTAAGATCTCCCAGAGCAGTAAGTGTCAAAATGAAAATTCAAACATGAATCTATCTGGCTCTAGTGTTTGACTCTGAACCACTACTCTATGAATTCTGTGTAAAAGAGAATGCTTTTTATATGAGAATAAATTGTGTAGTACATCATCGTGTTTATGTGAAGAGCACAGGCTGTGGAGTCCCTCTGTCCCCTTATAGGATAGTTGAGACTCAGAATGTCTGCTCCCTCTGGGGTTGGCTTTGCCATAAAGGCCCTACCAGGACAACCCTCTAGAACCCTGCAAATCACCATCCTTGCGTTTCCCTGAATCTAGATTATTCAGTGTGTAATAATGCCCTATAGGATCTTCAGGTGGATGGTCTCACTGACACCCCAAGAGCAACAAAGATGAGGGGGGACCCCAAAAAACCACAATTTATAAAAAAAAAATTGTGGCCCTGACTGGTGTGGCTCAGTGGGATGAGCACTGGCCTGAGAACCAAAAGGTCACCGGTTCTATTCCCAGTCAGGGCACGTGCCTTGGTTGTGGGCCAGGCCCCCAGTTGGGGTGCATGCAAGAAGCAACCAATCAATGTATCTCTCACGCATGGATGTTTCTCTCCCCTCCTTCCTCTCTCTTTAAAAATAAATAAATCTTTTTTAAAAATTGTGTATCTATTCTCACATAGTTAAACATCAGTCACGAGACTTCTGCCAAGATGGAGGCGTAGGTGGAAACACCTTGTGTCCACGCACAATCAAATCTAAAAACAATAAAGTTTTAACAATAATAAACGCAACCAAACCACACAGAAAATCGACAATACTGAATCCGAAAACAATGAAATGCTCAGCTAAACCAGTAAGAGGGGCGAAGCCAGCAGCAGAGCAGGTTGGCCAAAAAGATCCCCGACCGGGGTGGTGCGCAAGCAGCCAAAGGCGCGGATCCCAGGTGCGGGCTAGCTACGGGCAGACACAGGGAAGAGGCGCGGCTGGCTGTCTGCAGTCGGTCGAGCATTTGTGTGCAGATAAACCAGTGAAGAGGCGAGCATTGAGACCACACGGTGCAAGGCGGCGGGCTCGCACATTTCCGCTCAGATAAACAGGCCAGGGCGAGTGGTGGGACGGACTGGGCGAGCGGAGAGGACCGCCATTGCTCCCTCTCTGACCCCGCCCCTACATATAGTGTCACAAACCAGCACCTGGGTGGCCCCGCCCTGGTAAACAACTAAGGCTCCGCTCCTCATATGTAACTAGCACAAACAGATAAAAACATGGCTCAAGAACAACTCAGAGCCCCAGAGCCAATAAATCTAAACGATGAGGAAGTAGCCAAACTTTCAGATGCACAGTTCAAAACACTAGTGATCAGGATGCTCACAGAACTCATTGATTTTAGTCACAAATTAGAGGAACATATGAAGGCTAAACTAATTAAAATGAAGGGAAATGTATAGGAAACCAATAGTAATGGAGAGGAGACTGAGACTCAAATAAAGGGAGTAGACCAGAAGGAAGGAAAAAATGACCAAACAGAAAAATATGAAGGAACAAGAATTCAAAAAAACGAGGAAAGGCTTAGGAACCTCCAGGACATCTTTAAACATTCCAACATTCGAATTATAGGGGTACCAGAAGGGGAAGAGGAACAGCCACCAGTGGAACACTTATTTGAACAAATAAAAAAGGAGAACTTCCCCATTCTGGCAAAGGAAATAGACTTCCAGGAAATCCAGGAAGCTCAGAGAGTCCCAAAGAAGTTGGACCCAAGAAGGAACACACCAAGGCACATCATCATTACATTAGCCAAGATTAAAATGAAGGAGAGAACCCTAGAAGCAGCAAGAGCTAAGGGGACTGTCACCTCCAAAGGAGTTCCCATCAGACTGTTAGCGGATTTCTCAAAAGAGACCTTACAGGCAAGAAGGGGCTGGAAAGAAGTATTCCAAGTCATGAAAACCAAAGACCTACAACCAAGACTGCTCTATCCAGCAAAGTTTTCATTTAGAATGGAAGGACAGATAAAGTGCTTCTCAGATAAGACCAAATTCAAGGAGTTCATCATCACCAAGCCCTTACTATATGAAATGTTAAAGGGACTTATCTAAGAGAAAGAAGATAAAAAAGATGAACAGTGAAAGGAGAGCAAACTCACAGTTATCAACCACGACACCTAAAACAAAAGCAAATTAAGAGGACAGATGGATCGGGGTGAACCATAGAAATGAAGATCACATGGAAGATTAGCAACAGGGCAGTGGGAGAAGGAGAAGGTACAGAAAATAAGTAGCATAGACAGTAGATAGAAAACAGATAGGGGGAGGGTAACAATAGTAGGGGAAGTACAGAATCTAAAGAACTTGAGACACATGTTCATGAACTAAAGGGGGGGATGGTGGGGGAGGGGTGTGCAGGGTGGAGGGGAATGGAGGGGGGAAATGGAACAAATGTAATGGCATAATCAATAAAAATGTTAAAAAATAAATAAATAAACATCAGTCACCTTCAAAGTACTCTCCATTTGATGCAATACACACATTGAGGCATTTTTTCCACTCCTCAAAACAGTTTTTGAACTTACTGATTTTGATGCCTTTTAGAGCTTCTGCTGTTTTTTTCACCTCTTTCATATAGGCAAAATGTTCCCCTTTGAGGCCTTTTCTCATCAGGGAAACAAAAAAAGTCCCTTGGGGCAAGATTGAATGAATAGGGAAGGTGGGACAGGGGGTTGGGGGTCATGCTGTTTTTTGGTCAAAAACTGCTGAACACAATCATGAATTGGACAAACAAGTTGAAAGAATCTTAAAAAAAAATTCACTTGAAGCTGAATGCAGCCTCTCACAACAATGCCAGTCGGTGCACTGATACAGATGTGTTCCTAGAACACTCACCTAGCAGGGGAAACCTATACTGCAGGGGGCCTGCCCTCCAGAAAATAATTTCATTTTTCGGGGCCCCCCTTGTAAATGTATTTTGCGTTTCTGATAACATTCTCTAATAAAAGGAACCAGGACTCTTTGAGAAATAGATTATTCTAGGACCAGGGTGATTAATATATAACATGATACTGGAGCATCTTTTAGTGCCAGCAAGTAATGAAGTGCAAAAAAAACACAAAAAACCCACTTCACAATAATGGGGATAATCAAAGGGACACAGGAGCCAACTGAAGGAGCCCAATGGCCAAAGTTGGAGCAATTCGAGCCATCAACAAGTAGTATTAGATTAAAACCCAGGATATAAAATAAATATCAGTATATATTGATATAAATAAATTGAACACATAAGTAAATGGAAGCTAGTAGACAAAGTTACCATGTACAGAAATTTCAAGTAATTTACGTAGATACTATACTCCCCACTTAAGGAGATGGAGCATGATTTACCAATCTGTAAGTGTAGGTTTTGCACAATGACTTCTTTATGAAGACAGTGTGAATAGGGAAGAAAAAAGTAAGTTTGCAGTGCAAAAACCTGACAAACATTACCTCAGCCAGATGATCAAGGTTAATGTCTTCAGTGGTAAGTTGTGTTGATACCATGTCCCCCTGATATATGATGAGAATCGCACTTTCCTCAAAACTGTCAAAGTCATCACAAACAAGGAAAGTCTGAGAAATTGTCACAGCCAAGAGATGCCTGAAGAGACGTGATGACTAAACAATGTGGTATCATGTATGGGATTGTGGAACAGCAAAAGACATTGGGGAGAAACTAAGGAAATCTGAATAAAGTATGGACTTCAGTTAATAATGATGTAGCAATATTGATTCAGTAATTGTGACAAATGTATCATACTATTTTAAGATGCTAATAATAGGGGAAACTAGGTGTGGGGTACATGAGATTTCTCTGTACTATCTTCATAATTTTTCTGTAAGTCTAAAATTTCTCCAACAAAAAGTTTATTTTTTAAAATATTTTCTACTAAAAAAGAAATCAGGGCTTCTTGGAGAAGTGGCTAATCCCTGGTCTGGATCATAAAATGTACAAGATAAGCCTGAGACATCTTGTTGTTCCAGAAAGCAAGGAAGTTCTCCAAAAATCAGTGGGACTGTGTCACAAGGGCACAGGAGCTAACATGAAGAGGCTCCCATTGGTCAAAAGCAGAACATGATAAGCCTTCAAAAGAACAATTACTGCCATAGATTGAAACACAGTAATCATATTTTTTAAATAAGGATTTTTTTTTACAAAACCCACATATTATTATTTCACTGCACAAAAGTGAGTGGCTATATTACAGGAACAAAACCGGATCAGAGACATGAAAAGAAAAGTCACCACTTACACTAAAGTATAAGTGTTTAGAATTCAGGTATTCTGTGGGATTATTACCAGCATAATAAAAATATTTCCACCTGGAGCTTTTAAATTTGAAGTGATCACATCAAAAATCTGAGGTTACAAGGGACTATAGTATGAACCAGAATTTTGTTTCCTTCTAAGACCCCAGTGGAAAAGGTAAGTATTTGGAATGAGTTTACTTTGAGAAAAACTGGCAGGAAATAGGAAAAAGCCTGGCCATTGTGAAAAGGCACTTGGGGTCTTTCTGGAGGCAAATGCAATGGAACTGAACTCCAGTAGGAACAAGCTCATTTCCACTCCAGGAGCCCTGAACAAACACAAAGGGACAAAGTCTCCTTGGTTCCAGTACTCTGATAGTGACCAGACCACCTGGTTAGAGGCAGCAGCTGAGGGTTTGAAAGGCAAATCTTAACTGTGGGTTTGTTTGCTTTTGATTTCTGATACTAAGAAAACAAATTCCAAGGTGTTTTACAAATACCTACCTACAAAACCAACATATGCCATGCATTCTAGATAAATTGCATTGAGACTTTGAAAGCCAGATACACTTTATGCCAGAAAACCAAGAACTCTTCAAGTCGCTCATCAGCAGGGCTAGAAGTGAGCTCAAATTAAGGCAATTCTGCAGCTCTTCCTCTGGAATAGCATTCCACTTTCAGCCCAAGAACCCCGATCTGCAAAGCATGATGCTCTGATTGCTAAGTGTGTTCCTTGGTACCCTCAGCATCTCCCTGATAGCCTTGTGACAGATGGAATGAGATCTCAGAAAGGGAGGGAGAAAGTATGAGGCCTCTGATCTGGCCCCACTTGTTGGATCCCATCCCAGACTGAAAGTACTGCTTCCCTAAATTCCACTTTCCCAGACTACTGCAGAGGTAGTGTGGGGAACCAACCAAGTTCCCTGAGCTAAC
Organism: Artibeus jamaicensis; assembly: GCF_021234435.1. NCBI lineage: Eukaryota > Metazoa > Chordata > Mammalia > Chiroptera > Phyllostomidae > Artibeus > Artibeus jamaicensis. The sequence goes on from NW_026521486.1 coordinate 48,370,341, forward strand.
ATGTTCCGCACTATCTACTTACCTTTTTTTTTTAAGAGGAAGAAAAGGAATGCATACAAAAAATGAATTGTGGGCTAGATTCATTGGGTGGCCATTGTCCTTGGCCCCTAAAACTTTCCTGGCTAGTCCCAGAAATTAAGGAATGCCTGCCCTCATGCAGCCCTTGAAGCCCACACTGCCTTCAGAAAAACAAAACAAAACAAAACACGCACCCCAACTCAACAAACTATCTGCATAGAGAACCAGAACCCAGAGGTCTGGGGAGGGGGTGTTCTATGCTAATGCTTGTGCCCTCCCTGCACAAGTACTAAAGTGATAGTTCTGCAGGCAGGGTGGGGGCCCTCACAAGTCCTCACTAAGGATACAAATCAATGGAGTCTCTTTCCCCATTGCTCTGAATTTTGGCATATCTGTAAGTGGCAAAGGCTTCATGAAACTTCACCATCAACACCATTCTTAGCTCAGATAAAGCAGAAATAAGGTCACTTCTATTGCTTTAAGGTTTGTCCCTGCTGGTTGTCCCCTCTGCCCATCACATATTTTGGTTTCTATTAACTTCAAATGTTTTTCTTTAAAGCAATGAGATTTTAAGAGAAAGAACAAAAAACATTTGTCACTATATTCTGAAAATAAGTACCTTAAAGGGGAAAGAACTAAGCTTTATTCTATCTTTTCCATATGAACTATGTTTCAGAAAACCAACAGCACTTTTTTATAAAATAATTTTAGCTAATATAAAAAAAGTACAAAATCACTACTTTGCAACTCAATGTTAAATCATTGATTTAGACAAAGATCATCAAAGGATGATACTGTTGCAAGAAGGATTGAGAGCGTATTTTAAGATGGAGGGCTCGGGCTGTCACAACCTGACCCACATTCTTAATTTGTTTATTTTTATTTTAATCATTCATCAAGACAATGACATGAGGATAAAAGGGAAAAGAAATTGCTTTAGATTAAGACATGAGACTTAACAATCCATTCCCCTTGTTTGGATCCTAATTAAAACAATTCTAGAAATAAATATTTTAGATAATCAAAAAAATCTGACTATGGGCCAAGGAATTATTATTTATTAGGTATGATAATAGCATCGAGATTCTGTAAGAAAATGCCCATATTTGTTAGAGATGGGTACTGAGGTATGTAGGGGTGAAGTGATATGAAATCTGCCTTAAAATAATAAATCAGTCCTGGCTGGTTGCTCAGTGGATTGACCACGGGCTATGAACCAAAGGGTCGTGGTTCGATTCTCAGTTGGCATATGCCTGGGTTGCAGGCCCAGTCCCCAGTGGGGGCCATGTGAGAGGCAACCACACACTGATGTTTCTCTCCCTCTCTTTCTCCTTCCCTTCCTGTCTCTCTAAAATAAATAAGTAAATAAATAAATAAGGAGAGAAAAGGGCCACAAAAAAACCCTGAATAGCCTCAGCAATGTTAAGAAAGAACAAAATTGGAGGTATCATGTTACGTGATGTTAAACTATACTACAAGTCTATAATAATCAAAATGACATAGTACTGGCATAAAAACAAATATTTAGATCAATGGAACAGACTAGAGGGTCCAGAAATAAACCCACAACTTTGTAGTCAATTAATACTTGACAAAGGAGGCAAGAACATGCAATATGGTAAAAAACAGTCTATTAAATAAGTGGCGCTGGGAAAATTATACAAATACATGCAAAACTGTGAAAACTAGACCACTTCCTTTTACTTTACACAAGAACAAACTCAAAATGGATTAAAGACAAGAATAAACTCAAAATGGCATTAGACTCAAAACCATAAAAATCCTAGAAAAAAAACATAGGCAGTAAAATCTTGGACATTTCTCATAGTAATATTTTTTTCTGATATATCTCTTCAAGCAAGAGAAACAAAAGGAAAAAAATGAACAAATGGGGTTACATCAAACTAAAAAGTTTTTGCACAGCAAAGGAAACCGTCAAAAAAACCAAAGAGGCAACATACTAAATGGGAGAACATTGGCCAATGATATATCTGATAAGGATTTAATATCCAAAGTTTATAAGGAACTCCCTTACTAACTCAACACCCAAAAAGCAAACAATCCAATTAAAAAGTGGACAGAGGATCTGAATAAACATTTCTCCAAAGAGGACATACAAATGGCCAATAGACATATGAAATGCAAATTAAAACTACAGTGAAATATTACCTCACACCTGTTAGAATGGCTATCATCAATAAATCCACAAATGCCACGTGTTGATAAGGATGTAGAAAAAAGGGAACCCTAGTGCACTGTTGATAGGAACCCAGATTGGTGTAGCAACTATGGAAAACCATATGGAGTTTCCTCAAAAGATTAAAAATGGACCTGCCTTATGATCCAATTATTCCATTTTGGGGGATTTATATGAAAAATCTGAAACCCTGATTCAAAAGAATATATGCACCCCTATGTTAATTGCAGCACTGTTTACAATAGCCAAGCAATAGAAGCGACTAAAGTGCCCAGTAATAGACAAATAGATAAAAAGCTTTGGTGTGTATATGTGTGTGTATACACACACACACACATACACACACACTATATATGTATATATACACACATATATATGGATATCTATGTGTGTATATACACACACTCACACAATGCAATATTACTTGGCCATAAAAAGCATGCACTCTTACTATTTGTGACAGCATGGATGGACCTAGAAGGTATTATGCCTAGTGAAATAAGTTAGTTAGAGGAAGATGAATACCATACCCTTTTACTTATATGTGGAAAATAAAGAATGAAATAAATGAATAAACAAAATTGTAAAGATTTACAGGAGCAGAGAGAGAACTAGTGGTTGCCAGAGGGAGGTTGGGGCACTGGGCGAAAGAGATGAGGGGACTATGAAGCACAAATTGGTAGCTACAAAATAGTCATGGGGAAGTAAGTAAAGCATAGGAAATATAGTCAATAATAATGTGATAGCTATGTATCCAGGTGCAGAACTGGAAATATTGAGGGGAACACTATGTAAAGCATATGGTTGTCTAATCACTAAGCTGTACACCTAAAACCAGGACATAATAAAGAGGGAGAGAGAGAAAGGGATAGATGATGCAAGTGTTATAAAGTCCTGATAATTCAATGTTATCTAGAGGATGAATATGTAGGGGTTAATCATACTATTCTCTCTACTTCTGAATACATTTGAAAATATTCACAAACATTTTTAACAACAAGTTGCAGAAAACATATTCCATTTTTATAAAAGCTAGTGTGGTAGGCTCCATGATCTACCTAGGTAGATCCCATCCGTCAGCCCCTTCAGAGACTGCCTCAACTGCAGAGAGCTTTCTTGCCCAAGGTCATGCTTGTCCCAAGGTGGATAGGTCCAATGACTGATTAGTGTGGTAGTTTAAAGCCTGGGCCATTTTGGCCCAACTTAGGACCACTCCAAAAGTGCATTGTTGCTCCAGAGTGCCCTGTGGGGTCAGCTAAGGCAGCTGTTGGATCTGCATCACAGCCTGACACATCTGTCTGCCTGATCCTGCTTCCATACCTTCTCTTTCCCAGATGTTGATCCCCTAATACACATTGTGTATGCTAAACTCCATCTCAGAGTCTACTTCCCAGGGAACCCTATTTGTGACATAATTAGAATTATGTCCCCCTAAAATTCATGTTGATGTCCTAACCTCCAGTACCGCAGAATGTGATCTTATTTAGAGACTAAGTCTCTAATGAGATAACCAAGTTAAGGGGAGGTCATTAGGATGGACCCTAATCCAATATGACTAGTGTCTTATAAAAAGGGGAAATTTGAACACAGAGACAGTCATGCTAAGAAGGAAGATGATACACAAATAGACACAGGGAGCCCTGGCTGGTGTAGCTCAGTGGATTGAGTGCGGGCCTGTGAACCAGACAATCGTGGTTCGATTCCGGTCAGGGCACATTCCTGGGTTGCAGGCTGGTTCCCTGCAGGCCAGTTTCCAGCAGGGGACGCACAAAAGGCAACCATACATTGATGTTTCCCTCCCTCTCTCCTTCCCTTCCCCACTAAAGGTAAATAAATAAAATCTTAAAAAAAAATAGACACAGGGAGATGATGGTTATCTACAAGTCAAGGAGCAAGCCCTGGAATAGCTCATTTCCTCACAGTCCTCAGAAGCAACTAACCCTGCCAACACTTTGATCTTGGACTTCTAACCTCCAGAACTGTGAAACAATAAATTTCTATTATTTAAGACACCCAGTTTGTGCTACTTTGTTGTAAGAGTCCTAGCAAACTAATACAGATAGCAAGCAGAACTAAACACTTTTGTCCAGGGATATAAATATATATCAAAGTTATCAAGAAAAGCAAGAGAATGAGAAGCACATTCTTCTGTGGGGGAGACAGGGAGTGCCATACAGGGAAACCACGGGAGCTTCGTGATCTGCTTGAGATGGTGGTGGGTTCATGAACTCTGGTTTTATTATTATGATTTAAAATGTATTTTATTTGCTATGATATAATTTGCATCTTACTCTGTTTTCAGCGACAGTTGCCTACTGTTAGTAAGCTGGTTCAGAAGAGTGATGAAAATTCTTCCTGACCCCAAAAAAAAAATTTTATATTACTTATATCTTATGTTTACATAAAATATTTTATAACTTTTAAAAAGGTCATATTGTCCTGACCAGTGTGGTTCAGTTGGTTGGGTACTGTCTTGTGAAGCAAAAGGTTGCCAGTTTGATTCCAATCAAGGCACATGCCTGGGTTGTGGGTTCAGTCCCTGGTTGGGGCAGGTTGGGGTGCATACAAGAGGCAACCAGTTGATGTTTCTCTCCATCTTTCTCCCTTCCTTTCCCTCTCTCTAAAAATAAATAAATAACATCTTTTTTTTTTAAGTCATGTAAAAATCTGTCTGAATTGTGAGAAAGTGTGCAAGTTTTTCTTGCAGAGTTTGGCATTACAAGACAAGGAAGTATGGTCAAACACAGAAGCCTATTCCCTTTATAGGGACTGAAGGAGATTTTCTTTGGTAATATTCACTTCTGGTTCTTCTGGGCCCCTTACTTGACTGGGGGAATATGATAGAGGGAGGAAAATCCCTGCTTTCATTTTTAATGCTGCAGGAAACATGTTGCTCCTATGACCTCAACATTAAATCAGCTGGAATGACTCACTTATATAGTACTGAGAATGAATTCAGCAGATTTCTTTAATTCCAATATTGACTTCAGTAGAAAATAATGTTCTTGACCTCATTCTACATCTTGCTGGAAAATAGGATTAATGTTTACCTCAGAACAGTAATATGAGGCTTAATGTTTCAGTGGAGATTTTCGTGAGAGGTGTTTAAGAAATCCAACCTGTTTGGGCTGCAACTGAGATTAAGTATTTTCTTGTTTAGCTAAACAGGAACTCTATTTTGTTCTTCCTTTAATACCAGCCAGGTGCCTGGTACTCCCGCGGAGGCCAATAGTCCTGGCCTTCTCACCCTTTGGGGATGTTTACTAGAGTTCTTGAAGCCATTGCCAGGTAGGTCACTGCCCCAGCTCCTTGTGTGGTGTTGCCCCGCTGGAGTGTATGCCTTCCTTGCTGCTCAGGTAACGAGCCCTTCTTCTACAGCTAACACCTTCCATACACAGGAGGATTGCTTAGGGCTGAGCAGCTTCAAAAAGGCAATTAGCATAAAGGGGGAAAGCAGTCCAGTCTCAGAACCTGACCACCAAAGGGACTGTAACTCAAATTACACATCTAAATGTTGGGAATAGGCAAACAATGAAAAGGGACAATTGCTTAGTGGACATTTAAAGCAGCAATCATGTCTCTCTTTTTTAACCCAAAGTAAAGGACACACTGAAGCTCTTCTCAGAAAACAGGTGGGATGGAGGAGATTTCTTTATGACTTACTGGAAGCACAAAGAGAAGCTTTTATTGTTGATAGCCAGGCTGGATGGACGCCAGGAGACATCCCAAAGGAGCTGCGCTGCCAAGCACTGACACACAAAGAAAGCTGACCTAGTCCTTTTTCATGCTGACTGCCTGCTCAGAAATTACATCAGAGGACAGTATTGAAAGACCTAGTATGGTTTAGAACAATTATGGAGACTTTAGAGAAATCCTCATTCTAAGGAGCCCTTTTAAGGGAGATAGAGAAGCAGTATATTCATTAGCTTTGTGTGAAGCTACTGCTCAGCTCATGTACGGAAATTGCCCCGAGACAGTTCCATGGCTAGCCATTCAGTGTCAGCATCCACTCTGTTCCTATGAAACTACAAATTTTATTTCAAATTTCACTGAATGCTTTCTAGACAACAACAGGGGAAAAACTGTAAGGAGCACATCATTGTAACCAATATTTTTAGGCTTGGAAATATTTTTGAAATTCTGAGCTGAAGTCAGAGGGAGAAGGGGACATGGTGTGACTGCTGGGAAGGTATGAGGGGGAGAAAGGGGAGGAGGGGAGAGTGAAAGGAGGATGGGAAATAGTAATCTCAAGTGCAGAATAATGCATAGATTTTCTTCGACTAAACAGAATCATAAAATACCAGGACTGAAAGAGCTTTAGAGACAATATCCCTATTTCTCACACTCATCTTACTGATGAGGAAACTTGGGCCAGAAAAGTTCAGTGACCTGTCCAAAAAGGCAGAGCCAGCTTGGTGACAGAGCCAAGCTGAATGCCAGGTGTGCTTACTCTTCTCCTGATATCTCTGGCCTCTGACCACATTTGCACATGATTCCCACCTTGCACAGCTGTGGTCTCTCATCTACACTTCAAAAGGTTCTGGACAAAGGGAACCATCAGCAGCGGGTGGGACTGTGATTCAGTGCAATAATTGCCTTCTCTTGCATCTTCACATCCTAAAGTCAATAAATCAGTTCTGTCTTCCAATCAGCCCTTACATTTTAATCTTTCATTTGGAAAATATGACACTTAAATGTAAAAGAAGGGGAAAAAACCCAAAGAATTTTTTTATCAAGCAATTCACATTCTGTGATCTTTTGTGTTGGTATGGGTGGCTGACTAGGTAGTAGCAGCTGCTGTAGTCTCCTATTCCTTTCCCATAATGATAATTTATTTTCTCCATAGCAGTCTGAGTCCCAAGGATTTTACCAGGTTGCTTCCGGGGACTACTTGGACTCAAGTTTAGGCTCTTCCAGATAAAGAGGCTGAAGCCATTTAGTTTGTAGCATATTGGGGGAGGGGCATACATGGTAATTGGTATACTATAAAATATAATAATAGTGTGTGTCCAGAGCTCTGCCTTGGGTCTTTAATTATCTTCTCACCTTTATTATTGTCTTGTACTTTACTAGACATGCTGTCGCCTCAGCTACCAACAGGCCAATTTATGTTTGTTTCTTTGAGGTATATACAATCAAACATAGAAAACTACACAAATGGAGACTCTTTAGTGTGGATTCTTAGCAGACAATGGGTACTTGGCACCCAGAATACTCTAGGCACCTGAATTCTATCTTGCCACTTAATGCGCATCCCTTGTTTCCTTAGGAAGTGAGGGAGATAATCCTCTCGATTTTCTCACTGGGCCCCAGGACCCAGGTGATGGAACAGATGAAAGCAATGATAAGATCTTCCTCAAAACTTGGGAAGTAAAATTGTCCTGATAAACATTTAGAAATAACTATCGTCTGTACAAACACACCCAAACACAAGAGTTTCAGATTTTTAAAAAAGATTTTATATATTTTTATTTATTCTTAGAGAGAAGGGAAGGGAGAGAGAAAGAGAGGGAGGGAACCATTGATGTGTCAGAGAAACATTGATCAGTTGCCTCTCACATGCACCCTGACCAGGTCACAACCCAGGCATGTGCCCTGACTGGGGCTCAAACCAGCAACCCTTCATTTTGTGAAATAACACCCAATCAACTGAGCAACATCAGTCAGTGCCAGCTTCTTCTTTTTTTTTTAAATTTTCACTTATTAATTTTTAGAGAGAGAGAGGAAGGGAGAGAGAAAGACAGAGAAACATCAATTTGTTGTTCCACTTACTTATGCATTCATTGTTGGTTCTTGTATGTGCCAGGATCAAACCACCAACCTTGGTGTATCTGGATGACGCTCTGACCAACTGGGCTACCTGGCCAGGAATCAGAGATTCTTTTAGACATCTAAAAGAGATGCTTATGCAACCTACTAAGTCAGCCAAAAATAAGTTTTAGGCGTCTACCCAATGTTCAATGATATGCTAAGTAAAATTAAGCAATTTGTTTAATGTCACATAGCTAACAAGTTGAAGACCTGGGATTTGAGCATAGTTTGATTCCAGAATTTAGGATCTTAAAGAATATAATTCATGGTTCCCACCCTCAATAAATTTATAATCTAGTTGGGGAAACATGACTAACACACATTAAAACAGCTGTAAACTATGTTAGATGAGCATATATAATTAAGTGCTAAATTGGATGCTATCAACTATGAATGTTTCCGGAGTTCAGAGGCACAGGGAAGCATAGACCTGGCAGGCAGGATTTCATGTAGCTGGGTTTTGAATGGTCCCTGAGATGTGCATAGGGAAAGGACTGCTCTAGGCAGGGGGGTCAAAAAAGTGCTAGAAGCAGGAGTGAGCAAGACCTATGCAAGAGGATGAAGCGGCCAGCCTGGCCACAGCTGGGTGGAGCTGATGGGAAGGGCTGGACCAGCTCTGAGAACCTTTGAAGCAAAGCAGAGTTTAGGCTTGGTGCATTAGCAAGGAGTCATTAAACACCTTGGATCAATAAAGCAATATTAGGAAAGGGATGTGTTTGGCAGGATAGAGAGGATTCATCCATCTTACTAAAATTTTAGATGACATAAAGCTTGGAAAAACATACTGTGAAATTATTCTAAATTGTTACCAATTCTTGTTCCCAAGTTACTGTTTATTCAGTTTGATCTTTAAGATTTATTTTTTAATCTTTAAAAAAATATTTATTTATTTTCAGAGAGAGAGGGGGAGGGAGAGAGAAAGAGAGGGAGAGAAATATTGATGTGTGAGAGAAATATCAGTTGGTTGCCCCTCGCGCGCCCCCAACCCAGGGACTTGGCCTAAAACCCAGGCATTCATCCCAGCTGGGAATCAAATTGGTGCCCTTCGCTGAGCCATGCCAGGCAGGGCTTTATGATTTATTTTTACATTTATTTCACATTAGCAAATTCTACCAATTTTGTCTCCTTAATACTTTTTAAATTTACCTCTTTCTGTATACTTCCCTTACCGTTACAGTACTTTAGTTTGGCCACCATCCTAAGGTTGAGGGTGGTGTCAGAGAAACTTTCCCAGAAAGGCTAACATTTTCCCAGAGTCCCAATACTTAGCAAGAGTCAGCCAAATTGGAAGGGGGGAGGGAGGAAGAAGGATGGGAGTGAGGGACTGGGAAAAAGAGGCAGTAAGAAAGTTAAAAACAAGCTTAATGGGCAGAAGAAAGTAAAAAGCAAGCAAACAAAATAACAGATACAGAATTTGGTGCTAGACTGGGGTGCCGAAATAAGAAAAATTAAATGTGGCATTCATTTACTGAAAGGAGTCACTAATGGGTGGTAAGGGCCCAAAGATTTCAAGCTGGAAGGCTGATTATCCTTTTTACATGATAGCAAAACATTTGGTCAAAAAGTCACTGTTTATATGCTGGGAGGCAGGCCACTTCCAGTTTGGTGGAGAGGAAAGGCCCTTGACGAGGCAGCATATGAACTAGGCCTTCAACACACAAATTGGCCTTCTCAGTGAAGGGAACAATCTTGAAAAAGGCACAGAACCTGGGGGTATGAATAACAAGGATCCTAAATGCCACTCTAAGCTCTGGAAAGATTAATCTGTTGTTGGGGTGCAGGGTGCTGGGAAATGGACCTCGGTAGGAATCGAAATTTAAGGATAAGACTCATTGGGAGCCTGCCTGTACTTTTAGAGAAATATTGAAGAAAGAAATCAATAAAAGTTTTAAATCATTTTTCAGAATCCAGTGAGAAGTTAGTGCTAGATTTTTTTTTAAGATTTTCTTTCTTTATCTCTAGAGGGGAAGGAGAGAGGGAGAGAAACACCAATGTATGGTTGCCTCTAGTGCTTCCCCTGCTGGGAAATAGCCTGCAGGGAACTGGCCGGCAACCCAGGCATGTGCCCTGACTAGGAATAGAACCGCGATCATCTGGTTCGCAGGCCTGCACTCAATCCACTGAGCTACACCAGCCAGGGCTAAGTGCTAGATTTTTAACAGCTTTATTGAAATATAATTTATACACCATATAACTAACTTTTTGAAAGCATATGATTCAATGTTGTTTTACTATATTCACAGACTTGTGCAATCATCACAATTAATTTTTTTTTAATCCTCACCCAAGGACATTTCTTTCATTGCTTCCAGGGACAGAGGCAGGGAGAAAGAGGTAGACAGACAGACAGACAGACAGACATCAATGTGTGAGATAAACATTGATTGGCTGTCTTCTTGTATATGCCCCAACAAGGCATCGAACCTGAAACCTGGGTATGTGTCTTGATGGGAAGTTAAACTCACAACCCTTTGGTCTATGAGATGATACTCCAACCAACTGAGCCACACCAGCCAGGGCACAATTAATTTTAGAACATTTTCATTACCCTAAAAAGAAAACCTTTTCCATCCCCTCCCCCCAGCTCCTGGTAATTTAATGATCACTATCACTATGGAATTAGTAGTTCTGTACATGGTCTTTTGTGACTGGTTCTTTCATAAATGCTAGATTTGAATTTGAAACAATGATTTGGTTAAATAACCAATGGTTAAACAATATATTTTGAAGTGTACTAGGAAGGAATAATAGTAAATATTTGGAAAACAGCCAGTGGGACAGGATGCTAGAGTAAGAATAAGAGTCCTGGGCCAGGAATCAGGAGGTCTGAGTTCTAGGCTCAGTTATGCTTTTAACCAGGTACGTGACTTTGGGCAAGCCGGCAGCCGCTCTGGGCCCCAGGTTACTATCAGTAAAAAAAGAGGAATAGGTTTAGAACAGTTATTCTCAGCCTTTCATGTACAGCAGAATTTCCTGTGAATCTTTTTGAAAAATATACAACCTGAGACCTTATCTGAGATGTCTCAAAAGCTCCTAATGTGAGTTTGTTGTTTATAAAAGATTAGAAATTTCATGGCTTACATGTTCTTTAGGCTTCCTTCTAGACTTGACATCCTATGAGGTAAATTTATTTACTAATTCGTTTCACCTAGAACTACACCTGTGGCTTTTTAAGTCCCTCTGTCTGTGGTCAGTAATTATATCAAGTAGTAGGGCCCTAAGATGATGCTCTGGATGCAGCAGTTGCTGGAGGCAGTGGCCCTGAGCACCTGGCTCGGACTCACTATGAGTCAGTAATAACCAGAGCAATTTGTCTTCCCTGGTGCTTTCCACGTTATGGGAGACAGAAATAACTGAAAATAAGGAACAAACTTTGTGAGTAAATAGCATATATATGGTGTATTGCTAAGCACTGAAATTTGGGAGAGGGAGAGGGAGAGGGAGAGGGAATGCTTGACATTTTTTTAGCCCACTTCCTAATGAACAGCTGGTCAAATTCCTAACTTGTGAGACTGCTTGGATAGAAGTAGTTTTGTAACAGAATAGTGCTCACTGAAAGCTTTGCACAAGATGGAAGTGATACAGAACACGCTTTAGAGGAAGTCTTGAGTTCCTTGTATTCTGTAGAATACAGTATAATCCTTCTCCTTGAGTACTAGCAATTCATTGCTCCCATGCCTTTTTATCTCTTGTCAGCTGTCAAACCCCTTCTTGAAACAAGGGGAGGGGGAAGCTAAAATTACAAGCCTGGCCTCCACTTAAGCAAAAATAGAGAAAGAAACCTCACAAATGGAGGTGAATTAACACTCACTGTTACCCAAAATAGCCAGAGAGCTGCTTGCTTCCTTCAATTTAGTTATAGAATTAACCTTCATGCATGTTTCTGTGCCCATTTTATAGCCTGCCCCCTGCAAAGCCTTTCTCTAGCTTCTTTTCACTAGGTGTAAAATAACTTTATAAACTTTAAAACACTTTTTCTTGAGTGTGCCTTACCCAGTCATTTTCATGTCCCATTTGCCTCTATCCCACTCATGTCCACAGATAGTTTTCTGTCCCTAAATGTATTATATATATTTGGTTGTTTCTATGATATATACTTTTTCACATTTGAACACCTCTGGAATCAGGAAGCATCTTACAACCAATGGTATCTAAAATTCAATGAAACACAGTAAGTTCTTTCTGAGTGAGCAGTTTATCACCTACCAGTTACTGAGTGGTGTTCTTCCTTCCAACCATTTGGCTCCAATTCATAAATCTTGTAAGAAGTCTTGCCTTATTTTTGTGAAATAATTTGTTATGAATATAATTCTAATATGTCTAGCATCTGATATGTACATTAAAAAAGTGATATATAAATCTAGTTAATCACTTTAATGACTATATAATATTCAATTACTTGAATGTATCATAATTTTATTAGCAAATCCCTATTGATGTTATAAATAATGCTCAGATAAACATACCTTGTATACTTTAGTTATTTCCCTATGATATGTTTCTTTTTTTAGTTTTTCTTTTTTATTTTATTGTATTTTTTTCAGTCCTCTTGTACCTCTTCCCCCTAGCGATCACCACACTGTTGTCCATGTCCATAAGTCCTTTTGCTCGATCCGTCCACCCCCAACGTCCCCCCACCCCAATAGCTGTCATCCCACTCTATCTGTGAGTTTGTCTCTATTTTCCTTGTTAGTTCAGTTTGTTTATTAGATTCCACATATGAGTGGAATCATTTGGTATTTGTTGTTCTCTCATTGTTTATTTCATTTAGCATAATGTTCTCCAAGTTCATCCATGTTGTTGCAAATGGTAAAATTTTCTTCTTTTTTATGACCAAGTAGTATTCCATTGTGTAAATGTCCCATAGTTCTTTTATCCACTCATCTACTGATGGGCACTTGGGCTGCTTCCGCATCTTGGTGATTATAAATAATGCTGCAATGAACATAGGAGTGCTTATGTTCTTTCAAATTATTGTTTTGAGTTCCTTTGGATATATTCCAAGAAGTGAGATTACTGGGTTAAAAGGCAGGTCCATTTTTAATAATTTGAGGTATTTCCATACTGCTTTCCACACTGGCTGTGCCAGTCTGCATTCCCGCCAACAGTGCAAAAGAATCCCCCTTTCTCCACATCCTTACAGGCACTTGTTGTCCTATGATGCATTTTTTAAAGTAGAGAATAATTACTAGTGTTATTGGTCAAGTGCAACAAGCTTTCCTGTTCTATATTTTCATGTACCAACTGGACTGTAAGCCTTAATTTCTGTTCTAATGATGACCTTTTTCTTTACTTATTTTTTATTGTGATAAAATATACAAGGGTGGGTAAAAGTAGATTTACAGTTGTTCAAATGGAAAAAGACATACAGGTTATGATTGTTACAATAGCTTTATTAACTCAAAAGAATGTCACTCACAACTGTACACCTACTTTTGCCAACCCCTGTATAACATAAAGTTCACCATTTTAACCATCTTTAAGTGTCTAGTTTAGAAGCATTAAATACATTCATATTGCTGGCAATTATCCCCATCATCCATCCCCAGAAGGATAATCTTTTTTAAGGCTGTAGGTACATATTGCTAAATTGTCCTGTAGAAATAAATAAGTGCTATTCCTCACAACAACTTATTTATCCATTAAACACACAAGCCATTGAATGTGTCTCATGTGTCAAGCAATGTACTAGATACCCATAAATATATCAGTTAAGATGATTATGTTGCAAATTACAGAAAACCCAACACAAACTGATAAGCAATAGTTTGTTGTTGTTGTCGTTTTTCTCCTGAATTCATGGCCGAATTCAGCTCTATTTCCATTACTAGGAGTCTGTTTCTGTCTCTTTCTCTTGCTTGTTTTCTTTCCACTATTGCTTTCATTCTCAAACAAGCTTGTTCCTTGAGGTATCAAAATGACTACAGCAGCCCTGCCCTCCTGTTTACTCCATCCACATCCAGCAGAAAGAGAGAGAGAAGAGAACCCCTCTTCCAGTAACTCTGAAGAAAGTCTTGTGATTTGCTGTGATTGGGAAGGCTTAGAGCTCATGCTCACCCAAACCAATCAATGAAGACACAGGAATAGACAATAACTGGCTGACTTAGGTCGGTGCCTTGTCCTCCACCTCGGAGGGCCACGGGTGGGAGGAGCCCCATCCAAATCCCAAAGACCAAGAGCAGAGAACTAGCAAAGAAAATCAGGCCTTTTGCCAGAACAGGAAGGGACACTGGGGTGACAAAAATAATGTCCCCTGCCATTCAGGAGTAGAGTGAGAATATCACATAAGAAAACATTGTATAAAAATGCAGTTAAAGAAAAAAGGGAACAAAGTTTCATTTAGTGTGTGTGTGTGTATATACACTTGTGTGTGTATATATGTTTTAAACTATATATATGTTTTAAACATATATACATGTTTTAAATTATATATAGTAGCATGTATTGTGCTCAGTAAAACAAACTAAAAAACAGCCTTGATTTTCAGGAAACTTAAACTCCTAATGTGGGAAACAGACATAAGTGCTCAAACAGGCTGAGCGTCAAATGAGGTGGGGGCGCTGCAGGAAGCCAGACAAGGGCACCCACAGCCCAGCCTGAGAACCCAAGAAAGACTTCCTTGAGTAGGTGACACCTGGGCTGATCTTCCTGTATGACGTGAAGAAATGTGAAAGGAGACTTTAGGGCAAAGAAAACGGAATGCAATGGTTGGAGGGGGATCATATAATTCAATATCCAAAACCTAACATATATGTGCTAGACACTTCTCAAACTTTTAAAATATTTTATGTAATTAAAATGTCCAGAGAATAGTGAGTAGCCTGGTGTTCTTGAAGGAAGATTCATGAAAAAGAAAACAGAACAAAACAAAAACAAGCAAACCAACCCAAAACAATTGGGCAGGTTGGGATCAGATTATGGAAGGGCTTTCAAAATCTATATTATACTTAATTCAGCTAATGAAAGTTTGGGGGCAAGAGTTTGACCTGAGCAAGGCTGTGCTTTCCAGATTTAATACCTGCAAGATGACATGGAGTGAAGAAAACTGTCCGGGGAAGACCACTGAAGAGGTTGTGAAGATACACCAGCCAGAGGTCAAAAGAATACACTTCTGCCCTCCTGATTCTCATACACTGCTGGCCCTCTTGTAAATGCTCTCTCTCCACAGTGCCCTCTGGAACTGTTTCATTTGTATCATCCCTATATTCTTAACCTCTTGACCCTCCTCCTCCTTTCCTTAGCTGAGATTTTTAAGTTTCCCTCAGCCCCCCTCCCACCTCTGCTCAGAAATCCACTTCTACTGAGCCCTCTTGAGCAGAGGTCGTTGGTCATCCCATTGGACTCAGAGCTTGCCCATTTGTCAACCTCTGTTAGCCCTTCCCTGCCAACTCCCTCTTCCTGGGAGGAACATGCAATCCAGCCCTCCCCCATCTTCCAGGCTTCACGTACTTTCCCCTCATTCACTTTTAGCACATTACACTCTCCTGAAAGTTATTTGGTAATTGTCACTTAGATGCTGAATCCACTGGGTTTCATGTCTTAACTTGGGGCTTTTGCTTCTCTTGATCCATTGTTTCTTAAAAAAAAAAAAAATATATATATATATATATATATATATATATATATACACACTCCACATCTTGGTGATTATAAATAATGAGGCAACCAATCGATGTGTCTTTCTCCCTCCCTTTCCTTCTCTCTCTCTCTCTAAAAAAAAAAATATATATATATATATTTTTATATATAATATATATATATATATATATATATTATAATATATAATATATAAAATATAATAAAATATATATATATATATAGTATATATATATATATATTTTTTTTTTGAGAGAGAGAGAGAGAAGGAAAGGGAGGGAGAAAGAGAGGGAGAGAGACACATCGATTGGTTGCCTCTCATACAAGCTCTGATGGGGGGGACTGAACCTGCAACCCAGACATGTGCCCTGACCAGGAATCAAACTGACAACCTTTCTATTTGCTGCACAACACCCAACCAACTGAGCCATACTGGTCAGGTGTGATCCATTGTTTCTTGACAGATTCATTAGACATTATTTTTTCCTGTTTCTCCTTATACCCCTCTGGCCATTTTTCTCAGTCTCTTTTGCAATTTCTTCCTCTTCCCTACCTCTCAAATTTAAGTACACCTTGGACTTCTTCCTCAGCAGTCTTCCCTTCTCACCTTCTATGCTCTTCCAGTGATTTGAATCACCTCTTATGTGCTGGTGAGCTGACGGCTCACAAATCCACACTACCAGCCCCAGGCTCTCTCCTGAGCTTCACACTTTTGAGTCCAACTGCCTGCTGGACAGCACTAACTCAATGCTTCACTGAAACTCCAATTCCACATTCCCAACAGTGTAGACCCTTTTTCATCTACCCAGGCACCCAAGCCAAAACCCAGAAGTCACTGTGACTCCCAACTTCAGTGACCACTTTTAACCAGTCACTGAGTGTTGTTAATTCTGCCTTTCTTCTCTCTCATAGCTCTCTCCTCTTCTTCATTTTCACGAGGACTTATTTAATTTAGGTTCTCGTTACCCTTTGCATAAAAGGTTAGCTTTTCATTTTGAAAAATTTCAAATATGCATAGAGTATAATGAACTATACACTTCTATCATCTAGATTCAATAATTATTAGCCTTTTGCCATATTTACTTCATCTATTCTTTCTACTGTATTTTACAGCAAATCCAGACATTGTGACATCTGACTCACAAACACTTCACTATGTTATTTTATTATATTACCATAGTCACACCTGACAACATTAACCAGAATGCCTTAATATTATCTAAAACTCTGTCTTCCAAATTTTCTGTTTACAGTTGGTTGGTTTGAATCAGGACCCAAACAAGAGCCACACATTGCATGTCGTTTCCAGGAGGAAACAAAAACAGTCTCTTCCTTTGATCCTCCCCGTGGACTGGTTGAAGAGATCAGGCCAGCTGTCTCGTCTCACCTTGGTGTTTGCAGTCCGACAGTCTCTGCCTTGGGTCTTGCTCCCTCCCGCCCTTTCCCCAGTCCGTCTTCCACACTGTCATCAGAGCCCTCTCTCCAAGGTGCAGTTTGGATCACGCTACTTTCCTGCTTGAAACTCTTCAATGGTCCCCATGAACTGCCATGATAAAATTCAGACATCTCCTTTGTCATATAATGTTTTCACTGATCTCTGCATAAATTTGCCAGTCTCATCTTTGTCCTCATACCATGCAGGCCAAAACCTTTTTTGCCCCCCAAACGTGGGGCTGTCTCGCTGTCTGAATACCATCTATTTACCGCACTTCCACCGGGAAAACAACCTTTACTTCCCAAAGCTGAGCTCAAGTACCACCTCCACTATGATGTTTTTCTGATTCCTTAAATTCCAACAAAAGAAAATTCACCATCTCCTCCTTCCATCCTGGTACCCCCAGTGCCCAGCTGCACATAAGTATGTGCACTGCTGGCTCTTTCTGAGGCCCCTTGAGGCTGGGCCCCATTTGTTGTACCAGTCTTATCAGCCCCTGGGTGTGCTGGAAAAAATGGGCTTTTAATAAATGCTTATGAGTAGGTAAATTAGCAATAAATGAACAGGTTTACACTGCAACCCAGGAAATAGTAGACTTGTTCCCAGAAGAAATTCCTACAGTGTCTCCTACTCACAGCTCTTTTTTTTTTCTTAAAGATTTTATTTATTTACTTTTAGAGAGAAGGGAAGAGAGGGAGAGAACCATCAGTGTGTAAGACATCACTCGTCCCCCAACTTGGGACCTGGCTCACGACGCGGGCATGTGCTCTGACTGGGAATCGAACTACCGATCTTTGATTCTCAGGCCAGTGTTCAATCCACTGAGCCACACTAGCCAGGCTGCTCACCGTTCTTGAGGCCAGACTCAAGTAGCAGGGCCCCAGACCTCCAGCCCGTGGAGTTGCATACTGTACCCTCTGGGAGTCCTGTGGCTTTGGGTGACTCAGGCTCTATTACGAGACCATGGATTCTCAGTAAAGGGAAATATTTCTGAAAACATAGTCCGTGGGTAAGGAAAACTTCTTTCTCAAAGAAAGTTGCTTTTCTGGCCAATATGATTTATTGTCAAGAATAGCATAACTGGAAAAATGCTGATTAGCAAGCTGTTTGTTCAGTGCCAGGTGTTTAAAGTATGTGAACTAATTCCATGTCACTGTGCATGTCACCTCCCTCTTTTGGCCTGTGTTTTTTCATCTTCCAAGTGAAGATATTGGAGTAAATGATCTCTAAGATCATTTCCAGCTCTATCATTTTATTATCTAATTCTTATGTAATACCACTATAACATGTGTTTGATATGGCAAAAGTTTAAGAATTATTGATGGCATTTTACAGATGTGGAAATTGAGGGCAGCAGGGCAAGGGACACGTGAAGGTAGCGCAGGGGTCTCAGTGTTTCCCGAGCTGTTTCATTCATTAGCAGTCAGTACTTCTTGGCTCCGGGGGCAACTGCGGTATCTTTCCCTTTAGAAAAGCTGCTCTGCTTTGTTCTCCGGGCTTGCAGAAAAATACAAGGGTCGAAGTATTAACTTGAAAAATATTAGAGCACACTATTCTACTCCCACAGCCTACGAGGGTTTGAGTCTCACTGTATTGAAAGTAAGAAAAGTCATTTGTGCTGAGGCTGCCCGGGGCCATAGAAGAATGAGGCTGGTGGAGAAGGGGAACAGATTTGAGCTGCTGGGTCTGCATTTCAGTGTCTGTGGGCTAGGCTGAGAGGAGGGGGCACCAATCCCAAGGGCATGGTGACAAGGTCAGCCTCATCTCTTCTGTCTGTTCTTGGTAACAGCCAGTCTAGCTAGAAAGAGCAATCTGTCAAGTCTAATTAGAGTAGAAGAAAGTGAACAATGGGCGCCCAGCTCTAAAATGACAGCTCAGTGTAACGGGGTGGAGGAGCTTGGGAGGGCTGTGGGCTTTGTGTGCTTGGAATTGGTTCCTTCAGATGCATCCTTGCTGAACTCAAACTGCAAGACAACTTAGACTAGATTCTTATTTACTACACAAGGAATCTTCAGGTCCCCGAGCTTTTTAACATATGTACAACCAGCAAAAGCAGAAGAGGACATGGCTGTGTTTCAAAGGTGAGGCTATAATCGAAAATAGTTACATCATCTAGTGTGACATTGTGCTGCGTGCATGCAACTTACATTTATGAATTTGTTCGTGTTTCTCTTTTGTGTTTAATTGTATTGGTAGTATTAATTTTCTCTTATTACTTTCACAACCCTTTTCATTAAAAGGCTTGTAACTGGATTCTTGAAATTTCAGTAAGAACACGAATAAGCTTACTTTAAGATGCAAAAAAATTAAATTATATTTTTGGTTTTTCAATGGCCTACTGATTTGGATATTTTAGTTCTTGCATGAGGAGTGGGTTTCACAGGAAAAGGGCATATTTTATAAATGGAATCAAATAAATATATTCCTTAAGATAAATAAAATACCTGAATACAGGTTATTGAAGCTTAAAAGCTCTGCCTGTGCATAATCTAAAGACTCAAATAACAGAGGCCTATCTGTTATCAGGAAACATTATCCTGAAGACTAATGGTTTGTTCATTTAACAGTGCCTCGGTGTGGGGCGCTCAGACATCTCAAAGGTGTGAGAGAAAAAATTCTCTGAAGTGGGAGAGAAGGAATGAGAAAAGAGTAAACCCAAACAACTTATAAGTCTCAGTTGGCACAATTTTGCTATTTTTTCCTATGTGTTACCTCATTTAATCCTCAAAGACCCCTGTGAAGTATGACACTGTTACCTTCACTCCATAGACTGAGGACAGTAAGGCCCTGAGAAGTCAGCCTAAGGACACAGAGAAATGCAGACGCAGGCCTGGAACCCAGGTCATCTGGCTCCCAGTGCTTCTCAGCACTGCATTTCTGGCGCAGTCAGGAGACATTGCACTTTAAACGCCATCCAATTTATCAGAATAATGCCACCACGAGGACTGTCTTCTAATCTCTGGTCTTTTATGGACCCCACAAGGTGGTGGATTTCGGTGTGGTGTGTTTGTACCACTTACCTTTACTGCACGCTGTTCACCTTTTATTTTTTAACAGCATCACTTGTTTCTTTTTTTTTCTGTCCTTTCTTTTTTTTCCCTTTTATACACACATATTTGAATAAATTATCCTGTACAGAGATAAAGGAAAAGTCTGCCAACACTATGCACCTCACCCCAGACCCAGTCCTCTCACCACAGAAACCAGTTTCAATTTGGGGCATAACCAACCTGTTTTCCGTGTGTGTTTGCATCTTTTGTGTGTGTGTGACTTTTAAAAACACACATGGTACCATGCTGTCCTTCCTATTCTGCAACGTGCCTTTTTTTTTTTTTAACTTTTAACTTACTGTGCCTCCTGGAGATCTTTTCACAGCGGTGTGTTTAAATCTAATTCACCACTTTTAACTGTTACATAGCATTCTGCGTGCTGTCATTCTACTGTTTCCTCTCTGCATCGCCTCTGCTTTGGAAATGCTTTAGTGACACAAGCCAGTGTTTAACCATGGTTATTTTATGGGGTACAGAGAGACAGGCATAAGCTTTCTGGCTTATTGGCGTCTTAATAAGTGGGGAAGGAAGGAAACGTAAAAAGCACGGACCGCAGCACTCAGGGCTGAGGGGAGACGCCTGGGGCAGATGCAGTGTCCTCGGCAGATCTGCTACCTCTCAGGTGCAGAACTTGAGCATTTATTTTTTTCGAACCCACCCATTCTCTAGAGGTATATTTCTTATATGTAAGAAATAGTAATAACATACTTGACAGGGTGCCGTGAAGATGAAATGAGAATGCAGAGGAAAAAACACCAAAACCACACATGCTGAGACATGTAAGTTATGAATTGTGTTTGCTTACCCTTTTCCCTCCCCCCTCCCTCCCTCTGCAGATACCATGTTGTGAAGCAGTTCCTCAAAGGATCGTTGGTCCATGGGGCTAGGAATGTTGTATTAGAGATTCTGGAGCAGGAATGTGCCTAAAAGCAGGGGCTCTGAAGACTGGCAGTTCTCTGGATTCAAGTCCTGACGTGACTGTTTATTAGTGTGTGACTTGGATGATGTTTTGTCATATGTAAAATAAGGGTGGTAATTATAGCAAACTTAGCCTGTAGAGTTGTGGGGAGGTTTAAATGCAGTCATATGTGTAAAGGATTCATACAGCTTCTGGCACATCGGAACATCAGCTGCTGTCACTGGCAGTCAGAGAAGTCGCGGTATGCTCACTTCCGTTTTCTGTCTATAAAGTATCACTGTCCAGGTTACTCGATGCGACAGTAAAGGCAGGCCTAATTTCAGGATTAAAGCACAGCCATTCATTGTTCCTTTAGTCCATCTTTTTTTTTTAAACAAGCATTCCCTCAGTGCCCACTGAGTGTCTAATACCCTGCCGAGTACTGTGTGAGACGTAAGGGGGTGCTGACAGGTATTAACCCACGGAAGGGCCTTAGTGTACGAGGTTAGTGCCGGGAAGAACTTTGTGCCCGTCAAGTGAAAATTCTGTAATACGCTCTCTGGGTGACAGATAATAACATAAACACAGGGTGGTATTATGGCTATACATCCCCAGTGGCTATTTCATCAACATTTTCAGTTAATTACCTTGAACTCCTGCTTATATGTTCCTTATCTAGCTTCAGAATTATTTTAGAAGCCGGCCTGGGTCTCCTCTGTAGTACTTGAGCCATTATTAGATCGTAAGCAAACACAGGGCTGGTTTCCTGGCTGGGGTTGCTCTCACTTCCCCTCAAGTGCTGGAAGGGAGGCCGCCAGAAGCTGGTGAGCAGCTGCTCTCTGTTCAGCCTAAGGCTTGGCTGAGTAGAAACGTGCAGATAGTCTGTTATTCCAGAGAAAAAAGCTGGTATTTAGTGAGTGGATTAAAATCCCCAAAGAGCAGGAACTGTCTTTAAGTGCCTGAGGAGGCCACATGAAGGGACTGAAAGTCCTATTGGGAGCGGGGGATGGTAAATTCCCAGGAAATAAACCTATAGTATTTCCAAAAGTTCAGCCTCACTCATCTCAGTCCAGGACGCTTTCTCGGACCCACAGAGCCTATTTTCCATTGTGTGCGTAAACCCATTCCAGCAGGCCTAGCCGGACATAAAGTGCCACCTCAGCTGCCAAGCGCAGAAGCCACATGCAGCTTTTGGTTTAAGAATCAGTCCAGGCAGCAGATGCTCTGAGTGCTTGGAGAGCGGCAGGCTTATTCCTGGTGTACGAACAAGCACCCTTTGTCTTAATTCCACACCTAAATCGGGGGTAGACCATTCTGACTGTTTAAAGGAGCTATGTTAAATCATTCTTGTAAGAAAAAAATCAGTGTGGAAAGGTGTTATTTTCAGAGAGCCCTTTTACTGCTGAAGGGATTTCTTAGCGGACAAAGGAATCCACTCGTTCAATCATACTTCCGTAAGAGATTCTTAAGTGTAAAGGAGCAGGACATGTAATGATTAGGTTAATTGGGATTCTACCACCCTTTCTGAAGGTAGTCTTTTTGTTTTTAGCTTTATTTGGTAAAGAGGTGCAACTTTCTGAAATTTTTGCCTTGAAACCCAGAATAAAAACTTACAGCATGTTAGAATTGTATAGATCATCCCTGCTTTTCACAGGCAAGAGTTCAGAGCCCCCAAAATATGCTTTTCAAATCATTATTAGCAATGAATTTATTTTGCCCTCCTGCAAAAGGTAAATGTACCTGGTGTATGAAACTTGAGAGAGAGCCCATTTTCCAAGGAAGAACAAAGAGAGGGCAGGCACCCCTCCCCCTTGGAGAAGCCGGCTTGCTTTGTCTGAGCCAACTCCCTCTGAGGACTGCAGCAGGAGAGGCTTAGAGCTGGGTCCCTGGGGATTAGTTCAGTAACACTTGGTTCAGCCATCCTGGGGATGTGGGAAGATGTGTGCCTGCCTGTCCAATATTATTGTTGTCGGCTGCCCTGTTCATGTATCTTCTCCCAAAGGGTACTTTCATAATATAGTAACACTTAGGGAGACGTTTCTCTCCTTTAGTTCAGGATCCCTGCAAATATGCAAATGTCAGGCATTGTCTTAGGTCCTGTCCCTGGACAAGGAAAAAAACCCAGAGATATTCTAAATTAAAATTACAATGGTTGGAGAGTGACAGACAGAATATTTAGCCTGTTAATAGCTGTAGACCAGCTCTGACAAAAGACTGCTCACATTTCCTATATATCTGTTGAAATTTAGGATTGATTTCTAGGTGGTTATTTCTGAAACTATCCAAAAGAGAGGATAGCCAGGTGCCATTGAACCCCGGGAGCCTCTGCTTCTCATTTACACTTATTTACACACGAACTTTCCAATCTGCTACCCACAGCTAATCCACAGGCGTGGACACTTCTTCCTTGAGGACTCTGCCGCAACTACCCTAGAACTAGCCCTACTTCACCTTCTCCCATCCCTTTGTCTATAACTAATGTAAATCCTTCCAGAATGACTTACATCTTTCTCCCCCATACTTGATGTATAATGACATTTGCAAAACTCCAGGATAATGAACATAATGTCTCTTTTACCTAGCCAGGCTGCTGTTGGTTTAGAGTCCAATGCCCTAAGATCAGTCTCCTTCTCCCTCTCCTCCTTTTTCCTACCAATGGTGTAACAAACCCTTTCTTTTAAATAGGCTTTTAGCTGCAGAAGTTAAAATTTTAGTTTGACACCCCGATTCACCAAGTTACTATATGTCCATTCCTCTTTGTCCTCCAAACATTGAGCTCTCTGTGCTCATCTGCTTGGATCCAGATTGCGAAGACTACAGCCTAAGTGGTCTCATACAGGATGCAGAAGCTCAGGCTTCCTTCTCCAGGACCCTCGAAGCCTTCAGGTCCAGTTGGGCTCCTAATTATGGTGTTTCTTGTGCTACTGGATGAGGGAGAGGGCCCTGTTTTGAATCAAGGCCTATAATTTATGCCTACAACTATGCCCTCATGGGAGACGGGAATCTGCATGTCAAAGGATGGAGAACTGATAAACAGCGTGACTGGTCCAAATTGTTACCAACTGAATAAGGGTGGAGTCTTGTCTTTCTCCAGATATAAGTCATGGGAGGTGATGATAGAACAGAAAATGTTTGTTAGGCTTTTAGATGGAAGAGACCAAACCTTGAAGCATTGAGAGAGTGCACACTGAAAGCGGATGTGACTCCTGAACCTCTGCCGAGGCTGTGCTATTTTTTTAAAAGATTTTATTTATTCATTTTTAGAAGAGAGAGAGAAAAACACTGATGTGAGAGAGAAACATCAAGCCCTGGATGAGTCCATTTCCTGGTTGATCTTTCAGGTCTCGCCTGGGGTGGGCTGGCGAAAGTGCGGCGGCTCTTCATGTCCAGACATCATACTGTACATGTCTCATTAGCCTCTTAAATCTCCACCCGGGATAACCCGAAAGGATGTAGTCTTAAGAGCTACGCAGTGCAGTTTTAGGGACTTTCCCTTAGCCTGATCCTATCGTTTCTTCATTGGAAAGGATTCCTAGCCCTGTGTTTTTATTGGTTGGGGGAGAAATGGTATGCTGTTATTCTGGCTTTGTGGCTGGATCTGGCCCCCCAATTGCTTTCTTGCAGGTAGCCTTCCACAAAATGTCCATTCATTGGTCTTCACTCCCTTACTAGAAGAAAAACAGATGGATGATTTTTATACTTAGTGCACTGAGTTTCTACGTGGAAGGGGCAAGAAGGTTATCAACACATCATCTGGGCAAGCTGAAGGACAGAGCTTTGTAAGAGAAAGCATCAGCTTAATGAAGGGCAACATAAAGCTCTATGCAATATAAAAACAGAGAAGCTGCACTTTGGCATCATCTTGCAGGTTACGATTCCCAGCAATCACGCTGGCTCAAGAGCAGAATCACAATTCATCTTTCTGTGTGCTCAGCCATAGGGGGAGAAGGGTGGTACCACAATTCTCTCCCAGTGGATAATGATGACGTGTTCTAAGCAGATGGTTGCAGAGGCTCCTGTCAAATGAGGGAAGAGAACAAGGAAGTGGGGAGAGGAGGAGGGACTCTAAAATGGCACCGTAACAGTCCTAGAATAAAAATGAGGGGCCATGGTGAGAAATAAGCACAACCACCTTGAAACTCAAACCCCTGCCTGTTTTTATTTCTTCCCCATTTTGCTCCTGATAATCTCTTTCAATATTTTGTAAATAACTTAAAATGGGATATGATAAATAAAAGAGAGTCCCTATCAGGTTCTATTTTTCACTCTCCTTTAAGATTGTCTTAAGTAACTATTATACCATAAAAATCAAATCCACCCTGTTTAATAAGCTTTAGGAAGCATTAAAAACAATAAAATCCTTTGAAACATTGTATACTAAAACTATTCCGGCCTCTAGGTTTCTCTTCTCAACACGAAAACTGCTCTGGTAGGGCCCATGACTTTCTGTTTTGTTTGCTGGAGCCACACTGTGCTGCGTCCTGAGTGCAACCATGTTTGGAACGTCTGTCTGGCCTGTTCCCCGGCCAGGAGCACGCTGCAGGCGTTGGCTCCCCGTTTCCACCAGCAGACGGCGCTGTTTTCCGGGCTTCCCCTGCTACCGCCCTGCTCACCGAGAAAGTCATTTCCGCTGCGGCCCAGCAAAGCTGCGTTTTGGCACGCCTTACTCTTGTTTAAGGCAGCCAGCACTGCCTGCTAACATTTCTGAACCATTATACCTTTTTGATAGTTTCTGATACTTGAAAACTTGATTGTTGGGTGCTTTAAAAGAGTGGAAATCCTAAAAAAAAAAAAGTATTTGGGATTGTGTAATCACTGAATTTTTAAACAACTCAAGTGAATTTCCACTTAAAAAATAAATATAACCCGTGATTTGAGAAAAAGAGAAAAGGCAATATATGTTGAAAATTAAAATGCTTTATAAAAATTCCCCTTCCTGTTTATTTCAGACTGCCAGCGTAGAAAGCAGCTCGCGAAAATTCAGCTGCGGCGCCATCTGCTGGACGCCCTGAGACGCTGCACGGCCCCACCCAGGAAGGAGAGATTGCTGTCATAGGTGAGGCCCATGCCGGGTAAGACTCTGGCACCCTGGTAGCATTCACATGCAATGAACGCATCAAACATGAGACTAAACTGAACCTCTACAGGAAAATGGCCTGTTTTGAGGAGCCCTCGGGCGAAAATGAAGTGACATGTTTTTTTAGGCGTCTTCTTAGGAAAACCTGAGGCTTTGGGAGAAGAGGAGGTATAATTCATTTTGTTACATCCACACGTCTACCAGGTGTAAGGCTGAAAACAGAAACTGTATTTCTCATCACTGCACACAGAAAAATATCAGGAACAAAAGTCACAGTGTATTTGTTCTCCTGAACGGGACTGATTTTGCTGAATGAAAGCACTTTTAAAAGTGAAGAGGGTGACAGAAACAAAATTAATCTGGGAGCGGGGAGGTGTTAATATGTTGCCATGGACATAGTTTGTTATAGTCACTAATCCTTGTTACTGTTTTCCAGACACTTAAGTCTGTTCTGACCTACTCGAAGATTTTCTTTTTAGGAGACTTGAGACCCTTTCCACACAAAGGTCTAAGCCCATTTGCAAACACATTTATGTACATCAACATAAACCTGCCTTCACCATTGTTGCAAACTTTTCAAAGGCCATAATCAGATCATTTCATACTACACATAAATCGGACCATTATGCTGTCTACCTTAAACTTACACAATGCTGCATGTCAATGATCTCAATAAAACTGGGAAAAAAAGAAAAGGAATCCCTTTCCCCCTGTACTTACTGACATTGGCTTCCAATCTGGCTGCTTTCCCTCCTTAGGTTTGCAGTGTATATTCCCCATCTTATATGAATGTGCATGTTTCTGGGTCCTTTACTTGTGCTTAACTCTCAGACCCCAGGGAGGATGTCAGAGAGTTCAAGAGCAGCACTGGTGGGCAGAATTTGCTTCACCCCTGCCCTGGCCCTCTCTGGTGCTAGCTGTCTGAACTGAGAAGAGATGCCGGTCTGGTGGGCTAGGAGGAGGAACCGGATCTCCCAAGTCCAGGCCAAGCCCATTTTAAGCCATGATTACCTGGTTTCGATTCCAGCCCCGCTTGGTCAGGCGTCATCCGTCCCTCCATGTTCCTCCACATAGCCAACAGACTGCGTGGCTGGTGGGGCCAGCAGTGAGGCAAGGTGTCTGGGACTCTGCTGTGGGTTGAAAGAATGCCCATCATCTGTCCTTTGTATTGTCCTTTGTTTCCTAGGTTTAGCCTCCTAGGTGTACTGATATCAAATGTGTACCATCGAAAAGGCGAGAGACTTGTGACCCTTACCCAGGGGTGTGTTACTGGATGCTAATGACCAAAATAAAGCCCTGGCTTTCAGTGTTAAAAACATAATGATGAAAAAAATACAAAGGTCATAATCAGAAAATGTTTGGGGAACTGGTAGAAATCAGAATTTTAGAGCAGAATTACAGTTGGCCCACCCATCTGGAAAAAATACAGTATTACTGATGGTAACATCTGTAGTGGAAATGTTATCAAACATGGTTCTGACCCTTTAGAACTTGATAATAACTTTCTAACAAAAGTAAGTTTTGTGTTCTGGAATGAGCTTATAATGGTTTTCCTGAAGAGAAGAAGTAACTTTACCAACAATGTAGCCTACTGGGACCTCACTGTACATGTAGTCCTTGGGGTCTATGCCACATGATTTCCATATACAGGGTCCGGCACAAATAAACGCCCTTTACTACAGTCTTTTATTACAATATCATAAGCATGTAATTCTGTAACATAACAATATCACATTCAAGTACACCATATGAAATTTTAGGTGAAATGTTCAAATTAAAGCTACAAATCATTATACCCATCTCATTACCCTACCAACCACACTCAAGCAAGTGCTGCTTCCGCCGGACCTGTACAGTCGGCCTTTATAAAGACGTCCTTCGGTGCTTCAGTAACTGAGCTGCTATGAGTGAGACCTACTGATTTTGCTGCCACAGTGAATTGTGTCAGAGAAAATGTCAACTCTCCGTATGGGTGCTTGAAGAAGATAACTAAGAATGTAGGATGAGAAATAAAATAAAATTCCATTGTGATAATACATGGTCCTGTCTGGTGTAGCTCAGTGGATTGAGCACAGGCCTGCGAACCAAAGAATTGTGGTTCGATTCCCAGTCAGGGCACATGCCTGGGTTGCAGGCCAGTTCCCAGCAGGGGACGCACGAGAGGCAACCATACATTGATATTTCTCTCCCTCTCTCCTTCCCTTCCCCTCTAAAGACAAATAAATAAATAAATGAATAAATAAAATCTTTGAAAAGAAAAAGGATGAACTCCCTTTCTAAAAAAAATAATAAATTAAATTAAAAAAAGATAATACATGGGTATAGAGAACTAGAAAACTGAGTCATATTTTCTGTTTTGAATGAACAGTCACTGGGTACCAAATCACGAGCAGTAAAGAAAATATTTGAGGGCTAATGCCACATCTATCTCACCTCTCTCCTATTAATGTATTTGTAGAGGAGAGTTGTTCAAAGACATGAGTAGCTCGGTAACAAACCAGCACCGTGA
Source organism: Artibeus jamaicensis (assembly GCF_021234435.1). Classification (NCBI taxonomy): domain Eukaryota; kingdom Metazoa; phylum Chordata; class Mammalia; order Chiroptera; family Phyllostomidae; genus Artibeus; species Artibeus jamaicensis. The sequence goes on from NW_026521486.1 coordinate 48,398,932, forward strand.
GTGGCGGCACGAAGTGGAAAGGTGTGCATCACAGGGAACGCGCTCCCAGGGCCTCTTGCTTGGGGATCAGAGGTGCAGCACTGAGAACCAGGTAGCTTGAGTCCTCCCAGGGTCTTTCATATGGCCCAAGGCAGTCCCTGGGTACTGAATGTTTTCTCTTCTGTGCTTCTTCTTACTTCATTTTGTTTGTTTAGGGGGTGATTCCACCCTCAGAACAAGCCACATATACAAACTACCTGTCAGTTTGCTCACAGACATCCCGAGAGTATTCACTGAGTGCTATTTCTGGTTAACCCAATATAAAAAGACTACCATTTGCCCAGCAGCTGAGGTTGGGGTTCAGATATTTTGTGTTTGGCAAACAGCGAGGGAAAATTTTTCTAGAGATGACCTCTCCCTTGACTTTTGGCCTGTTCTAAATTGGGTATTTGCTAGAATGTGAGAATTCTCTCAAAAACATGGCATAGATTGAATTGGTAGAAATTTATATCTGGACCCCGGGGTTCGGTAAGTGTGTCTCTTATGGCCAAAACCCGGATTTCAGAGGAACTGCTCTAACAGTACCATTCAATGAACTTTTGTTCTCTCGTAGACCAGTCCTCCTCTTTCCCCTCCCTGCGAAACGTCAGGCTGACTCCTGCACATTAGTAGATCTTGGATTTTTGGCCACTCCTCTGAGATTTCTGTGATATCCCCCCCCCCAAAAAAAAGGGAGGGTTCCCTGCTGAGTTCCTAACACCTCATGGTTCCCCATCATAGCGCTGTAACGCCATATTGTCACTGCTTATCTGTCTGTCTCCCATACTAGAGTCTTATAACCTATGAAAATGGGTTCAAGGCTATTATTATTTTCATTTTGCATCTTCAGTGCCTAATTAGTGCCACAGATCAAGCAAGCATTAGGTAGGAATTCAACACACAGAGATGGGAGGGACAGCATTCATGATGGAGGAATTGGCGTAAGTGCATGCGCAGGTGGAGAGCCTGGGAGCGTGAGTGTGGGTCAGCTGATGCCCGGCGGGGGGACTGAAGGGAGGCAGACGGGAAAGAGTCTGAGGCGGTTGTGAGTATTGGGAGTGTTACTTTAAGGTAATGGTCATCAGCAGTTGAAATAGTTGCAAAGGATGACATTTCTGATATACTGTATATCATTTGTATCTGGACCCTAGGGTTAGGTAAGTGTGTCTCTTACAGTCAAAACCCTGACTTCACAGAGGAATTGCTTTAACAAGGTGTTTTGCATATATTTTCATCAAAAATGTAGAGCCATAGATCTAGCCCATTCCACTGGTAGAAACTATCACTTAATTGGCAAAACCAGTCTACATAGAGAGTCAACCTAGTCAGTTCATTAAACTTATTTTGTATCAGAAAAAGTTTAACTTCACTTTTCAATTAAAAACACTGTATTACTACGGGTTCTTCCACAACCTCACTAGTGACTTCTAATTCTAAGATAGCCGTTGTCCAAGGCACAGAGGCTTGCCAGGAATTTGTCCAGGGAACGAAATAAGGCACTGCCTTGCCAGTGTTTCTTACTTGGCTCTCAAGAGATTCTCCCTCAGGCGTGATGCATTCTCAGTCATCCGGTCCTCTGGGGCCAAAGCACGGGTGGGGTGGCTGAGGGTTGCCTTTCTGTCGTGAAAAGTCAGAGCAGTTGGGAAAGGATGGCTGGAAAAGAGAAATTGGCCGCCATTCCCAGGCAGGTCACTTCAAGAAGAGGGGACATCTGGTAGTTCACAGTCTGGAAGTTGAGCCCCTTAATCCCATCCATGCTGTGTACTCTCACGTTTGAAGACTGGCTCTAAAGAACCTGGATTTTATCCTAATGAGTGGGCTCTACAGGAGGTATGGAGAGAAAATATTACAAACTCTGTTTATACTTTTCCATGTCACCCTCTTAAACTTCCTATTTTGGTAAATGTTTATAATTTACATAAAACTGAAATACAATAGTATATAAATAATTTCTAAATAAATGATGTGTGTGGGTATTAGAACGGCTATGTAAACATCGGTTTAGTGATATGCACGTGGAACCCCCCAAAAATTCGAGGACCACTTTTAGGGACAGTGGAGAGCCACCAAAGGTTTCTGAGTAAGGAAATAAAAATGAGCGTAATTGCTGACTGCAGGTGATAGTAAGAACCAGTGCCAGGCATCGAGGAGGTTGCAGATAGCGAGCTACCAAGCCTGCCTTCAGAGCTGGCGGCCTGGCCGCACATGAGAAAACGAGTAACGACAGTGCATGGTACGTGGTGCAGAGCTACTTAAAGAAAGGACAGTGAGGAAGAAATGTAGGAAACATGGAAAGAACTATTGTTTTTCCTTCTGTTTTTAAACATGCATTTCCTGCAGAAAAAGATGAATTTCCAGCAAGGCCCTAAATGGTGATGGCCTCACTACACTATTTTTATTTCAAATTCCAAGCATTCTGTTTGGTCTTGTTCCTTCTCCATTTTTAACCACCAAATTGATGTTTCATTTCTGATCTGGGGGGCGATGTATTTTGGTTCCTAGAAAAAGAAACATCTAAAAATGTGAGTTGGTGATTTAGAAGGATTTACTTCTGTAATCCTGGTCTTTCAGAAGATCTCAACATTATAATGGTTACAATGTCCAGGGAAAAAGGAAGTTAGGGGAGTAATTTCAGGAGTTTCCCTATTTTTAGAGATTCTACTCTGACCAAAATTTCCCAGAGAGAGGGATTTTTTTAAAGTTCTCAAAGAACATCATAATAAAGCATAATAATACCTTTTAGTTGCGTGTAATAGTCCACCCTCAAAGGATTTCCATGATCCTACCCTTGCCTTCCCACCAGCCATGTCTCCATTGAGTGTAAGGGTGATAACAGGGGCCGAGAGGAACCCCGGACTCCCAGCCTGAACAGGAGCTCAGGCCTCCTGGTAAACACTATGTTGGAAAAGAACCCACCCAGGTGCTTACTCAGACCCCACCCTCCTCCCAGTAACACCACAGGCATTATCTTAGCCATTTAACAGAAGAAAAAAACAAGACTGGGAGAAGATAAGTATACCTGTCAGTTGCACAATTACTAAGGAGAGCTGGAATTCAACACAGGCCTGTCTTACCCAGAGCCTGTTTTAATGCCTTGGTAACAACTGATAATTTTGGGTGGGATAGTCTCAGTAGAGTGGTAGAGGTAGAAGATAGATTATGTGGGCTTTATTTACTTACATATCAAATGTTTATTGAGGAGGGTGGGATTTCCAGCTACAGCACGTGAGAAAGTGGGCAAATCCACTACCCCAGAAAGCAACTATAGAGCTGGAAAATAAAAATGATGAAAACAGCCATTTTTAATAGTCTGGAAATCACTCAAGGACATACAATAATCTGAGAAGTGTTCATGCTTGAACAGCTACTGAAGTTCAATAATAAAAAACGGGAATTTGTGGCTTCCTTGCCTGGGAATTTTCCTGTTTCCTGGCCCTTTCCCAAGTCCAGTCAGCATGGACATTTTGCCAGGTCGGGGGGTTGCTGTGAGGACCAACGGCTTTGCTGCCTCAGTCAAAGAGGGGTCACTTGATTTGGAACAAGGGAAAGGGCCAATGATTCTACTAACCTGAAGTTACAGTTGTGACTGGGGCAAGTGTATTCCTGGTTGAGGTTTGCACACATTTACAGCTGGGAACATAGGGCATAAGATAGCCAAGCCACATTCTCTTGGCTAACCCTGTGGGTTCGTACAAACAGGAGTTATGAACGGGCCCAGTGGACAGTAAAAGTAAAAGCTCAAACAGAATCGAAAACAGCCTGAACTTTGAATATGCTCCCCTGCCCACACACTAACTCATTATCAGAGGACAGAATTCTTACTAGCTTGAGGTGTTTGAGCACAATTTCTGTCCCATCATTGGCTGACCATTAGGCTACTTAGACCCAGGGGCAACCCATAGGAAACCAGATTTAAAAATAAAAACAAGAAAAAATAACTTGAGCAGAGACAGCAGCAACTATACACTTCAGAGGAGACAGATTTCATAGATTTAACCAAGGCACGTTACTAAACACAATTATAAAAGTAAGCCTTGAGGAAGAAAATCAGAATCCAGAGTTGCTACAATATCTTTTTTAAATACCCAGTTTTCAACAAAATATGCAAAGAGATGGGAAAGTATGACTCATCCTCATAAAAGAAGCAAAAGTCAAGAGAAATGGTCTACAAATGTCCCCAGGAGTTAGATTTAGCAGACAAGGACATCAAAGCAACTATAAAATTCAAAGGACTAAAGTAAATCATATTTTATCTAAAGAATCAAAAGAAAGTAGGACAATAGTGAATCAATAGATTCTCCATAAAAAAACAAACCATTAAAAAATTTTCAAGTGTAATTTCTAGAGGTGAAAATAAATAATACCTGAAATGAAAAATTCACTAGGACTCAAAAGCAGATTCAAGACGGCAGAAGAAAAGATTCAGTGAACTTGAAGAGAGATCAATGAAAATCATCCACTAAAGAATAGAAAGAATAAACATTAAGGAAGGTGCACCCTCCTCACGGTACGCCCACTTGAATCTCATTTTTGAGTGAATTTTCTTTCTCTTAAACTCTAAGGGTCCTCACCAGACTTAGAACCAGGGGAGCAGTGGGCAGTGGCAGCCTGTCCTGGGCTGACGTCCTGACCCTGTCTCCAAGGCCCCCTTTTCCTCTGACTTTCCAGGGGCTGACAGTAGCCCCGCCTTGACTCACTTTTCCATAACGTTTCCAGAGGCAAAGCAACCATGTCTGGGCTCTCTCTTGTTCCTTCTATCCTAGGCCCTTCCTGTTTCACTGTCCCCAGCTTTAACAAATGTACTCTCACATTTAAAAAACTTTTTTTGAAAAAAATGAACAGAGCCTCAGAGACTTGTGGGGACAACATCTAACATACCTACATATGTGTAATGGGAGAGGCAGAAGAGGTTAGAAAAAAATATTTGAAGAAATAGTGTCCAAAAAACTTGGAAAATTTGATTAAAAACATTGCATAACCAACTAGATAGTTAACGGCTAAGAGCGCCACACCTAAACACAATATACAGACTGTTGAAAGTCAACAACAAAAAGAAAATCTTGAAATGAAAGCATTAAGAGGAAAACCACCATCATGTACAACAGAGCATCAGTATAATTGACAGAAACCAAGGAGTTTTCTCATCTGAAACAATGGAGGCTGGAAAGCAGTGGTTGGCTTATTCAAAGTGTGAAAGAAAAAAGACGAACAGCCCTGACTAGTGTGGCTCACGGGCGTCCTACCACAGAGTGAGAGTCACCCGTTCACTTCCCAGTCAAGGCACATGCCTGGGTTGCAGGTCCGGTCCCCCAGTCTGGGTGCGTGCGAGAGGCCACCAATTGTTTCTTTGTCACATCAATGTTTCTCCCCCTCTTTCTCCCTCCCTTCCCCTCTCTTTTTTAAGATGAAAAAAACCATAACAATTACAATTTTATAATCCCACAAAACTCTTTCAAATGTGAATTAAGATATTCCCAGATAAACAGATCTGAGGGGATTTGTCACTGGCAGATCTGCCCTACAAGAAATGCTAAAGGGAGTCCTTCATGCCTAAAGTAAAGTACCTCACATGGTAACTCAAATCCACAAGAGGAAATGAAAAGCACTAGAAATGGTAAATATGTGGGTTAATATAAAAGCCTCTCTAAATATGTACTTTCTTGTTTCTTCATATAACTTCTCTAAAAGATGTGAAATTGTATAAAGCAATATCATAACAATATGTTGATAGATTATATACATGTAATATAGAAGATAATCATCGGTAATGTATAATATAAATATAATAAATAATATTAATTATTAATATAAGGGTATTTATGAGATATATATAAAATAACACAAAGGGAGGGAGGAATAGAATTATATTAGAGTGAAGTTTCTATGTTTTACTGAAATTAAGTTAGTATTAATCTGAAATAGATAATAATAAATAGTTTGTATTATAATCTCTATAGTAGCCATTTAGAAAATAGCTAAAATATACATGGTAAAAAAGTCTACATAGCCCTGGCTGGTGTGGCTCAGTGGATTGAGTGCCAGCCTGCAAACCCAAATGTTGCAGGTTTGATTCCCAGTCAGGGCAGATGCCAGGGTTGTGGGCCAGGTCCCCAGTGGAGGGCACATGAGAGACAACTACACATTGATGTTTCTCTCCCTCTCTTTCCCCTTCCTTCCTTTCCTCTCTAAAAATAAATAGATAAAATCTTTAAAAAAGATAGTCTACATAAAAAATAAATGGCACCCTAAAAATATTTATTTAACATAAAAGGTAGCAGTAAAGGAGGAACAGGGGAGCAATAAAGGAAATATAGAAAACAAATACCAAAATGGCAGTGGAAGAGCATTTGACTGCAAATACCAAAATGGCAAATGTAAATCAAATCATATCGATAATTATATTAATTGTGAAAGTTCTAAACATCCCAATCAAAAGACAGAAATTGGCAGGTTAGCTAAGAAAGCAAAAACCAACTATGAGATGTCTACAAGAGACATATTAGATTTGATGACATAAATAAATTAAAAGGATGAAAAAAGATATAGAAGGGCTATAGTAACCATAAGAGAGCTGTATGTCTATATTAATTGTAGACAAAGTAGCTAAAAAATGTTACTAGAGATAAGTGGGACATTTAATAGTGATAAAGCAATCAATTCATCAGGAAAATTGAACAATTGTAAACATGAATATATACATAAAATATATTTTATGTGATATATCATATATATATATACAGATCTGCAAAATACATAAGAGAAAAATGGACAGAATTGAAGGGAGAAATTCAACAATGATAATTGGAGATTTCAATACTCTATTCTCATTAATGAATAAAACAACCAGATAGAAAATCAGCAAGGATAGCCCTGGCCAGGTAGCTCATTTGGTTAGAGAGTGTCATCCTGATACACCAAGCTGGGGGTTTGATCCTGGGTCAGGGCACATACAAAAATCAGCCAGTGAATGTAGAACAACAAATTGATGGTTTCCTCTTCCACATCAATCAATCGATAAAATTGTCCTCACCTGAGAACATTGTTTCATTGCTTAGAGAGAAAGAGAGAGAAGGAGAGAGAGAGAAACATCGATTGCTTGTCTCCTGTATGCACCCTGATGGAGGATCAAACCCACAGCCTAGGTATGTGCTTTGAACAGGAATTGAACCCACAACTTTTCAGTGTGTGGGTCAATGCTCCAACCAACTGAGTCAGACTGGCTGGGCAATTAATAAAAAAAAATGTTTAAGAAGAAAATCAGCAGGGATAGAGAATACTTGAACAACACTATCAACCAAATTGACTTGATTGACATCTATAGAATTCCAGTCAAAGATGGGAGAATAGACATTTTTTTGCAAGTGTGCATGGAACATTCTCTAGAAGAGGTCATAATTCGGGATACAAAACAAGTGTTCAATATAATGAAAGTAATTCATATCATACAAACTATGTCCTCTGACCACAATGGACTTAAATTAGGAACCAACAACAGAAAGAAATCTGAGAAATCCCCAAGTATTTGGAAGTTAAACAAATTTCTAAATAGTCCATAGGTCAAAGAAGATATCACCAGGGAAATTTAAAAATATTTTGAACTGAATAAAAATGAAAATACAACATATAAAAATTTCTGGAATACAGATAAGAGGTGCTTTTAGAGAGACTCTTATGTCAGAAAAAAAGAAGTGTCTCTAATCAGTAACCTAAGCTTCTGCCTTAAGAAAGTAAAAAATAAAAATAAGTGCCAATTAAACCCAAGGCAAGCAGAAAAAGGGAAATAAAGATTAAATGAGAAATCAATGAAATGAAAAAAAAAAAAAACCAGAAAAACACTTCTGTATTATTGGTTCTTTGAAAAGATCAACAAACTTTTTTTTTAATACTCACTCAAGGATATGTTCATTGACTTTAGAGAGAGAGGAGAGGAGAGAGAGATACATACATAACTGCAACCTAATTATATGCCCTGACTGGGAACTGAACTCACAGCCTTTTGGTGCATGGGATGAAGTTCCAACCAAATGAGTCACCGAGCCAGGGCAAGATCAATAAACTTTTAGTTAGATTAACCAAAGGCGGGAGGAGACAAACAGAGAGAGACAGAAGATACAAATTATCAATATATGGAATAAATAAGGGAACATAAGTGTCCAGCCTACAAAAATTAACATAATATAAGTGTATGTTATGAATAACTTTATACCAATAAGTTAGACAACTTAAATGAAATAGAAAAATCCCTAGACTTCCACTCAAGATGGCAGCATAGGTAAACATGGCTCGCCTCTTCATACAACCACATGAAAATTACAACTAAAATATAGAACAGTCATTACTTAGAACCATCAGAAATTGAGTTGAATGGAAGTCTAACAACTATGGAATTAAAGAAACCACAACCATCCAGACTAGTAAGAGGGGCGAACATGGGACAAGCAGGTCCCACATCCATGTGTGGTGGGAGGGATATCTCTGGAGTGAGGAGTCCCAGCCCCACACCAGGCTACCAAGCCCAGGGTTCCAGTGCCAGATAAGACCCTATAACTTGTGGGTGCAAAAAACTGCAGGGATTCAGTTGGTGGAAGAAACTTCTAGAGTCCCAAGCAGTTCCCCTTGAAGAACCCACACATGGACTTAATCAGACTCACTCCCTCTGAGCTCCAACACTGGGGTAGCAGCTTGAAAGGCACCAATGGCACAGAGGGAGGACCTGAAGTGTCTGGCATCAAGGCAAGAGCTGGAGAACAGTCTTCTCCCAGACAGAAAGGTGGGCCGTGGTCCCTTTTCTGAACCCACACAGCACTACAGAGCAACCAGACTGGCACCATAACTGAGACTCCATCGACCTAGCTAACACTGTTGACTGCACCCTGGAGATATCCAGAGACTGCGTCCCACCCAAGCTGCATTTACATGTGAATGACTTGTCTTGATTCAAGCTTCACAACTTCCTAAATCCTATCAAACAAGCAACAGCCAGCCTCGGTCAGTCTCCAGGCCCCCAGACCTCTTGCTAAGGGAACCCAGCAACCTTCACTAGCAGCAGCCACCCTAGATTCACAGCTTGTCCTCACCTGGGAATCTCCAAGCCCAGCACAAGTAGCAATCATCTCAGATTGCTCTATAGCTCAGGCAAGGTGGCCCTGAGCAAAATATAGGTGGAGGTTGACCTTGGCTTGCACCACCCAGGAAAACCCAGAGCCTATGTACCCAGTGGACAACTACAGACCATGTTGGAGTGCCACCCCCAGCCCCTGTACAGCTGACCCTCCATGGAGGGCAGAGGTTGGTAGTCAGTGGTCACAGCCAGTCCTTACAGCTGACTGGCCTGAGTAAATCCCTCCTATTGACCTGCCAACAGTAATCAAGGCACAGCTACAAGAGGAGGGTATACTCAGCCCACAACAAAGGTGCACCTCAAGTACCTAGGTTGGGTGATGGGCGAACTGTGCCACTGGACCCTATAGGACACCTACTACATTCGTCCACACTATCAAGACAGGGAGTCATAGCAGCTCTACCTAACACATAGAAATAAACACAGGGAGGCTGCCAAAATGAGGAGACAAAGAAACATGGCTCAAATGAAAGAGCAGATACATACTCCAGAAAAAGAACTAAACAAAATGGAGATAAGCAATCTATCAGACACAGAGCTCAGAACACTGGTTATAAGGATGCTCAAGGAACTTAGTGAGGACCTCAACAACATAAAAAGAACCAGTCAGGAACACAGGATATACTAACTGAAATAAAGAACAATTGCCCTGGCTAGTGTAGCTCAGTGAATTGAGCACAGGCCTGCGAACAAAAGGATTGCAGTTCAATTCCCAGTCAGGGCACATGCTTGGGTTGCAGGCCAGTTCCCAGCAGGGTATGCACAAGAGGCAACCATACATTGATATTTCTCTTCCTCCTTCCCATCCCCTCTAAATAAAATCTTAAAAAAAAAAAAAAGAACAATTTACAGGGAAACAACAGTAGAGTGGATAAAGCTGAGAATCAAATTAATGATTTGGAATATAAGGAAGCAAAAAACAACCAATCAGAAGAACAAGAAGAAAAAAAAACAATTCAAAAAAATGAAGATAGTAGAAGCAGCGTCTGTGACAACTTTAAGAGGTCCAACATTTGCATCATAGGGGTGCCAGAAGGAGAAGAATGAGAGCAAGATATTGGAAATCTATTTGAAATAATAATGAAAGAAAACTTCCCTATGATGAAGGAGTTAGACATACAAATCCAGGAAGACAGAGAGTCTTAAGCAAGATGAATGTGAAGAGGCCCACTCTGAGACACATCATAATTAAGATTAAAAGTTAAAGATAAAGAGAATCTTAAAAGCAGCAAGAGAAAAGAAATTATCATATTTTGCTATATATAATATGTACTTTTTGCCCAAATTTTTGAGAGAAAAATAAAGATATGCATTGTATATGGGTATAATGATTACATACCATAGGTGTAATAATGGGTATAATAATCCCATGTATAATGCACATAAGCTGTGGATGCACATTATACATGACAAAATATAGTAGTTACCTACAGGGGAGTTCCCATAAGACTGTCAGCTGATTTCTCAAAAGAAACCTTGCAGGCTAGAAGGAATGGCAAGAAATATTCAGCCCTGGCTGGTGTAGCTCAGTGGATTGAGTGCGGGCCTGAGAACCAAAGAACTGTGGTTCAATTCCCAATCAGGGCACATGCCTGGGTTGCAGGCCAGTTCCCAGTGGGGGACGCACAAGAGGTGGCCATACATTGATGTTTCTCTCCCTCTCTCCTTCTCTTCCCTTCTAAAGATAAATAGATAAAATCTTTAAAAGAGAAAAAAGAAATATTCAAAGTCATGAAAAGCAAGAACCTACAGCCATGACTGCTTTACCCAGCAAAGCTATCATTTAGAATTGAAAAACAGATAAAGAGCTTCCCAGAGAAGAAAAAAACTAAAAGTTTATCATCACCAAACCATTATTATATGAAATGTTAAAGAGACTTATTAAAGAAAAAGAAAATGATCAAAACTATGAACAACACAATGGCAAAAATACATATCTATCAACAGTTGAATTTAAAAAGCAAATTAAGCAAACAGTAACAGAGATAGAATCATGGACACAGAGCATTTTGACAGTAGCCAGATGGGAGGGGGATGTGGGGGATGGGTAAAGAGATGAGGGGATTAAGGGGTACAAAAGGCACAGAATAGCCGTGGGGGTATAAACTACAGTGTAGGAAATGGAGTAGCCGAAGAACTTACACACATGACCCATGGACATGAACAATGGTGGGGGGATTGTCTGAGGGAGTGGGCGGTGCTGGGTGGAGGGGGGCAAAAGGAGAAAAATTGGGACAACTGTAATAGCATAATCTATAAAATATAATTTAAAAAAAGAAAAATCTCTAGGAAGATACATATTATCAAGGTCAACTCAAAAGAAAGAGAAACCTAAAAAGACTTACATCAAGTGAAAAAAAAAAAAGATTTAGTATTTTAAAATCTTTCCACAAGGAAGAACCCAGTCCCAGATGGCTTCACTGGTGGATCCTAATTAAATATTTAAAGAAGAACCTTGACCGATGTGGCCCAGTGGCTTGCGAACAGAAAAGTCTGACCCCCAGTCTCAGGGCACATGCCTGGGTTTCGGGCTACATTCCCGGTTTAGGGGCATGCAACATGCAGCTGATCAATGTTTCTCTCCCCCTCTTCCTCCCTCTCTTCCCCTCTAAAAAAAATAAGTAAAATCTTTTTAAAAAGGAAGAAATACTACCAATACTCAACAAACCATTTCAGAAAATAAAAGAGGGGATATTTTCCAATTCATTCTGTAAGAGCAGCATAATTACACTGATACCAAAGCCAGAGAAAGACACTATGAGAAGAGAAAACTACAGATCTTTACGAATATCGATGCAAGAATCCTCAACAAAACACTAGCAAGCTAAATTCAGCAACATATAAAAAGGATTATACACCCTTACCAGGTAGGATTTATCCCAGGTATTCACAGTTGGTTTAACATCCTAAAATCAATTAATGCAATATACCATATTACTAGAATAAAGAACAAAACCCATATGATCATCTCAATACATATAGAAAAAACATTTGACAAAATCTCAACAAACTGGGAATACAAGGGAACTTCCTTATCCTGATAACGGATATCTATGAAAAACCCACAGCTAATACCTTATGCCCATCAACTGATGAAGGGATAAACAAAACATGCTATATCCATAGTAATGGAATATTATTCAGCAATAAGAAGGAATAAAATACCGATACATGTCACAACATGAGTTAACCTAAAAAACATGCTAAGTAAACGAGGTCAGCTAAAAGACTATGTATTACATGATTGACATGATAGGAACACTTACAGAGACTTAAAGCAGATCAGTGGTAGCACAGGGCAGAGAGCAGGCTTACTTGGGCTCCATGTCCACATGTCCATGATGGAATCGATGACAGCCCTCTTGGAGACAAGCCACCACAGACAGTAAGCCACTGGGGGCTTTAAGTAGAGAAGTGATAAGATCTGACATTTCAACAGGATCAGTCTGGCCGCTGTGCCAGGAGTAGACATAGGTAGGAACAGGAGTAGAAAAAGTGGGAACAGTGGCACTGGTGCAATGTGGCTGCAGTGAAACTAGTGAAAAGTGCTCCAACTACAGACAGGATTTGCTGATGGATTGAGGGGAGTGACAGAAAGAGAAGAGCCAATGATGACTCCAGAGTTTTGGGATCAGGGTGTTAGAACGGGATCATCATTAACTAAGATGGGAAGGGGGAGGAGCATGTTAAGGCAGAACATTAGGAGCTTAAGTTTAGGAAACTACTAGATATCCAAGCAGAAAAGTCCCACAGGCCCTGGATATGTGAGTCTGGAATTCTGGGAAGCATTCCAAATTGGAGACATATGTACATGTATATATTAGTTTATGGAGAGTATATAGAGCAAGAAACTGGATGAAATCAGCAAAGGAATTGGTGTAGATAGGAATGAGAGGAGACCTTTTTTTTTTTTTTTTTTTTACATTTTTATTTATTTCAAACAGGAGGGAGAAAGAGTGAGATGGAAAGTTTAATGTGTTGTTGCCACTCTCAATCCAGGCATGTGGAATAGACTGGGAATCCAGACTGGGAATAGAACCAAGACCTTTTGGTTCGCAGGCCAATGCTCAATCCACTGAGCCACATCAACCAGGGTTAGAATGAGAGGAGACATTGAGCCCTTGACATTAAGAGTTTAGGAGACCAAGGAGGGAACAACAGTGAAAATTGAGAAAGAGCAGCCAGCAAGAAAACCAGGAGTCCTGTGTGCATTAAAATCAATAGTCTTATCAACAAAACAAACAAGCAAGCAAAATGTAACCAGAGACGTTGAAATTAAGAACAACCTGACAGTAACCAGGGGGGAGGGGGGAGGGGACAATGAGGGGGGAAGGGTTTTCAGGAACAACTGTAAAGGACGCATGGGCAGAACCAAGGTGGGGTGGCAGCAGGGGAGGGAGATGGGAATGGCTGGGGTGGAGGGGAGTGGTGGGGGGGAAATGCAGACTATACTTGAACAACAATAAAATAATTTTTTTAAATTATATGTTAAAAAAATAAAACAAAATCAGTAGTCTTGTTGCTGTACCGGCCTAGATGAATTCCAGCTTTTAGACTTCTACAATCTTTGTTGCATATGTAGAAAAACAATAATGGACAGCATGACTAGGCGGCTGAGGGTGGAGCTGGGGGCGCAGAGGAGTCACTGAGGTGTGATCAGAAGAATCGGGTCCTGTCTGCCTCCTGGAAGCTAAGTTAGAACAAGGCATTTAAGCCTCACCAGCCTTTAGTTTCTTCCTCTGCACAAGGGTTAGGCTGTTAATTTTTTTTGTCTCATTAAACTGTGAACACCTTAAGGATAGAAACTCTGTTATTTATCTTCATATCTCTAGTATTACAACAATGTCTACCAGAATATTCAGGAATAAAAGTTTCTTGAAGAAAAATAAAGAAAGGGGTTAATTTATAAAACAAGATTCCAGAGACTGAACAAGGAAGAAAAATAAGGGAGCAAGTGTATTAATCAGATTGGACGGGATGCTAATAAGACAAGAGGGAGGATAATATTAGGAGCAAACAAGAGAGATATTTTGTCCAGGACAGAATGGAAGCTATTAGAGTCCAGGTTAGATGCCTTAATTTAGGTAATCTGCTAACAGTGAACAGATAAATGTAGATTAGGAGCAAGAAGGTATCAGAGAGTTGGGAGCAGCTGTTATGAAGAGTAGGCAATAGATAAAGGCATCCTCAGTGGTGTGGGTGGAGAGGAATGAGAGCAGTTGAAGTCTTTGAGGAAGGTGAGAGGTTATCTGAACTTCCTGTGTCTCTGTAAATGCGGAAAACTCAATGAGCTAGTTATATGGCTTAGTTTTTATCATTTACATAGGTCACGAGACTGATCCCATCGTGTTCGCCACGATCCGCCCTACAACAGCGGTGCCTTTCAGTTCCTCTTGGGCTCCAGACCCAGATCCCCACACCTGCCTACTAGACTTCGCTACCTCTGTGCTCTGGAGGAATCTGAAACTCTCTACTGGAAGGCCAAAAGCAATCTCACTTCAGCCTCACATCAAAAACAAATGAACAAATAGAAGTGACCACACACACACACACACACACACACACACCCCTCAACACCCACACACCTCAGTATTTCCTATTGTGATTAGCAGCCCAGGCTCCAGAGATAGAAAATTTGGAGTCTTTTCATGTCCCTCACTCTCCAATCCAATTAGATACCAATTTTTACACTGTGAACACTTCTCAAAGCTTGTCCTTCCTCCTATCAGGATAATTCACAAACTGGCCAACATTTTTGGATGTTTACACATTCCAAAGTGGGGCAGGGGGAGTGGGTGGTGTTCCAGCTCAGGCAGAGAGGAAGAAGCTCTCCCAGGTCGAACTTACACACATACTCAGATGGCTGGGCTCTAAAGGGCTCTCGGCCTGTGGTGGTTTGTGCAGAAGGACAAATCGTGCTCCCACATCAGTACCTGGGCGTCTCATCCTAACTGCATCACTAGTCTAGACCTCCACTTTCCTCTGGGTGATTCTACTGTGGGTCTCGGTGTCCTTTTCTGCCACTGGGCTATTGTCAGCCACTTCTCGTCTACCCAGGCGGGATTGCCTCATACAGAAACTCGAGGCTCTGGGTTGGAGTTCTGGTCCCTTCTCACCCTGCGATCCCTGTGCATATTGATTCACCTCCCACTTCAGTTCTCCACATGGAGGTCTGATCGGCATCTCATACTTAATATGCCCAGAGCAAATTCTGTCCTCCCCGCCCTGTACCACCTATTTCTCCCAAAGTGCTCCTCATCTTAACATCCACTCCATTTGCCTACTTGTTCAGGCCCAAACTCTCAGAGTCATTCTTAATTCTTCTTTTTCTCACAATTCACATCCAGTCCACCAGAAACTTTTTTCTGGAATCTGGCCACGTCTCAGTATGTCCTCTGCTACCATCCCAGGCTCCTACCCAAATTATTATACTAGCAGCTTAACTGAGCTGTCTACTTTCATTCTTGCCTCCCTATAGTCTATTCAAATCACAGAGGTCAGAGTGACCCTATTAAAACAAAAATCTAATCATGTCATGACTGCTTAGAGCCCTCCAACAACTTCCAATCTCACTCAGAGGAAAAGCTAGGTTTCTTACTGTGGCCTCTGACAACTCACGTGGTCCGGGTCCCACTCTGTCTCTCTCTCTCTCTCTCTGACCTCATCTCTCTCTCTGACCTCATCTCTCTCTCTGACCTCCCTCACCCTGATCCAGCCATTCCATCGCCTGGCCTGCTCTTCCCCCAGACACCCACAGGGCTCAGTTCTTCTTTCATATCAGAGAGGCCTTCTCTGCCATATTAGGTAAAATAGAGCTCCTCATTACTCATAGCCTTCTCACTCAGCTTTATTTTTCTTCCTACATTGTGTCTCTTCCCCAAACGCAATTTAAATTCCTGGAAGAGCTTCATCTTGTCCTCAGTTCCTAGTACAGTGCTGAGTACACACTAGGAGCCAAGGAAACATTTTTTGAATAAAAGAAAGAAGAGTGTAATTTTGCATTTCTAGAAAACCTTTACATTTTCAAGGAGCTATATAAAATGACTGAATTATATAAGGAAACTTAGAGACTATATTTTATTTTACAAATGACAAAACTAAGACCCACTCAGTCAGTTGTGCTATAACTAGGGTCCGAGCTCCTAAACCCCAACCCAGCGGTCTATCTGCAAAGCTGTGTTACAGCAGCTGATACCCTCACAGCAGGTGGGGGAACTCAGTCTCAGCTCAGATGGGGTTTTGCCAAAGGCTGTGCTATTTAGTCAAGTCAGAAAGCAGACTTTCCAGTTCCTGATAGTTATAATGGCTCTGAGAGTGTATACACTCTTGTCACTGAGGAGGCCTTACTTCAGTGTTTTGTCATTCTGATCTTTACTTCCCTACCCTCCAGGATCTTCCCCTTTGCCTTTTATTTTGTCCTTTCTCTAGAGGTCAGAATGCTTCTGTCACTTACTAAGTAACCACTACTTTCCCTTATCAGCACCTGGGCATGTCTTCCTGGGCTGCCATAACAATGTGCCTGCGATTAGGCTGTCTTTTCTCAGGCTGCTTAACAAAATACGGTAAACTGGGTGGCTTATGTACAACAGAAACTTCTTTCTCACAGTTTTGGAGGCTGGAAGTTTGAGTTTCGGGTGCCAGCATGGTAGAGTTCTGATCGCCATTTTGTCGTATTTCGCATGGCAAGAGTCCCTTTTTACAAGGACATGAATCCACTCCTGGGGGCTCCACCTGCCAACAGCCTCACCTCCTAACATCACAGTGGAGGTTAGGCTGCCAACATGAATGTGGGGGTGACACAGGCAGGCAGTCCCTCACAGGCTGTCTGGGCCCTGACTAGTGAGTGTTAGGGAAGCAGGTTTCATAGCTTGTCAGGTGACCTATATTCCAGGTCAATTTTTCTTTCCTCCGAAACAACTTTGGTTTACTATCAATCATTTCAGGCAGAGCAAAGGAGTATAGCAGCCTGAATGCAAAATTTGTTTCTTTGTTTTGAATACAAAGAATTCTTTCCTTCTCTCTCCTTTTTCCCCCACAGTTTGTGAACTGAGCTTTGTCCCTTGGGTTTGGTACAAATAAATGGAGAGGGGTAAGCAAGTAGATTTTTGTTGTCTCAAGCCTTTCCACAAACCCATTCACGAGGTCAGTGGGGACCACAACTTACCAAAACAAAGAAGTATGTGATTGAAAATGAGGAACTCTTGATCTCTCAGAAACAAGCAAAGACATTTCGGAGTTTATATTCTTGGCTCTATCAGAACAAAAAAAGCTGGAGGGTAAGGGCACAAAGTACATGGAGGGGGATGAACATAGCAGATGCTATAAAAACAGAGGCCTGCGAGGACAGGGCCACATCTGTTAGAACTGTGCCGCCTCCTTCCTCCACTGGGTCTTTTAACTGAAGAGTTTGGGGATCATTCCAGGTTTGGATGACTTGGAGAAATAAACATGTAATTAAAGTTGTTGATATAAAAGTGGCTTCATATTAGTGCTTTCAGAGAGAAGACAGTGGTTTGAAACCCAAAGTATTAAAGCAGACCTCCCGAGGAAAGGGGTGGGGACCCCTTAGAAAAAGGCTGGACCTAACACAGCCTGGGCCAGTGTGTCTTTAGGTAAAGTTACTTAACCCCGTGAGCCTCAGTTTCCTTTTCGATAAAATGGAGGTAACAGTAGTTTCTACCTCATGGGGTTATTGTGGAGAATAAATAACTTAGAGCACGTAAACTCCTCAGTCTGTGGATGAAAGCCCGGGGTTGTGACACTCGTGGAGGTGCAGGAGGGCAGGGACGGAGAGGGAGGCGGTAGAGGAGTTTGGGGGCTTTCAGGACCCAGGAGATAAAAGGGCTGGGAAAGAACCGTTAGTGAGTTGACTGGATTGGAGGGGCTAGGAGCGACCCTGTTCTTAGTCCTGAAATCTGGAACTGGGAGAAGCCAGCTGGGCTTTTGCACTTTGATTGGCTCTGAGGAGAGGGTTAAGCCAGAAGCCAGGGAATTAGCTAAGCTCTAAAACAAAAACAAAAACAAAAACAAAAAACAAACCAAACAAACAAACAACCTCCTATTTCTGCTGGACTGAAAGAACCAAGAGAGATGGCCTGCTTGGTTAGTGTGGAAGGAGCGACACTGGTGTGCTGGTAAATGTTTAACAAGCGGCAGGGAGTGGAGGTAAGAGCCTAATTTGTAGTATTCACCAGTTTCCATGGTGTAAATACATCCCCCATTACTGATTTCAAGCTACCAACATGATGCCCAACTGGCTTACAAAATTCCTGAGAATCTGGCAGTTGGCTCTAGCAGCTCCGGCACACCGGTGAGCAGGGAATCGGCACAACAGAATCACAGGGGGTTCGGGCAGGGAGACGCCCACTGCCTCCAAGTGGGAAGAAACAGGCACTGGAAGCGGCCACGTGCTTTCGGCAGATTCAACAAACTGCCTGAGCAACAGGAGACTGTTTTGCCTGCAAGTTTCCTAACTGTATATAATTCATGCCCTGATGTTCCTTTGTACTGAGGTACTATTGTACCGGTTAGGTAGGAAAAAGCCAGTACTTAGTGTACTTGAGAATGGCTGGCTCTGTGTCCTGGGACGGGGTGGGCAGGTAGAGAGAGAGGGGGAAAAGTGAAAGGGGAACGATTACCCTGATAGTTATAGGCTCTAAGTCAATCCCCCGTGTCTCACCTGCTGGCAGGAAGTTAGAGTCACAGGAAAGAAGACCCTCAGGCTCTGCTGTGGGCCGCCTGGGTGCTTTTTAGGTATATAAAAAAATAAAATTGACTTCTGCCAAGATGGAGGCGTAGGTGGAAACACTGTGCCTTCTCACACAACCAAGTTTAAAGACAACAAAATTTTAATAACAAAAACGCAGCCAAAACACAAAAAATTGAACTATACGGAAGTTCGAGAACAACCAACCATTCCTCCAGACAGTAAGAGGGGCGGAGCCAGCGACTGGCAGAGCCGGGTTGTGTAGGAAAACTCAGCCAGACCAACCCAGGCACATGGGCAGAGGTTGGCAGATCCCAAGCGTGGGGTTGTGACGGGCGGACCCAGTGAGGGCGCAAGGTGGCAGGCTGACCACGGTCACACATTCGCAGGTAAACCAGTAAAGGAGCGAGCACTGAGACAGACCGTGCAGGCTCCAGTGGCAGGAAGCAGCAGAGGGGACTGCTATTGCCCCTCTTTGACCCCACCCCCACATACAGAGTCACAAATCAGCAACCTGGGCGGCCCTACCCTGGTGAACACCTTAGGCTTCGCTCCTCATACATAACAGGTACCTCATACATAACAGGTACGAACAGACCAAAACATGGCTCAAGAAGAACTCAAAGCCCTAGAGCCCGTAACTCTAAGCGACCAAGAGATAACCAACCTATCAGATGCACAGTTCAAAACACTGGTGATCAGGATGCTCACAGAACTGGTGGATTTTAGTCACAAATTAGAGGAACAAATGAAGGCTAAACTAATTGAAATGAAGGGAAATGCACAGGAAACCAATAGTGATGGAAAGGAAACGGACTCAAGGGAGTGGACCAGAAGGAAGAAAAAAATGACCAAACAGAAAAATATGAAGAAACAAGAATTCAAAAAAATGAGGAGAGGCTTAGGAACCTCCAGGACATCTTGAAACACTCCAACATCCAACTTATAGGGGTACCAGAAGGGGAAGAGGAACAGCCACGAGTGGAAAACTTATTTGAACAAATAATAAAGGAGAATTTCCCCAATCTGGCAAAGGCAATAGACTTCCAGGAAATCCAGGAAGCTCAGAGAGTCCCAAAGAAGTTGGACTCAAGAAGGAACATACCAGGCACATCATAATTACAATAGCCAAGATTAAAATGAAGAAGAGAATCCTAGAAGCAGCAAGAGATAAAGGAACAGTCACCTACAAAGGAGTTCCCATCAGACTGTCAGCTGATTTCTCAAAAGAGATCTTCCAGGCAAGAAGGGGCTGGAAAGAAGTATTCCAACTCATGAAATCCAAAGACCTACATCCAAGATTGCTGTATCCAGCAAAGCTTTCATTTAGAATGGAAGGGCAGATAAAGTGCTTCTCAGATAAGATGAAATTCAAGGAGTTCATCACCACCAAGCCCTTATTATATGAAATATTAAAGGGACTTATCTAAGAAAAGGAAGATAAAAAATATGAACAGTGAAAGGACAGCAAACTCACAGTTATTAACAACCACAACTAAAACAAAAGCAAACTAAGAGGACAGCTAGATCAGGAGCGGAACCATAAAAATAGAGATCACATGGAGGGTTAGCAACAGGGGAGTGGGAGGAGGAGAAGGGGGGAGAAGGTACAGAAAATAAGTAGCATAGACAGTAGGTAGAAAATAGGGGGGAGGGCAAGAATAGTAGGGGAGATATAGAATCTAAAGAACTTGAGACACGTGGTCATAAACTAAAGGGGAGAATGGTGGGGAGGGGGTGTGCAGGGTGGAGGGGAATGAAGGGGGAGAACAGAACAACTGTAATGGCATAATCAATAAAATTAAAAAAACAAAAAGTCAAGGAAAAAATAAATAAAATAAAATTATTTTTGCCATAAATAGAAAAGACTTCAAGACTCAGGGATATGGTCCATTTACTGGATAAACAGTGTCAATAATTGAAGAATATGGCCTTGGCTGGTGTAGCTCAGTGGATTGAGCGCAGGCCTGTGAAGCAAAGGCTTGACAGTTCGATTCCCAATCAGGGCACATGCCTGGGTTGCAGGCCAGGTCTCCAGTGGGGGCCACGTAAGAGGCAACCACACATTGATGTTTCTCTCCCACTCTTTCTCCTTCCCTTCACCTCTCTATAAAAATAAATAAATAAAATATTTAAAAAATAATTGAAGAATATGAATAGTTTCTTTTAATTGCCCGCAAGAGAATTTTACCTGTTTATCTTAAAGGGGTTGGGGAGGGAATTTCTTTCAGAAGAGATTGGAAAGAGCTTGGGTGAGAAGGTTTGGCTGTAGTCTGTAAGTGGAAATATGAGAGAAATACAATCTGCTCAGTATTTTGGTCAGTCACTGTGAGGAAATGATTCAAAGTATTATATTTTTTAAGGGATATAAAGCAAAGTAGAACAAGGCAAGTGATAACTCAGTGGGAATAAAATGTGAAATTTCAGAGATGAAAGCCAACCTTTTTTGGTGACCTCCCAAAATGGGGGTAGTGGCATTTCACATCCGGACTCCTGAGGAAAGGGAAGCAGTCCAAGCCGCCACTCCCCACCACGGGGGTGGCAGATTCTGGAAGGACGAGTGAGAAAGCTGTGAAGCCTGCAGATGTTTGTAGGCTGAAGAGAGCAGTGAACGAAAGTTAAAGGATCTAAGGGTTTTTTTCCCCAAGAAGAAAAGAACACATTACCTAGAAGATGATGCCCTGCTCTTCTGTATTTATAAGGGGTAAAAAAAGGAAAAACCAACCACTTGGAAATACACAGATTTTTTTAGATGCTTATCATAGAGAAGGTGGTTGAACTTAACTGCAAGGAGCCCTAGCTGTCCTTTGGAGGTCTTGAAAGTGGGACAATTGTCTACTTTCTTGTTAAATTAGTAGCCTTGCCTTAAGACAACAAATTCAATAAATGACTTTTCTGTTACTTCCTTTCCCAGTGAACTAGTGCTGCTTCTGAGGAAAGGCCTAGAAGTAAAAGAGGAAACTGTCATTTTAGGCATTAATTCTGGGTTTTACCTCTTGTGGTTTAGGTTAATTATTTCAAGTCTCAGGACTTTATTTCCCACAGTTCCATAATAAATACCTTTGTTAAAAACATTTTCAAAAACTCCTCCAGGCACTATTGGGGTAGAAAATATTTTGTTATAAATTGCTATATGAGCACCAAATATCCTATACCATTATTATTTGTAACATTTAACTTGTAACTGTACACAAATAAAATTTTCAGTATTGCTGGTATCCTTGCATAGAAAACAGGGTTAGACTGGAAACACATACGGTTCAGTTTTATGTGAATCATTTTCTCTTTACTAATGTTTTGTGGACACACTATAGGTCCAATTGAAAGTCCAGACTTCCTCAAGCCAGAGCAGGTATGCAACACCTCTCTCCTGAGAGCGTTGTAAGACTCCAGCAAAAGCCCTATCTGTAGGTATTTATCTGATACACTGTGATTCCTAGAAGATGCTGACCGAATGAAACATATTTTTAACTTTGCTCATTTTTGTACAACTCTCATGTACAGTAGCAGCCTCCAGTCCTGGCATCGCAAAATATTAGGGCTGGACAAGGCCTTGGAGATAAACTGCCCAACCCCCTCATGTTATGCCTGCAAAACCTGGGCCCCAAGGAGGAGAAACACCTGTTCGAAGTTGTACCACCAGCAATGGCAGAGCACTGGCTCTGTTAATAACTAACAGGTTTGTGGTGTCTTCTGGAAATTTTCTTTCTTTTACTTTTTTTTTTAATTAAAGGTTTTATTTATCTTTAGAGGGGAAGGAGAGAGGGAGAGAAACATCAATGTATGGTTGCCTCTAGTGCGTCCCCTGCTGGGAACTCACCTGCAGGAAACTGGCCTGCAACCCAGGCATGTGCCCTGACTGGGAATCGAACCTCGATCCTCTGGTTCGCACGCCTGCGCTCAATCCATTGAGCTACACCAGCCAGGGCTGGAAATTTTCAATTTCTGGAAAGTGAGAGCAGTTTCTGCATCTCCCCATTCAGCGATTTAAAATGTATACATGTTATTTATTTATTTTCAGAGAGAGGTGAGGGGAAGGAGAGAGGGAAAGAAACATCATTGTATGGTTGCTTCTCATGTGTCCCGCACTGGGAACTGGATTGCAACCCAGACATGTGCACTGACTGGGAATCGAACCGCAATCCTTTGCTTCACAGGCTGGTGCTCAATCCACTGAGCTACACCAGCCAGGGCCCCATTCAGCGATTTTTAGGCCCATAAATATCTGTTCATTTTAATAAAGTTTAAATTTTTTTAACTGTCTGCCCAGGAAAGAGATTCCCCACCTCCTCAAAAACAAAACAAAACAAAACAAAACAAAGAAACAAACAAAAAATCCATCAGAGGGCAGCAAACTTAAATACGGACCCCAGTGTTTGAAATGATTTTACGTGCCAGGAAAAGCATCTTCACCTCTAATTTTGTCCGCCACCAACCGCCTCCAACAGTAGCAGCTACCTGTTTTCATTACTGCCTTACATGTGTATGTGCTGTGTTTTACCTCATTATTTATCTCATTTAATCCTCATAACAATGTGTCCACCTATCAGTTACATGCTATCCCAGTTTACAGAGATTTAAAGAGATTAAGAAATGGGCTCACCCTGACCTGGTAGCTCAGTGAGTTGGAATGTTGGCCCATACACCAAAAGGTTGTGAGTTTGATCCCTGGTCAGGGCACATACCTAGGTTTCAAGTTCGCTGCCTGGTCTGGCACATACAGGAAGCACTTGGTTTCTCTTTCCCTCTTCTGTCTCTACAATCGTCAAACATATTCTCAGATGAGGATTTTAAAAAGAAAGAAAAAAAGAAATGTGCCCAAGGACCCACAGCTAGAAAACAAAAAAGCCAGAATCCAAACCGAGGTGATCAGGAGTACAAACCCTTAAACATGCTGCGGTTGTTCAACAGCATCTGTCTGAACTCGAGGTAGTAGGCAGTGAGAAGAAGAAAAATAAAGGTATTTTGTTAATGAATCATATGAAGACAGAATCTAAAAATAAAACGCCTATTATTTTAAACTTGCCACACCGAACTCTTCTTATCAAGGTTCCTAGTGACATCCCCGAGGCTAAACCCAGTGGTCATTTCTGAGTTCCCATCTTCCTTCAGCTGTTGGCAGCATTTCACCCTGTTGATCACTCCCTCCTTGGTTTCCAGAGCCTCACGGTCTGGTTTTCTAACACGCTGGCTGTTCCCTCTCGCTGTCCTTTAGCCGGTTCTCCCAGAGCCAGTCCTTGGTCCTCTGCTGTCTCTATATCTACTCCCTCAGTGATCTCACCCAATGTCACAACTTTAGGGTGGCATCTAGATGTATATCTCCACCCAGATCTCTCTTCCTTGAAATTCATAGTCTCATATCCTGCTAGGTATTGGGCATCGCCACTTCCCCCGTGAACATCAACATCTCAACCAAAAACAAACCCTTGATGTCATCCCCCTCCAAGCCTGCACTATTCACAGCCTTTTGCATCTGTTGACGGCAAATCCACCTTTCAATCATTTAGGCAAAAAAAACTCTGGAGTAATCCTTGGCTGGTCTTTCCCTGGCATGTGAGCCTCTGGGAAATCACCTTGGCCCCATCTTCAGAACGTAGCCAGCTCCGAACTTTTCACCAGCTCCTCTGCTACCGCTGTAGTCTTGAGTCCTCGTGGTCTCTCAGAAGGATTACTGCATGAGTTATCATCTCAAGGTGGATTCCTGCTTTTACCTGTGCCCTCCGATTATCTATTCTCAACACAACAACCAGTTTGATCTTTAAGTAAAGGTAATCAGGTCAAGTCACTTCTATGTTTTGAGCGCTACATCGGCTCTCCATGTCAGAGTGAAAGCCACAGGACTCGCAGTGGCTTACAAGAAGCTACTAGATCTGGCTCTCATCTACTCGTCACCTTTTCCAGCCAAACTGGCCTCCCTGCTCTTCCTTCTAAGAACACTCTTGGCCTTGCCCCAGGTGCTCACTGTTCTGGGACCACTCCTCTCCCACATAGGCGCCCGGCAACCCCTCATGACCTTCAAGTCTTTGTTCAGATCTCACATCCCATTAAGGCTCACCCTGACCATCTTGTTTGTATCGAAACTGCTGGGGCCCAAGGTAGGCCGCTTCAAAATATCCCACAATGGTATATTGATTATTTCAGATTAAAATCACTTCAGAAGCAGCAGGAGTGGGAGGAGTTCTCAGACTCTCTGTCTAAATGAAGGAAATAAATCTCCATGTGAAAAGTACCTTCCCTGCTATAGACACTAAGGAGCAATCAGACTAACAAAGAAACAGCCTTATCGCCAGATGTGAGAATCCAGACTGAGTCTATAATCAAACCCTTGTTAATTTTACTAGTTTACTGCCCTAGCTTACATTCTACTGAAATTCCTTACTAGCTCAGCGGCAAGAACTCATACAGTGTAGAAGGTGGAATTCCATCTCCAGGACAGAACCTTCCTCCCCGCACCCCATCCCCTCTTACCCCACTTTACTTTGCTCTATATCTTCCTATAGCACTCTACACCTGCTAATAAATTGTATAAGTTACATTTTTGGACAGCATAGTTATAACTTTATTGAGGATCTTTTTAATTAAAATCCTTCACAATAGAGGCTACAGCCTGCAGGGGAAGCAGCCTTCTAAATGTTTCCTGCTAAACAACCCAAACATTGAAATAGAATTTAGTTTATTCCCCACTCCTTCAGTCTCGGTGGCTAAGGGGTAATGGATGGAAGTGGAGAGAATGACTAAGAAGAGGCAAGGATGAGGTCAGTCTTAAAAGAAAAATCCTGAATGGCTTCAACTTAAACCAGCTGAAGCTTGTTTTTACAGCTGTTCTTCACCCAGTTCCAGCCAACCAGGAATAAGTTAAATACTGTATAGTTCTGCCACCTCAGCTGATGACAATAGCAGCAGCTTTCCAGAACTTGGGCCTACTTTGCTAGTTGCCAACATCGCAGCTGCCAAAATTGCCAAAGACTTCAAGCCAGCTCCTGCACCCTCTCACTCCTCTCAGTGGGAGGGCTGGCTTGACCCCCAGAGATCAGGCAGCCTCATTTACCCTTCTCCTGTGTGCCCGTGACCAAGAGTCTAGGACCTTCTTGATATAGCATAACTTAATCTATGTTTTATTATGCTCATTGTATTTCTTCACTCCGGCACCCCCCCCCCCCAAACATTAGCTTCAAGAGGCAGAGATCTGTCAGTGTTGTTCCCATACCTCTTCCTGTTATTGGAAAGGGACCAGGCCTGGAAAAAGTGACACAGAGGGCGGGCTTAGGGTAGAAGCAACAGGAGAGCATAGGCTGAGTTGCTTCGGTTCTGTAGAAAAGTTATAGGAAAGAAATGAGCCCAGACAGGGCTGCTTTGACTCACTGGGAAATGAGAGAAAAGGGGCCTCAGAGACAGGCTCATGGAGTTAGCCTAAGATGAGCTGCTGATGCCCACTGCTCCTGAGTGAAGTCTCGGTGGGGTTCCTTAGAGTTCAGGAGTTGGGTGCCTGTGGGGGAAGGAGAGGGGGAGAGAGAGAAAGAGAAAGGCCTGGACCTGCGCTGGGTCCTTTGTTTTGAGGGGTTTTTAAGTCTGGGGACTTCGGGGAGGTCTTAGGAAAGGATCTCAATATGATAGTCACCAGCTTCCCAGGTGTGCCCTTTCAGGACCGTGGTCTCTACCAAGTGGTCAGCACCACGGCACTGGGTCACTAGTCCCTGCAGCTGGGTACGCTGCTCTTCTGGGCTTGGGGCTGAAACACAACTGGGGCCTCGCCGTTACCTCCGGGGAGGACTGCCTGACCGGTGAGGTGCCAGGGGAGGAAAGGCCATGCTGGGGGTGAGGTCCAGCGCCAGTGTTGCCCATTGCCAGGCACCCAGGGCTTTCCACCCTGGTGACCTTCTGCACCTGGCTGTAAATTGCTCGGCCAGTTTATTCAGCTGCCTCAGTTTCCCCATTCTACTTACCAAGGAATTTCTGTAGCTTCTTACTATCCTGCCTCACTCTTAAGCACCTAGAAACTGTGCTAAATATATTTGTGGAATGAATCCAAAAAAGTGTAAAGCTCTACTAATTAAGACTAAAATATTTAACAACAGATTAAAATGCTAGTTCCTTCAAATTGCGGAATACCTTGCCACGCAATAGGAATTCAGTCAGCGCTGGACGAATCAACCACGTGCTGTAACATGAAAAGTGCTCTACATCCTCTCACGGCATCCGTTCTGTCTGGTTCGCAGGCCCGCGCTCAATCCACTGAGCTACACCAGCCAGGGCCTCACAGCATCCATTCCGTATGTAGGAGTTGAAGTGTACCTCAGGTTCTGCCTGTTCAGTATCCAGAGCCCATTTTTGCTCTCATTTAGCCTTTTCCTACTTCTGGAAAAAGCCCTGTAACTTATATTCTATATAGCAGTCACTGTTGTTCTCTGGATATTTCTGTAAACTCTCATCCAGAGCTGGTTCAGGAATTTAAGAGCTAACATAACAAAGTTACAGAGAGAGAAAAATAACTAAAATAAAGGACACTAAAATCAGGGCTGGGGAAGCTCTCTGCTCACCCTGTTCTTTTATGCCTGGTGGAATAATTCAAATGGCATAAAAATCAAATATTAATGAGTGCTCAAGGAATTCACAGAAGCATGAAAATTCCAGACAGCGGGGCAAAATTAGGTACATATATCATTTTGGACTGAGGGGGAGGTGGGCGATTCATGGGTAGATGAGGAAGAGCACACGTTTGTTAAACGGATCCTTGCAGACACAGTGGGACACAAAGGGAAACCAGGGAACAGGTTTTTGCTTGTTGATCAGTTTGTCACACTGAATGTTTATGTGCTACGGTGAATATTCCAAGATTCTCTTTCAAAAAGTTTTTCTATCTGAGTCTCTTTAGGCAGGTAAGGGGTAGGTGAAAAAACTCCTGAGTTCAAAATAATCTGCATGCCAGGGTGCACAGTATGGGTAAGACTCCCTCCCGACGCCACGCGTCTGAGAAATAAAGGTACATCTGGAGCACCTAGTCAGGGGGCGGCGGCCCGAGGGGTATGAGGCAGTGAGGACTGCGGGTGCCAGACCAGCTGTGTGACCGTGGACTGGTTTAATTCCGCCGAGTCCTAGTTTTCTCATCTGTAAAATGGGGATAACTTGCAGGGTTTGTTGCAGATGTAATGTGATTAATACAGTGTAAAAACCCAGCTCTTCTGCATAGTAAGCAGTCAATAAATGAACTAAAACAAATAAAACCCTTTTGCACCAAGTGCAAAGAGATTGTTGTTAGGAATCAAAAGTTTCCCGTTTTAAAGGAAGCAGGAAAACTAGCTAGGAAAAGCAACCATAAAAGTGAGACTTCAGGACGGGGGTAGGGTGGGGGTGTAGTAACTGAGACCTGGAAAGAGCAACAAGGGGCCCGCGCGCGCCTGGGCGAGACTGAAGCGGCCAGGGACGCGGTGGCGGCGGCTCGCGGGCCGGCCTTTGTAGAGAGAAGTGCGGCTGCGACTCGCTGGAGACCACGCGGGGCGTCCTCCTGGGCCCGGGACAGGGTGCGGCGCGCGGCGGGAGGGTCCGCGCTTCGGGGCTCCGGCCGCCACTCCCCTTACTGGGCGCCAGTCTTAGGCTTGGCGCACCTGTCGCCCCCCACCCACCCGCTGAGGACGCGGCGCAGGCTTCCCCGTCCCGATCCTCTGAGACGTGGTCTCCATCCTCTTTCCCACCCCAGAGGCCCACTCTCGGGCCCCCGGCCTGTCTCCTCCCTTTACTGGTTCTTCTGGCTCCTTCCAAAGAGTTTGGTTTGAACTTTTGAACCCACCAATCAGCGCCACGTACTCATTCTCTCTCCACGGGGTGAGTAGAGCTGGGTGCCGGGCCAAGGGCCACGCAGCTGGAGGCGGGGCCGGGGGTGGGCCCGGGCGGGGTTCGGTGCCCGCCCTCCCTGAAAGGGGCGGGTATATAGGGTGTAGCGCGCTGGCAGTCGGACCATTTCTCCCCCGGATTCCTTGGAAATCTGTTAGTGGGAGATTTTTTCGCCTTCCCTTCGCCTTCTCCATCCCCGCGGAGCCCTACAAGTCTCAGTTATGGTATGTTATGGGGAGGGGGGTAGGGGTTGTCTCTCGGTCCCTGTCCCTGTCCTTGTCCCTGGGCGGGGAGAGTGAGTAGTCCTCTTGGGCGCGGAACCCGGGTTGCACGTGGGACTGCGTCCGGGGCGCCTCCAGGCAAAGCGGCCACTAGAAGCAGTGACCAGGCTGGGAACGCGGAGCTCGCTCGGCAGCCTCCCTGAGTTAAGAGACGCAGCTCGAGCAGTGCCCTCAGTGGAAGCGGAAAACTTTCTAAAGAGCCTGGTGAGAGCATCGGTTTAGGGCCAGCCACCGCCTTAGGGAGGCCAGGAAGTCTTCACGTGGGCTTCCCAGGGCTGGTGGGAACTAAAAATTCCCTCCCATTTCCCCGAATGACCTCACCGTCCCTTACGAATTGGAAGTACCTGGAGCACTTGGTGAGCTTCCGCACGGAAGGCGCAAGCAGTTACTGGTTCGCCCTCCCCGGCGCCCTGTGACTCGCTGCTGACTCACCTGTGGCCGGGTTCTGGAGAGAGATTCCCATTGTACCAGTCCACCTGAAGGCGGTAGGCAGATTGCTCATGTCGTCAAATCCTGCCTTTCTGATGTTCATTTAGAGGGCCGTTTATAGCTAAAGCTTTCTAAAGACAAGTGCATGGAAGGATATTTTCTTGTAAAACCACAGGGTAAACCAGTACTGACAATGTGTTCTTAGTTTCAAAGAAACGTGACAGTACACACAACTTGAGTGTCTTCTACATAGCTTGCAGAGGTATTGAGAACAACTAAGAGCCTCTGTCTGCTTACCTAAGTAAAATAAGCCATGTTTTAAAACCAGGATATGTGTTTCAAAATAGTATCTCTTTTTTAAAAAAAGGAATACAGTGACTAGTGGCAAGTTGCATTCTTCAGAGACTGACCGCCAGTTACCAAAAGTCTGTCTGAGGGTAACAGACTTGAATGCTTGAATGCTTTTCACTAAGCAAAACCAAAAATACTGGTTTTTTAAAAAATGATTCAGAAAGTTGTGTGGTGGTTTAAACAAGCAATTTTCAACCAGTGAGCTGCAAGAATTTTTAAAGCATGCGATACCTGACTGTTGAGTCAGGGGCACTGACCTCTTTTCCCTTAGCTTGTCTAATAGAACTAGCTGTCTGGTGTGCATCAAAGTTCTACCGACTTTTTGTTGTTCAGGTCAGCAAAAATATGTATTTTTAGTGTGCCACTGAATTGAGTAATTTGCGTGTGCCATGAGATGAAAAAGGTTGAACGTGGCAGGTTTAAGGGCAGGGAGAGCAGCAGCAGACCAGTCTCACAGTCCCAGGTCACATTAAGAGACAGTGACTGCTCCTCCGGTTAACGCCAAACTGAGGGACCCCAGCACCTGTTGTCTCTGTCTCCCCCGCAGTCAGGGGCAGTGGAGGGCACAGTGCACACAGGAACCAGTTAGACTGTTGGACAATGGAAGGAAATCTTGGGGCTCAAGAGGCTTTTTTTTAATTTT
This sequence comes from Artibeus jamaicensis, assembly GCF_021234435.1. NCBI lineage: Eukaryota > Metazoa > Chordata > Mammalia > Chiroptera > Phyllostomidae > Artibeus > Artibeus jamaicensis. The sequence goes on from NW_026521486.1 coordinate 48,429,309, forward strand.
AAAGATTTTGTTTTTAGAGGAGGGAGAAATAGAGGGAGAGAAACATTGATGAGTGAGAGGAGAGACACTGATCACTCGCCCTCCCAGCTGGGACCTGGCCTGCAACCCAGGCGTGTGCCCTGACTGGGGATCCAGCCAGCAACCTTTTTGCCGGCGCTCAGTCTCCTGAGCCACATCAGCCGGGGCTCTGATGGGAGAAGCACCTCATTAGATTGAGAGTTACTTTCTCAGGTACTTGATCTCTGTGGGTCTGGGTCTGTCACGGATGAGTCTCTGGTTCTCTCTGATTTTCTTGAGCTGTGGAATTTCAAAGTCCAGTGACAGGTAAACATGATGCAATGGCTGAATCATCATGGGTTGATGGGAACAAAGAACCCTTTTCTCCCACAGCCCTAGAGCTGGGCTAGTGGGTGCAGGTGATCCTGGGCTTGTGATGTGGTCCTGAGACCACGAGTGTTTTATGGGCAGTGTAGGCGGGAAGGAGCGGGACCACAGTCAAAAGTGAGTGATTAGGGTTTTATGATCTCAGGTAATGAAACCAGACTCTGAGATCCTAGCTGGTGTTGAATTTTAACTAGTTTCCTATTAGTGGCTATTAAAAAAAAAAAAACATGAAACCTTACTAGAGGGAAATGGGAGATAGTTGGTGTCAACTTTTTAGAAGCCCTCTGCAAGTCTCCGAAGTAGTTAATTTGACTTATGATGAAATACAATAAACACCTTTTTTTGGTTTCCCTCTTAAGTCTTTGAGTGTAGAGGTTCATTGCCTTTTGCTATTTTTTTAATCCTTACCAGAGGACATGCTCCTTGTTGTTTTAAGAGGGAGGGGAAAGGAGGGAGAGAGAGAAACATCAATGGTTGCCTCTCACGTGCCCTGACTTGGGACTGAACCTGCAACTCAGGCATGTGCCCCAACCAGAAATCAAACCCAGGACCTGTCACTCCAACTCACTGAGCCACACTGTCCAGGGCTTGCCTCCTTTTACTAACTAGGAATGAGTTTGGTAGCATTATTTTGTTCAGCAAATGAAGAAAAACAAACCTTTTCTCAATAGAATCATTAAATTCTTAACTGCAGACTTTCTCCACAGTACCAAAAATGTTTACATTATACTAAGAAACCACTAAAGTCTTGGTGACACTTCTAGCTTTTATTACCCTGTGTCTCCATCCCCACCCCAACCCCCATCACTCAAGCGTGTTGGTAGTAAAGGAAAATGTTCTTCCTTAAGATTAAATTCTTCTACGATGTTAAAAACGCTGCCTCTGGCCAGTTTTTAAAATACTGCTAACTGCTCCTTATCTGGCGTTTTCTCCATGAGTCATGTGGCTGTAGTTTTCTGGTTTAAGCTGGTTTTAAAGGGAGAAGCTCTTGTCTTTTAAATAATAGGATTAAAGAGGGACCAGAATGGGCTCAATAGTTAGTCACACAGAATCAGAGCTGAGAGGCGGAATTTTGCATGCCTGTGAGCACTTGGCAAGCGTATTTCCAGGAGCTGGGGGAAACGCATTGCTGTGGAGCAGCTTGGCCTTTCTGAAGTGGTAGGAACCCGACTTTGAATATCTAATGTGGCTACAAAGGAAAGGTCTGGTCTCCAGTCTGTCTAGTAGTTCATTAACATATCTTTGGTTTTCCCAAGCATTTTCTCTGAATTAGTCTTCAACAAAGACTTGTTGCTTGTGCAATAGTCTGGGCAGGAGTGGCCTTCAGGAAGGTGATCATCTATCTTGAAGATTAATTAGTCATTTAGGTGTGAATCATTCCCAAATGTCCCATCCAGTATGTTATATTATGACACTTTCCTTTCTTCCTCATACAGCGTGAGTGCATCTCCATCCACGTTGGGCAGGCTGGTGTCCAGATCGGCAATGCCTGCTGGGAGCTCTACTGCCTGGAACATGGCATCCAGCCCGATGGCCAGATGCCAAGTGACAAGACCATTGGGGGGGGAGATGACTCCTTCAACACCTTCTTCAGTGAGACAGGCGCTGGCAAGCATGTGCCCAGGGCAGTGTTTGTAGACCTGGAACCCACAGTCATTGGTGAGTTGCCCTCAGTAACCCAAGTGAGATCCCAGGGGTCTGGGACAGGAGGTGTGTCCTGGGGCCTGTGTGGGTGCCCTGGGCTTGAGCGGGCTTGTGGGGGGTTGTTAGTGATGGGTGGCCACTTTGTTTCCCTCCTCCAGATGAAGTTCGCACTGGTACCTACCGCCAGCTCTTCCACCCTGAGCAGCTGATCACAGGCAAGGAAGATGCTGCCAATAACTATGCCCGTGGACACTACACCATTGGCAAGGAGATCATTGACCTCGTCCTGGACCGAATTCGGAAACTGGTAAACACAGTACTTAGGGCGGGGTGAGAGTTTTTCTGAGTTTTAAGAGACTAAACTACCGGAATCATTCTTGGCACAGGCTGTAACTGCTCACTAAATATAACTGGAATTCTAAACCCAACAGTCCCGGTTGGTGGGACAGCTTTTTGGGGTAGGGATATGTGCTCTTTTGCCTATTTCTATGTCTTACGAGGTAGATTTGGGCCTTTGGACAATTGCTCATTCAGTGAGCCCAAGTTCACCAAGAGTCAAGGACAGAACCAGGGGGCCTAACCAGTTTGCCTGACATATTAGATCATTAAACATCCTTGTTCATGTTAATGAGTCAGCTTCCCTGTTTCAAGCTGAGGCATCCCTTTGTAGGTTGTCTTAGTCACAGTGAGTAGGTGGCTGGGTTTGACATGTAACTGACTGATCAAATTGTTAAAAAGAAAAACCTGGCCTGGTGCCCTGTTAGCACAAAAAGTTCAGAGCTCAAGAAGCCAGTATAACACCGATTAGAAACGGCCAGCACTGGAAACGTCCTACATTGAAAGTGGAAGCAAGTGTCGATCCCTGAAACTGGGAAGGCATCGAGGTGGAGACACACAAAGCAGTCAGCTGCCTCTTTGCTCCTTAGACATGTGGGCAGCTTCTGAGTAATTAACCCCAAATCAAGAATGAGTGCTTGGGTAGAGTAGCTTGTTAGGAAAGTCACATTGTATTGGTTGGCCAGAAAGTCTGTTTAGTATTCTCTGTAAGGTAAAAGATGCATTTTTTGTTTTCACCAATAACTTTATTGATTTGGATATTTTGAGTATGTCAGCTATCTCCTGCTATTGGCTTCTAGTAGGTAGAGACCAGGGTGCTGCTAAATATCTCCCAATGCATACGACAGCCCCGCAGCAAAGACTTATTTGGCCAAAATGTCAATGGTACCAAGAAACTTCGCAAATCACTTTTGACATGTCCAATCAGTCACAGCACCTTCTCCATACACTGCACAAATCTTTTTTGCTTTCTTGAAATATAGCATAATATGCCAAAAATGTCGCTTATCTTCCATCTTCAATATTAAAATGCACAAAAATCTACCAATTTCGATAAGTTTTTTTTTTAACACACTGATAGGACAGCTGTCACTATACAATATAACAAAATATATTTTTAAATTTTACTTATTTTTAGAGAGGGGAAATGAGGGAGAAAGAGGAGATAAACATCAGTGTGTGGTTGCCTCTTGCGTACCCCCTACTGGGGACCTGGTCCACAACCCAGGCATGTACCCTGACTAGAAATCAAACTGGCAACCCTATGGTTCTCAGGCTGGCACTCAATCCACTGAGCCATACCAGCCAGGCAACAAAACTGTTTTGAATGAAGTTAAAGACCACGAGGCACTACTAGAGCCATTGCACTGAAAAAACTGTAACAAATGTTTTGGCCACCCCAATACTAAGCCCAGCCATAGCTGGTCTATTCTAAAATGAATGGCCTTTGCATCATTCATGCTTCATACTTTTCCAGATGTTTATCGATGTCCCAAGCAAAATTTGGATTAATGGTTCCTATACCTGCAAGTCAAGCTTCAGCTATAACCACTGACTTGGCAAATCAGGACCTGTGTGTAGGAGCAAATAAGTCTAGTAAAAGCCACTGAGAGTTTAGGAGTGAAGTTCGTTGACTACCAAAACAATTGCATTTGCCCTTGGTGTTATTGTGGCCATATGAGGTGTAGCAGATGTAATTGGTGGCCAGGGTCTGCCCTGCACATTGACCTCATTGCAAGCCCCACTGGATAGGTGAACTGGGAGTGGTGGTTAGAGAGTGTCCACAAATCTGCACACCTTTAAGAAGTGAGGGTTAACGGAATACTTTGCTTGCAAGGTCAAAAGTATCTTTTCGTAGAGTTGCAGTAAGTCACCTTTCCCAGAATGACCGGGCTTTCAGGTAGCTAGTACTTACTGTGCCAAGCGCTGTTCCAAGCACTCATTTAATTCTCAGCCACCTGGGGTAGATTACTGTTCTGCTCACTCACTGAATGGGAAAACTGAGACTGAGAAATGAATTTGGTCACACAGCAAGGAACTGGTAGAGCCAGATGACCCAACCTGACTCCAATACCAGGGCATGCAACTTGGCTCTTCCATCATATTTCAGCTCAGAATGCAGCTGCCAAATCTTTCTGTAAGACATCCATTGTATGGAGCTAGTGGTCCAGGCCTGCCCTTGGTAGCTCTCCAGCTAATAAGAAGGTGCCCTTGGTCTGTGGTCATAGCAAGGGCACCAGAGTCACTCTCCTGGTCACTAAAACTTGGGCCTTGCACCTGCCTCTGGAGTCTGTGCCTTCAGAGATGAAAATGGTTCACTTTACACAGACTTTTAGCAGATCTCCCCACCCCAGAAGTTGTGAAGATTTTCTCTGAATCACTTAGCATTTTAGAAGCTTTTTACAACAGCTTTCTTAGCAAATATTCAAAAGACTTTTAAAATCTTGATCAGTGTAGTAATTATGGATTCAAAGAAGTCATTGTAGCTTTCATCAAGGCTTAAATTAAAACTTTTCTTTTCCAGGCCGACCAGTGCACAGGTCTTCAGGGCTTCTTGGTTTTCCACAGCTTTGGAGGGGGAACCGGTTCCGGGTTCACCTCCCTGCTGATGGAGCGTCTGTCTGTCGATTATGGCAAGAAGTCCAAGCTGGAGTTCTCCATTTACCCAGCCCCCCAGGTTTCCACAGCTGTAGTGGAGCCCTACAACTCCATCCTCACCACCCACACCACCCTGGAGCACTCTGACTGTGCCTTCATGGTTGACAATGAGGCCATCTATGACATCTGTCGTAGAAACCTCGATATCGAGCGCCCAACCTACACTAACCTGAACAGGTTGATAGGTCAGATTGTATCCTCCATCACTGCTTCCCTCAGGTTTGATGGAGCCCTGAATGTGGATCTGACTGAATTCCAGACCAACCTGGTGCCCTATCCCCGCATCCACTTCCCTCTGGCCACATATGCCCCTGTCATCTCTGCTGAGAAAGCCTACCATGAACAGCTTACAGTAGCAGAGATCACCAATGCGTGCTTTGAGCCAGCAAACCAGATGGTGAAATGTGACCCTCGCCACGGTAAATACATGGCTTGCTGCCTGCTGTACCGTGGTGACGTGGTTCCCAAAGATGTCAATGCTGCCATTGCCACCATCAAGACCAAGCGCAGCATCCAGTTTGTGGACTGGTGCCCCACTGGCTTCAAAGTTGGCATTAATTACCAGCCTCCCACTGTGGTGCCTGGTGGAGACCTGGCCAAAGTACAGCGAGCTGTGTGCATGCTGAGCAACACCACAGCTATTGCTGAGGCCTGGGCTCGCCTGGACCACAAGTTTGACCTGATGTACGCCAAGCGTGCCTTTGTCCACTGGTATGTGGGTGAGGGCATGGAGGAAGGAGAGTTTTCTGAGGCCCGTGAGGACATGGCTGCCCTAGAGAAGGATTATGAGGAGGTCGGAGCAGATAGCGCTGATGGAGAGGATGAGGGCGAGGAGTACTAGCCTGTCGCTGCAGTGGTGCACTCCAGTGTCTTCGTGCCGTCTTATTTCTGTCCTGTGAAGTCCTGTGTCCCAAATCGACCAATAAAGGTGATGTTTATATTTTAATGTGAAACTGGCTTCTGTTTCACATTTACTTAACCCCACTTATTCAAGGCCAGTTGGAGGGTGGAGGCTGGCAGATGGCTCACATCGTCATTGGATCAACATTTCAAGTGGCTTCCGGGTGCCTTATGTGGAGCCCAGTGGCTTGTCTGTTTCACTCAGACCTGAACTGGTGAATGGTGATAATTATGTACATGAAGCAACAGGCTTGGGTGGACTGGGCCTGTTTCCCAGAGGACAGTGGGGATGTGTCATATCCGAGGTAAAGCTTCCCACTGGGTTCTCATGGTTCACTGTGACCACATGTGAAATAGCAAGGGGGTGGGTAAAACAGGTGGTGAAGGGTGGGGCCAAAATTCAAGTAACCAGTTAGGCTGACATGCGTATTGTCAGTATTTAGTAAAATAATAGTCACACTGAGGCAGGACAGTAAGCTGGGAAAATTTGGTGAGTGGAATGGAGAAGCTGAGAGGTCAACAAACTGGCTGAGCAAATTACAGCCAGGTGCAGAGGGTCACCAGGCTGAAAAGCCCTGGGTGCCTGGCAATGGGCAACACTGGCGCTGGACCTCACCCCCAGCATGGCCTTTCCTCCCCTGGCACCTCACCGGTCAGGCAGTCCTCCCCGGAGGTAACGGCGAGGCCCCAGGTGTGTTTCAGCCCCAAGCCCAGAAGAGCAGCGTACCCAGCTGCAGGGACTAGTGACCCAGTGCCGTGGTGCTGACCACTTGGTAGAGACCACGGTCCTGAAAGGGCACACCTGGGGAAGCTGGTGAATATTCTGTTGAGATCATTTCCTAAGACCTCCCCTAAATCCCCAGACTTTAAAAACCTTCAAAACAAAAGGTCCTGGTAGTGAGCTTGTGCATTTCCCTTCCCCCTTCCTCCCCCACAGCCATGCAGCTCCCAAACTCCGAGGGGGCCCCTGGAGACCTGCAACCAGGGGAACAATGGGCACCAGCAGCTTGTCCAGGGCTCACCCCCTGAACCTGTCCCCAAGGCCCCCTTTTCTGTGACTCCCCAGTGAGCTGAGTCGGCCCAGCCCAGGCTCTCCTGTTGCTGCTTCTACGCTAAGCCTTTCCTTGTTTGACTTTCGCAGTTTTAATAAACATACTCTCATAACCACCTGGACTCATGCTGTGGAATCTGTCCTACATGAAGTCAAGAACCTACATACCACAGGCCGGCCTGAGGCAGACCCACTCCAGCCAGCTCCACTTCCCAGTAACAGCATGGGGGAGGGCTTTGGCATTGTGCTGATATATCCCATACTTAGCGAAAACCTACAACAGCAGATAAGGTTGCACTCACTTCTAAAGAAATCACTGCTTGGAGAAAGTGAAGTTGGCTAAGATACAAAGTTACAAGTCACACATGGTTGTAGTAGTGGTACTTGACCGGATGGATGGTAGGAATATTTGAAGCAGGGGAATAATAAGGAAAATTGAAGGGTGGTGTGTGTGTAGGAGAGATTGGGCAGGGGAGAGCTCCAAGTACCAGCTGGAAGCAGCGTAGTCCTGGGGAGGGGCAGGGAAAGGAGGGCCTTCAATATGTGTGGCTGGAGAGCTTGGTGATTGGTGCTCTGGTACCAGTGGCGTGGCCAAAAGGTCAAGCTCAGCAATGGAAAAGGACAAAGATGACCAAAGGGCCAGGCCTCACACAGAAGGGAGAAACCAGTTTTGGTGCTGGGGTGCTGGCCTGAGTCGAAATGCCACACGCGTGGCAGGTGCAGCGAGGCAGCTGTGTTCACCTCTGCTCCCTGACTGACCCCACTCTGATGGTGCTCAGTTACCATCTTTCTTTCCCCACGGGTGTTTTCACCCCTACCCCTTGCTCGCCTCCGCCCCCTTACTCCTAGAGGAGAGCATCTAAAAATGTGCCTGTCCTATCTCAGGGCACAGAGAGCACTGCTTCCAGCCTGAGGGGCTTGACTTTGTGTTCAAGGAGGGTCTAACAGCATCAACGGGAGAGCTGATTCCTCCTTGCAGCCTGAGCATGGGGGAGGAGGGAGGGGAGGTCTGGGCTGAAAAAAAATGAACCTTGGATAGGCCAGCCACCAGCCCAGTCACCAGAGGGGTACCCGGAGACCCTCCCAACCTAGGAAATCTGCCAAGCGTCACAGCGTGAGCCCTGGAGCAAAGATCCAGCTTTGGCCAAGCATGACATCCCGTGGTACCCGGGAGGTCCATTCTCTGAGCCTCCCACTCTCTGAGCACTTCCGAAGCATGGTGCCCCAAGAGTGGGGTTCAGGGGCTCCCTGGGCTAACCACTCCTGGCCAGGAGCAGCTCCTCTAAATTACTCCAGTAAATTTACTTCACGGGTAAATTATTTTCTACATGTGCGGAGTGTGAAAACATTGGAAACTTTAAAGCAGATGCCATGGTGTTGGGTAAAAGGTGAAGAATTTAGCTGAGAGAAAATATTCCAGTGGAACAGAGCCCCGGGGGAGAGCAAAGTGCCCGCGACGGTGGGGATGGCGGGGGAGGGGTTTCTCCTTGCAGTGATGGTTTTCCCCTCCCGAGTTGGTGAAAGAGTGAATAGAAGTTAGCTTGCAGCAAGAACAAATAGACCCCAAGGTCTAGGTCACTGCTTTGTGGCTGACAATCATCCGATCTGCCCTTGAGCACAAATGGAAAGTCGGGACTCAGAACTGCAGCCTTTGGGGATGCCTCCAAGGCTGGATGGGGCTAATGGGGAAAGCCTAAGAAGCCATTTGTGGATAATGGAGAAAGCCTTGGAGCCATCTGTGGTTCAGAGGCTGGCTGCGGCCCCAGATTCTGGCTGTGCGGACAAAGGGCACAGCCTGCCCTCACCTGACCTGACCAGGGGGGCAATCCGCTTCCATCCCATGGAGGTCCGGGCATCGCTGCTTTGAGCTGGGGCGAGGAGGAGAGAATGGCTCTGCGGGCGGGTGTGCTGGCCTGTCTCCGTCATCCTCAGTGTTTGGGAAGCAGCTGGCACGTGCTTCTGCTCTGGTGGAATTTGTCAACTCCCCACTGTCAGGGCAGAGGAGGCCAGGGGAGAGAGCTTTGAGAGAGCCTGTCTCCAGGCCTCAGACTCTGGCAGGTGTGTGGCAGTCCCGAGGGGGCTTGTGGGAAGAAGGGGAGACCCTGGCAGGGTGGAAGGGTTCCACGCCCTTCACAACGACCTGTGCGGGGATGTCAGACCCATTCCCACAGCTGGAGTCAGGGTTCAGAGAGTGAGCATTTGCCCTCAGGCCTCAGAGCAAGTGGCCTCAGAACTGAAATTGACCCCAGAACTCTGCCCAGCAGCCTCCAAGCAGGACCAAGGAAAGTGGTCACTGCGCTTGACGGCCTTTCCAGTCCTGGGTGAGATGGGCCACACCCTGGGGTGAGTCAGACGGGAGGCCCATAAGCCCAGCCCTCATGCGGGGCACCGCACGGAGCCCTAGCCACAGAAGGGAGGTCTTGTTCTGCCATTGACTGTTAGACCGCCTGCCGGGAGCCCCATTCCAGGGCCAGGCGACAGCACACTGGTCCAGAGGATCAGAGCCAGGCTGTAGACTTCCTAGTGAGGGGGCTTGTGGTCCCAGCCTTGCTCTGAACTCCGTGAACCAATTCTCAGGTCAAGGAGATGCCGGTGTCCAGGTAGGGCAGCTGTCAGCACCTTCCCGGACTCCTGCTGACCAGACCACAGCCTCGGAGCAGACAGGACCACTGGCGCCGAGTGCTTTGCTACCCTACTCACAGCGGCCACAATGGGCACCTCCTGTCAGCCAAGGCCACAAGGGGAAGCTGGCAGAGATGACCCGGCACGGTGGCTGTCTGGGAGACCCGGGGCAGCACAAGGTGAGGAAAACAGACCCAGTGTGTCAGGGAGGGAAGGTCCCCACCTTCAGCCCTGTGGGAAAGGTGCCCCTGTGCTGACATCTATTAACCTGTCCCTGCCCCGTTCACTCTGAGAGCCGCTGTCTCTCGGTGTGTTCGTCCTGAGAGCAGGTTCTGGGAAAATGGCTCTCTTGTCCTCTAGTGCTCCTGGGAGTCCCGAGCAGGAGACAGACACTGCAGCACGAACCTGAGGGAACGAGGGACGTGTCTTCTTTAGTCCTAAAATAGAAAGTGTTCCTAAAACACATTCCTTTCCACTAGAAGACTTGTTTTCTCTTTTTAAAAGATGAGGATAGCCCCAGCTGATGTGGCTCAGTGGATTAAATACCGGCCTGCAAACCGAAGGGCCACCAGTTCCATTCCCAACTGGGACACATGCCTGGATTGCGGGCCAGGTCTTTAGCTGGGAGGCACATGAGAGGCAACCACACAGGGATGCTTTTCTCCCCCCTCTCTCCTCCTCTCTGTCTAAGAATAAATAAATAAAATCTTTTTAAAAATATTAAAATAAAACAGGAGAACAAAATATCAAGCTTTCCTAATTACACAAGAGTTTTGTCCACATTCACAAATTAATTTAATTCATTGGGGTAGATATCAGATCAGCCTCACCGCTGTCAACCCTCAGTCCCCGCACTGTTCTTATCAGATTTCATTTGGCTCATAGGTGTCTGGCCTGACAGTAAACTAACCCTGAAATGCCCTTGGCAAAAGTAATCACGTCCAATTATACTATTATGACAAGCGTTTCAGTTTTTAAGTTTCACTTGTTCATTATTTGGTGCGAGTCACCATGCCAGGTACTACAGGGAATACATTCAGGTCCTTTGTCCCCCTCGGGCCATAGAGACAGGTCACGCGGGCACAACCCTAATTCAAGGCAGTGCACGCCTCCTGTCAGGAGAGGCGGTCACACATGGCAGCCTCTATTGCCTATCGGCCCCAAAGCCACCTCCGCTGTTTGTTTGTTTTTTAAGATTTTATTTATTTTTAGACAGAGGGGAAGGGAGGGAGATAGAAGGGAGAGGAACATCAATGTGTGGTTGTCCCTCACGCGCCCCCTACTGGGGACCCGGCCTGCAACCTAGGCATGCGCCCTGCCTGGGAATTGAACCATCCGCTGGTTGTTTTATCTGCCAGTACAACCCGGTTGTGTTCGGGTGTTGCGACTTTCTGCATCAGGGGAGGCTGGGCTCCAGCACTCCAGGATGAATTGTACTCTAAGCTGATCAAGGTAATTCCCTGGCAGGGATTGGTTAAAGAACCAGCATATGATGCAATTATGGAAATGAGAAGTGAGGTAATGTCTGCTGGTTGGAGGCTGAGGGGGAAGGGGGCAAACATGAGGACAAGAGCTAATACTCTGAGCGTGACACAGCAGAAAGATGTAAAGAACCAGGTCCTCAGCAGCAGGGTGAGCCCCTGAACTGACCAGCCCTGAAGGTTCTCTGCCTCTGGGTTTTCAATTATGTGAGATCATACATCCCCTTACTGTTTAGGACATTTTGAGTTGGGTCTTCTATTGCTTCCTGCCAAAAGCATTTTAACTCATATTATAAAAGCCTTAGTAGGCAGGTCATAGAAACACTGAGTAAAACACTAATAAAAACACGAAGACCCTTTTAAGCCTGTATAACCCTTCTCCAGTGCACACACTGCGCACCCTTCCTTTGCTCTGTGTGTGGCCTTCCTCTGGCTGCAGTGCTTCCACAAGTTCTGGCTGAACTTAAGCCATAAATTGAAAGCACAGGGAGAACATCTGCCGGCCAAAAAGATGTCCCCTCTCCCCCTTCACATGCAACTATGAAGGGAGCTGTGGCCCAGTCTGCGGAGCACGGCAGGGCAGCGAAGCCCCTCGGAAGGAGTCACCTCCACCCAGGAAGCCTAACCCCAGGGGGTGGTCTCAGATCTTCCAAAGCCTAAGGGGCCTTGAGCTGCCCTTGCAGACAAGGGGTTGGTGCCAGGTGACTCTTGGAACAAGAACCAGGCCAGCGTCAGGGGGCTCTAGGGTGTGAGTCAGTGTCACTTGGCCAGCTGTGCCCTGCGTGGAGGCACCTGGGTCCCTGAGAGGAGAAGGCCTGAGAGCCTTTTTCTCTTTTTCTGGCCCATTTGGTTTTCTCTACTTTCCCTCCCACCTCCCCTCTCTACCCAGCCCCTCATCTTCTCCTCCCTCTGCTTCCACTTCTCTCCCCCAACCTCTCTCACTAGTCTTCCCCTTTCCCCACCTCCATTACCTCCATCACCTCCCCTCCCTCCAGCCAGGCAGAGGGCAGGTGCTGCAGAGAGAAGTCACCTAGAGAGCAAGAGAGGGCCAGCGGAAGCTGACAGTGGGCCCTCGCGCCTGGGAGATCCGCTGGCTTGGCCAGCCCAGGTGTCAGGCAAGGGCCTGCATGGCCTGCAGGCAGAGGGCAGGCAAGGCAGTCTGCAGGGCATCAGCTTCTTTGGACTTGCCTGTTCGGCTGCCACCCGGCCTCTCCCTGCAGGAGGTGGGTGGGATGGATGGCAGAGTGCCATGACTGCAGGACGGAGCCTCCTGGCGGCTGGCATGACAGGAAGCAGTCCCTGTCCTGCCTCACCTCAACCTGCTCAAGGCCCTGCCCAGGTAGGGAGGGTGACCAAGGCTCCGTTAACAGGGACCAAGAGTCCCCGGAATTGGAAGACGTGCCTCCCATCTCAGCAGCTTCATTAGGAAAATGAGGGAGAGGTGCCCAGGTAATTGCAGTCTCCCACCTACTCTAACGTTCTGGGGTTCCGGGCTGCAGGGCTCCTGGCAGCTGTGGGGAGGGAGGGTGGGGGTCTGCCCTGTGGGCCGGCAAGAAGGCTGCCTCTCCTCTGGGCAGTCCCAGGAAGTGGAGCTGGGGAGGAAATCCTGTCCTTGGATTCCCTGACTGTGGTCTGCTCTGAACACGGACCCTTCAGCTGGGGGCGAGGTCATGTGGACGCTCCAGCTCACAACATCCCAAGACTGGCTGTCCCACGCCACCCTCCCCACCCTGCTTCCGCTCATTCCTGCCTCAGGGGTCTTGGGACATCACACTGTGAAGAAAGAGCTTACAGCTCCTGGGGGCAGTGCTCTGAGACCACCTTTAACAAATGCCTCTCTCGCTACCTGGACCACCGCTCAACAACCGGCCTGCCTGGAAAGGTCAGAGATCATTTCATCAAAGCCCTTTACTTCACCAATGAGCAAAGCAAGGCCCAGTAACTGGCCTAGGCCAGGAACCAGGCTTCTTGCACTTCCTGTCCTGGAGGTGAGGGGCAATCCTCAACATCTACACTATCCGATAAGAGCCCCACGGAATCAAGTGGAGACCGGGGTGAGAACCCGGGTTCCGTTCTGATTAGTGGCGTCACTGACTGTGCAACTGCTCCTTCTTGGTCTTGCTCACCCAGCAGCTGGAGCCACTGCCTTGTACCACATGACAGTGGAGACAATGGGTCTGACCCGCTAGAAAGGGGTCGCAGACCGCATGACCCTTGACCCGGTCAGACACCTCCGAAGAACAAGAGCATTCCCTTACACACCACGTTCCTACCTTCACACCTGTCCATCATGTCACAGCATATCATAGGCAAATTTCTTTAGTGCCCTTTATTTTTCTTCAAATCCAGAATCCAAGCTAGGTTTGAATATTGCATTTAGTTGTTATATCTATTAGTCTCTCTCTCTTCTAGCACAATTCCCCAACTGTAGTGGGTTGAATGGTGGCCCCCCTGAAAAGGCACGCCACAACCCAAAACCTGTTGATGTGGTCTTATTTGGAAAAGGGGGCCTTTGCAAGATGTGGTTAAGGACCTTGAGATCATCCTGAATTACCTGGGCCTCCAAATCCAAAGACAAGTGACTTTATAAGGAGAAGACATAGACAAGGAAGGGGGAGGGCAGAAGCTGAGAGAGATTAGAGATGCAGCCACAAACCAAGGAGGAGTCGAGGGAGGGCCCTCCCCTGGAGCCACTGAAGGCGAAGGCCGGCCAGGGCCCCGGTTCGGACGTCCAGCCTCCAGAATGAGAGAGACTGAATTTCCAGTTGTGGTGATTCCTTGTGACACCCTTTGGAAACAGACCCACCGTGTTTCAAAGAAAATGACAGACTTCTCAAACAGTTTAGGAGTCTTTGTCTTACAGAATGTCCCAAATCTGAAACTGTCCTCACACTGACCTTTTCAAATCACAAATCTCTGCCTAGAGCCTCCAAATAGGCTATAAACTCTTCCCTCTGATTCACGAAGTCCCGCCTGCTCTGACCCCTCCCCGTCCTCTAACCTCTCTCCTCCTCTCCCACTTCACTCCACCTCGTGGATCTTTCTCCAGTTCCTCAAACAGGACAAGCTCACCCCAGGCCTACCCTACGCACTGGCTCTTCCCTCTGCCCAGGTGACAACCAAATATAATTCTTGATCTTTGAATCTGTTTTGTGAGAGAATAGCCGTGAAGGACAGCAGGGGACAATTGGGGGAATTTGAGTGTGGAGGGTATATTGGGCTAATGAGTGGGTTAACAGGAGCGTGGTTACATAGGAACACAGTGGTTGGTGGTGAGGCACCCGGTGTTGGATTCGTGGGGTCGACCAGACCTGGGTTCGGCAATCTCAGTACTCAAATTCAGAGCCAAGACTCAAACCGTAGAAAGTCGCAGAGGTAGCAGAAGTGAGCTGTAGAAGAAATGGGCTGAGGAAACAAGTTACAAGCAAAAGAAGAGCCTTCGGAGCTTAGGAGAGAGAGAGGCAAGGAATCGGCTCCTGGGGGAGGGGGTGGGGAAAGGCGCTGGGCTCCAAAGATGGAGCGGAGCCTGGCCTTCCAGCCTAAGGTTATTATTATCTGGGTGTCTCCCTGGAGGACCCCAAGAGAATATTCTTCAGCTTTCCAGGTGTGTTCTTCCAGGGTGTGGTCCTTACTGACTGGCGGGCACCGGGGCAGGGGTCATGCGTCAGCGCAGCTGGGCCTGAGGTCAGTCATGGCATCCCTTGTCTGGTTTTGCTGTTCTTCTGGGCCTGGAGCTGAAACACAACAGAGGCCTAGACGTTACCCCAAGGGGTTAACGCTTAAGGGAGTGGCCATGCAAGGGCTAGAATGGGGGTCACCTGAGGCTCCTCTCCGGACCCTTGTTCTTCCTTGGAGGGGTCTACCCCAGGACCAGCCACGTGCCAGGGGGGAAAGGTCAGGGGAGGGTCTGAACTGCCTGACTACCAACATGCTGGGTTATTGGGGGCAAAATTCTTGTTCTCCAGCTCTTGCTCCTTGCTAGGCAGCAGGGCTTTCTGCCCTGGTGACCTTCTGCACCCAGTCCATGGTCCTCACCCTGCTCACGTCCATCTAACTGCTGACCACCGTTCCATCCTTGTTCTTACGGGCTCCATGCTGAAGGCGTGAAGTATTATGATGTGCGAAACTTACTTTCAAACAAATTGAGGTAAGATAAAATTGACGAACCTGGGACAAGGGTGTACCGGTGTTCACAGCAGGATCCTTTCAACTCTTCTCTGGTTTGAAAAGCAAAATGAAATGTGGGGAAAGATGGACAATTTAAAGAAAAAGTCTTAATCCAGGTAGGCTCAAATACTCATGGGCATTATAAATCACCCGGGAAGTTAAAACGCAGGTTCTGGGGATTCGGAAGATCTTCGGGAAGGGCGCGAACCTGCTTTCAGCAGGCCCGCAGGCCACGCCCAGAGAAGGAAGTCTCCCTTCCCATTCTGAGGCGAAGCCGCCCTCCCTTCTCCAGTGGAGAGCTCCCTAGTCGGAAGGTCCGGACAGGCAGATGGAGATGCGATTGGATGGTAATGACGGGGTTGGAGGTTGTGTATACAGTACAGGCCCAGGGGCAGCTGAGGACAGATTTTGTTTTCCTTTCCTGGCTTTTGGCGTTGGGGGTGGAGAGGTGGGGGTGGACGGGCAGAAGAGGGTCCTAGAGCCCAGGGGAATACCATCGGGGCTGTGAAACCCTAATATTAGTCCTGCTATTCTATGTTTACACACCCGTGGTTAATTGTCCACATCTGTATGGAGGTCGTAAGAATTTTGAAGCACCCTTCAAATTCCAGTGTTCCCTTAGCCTTGAGTCTTAGACACAAGCCTGGAGGCAGACTGCAGACATGTCATTCTGACTTCTGGCCAGGAGGTGGCAGCAACACATCTCTCTTTATTTTCCAGACTGACAAGCAAGGGAAAGATTTCTTCAGGTGCCTCAGAGCTGCCCTTGAGTTTATTAGACCAAGGTCCTGTGCTAAATTCTGTGGACACAAAGGCGAATGAAGCCTGATCGCTGCCCTCAAAAATCGTATTGTCAGGGAAGGAGGAGTCAGACATATAAACAGTTACTAGTTTACTAGGTGGGCAACCTGGGTCAAGTTGCTTAACTTCTAAGTGCCTCAGTTGCTTCAACTGTAAAATGGAAACAGTAATAGTACCTATGTAAAGGGTTATTGTGACAATTAAAAGTGGTAATATGCATAAGATGCTTAGCACGTAGGAGATATCAGCCATTACATACCATACGAGGACAGTGAGAGAAGTGATGAGATAGAAAAGGTACCCAGAGTGTTCCCTAACTGGGAGCAGTGGAACCCCAAAACGCAGATTATGGGGGAAGAATTCTATTCTGATGGAACCACTCCACCAGTGGGGGCCCTGAAGCTGGACTGGCCGGGGACAGCCCATCTCGAATGGAGCTGAATGCCTGCTGCCTGAAGCTTACCTTGGCTCCCACGGGCCCAGACACAGAACACCAGTCGGGCCTGACCCCACAGGATGAGCTTTCTTGAGAGAGATCTGCTGTTGGCTCACTGCACAACCTCATACAGGCAAGCTCGTCCCTCTGAGCTCCAGCCCTCTCTGAGATAGGGAGGGCATCACGGGAACCAAGGGAGGGCGCCCAGTTCCACACCTGGGCCCCTGTGGAGAGCGAGCTCCAAAATCAGTCAATTCAGGGGGGGTGGAGAACTGGGGATGGGGAGCTGAGAGTGTAAAGAGGAAGCACCAGAAAGGCAAAGAGATCTTGGGGTGCACACTGAACTTTTCCCAAGATATGGAATAATGTTGAGCCAATTTTACATCTCAAGGGGCAGGGGTACCCCAGCTGACCCTTAGTCACCAATAATTAAGGTGATGTCCTTGCTCCTCCGTGTCTGTTTCCTCTTTGTCACATGGGAGAGGAAGATGAAGAACAGTGCGGAGCACCTGTGGGGAGGCTCATGACATGCTGACTGTTCCATGTGCAATGTCTCGGGTCTCACCGAAAGCCCGGGAGGAAGGCGTCATCCTCCCAACTCTACAGATGAAAAAGACTGATGCTCAGAGAGGACAAGGAACCGGCCCAGGGCCACACAGCCTGTCAGCGTCTGGGCCAGTGCCCCGATCTTTTCTCCTCTGACCTCTTCCTACAGCTCACCGTAGCCTCAGCTGCCTCTTCCCTTAAAGTGCCCTGGGAATCTTCTTGTCCACCAGCACCCCAGCTCCGGAATCACAAACCCACACACCCGCTCTCCGAAAACAGCTTCCTACCCTCTCAGTGACTCTTTCCGTTTCTTCGTGCTATGACCATTCGTTGGCCTTGACTGGGAGTCCACCCTGGACCCCTTTGCTCTGCCGATCTCCCCCATGCCCCTCCTCGCCCAGCTTTGAGCCCCTGGCCCGTCATTCGGTAGCACTCTTGCTAGTGACCTAAACTGTGTTTCTCACCTTCCTTGCAAACTTCTGAATGTATCCAATTGTCCTTTCTCTCCAAGCCTTCACCAGAGCGGCCAGCGTGGCAGGAGGAAGAAGGGTAACAATTACACTGGCTAATACTTACGCAGCATGTCCTGCGTGCCAGGCCCTAAGTGCTTCACATATTGCAGCTCATTTCAGCTTCCAACACTATGAGGAAGGTACTATTTTGTTTTAAGATTTTATTTATTTATTAGTAGAGGGGAAGGGAGGGAGAAAGAGAGGAAGAGAAACATTAAAGTGTGGTTGCCTGTCATGTGCCCCCTACTGGGGACCTGACTGGCAACCCAGGCATGTGTCCTGAGTGGGAATCGAACTGGTGGTGACCCATTGGTTCACAGGCCAGCGTTCAGTCTACTGAGCCACACCAGCCAGGGCTGAGAGAGGTACTATTATTATTATCCCCACTTGTGGATAAACACAATGGGATGAACTGAGGTTAAATCACTCACCCAAACCCAAACCACACAGCTAATTAAATTAAGGCGTCTCGATCGAACCCAGCATCCATGTCTGAATCAGTATACTGTTTGTCCAGGACAGAGGAAGATAAGGTCACCGTTCCCTCTCTTCCTGAGGCAGTAAATGCATGGCCCCTTCAGCCCTGGGTCCGGAACTGCTCACAGCCACTAGTGGGGACAATGTAAAAGAAGTCCAGCCCCTCACTGCACTAGGGGGCTGACAATCTCCCTCTGCAGGTCAATAATAATAAGAAGAACTACTTACATTTTCAGCTGCTGTGTATTCTAAGTATTTTACACATATCAATTCATTTAATCCTCCCAACAACACTATGAGGTATAAACTATGATCATCCTCATTTTACAAAAAACACAGAAGAACACAGTACTGAACCTAAATTCACACAACAGAGAGAGTGGAGTCAGATGGGAAGCCCGAGAGCCCCGACTCTTCACTGTGATGGCTCCGATGTTTCTTCCGGACCCAGGGCCTCCTGGGCCTGGCACTTTCTGAGTAAGGGGGCGAGTCTCCTCTGTCTTGCTAGCATGCCTGGTTCCCCCACACCCACCCCAGGCCTTGGCCTTACCCCCTCTGCAGCGTCCAGAGCCCTGCCTAGGAGGCCCTGGTCCCCTCCACTCTAAGGCACCTGGGTTGTGAGCTGGGAGCTCAAGCAGAGGAGGGGATGGGAACCCCACCCGGGACTCCTGGGCGGCCCAAGGGGCCTCTGCGTTCAAAGACCCAGGTCTGCCTGCAGCTCCTAATAAACACAGGGCCTGAGCTGATCCTGCCAAGCCATCCATGCCCGCCCCTCTGCATGCAGTTCCAGGTCAGACCCCCATTTGCTCCCTGAGGACAGCAGGCAGGGCTGAGACCTAGGTTGGTGTAGATGGAGCTCCAGACTGATGGCAGCTGGGGCTCAGGCCTCTGGCTGTGGCGGAAAGCACCAAGGTGTCCCCAGCCCCCTCCTCACACCTTTCTCTCCAAGCCTTCCTCCAAGTGCCCTACCTCCATCCCTGGTAGGATCCTACTCCTCCCCACTCCCAGGAGTTAGAAGGGACAGGCCCTGGTTTTTCCATCCCATCTCTCCCATCCTCCCTCTTCCCATCCCCCTGGCAACCAGACCAGACCCATCAAGGGGAAGGACCTGGCAGCTGTGCAGGAAGAGACTAATGGCCCGGAAGGAAGGAGGGGCCTGGAGAGGAGAGGCGGTAGGGAAGTGAGCCGCAGCGGGGCGTTGGCCCATCTCAGAGGACACACAAAGAGGAGGAGGCCCCTCTGCCCTGCGTGCTGAGGGAGCGGGCAGCCAGGGAGCCGCCCTCCTCACTGCCTCAGCCAGAGATCCAACCCGGAGTCCCAGACCTGTTTCCCCAGCTGCCCAGCTCTCGTCCTCAGGGTCAGTCCAAGGCAGACCTGTCCCTGCTGGAGAGCCCTGGAGTCCCTGGCGGCGGCAGCCCCATGCTGCTCCTGGCAAATGCCACAGGTCTTAGCACTCTGTCTCCTGCAGACTGTCCTGGGCAGCCTGTGTCCCAATTCTGGAAGCCATTTGACATGCAAAGGCCAGACATCCAGGGCTGACTGCGGGGTGCAGAGGGTGGGATGGGGTGTGTGCTGTGTGCTGTGTGCACATAGGTACACAGCGAGGTCACACCCCTGCATCTATTTGTGTGCAGCGGCTTGTGGATCTGTTCTGTGGCCTTTCTTCTCCTCTTTCAGCTCCTGAACTGTTGGGGATGGATGCCCTCTCTTTTCCCATCTCTTCCCCATCCAGCCTCAGCTATTCTTGGGCACCTGTAACTCCCTAATACTGGAAACCCGTTCCTGCCCACCCATCCATCTCTCAGCCTTGGCAGCAGCTACCACCCTTCAGCCCCTTCCCTCTCCTACCTCAGGAATAGCCCGGGTTCCCGTAAGGCCGTGACTGAGCAGCAGTTGGAGGGGGGAAGGGAGAATCCCGTAAAGCCAGACAGCATCCACTGGCTCACTCAGCTCAGCTTCTGACAAGGCATGGACCCTGCCTGGTGGGACCCCGAGCTGGGCGCTGTCACCCTCGGCCCTGTCTTATGTGTCCACCCTCTTGGGATCTGGGGTAGGTCCAGGTTTGGGAGCTGTGTCTTTAAAGCTGAGACAGCAGCAGGCACCCTCCTGGCCAAGTGTCCAGGGGTGGGGGAGGAGAAGTGGCCAGTCCATTAGCCGCAGAGCTGGCGCCAGGCAGCAACCCGCCACAGGGCCCTGGGGATTACAGAGAGGCAGCCCCTCCCCAGCCCCCTCGGCCTCTTCTGTCCTCCTGTCCCACATACCTCCCTGGATGTGGTGACAAAGGAGGTAAATGACAGCAGGTAAAAGCAGAGTGTAGCCTCAAGGTGAAGAGCAGAGGCACAGGCTCTGGGGCCTAAACCCAGCCAGCTCTCCATCTACCTGAGCCACTTCCTCCCCATTCACGTGCCAGAAGCCTGTCCTTGAATCTCCAGTGCTCCTATCCCCCAGTTTTACCAGCTCTTTCAGGCAGGGACCCCAGCTCAAATCAGGCCCTGGCACTCAAGGCTCTAGTTCTGGATGCTACTGAAAGGCGCTGACCTTCGACCCGCCTGTCTGTGGTCTGTAGTCGCCATCCCTGCGTGCTTCTCCACCAGCAACGGGGGGAACCAAGTCGGCCCGGCGCCAACAACGAGGGAGGGAGGGTGCGGCGCTCCCGCCGCTCAGCAGGGTGGGGCGTCCCCCTCCCCACTTAGCCGCCCAGTCAGGCCAGTGGGAGGAGCTGCCCAGCCCCCGCTGAGCCCGCTGGATTATAAAGCCGCCTTGCAGCGGTCTGCGGCTCCCGGACCAGCTCTGCCAGCGGTGACTGCCCATCCTCTGCCACCATGAGCCACCCGTCGGGCCTCCGGGCCACCGTCAGTTCTACCTCCTACCGCCGCACCTTCGGGCCACCGCCTTCACTGTCCCCCGGGGCCTTCTCCTACTCGTCCGGCTCCCGTTTCTCGGGCAGCCGCCTGCTGGGCTCGGCCTCCTCCAGCTCCTCGGTGCGTCTGGGTAGCTTCCGCGGCCCCCGGGCCGGCGCGGGTGCCCTCCTGCGCCTGCCCTCCGAGCGCCTCGACTTCTCTATGGCCGAGGCTCTTAACCAGGAGTTTCTGGCCACGCGTAGCAACGAGAAGCAGGAGCTGCAGGAGCTCAACGACCGCTTCGCCAACTTCATTGAGAAGGTGCGCTTTTTGGAGCAGCAGAATGCCGCCTTGCGCGGGGAGCTGAGCCAGGCCCGAGGCCAGGAGCCGGCGCGCGCCGACCAGCTGTGCCAGCAGGAGCTGCGCGAGCTGCGCAGGGAGCTGGAGCTGTTGGGCCGCGAGCGCGACCGGGTGCAGGTGGAGCGCGACGGGCTGGCGGAGGACCTGGCGGCGCTCAAGCAAAGGTCAGGGGGCAGGGCCCAGCGGCGGCCGTCGAGGTGGCTGCGTCTCGCTCCCCGTCGCTCTCCACCAGCCATCCGAGGGAGTTGCTTCCTGGGTCAACCCGGGAGGGCGTGTGCGGGCAGCGTCCTTGACCTCCCTCTACCTGAGTCTCTGGGAAGGCGAAGTGATGATGTTTCTTCGTGTATAAAGGGGCCCCGGCTCAGCTCCCAGCCCATTAGATAGAAAATGGGGCACGTGCATCAGGCAGCCTGAAAACCCCTCCTGCGAGTCCTGGGCAGTATCCCAGACGCTGGGGGGTGGGGAGGACGGTGACCCCGCAGCTCAGCTTCTGTCCACTCTTCCCTCCAGGCTGGAAGACGAAACACGCAAGCGGGAGGACGCTGAGCACAACCTCGTGCTCTTTCGCAAGGTGAGCCCAGGTCCCGCGTGGATTTCCGTCTCCCTACCTCTACCCCTGGCCTGCGTGTCCAGGGTGGCATCTGTGGGTGTGGGGAGGCCACCAGAAGCCTTCAGAGGCTGGCAGGGAGGGCCTGGCTCTTCCTCGTGCTGATCAGCCCCTCCCTGCTCTTGAACCACCACTGCCACTCCGTGAAGGACGTGGACGATGCTACCCTGGCCCGCCTGGAGCTGGAACGCAAGATTGAATCTCTGATGGATGAGATTGAGTTCCTCAAGAAGCTGCATGAGGAGGTGGGTGGACCTGGGTTTAAAGGGAGGCTTCGAAAGTTGGGGGTGGTCTCTTTGGAGCTGGGAGACAAGTTCTGAAGGAAGTTGGCAGGTGAGGCGGAGGAATAGCCCTGGGGAAGCCAAGTGAGATTCTCTGGAGAGACGCAGCCGCTCAACTTTGGTCTACAGGTGGTTTGCCTCCCGCCCCTGCGCCACCTGGTGGCGAGCAGTGGAGCTGCACCCTGTAACCTAACCGAGGGCTCAGTGCAGGCCGGGCGCGGGCCGCGCAGTCCTGTGCGCGCTGCACTCCCTGGCGCCCCCTTTTGTTTACTCAAGTGTTTCTGCTTTTTTCTGTGCGCAAACTGCACGACCCGCCTGGGATCTGCGCGGCGAACTCGACTTCTTATTGTTCTGGGGGCAGGAGTTGCGAGACCTGCAGGTGACCGTGGACAACCAGCAGGTGCAGCAGATCGAAGTGGAGGCGACCGTGAAGCCAGAGCTGACAGCAGCGCTGAGGGACATCCGCGCGCAGTACGAGAGCATCGCAGCGAAGAACCTGCAGGAGGCAGAGGAGTGGTACAAGTCCAAGGTGTGACAGCCCGGGAGGGTCTGGGACGGCCTGAGAGGGCAGGGCGCTTGGGCGAGGGCACATCTCTAGGTTGCCCTCCATCCCGCAGTACGCGGATCTGTCCGATGCCGCCAATCGGAACCACGAGGCCCTGCGCCAGGCCAAGCAGGAGATGAACGAGTCCCGACGCCAGATCCAGAGCCTGACCTGCGAGGTAGACGGACTGCGAGGCACGGTGAGTACCAGGCTGCGCCACCGGATAGGAGTGGACAGCGAGGGCTGTTCCCTCTCTGAACCAAGCTTCCCGCCCCCCAACCCCAGAATGAGGCGCTGCTCAGACAGCTGCGGGAACTGGAGGAGCAGTTTGCCCTGGAGGCTGGCGGGTACCAGGCGGGCACTGCGCGCCTCGAGGAAGAGCTGCGGCAGCTTAAGGAGGAGATGGCGCGGCACTTGCGAGAGTACCAGGAGCTCCTCAACGTCAAGATGGCTCTGGACATCGAGATCGCCACCTACCGGAAGCTGCTGGAGGGCGAGGAGAACCGGTGGGGGCAGGGCTGCCTGAGAGTGGTGGTCAGGGCTGCTGGGGGAGGGGTACGGCCTGGGCAGAGTAGCTAACCACTTGTTTCGCCCCCAGGATCTCCGTGCCTGTCCATTCCTTTGCATCTTTAAGTATAAAGACGACTGGTGAGTCCCACATCTGGCCTCTAACTTATGTGTCCCCTGGTCTTCTTGTCCTGACCTGACTCTTGCTATAGCGCTGCTCAGGGATTGGTTCTCTCTGTGAACTATAGAGTCCTAGTCTGCTCTCTTCCCTCTCTCAAAGCCCTGCCCCTCCCCTCACAGGTGGTCTGAGGGCTTGAAGGGAGGTAGAGGCCAACCTCCTCTCTTGCACCCTCACCTGTTTTTTCCAGTGCCTGAGGTGGAGCCTCCCCAGGACAGCCACGGCCGGAAGATGGTTTTGATCAAGACCATTGAGACCCGGGATGGGGAGGTGAGATGGGACGCTTAAAACCAAGGCCCTGTCTTTTCCAGTGTTATTTCTGAGCCCCAGCTTAGCCGCAGCTGATGTTAGGATGTTGTGGGTTGGTGGTTCTTGGGGTGGGAGGGAGACGAGGAGTTAGAGAAGGTGGATGGGTAGATTGGAGCCTCAGCTGGTTATGCCAGAGGTCAGACATCAGGACCCGAAGGAGCTCGCAGGGGGTGATGCTGAGTGGCTCCTACCCATCGCATGCCTCGCCCCCAGCAGGTAGTGACGGAGTCCCAGAAGGAGCAGCGCAGTGAGATGGACAAGTCCTCCATTCACAGCTATTGAAACTGTTGGTCCAGAACTCCCTGGCCCTGCCCTAGGCCTACTCTAAGCCCGCGCCCTGACACCAGTCCTGAATTAGTCCCCTCTCCTCCTGCATGTGTCTAGGGGATGGTACCAGTCATCCCTTCCCCGGCCTGTAGCCATGCCCTACCCGGCCAATAGTAGCTGGGCCTCTCCCTGCCCTGAAGTATAGATATGAGCCATACGTTCCTCTTCTCTGACCCCCAAGTCAACTCTACTGCCATGACCCCGTGATCAGTGGGGCGGGCCAAAGTCTGAGTTTAACTTTTGAATCCAATAAAACTGCTGCGAAGAGACGTTTCCAGTGCATTCGTGTCCGTGGGAGTGGTGGCACCTGTGATGGGAGGAGGGTCCGCGGCATTTTCTCTTTGTCTCTAGTCATTTCTTTTCCTTAAATATAATTTTAGAGAGGAAGAAGGGGAGAGAGATAGAGCGGGAAAGTAACATCAATGTGAGAAAGAAACATTGATTGGCTGCCTTCCGCACATGGCCCAACTGGGGGAACCTGCCGCCCAGGCTCGGGCCCTGACTGGGAATCAAACCAGCGACCTTTCGGTTCGCAGGACAATGCCCAACCACTGGAGCCATACCAGGGCTCTAGTTGCTTCTTTTCTGCATCCCACCATCTGTGCATGTATGACCCCTATCTGCCCTTCCAGCTTTTCTCCTACCTCTCTCTGTCCATTCTCAACTTCTGTCCCCCCTCTGCAGCCCTGGACATCCAGGTGCCTCTGGGTGTCCCGCAGTCCCCTCAAATTCAGCATGTCCCCGAGTTCCTCATCTCCCTCTACACCATCTGCAGTCATGTTCTTTCTGCTGGATCCCCTCCCCTCCTGCTAAAAGAGGGTACCACTGGGACCCTCTTCTAATCTGTTGTCCAGATTAGAACTCAACTCATCGTACACCTTTCCCTTTTCTTCACCTCTCCACCCCAGGCAACTTTGTTAATTTTACTTATTAACTCATTCAAGTCTATCTGGTTCTCCCCTCCCCACTGCCACCACCCTAGTCCGGGCCACCGTCATCTCTTGTCTGGGTTGCAACATCTGCCTCAGCGGTTTCTTTCCCCTGACCTGGTCCGGCCACGCCCCTAAACCTAATCAACACTTCACCAGCCAATCAGACGCTGCTGCCACCCCTCTCCCCTTACTTGGAAGCGTCCACTTCCACTCTGTCCTCCAACTCCATTCCATCTTACCCTTGTCTTCAAGTCAAAACCCACTTTTGGATTTTAAATGATCTTCTTCATCAGTTACAGTGTTAGGTGCAGGAAATAAACCAGAGTCCCCTCTCAAGAAGCTCACAGGCTGGGGTGGGGGAGAGAGAGTTAAACAGACAATACCGACCCAGCAATGAGCGCTGGGACGGGGACAAGGAGGTGGCATTGTGGGAGCACCCGACCCAGCCTTGGGGTACGGATGGCTTCCCAGAGGAGGCGCCACCACACTGAACAACAAACAGGAGTCGTTCGGGTGAAGCAGGGAGAGGAGGCAGACTTTCTAGGTAGATGAGTCAGCCAAGAAGTAAGGGAGCAAGTTTGGAAATTAAAAGTGGTTCTACAATTGCGGGTGCGAAGGATAGAAAGGAAGAAGTGGTGTTGAGTTTGGAAAGATGAAATGAAAGAAGGGGGCCCCTCGTGGAGAGCCTCTTGTGCCATATTAAGGCATTCAGAATTTATCCTGAGGAAAGGGGAAAGAAAAGGATTGAATCGGGAGGATAAAATATTCAGATTTGTGTTTTAGAAAGATCAGTTTAGGTGTGATGTGCAGAAAAAATTAGAAGGAGATGGAGGAGAGTTCAAGTCTGCTGTGGTGAAACATGCTAAAGATGGCGGTGGGCAAGGAAGTGGATGGATTTGGGGCCCAGCCAGTGCCGCTCAGTTGGTGGGTGTCCTTCCGCAAACCTTAAGGTCGCCGGTCCAATTCCTGGTCAGGGCACATGCCCAGGTTTCAGGTTCAATTCCCCATCGGGGCACATACAGAAGCCAACCAATTGAAGTTTCTCGTCCTCCTTTTCCCTTTCTCTAAAATTTAAAAAAAAAAAGTTTTAATTAAAAAAAAAAGAAGTGGATGGATTTGAGAAATATCCAGAGAGTAAGTTGGCAGGTGAAGGAAAGGGAAAGAGCAGAGGCCAGGGTTTGGAGCTGAACAGCCAAGCAAATGGCGGGCCTTCCACAGGAACAGGAAAGGTCGGAGTAAGGGCGGGGCGAGGCTGTCTCAAGGACGGTGTCAGACTCACAGAGCGGAGCGTGAGTCGCTGTGAAACAAAGGAGAGAAAGCGCTGGCAGGCAGTTGGGGCCACAGGTCTGGAGTCCAGGTGTGATGGGGTATTTGAGATACCGAATCTAATTGGTACCTTTTTGCTTTGTTGCTTCCTGCTACAAGTAGCAAATAACCCCCATTTAATAAAAAGGAAAAGGAAAAGAGAGTAAAGAAATATCTCAGGTAACAAGAGCTAGAGGCAGGCAGACAGAGGTTGGTTGGTTGGGCAGCCCAGTGACGTGGTCAAGGACCCAGGCTGGATGGACCCAGGGTCCCCCTCGGCCTTCCTCCTTGGAGGGGAGATTTGTCCTTGGGTGGTTCTCCTCACCGTCTCAATGGCTACCAGAAGCTTCGGAGTGGTGCTTCTGTCTTCACACCTGGGGGAGGAAAGAAACACCTCCTCCCAGGTATGAGATGTAAGTCCCTTCCTTTGGGCTGTCTGGCTAAGGTCACCGGTGTGGCCACTCCTGGAGCACTGTCTCCAGGAGAAAAGCACCAACTGTCTTGAGCTAATTGTCTGTTAGGGGGCAGGTGGCAGGAGCCAACCACAATGTCCACTGGGAATGTTGCTCAGATTTCCCACCACACAAATACTCACATTCTCACTTCATTTTTTGTTTAGCTAAATTTATGGGGGTATTAAACCACCATGAGATATCAGCTCACCCTGGTCAGAAAGGCCATCATCAATAAATCAGCAAATAACAAATGCTGGTGAGGATGTGGAGAAAGGGGAACCCTTTTGCACTGTTGGTGGGAATGCAGACTGGTGCAGCTACTGTTGCACCACCTGCATATATCACCTGCATATTCCACTGGGTGCTCACCACCCAAAGTCTAGCCTCCTTTCGCCACCATAAGTTGATTCTCTTTACCTTCTTCCTCCTCCCCGACTCCCTCCCCCTCCACTGACCTCCACACAGTGGTCTCTGTCTATGAGTTCGTTTGCTTGTTTGTTTTGTTTGCTCATCTATTGCTTTCTGTTTAACATGCAACATATGAATAAAACCACATGGTTCTTGTCATTTTCCATCTGACTGATTTCACTTAACATGATACTCTCAAGAGCCATCCATGTTGTTGCAAATGGCAGCATCTCAGCATCGATAACCCCTGCGGGAGAGAGAAAGCTCTCGGGAATCGGGAATCAGCTGGAAGCTCAAGTCTGACAGCAGCAGGAGGAAAATCGGGGGTTATCAACAAGGAAGGGGTTAGACACCTCGGTGGGGGCAGCTTCCAGTCAGGCGGGGCTTAGAGACACAACCTGCTCTGCTGAGGAGGGAGAGACTCGAGGAAGGGGAGGGCAGGCCACTCTTTCCAGATGTTTGATCGGAAGGGAAAGAACCGGAGCGAGGAAACACCTGTGTTTGAGAAGTGACACTTGGAAGAAAAACTAGACCAATGATTTTCCAACTGTGAGTCACGAAACACTGTTATAAAATTATTGTGTCAAGATCAATATTTTTCAAGAAAAATGAATAGAAAACTTTAGAATGTGGCAAAACTTTTATTTTCGATATACATGTGTACTGGGTTGCCATAGAAAATTCATTTTTTATCTTAGATTTTGGTTTAAAAAAATGAATGAATGACAATGACCAGACTTGAACAAGTTTGAATGCCTTGTCACAGAGGGGCCCAGCCACGTGCAGAAATGACGCCCCCCCCCCCCCCAGACCTGGCTGCGATTGAAGAGGCTGTTAGAAACTCACAGTTGATTCTCATGAGGAGGATCTGGTGTTAACGTCAGGAAGACAAGGCTGGGATTTGCCTGTAAT
This sequence comes from Artibeus jamaicensis, assembly GCF_021234435.1. NCBI lineage: Eukaryota > Metazoa > Chordata > Mammalia > Chiroptera > Phyllostomidae > Artibeus > Artibeus jamaicensis. The sequence goes on from NW_026521486.1 coordinate 48,457,289, forward strand.
TAAGGAAGCTTATACCACATTGATTTTATTGTGCTCTGCTTGTTAGAAGAAAGGAGACGGTTTTCAGGGCATCCATGAGAAGGTCATCTCTTAGTCTCTCACATCGTTCCTGCAGAGATCGGACTGCAGCAGGCACCTGGACCCTCGGCCCCAGGGAGGGGCCCACTGTGGCAGCTGGGCAGTTCTTTTTTTTTTTTGAAGATTTTATTTATTTTTAGAGAGAGGGGGAAGGAAGGAGAAAGAGAGGGAGAAAAACATCAACGTGCGGTTGCCTCTCACACACCCCACATTGGGGACCTGGCCCGCAACCCAGGCATGTGCCCTGACTGGGAATCAAACCGACAACCCTTTGTTTTGCAGGTCAGTGCTCAGTCCACTAAGCCACAGCAGCCAGGGCAGGGGTAGTTCTTCAGGGGCCGCCTGCAGTAGGTGGAAGGAGTTCAGTTATCTGGGTTGCAAAGACCACAGACTAATCAACTGTCTCAGGCAAGGGAGAGTTCATAGTGAGGTTACACACAGAAGGAAGGGCGACAAGAACTGCAGCTGCCTGGGATGGAAATGGGTGTTGCTTCACAGGAACTTGGAAACACCTGTGTGACCTGGTCTCACAGGAAGAAAGGGGTCTGCAGCCTGGTCCGGCCTCCCAGAGGCACACACACCGCTCCCAGACCCGGGCCCGCTGTTCCTATTGCTCCTGTCGCAGTGTGCAAATGAGCTCACGCCCGCCCCTGGTTTTGCTTACTCCTGGTTTCTTAGTCATAGCTTCACTTGTCCTTTGACTTCCATGCCTGATAGCAACTGAATACAACTTCTAGGGCTTTCTTTGGTTCTGCTCTCACTTCCTATCACAGAAGACACCCACTTTGCTAGCCTTGGCAGATCAGTTGACACTCTCCACTCCTTCTCTGAGAGATGGCAACAGACACCCAGAGCACTGGGCTCTTGTCGGGGCCGTCGGGCTGCTTCGTCTCCTGTGCACTTCAGTCCCGTCAGTTAACAAATGTTGTTAAACGCACAACTTATGTTGGCTGTGTTTGTTCCTAAAACTGCTTTTGACACTTGTTATAAAAATCTCATAGTTCAAGCAAATATTTTTAAACTAGTGAAGAGTGTGAAAAGTACAATCTTTATTTAACACATGGCATAGTGGTTAAAATCTGCATTTAAATCTTGGGATCTACTTACTAGACTTTGGGAAAAGTACTTCACCTTTCTTTGCCTCAGTTTCCTCATCTGCAAAATGGACACAACAATAGCAGCTCTTTCTTAAGAGTGTTCTGAAGATTAAATGAGAGTTGAATGGACTCGGCTATCCCGTCGGCAGGAGAATGGGGTGATACGGCCGCTGCACTGCTGCCGCCCCGCCCCCGCCCCCGCCCCCGCCCCAGCAGGGTAACCCGGGGCCTTATAAGTTCCGAACCAAGGATCACAGTTCCAGTTATTCTTTAACAGTGTGAGGGAGCATCAAAGGGTTTTTTCTGTTTCAAGGGGAAAGCTTGAGTGTGTGCCGTAGCTTTTTTCACGCTGTATAAATTTCCTACTGCTGTGGTAACAAATTATCACAAATTCGGTGGCTTAAAACAACAAACGTATGCCTGCGCTGGAGGTCGGGGGTCTAAAATGGGACGACAGACCCACGTTCCCACTGGGGGCTCTAAGGGAGACGTCTCCGGCTTCTGCCCACACTCTGGGGCCTCTGGCCCTTTCCGTCTGCAAAGCCAGCAATCTCGTCACTGACCTCTGCTTCAGTTACCACATCTTCTGTGAGTCTGATTCGGCTGCTTCCCTCCCACAAAGATCATTGCTACTACTTTGGGTACTGCAGATAATCCGGGATAATCTCCCCCATCGCAAAATCCTTAACTTAATCGCACCAATTACAAAATGGGCAAAGAATTTAATAGATGTTTTTCCAAAGATAAAATACAAATGACCAAGTACAGGTAAAGAAACATCATTAGTTACTAAAGAAAGGAAAATCATTTCACACCTACTAGAACACTATTAAAAAAGAAAAAAAAAACAAACAAACCAGAAAATAGCAAGTGTTGGAGGGAATGGAGAGGAATTGGGAGTCCCATACATTACCGGTGGAAATGTAAAATCAGTCACTGTGGAAAACAGTTTGGCAGTTTCCCCTGAAGTTAAACATAAACTTACCATACGACCCAGCAGCTGCGCTCCTGGGTACACCAAAAGAATTAAAACAAGTACTCAAACAAATGCTTGTACATGCATGGGAGCAACCCAAATGCCCACTAAAGGATGCGTGGATAAACTAGATGTGGTCCGTACACACAGTGACGTACTGCTGAGCTACAGAAAGGAATGGGATGCTTGTACATGGTACAACGTGGATGGTCCTTGAAAACATTCTGCTGGGTGGAAGAAGACAGATGCAAGAGGCCACATATACATGATTGCATTTATGTGAAAGAGTTGGGACAGGGAGACAACAAAGCAGAATGGAGGTTTCTGGGGCTGGAGGGGAGGGAAAATGAGGAGTGACTGACTGACAGATATGAGGTTTCCTTTTGAGGTGATGAAAATGCTTTGGAAGTAGATAGAGGTGGTGGTTGTACAACCCTGTGAGTGCACTAAATATCACTGATGCTTGCTTTTAAATGTGTGCGTTTATGTTCTGCGAGTTTTACATGAATTAAAAAAAACTAGTCATATCTAAGAACCCATCTTTCAAATGAATATAATTAACATTGTTAGAGAGATAAGGAATAATCTAGTCTCCCCAAAAATAGTTACAAAAAAAAAAGAGAAGAATTAGAGATCTTGGAAACAAAAAATGTAATTGCTGAAATGTAAAATTCAGCTTTTGTGTTGTTTATGTGGTGGTCACTCAGGTTCAGCTCCAAGAGGAGACACAGGAAAGGTGTGAGAAAACAAAGGGCATTGTATTCACAGGTACCTAGAGAGGGGTCACCACATGGCCATGCCGCACAGGGTCACAGGGAAAGCTGTGGGCTTGTCTGGTTCAGGGGCAGAAGGCAGGAGGGAGAGAAGGGCTTCGGCCACCATGTTTATTGGAGTTTCCTAGGGAAAGGCAGGGCAGGGCAAACATGTTTGGATGGCTAGAATGAATAATTTCTACTCTAAAATATAGTATAGACTCTAAACTATACGGGTGGTCCCTGGTGGCCTGATGCCTGGTTCTGGAATGATTAAGGCAGAGAAATATTGTCGCCTGGGGTGCGCCAGACACAGGAGATGTGGCTCTGGACTGGGCAGTTCAAACAACAAAGGCACGCTCCAGGCTGAGTCCTTTGTTACCTTTAAGAGTTAGTTAGCCACACAGAGGCAGCCTCTCCCTGGTTTGGAAGGGTTTTTAAGACGACAAAACACTATAATATGCAAAAATTATATATATATATATATATATATATATATATAAATCATAAGGACGGATGAGACCACCACCGGTGCATTGGCCTGGAATGTGAGTAATGACCGGCATGTCCACATCTCCTGGTCCTCCCGTGGATTTTTCTAGAATATCACAAACACAACTACAGCTCCCTGGTTTGGAGCTCCTGTGTTATGTTCGATTAAGGTCTGTCTGGTTTGAGAGATCATTTATACATTTTACAACATACAACAAAATTCTTATACCTCTTTGCCCAGACTGGTATGCTCACTACTTTTAAGGATTTCTGTTCCAGAATGGAAAGTGCTGGCTCGTTAGTACCGCTGTACCAGGGAGGTTATAACAGGGGACACTGCCGCCCATCTTCTAGGAAGCACCGCGCCTATTCCAAAGAACTGGGCGGTAAGTGAGCACGGCCCTGCTGTCCCTTTTAAGACAAAAGAGCCTCAAATACTTGAAAGAAAACACCTCACCAGCAGAGGGCTAAGATATCACTGCAAGTTTTGTCTGATGCCTGCCTGATATCTGGGTATATTAACTTTAAAACATGACAACTATAGAAAAACCCTTTTGGGGGCTGACCTCTGCCTCTTTTTATTGCGAGAATTTTTTTTATCTCAATTCCTTAATTGGAGCAAAGGAAGAGAGCCTACCTTGTTTTAGCAAGTTCCTAAGTAAGATATTTATCAGGACAATAGAAAACCTTTGAAATATTTGAAAGCAGGTAACATGATTTTTAAAGCCTAGCCTTGCACTCATGGTTTTCAATATATTTAGATACAGATACAGACGCCACTGGGAATGTGGTGGGTGTGCACGCGTGTGCGCGCAGGTGTGCGTGGGAGTGTATCTCTTCGCCCTGTCCGCTGAGAGAGCCGGGGGCAGCAGTACCCTGACATCAGTGAGCAGAGCGAGTGTCTAGCTCCTGGTTTCAAATAACATTTCCTATTAAAAGGAACCGGAGTTCCTTGGAGAAATGGTTTGTTCCAGAGCCGATGCAAGGAAAGTACAAATAGAGCCCGAAACGTGTTGCTCTGCCGGAAAGAAAACTACACGTGCTAAAAGGACGCAGTTGAAGGGAACCAAAGTGTTGCCCCCCTGAAGCTACCTTTTTGGGATGTTGATTTTAAACTGTTTATGAATAAACACATCCTGGCCCTGGCTAGCGCAACTCAGTGGATTGAGTACCAGCCTGCAAACCAAAAGGTTGCTGGTTCGATTCCCAGTTAGGGCACATGCCTGGGTTGTGGGCCAGGTCCCCAGTGAGGGGCAGTGAAGAGGCAACCACACACTGATGTTTCTCTCTTTCTCCCTCCCTTCCCCTCTCTCTAATAATAAATAAAATAAAATCTTTTAAAAAAAGAAACAAACCCTGGCTGGTGTAGCTCAGTGGATTGAGTGCGGGCCTGCGAAACCAGACAATCAGGGTTCGATTCCCAGTCAGGGCACATGCCTGGGTTGCAGGCCGGTTCCCTGCAGGCCAGTTCCCAGCAGGGGATGCACGAAAGGCAACCCTACATTGATGTTTCTCTCCCTCTCTCCTTCCCTTCCCCTCTAAAGAAAAATAAATAAAATCCAAAAAAAAAAGTTTAAAAAAATTAAAAAAAAAAAAAAGAAACAGAAGATTCATAAAGAACCTTTAGTCTTGGCTTGGCTGGTGTGGCTCAGTGGACTGAGTGCCAGCCTGCAAATTAAAGGGTTGCTGGTTCGATTCCCAGTCAGGGCACATGCCTAGATTGCGGGCCGTGCCCCCAGCAGGGGGTGTGCAAGAGGCAACCAACATTATTTCTCTCCCTCTTTTTCTCCCTCCTTTCCCCTCTAAATATACATAAATAACTTTTTTTTTAAAAAAGGAACTTTGACCCTCCTCTCCTTTCCTGCTCAAGAGATTCAGACAGAAAAACATGCTTCAAGAGGAAGTTTTAGGATGTTGGACTTAGCCTGAATACCCTAATTTGAATTAGTGTGGTAAATGAAAGGGCTTCGGACAGGGGCCTGTATCTTCAAACACAAGATACCTTGTGTCCCATTGTTTCTGAGTTGCCTGTAAAGAATTTGCGTGCCCCGAATGTCCTGCTTTTCCTCAGAACCTGTAAGTCACCCATTCTCACGTCTGAAATCGAAGACTTCATCTCCCTCCCTTTCTCCGAAATGTCACATGCCCGGTGCTGCTTCACTGTTTGAAGTTTTCATGCTTCTGTGAATTCTTCATGCTCATGTTTTCACATTTTTAAAGCTTTGTATTTATTTATTTATTTTAGAGAGAGGGGAAGGGAGGGAGAAAGAGAGGGAGAGAAACATTAGTGTGTGGTTGCCTCTCACTTGGCCCCCACTGGGGACCTGGCCTGCAACCCAGGCATGTGCCCTGACTGGGAATCGAACTGGTGACACTTTGGTTTGCAGCCAGTGCTCAATCCACTGAGCTAGGCCAGCCAGGGCCAGTGTATTAAACATTTTTATTTTCTCCTGTTAAATCTCTCTCTGTTAATTTGATTATTGGCCCAGCTAGAAGAACTTGGAAGGTGGGAGGAAAAATATTAACTTTTTTTGCCCCCACATATTCATGCTGAAGACAACTTGAAAAGGCCCCCACTGACCAAATCAGACAAACTGAGCATCAAAATAAACAATATTAGTCATTAGATAATAATCCTCTGAATAGAATAGGAATGTATGAGAAAATGCTGATATGATTAAGTAAATAAAGTGAAAGTGTGATAAGGAATGGAATATTTACATAATCTCAAAGCCTTTCCCTCCAGTCCTTATTCATTACAAAGGGGAAAGAGTAATTTGCAGTAGAGACACCTGGCAGATACCACCTTAACCAAGTAACCCAAGGAAAAGCAGGGATGGTAACAGGCCCCACCCAACAGGGTGCAGGGGGAAGGAAGCGGCATCAGGTCTGTGACAGTCCTGCCAAAGACACACACCCTGGGTCTAACTGCGAGGAAATACACCACATCCAAATGAAGACATTCTAAAAAAGAAAAAAAAAAACTGGCCTGTAATCCTCAAAAGTGTCAAGGTCATGAGAGTCAAGATTGAAGAACTGTTCTAGATTAAAGGAAACTAAAGAGACATGACAACTAAATGCAACACATTTTTGTTGCCTGGGTCTTTGTGCTACAAACAGCATCGCCTTGAAAACTGGTGATACTCAAGTGGGGTCTGAGGTTCAGAAATGGTAGGGATGCATCAGTGTTCTTTTCCAGGTCTTGACCATTGTGTAGTGGTGATGGAGGGAAATGTCCTGTTAGCAGGAGATACGCACTAAAGCACTGGGGCGGGGAGGTGGTGGGGTAATATATTGGCAACTTACTGTCCAATGATTGAGGTAAAAAGTTCTTTGTACTATTCATGTAAGTTTTCTGTTTGATATAGTTTTGCAAAAACAGGTTTCAAAAAAAGAAAGGTTATTCTTAGGAAAAACTATGGTTTCCCACACATCATGTTATCCTTAGTACTGCTACTGTTTAATATAATATTGGAAGTTCTGTACAATGATGTAAGAAAAAAACAACAAAAATAAGAAAGCCATATAAACTGGAAGAGAACATATAAAACCATTTTTATTTAGAGAAGACATAATTATCTCTATAGAAAAATCAGTAGAATCAATAGACAAACTAGGAAAACTAAGAAAAGGTTTATTAAGGTTGCCAACTACAAAATCAATGATCTTCTAGAGACCTAAAGGAAATATTTGCAAAGTAGACATGAGGTTAATGTGTGAATATACAGCGAAGTCTTATAAATCAACAAGAATAAAGATAGGAAATCCAATAGTAAAAAATGTGCAAAGCACATGAATAGGCATTTCAAAGATGGTGAAGCTCTTCTCCTGGCTAACAAGAATAAGAAATAACACTCAAACTCACTAATAATCAGAAAAATGAAATTTAAAATAACCAAAGGCCACTTAATACCCATTAGAACTATAAAAATTAGAAAGTTGTATAATACCAAGTGTTGGGGAGGAGAGGTGATAAGAGCTTCCAAGTAATATTAAGAATTTAAACAAATACAAACATTCTGGAAAAAGGATCCGGTGGTACATAGTGAGGTTAAATGTGTCCAAGCCTTTTGACCCTGAAATTCCACTCCTGGATATATATCTCAGGGAAATTCTTGAGTGGGTTCACAGGGGACCAGGTAAGAAGTTAATTCTCTGGAATTGTCTGTAGAAGTGCAGGACAGATAAGGAAACTATGATGGATGCGTACTATGGAATCCTATGTAGCAGTCATAAGCAACAAACTAGATTATATGTAGCAGTAAGGATGAATCCTAGATATGGAATTGACTGGAAAAAATAAAAACAAAATCAAATGACAATGCCATTCATGCAAACTTAAAACACATACACTAAACAACCTGTAGTAGGCTGAATAATGCCCCCCAAAGATGTCTGTGTCTCAATGCCTGTATCTGTGAGTCCCCTGACTATGGCAAAAGGGATTTTGCAGCTATGATTAAACTCAGGACCTTGAGATAGGGATATTACTCTGGATTAGATAGCAGACCTGATGTAACGACAGGGTGTTTGTAAGAGAGGGGCAGCAGTGAGTAGTGTGATGACGGAACAAGAAATTACAGAGAAGGGGTCACAAACTGAGGAAGATGGCAGCCTCTAGAAGCTGGAAAAGGCAAGCAAACAGACTCTCTCCTGAAGCCCCTAGAAGGAATGGAGCCCTGCCAATACTTAATTCTAGGTTTCTAGCCTCCAGATTTGAAAGAGAATAAATGTGTAATGTTTTAAGGTACTAAATATGGCAACTTTTATAGCAGTGATAGGAAACTAATACATAACGATACATATTTGACAAGCATACATACATAGTTAGGAATACATACCAAGCACATATGAGTGGTGTCTATCAAGGAGAGAAATAGGAGAGCAGAATGAAAGCAGATGATAGACTAAAACAAGGGATGCGGCTTGTACACAGATGAAAACTCTATGTTATAACCTGATGAAGATAACTCAAATCTCCATAGGAAAAGGAAAAGCTTGTTATTCCAGCAGGAATAACAGAGGCAGGTCACATTGGCCACTGTGTAGAAAACAGGTTGGATGCTCTGACCAGCATGGTGGATATTCTGAGCATTGGCTCCTCTAAAGGCTTTTTTGATATAATATCAGTCTCCTTTGTACCTTGATTCTGTGAAGCTGGTGCCCTGAGGAATAAATAGGCATATGTATGCCTAATAGGCATACATAGGCATACCTAATAGGCATACCTAATAGGCATACATATGCCTATTCCTCAGGGAATATGTATTAGGGTTATTGAAAGGTATACCACTCGTGATAAATCACTCAATTCCTCTTACAGATTTTATTAGTGTGAATCAGTCCAAGATCTAGCATGGGTAGCCTGACAAATTCAAGTTTCCAAGTTTGTGAAGATAAGGATGAACCTGCACTGTGCTGACTACTTTAAAATCATGTAAAACCACGGTACAGCCAACCTGCATCCTGGTCCCTCCTCATTCATCAAACTTAATCCTCTTTCCTCCTATTATCCCAAATGCTTAGCAAACAGTCTTACACAGAGTAGGTACATGGCGCTTGTTAGTAACCACCCCTGCTGGCCTAGTTGTTACGACTTGGCACATTCACAGTACCTGTTAGTGGAGTAAGGTGACCCTTGCTTTCCCTCAACTCGGCCTGCCTTTCTAGTTTTATTTCCTATGTTGCATCTATCCCCAAGGACTCAAGTATTCTCTGAACACTCCGCATTCTTTCATGTCCTCTTGCCTCTAGTACTGTTCCCAGTGACTAGAATAATGTTCTCTTTTTAAAGAGGAAGTTCAAACAGTACTTCTCCCTGGTCTCTCCATGCATTCATTTGATGAATATTGAGCATCTTGACAAACCTGGGCACAATGCAAAGCATTGAAAATGTGATAGAGGCCCTGGCTGGTTTAGCTCAGTGGATTGAGCAGGAGTCTGCGAACCAAACAACTGCAGTTCAACTCCCAGTCAGGGCACATGCCTGGGTTGCAGGCCAGTTCCCAGCAGGGGACGCAGGAGATGCAACCACACATTGATATTTCTCTCTCTCTCTCTCTCTCTCCTTCCTTTCCCCTCTAAAAATAAATAAATAAAATCTTAAAAAAAAAAAAAGAAAATGTGATAGAGCCAAGCATAAAGCATCACCACTTTCCAGGAGGCTTAGTGGGGGAGACTGAGTTTAACACACATAATTTATTATGTTCACTTTGATGAATACACAATTACCAACTCAGATGACATGCTTGGGGGAAACGCACACTGTTCTTCGAGAGCACTTAACTGAGGAATTTTTTTAGATTAGGGTGGGTTAAGAGTAGAGGGGCTCAAGGAAGGCCTCTCTGAGGAAACGTTTTCTGTAAGTGTCTGAAATGGCGTCCCTAAAGCTTGACGCCACACTCCGCTTGGAGTTGGGTAGGGGTCTCTCCAACCAGCCACCGACATAAGCAGGCCCAATCAGGACGCCAGCCCTTCCCACAATACAGCCCAAACGCTCATCGGCCTCACAAGTCCCGAGACCTCGCGAGAGTACGGCGGCACCGGTTATTGCCCAGACCTGGGGCGCCACGCCTTCCTGGTTTCAGACCGGCCTCCTTTTTCCTCTTTCCTCGCCTTCCATCCCGCGCTCAGCTCTCGGATTGGCTGATTGAGTCCTGTCAGTTTATTCCCTGCTAGGAAGTGGTTCGACTACCAGTCCTATTTTGGCCCAGCCCCCGAAGCCTACTGATTGGACAGCTGAATCAGGGGTCACGCGCTTTGGAGCGCGGACGAGCCAATCAGGGGCTTGGCGTATTTTACAAACTGGGGAAGTAGCTGCAGCTGAAGCCTAGTCAGGGAGAAAGCGAAATAGTGGGGGCGACCCTCAGAGATTCCGGGGAAGGTGCGGCATGGGGATCTTGGAGGGGATGAGGGCTGTGGAGGATCATAAGGAGAGGCAGCTCGGGGTCCTGGGGCAAAAGTGTAGGCTCAGGGTGTCCGGAAGTGGCACCCAGAAGAGCGGGCCTTGCAGGCGCCGGGTCTTCTGGGCTCATGGATTCGAGCGAAGGTGGAGGTATCAGGGACGTGAGGACAGCACCAATGCCCAAACTGGCTGACCTTTGGTCCCTAAACCTGCCTTCTTCCCCTTTTCTGTTATAGCCGTCATGACCACCTTCCAAACCAAGAAAGAGCCTCCCCTCCGGGGTGTGTCACCCACCCCTAGCAAGATTCCGGTGCCTTCAAAGAGACGCCCACCTCTCCCCACTGTCAAGTCCTGCGCCCTGGACCAGGAGAACCAAGATCCAAAGGTAAGAGAGGCTTGGTGGTGAAGACAGTAGCCACAAGAAGGCAGCACACACCACCCATGTACCCCAATGCTGAATTTTTTTGTCTTCCCGCCCCCCAGAGATTGGAGCAGAAGACCAGTATTCAACGTCCCCTTCTTGACTCAGCATTCCCCAGGCCAAAAGCCACCCATCAAGAAGAGAAATCAGAGAGATTGGTGGGGAGCACGCTGCTTCGGAACCCCTTGGAGGAGCTCAGGCCTAGCCATAAGGGACAAAATGTGGGGCCTGGGCCCCCTCCCCAGACAGGTACTTGTTGGAGGCCTAGAACACAGTCTCCTTGGCCAGTTGTAGAATGGGTTGGGGATTGTGGAGTTTGGGGGCTTTGCACTCCTCCAGCCTCCTGCTGACTATAAGAATCAGTCCTTGGTCCTTGCTCCTGGAAAGCTCTGCTCTTAAAAGCCCTCTCCTTCCTTCAGCAAAATGCCATCTCTTCTAAAGCCCTTTCCAGCTCTCCAATCACAATCAGTTACTCTGTCTTTTAATACTTTGCTACAGTCTTTTATAACGTGTCTATACTTTGGCTTGAGTCTGTTACCTCTCTACAGTTTGAGGATAGCTTCTTGAGACAGGGGACTTTGTCTTGTTTATCTCTAGGCCCCAGGGCCTAAAATAGTGCCTTATGTAATGTTCTGTGAACATTTGGTGAGCTGAGTCCTATTATATGCATCTCTGGCTCATTATTGTATGTCAAGGTGACTACACTAGGGTACCTGGCCCCTCAGCTTTCCCTCTTCCTGTTCCATCTCACCTTTCCTTCTCTTCCTTTACAGAGGTTCCAGGGGTCATAGAGTTTGTGGCTGACCCTGAGGCCCTGGCTACCATCCTGTCAGGTGAGGGGGTGAAGAGCTGTGGCCTGGGGCGCCAACCCAGTCTAGCTCAGAGAGTACTGGTTCGAGGGAGCCAGGGAGGCACCATCCGGAGGGGCCAGGTAATGAGACAGGATATGAGGAGATCAGGCTGGTGTGGACTGAGGAGGGAATCCTGAGCTGATAGCCTCTTTTGGGGGTCCCAGGGTGCCCGGGCCTCTGCATATTTGGCCCCCAGAACCCCTCAAAATCGACTGGACCCTGCCAGGGCTTCCTGCTTTTCAAGGCTGGAGGGACCAGGACCCCGAAGCCGGACCTTGTGTGCCCAGAGGCTAGAGGCTGTGGTAAGTAAAGGGCTTGCAGGGAGGCTGACAATACTCAGTGCTTCTGGGAGCTCCTTCCAGGGACAAAGCCAGGCCTTGGGAGGTACCTCATGATGAGCCAAAGGGGTTCTGTGGAGGCAAATGGGGTTGGAGGCCTGAAGGTTTGGGGCCCACCTCTGACTCTGCTTTTTTCTTTTGCTTTTACGGGTCAGATTCCATCTTCAGGACCTTCCTTTCACTCCTCTGCTCTCCCCAGCTTCCAGAGGCGAAAAAGAGAAACAGGTGGCAGCAGCAGGTGAGGAGAGGGCCATTTGGAAAAGAATGATCCAATGACCTAAACAGGGTCCCTCAGAGTTGGGGCCTGCCAGTAGCTTCAGGACTTTCCACCAACCCACGAAGGGAAGAGAGGAAGCTGTGACTGCCGGGGTGAGCCCTTCGAATAGAATTCAGGGCTTACTAGCCAGGCCTCGGTAGGACGTCAGCTTCTTCAGGATTTGGGGGAGGAAGGGTATGGAAATGAGAGGTCCTGCCTCTTTTGTTTAGTAGCTACATCACAGACTGTGGAATCTGGGTTTGATTCCTGACCCTCAGCAAACTTACTAGTTGTGTGGGCTTGCCTTAACCTCCCTGCTTCAATTTCTTTGATCTGTCAAATGAGGATAATGTTTGTGTCATCATGGAGGTGGTTGTGAGAATTAAATGAGATGCTGTTTGCAAAGCAGTTAGCACAGTGCCCAGGTCCTACTTGATATTCACTGACCGCTAGCTGCTGCCCTTGTTGTCGTCAGGACTTCAGTGAGCCACGCCTTGGGATTGCTCCTAGAGACCCCAGCCCAGCCTGGTGAGTGTGTCTGGCCATGGAGAGAGAAGAGTAGTGGGCTGCCTGCAGTGGAGTTCAAGAGAAAAAAGCTCAACCGGGGGTGGGGGGGTGGGGGGTATAGGGGGAGGCCAGATCAGAAGGAGCTGGAGAGGAAGAGACCTTCTCGACAGGCCAGAGGTTGGCCCAGTTGCACTTGCATCAAAGAAGGTGGTCCCCATTTCTACCCTCTCCCTGCCACTTCCACCCAGAATTGCCTTCCCCTATTTTATCCTCAGCCCCTAAGAGCCATCAGCACACGTGGAAACACTCAGGGTATTCAGATTAACAAGTGATTACTGAGTAGTTCTGGGTTCCAAGGGGATGCTGGACAGCTCCCCACCCCTGATGGGGCCGTGGGGGGCTGTCAAACTGATGCACCCTCTGTAGAGGTCGCAAAGCCCTGTGCCAAACTTTGGGAGTGTTCCAGATACTATGGCCCATTTCCTGTCTCCTCCTAGCTTCTGTCCCAGAAGGAGAACATGAAGTTGCCGCTCACTCAGATGAAGAAGGAAAGGGCCCTCTCGGTCTGACCGGGTGGGTTCCATTAAGAGAAACCCAAGAGATAACCCACACCAAGGTGAGATGGGACCCTCCTGGGACAGGGGAGGTGGGGAGGAGAGGTGCTTGGGGAAATTTTCCAGCAGTAGCCAGTACTGAGGATTGTGGATGGACACAGGTAGTCCTAGGCCTCAGATGTCAATCAGATCTGGGTTTGCCCCCCTGGGCCCAAGTCCTTTCCAGAGTAGGACTGGCCTCTCTTTACTAGGTGTCTGGGCTCTGGAGGTAAGAGTTCACAGTCTGATAGGTACTTGCATCACCATCAGATCAGTACTGAGAGATCTGACACGTGTCAGCCAAAGCTTTCATTCATCCACTCCATGAGTATTTATTGATCAGCTACTGTGTGCCAAGCACAGTTCTGGGTTCTAGATATACAGTAGCAAATAAGTCACATTCTAGAAGAGGGAGGCAAAAAGTAAACACGTTATAAAATATATGGCATGTCAGTGGAAGTGGAGATGTGGTGTTGTAATTTCAAATAGATTGGTCAGGGGGATCTTATGGAGAAGGTGATGTCCAAGTGAAGGCCAGAAGGGGTTGAGGGAGTAAAGCCCCCTGGGTATTTGGGGGGAGAACATGCCAGGAGAACTGCAGATGCAAAGGCCCTGAGGAGGAAAAGTGCCTACTGTGTTTAAGGATCAGCCAAAAGCAGATGGCAGCAAGACTGGAGGAAGGGGAACGACAGGAAGTGAGGTTAGAGCAAAGACAGGATTCAACTGGGTGAGGATTTACAAACCAGTGTTAGACCTTGGGTTTTACTTGGAATAAGTGGAAAGCCACAGGAAGAAGGAACGAACACAGGAGTGACGTGATATGATTAGGAGGGTCACACTGGCTGCTGTAGTAGGAACAAGACCTAGGAAGGCAAGCGGAAGGGATCAATCTTCCTCCTTTCTCCCCACAGGATCGCCGGGACTGCCACCCGGTGCCTTCCCCTGGCCATGGGCTGTTACCGTCCATCACCCGCCCGTCCCCCTTTGGACTGGCTCAGCGTGTGCCTTCCCCAGGCCCCTCAGCTCTGGTTTGTATCCACAGGGGCTGGGCAGCAGCAGAGCAGACTGGCTGGGATCCCTGCTAGGTCTAGGTTTTGTCACTACTCAGCCACCCCCATCTCTCCCCAGACCTCACATTCAGCGTTGCGGCGTCATGCCATTCGCCCCAAAACCCAATTCACACCCATCCCATCGGCCCCCAGAGCTCAGCAGGTAAGAGAGGGCAGGGGATGTAGCTGGCATAGGAAGGGAATGAATGGGTGCAGGAAGGGTTATGATGTCTCGCTTCTGTCCCAGGTCCGATGTTTGAGCGGCCTCTCTCCTCAGTCTTGCCCTGAAGAGCCTGCCCTGTCCTGGGTAAGTGCCCAAGGCCTTCTGCTGCGGAAAATCCCTCACTCTCTCCTGTTGGCCTGAGACCCAGCAGTTTGAGGTCCATGGGCTCTTTAGAAAATCTACCCAATTCTCCAGCTCTCCCTGCTTCTCTACTGTCTCTCCTGATCTTAGAGCAGGACCTGCAGTGAGGCACCTGGTCCCTTCCTCACGAGGGTGGGACTCCGTGTGGTCTTTCCGCCCCAGCCAGGCTTCCTCACACGGTCCCTCTCTCTTCCCTTGTGGCAGGAGCATATTGCAGTCCGGTTATTTGACCAGGAGAGTTGTAAAAGGTGGCAGGAGGGGCCTGGGGAACCACCTGTGGCAACCCCTTATGGATCCCACCCCACTAGAACCCCCAGCTTCCAGGAGCTGAAGATGCAGGTGAGTCTGAGTGGGCAACAGCTCTGATGCCTGATGGGCAGCGACAGGGCTGGGGAAGGGAGAAGTAGGAGGAGAGTGGGTATGGGAACAGGATGGTTGGGTGGAGACTTGAACCCACATCTTGACGTCCCACTGGTGTATTCTGTCCAACCCACAGCGCATCAGTATCCTGCAGCAGCTTTTGCAGCAGGAGGTACAGGGGCTGGCAGGGAGCAAGTGTGCCCCCCTTAATGGAAGCTCCTCTCTGGATATGGTTGAACTTCAGCCCCTGCTGGCAGAGATTCCTAGAACTCTGAATGCCCCACAGCTTGATCCTGGGGCTTCCCACCTTCCTGAACTGGTACAACACTCTGGACTGCCAAAGCCCTGCCCTCCAGAGGAGTGTGGGGAAGCACAGCTCTGCCCTGGAGCAGAGCCTGCGCTGGCTCAGGCCTGCCCTCCAGCGGAGCTGGGGCCGCCAGAGTCCTGCCATAGGAGGGAGCCTGAGATTCCAGGGCCTGCCACCCGGGAACAGCCTGCCACCCAGGAACGGCCTGCCACCCGGGAACAGCCTTTGGTGTCTGAGGCCTGCCCTCCAGCACAGCCTGGACCCCTTCTGGCCTGCTCCCCTGGGGCAGAGCCTGGGGCATCAGAGGCAGGCTCCCTGGAACCTAGGAGGACAGAGTGCAGCCCGCAGCCCTGCTGCTGTCAGGGGGCTCCAGCGACCACCAGCGTGACCTTCTCCTCCCAACACCCACTTTGTGCCAGCCCCCCTATCTGCTCACTCCAGTCTCTGAGGCCCCCAACAGGCCAGGCAGGTAAGTAGTTGGTTGGAAGGGGTTATGAACAAAGGAGGTCCTCATCTTGCTGGGAGCGGGACCCCTGCCCTGTACCAGGTGATCCCAGGCTTTCTTTTTTTTACCTAATTTGCCCAGCCTGGCTCTCCTTCAGGAAGAGGGGAGGAGCTGGAGCTGGACCTCCAGTCCTATGCTTCTGATTGGCTTGGCCTTTGGTGGGGGCATGAGAAAGTGCAGTATGAGGTGAGAGTATATGATTCCAGAGCCCATCCTGAACTCTGGCCCTTGGACCCTCAGGCCCCAGTAGTCTGGCTCCTCGAACCCTGGCCCTAAGGCAGCGCCTCAAAGCATGTCTGACCGCCATCCACTGCTTCCATGAGGCACGCCTGGATGATGAGTGTGCCTTCTACACCAGCCGAGCGCCTCCCTCAGGCCGCTCTCGGGTCTGCACCAACCCTGTGGCCAAATTGTTGGAATGGCAGGACGCCCTGGTGAGCTTCCCCGCCCACAACAAGCCTGTGGGAAGTAGGAAGGGGCAGGGGCCCATCCTTGGCTCCTTTACAGAGCTTAGTGGGGAAGGGTTGGCTCAGGTCAAGGATGACTAGGCGGTGACAAGGTCTCTTCTCTCCCCAGTGTTTTATTCCAATTGGTTCTGCTGCCCCTCAAGACTCGCCATCATGAGGCACCCACCTCCTGCCCTTCCTTGCTCCTTCCTTCTAGCCCTTATTTATTGTCAGTCCACCCCGTGGGAATGGGAGCCGGCACCCTTTCGTCCTTCAATAAAGTTTCTAAAGTGTCTCAATGTGTCCCTCTGGTCTAACCGAGGCCAGCTACAGCTGTTGCTCTCCAGTTGTCCACTTGGTGGCAGTGTCTTCCACCTTAGAGCCAGCCCTGGGCTCTCAGCTCCTGGGTTCTGCGCGGTGGGTCTGTGGGGAAGGGAGGCAGTCACCCCACTCTGGTTCACCTCGGCGAGCTCTGTATGTTGGGGGACAACACCTATAGTCAGTTCCCTTTGGAGACCTGCTCTTCCCCTTGGCTCTTGAGATGGGTGGTACTTCCGGGAGCCATCAGCAACTCCCTTATCCCCCAGAGCTCTGCTCTAAGAACTCCCTGCATCAGGCACAAAGCTGAACACCAGACCCACAGTCTTGGAACCTCCCCTGTCACTCTGGTTGGTGTCTCCCTGCAGGGGTATCCCACCTTTTGGCATCTCTGGGCCACATATTAAATACACAAATACTAATGAAAACTGATGAGCAAAGAAAAGGTCTGCGCACAATTTGCGGAGTCGTATGGGGCTGCATTCACAGCCGTCCTGGGCCGTGTGTTGGACGCCCGTGCTCAGTGTAAGGCTGGAAGCTCTGCAGAAGCCGATCCCGCCCCGTTCACCCTTCCCACTCACAGCAGCAGCACCGGGCTGCTCCTCCCCTCCTCCAGAGGCAGGCCTTGCTGCGAAGGACTAAACTTTGGTCTCTGGCAGGGTGGGTGGAGCCTCTGCTCCCACTCTGCACCAGTGAAGACACACACACATTCTCTAATATCACTTTATTGGAAGGGGCAACAGCAGCTGTAGCCCCAGGGTTATCCGAGATCCGAGTTAAAATGGTGACTGTGCAGAATGAGTTTTAAATGCTAGGAAGGAATTCACCGGTTCCTCCAGTCCACAGGAAGGCTGCCAAGGCGGGAGCCTGGAGCCCGAAAAATGGAGATGAAGGGAGGACGGGATGGCAAGAAAAAGTTGTGCTGACGGTGGACCAGCACCTACACCGGTCCTAGCGTGGCCTTTCACCCAGACGCGCTCCTTCTGTTTCCGTTCTCTGCCTCCCAAAATGCCGGCTCTGGCCAGTGAGGCCGTCCCCGGACTCCCGGCGGAAGAGAGGGCCAGGACCTCCGCCCCTCAGACCCACTTTCACAGCCCGCCCACCCCACACCCCTCCCCCCTCCTCCCTCCCCCGCTGCACAGGGGCGCGAGCGGCCCCTTCCCGAGCCGCTCTTTCCCTCTAGCGTGGCCTCTGTGCCCCGGCCACTAATACCCCCAAGCACTGAGTCCGCCCACTGAGGCCGCCTTCGGGAGCAGGCGGGTCCACCCCACTGCCCGGCTCTCAAAGGATGGGATGGCGCCTGGGGTGGGGCCGACTGAAAGTGGATGACGAGCTGAGCGGAGATGAAGGGCAAGCGAGGGACGTTTGGATTGGGGCCCGGCTCAGTCTGGGTAGATGATGAAGCCAGAGAAAGTGCTGTACTTGTTGGTGTTCCCGCCGTGCACCTTCCCGCCGTCCAGCTTGATGAAGACTTCATCGCCCACATCCAGGTGCAGGATGACGCTGTTGCTGGCGTAGTCGTAGTTCTGGTCTGCATCCTGGGCGATGGCGCTGGCACGGACCTACCGAGGGAGAACAAAACCACCCTTCACGCCCTGTGCAGAGCTGGGGTGGCAAAATGGGTCCAGCAGAGCAGACGCCCCTGGGCCAGGGAGAGGGCACGCAAGGGTAGCTGGCCGCAGGGGCTGAGGAGGACGAGGGGAGGGCAGGAGGCCGCTGAGCTGCTCGGGCACCACGGTCCACTGGCTGTGCCACTCCGGCAAGTTTCGTGCTTCCTCTGGTCCTTAATTGGAGCCGTAAGGTGGGAGATAATCACAGAGCCTACCTTCTAATGTTAGGATTAAATGAGTACTATATGTTAAGTGTGTTAGAACAGTGCTCGATACATAGAAAACCCTATAGCTTTGCTATTATAATTTAAAAATAAAACTAGGGTGTAGGATAATTTCTAAGATTCTGAACGCCCTCTGGCCTCCTAAACTTGCATTCCCAAGAGATAGGCCAAGGAGTGTATCTGTGAATGCGAGGGTGCAGGCCTCAAATGAGAAGGTGCTGAGATGATGCCCATTTCTCCTGGAGCTCCCACTGGCGCACCCACAGGGGGGGCGCCTTCTGCCCCAACAGGTAGCCCCTCCTCCCCTCTGGCTCGCTGCTGCTGGTTGCCTCCCACCTCCCGCCCCCAGCCCTGCCCACAACCCCCGTCTTCCTGTCCCGCGGGGGCTGGTTATTAACTCATTAATTATTCATCATTATTCTAATCACTATTTACTGTCCTCAGGGCCCGCAGCTCCTGCAATACTGAGTAGAATCTGCACGGCCCCTGCCCCCTCCGAAACCAACACACTCTAGATACACTGTCCCCTCCACCCACTCACGGAGACCCCTCACAGGCTACACACACCTACTCATTGCTACCTGCAGGGAGAAACAAGAAACGCTCTTATTTTTCACACCTTCATACCCCTGCAACAACAGACACACTTGTGTCACACATACTCTATCTCACTCCCATAAACACACACACACTCTCTCCCTTTCCCTGGGTTCCTGGGGTGCCCTGCCGGAAGGCACCCCCAATGCAGTGCATGCAGGTGTTGAAGCAGCAGAGTGCTGTTGCCAGTAGCAGGACCCGGGTTCCCACAGCCAAGATGGGCAGGCCTGATGCGGTGAGGCACAGTCGATACCAGCCAGCACCCGAGAGGGGTATTCAGAGGTCACGGCCACATCCCAACATACCCTCTGCTGCTTGGCAGCCCAGGCACCTAAACCAGTCCTCATGTCTGAGGCCTTTCACTCCCCCTGTGTGTGTCCTGAGTCTTCAAGCTAAGTCCTTGGGGGCTGTTCTCCCAGGCCAAGGTGGCAGTGACTGACCACAGGGGCAGAGAGCAGCAGAACATGAAGGCCAGAGGCTGCCAGTGAAGATGTGGGGCCTGGTCCAGTAGGCCTCACATTCTCTGCCTTGCCTTTCCTCTTGCAAGCCCGTCCTTTGCCTCTTTCCTTCTCCAAATCCGTGTCTTTGGGCTACCTGGCTGGCGCCCTGAGCTACCGTACCATTTCTCACCTCCGCCTACTCAGTATCGGCTGAGTGTAAGGCCGCTCTAGAATTGGCCCCAAGCCCTGGGATTAGCAATAGAGCTGATGGTAAGTGAGCCAGTGTTTTTCTCGCTTTTCACCTTTTCCTAAAAAAAAAAAAATCCAAGCTCAATGCCTTCACATTGGAATGCCTGCCGAATGAGCACTGCCAGGGACGTGGCAGCCCAGCATCCCTGGATTCAGTGACACTGTCCGGGGAAGGGGACCGCGCTGTGCAGTGAGTGCAGGGAGATCCAGAAAGCTACCTGGTGAATCTGGGGCTGGGTGGAGAGGGGCATCTCACCTGTCCATTCTTCATCAGGTCAGCCCACATACTGGTGCCGTCTCCGCCGCGCATGAGCACATGGTAAGCGAAAAAGTAGACACCCGGCATGGGGCAGGTGAACTTGCCGCTGGCCGCTTCGTAAGCGTTGCCCACGTTAGTCACCACGTCGTCGAAGCGCAGCACCTCGTAACCCTCGTGTGGCCGCCGCAGGCCAGCGTAGAAGGCAATTCGAGGCACGTAGCCGGCAGGGGGCGCCACGCCGCCGGGGCCTGGGCCGGGAGGGCCGGGAGGACCCGGCCTTCCCGGCTCTCCTGGAGGCCCTCTGGGACCTGGCGGTCCCGGGGGCCCTCGAAGACCTGCCTTCCCGCGCCGGCCCACCTCTCCCTTGGAGCCCGGAGGAAAGGGGGGCACGGAGGCAGGCGCGCCGTCGGGTCCTGGGCCTCGAGGCCCATGCGGGTCGCACACCATGCGACATCGCCCCAGCATCTCGTAGTGCGCCGGCCCGCGGGAGCTGTGCACCAGCAGCGGAATAGCCACCAGCAGCAGCAGCACCATGGCCACCCCGACGGCCGCCCCCGCCACCCGCTTGCGGCGGCTCAGACGCGACGCGGCCAGGGCCAGCAGATCCTCCTCACTCTTGGGCGCAATGGCGGCGGAGGCACGGGGCTCTCCGTGGGCCCCGGAGGCGGAGGCCGGGCTTGCGCCTGGGTCGGGACCACCCCGACGGCCGCGCCTGGCCCCCCAGTCCCCTGCAGGCTCTCGCCTCAGCAGTGCGGTTCCCCAAACCTTCCGTCAAGGCGGAGTCCCGCCTGGGCTGGGCCGGGCCAGCTCCCGACGGTTGGGAGCCCGTGGTCCGCTGTCACCCTCCTGTTCAGCCTAACGTCCCCGGGCGTCTGACATCTGCGGCTCCTTGGGCGGAGGATTTCTTACGGATCTAGGATGCTTGCTCCCTGGGCAGCTTCTTTCTCAAGGATGGCCCGGAGCCTAGGTGCCCAGCTACCCAGACGGATCTCTCCTGGCCGGAGCCTGGGCTCCTCGCCGCTCTCCGGACGTCCCGGGCTCTGAGCCGAGGGTGGCAACCACCGGACGCGATCCCCTCATAGGTTTGCCCAGCTCTCGGCGAGCACCAGCGATCCGCCTTCCTACCCCGCCGCGGCCCCAGCCTCTGCTAGACTCAGGGCCCCGCGCGCCTCCCCTGCTAGCGCATTCCCTCTCTGCGTCCCTAACCTACCTACCTCCCTCCCGGGTGGCTGTGCCGGCGCTGTGAGCAGCCGCGCGCCAGGAGCCGCTATAAGCGACCCGCGGCGGAGCGACCCCTGGCGCCCAGAGTGGGAAGCGCGGGGGCGGGGCAGGCAGCGGCCCCCACCCCCGGCCCCCAGCCTCTCGGTTGATGCCGGGCTCAGCGGATTCTGCAGGGGTTCACTGTTCCCACCTGGCCTTACTTTCAGCCTCTATCCCGACTTGAGTATTCCTAGAGCCCGGAGGAAACCAGAAATAGCGATGGGATTAAAAAAAAGGGGGGGGGTGAGATACACACACAGAAAAGACAGAGGTGGATTCCTGAGCTAAAAAGAGCTTCCCCACGCCCCCCAAAAACAAGAAAAAGGAAAAGAAAACCCAACAAACAAACAAGAAGGGCGAGCAAAAAGAAATTTACCACACCACACCTCTCAGTGCCCATGATGTGAATGTCAATCGGGTGGTAAAGGGTTCGGTGGAACATGTTGACTTGAACTGGAAAAGGCAAATCTATGGCCACCCTTCCGCTCGACCCTCAGCGCTGGGGGGCGCGGAGCAGCCGAGGGAGTGAGGGAGAGGAAGAGTGAGAAGACAGACTGCCTGTGGAAGCGAGCAGGAGGCCGGCAGGAACGCAGGGAATGGAAGGACAGAATCAAAGAGTCAGAAAGCCAGATGGAGACGGAGAGACAGAGACGAAGCTTGGAAAAGAGACTGACTGACAGCCCCAGAGCGGGAGAAGGGGAGACAGAGGCAGAGAGAGAGAGAAAGGAGCCGAGACAGGTTGACGGATCGAGAGAGAAATGTAAATGGCGCGCTGCAGAGAGGCACCCAGGTCCGTGTTCGGACTCCAATGTGACATATCAACTGTGGGGAAGACAGGGGGGCAGGGCGGCTCTTCAGCGGAGTGGTAGGCTCTGGGCCCGTGCGTTGTGACAGTGTGCTGGCAGGTGCGGACGTGGCCATGGGACCCCGGACTTGTGTGTCCCTGGGTGAGTGAGATTGTGGATTGTGGTGTGTGTGTGTGTGTGTGTGTGTGTGTGTGTGTGTGTGTGTGTGTGTGGGCTGTTTGAAGGGAGGTTTTATATTTGTCTTTCTCTTAGTCCTTAAATATGGGACCCTGTGAATGCCGTCTCAGGACTGGGCAGAGTGCATTGGGGAAAACAGTCAGAAAGCAGCTCTGGTCCTTTGCTCCGGCCAGCGCAGCCTAGCTCCAGCTCTGCCCCAGTCCCAGATTTTGTCCAGCCCTAGGATTTCTACCACCTTCCTCCCCCCTTCCTCATAGGTCTATGGTTACATTGAAACCCAGAGAAGTTGGACCCCACATAATAACTATTTGAAGCAGAAGTTTGAAGCTGGTTATGCAAATTACCATAACCCAAATACAGATTAAGTGCCAGGCAGCCTCCCTCCGGTAAGAGGTGACTGCCTGCCATTCAGGGTGACCAAGAGGGAACTCAAGCTGTGATAGATCCTTCCCTGAGATGGGTCAGAGTCCAGAGAAAAAGCTAGTGGCGCATTCTTCCTTAGGGTCTGGCATCTCCAAGAGAAAGTGCTTGCTTCCAGGGACCCTAGGGCCAGAGGCTTGGAGAAGGGGCTCTGGGGCAGGCAAAGTGGGGATGTTTGAAGACCCTGAAGGTGGACAGCTGCAAAGGACCTCTTAGGGACCAGCATAAGCCAGGACTGTGATGAATGGGAATATGATGTGTAAAACGGAGGGCACAAGGCACACTGCAGCATAGATATTGGGTGAAAGTGATTTTCTCATTTCTCGTTTCCTGTACCCCTTTCTTGCCTCCCCCAGCCCATACTGCTTCAGGGAGAAAGAGGTTGCTGAGGCTGGGCCTGTATGGAGGGAAGCTCCTACATGTTTGAACGGGTTAGGAGAAAAAGAATTGGCAGTCGGGGGGGAGGGGCCTCCTCCTCCAACCGTAAATACAAATTTTATTCAAGGTCTTTGTCGCCATTTATCTTCCTGGGGTGGGGGTGGGGGGCTGAGGGCCATGTCTCCCCGTGCATGTTTAATTCTCGATCTGCTCCCCCAGGCTGGATGATGGATGGATCAGAGAGGAGAGAGCAGGCCAGGGCTCGCGTCAGCCTCCCCTGCCCAATCCTCGAGCCCACTGACCCCAGGTCCTGCCACCCCTCTCCTTCCTGCCTCGCCAATGGCAATCTTGCTCAGCCCCACTTCCATCCCACTCTTCCACTCACCAAGTCCCTCTTTTTGAGCCCCTCACCTCAGCCCCCTTCAGGTCCCAGCCCTCTTCTCTCTGGAGCTTCCCTCTCCTCCTATCCCTGGCCACCCAGGCTGCGGAGCTGCGGTGACCAGCAGGGCTGCAGGCGGCAAAGGGTGTGTGTGGTGGGGGGAGCAGGCTTGGTTCACAGGGAGCTGAAGGGCCAGCTCCATGAATTTATTCATGTTCTGTTGCTCTTTCCCCACACTCTGGAATGAAGCTGCCAGCTCACCGGGTCCTTATTGCTTCGCCTGCAGCTGTCACAAGGAGGGATCTGGGTAGGGTCAAGACCAGTCCATGCTCCTGAGGTCAGAAGCCAAGTATCTGGGCTCAAGAGGAAATTCTGGGGCCCAGGCTGCTATTTGGGATGATTTATCCAGAGCTCCTCAGGCAGCCAACCTGGGAAGCCCCAGGGAGGTCTCCAGATATGGTTGGGAATGGGAGGTAGACAGAGAAGGCTGTGCTACAGGGCACAGAAAGAGCAGTGGAGATGGGGACAGGCTGATGGGGGAGAAGAGGGGAGAGGAATCCCTCAGGGAGTCCCTTAGGGTCCCTTATATGAAAGCACAGCTTAGTCTCAATCCCACCTTTACCTCCACCCTCGACTCTGCACTAACCCTGATCCTAACTCTAAATTATACACTTGACTCCTCTCCAATGCCAATATTGAACCCTGACTCCATAACCTCATTCTAAATGGAATCCATCCTTTCCTGGAACCCAAGGTTCTCCCAAGAATTTTCCCCAGGGCTTAAAGTCAGGTGTGCCTCAGAGTTGTGAGGATCAGACTTTTTGATTAGCATGTGATTAGCATATGATTTGCATGTAATATGTGCATTCTACTTTGTGGAAGTTTTCATGTTAAAATTTCATGAAGTCTAGCAGAAAGGCCCTGGCTTCTTGAGGGCTCTCTTGTTTTTGATCCTTCTCCCACACTCCTCATCACGAACTGAAATGCCCTCAAGGGGAAAAAGGAGGTGAGGAGATGAGCAATGAAGGTCTCATGGGAGAGAAGACCCTGGCAGTGTGATCCGCCCTTTGTCATTTGCAGTGTAACCTCCACAAACCTCAGTTTCCTCATCTGCAAGAAGGAGAGGAACCAGCTGGTCAATGTTATATTAAATCTAAGGAAGCACTTTCCCCCCCACCTTGCACTCCCTCCTTCCTCATATTTTAGGGTCGTTCATGATGTGGTTCTCCTCCCTCCCACCCCATACACACATTCTGGCTTTCAGCTCCCACCTCTATGGGAAGCAGCCTGGGTTTCTTGGTACCAGACTAGAGATGAAGAAAAAGGAACTTTGCCCACCTTATAGCATGGACATGGGAGTAACATTATTGAGTGCTTCCTGTGTGTCAGGGCTTTTACATGCAAGTTCCCAATGCATCCTCGCAGCACCCTGGGAGGTGGATATATTGTCTCCATGAGGAAACTGGGGCCTTGAAAGAAAAAAAATGGCTCTTCCTATGTCACCGTGTGAGTGGCAGCTCTAAAATCAGAGTTCCAGTCTCCTAGCTTCCTTCTCAATGCGCTGGAGAAGAGGCACCGGAGGCAGTGGAAGGGTGAGAGAAGCAGGATGGGAGTGCGGAGCAGGATCTGAACGCCTGTTGCAGGGGAGACCTGCGTGTGAAGCCAACAGGGCGAGTTGGCTCCGCGAGACCTCCATGTCTAACCATCAGCACTACAGAGACTGCCACCCAGTGGGTGCTCAATTGCTAGCTAGCAGATGTCAGCGGGTGGTGGCTGCAGAGAAGTGGTGCTCCGACGGAAGAGAAAAGAGGGAGAGAGAGGGAAACGAAGTGAACCTAAAGAAAACGCGCTCAGGAGGCAGCAGGGAGGAGAGCTGGTCTAGAGGACCGAGGACAGCTCTCCTCCTCCCACCACCGGCTGCGGAAACAGTCGTGACCCTAGAGCCTGCCCTCCATCCGCCCCCGAGCGCAGAGGGTCCGTAGACCTCAGGCGCCGGGCAAGAGAGCGAGTGCGCCGCCCAGCCTGAGGCTTCCACTCGTCTGCTGCAGGAGCCCCGGGCACCCCAGTTCACTGCAGCCTTGGGTTCAAAGGACTGCGCCAGTGCCCACAGGGCAGAGGACCGGCTCCTGGCGTCACAGGGAGCGGGTAGAGATCGCTTCCAGGGGGTCTGTCAGGCCACAGCACCAGCTGACTTGTTTCTGCAGCCCTTGACCCCTGGTCAGGTGCAGCTCCTCTCCCCAACG
The DNA here is from genome assembly GCF_021234435.1 of Artibeus jamaicensis. Classification (NCBI taxonomy): domain Eukaryota; kingdom Metazoa; phylum Chordata; class Mammalia; order Chiroptera; family Phyllostomidae; genus Artibeus; species Artibeus jamaicensis. The sequence continues at coordinate 48,482,945 of NW_026521486.1, forward strand.
TCCCTCCCCACCTCCTTTTGTGAGCCCCTCGTCCCCGCCGTCCTGCCGCTCCAACCTCCAGTTAATGAAATGTGGTGAGCGGCTGCACAGACAGCTGTCAGACCCCTCATTTCTCCGCCGGGATATTGGATCCCGCGCTGAGAGACAGACAGGTGAGCAGGGGAGGAGTGTTGCAGGGAGCCGAGGGAGGGGTGCAGGCTGGTGAGGGCTCAAAGCCTGGGAGGCAGCGTCAAGCTCAAAGCCTCGAGGGCTCCGCGAAGGGACCTCGGCCCTAGGATGCTCTTTGTGCCCAGGGCCCCCAGCTTTTTTCTCTTGTCCCACAAGCAGGAGACTTAACAAGCCCCACACACCCACCGCGCCCAGACCCGGGTGGACCCGAGACACCTGGCCCCGCACCCTAGGCCAGCCTGGCTCGTTTGTGTACCTCGCGTAGTGTCCCTGATTCCGTGGCCGCGGCCCGGTGCTTCCTCCCACCTCCTTCCATCCCTTCTTTCTTGCTCCCCCTCCTTCTCGCGCTCCCTCCCCGGCGGCCGCGGCCTTTATTAGGGATTCCGCGGCTGTCGGTCCCACCATCCATCCTGTCCGCCGGCAATTAGGCGGCCAGACAAAGAGCAGCTTCGGATGGATGAGGGTCCCGGCGGATCGGAAATGTGAAGGGTCAGCGCTGCCGCCCGCGGCGCACCCCGCTCCCCGCTCTGCATAATCACCGGCCGCCCGTCACTCATCCGGCCGCCGGGGGAGCTCCCGGGCCCGGGCTGGGAGGGGCGGGGCTGGCACAGCGGCCTAGGCGCTTAGGGCAGAGCGAGGGCGGACCTGCACCAGAGCGCCTCCCGCGGGAGAACGCAGGGCTGCGGGAAGCGGGAGACTGAGGCGCCCGGAGGAGAGAGGGCAGGGTGTGCCCGGGAGGGTTTCCTGAAGGCGGGCTGGGGGACGGGTGCCTGGGGGCTTCCCTTGAGGAAGCCGTGACAGTAGCTCTGGGAGAGAAGAGGCTGCTGGCCCCGGCGCCCACTGTTGGGAGGCCGGGGGACCGAAGGCCCAGGGTCTCGGGTCTGTACGAATAGAACTGCGCCCAGGTCAGCCCCTTCAGGGAAACTGAGAGTCTGTAGCCCGCTGCGCCTCTATCAGAACAGAGCGATGCTATGCTTCTAACCCCATCTCTTGAGTGAAATCCAACCCACCTACATCAAATCCGGAAAAACTCCGAGGCTGAATGAGCCCGAATGGGGCCTAGAGGAAGTTCAAGGGAGTCCGGGGTTTTGCTGCAGATTCTTTGGCGCTAGCTTCCAGCTGACAAATCAACATCTCAATCTGACAATTAGTGGTTGAGGTGCGGGGAGAGGGGCTCTCGCTGCCTGGACCACTTAACCCTCCCAGCGAGCGGCACAGGGGTGGGCGGTGCTGGCAGTGATGAACGACTCGGTGGGGGGGAGGGAGGTGGGCCGGGGCCCCGAGCGCGCATTCATTACTCGACTGACAGGCGGGCGGCGGGCCCGCCGGGCCGCGAGTGGACGTGCCGGGAAGAGGCTTGTGGCAGGAGAGAAAGAGTAAGGGAGGCGTTTAACAGTCACACTGCCTGATCAGCTCCCCGATCTTGGGCTGGATCCTGGTACTTGACTTCTTGATCTTGGCTTTTCAGCTGTTGGGGCTGGCACTGGTTGCAGAATTTGGGGAGCAGAGTCGGGAACCTGAGCCCTCTCCTCAGGTTAGGCAATTTAAAGTCTGAGATGCCAAGAAAGGGTGCACACAGGCCTTAGGACTAGGAGCTTCCTCCCGACCTGGGAGAAATTGTGCATGTCTGCACACACAGAGATGTGTGTGACAGGGATTGATGCGTGTGGATCTCGCATGAGGGGCAGCTCCTGTGTGTGTCAGTGTCAGGGACGTGTCAGCCTGATGTCGTCAGTGGGGGTGTGAGCTGCGAGGGTCTGAGGATGAGCAGCTGCCTCCCCTGCGTGTCTATGCCCCCTGCCCCCACCACTGGCTGTCGGCTCTGTTTTCAGTTCTGTAGGAAATGGCAGCGTGCGCTGCTGCGGGAGGGAGATATGTGTTATCTGTGGGAATTCTGTGGGAATGCTAGTCTGGACGACTGCTCCCTTTACCCACCTCCACCCCAAACATCATCCTGGAAGTGGTGGATATCTCCCCCCTCAAAGTCTGGAGACCCAGTTGCTGACTCCTGGGGGAGAAAGTGGTTACGACCAGTTCTCTACAGTCCACACACAGTTTTGTCACATATACAGTCTCTAATATCCAATCTGAGCTCAACCTGCCTGGCTTTCTCAGGCTGGTGGTGATCAGCAGGAGGCGGTGGACCTCAAGAAGGGAAGAGGCAGGCCATCGGACCTCCAAGACCGCCCACCTCTTTGGGGTCTGTGCTGGTGGCTCCTGGGGTTCCTGACTTTTGGGTCTCCGGTCCTGTTACTAGTTGACACCTTGGGAGGATAATGATAATCATATTCTAATTCCTCTCCCTGATAACTCTCATCACCTGACATTGTCTCCACTCTCCTCACTCTCAAACACACCGAAAGGTTGATCTTTCGCCCCAGCTCTGACTCTGACGGGCCTACAGGGCAGAGATTTAGGGTGATTCTGGATCTCTGGCCCCCTGTTTTGTTCAGTGTGTCTTTCAGCCATCTTCCTTTTGCCTTGTTATTCCTTACAGTGAAGGTATTTCTCGGAGCCTCTGTATCTTTGTTCCTGCAGCCCTCCTCCTTGTGTCTGCATGTCTCCACATTTAGGGATATTTTCCGAATTCATCTCCCTATATTTGGGGGCCTCTCTGTGTTCCTCTGGGGCTTCTCCCTCTGGGAATACCCCAGGGCAACAGTGAGGCCCATTGGAATAAAGAGAAGGGGTAGGGCTCCCTTCCTGCTCCCATCCAGAGGCGACGGACACCGAGGGATGGCCAGTCAATGTCAGGGCCCGGCCACGGCCAGGTCGCTTCTCATTCAGGGCACAGGCGCCTGGTCGATGCCCCGCTGTCCGCCCTACTCCAAGCCGCCCTTCTCCAGGCCCTCACCCCCTCCGCCTTCCTGGAAAAGGCAAATTTGACATTTTTAAATCCAGAGTCTTTGAGGGATCGATGCGGCCCCGGGGCCCCGCCCGGGGTCGATATTCCTGATTGGGAAGCGGCCGCTGCGCGGAGCCCGGTGTAAATCACGAGGAGTGGGGGAGGGGTCTCGGGGAGCCCAGGCCGGGTCCCTCGCGCGAACCCCTGGGCGATGGAATGACAGGCCTTAGAGATCGGGACGCGAGCCTGCCCGGCGGTCCCCTCCTCCCCCGCTCAGCTCCGCCAACTCCGCGGGCCGGCTCCGGTCTCGCTTCAGCGGCCGCTACCCTCCGTTGCCCCTGGAGCCGCGGGGGAGGCCGGTGCCGGAGCCAGCCGCGCGGCTGCTCCTCTGCGGCCGCTCCCGCGGGGCCTGGGCTTCGGCGGCGGCTGTCAAGAAGCCTACAGGCCGGCGGGGCAGGGAAGGGGCGGGTGTCGGGGGCCGGTTGTTGGGGCGAGGGGGCGGCGGCGGGGTCGGCTGGCGCGGCTCTGACTCACAGTGGGAGCGCAACAGATGTTTGCGGAATTGAGGGACAGCGAAGTGGCGCGGGGCGCCGAGCGGCGCGGAGCCCGGAGCTGGAGGGCGGGGCCGGGGAAGGGGTGGGCGTCCGGCCGCTCAGGGGAGCTGAGCTGGGGTAGACCCCCACCCCCGTGCGGGGGGTAGTGAAGAACAGAAAAGAATGGATTAAGCGAGGAGTTTTAGGTCCCAACCTATAACTGCCTCGGGCGCCCCTGCCTTGCAATGTTTGAAGTTCTCTGTTGGGGAAACCGAGGCAGCGCGGCTGAAAAGAACGAGGGAGGTTAAAAGCGGAATCAGCGACGAGGCTGGGGAGGCAGCCAGAATTCCCGCGGGGCCTCTGAGTCCGCCTGCCTGCCCGGCCCGCCTCGGTGGAGGCACCGCCACGCCCCTAGCGCAGCTCAGACCCTCGCTCCCACTTCGGCTGGTCGGATCCCCCAGCTCCCCACCCCGCGACAGCTTCTAGAACAACAATTTGGGGAAAACAATCCGGGCCGAGTGACGGCCCCGTAATTGTGACAAAGTGAGTGCGGGCGACTGGAGAGAGCGCTAGGGCGGGAGCGCGGCGGGCCCGGGCGGAGGCAGGGGCGCCATCCGCCCTCTAGTTCTCATTCCGGTCACCTCCCATCCCTCTCCCTGACTCTTCTCCAATTCTTCTTCTCCTGGCCCCTGGCGCCTCCCTTCGCTTGTTCCTCCATCGCTCTTCCCTTTCCTCTCAGTAACAGCTCTTCTCTCGCCTCCGCCCCGCTGCAGCCCCTCCCCCGGTGCGCCTTTTCTCTCTCACTTCTCCCTCTGTCCTCCGCCCTCTACTCGTTTCTCCATCTTTTCCTTGCGCTCAAGTCGCCCTGGGGCCCCTGGTTCCCTCCGCACAGCCCGCTTCCCCCCCCCCCCCCCCCCCCCCCCAAGTCCTCGGGTCCTGAGCCTTGAGCCTCCTCTCTGGGAGGCCGGCGCAGGCCCGCACCGCTGGGTTCATCCACGGCCCAGGGGCCTGGGCGACCTGCCCTCCCCCTCCTCCCGCCGCTGCCTCCCCCGCCCCTGTCCCCGCGCTTGGAGATAGTTTGTTTGTGCAGCGGCGGCCGCCGCCGCCAGAACTGTTTGCTGAGCTTAGCGCACCGCCTCGCCGCGCGGGCCCAATTAAGGCTCATTCATTATTCAGCGCCCGGGTCCGCGCCCACCCCCAGCGGGAGGCTCCCGCGTCTCTTCAGGCCCCTCTCAGCCCTGGCCCCACAAAGCGCTCTAACAGGCCGCAGGGAGCGCCGTCTTCCTCCCGCCGCCTAGGTTAAAACTGAGGGGCCTGGGAATGTGGAGGGAAGAGAAATTGCCAGCTGCGGGGAGGTGACACGCGTGAGGCTCACCAGGCCCAGCCCACCCCCAAGTCGAGGCTAGGAGACCTTGGAGAGCCAAGCCTTTCCTGTACAGAGGAGGAAACAGTCCCCAGAAGCGGCGTGACTTAGCCAAGGTCACATAGCAGAGCCAGGATTGGAGCCCACCATGCTAAAACGAAGGCATCTTCCAGTCCCTCTCCATCCCAGCATCGAGGCGAGAGGAAGGCAGGCGGCGGCCTTGCTCTCCAGGCGGGACTCCCAGCACACCCTACCCCTTTTTGCTCCTGGTGCTCCCTTTTGCCATAGCTGGCGGAATACAGCCGACCTGAGGTTTCTGCTGGATCGAGAGGCTCCTGAGGTCTCAGGCTCAGGTGTAGATGTAGTGCCCCCTGACCGGCACGCCTGGGACGGGGTGGCGAGGAAAACTCGGGGGTGCGTGTGCGTGTGCGGGGGCGGGGGGTCTCTCTCTGCAGCCCATCTTTGTGTGTCCCCGCCACAGAGGAATTGGAAGGGGAGCCATCCAAGGCTGTCTTTATGGACAGGTAGGGATAGAGGAGAGTGCTTCTTGAGGTGAGGGCGAGTCACCCTCCCATTTGTCGGAGTGGAAAAGGGCGATCCAGGGACTATTTTTGCCTTTATTGGGATCTGCGGCTCTGCCCGGGAAAATGGACAAGGTGAGTCAGTGGGCCCGCCGGGCCCTTTTGTAAGCAGCAGCGCCACCTGGCGGCTGCGGAGCCGCGGTGCAGGAGCGCTCGGCCTGGAGTCGGGCACTTCCCCCGCCCCTTGGGGTCCGGGGAGGCCGGGTACATCCAGAAAACCTTCAATGGACTGACCGAGAGGGCGGGAGAGGGCAGACAGGTGATCCCGAGGGGGCCGGGCAGGGCCTTAGGGAGGGGCCTGGCCCCAACGATCTGACTTCCGTGACACTGCAAACACATAAAGACAAAGTCCATTTGGATGGAAGTGGGAGCCGAGTGAGAGGGGCCATTTTGACTCTGTGGTCCAAGGAAGTGACTGGTCTGTCGAGCCCGGGAGCCCGGGCACCCAGGTATGGCCGCCCGCCCTGGGGCTAGTAGGGACTGGCTGGTGGTCCTGAGGCCCGCTCTACAGGAGGGGAGACTGGCAGGCACACTTTGGCATCTGCTTTGGTATTCTGGGGGTTAATGGCTGCTTTGGAGAAGCTTTCCAGGTCTGCGCTGCTGGGAGGTGGTTGAATTATGGGGTGCCAGGGTCTAGGCCAAAACGTAGTTTTCCAGAGTTGTTTAAGTGGAGTGAATTCAGGACCTTTTGCAAGTTTGACACGTGGGAAGATTTCATGGCCTGGGGAGCTGGGAAGGCTGGAGAAGGGCTAAAACCTTGGCCGAGTGTTTGAGGATAGCCATAGTCGGAGTTGGGCAGGAACTTGCAAAATGTGGAGGGGCTTTAGAAGGGCATCCAATGCACTCCACTCCCCATCGAGTCATTCCCTGGGCCAGAGATCTGAGGGGAAGTCGGAAAAAAGCTTCGATTTTTTTTGTCCCTGTGTTGAGTTCTCAGTTATTCAAGTGAGAGCATTTGAAACATTCCTGTCCCCTAAATTTGGAGTCGCTGTGGTTGTCAAAAATGGACATGAGGTGTTAGTCCAAAGGGTGCAGGTGAAGCAGCATTCCAGGGACTCTCAGGAAGATCTGGACTCTGTCCCCGGAAGGAGATAATGGTTACTGCATTGTGACCTGGATATAGTCTCACGGCTGCTTTCTTCCATCTCCTAGGGTCTAAGGATAACTCTGGGGCCATGAATGGCCATGATTCTCACAGAGGACCCCTGATTTCTGCACTCTGAGCAATGTCAGATGCCACCAGACTTGTCCTGAGATCTTTTCCCTAAAGGATGGCCAAGGGGCTCCTGGTGACCTATGTTCTCTGGGCTATTGGGGGCCCTGCTGGGCTGCACCACCTGTACCTGGGCAGGGACAGCCATGCACTGCTCTGGATGCTTACCCTGGGGGGTGGCGGGCTGGGCTGGCTCTGGGAGTTCTGGAAGCTACCAAACTTCGTAGCTCAGGCCAACAGAGCCCAGGGACAGAGGCCGAGTTCAGGAGGGGGGACACCCCCTCTGAGTCCCATTCGCTTTGCTGCCCAGATGATAGTGGGCATCTATTTTGGCCTCGTGGCTCTCATTAGCCTTTCCTTCATGGCCAGCTTCTATGTTGTGGGCCTCCCACTGGCAATTGGCTTAGGAGTCTTGCTGGTGGCTGCTGTTGGCAACCAGACCTCAGACTTTAAGAATACACTAGGGGTGGCATTTCTTACTTCCCCTATCTTCTATGGCCGCCCCATAGCTATCCTGCCCATCAGTTTGGCAGCCAGCATCACAGCCCAGAAGCATCGCCGCTACAAAGCTTCAGCTGTGTCAGAGACACTCAGTGTGCGGCTCTACCGCCTGGGCTTAGCTTACCTTGCTTTCACCGGCCCGCTAGCATACAGCGCCCTCTGCAACACAGCTGCCACCCTCAGCTATGTGGCAGAGACCCTTGGCTCCTTTTTGAATTGGTTCAGCTTCTTCCCCCTCCTTGGCCGTCTCATGGAGTCTGTCCTCCTCCTGCCTTACCATGTCTGGAGGCTGCTGGTGGGGAATCTTGGCTTCAGCAGCGGCTACTTCCAGCAGTGGGAAAAGCTCTATGAGTTTGTTCACAGTTTTCAGGATGAGAAGCGTCAGCTGGCTTACCAGGTAAGGCTTTCTCTTCCCTCTCATTCCTGTCCGGGAGTTAGACTAAGCCTTATTGGAGCTGGTGCCCTGATGTGGAAGTCCTGTTTTCATGGCCACTGGGTCGGGCCCCAGAAGGATGTCCTGGCTTCTTTGGGTTTCTCTGTGTAATGAGGGAAGGTGCAGAGGCTCTAATAGTGGGAAAAAATATGTGTATTTTATCTACTTTTCATTGAGGTATAACATATGCAAAGTACACTAATTTCATGTACAGACCTATGTGACCACCACTCAGATCAAGGCATGGAATATTTCCACCCCTAAGAAGAACCCCTCGTGCTCCTTCCCAGCTTATACCCCTTTCCTCGGAGGTAACCTCTGTCTGCCTTCTGTTACCAGATTGGTTTTGCCCAGTCTTGAACTTCATATCAGTGGAATCATTCAGTATGTACTCTTTTGTGTCTGCTTTCATTCACCCTCATGTCTGTGAGATTTATTCATATTGTTGTCCACAATCGTAAATTGCTTGTTTTCACTGGTGTGCAGTATCCCATTGTATGAGTATGCCAGGATTTATTTGTCCACTCTTGATACATTTGGGTTCCGGTCTGGGACCACCCTGAATAAGGCTGCTATGAACGTTCTTTGGTGTCTTTGGTGGCCATACACCCTTATTTTTCTCGCAAGGAGGAGATCTTGTCAGGGATGTGGAGTTCCAGATTGGAAAATGGGCAGCTGTGACTAAAGGTGTGATTAAATTCTGGTTCTTGCCATGAGATCCAGAGCTTGTCCGTGTTTCAAAAGGCTGGAATTCTAATGTCAGGCTCTAGGCCTTTTTTATGGTCAAGTAGGAGCCCATCCCAGAGATATTGCGGCCTGAGTTAACGAGGGAGCAGAGAAAGGCCCAGGTGCCCTGACAATTTACGGGATTCTAATTTGTCAGTTTCTGCTTCCCTGAGGTTTTGGGTCTCTCAGAGGGGGCAACAAATGAAGAAATACATCAGAGATACCGGGAGCTGGTGAAGATCTGGCACCCCGACCACAACCGGCACCAGATGGAAGAGGCTCAGAGGCACTTCCTGGAGATCCAGGCTGCATATGAAGTCCTGAGTCAGCCCAGAAAGCCCAGGGGATTCTAGAGGTGAGAGGAAATTTGAGGATGGACCCTTCCTGGCAGAGCTGGGCAGCTTGTCCCAGCCCAGCTTTGCCCACAGGGGGCACCCACCAGCATTAAAGAAACTGCTTGTAGTAGAGACTAGAAAACCTTAAAGGGGTGATGAAGCTATTGTGTTGGAGGAATGTATTTATGTATTGAATTTCTGAGTTCTTGGCTCTCGTATTCTTGACTGTTTTTTTCCCTTAAAACCATAAAGTGAAATGAAAGACATTGTAAAACCAATAAAATATCTTGTAGAGAATATACCACCTTATCCCACCCCTAGTACATTAATGAGTGAGGGAAGAAGCTTATTTAACATTCTTTAAAATGTGCAAAGCGCTGGATTAGGGGGTTGAAGAAAAAATGTGAAGGTTCTAATATTTTACAAATCACACTGTGACGAAAGGGATTTGATCTATTCTGTGGATGATTAAGAGGTAAGGCTGATGTTAAACTTCAAAATTTCAGAAAAAATATTTTAATTCCATTTGTAGGAGGACTTTCCAAGAGCTACACTTTTCCCAGGAAGGAACGAGATGCTGGGGAATAGCGGGTAGTGAGTGTCCCCTCACAGACTCTTCCGCTCGGAGGAGTGTTGTGGGGAGTCCTCAGATTTTACATGGGTGGTTGGACTGGCTGACTCCTCAGATCCAAACTTAGGATCTGATTCTGCAGCTGCAACACCTTGCTGCCTGGGTGCTCACGCAGATGCACAGAGATCAAAGTCAGCCTTGTTCAGTTTTTGAGTTATGTGTCTTAAGAGGTGTAAAAAGGTGTAAGAGGTGTTGGGATATTGGAGAAGGGACAGATGCCACTGTTTTATAGGCACTCATGGAAGAATTAATGATTTTATATCTCATATGCCTTTATGGGGGTTTAGGGCAAACCCTAGGGAAACAGCGGCTTGAGTGTCTGAGGGGAACCTTACTAGCCAAGGTTTCCACGAGGAAAATTAATTCTCAGTTACTAGCCAAGTGTAGAAGAAATGGTCCAGGATGCAGAGGAAGACTGGAGACCAGGCATAGGATGTTAGAATCATATTCCTTAACTCCAGCTTTCTTGCTCGTTTTTTAAAAAAAAAAAGATTTTATTTATTTTTGGAGAAAGTAAGGGAGAGAAACATCAACGTGTGGTTGCCTCTTACATGCCCCCCACTGGGGACCTGGCCTGCAACCCAGGCATGTGCCCTGTCCGGGAATAGAACCAGTAACCCTTTGGTTTGCAGGCCCAAGCTCAATCCACTGAGCTACACTAGCCAGGACTTTTTGCCAAAGACTTTGTACACCATGATTTCAAGACCGAAATAACTTTCACAGCTTTTGAAAGTTTCCAAAAGTGACATACATTTCCTTTGGAAAACACAATTTGTCAAATTATTACATGGAATTTTAACAAGACATTTTCATAGACTATTAATTAGTAATTTATTAACTTACGATATGTGGTACTATATCTGCAAAATGTAAATATATTAAAAATAATTTATAAGGTAAAGAGGCTAAAGAGTAATTAGGGGCTTTACATGATTTAGAAAATCATTTTACTGTCCTCATTCTGTTTTTGTTATTAAAAATATGGGTGTATATATATATATATTTTTTTAAGTAAAGTGGTATCTTATTTTAAAACAGTTTTATTTATTTTTAGAGGGAGGGGAAGGGAGGAAGAAAGAGAGGGAGAGAAACATCAATGTGTGGTTACTTCTCCCACACCCCTAAATGGGAATGTGGTCTGCAACCCAGGCATTTGCCCTGGCTGGGAATTGAACCCATGACTTTTTGGTTCACAAGCTGGCATTCAATCCACTGAGCCACACTATTCAGGACCATTGGTTTATTCTTGTATGTGCCCTGACTGGGGATCAAACCTGCAACCTTGGCACATCAGGACCATACACTAACCAACTGAGCTACCTCATCAAGACAAGATACCTCTTTCACCTGCATTCTCCTTGTACAACTCTCTTCTCATTTCTTTGGCAGATTCATTTCAGTTATGGAAGCTGTCCCCCGATATCAGTAGTTTTCAACCCTTTCATGCAGAAAAGCAGAGATATTTATATTTTTGAGGTGCTATAGTTTGGGTGGTCTGACACCCAACTTTTACCCCCATTGGTCACTTTAGTGTAGATTGATACTAAGCATTCCACAGGAGATAGTTTTGTTTGGGGGGGTTGGTTATGGCTGGGGCACTAGATGAGAAGTGAGAAAGAGGTTCAATATTTATTACCTCTTAGTAGAAAAGACTGGTTAACTCATGTTTGGATTCCTTCTCGTCCTGTTTGTGAGCAGGCACTGAAACCATCCTTGCCAGAGGCAGACCACCCTCCCACCCCTGGAGGGCATCTGTTAACACATCCAATAGCCAATGGTGTAGTCCAGCCTTTCTTTTTTAAAGATAACAGTAACCAGCCAGGGCTACCCAATGACTTTTAAGTGACTAAGCTGGGGTTTAAACTCTGATCATTGTGACATAAATTTGTGCTGTTAGTCATAACCTTCTATTTCTATTGCTATTTAAAAAAATTGAGGTATAGCCCTGGCTGGTGTGCCTCAGTGGATTGAGCGCAGGCCTGCGGACCAAAGGATCGAGGTTTGATTCCCAGTCAGGGCACGTGCCTGGGTTGCAGGCCAGTTCCCAGCAGGGGACGCATGGGAGGCAACCATACATAGATATTTCTCTCCCTCTCCCCTTCCTTTCCCCTCTAAAGATAAATAAATAAAATCTTTAAAAATTTGAGGTCTAACTATAGTATAACAGAATATTAGTTTCAGGTATATAGCATAATGATTCAATATTTGTGTATATTGTGAAATGATCTCCACAATAAGGCTATGTTAGTAACCATAGGTGGCTACAGAGTTTTTCTTGTGATGAGAACTTTTAAGGTTTACTTTTAAAGCACCTTTCCAATATGCAACACAATGAAATTCAATGTAGTCACCATGGTGTACATCCAGGACTTATTTATTGTAACTGGAAGTTTTCACCTTTGACCACCTGCACCCACTCCACACACCCCTCAGCCCCCGCCTCTGGCAGTCACCAATCTCTTCTCTGTATCTGTGACCTTGCTTTTTATTTTTGTTTTTAGATTCCACATATGAGATCATAAGGTATTTATATTTTTGTGTCTGGCTTATTTGACTTAGCATAATGCCCTCAAGGTCCAGTCCACCCATGTTGTTGCAAACAGCCTTTTTTCTTAAAAGAAAGAAATGATATAAAACCATATAAATTTAGAACTTCTGGTAGGGAACTCTACCTCGATGCCAGCCCTGGGACAGTCACTGGTTTTCCTCATGACGTGCTTCCCAGAGGATCTGACATAGTGGAAATCAGCTGAAAGCAGAAATTCACTAAGATGATTTTAAATAAATATTGTACTTTAAAAAGTTTATTATTGATTTTAGATAAAGAAAGGAAGGAGGGGAGAGAGAGAGAGAGAAACATTGATTTGTGGCTCCACTCATTGATTCACTCTTTAGTTGATTCTTGCATGTGCCCTGACCAGGGACTAAACCCAGAATTTTGGAGTATTGGGACAATGTTCTAACCAAATGAGCTACCTGGCCAGGGTTAAAATAATTTTTTTAAAAAAACAACTAAGCCCTGGCTGGTATAGCTCAGTAGATTGAGCACGGGCCTGTGAACCGAACAACCACAGTTCGATTCCCAGTCAGAGCACATGCCTGGGTTGCAGGCCAGTTCCCAGCAGGGGAAGCACGAGAGGCAACCACACATTGATATTTCTCTCCCTCTCTCTTTCCCTTCCCCTCCAAAGATAAATAAGTAAAATCTTAAAAAAACACACACCAGTAAGTAAGAAGTCTTCCTTAGTCTCTACCTGAATTGATTTAATGAAATCCAGTGACTTTGTATTGTCCCACTGCCACAAATAAAAAATTCATAGGACCTCTTTTTAAAAACATTTTTAAAGATTTTATTTATTTTTTGAGAGAGGGGAAAGGACGAAGAGAAGGAGAGAAACATAGATCAGTTGCCTCTCAAGTGCCCCCAACTGGGGACCTGGCAGGCAACCCAGGCATGTGCCCTGACTGGGAATCAAACTGGCTTTTGGTTCACAGGCCCACACTCAATCCACTGAGCCACACCAGCCAGGGCTATAGACCCTTCAAAAAGGGTTGGAAGGGAACTGAGAAGGCCTGTACCCCAAGTCCCTGTCTAATGTAGAATCTTGAGAATAGCTTGCTTCAGAGATGACCATTTTGGCTTCTATTGAATAGGAAATTTCCCACCTTCCACTTTCCCACCTTTTGAATATCTGTAATAGTTAAGAACTATTTTATTGGACTGAAATTAGCTTTCCTTTAATTTCTTTCTAGGTTAGCCATCTTTTGCTGCAGAGAACAAAAACCAACAAGAAGCCTTCCTTGTCTGGGTGAGAACCCACCCTTCATCTCATATCCCTCTGAATCTTACCTTTTCCAGATTAAACATCACCTTGATTAAGGAAGCACTGCAGCTTGTTAGAAAGACCACAGATGGCGAAGTGAGGAGATGGGGTTCTACTTCTGCCTCTTGGTGACCAGAGGGCTGACTTTGGATGAGTCGCTTTACTACTCTGGGCCTCAGGGTTTTCCTTGCAGTGTGAGAAAGTGGGACTTGGATGACATCTAAGATTGCTTTCAACACTGGACTCTGGGTTCTTTTTTGCCCAGCCTTACGTTAAATGGCTTGGTTTGTCATCTTCTGTGTGCCCTGTTGTGGACACTGTCTTGTGAAGGAAAGAAAATAGGTAATGGCTTGAAGAACAATGTAATGGTCACCATCTCCCCCCAATAAAAAAATCCACCTGTCAAACTGTTTTCATTTATTCATGATCTCTTTGTCCTCATCCGTAAATACTCATAATTAATGCTACATGATTGAATCATATCGGGGATATAATTTTATACTGTTTTCCTCTTCCTCACAGAATCATGAGCGTTTATATATATTACCATGAAAAATTCATATATAAACTTTAAGATTTAATTCACATGCTATAAAATTTACTCTTTTAAAGCATACAATTTAGCAGGTTTTAGTATATTCTTAAGATTGTACAAACAGCAACACTAACCCCAGAATATTTTTAGCACCTCCCAAAAGAAACCTCATTGCCATTAGCAATCAGTCCCTATTCTCTTTGCCCCCAGCTCCCGGCAACTGCTAATATACTTTGTGTCTCTATAGATTTGTCTCTTCTGGACATTTTGTATAAATGGAATCATACAATATCTTCTTTTGTGTCTGGCTTTTTTCTCTTATGTTTTTAAGATGCATCCAATGTGCATGAGCACATTTTTTCAAATAATACATCATTATATTTTAATGCTGTATAGTATTCCCTTTTTGGGGAGACATTTAGGCTATTAATATATATTTTTGTTATAAAGACTGCTGCATCTATATCTTCATTCATCTAATTTATCTGTTCTCTTGAATTATTTCAGAATAAATTCCCATGGGTGGGATTACTGGGTCAAAAGGTATGAACATTTTTATGGCTCTTGTCAATATTGCTCTTAAATCGTGATGCTCAGAACGAAATGTGATTCTCAGATGTGTTCAGACACAGCAGGGTACTGTGGGCTTATTAAGTTCTCAAGGTCTGGACAATATATCATTCTTTAAATCAAGCAGCCTACAAATTTATTAGCTTTTGTTGTGGTTGCTCATTGAACATATAGCCAATAAGACCTTTAGATCTTTTCCTAGGCATTGTGTCTTAAAGCTATGTTTGCATTTGCTCTATGACCCCAGGGTCTTCTGAGGACTCTCTGACTTGAATTTAGTGTTTCTTTGTTTTCTTTCTTAACAGGGGTTGATCCTAACAAACTGGCAGGAGGTGTGGGTTTATTGCAGTTTTAGCTGGGAACTGCAGATGGCGCCTTAAGGCTGTCACAGGGGTAAACTCTGTGCCTTCCCTTTTTCAGGATCTGGTAGTGGCACCTCCCTGGCAGGTTCATTACTGGAGTTCAGTCCTCCCCCCTTTTTGGGGGAAGGAAAGAGCAACTGTGAAGTTGGATTTGCATGTTATTCAGGGAAAGCTCCAACCGAAGCACGTTTTCTAGTTGTCATTTGATCTCTTAGGGGACTCTGGGGCAGTGTATATTTCATGTTAGAGGTTTCTTTCTTTTTTTATTTCCTACTTAGGCTCTCTTACACTTCTTTTTTTTTAATTGCCTTAAAGATTTTATTTATTTTTAGCCAGAGGGGAGGGAGGGAGAGAGAGGAAGAAAAACACTGACCAGTTGCTTCTTGCACACCCCCAGCTTGGGACCTTGACTTGGCCTGCAACCCAGGCAAGTGCCCTGACCAGGAATTGAACCAGCACCCTTTCAGTTTGCAGGCTTATGGCTTATCTGAAAACTATTACAAATTTAAGCAAGACCTTGAAATTCCTGGATTTAGACCTGACAAGTTTAAACAGAACAAAGCAGTACCTTGTGTGGGAAAGTTGGAAGGGACTCATTTTAACTCATTCCGTGCCAGACCTTAGTCTCATTTTTGGGCTGAGAGGGGTTGTAGGGAACACCCCTGGGTGGTGACTGAGTTAGCATGTGCGCCTGGCTTTGCAAGAACCGCCTCAAAGGGCATTTTTTTCCCTAGCATCAATAGGTCAAGCACCTTTCAGATGAAATAGTATCAAGAAAGGAATGGGAGGGGTATGAGGAGCATATAAATGTCTTCTATTCATGTTTCCCATTAACGGATCTGAGGGCTAGTGAGGCTCATGTTACTCTCCCACGTTTTCTTCCATACCCATAACCACCAGTTTGAACCTGCCTTTTGTTTCTTTCTCCTGTTCATTCATGGGGTCCACAGCAGAGAGTGTACATTTATTGCTTTTAGGTATAATTTGGGTTGGAAAGCAAATAACTTCATGCTGGGTGAGTAGTGCCACATTATTTATATTCATTGACTGGGAACTCATTGTCTCTTAGCAGTTGGCTTTTCTTGCACAGCCGAGGGACTGGTCCTTTCAGACCCATCTCCCTTCAAACTCTAATTCTTTTCCATCACTGTTACTTCTTGTTCTCATGTTAATGCCTTTGCTGATGTCACTCTTCTTTTTGATTATTTTCCCTTTCTGCTAATTGAAATCTTTATAATTCTTTTATGGTGCAGCTTAAGGTTTATCCCTACATGATGACTTCACTGATTAATTCCATCTTCAGTAATCTTTCCCCTTTGAATTCCTTCAGCATTCTTGTCTAGTTTCTACCATTCCACTTAGCATTCTCTTACATACTGTCTCATGTTTATAAGTCTTGTCTCCTTGACAATGACAAAGCACCTTGAAGGAAGAGACCGTCTTTTCCCAGTTTAACTCATAGGACATTTACTAAATGGATTAACTTGTTATTTAACAACTTAAAGCCTCAGTTTCCTTATTTGTTACATGGGAATAATGATGTCTGCCTCACAGGGAAGCTCAGATAGTAAAATGAAACAATGCATTGAGAGTGGTTTATAAACCAAAAAACATACAGAGGATAGGCATTACCAATTTTTTACAAATGGTGACAGGCTGTATAAATGAAAGAGTATGCTGAAATTACATGAATGAACTTATACAAAAGCAGGATTAGTTATACATCTTACACATAGGAACAAATTCACTAAAGATCAAATTAAGGTTTTTACTGAACCTGTAAGATACTCTCACTGAATTGAGTGTTTAAAATCTGAGTTTTGGTTCTGACATGGCCACTAATTTTGTGATGTAATAAGTTTATCTTTCATAATTTAAAGATTTTTCCAGCTCTAAACATCTGATACACAATTGAATTTGGATATCTTACCTATGTCTTTTGGACCTCAGTTTTGTAATCTATCAAATGGGAATGCAGATCTCATTGAAACCCTTTAATAGAACTTTATAAAATTGATGTTCAAAGAAACATTAAACTTGGACAGAAGTCTCTTGGGAGAAAAAATGTTTCCTTGGGAGAAAGTTGCATACTGTATAGCACATTACCATATCAAATGGTCTGAGAAGTAAAGCAACCAGTTTAACTTGATTTTACCCAGTGTTTCTTAAACTTATTTGGACCTGGAATAGTTTTTTCATTTAAAAAAAATTGTTGATTTGAGAGAGAGAGAGAGAGAGAGGGAGAGACAGAGAGAAGGAGGGAGGGAGGGCAGGGAGGACAGAGAGGGAGAGAGAGAGAGAGAGAGAAACATCGACTTGTTGTTCCACTTATTTATGCATTCATTGGTTGATTCTTGTATGTGCCTGGACCAGAGATTGAACCTGTAACCTTGGCATATGGGGATGATGTTCTAAGCAATTTAGTTACCTGCCAGGGCAGGAATAGTTTTTTTCAGATAACATCTACTTAGCATCCCATGAAACTAATTTTCTAAGGCACACAGTTTGGACTGCCAACATGAACAGGCTTTGGTATTAGAAGCAGTCCAAGCAAAGGGCAAAGTATGCCCTTTTGAGATGTTCTCTGCTCATCTTCATGCCTGCTGTGGCTTGTAGCTTTATCTCTAGTCAACAGAGACTTTGAAAAATCATGTTTCTCAGTTAGTCATTGATTATCAAGTCTCCAAGATAATGAGTAAAAATTTTAAGTTTCTCAGATTATTAAGTTTAGCTTCTTTCTATTCCTCATTAAAACAGATCTGGCAATGATACAAAATATCAATTCAAAATAAAAACACAAGAAAAGTTCTCATCTCTAGGATCTATTTGAAACATATAAAATTAGGTCAGGTTAATATCTGCAGAATATATCTGCCAAGGTGAAGATTATGTCATGATTTATTTCTGGCTCTAGTCTTTCCACTGGATCATTAGGTAACCTGGGATAAATTAATTCCCTTAAGGCTGAACTGAGACATATGGATGTTATTTCAAAATGATCTTCTTTTGTAATCCTTAGTTATTCTAATAATTTCAGGAATTATTTTTAGTTTTGTTTTCTTCAGAGTAGGTCACAAGAATTATATGTTGAATTTATTACAGCATTCATTTTCCTCCAATATAATTTATAGACAGACTTTAAACAATTTGCAATTATTTCAAAGCAGGCAACAACCACTTTATTGTGAAGTATAGCTTACAAAATTAAAAATGTATAGGTAGCATAAAGAACAATGATAAAATTAATCTTTGTAACCTAGTTCCAAAAAGTTTCTCTTAAGATTTTATTTATTTATTTTTAGAGAAAGAGAGGGAGAGGATTGTCAATGTGTGGTTGCCTCTTGTGTACCCCCAACTGGGAACCTGGCCTGCAACCCAGGCATGTGCCCTGACTGGGAATTGAACCGGTGACCCTTTGGTTCACAGGCCAGCACTCAATCCACTGAGCCACAACAGCCAGGGCCAAAAGGTACTTTCTAAAATTAAGATTTTATTTATTTATTTTAGAGAGAGGAGAAGGGAGGGAGAAAATGAAGGACAGAAACATTAAAGCTGGAGAAAAACATCCTTGGATAAGTTGCCTCTCCCAGGCCCCAAAGTGGTGACCTGGCCTGTAACCCAGGCATGTGTCCCTATCAGGAATTATACCTTTTAGGTTTCGGGAATGATGCCTAACCCACCGACCCACATCAGTCAGGGACGGAAGGTATTTTTACAAGATCTGTTCAATGTCCTCTTAGAGAGGTTGAGTGCTGCATAGAGAAAAGGCAAAGGTGAGGCATGAGTTGCAGTAGGGGTACTTGCAAACCCCAGTCAGTGAGACATATGCCTTATGTCATCTGCCCTCCTTGGAGGCCTATTTTTTGAGTAATATCCTTGGGAGGAGACTACCCTTACTGCCACCCCATGGATGTAACAAAATGTTCCTCTCAACCACACTCAGAATTCTGCCTTGGAGGAGATCTGTTAAATAAGATATTCTTCATCCCATTAGATTTCCAATGATGTTTGACAACTCTCCTAGATTGGGCCTAAGTGTGTGCTCTTTAGTCCATCTCTCTTCTCTTTGGGTGGGATACCCACATAGAAAACAACTCTTTCTTGTTAGATCAGGGGCTCTCTTAGGAGAGACATCAATGTTTTTCCTAAACAGACCATAACGTTTCAAAGAGTGAGGCTGTTTTTTTTTTTTTCCTCCCAAAGAAACTACATTGGGTTGCAGTAGCAACAGGCCCTATAACGAAGGCATTTCTGGAGTGACTTTTGGTAAGTGAAATCAGTCATTATGAAATAAGATCTTGGGATCCTATTGGTTCAGGTCCCATTCTTTAGTATGAACTTTCCTATAAACTAGAACTTACTGTCCTGTTCCCATTCTGTATGGGAGGAAGGGGAATTGTGAATTTGTCATTCATTCCACTTTGCACTTTTCTGTTTCAGCATTTACCACGTTATTACAATGAATTATTTACTAGCTTATACCCTCCTTTATAAGTAGATACTCTCCTTGGCGATAATGATACTGTTTTATTCTTCTTTGTGAGTGACCCACTGCCTAGAGCAATGCCTACCACTCATTGGGTATTTATGGCAATTTAGTGAATGATATTTGGATGGTCTGCTTCTAATTGAATCTTTGAAAGAATTCAGTAGGAAGCAGCACATGATGTAGTGCCCTAACTAGCTGGATGACTAACTTCTTCTTTTTCTTTAGATCTGTAAATAATATGGTTGGATTAGATTAGGCATTATTAACCAGGGATCAGTGAGCTCCAAGGTATTTTTGAAGCCTCATGCCATGCAAAGTTAAAAATCAAGGACCAATAACTTTGTAGAGATTTATTATACTACTCCACTAACGTTTACTGCAACTGCAATAACTAGTATGTGGAAACCCACACTGCATTGTGCCTGTGACTATATGCATTCATATACCTTCTCAGATTTGTCCAGATCCCCTTATGCTTTGGCCTCAAAGGATGATAATATGGTGACCGATCCTGATTAATTTTATTTTATTGTATTTTTAAAAGATTTTATTTACTTATTTTTATGGAGAGAGAGAGAAACATCATTGTGTGGTTGCCTTTTGCTTGCCCCCAACTGGGGACCTGGCCTGAAACCCAGGCATGTGCCCTGATTGGGAATTAGACAGGTGGTGTTTCGGTTTGCCACACCAGCCAGGGCCCTGATTGATTTTTTTAATGCTGATTACCCAAATTCTCAGCTTGTAGCCGCTCCTAATACGAGGCCGACCAGTGGGGCGAGTGCTTTACATACGCAGGACATTGGCTAAGAAGGTACACAGGTGTTAGGGGTTGTATCCTTGACCAGTGTGGCTCAGTTGGTTGGGCGTGGTCCCCAAAGATCCCAGATTCGATTGTCAGGCCACAAGCCTGGGTTGCGGTTGGTCCCGTCAAGAGTGGGGGCGTAAAAGAGGCAACAATCTATATTTCTCTCACATCGGTGTTTCTCTCCCTCTCTTCCTCCCTCTCCATTCTCTAAAAATAAATACAATCTTTTAAAAATAGTTCCTGCCTTGAGGAGGTTGGGAATCTGACCACAGACAGGGGAATATTTAACAGAAAGATTCGACGGATGGTGAGATTGACCACAACTGCAGAGATGGATGCAGACAGCTGATATCAGAAAACCAACTCAGCAATGGACTTGGACGGTGTGTTGGGGGTACGTGGCCGGGGTAGAGAACACCCCCACCCGCTCCAGAGGTTGCTGTGTGCCGCCAGGCCTGAGCGATGCCTCCTCCCTGCCCCACTCCGCACCGGCCTCCATGCCTCCCAGGAGGCCGAGCGGCCGCCAAATCCGGACGTCTCAGAGTTTCCTCGCAGCCGGTAGCTCTGAAATGGCCTTTTGTTGTAAAACTTGGGTTTGGAAAGAGGCAAAGAGAAAAGTGGTGGAAAAATTCACGGGGTGAAGACGTAAGCAGCGAAAGGGAGGGTGATCTGACTGACCAGATCCCAGCCAGGACCAACGGAGAAAAGCCCCTCGCACGCTTCCCCTGGAGGCGCCGCCCGCCTTCGGCCACCTCCGATAGAGTTTCGGCTCTTTCCGGCAGTTCCAGCTGGGGTGCAGCACTCCCAGCTCGCTATCCCCCACCCACACGCCGCTGGCTTTCTCTGGGCAATGGCAGTTCTGCACGTAGGCGCGAGTTCGCGTCCCACACACCGCCACTTCTATCTAAGAGTGTGTGTCCGAGCCACTCCTCCAACCCTTCCCCTTTCTTGTTATCCCAATCTTCCGCGACGCCCAAGCTCCCTCAATTCAGGCGCGAGGGACTTAGTCGCGAGAAGAACGGTAACCCGACAGACCAGAGAACACCCCCTCCCAGCGCCTTCCCACAGGCACGCCAGGTTCGCGCCGGCGCGAGCACGCGCCCTGAGCGCTGGCTGGCGCTCGCGCACGCGCCCGAGCGCGATCCGGGGCGGGGCGAGTAGCTCGAGCCCTGGCGAGGTCGGTGTGGATCCGCTGGCGCTCTGGCCCCTAGTCGCGGCAGCGATTCCCAGTCCGCCGGCCGGCAGAGCAGGGAAGCAGGGAAAGGGGCGGGCGGAGGCGGGGCGGCGTCCGACTCGGGGAGAGCCGAGGGAGCAGCGCGGCGACGACGTCGCCGGCTCTAAAAGAGGCGAGCAGGCGGCGGAGCTCCTTTCCACTTCTCAGACCCTGGAGCGTCCGGGACGCAGAGCCCGGAACTGGGGGGACGCGGCGACTGCGGGGGCCCGCCGTAGGTGAAGCAGAGCGTGCTGGGCGGCGGAGGTTGGTGGCGGATAAAGGGGCACAGAGGTGCAGAGAGCGGGCTTGAGGGAGAGCACGGGGGAAGGGGTAGTTGTTGGGGGTTGGGTACGGGGAGGTGGCGGCGGGAGCCCTTGGGACTTGGAGTGCCCAGATGGTGAAAGGTTTGTGGGGTCTGGGGCGAGCCAGAGCACACTGGTCTGAGTTGGGGTGTTTCCAGAGGCATAGGCCGGGGAAACAATAGAGTGAGGGGGTTCTCTGAGGTAGGGGGTATTGGATTTTAAGAAACAACAAGAGATGGGAAATAATGAAAGAATGGGTTATTTTCGGAGAAGTACAATGAATTGAGAATACAGTTGGGATGCGTAAGGTTATCTGAGTGGGTGCCAGAGGTCCTTAAGATTTGGGGTCAAAGTGAAGGCCTTGGCCACGTAGCTCAGTTGGTTAGAGCGTACTCCCCATAAGCTAATGTTGAGGGTTCGATGCCCGGTCAGGGCACATATAAGAATCAGCCAGTCTCTTCCTCTCTCTAAATCATTTTTTAAAAAAAGATTTGGGGACCAAGTGGGATTTGAAAATAAGAGATAGAAGAGCATTCTTGGAGTTGAGGGGAGGACGGGAACGAAAAATAATGCAAAGTGGAACAGAGACATAAAGTAAATGTGGTTTGGGCTTGAATTAAAGCAGAGGGTACAGCCAGTTGGAGAGTATGGAGTACATGGCTTTTTTCTCCTAGTTCATCGAAGATGATGGTGTTCTTTTAGAAGGTGGATCTTTCTCAGGCTTATCTGTTAAGGAGTATAACTTGTTCTTTTAATAATTTGCTTTTCATTGGTAGTCCGTTTCATTGATAAAGCATGCCTGTAATAGTAATTTCTTCTCTGTTCTTCAGGTTATGTATGTAACTTACCTGTGGTTAATGAAGCAGGAGAGAACAGACAACCAGAAACAGGCATCTTGCTTTTAAGTCAGGTCAGTGATAATGCAGCGTTCAGGGTATTTGGGGGAAAACCAAGACCAAAAGGTGATGAATAGCCTTGATAAAGTCAGTTATCTGTAATTTGTTAGAACTCCAGCTTCTCAACTGAGAAAATTTCATGTACGGTCTGCTACTAGTTTTAAGTTCATGGCAGAGAGTTTGTGTGCTGCCTCAAGAAATTCTTGATGACAATTTCAAATTGTCAGGCTGCTTTACACCTTCCAGTTTGAATGAAGGTGATTTGAAAAAAATCACTTTATTTAAAAATATTGTGGGAAAGTATTTCTGGAGTCATGATCTTTGCAGTTCCTTGATACTTGGATTACCAGACTAAATTTTGAATGGTATTAGATAACAAGATTGCTGGTTTTGAAATTGTAGTTACCTTTGTGTGTTCATAAATAGTCCATGTTAAGCTTTGTGTTTGTTGGGCATTGAGTTTTGCCGACTCATCTAAGATTTCTGGGAATTTGTGAGTTTATGTTTATTTCGCAGCTAGGTCTTGGATGGTAGCATTAGACCACTCTATAAAGGTCCAAAACTAATGATCTAAATTGTCACTTTTCTTATATGTTATAAAAACTGAACAAAACAAGGAGTGAGTACAGCATCCTCGTTAATGATAATGTGGCTCGTTATTGACCTCTTTAGTGGGCTAGGCAAGGTGCTAAGATTGTTTTAGATGCATTATCTCATTTAATTCTTTAAAAAAGATTTTATTTATTTTTAGAGAGAGGGGGTTGGGGGAGAAAGAGAGGGAGAGAAACATCAATATGAGAGAGAAACATCAACCTGCCCCAACCAGGGACTGAACCCGCAACTCAGGCATGTGCCCTGACCCGGAATCTAACCAGAGAGTTTTGGCTTTGCTGGACAACATCCAACCAACTGCACCACACCAGTTGGGGCTATCTCATTTAATTTAATCCTCACAATTATTTCCTATTTTGTAAATTAAGAGATGAAATAACTTACGGAGGTCACAGAGCTAGTGGGTAAAGCTAAATTCAGGCCCGGCTCCGCTGGATGCCTTTAAATCTTCACTGCCTGGTGGGTCTTCCAGCTTTCTCCCTCCTACAATCTTGGTTGTAGTATACAAGCAGCATGAATTGGTTGCAGTTGGATCTGATATGATATTAGTTGAAGATTGGGTTAATGGCTACACCTATAGAGTTAATCGAATGTTTGCTCCTGCAATTTAACAAATCTGGGGTCCTGATAATAGGGCTAATACATCTTGCTAAGGGTTTGTCCTGTGAGCACAGTTAATTTTCTGTTCAGTGTACTGCCGAAGCACTGTGCATGCGGGGCGCTCTTCCTTGTGGAAGTCAAGACAGCCAGTTGTGGAGCCAAAACCAATTCACACTGGAAACAGTTGAAAACTGCTGAGTGCTCTCCAAGCACCTGTTGAGTCCACAGTTGGTACTAGCATTATTTCTAAATATAGATAGGATGCTCTTAGAAACCCCAAGTGAAACAACTAGAGCTGAGAGAAACAGCTGGGACCTGAGGGAGGAGCTGTAGGTTACTGGCCAAAACATCAGCATAGGCCCTGGAGGCTGATCCAGGAGTAACAAAGGGCAGATGTTAGTAAAAGGCAAGGGAGTGGGAATTATTTGTGGAGCATTTATGTATTCCAGGCATTGAACTCAGTGTTTTTTTTATATATATTACCTTATAAGATCTTCAGACAGTTCTTAAAGGTAGATAGGTGTAAGCATTATCCCCATTTTTCAGATGAGGCCTAGAAAGGTAAAGTAACTTGTACAAAGTCAGTTAATAGTGGTGAAGGAAGTTTGTACATTATTATCGTTGTTGTTATTTTAAATTGTTGCTTGCAATTTCCCACTCTAGAAACACCATATTAAAATCAGGAACTTCGAAGTCCCTTTTTAGGATCTATTGTGATTCATTGTTAGAAGTAAAACTGGTTATTTCAGTCTTGCTGCTTTCATTGGAAACTGGAAGGAAAAGGGTTTTTTTGTTTTTTGTTTTTGAATTAGAAGGGGTACCCATTACCAAAAATAACCTCTTGTAGAGTATAATTCAGCTTCTTCAGTTGATTGGTATATATCTGTAGCAACATGAAAACGACATGTCTACCCCTCCTGTATTCTGAGATTAAAAAAAAACAAAGAACTTAAACATCTAATCTTTTATCATTCTTGACAAACTGGGAATACTTTTTTTAAAAATTGTCCTTACCCAAGGATATGGGTTATTGGTTTTATAGAGAGAGGAAAGGGGTGGGGACACATCAGTGTGAAAAAAACATCAATTGATTGACTTCTGTGGCACCCTGACCAGGACCTTTTGGTGTGGGGGAGGGAATGATCCTCCAACCAACTGAGCCCCCCAGCCAGGGCTATTCTGAGACCTTGACTTTCAGGTAAGTTGTCTAGGCTCTGAAGGATGACAGTGAAGCATGCCTGTTACAGACTTTGACCACTTCTCTTGATATATTTTTGCCACAAAAATTTGATGATGGTTCTTGCTTGGTTACTTTGAAAAAATTGTGGTAAAATATGCATAATAAAATTTACCATGTAAACTATTTTTAAGTGTACAGTTCAGTGGCAATAAGTGCAATCACATCGCTGTGTGACTACCACCACCATCCATCTCCAGAACGCTTTTTACCTTCCCAAACAGAAACTCTGCACTACTGAACAATAACTCCCGGTTCTTTTCTTTTCCCAGCCCCTGGCAGCCACCATTCTACTTTCTGTTTCTGTGACTATAACTGCTCTGGATACCTCATGTAAATGGAATTATTTGTGTCTGGCTTATTGAGCACAGTGTCCTCAAGGTTCATCATTGTTTTAGCCTGTGTCAGAATTTCGCTCCCTTTTAGGACTGCGTCATATTCCACTGTATGTATGTACCACACTTTGCTGATCCATTCTTCAATGGATACTTGGATTGTTTCCACCTTTTGGCTATTGCAAATAATTCTGCTGTGAGCATTGGTGTACAAATATCGGATGGAGTGCTTGCTTTCAGTTTTTTTGGGTATATACCTAGAAGAACAATCTTTTGAGGATTTCTGGGTCATATGGTAATTCTATGTTTAATTTTTTGAGGAAGCTTAGTTACTTATCAATGGTGGTTTTATTATGTGTTCACATGGAGGTACTGCTTGGCCTTATGTTTGAGGGATGATGTTTCCTGTACTGATGTTTTCTGTACTGTTCGGAGGACTCTCGTACTAGAAATGATTGAAAAGGAAATGAGTTACCCAGTTTTCATGGCTTTCTCTTACCTTCTGCCTTGTTATATTTATCATGACATCTGGCAAGCACATTAAAATACATTTCAACTTTGCAATAAAAGTACTTTTGAAAATCTTTCAGACATTTCAGCTGATGAATACAATGGGAGTTTCTGTTCTGTGGTGTGAAACATAGCTGATGTGGAAGGAACTATTTGTTAGGTTTTCAGTCATACCTGTAAATGTGGGTAATCAGCTCAAGAACATCATGTGTCTTCGTATGTGAAAAATGTGCCAGTACTGTGGCGTTTGGTTTACTTTGCTGCCTTTCATTGAAATTTAAAGTGTTTTTTTCATTTGAAAATGTTTTACATGTATGGGCTACTGATTAATGCTTATCTTTGGTATCCTTTCCTCGTTCATTGAATAAGGTTTTAGTGTCTGCTATATGCTTTAAATATTTCAGGAGGTAGCTGTAATACAGGAAGTAAAATTGGCTGAAGTCATTTGTTTGATTCCATTTTTTCCCTTCCCTTCATGTGTGAGAGAAAGTTGACACACATCAGCAATACAATAGCTGAAGTAGCTGCAGACTGACAGCAAGCTGTCTCTTAGGATGAGTCTAACCACCACCCCCATGTCATTTTTCCTAAGTGCCACCAGGAGGTTAATTATCCCTGCATCTTGCTTCTTGAGATTATTGGGAAGTCCAAAGGGACTTCAGGCTCATGTGCCATTTTCTGGGAACGTCATAGGAGATTTAGTAAGCCCATGCTTACCTTGGAGGTGCTATGTTGATTCTGAAATATTTCTAAAGGTTTAAAGTTTATAAACACCTTTTCTTTAGGTTACTGGGTATTAAGGGTTGGCCAGAGGCCAGCATTTAGTATCCATGTTCAAATCTACCATGCAGCCTCTAAGGGTGGGTTCCTGGACTATATACATCATCTTCAACACGGATTCTGAGCCGCTCCAGGCCCATAAAACCTTCTGCAGGGTCTGAGGATGTACCCATTAGCTAGAGGCAACTTCTGCAGTCATTGTTCTGTGACTAATTTGTGGTTAGGGGTTAGCAAGGAATTCTTATTAGTTTAAACCCTAAATAATAACCTTGGATTGCTGGTAAGGAGGATTTTTACTTAATTAGCAAAATGACATGATTACTAGTTGTGGAGGGTGGTTATGTGTGTTCTTTAGAATTGGCTAAAGAGTGTTGGGACTGAGGAGAAGAAGAAGGAGGTGTTTGAGGCAATTTTATGATTATAGATGAATTATTATAGATACGTGAAGATGTCTTGGATTTGAAGGTGCTGCCAGGGATGTTAGTTCTTATTGACCTGCTTAGGACTGGAAAGCCCACTTTGAAAAACCTGAAGTCCTCCCTTTCTTGAGTACATATAACCTGTCTAGTAGTAAATGATTTGTTGTTGTTTTAAGGCTAAAGCTGGTAGTTGAGCAATACTTTTCTTTAAATTAGCCACTTGGTCTCTGATTATAGCATGCCAGTGTGGTCAGCTCACTGCTGGCTCTTCCTGGTTGTCTTCTATTACATTGACTGCAAATATGCATTAGTGTGTGACGGCAGTGACTCTTCAGCCTACTTTGTTTGGTTATCCTCTTACATCTTTATAGTAAATCATCTTCATAGCTTATGAGCATATCCTGCACACGTTTTCAGTACAAGGATCTCATCATAAGAAGCTTCCACACATTTGAAGAAAGAGATGAAACTTGTCTATAAGATGGAATGACAGGAAGCTCAAGTGTTGTACCTGGATGGTAGGTGCTACAGAACCACCCCAGACTGAAGCAGCCGTTTAGCTTAGATACAAACTTGATGTTTTATTATATTTTATTAGTCAGTACCCAGTAGGTTTCTTGAGATGGCTTATCTGATTCCTTGTTAAGAGGACAGTACTTTAAACAAGGCTTGTTTGGGTAATCTTTTTCACCTTTGACACTATTCAAAAGTTGTACGTATTTTATGTTGATCTTGTACAGGTTATATTTGACATTGTCATTATTCTGCCTGTCTGTGATGTTACGATGATCCTGCAAGTTAGACAACGAGGTGTTAATATGTGAAGCCATGTAATTTGGGAGCAAAGGAAACAGTGCAACGACAATGATGACTACATTTGTGTTTGGGCATCTAATTTGATGACCCGGAAAAAGCTCTTGAAAGAGGAGTGATATTTGATACCTTCATCCTGATTACTTGGTACTTGAAATCTTAACATTTAAGTAAGATTTAGTAGAATTATATTCAGTTTTTACATGATTACATTTTTGATTGAGCAGTAAAGCTGAGAACACGCCATCCTTTCACACTCTGCTGGCTAATCATTTTCATTGTGAAGTAATCCCAATATTATTTAACTTCTTGGCAGATGAACTTTTTGAGGCCTGAAATGTGGATTTACTGAGTTGTATTAGTTATGATCAGGCTAATACTAAGTATATTTATCATATTCCCATATTGTAATATTTTTCTTCTAATTGCTTATTGAAATAGGGAAGCCATATGTCATGTTAAGAGCACACACCTGTTAGCTGTATCACGTAGGAGTTGCTAATAAATAGGATTATAGATAGCTGGGCATAAAATTAATTTTTGGGGAGAGGGGTTATGAAGGTCCGACATTCTGTCATCATCAACAACAACTAAAAAGAGTACAGATCTCGTATACAGATCTGGCTTTGAATTTCTGCTCCTCTACCTACTCCCTCTGGTGACTTGATCAAGTCATTTAATTTCTCAGAGCCTGTGTTTCTGAGTCTGCGAAATTGATGTAGGAGTAATTCCTACCACAGAGTTGTCTTAACTGTTGAAATTTTTTTTTGAGGTGAAATTCACATAACATAAAACTCCTTTTAAAGTGTACTAAACTGTGGTATTTGTTACATTCACAATGTTGTACAACTGTCACTCTGTCTAGTTCCAGAACTTTTGCACCAGCTCCAAGGGAGATGCGGTTCCCATTAAGCAGTCACTCTTCATCCTCACCTGCCCCTCTCTCGGTAACTACCAGTCTGCTTTCTGTCTCTACAGACCAAAATTCTGGATATTTCAAAATTCATGGAATCACGTAGTACGTGACCTTTTGTGTCTGGCTTCTTTCACTCAGTGTGATGTTTTTGAGCTTCATCCTTGTTGTAGCATGCGTCAGTACTTCGTCTCTCCACAGCTGCACACTGTTCCATTGTGTGCATGCATCACCTGTTGTTTGTCCGCTTAGCTGCCGATGGACAGTTGTGTCATTTCCGCCGTTTCCTATTGTGAATAATGTACCAGTACTTGTTTGAATACCTGTTTTCAGTTCTTTGGGGTCTGGCTATACCTGAGAATGGAGTTGCTGGGCCATATAATATCTCTATATTTAACTCTTTGAGGGACTGTTACACTGTTTTTCCACAGAGGCCGTAGCATTTTACATTCCCACCAGCAACGCTCGAGGGTTCCAGTTTCTCTGCCTCCTTCCCAACACTTGTTATTTTTCTCTTATTTGATTGTGGCCGTCTTAGTAGGTGAGAAGTGGAATCTTATTATGAATTTGATTTATATTTTCTTAGTAACTGTTGATATTGAGCATCTTTTCATGAACTTATTGGTTGTTTGTGCATCTTCTTTGGAGAGATGCCTAAGACCTTTGCCCTTTTGAAAAATGGGATTGTCTTTTTGTTGAGTTATGACTATTGAATTTTAATGGCTGTCAAACATTTAGCTCAGTGAATACACATAGTACATACGCAATAAAGGCTAACTAATAATATTGTTAGAATTATTTTTGCTACATGTGGTCTGAATTGGAAGGCTGAAAAACTTTGGCTTTTTTACATAGGAGTGGAGAGGCAACAAAACTTATTTGTTGTGAGTAAAGGTTTGACTGTGTCAGTGTTGGTACTTTGCTTTTAATTGAAATTAGCCACACACAAGCAAACATTAGTTTATCTTTGGCAGAAATCAGTATAGTAAGACCTCACTTAATGTTGTTAATAACATTCTGTGACTTTAAGTGAAATGTCATATAACAAAACCAGTTTTACCAAAGGCTAGTCGATATATACCAGAGTTAAGTTCCTATGGCATCTCATCAACGTTATAATAAAAACAGTGCTGAACTAAATGATGTTATTCAAGGACCTGCTGTAGTGCCATCTAGTTATAGCTGAAATTTAGATAGTTTTTATTTTACCCTATGAGATATTTTTTATAAATACTACAATGGAAATTTACTAACTGGGTCAGGGAAGCTGACTTTTTATGTTTACTGGTATGCAGTTTATTATTGTCAAGTTTTTATGCTTATTGCAACTTGGCTATATGGGCTGGTCAAAAGAAGATGGGTAAGACTAGAAGATCAGAGTAATTATTAATTCAGGATCTTACTCTCTAGTCAGAATTGTACCATCTTGAACTGATGAATGTATTTTACTAGGTTTATAGATAGACAAACTCATTTCATTATGTCATGATTTGGAGTGAGGTGTTAGCTTTAATGAGAACATGCAAGCCCTGGCTGGTGTAGCTCAGTGGATTGAGAGCAGGCCTGTGAACCAGAGGATCATGGTTCGATTCCCAGTCAGGGCACATGCCTGGGTTGCAGGCCATTTCCCAGCAGGGGACACACAAGAGACAACCATACATTGAAATTTTCTCCCTCTCTCCTTCCCTTCCCCTCTAAAGATAAATAAATAACATCTTAAAAAAAAAAAAGAGAACATGCAGAAAACTATATGCAAGTCTAAATTTTGGTTTTTACTTGGAAAAGGCAGCAAAGAGGGGAAATATATGCTTTCAGGAAGTGGGGATTATTCCAGTCCCTCCTGAAGCCCACCTGTCGCTCCTCCTCTGCCCTTGCTTTCAGGCTTTATATGCCTCAGCTCTGAACCCTCCTTTCTTTTGTTACCCTCTGTGCCTTTGCCTGTTGCCTAAACTCTGCCTGCAGTGTCTTCTGAATCTCACGCTGACCTGCCTTTCTGAAGTCTCTCAAGGCCAATCAAACCCTCCTTTTGGCCTTTTAATTCTGTTACATACTTTCATAACAGTATTTATCATTGAGTGCTTTTAAAAATGTGCATTACATTTTTACAAGACCAGTGCTCTAACCCCTGAGCTATGGAGCCAACTAAAATACGCATTACATTTTTAAAGCAGCACATGCATGTGGTAAATGAAACTGAGTGGTGTAGAAGTAAATGGTGAAAACAGTTTTCCCGGTGTTCTTCCCCAGAGGCAGTTACTGTTAGGGCTTTCTCTTCTGTATCCTTCCAGAGTTATTGAGAACTGATATGAGAATTTTTATAGTATATGAAAACTGCTTATTTTTCTCTTCTTTTACAAAGGAAAAAATGCAAGCATTAGAGAACTATAGAGAGTGAAAAGTGAAAGATCGCATTGCCCCGGATCCTTAGTCCTGGTCCTACTCATGTCACAGCCGTCCTTCTCAACAGCATTCCTCTCTTCAGAGGTAGTTCTGTTTTAAGCCCTTTCAGCTTGTTCCACTTACATTTACATGTGTCTATAAAATATTTTTTCTGTTTTTATGACTTTTGTATATTGTTGCTTCCTCTATGTATCCATTGTAGTTTCTAACAGTGTTTCAGTGAACACGTTTTTCTGTGCTTCCCGTTGGACATCTGTGAGTGTTCCTCTAGGTCACTAGAGGGGAATTTCTGAGTGAAAAGGTGTATTCTAAAATTTTTGTTGAATACTGCCAAATTGCTTTTGTTTTTTGAATTTTTTAAAAAAAATTTTATTTATTAATTTTACAGGGAGAGAAACATTAATGTATGGTTACCTCTTGAGTGCCCCCCTACTGGGGACTTAGCTTGCAACCCAAGCATGTATATACCCTGACTGAGAATAGAGCCCTTGACCCTTTGGTTCGTAGGCTGGCACTCAGTCCACTGAGCCACACCAGCCAGGGCCAAATTGCTTTTTAAAAAAAAAACTTTTTGCCCTGATCCGTGTGGCTTAGTTGGTTGGGTGTCCTCCTATGAAGTGAGGAGAGTGACCAGTGGGAAATCCGGTCAGGGCACATGCCTAGGTCGGGGGTTGGGTCCCTGGCCTGAGCTAGAGGCAACTGATTGATGTTTCTCTCCCTTTCTCTCTCCCTTCCCCTCTAAATAAATGAATCAATAAAGCAAAACCTCTTTATTTTGAAATAATTATATATTTGTAGAAGAGATGGTACAGAATATTCCTGTATATTCTTCTGCCAGCTTCCCCTAATGTTAACATCTTTCATAATCATAGTACCTGTTATCAAAACTAAGAAATTAACATTGGTATGATAGTATTAGACTTCAGATTTTATTTGGATTTTCCTGGTTTTTCTACTAGCGTCCTAAAAAGTTGTAGGACCCAATTCATTATGTCACATTGCAGGTAGCTGTCATGTCTCTGTAGTGTCCTCCTTCCTGTCTGTGACAGTTTCTCTGTTTTCCCATTTTTTACTGCCTTGACACTTTTTAACAGTACTGGTTGGGAGTTTTGTAGAACATTTCTTAATATAGGTTTGTCTGATGTTTTCTCATGATCAGACAAAGGCTATAGATTTGGGGGAAGAATACGAGAGAGAGATCATGTGTCCTTCTCATTGCATCATATTGGGGTAGATGATATCAACATGTCTTATTACTGGCGATGTTGACCTTGGTGACTTGATTAAGGTGGTATCGGCCAGGTTTCTTCACTGTGAAATTTCTGCTTTAACCTTCTGATACTCTGCGAGTTTCTAAGTCCAGGTCACACTTAAGTTTCACCTCCTGGAGGGAGAAGTATCAAAGAATTTGGACATTTTTTAAAAAGATTTTATTTACTTATTCTTAGAGATTGGAAGGGAGGGAGAAGAAGAACAAGAGAAACATTGATGGGTTGCCTCTTGCACACACTCTGACCAGGGACCAGGCCTGCAACCCTGCATGTGCTGGGACCAGGAATCCAACTGGTGACCCCTCACTTCAAAGGATGACACCCAACCAACTGAGCCACACAGGGTAGGGTGAATTTGGACATATGTTTATACTGCTGCAGTAATAAAACGTATTTTAGGGGAATAGTTTGGGGCTATGCCAATATATAGTTTCTCTTTAAAAGTTCCACCCATTAGTTTTAGCATCCATCAGTTGACCTTGCCTGCAGCATTTATCACTGTGGTATTTTAATGGCTATTTTTTATTCCTCTCATCACTTCTACATTTATTAATTAGACATTTTCTCTAAGTAGGCTTGTACTTTGTCCCCCATTTATTTATTTAACAACTTATTTACATTACTATGGACTCATGGATTTTATTCTTTGGATCATAACATTATTTACCTTGCTGCTTATTAATTACTTTGAAAAAACCTGTAAAATTTACACTCCCACCAGTAGTCGTAGATAGCAAACTTACACACAACATTGTCTAGTTTCTGATGAGTTAAAACACTATTTTATTTTTCCTGATGAAACATGAGGTGGAATGTGTTTTATATGGTAATTGACTATATTTCTTTGTGAATCATCTTTTAATATACTTTGCCCACTTTCAAATTGGGTTTTTTGTTTCATAGAAGTTTTACACTCTGGGTATTAATCCTCCATTAAATATAATTTTTTTCTTTTGGGAAAAACTGTTTTCCTTCTCTGTTTTTTGAATTACAAAAGTAATATGTTTATTGTAAATCATGTATGAAGTGAGAAGTGAATGTCTCCTCATGCTCTCTTCAGTGTCATTCTCTATGCATAGTGTTGTTCTTATACCACAGGCTTAACAGTTTGTTATTTTTCTCCCAGGACTCTTTCTGTATGGGTGCAGAAATACATATAGGTGTGTGTACATGTTTGTGTGTATGTGTGTGTTTATATATGTGTGTATATATATATAAAATCATACACTTTTTATAGTAATGGGATCATAGACTATTAGTTTTTTAGTTTTGCTTTTATCGTAGAGTTAACAAATCAGAATGCTAATGTGTTGTAAATGTATGTTTCAGTGTCTTTCACTCGACTGTAAGCTCCTTTGTATAGAGACTGTGATTCTTTCTACTATAAAGGTATTCTTTCCTTTGTAAATGGCACCACCATCCATCCATTTGCTCATGCCAGTAGCGTTTTATTTTTAACAGTTTTATGGGTGCCTACTATCTTTCTAATACACAGAAGTGAAGTAAACATAGAAATCCATGCCTGCATGCAGCTCATAGTCTAGCAGGGAAAGACGGATATTGAGTAAAGGAGTAAAATGTTTAGTGTTTCAGTTGATGATAACTGGTATTGAAATATAAAACCCAAAACAAAATCAGGAAAGGTGATAGAGATGCTCTGTTAGCATGTGACTATGTGCATGCATGCCAGAGAAAGAAAGAGTGGGGAGGCGGGGGGGCTTGTTGAGGAAGTAATATTTGAGTATAGACTTAAAAGTCATTATTGAATCATTTCTCTTCCTCATACCTCACATCAGATCCATCTCCAATTATTGTTGATTTTATCTTCAAAATACATCTCAAACCTACCCACCAAGTAGGTGGATTAATTTGACAGTAGGAGTTTGAAACAGTTTTCACCTGATTGTTTTCATATTCTCAGTGAGTTAGGAATCAAAGCGTTCAACTGAGAATGAGGGTGGGGAGGAGGAGGTAGTGGAGGTTTGTGGCACAGGTGTGAAGGTGTTCAGGAGGGTGGGAGAATGGTTGAAGCGGGGAATATTGTATGATTGCCAGGTGGCATTAAGAACCCCTTGAGGTTTGTGGTCATGCATTTAAAGTGTGATTAGTCAGCATGGTTTTTCCCTCCAGCCACATTCAGCTGCAGTGGTGTATGTTTGGAGTGGATTTAACCAGAGAGAGGTTTTATCAAGATAGTAAAACAAAACACATGAGGGTCAAGGAATAGAGGATAGGGACTTTCAGACATGATGGCAGCGCAGGCAGACATGGCTCAACTCTTCGCACAACCATATCAAAATTACAACTAAAATACAGAACAGCCATCACTCAGAACCATCAGAAATTTGGTTGAATGCAAGTCTGACAACTATGAAATTAAAAAAAACACATTCATCCAGACTGGTAGGAGGGGCACAGATGGGGAACAAGCTGGTCTCTCACCTACATGTGGTGGATAAAAATTCAGGAGGGATATCTCAGGAGCGGGGAGTCCCAGCCCCACACCAGACCCCCCCATCCAAGATTCCAGTGCCAGGAAGAGAAGGCCCCACAACTTCTAGCTGCAAAAACCAGTGGAGATTGAGTCAGTGGAAGAAACTTCTGGATCCCCAAGCAGTGCCCGTTAAAGAACCCATACTCAGATTCACTCCTCTGAGCTCCAGCACTGGGGTAGCAGCTTGAAAGGTGCTAGTGGTATATATGGAGAAACTGAAGTGTCTGGCATCAAAGTGTCCCTTTTCTAAACCCTCCCTCCACAGAGCCAGCAAGCTGGTACCATATCTGAGACTCTATCAACCTGGCTAACACTGTTCTACCTACCCTGGAGATCCCCAGAGATTCTACCCCACCCAACTTATGGGCCCAACCAAGCTGCTTGTATGAATGGCTGCTGGTCTTGGCTCATGCTTCACAGCTTCTTAAATCCTATCAAATAAGCAACAGCTCTCTCAGTGAGCCTTAGGCTCAGCCCTTTGTCATGCTCTTTCCTCTTCCACTTCCCTTGCCTCCCAAAGCAACCACTAATCTGCCTTCTGTCACTAGATTAGTTTGTATTTTCTGTTTTATCTAGATGGACTCATACAATATCTATTTACTATTTTTTGGGGGGTGGTCTGGCTTCTTTCAGCATCATTATTTTAAGATTAATCTACTTTTAAGAATAGTAGCTTTTAAAGTGGGTAGTATCCTTAATGAATGAATCTATATTTCATTCACTTTTATTGCTAAGCCGTATTCTGTTGTGAGCATTTATCACAGTTTCTTTTTGCATTCAAAATGGCTGTTGGACTTTTGGATTGTTAGCAGTTTTTCACTGCTATAAATAAAGCTGCTAATGAACATTGATTTGTGTGTATGGCTTTGTATGCACATATGTTTATTTTCTGTTGGGTAAATACCTAGGAGTAGCATGGCTGGACCATATGAAAGGTATATGTTCCACTTTTTAAAAAATTGTCGCAGTGCTTTCTAAAGTGGTTGTATCATTTTTACATCCCTGTCAGTGTACGAGAGCTCCAGTTTCTTCACATTCTTGCCAATACTTGGTATAGTCAGTCTTTTTCATTTCTGAAACTTTCATACATTCTGCCCTGGCCAGTGTGGATTTGGTTGGAGCACTGTCGTAACCAAAAGGTCCTGGTCAGGGAACGTACCTGGGTTGTGGACCCCGTCCCTGGTCGGGGTGCGTGGGAGAGGCAAATGATTGATGTTTTTAACGTCAGTGCTTCTCTCTCCTCCTTCCTCTCTCTCTAAATCTAATAAGCATGTCCGTGGATGATGATTATAAAAAAACAAACCTTTATCCATTCAAACAGGTACATAGTGGTAACTAATGATTTATTACGTATTTTAAGGAGGTTGAGCAATTTTTCATGTGCTTATTTGCATCTTTGATGAAGTGGTTTGTTCACCCATTTTTAAAATTGGGTTGTTTGTATCTTTATTATTTTGAGAATTCCTTATAAATTATGGATATAAGTTTTTCATTGATATATAATATTATAGATATTTTCTCTTAGTCTGTGCCTTGTTTGTTGTCTTAATTTCTTTCAAAGAACAAAAGTTTTATGCTTTTGGTGTCAAATCTAAGAAATTTTTGCTTATACAAGGTCATAAAGGTGTTCCTTTTTTCTTCTAGAAAGTTTAGTTTTAGGGTTTACTTTTAAATCTGTGATCCATTTTGATGACATGAGAGTTCATTCTTTGCGTATGTATATCCAATTGTTTAGTACCATTTGTTGAAAGACTGAGTTTCCTTTTTTTGTCTTTGTTGAAAATCAATAGTCTATATAAGTATGGGTCTATTTTTGGACCCTCTATTCTGTTCCATTGATCTTTGTCCTAATACCACATGGTTTTGATTACTATAGCTTTATGATACATTTGAAATCAGGTAGTTTTAGCCCTTTAACATCTCTTTCAAAGTTGTTGTGGCTATTCTTGGACCTTTGCATCTTCGTATGGATTTTAGAACTAGTTTGTTGGTTTCTCAAAAAACAAGTCTGCTGGAATTTTGGTTGAGATTGCATTAAATCTATTAAGTCAGTTTGGGGAGAATTGACATCCAGACAATATGAAGTCTTCCAACCCATGAGTGGATATATCTCTCTCCATATTTAGTTTCTCTTCACAGTGTTGTGTAGTTATTAATATGCAGATCTTTCACACATTTTTATCTGATTTATTCTTAAGAATTTATATATTTTTGATGCTTTTGTGTTTTTAGTTTCAATATCTATTTATTGCTAATATATAGAAATACAGTTGATTTTTGGACATTGATCTTTTTTAAAATTATATTTTATTGATTATATTATTACAGTTGTCCTAATTTTTCCCACTTTGTCCACCTCCGCCCACACTCCCAACTCCCTCAGGCAATCCCCACACCATTGTTCATGTCCATGAGTCATGCATATAGGTTCTTTGGCTACTCCATTCCTACATTGTACTTTACATCCCCATGGCTATTCTGTAACTACCTTTTGTACTTCTTAATCCCCTCATCTCTTCACCCATTCCCCTACACCTCTCCCATCTGATAGTCATCAAAATGCTCTCTGTATCCATGTTTGTGTCCCTGTTCTTGACAGTAACATTAGTTGAGTTCTGATAACCCACTACCATCGGACCAGCCATGTGTCTCTGTTCTTGTTTGCTTAGTTTGCTTTTTAGATTCAATTGTTGATAGATTTGTGGTTTTTTGCCATTTTATTGTTCACAGTTTTTATCTCTTTTCTTAAATAAATCCCTTTAACATTTCATATAATAATGGTTTGGTGATGATGAACTCCTTTAGTTTTTTCTTGTCTGAGGAGCTCTTTATCCCCCTTAGATTCTGAATGATAGCTTTGCTGGGTAGAGCAGTCTTGGCTATAGGTCCCTGCTTTTCATGACTTTGAATATTTATTGCCCA
Organism: Artibeus jamaicensis; assembly: GCF_021234435.1. Classification (NCBI taxonomy): domain Eukaryota; kingdom Metazoa; phylum Chordata; class Mammalia; order Chiroptera; family Phyllostomidae; genus Artibeus; species Artibeus jamaicensis. Next base: position 48,520,576 of record NW_026521486.1, read on the forward strand.
TCCTTTGTAGCCTGCAAAGTTTCTTTTGATAAATCAGCTGGAAGTCTTTTTCATTTAAATATATTTTATTGATTATGCCATTACAGTTGTTCCAGTTTCCCCCCTTTGCCCCTCTTTACCCAATAGCCCCGTTCTCTCCAGCATTCCCCTTCCCCACTTAGTTCATGTCATGGGTCGTACATATAAGTTCTTTGGCTTCCCCATTTCCTATACTATTTATAACATTCCCCCTGTCTATTCTGTACCTATCAATTATGCTTCTTAATCCTTGCACCTTTTTCCTCATTCTCTTCCTCCTCCCACCTGATAACCCTCCAAATAATCTCCATTTCTTTGATTCTGTTCTTGTTGTTTGCTTAGTTTGTTTTTTTATATTCAGTTGCTGATAGTTGTGAGTTTGTTACCATTTCAATGTTCACTGTTTTTATCTTCCTCTTTTTCTTAAATAAGTTCCTTTAACACTTCATGTTATAATGACCAGGTGATGGTGAACTCCTTTAGCTTTACCTTGTCTCAGGAGCACTTTGTCAGCCCTTCCATTCTAAGGGATAGCTTTGCTGAAAATAGTAATCTAGGTTGTAGGTCTTTGCTTTGAGTGCAAAGACCTTGCCAGTCCCTTCTTGCCTGCAAAGTTTCTTTTGAGAAATCAGCAAACAGTCTTACAGGAACTCCATTGTGGGTAACGCTTTTCTTTTCTCTTGCTGCTTTTAAGATTCTGTCTTTATCTTCAACCTTTGACATTTTAATTATGATGTGTCTTGGTGTGGTCTTCTTTGGGTCCAACTTGTTTGGACTCTCTGTGCTTCCTGGACTTGCATGTCTATTTCCTTCACCAGATTAGGGAAGTTTTCTTTCTTTCTTTTTCTCTTCCACATGAGTTTTCAGTTTCATGCTCTTCCTCTTCTCCTGGCATCCATATGATTCAGATGTTGGTTTGTTAGGAGATGTCCCAGGGGCACCTTATACTATCCTTGTTTTTTAAAATTCTTTTTCTTCTTGCTATTCTGATCGAATGCTTATTTCTTCCTTATGTTCCAAATCATTGATTTGAATCTCAGCTTCATCCCCTCCACTGTTGGTTCCCTGTAGATTTTTCTTTATTTCACTTAGTGTAACTAACCTTCATTCCTTACTGGGTTTCTTCATTTTGTTGCTGTACTCAATGAATTCTTTGAACATCCTTATCACCAGTGTTTTTTATCTCCATTTCGTTTATTTCTTTTTCTGGGGTTTTGTTCTTTTCTTTCATTTGGGCCACGTATCTTTGTCTTCTCAATTTGGCAGCCTCCTGTGTTTTTTTTCTATGTGTCAGGTAGAGCTGCTTTGACTCCTTGTCTTAGTAGCATGGCCTTTTGTAGAAAAGGCTTCTGTAAATTGTGTGGAGTGGAGCCTTAGGTAATCACCAGGATGGAGCAACAGGCTTCATTGCTTTGTTGTTCATTGTGGTGGAGGGCTCAGAGAGGGTACATTGACGCTTCCTGGCTTCTGGAGGTTTGCCTGGCACACACCCTGTGTGACTGGTGTCCTTCCAGCTTTTGCCCTGGTGCTAAATCCCAGAGGGGGTGGGCCTGCAAACATATTAGGTCTGTGTGGGCCCATTAAATGGAGTCTCCTGAAAATCCAGCATTTTCTTCCACTGTCCCAACCCTCACTAGTTTTACAGCCAGAAATTGTGGGGATTTATCTTCCTGGCACTAGAACCCTGGGCTGGGCAGTCTGGCCTGGAGCTGAGATCCCTCACTCCCAAGGTATCCTTCTTGATTTTTACCCACCACACGTGAATGTGGGACCGTTAGTTCCTTTGCTGCCATCTCTCCATGCCATATCACCTCTCTGTGTCTCTCTGCCTGCCTCTGCATCTCCGCCCCTCCTACCTGCCTGAATGAATGTGGCTTTTTTAAATCCTTGGCTGTTGGACTTCCATACAGTTAGATTTTCCAATGGTTCTAGGTATTATTTGCTTTGAGGTCTAGCTGTGTGTTTACCTATACTTCCACCTTGACTGGAAGTCTCATCTGACAGTGTTATGGGAATACTCCTGTAGGTAACTAACTGCTTTTCTTTTGCTGCTTTTAAGATTCTTTTCTTTAACCTTTGACATTTTAACTACAGTGTCTTGGAGTGGGCCTCTTTGCATCCATCTGGTTTGGGATTCTCTCTGCTTCTTGGACTTGCATGTCTATCTCCTTCACCAAATTAGGGAAGTTTTCTTTCATTATTTTTTCAAATAAATTTCCAATTTATTACTCTTGCTTTTCTCCTTCTGGCACCCCTATAGTGTGAATGTTGGACCTCTTGAAGTAGTCCCAGAGGCTGCTTATATTAACCTCATTTTTTCAGATTGTTTTTTCTTCTTGTTCTGATTTGTTATTTTTTGCTTCCTCATGTTCCAAATCATTGATTTGATTCTCAGCTTCATCCACTCTACTGTTGTTTCCCTAGTAATTGTTCTTTATTTCAATTAGTGTATCCTTTGTTTCTGACTGGATCTTTTTTATGCTGTTGAGGTCCTTACTAAATTCCTTGAGCATCCTTATAACCAGTGTTTTGAACTCCGCATCTGATAGATTGCTTATCTCCATTTTATCTAGTTCTTTTTCTGGGGTTTTGGTCTGTTCTTTCATTTGGGCTATGTTTCTTTGTCTCCTCATTTTGGCAGCCTCCCTGTGTTTGTTTCTATGTATTAGGTAGAGCTGCTTTTGCTCTGTGTCTTGGTAGTGTGGCCTAATGTGGTAGATGTCCTGTAGGGTCCAGTGGCACAGCCTCCCCTATCACCCAAGCTGGGTACCTGAGGTGCCCCCTTTGTGTGGGCTCAGTACATCCTCCTGTTGCAGTTGAGCCTTGGTTGCTGTTGGCAGGTCAACAGGAGGGATTCACCCAGGCCAGTCAGCTGCAAGGACTGGCTGTGACAACTTACCACCAACCTCTGTCCTCCATGGTGGATCAGCTGTGCCAGGGCAGGGTGGTGGTGCTCCTATGTAGTTTTTAGCTGTCCACTGGGTGCACAGGCTCTGAGTTTTCCTGGGTGGTACAGGCCAAGGTCAGCCCCCACCTGTGTTTGGCCTGGGGCCACAATATATGAACTATACAGCAATCTGAGATGGCTGCTACTTGTGCTAGGCTTGGAGGTTCCCAGGCAAAGCCAAGCTGTGAATCTAGGATGGCTGCTGCTAGCACCAGGCCTGGGGCTCACTGAAGCCAGCTGTTGCTTGTTTGATAGGATTTAGGAGTCCAGGCCAGCCATTCAAATGGAAAAGCAGCTTGGGTGGACCTATAAGTTGGGTAGGGCAATTTACCCAAGGTCTCCTGGTTTGACCTCCTTGGCAGGTCAAACAGTGTTAGCCAGGTGGATGGAGTCTCAGACATGGCACCAGCCTGTGGGTTCTGTGGCTCTGCAGGCAGAGGGCTCAAAAAAGGGACAATGGCCTCTGCTCAGCCCAATGCCTGACACTTCAGCCTCTCCCAGTATGCCACTGATGCCCTCAAGCTGCCACCCAGGTGCTAGAGCTCAGAGGGAATGAGTCTGAGTAGGTAGGTGAGTCCATGTGTGGGCTCTTTAGGAGGAACTGCTTGGGGCTCCAGCAGTTCCTTCTGCTGACTCAATCTCCACTGTTTTTTGCATCCAGAAGTTGTGGGGCCTTCTCTTCCTGGCCCTGGAACCCTGGGCTGGGGGTCTTGGTGTAGGGCTGGAACTCCTAGCTCTGTATCCGCACCCCTCCTACCAGTCTGGATGGATGTGGTTTCTTTAATTTTGTAGTTGTCAGACTTTCATTCAACTCGATTTCTGACAGTTCTGAGTAATGGTTGCTCTATATTTTAGTTGATGTGATTGTGAGGAGGTGAGCCGTGTTTGCATGTGCTGCCATCTTGAATGGAACCTGAATATCAATCTTATATTCTATAACCTCCCTAAGTTACTCTGGTTTTTTTGTAGATTTCATCACATTTTCACACATATAATCATGTTGTTTATGAATAAAGACAGTTTTCTCTTTTTTCAACCTGGATACCTTTTATTACTTTTTCTTGCTTGATTTTGCTGGCTGGAGCCTCTTGTACAATATTGAAGAGAAGTAGTTAGAGTAGATATCCTTGTCTCATCTTTGATCTTAGGGGTACCACATTTTGTTTTTAAACCTTCTTTTAAAATGTCTTTCAGAATGTTATAGTACTTCTTATTCTTGGGGCACAACCTCTGATTGATGCATCAACCGATTGCCTCATAGGAGGTTTGCTTCTTTGTGTGTGTTTGTTTTTTCTTTGAACCCTGAACTTACATCCTGTGTGTCTCAGATTGTGAAAGCATCTCTACACTGTAGTCACTCATTAGTTTCTGCTGTGATCCTATTTCATTCTTAGTTTGGAACCTTACTTATAATGAAGTGTTACCTTGGGTCCCTGTACCACAAGTGCAGGGTGAATTTAGACCCCACTTCTGTGGATGGTGCAGGCCTTGGGTCCCATTTTCTGCAAGGTAATTCTTTCCATCACTAGGCACACGTGCAGTGCTTGCTCTTTCTCACTTGGTGAACTGAGTGTTGTTTCTATGTCCTGTTTCAAGTATGGAGTAGTCCTTTGTGTTTCTTGAATTTATACCCAGTTCTAACTTGTGGGCTTGGCACAGGGCGATGGCTTAGACCCCTTTGCAACTCCTAGGCATTAAGGCATCTGTCTGGTTTAGATATTCCTGTTTATTATTTAGACTCTGTAATAGCCTTTTAAATTGGCTCCCCAAATTCCACTCTTATACCCCTGATAATTCATTCCCAACACAGTCATCATGTATTCGTTTTAGATTTTAGTGTCTGTGTTGTCAGCTTCTTCTGGTATCCTTTCTGCTATTTAATTATCCAGGCTTTTAATTTTCCCTAATACCCTGACCTTCCACTCACCTCGAGGCCTTTATACTTGCTATTCCCTCTGTCTGGAAAGTTCTTCACCACCACTGCGCCTTCCCTTGTCATTGCCTGCTCATGTTTGGGATATTATCTCAGTTGCCGATTCCTGAGAGAAGTCTTTCTTGACCCCTCAGATTGGTTTAGGTTTCCCTGTCCCTGTGTGTCTCACGGAATCCTTAGTTTTATTTTCATGGCATTTATCACAGTTCCTTACTAGAATATGAACTGAGGGAAGGGACTTTGTTGTGTTCATCACTGTTATTTCTAACATTGAGAAGAGTGCTTGTACAAGTAGATATTCAAAAAATATTTAAGTAGATGAATATGTTCATCCGAGCAGTATCCTGCAGTAGACTGTAAACTCTGAGAGGGTGGGACATTGTAGTTTGTTCATTAGAGTGTTTCCCAGGGCCTTGTACAGAATCTGGCAGGTTATAGGTGCTCAATAAATAATTTGGTGACTGACTGAAAGAGATAAGGTTTTAAGTAAAGATGGAGGCCAGATTAGGGTTACTTTTTATGAAGAGTTTTATTTGCGTGCTAAGGACCTTAAAGATGAGACATTGAGTGGTTTTAAGCAGGGGAGTGACATGAACAGGCTTACATTCACTCTACAGGGTCTGGAGGAAGTAATGCCTGCTTAAGTGTGGTTGGCAAGGTAATAATGCATGTAATAATTTATAGCTTTAATTTGAACATTTTGCCTAAAATGTCATGTGGTGTGGTCAAGTGTGTTATTATTATCCTACAGAATTACATGCTTACAATTTTTTAAAGATATTGTAATTTTAAAAAGGGGGGCGTTATTTGTGCCAGAACCAGTAGAAGGGTCCCTTTAGGAATTGCAGGGAGCATGGTTGGAACATTACAAAGCTATTGCTGTAATCCAAGGACAAGATGAAGTCCTGATATCAGGTAGTTGGGATGGAGGAGATTGAGTCAAGGTAATTCAGAAACCCGTTAAATGTGATTGGATTAAAATGGGGCAATAAGTAAGGAGAAGGGTCTAACATCACTTCCTAAGTTTCTCCTCTGAGAGACTAATACCTCCTACTTGTAGTACTATTAAGAAGAAGGGTAGGTTTGGGAGTGGGTGAATTTAATTGAAATGTTAATCTTTTAACATAGGAAACTTAATCCTGTATGTGTCAATATAGAAAACCCACCCATCTCCTTATTTTTTAGAAAATGATTTAAGTTAAGTGGTTCTTTTACTAGATGTGAGTTTCCTGTGGGATAGTGAGGTGGAGATGATGGACATTAGGTAACCGGGAGCCAGGTTGAGAAGGTCTGTTCCTGGCCATTTCAGTTAAAACAACCTGACACTTCTGATTTTTTTTTTTGTGTGTGTGTGTCTTAGGCTGTTTCAGCATGTTTGTTGCCAGCCTTTGCAAAACTGTTCTAGATTTTTCCCATGTTCACATACATTTTTCTCTCGTTTGTTTTCCTCAAAGGATTATTTAGTTTTTTTCCTTTAGGGTTAAATTTTCTCAAAGTTACATGTGTTTTTACACATAGCTTTCAGAATCAAGTAGTTTTGTAGTGTTCCTTAAATCTGGCCAAGGAAACAGGAGTTAGAGGGAAAGAGTTTGACCTGTGTCCTGGGAGTAGAGAGTGAAGTACCGTTTGGAAGGAGGGAACCTGCCCGAGGACCTGTTTCCTGGCAGGTTCCTGAAAGAGCTGTTGCCGGATGGGAGACTACTATTGGATGATTCATTCATTTCAAGGGATATTTACTAGTACTAACTATGTGCCAGGCACTGGGCTAGATGCTTGGGATATCATGTTGAGCAACTGCATAGGTTCCTACTTACATGGATTTACAGTCTAGCAGGAAAGACAAACAAGAAGTTATAGTTTAATGTGAATGCTATGATAGAGGTAGTGAGGGTTCTTTGGAAGCCGGTAGTTAAAGGGGTGTCAAACTCATGTTCACTGGGGGCCATATCGCCTCGCAGTTGCTTTCAAAGCGCTGAAATAATTTTAGGACTGTATAACTGTAACTACTCTTAACTATTAAGGAGTTGAAATTACATTTGGCCCTTTGAAGGCAGTGGTGAGGCTGATATGGCCCCAGGTGAAAATGAGTTTGATGCCCCTGCAGTGTAGTAAAAGCATTGGATTAGTCTCAGACAGGGGTAGGGAGCAGAAGAGTGCAAATTCTGGAGTTAGTGACATTTGAACAGAGACCTGAAAGATGAGCTGGAGTTAGCCAGGCAAAGAGAATAGGGGGGAGAGTTAGATGGTCAGCAGCCACCTGAAGTCAAGTTTTATTGTATGACTGTGATTTTTGGATGAGGAAGGAAGAATTAGGTAAATGTGGATTCTCTGGGAAAGGGACCTTAACTTATTTCATACTTTGTATAGTGCCTAAACTTTTTGCCCTCTAAAGAGCAGAAAACCTTGGATCCCTTTGTACTGAATGGTTCACTGTGGTCAGGATCCAGAGCCCAGACTGGTATTTCAAATCAGCCATGTTATGTGTTAAATAGACTTTTGCACACTGACCTTTTCTTTTAGTTACCCAAGTCTGAGTTATATGTATTACTCAGTGTTTTAGCAGGACACATATTTTATTCTTTAAAATTTCTTCTCAGACTGATGATTACATTTGATTTCTTCCCAGTGCTTGCTGGCTAGATAAAGGAGAAGAAAAGGAATAAGAAAAATTTGACAGTCTAGGAAAGTGAAAAAACGTTTAATTAAATTGCTGCTAAATAGTGTAGGATGTTTTAGTTATTTTGTGACATAGAGGATTAAGGCTTTTTTCCTTAATATGTCTTATTGGAGCTACCTACACAATGGAGAAAGTACACATTTTCAGAGTAAGTTATGTTGACCTCAGGCTTCCGTATTCTTCCAATTCCAGCGTACATTCTGCCATTCTGCTGGGGCCAGTTAGTTCTTAGCTCAGGTGTTTCAGCATCTCTACAGAACTTGAGCTTAACTGTGTTTAAATCTGTGAACATCAAATTCCTTTTTTACTTCTGTGTGCTAGAACATTAAGTTCCTTGCCAGTGATCTAAAACACGTAGAATTCTGTATCTTCAGACGCAAAAAATTTATTTTCTCTGAACTTAGCTCATGACATTTAAAAACGAAGAGACCTGCCCTGGCCAGGTGGCTCAGTTGCTTGGAGCATGAGCCCATAAATCAAAAGGTTGCAGGTTCATCCCCAGTTGGCCGTGTCTGGAAGGTAAACCAATCAATGTTTTTCTCTCTCTCTCTCTCTCTTGCTTGCTCGCTTGTCAATAAACATATCCTCGAGTGAGGATTGAAAAATATCTTTCAAAAAGATTTTCTGCAAAATAAAAACAAAGAGACCTTAGAGCAAAGAGACCTTAGCTTATAACCTATTAGTGATGGTTATTCTAGTTCTGCTGCAGATATATACATAGTTAAAAACCTTACAAACTAGTGTTTTATTACAAAGGATGCACTGCGACTGTCAGTCTCAAATTATTTAGTCATTTAAAAAATACTTGTAACGTAAGTGAAATTATGCTAGTAAGGCGCAAGTCATTGACTTTGTGTGTGTTTATAAACATAGGTGATTCAAATGACAGACTGGCATACACTTTGAAACACAATAATTATCACATTATAATTATATACATGTTAAATCAATCATAAACATATCTTTTTACTATAGTCAAGTCACGTATTTTAGGTGGGGGGAAGAAGAAGGAACTGGGCGAGCATAATGATATTGTTTGATGTTATTTGGCCAGTACTATAGAAAGGCAGGCCAAGTTTGTGACCTCCTCACAGTTCAGGCTAGGGTCTCCAGTTTGTCATAGTTTGCTACTGCTAAGGAACAGAACTATTCCAAACTTAACACAAAACTAAGTTATTCTTGCATGAATTCTCTCATGCAAGAATAGTCACATGGGCCTGGAGTTATCCCGAAGGCTTCCTTCCAGACACACTTGAGTGGGGAAGTCCAAATAGCTAGGAGCTGCGATAGCTGCAGCTCCTTGAACATCTTTATTTCTATTTCTTTGTAGTCTCTCCAGTTTGGGGGCTTCATGGTAGCCAGACTTCTGACATGGAGGCTTAGGGCTCCAAAAGCACTTGTTCTGAGTAAGAGAGCCAGAGAGACTTGTATTGTGTTTTATGGCCTAAATTCAGAATCAGTGTCATTTTTCACTGCATTTTGTTCACTAGAAAAGAATCACTAAGTCCAACCCATGTTCCAAGGGAAGAAAACTAGACTCCACCTCTTGCTGGAAGAAGCGTGAAGAGTATTCAGACATGTTTCAAGATCACTTCTGTCTTCCCTCTGGCCACAAATTATTTATATCCCTCCTACATTCAAAACACATTTTCTCCTTCTCAAGGCCCCCAAGGGCTTATCTAGTACAGCGTCAGGCTCTGGCTTGACATCTAGGATCTTGCCATCTAAATCAGGTGCGGGAGGAGATAAGGCTATTTGGGTATGGTTCCTTGAGTATAGCTCCTTGAGTACTATTGCTTTCACTTTAAAGACCTGAAAACTAATGAGTCACATTATCTCCCCTATAACCCACCCCATCCATTATACAACAGTGGGCAGGCATAAGAGAACCACTATAGACACACCTATTCAAAAATTTAATAAAAATATATGTAAGGGACACAATAGTCACTAGCTCATTTATAGCAATTCTGAAATCCAGCCAGGCACATACTAGCAGTCCTCTATTCAGCCCTGCTACCTGAGAACCATTTTCCACAGCTCTCACTTTTGCTCCTGAATTATTCTCTTCCATAAAATGTACCCAGTGTTTGCAGCTAAGTCATTTTCTCATCCTGTTTTCTGGCCATAGAAGTTTGAGTGTGTGTATGTGGGGGGATCAGGAGTCCCCCGAAAGCTTCTTTTCATTTTGTATTGTCTCTGTCCTTTTTAGTCTAAGATGACAGTGTTTCTGAACATGAAATTCTCTGAATCTTACTGATGGATTCACTCTATTAGACAAAAGCCACACTTGTACATTGGTATAAGCCCTTTTCTACCTTAGGTTCCGTAGAGGAGGAAAAAGTTTTCTTTGAACCTCTGAGGATCAAGGTGGGTCTGAAAATTAAACTGACAAAAGACAGATTAAGAGGAGAAAGCAGACAAATTTATTTATATGTTTTATGTGACACAGAGCCTTAATGAGTAACTGAAGACCCTTAAGAATTAAGTTAAACCTGAGTACTTTTATGCTCTGTTTGATAAAGAGTGGACAGTCGTGAAGGAGTATGATAGGTTAATGAGTATGAATTAAGTGTATAAACGGGAGAAATTTGGCAGGGTCTGTCTGTTATGAATCTTCTCTGTGTACCTTTGTCTTTGTAGATAAAGAGGTTCGTTTGGTTTTAGGGAGGGCATATTTCACTTGAGGACTTTATTACTTGCTTCAGGAGAGAGGGGCCCGGGAAGGTCAGGGTGACCTTCCTAGTTCTGTTATTTTCTCAAGTTCCTTCAGCTTAAAATATTCAGTATGCCAAGGTGCCATACTTTCGGGTAGCATGTCCTGAGCCCTATGAGCTCCCTTTAAGACTTTTGTGGGACAACACCTTCAAGATACTTAGAAGGTCTTTTATTTTGAAAGGATCTATGAGGCACCACCTTAAATCTCTTTGGAGTCTAAACTAGGGGTAGGCAAACTGACCAGTGAGCTAACATTTGTTTTTGCATTTGTGTTTAAAGGACTATAAAAAAAAAAGTTCACTAGAGACTGTATGTGGCCCTCGAAGCCTAAATGATTATTTTTATATAATCCTTAGTCTTAACAAAAGTTTAATTTAAAAAAACATTGATTTTAGAGAGAAAAAGGAAGAGAGAGAGGGAAAGAAACATGGATTTGGTGTTTCATTTATTTATGTATTCATTGGTTGAGTCTTTGTATGTGCCTTGACCAGGGATTGAACCTGCAACTTTGGCATATCGGGACAATGATCTAACCAATTGAACTACCCGGCCAAGGCCAGAAGTTTAATTTTAGGCCATGTCTCCCTGTCTTGGATTTGATCTTTGTCCGGAAGGCATTTCTTAATTTAAGAAACATCTTGCTATATGGAGAATCTGGGAATAAGAAACAGGTTTTTCTTAGATCTAATGAGTCCTTTGTTTTGTATTTCTTCTATAGTCTGCTTGAAAATTATATAATTCCTTCTTTTTCTCATCTCCACCTACATTTTATGATACATAGCTAAACAACAACAGAAAAAAAACCCCAACTGATCGACACTTTTGACATTCTGCCTGGAAATCTTACCTAGATTCATCATGTCATTGGTCATGTTTTCTGTTTCTCCACATTACTGCAGGTGACAGAGTTGCTGAACTTTACACCACTATCTAGTAAGATTCTTCTCTCCTTCAGCTTCCAGTGACACTTGCTTTTAAACCAGGGATCCAGCAGCCTGTTTCTGTCAAGGGCAATAATTAATATTTTAGGCTTTTGGGGCCATATGATCTCTGGTATACCTGCTCGGCCCCGCTGTTACAGGAGAAAGCAGACACAGACAATATGTGAATGGGGATGGCTCTGTTCCAGTAAAACTTTATTTATGAAAACAGGCAGCAGAAAAAACAAAACCAAAAACAGACAGCAGGTTGAATTTCACCAGTAGAGAGTATTTGGTGGCTTTTAAATTTTTATTGACATCTTCCTCGAAGCTTTTCCTAACGGTGTCCTTAAGACCCTTCAGGCATTCACTAACACTTTCAGTGCCCTTCCTCTCCCTTTGAAAATTTTTTATTCATTTGAGAGAGACACACATCAATTTGTTCCACTTACTTATGTGTTCATTGGTTGAATCTTGTGTGTGCCCTGATGGGCAGTTTAACCCACAACTTTGGTGTATCAGGACGGCTCTCTAACCAACTGAGCTACCTAGCCAGGGCTTTTTTTTTTTTTTTTGTCTATTTTATTTATTTATTAAAATTTATTTAATTATTGTTCAAGTACAGTTTTCTTTTTTTTAGTCCCATCCCAGCCCAGCTAGGGCTTTTAAAGGCCCTGTTCCCTTCTCCTGCCACCCAGTACCAAAGCCAAGCAATTTAATTTTTTGTTATGGGAACCACCCACTCCCTACACCAAAATCTGTTTTGGTTATCTGTTGCTGTGTGACACACCACACCAAATTGAGTGGTGTAAAAATAACACTCCTTTTTATCTTTTATGGTTCTGGTGTTTAGGCTTTGCTAGGCGATTGTTTCTCAGGGTTTCTCATGAGGTTGCAATCAGATGGTAGCTGGAAATGGAATCATTTAAAAGACTTCCTCACCAAAGGCTCTTAGTGCAGTCGGAGGCAGCCCGGAGATGATCTCTCATTCACATGTCTGATGGCTGGGCTGGGAAGACTCAAACAGCTGGCACTACTCAAGCACCTAGCTCTCTGAGTTCTGGTCATAGTCTCTCCAGCACGAGGGCTTTACGGAAGCTGGATATCTTACATGGTGATTCAGGCTTCAAAGTTGCCTGACCTGGGAGAGCTCCAGGCAGAAATTTTATCAGCTTCTGTGACCTAACTTCTGAGGTTGCTCAGTATTATTTCTGCTTCATTCTCTTTATGGAAAGGGGAATTAGACTCTGCCTTTTGATGGGAGTAGTATTAAAGAGCCTGCAAATATGTTCTAAAAGACAAAATGCCCTGCTGCCCTGCATATCAAAAAGTTTTGGAAGCTGGAATGTAGTTGGGTCTTGCTTTATTAGGATAGGCTCTCTCTCTTCCCTGTTCGTGGGGATGCAGGTAGGAGATCACCTCCCTTCATTTAATGTTCAAGAATGGATTTGTCAAGATGTTGAGAGCTGTGGAAGGAGACTCCACAGTAACAAATGCCTCTTGTCTTCAGTGGAGGTAGGACCTGGGAGGCTTTGACTTGACATTCTTTTTCCTTTTGTATTAAAGTAAGCACAGTGGTGCTTCCAATCCCAAAGAGAAAACAAGCGAAGCAAACAGAATCTCACAAACTATTAAAGTTCTACCATTTATAGATTTGTTTGAGTTGATAAACGTTTTTACAAGGGCTGGAGAGTATGTGTGCCTGTTTGTTACTGTACTTCCCATTGAATTAGTTTAGCTAGCTTTTTTTTTTTTAAGGTTTCTGCTTTATTGTTTTTATTTTTTTAAAGATTTTATTTAATCATTTTTTAGAGAGGGGAAGGGAGGGAGAGAGAGAAACATCAGTGTGTGGTTGCCTCTCACATACCCCACACTGGGGACCTGGCCTTCAACCCAGGCATGTGCCTGACTGGGAATCGAACCAGTGACCCTTTGGTTCACAGGCTGGCACTCAGTCCACTGAGCCATACCAGCCAGGGCTAGTTTAGCTAGCTTTCTTAATGCCTGCAGTAATATTCCCAAGGGAGTAGGTGATAGAAATAATTAAAAATCTGTAGACTCTAGAGCAGGTGGTAAAACAGGTTACAAGAGACTTCAGATGGCATTGGGAATAGTGTCTAGAACTGCATTACTCCCTGACTCCATCTGAAAAGACTTGGTTCACCTTATGTAGTGATCTGGCTCTGGAAGTAAAATAATTGGTATTTTATGATATATGCTTTTAGAGGCCATTGTGTTATTTTTTTCTTTTCTCTGTAGATCAGTGATTTTTAACCTTTTTCATCTCATGACACATCAACTAATTACCAAAATTCTGTGGCACAGCAAAAAATATATTTTTTGCCAGTCTGATTAAAAAAAAGGTATAATTTTGATTCATTCACACTGGATGGCTATTATTGTGTTGGCTGTTGTCATTTTTTTATATGACCATCTAAGGGAAAAGAGGTCAGTGCCCCTGACTAAATAGTCATGTATTGCATGTTTCAAAAATTCTTGCAACACACAGGTTGAAAATCAGTGTTGTAGATAGAAGAAGGTGGCAGTGATGTTTTACCTTATTTGTTTATGGTCATATAGGCAATATGAATATTGTATTTTTATGTTATTCCCATTTTGCTTTTTTCTTTACCCTCCTTTCTGGTTTTGTACACCAAACTAACTCTCTGACGATCTGAAAAAAGAAGGTAGCTTAGTGAATAAGAAGTTATAATAGAAATAACTACCTGCTGTAACTCTTCCCACTTTTAGAAAGAAGAAATGCCTGTATTTAATCATTTACTTGTTTTATTTTCTTGGTATCCAGATCTGTACATTGTTGAATTGGGAGTAGAGGAAAAAGGCTATTAACTTTCCTTTTAAATTATTTAGTTACTTTATCTTATTTTTGAAATGCCAGATGGCAGAATTTCATGGTTTTATTAACACAAATACATTGTGCACATAAGCTCTCCAATCCTTTTATTCTCTACACAGCCTGGCATTGGGACCAGTGAGTCTGCTGGCCAGCTGGGCTGCTCTTTCCACTGTGGCTTTGTGGCTCCTTCAGGAGACACTGTGAACAGTCTCAGCACAGTAAGATTTGTTGTACATCAGCAGTACTGTAAGTGCTTTGGCATCATTGATCAGGAATTGCCAAAAGCCAGTTGGCAGCGTGTGCTTTGTTTTCTGGTTGCTCCCATAACCAATGCTGGACATCAGTAGCTGGCCCTTGAATCTTGTGCGCACTCTATTTCCTCTGGGTTTCCACCAGTTATGCTTAATTTTGACATACCGATTTGACTGGTGCCAGGTGAACTGCTCCATCCTCTTTTTGATGATCTTGGGTTTCATGAGGGATCTGAGGGCAGGTATGGTGCTGAGTAGGAGGTGGTTGACCAATTCACTTTTAAAAAATTTATTTTAGGAAGAGAGAGACACATGCACACTCCCACATACATTAATTTGTTTTTCCACCTATTTATGTACTCATTGGTTGCTTCCTGTATGTGCCCTGAATGGGGATTAAACCCGCAATCTTAGCCTCTCAGGATGAGGCCCAAACCAACTGAGTGGGTCAGGGCTCAGTCATTTTTTTATTAGATATTTGAAATATGATTTTACAGAGCTTTGACACATGTTAATACATGTTAATAATTTGTAATGGTATGAGAACCTCCAGAAGAATCAGAAAAGACAGTTTGGGAGTAAGTTACATTTCTAAGGAGAAGGACGATATATACCCATCTTGCACTACTGAAAATGGGGAAGACTTCTCACTACAGTTCTTTAACTTCAGTTGCAACTTGGAAGAGCTAACATCTCCTTTTGAACTTAGCATTCTGTACCTTTTCAGTTGTTTGTCTGCATTCTCTTCTCTTCCTGTTGACACACGTTTGGTTTGGGGGGGAGTAGGTGGGGAGAAGGAAGAGTTAACTTTTCATACTTTCGGATCTGCTAGTATTACTTAACTAATTTCAACTAGATGGAAACTTATCTTTTAGAATATTCAATTTGTGATATGCTGCATGCATTATGCATTCATTTTAAGAATTGTAGTGGCATTGATTTATGAATGACATGGATAGCAGATTATTTCCAGTCTAAAATTGCTCTGTTCATTTTTGGACAGAGTAATTACTTGCTAGAGCAATAGTTTTCTCACATGTTATAAGCCATGAGAGTGGTTTGGGAGGATCTGAATGAGTGTTGAATGTAAAGATTTTTAGTGCTACTTGATTTTATTCTTTCTTTCCTTGGAGTGTTGGCAGATTAGTTTGATCTTAAGAGAGGAGAAGAAAAAAGCTGCTTTGCAGTTCCATAGAGACTAGTGATATTAGAGACATTTTAAATTAGGGGCTCAGAAAGCCAGAAGATCTGAGCATTGATATGCTCTTTCTGCATGTATTAATAAATTTAAAATATGTTGTTCATTTAATGTTTAGTTTGTGTGTGGACTTCTGGTTTGGACTTCTTTAAGCTATATGTATATATTGAATCAAGTTATGCCCTTTCAACTGTCATACAATATTTTGAAAAGAGACATTATTTTGAAAATAACAGATGTAGTGTTGTTTTTATGATTGTACAGATGTAATTGGCCAAAAAAATCTTTTGGATCAAAAAAAGAGTTTATCAAATGTAGATTTTTAATTCAGTATGAAAATGTGAGGCAAAGATGGAGGCAGGCATAGGTAGACACGCTGTGCCTCCTCGCACAACCAAAATAAGGACAACAACAATTTAGAAACAAAAAAACAACCAGTACTGACAGAAAATTGAACTGTATGGAAGTCTGACAAGAAAGGAGTTAAAATAGACACATTTATCCAGATCAGTAGGAAGGGTGGAGTTGGGCACTAGACGGAGAGGAGTTGAGGAAAAAAAGTGGTGGCTGGCAGACCCTGGGCATGGGGGTATCAATACATGGACCCAGCGAGGCGGTGAATTATGGAGGGGTATGGCACTCAAGGTGGCTGGCGGACTGGGTGGCCCCACATTCATGGGCAGATGAACCAGGCAAAACTGGGGAGCAAGACAGACTGCACAACCCAGGGCTCCAGTGCGGGGAAATAAAGCCTCAGAATATCAACTGAAAACACCTGTGGGGGTTGAGGTGCAGGGAGAGACTCCAGCCTCACGGGAGTGTTTGTCGGAGAGACCCACAGGGTCCTAGAATGTATACAAACCCACCCACCCAGGAATCAGCACCAGAAAGGCCCAGTTTGCCTGGGGGAAGTGGTGGAAGGGACTGAAATCCAGCAGAGAGCAAGCAAGCGTCATTGTTCCCTCTTGCCCCCACATACAGAGTCACAACCCAGCGACATGGGTTGCCAGCCTTGGTGAACAGCTAAGGCCCCACCCCTCAGTACGTAACAGGTGTGTCAAGACAAAAAATGGTGCGAATCAAAGAACAGATCAAAGCTCCAGAACAAATACAACTAAGTGATGAGAGATAGCCAACCTATCAGAGACACCTTTCAAAGCACTGGTGATCAGGATGCTCACAGAATTGGTTGAATTTGGTAGTAAATTAGATGGAAAAAATGAAGGCTATGCTAAATGAAATAAAGGAAAATGCACAGGGAACCAAGAGTGATGGGAAGGAAACTGGGACTCAAATCAATGGAGTGGACCAGAAGGAAGAAAGAAACATCCCACTAGAACAGAATGAAGGAACAAGAATTCAAAAAAAATGAGGGGAGGCTTAAGAACCTCCAAAACATCTTTAAATGTTCCAACATCCAAATTACAGGGGTATCAGAAGAGGAAGAGCAACAAGTGGAAAACTTATTTGAACAAATAATAGAGAAGAACTTCCCCAATCTGGCAAAGGAAATAGACTTCCAGGAAGTCCAGGAAGCTCAGAGAGTCCCAAAGAAGTTGGACCCAAGGAGAAACACACTAAGGTACAACATAATTACATTAGCCAAGATTAAAATGAAGGGGCAAATCCTAGAAGCAGCAAGAGAGAAGGAGACAGTTACCTGCAAAGGAGTTCCCATCAGACCGTCAGCTGATTTCTCAAGAGACCTTGAAGGCAAGAAGGGGCTGGAAAGAGATATTCCAAGTCATGAAAGGAAAGGACCTACATCCAAGATTAATCTATCCAGCAAAGCTTTCATTTAGAATGGAAGGGCATACAAAGTACTTCCCAGATAAGGTCAAGTTCAAGGAGTTCATCATCATCAAGCCCTTATTATATGAAATGTTAAAGGGACTTATCTAAGAAAAAGAAGATAAAAAACATGTATAGTAAAATGACAGCAAACTCACAATTATTAGCAACCACACCTAAAATAAAAACAAAAGCAAACAAGTAGAACAGGAACAGAACCACAGACATGGAGATCACATGGAGGGTTAGCAATAAGGGAGTGGGAAGGGGGGGAAAGTTACAGAGAAATGTTGCATAGATGGTAGATAGAAAATAGACAGGGGGAGGGCAAGAATAGTATGGGAAATGTAGAAGCCAAAGAACTTACATGTATGACACATGGACATGAACTAAAGGGGAGGAATGTGGATGGGAGGGGATGTGCAGGGTGGAGGGGAATGAAGGGGGGAAAATGGGACAACTGTAATAGCATAATCAATAAAATATATTTAAAAAATAAGCAAGGGGTTGTAAAGGAAAATTTTAAAAAGTGCCTTCTATTTTATTGGTGAGTGTAATTAATAAAAATAATTCAGATAAAAGATTCTTAGCATTTCTGAAATGATGAAGCTTCTGTTCCTAAGACAGTGCTTTTTTTTTACACTATGCATCAGGAAAAAAGCAGCTGGAAGTACCATTTGAAAGAATTCTTTTGTGAGTTACAGGCTCCTTCAAGAGCTACCAGCTTCAGCAATGACTGCTCTTAGAGTCTTAAAAATGTTGGAGCTTGGAAGAGACAAGACAACGTTTTGTCTGGCCTTTTAAAAATATATACCTGAATGGAAAAGGACGTTTCCTTCCCTTGAGCCTTTACATTAAAATGTTCATTTTCCATGGTATTTACTTCATGTGTGAAATTTGTTGTTAAAGGATTATTTAAAAATAGGCAAAATTATGATTTTCATACAAACATGAAATGAACACATGTAAAAGATATTATTGAACTAGTTAATTATTGAAAGAATCAGTAAGATATTAAAAGTAATTCAAAGGAAAATTCAAAGTACTATGCATATATAGGATCAAGAATGCTGAAGTGTATTTGCAGATTGATGTAAAACTGGCCTTTTCCACTTGACATTCCTCCCTTCACTGGTCAGAATCTATTTGATTGTGTATAGAATCCTTTGCATTGCTCTCAGTCAGCTATCTACAACTTACAGATATAAAATAGCTCAAACATCACAAAGGATACCAACCCTGCAGAATCAGATAACTAGGAAGGGTGCACGTTACACAGGACCAATTTTTGCATTGGAGGTGCCCAGTGATCTTTTTGGTTCATTTCAAAGTCTTTCACAGTTTTCTTCACCATAAAAGGTCAAAATAAATGGGTCCGTATTCTGGTTTTTGATAACAAGCCAATGTTTGTTAGTGTGTTTTAAATAAGTATATGTTATTGATTATGCTATTACAGTCGTCCCAATTTTTTCTCCCGTTTATCCTCCTCTGCCCTGCACGCCCTGGCCCCCAGTCCCTTTAGTTCATGTCCATGGGTCATACATGTAAGTTCTTTGGCTTCTCCATTTCCTATATTATTCTTAACCTCCCCTGTCTATTTTGTACCTACCATTTATCCTTCTTATTCCCTTACCTTTTCCCCTATTCTTCCCCCACCAGCTCCTCACTGGTAACCCTCCATGTGATCTCCATTTCTGTGATTCTGTTGCTGTTATAGTTGTTTGCTTAGTTTGGTTTTGTTTTTTTAGGTTCAGTTGTTGATAGTTGTTTGTTGTCATTACTGTTTTGTTCCCAGTTTTGATCTTCTTTTTCTTAGATAAGTTCCTTTAACATTTCATACAATAAGGGCTTGATGATGATGAACTCCTTGAACTTGACCTTATCTGGGAAGTACTTTGTATGCCCTTCCATTCTAAATGAAAGCTTTGCTGGAGCAGTCTTGGATGTAGGCCTTACCTTTCATGACTTGGAATACTTCTCTTCAGCCCCTTCTTGCTTGCAAGGTTTCTTTTGAGAAATCAGCTGAGAATCTTATGGGAAGGAACTCCTTTGTAGGTAACTTTTCTTTTCTCTTGCTGCTTTTAAGATTCTCTTCTTATCTTTGATCTTGGGTAGTATAATTATGATGTGCCTTCATGTGTGCTTCCTTGGTTCTAACTTCTTTGGGACCCTCTGAGCTTCCTGAGCTTCCTGGAAGTCTATTTCCTTTGCCAGATTGGGGAAGTTCTCCTTTATGTTCTCAAATAAATTTTCAGTTTGTTGCTTGTCCTCTTCTCCTTCTGGCACCTCTATGATTAGGGTGTTGGAGCATTTAATGTCCCAAAGGTTCCCAGGCCTCTCATTTATTTGATTCTTGTTTCTTCATTCTGGCCAAATGTTTGTTTATTCCTTCTGCTCAAAATCGTTGATTTGTCTCAGTTTCCTTCCCATCACTGTTATTCCCTGTATATTTTTCTTTATTTCACTTTGCATAGCCTTCACTCTTTCCTCTATTTTGCAAACATACTGAACCATTTCTCTGAGTATCCTGATTACCAGTGGTTTGAACTCTGCATCTGATTGGTTGGCTATCTCTTCATCACTTGGTTGTATTTTTTCTGGAGCTTTGATCTGTTCTTTCATTTGGGTCATATTTTGTGGTGCATCTGTTAATGTAGTAAGGTGCAGAGCCTTAGGTATTCACCAGGGTGGGGCAACCCATGTCTCTGGGTTGTGGTGCTATATGTGGGGGAGGGGTCCAAGAGGGATCAGTGATACTTGCTCAGCTCTCAGCTGGCTTTCAGTCACTTCCCCTGCTACCCACAAGCAACTTGGGCCCTTCTGGTGCTGATTCCCAGGTGGGTGGGTTTGTGTACTAGGACACTGTGGTTCTCTCCAGTGGACTTTCCTGTGAGGCTGGGACTTCATTCTGCCCCCGTAACCCCCATAGGTTTTTATAGCCACAGGTTTTGAGGCTTTCTGTTCCCATGCTGTAACCCTGGGTTGTGTGGTCTATCTCGCTCCCCAGTTGTTCCCCTTCTTTATCTGCACATAAATGTGGGACTGCCTGGCCCACCACCTGCTGCCTTGTCTGCCCCAGTCCTCCAGCCACCACCTTGCTGTGTGTCTTCTCTGCCCCAGCTGCCTGTCTCCACCCCTTCTACCAGTCTGAATGAATGTTTCTTCTTTAACTCCTTGGTTGTCAGACTTCCATACAGTTCTAATTTCTGGCAGTTCTGGTTATTTTTTGTTTTTAAATTTGTTGTTGTCCTTTTGGTTGTGCAAGGAGGCAAAGTCTATCTACCCATGCCTCCATCTTGGCCAGAAGTGCAATGTCTGTTAGTCTTAGGTCCTTACTAGTATTTGTTGTAAATAAAATGTTTTCAAAATGAAAGAAAAGTAAGTTACTCTTAGATGATGTTTTCTATTATTTTAATTGGCATTAGAATACTTCCTCAGATTAGTGTTTGAATATTAAACAGAGACTTAAACTGTAGCTTCAAATGGTTAGGTAGCAAGTTCTGTAACACTGTCCTTGACTTACTATTTTGTAGGCAGTTAATTAGTAAAGACCAGTAGTAATAATTTGAAAGGAGGTGAAACTCCCCTTCCTAATTTTAGTCTATAAGAGTATGTGTTAATTTATTACAACTTTAGCATCTTCCCCATGAAAATACTTCTTACCGTGGAGTTGAACCTAGGGAGAAGAGAGTAAAGGGTTGGCATTTTCTGCTCCAAATTCATACTTACTTTTACTGGACCTTTGCTGCTTCATGATATGTTTATTTTCCTCAGATTTCTTCCCTTGCATATCCCTGATTTTGAAGCACTAGTGTGGTATTGTGGAAAGAAATAGAATTTGTAGTCTTGTAGACCTGGGTTTGAATCACCACCCCACCACTCACCAGCTGTTTGATGAAAATTCTGGAAATTCTTATAATCCCAAGTTCTTCAATTAAATGAATAATAATTACCAAACAAAATTATATGAAATTTGTGTATTGAGGATATACCAGTGTTTGGCACATGTTAGGCAGTAGATGTTAGTTTTCTTACGTATTCCTTCATGCCCTCAAGTCTTCTTGCTTTCTTTCCTGTTTTAAGTATCAGAAGACTTGCAGTCATTTGGTTTGACCTCCCTTATCTTCCCTGTTCTATCTCTGTATTTCTTGTTATCTTTTTTTTGCTTGTTTCAGAAGTATGTTTCTTTTATCTTGCAGCATTCTTGTGAGGATTAAAGAGGGTAATGTGTATAAAATAGCTTAGTGCATTTCCTGGCATGTATTAGGTATTAAATAAAGATTGAGTCCTGGCCAGCTGGCTCAGTTGGTTAGAATGTTTGTGAGTTTGATTTCTGATCAGGGCACATACCTAGGTTGCAGGTTCAACCTCTGTCAGGGTGCATGTTCTCTCTCTCTCTCGCTCTCCCCCCTCCCCCCCTTTCTTCTCTAAACATAACTTTTGGTGAGGATTAAAAAAAAAGATTAAGCCCTGGCTAGTGTGGCTCAGTGGATTGAGTGCTGGCATGCAAAACAAAGGGTTGCTGGTTTGATTCCCAGTCAGGGCACTGTCTGGGTTGTGGGCCAGGTCCCCTGTGGGGGGCATGTGAGTGGCAGCCACACATTGCTGTTTCTTTCCCTCTCTTACTCTTTTCCTTTCCCTCTCTCTAAAAATAAAATTTTAAAAAAAATACTGTGTTTTACAGAAAGTTTAACTTTCAAGGAAAATTTGTTAGCAAAAGCATCTTTCTATTTTTTCATCAGACCATTGTTTTTCCTTTTTAAAAAAAAATAATTTATTTATTTATTTATTTATTTATTTATCTTTTTAGAGGAGAAGGAGAAAGGAAGAGAAACATCAATGTATGTTTGCCTCTAATGCGTCCCCTGCTGGGAGCTGGCCTGCAGGGAACTGGCTTGCAACCCAGGCATGTGCCCTGACTGGGAATTGAACCGCGATCCTCTGGTTCCCAGGCTCATGCTCAAGCCACTGAGCTACACCAGCCAGGGCCTTGTTTTTCCATTTCAGTGATACTCAGACCTTGGTTCTTGAGCCCTGTGTAGGCCTCTCAACACCCATCTTCTTCTAAGACCTCTATTACACTCAATATTAACCAGGATATGAAATCAGAAAAGGTGGCCTTTGTGCTGCCTGTTATTACCAGAACCGATTAGTAGAGACAAGGATTGAATCTTTTTTTTTTTTTAATCTTTAGAGGGGAAGGGAAGGAGAGAGGGAGAGAAATATCAATGTATGGTTGCCTCTTGTGTGTCCCCTGCTGAGAACTGGCCTGCATCCCAGGCATGTGCCCTGACCGGAAATTGAACCTCAGTTGTTTGGTTTGCAGGCCCGTGCTCAATTCACTGAGCTACACCAGCCAGGGCAGGATCGAATCTTTATGGGTGCTTTATTCATAATCTGACAGTCTGAGAAGACATCACATTACGTACTCTAAAAACTATCTTAACATCTTATCTGAAGCTGACCTTTTTCTAAAGAACAGGAATGGGTAGGTAATGGGTTTGGAAAAAGGTTAGTTAGATAAGAGTTGCAGTCAGGCTGTGATTTTCCTAGTATTTCTTTATCCGTTCTTTATCTGCATCACAGATGTTCCCTCCCTGGAACACAGTGGCTCAGGTACCATTGTTACATCCAGTCCTTGCGAGCAAGAAGGGTCGGAGACTGTCGGGTAGTCAAAGATGGTTTATTGGCCAAAGTTTCAAAGTTTTACCTGCGCAGGGGCGAACTCTCGGCGTGTCTCCGGAAACGGGTGCCAAAATGGCTGCAAATGAGAGTCGCACCTAACGCTTACAAGCTAGGGCTTTTATAGGAGCGGAGCAAGCAAGCAGCTTTGCAGAAGCGAGAGGTGGCAGTTAGCAGTTGGCTCAGGGCTATACCAGGGCTCGTGGTCTTACTATGGATTGGCCCGCAGAGCTCGTGATCAGCTCGTGCTCTGGTTGGTGATTGGTTCTGGGGCTCGTGGTCAAGTCATGCCCTGGGGTAAAATTTTCAAATCTTCTGCTGCCTAGCTGGGTGGGGTTTCCCACCTAAGTCTAAAGCAAGCTTTTATTATGCACTCTTCTTCACTTTCTCACCCTTCAACACCATCTCCATTGCTTGTAGACCCCTTGGGGCACAAAGGTTGAATTGCTCGTTGACCTCTTGGAGTCATTGCATTCCAGTTTTTGAGCACGCTTTCCATGTCAACTATGACTGAAGCTAAACTATTTAACTCTTAAATTCCCCTGATTATGCCACAATAGGGTAACCATGCTGTCCTTTTGGTTAATGATAATTAATATGGCACCAAAGACATATTCTTTAATTTTTTATTTTTAAAAATGTTTCATTTATTTTTAGAGAAGGGAGGAAGAGTGGGAGAGAGACATCGATGTACGAGAGAAGCATCAATTGTTTGCCTCTTGCACACTCCTAACTGGGGACCTGGCCTACAACCCAGGCATGTGCTCAGGCTGGGAATTAAACCTGAGACCTTTTGGTTAGCAAGCTGACACTCAATCTACTGAGCCACACTAGCCAGGGTGGCATATTCTTTGAAATACTTCAGTCTCAGTTTTGGTCAGTTGATTCCTCTTTTGTCATTTTAATAAGTAGAGTTGTTTGCAGTTAATATATTAATTTGCCAAAAGTTATTACAAGTTTTCTTGGATTATAGAAGTTTTCTTATCTGTTACTATTCTATCTTATATAGTTTACTGTTAATTGAAAAGTTGGTTAAAGCAGGAGCTAAAAATCATACATACGTACCATATGCATTTTATTTCAGCTTAAAACAAGTAATACATTTATTCACCATCCTTATGATATATTATGTATGAGTCTGCTGATTAGAGTTCTGCATCTTTTTGGCATTAATTACACCCCATGATGTATTGCTTGAAACTTCCAATTACAGCCTTTCTAAGTGTAGTGAGAACTCTTAGTTACTTGAAGCAATGAGTATGGACTCCTCCTAGATTTTTAATTCCCCAAGCTTATTTATGTGTCTCATCACTTATTTATGTCCTCACCTAAACTGAGGACAGTTTTTCAAATTATTTGTATTTAGTCTTCCAGAGCCTTCAACTTAGTTTTTAAAGAAATAGCAACTTTTTTACACTCATAGTTTATTATTTAGTATTTCAGTATAATATGTAGTTGTAATTGTGGGCACGACTGTCATTGAATAGGTCTGATACATCAGATTAGTGTAGAATAGTAGGGGCAGAAAAGCCCCCATGTTAGTGTTCAGCCAGGGGTACAGGCAGTGCATGGTAGGGGGAGTGGAAAATAACGTGTAAACTATTACATTAAGTGGTAAAAGGATGTCTAGCCTATTTGGTCAACTTTTGTATGTAATATATACAGAGTGAAATGCAAAATCTGTAAGGGTACAATTTGATGAATTTTTACCCAGTGAACATACCCATATAACCATTATGCAGATCATGGTAATAGGACATTGCCAGGATCCTAAAAGCCCCCCTGTGCCCTGACCCAGTTTCTCTCCCCCCACAATTCTGACTTCTATTACCATAGACCAGTTTTGTTGGTTTATGACCTTCATATAAATGGAATTGTATAGCATGTACTCTTTTACACCTGACATTTTTCACTGAGCATTGTTTTCAAAATTCATCCATGTTTATTGGTATCTCTTTCTCTTGTACTGTGGGACAATAATGTATTCTGTGAATATACCACAGTTTGTTTATCCATTCTGTCATTCACAGATGTTTAGATTTTTTTCTAGTTCTGGACTCTTATAAATAATGCTGCTAGAAACATTCTCGTACATGCTTTTGGTGCACGTATACATACACTTTTGTTGGGAATGTACTTTGGAGTGGGACATCTGGGTCATAGGACGTGCTTATGTTCCACTAGCATCGTGTGGAACCAGTTACTCCACACTCACCAATGGCCCTTTTAAAAACCTTTATTGTGTACTTCTTTTGTCATTTTATTTATGTTGTGCATTTGGTTTTAAAAAATATTATGCGGAATATTCATGAACCCACCATCTAACCTAATAAGTTTAATACTGAATATTGAGGATATTTTACATATCCTTCTCTCTAATGTCCCCTTGGCTTTCATGGTAGATGCTATTCTAAATTTATTTTTCCTCTTGTCATTGCCTTTTCAAATAATAGTTTTATCTGATAGATGTGTCTCAATAATATATTGTCCAGTATTAGTTATATTTGTAATATAATCTGGAAATTGACTTTTCTTCTTTTTATGCTTAACATTGTATTGCTGAGATTTATCCATATTGTTACATATAGTTGTAGTTGACTCATTTTCTCTGTAGTGTAATACATCATTTAGTGAGTATATCATAGTTTATTCATTTTCCTGTCAATGACATTTAGGTTGTTTCCATTTCTTACTGTTATAAATGACTTCCTTGTGTTTTTGCATGTACCATGATGAGAATTTCTCTTAGTTCTTAATGTAATTTTTGGGTCATAGGATTGATAAATGCTTTACTTTAGAGAATTACACCTATACTCCAAAGAAGTTGTACCAGTTTACATTCCTATCAGTAGCAGATCAAAGACAAGATCATTTTCATTTTGAGAGAATTTGAGATTACAACTTCAATTACTTTTAGAGGCATAGGGTTATTTAGATTTTCTATTTTTGTGTGTGCCTGTTCAGTAATTTTTATTTTTCAAGAAACTTATTCTCTAAATTTTCAAATGTACTTATATAACATTTTTGTATTATATTTTTGTCTGGAAATCTATACTGATCCTTTTTTTAAAGATTTATTCATTTATTTTTAAAGAGAGGAAAGGGGGGTGAGAAATAGCGGGAGAGAAACACCGATGTGTGAGAGAAACATGGATCAGTTGCCTCTCACTCAGCCCCAGGCTGGGACCTGGCCCAGGACCCAGAGATGTGCCCTGACTGGGAATCGGAGCAGCAACTTTTCAGTCTGTGGGATGATGCCCAACCCACTGAGCTACACCAGTCAGGCCTATACTGATTCTTTAAAAAAAAAAAGTGTTGGTATTGGTATTTATGCTTTATTTCATTTTCCTCAATCAGTATTTATAGTGATTTTTTGCTGGGTCAAGAAATCAACTTTTTCTTTTTCTTTTTTGAAAAGCTATATACAGTATTTTTTTTATCATTTTAATTTTTCTATTACAGTTCCAATTTTTCTTGATTTGGCTTCATCTGCCCATCCCATCCCCTACTCCCAAGCAATTTCCACACTGTTGTCCATGTCCATGGGTCATTCATACATGTTCTTTGACTAGTTCCTTCCTCTTCGTTCCACAATTATACCCCTTCCCCCTCTACTCTGGTCACTTTCAGTCTGTTCCATGTTTCTTTGCCTGTGCTTCTATTTTGTTCATTAGTTGATTTTTTAAAATATATTTTATTAATTATGCCATTACAGTTGTTCTATTCCCCCCTTATTCCCCTCCACCCTGCACACCCCCTCCCCCACCATTCCCCCCTTTAGTTTATGACCACGTGTCTCAAGTTCTTTAGATTCTATAAGAATAGTATATTTAGATTCTATACTATTCTTACCCTCCCCCCTATCTATTTTCTACCTACCATCTGTGCTACTTATTTTCTGTACCTTCACCCCCCTTCTCCTTCTCCCACTCCCATGTTGCTAACCCTCCATGTGATCTTCATTTCTATGGTTCACTCCTGATCTAGCTGTCCTCTTAGTTTGCTTTTGTTTTAGGTGTGGTTCTTAATAACTGTGAGTTTGCTGTCCTTTCACTGTTCATCTTTTTTATCTTCTTTTCCTTAGATAAGTTCCTTTAACATTTCATATAATGAGGGCTTGGTGATGATGAACTTGAATTTGATCTTATCTGAGAAGCACTTTATCTGCCCTTCCATTCTAAATGAAAGCTTTGCTGGATAGATTAATCTTGGATGTAGGTCTTTGATTTCATGAGTTGGAATACTTCTTTCCAGCCCCTTTTTGCCTGTAAGGTCTCTTTTGAGAAATCTGCTGACAGTCTGATGGGAACTCTTTTTTTTTTTTTTTTTTTTTTTTAAATTAAATTTATTTATTTTTTTGAATTGATTATGCTGTTACAGTTGTTCTATTCCCCCCTCCATTTCCCTCCGCCCTGCCTCCCCAACCCCACCATTACCCCCCTTTAGTTTATGTCCATGTGTCTCAAGTCCTTTAGGTTCTATATTTCCCAAACTATTCTTGCCCCCCCCCATCTATTTTCTATCTACTGTCTATGCTACCTGTTTTCTGTACCTTCTCCCCCCTCTCCTCCTCCCATTCCCCTGTTGCTAACCCTCCTTGAGATCTTCATTTCTGTTTCCACTCCTGCTCTAGCTGTCCTTTTAGTTTGCTTTCGTTTTAGGTGTGGTTGTTAATAACTGTGGGTTTGTTGTCCTTTCACTGTTCATGTTTCTTTATCTTCTTTTTCTTAGATAAGTCCCTTTAACATTTCATATAATAAGGGCTTGGTGATGATGAACTCCTTGAATTTGGTCTTATCTGAGAAGCACCTTATCTATCCTTCCGTTCTAAATGAAAGTTTTGCTGGGTAGAGCAATCTTGGTTGTAGGTTTTTAGATTTCATAACTTGGAATATTTCTTTCCAGCCCCTTCTTGCCTGTAAGGTCTCTTTTGAGAAATCTGCTGACAGCCTGATGGGGACTCCTTTGTAGGTGACTGTCCCCTTAGCTCTTGCTGCTTCCAGGATTCTTTCCTTCATTTTAATTTTGGCTAATGTAATTATAATATGCCTTGGTGTGTTTCTTCTTGAGTCCAACTTTTTTGGTACTCTCTGGGCTTCTTGGATTTCTTGGAAGTCTATTTCCTTTGCCAGATTGGGGAAATTTTCTTTTATTATTTGTTCAAATAGTTTTTCCACTGGTGGTTGTGTCTTTCCCCCCTTCTGGTACCCCTATAATTCGGATATTGGAGCGTTTAAAGATGTCCTGGAGGTTCCTAAGACTCTCCTCATTTCTTTGAATTCTTGCTCCTTGACTCTTTTCTGCTTGTCCATTATTAGCTTTCTTCTGGACCCTTGCATTGATTTGAGTCCCAGTTTCCTTTTCATCTCTATGGGATTCCTGTGGAATTCCATTCATTTCCCTTAATTTAGCCTCCATATGTTTCTCTAATTTGTGGCTGTAATCCACCAAATCTGTGAGAAAGGTGATGACCAGTGTTTTAAACTGTGCATCTGAGAGTTTTGCTATTTCTTCGTCATTTAGATTTATCTCTGGGGCTTTGAGTTCTGCCTGCGACATTTTTGGTCTGTTCTGGCCCTTTAAGTGGGACAAGCGGCGCCTTGGAGTCCCAGGTCGCTGGGTTGTGACGCTGTATGTGGGGGTGTGGTCAGAGCGGGAAATGGCCGCCGCCGCCGCCGCCGCCGCCGCCGCCGCCGGCTGGTCCAACCGCTTACTCCCTCACTCGCGCACAACCAGAGTCAATTCGTTGCCACCGCCTCCCCACTGTGTCGCTCCCCCGGTGGGCTGCTCGGCGGCTCACCAGGTCCAATCCTGGGTTTGGAACCCGCGTAACTGGATTCGCGCGCCGATTCCGCGCCGGTCCGACCGAGCCCTCCTTTGTAAGTCCTCACCGGACACTGGTTTCGCACCTTAGTAGGTCAGGCTGAAGAATTTGTTGTTAGCGGACTTCCGAAAAGTTCAG
Source organism: Artibeus jamaicensis (assembly GCF_021234435.1). Lineage (NCBI taxonomy): Eukaryota > Metazoa > Chordata > Mammalia > Chiroptera > Phyllostomidae > Artibeus > Artibeus jamaicensis. Next base: position 48,549,530 of record NW_026521486.1, read on the forward strand.
TTTTCCGTGTTCTGGTTGTGTTTTGTGATGCTAATATTTAGTTGTCCCTAAACTTGGTTGTGTGAGGAGGCAGGCACATCCAGCTAAACCTCCATCTTGGCGGAAGTCTGATGGGAACTCTTTTGTAGGTGACTGTCCCCTTATCTCTTACTGCTTCTAGGATTCTCTCCTTCATTTTAATCTTGGCTAATGTAATGATGATGTGCCTTGGTGTATTCCTTCTTGGGTCCAACTTCTTTGGGACTCTCTGAGCTTCCTGGATTTCCTGGAAGTCTATTTCCTTTGCCAGATTGGGGAAAATGTCCTTTATTATTTGTTCAAATAAGCTTTCCAATCATGGCTGTTCCTCTTCCCCTTCTTGTACCCCTGTAATTTGGACTTTGGAGCGTTTAAAGATGTCCTGGAGGTTCCTTAGCCTCTCCTCATTTTTTTGAATTCTTGTTTCTTCATCCTTTTCTTTTTGGTCATTTTTTCCTCTTTCTGGTCCACTCCTTTGATTTGAGTCCCAGTTTCCTTTCCATTACTATTGGTTTCCTGTGTATTTCCATTCATTTCACTTAGTTTAGCCTTCATATGTTCCTCTAATTTGTGGCTAAAATCAACCAGTTCTGTGAGCATCCTGATCACCAGTGTTTTGAACTGTGCCTCTGATAGGTTGGCAATTTCTTGTTCACTTAGATTTATGGGCTCTGGGGCTTTGAGTTCTTCTTGAGCCATGTTTTGATCTGTTCACGCCTGTTACATGTGAGGAGAGGAGCCTTAGTTGTTCACCAGGGTGGGGCCACCCAGGTCGCTCGTTTGTGACTTTGTATGTGGGGGCAGGGTCAGAGAGGGAGCAATAGCAGTCCCCTCTTCTCCTTTCCGCCGCTGGGGCCTGCACGGTCTGTCTCACTGCTCGCTCCTTTGCTGGTTTTATCTGCGTGCAAATGTGTGACCGTAGTTAGCCAGCCGCCTTGCGCCTTCACATGGTCATCTGGTCCCTACCCCACACCTGGGATTCGCCTTGGCTGCCTGGGTCAGGGGATCTTTTTTGCCCGACCCACTCCGCTGCTGGCCCCTCTTACCTGTCTAGATGAGTGGTTCATTGTTGTTGGACTCCTGTATTGTTCAATTTTCTGTGGTTTGGCTGTGTTTATTGTTGCTAAAACTTTGTTGTTTTTATATTTGGTTGTGTGAGAAGGCAAAGTGTTTCCACCTACACCTCCATCTTGGCGGAAGTCAAGAAATCAACTTTTCTTTTATATTTTTATCTTATTGCATTAAAATTTTTAAAAATTATGACAAAGTACATATAACGTAAAATTGACTGCTTTAAAGTATACAGTTCAGTTACATTAAGTACATGCAGGTTGTTGTGCAGTTATCACTGATTTTATCTCCAGAACCTTTTAATCTTCCCAAACTGAAACCGTATCCACTAAACACTTAATTCCTCATTCGTCTCTCCCCACAACCCCTGGCAACTATCATTCTACTTTGTATGATTTTGACAATTCTAGGTACCTCATACAAATGGAATTATACAGGGATTGTCTTTTTGTGATAGGCTCGTTTCACTTAGCATGTCCCCAGGGTTTATACATGTTTTAGCATGTCTCAGAATTTTCTTCCTTTTTTAAGGCTGAATAATAGTCCATCTTTCATAATTTTTGACCTAAATTGTTTATTAGGTAAGAATTGTACAAACATTACTTATATTAGTGGTAATGGTGGAGCTGGAAAGTATTGCGCCTTCTCCAAGCGAGAACCACCAGTAGTGTGGTGGAACTTGTGTCCTTTCCAAAAAGGCCACGGCTCTTGGGACCCACAGGTATCAGTTCTCACATCTCCCTGGGGTTGTGGACTGTTTGGTGATCCAGTGGGTGTCAGGAATCCTTCTGATAGTGTTACGGAATGGCTCAGTGAGGATAACCTCAAAGAGTGTGTGTGTAGAATCTCCCCCAACCCAGTAAGAATTCAGACTCTCAGAACCACACAGTGGCTTGCAGCTCGCTCCTGGACAACAGACAAGGCTTTCAGCAAACTAGCTGATTACCACCGTGGGGGACAGGCTTGCTATGGGTTGCACCCTTAGAAGCTTGGCATTTGTGGCCACCACCTCAGCCACCAATCTGATACATTACATAACCTTGCTTGGCCTTGTATCCCAGCCTGCCCTCCATGTGGGGCTGGGTGAGGGTGAGTATTGCTGGCGGCGTACACTGAGAAGAAAGTGCGGTACATTGGATTGCTTCTTTCTCCGTAGCTCCTGGGTGTACTTGTAAGTGCCGACATTTGCTTACCTGATGGCTGCGTCCAGATGGAAAAGCTGATAATTTTTTATTACAGACATCGACACATAGTAGATTCACGTTCAGTACTTATTAGTTGGTCAGTTAATAATGTTTGTTTAGTTAGCAGGGATGTTATAAATCACTTTCTATGTGCATGGAATCTCCCTTTATGGATTGGAATCCATGAATAAAAAGTTGCTTTTAGTTACCTTGTTCTGTTTTTGCCTACTAACTGTCTCTGTTCCCTTGAGCTGCTTATGCCTCTGCTTTGGGGAGATGGGAAGAATGGAGTTTATATATGCATGTATATGGGGATGAGGATGAAATGGTCAGTATTGTTGAGGATAATTTGGCTCCATTGGGTTTGGGAAGAGCCACCTGCATGAGGAGGAAGATACAGACAACTCTAACCACCCAGCTAGCAGTGAAATAGGAAGAGACAAACGTATATATTCCTTCTCTCCTCCTCTTGAGCCCCCTTTACTCCCGCACTTACGGCTGCCACTGATGACTAATGTGGAGCAGTTTGGAGGGTCCTATAACTTAATAGTAGTAAAGAGGAGTTGTGGTATCACAGAGTTTCTGATTTTCCATCTAAATTGTATTTTAAATTTTCAGAATTCTTTTTGGCTCCAGTTTCCAACTTTATATTGTTTCAATTCAAGGTTTTTATTAACAAAAAATAATTTATTGGTTTTTCTAAGTGAAAATTTTATTTTCCAAAATAAAGTTTATGGTGATCAGACCTTATAATTATGGGAGAGATTTTAGATTAGAGTGGCATATGGATCAAAAAATGCCAATAAATAAAGACATTTATTGAGGAAACAGGCTTTGAAAAGGCCTCACATTCCCCTTTTTTAACTTAAGGAAATAATTTTTTTGGTTCCTAACTATTTGTAGAATATATCAGTTCATTAATTTGGATCTCTTCTTTTTCTTATTACTTTATAAAGCTAATGAGAATGGTATTTATTGGCTAACTGATGATATTGTAGAATAATAGTTTTGGTTACTTTCTTACAACCAAAACTCTTTAAAAATCAGAAAAAATTTTTCACTTGGCACTTCCCATTTTCTTGTTTTTGGTTAGCATTTTGTAGATTTTTAAAAAAAGATTTTATGTATTTTTAGAGAGGGGAAGGGAGGGAGAAAGAGAGGGAAACATCAATGTGTGGTTGCCTCTTGCGCGTCACCTACTGGGGACCTGGCCTGCAACCCAGGCATGCACCCTGACTGGGAATTGAACCATCAACCCTTTGGTTCTCAGGCTGGCACTCATTCTACTTAGACACACCAGCCAGGGCCTTGTCTTGTAGGTCTTGATGACATATATCTTGAACTTGTTGAGTGGTTTTAAATTTTTTCATGTATTGATTTGAAAGAGAGAGAGGGAGAGAGAGAGAGAGAGAAACATTCATTTTGTTGTTCGGCTTATTTACGCATTCATTGGGTGATTCTTTTGTGTGCCCTGACCAGAGGAGGAACCTGCAGCCTTGATGTATAGGTTTGACATCTAACCAGCTGAGCTACCTGGCCAGGGCCTGTTCATTGGGCTTCTGAGTTCAAACAAATATTATCTGGAGTCAATGGAGGGTTTTCAGTTTTGATTTAATTTACTGGGGAGGAGTCTGTTTTAAAAAAAGTATTAAAACTTTTTGAACAGATAAACTGTTTATACAGTTCCAGTATTAAAAAAATGGTAGATTGAAAGGTACCTTTGTTTCCTATTTTTAAGTTTTTATTCCTCAGTAGATCACTATTGTTGCTGGTTTCTTGTTTATCCTTCCAGATATACAATATGTATATGAATATAAGTGAGTATAACTATATTCTTCTCCCCGTCCTATTCATTTAAAAATAGATCTTACTATATCAATATACAAAAAACTTTCTCTTTTCTCAAAAATATTTGCATATCCGTGTGTGGATGAACCCTCATTTATTAAATTACTGTTTTCTTGATGTACAATTAGGTTATTTCCAAGCTTTTGCTCTTATGTGTAATATTGGATAACTTTGAACACATCAGTTCACACATTTGCAAATGTGTTTGTAGGGTAAATTCCTATAAATTGTCTTGCTGTATCAAACAGAATATGCATTTTTGACTTTGATAACTAATATTTAGTTGTCTTCCATAGGTATTACACAAATTTACACTCTCACTTAGATATGAGGGGGCCTGTTTTTTCGTAGCCTTTCTACCAGTGTGTGATTATTTTGGATATTTGCCAGTCTGAGGGTAAGAAATGGTGTCTTAGTAGTTTTAATTTGCATGAAATAGGTCAAAGTGTTTTTTAGTCTAAGTATACACATACACAGTATAAGAAATCAAATAATATCATAAGGCCTAAAAAAATTATTAAAAAAAATAGTCCTCTGCTCTCCCCTCCCAATTCTCTATTCTAGCTTTCCATGAGTAATCATAAACATTTCTTCTAGTATTAATCTCCATATTTCTGATTAACACAGCAATACTCACTGACTTTCTCATCTTTTCAGGGACAGTCCTATTATGGAAGATGAGGATTTAGTTGTCTTCCCTCCTCACCTGTCCCCTCTTTTTTCCTGGTTCTATGGATAGGTAGATTTTGTAACAGTCTGTATTTTAAAATTTAAAATAACTGCAAGTACCTTTGTATGTAGCCCAATTAATTATTTATTAGTGTCAGGTGCTTATAATGCATGCCAATACTCCAAGACTTGAAAATTATACTCTCTGTATCTTTAGAGTGCTTTGGATTATGATTTCCTAATTGCACATCATTTAAATTTTATGGCATTGCCATTCTAAACTCTAATGATAACTGTAATTATGACCTATTGCTGGTAACCCATAGTCTTGGTAAAGTTCTAATTTGTTTGTTAATTAACATATATAATCTATGATTCTTGGAACCTTTTAGTTTTGGGGGGCACATCTTGCAGTTAATATCAGCCATTATTTATTGAGTGGTTGTCAGTGAGTGTCAGGCATTACTCTAAGTACTACATCTGTATGAACTCCTTTAAACCATTGAACAACCTTGTGAGGAAGATACTGCATTATTTGCATTTTTAAGATGGAGAAACTGAGACACAGGAAAGGTAAGTAGCTTGCTTGCAGTCATTCAGCTAGGAGGTGGAGGAGCTGGGATGGAAACCTGGCAGTCTGGCTCTAAAGCCGTCACTTACCCACTCTGCTACACTGCAGTCACATGTGTGTTAATGGTACACTCAGGCTCAGCAGACAGTGTGCTTTGGTGGTTTTCCACTACTGGTGATGGATTTCTGCTAATCCATCTATGCATAACATTTCTCATTTCTGTTTTTTCAAACCAATGTATTCCTCAAGATTTTTTTAAAAATAATTAAAAAATTTAAATTGTGGTAAACACCACATAATATAAAATTTACCATCTTAACAGTTTTTAATTCTACAGGTCAGCAGTGTTAAGTATATTTACATAGGTGTGTAACAGCTGTGCAGAACTTCTTCCGGGTGAAATACTGAAACTCTCTGTTAAATAGCAATATCCAATTCCTGCTCCCTCCAGCCCCTGGCATCTACTATTCTACTTTCTGTTTCTATGAATTTTACTACTTTAGATTCCTCATATAAGTAGAATCATACAGTAGTTGTCTATTATGTGACTGACATTTCATTTGGCATAATGTCCTCAAGATTCATCCATATTGTTGCATGTGATGGGATTTCTTCCTTTTTAAAAGCTGAATAATATTATCTAATTGCCTGTCACCGGACACTGGGGATTGTTTCTACCTCTTGTCTAATATGAATGTTAAGAAACTCCGTATAGTGGAGTTTTTCATAGTGGTTGAACCATTTTACATTCCCACCAATAGTGTACAAGGGTTCCAATTCCTCTACATCCTTACCAACACATTTTCTTTTTGTAGCAGCTATCCTAATGGGTATGAGATGATACCTCATTGTGGTTTTGCTTTCTATTTCTCTAATGAGTGGTGTTAATCATATTTTCATAAGCTTGTTGATCATTTGTGTATCTTCTTTGGAAATAGCTATTCAAGTCCGTTGCCTGTTTTTAAATTGGGGTTTTTGTTGTTGTTGTTAAGTTGTAGGAGTTCTCAGTGTATTCTGGGTAGTAACCCCTTGTCAGATAAATGATTTGCAAATGTTTTCTTCCTTCTGGCTTCGATAACCTGTCTTCTACTTTCTCTCTTTCCCATCCCTTTCAACCCATTCTGGGTGTGTGTGTGTGTGTGTGTGTGTGTGTGTGTGTGTGTGTGTGTGTGTGTGTGTGTGTGTGTGTGTGTGTCTTGTGCTCTCTATTGTTGTGATTTGAAATGAAAAATAAGTATAAAAATTAACAATAAATCAAAGTAATAGGTTTTAAAACAGCATATTCATCCTCTTCCCATTTCCCCACTGAGAGTCACCAGCCATTCCCTTAGGCTCAGGGTGCCTAGGAACCAGTAGCATGTCTGTCTAGCTGCTACTGGGGGTAAGGTCTGTGACCATCGACTTCTTCTTTTTTTTAATCCTCACTTGAGGATATGTATATTGATTTTAGAGAGAGGGTAAGGGAGAAAGAGAGAGAGGAATTGATCTTGTTCAATTGCCTCCTGTATGTGCCCTGACCCGGAATCAAACCCACAACTTTTTGGTGCATGGGACAGTGCTCCATCCAACTGAGTCACCCAGCCAGGGCAGCAATGGACTTCTTTAGAGCAAAACTAACTGAAGGCAGAATGGGATTCACTAGTTTTCTTAGCTTTAAGTTCTAACTCACAGAAGTAACTAATCCCAGACTGACCGTTTTGAATTGGCTTTAATACTTAATAAGCACCTTTCTGCACTACCAAGAGAAGGGCCTCAATGGCATTGTGTTCTCGGTTCCCATGTAAGGGAAAGGGAAACTCCTACTGTGCCTGCAGGCCTTGACGTCCTGCAAGTGAAGGAGGAGGATGTCCTCCAGTTCCTTGCCACAGGAACCCACTTAGGTGGTGCCAACCTTGACTTCTGAGTGGAACAGGACAGCTACAAAAGGAAAAGTGAAGGTTGATGGAAAATCAACAGCTTCTAAAAGTTGAAAAAAATACCTTAATAAGCAGCAACAAATTAATACAGATTTAATAATTTCCATTTCCTTTTTAATATATCCATTCATTATTGATAACCCGTTTCCCCACACTTCAGGTGTTGCATGCATTATGTTCACATTTTGGGAAAAAATGCGTGACAGAATGGTTCCTTACATACAAATGGAGTCACTTGGCCAAGAGTATCCTTTGGGTTTTTTTCTCTTAGTTTTTACAGAAAAATTTTTAGTTTTTTAGTTGTATTTTATGTAAAGTGTACAAATCTTAAGAGTACATACAGCTCAATGAATTTGTTTTTCATTTTCATTTATTTTCTTAATGTTCAAGTACAGTTGTCTCAGCTCAGTGCATTTTTATACAGGTGTGCACCCATGTAAGTACCACACAGATCAAGATATAGAACATTTTACCCTTACAAAGTTCTCTGTGTTCATTCTCAGAGGGAACCAACCCTCCCTTTGGAGAAGGGATGTAATGGCACTTTTATTAGAATGATACAGTTCTTTTTCTAGCAATGCTTTTTTCCTTAAAGATCTGAATTTCATCCTAAAATCTAATAAAATGCTTTCTGTCAGGCCCACACTATCCACCAGTAAATTCCGTGTGTTCCATAGGCTTTGACGGGACTCTCCAGTGAGGGTCAATGCTGTGAAAGAGGGTCAGCTGCAGAGTTTCAGCTGCCTTTCCTCAGGTCCCATAGTGGTTTTCAGAGGCTCTTCTTACTCTTGATGGATTTTTAAAAAGCTTTCCCAGGGCTATTGATTCATCCCTTCATTTTCCTCCCACATTGGGAAGTAGCTCATATAAGGTTACTTTCATTTCCTTCTTGGGTTGCATTTTATAAAATATTTTTTCTGTCAGGTGCTAGGTATAAGTTCTGTAATCCATCATGCTTTCTTTACCCAGAAATCTTGGGCATGTATTTTTAAAAGGTTTAATAAAGTGGAAAAAATAGCACTTGTATCTTTTACAATTTATCGAAGCTTCGTGCAGAATGAACTAATCCAAATTTTGGTTCCTTCATGTGCCATCCATTCGCCCTTGCTCCCAAGTTTCTTGCCACTGTATTTAATCTGGGAAACCTGAGGAGAGATTAGAAATAGGAAATTCCAGAAGGGAAAAGACCCTTGGCTTGGACAGGAAGAGCAGGTAGTAAGAAAGATCTTAAGCAGTGATAAAAGGTAATATTTTAGTTTGTGAAGCAGAGGTCTGTATAAAATATTTGAGGTAGACACAAAATATAAGATGACTAAGAAAATATGCTTTCTGAAATAAAAAGATGGTTTGATTCTAAGATTAAAGTTTCTAAAGGAGCAAAACATTGTATTTACAGGTATATACACACACATACATGTTTAGAATACTTTTCTTCTAATCACTAGTTTTGTTTAGAAAAAAATACAAAATAAAGCCTGTGGAGATCTCTTAGAAATTTTGTACAGACAGCTATTACTATAACAGTAAATATGTGTTGTTGTTTTTTCCTCCAGAACCTCCCTGGAAACAGAGACATGAATGTCTGCGACTATACTTCTTGACAAGAAGTTAATAGAAGGAAAGGAGATCACCAGTTAGAGAGCAGAATTTCAAGTAACCAGGATTTGGTATTTATTACCTCCAACCATAGACTTCCCTTGCCTACCTTTAAATCAGAGAGAACTACAATCAGAACCCAGACAAGGCAAAAGAATACACTTCTTCTGTATCTTTTGAGATCAAAGACACTACAATGTCTAGGAAACAAAACCAGAAGGGTAAGATTATATGTGGGCATAAATTGTTAAAAGCATAGTTGTGAAGTAATGATCGTCATTTGTATTTTTTAAAAACGTTCTCTTACTACTGATAATTACAACTTTTTGTAGTGACAAATTAATTTTATTGTTTTAACAGTTTATTTTTATTGTATTTTTTCTTTTACCATTTATCTCCCTTATACCCTCTTCCACCTCTGCCCATACACCCCCCACAGTCACCAACACGGTTGTCCACGTCCGAGTCCTTTTTCTTTTTGACTCAATCCCTCCACCCCACAAACACCAACCCCCCCCAGAGCTGTCAGCCTGCTCTCTATCTATGAGTGTGTCTCTGTTTTGCTTGTTAGTTCAGTTTGTTCATTATATTCCACATATAAGTGAAATTATGTTGTATTTGTCCTTCTCTGACTGGCTTATTTCACTCATCATAATGTTCTCCAGGTCTATCCATGCTGTCACAAAGGGTAAAATTTCCCTTTTTATAGCCAAGTAGTATTCCACTGTGTAAATGTACCACAGCTATTTTATCCACTTATCTACTGATGGACACTTGGGCTGCTTCCAAATCTTGTCTATTATAAATAACACTGCAATGAACATGGGGGTGCTAACATTCTTTTGAACCAGTATTTCAGGTTTTTTAGGATAAATTTGCAGAAGTGGAATCACTGGGTCATAAGGCAGTTCTATTTTTAATGTTTTGAAGTATCTCCATACTGTTTTCCGCAGTGGCTGCAACCAATCTGCATTCCCACAAACGGTGCAAAAGGGTTCCTTTTTCTCTGCATCCTTGCCAGCACTTGTTTGTTGATTTATTGATGATAGCCACTCTGACAGGTGTGAGGTGGGTATCTCATGGTGGTTTTAATTTGCATTTCTCTGATAATTAGTGCCATTGAGCATCTTTTCATGTCTCTTGACTATGTGTATGTCTTCTTTAGAGAAGTGCCTAGTCAAGTCTTTTGCCCATGTTTTAATTGGAGGCACTGAATTAAGTAATTGAAGAAGATACAAATAAGTGGAAGCACATACTGTCCTCGTGGATAGGAAGAATTAACACCCTTAAAATGTCCATACTACCCAAAGCAATCTAGAGATTCAACACAATTCCTATGAAGATACCAAAGATGTATTTCATAGAACTAGAACAAATATTTCAAGAATTTATATGGAACCACGAAAGACCCTAAATAGCAACAGTGATCTTGAGAAGGAAGAACAAAGAGGACTCATGCTACCTAATAGCAAACTACACTACAAGGCCATAGTAATTTTAAAAAGCACAGGACTGGCATTAAAACAGACACATAGGTCAATGGAAAAGAATAGAGAGCCCAGAAATAAACCCACTCCTTTATAGTCAGTATTTGACAGAAGACGCCAGCACATACAATGCGCTAAAGATAGTTTATTCAATAAATGGTGCTGGGAAAACTGGACAGATAAATGCAGAAGAATGAAACTAGACCACCTTCTTATGCTACACTAAAGAATAAATTCAAAATTGTTTAAAGACTTAGATGTTAGACTCAAAATCGTAAAAATTGTAGTAGAAAACATAGGCAGTAAAATTGCACATTGTAGCAATATTTTTTCTGTTGTATCTCCTCAGGCACGGGAAGCAAAAGAAAAAGTAAACAAATGGGACTACATCAAAGTAAAAAGTTTTGGCACAGCAAAAGAAAGTAATTTAGAAAAGTATGAACATTCATAATAGTCTGTTATCTCATTAAGTATCTGTGGCTATTACATTACAGTTCTGTGTATTACTAATTTGTAAATTCATATAACAGTTGCTTTTCTAGTCTTATAAACCTAATAAATTGGAATATGCTTCCAGGAAACCCAAATGCCTCTTCAAAGTGCACTCTTTTGGAGAGTGAACATACCTTGGGGAAAGTGGTAGGAGATAATTTACTGCAGGATATTCTGTAGCTTGTGAGTTTCATTGGAGACAGGAAATGAAGCAAGAGCAAATGCTTCTAGGTTTTTATTCCTTCTTTAGCTTTCCTTCTGAATTATTGCTCTAGCTTCTTGTCAGAAGTAAAATACAAAGTGCAAGGAGTCAAGAAATACCAAGAATAGTTATAAGGAGGGGAAGGACAACAGAGACTGTATAAAATTACTTTCCCAATTTCCTTTAATAGCTGCAAAAATAATAAGGGACAGATTTAACAATAGCACACACTGTTACACACAACTGAAATGTTTTTGCTTTTTTAAAAAAGATTTTATTTTAGAGAGAAGGGAAAGGAGGGAGAAAGCGAAAGAGAGAAAGATCCATCGGTTGCCTCTTGCATGCGCCCAAACAAGGGACCAGGTTTGCAACCCAGACATGTGCCCTGACCAGGAATTGAACTGGCAGCCTTTGTCTTTGTGGGATGGCTTTCAACCAGCTGAGTTGGCCAGGGCTCAACTGGAATGTGTTTGTTAAGAGAGGCCTGGCTGGTGTGGCTCAGTGGATTGAGTGCCAGCCTGTGAATCAAAAGGTTACTGGTTTGATTCCCAGTCAGGGCACATGCCTGGGTTGCAGGCCAGGTCCCCAGTTGGCAGTGTGTTAGAGTCAACCAATTGATGTTTCTCTCCCTCCCTTCCCTGCTCTCTAAAAATAAATAAATAATATCTTAAAAAAAAAAAAAAAGAATGATCAGAGCTATTCTGGCTTTCCCCCCCTACACTCATTCATTCAATTTAATTTTGAATGTAGTGTTCTTTAATTGAAAACAAGATACAGATCTCGCATGTTAAATATGAAAGAAGTGCTTTTAAACTTAATTTTCACCTAGTTCAAAAACCTCATTATAAGAAAACAATACAACAAAGCTCTCCATACAAAGAAAATCTGGCCTCTAAGGAATGGTTAGATTACTAAAGAAGCTGAACTGTTTTATGAAATGAGATATATCAACTGAAAAGTTTTTATAAGCTTTTTGTTTCTTCCTCAGACTTTAATTTGATCATAATTCAGTTTTGCTTTTTTCCAAGTTATGTTTGAAATGCTGAGTTTTTGTTTTTCTGCATATGAGAATACTATAGTAACAATAGGATTCCAGACTTTAAAATGATTTCATCTAAAAAGTTTATCATTAAATTTTTTTCTAAAAATGTTAACTTCAGCAGATTGCTTTGATCTTTTAAAAACTAGAGTCTGTTTATTTCATGTCTGTGCTTTTCCAGAGCTATAAAAATGTCTTGATTACTGTAGCTTTATAGTACATTTTGAAGTCAGGTAGTGTCAGTTCTTCAGCATTGTTCTCCTTCAATATCGTGTTGGCTATTCTCGGTCTTTTGTCTTTCTGTATTTACTTTAGAATTAGTTTGTCAATATCCACAAAGTAAATAACTAGGATTTTGATTGGGATTGCTTTTAATCTACAGACTCAGGTGACGAGAACTGACATCTTGACAATGTTGAGTCTTACTATCTATGAACACAGAATGTCTCTCCATTTACTTAGTTTTTTTACTTCTTTCCTCAGAGTTTTGTAGTTTTCCCCATATAGGTATTATATGAGAGGGAGGACCCCCAGAAAACTGGAAATTATTTATTAAAAATTGTGTATTTATTCTTACATGTTTAAACTTCAGTAGCCTTCCAGATACTGTCCACTTAATGAAATATACATATCAAGATGTTTTCCCCACTGCTCAAAACAGTTTTTAACTTGATTTTGATGCCTTTTGGTGCTTCTGCTGGGTTTCTTTTTGTTTGTTTCACCTCTTCCACATCGGCAAAATTTTTCTCTTTGAGGACTTTTTTCATCTGGAAAAACAAAAGAAAAGTCACTTGGGGTGAAATCGGGTGAGTAGGGAGTGTGGGGCACAGAGGTCATGTCATTTTTGGTCAAAAATTAATGAATATGCAACAGTGTGGGCAGGTGTACTCATAAATCATCCATCATGAGATGGGCAGATGTGTTGAGTCATAAAAAAAAATGTCACCGAAGCTGAATGCAGCCTCTCACAACAAACACCTGCTGGCACACTGATACAGATAGGTTTCTAGAACACTCAGCTAGTGGGGGAAGCCTGTACTACAAGGGGCCTGCCCTCCAGAAGATAATTCCATTTTGAGGGAGGTGGGGATCTGCCCTCATATATACTTTGTTAGATTTATACCCAAGTACGTTGAGGGTGCTAATGTTAATGGTATTTTTAAAAATTTTAAATCCTACTTATTCATTGCTGTTATATGGGGAAGTGATGGATTTCTGTATATTAATCTTATGTCCTGCAACCTTGATATAATTGAGCAATTCCAGGACAGAATGGGCTAGACAAGTATGTTATTTAAGTAGTGAGTTTCCTACCTTCACAAGTATAATACTTAAAAGCTAGGGTTCACCTTGTGATAATTATAACAACTATTTGGAAATAGAAATATTTATAATTAAAGTGGATTATTGATCCAGAAGTCAGTTTAAGAAAGAAGCTAGTAGATTCAGTTCTTATATGCATGAGGTTAATGAGTAAAGAGTGACAGATTTGCAGTACTATGGGTTTTTTAATGAGAAGAGTGTTTTGTTGGAGACAAGCATGTGATTAGAATTGACTTGTTCATTTCTGTACTTTGAAACAAGGGGTGGGATGCTGTGGAGAGGGATGACATTGACCATTTGACAGGGCTAGAAGGAACGTCCAAAGCAGTCTTTTACAATAATAAGAGAATATTTCTCACACCTAACATACAGTGGGGTTTTTTTCTTCAGATTTTATTTATTTATCTTTAGAGGGGAAGGGAAGGAGAGAGGGAGAGAAATATCAACATGTAGTTGCCTCTTGTACATCCTCTGCTGGGAAATAGCCTGCAACCCAGGCATGTGCCCTGACTGGGAATTGAACCGCCATCCTGTGTTTCGAAGGCCTGCAATCAATCCACTGAGCTATGCCAGCCAGGGCCTTAAATAAATTTATTTATTTATTTATTTATTTTTTAGAGAGGGGAAAGGAGGGAGAAAAAGAGGGAGAGAAGCATCAGTGTGTGGTTGCCTCTCACACACCCTCCATTGGGGACCTGGCCCACAACCCAGGCATGTGCTCTGACTGGCAATCGAACCAGCGACCTCTTGGTTTGCAGGCTGAATCCACTGAGTCCACTGAGCCACACCAATCAGGGATTTATGCAAAGTTTTTAAAATAAAACAAACTCAGAGATGATCTAGAGTCAGCAGAGAATACGTACTGATCTTGGTAATGCAAAATTTCAGGTTTTATTATTTTTTTTAATCACAGTTCTTAAATACTTTAAATATTTTGACTTACAAAGTTGACTTTCTTTCGTGGAATAGCTGGTAGAATTCCTGCACATCTGAAGGATAGTAAAGAGTAGGAAAGAATTTTTTTTAATCACTTATTTATTTCATATGTGGGAGAACTGACTCCAGACTAAAGATAAGTAGCATTGAGTTAGAAGAGTTTGGGCATTAAAATCAATATTATTGCCTCCTGGCTATTCTCTGGAGTATATTAATAAGAAATTTTTGAAAGGTGAATGGAGTTTCCTATTTAATCACCATTCGTGGAAGAATCGACAGAATTGTTATTAGAAGTAGCAAACCTTTTAAACAATGAGACCCCCAAGAATTCTTGAAACTTAAAAAATAGAAGCTTATTCTATTGCCACTGCTGGAAACCCAGGAAAATCTGTCAGTGCGAGTAAGGTAAGATTTAATTGTGTGTGTGTATCTTTAATAAAAACCCTGACTTTCCATCAAGTTCTACCTGAAAAAGTTAGAACTCATTTTAGAAGTTTGGAAATTTCCCAGCATAAGTGAGTGCTTAGTCTTATAAGAAGAGGCCCTGCCCTGGCTGGTGTAGCTCAGTGGATTGAGCGCGGGCCTGCGACTCAAAAGGATCAAGGTTCAATTCCCAGTCAGGGTACATGCCTGGGTGGCAGGCCAGTTCCCAGCTGGGGTCACACGAGAGGCAACTATACATTGCTATTTCTCTCCCTCTCTCCTTCCCTTCCCCTCTAAAGATAAATAAATAAAATCTTAAAAAAAAAAAAAAAAGAAGAAGAAGAGGGCTAACATCCTAGAATGTAATTGAAGAAGCATCCAAAGTAACAAAGCAAAGAAAAAAATTAATGCACTGTTAACACTATATGACAAATGAAAGCAGAGCTAACAGAAAGATAAAAGGCTGCTTTAAAAAAAAAGGCTACTTTTGTCGTTTAAGACTCACTCAGCAGATTGATCATTAAAGAGTGGCTTCTGCAGAACGTGAAGCCACAGTGGTCTTAAGATGGCTGGGAAGACCAGCCCATGAGCCTATACTGAGAGGAGTCATGTGTTTGGCCATTGGCAGCCAAGATGGAGGTTTCTTTATGACTTTTAAAGATCTAAATATAAAAATGTATTAATATTTCAGAAGGCCAGAACAGTACAGTAGAATACTATAGCAGAATTACTGAAAACAGACTTACAGAAGTCTTACAAAATGGTGCTTTGACATAGTTATCTTTCAAAATTTCCCATCTCCAATTTGTTCCCCTTCTAAACTTGATTTCCCATTATTTACACATTTCTCCCCTTTAAAATATGTAAATATCTTATTTCTTACCAAACCAGGCATAATTCTTTTAAGCTTAGGTGGCAAGTACCAGAAGAGAGTATTATGACCTAGGAAATGGAACTTGGTGGCATATTTAGTTTTGAAGTTGTAAATACACTCTTCTAGGCCTAGCTAGTAGTGTCTGTGTCACTGACTTTCCCTTGCACTCTTTTTTGGGGGGGCTAATTTATTTTTGCATATATGTAATTTTTTTCTTTGTTTATACTATTACAGTTGTCCCCACTTTTCCCTCCTTTACTCACCTTCTCCCCTCAGGCCATCACCACAGCGCTGTCCGCGTCCATGGGTCACTTGCCCTCACATTTGTACAGTATAACCCCCTCCCCATATTTGCCACTAGTGCACATGAAGAAACTGAATTCCACTTAACCTATGTGTGGATTATTTTCAAAATTGGCACGAGAAGAAACTATTTGAAGGCACTGATGGTTGAGTATTGTCTGTGTTCACTCTGAAGAACTTCAGGTTGTTTAATTGTTCATAAGATACCACTTCTGTAAGAACTGGCACTTAACCTCTGCTCTTGAGTTACTTTTTAGTTTTTGAGGGAAGTTTGTACAGTTTGAGAAAATATGACAAGCTATCATCACACTCGTTTGAATAGGCTTGAATGATCTGTTTGAATAGGCTTTTTCACCTCAGAGGTTACCTACATGTAATTGGATCTTATCTCTGTGGCTTCTCTTTGGCCAAGGTAAAATGTGAATAATTTTGTGACTCAGCTTGTTCTATGTATGTGTAAGGAATATCAATCTACTCACTGAATAACAAGAATCTGAGATCCTTAGAAGAAAGGTAATAATATACCAACTTGCTGTCCAAATAACAGCACTTGAGAATGAGTGTATTTGGTGAGTAACTATGGTTCAAAACTTGCTATGATGCTTGTTCAATTCCAGAGAAGACATAGACAGCCAACAGGTGCATGAAAGTGTGCCCAGTATCCCTAACCATCAGAGAAATGTAAATCAAAACCACAATTCTCACACCTGTCAGAATGGCTATTATAGAAAAGACGTGAAATAAGTGTTATCCAGCGTGAGAAGAAAAGGGAACCCTATGTTGGTGGATTGTAAATTGGTGCAGCCACTATAGAAAATGGTGTGGAGTTTCCTCAAAAAATTAAAAATTGAACTACCGTATGTTACAGCAGTTTTACTTCTGGGTGTTTGATGAAAACAAAAACACTGAACTCAAAAAGATATGTGTACCACCCTTGCTACATTATTTGCAATAGTTAAGATATGGAAACAACTTAAGTATTCATTGATGGATGAAAGGAGAGAATGTGACATGTGTATGATTATAATTCAGTCATGAAAATAAATCTTGTCACTTGTGACAACATGGGTGGACCTTGATGGCATTATGTTAAGTGAAACAAGTCAGAGAAAGACAAATATTGTATGTGGAATCTAAAAACGAAACAAACCAAAAAAATACCAGCCCTGGCTGGGTAGCTCAGGTGGCTAGAGTGTTGTCCCTATACGCCAAGGTTGTGAGTTGGGTCTCTGGTCAGGGCACATACACATACAAGAGGCAACTGATGAATGCATAAATAAGTGGAACAACAAATTGATCTCTCTCTCCCCCCTCCCCCATCTTCCCCTTCCTTCCTCCCTCTCCTCTTCTTCCTCCCTCTCCTCCTCTTCCTCCCTCTCCTCCTCTTCCTCCCTCTCCTCCTCTTCCTCCCTCTCCTCCTCCTCCTCCTCCTCCTCCTCCCTCTCCTCCTTCCTCCCTCTCCTCCTCCCTCTCCTCCTTCCTCCCTCTCCTCCTCCCTCCCTCTCCTCCTTCCTCCCTCTCCTCCTTCCTCCCTCTCCTCCTCTTCCTCCCTCTCCTCCCTCTCCTCCTCCTCTTCCTTCTCCTCCTCCCTCTCCTTCTCCTCTCCCTTCATCCTTCCTTCTCCTCGCCCTCCCTCCCTCAAATCAATAAAAAAAGTAAATAAACCAAGCACATAGATACAGAGAATAGGTTGGTGGTTACCAGAGGCAGGGGTAAAGTATAGGGGGGAAGGTCAAGATGGGTAAAGTGGTTCAGAAGTTACAAACTTCCAGTTATTATCTAAGCTCTGAGGATGTGATGTACAGCTTAGTGACTACAGTTAATTATATTGTATTGCATACTTGTAGTTGCTAAAAGAATAAATCTCATCACAAGAAAAAAATTTTGTGCCCGTGTATGGTAAATGATGTTAACTAGACTTATTGTGATTATTTCACAGTATATACAGATATCAAATCCTTAAGTTGTATACCTGAAATGAATATAATGTTATATACATGTTAATTATACTTCAGTTTTTAAAAATTGCTCAAGGTTGGTTTGGTATATGGGATAATCAAACGCAAACATTTCTGTGTTTTCTCAGTGCCTAAAATAACTTTTGCCAGATTTTTGAAGCCAGCTAAAACAATAATAACAAACCTATGGTATTTACAAATGTATCAGGGATAGTGTAAATAACATACTTTTTTCAAAATGTTCCTCTTTATGTGCTGTTTGAAGTAATTCCAAGAAATCTCTGAGATGGTTCTTGATAGAGGGAAATAAATGATAAAAAGAAAACTCATTTTCAGTTATTCTTTATCTCCTTTATGAATCTTCCCTGATAATAGTATTTAACTTCATTTTTTTCTTTAAAAGTTTATTTCTGATAAATTCTGATAAATACCTGCTCTTCTACCATAAAATGAGATACTGCCTTATTTCCTACTAATGGCATTAAGTAAATCTTGGACTTTCTTTGCATATAAAAATAAGAGAATTGTTAATCACTAAATATTTTTTATGGAAATTAAAAATAACTTTCTCTGTAATGCCAAAAGGTATTTAAGCTCCAGTTCTTTGATGCTCGGTTTTATATCTATTTAAATTGTTGGTTTAAGAGGCAGTATTAGCTGGTGAATAGACAAGATGATTATTGCTTTCCCTTTTTGCTGAAGTCATGATTTAAAAGATAAATATTCCCTCAATGGCTCTTTTACCCTCTGGCTTATGGCTGGGTTTGGCCCTTGGGCAGCTTGGGCAGGCGATCGGGCAAGACGGAGAATGAGGTAGGGTGTTTATCCTCCTAATCTTTCCCTGAGGGGTCATTGTGGGCTTATTGGGACGTTTGACCAAAGGTCATAGCTACTGTCCTGTGGCCCTTACCACACCAGATGAAACACAGGTGAAAAAGTCCTCTGTCCCTGGGTCTTAGTAGTTGCTGTCTCCTTACACCTATTTGAACCTCAGGGTAGCAGTGCCACGTAGCTGTTATTAGCCAAGGGGTGGCTGCACTACACCTTGCAGTTTTCTTACTCCTTACTAGCACCTTCTAAAACAGTCTTTAAAAAAAAACAACTCTCAGATTTCCTGAGTTGAGTGTGCATTTGTTTCCTACTGGGATCCTGACTGCGATCCTGACTGCGATAGCTGCTTTATGTATATATTATCCTAATTTGTATGCCAGCTGAACCCTAATAATAGTACTGCTAATTTGGGGGGACAATAACTGAAGGTATTTGCAGAACTACTCTTTGTTTTCCTTTTACTTTGTTTCACATAGCGTGTTGTTAAAGAAAAAAATAGTGATAGATGATGTATTGTAACCTTCTTATTGTATAAGAAGCTAATGATACTGATAGTTCATTTAAGTATGGACACCAAAATGCTGCTTTCCTTTGTACCCCCTTTTTCCATAAAAAGAGATTGGTGGTTTGATTCTCTACTAAGATTATTGAATTCCCTTGTCGTCTCACTGCTCACCAATATCTTTGGGAGAGAGTACTTAGAGTATTCAAGCTGTACCACTTGGTTAACCAGTAGCAGTCCTGAGAAGGTGGCTGGATAGTATTTTCATGTTCCTATACTGTTTCTCTTCAATTATTAAAGATAATTAGAAATTATGTAGTCATTTGGAAAACTAAGGCTTAAACACTGAGTTTGTGTAAGTGCAACCTGACTTTTCATTTGTTAACTTTCTCAAATCTGCCAATATTACACAGGTTAAACCTGAATGAGTTCATGGTTCATTGGTAATTGGCAAGCACAGGTTCTCTTGGAATGACGTGTGTTGTATTCATATCTCTTTTTCACTTTTAGTACCAAAATGTGTTGTCATTCTAACTTAGGAATTATCAGTATTTCATAGCAAGTAGGAGGTATTTGAAAACATAGGATAATGATTGAGCTGTAAAAGAGGCTTTAATTAAAACACATCTGTAATAACCGCAAAAGAATTTGGGCCCTGGCTGGTGTGGCTCAGTGGATTGAGCACTGGCTGCAAACAGAAAGGTCGCCCAGTCAATTCCCAGTCAGGGCACTGCCTGGGTTGCCGGCTAGGTCCCCAGTCAGGAGTGTGTGAGAGGCAACTGATTGATATATCTCTTACACATCAGTGTTTCTCTTCCTCTCTCTCTCTAAAAGTAAATTACCAAAAAAAAAAAGAATTTGGAAAATAAACTAGAACATCACCGTATGTTTTAAACCCCTGTCCATGTGGGCTGCTATAACAACACGGATGGCTTATAAACAACCAAAATTAATTTCTCGTAGTTCTAGAGGCTGGAAGTCCGAGATCAGTGTCAGCATGGTCACGTGAGGGCCCTCTTCTGACTCACAGACTTCTCATTGTGTCTTCACTCGGTGGCAGGGCCTAGGGAGCTCTGTGCAATTGCTGTTATAAGTGCACTAATGCCACTCATGAGGGCTCCACTCTCATGACTTAACTTACCTTCCAGAGGCCCCAGCTACTAACACTATCCCTTTAGGGTTTCGGCATAAGAGTTTGAGGGGCTGGGGACACAAACATTCAGAACATGCCAACCCTGTTTTCAAAGCTTTCCCTCTTACTTGGTTTGTTGAAATTCTAACCCCCAAGCTACTCCCCAGTACAGTGCATGAATCAGCAGTGTTGATACCATCAGGGAATAAAAATCTCAGGCCACAGGCTAGACTACTGAATCAGAACCTACATTTTAAACTGAGATTCCCCAGATAAGTGCATACATCAGAATCTGAGAAGCATTCTAACCATTTCTTGGATTGCATCTCATTAGATTAAAACAAAGTTGTCAAGTGTTTAAAGCTGAGGTAATTCATGGTAGTCTCGGGTAAAGGAATTGATTGAGTGTGCAGATAGCCTTTTCTTTGTAAGTACAGGGAAGCTAAACTCTTTCTGTAATTGGTCACATTAAACTAAGGTTTTCCATGTTGTGCCGCTAATGTAAACTCAGGTACATTGCTTGATCAAGCATTATACTGGGAACACAAACACGAATGTATTCGTGGAGTTTGTGTCTAAAGAAATAATGTGCGTGATACAGCCAAGAAGGTTGAAATTACTTTCATGTATTATTGTTATCATTAATGCCACAGAAGCTCCCATCCTCGCTCACATTTTCAGATTTGTTACAGTGTTGAATTTTACCTCAGGGAGCCTTTTATTTTCAGCATTTCTAGAGGGCCTTTTAATATTTTATTTATTTATTTTTAGAGAGAGGAGAGGGGAAGGAGAAAGAGTGGGAGAGAAACATCAATGTGTGGTTGCCTCTCATGTGTCCCCCACCAGGGACCTGGCCTATAACCCAGGCATGTGCCCTGACCGAGAACCGAACTGGCGACCCCATGCTTCACAGGCCATGCTCAGTCCACTGAGCCACAGCAGCCAGGGCTCTAGAGGGCCTTTGAAATTAAGGTGAGATAGTTACCAAAGATGCCAAGGATTACTGGACAGTTTAGTATGGTTGATGTATTTAGTGTTTTTCTCAAGCTGTGACAGTTTCTATTAAAATCAAATTTTATTTTATAATTTTAACTCAAATGTAGTTATCAGTGATCTGTAGAATGGAATTTACAAAGCAAGTTAACTGTTGCAGGGAGAACAGCAGTTTCTGTTGGCCCTTCCATTTGGGGGATGGGCCATATGTCAGTTTTGGATCTTGTTGAATACATTTTTTCCTTCTCATTCTTTCAGATTCATCAGGATTCATTTTCGATTTGCAGTCCAATACTGTACTGGCCCAGGGAGGGGCTTTTGAGAACATGAAAGAAAAGGTATGATTAGTTACTGTAGATAAGCAATTTTTAACTGCTGTGCTGCAAGAATTTTTAAAACATGCAATACCTAACTGTTAGTCAGGGGCACTGACCTCTTTTTCCTTAGATTGTCAAATTTTAAAAAATGACAACAGCCAACACAACAATAGCTGTCCTATACGAAGGAATCAAAATTATAACTATTTTTTTGTTATATTGACAAAAATACATTTTTGGTGTGCTGCATGCAGAATTTTTGTAATTAGTTTATATGTGTCTTGAGATGAAAAAGGTTGAAAGTCACTGTTATAGATAGTAAACTTGAATGCCATAGTAAAATTTAGGTACAAATACAGTCAGGACTACACAAACTCATTAAGAAAGTGTAACTTTAAGAACAAAAGAGAATACCACTGTATATCGAAGAGTAACTACCACGAAAGTTTTGAGAAATCAGAGCCTCTTAAGTGTAAACATGATTTTTTTTGCATATCTCTCTATATACTCATTCTGAATTCTTTTGAAGACACCTTAATATTAATTAATATTATAATGTAATATTTATATGGCTAAGTGTGTATCTCATTTCGCAACATTTTAAAAGAAATGAACTGACTAGGATCCTCCCATTCACTTGAAGTGGATTCTGAAGTTCAGGAGACTTCAGAGCAAGATGAGAAATAGATCTTCCAACATCCCTTTGGAAGAAAACCAGGTGTTTTCTTTTTCCCCCCAAGTTTTATTATTGTAAAGATTTATTCATTTTTATTTTTAGAGAGGGGAAAAGAGGGAGAAAGAGTGGAAGAGAAACATCAATGTGTGGTTGCCTCACAAGTGCCCCCTCCTGGGAACCTGGCCTGCAACCCAGGCATGTGCCCTGACTGGGAATTGTACCAGTGACCCTTTGGTTTGCAGGCTAAAGCTCAATACAGTGAGCCACACCAGCCAGAGCAAAACCAGATGTTTTTAGTCATATAATTCCAAGTGAGCTATAACTGAGAAAAACATAAAACAAAAGCTTTATGTGCTTGGAAAATTTTTGTCTTATTAATAAAAGTATATTGTTGATTATGGAGTCATAGATATATATAGTTTCAATAATATACACTTTCACATTTTAAGTTACCAGAAGCTACTTTTATTGTTGGATCTGTAAGTTTTGTCTAAAATTCATTTTCTAGTGATCACTGCTAAGTTTTTTTCTCATCTCAAAAATGTGTAATTACAAACTGTCCCTTTTTGGATTATAGGTTATATACCTCCCCATGTGTATAGTTTTAAACTTTATCATTGTTTCATTCAGCCTGAAACAAAAACAAGCATAGAATGATGTGAAAGCAAGTGTACTGAAACATAAAAAAGACTTAGGTTCTAATACAGACTCTGCTCATTACTTGGACAAGATACTTCTTATATATAAAGGGACTTCCTTTTCAAATAGTGTTGCTGAGTAGGTAACTTAAAAACATTCATAATATAAAATACTGAGAAATATAGAATGAAAAATAACACATCGTTTTCAATGCATAGCTGAACAGACAAAGGGAAATCTTTAGGGACTAAGTATATATGACAGAGGGAATGAAAAAGCAGAGTAGTAACCTGAGCTCAGGAACTTGGCTGCGTTTTGTCAGACTCGATAACAAATGGGCTTTACCACACAGGGTCATAAAGCTCCAGGCTTGTCTTAGGTTAGGAGTTGGAGCTGAGAGCTTATATAAGGTTGAGATCCTAAAAATATTTTACCTTCAGGGAAAGGGTGAACTTTCTTCCCACTGAACACATTATTGTCACTATCCATGATTAGAGGGATATGTTTAAAGGACAAAACAAATTGCAAATAAATCTTAAATTTTATTCAGTGCTTTGTCATTAGTAGCAGTGTGTCATAGTGTTATTAGTAACATTTTGTGAATGTTACTGAATTAAAGCAAGTCAGTAAATTAACACTTTGAGGAACTAAAATTTTTAGTTTAGAAGAAAGATATATGTTTAAAATAATGTAAGAAAAAACCTTTTCATATGATATTTGAATATTACATGTGAATTCCTGTTGTAAAAAAACAAAATCTCCGAGCTCTATCTGGCAGTAGACACACCCAGCTCTTAGGTCTTGGCTTTTAACTACCAGTTCCTACCAAAAAGAACCAGGTCTTTTTAGAGAAATAATTAATTTCACATTGTACAGTAAGACAAAAATGAAAATTATAAAGGATTAGAAAGAAAGTGAAAAAACTGCCATTATTTATATGCAATACAGTTTATGTACATAAGCCAAGAAGGCAACAAATTATTAGGAATACTGAGAGTTCATCAAGGTTGCTGGTTAAAAATTGATATGTGAAAATGAAAACAATAGCCCTGGCTGGTGCAGATCAGTGGATGGAGTGTGGGCTTTGAACCGAAGGAACCCCGGTTTGATTCTCAGTCAGGGCACATGCCTGGGTTGTGGCCCAGGTGCCCAGTGGGGGCCAAGCGAGAGACCACCACACCAAAGAGAGAGATCACCACACGAGAGAGACCACACCTCTCTCTAAAAATAAATAGATAAAATCTTTTTAAAAAAATGAAAACAATATATAATAATTACAAACTATATATTTTTAATCTCAAAAATGGAAATACCTTGGGAATAAATCTGACAAAATTGACATACCTATTTGAAAGAGCAGTTTGGCATTATCTAATAAATTTGTAAATGTTCTATTCAGGAGTTCTACTAGTAGTTATATACAAGAGATATTCACTCACTGTTCACAGAAGACCCAATTTTTAAAAAAGATTTTATTTATTTATTATTAAAGAGGGAGTGGGAGGGAGAAAGAGAGGGAGAGAAACATCAGTGTGTGGTTGCCTCTCATGCACCCCAGCTGGGGACCTGGCCTGAAACCCAGGCATGTGCCCTGACTGGGAATCGAACTGGCAACCTTTGGTTTACAGGCTGGCACTCCATCCACTGAGCCACACCAGCCAGGATAAGACACGATTTTTTTTTTTCTTGAAATATGCTAAACATTGTTTTAGGCACTGAGTATTCAGCAGCAAATAAGCATGGGAATGTTCAGCATTTTTCATACTGGCTAAACATTGGAAACAATGTTATGCATATCAACAGGAGAATGAATAAATTGGCTATATTCACACAATGGAAATGCTATGTAGCAGTTAATAAGAGATGCATTTATCAACATAAAAGAACTGAACAGTGTTACATGAATAAAGCAAATTGAATATAGACATGTATGACATGATAATATTTACATAATGTGAAACAATAGTATATATTCAATACTATCTGTGGATACATACGTACATTTTAGAAATATAACATGTTTATTGAAGTAACATCAAATTGAAGGTGGAGAGAAGGGAGGTGGGATTTATGAGTGACTTCGTGGGGGCTTCAACTGCATCTACAGTGGAACCTTGATCCTCAAATTTATTGATTCCTTATGGAAAACTGTCCAAGAAGTGATTTGTTTGAAAACCAAATCTCCTCTTTCACCTGAGAGGTGTGTGACTGATCGTGTAGTTATCAGCATGGAAAGGGTTGTTGGGCAGAGAATTGAGACAAAATTAAAGTTTTGTTAAACAGCTGAGAAATTGTTCCTGTGAATAACTTGGTCGAGAACTGAATTGTTCAAGAACCAAAGTTTGCCTGTATTTTATTTTATTAAGCTGTCTTGCCCTGGCCAGTGTGTCTTGATTGGAGTGTCGTCCACTAACTGAAAGGTTTCGGGTTCAATATCCAGTCAGGGCACATACCTAGGTTTCAGGTTGGGTCACTGGCCCAGGTGCTTACAGTCCCTTGTTCAAGCACATACGATCCTCAGCCCAAGTGCATACAATGCCCATTCCAAGCAGTACAGTCCCCAGTTGGAGTATATGGAAGAGGCAACCAATGTGTGCCTCTGTCTCACATTGATGTTTCTCTCTCTCCTTTCCTCTCTCTCTAAAAAGCAATGAAAAAATGTCCTTGGGTGAGGATTAAAAAAAAAAAACTGTCACACAACGAATGCTCATTATATTTTGTATGCCTGAAATAGTTTATAGTAATTTGTTATTTTCATAGTGTTATACAATTAAATGATATGAAATAAAATGTTTTGAAAATGCCATATAAAAATCTAAGTTGTTATGGGCAAAAGGTCATTAAACTTTCCACCTTTCTGTATAATATGCTAAAAATGAGAAAATGTTGATGTTTAAATGAACACCTGGTACCTAAATTAAACCTCTCTTTCTTGGAATAAACTCTAGCACATGCCTTGTGTTTCTAGAAATGTTCTGGTTTTCTAATAAGTTCTGAAAATAAATTTTCATGTGTTGTTATCACTCATCTATAATCATGCCCAGTGAGATGGTTGTATGTACTCTCACTGATGCTAAAAAGCGATACATATTGTTAAGAATGAAATGTCACTGTGTAATAGGCTTCAGCTGTTAAAACTAAATGACCCTGTCATCTTTTCCAGATAAATGCAGTGCGTGCAATAGTTCCCAACAAGAGCAACAATGAGATCATCCTGGTTTTGCAGCACTTTGACAATTGTGTGGACAAAACAGTACAAGCATTTATGGAAGGTAATCCTAGTTCAGTTTCTTAATAAGTTTGTGTTTGTTCACATAGAAGTTGCTTCACACTTCTGTAACATTCATTCAGCAAGCTGGTGTTTCATAAATGATACAGTAGACCCCCAGAGAATATAACATACCATGCCATTTTTAAAAGATACCTTGTCATTGAATAGCTATATCAGATTAGGTCTCCCTATTTTTCTGCCACTAGAAATAAACAGGTTCAAATACTGTAAGGTTTCTCTTCATTGTCATCACTTCTCTCTATAATGTTAGTTATAATTTGGGCCTAGGGTAGTGAACATGTCTCTAAAACAGTGTAGGCAAGGTGATATGTAATCTTCAGGAGGAGATGGGATGGCATACTTGGGCTAAAAGCACTCATCTTTGTATTTGGTCTAAGTTAGATAAATAAAAGAATTTCAGTCTCTTCTGGCCAACATGGAGGTATAGTTAGATGGACTTTGCCCCCTTGTACAACCAAAAGAAGGACAACAACAAATTTAAAAACAAAAATAACCAGACTTGCCAGAAAATTGTATTGTATGGAAGTCTGACAACTAAGGAGTTAAAGAAGAAACATTCATTCAGATTGGTAGGAGGGGCGGAGATAGGCAGCTGGCTGGAGAGGACTCTCGGCAAGGTGGCAGCTAGAGGACTGGGTGGGCAAGGCGGCAGGTGGTGGACCTGGTGGTCCCACGTTTGCATATGGATAAACTGGGGGGAACAACTGGGGAGCAAGTCAGACCATGTAACCCAGGATTCCAGCGTGGGGAAATAAAGCCTCAGAACCTCTGACTGTAAAAATCTGTGGGGGTTGCTGCAGTGGGAGAAACTCCCAGCCTCACAGGAGAATACTGTTGGAGAGACCCACAGAGTCCTAGAATGTACACAAGACCACCCAACTGGAAATCAGCACCAGAAGGGCCCAAATTGCTTGTGGGAAGCAGGGGAAGTGACTGAAAGCCAGCTGAGAGCCGACCAAGTGGCATTGTTCCCTCTCGGACCCTCCCCCATATACAGCACCACAACACAGTGACATGGGTTTCCCCACCCTGGTGAATATCTAAGGCTCTGCCCCTTACAATGTAACAGGTGTGCTGACTCAAAGAAATGTGGTCCAAATGAAAGAATAGATTGAAGCTCCAGAAAAAATACAACTAAGAAGAGATGAAGAGATGCCAACTAGGTTGGCAATGAAGAAATGGCCAACCTGTCAGATGCAAAGTTCAAAACACTGGTAATCAGGACGCTCACAGAAGTGGTTGAGTATGGTCGCAAAATAGAGGAAGAAGTGAAAGCTATGAAAAGTGTTACAAAGGAAAATGTATAGGGAACCAACAGTGACAGGAAGGAAACTGACTCAAATCAACAATTTGGAGTAGAAGAAAGAAATAACTAGAAGAGAATTAAAAAACAAGAATTTAAAAAAAGAGAGAGAGAGGCTCAGCAATGTCTGGGACAACTTTAAATGTTCCAACATCTAAATCATGGGGGTGCCAGAAGGAGAAGAGGAAGAACAAAAAATTGAAACTTATTTGAACAAATAATAAAGGAGAACTTCCCCAATCTGGCAAAGGAAGTAGACTTCCAGGAAGTTCAGGAAGCTCAGAAAATACTAAAGAAGTTGGACCCAAGGAAGCACACACTAAGGCACATCATAATTACATTACCCAAGATTAAAGCGAGAATCTTAAAAGTAGCAACAGAAAAGGAGACAGTTACCTGCAAAGGAGTTCCCATAAAACTCTCAGCTGATTTCTCAAAAGAAACCTTGCAGGCAGGAAAGGCCTGGAAAGTAGTTGAAGTCATGAAAGGCAAGGACCTACATCCAAGATTGCTCTATCCAGTAAAGCTATCATTTAGAATGGAAGGGCAGATAAAGTACTTCCCAGATAAGGTCAAGTTAAAGGAGCTCATCATCACCAAACCCTTATTGTACTCCATATTACAAGGGACTTATTAATATTAAAGGGACTTAGAAAAAGGAGGTGATCAAATCTATGAACAGTAAAATGACAACAAACAACTGTCAACAACTAAACCTAAAACAAAAACAAACTAAGCAAACAACTAGAACAGAATCACAGAAATGGAGATTACATGGAGTGTTATCAGTGGGGAGCGGGGTGGCGGTGGTGGCAGCGGGAAGAATAAGGGAAAAGGTACAGGGAATAAGAAGCATAAATGGTAGGTACAAAACAGGAGGAGGTCAGGAATAGTGTAGGAAATGGAAAAGCCAAAGAACTTATACGTATGACACATGGTCATGAACTAGGGGAGGCATGCTGGTGGGAGAGAGGGTGCAGGTTGGAGGGGAAGAAGGGGAGGAAAAACGGGATGACTATAATATCACACTCAATAAAATATACTTCAGAAGAAGAAAATTCAAAATGGTCAGGGTACATTAGTCTCTTCTTGAAAGAA
The DNA here is from genome assembly GCF_021234435.1 of Artibeus jamaicensis. Classification (NCBI taxonomy): domain Eukaryota; kingdom Metazoa; phylum Chordata; class Mammalia; order Chiroptera; family Phyllostomidae; genus Artibeus; species Artibeus jamaicensis. The sequence continues at coordinate 48,578,223 of NW_026521486.1, forward strand.
GTTACTGAGGGAGTTACATGGAGCAGGGGAATCTAAATGGGCAGGTATTACAAAAGATCAGAATGATGTGATTATCTCATTGCATTAGCTCAGAGACTTGAATCTTAACTTTTACTGTTAGGAATTGTAGAAGTTCTCCAGCAGTTACAAAATGCAGGGACACTAATTCCTCCTAGACCGTGCACATGCTAAGAGAGAAAACCTGTAATTGGTTTCTGTTACAGGTAGTGCCAGTGAAGTACTGAAAGAATGGACAGTAACAGGCAAGAAAAAGGTAAAAATGAATTAAATTTAAAAACATGATATTGATATTATAAAAGTATTTAGGCTCTGCAAAATATTTGAAGAAAAGGTTACATATACATCTCCTGTTCAACTGCTTTAAAAAACTCTTCTGTGATGTTGAAGCACAGCTTTGTGGTAAAATGTTATAGCACAGAGTACGCTATAATCTCCTCTGTGTGACTGTATACAGGCAACAGAATGACCCTGCCACGGTGCAGTAGAGGAGGGTATGCCTCGGCCCGCGAGGCAGTCAACGGGGTCCGCCATATACCTGTAACGGATGAAGGGGGATGGGACAGGAGGCGCGAAGAATGGCAGCAAGACAAAGGATTCTGATCAAGCTGCAAATTTTATTTCAAAATGGAGGGAGTTATATAGAGGAGGGCAGTGGAGGAAGTGCAGTGGATAGGTGGCTTCAAAGCGTGCTGTAGCCTGCAATTGGCCGGGGGGTGCATGGCGGGCGCGTGATCAAGGCACTGATTGGTGTGCCACCCGCATGTCCAGGAGGGGGAGTTTCTATGGCTCCTGACTGCAACATCCTGTTATTCAGGCGTATCTCTCAGGTCTGATTGTATCAGCCTGTTTCAGGCTTATCCCAGCCCCCAACATCTCCTCCCTTATTTTTATTTTTAAGGTGAGGAGTGGACATTAACCGGCTAGGGGAGGCAGAGGTCTGGCTCCTCCTGAGCTCGTCCCGAGCTCTGAAGCACCCTTTTCGGAGGAGAGGGGTTGGGGTGCTGACCTCTATGCAAGCCGACTTGCCTTTTTATTGCTTTGAGGGCGAGGAGAATGTAGATAGGGTAGACTTTAACCAGCTGGGGGAGGCAGAGGCCTGACTCCTCCTGGGCTCATTCTGAGCTTTAGGGTACCTTTTGGAGGAGAGGAGTTGGGTACCAACCTCTTTGCAAGTCAGCTTACCTCTCAGGAGACTCGAAGTGGCCGTATGTACAGGCCTCTCCTTGCAGTGCTTTGCCTTGCACCCAGCGGTGTCTATCACAGCTACTTGGCTGTGAAGCATACCTTCGAGGGATATGCTGCTCCCGCAGGAGGGGAACCTGGCAGGAATCGTGGGCTAGCACCCCAGCGGCTGTATGGCTCAGAGTCCGCTCCATGTTCCAGCATTTCTAATTGTTGATAGTGCACCTGAATAGGCCTTCCTAGTACACTGTTAAGTTGGTCTTTGACTAAGTTAGTTATACGTCTAAGAATCCAGGGAGCAAAGGAGAGGATGAGGGTGATAGAAACTAAAGGTCCTAAGAGGGGAAGGGGGTAGGGGAGAATTCCGTTAAGTCCACCCCAAAGGGTGTGTTCGGAAAGTTCTTTTCCCTTTACAGACGCAGGGTTGTCCAAATAGGGCGAGGCAGGGGTTTTGGGGTGGTCCTTCTCGTCCTCCGTCTGTCTTTAGGTATGGGAGTGTTCTGAGTAGTATAATGATGTTTATTCGGTGCGTTCTGTTTCCTGTAATAGAAAGGAGAGAGAAGTCCCTCAGGGAGTATGGCTTATCCCTGGGTTTGATTAGATGCCGGAGCAGAGGCGAACATAGTCACAGAGCTCTCCTTGGCGATAGGGGCGGGATGGCATTTGGCAAGCGGGGTTGGCATTTTCATAAGCTAAGTGTTTAACGAAAGCGTTTTTTACTTCGCCCGCGCCAAAGAGCCTCTCAGCTAATTCCTGTAAACGACTTATAAAATCACTGTATGGCTCATCTGGGCCTTGTCTTATTTTTGCAAGAGAAGTGGTTGCGGTACCTTTTTGTGGAAGGCGCCTCCATGCTTTAAGACCCGTGGACTGGATTTGGGTTAAAAGTCCGGGGGGAAATTGAGCTTGTCTCTCATTGTTTTGATAGGGGGCGGAGCCAAGAAACTTAAGGATGCTCCAATTTTTAGAGGAGGATTTTCGCATATTGCGCTGGACAAACTGTTTAGCGGTGTCTTCATATTCGCTTTTCCAAAGAATAAAGTCACCTCCGCTCAGCGCTGCCTTTGCTAGAAAGAACCAATCATTGGGGCGTGAGCCAGCGCTCACTAAGATTTTCAATTAGGGCAAGGGAAAAGGGAGCTGTGGGCCCATAGTGTGTTACAGCAGCTTTGACTTTTTCTAGTGTTTTAAGACTAAGTTTTTTATACGTGTGAAAATAAGCTTGGGGGGTCGTAGTGTCTCTTATACTGGGCTGTGCTTCATCTATATCAGAAGGGGAGCTGTCAGAGTCTTCGGGGTCATCACTGTCAGGAAGGGGGGTAGCTGCAGCCGCAGCTGAACTATCTACGTTCTCGGTCTTATATGGGCAAGTCTGGGATCTAGTAACAGGGAATGCTAAAGTTTCGTGGGGAGGGGGACTGATCGTAAGAGCGGAGAGTTCATTGGCAATGGTTTTGATATCTCGGATGAAAGAGAGGGTTTCCTGAAGGAAAGGCTTTGGAAACGGAGTGAGTGCGGCGGTGAGCCGCCAGCGGCAAAGCAGTGGGTGCCTTGCACGCCGCGGGCGGAATGGCGGAAGCGCCATGCACCGGAGGCGAAATGGCGGCGGCGGGTGCGTGAGAGGTACTATAAGGGCAGGCGGTTTGAATGGTGGAAAGACTGCCGCACAGCGGCGGCCAGTCGGGATTATTGTAGCGAGCAGCCTCCTACTCTAACTCTGTCTGTTCAGAGGGGTCTAACTGGTCGCCGGGGGTCCTGGGAATTGGGGGGGGTGGAGCAGAGGGAATAGAACTCCTGAAGGGGAGGGTACAGAGAAGGGACTTGAGGGTCTGCATCTATTCGGATGGAAACAGAAGGACAGTTTGAAGGCGCTCGTGAGGGAGGTCGCGAAAGCAAGTCAGCACGATCGGGAAGGCCGTGGACTGAGGGGGGCTTTTGGAGGGGGGCCGGGGATTGATTGCGGAGAATTTCTTGCCCTTCTTTGCAAAGGCGCTGTATGTCAGGGGGAATTATTGTGGTTTTTAAGGATGTCTGTTATGAGGTTATAATAGTCAAAGGCAGTTATAGGGATAGTCTCGGGGCCAAAAACCTTATAATAGTCATTTAGACAGTTGCCTACACGGCGCCAGACGCGGGGAGTCAATGCTACCCTCCTGAGGGGAAACCATGGGCAGATTTTAAAAACGAAAGTGAAAAAGGAATTCAAATCTTTTTTACGAACTCTTATCTTGCGCACCTTGAGAGACTCTTTTAATTGAGCAACGAACAAATCATGTTGTGAGCATGCCTGTCCCATGGCTGGGTCTTACCTTTGAAATGCCGCTGTCGGGGGAACGGGGGTCGTCAGGGAATGCCGGCGCGCGGTTGAGTAGTCGCGGTGAGCCGGGCGAAACGCTGCGATCGGAGGGGACAGCGGTCCGCACAGGCGATCAGCGGGGCCCCACGTTGGGCGCCAGTTGCCTCGGCCCAAGAGGCAGTCAACGGGGTCCGCCGATGTACCTGTAACGGATGAAGGGGGATGGGACAGGAGGCGCGAAGAATGGCAGCAAGACAAAGGATTCTGATCAAGCTGCAAATTTTATTTCAAAATGGAGGGAGTTATATAGAGGAGGGCAGTGGAGGAAGTGCAGTGGATGGGTGGCTTCAGAGCGTGCTCTAGCCTGCAATTGGCCGGGGGGTGCATGGCGGGCGCGTGATCAAGGCACTGATTGGTGTGCCACCCGCGTGTCCTGGAGGGGGAGTTCTATGGCTCCTAACCGCAGCATCCTGTTATTCAGGTGCAACCTTCAGGTCGGATTGTATCAGCCTGTTTCAGGCTTATCCCAGCCCCCAACAAGGGTATGTTAATATTAGTCAGGAATGAAACAGGAGAGTGTATCAGTTAAAGCAGAGCGCCATGAGAGAAAGTGATGCAGTAGTCCATGGTTTTCAACATCATTCTTATCATAGATTAGTTAAAATAGTTTAGATGTTTAGGTCAGATAACTGTGTTATAACCTCTGATATTGATGAGCTTCAAGTTAAAGCCCAGCAAGGGCCTTTGCTACTATTGGTGTTCCAATTTAAGGAGTGAGAAGTCTCTTGGGCTGTAAGGTCGGTCAGAACAGGATTTATATCCTGTTCTACTAACTGGCTTTGCAACCTAGAAGTATGTTTAACTTTTGTGTGCCTTAGTTTGCTCATCCCCCATATAAGGAAGTAGTACTAAGAAATACTACTAGTACCTAGTTCGTGACATGCTCATTCTTATTTCCTTCTCCTTGTCCACTTGAAACCAAAATCCTTTCCTCACAGGGTAGTAGTAGCTGGTCTGAAAATGCTTTCCACAGCTCTGGACTCTAGATCTAGCTCCTTTAGGAAATACTTGAAGTATGGATTTTTTGAAAAGATTTTATTTATTTATTTTTAGAGAAGGGAATGGAGGGAGAAAGAGAGGGAGAGAAACATCAACGTGTGGTTGCCTCTCATGCACCTCCCACTGGGGACCTGGCCCAGCAACTCAAGCATGTCCCCTGACTGGAAATTGGACTGTTAACCCTTTGGTTCACAGCCTGTGCTCAATCCACTGAGCTACACCAGCCAGGGCTGTTTTTTAAAAATATAATATATCTTGAAACTTATGTCAATATATAAAGAGCTTTCTTGTTTTTTATGGATGTGTAGGCTTCCTACTGTTTGAATGTACTGTAACTAATTTAACTAGTCCTTTTATTGATCAACATTTTGGTTGTTTCCAATTCTTTGCTATTATTATGAATATTCAGTGAATAAACTTGTATATATAATTTCGCACATGTGTTAGTATTGCTGAGGATAGATTCCTAGATGTGGATTGCTAGGTAAAGGGTTATGTTATACATTTGTTATTTTGGTAAGTATTACCAGATTGTCATAGAGTACTACTTTCACTCCCACAAGTAATACAGGAGAATGCCTGCTTCTCCACACCCTCAGCCCTGTCAGCCCTACAGTGTAATCCAACTTTTTGACCTTTCCTAATCTAGTCGATAAAAAATGATATTGCAGTGCAGTTTTTCCAAATGTTTCTTACTGTAGAAAACACGGCATTTACCATTTTAGCTGTTTTTAAGTGTATAGCTTAGTGATATTAAATACATTCATAATGTTGTACAACCGTCACTACCATCCATCTCCAGAACTCTTTTTCCCCCTTTGGCTTTTATTCTAAGCTGGATCTGAACAATGAAGGCTTTATATTTTACTTTTTTTAAAAATTGAGGCTAATTGACATGTATAACATATTAATTTCAGGTGTACAACATAATGATCTAATATTTGTATGTCTTGTGAAATAACTCTAATTGTCCTGGCTGGTGTGGCTCAGTGGATTTAGTGCAGGCTTGTGAACCAGGGGGTCGCTGCTTTGATTCCCAGTCAGGGCATGTGCCTGGGTTGTGGGCCAGGTCCCCAGTTGGGGGACTTTGGGGTGCAAACTCACATTGGTGTTTCTCCCCCTCTCTTTCTCCTTCCCTTCCCCTCTCTCTAAAAAATAAATAAATAAAATCTTTAAAAAGATAATTAATTAACATCAATTTCCATACATGGTTACAAAAGTTTTGGTATGTAGAAACCATACTCTGAATTTTGGTCTTTTTCCAGGCTATCTGTATATAGTACAATACTTTCTCGTGATGCTGGGCAGCTGCAGTTCCCAGTTGACCACCTGAAAATGAGGGTGAACAACTGATAGACACTCTACATTGTATTCACTGTGTTAGATGGTTCGCCCAGCTGTAGGCTAATATAAATGTTCTGAGCCCATTTAAGGTAGGCTAGGTGGGGCGACAAGTTCCCAGTGCTTCCCCCTCTGCCATCTTCCCATAATTTTCTGCAGTGCATTTTTAATTTATGCCTCTTATTACTGAGGTTGCATTTCATTCCATATGCTTATATCCTATACCATTTTTTTCTATTGAGTTATTGTTTGTTTGTTAGAGCTCTCTATATAGTTAGCTCTTTGTAGATAATTGCACATATTTTTTCACACTTTGTAATTTATCTTTTGATTTTGCATATGGTGGGTTTTGCCATGCATAAGTTTCTTATACTTATGTGTTTGAGTTTATCCAAGGTATTTTACATGTTTTTTTCATTAGCAATTCAATATACACAGAAATGTGTTCAGTTTCTGGAAAAGCATTTGAGAAACTGGTAACATTGGTTGTCTTTGGGTAACTAGAGTTCCTCTCTGGGCGGGGGTCTTCTCTTTCATTTCTTTTTTTCAAATCTTTAACAACCATTAGAACAAAAAGAAGAAAAGCAAACCAAAACCTGCAGCAGAAGCAAGTAACAATATCCCAGATTCTAGTAAATCGGTTTCCATTCAAGAGGAGCAGTGCGCACCTTCTTCAGAAAAAGGTGGTATCAACGGTTACCATGCTAACGGTGCCATCAATGATACTGAGTCTGTGGACTCCCTCAGTGAAGGTATGGAAACCCTTTCAATAGATGCCAAAGAATTGGAGGATCCAGAGTCTGCCATGCCAGATGTGCAGGACAGAACAGGTGAGTTTACTAACAGGTCTTTGAAAAGTTGCATTCTCAGCCAGGGGCTTCCTGGTTTAAAAAGCAACCAATAAATTAAAACTAGTCAGTCTTACTTTTTAGTTTTTGTTACTTCTTATGCGAAAGGGTCACCTTTTGTAAGAAAGGTCTAGAAAAATATAATTATTTTCCATTGTCTCATATTTTAATTTTAGTCTAAAGCAGTCTTGTGGAAATCTTATAATTTAATAGTCCCTTAGTGTTTAACGACTACAGAAGGTGACAGTACAATTTTAAAAATTGCATACTTATTAAGGAAAATTATAATGAGTTGATGTTGATAGTATTATTCTAGGTATCAACATGGTGAGAAATATGTAAGAATAACCCTAAACCCATGGCTTTTATGAGAAGGAGACACTTGGCTTTTGTAGTCTCACATTTGTTTTCTAACAAAGAATTAAGATTAGTGTTAGTTATAAATTCAGATATTTTATATGTTTTCTTTTGTTTTATTGACCTTTTTGATGAGAGCTGGGAAGATATTGGGAATATCTCTTTTAAAATAGTTTTTAAAAATTATTTGTTTGTTAATCCAGGTTCCCTTGCTCTATTGCTACTGGTTTATAAATGTAACAGCAATTTAAGAACTATGCTGTACTTTCATTGATTCGTTTGCACAAACACAAAAAGAAAAACATAACACCTAAATTGACCTCAAACCAACCAAAGATAGTCTTAAATTTGGGGGGAAGCTAGCTCTCCTCTTTTTTCTAATTCTTTGCCTTTTCTGTTCCCTAAAGCTTTTAAAACTCTTTATTCCCTAGGACAGTGTAAAGCAGTTTTTTCCTCAACAGAACTTAGAGAAACTATCAGAAGTCGATAATGTTGACTCTGTTCACTTCCTTGTACCCAGAACTACCAGAAAGCTAACAAGGTCCAAGGATGGAGCTAGCCCATCTAGTGATGGGTTACTATAGACTTCTTCCTTCAGGACACTGCCGGGGGCTAAGTCAGACAGCCTCGTTCAACTGATTCTGCTCAATTGATTTGTTCTCAGCCATTTAAGGAATATAGTTTTGAAAAAGAACTTAAAGAAAGCAATAAACATAGTTTTACCTGAAATATTTTTACCTTTTTCTTTATGTACACTTAAGACTGCTTGCTTGATTTACCCTTAAATCTTGCTAAAACACTCTCCTGTTTCTTTGACAGGATCCATACTGGAAAATGGTGTCTCTAATTTTGAGGCCAAGTCTTTGACTGTGCACTCTACCCAGAATTCTCAACAAAATAGGAATATGGGAAAATCTCTCACAAGACCTCAGTTTTCAAATCTGGGCATGGAAGATGTTCCACTCTCCTCCACCAACAAAAAGCTAGGTAAATCAGAGGCCGAGCCTACCTTTTTGAGAAAACAAAAAATCTGTGTTTTTGGCTAAGAAAGGCAAATTACCTCTTTGTTCGCATAGATAATATCTGAGAAGATTCTGTAGGTAATCTTTTTCAAGTTTTCCAGGCAGTGACTATCCAGTTCTCTGTACACAGTGGAGTCTAATAGTACAATAGTTCAGATGCTATACAGTCTTGTTATAATAGTGGGTATTCCTTTTATAAGTGAAAGTGACCCTCTACTGCCAGGATGACTTTTATGCTACCATTAATCTGTTTCTTTTATTTGCTTGACTGCAACCTTTTTTTGCTGTTTCCTTCTTTTTTATCTCCTGCTTGACAATAGTAAAAACCTCTGCCATCTCTGACATGACGTTTGAAAGAAATATTTTCATTTCTCGTCACAACTTTGTGCTCTTACTTCACTGTCATTGTCTAGCTTTAAACAAGATCTTTTTTTTTAAATACCTCGTGTTGACTAGCGGTAGTTTTTTTAAAATTTAATTATAATAGTCATTTAAATAATCAATAATTAAACAGAGATAATAGCCCTTTTGAGTATCATCCATCCAAATGGAGTGGTCCACTCCACTAAACATGAAACCTAGAAATGTGAAAGACACTTGTGTCCTGTAATTCTTTATTGATGTGTTCCACATGAGCTAACATTAATTAGTGAAGCTCTACTTTCTCATCTTTCTAACATAAACCTCAGCTTAGTTCAGAAAAGCAAGTCTGACAATATTCAAACTAAAGGCACAAGGCTTGAAAGCTTTTAGTTAGACTTTTAAAGAAATCAAGTTGATATGAAGAAGAATTTAAATAAAAAATTTAAAATCTATATCTGGATATAGTATAAACTTCTAAGATCGATGATTCCAGCCATATATTGTATATTTAACTTTTGACATTGGTGATATTGCAATGTCTGTATGGTGAATTATATTCTAAAACCTATTCAAATTAGGTTTTAGTGAGTCTTTTTTTTTACTGTATTTCATTTCGTTTTGGATAGCTTTTTTTAAAGTATATTTTATTGATTATGCTACTACAGTTGTCCCATTTTTTCTCTCCACTTTATCCCCCTCTGCTCTGCACCCACTCTCCCACCAGTGTGCCTCCCCCTTACTTCATGTCCACGGGTCGTACATATAAGTTCTTTGGCTTCTCCATTTCCTATACTATTCTTAACCTCCCCCTGTCTATTTTGTGCTTATCATTTATGCTTCTTATTCCCTGTACCTTTTCCCCTATTCTTCCCCCTCCCTTCCCTGTTGATAACCCTCCATGTGATCTCCATATCTGTGATTCTGTTCCTGTTCTAGTTGTTTGCTTAGTTTGTTTATTTTTTAAAAAAAATTTTTTAGGTTCATTTGTTGATAGTTGTGAGTTTGTTGTCATTTTACTGTTCATAGTATTGGTCTCCTTTTTTTTCTTAGATAAGTCCCTTTAACATTTCATATGATAAGGGCTTGGTGATAAGAAACTCTAACTTGACCTTATCCGGGAAGCACTTTTATCTGCCCTTCCATTCTAAATGATAGTTTTGCTGGATAGAGTAATCTTGGATGTAGGTCCTTGCCTTTTATGATTCCAAATATTTCTTTCTAGCCCCTTTCTGCCTGCAAGGTTTATTTTGAAAACTCAGCCAATAATATTATGGGAACTCCTTTACAGCTAACTGTCTCCTTTTGTCTTGCAGCTTTTTAAGATTCTCTCCTTATCTTTAACCTTGGGTAATGTAATTATGATGTGACTTGGTGTGTGCTTCCTTGGGTCCAACATCTTTGGGACTCTGAGCTTCCTAGATTTGCATGTCTATTTCCTTTGCCAGATTGGGGAAGTTCTCCTTCCAATTAAAATGTTTCAATTTTTTGCTCTTCCTCTTCTCCTTCTGGCACCCCTATGGCTTGGATGTTGGAACATTTAAAGTCGTCCTGGAGGTTCCTAAGCCTCTCCTCATTTTTTTGAATTCTTGTTTCTTCATTCTGTTCTGGTTGAATGTTTATTTCTTCCTCTTATTCCAAATTGTTGATTTGAGTCCCTGTTTCCTTCCCTTCACTGTTGGTTCCCTGTATGTTTTTCTTTATTTCATTTTGTTTAGCCTTCACTTATTTCTTTATTTTGTGTTCGTACTCACCCATTTCTGTGAGTATCTTGATCACCAGTGTTTTGAACTCTGCATCTGATAGGTTGTCTATCTCTTCATTGCTTAGTTCTTTGCCTGGAGTTTTGATCTGTTCTTTCATTTGGGCCATATTTCTTTGTCACATTAAACCTGTTACAACATAAGGTGTGAAGCCTCAGGTGTTAGCCAGGGTGGGGCAATCCACTTTGCTGCACCGTGGCACTGTATTTGGGAGCAGGGTCAGAGAGGGAACAATGCCGTGTGCTTGGCTCTCGCCCCACTGTCAGTCACTTCCCTTGCTTCTCACAAGCGGATTGTGCCCTTTCAGGTGCTGATTCCTGGGTGGGCGGGCTTCTGTATGTTCTAGGATACCATGGGCTACTCCGAACAGACTTCCCTGTGAGACAGAGTTTCTCCCACTGCTACAACCCCCACAGATTTTTACAACCAGAGGTCATAAGGCTTTCTTTTTCAGTGCTGGAACGCTGGGTTGCGTGGTCTGTCCTGCTCCCTAGTTGTTCCCACTTTGAATGCGGGACCACCTGGTCTGCCAGCCGCCACCTTGCTGCATGTCCTCTCTACCTGGCTGCCCATATTCCCACCTCCTACTGGTCTGGATGAATGTTTCTTCTTGAACTCCTTGATTGTTGGACTTTCATACAGTTCAATTTTATGGATTTCTGATTTTTTTTTTAAACATCCTTGTTTTGGTTGTGTGAGGAAGGGAAGTGTATGTCTACATCTAATCATTTGGGATAGTTTCTAAATATACCGTCTTCACATTCATTAAGCTTTTTCTTAACAGTTTCTAACCTGTTAATTCTACCTAGTGTATTTTTCATCTTACACATTGTTTTTTTGCATTTCTAGAGGTTCAGTTGGGGTCTTTAAAATATTTTCCATGTCTCTCCTTAACATGCTTATGCTTTCCTCTACCTTCTTGAACACAGAGTATCTGATTATATTAGCTGTTTGATGTTCTGTCTACTTGATTCTGCATCTGTGTCATTTCTACATTAGTTTCTGTTAATTCACTTTTCACTATGGGTTATATATTTCTACCCCTTAAACGTCTAGTAATTTTTTATCGGATGCCAGACATAAGTTTTGCTTTGTTGATTGCTAGATACTTTCGTGTTTCTAAAAATATTCTTGCGATTTGTTCTGAGATTGTTATTTGGAAACAGTTGGAGACTTGCTTTTAAGCTTTGTTGGGTCTTACTAGAGCACCCTTTACTCTAGAGTTAATTTTGACTCATTTGTGAGTGTTTCCAAGTGCTGTACCTAGTGCCCCACTCTGGCTGGTGTGAAAATGAATTATTTCCGGCTTGGCTCTGGCGGAGTGGTTCGGTTGGTTGGAGTGTTGTCTCGTACAACATGGGGTTGCAGGTTCAATTCCCAGTCAGAGCACATGCCTGGGCTGCAGTTTCAATCCCTGGTTGGGGTGGGTACAGAAGGGGGCCATTTGATCTCTCTGTGTCTCTCTCTTTGTTTCTTCTTCTCTCTTTAAAATAATGGACATGTTCTTAGGTAAGGACTAAAAAAACACAAAACAACTATTCCTGGGTGAGCTCTGGGGATTCTGTTTCTCCTGCTCTTTCCAGTGGTTCTTTTCCTTGTCTTGAGTAGTTTCCTCACACTCATGCATTTGGAATCCTCTGTAGATCTTTGTACAACTCTCATCTTCGTAGAGCTCTCTCCTCTCCAGTACTCTGCCTTGAGAATTCTGACCTTGGCCTCCCTGAATTCTCAGTTCCGTCCCCTCAATTCAGGGAGGTTTCCTGGCTCAGTTTAGGAGCTCTCCTCTTTGCATTGCAGCCTGGAAACTCTTGGGGCAGTCATAGACCTGACTTATTTTGTTTCTGTTTTCTCAGGGAAAAAGTACTGCCTGTCGTCCACTGTCTGAAAACCGTTGTTTCAGATACTGTGTGTGTGTTTAGTTGTATAAGACAGGAAGGTGAATTAAATTCCTATTACTCCATCTTGGCCAGGGTACTTATTATATTTTTAAATCTATGAATACATTAGTTTTTTGTTGAAGAAGATGGCCCTATAGGAAACATTCATAGTCCACACATTTGTTACTTGACATGCTTAGGTGTTTGGATCCGTCTTTCAAGTTACCTATGCTTTGTAAAACTAATCTTTGGGAATTTTCCCAAGGTTCCAATATTGAAAAATCTGTGAAAGACCTCCAACGTTGCACAGTATCTCTTGCACGATATCGAGTTATAGTGAAAGAAGAGATGGATGCTTCCATTAAGAAAATGAAACAAGCTTTTGCTGAATTGCAGAGCTGGTAAGTTGCATTTGATATTAGTAGCACAAAAGCAATCATTTATAAAGATGGGCAGCCGTTCATCAGGATCTTTAATTCCTGACTGCTAACTACTCTACATAGTGGGGGAGTTAAAATTCCTACAGTAGATTCAGCTTTCTGCTTTGTTCTGCTGCTTTTGGCCAGTGTGGGAATGAGTAGGACAGAGAACTCCTAATGCTCTAGAAATGGGCCTGTGGTTAATGTTGTTCAGAAAGGGACAAATAATTATAGAATGGATCAGGCATTCTTTCTTTAGGGATCTATAATCAATGACATGATATTGCTGAATAAAATTATAACATAGAACAGATCTGTCTTTGTTTTCCTACCTTCTTTCGTCCTTCCTAGTGCACCCCACCCTAGTGGTCTCTTTATGCTTTAAAACCAGTTGTTTTAATTTTGTGTTTTTCAAGCTGTGACCAAAAGATGCTCATATCTTAAAATATATTAATAGATATTCTGTAGAGGAAATATGGTTTGGTAGTTAAAGAGATTTTAAAATACTTTTAACAGAAGTTTTATTACTGAACTTCTAGTACCTTTAAAATGTTAATGTACATTGTGAATCTACAAGAGGGAGCTGAGCTACATGATGTTCCTCAAATGTACCTGATTATAGAATCTTTCGTGGGGAAGAAGTATATTCTAATGTTTTTCTAAAATACCAAAGCGGTCTTGATTATTAGATACTAGGTGTTAATTGATACTTAAACCTACCTCCTTTCTGGAATGCATTTGCATTTTTATAAGGGACTTTTTTGAAGCTAGAAAAGACTTAAGGAGGAAATTAAGTAAAATGATGGGAAGAAAAGCAGCTAGGTTGATGTTTTGGGGGGATAGAGGACTGTCTGCTCTGCTTATTTATAAAACTTGCCTGGATCTCTGAAAAATGAGAGGAAGTATTCATGAATAGAGAGAACCTGTACCACCCTTCCTCCCAGCCATCTGTTTTCTTGCCTCTCACGTTCCTCTTAGGTCACATTCAACTGTGTCTCTGTTCACAAACTTAGTCTGGTTACTTTATGCCACAGCAGACAAGAGAAGTATGGGCAGCCTCAGACCTGCTGTTCTCTGGACTTGAAGAAGAGTGAATTAACAAAGATGCAGAATAAAGCCTCCAAAAAGTTGCTGACCCCTTTGTGTTTTATTTACAGATTGTAGAATGGTCCATTAAACCATTATAACCAAAAAGTAGTTTTAGGGTAGATAATTCATGTACTACTAGTCTACTTTGTCCTGAAAGGACAAATTTCCCCTTTCAGTTTTTACTCGTATAGCTAAAAACTTAACGTCATATCTTTAGTATTTTTTAAAGATTTTATTTTTTTTTAGAGAGGGGAAGGGAGGGGAAAAGAGAAAAATATCAGTGTGTGGTTTCCTCTCATGTGGCCCCCACTGGGGCCTGGCCCTCAACCCAGGCATGTGCCCTGACTGGGAATCAAACCTGCGACCCTTTGGTCCGCAGGCCAGCAGCACTCAGTCCACTGAGCTACACCAGCCAGGGCTCTTTAGTATTTTTTTCTACAAACATTTTTGCTCTAGTCACATTACTCAGTGTCTCAAAAACTTAACATTCACACTTCCTTTTCTACTTTGCCCGCCTAATATGCTCTCCTATATCCTTGTACTTATCTAAATTCAACTAATTCTTCCACACTTACCTATTTTAAGATTCTAACTAATGGAAATTTTTCTGGGTAACTGATTTCTTCTCTTTCTGCACCTCTGTGAGGAAGCATTATGCCCTTTGCCCTGGATTATGATCGTATCAGATATTGTTGGCTCATTTGGAAAAGAATAAAGTGCTAAAAGTAGGTCATCACAAGGTTGCCTTGATAAGCCTCTGGTCTCCGTGATTGTTTAGCTTACTGGTTACTTAGCCACAGGATCTGATTCCATTCAGAACCAGCCTGGAGCAGGAAACACAGTTCCGGGAGAGAGATTTGTGAGTTCCTGTTGACTTGGAACCTAGCCAGGGGAGCTTCCTTCAATAAATGACAAATGGATGGTTTCCTGCCTGGGAACTGTGTATTTAGGATTGATTAGCAGACATAGCAACCAGGTCAATTTAATTTGAGGAAAGAGATTACCTGCCCTTTCCTGCTGGTATAAAACCCTTCTGTATGGCTGATTGGGTTTTTTAACTACCTTATTTCAGTGCCCCTTGTAGTTGTTAGTTCGAGACATAATTGACAGGTGAGCTAATTCTGTTTGGCACCGAACCAGAGCTTGGAGTTACTGTCACTTAGGAAGCATTTTTTGTGTTGGTTGTAGCCAAAAGAACAGGGCACTAGGAGAATTACACTGATAACTGCTTTCACTTCGAGGCCAAATGAAAACTGACATATACCTACAGGAGGGTAAAATCCTTAGGTATATCCTTAGGTATAAAATCCTTAGGTATAAGGTATAAATCCTTAGGCCCAGCTTTCTAGTATGTAACACTTAAAAATCTGTTCATATTGATGATTCAGTAATAATCATCTCTGCACCTAAGCTACTCTCTTACTAATAAAATTTGTCTGACATCATGGAGCTATTAGTCGACTTCAGTGTGATATAAGGCTGTTAAGGAGCAGAGATGGAGTGGAGCATGAAGCCAGAGCACAGACACTGCTCTGGGTGGTTGCCGTGCGTTGGTGAAAAATACACAGAGCACACACACTCAACCTGCCTTTTCAATAGAAATTCCTACTTTATTGAAAGTCAAAAGGTACTTACAAAAGGAGAAAATGGGTAGGAGAAAAGGACTGTCAAGAAAGTTGAAATTTATAGTGCATAAAGTCAATCAATGTGAGTCTGTACTTAAGATTTTGAAATTTTTTCTAGCTGATTTCTCATTAACTTTAGAAAAGTTCCTTTTACTTGAGGTTCTCTTTTCTTCTTATATTAATCTACCAGTAGTCTTACCAAAGACTTTCAGATCCTTACATCTAAAGTTTATACAGAGATGCTGGAATCATTTTGTGAACAAGAGCACTTTCAAAAATGTCAAAAATACATAGAAATAAAGGAATGTGCAGATGTATTATTTTAAAATGTACATCTCATTCTATAGTTTTAAATTCTTCAATTTTTTATGTTTAGGATATTAATACCTTATTTCTACTAGCACTTAGTAGCTCCATGAGTCTCAGTGTTCTTTGACTTAATAATTTAACTGTTTAAAATAAATAAATAAATTGATAAAAATTTAACTTTTTAATCATTTCTGGAAGTAATTAGTGACATGAAAATTAGTTTACATTTGCCAAACATATTCAATCATATATCTATATATGTAGGAGTTTTTCATTCTACTTTACTGTCAAATCCCTTTTTCCATTAAAAGCGATTTGAGTCCTGACTAGTGTAGCTCAGTGGGTTGGGCATTGTTCTGCCAACCAAAAGGTCACCGGTTCAGTTCCCAGTCAGGGCATGTGCTTCAGTTGCAGGCCAAGTCCCTGGTTATCGGTGTGGGAGAGGCAACCGATTGATGTTTCTCCCCCCTCTCTCCCTTCCTTCCCCTCACCCTAAATATATGTAAAATCTTTAAAAAGGGGGAGGGGATTTGAGTCTTAGATTAAGTGATTTGCCTAACCTGACATCTTAAGTTGCAGACTCAGTATTCAAGTCTACGATTTCTGACTCCCAGTAACCTTACGATCTTCCTTCCATCCATCACTGAGGGCTCACTTCCCCACTAAAGCTTGGGAAGAAGGCTGGGGATTATTGGTACATGTTATATATGTTATTTCCTCCTCAGCTTAAAGCTATGTAGTAGCAGAGAAACCCCACTGTGGGAGAATTCAGGGACTAAGGAGTTTAGTCATTATGGAACAGAGTTGAACGAGGAGGACTGGGGTTTTGACTGAGCCTGTGGAAGAGTTTATCATTATTTTTTTTAGTTCAAAAATACCACTGTAAGAAGGAGTACTCTATCCAAATATTCATTCTTTTAAAAATTTTGTAATTCACAAGATCTTATATTACATTTCTTAAGTCACAACTTGAAGTGACTTGTGATTCAAATATTCTTCAGGTCAGATTTTAGTTGTGGGAAAAGTGTGAAGACTAAGGGAAAGTTCACTTGGAATAGAGTCAATTAGAAAAGATTTCTTGGAGAAAATGAATCATTAACAAGCTTTGAAAGAGGCATAGAATTTACATTGGCAGAAAGAACGGGGATAAAATACTGCATTTAGGAAATATGGTACAAGCAGGGGACAGAAGGGACTTGTAGGGACTAGAGTGCAGTGTGAGTTAAGGGACAGCGTGTACTAGAAAGCTGTGTGGGGTAAAGGCAGAGACCAAGGCAGAAGGTGAGCATTTGATGAGAGAATCTGAATTCTTTTTTCCTGTTTTTAAAGGTTCCATTTTTCTCTCTTATTTCCCATAATTATAGCAATAGTTTTTTTGAAAAATAGAAATGAAGTCATGCAACTCTACCACCTTAACACATAATTTTCTCTGTTTCCTTGGGTCCCTTAGCTATCTGCACACGTAATTTTAATAGTTGTAATCATACTGAGACTGAAATTTTGTAATGCATTCTTTTCACTCCAAGTTATCTTAGAGTCTATATAACTGCCTACACTGTGTTATTGTGTATGTGCTTATTTAAGAATTTCTATGACAATGAATTTGGATTGTATAATGATTTATCAGAGTTATTATGGAGGCATTTTACTAAATAGATACTCGGAAACTGAGAAATCAAGATTAGTACAGACACTTAGAATAATTGCTGCTGCCATTTTTGAGCTATTAATGTATGTCAGAAGCTTTCCTGCACAATCTCTCTGCTATATATGTTATATGTTATAACAATATCACTTGTAGTATTAAACCTATTTTATAGGTGAGAAAAGATGATCACAGAAGATGATACATTGCCCAAAGTCATACTTGGTGTTAAGCAACACTTTTCTATTATACCATGCTTCCTTTTTCTGTGTCTTATCAGGTATCTGTTTGCCTGTATTTTCCAATTGCCCAGAGAGAAGATTCAAAAAAATAGGTCACAGTTTCAAATGAGGATGTCATCAGGCACTCATTATGTGGCTTAACTCTAACCAGTTTTTCTTACCAACTAGAAAGCTAAATAATAAACTCCTCGGTAATCTAGATTGCTGCTGGGTTTTTTTTCTAAATGTATCGTAAAATGTTACTGAGTCATACGGTCTCCAGTATTACTGCAGAATTAAGATGCTTTTGACAACTGGAAAAGAACAGAAAGAAAGGTTATTCATTGAGGGCCTGTCCCACAAGAACAGCTTATGCTCACACTCCAACTTCTTAAAAGCTACTACCCAGTTCTTCAGCTCTCTATATGACCCAGCTACCTAACTGGTATTTTTTGTTTTTATTTTGAGCCCAGATGTGTACCATGCTCGCTCGAGTAAGGCCAGGGTGGGGAGTATGGGTTTTACAAAACACATGAAGTATCATTAATTCTCTGCTAATAAAAACTCCTGACAATGCTCTTTTTTTTTTTTTTGGTTGTTTATTATGTGAAGAGGGAAGTGTCTTCAGAGAAGTGAAGGTGTTTGTATTGACTTTGCTTGGAGTTCTGCTTTGGTTGGCTAATGGAATTAGAATAAATAGGTTTTAGGTTTTCAGCAAATAAAATCAAGTGCAAATGTTTTCTAAGAACATTATTGAATGGCTTAGAGTATTATCCTATGAAATCATTGGCTGTGGAATTGCCAGAATTGTGTTTCCATTATAACATTGTTTTCTAATGCAACAACCATAAACAAATGATAGTGAACAGATAGTTCTTTGGTACCCAAGGCAAGAGCTAGAATCAGTAAGCTGCATGTTATATATAATAATTGGAGGGCTTAGCTTTAAACAATAGCCACAATATAGCGTAGAGATATGAATGATAATAATATAGAAACTCCTATTCCAAGCAGCTAAATTACACAAAAGCTATAGAGTAAATTGAGCAAATGGTGAAGGTGATAAAAAATACAGGTAAGCAGGGAAGGAAATACAGAACATTCAGATATTTACCAGTACTTTTCCTTAGTAATGGTGAGTAATCATTTAAAGCCATCTATCATGATTGAAGAAAAGATGTGGAAATTCTCTATACTCTATAAGGTCCAGGCTTAATAAGACCTAAGGCCTTTCTAAACAGAGTGCCAGCAATATTTAGCTGAATTACAATAGCAGTTTCAAAATCCAGAATATCAGATGCTTCTTGTGGTATCTTTCTATTCAGGAGAGCCTTCAGGGAATGGTTACAAGCTTAGTAGCCTCATGGATTGGAGTGAGCAAGGCAGCAGAAAGTGTAATGGTCTGAACGGCCCTGTCAGACACTCTGAGGGGAGCCATTGCTTGCATTTACAGCATCGAAGAAACCCTGTTACCTTGAGGTACAGGTGCTTTTGAATCTCTTGGCCACAGATCCACATTGGGACCACGGTTTAGCTTAGGTGCAGGCGGGAAACTTTAGCTTAGCTTTTTTCATTGTTAATTGTATTATAGTAAATTGTTGTTTTTAATTGTAAAAAATTGTTCTGCTATTTATTCTTTTTTTATTAAAAATTTTTTTTATTGTTCAAGTACAGTTGTCTCCATTTCCCCTCCCCACTCCCCCCAACTTCAGCCATCCCACCTCCTACCCCTGATCCCACCCACCCCCTTTGGTTTAGTCCATGTATCCTTTATAGATGTTCCTGAAAACCCTTCCCTCCTCCCCCCATTATCCCTTCCCTGCTATTTATTCTTATGCTTAGCCTACTTCCCACTTTTGAACTCTTCCACCTTCTCTATTTATTTTGTAATGCACGTAGTTCCCCAACTTTTTGTTATGAAAACTTTCAAGAAATAGAAACATTGGTAGCACAGTGATCAGTGTATTTTCTGTGTGTGTGTTTGTGTGTGTTTTGGTGGAACCATTTGGAAATTGGAGACATGAACTGCCCTTAAATGCTTTAGTGTGAATGACATAAAAATATGGTTGTTCTTCTACTCAACTAGAACTTTACATTATGTGATGTGTTTTTAATAAGAAAGTTATTATATGTTTTGTATTGGTCTCAGCCTATTAACAGTGGTGCCATCAGCTAGCTATGCCTGGGGGTACTGTGGCAGTCCCCCACATGAGCCTTTGTGGCTGGACTGGCCCTTGTGGTTCTTATAGTTGTAAGATGCACTTCAGCAACAACAGCCAGAGACTTTAAAAAAACAAGACTTATTATTCACAGGTTCTGGAGGGTAGGAGCACTCCCAAGGCTGCAGGGCAAGGTGGAGTGGGAGGAGAGAAAGGATTCCTTGGATGCTTCCTCTATTGGGTTAAAGCGTGGGTGCCTAGGGTTTTGCAGGTTCATTCTTTATTGGTGAATTTAAAACATAAGAGGGGAATTAAAGTGCAGAAGGGAAAGCAGGGTCTTTCCTGTGGTCCATTATCTAGGTCACAGGGGGCTTTCTAAGAGAGGGACTCCATGTGAGGGGTGGGGGGAGCTCCTTGGCTTTTTATCTAGTTGTGAGGCCGGCAGTGTGTTTGTTGGAGACGGATACCTTCAGAATGGACTTCTCAGCAATCAAGCTTAATGTCAAAATACCACATGTGTTTTAATATTTACTCATTTTTGTGTTTTAAAGGCCTGTAAAAAATTTAATGGCAAAACTGCAAATACTCATCAAGCTTTTCTCCAAGAAAATACCCTAACGGCTTTAGCTGACCAGTAGGTTTCTCTGTCTAATGTGTGGCCAACACCACAGGGCCTCTCAGTATATGTCACCAAGAGAAGGCAACCTGAAAATGAAAGGAAACAATACTTACTGCTTCTCAGTATTTTTTGGCATAAAAATGTAAAGTAATTTTTTTAATGGGGTGGTTGTATGGTTGTCCATGCGTTACCCTAAGAATTTCTCATGGTCTCTTGTGAATCAATGAAGCAACAAAGTTTATTTAAATGGATGCTTTTTCTCGGGGGAAAAAGTGCCATCACAGTGTACTAGCTCACAATGCCCCAAAAAGTCTGATTGTGACAGGGCAAAATTTTTTTCCTTGCTAAAAGTAAGGTCATGTGACAGTCTACTTTCCATAATTAAGATTGTTATAAATATTAATTATTAACATAACTACAAAAAGCTTACTTGTTCGCTGAAGCCTTGTAATAAATAGTTTACAAGCTTTGTCAGAGATAAATTTGTCATCTGCATCTTACGGTGATTCAGCAACAGAAGAGAAGTCACGTCCAACTCCAGGCCCAGCAGCTCCTGTGTCAGCTGTGCTTTTGTTTTGACTTTGAGGTATTACAAATGCTGCTAGAGTTCTTGGAGCAAAAGTTGTATCTTCTCTGCAGTCTGGTGCTTTTGGATTAATGTGCCAACCAAATTTGTCCCAAGTCCATTTATTAACATACTGTGCATAATGATTATCAAACCTATGTTCTCTGACACTTCACTATAAAGGATTTTACTCCTTGAGGAAATATCCCTGCCTTACATTTTTTTGTATATCTTACACCGTAGTCTCTGTATTAACTGCTTTGTGCTAACGTAACTACAGGCTGAGCTAAACTGAATTAGTATACATGTGTGTGTATGATTGGTTTTACAGCAAGAAAGAGTAGAATTTTTATTAACCCTGTAATTCCCATTCAAAAGGACAAATCAGAATGAATTCCAAATTTGAAAAAAAGTTGGAACATTTCATGATTGAATAGATGTTATAAAATTTTATATATTTCTTTGTCCACTAAGCAAAACTGAAAATGGTAAAGAAAAATTATTTGCACCCAGAGATTGAATATTAGGGTGGCCTACCATCTGGGCTCTTTTGTAAGGACATGGAAAAGCTGTTCATGAGGTGTACATTTGCCGTGGAAAAGGCGCTGTCAATTTAATGTTCTTTTTCTGCAAAAAGCCTACCAGAAAACTTTGATCCTGTATTTCTGGATTACTAGTAAATGTTTACCCAAAACCAGAACAAATTTGACTACCCTTCATAGTGCCAGGAGACTTGGTACAACTGTGGCAAAATGTTGTAGGTATGCAAGTTTTAATTGTGGGTATTTCAGAACTCCAGCTGGAGTACTGCCTGGTAAATCCATTAGAAGCAAAGCTGTCGAACTTTATAGGCCAAAATATAAAATACAAAATATGTGAGCACATATGTGGGAATAGGTGATTTCCATAAGGACTTTTGCTTTAAGCACAGTTTACCAAGAAATGTGTTTGTTAGCTTGCTACTGCCATCTACTGGTATACTGTAATATACAGGAATAAAAGAATTAGGTGTGTTTATTGGAATCCTTAAAATATTCTTTACTGAGTGTAATACAATTTCCTTGTAATCTACACAGCGTTTACTTGGTAGTATGCTTTTAGTTAACAGAATCCCTAAGTCTTTCTGCTCTATTACAGTGTGTTACTTCTCTGTTTCAAGTTTCTGATCAAACCTTTTTTTGTCATCCCTCCTTAGTTTAATGGATCGAGAAGTGGCATTGCTTGCTGAAATGGACAAAGTGAAAGCTGAAGCAAGTAAGACTCATCTTTAATTAAAGATCTTACCACTTAGTAGGTACCTGCCTCTCAACCCCTATAACAAAAGCTCAATATAAATGCCACAACCAGAGTTTGTATATTTAGTTAAACAGTCTTGAGCAGTTGTACTGCACTGGTATATGAATTTTTTTCAGGCAAACAGCTTTTCAAGAGCCTGCTTTTAAAATATTTTCAAATTTTAATGTTCTTGGTGTAGAGTTCCATGTATGAGAGACGGTCGTGGTGTCTGCCACCATGGCATCAACTTAGGAAAATAAAGTCTCTCTCCAGCACCTTTGCTTGATTTATTCATGTATTTATTTATTTGTCCACTGATTAAAGAATTCCTTTGGCATAATCGGAAGAGACATCACCAGGCTGCCTCAGTTTAGTGTACACATTCATGTCATTCCCCGTGTCAGAACTCTGTTTCCTCGGTTTGTAGGACAGTTTTTGCTGTGTCTGTTAGCACTGGTTGGAGGAAAAGCAGTGGGCTGAGGGCTTAGGATACCTTGGCTAGGGTCCCCTGAAAGCTTACTGAAGTAGATTCTGGAGGAATAGAGTCTAACTTGGGTAATTTTTGAGGTTTTATATGGAAGAATAAATACCTGTTTTTGGTAATTTCTATAAGTATAGTCAAAGATGTACCTACAGCTATATGAAAAGAAAAATGTCAACTGCAGTTTATACAGTGGCATTAATTTGGGGCCTTTCAGCAGCAGGTTTTACTTTCATGAATTGAATGCCAGATCTGTAATTAAGAAGGTTGTTTCTTTGAACCTGCTCTTAAACTGGTAAGAATGGAAATAGGTTGAGGTGATGACTCACAATGAAATAGTTCCTGCCTATGGTCATGGACCAGAGGAGGCAACTTTGAAGCACTGAGCTGAATTCAGTTTTGATTCATTTTAACCTGAAAGGTTCAATATATAGCAGAGATGTTACCTACTTTTTTTCAGAAGTAAGATTACCTTTAAATTGAGTAGTATATCCTGAAATTTCTAAATGTGACAGTTTTAGTTCATTCATATACTTATGTGTTCTTTGTATTTGAGAGGCTAATATAATTAACTCCCATCTCCTGCTTCAGCCAATTATCAGTTCATGGCCAATATTATTTTATCAAATTCAGAGCTACAGTTTTACTTAACTTCATCAGTTTTATATCTATGTCTCCTTTCTCCTGTGCTAAAAATCCTGGTTTGCAATGACACTAATATAATTACTCATTTACCAATATTATCAAGGAGGTGCTGCTTTTTAAATACACATTATAGTTTTATTAATTTATATATTTAGAGTGCTTCACCATTCAGAGTTTTTCTTCTACTCATGTATGATCTTTATATCAACTTTATAAAGTACTGAGGGTTTCTTTTTTTTTTTTCATTTCATAAATGAAGAAAAAGGTGTGGCTTGTCTAAAGTCATATATAATTAGGTTCTCTGAGTTAAACTGATATATGTAGAAATCTTTACTCAACACATTTTCTCCATCTTAGAATCCTAGAGTGCTGGAGCTGAGAGAAAGTGAATTTGATACAAATAGCAAGTGGGTTTTTATCTTGGGAGGCAAACCAATACATCATTTGTAGCTTCTGAGCCTTGGTGTTTATATAGGCATGTGCCTGATTTACTGGGACAGGGTGCCCTTACTGATTAACCTGACATGGGTACAGGCAATCCGTGGCGGGCATATATGTGGCAATCAGGTTAAGAAAACTCACTGAAGAGGTTCAGCTCTCTGGAATACCTGATGTAGCTCTTTGAGAATTCTGTTTTTTATAAAATAAATTTGGCTAATTTCTCAGTAGTGTAACAGTTAGGAATTGAGTTTGATTACATGCAACAGAGTGGCCTAAATAAATGTGAGTTTATTTTTTTCTCATGAAATGAAAGGCCCAGAAGTAAGTGATCCAGGGCTAAAGGGCATCTCCAAAATGACATGAGGGACCCAGGCTGCTCTCTCCTTCTCCAGCCATCCTTAGAGTGTGTTTATGGTCAGAGGCTCCAGTCAAGGAGGGGCAGTGTTACATGCTGGCTAAGCCTCCTTTAAAGAGCTTTCCTGTAGACTTCGACCTGTAAGTTCTGCTTGTCTCTTAATGGTCAAACTGTATTACATGACTGTCTTATTTGGTCGGTGCCCAAAAACATGAAACTCCTGGTAGGATGAAAAGGAGAGTGGATAAGAAGTCACTAACAGTCTTTTCTACAGTCTATACCTAATGTCCCTCTTTTTCCTAAAATGAGAATACACTCACCTCCTCCTCAATGGCCTCACCTCCAAAGTCTCATGTAGTCAGTATATTCAGCTGAAAGTCCTGGACTTCTGGAGAATTTCATACCTTTGAACAGGTCTGAATAAGGCACACTGCAGCCTGGGGCCCCATAAACTAAAAGTTAAATGTTCTCTCTTCCAATATTACGCTGGTAGAGAAAGAAGAAATAATCATAGTAAAAATTCCCACTCAGGAAAGCAATGATCTGCCCCAGCTGGTGCGGCTCAGTGGACTGAGTGCCAGCCTGTGAACCAAAGGGTCACTAGTTGAATCCCAGTCAGGGCACATGCCTGGGTTGTGGGCCGGGTCCCCAGTAGCAGATGTGTGAGAGGCAACCACACATTGATGTTTCCCTCTCTTTCTGCCACCCTTCCTCTCTGTCTAAAAATAAATAAATAAAATCTTTAAAAAAAAACTTAAAGAAAAGCAGTGATCAAATCTTACTGGACAAGAATATCAGTCCCTGCTCTGGTTGGTTCATCTGGCAGCCCCTAGTTCTACTTCCTAGGTGGGATGATTTTGTCCACATCCTCTGTAGCCCCTACTGTCCACTCCGAGAGGTTTCCTTTAAAATTTTTAAACATTTGTATTGTTTGGCAAGATGGTAGCGTGGGCAGACATGGCTCACCTCTTCACACAACCATATCAAAGTTACAACTAAAATATAGAGTAACCATCACTCAGAACTGTCAGAAATTGAGTTAAATGGAAGTCTGACAACTACAGAATTAAAGAAACCATATCCATGCATACTGGTAGGAGGGGTGCAGATACAGAATAGGCTGGTCCCACACCCACACATGGTGGGTAAAAATTTGGGAGGGATATCTCTTGGGCTAGGAGTTCCAGCCCCACACCAAGACCCCCAGCCCAGGGTTCCAAGGCCAAGAAGAAGAGACCCCACAACTTCTGGATGCAAAAAACAGTGGAGATTGAGTCAGCAGAAGGAACTGCTGGAGCCCTAAGCAGTTCCTCTTAAAGAGCCCACACATGGACTCACCTGCCTACTCAGACTCATTCCCTCTGAGCTCTAGCACCTGGGTGGCAGCTTGAGGGCATCAGTGGCATACTGGGAGAGGCTGAAGTGTCAGGCATTGGGCTGAGCAGAGGCCACTGTCCCTCTTTTGAGCCCTCTGCCTGCAGAGCTACAGAGCCCACAGGCTGGTGCCATGTCTGAGACTCCATCCACCTGGCTAACACTGTTTGACCTGCCAAGGAGATCCCAGGAGACCCTGCCCTACCGAACTTATGGGTTCGGCCAGGTCCCCAGTACCAGGTGTGTGAGAGGCGACCACACAATTGATGTTTCCCTCCATTTCTCCTACCCTTCCTCTCTGTCTAAAAATAAATAAATAACATCTTTTTTAAAAAAACTTAAAAGCAGCTTGGGTCCACCCAAGCTGCTTTTCCATTGAATGGCTGGCCTGAACTCCTAAATCCTATCAAACAAGCAACAGCTGGCTTCAGTGAGCCCCAGGCCTGGTGCTAGCAGCAGCCATCCTAGATTCACAGCTTGGCTTTGCCTGGGAACCTCCAAGCCCAGCACAAGTAGCAGCCATCTCAGATTGCTGTATAGCTCGTATATTGTGGCCCCAGGCCAAACACAGGTGGGGGCTGACCTTGGCCTGTACCACCCAGGAAAACTCAGAGCCTGTGCACCCAGTGGACAGCTAAAAACTACATAGGAGCACCACCACCCTGCCCTGGCACAGCTGATCCACCATGGAGGACAGAGGTTGGTGGTAAGTTGTCACAGCCAGTCCTTGCAGCTGACTGGCCTGGGTGAATCCCTCCTGTTGACCTGCCAACAGCAACCAAGGCTCAACTGCAACAGGAGGATGTACTGAGCCCACACAAAGGGGGCACCTCAGGTACCCAGCTTGGGTGATAGGGGAGGCTGTGCCACTGGACCCTACAGGACATCTACCACATTAGGCCACACTACCAAGACACAGAGCAAAAGCAGCTCTACCTAATACATAGAAACAAATACAGGAAGGCTGCCAAAATGAGGAGACAAAGAAACATGGCCCAAATGAAAGAACAGATCAAACCCCCCCAAAAAGAACTAGATGAAATGGACATAAGCAATTTATCAGATGCGGAGTTCAGAACACTGGTTATAAGGATGCTCAAGGAACTTAGTGAGGACCTCAACGGCATAAAAAAGATCCAGTCAGAAAGGAAAGATACACCAATTGAAATAAACAATTTACAAGCGAACAGTAGAGTGGATGAAGCTGAGAATCAAATCAATGATTTGGAACATAATGAAGCAAAAAGCAAACAATCAGAAGAACATGAAGAAAAATGGAATCCAAAAAAATGAGGTTAGTATAAGAATCCTCTGGGACAACTTCAAGAGGTCCAACATTTGCTTCATAGGGATGCTAGATGGCGAAGAGAAAGAGCAAGATACTGGAAATCTATTTGAAAAAATAATGAAAGAAAACTTCCCTAATTTGGTGAAGGAAATAGACATGTAAGTCCAGGAAGCACAGAGAGTCCCAAACAAGATGGATGCAAAGAAGCCCACTCCAAGACACATCATAATTAAAATGCCAAAGGTTAAAGAGATATTTTTAGAGAGAAGGGAGGAGGGAGAAAGCGAGGGAGAGAAACATTGATGTGTGAGAGATGCATTTATTGGTTGCCTCTCATATGCTGCCCACTAGGGACCTGGGCCGCAACCCAGGCATGTGCCCTGACTGGGAATTGAACCAGCAACCTTTTGGTTCACAGGCCAGCATCAATACACTGAGTTACACCAGCCAAGGCAGAAGATGCTTAACAGACTGAACGACCTAAATATTCACCATTAGGGAGCTTAGTAAATAATTGTGGTATATCCATATAGTTGAATACTAAGTGGCTGTTAAACAGTGAGGGAGAGCCAATGTATTAATAAAGATTGGACTTCAAGATATATTAAGTAAAAATAGCTAAAATAAAGGAGGAACCATGTATATGATACACACCCATGTGTGAGGAGAGGGCAAAGGAGAGAAGTATGTATTATGTTATGTATGTATAGAATATATTTGGAAGTATACTTAAGAAATTAATAGTGGATTCCTCTGGGGAGGGGACCATAAAGTCAGAAGTAGGAGGCACACTTTTACTTCTCATTCATTTATTTATTCTAGGTAATTATTTTTTTTACCACTGTGCATGTTTTGTTTTATGTGCTGCTTGATAAAACAAATTATTTGCCAGGAAGAGGAAAAGGGGAAGTAACAGATGATTTCTGCATCTTTATGATTTCATAAAGTGTTTACCTTTAACTGCCCTCACAGTCCCTCAGGAAGGCAGAAGCCGGACCTTCGGTGTTTCCATTTTCTGGGGGGCTGGGCAGCTAAGCCCCTGGCTGTCCCATACATCCTATAAGGCCTGTACTTCCACTTCTCCTTTATTCTGTTGAGAGCAGATCACAAGAGTTTACTACTTTTTCCCTACAGTGGAAATTTTGCTCAGCCGACAAAAGAAAGCTGAACTTCTAAAGAAGATGACTGATGTGGCTGTTCGAATGTCAGAGGAGCAGTTGATTGAGCTCAGAGCTGATATCAAGGTAAAATCAGCTTTCCTTCCCTTTCTGCCTTTCTTCTTGTTCTTGGGGGCTAACATAGCAAATCTCCATAATTCATAGTCATAGCTAATATATTGAACTCCTGATCTTCCTTTCAAAACCTGGCCCTCCTCCAGCTTCCCTTTCTCTGTTAGTGGTACCATCATCTATCCAGTTGTCCAAGCTGGAAACCTTAGGGAATGTTTTCTTTCCTACATGAAATCTATTAGTAGGCCTTGTCCACTTGGATTCCTTCAGAATCTCACATTTGACCTTTTCACCCCACCACCGTTCTTGACCCAGTCCCTGTCCTCTCCTTCATGGACTTCTGTAATAGCCCCTTAACTGATCGCAACCACCCTCCTTGTCACTGCCCCAGCCTCTCATCCCTCCAAATCTGTTCCTCACGAGAAACTTTCCCTTGCTTTTAGAATAAAGACTGCAATCCTTATCGTGGGCTGTAGGGCTCTGCATGGTCTGGCCCCGCCACCATCCTCATTTCATACCATGCCCCCTTGTTCTCAGCTCTGGCCGTATTAACTTTTCTTTCCTGCGGACACGTCCTGTTCCCTCCTGCTAGAGGGCTGCTGCACCGGCTGCCCTACCTATGTCCAAAATACTCCTTCCTCCCTGCCACTCCCAGCACACACAGTCGGTCACTCCCGACCTACTCATCCTGCCTGATTTTCCTGTCATATTCCCATATTTTGCACCTTCATGGTGCAGTTATGTTCCATATACATTTGATTAACCTGTCATTCCCAGTTATCGTGAACTTCTCATGGCAGGAACTGCTATCTCTCCCGTGCCTCACATAGTACCTTGGCACATAATAGGTATTCAGTAAGTATTTTAAATGGTGGTTGGTCAATTCTGATTTTATAGAGAAAAATTAATAATTTGAGATGTTGGTTATTTTATAATCTATTTATAAAATGGTTCCTTGTGTTTAACACTCATACACTTTATTTTACTTTTTAACTTTATTTTTCAATTATAGTTGACATTCGGTATTATTTTACATTAGTTTCAGGGGTACAGCATAGTGATGGGCAATCATGTAACTCACAAAGTGATTCCCCTGATATTTCAGGTACCCACCTGGCACCATACATAGCCACTCCAGTATTATCGACATATCCCCTATGCTGTACTTTACGTCCTCGTGACTATTTTGTGACTACCAATTTGTACTTCTTAATCCCTTTACCTTTTCCACTGAGTCTCCCAACACTTCTCCCCTCTGACAACCATCAGTTTGTTCTCTGGGTCTATGAGTCTTTCTGTTGTGTGTGTTCATTTATTCTGTTCTTTAGATTTTTCACATAAGTGAAGTCATATGGTGTTTGTCTTTGTCTCACTTACTTCACTTAGCATAATACCCTCTAGGTCCATCCATGCTGTCACTAATGGCAAGATTTCATTCTTTTTACGGCCAAGTAATATTCCATTGTATATATGTACCACAACTTTTTTATCCAGTTATCTATTGGGCGTATGGATTGCTTTCATGTCTTGGTTATTGTAAATAGTGCTGCAGTGAACATGGGGGTGCTAGTATATCTATTCAAATTAGTGTTTTGAGTTACTTTGGATATATACCCAGAAGTAGAATTACTGAGTCATAAGGCAGTTCCATTTTTAATTTTTTGAGGAACCTCCACAGTGTTTTCTGTAGTGGCTGCTCTAATCTGCATTCCCACCAGCATTGCACGAGGGTTCCCTTTGCTCCACATCTTTGGCCAGCAGTTGTTTGTTGATTTATTGATGGTAGCCATTCTGACAGTCATGAAGTGATATCTCATTGTGGTTTTAATTTACATTCTCTGATGATTGGTGACATTGAGCATCTTTTCATATGTCTATTGGCCATCTGTATGTGCTTTTTGGAGAAGTGCCTTTCAGTTCCTCTGCCCATTTTTTAATCTAAGTGTTTGGTTTGGGGGTGTTGAGTTGTCTGCGTTCTTTGTAAATTTTGGAAATTAACCCCCCATCAGATGTATCATTGGTGAAAATATTTTCCCATTTAGTAGGTTGTGTAGGTTGTCTTTTCATTTTGTTGATGGTTTCCTTTGCTGTGCAAAACCTTTTTATTTTAAAGTAGTCCCATTTGTTTATTTTTCTTTTGTTTCCCTTGCCCAAGATGATATATCAAAAAATACTGCTATGAGAAATGTCAGCAAGTTGACTGCCTATGTTTTCTTTTAGGATTTGTATGGTTTTGAGTCTTACATTTAAGTCTTTAAGCCATTTTGGGTTTATTCTTATTTATGATGTAAGAAGGTGGTCTAGTTTCATATATTTGCATGTATGATTCCAATTTTCCCAACACCATTTATTGAAGACTATCTGTATCCCATTGTACATTCTTGCCTCCTTTGTCAAATATTTGACCACAAAGGTGTGGGTTTGTCTCTGGGCTTTCTCTTCTGTTCCATTGGCCTCTGTCTGTGTCTTATTTGATGCCAGCACCGTGCCATTTTGATTACTGTAGATAGCCTTGTGGTACAGGTAGTGCGATACCTCCAACTTTGTTTTTCTTTCTCAAGATTGCTGTGGCTACTGGGGTCTGTTGTGGATCCATATAAATTTTTGGATTTTTTGTTTTAGTTCTATAAAATGCCTTTGGTATTTCGATGGGAACTGTTTTGAATCCATAGATTGCTTTGGTAGTATGGACATTTTAGCAATGTTAGTCCTTCCTGTCCATGAGCACAGATGTGCTCCAAGTTATAAGGTGGGGCAAAAATACGTTTGTAGCTGTGAGTAGGCAAAACACAATTTATTTTTATTTATTTATTAACTGTTGTATTATTTTCCATACAAACCACTGTAAACCTACTTTTGTACCATACTGTGTTTGTATTTTTTTACATTTCTTTCTAAAGTGTCTTATAATTTTCTAAGTATAGGTTTTTTATCTCCTTGGTTAGATTTTTTCCTAGGTATTTTTTTATGCAGCTATAAGTGGGATTGTTTTCTTAGTTTTCCTTTCTGATAGTTCATTATTAGCAACTGATTTCTGAATATGTATTTTGTACTTGCTACTTTACTGAATTCATTTATCAGTTCTAGTAGTTTTTTGGTGGAATCTTTAGGGTTCTCTAACATTCACGCATTTTAGATTCTTAGCTAAAGAAAAATGTTTCTGAGACTAAGCATGGGAACCCAAGAGAGGGTGGGATATTCATTGGTAGTTGTAGACACTGGTGTTCTAAATGGTTGGCACGGCTCACTGGTATACACGGTGAGCTGTCTGAACAGGCGTTCCCTACCCCCGCACCTTTAACCTCCATTCTTGCTGAACACTGGAGATTTAGTGCCATATTTAAGAGGAGTACTTGCTGCAGAAACGCTGTAGCAGCCTTTGTAAAATGAAAACATAGCTGGAAGATCACCTAAGCCTGCAGGTGTCCTTGTCATCATTCTGACCCAGTGTTTCATGCAGACCTTCAGTCATGGTGTTGTTCTCACTTCTTCCCCTTCGACTCTGTTGGAGTGAAATAGCCAAACAATGCAAATTTTAAGTTACCATTTTCTGATTAACTAAAATTCTATTACATAAAATTTTAAAAGATTTTATTTATTTTTAGGGAGAGGGGAAGGGAGGGAGAAAGAGATGGAGAGAAACAACAGTGGTTGCCTTTCACACATGCTCAACCGGAGCCCAACCAGCCCACAACCCAGGCATGTGCCTTAATGGGGAATCAAACCGGCAACCTTTTGCTCTGCCGACAACATTCAACAAACTGAGCCACACTGCTCAGCACTACATTACTAAATTTTTTAGAAAGTCTTCACATTGATGCAAATCAGTCTCATTCAACTATCTGGAAGAAGTTGGAAACCCCTTTGGAATTAGATGGGAATTCTGGCTCTCACACTCTTCATCTGTTCTCCTTCCCACGTGGTTGAAAAGCTGCTAGAAATATTTCTGCAGGCTGACTAAGGATCTGTTTCTCTCCACATTTGCAGTGTACTGAAGTGGGTGCTATGCAATTTAAATGTCTTATTTCCAGATAATTTTATTTCCGTCATTGCTGTTATGTTTTTGGCTCAACCAACTCTAGAATTTGTCTCAGACTTAATCTCATACTGATATTACATTTCTGAAGGCTTTGTCACAGGTTTGTATGCTTTCCTAGGCCATAGTATACTCTGATGCTTTAGGGCTTTGAGGGCTAGAGGTAATTTTTTTATTTCTTCTTTCCCTTTCACTGCTCCTCAAAGGTTCTGATGCATTCACTTCTGCCCCTTGAGAATCCAAAGTGGAGCTAGACCACTGCCAGTCAGAGGACTGCTCTGCGGGGTTCAGTTCTTCTTCCAAATTGTATCTAGAAGAATTACAACTTTTCCTTTTCATCTTCTTCTCGTCTGAAGAAGAAAAATGATTCCAGGCTACCTTAGAATTGTTTATTGAAATAGATTCCCAGAAGCACTTTATTTCTAATGTGTATTTAATCCCACAATTTCTGTAGTATAGTTTTTGACCTAAGGGGTTCTTCTCAGTTCATTTGGCTTAAAAGGATTAAATTATTTGCAGCATAAATTTCTTATTTGTAAAGTTGACTTTTCACATGAACGATTTTCCATCTCAAGAAGTTTCTATTTCAAGGACCCCAAAATCCTGCTTTATAAAGAAGTGAGGTGGGTTTACCAAGGAAGTTTCCATCTATTTAAATGTTGTAACTTATGAGCGTTTTGCTGCAGCCTCTGCTTCTGTACAAAATGGAACAATGTAGAGAGTAGCCAACAGTGGAAAGATGGCCCTCTGCTGTGAATTCCTTCTCCTTTCTCTACAGTTTCTCTTGATTATTCTTAGTGGCCTTTGGTCATCATAGTGTTTTATAAAGCTCCCAAATAGACTTATATTTGGGTCTTAAAGAAAATGACTGAATTTTTGTCAGTCACCCAGCATGGATAATACTGTGGTCAATGAGCAAACTTTGAAGCAGTAAAAAGAATTCAATTGAAAATAACTGTTTCATCCTTACTTAGCAAGCTGTGGATTCCATGTACACAGTTTGTCTCACCTGGAGGCTGTTCTTTGCCCTTTCTCCAGCACTTTGTTAGTGAACGTAAATATGACGAGGATCTGGGACGAGTAGCCCGGTTCACCTGTGATGTAGAGACCCTAAAGAAGAACATCGATTCGTTCGGACAAGGTGAGAGGGTGAGAAATTCGGGGCACTGGAGATGGCCACGAGAAGACCACACTCTACTAATTAGACACTCAGGAGCGGGTCAGCTTCTCCACCGATTCTTTAGCGCCCCTGATGTTTTTGTTTCTTTGCTTGTTTTTATGAAGAGTAGCTCTGAGATCTTTAAGAAGTCAGTGGATGCAGTTGCTTTGAGCCTTGAGGATGGGCTCCCTAAATGTGCAATAAGATGTTTTCATCCATCCACTCATTCTCTGTTGTGCTGAGAGGTATATGATACGAAGTGTAAACAGCACGGAGCTCTGGATTCAGACCAAGTTTGAATCCTGCCTCCACACTGACCTTTTGCAACTTTGTTTTACTCCTCTCCAAAATAGAGGTAAC
The DNA here is from genome assembly GCF_021234435.1 of Artibeus jamaicensis. NCBI lineage: Eukaryota > Metazoa > Chordata > Mammalia > Chiroptera > Phyllostomidae > Artibeus > Artibeus jamaicensis. The sequence continues at coordinate 48,611,643 of NW_026521486.1, forward strand.
AGTACCTGTGTTGCCTGGTGCATAATAGGTACTTAAACAATACCTTCAAAGGGGCGGGGCCTCTAGGTGGACAGTGTGTGTGTGACACCAACCCTAAGCTCAGCAACTTCATTCTTCCCATCTCAGTGTGAAAGCGAAATGTCGGATTCAGGGCAGTGGTTGTGAACTCAACATTAGTCCAGGCTTAACACCAAGAAAAAATCTAGTGGGCAGCATTAAACCATTGAATTCAGACAATATTCTAGTTGGAAATGTTAATATTTTTTCAGCCTGATTGGTATTTTGAATTTGAGATTATTTTTGTGAAAGAACCCTGGGAAGATACATGTTTGTCATAAACTAGTTCTGTTCATATTAACTAATCTTGATTTTTTTTATGTTGTACATCATTCAAATTTTAAAAAAAGGATTTAGCTCTTCCCCTTCCTCTTTCTTTGCAAAGTCTGTACTTTAGAGCAAGGGTCCCCATCCCCCTGGGCCATGGACCCTTGGTGGTCTGCAGCCTGTTAGGAACCAGGTGCTGGCCTGAGCTCTGTCTCCTGTCTCTGCCCTGCACCCCACACCCACCCCCGCAGCAGGAGGTGAGTGTGGGTGAGAGGGTGTGTCTGAGCTCCGCCTGCTCCCCCAACCCACCTCCCACCTGGAAAAATTGTCTTCCACCAAACCTGTCCCTTGTGCCGGAAAGGTTAGGCCCGCTGCGTTAGTGTTCCTCACATAGGAAACTAAACATATGGCTTATATTATTATTCCCAGGCTTAGTCAACTGCCAGAGCTAGAGCCAGTTGAGACGGTAGCAAGTGTCAGGAAGTCCTTAGTTGGGGGGCTGGGGCACTCTGCTCGGAAACTGCTGCCCCGCCTCTGCGAGCTCCTTTACAGGGTACTGGGGATTTGGAGGGGGCAGGGGGAGAGGGCAGAGGGGAGAGTTTCCTTTTTGTTACCCTTTGTATAAGATTTTCTTTATAGCTACTCAGCTAGGCAGTTCTTTATCTTAAATTGTGAAATGGGCAAATAGGGAACCTTACCCTTCATGCTTTTCCATCATACGACCACATATTTTTTATACTTCTGTTTCAGTGTCCCATCCAAAGAATAGCTATTCAACCAGGTCCCGATGTGTCTCGGTTGCATCTGTGTCCTTGAGCAGCCTGTGTGATGCCTCTGCTGCTTCCTCCTCCACCTGTGCCTCCACTCCCAGCCTTACGAGTGCCAACAAGAAAAACTCGGCACCGGGAGAGACTCCCGCGGGCACGACTCACGGCAGCAGCGGCCGGCCCTGTCAGCCTCATCGAGAGGTAACCTGGCTTCTACACCGAGCTGGTTAGGAAGAAAGCTGCCAGACTGTGACAGTTTAAATGCTGACAGCTCTCAGTACTTGATCTTCCTCTCTTTATTCCCATTCCACATTTATTTTGAATGCCTCCAGCCCGAGTTAGTTCCAGAGGAAGCATTTGGTTTGTACGTTCCAAGCCACCAGCCAGTTTAGATTTCCTGTTTTCAAGATGGCTTGACTTTGTGATGCTGGCAGAGATCCTAGCTGTCATAGGTAGGTAGTATGGCCCGGTAGTCAGTCACCCTGGTAGTCCCGCACTGTCTTGAAGTGGATGAGTACCACAGTGGCAGGCTCGCCAGAGCGAAGCAGCAGCTCCCCAGAAGCACAGCACAGAATACGTCAGGGAGCGAGAGAGCGAACCCGGTGCAGTGGAGAGTGAACACCAGAAGGCTGGAGCACAGTCCATAGTTTCTTTTCCTTGATTTGAAGAAGATACACAAGCACAGTTCAAGGCAGTGCTGGCAGCAGTTCTTCAGAACTGGTATCACGTTGGAATTGGCAGATAAGAGTAAAACCCCTGCCATAAGCTTTCTGGGCTGTAATGTAAAATGTACTGCATGTCACAGCGGCATGACTGGGTCTGTGGTTCATGATATATAGCAAAGAAGATCATAATGATGTTTATTTTATTATATAACAAATGTTCGTCATCTGTACAAATTGCTTTTTATCTGCAAAGTTCAGACATGTGATAAGATACCTGCCCAACTGAGTGCTTATAACAACTCAATATTCTTTGCCGAGTCAAAGAATATTATTTGTTCTCCTTTAGCTCCTGCCCAGCTAAAGAAAAGTGAATTCCTCTTCAGTGGGGATGAGCCTAGGGGTGAAAGGCAGGGGCAAAAACAGTGAAAGATTTGTTATTTCTAATGTAGTGGCTAGGCCGAGGTGGCGGGCAGAATTGTGTGAGTCTGGAGCGGTAGCTGGGTCCCAAACGTGGAACACTACAACTGTGCTATCAGAATACTCCTGTCAGCTGGACTGGGACAGACGGAGTGCCCCAATGCAGAGTGTTTTGAACATCGTACTCTTTTATCCTTAGGTGTTGCCGGCGAACAGACGAGGAGGACAGGGCTACAGGCCACAAGGCCAAAAGATCTGTGACCCCACAAACCAAGGGCAACGTGACAGTGTGGGCCGTTACAGAAATAGCTCATGGTATTCGTCTGGCTCCAGGTATCAGAGTGTGTCATCCCGGGCACCAGGAAACGCTAGTGAACGCAGCCAGGCTCACTCTGCAGGGACCAGTGGCACTGGAGCCAGTGTGGAACCCAGCCAGCCCAAGCCCTCGTTCAAAAGGGGTTCCCCCCAGCGCAAACCCAGGACCTCTCATCCTGAAGCTGTGAGCTCTTGAGGGAAACTCCAGTTGGCCTCTCTTGTCTATGCCACACAATTCAACTTGGTAACTGGACTTGGGGGAACTTATAGTTAGATTTAATAACAAAAAGAAATTTTCGCCTATCACTTTTTATGCCATTCTGAATATATTTGGTTTCTTCTTTCCTGATTTCCCCTTTACCATTTTCAGAGGGGAAGCTGTTTTTTTCCCTTGACCTTTCCCAATGATATGGATTAATTCTGATTGGTCCTTTCTACCAGGAATCATGGGCAACCGTTGCCAGGTTTCCCAAGGTGAAGCAGGGTTCTTCCCAGGGCACCACCAGGACTTTCCGTTGCCCGAAGAGGCCTCCCTCAGCAAACCATTCAGGCCCCCGGAGGAGACGGGTCAGAGCCAGTCCTGCTGCCTCTCCAGTCCGAGCAGGGCCACACATGCCTGTCAGGTCCCCTCTCAACAACAGTTTCCCCAGGAGAGGCGGCGAGGGGCCGTGCCCCGCACTCAATCAGCCATGAAGGGGAAATGTTATTGGTGAAAAGGAAGGAACACCAGGAAGTACTTGATAATCTTCATCTCCTCCCAGAATGTGCCCGAGACTGACACTCGGATCAGGGTTTCGGTTGCTGGCTTGGCACAGCAGCGTAACCCTCGGCTTCTCTTCCCTTAGATTGCAAACCAGTCTTTGGGAAAGTAGCATTTAATTAAAGTTAAAAGAAGGGGAAAAAATTTCTTTGTTTCAATGTTTGAAGATTTTTGTTATTGTTATTCTCTCTCTTTCCTGAATTGTATTCTTATCCTGAACCAAATTTATAGCAATGTAATGAGTGTTCATCTAAGGTGTTACCCATCAAAAACTTGCTGCAGTCAGTCTTTATAGTTGCATAAATAAAAACAACTGCACAAATAGTCCCACATTTGTTTCCTAGCAGTGAGTGATTTCATTTCACTACCTGTTTTTCTTCGGGCCTCATGGGGTAGAAGTCTCTCAGACAGCTTGTTTGGGGCTTAAATGAGGGTATCTGATGCCTCAGTCGTCTGTCCACTGCTTAGCTTCAGAACCAAATTAAAATGTGCAAGTGGGGATGAGCCAATGCAGCTGCTCCTGTGGGAAGGATTCGCAGGACAGGGAACGGTGGCTTTCCAAAGGAGAGCTTACCAGCTGAGCAAAACCACAGCTGCCGGCAGCTCTCCCAGGCAGCCAAAGGCTGCATCAGCACCTTCTCCTCCCGGCCTGCCCCTTGACAGGAGTAGTGAATGTAACGGTATAATTGAGCGCCTGCATGTAGCAGGTGGCACTGGTGCCAGACCCTTCCAGCCTACCCCACCCCCAGCATCTCTGATTTAATAACAGCAAAGCTATTTATTTCTCCAGCATTTGTTCTCCCAAGTCTGAAGCCCCGGCAGTAAGTGGCAGTGGTGCAGAACTTAGCCGCCTCAGGGCTTCCCCTGGCTCTGGATGAAGCTGAGCTGCCAGGGTTCAGGTTGGTTGAACAGATTTAGAGAGAAAGAGAGAGAGTGTGTGTGTGTTTCAGTATGAAAACAGTAGCGAAGGAGTCCTGGGAAGCCATTTTCTAAAAGGCTGATCACCTCATTTCGGAGAATTTGTCCAACAGCACCATCAGCCTGCTGGATGTCAGGAGAAAGCCTTGCTTTTCTGATTAATTGCTTACCTTACTTTATAAGAAATCCAGAGATTGAAGTAACCTTGAAGGATTATGAGGTCTATCCCTGTATCCACGCAAAACTGTATTAACCACCCAGACAGATGGGAAACCACTGCTTGTCAAAGCTGTCTTCGAGTCAAAATTAAAATCTCTTTATAGAAAAGTATTTGAAGATGTTTTTTCTGTGACTATAAAAAGATTGAAGATTATGAAGATTTTTCTACATTTTGTTTTTACTTATAAAAGTACTATTTAAAATATCAAATAATACAGAAATATAAATGGGTAAAGTTAAAGATTCCATCTTCTCTATTTCTCAGGGTTAGTAATGACTATTAATAATTTGGTGTATACTCTTACAGACCTTTTTCAAAGCATATATGTGTATACATACATGAATATGTAGGGTTTTTTGTTTTGTTTTTATAAAAAGAAATCATACTATATGTGTTCTACAATTCTTTATTTAGTTATGTATGTATGTATGTATGTATGTATAAATCCTCATGCAAGGATATTGATTTTAGAGAGAGAAGAAGGGAGAGAGAGAGAAGCACTGATGTGAGAGAGAAACATCCATCGGTTCCCTCCTGTACATGCCCCGACCAGGGATTGAACTCTCAACCTTTTGGTGTACATGGATGATGCTCCAACTAGCTGAGCCACCTGGCCAGGGCTCTATGATTCTTTTTTTAAATCTTGTCTAAACCATAGTTCATTTGGGGTCTTCTGTTGTAGATACTCTCCTATATTTGCCAATTTGACTTTCTTCAGTAAAGGTAAGTTAAGTTTGTCCTAAGTTTGCATTGTGTAGTCCATTCCTCGATCCCCAGAATACCTCTGGGTTTCCCAAGAGAAGGGAGTCTCCAAACCCTGGGCAACTTCCACTGTCTACCAGATCATCATTTTTCCTTCCCTTTCCATTGCCTCTTAGATATCGATGTTTTGCCCTTTCCCCTTAGAGACAGGACTTGAAACTTTGGGTTCCCTAGCTTTGGCAGTTATGTGCCACTTGAGAGAAAACATTTAAATTAGCATGACTTCATTATGAACATCAGATATTTCATAGGCCGCTTACTTAACGGCAATTCTTAAAATTCACTTTTTAAAAAAGCAATACAGACAAGTTTTTTTAAAAAGGTAGAAAAGAATACATTATGGGAAGTAAAAATGCTCTCCTGTCTTCTTCTGCTGATAAGTTACTTATTTATTTTGCCACAAATTTTCTAAATTCAAACATACAAATATGTTTTCCTTTTTTATATATAAATGGGAATCTATAATTCTATAAACTTGCTTTTTTCACTGGTCCTTTTTACAATTAGTTTTGTTTTATGAAAAAATCAATATATAAAAATGGCTAAAAAAAATGTAAACGGTTCAAAAGCGTGATAAAAAATCAGCCTCCATCCCACTCTGGACTCTGTGTTCCACCCAGCGAGGGCACACCTGGCGAGAGGCAGCACTCTGCATGGAAGAAACAGGCCTCCGGGTCCTGACTGCCGTGGCTCGGTTGGCTGGGTGTCATCCCATAGAGCAAATCGTCACTGATTCAATCCCCAGCCACCACACATACCTGGGCTGTGGGTTTAGTCCCCGGTGGTGGTGCCGGCAAGAGGCAACTGATCGAGGTTGCTCTTACCCATGTTCTTGTTCCTCTCCTTCTCCTTCCTTTCCCCTGTCTTTAAAAATAAATAAATATTTTAAAAATATTTTTTGAAAAAAGGAAACAGGTGTCCAAACCAGTATGTGTGTGGATGTCACCAACTGATATAAGGAAGCTATTTATTTGGTCACTATTTTAACCAGTTCAGAGTACCAGACCATAATACTGGTAGCCAGACCACACCTGTCAAATCAGTTAAGCTTGACTTCCGGTTGCTTTAGCCACTGAAGCACGTTCTTTCCTTCAAACACTGAGGCACTGCTATGTACTAGGCAGGCGCTATGCTGAGTTCTGAGGCTGAGATGAATGGTTCTGAACTAACTCTTGCCTCACCCACTGTGCAAGGTGAAAGAAATAGAGCTCCTAGCTCTTGAAGTCTTGGAAGCTGGGCCTCGTGGCTAGGCAGTGTTGTAGAGTGGAAAGACCCTGCATTTTTGGGACACACACTTGGATTTTAAATCTGGCTTCACAACTTGGTAGCCATGTGAACAGCTAACCTTGGGCAAATAACATCTCTGAACCTCTTCAGGAACTGTAAAGTGGAGACGATGGCAACCACTTCGTTGCCGTGCCAGGTGTCGTAGAGCAATACCCTGATGTCTCAGTTGACCTATGACTGGTTGAAGTCACTCACCATAACTTCTGCTTTTTGTGTCTCCTGCCCTGTTAATAAAGCAACGGAAGACAGCTCCGGCTGGTGTGGCTCAGTGGGTTGGGCGTTACCCCACATTGCCAAGGGTTGCCAGTTCGATTCCTGGTCAGAGCACATGCCAGGGTTGCAGGTTTGGCTCCCTGTTGGGGAGTGTGTGTGGGAGGCAACCAGTTGGTATTTCTCCCTTTCTCCTTTCCTTCCCCTCTCTAAAATACAAATCTTTTAAAGTGATGACTTTACCACCGGCCATGCAGACCTTATCAAACAAACAAAAAAAATAATCCAGCCATCCTATTCTGCAACTTTTTCCCCAAGTGCATATCCCCTCTGTCTGTCTGCCATAGCTGTTAGAGAAGCGCACTGTCCCCAGCTGCTGAGCTGTCTGGATGGGGCAGGCCAGATGCGGATGGTGCTGACCTGGGCCAACGCAGTCGCCAGTGCAGCGGAGTGCAGGAGTGAAGCAGGGGCCAGGGTTTCCCAGGGAGAGGCGGAATGTTATTTCCATGCAGGTGCAAAGGGGTTGTATTACCTGTGTTGCTACTCCTTACTAAGGAGGAAACAGTATCTGAAGAAGACTTATCTGGGTGAGGAAACTCACCCACCATCCCCACAACTAGCACAACTGTGCTTCAGCCCGCCCACCCGCCCCTTCACTGCCGTCAAAACAGCGGGAACAAATACCAAAACACCACCCACTCTGATTCCTCAGGGAAAAGTCAGGTCTCCTTTTTATGACTCTTCAGTGTAACCCAGTTAGGCTTTCTCTGGAACTTGAATTCAAACAAACCCATTTTCTGGTGCTGCTAGAACACAGACTGAGATTTCTCAGACTCACTCCCTTGCTGGCTCCAGGCAGGATTGTGGAGTCTGCCCTCCAGTAGGAAGAACCTACAGTCTAGGCCCCAGACGGGAAGTCCTGGTCGCTGTTTACGGTGGGCACTCGCTACAGGTCACTGTCTGACCACTCATCAAAGTGGCCACACTGTTGCCTTTCCATAGGCTGTCTCCCAAATAACAGGATAAAGCACCCCAGCCCAGTGGCACAGTAAGATACACTGTCAGCTCAGCCAAATCTGGGTTCGGACATGGTTCCTCTGCCACTAGCCACAAGACGGAAAACAGTTTATCTGTTAATAAAACCATGTGCCTTCCAGGATTCCCTTGTTTGAAAGTTTATTGTGGTTTTCTCACAAGAGCTAGGATCATCCACTAAAAAAAGAAAGAACTGGCTTTGTCAAGTATATGATTATCTAACCACTAGGTTGCACGCCTGAACTAATACAAAGTAATACTGAATATAAACTAATTGAAAAATAAAATTTAATAATAATGCTGCAGTAAACACTGAACACAAGAAAGAAAAGGAATGGGCCCTGGCTGGTGTAGCTCAGTGGATTGAGCGTGTGAACCAAAGGATAACAGTTCGATTCCCAGTCAGAGCACGTGCCTGGGTTGCAGGCCAGTTCCCAGCAGGGGACGCACAAGAGGCAACCATACATTGATATTTCTCTCCCTCCTTCCTCTGCCCTCTAAAGATAAATAAAATCTTTAACCAAAAAAAGAAAAGGAATGGCCTAAAATGAGACAGCCACAGGGCAACCAAGTACTGGAGGCCTTAAAAGTATTCCACAATGTCTTGTTTATTTTGGTGGGAAAGGGGAACCTTCAGTGAGGCTTCATTCTGAGCTCATTTCCATGGTCTTAGAGCAGGTGCCCAGGGGAACTTCTAACAACAATGCTACCGCTTTAAGTTCATCAGCCCTCAGAGAAAGGATCATTTCATGAGTGAAGGAGCTGATGCCCTGTGAGATTAACACCCACCCGGCCCCGTCCCTGCCCAACGTTACTGACCTGGCCAGTGGGAGAGTTAGAATGGAATCCAGACTACTCTTAACTAGATAGCCTGAGGTTTCCCCACCACCTAACAGCCTTGGAAGCAGAGGATGGCCACAGTGGCCGGGAGACTGACCTGGGGATCTCCAGAAAGGAGGGTGGTGGCAGTAGGAAGAGGGGAGAAGGGAGGGGCCCCTGGGCTCTATTCCTCGACAGCCACCTGTTCCCACCCACACGACACACGGTGACTGACTCCACCCGCGCCCGGGGGTTGGGGGCTTTTTCCATCTTTTGTATCTTGAACATTTTTTCCCCTCGCTTTGCTCTTCCCTTCTCTCTCTCCTTGTTCCTTTTGTAGATAATACTCCCACAGGCCTCCCACGACCGCTCCAAAACGCAGCCTCCCGAGTTTCTTGTTGACAGTGGCTTTCAGCTATCTCGGAACAGGGCTCCCCCTCAGCCTGCCCCTGCCTGTGACACCCCACGGTGGCTGAATGAGTCAAGAGCTGGGGTTGCGGGGAGATGACAGGGAGGGAGTCTGTGCTCTCTGCCTTCCCAGTGTTCTGCTCACTCTTCAAACTCCGGCCCAGGACCCGGTGGAGGTGGGAGTGGAGGTGGGGAACATCGTCTGCACACTCCTCCTTGGCTGCTTCTTCCTGGGAGCAGGATTCCAGGATTCAGAGGACCGTGGGAGGGGAACGCTTCCCTCCTTTCCTCCCAAAGCACCAATTCATTTTAATGCAGGTACCCGGCCTTTGGCCCGTCCTGCAGATGAGGGGCGCGCAGGGCGGTGGACTCTTCTTTCCGACATTGGGGACTGTGAATGTGTCTCCTAGAGGGCTGGGGAGAGCTGAGACTCCGGTCCCACAGTTCGGGAACAAATCGCTGTTTTGGCCCCGGCAGCTCCTCTGGGCGCGGGCGGCAGCCGCGCTCGCTGGCAAACCGTGGGAGGGAGGAGGAGCGGCGCTGGCAGCGCTAGGCAGGGGGCACCGACGCCGCGCGGAGAGGAGCCGGGGACAACCGCTCCGGCCGCTCCGCCAGCCCGGCCCCGCCCACCCCCTCGCTGGAGGGGGAGGGTCTCTGCAGCCGCTGCACCCCACCCCTGCCAGCTCACCCTCCAGCTCCAAGCCCAGTTCTCGAGTTCTGTGGTGGGGCGGGGAGTGGAGGCTGGGTCCTTCTGCCTCACCGCTTGCCAGGACCCACGCGCGCAAGGTTGGGAAGTTCTTCCCAGCGCCTGACGTCTACCAGTCCCCGGCGTTTGCAACCTGACCCTCTAGCGCAGCCTGGGAGCAGTAGGTGACGGATAATAGAAATACAGGGACAAGACAAAGGGTATAGCCTCCCCCCACCCCCGCACACAGATACGCTTTCCACTCCCGCGGCACACACAGGGAGCACCTGAACCTTCCTTCCAGGGCTGCCCACCCTCCAATTTCCCGACAGCTCCAGGCTGCAGCGGCTTCCGCTAGAAACCGCGGGATCCATTTTCCAGGAGACAAAGTTGAGGCTGAGAAAGGCTTGCACGCCCAGAAGCTGTGCTCAGACCCCCCCCCCCCCAACTCCTTTTAGGCTTCCCCTGTGCAACTGGAGCCCCTCTGGGGGCCCCAACCTCTGCCAACCACCCGCCTTCACCTCCTGCCGGCTTCCTCTCCAATTACATTTTCCTCGGGGAGGGCATCACCTACCGCACCCCCACCCCCGGCTCCGCGCTCTCCCCAGGTCCCTACTGCGGGGACGGACGCCTCTCCCCGGCGGCTGAGAGGCCCCGGCCAGACCCGGCGCTCGCCCGCCGTCCTCCGGGGGGCGGACTCTGCGGCTTGGGGCGGCCCCCCGCCCTACCTCCGCCGAGGTCCCGCGGGGAGGGTGCTCCCCCGGCGGGCGTCCTGTCCCTTTAAGGAGGCCGCCCAGCCCGGGTGTGCCCGGTCTCCATGGTTACCCCGGTGCAGGCGGCGGGCGCCCGAGGGAGGGAGGGAGGCTGCCGCTGCTCCCCGACAGACGGAGGGAGCTGCGGGGACGCGGCATCCAGCCGAGCCTGTAGGGAGCCGAACGGCAGCCGAAACGGGAGCCGCGGTCGCCGCGGTGGCGAACGGAAGGTACTGAGCGCAGCAAGCGCGGAGCCTGCAGCACCGGATTCGTGGGCGGCCAGAGCTCCAGGGGCCGTGCGCCATGCCCCGGGCCCCGACGGCGGGGACGCCCCCTCGCGCGCGGGCGGCCCGCGGGGCCTGCGAGCCCGGGGTGGGTATTGTCCACCGACGGCTGCGCTAGGGGGCGCGGGGCCCGGCGGGGGGCGGCCGAGCGGGGCGCCCTCCCCAGGCCCTGAGTCCCCGCGCCCCGGAGGGATGGGGCGGGCAGCCAAGGCCGCCTAAGATGCCGGCCATGCGGGGACTCCTGGCGCCGCAGAACACCTTTCTGGACACCATCGCCACGCGCTTCGACGGCACGCGTGAGTCTGACCCTCGCCCCTGAACGAGCCGTCTCTCGCCAGGGATCCCGCGGGTCCTGCACCGGACATCTCGGCCTGCCGCCCTCCTGCCCTCACCTTTCCTCCTTCCCCCTGCTTCCCGCTTTTAGCTGGGACTACGGTGTCCTTCCAGACGTCATTCCCCCAAAAGGTTTAGAGTCAACACTGCCCCCCGCCCCCGGGCCAGACAGGGCTAGAAGTCTCCAGGTTTGGGACCTGGGATGCAGTGTGTGCTTGCATGGGCGCGAACCCCAACCTAGTCAGTCTTATCCATCCCAAGGTAAGTCTGACTCTATCCCACCGACAACCTTGACACCGACGGGGTAGGGTTTGAGGCGGGCGCAGTGCTCAGGGACAGCCAGGAGGGCTTGCAAACAGATTTAGAAAAGAGGTTTGCAAACAGAGATAGAGAAGGAGAGGCTCGGGAGCACAGTTTGGCCAAACTCACCGGACCGTCTGAGCACACCAAGCCTAGACCCACAGAGTCTGCCAGCCCCAAAAAGGTAGCTTTGGGGACTCCCACCAAAACTGGGGAAATTTGGAGAAGGGGACCAGAGCTTCTGGTTTGTGGGTTCCCGAAGCTCTGAGCACAGGGAAAGTTGTGAAAGCCCCCTCCTCCCTCACGCACACCCCCAGTGGGGCTTCCCATCTCTGCCTAGCGCCCTCCACAGTCTCCATTTCCTGATAGGAAGCCCGTGGGAGCCCATCACTGAGTGCCCCCCTCCCCTCAGCTTTCTCCATCTGCTTTGCTGTGTGCTTGGCTCCTGCAGCCTGCTGACTCAGCACCCCCCACTCCCCAATACATTTCTGGCTCAGTGTTCAGCTACCATTCTTACACGCTCATTCTTGATCACACTCACTAAATTCCTGAGCCAGGTCACCCAGCTGGGGCTCAAACGGTGCAGAATGGACAGTGGCCTGGATTGTCCCTCAGTCCAGGAGGGTCCCAGTGGGAGGAGCCACACAGTCAAACTGGGTCCTTAGCTGGTGAGTGAGCCTGGCAACGGTAGGGGTGGTGCAGTCCTCCTTAGGGCACCCCAAAACCCATCCCTTACCCCAAGCTGCTCAGTACACACTCCAGAAGGCACAGTGCCCACACAGGGCTGCATTCACCAACTTTGGTGTTCACACATGTGCTTCTCAAATACACTCACACGCAGACTGCCAGGAGTGGGCCACTGACACAGGTGACACACTTATGCTTGTTCATCAACAGCTCCTGCCCTAACCCTGTCTGCACTCACCAGCATACACACGGAGGATTCCTAGGTTTTGTAAAGCTCACTTTTGATGGAAAGAAGGGGTGGTGGACCCTGGGCCTCTTTATTCCCTGCCTGCCTCTGAGAGATGCTCTCTTGCAGACAGTAACTTTGTGCTGGGCAATGCCCAGGTGGCGGGGCTCTTCCCTGTGGTCTACTGCTCCGATGGCTTCTGTGACCTCACGGGTTTCTCCCGGGCTGAAGTCATGCAGCGGGGCTGTGCCTGCTCCTTCCTCTATGGGCCAGACACCAGTGAGCTCGTCCGCCAGCAAATCCGCAAGGCCCTGGATGAGCACAAGGAGTTCAAGGCGGAGCTGATCCTTTACCGGAAGAGTGGTGAGGGACCCCCTGGCCAGCCTGCCTCACCTCTTTGGTGCCCCCCAGCCTGGCAGCCATCCCTTTCCATCCTCATCTTCTCCATCCCCCCATCTCACCCCAGCTTCCCACATAGCCACCTCCCCTTCCTCCACCCCACCCCAGCCTTCACGTCCATTCCGTTCCTCATTTTGGGGTCCCCACTTCAGCAGGAAAATGTCCCAGTGTCAGTAGAACAGATCTGTGAACACACCTGTCTGACAGTTGTCCCTGCTGTCCCCTGCTGTCCCTTGCATTCCATCGCCCTTTTCCACTACGACCTGTCCTAATCGGAGCAGGCTGCCGCTCCTCTCCCAGGACCCTGCTTGTGTCCCAGCTGTGGGTGTGTCTGATCCTTGGGTATCTGTGAGCCTCTGTCAGGCAGGATGGGGAGTGGGAGCTGGGCTGAGTCTGTCCTTGTGCCCAGGGCTCCCATTTTGGTGTCTGCTGGATGTGATACCCATCAAGAATGAGAAAGGGGAGGTGGCCCTCTTCCTGGTCTCTCACAAGGACATCACTGAGACCAAGAACCGAGGGGGCCCTGACAAATGGAAGGAGACAGGTAGGTGCTTGTGGGAGGTGATTGGTTTAAGCACAGTGGCCTGGTGTCAGGGACGTCAGGCCTGGGCTGGTGGGTGCCCACCCGTGTGCACTTGTTGACTCCTGCTCCGCCGGCCGAGAGGCCTGTGCTGCTTTCCCCGCACCTCCAGGCAGGGAAAGCTGGTTTCCCATAGACAGGTGGGGTTTTGGAGTCAACTTGACTAAGAAGCTGAAGGCAAACAAACTCCACTGGAGCCTGTGATCCCACCTCCTGGCCAGCTAGTGAGGCTGAGCCTGGCCCCCCATCCCTATGCCTTTTCCTCACACAAACCTGACAGGGCAGCCCAGGCCAAATCCCTCTTTAAAGTCCTTGGAGTCTTGCCCCTCTTATATCCTCCCAGAGCTGGGAAAGGCCCTTAGCTCACCAAGCTGGCACCCCAAGCTGCTCCAAGACCTCTTTGCCACTCGGGGGTGTGGGGTCCTCTCCATTCCCCAGTCCCCTACCTCCAGCCCTGGGTCAGCCTTTCCACAGTGAAAGTCCTCAGTGGCCCCTGCACCGGACCCTGGGCTCCTTCTCTGAGCTTCTGCAGCTCTGCATGATCGCCTTCTGCTTGCTCTGCACTCCCTGCACCCCTAGGGACCACCTCTCCCCTGTGTTCCCAGGCCCTTCCCTGTGGAGGTCCTCTCCTGCCTTGCCTTGGTCCACACCTCCCTCTCCTGCAAGCAGATACGGGGAGTGGTGTCCATAAGCTCCCGTGGGACTGTCCAGTGCTGGGGATGCAAGTGATCCTAGGAAAGGAGAATGCCAGAGCCCCCGCCTGGCAATGAGCCGGACCTGTCCACAAACCAGCAACTAGTATCCTCCACCCAAGACCATCCCACCATCATTCTCATGGGCCCCTCTTCTTTTGCAGGTGGTGGCCGGCGCCGATATGGCCGGGGAGGGACCAAAGGTTTCAATGCCAACCGGCGGCGGAGCCGGGCTGTGCTGTACCACTTGTCCGGGCACCTGCAGAAGCAACCCAAGGGCAAGCACAAGCTCAATAAGGTGGATTGAGCAGTAGGGTCTGTGTCTGGGGGTAGGGGCAGCATAGGGGCAGGCTGAGGAGATGGAGGGCAGAACTGAGCCCACCAGAGAGAGAACGTCCAGGAGCCCCACAGGCCCCACCAGTTCTTTGGGGTTGTGACCCAGGGAGGGACCGTCTATGCCAGACCCATCGAAGGTGTAGAGGAGTGTCCTGGCCCCAGGGGTAAGGGGGGCTTTGGCTCAGCGCTGGCGCCTCCCGCAGGCCACTGTGTGATCTTAGCGAAGCCACGCAGCCACACCTAATCCTCAGTCTTCTGATCTATAACACGGGGAGTCCAACGCGTATGTCAGAGGTTGCTTTGAGGATGCAGGGAGGGAAAGAAGGTGGATCCCTGACCTGGACCCTGTCCAAACTCAGCCTGTACCAATTTCCTGTCCTTTCCGTCTGGCCCTGCCCTGCCTCGCTCAGAGGGTGTTTGGGGAGAAGCCAAATTTGCCTGAGTACAAAGTAGCTGCCATTCGAAAGTCGCCATTCATCCTGCTGCACTGTGGGGCCCTGAGGGCCACCTGGGATGGCTTCATCCTGCTCGCCACCCTCTATGTGGCCGTCACCGTGCCCTACAGCGTGTGTGTGAGCACAGCCTGGGAGCCCAGCGCCGCCCGCAGCCCCCCCAGTGTCTGCGACCTGGCAGTGGAGGTCCTCTTCATTCTCGGTAGGTGCCCTTGGTGCCTCCCACCCAACCCCATGCCGGGTGCCCCTCGGGCTTCGGTGGGGATAGTCTTCAGGGCTCTGTTGCCCCACAGTGTTCCCCTCGCCCTCCTCCTGTTAGTGACCTGCGGGCTTCGAAATCAGACGTAGGTTCCGAGTGTGACTCCACCACTCACGGGCTGTGACCCTGGCCAGTGGTCACCTTTCCAAGCCTTCCCAAGCCTCGGTTTCTTTCCCCATCACATAGGCCTAACAATGCTCCCCTTGTAGAGTCACTGCGGGACGAGGGCCTGGGATCGCGTCAAACACTGTGCTGTGCGCAGTAAACAGCGGCTCCTCTTGGCCCTGACACGACTCCCACTCGGGCATCCACAGACATCGTGCTGAATTTCCGGACCACATTTGTGTCCAAGTCGGGCCAGGTGGTGTTTGCCCCCAAGTCCATTTGCCTCCACTACGTTACCACCTGGTTCCTGCTGGATGTCATCGCAGCCCTGCCCTTTGACCTGCTGCACGCCTTCAAAGTCAACGTGGTCAGTGTGGCTGGACAGGGTGGGCTTTGGGGCGGGACAGTGGGGGCCGGCCCAGGGTGAACTCCCTCCACCCCCAACCCCCAGTACTTTGGAGCCCACTTGCTGAAGACTGTGCGGCTGCTGCGGCTGCTGCGCCTGCTCCCGCGGCTGGATCGCTACTCGCAGTACAGCGCTGTGGTGCTGACCCTGCTCATGGCTGTGTTCGCCCTGCTTGCTCACTGGGTGGCCTGCGTCTGGTTCTACATCGGCCAGCAGGAGATTGATAGCAGCGAATCTGAGCTGCCTGAGATCGGTACTGGAGGCTGTGGTGGGGAGGGGGTCGTTCGGTTGTGCATGCGTGCGTGCCCAGGACTGTGCCTACTTAAGTGTACATATGTCAGGGAAGTGTTAGAGCATGTGTCTCTGTCAGGGCATGTTTGCAAGCAGGTGCAAGGTGCCAGAGACATATACTAGTCTGCGTGTGTGTGCTTGTATGTGCCACAGCAACATGTGTGCAAGTAGACCTGTGTTTCTTGCATACAGAAGAGTGTGGAGGTTGTGGTGTGTCTCAGAGCCATCACCTCACAGTAGGGCTGTTCTCCAGCAGCTGGGCATTGTGGGAAAAGCCTGGTGGGCTGCCTGGAGGAGTCATATTCACCCATAATGATCTTGTGATGGCCAAACTTCTATCATATTCTTCAAGCCCCTGCCCAGCTGGAGAAGGCTGTGTGCAGGGAGCCAGCTCTCCAAGTGTCCTTTGATGCCTGGCACTTTTCTGCCACCTTCTCTGAGGCTCATCTTCTGCTATCTCAGCTCCCAAGCCTTCTTCTCTTCTCTTGTCACCTCCAGGCTACATCTCTCTTGGCTGGTTCTCATCCCTCCTCCTGCCTAAAACGCGGTCTTTTTCCACATTCTACCAGTGTCTTCACTGTCCTTCATTTCACCTCCACATTCACAACTCCTCCCTCTACTTACCTCCCACTCACATCTCACCTCCTGCCAGGAGGTCTTCCACCTCCACCTGTCATCCCAAACGTCACCCAGCCGGTCACAGTGGCTTTCTGGGGCTAAATCCTCATCCCCTTGAAGGGATGAGGATTTATCCCCCCATCTCTGCAGCACCTGACACTGCCAGCCCCACTTCTGAAATGTCCTGCCCCTCCACCCTGGGCCCGGCCTGCTCCTGCTCTGGCCCCTCTCGGTTCGGATTGCTCCCACCCTCTCATCTTTCGTTCCCTTGCAATTCTGCTGAGGCCACTACATGGAATCTCAGATTCCATCCTTTCTCTAACACCAAACCACCCTGACCCAGCCATTTCTAACACTCCATACTCGAAGCTGCAAAACCCAACACACCGGTGTCCTTCCTGTACCCTCCAGCTGTCTGGTAACTTCTGGTAGCTGGCCTTTAGCACCTGTTTCCAGTCGGTGGGCAAGAGACCGGCTGCTCAGATAGCCTGTCATGACCATCCGCTCCTTGGTGGGACCCAGATTGGCCTTAGAAACCCACTCTGATCAACTCCTAGGGATGGGGAGGCTCCTGAGAATTCTCTCCCCGTCACTGAGCCCACAGAGACCGGTGTGCAGTCAAGAGGCCTCACCTGGATGTTTCCCAGGCGCTCTAGTTGCTGAGCACACAGATGCTGCAGGCGGGGCCAGCTCTGTGGCTCCAGCCCTTCCCAGAGGGAGGCTGTGGTAGAGGCTGCTCAGGGCTCAGACTGCCACCCAGTGAACAGACACAAAGCTGTGACCCCAAACAGGGCTGAGACACCAAATTCCTGGGTCAGCCCCCACCCCAAAACAGGACCCAGATACCCTGGGTCTTGAGTCCACGTGGCTCCTTTGTCCTGGCCACTTCACAGGGGCTGCGGAGCTGACACTAGAAACACCTTTGGCTCCCCCCCCTGGGCCCCACACAGAGAGCATGGGAGTGTGGGCGGGCAGCTGGTTATTTTGCAGATACACACGGTGAGTCTTGTTCCCTTGAACCCTAAGTTCCAGAGGGCTTTTGTTCCGCTTAGGGCTGATACTAGTTTACATCTGCAGAGTTTCCAAGTCCTTCAGGTCAGCAGCTCCCCCTTCTTTCTCCAAAGACACCACCCCCAACCTGGGTTGGAGTCACACCCAGACCCCCCAAACCCCAGCCCTGGCAGTCTGTCCATGGGGGAGACTGGCACCCTGCCGGCCTGGCTCTGTCTGTGGGAGGCACTTTCTGTGGCCTCCGCACCTTGGTTCCCCTGTTCCACCGCCCATGGTGTAGACACAGAGTTCCTGCCCCAGGTTCCCATGAGCCCAGTGGAGATAGGCTGGATTTTCAAAAGACTGTGTTAAGTACTGAGGGAGATCAATCGCTCAGGGCAATTCACAGTATGAAAGACACCAACCTTCAGAACAGCCTCTGCTGCCTGACCCTCCCCACAGGGAGGCCCCAGGTCAAGGCTGAGAGAGCATAGGCACCCCTGCCACCTTACCCTTATCCTGCCCCTCCAGCCCCCCACTCTCCTCGCTGACAACTGGCTTCACCTCAGGGGCCCAACTAATGAAAGTTTTGCATTCTCACAGAGCACTTCAAGTACCAGGAGGGGGAACCTCACCTTGGCTCAGGCCTTATCACAACCCCTCAAATTCCTTGGCCTTGAACTTAACGCCCAGTGCAAACCCTCATTCCACCTAAGCCAGGCTGCTTGCCTATACTTGTCTCCATCTTGAGGTTTGATTCATGCCTTTCCCTAGATCAGGAATGACGCCCCCTCCTCAAGTTTCTGTATATCAAAGCTCTATCCATTCTCTAAGACCAATTACAAATGTCCCCTCTTCCAGGGAGCCTCCTAGCCCTAGCCCACAGCGTGTCAGTTTGAGCTCCATCATGTGGCATTCGGGCCTTGTGTAACCGAGATGTAGCTCCTACCCTGGAGTAAGCACCTGTGGGTCCCCCCAGCTCCTGGCCCCTGTGCACTAGGCTGCTGAATGAATGAATGGGCAGGTGGGTGAGAGGAGGAGAGTTGGGGTTATGGGGGGCCAGCATGCATAGGTGTTGGGAGAGTGTGGAGCACGGCATAGGGTGTGCTGAGGTGGGATGGGCAGGGTGCATGTGAAAAGGCAGGTCCCACTGCCTACCCCCTGCCAAGGCCAGCCCAGAGAACACGGGGTTGATGGGGGGACGGGGTGATCTTTGGCCTCCGCCAGCAGCCCAGGCTGGCCTGAGTCTGCACCTGTGCTGGGGGCCTCTGCGTGTGCATAGGTGCCTGTCTTGTGGCCTTGGAGTATCCTCAGCTGGGTGTCTGCGTGTCCATACAAGGGTGTCCCCAACCTGGACACCAGTGTGCAGGCACCTGTGTGGCCTTGTCTGGCTTCCAAGTGTGCACAGGCCTTTTCTGTGTGAGTGGTGTGGCCTGCATCTGTGAACATGCTCACACGTGTGTGTCCTTGTCCTCCTGACTGTGTGGAGTGTGTGTGTAGCCCTGACTCTGTGTGTGTGCATGCTTGAGAGTGCTGCTGAGCGGAGTGTGTAGTTGTGGGGAGGGATGAGGCTGCGTGGGAGGCAGCTTTCTGGAGCAGGCACGTTCAAAGAAAAGGCAAGAGGGGCTGGGTGGACAGGGCAGAGTAGGTGGCCTCACTCATCTGGCCCTGGGGACAACTGTTTGGGATTAGTGCCAGCTGTGGGGAAGAGGGCACAGTGATCCTTGCTCCATCCTCAGCACCATTAGACACCACCTGAGGAGATGGCAGCCTCGGCCGCATCCTCATGTGCTTGTCTTGCTGAGGCCTGAGGGAATGCGGGGGGACTGGCCAGCAGAGGAGGAAAGTAGCAGGAAGCCACGGGGTAGATCTGTATCCATATGGTATGTCCCCACTCTGGGGGTACCAGCACGTATGCCTGTACCCACAGCCTGGCAGTGCTGTCCTGCTGACTCAGGCCCACCTGCCCCTCCCCAGGCTGGCTGCAGGAGCTGGCCCGCCGGCTGGAGACCCCCTACTACCTGGTGGGCAGGAGCCAAGCTGCAGGGAACACCTCTGGCCAGAGTGACAACTGTAGCAGCGAGGCCAACAGGACGGGTCTGGAGCTTCTGGGTGGCCCGTCACTGCGCAGTGCCTATATCACCTCCCTCTACTTCGCACTCAGCAGCCTCACCAGCGTGGGCTTTGGCAACGTGTCGGCCAACACGGACACGGAGAAGATCTTCTCCATCTGCACCATGCTCATCGGTGGTGAGGCCTGCCACTCTCTGGGACCACTCCCAGACTTCTTCATCTCTCCCTCAGTCCCAAGGTTCTTCCCAGAGGTGGTTCTGCTTTAGGGGCTCAAGGAACTTGAGGCCAGGGCCTGGAGAGCCCACTTGGCTGTAGGACTCCATGCCACACAAGCAGCCCTTGTACCTTGCCCAGGAGTGTGTGGGGGCTGGAGAGGTTGCGGGGATAGGACAGATGTGTCCAGCATGGTATCAGTCAGTCTGGGCTGGGTCAGTCCTGGAGGTGACCCCCTCTCGCCACCCTCCCCAGCCCTGATGCACGCGGTGGTGTTTGGGAACGTGACGGCCATCATCCAGCGCATGTACGCCCGCCGCTTTCTGTACCACAGCCGCACACGTGACCTGCGCGACTACATCCGCATTCATCGCATCCCCAAGCCCCTC
Organism: Artibeus jamaicensis; assembly: GCF_021234435.1. Classification (NCBI taxonomy): domain Eukaryota; kingdom Metazoa; phylum Chordata; class Mammalia; order Chiroptera; family Phyllostomidae; genus Artibeus; species Artibeus jamaicensis. Next base: position 48,631,620 of record NW_026521486.1, read on the forward strand.
AAGCAGCGCATGCTCGAGTACTTCCAGGCGACCTGGGCTGTGAACAACGGTATCGACACCACAGAGGTGCGCAGGCCTCCAGGGCTGGCCCTTTCAGCCTTTGCTCCCTCAAGGGGTGTGCCCTTGGCCTAGAAGTCTCAGGAGTGGGCGGGGAGGCGAGGAACACGGAATTCTGGCCTCCCTGCCTCCACGCCCTCCTGAGGGCCTGCAGTCTGGGACAGACGACAGCCAGGAAGGTTCGGAGACTCCTCTCCACCTTGTTAGGTCTGGAGGAGGACAGCTGGGCTGCTCATGAAGGGGCTAAAGTGGGTAAGAGGGAGGCAGAGATTCCCCTGCTGACCGAGCCCTGCAGGGCCGGCTGGGAGGCTGCCTCCCTTCCTGCAACCCAACCCCCACCCCTGCTCCCCACCTGTAGCTGCTGCAGAGCCTCCCTGATGAGCTCCGCGCAGACATCGCCATGCACCTGCACAAGGAGGTCCTGCAGCTGCCCCTGTTCGAGGCGGCCAGTCGAGGCTGCCTGCGGTCACTGTCCCTGGCCCTACGGCCCGCCTTCTGCACGCCGGGCGAGTACCTCATCCACCAAGGTGACGCCCTCCAGGCCCTCTACTTCGTCTGCTCCGGCTCCATGGAGGTGCTCAAGGGTGGCACCGTGCTTGCCATCCTAGGTTCGTGAGGGCTGGAGGGAGGGCATGAGCTTGTGGGAGGCAGAGGGCCCCATCTGCAGAAAAGCCAGAGGGGGGACCCAGGCAAGACCACCTGGAGTGAGACAGCCAGGATAGAGCCAGGATTAGCCATGGAGCCCTGGGCCAAGCTGAATGGACCTAGTGACCTTGAGTTGGCAACACATGGAGGTGGAAATGATTTCGAGGATGTTGGAGGCCAGAGCGGAGGACCAGTCTTTAGTCTATAAGGGGTCAGGGGAGCAGCACTCCTATCGAGGAGGAACTTCAGATGCTGAGTATTTAAGTGTTGGAGAGGGTTTAAGCAGGGCTGGAAAAGGGAGGAGTGGAAGTGGTCTTACAGGGCTCCCCACCACCGGGCTGTGGAGAGGGGAGATGCTACCGTACCAGGGCAGATGACAGAGCAAGCCCAGGGCCTCGAGGGGGAAACAGCAGAGCTTAGACTCAGCGTGTATATGCCTTTCTTGGCAAAAGAAAGGATCGAAGACAGAGAATCCATTCCCTAGACAAGGAAGAAGAGAGTGCAGCATGGAATTGGCATCGTGATAGTTCTGGCTCCAGGTCTCACAGCAGGGCCAGCCCTGTGCAGCCTGCACCGTCACCGCAAGCAAACCTCAAAACCCAGCGTCAAGGAACTACTGTTATTCCCGTTTTCCAGGGGAGGAGATGGTGGTTCCCAGAGGTTAACGAGTGGGCAGGCTGTGGTTAGAGCCAGTCTGCCCAACTTGAAGCCTCGGACTTCCTACACGGTGCTGCTTCCAGGCGTGCTGCTCCGCAGAGACTCTGCGCCAGAGGAAGGGCTTCGTTTCAGGATGCCGAGACATGAGCTCCTTGAGCATGGAGGGGACACAAGGTGGCACGGCACCTGGGCTGCAGGGGGCTGTCAGCTGTGATGCTGAGGGCAGGAGCGCTGCGATCGGCTTGGGCAATCAAGGGACTTGCTCACAGGACAGGGTGGGACGAAAAGGAAGTGGCACCCCAGCCACAGCTGAATCCCTAGGCAGCCAAGCACTTGTAGACTCACTGTGGGGACAGGTGTCTTCGGGAGCTGCTGAGATGTGTTGCCAATCTGGAGGACCGGGAGGACCAGCAGCTACTGTGCGTCCATCCTGTGTCCCCGAGGAGGAGCACGTTCTGACAGGAAACAGGAGAAGGAAATGCCACGGGGGAGGGGGCGGGAGGGCTTGGAACTGAGAGAGGCGAGAGCTGCCGCAGCCTTCACCCTGTGTCATTCGTGAGTTTGGCCTCCGGGCTGGGTGCGGTTGGTGCCGGGACTCTGAGCAGGCGGAGCTAATGGCCACTCGCATGTGTCTGTCAGTCCTTGAGAACCCACAGGGAACTGGAGAGATTCAGAATGGCGAAAAGGCAGGTTTTGACAACCGTAGGCTGGTCACCTCAAAGCAAGATTGTCGAGTGGATTAATAAACAGATGGCTTCAGCTTGGAGCGAGGAATCAGCGTGGCTGGGAGCTGGCATGAGTCCTGCAAGAGCGTGTCTTCCCTGACGCCAGGCCCTGGGTCCCAGAATAGCCACGTCCAGAATTAAGATGGAACCTTAAGAATGGCCACTGCCTACACCTTTGCCTCCAGAATGTCTGCAGCACTGGGACTTATGCCACCTTTGCTCTATCCTGTCCCTGCCCATATGCTCTGAATGAACTGTCTTTTCTGTTGGCTTGGCAGCTCAGGGTGCCCTAGGAATGCCTGGTTCCCCGTGACCTGGTTTCTGCTTTGCCTTCATTCTGACTCCCACCTGCTTCCTTAGTTGAACATCCAGTGCCTCCTGCCTGCTCTTGGCAGCTAAGGCTCACCATGCATCTAGCAGTGTCGATTCGGGCCCCTCCCTCTGTGTGTGAACTAACAGCTAAGCACACTCAGTGGGGGGAGGGAGAAGGCAAGGCGAAGAGAGGTGGGCTGGGCTGTGGTGCCAGGAGCACATCTGATGGGGCTTGATGAGCTGGGCTGGAGGCTCCCGCTGAGACGCCAGCCTGGAGGGCGGTCTCTGGTCGCTGAGACCAGTGGCACAGAACTCTGTCCTTGGTCCTGCCCTGTTTCTCATTTTTTATCTCACCTCCTGGATGAAGACAAGAAACACATGCTTATCCTGTTTCCAGATGACACACATGCGGAAAGGGAGCTCATTCATCAGATGATCACACTGAGATCCAAACAGCCCTCAGAAGGAAGCAGAAGGATGGCCTGAAACCAAGAAAATGAGATGTAACAGTGATGCATTCTACTCTTAAGTTTGAGCAAAAGTCCATGAACATTTAGAGTTCTGCTGGCAGCGTGAGGCAGCCAGCCCACAGCGGGGGTGGCAGCGATCCACCTTCTTCCTTAAGGATGGGAAATGCTTTCAAAGCTTGTGGATTGAGCTGGCTTGCGAGGGCAGTGAGTGCTCTGCCTAGTCCCAGGTGGCACACCATCCCTGTTGAAAGGATCTACAGGGACTCTTGTCAGCAGGAGAAGGGAGGAAATGAACTTCGATTGGCGGCCTATGTGTCAGGCACTCTATCTCCAGTAACTCACTTAATCCTGACCACGTCCCTGATCAGAGACGCCGTGTATCATTGATTCTAAGATACACACCCCACCCTCCTCTAGTTGACAGTTCTGAGATTGGTTTGTAGATTTACAGTCACTGTCAGCCAGGTGGCAGTCTCAGCCGGGTGGTGGGGAAACCCTTCATTGACACCTGCTGGTAAGAACAAGAACGCGCCGCAGCCGCAGTTCAGCACAGGGTCTGCTGTAGAGGTGGGGCACCAGGGCTCGAAGTATGTGGCTGCCTGACATTTTCACTGTGTCGACGGGCACTTACCTGCCAGTGCCACACGCTGTTCCAGTATAAGCTATACCCAAATCACCTATGAGGCTGGAAAACCATTGACTTATGGGTCTCCCGTAGATGCTTCGATTCTGTAGGTAGGGATGGGGCCTGGGGATCTGACTGGTTTAACTTTCACGGAGGACGATGATCCGTAGATAGGCTGGAAGTCACTAGAATTGGTGGCTGCTCAGTGGTCTCAGAGGTATAGTTGGCATGTGTTCAGCTCTGTGGCTTTGATCCCCAACATGCTGGAGCACCTGGGCCACAGTGTTCTGCCAGGGCCCAGGCCCCTCTGGGCCTCTGTCCTGGCTCTCAGGCTCCACAGTTGGGGTCCAGCTGGAAAGCCCTTCAGTCCATGAGGAGAGCTCAGCAAAGCTCTGCTTGACTCCTCTCCGTGGTGGCCGAGGGGCAGGCTCTCTGACCTCTGCTTTCTCTCCCCAGGGAAGGGTGACCTGATTGGCTGTGAACTGCCCCGGCGTGAACAGGTGGTCAAGGCCAATGCCGACGTGAAAGGTCTGACATACTGTGTCCTGCAGTGTCTGCAGCTGGCTGGGCTGCACGAAAGCCTGGCACTGTACCCCGAGTTTGCGCCGCGCTTTAGCCGGGGCCTCCGAGGGGAGCTCAGCTATAACCTGGGTGCTGGTGGAGGCCCTGTGGAGGTGAGGGTGCTGGATACTTGTGTGGAGGCGGCTGGGGAGCCAGGGAGCCTGGTGAGGTGGGCAGAGGCTGGGGTTGGTGGAGGTGCTGTGTGAGCACATGTCCTGGATGAACACTCCCGCCCCCCATATATGGTTGGGGGTCTGCACGCTCCCTGCCCCTCACACCCACACTCTGTCCTTAGAGCCCAGTCTATCAGGCCACCTCTGAAGAAAGTCCTATATCTGCCCTGCTTATTCCCAGTGAAAAGGAACCACCCTGAGGGGCTTTTGAATATTTCTGACTTTTGTCACCAGTTCCAAACCAGTTTTCAGTACTGTTTTCTCTTTGAGGGGCACCAAATGCCTCAAGGCTGGTGGCCTTGTGGTGGCAGCAGAAAAGCAGCCTTCCCCTCCCCACAGCTGAGCCTCCTCTTCAGCAGCGTGGGGTGTAGTGGGCATCCTGCTTAACACAGTGGCTCCTCTCTGCTCGAGAGATGAGGCCAGGGTGGGGGAGGTGCAGGGAGAAGCACAGTAAGGGCTTATCTGTGCCCATTTCCTGTCCTCCATTGTCCTCAGGCAGACACCAGCTCCCTGAGTGGTGACAACACCCTCATGTCCACGCTGGAGGAGAAGGAGACAGATGGAGAGCAGGGCCCGGCTGCCTCGCCAGCCCCTGCTGATGAGCCCTCCAGCCCCCTGCTGTCCCCAGGCTGCACCTCCTCATCCTCAGCTGCCAAGCTGCTATCCCCTCGTCGAACTGCACCCCGGTCCCGTCTGGGTGGCAAAGGGCGGCCAGGGAGAGCAGGAGCTTTGCAGTCTGTGGCCGGCCCCTCTGCCCGCCCTCGGAGCTTAGAGGGGCTGCGGCTGCCCCCTGTGCCATGGAATGTGCCCCCGGATCTGAGCCCCAGGTGAGCAGACCCTGGGCCACTGCACTTTGGCAGAGACAGTGCTGATAAGACGGGCCCCGGCCAGGCACACCCCTGTCCTCGATGCCCACCCTTTCATCCTAACCCTTCCCAGCCTCCTCCAGGAAGCCTTCTTTGACTTCTCTACCTCCCTGCTGTCCCCACCCCGTCATTTAGAGCTGAGTTCAGAACTCTTTGTTTCATGTCTCTCTCAAGCTTGGATCCCCAGCAAACTGCAGTCTCCTAGGGGAAGGGGCCTCTCACGTCCCCTTCTCTTGGGGTCCTAAGCCACCTCTCCCAGCTCCAGGATCCTGCAGCTTCTGTGTGACACTGGGGCATCGTATCCTGGGAAACACCCCAGTGGCTACCTGTCGATTTATTGTCCTGGTGCCTGTGTCCACAGGGTAGTAGATGGCATTGAGGATGGCTGTGGCTCCGACCAACCCAAATTCTCTTTTCGCACCGGACAGTCTGTCCCAGAATGTAGCAGCAGCCCCTCCCCTGGACCAGGTACTGGGGCCCAGTGCCTGGGGCGGGGAGGCTGTCGGGCCCCTTTGTCCTGTGAACCTCTGAGAAACCGACAGGATACAAACGTGGCCTGGAAGCCCTCTGGTCCTCACCCTCCACCTGCACAGTGTGGGCAGGGAGTTAGGCAGCTAAAACCAGCACTGTGGTATTGGAGGGTCACTGGGAACGGGGTTTGCATCTCTGCTGTCAGCTCTCTAGCAGTGCGACCTTGGTTCTCACTGCAGCTTCCAGTCTGTAGAACGGCTGGTGTGCATGTTAAATAAGATCATGTTGCTCGCTGAGACCCTCAGCACACTGTTTGGCCCCCTAGGAGGACAGAGGAAGGGGAAGCAGAGTTGAAAATGGCTCCTGGCCAGGCCAGGCAGCCCTGGGAATGGCCCAGGTGATGAGCTCCCAGGAGTGTCCACTTCCCTAGAAAGTGGAACAGGGGACAGGCGCGGAAGGCAACTTCCTGAGGGGAAAAGCATGGGGCAGTGTGCCTGAGGCCCTCTGGCAATTTGGGCAGAATTTTCAGCAACTTGGGCAAGACTGGAAGTGGCCCTTTCTGCCAGGTCAATGTAGTCTGTGCTAATGGGGCAGAGGCCTGGCCCCCGAGCTGTCTCCTGTCGCCAGTCCTGCCCAGTAACCTCATGCTATGGTCCGCAGAGAACAGCCTGCTCACTGTGCCCCTTGGACCCGGTGAGGCAAGCAACACAGACGTGCTGGACAAGCTTCGGCAGGCGGTGGGTGAGGGGCATAGTGGGGGCAGGGTGGGGAGGGGGGTCCTGCTGTTGTGTGAGGTCCTGACTCTACTCTTGACCTCACCCTCCTCCCTCCCGAAGGTGATGGAGCTGTCTGAGCAGGTGCTGCAGATGCGGGAGGGCCTTCAGTCCCTGCGCCAGGCCGTGCAGCTCATCCTGACACCCCATGTGGAGGGCCCATGTCCCCAGACATCGGGAGAGGGGCTGCGCCCAGCCAGCACCTCTGGACTCCTGCAGCCTCTGTGTGTGGACACTGGGGCATCTTCCTACTGTCTGCAGCCCCCAGCCGGTTCTGTCTTGAGTGGGACCTGGCCCCACCCTCGTCCAGGGCCCCCTCCCCGTGTGGCACCTTGGCCCTGGGGTCCCCCAGCATCTCAGAGCTCCCCCTGGCCTCGAGCAACAGCTTTTTGGACCTCCACCTCCGACTCAGAGCCACCAGGCTCAGAACTCTGTCCTGAGCCCAGCACCCCTGGCTCGCCGCCTCCTGAGCAAGGAGGGGCTGGAACTGGGCCCCTGGAGCCTGTGAACCAAGCTGAGACAGCCAGCACTGGAGAGCCCCCACCAGGGCCAGGGGGCCTGGCCTTGCCCTGGGAACCCCATAGCCTGGAGATGGTGCTTATTGGCTGCCATGGCTCTGGCACGGTCCATTGGACCCAGGAAGAAGGCACGGGAGTCTGACTGCCAGCACTAGAACTCATGTGTTGCCAGACATGCCGCCATCTGCTGCTCTGCCCAACCTTGGGGCACAGGACGGGTGGTAGCGACCCCCAGGGACTCCAGGCTGCCTCCTGGCTCAGGGCAGGGAGGCGGAAAGCCAAGGAAGGGCTCGCCCTGGCTCTCATGGAGGGTGGGCTGGAGCCTCAGGGGCTGGCCCCGGGCTAGTAATCCTGTGGTCCCTATTTGTGGGTCCCCTCCTCAACCTGCTTCTCTGATCTTGTGTCCTTCTGCAGGGTGGGGACAGAGGCCTGAGGCCAAGGAGGGGCTCTGCCATCCCCTGCATGTGCCCCTGCCTCACCTGTCCCCGCATTTTTTATATTAAAAAGTAATAATAAAAGAAGCTAATTTGGAACTCAGTGCCTTTTATTTACAAAAGAAAAATAATAAAGGAAAAGTCTGAAGCTAATTAGCTGGAGACACAGGGAGGAAGGTAGGAATCTGGAGAAGGGGATGGTGGTCTGCGGAGAGAAGGGGAGGGGCTCTGGCTCTCAGGAAGCTGCAGGGCCCCAGCCTCGAGGGACACCCTGAGGGCCAGCCCCACCCCCGCAGAGGCTCGGATCAATGGGCTGTCAGTTGGGTTTCCTGCTGCCCACTCTGCTTTTTCCAGGAGCTGACTTCCGAGCTCCAGGGAGCTGCAATGGCAGGGGAAACAGGCCAGAGAGCCTGTGGGTCCTGCCTCCGCTCTCACTGTGGCGTGATCTTGGCGGCCTCGGCTCGGATAAGGGCGATGAGGTCCTGGTTGATGAGGAAGACAAATCGCAGGCTGGCAATCTGGGCAGGAGAGAAGGGAGGCTAAGGACAGAGGTGGGGCTGGGAGCCAGGCCTGGGTCCGGCTCACCACACCCGAGGCAGGTCCCTCCCAGCTCACCTCCACCTCCCTGCTCACCTCCACCACAGAGTTGTTGCTGAGGCGCCACTTGGAGCCACACAGCACGGGCCGTCCATCAATATAGATGGGCCGCCGACCCTCATTGGCGATGAAGAAATCACCGTTGTTTTTCAGCTTGATGACCCCTGTGGGAATGGAGACAAAAAAGAGGATGACAGGGTAGGTGGAGGCCAGACAAGAGCCCGGAGTCCCCATGTACCCTCTCTGCTTCCTGGGGACAGGCCGGAGGACACCCAGGACTCCCAGTCAGAGATCCTGAAATGCCAACTCATCCGTGAGAGTTCCCAGAGACCAGGCCCCAGGGCTGGAAAGGACAGTGGGGAGCCAGGAGGGACATGCTTCCTGCGCGTACCTTGCTTCCGAGAGATCTTCCAGGCCGGGCCCTCCAGGGACAGATCCACGTCGATCTGGTTATCCTTGGTTGCCCTCCCCAGGGTGATCTGTGGAGATGGGGCAGGTGAGGGCTGGCAGCTGAGGTCTGGGGGACGGGTTCACACAGGCCAGGGAAAGATGAGAAATCGGGGACCAGACACAGAGAGGGCAGTGAGGGGAAGACTGGTGGGGGAGGGAAATTCAGAAAGGGTGAAGAGGAACGGGGCTGGGCTGCCTCACCTCTCTCGAGCGCATCAGGTACCGCACCATGCGGCCCCGTAGCACCGCCAGCGTCTGGTTGTCAAAGTCTGGAGAGCTCATGCCTGCAGGGGAGCAGCCCATGTGGGAGAGAGTCCACCCTTCAGGGCTACGAGGTGGAAGGCAGGGAACCAGGGCAAGGTCTGCTGAGGGACAGGAGTCGGGGCTGGGAAAGGAGGGTGCACCCAGCCAGGCAACCCCAGGGACCCAGGGTGGGGCGGGGAGTGGAAGGGTACCCCTCCTGGACTGCTGGCCTCCTCACCTGTGATGCTGTCTACCAGCACCTGCCACTTATGCAGCTCCTGTTCCAGCTGCCGAATCTCCCGCTTCTGACGCCGGTCTGCCACTGTCAGCTCTGGGGAGGGATGGGGTGGTAAGAAGGGACACTCCAAAGTCACCAGATTCTTGTACTGATTCTCTCTGTTCTGGCAGGAGTTTCCGTCCCCTCACCGTCCCCACCAGGATACACTCACCATGTTCCAGGACCTCATCTCGCATGTCCCTGGGAAGGGAGAAGAGAAGGGTGAATGATGTTCCACTTCCAGCTCAACTGCCCTCACCCTCAGGTGCTCCTCGACCACTGGGACCGCCCTCAGCCCCCTAGCCAAGTGGCCCAAGGCTGCTTCTCCTGCCTCTGCCTAGACTCCTTCCCAGGGGTTGGGTGGAGTAAGGCACTCAGGGTATGGGGTGGGGGCAGCGAGGTTCAGCAGGAAGACCAGGTGATCACTACTACTGGAATTTAAGGCTGAAACTGGGCTGGGCTCTGCTGTCTGCAGCAAGAGAGGTAGAGCCAAGTACCCTGGGCACCCCGCCCCCAGAGACCCTCAGTTCTCTGCACCCTGCCTGTGGCCCCAGCCACTCACTTGAGCTTACTGTCATCAATCAGGTCCTCTGCATCAGAGAAGTTCAGTACTTGGTCCCCCTTGGGCAGTGGCTGCACTGAACAAAGGACGAAGGGAGGGTCAGCGCTGATGCTCCTACTCAACCTGAAGCTGCTGAGCAGACCTCTGAACCAAGGGGACACACCATAAAGATGGAGCCCAGGGGATCAGCTTCATGCTGAAGTGAGCAGCAGTGAGCCCATACAGGTAACGGAGTCCATGCCAGACTGGGCTGCACGCTGCTTTGGCACAAAGCATGCCTGGGGTTAATGGGGCAGAGGTGGTTCTACAAAGGGAAGGGAATTAAGTTCGAACTTTCATGTTTGCTTTTCAGGGGGCAAAGGGCCCTCACACAGCCTTAAGCAAAGTAGGGAAGGCACTGCTATTGGCTCTATTTTACTACAGACGAGGAAACGGGCCCCAGAGGGAAGGTCCAACTGTGTGACCCTAGTTGAGGGCAGAGCCGAGATTTAAGCCCTGCATTCCTGATCCCAAGTGCAAAACCCCAAAGCGTCACATGCGCCTGAATATTTTCTGCTACACTCCTCTTTCTATCTCAAGTCCGACAGATATGTTCAGAATAAACACTGTTTCATTAAAGTTTTTCAGTTTTCCTCTGGTCAAAATGGAAAAGGGACTAGAGCCTCCAAAATCTGAGAACTTCCGCCTTCAGTCAGGCTGGCTGCTCCCACGATTGCCAAGCGTCTGCTCCAGAGCAGCTCCCACCAGCCAGTGGCTGTGAAACTGTCGGCTGAGGAGTCTGACAACACCAAAGTGTCCTCCCCGCCTGCCAAATGCTCCCTCCACCACCACACCTGCTTCCTTAGGTCCAACTGTGTGAGAAGATGGGTTTGGGGTGGTCACCCCCACTAGGCCCCACCCCACCACAGCTGCTTGAAATTCCACCAAACTGATTTTCAATGGACTTAACCACTAAGCAGCGTATACCCGCTGTTCCCAGGGACTCCTAGCTCTAAACAGCAAGGAGAAGGCTCTTGGAGAAAAAAATTAAACTAAGTTGACAAGTAAGTTTACACAAAGTAACTTTCCAATTTGTGACAATGGAGTTAGCTACAACAGCAAGAATAAACTTTATCCAGTGTCCTTTCTGTGGGAATTCAGGAACAGTTGAGCCTGAGGAAGTGGCAGAGAGTTGAAAGCTGCAGGATTACAGTGGGCTGCTCTCTGGGCACTGAATTCAGAGAGCCTTGGGAAAGAAAGATCGGGCCTCCCCCTCGAAGAGATTTCCTGAAGTCCTGCTGAGGGAGTATCTTTAAGGAGCCAGGGCTGCAGGCCCTGGGGAGTAAAGTGAAGGGTACTGCCAAAGCTCCCTTTCCACGGCAATGTGGACGACGAGGCAGAAGGCAATGCGCATCAATGTTTAGGACGGGCAGCTTGTGTTCTGTCATGAAAGTCTGACCTTGAACCCCAAATCTAACTAGGTGTTTCCCGCAATTTGATCAGACTGCTTTCCTGACCCGTCACTAGGACAGTGCGAGTTTGGCTGGTTGCGGGATGAGATGAAGCAGGGAGCACCTGGCCCCTGGGGAAGGAGAAGGGCAAATGGACTGGGTGTCAAGTTCCAGTGGGTTCTCAATGGCCCAACAGCAGCCTGACAATGCTGTTGGCAGGAGGACAGGCAGAGGAAAATGAAGAGAGGGAAGGGCAGAAGGGCTTAGAAAAGTCATCATCTCCTGGGAGAAAACAGGGAAGGGTGAGCAGATGTCCACATTTTGCTCATGAAGCATGTTAACATATTATTTACATAAATATAAAATGTCAAAAAGCAAAAACAAAACAAAAAAAAACCCCAACCCAGAAGTGATAGATAATTCTGCCACTTAGACATTTTGCCCAGGATTCCAGGCAACTTTGGCTACCCTCACCATGAATCTGAAGGCCATTCCAGCTACTTTCCCTCCCCCAGAAGGAAGTGGTTTTTGCTGCAAAGAGGGGTAAACCAGACACTGGGGGCCACCGAGGGATTTACTGCAAAGCACTCAAGGGCAGCTGTGCCCCAAACATGCCACACTTACAGACACACATCCATGCTGCCAGCCCCTGGGGCCAGTTACCTGTCTGGTCCTCCAGCAGGTAGTACTGCTTCATGAGCTGCCAGTGCGCCTGCAGAGCCTTGGCAGTGCGGGACAGGTAGAAGGCATCGGGGTGTCTGTGCAGCAGGTCCTGGAAGGTCTCCAAGGTGGGCTGGCTGGTCTGGAGGGCAAGATGCTCTGGGCACCTGTGCTATCTCACTCCGGCCTCTGCCTCACAAGCCCCCCCTCACCCCCGTGCATTCCCACCAGGAGCTGGGAGAAGTGACAGCTATGGCTGCCCAGGAAGCCAGGCCAACTCTTCTCAAATACCTGTCCACAAGGGTATGTGCATCTGCACAGACAGCACAGGCAGCACAGGCATGTTTCCAGGCAGTGGGGTCTCCCACATTAGTGTTCCAGGTGGTCCAGCTCCCACCCTGCCCAACCCCTTCACCAGCCTCACCAGCCCTCATCCTTACTGATCCAACTTTGCTCAGCAGCTGTTCCTCAGCCTTGCTAAACAGAGCCTTGCTCTGGATGGCGGCGATGGCCTCTGGGTGCAACTGCCTCATGGCCTGGCAGGCCAGCCTGGGCAGAGAGGAGAAGAGGTCAGGGCAGGGTTGAAGGGAGGATGTCAAGCAATCTGAGGTTCCTATTTCCCCCCAAAGCCTGCAGGTCCTTGAGATGCAGAATGACAGGCCAGGCCCTCAACAGGAGGAGCCCAAGGCTTAGCATGACTTAGCAAGGCCTCATGAATTTGTCCAAAGCATGAACAGGCAACTTAGGAAACAAGTCCCTGTGTTCAATCCTGTGGAGACATGCAAAGGCACAACCCCCTAGAGGCCAGCCCTAAGGGAGATCCTGAATTCAGCTGAGGCTCTCTCCCCAAGACCTTTATCCTTCTTGGCCAAAGCTGCTACCCATCAGCCACTTCCCAGCACACCCCTCTTTCCCATGCTGAGCCCTGCCAGTTTTCTGGTGTATCAGGGCCATGGCTAAAACTGAAGCACTGCCAGGGGCTATGGAGTAGAAGACAGGTGTTAAGCATCCAACCAAATATGGATGACATGAAATGAAGTGACCGAGGAGGAAGAGTGTATGGGACACGTGTGCACAGGTTTACATGGAACTCAGGCTTCTGGAGCTGGAAGGAACTGTGGGAAATCTGTCTGGAAAGGCTGGGAGGTGACATGCCCCAAACCACAATGTGCAGAGTGGTGGAACTACGGCTGCTGGCTCTCATCTGGGTGTTTTCTCCTACACTCCTTGCTTGGCTTCCAGATCCCCTTGCTTCTGGTATGAAGCCAGAACTAGCAGGGTCGGCAGCAGGAAGAAGCTTCCCTCTGAAACCTGGCAGGTTTTGGTATCACACCAGATGATACAAGGACCCAAGAGCCCTGCCTCCCAGGCCACCTCCTTGGGCCCTTATTCAAGTCCCATTGTTCCAGGGCTCAAATTCTGGTATCTCCAGTACTTCTCCACAACTGGAGCCAGCCCCACTCACTTGGAGATGACAGGATCGTAGAGCAGGGCGTACCAGCGCTCCTGGACCTCCCGCAGTGTGAAACGGCAGCTGAACTTCACACCCAGGTGAACGGATGTCAGGTCATTGGTCTGCAAGAGCCCAGAGGGGTTTGCTTCAGCCTTCACACTGGAAAGAACCCTTCCCTTACCACCCATAGGACACTGCTGGGCTAGCTGAGGGACAACTGAAAGCTGGAGGGAAGAGTGGGACACGAAAACTAGAGCGGAAAGTATACCTGCAACACAGCATTGATGAGCAGAAGGTCATCTGCAGGCTTCCAGCGGCCCAGATCCTTTGTCACCTGAAGTGGCTGTTTGCTCTTCTTCACTCGCTTGGTGAGTCCGGGGGTAGGGGCTGGGCTGGGTGGCACAGGAGTACTGGGGGCCTTGGACACCTGGACAGAGGACAGGAACACAGTGAGCTCAAAGCTGGCATCAGGGCAGCTGGGTCTTCAGGCCTAGTGCTGCACATACTGTGGGACACTCCTGGCCCCACTCAACAATAAGTAGCACAGGCCAGGAGCTCAGCTTTCTAATGCCTGCCCCCACCGGAGCACTTCTTACATAGTCTTTGACCATATGGGGTCATCTCCTTGCTGGTGGCACCCCAACCCTGGAGCAGAGGGTGGGTGGAGAGGATACCAGGAAAACACTCTCATTGGTACAGTGTCTTGGGCCAGAGCAGTGCCACCTGGGGGTTATTTTTACACCCAGCAGTGTTGGGAACAGGCTGTCTGCTCCCAGAATAGATGCATGCTCCATGCCTCCCACACAGAATGTGATACAGGATGCACTGAAGGGTGGGGAGTGGAGCAAGAAAGAGGGAGTAGGGAGAGATGGGCTCCTGGGAGGGAGGCATCTGAGGCTGGGGCAGTTTGGTCCTCTCATAGCATCCTCTAAAGAACTCTTGCCAGCTGACAGGTTGTAGGAAAACAAAATGTGGCCCCGCTCCCCATCTCCCCCATCCCTTCTCCCAATCCCTCACCTTCTTCTTCTCACTAGAAGAGGGTTCACTCCCAGAACAGCGCCCTGGTTCCACCCCACTGGCCCCCTTCACCCGGGTAGAGGACTTAGCCAGGCTGCTCTCCACCAGCTCATCATCAAACTTCTTTCTCTTGATAAACCTGTGGAGAGTCGTACCCAGTGAGTGATCCTTGCCCCCTCCCCAGTACCCACTTACACACACCACACCTCCAGAACAGAGCAGTTTCCCAGCAGAGCGCTAACAGCTCCATCTCAGCGGGTAGGGCTTGGAGCTGCTATGCCCCGCCTCCCCCTGAGACAAAAGGGTCCCGTACCACAAAGACTCCAGTCAAAGAGTAAGATCTCCCTCCCTTGCCCTCAGTCAGGGATTTAGTTGGGATATGAAAAGCACTCGGCTCTGCAAACCCTTAGGCCCCTGAGGGTCTCAGGCAGTCATTCCCAACAAGGGCAAAGGCATGCAGTACCTAATGTCCTACTCAGTCCCTGGCCCTCCAAACCCTCACTACCTGGAGGAGCTTCTCCGTTTAGGGATGGTGCCCAAGGCCTGTGAGGAGGCCCGCTTCTGCCCTGCCAGTGATTCCTCATCCTCAGAGCGGCTGGCAGTGCCTGATGCCATCAGGGATGAATCTAGCAGCCCCTGAGAATCTAGAAGATAAAAGTAGTGAACTCAGGCTTCCTAAGTGGTTAGCAAAGCCTTGAGCCTCTGCTCATAGGTCTCCTTCCTTTCCTCAGCTCTCAGCCCCTCCCCTGCTTCCTTGACACTTGCGGTTTTAAGGTGGGAATCCCTTGGCTATCCAGACCCCATGTGGGCTCAGACCTGGCCCAGACTTTCTATGCGGGGCAGTTCTCCTGGTGCCACATGTCATGTCATACAGCACATGGTACTCAGGTCAGACTGCTGATGCTGACACGACAGGCTCTGAGTGTAACCGTTCCCTCTAGCATCGAAATGCAGCCATGCCAAAGAGTGGCAGCTTAACAGCAAATCAGTCAACTGCTGCCTCTGCCAAGAGGTACGTGGGTAGTGCTGGTTCAGGGGGAGGTGGCAATACCTAGTCAGGACCAAAAACACATGTGCTGGGCACAGGGTGGAATCAGCAGATGCTTGGTGCCCAAAGATTTGGGCAGCTGGCCCAGCCTCATAGTACCTTTGTCCATCCTCTTACAGTCCCAAAGCCACTGGTTCCAAACCACAGGGCTAGGAGGAAGGGTCCAACAGGCACATCCAAGGATTCTGACCAGGTAAGCTTAGAAGCTGAGAGGAGATTCTGCAAAGAAAAATAAGGCTCCCTGAGGCTCAGGATTCCAACTGGTCAGCCTCACCTCCTTATACTGCAACAGGACCACTCCCCCCTGCCCCCAAGGTCGCATAAGCTAGAGAAGACACAAGAAAGACACATGCTTCTATTTTGCCAATATGACCCTGATAAATCATTAGCCTTTTGAAGGCCACTGATATCTTTGAGAATATGATTAAATTTATGGA
The DNA here is from genome assembly GCF_021234435.1 of Artibeus jamaicensis. Lineage (NCBI taxonomy): Eukaryota > Metazoa > Chordata > Mammalia > Chiroptera > Phyllostomidae > Artibeus > Artibeus jamaicensis. The sequence goes on from NW_026521486.1 coordinate 48,647,081, forward strand.
CTCTAGAAAAATGTACAAACAGATACCATTCAGGGGGTTCAGAGACCCCAGTAATTTTATTCATAGCCCATAGGTGAATGACCTCAATTCAAACTAGCAGGAAACCAGGCATTCTTTGCTCACTTTTTCTTTCCATCAGCTGGTCACTCAGCTCAGCAGCAGCACCCTTTTCCCTCCCAGGCCAAAGAAGGGAAAAGTATAGAATTCCAGGCAGTCTCTCCCTCTCTCCCCATGCGCATGTTTAGCGGAAGATTTAGTGGATGGTAACTCGGTAAAACTAAAAAACACGGTTTGGAAACTGCCCGAATATCAACCGCCTCCCCCGCCCTGCTTGAGGATCCTGCTCCTTCTGCCCAGGGCTGCTTGCTCTTCTCGCAGCGTTTCGGCCCTGACCCTAGGTGTGCTCGTCGCACCGCCCCATTGAATACGGCTGGGAATCTTGACACCTGGGGAGAGGGCGAAGGGCCCTGATTCTACGGGCCAACTGAGGAATGGTGTGCGTCTTCTTCCTTCCCCGCCCTCGGTTAATTCTCCCTAAAGTGCACACCAAGGTGGGGGGGGGGTGTCAATCCAGGTCTGTTTTAGCGGGTCGGGGTAGGAATGGTGATGAAACTCAAAAGCAAAGCATGGAGAGAACCCAGATGGTCTCGCAGCCTTGGCTTAAGCCCCATGGGCTGGTGGCGGGGAAAGTGGGTACCAATTCCCCAGCCCAATTCTCACCCAACCTTCGGTAAACCACCTCTGCGCATGCGTGACACCTAGGACCTGATTCTGGCCCGGTCCGGCTCGCGCGCGCATGCGTAACATCTAGGACCCGATTCAGGCCCGGTCCGGCGTACGCATGCGCAGATTTTCGGGGCGCTACCGGGGCGGGGTCCCAAACCTGGCGAGGGGGGTCGTTCTCGGAGGCACTCTGGGAAATTCCACTTGACCCCCAGCTCTGCTCAGAACCCTCAGAAGCGAACCGCAAGGTCTCACCATTCCTAGGCTGCCAGCTCCAACAATATCCGCGGCGACGGCAGCAGCCGCAGGGCCAAGGCCAGTTTCCGTGGGGCACACCTACTTCCGGGTCTACGAACCGGGGACTGAGCAATCCCTTCCAGGTCAGGGGAGAACGGGCGTGAAGGGGGTGTGGCATTGCTGTGAAGGTGCCACTGTTTTAGTAACAGGTGAAATCAAAGGCTTTCCCAATAAGGAAACTTCAGGGATTCTAGGCGCCAAAGAGGTTACCTGGTTAAGGGGTGCGATTAAAGGGACAGATGACACTTGGGGCGGGTTAGGCTGAGGGGCGACACCAATCTGGGGGAGGTGGGGCGTTGCGTGGATGGGTGGGCTCGAGGGTGGGGTGGTCCCGGGCCGCGGACTAGATTTCGGCTTCGGAATTTGCACGAAGAATAGGAGTCTTTGACGGTTTCTCAGATTTGACGAGAAGTTTTAGAGAAATCAGTGTCAGGCCCTATGCTGGGCACGTGGCGGGGAGATGACGTTGAGGAGCTGGCCAGGGAGATGTGGCGTAAAGGGGCAAGGACAGGTCGATGTCTGTGGAGCAGATGAGCCGCGTTCGTAGAAGGTAGAGGTCTTGGGAGAAGGAGCGGTGTTCACTTGGTCCAGTGAGCCCAATTGCACTTTGACTGCTGGAGACATTGTGGGTCCCCTAGTGCCCTGGAGGGAATCTTGGCTTGGGAGAACAAGCCTACAGGAAAAGTTGGAGTTATCCAGGAAAACCAGAAAGACTGTCCTCTAAAAGAGGATTTCTGTTTTATGTTTTCTTGGAGGGCACAAAAGTGTAGTAGCTTCAGAGAAACATGCTGCGGCTCAGAAAATGGAAGATTCAATTCCAAAGCTATCCAGCTAGGGCATTCCCTTCAACGGAGGTGTCAAGTACATGTTACCTGGACATTGTTAGGGGATTCAAGTGTTAAATGGAGGGCTGGCCCTTCTAGCTCTGACAATGTATGATAGCTCTCTGCTTCAAAAGTTCCTCACTTCATTTACTGTCCTGTGATCTTGCTTAATAAGTATTAACTTATTTATATCTCCCCCGAAAGGTCGTGGTTCCTGATACAAGTTCTGGTGGAATATCTATATATAGTATCTATATTATATAAGAGTTATCATTGATGTCTCTAAGCAGGTGACAACTGAGCTGGGATTTTACAGTGGAGAAGGAACCAGTCGTGCAAAGAGCTGGGAGAAAGCATAGCTCCCAAGCAGAAAAGAGTTTGAGGAACAGGAAGGAGCCCAGTGTGGCTAGAGCAACATGATGAAGAAAAAAGGGGAAGGAGATGAGAATAGAGAGGTCATCGGGGGAAGGTCACATTAGCTCCTGTAGTTCATAGAATGAACTTTGGCCTTTATGCTTAATGCATTGGAAAACTCTGAAAGGATTTTGAGTAAAGGCATCTATCCTGTGATATTTAACTTTTGAAATGAGCCCTCTGGCTGCTTGTGGAGATTGGATTGTACAGGTCAAAAGAGGAAGCACAGAGCTATTGCAGCAATCCAGGTGACATTCGGTTTAGCTGGGTTATGGTAGCAGTGAAGATGGACAGAAACAGTAACTTTGGTGCATATTTTGGAGACAGAACTGACGTATTGGGTGTGGGATATAAGGGAAAGAAGAATCAAGGATGAGAACTAGATTTTTTTTGCCTGAGAAACTGGGTGAATGCAAACCCCCCCACCCCCACCTTTAAAGTATATTCATAATCTTCTTGTCTGCTGATCCAGGTCTCCTAGATCCATCATCTCTCACCTGGATTATTGCAAGAGCTCCCTAACTAGTCTCCCAGCTTTCACTTTCCAGTTTCTTCACAGCAGTTAGGATATTCCTATCAGAATGGAAATCCACTGATGTCAAGCCTCTGTTCAAAATCTCCATCTTCCTTGGGATAAAGAGTCATGGTCCAGTCCCTGTGACTTCTTTGGCTTCATCTCCTGCTCCTCTCATTTACCTTTTTAAAAGTTTGGTCGCTATCCCCTGCTGTCTTTATCCTTTCCCTGCTTTGTTTTTCTCCTTAGCCCCATTATCCTTTAATGTATGATGTATTTAACTTTTTTTCCATTCATTGTATGTTCCTCAGCAGTAGAATGTAAGCTGTTTGAGGGGAGAGTTTTTGTCTGATTTGCTCACTGCTATAGTAGTACTTAATAAATATTTGCTGATTAAGTGTGTTAAGTAAACTTACGAGAAGTCTGTGGGAGGAGAATGTTTGTATGGGGCAGAAACAGAGTTTTGTTTTGACATGTTCAGTTTGAGATGCTTGTGACGTAGGTATCTTGGTGGAGGTGTTGAGTAGAGAGGTAGACACCCTAGTCCTGTCAGGGGAGAGGACTGGACTGGAGATAATGATGGAATCATTATCATGAAGATCTGGATGCTAATGTCTAGGGAGAGGATATAGATAGATCGATGCCGGGGCACGATAAGAGGAGGAACCAGCAAAGGAACAAAAAGAAGGAAGATTGTGGATAAAAAGAAAAGCTAGCAGTGGCACCGGCCATCAGCCTCCAGTTAACGGTCCCTGGTTCCAGAGTAGTCTTGCATAGCCTGGCACTGTCTGCCTGAGATAGATGTGGCTTACAGTCGAGGCCCTGCTCACAGTTTTTGCAAGATCTTTGCTCATCTGCTCAGGGCCCCAGGCTCGTTCTGGAGATTTGAGCAGGGTGGTTAAGAAGATAGGCTCTGGAGTCAAACTGCTTGGCTTTAAACCTCAACAATGTCAACTACCAGCTTGTGACTTTGAGTAAGTTCCCTTTCTTTGCCTCAGTTTCATCATCTGTGGGAAAATAATAGTATTTAATTGATAGGATGGTTCTAATGGGTAAATCACTATGTACACAAGGAGTGAACACCGCTCCTTCTCCCAGGTAGTATATATAGCAAGTTTTCAAAGAAAAAATATTAGCTGTTGGCACTGTTCTTAGGGATTGGGTCTCAATATCTTCTGCCAGGTGGTCAGAGTCAAAGACCCGGACTTTGAGTCTCAGCCTTTCCCCACTCCTGTCCACTAGAGCAGGACCAGAGTCCCTCTCACGTAAGGCTATTATCTGCTGGGCACTCAGTCAGAAGACCCAGACTCTATGTACTATTGATGCAACTATAGGAAGTCAAATTTAATAAAGCTGTTGACCAGTGTAAAGTTATCTTTGGGTTCACAATGCATTTTAAGTCAACATAATACCCTACTTAATACCTATACACATTTTTCTTTCCTCTAAGGGAGGAGAAATTATCCACAAAGGGGGAGTTGCATACACAGACTGAAACCCTCTGAAAATATCAATACCCAGGTTAAAGAATTACAGACAAACTTTATGAAATATACAACTTCATTAACATGATAAAATTTACACATCTCAGTCCAAATGCCAGAATCATACCTAATGTGGAAACCTAAATTATTCTTGGTAAAGTTAGGTATTCCAAAAGCATGGCTCCTGTGACTACTTTTAGTTCACATTGCTTTGGAAGTACTAATCTGCTTAATTACAGAAGAGGAAGGAATGATCTATAAAAACTGTAAATGAAGAGGCAAAATTATCATTATTTATGTGAAAGCCTACCTGAAAAATCCAAGGACATCAACTGAAAAAAAATAATACAAACTAGGCATTTTAGTAAAGCGGGCACAAATTAATATACAAAAAGCCAATGAACAACAGTCAGTTGGTATAGAGGAATAAAATGTGTCATTTACAATAGCAACAAAAGAGTAAACTAATAATCTTAACAATAAATATGCTAGATTTAGGCACCCAAAACTAAAATGCTGTATCATGGGACACAAAAGGAGGCTTGAGTAAATGGAAAGGAACACTTACTGTGTTTTGGGTAGAAAGACTTGTTATCATAAAGATTGGCAGCTCTCCATAAATTAGTCTATAAAGTTAATGTAATCTAATAAACACACTCACGACAGAACCTGAATGTACAGTTCATATAGAAATTTTTGCATCAGGCATAGCTAAGAACATTCTGAAAAAAAGAAGGTTCATGAGAGGGGGAAGCTTTACCAGATATGAAACCATGTAAAAGCTACACTAACTAAAATAGGAAAATTCAGGGGACCCTGGTGCAGGCATAAGCAACACGACCCAGAGAACAAGAGAGAGTCCAGAAGGAAACCCAAAACATTTAAAATGTTGGTACGCGCTACAGACGGCATTGTCTATCAGCAGGGAAAAGATGAATTATACAGTAAAGGGTATCGAGACAATTGTGTGGCCACATGAAAAAAAATGTGGTATCTACTTTAGTCCTTACACTAATATAAATCCATATGAATCAGTTGTGTTTAAGTAAATTTCAAAGAGTAAAGACATAAATTTATAATGTCATAGTAGAGACAGTATTTTCAGAATAGCATAAAATTTCCCAAAGCATAAAAAAAGACATCTGTCAACATAAAAATCTATAATTTCTGCCAAGCAAACAACACCATAAACAAAGACAAATGGCAAACTGGGGGAAATATTTGCAATTCGCATCATAGACAAAGGGACTAATTTGCTTCATATATACAAAATCCCTTCAAATCAATATGGAAAAAACAAAAGTCCAATAAGAAATGGGATGGTTAACATAAAAGGAAAGGTAAATGGCCCTCAGATACATGAAAAAATACTCAGCCTCACTCATAAGAAAATTGAAACTACATTTATTTTTTCCCTTTTATTGTTCATACTAATACAGATGTCCCCATATCCCCCCCCTTTCACCTGCCTCCACCCTTCCCCTGATTCCCCCTTCCCTCTGGCTGTCACCACACTGTTGTCTACAACTGTGAGTTACTCATACATGTTCTTTGGCTAACCCCCTCACACCTTTCATCTCGTCCTCTCCCTCCTCCCTCCCCCTGACAGCTGTCAGTCTGTTCCATGTGTTCATGCCTGTTAAAAATTGAAACTACATTTAGATACCATGTTTCACCTATAGATTGGCAAAAATTCCAAATGTTTTGACAGTAGACTCCTGGCATGGTTGTGGGGACAGCCTTTCTTAGATATTATTAGTAGAACTGGAGATCTTCAAAATTACAAATGCATATAATTTCTGATCCAATATACTTATACACATGCATAATAAACTACACAAAGTTGTCAACTATAGCATTGCTTACAGTAGCAAATGTGTACAAACAACGCAAACATCTATTATTAAGACTAGTTAAGGGGGAGGGGTAAGAAAAAAAGGGACTAGTTAAATAAATTATAGCCCCTCCAGACAATGGAATATCATACAGCCAACCTGAAGAGCTGTCACAAAAATCTTTATAGACCATGATTAAACTCTTGATGAACCACTACAGACTTCTTAAGCAGGGTGTGTTACAAGGTCAGGATTTTAGGAAGATACATTTGGCCTAGTATGGAGTATAGACTGAAAGAGTAAAACCAGAGACAGGGTGATCAGTCAGTAGCCTAAATTAGGGTAGTCATCAAAGAGAAGACACACAAGATGTAAACTGGGTAGACCTGAGTGATAGATTAGATGTAGGGGTGCAAGACATGAGGCACTGATGACACCCTGGTTTCCAGCTGTGGCTGTAGATGTAGAGTGATGGTTAGTACATTAAGATAGGAAGCACAAGTGGAGAAGGTGGGAAGGAAAGATGAGTTTTATTTGGGTGAATTGAGTTGGGAGGTGCCAGTGGGCTATGGGTTGTGATGTTCTGTTGTGTTTTATACAACTCTGACTGCAGGGAGTGATTGGAATGAGAGAATGAGAGAATAGCCAATGTTCAAAGCATGAAGGGAGCATGAAGTCATTTGGGGATATTCTGTGGTGTGAGGAGAGGAGGGAATCCAGGCACTGGAGTGGCCCTAGAGGACACAGGCCAGAGGTAATGGGCTCCTACAGGAGCCAGAGCAGTACACGGTGACCATGCTGAATATCACAGAAGTCAAGGGAAGAATGTGGGAAGAGCGTTTTAGTGGTCTGTGTCTTGCGCTTGATTATAAAATCTTGAGGACATAAGCTGGGTTTTATTTTTCTTTGTTGTGTGTGCCATTCCTACCCTCAGTCAGTCAACACAAGGTTTGCACATAATAGGCACTCTTGTGTCTGTGAACAAACAAGGGCATGAGTCCTGTCATAGCTGGTTCTTTATACCACTTTAGTTCACATCTTCGTTATTGCTCCTCTGATTGGTCTCCCTGCATCCACCCTCTAGCATGTCCACATTGCCAAAGCTGCCTCTATAGCACAAATCTGGTATTGCCACTCCTTTCCTTGAAAATTGTCCTTGGACTTCCACTGCCTACAGAGGAAAACCCTCAACTTGGCCATCAGACTCATCCAAACCCAATCCAAGCCCGGCTTAGCTCCCACAATGCCTGGCTCTCACCCATTGATCCACACTGACTACTTTCTGGTCCATAAATGTGGTCTGTGCTTATAGTGCTCTGTTCCCTTGCATCCCCCCGAGGCCCCTTTTCCTGCTACCTGTGGTAGTTCTTCAGAATTCTGTGGAAATCCCACTTAGCCCTGAAGGTTTTTCCAGACCCTCACTTCCATGGACATCTTCCCCTGTTCTCCAGTTTGCTTTGCACCTATATGATGTCACTTGCCCTGTACTGAGTTTGTTGCAAATGCCAGCTTCTCACTATTTGCTCTGTATCTCCACACTGGAGAGTGAAAAGGGACTGTATCTCAACTGTTGCCTTTATACATCCAATACTTAGTAAAGGGCACTCAGTAAGTACCCACTAAATGAGTGGTGGGTGAGTGGGTAGATGGTAAGTCCTGGGAATACAAGGACCTAGTTCTATTATTTTGTTACCACTCTAATGCTGTGTATATGGTGGGTACCCTGTGTTGGCAGTAAGCTTCTTGGAAGTTTGTTTTATACCCTCACTGCCTGGTAAAGAGCATAGCAATACAGTAGGTGCTTATAAATGTTTAAGGACTTAATAAATAATTACTCATTTAATTTGCTCTCAGGAGCCTCCAGAGAGGTGGATAGCTTTGGCAAACAATGTTCTGTATGTGCTGCCTGCCGGCTCTTGACAGGCGGCCTTTGCAGGCCAGTGACAAGCTGTGTCGTGTGAAGATAGATCTACCGAGGGACTGTGAAGTACGATGAACAGACCAAATTAGGGCTGTCGCAGTGGGCAAGTGTTAGACTCGGAAGAGATGTGACTCTCTGGGCAGAAACGCAGCTTGTAAGAAGCCTCAGAGGCAAGAGCAAGGCACCTCAACTAAAGAGGGATGGGATCACTTGTTCTTTAGGAAAAAATCGGACTTGGTTTCTACTGTGTGCATAGCCCTCTGTGCTGGGGGCAGCTGCAGCTTGGCGAGTAACTGGAAATAAGTGGGCATCTGCTCTTAAAGAGTTTCAAGTCGGGTGGGGTGAGGACAGGTCTATCAGTAGTCCCAGAACAAAGGTAAGATTGACCGGTGCTGGAAGAGATGCATGAACAAGGGATGGAGAGAGCCTCCTCTGCTCAGAATTCCACAGTGGTTCCCATTTCATTCAGAGTACAAATGGCTCCTATTCACTCAGAGTGTGGGTGTGGGGGGCAGGCTGCAGTCTGCCCCCCAGTCATCATTCCCCCTCCTGCGTCACCCCCAGGATGGCAGCCTCGCTGGAAAGGTCGCTGTTCCTTGAATGTGCCAGACATGCTCTCACCTCAGGCTACTCCCTCTGTCTGGAATGTTCTTCCCCTGTGGTTTGCTTGGTTCTTACCTCATTTAAGTCTTCACTCAGATTGTCACCTCATTGAAGCCTGACGTGATCTATTTTAATTGTGACCCCTACATCCTGGTACCTTACCCTTCTTCTGAAAGTTGTGTTCCTCCATGGCATCTTTTACCTTCTGACATACTGTATATTTTCCTAATTTTTTGTTTATTGTCTTTCTCCCCAATTGAATGTGCACTCCATGGAAGCACTTTAAAAAATTCTATTTTCATCAATACCGTATCCCTAACACCTAGAACAGTGCCTGGTATTAGGTGCCTAATAGATAGTTGAATGAATGAGTGAGGACATGATACATGCCTGAGAAAGTCTACAGGGAAGGTCTGTTAATGGAACTTCTAAAAAAAAATAGTTGCCTGATTGCCTGGCTGGTGTGGCTCAGTGGACTGAGCACTGGCCTGTGAACCAAAAATAGTGCCTGAAGAACCATTTGGAGGGACAGCTCTGTGACCTGCAGCGCTGAGGACCTCGCTGGGGGTGGGTGGTCAAGTGAGGAGGGCGTGGCCCTAAGCCGAGGGAGGGAAAACTCTGGCCAAGAATTGCCTGCAAGATCCAGATGTCCAAAGGGTGGACAGGGAGTCCCTTGTCTCTTTCCCCTACTGTTGTCACACTTGCTCTCCATGCTCAGCCAAGCCCTTTTTCAGATGAACACCCTCTCACCCCCCTTCTTCACTTGTGTTGTCTTTCCATCATCCCGATACTTGTAATTCAGCCCTAGTCCCAGTCCCTCTCCAGGCCCACTAGTCCCTTAAACAAGCACTTTGCTGCCCCCCTGTGGCTCCTGCAGTAAAGGAATTCTTATGGACAGTGAGGTGACAGAGACCTACATAGGGTCGCTCTCTCTCTCAAAGACACCTCAGACTGTTTACACAGGGACTGTTATAACAGGGACTATGGGAGAGGACATCTGAACCTTCCTGACCCTGTGGTGACTGGGTTACTGACAACTGCCTCTCTCCTCACAGACACTGTCACCAATGGCAATTACCATCTCTCAGCAGGACCCTGACAGGTGTGCCAGCTGGCTTTGGTTGTTCTGGGCTGGCCACCTTTGGGGAAAGAATTTGAGGCAACAGTCAGATCCCAGGGCATTTAGGCCAGTTGTCTAGAGTGTCTAGCCCCCACCTACTTTGTTTCCTCCCAACTCACGGCCAGTTAATAGCCTTTGAGGGTGATGCAGCCACCAGCCAGCTCAGGGCTAGGTATGTGTAGAGAGAGGAGGTGCTGGGTGTGACCCAAGAGGGAGCGCTGGGTGCCGTGGAACTGGAGAGCTCATGCCTTGTAGGACCCTGCTAGTTCCGGCCGACTGTCTTTGTAGGTTACGAGAAACTTGTCTAAGCCGATATGGGCCCCAAACAGAGGGACGTCCTGGAGTGCTCCTGGGTTATTTTGCGGACTTATAAGTCAGGGATATAGCTGGGCCTCTGCAACCATCTGCCTGGCAGTTACCAGTGAAAAGACTGCTTTGTTACTTATTTCTTTTTTTTTTTAATTAAATTTTATTTAGTTACTTTTCAAGTACATTATTTTTATCTATTTCTCCCATCCCACCCCCCCCCCCCGCCCGGTCTCCCTCCTCCCTCCCATCCCCCCCCCCCCCCCAGTCCTCATCCCTGTGTCTTTCATACTTGTTCCTCAAAATCCCTCCCCCTTTTTCCCCTTAAATTCCCTTCCCTCTCCCCTCTGGTCGCTGCCCACTTGTTCTCTATTTCAGTGTCTTTGTTTTTATTCTGTTTGCTTGTTTGTTTTATTCTTTAGCTTCCTGTCAAAGGTGAGATGATATGGTATTTGTCCTTCAATGCCTGGCCTATTTCACTCAGCATAATGCTTTCCAGTTCCATCCATGTTGTTGCAAAAGGTAGTAGCTCCTTCTTTCTCTCTGCTGCATAGAATTCCATTGTGTATATGTACCACAATTTTTTGATCCATTCGTTTACTGATGGGCACCTAGGTTGCTTCCAACTCTTGGCTATTGTAAATTGTGCTGCTATAAACATTGTGGTGCATAGGTTCTTTGAAATTGATGTTACTTATTTCTACGTAATTATTTTTTCTTTCTAGCTGCTTTCAAGATATTCTCTTATCTTCGGTTTTAGCACTTTGACTATATGATACGCTTACGTGTGTTTTTCTTTGTGTTTATTCTGTTCGGGATTCTCTGAGCTTCTTGGATTGATGTTTGCTATCTTTCATGAATTTTGGAGATTCTCAGTGATTATCGCCAGATATTTCTTCTGCCCCATTCTCTCTCCCTTCTCTTTCTGGGACTTCAGTTATAGGTATGTTAGACCATTTGTCATTGTCTCACACGTCTTGCTTAGTTTTGGGTTTGCCCAATTCTTGCTTGCTTTTACTCATTATGTTATAGTTTGATTTCTGTTGACTTACCTTAGAGTTCATGGATTTTTTTCCCTCTGCTTTTGTTCGATTTGCTGATAAAACTGTTCAAGGAATTCATCTCTCATACTAAGGTTTTTACTTTCAGCATTCCCATTTTTTGCTTTTACAATTTCCTACTCTCTGCTCAAATTCCCCAATGGTTCACATATATTGTTCCACTAGACTAGATCCTTTAATGTATTAAATATAGCCATCTCAAGGCCCCCAGTTGCTAGTTACACCTTAGTCATGCTCGTGTTCTCTTCATGAGGTGACTTCCTTCCATGGAGTCATGCTCACCCCTTTCTGATTTTGTCCAGGTCGGCCTCCCTGGAATATGGGGCACACCAGACTCCACGTGGCTTTCCTCCTCCTGGCTCTTTGGCAGGATGGCTTGCACAAGGTTTTGGACACTCAGAGGAACTGCAGGACGCTTGCAGGACACTACACCAATGTGTCCTTGAAGAGCACAGTGAGAGCTAAAGTAGACCCTTCCCTGTGTCCCCTTCCACATTAGTGTCAGTTCCTCAACTTGGAGGCTCTCAGACAAGCAGAGCTTTGGCCAACCCCAAATCTGGCTTGAAGAAATATGCCAAAAAATATTCCTTTCCATGCCTTGGCCTCTCTGAGGTTTGTTGTTGTTGTTGTTTATTTGTTTGTTTTTTGAGGATGGAGGTAATATCTTATTAGACCAAACATGTCAGCCTTGCTCTGAAAAAATAAATGAGGCATATGTACAGGATCAAAGAGCTTCATTGCTAGAAAAGCACTGTGTATACCTATGTATCTCCTTCTTGGTTTCCATCCCTCTTGGCTTCACAGCTTGGGTCATCCAGGCCTTCTTTGCCTTTAAAGAGATTAATTGTGGGCAAAGTAGGAGAAGGACCTATCGGATACTCTGCTTGCTTGACAGAGAGCTGGCTAGAGGACATGCAGAAAGTCAAAGTCTTCCATCACCAGAGCAAGTTTAGCCACTAGGCTCCTTAAGCACAGTTCCAAGAATGTGTGATACACTTAAAAAAGTTATTGGTTTCAAAATACAGAAAAATGTAAAAATAGTATATAAAATGAAATATTTGTAAAACATAATATTACCAGTTTCGTTACACTGTCAAATTTAATATTCAAAATAGTCTCACTACATTTACAAAGCTTGTTAGATCTCATTTCTCTGCATGATGATTGCTGAAAAGTCGCAGGCAACTACACATTCGAAACACTGACTCATAGCTGGTTAATTTCCAAAGCTAAGTAATTTAAAAAAAAACCTTTCAAATCATTGAGTATGAAGGTATTTTAATGTTGAATGCAATTGGTGTGAGGCCTCCAAAACAGAATAAGCCCGGGACCTGAAAGGCAGGAAAGGCCCCTTTGCTGCCAGGGCTGTCCCGTGTGACCTGCCTCAGGGCACCTCTCTCCTTCCTTCCCCCAGCAGGGTTTCCTTGCAATATGTTAAGCTGTGGCTCAGAAATCACATCCTACTCTGACATCATCCAAGAGCCAGCTGTTTACATCCCACATCCTTTTCTTTCTTCCAGACTCTCAGCCTTAAGCTGGAAGCAAAGATTGGCACCATCCCTAAGAAACAGTCTCGGGACTGCGGGTTCTCTAAGGACAGGGTCATTTCCCAGTTAATGTCCTATTATGTCTGGTCCTGCTGGGTCTGGCCGGGTGAGTGAAGAAGGGGAGGGCGGAGGCCCCGGGAGAGGTGAGACAGATGGCTGTGCGCTAGGAACAGTGAGAGTGGGCCGGTGCGCTTCAGTTGGATGATCCAAGGATCTTAACCGAACCAACAGATAGTCGCCCGAGATGGTCTCCTCAACCCACACCATCTAGATTTGGAACCTCCATGTCTGTATTTCTGCCACTTTTGCCGTCACTCCCAGGGGACTTAACTTGCCTTTGCCTCCTGCACAGTGACACTTGGCTCTGACTTATATGTGCTATTTCCTTTTGTTTTTATCCTCTGTGCATTCATGCTAGTGACCAGCATTTCAGTTACTTATGTGCCCGTAACTTTTATTAATTCAGGTGTTCCTGACCCTACTGTGTGGCAGGCACCACTCATGGCTGTCTCTGTGTCTTGACTCCCGAAGGACAGACAGCACATGGGGAGTCTTCTCTGATTGGCGTCCTAGTCATTGGTCAAGTAGTCATGGACCTGGTTCCAAAATTCAGCTGGGAAGGTGTGGGTTTCAGCAATGAGACAGAAAAAATTTAAAAATAAACATTTCTCTATTTAATTAAAAATATACAGTTTGGGGAGTGGAGGAAAGTAGAGTTCCTCAAAGTTGTAGGACTACTTAGCAACACCCCTGGTGTTTGTTGAAAAACACCAGCTGGGAACCTGAATCTGCAACAGACTCCCATGTAATTTTAGCCACCTTAACATTTGAGAATCACTGGCTCAGGGATGGAGTGGCAACTGTGGTTGTCTTGATCCTTCTGACTTTTTAGGGTTCCAGGGGGCAACTCGCTTGACTTTCTGTGAACGAGTTCGGCTGACTCCCTTGAGGGATCCTGGCGTTCCTTTCTTTGAGTTGCTGGGACGCTGAAAGAGTTAATGTGGTTACAGGTGGGGGAGCAGCAGAGGCAAGGCCCCTGGATGTGAGTGCCCCCACCCGCCCCACCCAAGAGCTTCCCAGGTCTTCTCTGGGAGACCAGGGCTGGGCCCAGAGTTGGCCTGAACATAGAACTGCTTAGCACACATCTCTGCCATGTCCTGGGGGCTCTGCTTCTGTTCTTGTGAGTCTGTTTCTTGTCACACATCACAGAATACTTCCCACCTCCTTCCTCTCACTGCTCCCTGCTTCTTCCTACCCATCTCCATTGCCATAAAATCTCCTCCCCAGAAACCAAGTTATAAGCCCTCTCCTCTGCAGCATATTGGACATCTGTGTGAGTTTGCACTGGCAGCAGTTCGGAGCACACACGTGAACCACTGTGAACTTTGGCTGTGTGGAAATAGGCCCTGAGGGAGAGAGGGCAGCTAGAGTGAAGGTCAAGATCCTTCTCCTACTGCAGACGTTTGGTGTGTGCAGACACGTAGCTATCTCACCTGTCGGATGGAGAGCCCAGGGAAACACTTGTGAGGCAAAGCAGAAAAAGACCTTGAAGGAGGAGGTCTGCTGGTTTTTGAGGGACGTGGTCTTCCTAGTAGTGTCCCAAACCACAAAGGGAAGATGAATAGCCCTTCCCCATATGCTGAGAGAGCACCTCGGCCAGCCTGAGATGAGAAGGGCTGTCAGTCCCAGGCAGATTGAGAAAATGGGTCAGTCAGTGCAAGGTTGGCGGTCCTAGTTATGAAACCAGGTGGTGTGAACTGGACAGCATGGCCAGGTGCGCTGGTGAGGTCAGCAGGAACACAAAGAGGTGAGTGACCTGGGACCATGAAGCTGGTGGACTTGAGGATTCATTGTGCAGGTATCGGGAGAGAAGCTGCACTTTCGGGAGTGTAAGCAGAGTGTGTGTGTCCTCAGAGTACTCACAAAGAAAGCAACACGTCCACCCCTACCTGCCAGAGGCAGCAGTAGCCTAGGTGGCGGCAGAGAACTTTGGTTAAAGAGCAGCAGGTCGTCATGCTACAGTAACAGGATCCCAAGACAACCCAGGGGGCCCCCACACTGAAATGCTAAGGACCAGCTTGACACACTGGTAGGGGGTGCCAACCTGGGATATGGAAAAAGAAGACAAAAGAAGCAGGGCTTTGCCTCTACACCTGGCAGTGAGATAAAGTGAGTAAACTTACACAGAGTTGGAAAGTGGGGAAGAAAATTGTATTCACCTGAATTCCCCTGGCAAGGGGAAGCTGTCTTTGCTGGGAACAATATTTTGATAAGTGCTTAAGCCTGAAGCTGAGATCCCAGGGGAGGCCCAGGTGTGGGTGGAACAGCTCTGCATGAGACAGGAAGGAGTTTTTAAATTCTGCACGTTATACCGAAGAGAGGGGGAGAAAAGAGGCTGCTGTTTGGTGCTGTTCACTGTGCATCCCTTTCTGTATCACCCTCTTACATTTTCCAAAAGTTACTAACATCACGAAATGCTCGGGGTCAAATGCAGTATGTACCCTTGGTATTTATGTGTACATATTTGCGTGTGTGGGAAGAACAAAGGAGTTAGGGGCCTCCAATTCAAACAAACGCCAAGTAGAGCCCAACACTGGCAGGGATCCAGAGGGAGGAGAGAAGGAACTCAGAAGAGATGCCACCACGGGCCCTTTGGCCAAGTTTAGCCAAATCTCAGCAGGTCGGGGCCCCATTTGACTTGTGGGTCACTTCATTCTGCCACAGTGGTTTTTTTTGGTCGTTCTCAATTAATTGTGTATGCTATATCCAAATCAATCCACAAACAACAGTAAAACACATACACACACCCCTTGGAAACTCTCCAGAAACTCTATCCATATACTAGGTAGGCTATAATGCTAATGTCCAGCTGGGACTCTCAGCCCACTTCAGAGTGGAAGCCTAGCCAGAGACCAGCCCTCTCAGATGCTGCCATGCTACCCTGTGTTACTGAAGTCCCAGTCTGAAGGGTGGCAGCAGCACCAGCATCTCACAACTCTTGGTTCTGGTTAGGTCTAGACTGCCAGGCATCAGTACCCTCTCCCAGTAAAAACCTTTCATTGGGGCAGGGCCAGGGCCACAGGAGGCAGCTGGGATTGGTCATCTAGAAAGGCTGCTTGAAAGAGCCTTGCGTCTTCAGTAGTGACAGCTTCAAGCCAGGAGACGCAGAGAAGAGTTGAACCTTTCTAACCAGAAAAGCTGATTGCTGGTCCACCGAGACCTCCCTCCCTCCCCTCAGCTGCTCTTCCCAGGGACAGTTCTTGAAGGCCTGCAGGAAATGACAATGCCAAAGGCAGGCGCAAGCCCATGTCTCAGGTTTATCATGCAATTCTTGGTCTCCCCTATCTATCTACCCTGCACCTGGCTGTCTTTGAAAACAACCCCCAGTCCTAAGGCGGGATACACCTCTTGAGCAATTCATTGGCAGAGCAGGGATCAAGGAGAAGGAAAGACTTCTATAATGTAGTGATCTTCTGAGATACCATGGAAAGTACTTTGAGAAAACTAGACTGAAATTGGCGTGGTGACCCAAGCTGATGGCTGATGAGGCAGGCAAGCATTGCTCTGTCTGATGTGGCGTAATAAATGAGGTCATTATTAGTGTTTGGAAAGAGACCTCTTGGGTCGCCGGACAGAGACAGTGTGTGCTCTGGCCCCCACCCATGGTGGGCAAGTGTCCCTGAATCCGGATCAGCTGCCCAGCCGTGTACCTTTCCGGGCCTTGAGGGACATCAAGCTTTTGTGGTAGGAGGAATGCACATCCAACTCCAGCAGCCGGGGAATGTCTGGGCACCCCCCTAGCTGGTCCCAAGACAGGCTGGTGGGGGTCTTCTTTTCTATTGGGTGACTGGAGGAGGCCACATCGGTCTTCCAGACAGCCTCCATCAGGTTCCCCTGTTGGCTGGGGAGTGGAGAGGTAGGGATGGAAAGTGTAAAAAAGAGACAAAGAGTTACACATACAGAGAAAAAAGAGATTGAGAAGCCCAAAACTTTCCAGGGCCACAAGGTTCAAGACACGGTTTTCTTTTCTTCTCAAATAGTTGTCACTGCCCTCCTTGTCACCTCTCTTCCCATTAACCCTAAGTCTCACTCACTTCTCTGGGGCTCCTTTGGCTGAGGAGCCTCCCCCAGGCCCATGTCCTGGGGCTGAAGCCCTAAACCCGCCATACAAGGGTGGTGTGGATGTGGGTCTTTTTAGCTGCCCAGAGGTTCACAGTGCCTCTTTTTGAGCCCAGGGCCACATGGCAGGAAGGATCAGGCTTATTTATGTGGACAACCCAATGACAGGTGCTAGACCAATGCTCAGGGTAGAAATGGTTGTAAGTTCTCGGCTGCGGGTCCTCAGCATCTTTCCATTGCACAGTTTGAAATACATTTGGTTAGGCTGGCCCCTAAAGCCCACACTCCCGTGCACACCCCAGCCCCAATCTGAGTCAATGGCCAGAGCTGAGCAGGGCAGCTGAGAAGACAGGTGCCTTGCAACTCATGGGGTGAGCCTTGCCTGTCTGTGCCCTTCGGAGCTGCCAGCCTCTCAAGTGTGGCCACCCCTGCTCCCTCGCTTCCCATCCATTCGTGTGAGGGTACCCTTGGCTTCCCTGTACCTACCGGGCCATCTGCTGGGGCACATATTCCCGGTGTTTTGATGGAAGATGCTCTCGGGGCTGCTTGCTGAAGGAGCTGCTGGAGTGGACACACCGGAGTAAGGATGGGGGCGGCTTGCTTTTCCTTGACTTTGGGGAGGTGAGTACAGGGGTGTGCAGGTGAATGTTCCACTCCAGCTGGAGCTAGAGGAATCGGCAGAGAGGCATAGGGAGACAGGAAATGATCCCCTCTCTAGTGCAGGAGGAGGCATTGCCTAACTCAGGGTTGAGCAGAGAGGGTGAGACCCAGGGAATTCCTCCAGTTAGAAGCCCCTGGGACCCCAGGGTATTAAATTTGATGGAGAATCTGGACAATGGGTAAAACAGTAAGGGAAAAGAACAAAGGAAGCCAGAGCAGCTGGAACTCCTGAGGTACTTGCAGCATTTGTGACCTGGGGCCACGTTGTGCCTGGAATACTCTGGGTGTCTTTTCATCAGCCCCCACCCAGACACTGGGCAAGGACCTAGGGGAATCCTCACAGCCACCAAAAGAAGTCATATGGTCCATTTCCGTCTCAACCTCAAAACCAATATAGCTAGACGCTTACAGGAGATGATCAGGACTAGAATAAGGTGTTAGGCAACTGAGGAGGAAGATACCTCCATTGCCAAGGCTCTTCCAATTGTCTCCTGCTGGCACTGACACAGGGTCACTTAGCTCACTGCTTCCCCCAGACCTAGGCCACTGCTGCTCAGGACTCAGGGGGCTTACGCTCCAGCCCAACACTTGGGAAGATCCCAGCATGTTTTGGGTCGCTGCTTTGGGATTCTCCAGACCCTCCAAGCTGTGGGCTAACCCCCTGGGAACCCTGTCACTTGCTACCTGAGTAATGGGGCCGGGTTTGGGAAGGGGTGAAGAAGAAGCTGAAGCCAACCCTCAAAGAGTAAAAACAGATTAAACCCAATGGACTGGCACTCCAAATGACTTGAGACTCTCAGTAGCAACACCAAAACCTAGATGACCAGTGTCTTCAAAACTGTGAGGAAAAAATGAATTCTAACCTGCACATTTCCATGCAAACTATCTGTCAATTAAGAGTGAGAGTAGATACTAAGTAAAGATGTTTTCAGACAACCAAGGTCTCAGTGCTTTTATCCGCCCAGCATCCTTTGTGAGGAAGTGACTGGAGGAGGTGCTCCATGAAAACAAGGGAGACCTGGCATCTAGAAAGCAGGGGGGCTGTCCCCCGAGAGAAGCAAAGCAAGTCCCTAGCATGAGGGTGAAGAAGACAGCTGTGAGCAGGCCCGGAGAACTTACAGGAGCAGGGTAGAGACCCACCGGGAGGGAGAGCCGCACTGCAAAGCTGAGACGGCAGGGCCCGGCTAATTCCCCTCCAGAGGGGTCTTTCTTCAGAAGCTCTTCATGAAAGTCCCTCTCTATTGCTCTCCCCATATATGGAGATTGAAAAACTGCCCTTCCTTGCACTCAGGCGCCTCCTGCCTTCACCTTTTCCTGATCAGAGGCCTTCAGCTGTTCTCTTATTTACCATCTGGCCCTCTTGTCCCCAGTCACACCCCACATTCCTGGCCCCCTCCCTACTGGCTGTGCTGACCCTGGAGAAGGTCACCAGGCAGGAGGCCCACCTTGGGGAACATGGTCACCATACTGCTCAGGCATGCTTGGCGCTTCTCTTCCAGGTCCTTCTGTTTGTCTGTCCAGGCCCGCAGGTGAAGGTCCTGCAGGTGGTCAATGTTCTTCAGGGAGATATAGAGACTCTGGGCTTTGTAGGTAGCCCCAGTTTTTTGAATGGCTTGTATGTGGTTGATCACTTCTTGTCTGGAGAGAAAGGGAAGTCATTTAGTGGATGAACATGCCTTCTTTTTCCTCTGTTAACCAGAGATGACGCTGCATTTGTAATCGCTGGAAACAAGAAGAGAAGCAGAGGTTGGTGAGAGCTAAGGAAGACTGGGAGCAGAGAAGTGGGAGGCATTGTCAGGTGAGGATCCTTGGGGCTGGGCTGGAAATAGGAAGAAAGTAGGGCAAATGCAGGAGCATATTAGGTGGGTTATGGATGGGGGTATAGGAAACAGGAAGACATAGGAAGCGAGCCTAGAGAAAAAAGGCACTATATGGAGAACAATGTGTAAGTACCCTACCACCCACTTCTTTGGGGTTGCCCAAGGTCTCAGGGGCACCTTTTTCAGGCCAGAAGATTCTCCCCGACCCCTTTGCCCCATGCTCCTCCTTTCCCCTTGGGTTTTGGCTGTGCCCACGCACCTCAGTGGGTGTGGGTGGGTGCCAGGCAGAACCTACCGGAGGCTCTGGAAGCTCCTGTAGAGGATATACTTATGGCACAGGCTCTGCAGCCTGAGCACAGTCAGCTCCATGGCGCGGGTGATGAGCTCCTGTGCTTTGCTGCGCAGGTAGTGGGGCATTCCCTGCTCAGCATCCTCGCTCAGGAGCTGCAGATTCTTCCTCTGGGCCTCCACATCCATGTGGTATACCTTCCCCTTCAGAGTCATTGAGGTTATATACAAAGGGGGCTGGGTCACCCTTCGGATGAATGTCCCAGCGACAGGAACAGAAGCCGATTTCTTGGGCTTTGTGGGAACCTGGTGGGTCCGTGGTTTCTGGGTAAACTCGGTTGAACTCATGGCCCTCTGATTTCCTGGGGTGGTCTTCTGGGTATTAGGAGACCTGGGCAAGTGTGGTCTTCTGCTCTGGCACGCAGATTGGGACCGGCTTAGGGGAGGTGACAGTGATGCCTTTTCCAAGGCCCTCCATCGACTGGTAGTCACAAAAATCATTTTCTCCTCATCTTCCCTTGGCTGCTCCAGCTCCCTCCGTGGGCCCCCCTCCTCCTTTTCCAGCTGGACCAATCTCTGCTGCTCCTCCTTTGCCACCTTCTTCATCTCCCACTGCCGCAGCTTCTCCTGGTGCTCCTGCTCCAGCAGGGCCCACTCCTTCTGCCTCTGCAGCCACATCTCCTCCTCCTGCAGCCACTGCTGCCTCCGCCTCTCCCAACTGAGTTCCTCGTCCCAGGGCTCCACCTCACTCTCCAAGGCCACAGTCCTGGAGCTGTCTGGGGACAGCTGCTCCCCACAATGAGACTTGATGTGGAGTCCTTCTTTCTCCTGGGCTGCTTCCTGGAAGAAGTCCTCCTGGTCTTTGACTTCGTGGCCTGGGCTCTCTGCCACTGGTATTTCCCATTTCTGAGAAAACCTGTGATCCACCGAGGATGGCAACACAGGCTGAAGACTGTCCGTGTCTCGGCTGCTATATACATCTGCAATCCTCACATGCGTGGTCATGGCGGAAAGTGGCTGACATGTTGAAGACCTAGCACCACTGTCCCCAGCTGCAGCCATGGGACCTGAGGAAAATGCTGAAAACAACTGCTCCTCCTTCCTGGGTTCCTGTTGGGTTTCCTCCATGACTAATTCTTTCTTTGGAATGGTCTCTTTCTCAGGGGGGCCTGGAGAGTCAGTGAAGACCTTGACTGGCTCTTCTGCTTGACCTCCAGCAGTTTGAGCCTTCTTTAGCTGGAACTCTAGGGCATGCTTGATCAGGAGAAGGTCATGGTACTTTCCCCCTACAACTTCTAACTGCCTTATTAGGGCATCCCTCTTACTCTTGAGGACTTGGAGGGACTGCTGAAAGTACAGCCTCTGGCTACTGAGTTCCTTGGTCATCTCTGTTTTCAGTTGCTTGTATTTGGTCTCCAGGCTCCTGTTCTCATCATACTGGATGATCAAGGCCTTGTTAAGGTTCTCTACCACAGCTGAGATGTACCTGATGGCTTTGACCTCCCCCTGGTTGAACATGGTGGAGTCCAAGAGTTCCTGCAGCATGGACCTCACCTCAGAAACCTTCGTGCAGGCAGTATTCTTATCCTGGAGCATCTGCTCTGGGCTCAGTGGCTGAGGGTAGGATGTAAATTTTTGCAGACTTTGTTCCTGCCAGCCTTGCCAGAAGGTGTGTTTGGACACTAGAAGAAGTAGAGAGAACAAAGGCAACAACCTCCCATGGGTCCCAAGGATTATACTGCTTTTCAGATGCTGCTTGGCCAAATTGTCATCCAACCCTTCTAGAGCTTGGCAAGAAAGGAGCTGGGGCTACATGTGAGGCCAGGCGAGAGGTTGTCAGATCTCTACCTGGCTCAGAGCTTGCCCAGGGCTTACCTGCAGGGTCCAGAGGAGCCTGGAACTATTCAATCCAGTTAACTCAATTCAAACTACTCCTGATCCTCCATATTTCCCTGGAGTAAAGTTATTTTCTAATCACGATACCTCCCAGCCTCAATATCTGTGTTTCCCAACTATCCAAACTCTGGAAGCCTACCTGGCATTTAGACACCAGATCACCTGGGATACTTTACCTTCCCTTTCTTGTTATCACTGGGCTTTGTTTATAGAGAATTTATCATATGGTCCTATGTCTGTTCACATGTTTTTTTTTAATGACTAATGTCTTTTTCCATTTGAAGGGTTACAAACTCCTTTGATACTTTGATGAAAGCGGAGGACCTTCTCTCCCCGCAAAATATGTATAAACAAAGGCTGTGCACTCTTGCATTTAAGAGTGTTTATAGATACAGCTCTTCAGGGCCGAGGCATGGTCAGTTGTATCCCCTCAGATCTACAGTGTGTAGGGCTACTGTATGTGAGGTTATCTTGGAGCGTCCATTCATTTGCTCATTCAGGGAACGTCACTGGAAAAAAATGTTGGCTAACTTTGGATAGGGGCTAAAGGAAATACGGAAATTAAGTGACACTGAAGTCAAGCTAGCATCAAGCTAATATTGTCAGAGAAGCCAAATGGCCTAGTGGTTCAGGGTTTGGATCATGGAATCAGATAACTTGAGCTCGAATCCCATCCTTACCACTTGCTTTGGGCAAGTTCCCTAGCTTCTCAGTGCCTCCATTTCTGAAAAATGAGGATGATCCTAACATCTAACTCATAGTATTTAATTTAAATCATCTTTAGTGCCAAGCACAGAACAAAGTACCTCAGAAGTACTCAATAACTAATTCCTAAAAAGAAATGAATAAGACACAACCTTTGCCCTCTAGGAGTTTATAATCCAGCAAGGAGTAAGCATATAAGTAACTATATTTACAGAAATAATATAGCAAGGACTGTAGAAGAGATCATCTCCTTTTCATCCACCTTTTCCTGCTTCCTCCTTCCCCCAACCGTGGACCTTGCCTGGTGATAAAGACCCTGGCCATGACAATCAGTGGTAAAATGCTACTGTCAGCTATTGTGTATTAAGCCCTCAGCGTGTTCTAAGTACAGTGCCAGATGTCTGTCCCAAGTGGAACCCACAAGTGGGCAGTGATCTCCTCATTTTGTATATGAAGGTGAGGTTCAGAAAAATGAAGTAACTTGCTCAGTCACACATCTAAAAATTGGCACATGGGATTCACACTCAGCTCTGTCTGACTCTGAAGACCATGCTTTTTTGAGTAAAATTAAGAAACCAGAAAACCTAAGTGTAGGGCCAGGTTTTGCCACAGGCTTTCTTTGTGGTCCTTTCTCTACTTCGAGCTTCCGTGTTCTCATCTACAAAATGTAGGAGTTAGATAATCTCAGGTGCCTTCTAGTGCTGGCAGGGGTGAAATTTTAAGGTTGAACCTTCTTGTTGACTGACCACTCCTGGAGCAGCCACAGTTGAGAAGGCTTGGGGACCTTTGGCCTTGTTTCATCAGACTTTTGGCTCTGTGGCTGGGTTCAGAGTAAGGAATGGATGTACCTCAGGCTCTAGCGACAAACTCAACCCTTTCTGGCCTTCTAGCTTTGTTCCCCAGATGTCGCGTGAGGTCACAGATCCAGGGAACACCCATAGGAACCTGTCTCCATACCACCCCTTCCTCCAGCCCTGAGGGACAGCTCAGAACTCCTCAGTGCTCAGCTCAGGTTCAGTGCCTCAACCACTGCCCACCCATCTCAGATAAAGCTTTTGTTTGTCTGAGTCAGAAAGACCCCCACAGACCTGGGCATGTGACTTCCCCCTGAGATGGCATCTGCTCCACCCAGCGCCACTCCCACGTACTCCTGGAACCTACTTTGTGCCCTTTTCTTTTGTCCTTCAATGAGAGTGGAGCAAAGGGAAATGAGAGACTCGATGCCTCCTTTGGTGGTGATGAGAGAGAGAGGTAACACCTTCTCCATCACCTCAATCCATTCGTCCAGGCGTTCCTCTTCCTTCTCACTCTTCCTGTTCCTGATCTCATAGGTCAAACTGTCACCTAGAGAGGGAGTGGAGGTTACAGCTCTAGTTCTGTCTTCTAGGGAGCCACAAGCAGCCCTATTGTACAGGGGTGACAACAGCAGGTTTTGAAGTCAAATTGATTTCACCTCTTACTAGCTGTGTGTTATTGGGCAAATCCCTTATTCCCCTGAGCTTCAATTTCTTTGCCTTTGAAAAGATTAGATGGAGATTAAATGAGATAATACATGTAAAATGATCAACACGAGGCCTGCCATGTAGTAAATCTGTAATAGATATTAAACAATATTGTTGTACTATAAGGCCAAGGAGGTGTCTGCCTTGTTATTACTCTATCCCCATATTGCCTAGTCCAATATCTGAACAATTAAATGAATTAACTGGACTCAGCAGCCCTGCTTAATTCTTGGGGGCAGCTGAAGAACCACTGAACTGAGAGCTCCTCCAGGGCAGGGCAGTGTGAGGGGGGCGGGGCACATCCCCATGCCACCTCCCTCCAGTACTGCAGCATCCACCACGCTTCACAGCGGACTCTCGTGATGGAATAACTCTGATAATGGGTGTAGCGTCTGGCTCCAGGGCTGAATGCAGCTGGTTCACACCCAAATGGATATACTAGTTTTTTACTGTGACATCAGTGCTGTTTGACCCAGCATCCATGCAGTAAAAATCATTTAGTACTGTGAGTAAACCTTTGGGTTCCTATAGAAAATAACTAGTTTGTGCCACAAAAAAAACTGTTAGAACTAATAAACAAATTCAGTAAAGTTGCAGAATACAAAATCAACATACAAAGATCAGTTGTATTTCTATACACAAACAATGAATTACCTGAAAAATAAATTTTTTCAGGTATAAGAAATAACCTGAATTTCTAATAGTTAAATTTCTTATATAACTATAAGAAATTATAGTTTTTAACTATAATTTACAATAACATCAAAAACAATAAGTACTTAGGAATAAATTTAACTAGGGAGGTGAAGGATCTCTGTACTGAAAACTGTAAGACAATAGTGAAAGAAACTGAAGAAGACACATATAAATGGAAAGATATCCCATGTTCACAGATTAGAAAAATTAATACTGTTAAAATGTCCATACTACCCAAACCCATCTACAGATTCAATGCAGTATGAATGCATTTTCTGCAGAAATAAAAACAATTTAAAAAATTCTATAGAACTATAAAAGCCCCCAAAGCTGAACCAACCTTGAAAAAGAAAAACAAAACATCACACTACCTGATTTCAAACTATATTACAAAGCTATAGTAATCAAAACAGCACAATGGTGGCATAAAACACAGACACATTAAGCAATGGAGTAGAGTCAAAAGTCCAGGAATAATACCATGCGTATACAGTTAACTAATATTTGACAAGGGAGCCAAGAATACACATAGTCTCTTCAATAAGTGGTATTGGTAAACCTAGACATTCACATGAAAAGAATGAAATTAGATCCCTATCTTTTTTAAAGTATATTTTATTGATTATGCTATTATAGTTGTCCCAATTTTCCCTTTTGCTCCCCTCTGCCCAATACCCCCATTTCCCTCAGCAGTCCCCTAATAGTTCATGTCCATAGGTTGTGCTTGTAAGTTCTTTGGCTTCTCCATTTCCTATACTGTTCTTAACATCCCCCTCTCTATTTTCTACCTACCACTTATGCTTCCTAATCCCTATACCTTTCCCCCATTCTCCTCCTTCCCCCTCCCCTCTGATAACCCTCCATATGATCTCCATATCTGATTCTGTTCCTGTTCTAGTTTTACTAGTTTGTTTTTGTTTTTTAGATTCAGTTGTTGATAGTTGTTAATTTATTGTCTTCTTAATGTTCAGTTTGATCTTCTTTTTCTTGAGTAAGTCCCTTTAACGTTTCATGTAGTAAGGGTTTGCTGATGATGAACTCCTTTAGTTTTACTCTGTCTGGGAAGCACTTTATCTGTCCTTCAATAATGATAGCTTTGCTGGATAGAGCAATCTTGGATGTAGGACCTTGCTTTTCATGACTTTGAATACTTCTTTTCAGCCTTCTCTTGCCTGCAAAGTTTCGTTCGAGAAATCAGATGATACTCTTACGGGAATCCCTTTGTAGGTTACTCTCGAGTTTTCTCTTTGTTTTTTTCTTTCTGCTTTTAAGACTCTCTCTTTATCTTTAACCTTTGACATTTTAATTACGATGTGTCTTGGTGTGGTCCTTTTTGGGTCTAACTTGTTTGGGACTCTGTGCTTCTTGGGCTTGTATGTCTATTTCTTATGCCAAATTAGGGAAATTTTCTTTCATTATTTTTTCAAATAAGTTTTCAGTTTCTTGCTCTTCCTCTTCTCCTTCTAGCATCCCTGTGATTTGGATGTTGGCACATTCGGAGATGTCCCAGAGTCATCTTATTATCTCCTCGTTTTTTTAAATTCTCATTTCTTCATTCTGTTCTGGTTGACCATTTATTTTTTCCTTATGTTCCAGTTCATTGAGTTGAACCCTGGCTTCTTTCCCTTCACTGTTGTTTCCCTGTCGATTTTTCTTTATTTCACTTAGTGCAGCCTTCATTTCTTCCCTTATGCTTTTGCTGTACTCAGTGAGCTCTCTAAGCATCATTATCACCAGTGTTTTAAACTCTGCATGTGATAGGTTGGCTATCTCTGTTTCGCTTAGCTTTTTTACTGGGGTTTTGTTCTGTTCTTTCATTTGAGATATATTTCTGTCTCCTGATTCCTCCCTGTGTTTGTTTCTGTGTATTAGGTAGAGCTGCTTTGACTCGTCTTAGTGTACCTGGTACCTGTTCCGTTGTATGGAGTGGAGCCTTAGGTAATTGCTAGGGTGGGGCAGCCCACTTCAGTGCTTTGTGGCTTTGTATGTGGGGGAGGGTCAGAGAGGGAGCAGTGTTGCTGCCTGATTGCTGGAGGCTTGCTTGGCACTTGCCCTACTTCCAGTCTCTTATGTGACTGGTCTCATTTTATCAGTTGTCTCAGTGGTGATTCCCAGAGTGGGTGGGTTTGCCTATATTCTAGGACCCTGCTGGTCCTTTCAATGGACTCTCCTGAGAGACCTGCAGTTTCTTCTGAGGCCTCAAGCCCCACTGGTTTTTACAGCCAGGAGTTGTGATACTTTATTTTCCCGGTGCTGGAACTCTGGGCTGTACAGTCTGGCCTGGGGTTTGCTCCCCCAATATCCCTAATGTAGTACCACCCATTCCTCCAGCTGTTGCCACCACTGCCTGATCACTGCCACTTTGCCACTGCCATACCACATCTTCTCTGCCCCAGCCCCTGGTCTCTGCCACTCCTACCTGTCTGGATGAACATGTCTTCTTTATCCTTGGTTGTCGGACTTCGATACAGTTTGATTTTCTGGCATTTCTGGGTGCTTTTTGTTTTGAAGCTAATTGTAATCCTTATGGTTGTGCAAGGAGGCGAAGCATGACTGCCCGGGCCTCCATCTTGACGAGCAGTCCTAGATCCCTATCTTATACCAGTCACAAAAATTAACTGCAAATGGATCAAAGGTTTCACTGTAAGATCTGAAACCATAAAACTCTTAGAGGAAAACATAAGGGAACAGCTTCTGGATATTGGTCTTGACAACGACTTTTTTTTTTTTTTTGGATATGACATCAAAAACAAAGAACAAAAAAAAAAAACAAGTGGGATCACATCAAACTAAAAAGTTTCTGAAGTAAAAGAAATGATCAACAAAATGAAAAGGCCATCTACATAATGGGAAAATATTTGCAAACCCTATGTCTGATAAGGGGTTAATACCTAAAATACATAAGAAACTCAAATAACTTGATAACAAAACACCCAGTTTAAAAATGAATAAACATTTTTCTAAAGAAGACATACAAATGGCCAAAAGTACATGAAAAGATGTTCAACATCACTGATCATCAGGGAAATGCAAATCAAAATCGCAATACTACCTCTTACCTGTTAGAATGGCTATTATGAAAAAAATAAGGAATGAGTATTGGTGAGATGTGGAGAAAAGGGAACCCTTGTGCATCACTGGTGAGAATGTACATTGGTACAATCATTTTGGAAAAAAGTATAGAGGTTCCTTAAAAAATTAAAAATAGAATTATCATATGATCCAGCAATCCCATATCTGGATATATATCATACCATTTGCAACAACATGAACGGACCTAGAGGATGTTATGCCAAGTGAAATAAGTCAGACAAAGACAAATACCACATGATTTCACTTACATGTGGAGTCTAAGAAACTAAACAAAACAGAAGAGTATAAACTCATGGTTGCCAGATGTTAGGGGGGTTGGAAGGCTGGGTGAAGAAGGTGAAGGGATTAAGAAGTACAAATTTTAAGTTACAAAACAGTCATGATGATGTAAAGTACAGCATGGGGAATATAGTCAATAATACTGTAGTAACTAAGTATGGCGTCAGGTAGGTATTAATTAGACTGATTGAGGGAATCATTTCGTAAACTATGTAAATGTCTAACTCTAAACACTATGCTATACACCTGAAACTAACATAATATTGAATGTCAACTGTAATTGAAAAATTAGAAAAACATTTTAAGTGTGGTATATACAATGAAATATTATTCAGTTATAAAAAGAAAGAAATCCTGTCATTTGCCATAACATTGATGGACCTTGAGGACATTAGTGAAATATCAGATAGCAAAAGAGAGTACTGTATGATCTCCCTTATGTGTAGAATCTAAAAATTTAAAAAACTTAAATGTGGTATACAAAATGAAACATTATTCAGTTATAACAAAGAAGGAAATCCTGCCATTTGCAATAACATGTATGGACCTAGAGGATGTTATGCTAAGTGAAATAAGTCAGACAGCCGAAGACTGTCTTATGTTGTATGATCTCCTGTGTAGAATCTAACAAGTTGAACTCATAGAAATAGTGAGTAGATTTGTGGTTACCAGGGGCTGGGAAGTGGGGGTAAATGGGAAGATGTTGGTCCAAGGGTACAAACTTTCAATTATAAGATAAATTCCAGGGATCTAATGTACAACATGATGACTATCATTAACAGTACTGTATTATGTACTTAAAATTTGCTAATAATCTTAAATGTTCTTACCACATAAAAAAAGAGTAACTGTGCGAGATGATGGATGTGTTAAGTAACTTTGTGATAATCATTTCAAAACATATAGGTATATTGTACACTTTAAATTTACACAGTGTTATTTGTCAATTACATCTCAATAAAGGTGTAAAATTTAAAACAAAATAGGTAGGCCTGGGCTGGTGTGGCTCAGTGGACTGAGTCACAACCGACCTTCAAACCAAAGGGTGGTTTGATTCCCAGTCAGGGCACATGCTGGGGTTGCCAGCCAGGTCCCCATGGTGGGGGGGGGGCATGAGAGAGGCAACCACACACTGATGTTTCTCTTCCTCTTTTATTCTCCCTCCCCTTCCGCCCCCCCAAAATAAATAAATAAATAAAAATTTAAAAAGTCACCATGGGTAAAAAATAAATAAATAAAATAGCTAGGGTGGGTTTGAATTTTGTTTCCATCTTGTTAAGAAATGAGATAGCATAATGAACCCATGAATTAGGCTTTATCACATATGGCAGCTAATATCTGACAGCTACCTGTTTGCCGCTCTGGGGAGTGAAAGGGATGTGCTGTGGCGTGAGCAGGAGAATGTTTCACTGGAAGTGCACCGTGATCCATCTTTGCTCTCTCCACACCCTGCTCCCAGAGAATGCTGACCAAGGGTGGTGAAACGAAGAGACTGAACAAGCTGGAATGTACTGCCCACGGGGCTGCACCAGCCTGCAAACTCACCCCAGTCACCCAGCCAGTGGAGGATCTCGTATAAGTGCTTCTCTTTAGTCTTAGCATCTTTGGAGAAGGAGGCAATTTTCTCCAACAAGATGAATCTGTTCTTGCCCTTTTGCTCCATCTGGTAAAATTTTGCCTTTTCTCTTAAATCATATCCTAATTCTTCCTGGAAGCGAGTGATGACACAATTGACATTGTCCAAGATGTCAGAGAGCTGGGAAGAAATGTCCTGTATGGAAGACAGAAGACTGTAGTGTTTAGAGCTATGAACTGTGGAAGTAGATGCCACATTCTAGTAGTGTGATCTTAGACAAGTCATTGATGCTCTTGGGGCCTCCAGTTTCTTCATTATAAAGTACGGATTATTAAAGTAACTATGCCACAGGGTTTTTGTAAATATTAAATGAATTAATATTTGTAAAGCACTTAGGACAGTGTCTGGCACATAAAATAAGTAGCTTTATTATTGTCATTTTGATTATTAAGGTGAGGGCCCTAGCCGAGTGGCTCAGTTTGTTAGATTATTGTTCCCATACGTAAGGTTGTAGGTTCAGCCCCCAGTCAGGGCACATACCAGAATCAACCAGTGAATACATAAATAAGTAGAACAACAAGTTTCTTTCTCTCTCAAATTAATCAATAAAATAAAACAAAAATATCTAAAAAGAGAAAGAGAGCCCTGGCCTGTGAACTTGAAGTCACCAGTTCGATTTCTGGTCGAGGCACATGCCTGGGTTGCAGGCCAAGTCCCCAGTGAGGGGGGCACACAGGAGGCAACCACACAAGAGAGGTAGAGGTTTCTCTCCTCTCTTTCTTCCTCCCTTCCCCTCTCTCTAAAAATAAATAAAACCTGAACTTCTGGGTAAGATGGAGGCATAGTTAGACACACTGTGCCTCCTTGCACAATCAAAAGAAGGACAACAACAATTTAAAAACGAAAAACAACCAGAACTGACAGAAAAATTGAACTGTGTGGAAATCCAACAACCAAGGAGTTAAAGAAACATCCATCCAGACTGGTAGGAGGGGCAGAGATGGGCAGCTGGGTGGAGAGGACTCACAGCAAGGTGGCAGCTGGCGGACCCATCAAGGTGGCAGCTGATGGAGTGGGTGGTCCCACTTTCACATGCGATAAACTGGGAGGAACAATTGGGGAGCGAGACAGACCGGGCAATCCAGGGCTCCAGCATGGGGAAATAAAGCCTGAAACCTCTGATTGAAAACACCTGTGGGGGTTGAGGCAGCAGCAGAAGAAACTCCCAGCCTCATAGAAGAGTTCATTGGAGAGACCCGCAGAGTCCTAGAACATACACAAGCCCACCCACATGGAATCAGCACCAGAAGGGCCCACTTTCCTTGTGGGTAGCGGGGGAAGTGACTAAAAACTGTCAAGAGAGTGGAGCAAACACCATTGTTCTCTCTCAGATCCTTCCTCCCCACATACAGCGTCACAACAGTGACGTGGGTTGCCCCGCCCTGGTGAACACCTAAGGCTCTGCCCCTTGCTACATAACAGGTGCACTGAGACCAAAAAAGAAAAAAAAGGCTCAAGTGAAAGAACAGATCAAAGCTCCAGAAAAAATACAACTAAGCAACAAAGAGAGAGCCAACCTCTCAGATACAGAGTTCAAAACACTGGTAATTGGGATGCTCACAAAATTGGTTGAATGTGGTCGCAAATTCGATAAAAAAATGAAGCCTATGCTAAGTGAAATATGTACAGGGAACCAACAGTGATGGCAAGGAACCCAGGACTCAGATCAATGGTGTGGACCAGAAGGAGGAAAGAAACATTCAATCAGAAAAGAATGAAGAAACAAGAATTCAAAAAAATGAGGAGAGGCTTAGGAATCTCCAGGACATCTTTAAATGTTCCAACATCCAAATCGTAGTGGTGCCAGAAGAAGAAAAGGAAGAGCAAAAAATTGAAAACTTATTTGAACAAATAATGAAGGAGAATTTCCTTAATCTGGCAAAGGAAATAGACTTCCAGGAAGTCCAGGAAGCTCAGAGAGTCCCAATGAACTTGGACCCAAAGAGGAACACACCAAGGCACATCATAATTACATTAGCCAAGATAAAATTGAAGGAGAGAATCTTAAAAGCAGCAAGACAAAAGGAGACAGTTACCTACAAAGAAGTTCCCATCAAACTGTCAGCTGGTTTCTCAAAAGAGACCTTACAGGCAAGGAGGGGCTGGAAAGAAGTATTCCAAGTCATGAAAGGCAAGGACCTACATCCAAAATTGCTCTATCCAGCAAAGCTTTCATTTAGATTGGAAGGGCAGATAAAGTGCTTCTCAGATAAGGTCAAGTTCTTGACCAAGTTCTTGACCATCATCACCAAGCCCTTATTATATGAAACGTTAAAGGAATTTATTGAAGAAAAAGAAGATTAAAAATAGGAACAGTAAAATGACAGCAAACTAATAGTTATTAACAACTACATCTAAAACAAAAACAAACTAGGCAAACAACTAGAACAGGATCAGAATCACAGAAATGGAGGTCACATGGAGGGTTATCAGCAGGGGAGTGACAGCAGAAGAGGGGGGAAAAAGGTACAGAGAATAAGTAGCATAAATGGTAGGTAGAAAATAGACAGGGAGGTTAAGAATAGTATAGGAAATGGAGAAGCCAAAGAACTTACACGTATGACACAGGGACATGAACTAAAGCAGGGGAATGTGGGTGGGAGGGGGTGTGCAGGGCAGAGGGGAGTAACGGGGGGAAATGGGACAACTGTAATAGCATAATCAATAAAATATATTTTAAAAAATAAATAAAATCTTTAAAAAATGAGAGAGACCAAAGACCAAGTTAGAGAATACTAAAAATCCACAGCAAACATTTCTTCAGAATTTCAGAATTTGCTGGGGATGTCTGGATATCTCCTCACAAGGATCCAGAGGCAAAAGACGGGAAAAATTAGGCTTCAAGAAACTCAGGATCAGAGGCTTCCATAAAAAATGCACTACTAGAGGCTCTCAAGCAGGATGGTTCCAGCCTTTGGTCATTTCACTGTGAGCTTCTAGGGCACACCTTAGGGGATTGTGAGAGGTTGCCAAGAACCGATCCAGTTATGAACTCTATGACCCTTCTCTTATCTTGCTAGGACCCACCCCTCTGTGTCTCAGGGTCATCCTGGAGTTTCCAGGGGCTGTTCCTTTCCTGGGCCCAGCCCTGTCCCAGGAGGGTGGTTTAACTCTAGCCCATCCTGGAGAGGCCAAGTCTAGGAGGTCGCTATTTTGCACTAATATGTCTGCAAACCTAGATTGCCAAGAATCCCAGGACTCCTGAGGGCCCAGACCTGAATCTTCCCAAATATGGGACCAGTCCCCAACTGCCACATCAGACCCCAACAGAAAAAATATTGCCCCCTCCAGGGTTACCTCCTGAGCCCGAGTTAGCTGGGCAGCCTCAATCCTCGAGATGATGGCTTTCACCGATTCAGGGGTCACCAATTGTGGGGTCTTGTCCTCCTCCATTTTGGATCACTTTTGTCAGTCACAAAGATGTCCTGTGTTTCTAGTATACAAGCCTGGACATGTGATGTTGGCTGCTTTGGAGTTAAGGGCTCTGGGGCAGCTCCTGAGCACCCTCTGCCTTGCCAGAGTACCTGGTAACTGCCAGACATCAGGTTCCAACTGACCTTCTTTTCCCCAGTGACATCATCAGTTTGATTGGAAGAATGTGTCCCTGTCACCTGTCTGCTTGATTATCTAGCTGATACCTAATATATATTACCATGACCTGTTGCTTTAAAATCATTAAACGTTTTGCTCCCAAATAAGTGTTAATGGCTAAAAATAGAAAAAGGCAATTAGAAAAAGTTATTTTTCCTAAAGAGAACTTAAAAAGAAATTGCAGCTAACCAATAACTAATGGGAACATTTGCACCGGGGACCAGGGCTCAATCAGCACTTTTACTTCCTGAAGGTAATCGTCACTACCAGAGGCCTTTTTAAAACATATGGCGGAGGACCTCCGCCAAGATGGAGGCGTAGATGGAGGCACACTGTGCCTCCTCCCACAACCAAGTTTAAAAAACCAAAGTTTTAGCAACAAAAACACAGCCAAAAACACAGAAAATTGAACTTCACGGAAGTCTGACAACAATGAACCCTTCAGCCAAACTGGAAAGAAGGGCAGAGCCAGCAGCAGAGCTGGGTCGGGCAGGAAAGATCCACTGGACTGACCCAGGCGCGCAGGCAACCGTAGGCAGATCCCAGGTGTGGAGTAGCGGGCGGACCCACTGAGGGCGCAAGGCAGTGGACTCACTGAAGGCTGACCACAGTCACACATTTGCGCCCAGATAAACCGGTGAAGGAGGGAGCGGTGAGACAGACCATGCAGGCCCCAGTGGCAGGAAGCGGCAGAGGGGACCGCCATGTCCCTCTCTGACCCCGCCCCCCCACCTAAAGCGTCACAAACCAGCGACCTGGGTGGCCCCACCCCCGTGAACAACTGAGGCTCCACTCCTCATATAAAACAGGCACGAACAGATCAACACATGGCTCAAGAAGAACTTAGAGCCCCAGAGCCGATAAATCTAAGCGATGAAGAAATAGTCAAACTTTCAGATGCACAGTTCAAAACACTGGTGCTCAGGATGCTCACAGAACTGGTTGATTTTAGTCACAAATTAGAGGAACGTATGAAGTGCTAAACTAATTGAAATGAAGGGAAATGTAGAAGAAACCAATAGTAATGGAAAGGAAACTGGGACTCAAATCAAAGGAGTGGACCAGAAAGGAAAAAAATGACCAAACAGAAAAGAATGTAGAAAGAAGAATTCAAAAAAATGAGGAGAGGCTTAGGAACCTCCAGGACATCTTTAAATGTTCCAACATCCGAATTATAGGGGTGCCAGAAGGAGAAGAGGAACAGCCACAAGTGGAAAACTTATTTGAACAAATAATAAAGGAGAATTTCCCCAATCTGGCAAAGGAAATAGACTTCCAGGAAATCCAGGAAGCTCAGAGAGTCCCAAAGAAGGTGGACCCAAGAAGGAACACACCAAGGCATATTATAATTACACTAGCTGAGAATAGAATCCTAGAAGCAGCAAGAGAAAAGGGGACAGTCACCTACAAAGGAGTCCCCATCAGACTGTCAGCAGATTTCTCAAAAGAGACCTTACAGGCAAGAAGGGGCTGGAAAGAAGTTTTCCAAGTTATGAAATCCAAAGACCTACATCCAAGATTGCTCTATCCAGCAAAGCTTTCGTTTAGAATGGAAGGGCAGATAAAGTGCTTCTCAGATAAGATCAAATTCAAGGAGTTCATCATCACCAAGCCCTTATTATATGAAATGTTAAAGGGACTTATCTAAGGAAAAGAAGATAAAAAAGATGAACAGTGAAAGGACAGCAAACTCACAGTTATTAACAACTACACCTAAAACAAAAGCAAACTAAGAGGATAGCTAGATCAGGAGCAGAACCATAGAAATGAAGATCACATGGAGGGTTAGCAACAGGGGAGTGGGAGGAGGAGAAGGGGGGAGAAGATACAGAAAATAAGTAGCATAGATGGTAAGTAGAAAATAGGGGGGAGGGCAAGAATAGTAGGGGATATATAGAATCTAAAGAACTTGAAACATGTGGTCATAAACTAAAGGGGAATGGTGGGGAGGGGTGTGCAGGGTGGAGGGGAATGAAGGGGGGAATAGAACTGTAATGACATAATCAATAAAATATATTTAAAAAATAAATTCAGAAAAATAAAAATAAAACATATGGCTAAAATGGACAATGGTATATGTCCAGGACCCAGGACTGTGCCTGGCATATAGTAGGCACTTAATAAACACTTGTTGAATGAATAAATATGTAAGTACAAATACATATACATACAAATTGTTCTCTGCTACTGAAAAGTATTCCCATTTAGCAGATAAGGAATTAAAGTAGGTTCAGTTCTTTGAA
Organism: Artibeus jamaicensis; assembly: GCF_021234435.1. Classification (NCBI taxonomy): domain Eukaryota; kingdom Metazoa; phylum Chordata; class Mammalia; order Chiroptera; family Phyllostomidae; genus Artibeus; species Artibeus jamaicensis. Next base: position 48,682,258 of record NW_026521486.1, read on the forward strand.
GTGCCATAGCCACTTAATAACGTCATCTGACACCCACCTGTCTTTCACATACTATCATTCATTCACCTACTCAGTGCAATCTGTCTCTGAGTCATTCAAACCCTGGTTTATGGATACCTGTCTATGTATCTGGCACTAGATGGTCCTTTAACCCTTACAATTTCAGAGCATGTCATAGTTTATAAATAATTTATTCATCCTTACAAATGTTTGAGACAGCTTCAGCTCAGAGGAGTTAAGAGATTTACCTGAAGTTACAGAGGTGGGAGGTTCAGAGTCAGGACTTCAGCCTGGTTTCCTGACTTCCAGTCTAAGATTCTTTCCTTTTTCCTCTTCCCCTCTTCCTTCCTTTCTTCTTTCTTTTAAACCTAACGTACTGATAATTAGTGCTGGGGTCCAGCCTCAGCAGGGTTCAGAGTCCCCAAAGGATGGATAGCACAGGCGAAGAATGAAGAGTCAGACACCGGTTGGGTGCTGGAGAATAGCCAGCCTCTGTGGATCTTACTGAACTTGCAGAGTTTGATTTAAGTTTTATTTTTATAGAGACTGGTACATAACATTAAAGGAGCAGGTGCATGGCATGAAGTTATGTTAAACAAAGGTTATTTTGACCAGGAGAGTCATTAATCAGACAATTAGAGCTAGCTGTATGGATAGAGCTTTTGATGTCCTGCTTTTCTTACCTGTCTAATTCTATTCCTGTCCAAGGTAGAGGAGGGGCTGTTACTCCAACAACTTTTAGATATTCAGGGGCTACTTCATTAGGGGGGAGTTTGTTCTCTGGCCAAGAAATTATTTTGTACAGCTTCATTGGAATTATGTGGATCATTGACCCTGAAATGCAGGTGTCTAAAAATCCCACCACCTATTAATCACAAAAACAAACATGCAAGGAGAGATAGACAGGAAATCCAGCCACAGTTGCCTCTGCTGTGCAGATGCATCTCATCTGTTCCGACTCTGTCAAGGTACGGCTCCTGGTCAACTCCCGACAAATTAGATTACATATAAATGACCTAAACATCCAATCAAAAGATAAAGATTGCAAGATTCAATGAAAACCCAAGATTCGACTATGTGCTGTCTATAAGAAACACACATTAAATAAGAAGGCACATATAGATGAAAAGTAAAAGGATGGAAAGAAAGAAACCATGCTACTGCTATAATAATTTTTTTAATTTATATTTTTATTGATTATGCCATTACAGTTCTATTTCCTCCCTTCATTCCCCTCCACCTTACCCCCCCGTCCCCACCATTACCCCCCTCTTTAGTTTATGACCATGTGTCTCAAGTTCTTTAGATTCTATATTTCCCATACTATTCTTGCCCCCCCATCAATTTTCTATCTACTGTCTATGCTACTTATTTTCTGTACCTTCTCCCCCCTTCTCCTCCTCCCACTCCCCTATTGCTAATCCTTCTTGAGATCTTCATTTCTATGTTTCTGCTCCTGATCTAGCTGTCCTTTTAGTTTGCTTTTGTTTTAGGTGTGGTTGTTAATAACTGTGAGTTTGCTGTCCTTTCACTGTTCATGTTTTTTAACTGCTTTTTCTTAGATAAGTCCCTTTAACATTTCATATAATAAGGGCTTGGTGATGATGAATTCCTTGAATTTGATCTTATCTGAGAAGCACTTTATCTGTCCTTCCATTCTAAACGAAAGCTTTGCTGGATAGAGCAATCTTGGTTGTAGGTCTTTGGATTTCATGACTTGGAATACCTCTTTCCAGCCCCTTCTTGCCTGTAAGGTCTCTTTTGAGAAATCTGCTGACAGTCTGATGGGGACTCCTTTGTAGGTGAATGTCCCCTTATCTCTTGCTGCTTCTAGAATTCTCTCCTTCATTTTAATCTTGGCTAATGTAATGATGATGTGCCTTGGTGTGTTCCTTCTTGGGTCCAAGTTCTTTGGGACTCTCTGAGCTTCCTGGATTTCCTGGAAGTCTATTTCCTTTGCCAGATTGGGGAAATTCTCCTTTATTATTTGTTCAAATAAGTTTTCCACTTGTGGCTGTTCCTCTTCTCCTTCTGGCACCCCTATAATTCGGATGTTGGAGCGTTTAAAGATGTCCTGGAGGTTCCTAAGACTCTCCTCATTTTTTTGAATTCTTGCTTCTTCACTCTTTTCTGTTTGGCCATTATTTGCTTTCTTCTGGTCCAATCCATTGATTTGAGTCCCAGTTTCCTTTTCATCGCTATTGGTTTCCTGTGCAATTCCATTCATTTCTATTAGTTTCGCCTTCATGTATTTGTCTAATTTGTGGCTATAATCAACCAGTTCTGTGAGGATTCTGATCACCAGTGTTTTAAACTGTGCATCTGAGAGTTTTGCTATTTCTTCATCGCTTAGATTTATAGGCTCTGGGGCTTTGAGATCTTCTTGAGCCATTTTTGTCTGTTCTCGCCTGTTGTTAAGTTTAAGGAGCGGAGCCTTGGACTCTCAGGTCGTTGGGTTGTGACGCTATATGTGGGGGCGTGGTCAGAGCGGGAAATGGCGATTTCCTCAGCTGTTTCTCTCTGCTGGGTGAGGAGCAGAGCCTTAGGTGGTTCACCAGGGCGGGGCCACTCAGGTTGCTCGGTTATGAGGCTGTATGTGGAGGCGGGGTCAGAGCGGGGAAATGGCGGCACCCTGTGCTGCCGCTCTCCATGGGGCCTGCTCAGTCCTGTAGTCTCACCGCCCACTCCCTCGCTTGTCTATCTGTGCAGGAAAGCGCGACCACAGTCAACCCGCAGCCCTGCTCCCTCGCTGTTTCCCTAAGGTCGCTCACTGAGTTGCTTACTAGGTCCAACCCTGCGCCTGGGTTCCGCGCGCCCGAGTATGTCTGACCGAGTTTTTCTGTGCAACCCCGCTCCGACAGCTGCTGGTTTCGCCCATTTACCGGTCAGGCTGAAGAATTTGTTGTTATCAGACTTCCGAAAAGTTCAATTTTCTGTGTTCTGGCTGTGTTTTCTGTTGCTAATATTTAGTTGTCTCTAAACTTGGTTGTGAGAGAAGGCACAGCATCTCCACCTATGCCTCCATCTTGGCGGAAGTCCTGCTGTAATAATTAAAAGAATACTAGAGGGGCTATATTAATATCAGATTTTGGAACAAGAAATATTAGCAAAGATCAAAAGGGAGGAATCTTCCATATCAATAAAAGTATCAATTAATAAAAAGGACATAATCCTATATGTGTATGCACCTAGTAACATAGCTTCAAAATAAATGAGGCAAAAAAACTTACAGAAGTCAGAGGAGAAATGGATAAAACTATAATTGTAGTTATAGATATTAATACTTCTCTTAAAGGAATTGGGTAGAAATAGAAAAAGTGAGTAAGGATATAGAGACTTTGAAAAACACTATCAACCTACATAATTCAATTGACATTTATGGAACACTTCACCCAACACCAGTAGGTTATATATTATTTCCAAACACATACAAAAAGTAATCTGGGCCATAAAACAAGTATCAATATACTTAAGAAGATTAGACTCATACAAAATATGTTCTCTGACCACAATGGGATTAAACTATAAATCAATAATTGAGAGATATCTAGAAAATTCCAAAATATTTGTAAATTGAACATATGTTTATATAATCCATAAGTCAAAGAAGAAATAAGGAAGGTTACAAAATAATTTGAACTGAATGAAAATGAAAACAAAATTTGCAAGATGCTGCTAAAGCGGTGCTTAGAGAAACTAGAAAAGGAAGAACAGAGAAACTCAAAGTAAGCAGAGGAAATAATAAGGCTAAGGATAGGAGTCAGTAAAATAGCAAAAAACAAAAATGGAGAAAAATAAAAAAATGTAATCAAAAACTGTTCCTTTGGAAAAAATGAATGAAATTGATAAATTCTAGCCAGATTTTACCAGGAAAAAGAGAGAACACAAATTATCAACATCAGTGATGAAAGAAGGGACATAACTACAGACCCTACAGTAGAAATAATAAGGGAGTAGTATGGAAAAACTCGGTCAATAAAGTTGGTAAACTGGATGAACTGAACACATTCCTTGAAAGACATCACCTATCAAAACTCACTAAAGAGAAGAAAACCAGAAAAACCCTATATCTACTAAAGAAATTGGATTTGTAATTAAAAGCCATTCCCTCTAAGAAAACTTCAGCCACAGATGGCTTAATTGGTGAATTTTGCCAAGCATTTAGGGGAAAAGATAGTTCTATATACTAGTAATCCCTTCTGGAAAACTGAATGGTAGTGAACACGTCCCAAATCATTTTAATGAGGTTAGCATTGCCTTGCTACTCAAACCAGACAGAAATGTTACAAGGAAAAAATCCAATATCCCTCATAAACATAGATATAAAAGGAAATGAAATGGAAGCCTCTGACTTGAAAAAAATTATTTGCAAAAAATGTTTGATAAAGGACTTGTATCCAGAATATATATAGCACCATTACGACTCAGTAACTGGAAAAAGAATAATCTGGTTTTTATAATGGGTAGAAGATTTGAATAGACACATCACTGAAGGAGATACCAATGGTAAATAAGCACACGAAAAGATACTCAACATCATTAGTTGTTAGGGAAATGCAAGTTAAAACCATGAGATGCCAAGTCTGACAAGAATGAGTCAGACTATAAAAAGTGTAACAATACCAAGTGTTGAGGAGGATGTTGGGAAAGTGAAACCCTGGTATATTACTGGTGAGAATGTGCAATGGTACAGCCACTTTGGAAAACAGTTTGGCAGGTTTTTAAAAAGTTAAATGTAGATTATTGTACAACCCAGCAATAACACTCCTAAGTAATGAAAACATATGTCCAAGGACATACACACAAACATTTATAAGCAGCTCTATTTCCTATAGCACAAAACTGTGAACAACCTAAGTGTCCATAAACTGACAAGTGGATAAAACAAATTGTAGTATGTCCATGCAATGAAATATACAACTTCACATTAAAAAGGAATGAAATACTAATACGCGCAACAACGTGGATCATCTCAAAAGCATTATGCTGAGTGAAGGAAGCCAGACACAAACTACTACAAACTGTATGATTCCACTTATCTGAAATTCTGGAAAGGCAAAACTCTAATGACAAAAAGAAGGTCAGTAAATGCCAGGACCCAGATGAGGAGGAAGAGACCGACCACAACAGAGTGCAAAGGAAGTTTCTGAGTGAAGGAAACATTTTATGTCATGATTATGGCTGTGGTTGTGTGACTGAGCAGATGGGGGCTTGGAGGGCCTGTTCACGTGGCACCTTGGTGCAGGACCCAACAATCAGCATTGGAAGGAACAGGTCTTTATTTACAATATTCCAACCTTGGAGGGACTCAAAGCATTTATGCTAAGAGCCCTCCTTTCCCACGAGACCCAGCACTTCCCCTGGGAACAAGGGGAAGGCTATAAGCCAAAACCAAGCCCAATAGCTCCCTGTGTGAGCCAGCAGCACAAACAGTCCTAACCTCTCTGGAAGGTACCAAAGTTGCCATCATCACGCAGCAGCTCTCTCCTTCAGGATGTTGGGTACATTGTCATCAGCCTCTGTGTAACAGTCCAAGAATACTGTGCTATGGTGCACTGGGTCATGGCCAAGTTCAGGAAAGACCTAAGTCTTAAGAGTCCGGATAAAGTCCAGGTTTGCACAGCAGTAGATATAGCTTGCAAGGAAGGCTTCGGAGTCAGCTAGAGCAGGCATGATCAGAGCAGCAACATGTCTCCTTCATCCTGACTACAAACACATAGAGCTTGCTTGCTTCTCCCTCTCACATGGCTGCTACATCATTCCTCCCTTGTGGCTCTTCTGCTCCCTTCCAAGTGGCATGGTCGAATCCCTCCTGGCTGCCACTTTTAGTTTAAATCCTGACCTGGAACTCCCTACAGGGTCTCATCTCTGACTCCTCCCACAATGAGCTACATTTTCCAGTTTTCAATATAGTTTACACTCATTCAGCTGCCATCCCCATTCAGGGCAAGAGTGACTCAGTGATCTTCCCTGGCTACCTCAAGAGTCAGGATAAGCCCTCAAAGTCACACCCACCTTGCCTCTAGGTAGCAGCACAGCTATTAAACTAGCTACCAAGTTGTCATTGTAATGTAAAGTATCTTAATCCTGCCATCCACTCTCCCCCACCCTCAACCAAGCTTTGTGGTGGTTTTCTACTATTTTCCCAGGAGCACCCCTTGCCCTGTGCCCCATTACAGTTATATGACTATATACATTTGTGAAAATTCACTGTACTGTACACTTAAAATTGGTGAATTTTATTATATGTAAATTATACCTCAGTAAAGCCAATTTTTAAAAATGTGATACTTTATAATGTCTAAGACTGTGGTAGTATTGTGGGCAAGTAGTACTGTAGTGCAAGGGGCTGGAAGTTAACCAGGGTACTGGAGGGTGTAGGGAAATAACCCTTCCTCTTTTCTAGGTGGCAAGTCTTCTTTACTTTCATTCCCTTTCCCTTGGGGCTGGGATGCTCCCTCTCCCCAGCTCCTTTCCCATGCAGTTCAGTGGCCAAGAGCAACACCTTCACCACAATTCAAAGGCCGGGAAAGGTCACTTGCCCAGGAGAGATATTTGTAAACATTTTTAAAAAGATTTTACTTACTTTCAGAGAGAGTGTAAGGAAGGGAGATAGACTAGGAGAGAAGTAGCAACATGTGAGAGAAACCTGGGGACCTGGCCTGCAACCCAGGCATGTGCCCAGACCTGGAATCGAATTGGCAACCTCTGGTTTGCAGTCCAGTGCCCAGTCCACTGAGCCACACCAGCAGGACTGTGAACATTTTTTTTTTCAAATGCAGCCAACTCCCTTTCCAAGCAAAGGCTTTTGTATATGTTACTATCTCAAAGAGGTAAAAGTAAGGCAGGAGATAGTCGGAAAGGAGGAGACTGCGGAGGAGCCCCAGGGTTAAGATAAAGGACAACAGTACAGGACAGAGGTCCTGTTCTAAGACCCATTGTTCCAGCTTCAGGGAAAGTGCTGAATCATGGTGAATCATGGGTGCACCTGTGTGGAAGATGTTACCTGACCCCTGGTCCATTATAATAGCATTATAATAAATTAACATTGTGCGACCCTCTTCTCTGGTGGCCAATCAAGGAGAATCATGGGAGACCACCTGCACAGTAGTTTTTAAGTACTATAACTACTTGTACATGCGCAATAAAAGCCCACCAAAACTAGCCAGAAAATATATGCCTTATAAGATAGAAACCCTCCAGCCCTCCAGCAACTCTGCTCAGGTTGGTTTGCTCCCCTGTTCTGTGGAGTGTACTATCAATAAATCTGCCCACTCTCTTTCTGCCATAAACTCTCTGTGTGTTTGGTTCAATTTCTTGTCTGCAACCAAGAACCCACCTGTGACAAAAGCAATGTCTTATTAGAATGCATTTATATAAGATCAATTTCTTGATATGTCTGTGTTATAAAATCATTCAATGTCAACAAGACTTTTTAAAATAATTTATATATTTATTTTTAGAGAGAGGGAAAGAGAAGAAGACAGGGAGAGAAACATCAATGTGTGAGATACTTCTTCGATCAGCTGCCTCTCACACACTCCCAACTGGGAACCTGGCCCGCCACCCAGGCGTGCACCCTGCCTGGTAATCAAACCAGTGACTTTTTAGTTCACAGGCTGGCACTCAGTCCACTGAGCCACACCAGACAGGGATCAACAAGGCTTTTTTGATAAACCCAAAACTTTGATATGTAGGACATTTGTGTATATATATTTAAACTATTGGTTTAAAAAGTTAAAATATATTTCTGGGTAAATAAGTTTCTGGGTAAAAATTGTAGATTGAACACATATATTAAAATATATTTCTGGGTAAAAAGTAAGTTTCTGGGTAAAAATTGTAGATTGAACACATGTATCTAAATTTGATCCACTAAAAATACACTAAAACTACAGCAAAGGAATTTTTAAATTTTTATTTATTTACTTTTAGAGAGGGAAAAGGAGGGAGAGAAACATCAGTGTGTGGTTGCCTCTCACACGCCCCCTACTGAGGACCTGGCCCGCAACCCAGGCATGTGCCCTGACTGGGAATCAAACCAGCAACCCTCTGGTTCACAGCCCACACTCAATCCACTGAGCTACACCAGCCAGGAGCAAAGGGAGATTTTAAAGTAGAGATCTACAAGAACAGGAAAACAGGACAGGAGACAAAAACCAAATAGTTTAAGGAGCTGAAAAGGATGTGGGTAAGTGGTTACTGACTGAGACTAGATGGAGAAGATCTTAGACTTCTTAGAGAAGATGGATCTTAGGGCAGCATTGGGGCAACCATATGGCAAAACAGAACTGGTTGTGCAAGATGGCTTACCACCCTAAGAGGAAGTCCTAAAGATGTTGACAACAGAGGTTCCCTGCAGTGAAACTGTGACCAACAAGTCCCATCATGTACCTGAACCCACAGAGCACAAACACTTCAATCAGCTTTTAGGTAACCCATCCTTAAATGTGAACAGACAACTGCCCTGGCTGGTATAGCTCAGTGGATTAAATATGGGCCTGCAAACCAAAGGGTCACCAGTTCAATTCCCTGTCTAGGGCACATGCCTGGGTTGTAGGCCAGGTCCCAGTTGGGGGTTGTGGGAGGCAACCACACATGGATGTCTTTCTCCCTCTCTCCTTCCCTTCCCCTCCCTCTAAAAATAAATATAGAAAATGTTTTTTTTTTTAATGTGAACAGACAACCAAGGGTTATAAGACTTCCAAGAAAAGAATCTAACTTGACAGAGACCAAAACAACAGAAAAAGAAATTTAGATGCTCTGGCTGGGTAGCTCAGTTGGTTAAAGCGTCGACCCATTATGCCAAGGTTGCAGGTTTGATCCCCGGTCAGGGCACATACAAAAATCAACCGATGAATGCATAAATGAGTAGGATGAGTTGATCTCTCTCTCTAAAATCAATAAATTAAAATTTTTTTAATTTTAGAGAAAATGAAGAAGCAGAAAGAAGAAAACTGAAAACTAATAGATTCAGAGATAACATAAGCTACTGTAACTCTGAAACCAAATGAGATGCTATAAAAATGAATATTCAGAGGATAAAATAAGGTGAAAGTAATAAAAATCTTTAACATATTGAAAAATTCAGAAGATTTCTCAGAAGAAGAATGGTGGAAGATAAAATTAAGGAACTATCCAAGCAAACAAAATTAAAAAATGGAAAGGAGGAGAGAAAAATAAGAAACTAGAAGGATCAGTCCAGTGGATCTATCATCTGAATTATAGGCATTCCAAAAAGAAAGAGAAAATGCAAGAGAAGAAACCACCGATGGGACGATTCAAGGTTATTTCCCAGAAGTGAGGGGCAATGAGTATCTAGCACAACTAATGGCCTCTCACCAAGACATATGACTGCTATTTCAGAACACTGGAGACCAGAGGTTCAGAGAGGGGGGAAAAGTCACTTACAAAGGGTAAGGATTAAAATGCTTCAGATTTCTCAGGAGCAATGATGAAAGCTAGAGGGTAAAGTCACAATGCCTTCAAAACTCCCAGGAAAGTCAATTCCCAGCTAAACGATCGATCCAGTGTCAGAGTAGAATAACAGCAATGTCAAATATGCAAAGTTTTCAAATGCTGTACCACGCCTTGTCTCAGGAAGCTTCTGGAAGGTGGTCTCCTCCAAAAAGAGGGAATATATTAAGAAAGAGAAAGACATGGAATATGGCAAAGGAAAGATCCAACAAAGGAGAGAAGAAAAGAAAATGCCCAAGAGGATGAGAGAGGAGATGCCAGGCTGCCAGATGGGCAGCAAGGGTGGGGGTAAACCCTCAGATGGGAGCAGGTCAGAGGCTCCAAGAGGTATGTCTTCAAGAAAGTGAAGCCAATAGAATTATCTGCTGTATCTAAATATTCTGAGAAGAGACACAACTGAAAGAAGATATGAAGGCAGATTTTGTGATAAATACATAGATAACTAAACAAATAAAAAACCAAGATGATTGTTCATTCTAGGGGAAAAAATTGTGCAGGAAAGGAGGAGTAATCTAAGTTTTCTACACGGCTCAACTCTGAATGCTATGTATAGTCACAATGTTGTAAGAAATTGAACTAGCAAAAATGATCAAATTTGGCAGCAGGGAGATGGGAATTAGGTATAAGTGGTGGGGAGAGAGGAAGGGGGAAAAATCCTTAAATCTGCACCTATTATTTGTGGGGGTTAAGGCAATACTACAATGGAGACTCACATACTAAATATTTTAATGCTATAAATTAAGCTAACAAATTTTTTAATAATACACCTTTTAAACTTGTTTACAAATATACCCTCATAAGGACCAGGAGGACCAGGTTCTAAATTAGAATTTATGGACTCTTCAGAGTTCTGCACTAGAAAATAGCAGCCCCCAGTCCCTGGCTCTTGCCTGACCCTCTTCGCTTCTGTTTTTCCCTCCTTGGAAATTGAGAGAAGCTTAGACAGGGTTCTGTGGACACCACAGCTGTGCTCACACCTCTTGCTGCAAAGAGCTGCCCTTGGCTACCTATCCTTCAGGCATAGGTATGCCCATGCCATCAGCAAGGTGTCCCTGGGGAGGAGAAATCCAAGGAAGAAGCTGATATAGGCCCATGAAGCAAACTGAGCAGGGAATTCCAAGGTCCTATGTATCCAGAATATGTCATAACAGGGGGAAAGTGGTATCTGCATGGGCACACCGCCTGGGACTCCTCACTCTGTGGTAGGGAAGCAGCTAGAGGAGAGTCAGAGGTATGACGGTAACCGCCAAAAAGAAACAGTTTAAATAGCTGAAAATGGAGAGAGGGCTCTTCTGTTAACAAATCTAATACCATTGTTTTGACTCTCTGAAACAGGTGTCTATGTATTCTAAGAAAATACCTCATAGAGCACTGCTGGTGTGGCCCAGTGGATTGAGCACTGGCTTATAAAGTGAAAAGTTGCAGGTTTGATTCCCAGTTAGGGCACATGCCTGGATTGCTGTCCAGGTTGCCATCTGGGCAGCATGTGAGAGGCAACCACACATTGATGTTTCTCTCCCTCCCTTCCCTTCTCTCTCAAAGTAAATAAATAAAATCTTTAAAAAATAAAAAGAAATACCTCATAGAAAAAAGAAAACCTTTAAAAATAAAATCTGATTAATAAAAGTTTTTGGAACCTCTGAACTACTTCTGCTATGTCTAGAGGTCTCAATAATGAAGTTAAAAGCACAGGACTAGATCCTCAGGGAAACACAGTGATGTCTCTACAATGGCCTCCAAGAATGAAGCCGTCTTCCCTTCCTTCCACCTGTCGCCTTTAAATTAGGACTCCTACTTCACATTGGTTGTTTTCCTACCTCTCCTGTTAGACTCTGAGCTCCTTCCAAGCAGAGATCCAGCTCAGAGTTCTTTGTATCTAGAGCACCTAGCGCAGTGCCAAAGGGAGTGCAGGCTCAGCTAAGTGTTGATGGATAAAAGAAAAAGGAAGCCACTTTACCCAGGCTTGGGTGGGAAGGTGTCTGAGCCCCTTCTGCACCAGTATGCCTGAAGCCCTGTCAGTTACTAGCCCTTACACGTTCAGCATATTCATTAAATAGCTTTGGGTTATATTTCCCTTATCAGCACAACAGTATTTATTTCACGTATTTAATTCCTTTAAAAGATTGGGTCCCTGCTCCAAATCTCACCAAGAACTTGAAGGTCACGTGGGAAGCACTTGTACGCCCCAAGACCGCAGGGATTTCGGGGGTGGGAGGGAGGGTCAGGGGAAATCTTTTTTTCCCCTGAAAATGCTGTATGCCCAGTGCGAGGAACAGTTCCTGTTCAATAAATAGTTAAGTGAATTAATGAAAAGTACTAAAAGTAAGTTCGCACCGAATAAAAACACGCTTTGAGAAGGCAAAGATACCCTATTCAGCCCCAGGTCCTGGGAGCGACCGCGCGAGATCCAGGCGCTCCGAGAGAGCGCCGCGCGGAGCGGACGCGCTGGCCGAGCCGCAAAGGACAGGAAGTGGCTGGCCGAGGTCTGGAGGTGGCTGGTGGGAAGGGCGGGAGACAGAATTGCCGGCGAGAGCATAGCCGGGTTGGGATCTATCGCCCCAACTGCTAGGTGCAGGCGGGCATCTGCACTTGGGCGGTCAGTCAACTAGGGTGAGATCCGCCCCCCCCCGGTGGGCGGACCCTGGGCCCGGCGCGGGGGCGGGGCCTGGCTCTCCGCGCCGGGGGCGGGGCGGATCTTGGGCGCTCCGGGCCGGTGCAAGGCCCGGCTAGTCGACGGGAGCGACGGGAGCCCCGGCCACCAAGGGGTGCGACCCCCCACTGGCCCCGCCTTCCCGGCTGCGGCCTGGCCAATCAGAGAGGCTTTTACTGGCTGGTGGGCCCAGCCGGCTCAGCTGCTCCGAGGCTCTGGCATGGTAACGTTCTCGCGCGGGGGTGGAGGGGCCTGGGGCGGTCCCATTGCAACCCACGCGGCCCTGGTAGGGGCCAGGGAGGCCAGCGGGGTTCACAGGACCCCGGGAGAGGGCGAGGGGCATGAGGGGCTAGGGCGAGTAGCCCGGGAAGGGGATGGGGTTGGGAATTTTGGGAAGAAGGGGTGGGGGAGGCCATGATGGAGGATGGCGGGAGGGGGGTGTTGAAGGGAATGAGTTGCGTGACTGTGTGAGGAGGAGAAAGAAAAAGTGAAGGATAGGCTTGTGGAGAACTGTCGAGAATGAAGAGAGAGGGCAGGAGATTTGGAAACCGCCGGAGAGGGGGCGAGGTGGGGGCTGCAGTTTCTCCTCCTGGGATATTTGGCTTGCGCCATGCCCCTCCCCCAGACTTGGTGCTTGTTGCCTTTGGAAGCCTTTTATACCGGTTAAGACCTCTTGGGAACCTCCTCTTTCATTTCCTCACCTTGTCTCTCGAGGTGAGGAGGGGGCACTGTCTACTGAGGAAAGAAGGCTTCCAGCCCCCACCCAGTGCTGGATAGTCCAAGAAATAGGAGAGCAGAGGCCCCTTGATCCCAACCGTGGCTCTGCCATCAACAAACTATAAAAACTCAGTGTGACCTTGGGCAAGTCATTACCTTTCTTTGGGCCTCAGATTTCTTATCAATGAAAAAAAAAGAGAAATGCATAAGAACGATAGCCTAGATCTCTTCCAGCTCCAAAATGGAGTGGTTCTTAAGAGATTTCTGGATAATGGGTTCTAGGAAGTGGGGGAGCAAAAGAAAGGATGAAGATGGAGGTAGGCCTTCAGCTAGGGCTGCAGAAGTCCCTAGGGATGTAAGAGTAGGGATGGCAGGCACACAGCCTGCAAGGCTCTGGCAGGCTAGTCAGGGCCTCTGGAATCCTGGTGGAGGGATGGAAGAACTCAAGTAGAGGAGGAAGAGACTGAAACCTAACCCAGGAGAGATGAAGACCAGAAGTAGCATTCTTTTCTAGGAAGAAGGAGAATGATTAAGATGGTAGGATCGGAGAGAAGCAATGGAAGATATTTCCTAGTAAAACAGTATCTTTGCAAGCAGGGGGAATAATGAGGCTGGTTCAGGAGAGGAGGGACTAGGGTGGTCTTGAAAAGTGGGTGGGAAGACTGAAGAAGGGCAGCAGGTAGGTAGAGCATGCTACCTAGGATAATCAGTGGCTCTCAGCCTCCATGATACTTTTCTTTTTGGTGATGACTACCTCTTTCTGAGAGAGATGCCTTTCAGGCTTCATTTACCAGGACAGATCTCTTCAAGGGAGTGAGTCAGACCAGGTCATCTTCGGATCACTTAGCTGTCTGAGGATTTGAGGATTGGGAAAGAAAACAGAATGAATTTGAGTGTAAGAAATACCTGTGACACCATTGTCCTTGCTGGGAGGAAGCTTTGTGAAGTAGTTGAAAGCTCAGGCTTTGGGGTCAAACCGTTTAGATTCCAGACCTGCCTCTGCCATTTAAACTCTTTGAACCTCGGTTTCTTTATCTATAAATGGGGATAATGACCTCTAAGATGGTTGGGATGGTTCAGTGTTTGTCATGGTATCTGGTTCAAAATAAGCACTCAATAAATATTACCCCTTAGCTGTTATTCCCTCTTTCCATTCTCCTTTCTGTTCTATTGTTGTTCCTTTTTCCTTTTGTTCTTTCTTCTGAGTCTTCCATTCTGAGATGACCCTTAGATGTGGAGGCTGAGAAGAATTGATTGCATCTTGGGGGTCTTTCTGCTGGTCCAGGCAAATACATGATAATCAGATGATCGGTTGTCTTTTCATTATCTCTCCCCAGCCCACAAATGTGTTTTTGTTCCAAGAAAGACACAGGATCTGCTTCTCTTTCAGTCCCCTTTCCTATATCCCTTTCTCACTTGAGTGAGTTCTTCAGATTCTTACCTGGACGTGTAATGAGATATAAAGTTGTATAGGCACTTCAGCAAATGAGATGGGGGAAGGGGTGTTTCAGGAAAGGTAGAAAGTGTACATATCACACAGGGGAGACTTGGGAAAGGGAGGGCTTTGGAAGTTCCATAGAAATTTTTGTTCATTCCATTGCTCTGTCCTCTGTCCAGAAACAGGCCAGTGTCTGGTTCCTTGCCAGGGGTCTCCATTCCAAATTAAAGATGGTCATATACACTCAGTTTTCATTATTGAGGTTTTCCCAAGCCGGTATTTCATCCAGTTTCCTTTCCGCAGCCACACAGGTCTCTGCCAAGCTGTTGCTCTGTCTTATCGCAGCCTTTACCCAGAGAATTTATGCAGAAGTACCGGGCACGTGTACACACACACACATTTCCCTTTTTTAGGATGTTCTAGTATGCAAACATCTAATAATGTTAAGGATGAGTCTGCATTTTCTCATGTCACTTTGTATGCAGGGCCCTGACTAGACACTCAGAGGAGGCTTAGAAAGAGAAGACTCTTTTTTCTGAATGTAGAGAAATCCCCACCCAAGCAGGGAGACAGGCAGTCCCACAGGAAACACCCAAGATACGTCCGTAGAGTAGCATGTCCCTCGGTGCAAAGTAATACAGGTAGGTGCGTCTGTGTGTGAAAGGCAGTCATAAGGCACCCCGAAGAAGGCGACTGTTGGGTCATCTCGAACAAAGTGAGAAACGAAGTGGACTAGAAGAAACAAGCCACTGAATGGGAAGAAGCCAGGAAGAATTAGGGGATGGGTCTTGTTGAAAGACTGAATGTTGGATAGAGAGTCTGCAGTGTGGGCGGTAGGGAGCCACCACTGATTATCAAGCAAGAAAATGTGGGGTCTTTACTGATTTCACCAGTACATGGATTGCAGGGGATATGTATGTTGAAGTAACAGAACTGACCTGCTTCCTGTGGCGAGGACTGTGCTTTTATTTGAAAGATTTTACTTATTTTTACTGAGAGGGGGTGGCATGGAGAAAGGGAGCAGTACATTGATGTGAGAGAAACGTTGATGGGCTGCCTCTTGCACACGGTCCCGAAACCCAGGCACGTGTCCTGACTGGGAATCAAACCAGTGACTTTTTACTTTGCAGGGCAACTCCCAACCATCTTGAGCCACACTGGTCAGGGCTGTGCTTTTTTCCTTCCTTTTTTTTTGTTTTAATTTATTGATTCTAGAGAAGGAAGAAAGGAGAGACAGACATCAATTTGTTGTTCTACTTAGTCATGCAATTCACTGGTTGATTCCTGTTTGTGCCCCAACTTGGGGTCGGACCCACAGCCCTGGCGCATTGGAATGACATTCCAACCCACCTACCTGGCCGGGGCCTTTTTTAAAAAATTTATTGAGGTGATATTGGTTAATAGGGTCATATAGGAAGGCCTGTGCTTCTAAGGGAGCAGGGCTGGAAGGTAGATTGGGTCCAGTCCTGGCTGTGTCCCTAAGCAGTGGTAGGACCTTGGATTCATTCCCCTTTAGTTTTCTCATCTGAGAAAAGGGGGCTACCTTGGGTGATTGTCAGAATCCCCTCTTTACCTCTGATATCCTATGTTCCCTGAGTAACTACCAGGCCATACCAGTGGCTTTGTTTTGTGGGACTTGTCGAGACCGTTTAGTCATTAAGTCAGCAAGTGTTTGTTAGCCCCTACTGTGTGTTAGTAGCAGAGAACTCAGTGGGGATAGGATGTCAGGGTAAGCAAAGACGAAGTCTCATCCCCTAGAGTGTTCGGCCTAGTGGAGGCAGCAGATGTTTCATTGATTCTAAGATCACAATCTAATATTTCTGAAGTCAGTATACATGTTAAAATTCATGGGCTAACATGATTTAATTGGCAGCATTTGTTTTCCTTAGTGCCACATAATAGTAAGTCAGAATCGTACAGGTAACTGTGAAATTCCAGTGGGTAATTGCCAAAAGGAAAGGTCCATGGCGTGTGAGCATGTAGAGGAGGGCGCCGACTGGTCGGTCCACTGGGTTGGCAGGAAGGCTTTTCTGAAGACACGATGGCTGATAGAGGTGAAGGATATGTAGGCAAGATGTGTGGGGTTGGTGGGAAGATTACCCCATGCAAAGGTGGGTGCCTGAGGCAGAGAACTGAGAGGGGTGAGTGTGCTTGGAGCACAGACCCAGGAGGTCAGTGTGGACGAGGCTGCCAGGGCAGGTGAGGAGCAGGTCTCCCACGGCCTCCCAGGCTCCAGGCAGGGGTTTTGGTCTTTGCCCTAAGGACAGTGGGAAGCCACTGAAGACTTTTAAGCAGGGAAGTAACACGGTCCGAGGTGCATTTTGATGATCTTGTTAGGGCTGCAGAGTGGAGTGGATGTGGGGAGACCAGATGAATGGGGTGGTAGGTGTGGAGGAGGAAATGGAGAAGAGTAGATGGGTTCAAGAAATCTTTAGGTGGTGAAGTTAACAGGACTTGGAGATGTGTGGAGAAGGAAGGGGGAGGTGTGGAGAGTGACTGTCACGTTTCTGTCGTTGGACAGCTGGTGGCAGCAGTCTCTGACATGGGCAATGGCTGGAGCCTTGGGAGGACCCAAAGGTGGTTACATAGCATCTGGGCAGGTAGAGAAGACCCAAAGGCAGCATGAGGTGGGAAAGAGTGGCACAAAGAATTGGATTTCTTTCCATTTTGATCAGTTTCTGCCTCCCCCTGCTAAGAAACGTCTCTGGGGGCAGGAACAGGGCTGATACAGGGCTAGAGGAGCTGCACACCAAGGAAAGGTGATTCGGGTTGGGGTAGTTTCGCTTATCCCCTCCTCTCCTTAGGGCGGATGGGTGGGAAGAGAGGAAGCACAGATGTCGCTAAAGGTAGAGATTAGAAAGTATTTTTTAAAAGCTGAGACTTCTCAACGTGTAGGGGTCTTAGGGGAAGTAGGAAAATCGGGTGCCAGTGAGGCGGCTCCTGGATCAGCTTCCCCTGGTCTCTTCCTTTCAAGCAAAGTGGGGGGAGGGGAGGGCCCTTGAGCTGCATCTCCATACCTCCATTTACTTAAAACAATTTTTTTCAATGGGTAACAGTCATATGGGTGCATACTCAAAAGTTACAAAAGGGCATATAGTGACAGATCTCTGCCACGGTCCCCATCCCAGCAGGGTTTTGTGTGTCATCTTTTGTGTCCACTTGTTCACAAGTGGTAAAGTTTTGCAGCACATTGTTTTTCCCCCTTTGTTGATACACCTTACCAGTTGTTTCGTATCAAGACAGTGCGCGTCTGTAGTCTTTTGTGTGTAATTTAATAGTTCATATGGGTGGGTATTTAGGCTGATGCCAGTCTTCCATTTTTACAAATAACGCTGAGCCGGAAACTTTGTAGAGACGACATTTCGGCCATATGGGGCTTTATTTATAGAACGAATATTTAGAATTAGAAGGTTCTACATAGAGTTTTTGTTCTCTCACTTGTCATTTACCCATTCAATATTTATTGAGTGCCCATTATGTGCCAGATCCTGCGGAGGTGCCAGGAATCCAGCTTCAACAAGTCAGATACGATCCCTGCCTCCATGGAATGTTACTACCCTCTACTATGGGGAAACACAAAAGAGGATCAGAGAGAGAATAAATGGGAAGGCTCTACTTTAAATGGAGTCAGGAAGGCTTCTTAGAGTAAATGATACTTAATCTGAGAACTAAAGGATGGGATGCAGCCAGCCATTAGGTGCAGGATGGGGAAACCTAGGCTGTTCAGAGCCTCCCCACAGGGAGTGGAGTCTGGGATCTGTAGGGGAGGAGGAGTAAAAGATGAGGGAGGTGATGGGGAGTGGAAGGTGTCAGAGAGCAGGTGACTAAAGATGAGGCCAGATGGGGGAGAGGGCTGGTAGTGGAGAGAGGAGAGGTAGGGAGACTGGTACTTAAGTTATTTGTGTTTACTGGGCTTTGGTATTAAATCTCTGTACCTGGGTGAATTCAGGTGGGGGAACAGGACAAGAGGCCGCTTCCTCCCTGGATCCTTTGTGAATGTGAGACCACAGAATAACCGTGTGAGGGAGGCACAGCCTTGCCCGAAGGCAGGAGAGTGGGTGAAACACCTTGGGCAGAGCCGGTCTGCCTGTAGTACAGCCTTCTCCATCTTTTCTGTGGCTTTGGCAAAATGGAAACTTCTATTGATAAAATAAAGATGACGTTGACGGGGCTCAGCCAGCTAGCTCTGGGCCGGTAGAAGAGAGAGCAGACCTACCCAGAGCTCAGGGCTGGAGTTGGGCAGAGAATGGGTCTTGGATACCCTTCCTCTGAATTTAGTGCTCCTTTTTTATCCTTACCCTCTGCTTCCCTTTTGCTCCCTTTTGCAAAAGCCCATCTCTTTGCCCATCCTGGGTCCTATGACTTTTCTCTCCCTCAACAGTCGGTTCCCGATTCTGGTCCCCGGCCCCCAGCAGCGCCTGCCCCCTTCCCACCGGGGCCCCCCATGATGCCACCACCCTTCGTAAGTTTTATGTCTTCCCTTGGGCTTGGCTTTTCCAGCCTGCACCCTGATTCCCCGGTCCCTAGCACTGCTGCACGGTTTTTGTGTGACAAACCCCTTCTGCTGCCCTTGGAAGAGGGATGGTTTTGCTGGGGTATTGGGGTGGGAGAGGCTGCTGTTCAGCTCTCCATTCATAAAGTTGACAGTTTCCTCCTTGTCTTTTGTCCTTGGGACACACTGGGGCTGGGGTAGAGGTAGAAGTGGAAGGGAAATGACCCCGGGAATGTGAGGGCAGGGTGGGCTGTCTTTCTCTTTCACTGCTCCTTGTCTGCATTCTTTAAATATGCCACAGAAGTCAGGCTGGATTAGCAACTGGTGGTCATTGAGTTGGAGAAAAGGGGTGGAAAGCAGGGGACTAGGGATTTGGGTACCTGAACACCTGGCTTCTGGCTCTGCATCTGAGAGACCTCTTTGGGGAGAGTTGCTGAAGAGGTGCAGCCTTCCAGACGATGTCTGGTGGTGGTTATACTTTTCTTTTCCTTTTCCCTTCCCTATCTCTCAAGAAGCTGTGTGCTTGCCTATTAGACCCAGAGGACACCCACCCCCACAGTTATCAGTCTTTCTCAGTGGTGAGGAGGGAGGCAGTTTCACACTTCATGCTTTTCGAACCAAAGCCTTGGATTGCCTCAGAGCCAGGCTGGAACATTTGGGTGGGAGACAAGTGGGTGTTTTCTGCCCGGTCCAAGGCAGTGTCCCCTCTGCTCATTCTCTTCTTTTCCTCATTTCCAGATGCCCCCTCCAGGAATCCCCCCACCCTTTCCTCCAATGGGGCTACCCCCTATGAGTCAGAGGCCACCAGCCATACCCCCCATGCCACCAGGCATCATGCCCCCTATGCTACCACCAATGGGGTCGCCACCACCCATCACACAGGTAATCCTCTCCCCTGTTCCTGGGCCTCTGAAAACCTGTCAGTTTATCTGGGATCGGAGATGAGAGTGGAGATCTGGACTTCAGAAACTGGGGAGGGAAAGGAGGGAGCTTCGTGACAGGCCCACGTGGATTTGCCTGCTGTATGAGTGGGGGAAACGCACAGGCTAGGCTGGAAGCCCAGAGTCCCTCCGGGGTTGCCATGGGAGGATCATGGCCCCAACAGGAACTCCAGGGACCCTGCCCAGCCTCAGTAGCTGGTTTCTGTCTTTGCATCCATAGATACCAGGAATGGTGCCTCCCATGATGCCAGGAATGTTGATGCCCGCGGTGCCTGTCACTGCAGCGGTAAGCACTGGGGCTGGCAGGGAGCAGCTGTGCAGTACGGCACTGTGGGTCTGATTTGGAGTTCAGGGATATGACGTCTGTTCTTTCCCTCTTCTCATTGGACCCATCTTGGTCCCCGCCAGCACTCCCCACACTTGAGTCCTCTTGTCCAGCCATGCACTCAGCCCTTGTATCTCATTCATCTCCCAGAGCATACACATTCTCTCTCTTCTCTCTCTGCTGTGCCCATCTAAGCAACACACTCATGCCAGACGCTGCTTGACTGCACAGAGCTAGCACTGTGGACACTTAAGTACGGTCCCCTGTTCACATCGTTTTTGTCTCTGGAGGAAACAGCAGCCCCTGGGGGTCTCGCTGTGCCTTCTTGTGATGTTGCTCAGTGTATAGAGTCTGGGTAGCATGTGGAATTTGGCATCCACTGTGGAAGAGATGGGCCTCAACAAAATGCTCTCACTTGAGGAAAATGAAGAAAGGAGTTGCTGTGTGAATCCCCAGGGATCCTAGAGCCACAGCCCCTGCGGGTGGGGGAAGCGTGTTAGGTAGCAGAGACCCCTGAAAGCAGGACACATGGATCTTGGCCTGGCCTGCTTCTCCATCCCCCATGGCCTGGGTCCTGGGGGCCACCGGGCTTGGCCCCAACCCTTCCCCCTCCTCTTTCTTCGGCAGACGGCTCCAGGTGTGGACACCGCCAGCTGTGAGTCTTCTGGGGGCCTGCTCCCCCCAGGCTCGGAGGTTGGGGGGTACAGGGGAGAGGGGACTAAAGTCCACCCTGGATCATGCCTGTTGGGATGCCAGTGTTCTTGGGCTATTGATGGGGCCAGGGGATATTTATTGGGGGTGGAGTAAGGGAGGCATAGGTTGGGATAAGAGGGGAGTTGGAGCGAAGACTTAGTGTCTTTCCTTTGGCTTCTTTTCTAGCTGCTGTGGCTGGGACAGGCCCTCCGGTGAGTTCTTGTAGCTCAGGGATCTCTGGGTAGAAAGGCTGCAAGTGGGGGGCTAACAGTTCAATCTTTGGGGTAAAGAGCAGCAGCTTTGGGAAAAAGGCCTTGACCACCATTCTGTGCACCTCCTCCCCTCCCCCAGAGGGCCCTGTGGAGTGAGCATGTGGCCCCTGACGGGCGCATCTACTACTACAATGCCGACGACAAGCAGTCTGTGTGGGAGAAGCCCAGCGTGCTCAAGTCCAAGGCAGAGGTCCTGAGTGGGGCTTTTTGGCCCTTCCTTTCAGCTACCCTGACCCTTCCAAGTGCTTGGTCTTCCCCGAGTCTGTAACCACACCCGTTATGGTTCCTCTCATCCCAAGACCCCTGAACACCCCCAACCTCCCTAGGATCTTAGGAAGTCCACCTTTGCCATTGAGCCAGGCCAGGTGGTAGCTCAAAACTCTTGTGTCCCCTACTCACTGGGTTCCCTTAGCTCCTTCAGCTGTGTCTGGAGGGTGTACCCAGCCCACTAACGTCTTCTGACCCATCTTCTTACAGCTGCTGCTGTCCCAGTGTCCCTGGAAGGAGTACAAATCGGACACAGGCAAACCTTACTACTATAACAACCAGAGTAAGGAGTCCCGTTGGACCCGGCCAAAGGACCTGGATGACCTGGAGGGTGAGGATGGGTGGGCCGGGCAGGGACTCTGAGGGGTGGCCTTCGCTACCCTGTGACCGTGTTGTCTTTTCCCATTGCAGCTCTAGTCAAACAAGAGGCCATAGGGTGAGTACCTTGCCCCCTTTGTGCCCCTATCCATCTGTACTTGGGGCCACCTGAGGGGTGGGAGTGGACTTGCCACGTGATCCCTGCTCTATGGAAGGAAGAGCCAGCTCTCAGTCTCCTTGTGGAGTGGTCTACTCTGGCTCCAGTCCTTCTCAGGAGAGTATCCGGCCAGCCCCTGACTGCCTCTATCCCTGCTTCACTCCTGGACACTGCCCTTCTGGCCCACCTGCAGGAAGCCGCAGCCACAGGCACAGCAGACACTACAGCCGCAGCCCCCTCAGCCACAGCCTGACCCCCCACCTGGGCCTCCTTGCCCTACCCCAGTGCCGGTGGGCCTCCTAGAACCTGAGCCAGGTGGGAGTGAAGATTGTGATGTGTCAGATGCTGCCCAGACCCTGGAGCAGGGGTTCTCACAGCAGCCAGAGGACGGCCCCAGCAGGTGAGGGCCGCCCCCACAGCGCTCTGGATGCTGGCCTCTTGGGAAGGGTGGGGAGATCTGTTCATGACCTCTGAAAGCAATAAAGGGCTGCCCTGGGGAGCAAGAGGGGAGTGGTTTGCTATTAATCAGCTGGGGCATTGAAACCTATAGGAACTGGGGGTTCTATGCTGAAGTCTCCTTTGCCCCCCAGTTCTGCTGGACTGCATCAGCCACCACAACAGGAAGAAGAGGAATCAAAGCCAGAGAGGTCTGGTTTCAGTTGGAGCAACCGGGAGAAGGCAAAACAGGCCTTTAAGGAGCTGCTGAGGGACAAGGTGTGGAGAATGGGGCTCCCAGGATAGGTCTGGAGGGGATTAGAGGTGGCCAGGCCCTGTGACACCCACCTGCTTCATTCCAGGCTGTCCCCTCCAATGCCTCATGGGAACAAGCCATGAAGATGGTGGTCACTGACCCCCGTTACAGGTAGGCCTGGGCAGAGGGAGCCAGGAACTCCCTGAGAAACCCCAGCTCCATATGTAGACCCAGGGGGCCAGAGTCAGGAGAGCAGTGAATGGTGAAGGTTCGAGGGGAAGAGAAGCTATGGAGGGCCTCCAGGAGGAGGGAAAAGTATCTGACATGAGACATTCAGTAAATGCTTGCTGAGTTGAATTGATCTGAATTAACTGGGGATAGAGGGCAGGGTAGGACAGATCCCTGGCTGCCATTTGAGCATCCCCAAAGTAAGGGCCGAGTACTGTCGGTGTCCCGGAACCCTTCTCTTCCCCTCACCACCTCTCAGCCCTCCCTGCATCCCAGAGACCTTTCCTGCTTCCTGGAGCCCCTTTTGTCTGCTGCACCCATGCACGGGCCCCTGACTCAGTTCTATGGTGACATGTCCCCAGTGTGCTGTGAACCACAGGGTTCAGGTCACCTCCTCTGTTCTTGCCCCAGTGCCTTGCCCAAACTGAGTGAAAAAAAGCAGGCATTCAATGCGTATAAGGCGCAGCGGGAGAAGGAAGAGAAAGAGGAGGCTCGGCTGAAGGCCAAGGAGGCTAAGCAGACCTTGCAGCACTTCTTGGAGCAGCACGAGCACATGACCTCCACCACCCGCTACCGGTCAGGGGCTGAGGCTGGCGCGGGG
Source organism: Artibeus jamaicensis (assembly GCF_021234435.1). Lineage (NCBI taxonomy): Eukaryota > Metazoa > Chordata > Mammalia > Chiroptera > Phyllostomidae > Artibeus > Artibeus jamaicensis. Next base: position 48,705,525 of record NW_026521486.1, read on the forward strand.
CTGGAGCACCCTGAGAACACCTGTGCCTGGGGCCTGTTCTCTACCTGCCTACCCACATCCCGTGTACTCCACAGGAGGGCTGAACAGACCTTTGGGGAGCTGGAGGTCTGGGCTGTGGTGCCTGAGAGGGATCGAAAAGAGATTTATGATGATGTTCTTTTCTTCCTGGCCAAGAAGGAGAAGGTAATAGTCGCTGGGCTGGGTTTGTCAGCCCCGGTGTCATCTTAGGTTCTTCATGTCTGTGCTCTTTTTAGACCCTGGTCATTAGTTTCACTGATGCCCCACAGCTCCTTACTCTGAAGCGGCTGTGGCACTTACACATCCTTTCATCACTGCTTTGGGCCTACAGCCCCAGGGGGAGGGCGGGAAGCACTCTGAGGGGCCAGTCTGTAAACTGTGCCCCTTCCTCTTCCTGGGGACAAGAAAGCCTTGCGTCCTGCCCTCCTGTGGTTCCCTAGCTACATTGCTTTCCCCCAAAGCACCCTCTCTGGTCTGCCCTGCCTCACACTGATCCCATGGCTCCCCAGGAGCAGGCCAAGCAGCTCCGGCGCCGCAATATCCAGGCCCTGAAGAGCATCCTGGATGGGATGAGTAGTGTCAACTTCCAAACCACATGGTCCCAGGCCCAGCAGTACCTCATGGATAACCCCAGCTTTGCTCAGGATCATCAGCTTCAGAGTAAGCCTGGGTCTCCACTTGCACCTGCCCTTCCCCTTTCCTCACTGACCTGGCTCCCATGGCCTGTCTCACTCACACACCTCCCCTGCACCTCCTCTGGAGATCCCAGAATGCTCAGGGCACCCTCTCCCTCTGGGGTGCACCGTTCACCTGGAAATTGTGTGTCCTTGGAGGAAGAGCTTGGGATAGGGATTAGAAGACCTACAGATGATGACTTCGGTAGCTGACGTGAACTGTCTTCAGTTGTCATGGCACTGTGGGTGTTAACTGGTCACACATTGCAATAAGCTGTTGGTGGCCTGTAATCACTGGCGATATCAGAAATTCACCCTCTGAAGTTGCACCAGAGCCTGATTTCCAGTTTCATAAACTGAAACCTTAGATCCCAAGAAAACTGATTTCATAAACACTATGATTTTGGTACCTAAAGTTCCAAGAGCTGAATTCTTGCTGACGTTTTCTCACACAATTAGTGATCCCTCCTCAAGAGCAGCCATTCCAGTACCCTCTCACAGAGGCTCCACCATCCCGGCCGTCCCCAACACCTACAGGGACAGTGTCCTTGACGCAGTGGGGCTGCTGGGGACTGAGGGTGTCCTGCTGGTGCAGGGCCTGCTGAGCCTCCTCTCTGTGGTTAGACATGGACAAGGAAGATGCACTGATCTGCTTTGAGGAGCACATCCGAGCTTTAGAGAGGGAGGAAGAGGAGGAGCGGGAACGGGCCCGGCTTCGGGAGCGGCGCCAGCAGCGCAAGAACCGGGAGGCCTTCCAGGTATCTTTGCCACCTCCTGGACCGGAGCTCAGCTTTAGCCTTCTCAGTCAGGCCCACTGTTTAGTCTGCACCCCGTCCTGTGCCACGTCCACAGGACCTCTGTGCCTGCAGGTCTCCCTGCTATGTCCCCTCAACTTGGCCTCGCTCCTCCAGGGAGGTGAGGTGTATGCATCACCTGGAGACTGTCAGCAGAGAGCCCCCTAAAGGCACAGCTTGGCCGTTAGGCTGTTTGTTTACCTTTGGTGGGGAGCCAGAGTTTATCCCCCAGCTCAGGTGGCAAGGGTAGTGGTAGTAGTGGGGGTTACTTAGCCGTAACCCACAGGTGAGTTGAAACAAGTCATGGGGAAATGTGCTGCAGGCAAGTTTGTTTGCCTGCCAGCCTGGCTCACTGTCACGATTTAGTCTTTCCCTCTCTGTATTTACATTCTCTCCTTTTGCATTGCTCTCTGCCCTCCCGTCTGATCTCTTCATCTCTGCCTCCCTGGCCTGCATTTCCTCAGTCAGGCTGGTCCCTGTCTCTCCTGCCGTCACCTCTCTCCCCACCAGTCTTTGGCTCTGCCTCCCTCCGCGTCTCCCTCCCCCTCCGTGTCTCCCTCTCCCTCCGCGTCTCCCTCCCCCTCCGCGTCTCCCTCCCCCTCCGCGTCTCCCTCTTCCTCAGTGTGCCCCTCTCCCTTCATGCCTCTCCGCATAACCGGCCTTTCCCTCCTCAGACCTTCCTGGACGAGCTGCACGAGACAGGGCAGCTGCATTCCATGTCCACCTGGATGGAACTGTACCCAGCAGTCAGCACTGATGTCCGCTTTGCCAACATGCTGGGCCAGCCGGGTAAGGCAGCCAGGCTCCCCTTCTCTGGTCTGGCTTCCTGCCCCCCCGGCCTCACTGCACCCCTACTCTTGGGTCCTGTCCTTGACCCTACCCCTAGGCCTTGGGAAGCTGCCGCCTGCCAGGCCCCCCTCCCTCCCTCCCCTGCAGGCTCCACCCCTCTGGACCTGTTCAAGTTCTATGTGGAGGAGTTGAAGGCACGATTCCATGATGAGAAGAAGATCATTAAGGATATCCTTAAGGTGAGAGAGGCCTGGGCTTGTGGATGGATGCAGGCTGGGTGCAGGGGCTCGTTCCCTTGGCAGGACTCCCCAGTATACCCTGTTGTGCGGGAGCATGGCAGCTCAGATCAGCAGGTATCTGCCGTGACCCTTTATTGCGCACTGGGGACACAAATGAGTGAGGTGCCATTTCTGCCCATAAGGAGCTCATGGCCTAATAGGGAGGTAGACAATACAGCTGTTACGCAGAGGGGCAAGTGTTACTAGAAATGAGAGTCAGGAGAATTGACATTTGAAGAGGAGGTGGAGGGGGGTTGAGGTCCTGGGCATAGGGAACTACAGGACTGAAGGCAAGGGTGCGGAGGGACAGGGCCTGATGGGTTTGAGGGGCAAGAAGCATAGTTAGTAATGAACACAGCTGTGTTCCTTCTGGCCTTTACAGTGTTTGAGAAAAGTCTGGAACTTTTTGCTTACATTTTAAGATGAAGAGATTATAAATCTTAAGCTTCTCTTGGAAATTCAGATAATCTAGTGGCGCTGGGCTGGTTTTGCAAGGCATTCATTGGGCTCCCGCTGAGACACCACGGCCTTTAGAAGGGGCGCATCGCCCTGACCTTCGCCTCCCTGTGGTGGCCCCGTGCTCAGCTGGCACGCCCCGTTGCACACGCACACTGCCTTTCTTACACCAGGGCGAGTTCTCGGTACCGTGTCTACCAAAGGGGGGAGGGGAGCAACGGACCAAGAGAGCCCATTTCCGGTGAGGAAAGCGTATTTCTTGTGCAGGTGAAAGACACCCTGACGCATTGGAGCAGGCAGTAGGCCTGCTTGTTAGGGGCACGACTGGAGGCAGACTGCCCGGGGAACAGATCCAGCTAAACCACTCACTGGCTGTGTGACCGTGGGCAGATTATTTACCCTTTCTGAGCCTCAGTTTCCTCCTCTGAAAAATGGGAGTTTTCTACCAAAGTTTACCTAATTAGCAAGGGGTAGGAACTTGATACCAGAGGTGAGGCAGATTGGAGAATAAAGCGAGAAATGCCCCACCACACGCACATTTTGTGTGTTTGCCTTATAAATTCATGCAGGGGTTACATTTTAATACCATATTAATTCTGTTTAATGTAAACAATATTTTTAAATTGCTTACCTTAAGTAAGACATAGCATATTGTCCTGTGGCTTCCTTTATTTCTCTGGAACCACATGTCCCAGTTTGGAAATAGATCACTGTGTGTGAATTTCTCAAATGCTAAAATAAGTTTGGGTTTTTATCTTGTAAGTGATGGGGAGCCGGGAATGATCTGGTCACGTGGTGCCCTGGAGAGGCCCTGGTGCGGGTGTGGACGGTACCTCTCAGACGGAGTGCTGCGTCCCTGGGATGGGGCAGTGCACAAAGCCTGAGGGTACTGACAGTGTAGTGGCAAGGACTTCAAATAATTCTGAACTCGAGTCCTCCTCGCCTGACTCCCCCTACGACCACTGCCCCACTGTGGGGCCACGTGGTAAAAAGTGTGAGCAGCTCTGGATCCCCAGGGCTGGGTCAGGGGTGGATGGAGAGGCTGGTCAGGAGGCTGCTACAGTGGGTGATATGGGTGGGCGGTGAGCTCGGTGGGGCGCCAGGGTTGGCCGACGGGGACGGCGCTCACGTGGCCCGGCGCTCACGTGGCCCGGCTGTCTGTCTCCAACACTCCTGGGGTCTCCTCCCAGGTGCCTTGCTTGCAACAAGTGGGGGTGGGGGGGACGTTACACTCCTTTCTCTATTTTCACGTATAGCAGCTTCTCTTTCGTACATCAAAGTTTTGTATAAGGGTGTGTGTGGGGGGTGGGGATTGGGGAAAAGGAAGGCATGAGCTGCAAGGGGATGGTGGCCCCATTGATAAGGGTTAATTAAGTAGGAAGATGAGGGCTGGAGAAAATGCGAATCCCATTTGGGAAATTATTCTCAAAAACAACCTGGGGTAGGTGGGATGAAGTAAGTACCATGTATTAAATGGAATAGTCACATGCAGTAGCAATTTAGTCCCAGGAGAGCTAAATTGTATTAGATGCTTAATTTGTAGCCACAGCCTGGCTGGTATTACTGCCAGGATTTTAGGAGGCCTATCCTCACTGACTCCCGCTTCTCCACGCCTCTGGAGAAGGAAGCTTCTGTAAGCAGTTCCCGTTCCCCCTTTTGGTCTCCTGCCCACAGAAGGCCACCAAGCCAGGAGTCCCTGCGGCTGTCCACCAGCCGGGCAGATTGTGATGGTGCCTCTCATCCCGTAGGGTCATGCCGAGGGCCCCAAACTCGGAACAGCTGGAAGACAGAAGATCCAGGCCTGGGAGATTTGTGGGGAGGGGGTGGGCAGGAGCTCACAGGAAAGGAATTTTCTTAGGACCTGCCGAATTTGAAATGTCTGTGAAATACCCAACCGAGTGTGGGTCTGGAACTGAGAGCGGTAGGGAATTGGATTGCTAGGGACAGTATAGATTGAAAGACTCGGTACTATTCTCAGGTGAGCGTGTGCGTGCCAGAGAGGCAGTAGAAGAGGTCAGAGAGACAGGTGCGGACCTTGGAGAGCGAGCATTGAGGAAGTGAGCCGCAGAGGTCTGCAGACCGGACGAGCAAGGACCAGGAAGAAGCCCTGTGAGGACGTGAACCAGCACTGGGACAGCAGTGTCCATGAAGAGGCTAGAGTGGGCGCAGCACAGGCTTTAGAGTCAGACAGCTCTGGCTGTTGATTGATTGAGGCCTCCGCAGGTTATATAGAGCTTCTGTGCCTCAGTTTCCTCATCTGTAAAATGGGGATAGTTTATGTGCAAGGTTGCAAGATTTTAACATTTGCAATATCTTGCTTATGTATGTTCAAAAAATGCTTATTCATTTTCCTTTGTGCTGCATTTAAAGATTTTTGAAACAAAGGAAAAGAAGCAGGCTGTTAAGCCTGAGGAAGATGAGAGCGGAATAGGAAGTCCAGTTAGTGAAGTGTGTGCTTGAATGGAAGGAGCCAGTGAAGAGGTGAGAATGAATCTCAGTTCCCTGAGAGAGGGACAGGTCTGAGAAGGGCTGGAGCCCTTGGGTTGAGGTGGTCCTCTTGGAAGAAGCCAGAGTGTGTCTGCTGTTGGCGGGAAGGCTGGAGCGAGTTGGAGCTGTGTGGATGGAGAGGAAGGGAGGCAGGGCCTGCGCCCCCTGCTGACTGGAGAGCCAGACTTCAAACTCCAGGGGCTCCACTTCCCACCGTGCTGCCGTGGGCCCTATGAGATAACCTTCCTAAACCTAGGTTTTGTTGGGGTATTTCGAGGCTTAGATGAGAATCGCAGATCCTGGCCCGCTGCGTTCAGAGGATGTGAGAGGTTTTTCTTGTTTGGGAGTTACATGCCTCAGGTCTCTGTTTCTACCGAGGACCAAGTGACCTGTGTGAGTGCGGGGTGTACAAGTGTGTGCTTGGTGTCAGAGAGACCTGGAGTAGAGTTCTCGCTCAGCCATGCGCATATTAGCTAGCTGTGAGGCTGGGCAAAGGCTCTGGTTTCTCTAAACCTTAGTTTCCCTTCTGTATAAAATTAGACTAGGATTTATACTTAAATTTAGAGAAGTAAGGATTACTTCACCCCCTCAGGATTAAATGTATATGAAGCACTCAGTTTGGTAGCTGGTACTTAGTAGGCCCTCAATAAGTGTAGCCAGAGTGGGACTGGCAGAGATTGACTAGAATGCCAGGGAGTTACTGAGCAGCAGGAGGGCCCAGAAGGGGCCCAAGCTTTAAGCTAAAAGAACCAGGAAGTAATTGTGAGAAACTCGGGCATCAGTCTGCAGCCATGGCACACACACATCCATACACATCCTTTCCCCATGTGATCCAGCCCCCCAGTTCCCTGTGACAACCTCAGCAAGGGTAGGCATGGGGGCTTAATCAGTAGGGGATGAGGACTTGGGCAACTTGGTTTCAGAATGCATCCTAGTCCTGTGGATCTCTTGGGGGGGCTTCTTGAGCATCCTGTAGCTGGACCCCTCTGCCCGCCCTGGTGGTGCCCCCTGCTTCATGCACTGCTGTGCCCACAGGACCGGGGCTTCTGTGTGGAGGTGAACACAGCCTTTGAGGACTTCGCCCACGTCATAAGCTTTGACAAGAGGGCTGCTGCGCTGGACGCAGGCAACATCAAGCTGACCTTCAATAGTGTGAGGGGTTGGGCAGGGCGGGGCTGTAGCCAGGGCTCCTGCTCAAACTCATCCCTATGTCTTGTTTCATTCCTTCTCGCTCACTGCCCCAGTATAACTACCCCAGTTCAGGGGATGATGGCAGGAGCCCAGACCCCAACTTCCCACTTCCTGAGGTATGCCTGCGTGGGGCCTGGGCGCCCACCCTTGCGGGTGACCTATGTGTGCTTTCTGCCCTCAGCTACTGGAGAAAGCAGAAGCGCGGGAGAGAGAGCGGGAGAAGGAGGAGGCACGAAGGCTGCGGCGCAGGGAAGCTGCCTTTCGAAGCATGCTGAGGCAGGCCGTGCCTGCTCTGGAGCTGGGCACTGCGTGGGAAGAGGTCAGGACTGCAGCCTGGTGCCACATGCCACCCCCTCAGTCCTGAGGGCAGCGGTGCTTCTCCACCACTGGGGGCCCACCCCAGTCATAACAGCTGGGGCCAACTCCGGCTCCCCTCCTTCCTTCGCCCCAGCCCTGCCCTGTGCTCACGGCGGCACCCATGCCGTGCTGGGGCTGGTCTGATCAGCAGTGCTCTCCCGTTCAAGGTCCGTGAGCGCTTTGTGTGCGACTCAGCCTTTGAGCAGATCACCCTGGAGTCGGAGCGGATCCGGCTCTTCCGGGAGTTCCTGCAGGTACTGGAGGTGAGGCAGAGCTCCTGGTCCTCTGCATGTCCCAGGTGCCTGACACTGGAGGCCAGCTCCACAGAGACATTGCCACCCCCGCCCTCTTTTCCTTTCCCTGGATAGCTGGCGGGGTGGGGTGGGGTCTTAGGTACCCTGGTTAGGCTGAAGGCTCCAACCTCAGTAAAGAAGTGGCGCCAAGTCAGCTTTTAAGATACAGGGTCCTCCTGAGGCTAACCCAGGTGCCTTCTTTACTCCTCTCTCTGCCTCTACCAGACTGAATGCCAGCACCTCCACACCAAGGGCCGAAAGCACACCAGAAAGGGCAAGAAGCACCATCGCAAGCGTTCCCACTCGCCCTCAGTGAGTTTGCAGGAGAGGGATGTGGGTGAGCCTGGACTGTGTTTGGGAAATAACTTTTCTTATGTTTCCCATGTCATCTCCCTTGGAGGGAGATTTGCGGATTCCGTTCGCCCTGGATCCTTCTTTTTTGCCTCCTAATTTCCAGACTTGAGGGGTTTAGGCAGCCAGGGAGTGTCTGCACTGACGTATCTGCTGGTTCACCCAGGGCTCCGAGTCGGAAGAGGAGGAGCTGCCCCCACCATCTCTTCGGCCCCCCAAGCGGAGGCGGCAGAACCCCTCCGAATCTGGCTCTGAACCCTCATCCTCACTTGATTCAGTTGAAAGTGGGGGTGCTGTCCTTGGAGGACGGGGCTCCCCATCCTCCCGCCTTCTCCTTGGATCAGGTAAGCGGTTGGGAGCTGGAGAAGTTGGCCCAGACTGAGAGGAGGCCCTGGGGGGCCCCTGCCCCTGAGGTAGATGGGCTGTCAGAGAGGAGGAGCTTCCAAGCCGGAATGACCAGGACATCCTCGGCAGGTGTCTGTGAAGAATGAGCAGACAGATGGACTGTGGCAGCGGAAAGGACAACCCCTCCCTTCTCCCATGGAACTTAGCGGCGGGGGGGTTCTATTTGCAGATCATGGCCTTCGGAAAGCCAAGAAACCAAAAAAGAAAACTAAAAAGAGAAGACACAAGTCGGTGCGTAGAGAAGGAACTTCTGCCCGAGGCCCTGCTATTTTGTGAGATCTCTTCCACCCTCCTCCGGGCTGTTCTTCACAGGAACTGAGGAGGCGGGCTCTGGGCTCTTACAGAACAGTCCTGAGAGTGTGACAGACCCTGAGGAGAAAGCTGGCAAGGAGAGTGATGAGAAAGAACCAGAACAGGACAAGGACAGGGAGCTCCGGCTGACAGAGCCCCCTAATCGCTCCCCAGGTTTTGGAATCAAGAAGGAGAAGGTGAGAGGCAGGTGCCTGGCCCCAGCCCAGGCAGTGCTCTGTCCAGGCCTCCGTGGCCCTCAGGGGAGGCTGTGGGTGAGCTGTGCCTTTGCTCCCCCAGACGGGCTGGGACACGTCAGAAAGTGAGCTGAGTGAGGGGGAGCTGGAAAGGCGGCGGCGGACACTCCTGCAGCAGCTGGATGACCACCAGTGACCCAACAAGCTGCTCGGCCTTGGGTCTGTGTGAGGCTGTGGCTACCAGGTCACCCTCACTGTCTGCCCCAGACGCCTTCTGTAGTCTGGTCTGTGTCCATTTTTCCTCAAGTAACCACCCCCAACACGCCATTGCCAGCTCCTTCTGAGGTTGCTTGTTGTAATGAAGGGCCCCCCATTTCCCGGACAACTAGTGCAGTCCTTGCCCTCGGCCCCACGTGAGATTGGTGGTGTGTGCCACGTGGGGTGGGTGGTGCCAGTAGATAGAATGAGAGAAGGGGCCTCCAGGGGGAGTGACAGACAGGCTGGTGGACACAGCCTGGGTGGCAGAGGGCAGCATCCTTATCCTCTAGCATCAGTGCCTGCTCCTGCCTGCCCAGGTCCTGGGGCTCCACCACTCCTTCCCTCCAGCCTTGGGACCCAGTTTATGTGTGTTTTTGTTTGGTTTTGTTTTATAAATAATATTTATAACATGGCCAGTGGCTCCTTTGTCTTCATTGGTAGGCTGGGGGCTGAGCAGGTGCACCCGTGGCCAGCAGAGGGCGCTTGTGTCTCATGGCAGGCCTGCTTCCCTTTGTGTGGTCTGAGCCCACCTACCCTGGTTCTCATCCTCAAGTTTCTGTGCTCACCTCCCCCAAGCAGATGGCAGCTCTGCCCAGCCTCCTTCCTATCTGTATGGCTCGGGTCAAGCTAAATGGCCACCCTGACCCACCACACTCAGAAAGAGGAGACAGAGTCTGGCCTGGTGCTTCAAGCCTTTGTTGAGAGAAAGAAGGGCTAGGGTTTATATACAAGAGAGAAGGGAGGTGATCCATATACAAAAAGGAGTGGGTCCCTGTATTCCCTTTCCAGGGGCTAATAAACAGGCAGGGGACTGAGAATATAGCCAGCTAAGACTACCATGCCTTCTGCCCCCTCAGAAAACCTAGCTGAAGAAAGGAGGCAAAGTTCTTGGCACTCCCTCCCTCTAGCTGCCCCGGGGCTGGGGCAGAAAGGGCCCCTCTGCCCACCACAGCAAGGACAGCCTGGAATGGAAAGGGCCCAGGGCAGCAAGGCTGGCATCTCTCTCTCCACTCTTGCCATGGGCACAGCTGAGGGGGCCCCAGGCCTCCCCAAACCTGGACATGTGCAGGCCACAGCTGACCGCAGGGCTGTGAGAGAGAAGGGATGGCTGCTTCCTCTGGTCCCTCCAGCTTTAACAACAGAGGCCTAGGTGCTGCTGTGGAGGCTAAAGTTGGAAATGTTTTTTTTCCGGCCCTGAGCGGACCCTTGGCAACCCTTCAGGAAATGACGTTTAAGACCTTGGGGGCAAAGTGCAGTACTGGAGGCACCTGGGCCAACCAAGGCCCCAAGAGACCTAGTGCCCACAGTAGCAGCAGAAAAGATGCAGCTTTGGGAGCTGGGGTGGGAGCTGGGTTGGGAGCAGCACGGCCCGCTGTGGGGCTCTTGGCCGATTCCAGGGCTCCGGGTCCACTGGTTGGACTCGTAGGACTTGGAGTTGAAGTGCTTCTGCCTCCTACAGGGTCTCAGTGGGGGCCTGGAGCCCGAGGGTGGACGCCGGGAGGGGCCAGAATCCTGGCTTGGTGGCGAATGACAATAGGCTGGTGCTGGAGGCCTGCGGGGGAGACAGAGGTCTGTGAACAGGCCAGGCAGCGGCCAGGCCAGGCCCACTCTGTAGGAGCATCTCGAAGACAGGGCCAGAGAAGAGCCAGCCACGAGTGGGATGAGGAAGGAGTTCAGAGACGCTGGAGGGGAAGGTGAGGAGATGGCTGGGGCTCTGCGTTTTTGGAGGGCCAGCTGGGGGTGACTGGAGGCCACTGGGCAGTGGCAGAAACAGGGTAGGCTCAGCAAGAACCAGAAACTGGGAAGAGACCCCCAGCAGACTGGATGTTGGCAAATGAGTCAAGGACATCTGAAGTCCCTGGGCAGCAGCTACTGCCAGTGCTCTCACGAGGAAGGATCTCAAGAGAGGAACAAGCACAGAGGATACCCAAGCCCAATAACAGAGCCTCAGGCTCAGCCATTGGAGGCAGTGGCCTGGTCCCTACCCCTGGGTCTTAGTAGAAGCTAAGACAGCATTAGTGGGAGAGATATCACTTCCCTGAGGGCACATGCAGGGCATAAGCCACACTTCTCAGAGCATGGGGCATGCAGGGAGGGAAGTGTGTGTCCCCATCACCAAGAGGCAGCCAGAGGATGGTGCCAAGTCATGCAGAGGGCAGCTGCAGTGCCTGGTACCTGGCAAGGACCCCAGCCTTGGGGGCTAACAGTTTGACTCATCATGGTGGGCTGCATCGCAGAAGAAGCGTGAGCCTCTCTTGGCAGTACGGGCCGTGAAAGGAACACTCTTCAGCACTGTGGCCCAGGAGAGAGACACTGTGGTCAGGCTCCACCGGGTGAGGTGGGTAGAGAACCCAAAGTGTATGACTAGGTTTTGGGGGCGGGGCCCAACACCCGGGCCCCAGGGAGAAGAGAGCCCCACCTGTGATGATGTCCTCAATGGTACCATCTTTCCCCTCATACACAGGCCGGTGCTCCTTGGCCTGGCGCCGCCTCAATTCTGCAATTAGCTCCTGCTGTTGCCACTTGTTCCGCTGGGATGGGGTCTAGGGCCAAGCGTTTGAAGGGAAGGGACTCATTACTAACCTGCCATGGGGACGGTTCCTGCTCCAGGATGCAGTCTGAGACGGCCCTTAACTGTGCGTGGCAGCCCACCCCTATCCTGCCGGGAATCCCCCACCCCAAAGGCCCTGTCTCCATTCCTTTGGACGCCAGCCTCAGGCCCTCTGGGTGGTCTGTGTGCTCATTTTCCACCCCCTCTCGTTTGCTCCGCCCCCTCCTAATCCCCCATTTCCTTCAGGCTCCTCCTCTGGTCCCACCCACCTTGGCATCCAGTTTCTTGGCTTCCTGAGCCAGCTGCTTCTCCCGCATTACCTCCTCCTGCTTCTTTCGGGCTTCGTTCTCTTGTTCTGCTTCCTAAGAACCATGGTGTATGTGTGTGTGGGGGGGGGGCTTGTGAGGCTCACACAAGTTGTGCTGAGAGCGGCTGACGCTGAGGGTGGAGAGTGGGTGGCAGTGGGACCAGCAACCCCAAGTGGCCACCCTCTGGAGGGGCACTTCCTGCCCCAAACAATGACAGGAAGGGCCTGGGCCCCCACCCTGCCCACCAGTTCACAGCTAAGGCCTGTGGCCAGCTTCCATGGCTCCCTCCCAGGGCTCAGAGGAGAAGGGAAAAGCCCAGACGTGAAGCCCAGCCCTCTCTCCATCCATTAGTTTTCTCTCAGCTTTTTTTTCTTTAAAAGTCTCTCTCCTGTTTACCTTGTAAGAACGAATGAATCGGACAAACACTGGGAAGAATACGGAAGGAGGTGTGGTCTTGGGACTCTCACCGAAGTAGCGCACCACGGCATTGTAGGCCTCCTGGGGAGCCAGGGCAGGAGGCGTCAGCCCGGCAGAGGTGAAGCTGGGCTCCCCACCAGGGACAGGAGGCCCACAGCAGCACCCAGACCCCAAAGGCTGGAAAAGGGCCGGGCTGCCGCTTTCCCTAGGGTATGCTCCCAGAGGCAGCTGACTGCGCGCCTCCATACCCACTTTCCCCACATCAGCCAGCCGGCCAGCACTTGATAAAAGTTCTTTGATCCAAGAACCCAAAGTACGCCCACCAAGAGGGACATAGTGCCTTAATCCCGGTTGCTCCTGCCAGCCTCCACTCTGTGCTCACCTCAGCCGTCTTGGCATCGCGCTGGAGCTTGTCCAGTTTGCCCTCATTGGTGCTGAGGAAGTTCCGAAGGACGCTGTTGTCATGGATACTGCACTCCCTCCGAATCAGCTCCATGCCCCGGCCCAGCTCCTTCACATCCAGCAGCACGTTCTCCAGGGACACTGCAGTTGCCAGAGCCCTGGCTAAGGCCTGCCCGGGGCCCAACATGTCCACCTCCCAGCCCAGGGCCACAGCGAACTCTGGCCCTACCCCTCAGCATGGGCTCATGCAGGCCCTCTGTCTTCCTGAGCCACCCAGGCAGACACGGAGAGACACACCAGGCTCTCAGAGGGGCGAGAAGAGTGAATGGAGGCTGGGAATTCACAACCCCAAAGAGCAAAGGAAGGCAAGCCAGAGAGACTGCTGGTCTCCAACATGGAGCTGCCTCTGGCCTGCCCAGTTTTCATGAGTGGGATGGGAAGAGCAGCCCCTTACGTCTGAGGGGCTTTATGGACTTTCTAAGCACTTCCCATACATCACAGAGAAACGCAGTCTTGGCCCAGCCTGCAGGAGTCAGGGGTGGAGAGCCACTGCGGCCTCCCTCTGCCTGCTCCCACCCACCCAGGTGAGAGAGGCTTCACTGGGTCTGGCGCCTGCAGGAAGGCTCTGGGTGGCCCCTCCCATGGCCCCAGCGGAAAGCTTTGAAGTGGTCAGAAAACAGACAACAAAATCCAGAAACAAAGAGACCCAAGTGTTCCACCTCCTCAGACCTTCCTGGGATTGTCCTGAGCCCAACAAGGGGGCAGGCCCCTCCCTCACCTGCTGCAGCCTTCTCCACAAAGTGCAGCTCGTGCCAGAAGTTGGCCAGGTCTGGGTATTTCTCCTTCACCGTCAAGGCGATAAAATGCAGCAGTGTCATTTTCCTGTCAGTGGACTTGGTGTCCAGCAGCTAAGGGGGGCGGGACAAGGAGCAATGGGAGAGTACTTAACACGCTGGCTCCACAGCTGCCGTCCCCCAGGGCTCCTGGCCCCCGACTGTCCCCACCATCTTACCAGATCCAGGCTCTGGAGCTTGAAGCCGTACACAGCCCCCCGCTTGCTGCTGTTCATGTAGTTCCCCAGTGCAAGTATGATCTGTCCAAAAGATGTGTGGGAGGGGGTCAGGCCCAGCCCCGAGGGCTCCTTCCTCTTCTCTGTATGGGCCCAGGTCCCACCCAGGACCCGGGAGCCATCAGCACCCCCATCCACAACATCTCCGCACCTCCAGCATCTGCTTCAGCTTCTGTGAGGACTTGACAGAGGCAGAGGCTGCAATGATGGCATTGAGTTGCTGGAAGGCAAGACGAAGAGCTGAGCAACCCCAGGCCAGGAAAGGGCAAAGTCAGCGAGGGGCTGGGAGGTGACTAGCAGGTGGACAGTGGAGAGGGAGCGGCAGGTGACCACGACTGAGTGGGGACCCTACCGGCGTGAGCATCTGCAGGTTGTCCTGGAAGTTGCCCAGGAAGGCCATGCCAGCCATTCGCTGGGTCAGCCGTTCGACCTTGCTGAAGAGCAGCATGAAGCGGTCCTCAGCCGCCAGCTCCTCCAAGGGCTGTCGCTCCCGCTCGTATTGCCGCAGCAGCTTCACTTCGGCCTCCGTGGGCAGGAAGCGCATCAGGCACTCCACGAAGTCCACAGGTAGTGTCTGTAGGTCATACCTGTGCAGGAGGGAGGAGGCCCTTCAGGTCTGGCATCTGCCCACACTATCCATCATTCCTTTACTCTCCAGCTCCTAGGAGGGCTGAGGATGAGGTCTGTGAGCAGGACAGAGCCAGAGGCAGAGGACCGCCCTAGGGGAACATTCCATGCCCTGCTTGAGAACTCTTCCATGCCTCCCTCTCTCTTAGGGAGAAGTCTTAAACACTGAGCGTGGCTTAGGAGGCCCAACCACCAGGACTTCTGCCTGCCTTCCTACCCTGTCTCTCCTACTTCCCTCCTTTCACAAAGGCACCATGCTTCTCTCTCCAGGACGTGAACTGGATTTCATATACTTCCTTCAGGTCGCAGGTAAGACATCATCACCTCCTCTGGGAAGTCTTCCCTGATGACCCACTTAGCTACCTAGCCATCCTTGTTCTCCCAAAGCTGCCTGTATCTCCATCACTTTCATGGTTATCACCCAGTGTTCCCAGACTGTTTCTGCCAGACTGGGAGTCCATTGGGTGCAGGTCTGGGACAAATCCCCAGCATCTCACACAGTGCCTGGCACACAGCACGGATGCAGTAAGTTCTGGTCAACCCAGTGGATGACTAAGGGGTGTGAGACAGTTCTGCCATTGCCTGGGAATCCAGGGAAGGCCGGGGTCCGAGGTGGAGAACTGGGTTTCCAACTGGCTGGGGACCAGGGCCTGGTCAGTGGGAGCCTCACGTGTGGACAGCTCTGCAGATCTCCTCAGCTGAGCGGCCGGCCTTACGCAGAGTGATGGCCAGGTTCTTGGCACGATTGGCTTCCAACAGGGTCACCTTGCTGGCAGCCTTCTGTGCCGTCTTGTTCTTAGAGCAGATGAGGTCAAGGGCAGGGCCCTGGGCTTTTGTCTTAAACAGTTCTTCGAACTTGTCCAGGTCCAGGTCCTGGCAAGAGTTGAGGAGAAGAAAAGTGCTGTGGCCTCTCAGTCCCAGCAGCATCAGCTCAGCTCTGGGTCACGGCTGGCTGAGTTGGAGGGCTTTTCCGAGGCAGGGGGCCTGGCCGGGAGGGAAACCTGGTCCCCAGCCTCCACCTTCCCCCTCAGGGCCCCTGGCCCCGCTACCTCCAAGATCTTCTCATCATCAAGTTCGCTGAAGACAGTGCCACTGATCTGGTTGGGTTTCAGTGCTGTCCAGTTGAAGACTGGCAGCCGGAACTTGGTCTTGATAGGTTTCTTGATGCGAATGGCTGATTTGGAAGGAGGGTCAGAGAGGCAGGGGCTGAGGACACACTCCCATGGTCCTGCTAGCTCTGCCCAGATCCCTGGGGACACTCACCTGACAGGCCTACTGTCAACACCACAGAGGGAGCAGCACCGGGCAGAGGCGGGGCTGGGGGACACTTGCCTGAGGGGAGAATTGCACAGTGGCCGAGAGGCTCTGCAGAGGCCCCTCCCCTCTGCCCGGCCAGCCTGGCCTTAAAGTCTCTCAGGGAAGGAAGCTGCCTGCATTCCTGGCCCCAGTGGCTCCCAGGGGTCCTAACTCCCACGGGGCAGGCCTTGGTGGTCTCCAACCCACTGTCTCTGGCTTCGATCTAAGCCCTCCCTGTGGCTGTCTTCAGAGGAACCAGGAGCAGCAACTTTATGACCCTTAAAACAGGTCCATGTCCACCCTTAGACATCCTTCCCTGGTAACTTGAGCTTCCCTCAGATTCTAGACCACCCCCTCAACCCTCTCCCACCTGCCTTCACATCCTTCCAGCCATGTCCCCAGCTTCTCCCTGGGGCAGGCACTGCCAACTGGGGTTCTGGTCTGGCCCCACAATGAGACTGCCCCTCCCAGCTCCCAGGGTCCTGCTTACCTGGTAAAGGGGGAGGTGGAGGGGGCAGGGGAGGAGCGGGTGGAGGAGGCAGAGGGACAGCCTCCTCGGGGGGCGGGGCTGGAGCCAGCAGGTCCAGGTCGGAGGATGGCAGGCCTGTGCTCAGCTCCACAGAGCCCACCCGGGCCAGGGCCTCACTGCCCACCGACTCCAAGTCCCGGGCATTGGGCTCCAAGTGGCATCGACGTTGGAACGCCTCCTCCTTCTCCTTGATGAGCCGCCGCAGGGTGTGCACCTGGTGGCTCGTGTTCTCATAAGTCTCCTGGTGGGCAGGTGCAGCATTCAGAAAAGAGGGCTGAAGGCACAGCGGTCACTGCCCCTGAGTGACACTTCCTATCCAGGGGTCTCCCAGTTAGGGTGTCTGGGAGGGTGCCCAGAAGCAGCCCAAGAAAACCGGGTGGGGACCAGAGGAAGTTGGCAGGGAGCAAAGAATCCTGCCGTGTCCTTCCTCTCCACTCCAGCCTTAGTCTCACTGGTCCCTCAAAGCCCCGGCAGAAGATGCCCCTGTGTAACTCTTCCTGACCCACCGCCAGCCTGCTATGCAGCTGTCAGCCCTCTGCGTGGGCACTGCTCTCATTTCTCTTGGCCTGTGTACTCGCTCAATTGGGCGCCCCCTACAGACAAGATCCTGCCTCAGCCATCTGTGTAGCCTCCGTACTCCCAATGCAGCGCTGCAGACTCCTAGCAGGGCTCTCAGCAGGTCTGTATGAAGCACAACTGTATTCCTCTGGAAGGAACGTAGGCTGGGGCGTGATTAATTTTATAACAAACAAAAAGTTAGCTGAGGGGACAGAGAAGACACTGAAAGATGAGGGGACCCTGCTCTTCCGGTTTAGGAGACTTGGTGGGTATCCTAATATCAGCCGGGCTTCTCTGCACCTGCTCCTGACGCAGGGGTGGGGGCAGCACCGGCAGTGCAGGGGGTGGGGAAAGTGGCAGGATGGGCTGGCAGGAACAGCCCTGGACCCCGCAGGAGCCCGCGGATGCCATGTACGCTCCCACCTCTTCTGTGCATGTCTGGCCCACTCTGGCTTCCCTCCCACCAAAAAATGGGGTGAAATCATCAGCCCATCCTCATCTGAGTGTCTCAAGGTCATGAATCAAGATCTACATTTTCAATGACTTGACGTGACTCAGGTAAGAAAAACAATGATCCCCAGGCCCTGGCGCCAGCAGCAGCCAGGGGCCGGGGCCTGCCTCCCCTGACTACTTGGTACCTTGATACTCTCTAGCTCCTTATCCCGCTGCAGCAGCTGCTTCTCCAGCTCCGCCACCCGCATCATGTTCTCATTCTCTAGGTCCAGAAGCTTCTCTGTGAGCTGCAGGATGAAAAGGGCAGATCCAGGGCTGGCCCTAAAGCCTCGGCACTCGGTACAGCCTGAACCCCAGTCAGGACCCGGGCCGCACAGGCAGCGTGGCCTGGTGGCTTCCCTACATCGCTTCCGTGGACGCAGGGTCTGAGACCACATGAGACAGGACAAGACAAATGGTGGTACCTGACTCTCTCAAGCCGGGTATCACCTCACACCCAGTCTCGGAGGTCAGTGTGTGTTCCAGTTTCTGGGTGATCCAGTGCCTTGGCCCAAGCATGCCTTAGAGCCCCGGGGGTGCCCAAGGCTTCCCTGGGCTCAATCTGGGGGTAGGTAGGTCGGCTCAGGGTTCCTGGAACTCAGATGTCCCCATCCCCGGCCCCCACAACAGTGGCTCTGGCAGCAGAAGAGGACCACCTACATGGGACACATGCTCCTCCAGTTCCTCCACCTTCTCCAGGGCCACGTTCTTGGTCTCAGCATCTTCCAACAACCCCCCCACGTCGAACACATTCTCCAGATACGCCTGGATCTGCACTTGCAGCTTCTCGCTCTCTGTGTGCCTCGACTTCTGGGGAGAGCAGAGGGAGTCATAGCTGGGGAGCCTCCCGAGAAAGACGTGGCCCTCCACGGTCACTTCCTAGAGCCTCGAACCCAGGGAGTCCCTGCTGTGGGGTACCAGATTCTCACCCCGTGGAGCGGCCTGCCTGGGGTGCCCTCTGCGGGAGGGTCTGAGTCCCATGCCGGAGAAGACAGGCGGGGTTCCAGGGGCAGCCCCGACTAGGCTTTCATAAAAGAAAAACCCTTCATGATATGGCTAAGCTGGCCCTTTGCCCCAGAGCTCGTCGCCCTGTGAGGACTCAAGCCCGGCTCACCTGCAGGAACTCCTCCAGCCCCAGCTTAGTGAACTCATACTGCAGGTGGACCCGGAAGTTCATATCCTCCACCGAGTGCACCACTATGTTGATAAACTGCATGCAGGCCACCTGCGGAAGAGGCGCCCCGACAGACAGAGACAAGAAGGGCAGGAGAGACGAAGAGGCGGGGTGGTGGGCTGTCAGAACCAGCGTCCTCAGGTGCATAATCAAAAGCAGTGAATATGCACTGGCTGGTGTGGCTCAGTGGATTGAGTGCAGGCCTATGAAGCAAAGGGTCGCTGGTTCAATTCCTAGTCAGGGCACATGCCTGGGTTGCAGGCCGGGTCCCCAGTGGGGGACACATGGGAGGCGACCACACAATGATGTTTCTTTCCCACTCTTAAAAAATAAAAATAAATTAAAAAGCAGTGAATAAAAAAGTTACCTCTTTCTGGGAGCAAAAGAGAATTCTAACTTTAAAGACATCAAAATTAAGCCCTGGCTGGTATAGTTCAGTGGATTGAGTGTGGGCTGTGAACCAAAGGGTTGCAGGACAGGTCCCCAGTAGGGGGCACTCAAGAGGTAACCACATATAGATGTTTCTCTCCCTTTCCTCTTCTCCTCTCTCTAAAATTAAATAAATAAAATCTTTAAAGATATCAAACTTAATACTCAGTGTATTAAGATAGGTAAATTACATGGGAAGTAGATGTAAATGAAGCTACTACTTTGATTTCCTCTGCATATCAACAGGTACTTAAAAAAAAAAGATTTTATTTATCTATTTTTAGAGAGAGAAAGAGAGGGAGAGAAACATCAGTGTGTGGTTGCTTCTCTCGTGCCCCCTACTGGGGAACCGGCCTGTAACCCAGGCATGTGCCCTGACAGGGAATCGAACCAGCAACCCTTTGGTTTTCAGGGTTGCACTCAATCCACTGAGCCACACCAGCCAGGGCAGCAGGTACTTCTTAAGACACCCCTACTTGGCTGAAGACCTGAGACTGAAGGGTAGAGACGCTGGAGGAAGCGTCTGGGAAAGGGAAAGCAGCTCAGACAGGACCCAAACCAGGGACGGAAAGGCCACCAAAAAGGGGAAGAAGGCAGACTCAGGACACCCGAATGACATTGTCTTGCAGATTCTAAATGCCAGCTGGAGTGGGCAAATGGATAAGGACCATTCTCTCTGGGAGGAGAGAACCATTCTGGGCTCCATACAGAATATTGAAGCCCGCTGCCAGCTGGGCCCCCGCGCTCAGGGAGCACGCCACCCGCCGGGCCCAGCCGGTTCCTCACCATGAAGTCGATGTTGCTGTCCTCATTCCGGAAGTACTCCATCAGCTTCTCAAAGCGGTGCATCTCCTTGCACACCTGAACAATCAAACCTCTCAGTGGAAGGACCTGTCCCAGGCAGAGCTCAAGCCCCTGAGCCCTGGCTCCCAGGCACACCATGGCCAAGGGGCAGATTCAGACCAAGTTTAACCACAGCTCACTCTATGCCATGGACTATTCAGGACACGACAGAAGACAGCCTGGGACCTAGCACCTGCCCTGGTTCCCCAGTCCCCCACCAAGTTGCTGAGGGAGCTTGATAAAGCCTGTGCCTTGGTTTGAGCTTTAGGTGCCTCTGGCGGGTGGGCCAAGAAGAAACACAGGGGTTCACTGTGGCCCAGTTACTCAAGGAAGGAGCGGGGGAAGGAGGGGGCAAGGAGAGAGGTTGGAGGCGCTGATGAGGTGGGAGCTGAGGTCCTAGTGGGGGTGCAGGACTGAGGCTAGGGTGCAGGAAAGCCCCTGTGCTGACCGGGGTCCCAAGACTCCTCTGAGCTCTGGCTTCGAGGAGGAAGAGCCATTTCCTGGCTTGAACAATGGATGCTAGGGAAGCCATCTACAGAGGAGAAGGAAGGGGCGGGACTAGCAGCTGCAGCTGGATGTCGAGGAATCCTATGTTCAAGCAGATGGGGGTTTTACAGCCAGGCCCAGAACTGGGAAAATTCCAAGTACAAGCTCACTTTCCCTCACTAATAACAGCCACCAGCCCAGGAGGATCCTGGTTTGCCTTCTCCTCCCACTGCAAAGGCATCTGCCTTGGGCTCTACCAGTGGATTTGCCTCAGAACCACCCGGGGAGCCTGGTAAAGCACAGACACCGGGCCTCCCTGGAGTCTGTCTGCTGAACAAGCTCTTCAGGCATTCTGATGCACAGTCAGACCAGGACTACTGGACTAGAGGCCTCAGCTATCGGAGGAAATCCTTAGCTGGCCAATCGAGAATGTTCCTGGCACATGATCTGGTCAGACTGAAGTTCTGGTTTTGTTGGAAGTGGGGGAGGGTGGTTGGCAGGCTACTTAGGTAAGCGCCGGGATGTTAAAATCATTGGGATGCGTAAGATTGCAGGAAAGGGTGCTTGCCCACCTTGCTCCCACCTCCTCCCTGCCAAACATGCACACACACACGAATGCAGGAGACTGACCTCCTTGAAATTGTCAAAGGCAGCAAGAATGATTTCATGACCTCCCCGCACCAAACACACAGCTGCTAGGAGCTCCAAGACAAGGGCTTTGGTCCTAAAGGGCAAAGAAGGAACATTAACGCTGTGGCCCTCCACCACGGCCACCACATCACTCGTGTGCACAAAGGGGTGAGTCCTTTCAGAGCGCGGAGGTGCCTCAGTGGGGAGGGGCGAGGCTGCGTTTGGGAAAGAGGGCTGGAGAAGGCAGGCTCACTCCCTCACTAAGCTGTGCAGACCAGAGGGAAGCCAGGAGCACTGCTTCTGCTCCAGCAGAACCAGGGCACTGCCCCGGCCATGGGACCTCATGGCCAGGGGCCGGTGGAGCCCAGATCTCCAGAGCCCTGGGCCGAGTGGGGAAGAAAGGGGAGGGAAGCAGCTCACCTTGGGTTCTTGTTGTTGAGACTGAGTGCAATCTCGTTGACAGCATGGGGGTGGGACATGACCAGGTTGAACCCGTACTGTAGTGAGGGGGAAAAAACAGGAGAGTCTTTGATGGGCGGGAGGGAGGCAGATCCTTGACTCCTTGGCGGTAGGCCCACCAGCAAACCTCTTCTAAAGCTGGTGTCCTCCTAGCGCTCCTGGCTGGGCAGAGGCAGCAGAGGCCAAGGGCGGGGCTGGTGTGCCCCTTACCTGGTAGTTCATGATGGCTCTGAGACAAAGGATGCAGACGTGGACGTCATCCTTCTGGCTCACCAGGCGGGAGTTCTTCAGGGCCCTGCGCCCAGGTAGAGTGCTATACCTGGGGGAGAGGGGGCCGCTGGTGAAGGGTCTAGCAGTGCTCACCATCATCCCGACAGCAGGCCGCCCCTCAGCGGCAGGAGAAAAGGGGGAAAGAGGACCTTGAGCCACCAGCCCAGAGAAAGAGGGGGCAGGGGCGGGCACTCAGCTGTTTCACCCCCTGGAGCAGGTTTGTCAGTTGCTACCCAGAATTCCGGCTTTAGAGCTGGTGCCCAAACCATCCTAAGCTCAGAGGTCCTCCCAAACACAACAACAGGCGTGTAGGCCTTCCTAGTCCTCAAGATGGGTCCAGGGAAGCATCCGTTTGAGCCTTTCCTCCTCTTCCTCCACCCGGTGGCTTCATTTTCCACACACTCCCGGGGCAGGAGCACTTGGCTCCCGTCCCGCTTCTGTATCCCAGAAAAGGCAGCACAGACCCCAAAGGCTTCAGGAGCACCAGGGGCTGCATCTGACTGCACCCCCCTCCGAGTGATGTTTGATGGAAGAAAGAGAAGCACAGATGGTGTCTGCTTATGCAGGACTAGAATGATGAGCAGTGTCAGAGGGCGAAACCCAAAGGAGACCAGGAGAAAAGTGTGACACGACACAGAGACCACGGAGAGGGCCACAGGGCCCAAAGGAGAGCCGCCCCAGGTGGGGGGGGGCTCGGCGGTCCATCCACCTGCCCCCGGGCAGGACGGCTCCTAGGATACGGCAGACACATGAACACCTTGCAGCCTTGGAGAGAAAAGGCCTAAAGGCAGCTGTGAAGGGAAGGCCGGCAGCGGGCAGGTCGGTGGGAGCTGCTCTCCGGGCACCTGACGGGGCAGAGTGCAGAGCCAGAGGGAAGCAAACGGGAGGGCAGAGCTGGATCCCCTGGTGACGCCGCGGGAGCTGCGCAAGGACAAGCCCTGCTTGAGAGACTGGGAGGAATGGCAGAGCGAGAGTGAGGAATGGAGGGGCCCCCAGAGATGGGGTGTGGAGGGGGAGAGCTGGAACCCCAGGTGGGGTGGGCACAGCTGAGGGCGATGTACTTACCCAGGACAGACCGCTGGGCAGAGTCAAGGAGACAGAGAGGACAGACCAGAGACAGACTGGCAGGCAGAAGGCAAGAGAGCTGAGCCTGGAAGCAAGAGTGGAGGGAGGAGCGTGAGCACTCACCGCTGGTCCCCAGGACCTGGACGGGGGCGGGGGGCAGGCGGGCAGAGCGAGAGCACACATACCGGAGCACAGACTGGCGCGCAGAGCGAGCGAGGCTGTTGGTGAAGGGGGCTGACAGGGCGCTGGGTGGCTGCAGGTCCTCGATGGACCTGCTCCAGGACCGGAGCTTGTCAAATGCACCATCGTCACCACTCTCCAGACCCTCAAAGTCAAACCTGGAGCAGGGAGGGACACACATGCGCAGACACAGGAGAAGTTCAGTGCCAAGACCCCAGCAAGCCCACCCTGCTCTGTAGACTTCTAGGGCAACAACAAGCAAGGGCAGTCAGAGGAGAAAGTGGGGCTGGGCAACAGAGGCCCAGCCCTGGCCGGGGGAGGCGACCGCACGGGTGAAGGGCAGAGCGGCGCAGGAAGCGCCAGCAGCGTGTCTGAGGGAACAGGACTGCTGAGGCGGCCAGTCGCTGCCCACAGGCCAGGCAACTCGAGGAGTGACATCCCCGTGGGCCCACAGGGACATGGGGAACTGGACTCTTTCCGCACTCTCGGGGCCCAGAGGGGACATCTCACAGAAGCTGCGGCTCTGCACGCAGAGTCTGCCCCCTGGAGAACACGCCAGCTGCAGGTGTTGCTACTTGGGAAATGGCAGCGGCCCAAGGAGCCCGTGAGTGCCCTGAGGGAACCTGGCTGGCCCTGGGCTGGAATCCGAGGGCAGAATGGGAAAATGTAGGGGTCCGGGCAGGCCCAGAGAGGGAGCCTTCCACAGTCAGGAGGAGATCACGGTCCTATACCATCACCGCTTTGCATGACCGGGTGCTCTGGAGTAGAGGTTCCCTGGGCCTGAGCTTCCCTGGGGGAAGGAACCACCCAGGATGGGGACAGGTGTCCTTAGTCTGTCCCTACAGGAGCTGGGATGGTTTCTGTTTGTCACTTCCTGCTTCTGCCACCAGATGTTTCAGCAGCTGGGGAATGCGGCCAGGGGGAGGAGGACAGTCCGAGATCACAAAGCCACGGAGCCTTCTCCCTTACCTATCCTCACAGTGGGGTATGTGCACTCTGAGAAGCCAGCCTGCTCCTCTTTTCTATCCTTTCCCCCTGCAGGTGGCTAAGGACTGAGCTCGCACCTCCTCCAGCTCTGCCCCCAGAGAGCCTTCTGCTCCGCACGCACGCCCTGGGGGCAAAGACACAGAGGCAGAGGCTTTCTGAAGTAGGAAGCAACCCAAAGGAGGCAGGAGCGGGCTCAGTCCCGCAGCTCAGGAGACATTTAGGGGGCTCACAGCCGGGGGCTCGCTCACAGGGAGGCAGCTTTCCAGTGGCTTCTCCCCCTCACTAACAGTGTTCCCTACACCGACACTAGCAGTTCACAGAACACGCCCTCACGCACACGCCGTTTGGCTCTGCCGTGTCCTCTCACCGTTCACGGACACACACTCCCTCCTCTACCCCGCCCGACGCCTGCCCAAAACCTGTCATTTGAAAACAGAGTCAAAGGCACTGCCGTGGACACGACACTCCTGAAGTCCTGGTGTATTTCAGTTTAGAGCAGCTGGAATTTGTTTGCTTTTCAAACAAGATAGGTTTATTTGGGAAAGTGATCTACATCTTTTTACTTTAGAAGCTCTGAATTTAAAAAAAAAGACTTCAGAAAATGTTTTTCATTTCTTTCTATAAAAAAGGTGATTTTTAAAGGGACAGGAGGATTGTGAGGCAGGACTTCTGCAGGGACAGGAATGCGGTGTGGGCCACCCCTGGTCGTAACATGGAATGACCTGGAAAAGGTGACAGAGGCCAAACCTAGGAGGGGCATTAGTTCAAAACCTAAGGACAGGAGACTGAAGGCCTGCTTGACAAGGACAGCAGCCAGGGGGCAAGGGCAGTGGCAAGAAAAGGGAAAGTGGAGGCTGGGTCCCGGGCTGAGTCCCGGGCTGAGGAAGTCCCCAGGATGTGGCACTTTCAGGCCTAAAACCAGGGAAAGTCACAGGCGGCGTGGGCGGGCTGGGCACCCTGGGGCGAAGGCTGGAGTGGGAGTCTGAATGTGCTGGCCCTCTGGTAGACGATCACTGTAAGCCTTCGCCCCACATATTTGGGTAATTACGGTAAGGAACACCACCTTGAATATACAGTGAACGATAAAGTGGCTGCCAGAGCACAGACTTATGTTCCAAATACTGCAAAGTGCTTCACATACATTATCATCTAGTCCTTAGAATACTGGACTGTGGGTCCCCTCTGATATAAGAGGACAGACAGATTGCCTGAGGTCAGACAGACGGTAAATGACAGAGACCCACACCCAGCTCTGTCTGACCTGAAAGCCCCTCGTTCCTTCCACTGCCCCCCCCCCCCCCCCACCGTCTCGTCTGAGTCAATTCACTTCCACTGCCCTCAAGCTCCCAACCTGCTTGAAAAAGGCTCCTGATGCTTCATGTTCAGTCTGGGCCGAAAGTCAGGCTCACTGCTCCTGGAGTAACCTGGAGTGACCCTTGCAGAACTGGAGACCCAAAGGAGCTTCTCAAGGAAGCTTCCCACCTCACCGGGGCGTCTCTCCCGGAGGCTAGGACGCCCCCTGGACTGCCCACAGCCTGCAGTCTGGACCCCCCAGGTTCCGATTCTGAGCTCCCTCCCTGCATCCCTCTCCTCCTGCCCCCCAAGTGCACCTTCTGCTCCAGCCGCCTCGCATTCGTCACTCGGCTGCCTCTCAGCTCCTCCCTGCTGGCCTGGAATTCCCCGGTCCCACTTTCCCTATTGCAATCTCACCTTGCCCCTCAAATCAGAATGGGACTGTGTCCTCTGTCCCCCTCACTGGTCCCCCACCCCCGTCCCCGGGTGGTACTCACATGACGGAACATTGGGCAAAGGACAGGTAATCCACCAGCACATCCAGGCCTTTGTTCTCATCGTTCAGAAACTCCCGCACCCACCTGTGAATAGAGAAAACATAGTGGAGGGCTCTGCTGATGTGGGGGGAGGGGGAGGAGGGAGAGGGAACTCTGGTCCAGCAATACCCTCCGGGATTCCCCGAAACCGAGCACCAGGCCAGGAATATTCTGAAGATCAAAACCCACGGCAGACCCACCCTTGGCCATGTCAGCGGCCGGGACCTCCCCTAGGCCAGGAAGCCAGGAAGGGGACAAGGCCCAGGCTTTCCAATACCACACCATCTAAATGAGCTTCGGGAGGCCCCTTCTGAGCCAGGGCCCCAGCTCAGTCCCCTTCTCTGCCCCTAGAGTCCAGCACGAGGCTGGGTGCACTGTCTTCCAGTGACATTTCTTAGAACTGGGGGATTATCCAGAGCATCTTCCGCGGCCCCTGTGCAGGGCTGATAGAGACCAGCAGGTCCCCAACTGGACCCGTCTCAGTCAAAAGACCGGTGGGAAGGGTCAGAGAGAGACTGAAACGGAGGCATACTAATGAGCCTAGGGGCTCTGCACCAAGTTCAAGGAAAGGTATTTTAGGAAGTAGTGAGCAAAGAGGGATCTGTGGGAATTCTGTGTTTGGCAGAACAGGAAAAGGATGGGGGAAGAGTCAGAAACTCGGTAACTCCGGAATGGCCTTGACCGTCAACTCAGCCAGACTGAAGAGCTGGGCCCCTACAGCCGGCCGGGTGGGAGGGTGGACAGCAAGCCACCCAGAGACAGCGGAACACCAGGGCAGCTCCAACGCCCTGTCCTCAGGCCCTTGGGGCTCCGACATCCCTGAAAGGGCAGTGAAGAGTGTGCCCTAGGAGACCGTTATAGGACAGGTTCCGTCCAGGGCAGAGGGACATGACGCTGTCAAAATGCAACCCTGGCTGTCCTGCAGCCAAGGGAATGGCAGAATGTCTTGAGGTCTTTAACGGTCACCTGTGCCCAACAGCCCTGCAGGGACGCTTCCCCCCTACAGCTGGAAACCAGCGCCCTGTTTGCCAGCCACACCCTAAGCTCCAGAGAGGCTGGGCTGGAGCACCGAGCCCAGCTGAGATCTGGCAGCGGGCTCTGGCTGAGGCTGACTGACACCGGAGCTGCCTGAAGTTAGCTTCCTCTCTGGGGGCTGACGGGCCTCCCGTTTCCTGTCTGTCTGCTCTCCAGCTCCCCACCCCCTTCTCATTTCCTGTCTGAGTCTACACTGCTATTTTCGGGATCTTGACACTTTGAGGAGAGGTTAAAGGGCACTTAGGCAAGGCTGAGAAACCAATACAAAGCAGGGAGAGGAGGAGCTGCAGAGGCGCTGGAATCCCACTTCCCAGCTCACCCCACTCCAGGGTGTGAGTTCCCACTGAGCTGCCGCTGCCCACCCAGCTCCCACAGGTCCTGGGCCCATCAGGCTGTGGCCAACGCAGGATCCTTCTCTCCCTTCCTCTCCCTGGGCTCCCATCGCCCAGAAGCACCCACACTGAAGCCAGACAGCCTTTCAAAGTCTCCCCAGAAATCCTGGAAGGATTCTGGCACCCCTGCATGACTCTACCAGGAGAAGCCCCAGTCCAGATGACCGGAGCCCCTCAAGTGCCAGACACTAAGCTGTTCCCTGGGGACCAAACCCAGGTCCAGACCTCTTACTCGTGTGGCAACCGCCAAGAGGCCCCAGGCCTGGGCACCATGCCGCCCCGGCCCCACTTCCTGGCCAGTGGCCAGAGGGGCAGGCACCAGGTGGGAGGGGAGGGGAGAAAGGCTGTTGCACACTGCTCCGTGGTCCTCTGGAGAAAGGCAGACCCCCATCATCACACAGCGAGACTGAATAAGGAAGACGGGAGGCCCTGAGAGGGAGGGACAGCAGGAGGGAGGGAAAGGCCCCATGGAGGAGCTGGGGCTGGAGCTCCAAGCTGCCGTCTATTTCACTCGTGGCCTCACGTGCAGGGCAGCTGAGGCGGCTCTGCCAGTTTTCCTTCTCTGAGGTTCTCTGAGAAGTCACTGAATAAAGATGGAGGCTTCGTTGCAGATTCCCCATGGGTCAGCTTTCAGTATCTGGTTCACAGATGAGGTATGAAAGCCAAATCTGGCCACCGAGCACAGCTACCGAGGCCAGGAACTGTCCCTTTCCTGTTCTCTCCTGTGCCATTTCCTCCGCAGCTGCTGCAGCAGCTGGCCACGTCCAGGTAGCCTCTACCAAGGGCCCTGGGCTGGCTGAGCCGAGGCGTGGACAAGTAGGCAGCTGCCTGGGTCAGGAGGGGGAGACCGATGATATCATTTGGCCCTTCTCTCAGGAAGCCCAGGACCCTGGGGCTGGCACCAGCCCAGGGACCCCCACCCTCACCCCCAGCTAGATTTGTCACTCTTATAAGTTCTCAACACTTGTGCCAGCCCCCCCGGTCAGAGCTGTAGTCCTGCCTGCTGCTGTCTATCAGATGTCCCTCATTGTCCTTTGTGCTCTCTCTCTCCCCTCCACCCCCTCTCGCTTTCACAGTATATACCCTGGCTAGTTACGGTTTTCTAAAACTGAGACCACTGCCATCTTTCATTGTACCCCACGCAACAGCCCTCTGCCTGTTCAGCAAGTGCTGGGTCTGCATCAGAGACCCCAGGGGCCCATCAATGGGTCGGCAGTGCCAGGGCCCATCAACACAGAAGCCATTCAATTTCTGGCCCCGATGCCTCAAATCTTCTCTCCTGGTACCTCAAGAAACTTCTGCTCTTTTTACGATTGTCTTAAAATCAAGCAAACAGTCTTCTGGGCACAAAATAGTCTGGCAACTAGGTCCCAGCTACCAATGCAACATGCTTCCCCATCCCCAGCCTTCTCTGGGCCGTCCCTGGCCCGGCCCCAGGCCACAGGCAGACTCCAGTCTCAGCTGCTGTGGGAATATCTTCCACTCAAAGCCACAGGCTGAGGACCCCAGGAGAGGCCCCAAGCTTGCCAGCAGCATCCAGCCAGCAGCTGTCAGAGCCGAGGGGAGAAAAGCCAGAAAGGAACAGTCTGAAGATCGGGGGAACTAAAGGCATTCGATTCGAGGGGCCACTCTGCCACCCACTGCCACAGGGGGATAAACAGGCAGACCATCCTCAGAGGACACCAGACCCGCGTGGCCAGGTGAAGAAGCTCTGAGGGCCAAACCCGACTCACCCGATGTGGTTGGTGCGGAGCGAGATCTCCAGCTCCCTCAGCACTTTGGTCGACTCCTGCACTCTCCTTCTGAACTTCTGTAAACACGGGATTTTCTGTCACTGATCAATCCAACTTCACAGTACAAAGGAAAGGGGCAGGAGAGCAAAGGGAAGGGACACAAGAAGGCAGTCACAGGCCTTCCCTCTGTCATCAGCCAGCCACTCAGGGCCCACTGCCTCGGAACCCAGAAACCTGGCTCCCACTGCTCAGAAGCTCCTGACCAACCCCGAGTCCCACAGCTTGCCTCCCAACCCCACGGGACTGTGACGGCGGCAGGACGGGGCCTCCCCGCCCTGTACCTCACCTTCCGAGTTACACTGGGGTCCAGGAAGCTCTGGAGTTTCTGGATATAAGTGTGGGGAGGGTTTTTCACCTGGAATCGTTCCTGCAAGGGAGACACGTGTGTGTGCACAGAGTGCCGGGGACGCAGCGCGCTCCTCCCGACCGCAGGGCCGCCTCCTACGGGTGTCGCCTGGCTCCTAACGTTGCCAGAGCCCCACACCATGGGTGCCCTTTCCTGACTTATCCTCGGGCGCTTGCCCCCTGCTGCCATCTTCCCCAACTCCAGTGGGCGCTCCCTGAGCCTACATGTTTCTATGTCCAAATTCCATTAAGAGCCCGCTGCTTGCTGAAAAGAAGCAGAGATCGTGCAGCTCGGAGCGGCACCCAGAATGTAGATCCGATTGGCAAGTGTTCGCTGCCTGGCCAACCCATGGATGGGGGGATGGGAAGGGGAGGACCGCCAGCCTCATGGAGTTCGACTTTCTCGGCTCTGAACTCAGAAGTTTTGGCCTGGTTTTGAGAGTTAACAAAGTTAAGGGCTGCAAACACACTCCCTACTCCTTGCCAGGCCCTGGGCCCCCCAAACACAAAGCGACCTCAGTGCCAAAGCCCGCTTTCGGCAAAGTCCCCCCGGCCTCCTTCCACACAGGGCGTGGGATCGAGCCCCTCCCACTGTGGACCAGCCCCTCACTGGCCTGAGGGGAACCCCAGGAAAAACTTCCAGGTGTTCCGGTCCTATAAAAATAAATCATTTTTTAAAAAAGGAACGAGTGAAAGATTATCAATTAAAGAAACTCAATACTGAAGGCTGATGTTCTCTAAACCTCAAGCAGGCGTTCACTGTGCTCACAAACTCTGCTTAACACAGAACACAAGGAAATGGGCCTTCGCTGGCAAGGGCGGGGCCTGGGCTGGGCTGGGCTGGCCAAGGCACTGTCCTGCCGTGGGTCAAGCAGCACGACTTGGGCAGCAGAGAAGCCCAATGGTTAGCACAGGGTCGGCTGCCTGAGCCCTGGCTCCCTCGCCTACCACGGTTCTTCATCTATGAAATACAACAGTGCCTTCCTCCCAGGGCTGTTGTGGGGATTAAATGGGGACATTTTGGTACATATAAAGTGCTTGGTTCATACAAGCACTCAATAAATGGTAGCTGTTATGATTTTGTTCAGTGCTTGAGAAGTAATAATAAATTCGTCTGTGCCAGGCGCTGGGCAAACACGCTGCCTACACAGCACCAGGGGCTTCCACATCCCCCAAGAAGTGAAGCAGCAAAAGCCAGCGCTCAGCCCTGCCAACAGGCCTGTCCAAATTCACAGACTCGTGACTTTGATCTTCAGATGTCTGCGGGGTAAAGAGCCAGGCCATAGGTGTTAGTTCTTGGTTCCGAGCTAAGTGATAATCTCTATATTCTCTTCCGGCTCTAAACACTATTCATGTGGAGAGAGCTTCCAAGCCTCATGTTCTGAGATTTGAGGACAGGAGACTCTGGGATTGGGGCTTCTCATGCATTCAGGCCGGTAAATAATGAGAAAAACCCTGCTATTCCTCAGGCACGGGGCGGAGCGAGACAGAGGTGGTCCTTTGGATTACTGCCCTGCCAGGCACAGCCCTGGCCCCAAGGAAAGGCAGAACAGGTGCTACTGGGAACTACGCACTCCTCCACAGCCCTCCGCCCCAGGCCTACACACACCTCCTGCTGGCTACTGCCTATTGGGACCAAGTCAAGACAGCACTTTGCAGGAGCTAGAGGGTAACTCAGCCTATAAGCCCGGTCTCTGCTAGGGCAGCCCTCTTGGAACAGAAAGTAGGCGCGGACTGAGGCCGAGTCCGGGCCAGTCTTCCTCAAGGGCCGCCGGGGCCGCTGCCTTGTTCAGCCCCAGACACAACCCCCTGCCCTGCCCCGAGCTCCGTACCTGGTCACAGATCAGATCCCACTTCTTCTCGTTGTCGTACTGCCGCAGGAGCCGGGCCTTGTCAGGGGGCAGGTTCATGGAGCTCTGAGGAGAGAACCCAAGTCAGTGGGGTTGAACGCTGCCCCCACCCAGAGGAGGGAAAAGCTAGACCGCGCACCCAGACACCATCGCTAACAAGGAAGACCCACAGAGGTGTCACGACCTACTGCTGCCCCTTCATACTTGGTTGTTTGGTTAAACAGCGCTTTCAAAACCACAGGTCGTGCAATCAGTTTAGTATGTCAAGATTATCTTTATTTTAAATGAAAATGAGCAGATTAAACTAGAATAGGATAGGAGACACCAGAATTCATTGCAAGTAGGAGATATGAATAATTAAGTTTTCATAAAGCTTTTGTTTCTTTTATAGTTTATTTACATATAAAGATCTGTCCAGAAAGTACCCAGCTATGTAATAAGAAAAACAGAGGACTTCCGCCAAGATGGAGGTATAGGTGGATGTGCCGTGCCTTCTCACACAACCAAGTTTAGGGACAACTAAATATTAGCATCAGAAAACACAACCAGAACACGGAAAACTGAACTTTTCGGAAGTCCGCTAACAACAAATTCTTCAGCCCGACCGGTAAGGGGCGAAACCGGCGTCTGGTGAGGAGTTGCAAAGGAGGGCTCGGTCGGACCCGGGTGCGGAATCCAGTCGCACGGGTTCCAAACCCAGGATTGGACCTAGTGAGCGACCAAGCAACCCACCGGGTGAGCGACTGCAGAGGAGACAGTGGGGAGGCGGTGCAGCGTGTTGACTGCGGTAGCCTAATTGCGCGCGAGTGAGGGAGTGGGCGGTTGGCCCGGCCGCAGCGGCGATACAGGGCGCCGCCATTTCCCCGCTCTGACCACACCCCCACATACAGCGTCAAAACCCAGCGACCTGGGAGTCCAAGGCGCAGTTTCTCACATTTAAAGGGCCAGAACAGACCAAAAATGTCGCAGGGAGACCTCAAAGCCCCAGAGATAAATCTAAGCGACGAAGAAATAGCAAAACTCTCAGACGCACAGTTTAAAACACTGGTCATCAGCTTCCTCACAGATCTGGTTGATTATAGCAACAAATTAGAGAAACATATGAAGGCTAAATTAAGGGAAATGAATGGAATTCCACAGAAAACCCATAGAGATGAAAAGGAAACTGGGACTCAAATCAATGGAGTGGACCAGAAGAAAGCAAATAATGGCCAAACAGAAAAGAGTCAAGGAGCAAGAATTCAAAGAAATGAGGAGAGTCTTAGGAACCTCCAGGACATCTTTAAACGTTCCAACATCCGAATTATACAGGTACCAGAAGGGGGAAAGGCACAGCCACCAGTGGAAAAACTATTTGAACAAATAATAAAAGAAAATTTCCCCAATCTGGCAAAGGAAATAGACTTCCAAGAAATCCAAGAAGCCCAGAGAGTACCAAAAAATTTGGACTCAAGAAGAAACACACCAAGGCATATCATAATTACATTAGCCAAAATTAAAATGAAGGAGAGAATCCTAGAAGCAGCAAAAAGAGCTAAGGGGACATCACCTACAAAGGAGTCCCCATCAGACTGTCAGCAGATTTCTCAAAAGAGACCTTACAGGCAAGAAGGGGCTGGAAAGAAATATTCCAAGTCATGAAATCTAAAGACCTACAACCAAGATTGCTCTATCCAGCAAAACTTTCATTTAGAATGGAAGGACAGATAAGGTGCTTCTCAGGTAAGACCAAATTCAAGGAGTTCATCATCACCAAGCCCTTATTATATGAAATGTTAAAGGGACTTATCTAAGAAAAAGAAGTTAAAGAAACATGAACAGTGAAAGGACAACAAGCTCACAGTTATTAACAACCACACCTAAAACGAAAGCAAACTAAAAGGACAGCTAGATCAGGAGTGGAAATATAGAAATGAAGATCTCAAGGAGGGTTAGCAACAGGGGAGTGGGAGGAGGAGATGGGGGGAGAAGGTACAGAAAATAAGTAGCATAGACAGTAGATAGAAAATAGAAGGGGGGGCAAGAATAGCATGGGAAATATAGAACCTAAAGGACTTGAGACACATGGACATAAACTAAAGGGGGGTAATGGTGGGGATGGGGGGCAGGGTGGAGGGGAATGAAGGGGGGAATAGAACAACTGTAACAGCATAATCAATTTAAAAAAAATAAAAAAAAGAGCATCTTAAAAAAAAAAGAAAAGAAAAACAGAGACATGTATGAAAGAAGATACAAGATACAAGAAGCACTGTACACAGGACAATGACACCTCAGTCCCCCTCAAAGTAGGCACCTCGGGACCTCACACAGTTCTCCCAATCACCATCAGCTGCCCTGTAGTATTTTCCTGAACCTCATCAATGGTCTGGAATCTCTTCCCTTTCAAAGGGAATTTTCATTTTGGGAAAAGCCAGAAAGAAGTCACAGGGCACCAAATCTGGGTTGTAGGGGGGCTGAGTCACCTGGGAGATTTGAAGTTTCACAAAAAAAACTCTGCACAAGACGTGATGCCTGAGCGGGTACATTGTTGTGATGAAGCTGCCAATCACCAGTTGCCCACAGCTGCAGCCTTCTGAATCAGCCAAATATAGTTTCCATGGAAGAATGTTAAAGCTTAAACCAAAATTTGATGCAGATTCATTGTTCGACTTACTCAGTCATTTTGAATGCCATGGCTACACAGTACACGTGCTCACTCACTAGCATTTACCGCCCCCACTGACTAGTACAGTTAAGTCGTCATTGTTCACGCATGTGCATTCCAGTCCACTCTCCTTGGCTGCCAGGTTACATCAATGTCACGAAAACCATTCTCATTGTATATTAGGAATGGCTGGACTTTTTCTGGACAGACCACACAGACACAGACACACACACACAGACACAACACACACACACACACACACACACATACACACACAAGTCATGCTGAGAAATGTGTTTCTTCATGTGGGACAGGTCAAGAAAGTTTGAAAGCCACCAGTTTAAAACAGAAGCTTTCGCCCTGGCTGGTGTAGTTCAATGGACTGAGCACGGGCCTGCAAACCAAAGGATTGTGGTTTGATTCCCAGTCAGGGCACGTGCCTGGGTTGCAGGCCAGCTCCCAGGAGGGGACACATGAGAGGCAACCATACATTGATATTTCTTTCCCTCTCTCCTTCCCTTCCCCTCTAAAGACAAATAAATAAAATCTCAAACAAAAACAAAAACCCAGAGGCTTTCAATCTGCTTTTCCCCTCTGGCTTGAGCGAGGGGTGGCCTCCCTGCACCACGCACACCCGTGGGCCAGTCCTGAGCCACCTGCCACCTGCGAAGGTGTGACAACTCTACCCCTGTGCCCCACGTCAGGACACAAGTGAATAAGGACATTAGCATAAAGATAACTGCTCAGAATATTTTTAAGAAATAAATTACAAAACTTTAGTACTTTAATTATTAGTAGCAAATTACTTATGACACACACACCTCCCAATTAATTAAGACACAGTAAAGTGTCCTGACCCCTTGTTGAGACACCCTAATCTAGAATATACAAGGACACACCATCCTTTTATCTTGTTCACTACTGTTTGCTGAACGAATAAACGAACAAAAGTGCAGGTGAGTGAGCAGGTGAAGCCCGAGGCACCTGTGTGTGACCTGGCCGCACCAGGGCAGTGGCCTTTCTCACCACCCAGCCAAGCCTCTCTGCTACCCAGTCCGGCTGCCTCGTTTTAGGTCACAGCCCTTGCCTCTAAAGGCAGATCCCTGCACCCGCCCCTGCCCCCACACTCTTGAGTCAAATACGATCCCCTGTCTGACTATCATAGCTGTATGATAGCCCACGTGCCTTCCCACAGATCCTGCCTCATCCCCGGCACGCACGCTGCTGGCCACCTGGAGGGCCCTCCTCTCATCTTTCTCTCCTTTACCGACTGCGCTGAGTCCAGCTCTAACTCCCTGGAAACCCAAGCGTGAGCACTTGGTTTATCTCTGCCCACTCCCTGACGTCCTCATCCCTGGGGACAAGAATTGTGTGCACTGAGGAGTCATGCGGGCCCTGCATGACTATAAAAGAAGCAGGAGGCTGAAAGGAAATCCTGAAACATTTATTTCTATCACACGTATCTATGATGCCTTTACCTACACACACCCTACTGAAGCAGGTGAAGGCTCGTCTAGCCTCTAGAGGGCTGTCCATTTGTATGGCCTCCAACCCCCAAAACACGTAACGCTGTGATCGGCACCCAGTGAAGAGTAAATGGACAGTAAACCTATGGTGAAGATGTCCCAGTCTAAGCGATGGGCCCAGATCGTGGCGGGAAATGGGGTCACTACGGCTCATTAAAGAAAGCAGGGTTGGGATCTCCGGTCAGCATTTAGGTATGGTGGGATTTAGAAATAAAGACTTGGGGGGGGAGAGAGAAGACAGGAGGGAGAAGACACCCCACACCACGCCTCTCTGCCCGGGCCTCCGCTGCGTAGGAATCTGCCTGAACTTGCCCGGCAGAGAGGGGCCAGCGGAACCCCCACTGCTGATGTAGTAGGGATGGCTGGGGTGGGACGGTGCAAATACAGCCCGAAGGTTCTCTCTGGATCTACTTGGCTAAGGGCCAACCTTGGCGTGTCTATGGGGATAGCAGAACAAGGGCAGAAGGCCACAACAGGGACCCAAAGGTCAAAGGTGGGCCCAAAGCGAGGTCTCCTATACCTACCCAGGGCCAGGCCACTGCCAGCTGAACCCAAGGGAGAGCGGAGCAGACACTGTGCTCCGTGCACGTCTGAAGCACATCACTGTCACCTGCCCGTTTATCCCAAGTAGGTGTCATGAACATAGTTTTCTATTGTCACCCCTAGAAGAAAGCCACTGGGGAGGGAGCAGGGAGCGCGCACTGCTGTGGCAAACATCACATCCTGTCTACGCCAGCTTCCTCCCTCAGCCACCCACTGCCAGCTGCTACAGCCTTGCACTTCCCCACCAGGCGAACTGGTGAGGAAATGCTTCGTGCCCCTGGGACTTCAAATACAGAACAAAGTCACCGGCCTGGGACTGCTAGCCTGAAGCACGGAAGAGGCATGTCAGGGAGCTGGCTCAAACTTGAGATGCGCAGAAGCAACGAACCCCCAAAGTGTGGAAGCAGGTGGCAGAGGCACGAATCAGCTCCGACCGCAGGTCCACGTGCTCCGGTCTCCAATTCTGCGTGGCCCTTTCCAGACTAAGAGGCCAGCCTTCTCTGCTTGTTTGGGACTGAAGTGTGATGGACTAAAGTGGGTAGTGAGAATGCCCCCAGCCTCCAGCACCCTCACAAGAAATTGGCCACGGGGTGCGGGGCCTGGCCAGGGCAATTCTCTCCCTGCCAGACAAGGGTGTCGGGGCTCCTACGTCCTGAGGAAGCTGCTCTGCCCTGATGAAGGACAACTGCCCGAGTTCCGGGGACAGCCAGGGAGCAAACCTGATGAGGTTCCGGTCTCAGGCATGGGTTTGCTTCCTGGACACTCAGAGGCTCCACAGGGACTGCGGGCGCTGGGAAGGCAGAAGGCAGGCTGAGTCCTTGCTGCCTCCTCACTGAGACCCTTGCTGAGCAGGCAGGAGGCGCAGCTGTCTTGGAGCAGGGGGCACGGAACGGAACATGGAACTGGTGCCAGGCAACTTGGGGGTCTTCCGGGTGCTGAGCCTCAGGGAACTCGTGCATAAAAGAGATGATGCTCCTTCCCGGGGCTTTGTGAGGATTAAACGATAAACATTTTACGTCTGTATTTGCCTGGAACACTGTGGGTGTTCAACACATTTCCCTTCCCCTTCCTCGTGAAAAGCCTGTGCAGTGTGGTGGCAGCCACCCTCCTGCTTCTGGATGTGTCTGTCTATCTGTCTCTCTTGGCCTCTGTCCCCACTTCAGCACCTGTTTCTCAGCACTCTGAGGACGGAGCAATCCTTTACCCGCCCCCCCCCAACCCCTCTCAGGTTTCCTCTGAGACTAGGAGGCAGTGGAATACCGCCGTGCTTGGGGAGGGGTGGGGTGACTCCAGGGAGCTGGGAAAAGGGGAAGAGGAACTCCAGCTGCAAGCAGTTCTGGGACCAAGAGCTACAGCAGAGGGAACCAGCAAGCAGTCTAGTGATAAAAACCTATACAGAAAGAAGCAGCAAGGGGTGGATCCGATGCTTCTCCAGCAAGGCTACTTTGGCCGT
Source organism: Artibeus jamaicensis (assembly GCF_021234435.1). Lineage (NCBI taxonomy): Eukaryota > Metazoa > Chordata > Mammalia > Chiroptera > Phyllostomidae > Artibeus > Artibeus jamaicensis. The sequence continues at coordinate 48,742,543 of NW_026521486.1, forward strand.
CTGCCAGCGTGAGAGCAGGCAGAGTGCCCTGCACGGCGGCCAACCCCCTCCTGGGTCCTGTGAGAGCCAGGCTTCTTCACTCCGCACCTGAGCCTGCCCCCCCAGGAGGGCGGCAGCGCTGGCGGCTGAGGTTCCCTTCCCTTTCCTGCTCTGCGCCTGCGGCCGTTTAGCCCCTCCTGGTTTCCTTCCCGTTGTGGGAGGGAAATGCCAGTGGGGTTGGGGTTTCCTTCAGCTGTGGGCTCTTCAGGACTCACCCCCGACTTGTCAGTCTCCTTGGGCCGGGCCTGGGGAAAACCCAACACAGAAATAGGAACCACCAAAAAAGTCCAGCTGTTGCTGTTGGTCCCGGTCAATCATGAACCTCAGGAGCACAGACAAAAATGGCCACATGGCCCCTCTGAGAGGCGAGGGCAGGAGGGCTGGAACTTTCCCGCAGAGGGGATTCTGGAGGCTTTAGGGAAGGCAGGCAGGGGATGTTTATTTTGAGCGAATACGGAATGTGAGTTGGTGGTTTCTTAATATTTTCCCTTTTGGAACCACGCTGGACACTCCTCCCAAGTGCGGTAGCCCCAGCCCTCAGGCTCAGCCTGCAGGGGCGGGGAGCCCCGGGGAGCTGAATCTACACCTTCTTTGGAGATGGTATGAGACACTGTCCTGGGCACCACACGCTGTTGAGCCCTGGGCCACAGCTGCCACCAGGTCGTCTGGTGCATCCACAGGCCAGCGGTGGTGCAGATGGGCAGAGGTGCACACGGTGAGGAGGCACCAAGTTCGGGAGCCCAGGGCAACACCAGGCACAAAGGGCCATCCCCGAGTGCCAAAAGGACAGAGCGTTAGGCGTAGCCCAGCCTACCCTCCACGTGTCTCTACTGGTGGGCAGTAGGCACAGCCGTGGCCAGCCGGGCACTACTCCCAAAGGGCAAGAGCCCAAGGAGGTGGGAGGTACTAGCTCCTGCTGCCTTGGCCCCCTTGGCGGCCACAGCCAGCCCTCGCAGTAGCAGCTCCCAGACAATGAGAGTTATTTTCAGCCACTGCTTTAACACAAGCCAGCTGGCCAGTGCGCAGGGCGGGAGTCCTCCTCCACCCAGCCCGCCCAGATGGCAGGCAGGCCCAGCCCCTCGCCTACGCTGCTGCCTGCCGCCTCTGCGTCACTGATTGTTTATCTCGTCGTTTCAGCACAAATCCCATAACTCCCCCCAAAACTACATTCCTTTCAAAAGGAAACCAAAAAGTCAAAGAGTTTGATCAAAGGTCCAAAAGCTAGAGTTAAAAGGTCCAGGCATGGGAAGCACAGCAGCCCCCAAACGCCCCCACTTTCCCCAGCCCCAGGACAGCGGGCGGAGCGCAGGGGAGGAAGCGGAATGGGTAGGTGGCCGGATCTCCCCTCGGCCTCCAAGGACTGGGGCCCAGCAGGCTTTTGCTGCCAAGCTGGAGGACGGAGCTCAGCACTGCTCTCCTGGCCTGCCTCTCCCCCACCCTTTTCAGAGCTCGAGTTTGGAGAAGATAACGTGAGACAGACAGGCTGGGATGAGCCCGAGACGACAGTGAAAGATTCTGGGAGAAGAACCGTATCCTGCAGCGGAAAGGAAATCACAGGAACAGTTGGTGACACTTGGCTGGAGGGAGAGGCACCCGCCCCAGGATGGAGTGGGGTGAACACTTCGGCCAGCGCTCGCACGCTGGAGAGTTCAAGAACAGGAAGGGGTGGACCGCAGCGGTCACTTCCCTGGACGCTCGGCCTGGAGCTCCCCCTCGCCCTGCTCGTTTCTCTCCATCCAGCACCCTACGCACGGGAGCTTGCCGGCAGCACAGCTCTAGCCAGCCACACACACTTTGCTCCAGGCCTGAGCTGCCCTATTAGACTTATGGGAAAGCTGCTCATGACAAAGGACATCAGAAAAGTGGGAGCTCCATGACTTAAGTGTCTGTAGTGGCTTGGGCCCAGCTTTTTCTTTCTGTTTAACTGAAGCTATCACTTTGAGGACAAACTGCCAGAGAAGAGCCAGCTTTCACAGGCTCAGAGCCCTGTCAGAGAACATGCTTCTGTGGTCGCTGATGAACTCCATAACCAGACATGACTTGCTGAGCAGTTACGGGCCAAGTCCCCGAGCAGCCGGAGGAAAAAGAGATGGATGCACCAGATGTCTCAGGCTGAGCTCTGCGGCTGGCACCAGGAAAGGCAGATGAAGGAGAGGTCCTGGAAGGCCGTCAGTCAAACACAAAGGTAGCTTTTTCCAAGTACAACTGTGCCCCTTGAGGCCCCTTCTTCACCTTAGAAGACTCCTCCATTGGATTCTCAGGGGTCAAAGGAAGTTGGCCATGCCCCAATGCCAGCAAAGCCCCCAGCTCTACCCTAACATCAGGTAACCTGGCCTCCCAGCCCTGGCCGGGGACATCCCCCTCTGGCCTACTTAGTCAAGAAGCACGCTGTCTCAGAGGACTCTTGTTAGCGCTTCCCAACCGAAGACCCCAGGGCCTAGCTAAAAAGCCACTGCCACAGCAACTCGATCTGTCTGCTGGCTGCCCAGCCCCTCCTCGCGGTTAGCCAGACCCACACGCTCCCCAGTTACGCAGAATGGAAACTATTCTGCTGGGGGCAGCCGGCTTTGCAAAGCCAAGGAGTCTTGGGGCAGAGTCTCACTCACATTCTTCCTGCAGCCAACCAAGGTCCTCCCTTCTCTTTATGACATTCTGTCTTCCTGTCTAGGGAGCCCTAATAGGCAACCATACCTCTCGGAGGACACACTTCTGGGCTTACCCCCCACAAAGGGCATTTTCCTCTCTCCCCCTTACTCGCTGAGACCCAGTCCATCTCCTTCCTAGGGTCTCTCATCCACACCTCTCCCTGCATTCCCACTGTCACCACGGGACGGGCCCGTGCTATTCACCCCTCACCCCTGGGATAACCTTCTAGCTGGTCCTGTTCACCTTCCAGCACTTCCACCCCCGACCCCGCCTGTCCATGGATGAAATTTCTAAACTTCCTAGGTTGTAAATAACTGGTTTCTTCTCAGTTTGGGAATCTTCTCCGGCTCGTTATCATTTACACAAGAAAACCTGAATGCCTTGGCCTGCCCTGCTTAGAATCTTAAAGTAAGAAAGAGCTTCAGAGGTTAAGATTCTCCCGGCACTGGCCCCAGTGTCTCCAACCAGCCTTATCCTCCTTCTGGAATAGCCGCTCTTATTTGCTTGTAACTGATGTTTTGCCAGCCTTCTGAATCTCTACCTATTACTACCTGACTCAAAATTCAACAGTTCTGTGACCGCCCAGCCTCCATAATCAGCCCCTCTTCTGAGCTTCAAAGTATAATCACATGTGAAAAATATGGCAGAGACCTGCTTGCTATCCCCCAAGATCTCATTTTTGTTAGTAATGAACCTGCAATATTCCATTGGTCACTTGGCAGCTGAGAATATTTCTCATCTTTGCTGATATTCAAGCGTGGCTATGTGATCATGTAGGATACAAGCAGGAGTGTGTACTTCTCAGGAGTGTCACTAAAGGGGGGGAGTATACCCTTCTTTTCTCATTTCTGCTTCCAGCTTATTGGAATGCAGAGATAATGGCTAGAACTTCAGCAGTTATTCTGGACCATGAGGTAACCCTGAAAATAGAATTCCAGATGGGTGAAAGCAACAAGAAAGAAACTACCTGGTCACCAATCCCATGGACCTTCACACAAACTGAATGTGTTCCACATAGCATCTTTTCATGTGTGTGTTTCCTCTATGCACAACTAGAATATGAACTCCTTGAGAATAAGGGGTCATGTGTTATCCTCTTCAAATCATGTGCAAGTACTAAGTGACTGACTGAGCCTGCTACAGCCTCTCCTGCCGCCAAGTCCTCTGTTGGGCCCCTGGTTATTTTTAGAGGGGATTATCCAACTTGTCATCACTGTCCTGCTATTTCTGGAGTCTCTGCTTTAACCTACCCCATGCTCTATGGCCCAAACCACTTCCTCTATATGCTACTTCTTCCTCAACAAATTCCCAGACTTCTCATTCTGAGTTTCGACTCTGTCCTTCAGCTCATGCTATAAATCTAAGCCACCCAACCTGCCCTATTTGTCAACCAAACTCATCTTCTTGCAGCCTGCTGGACTGCAGGCCCTGGAAGCGGAGGTCACCCCCTCGGTCACCACTGCAGCAGGTGCCCAATAAAGACTAAGCAGGTTGAGTTTCCCCATAATAAACTCCCCTTCCTCCTGCCCCTAAGGTTCCTACTCCATTGCACCCCAGAGAAATGATCTCCTTCCCAACTGCCAGACATGCTCCTCCTTCAATTAGAAACAAGTGAAATCCCACCTCTAACAAATCTTTCTTAAATTAGATCTACCTCCCCATCCCTCCACCCCTCCCCAAACTGTGTTTCCACACGTAGACTGATGCCTTTAAAATGTGCTCTCGGAGTTGTGAGTTACAGCTAATGACTCCTCGCCTTTTCTTGGACGCTCCACAAATACCCGACCACAAAGCTCACAGTGTGGGGAAAGCACAGAATGAGGAGCCACACTGGCCTGGTGTGGAACCACTCGCTAGTTGTGTGGCCTTCAGAGAGCATTTAATCTCTAGGAGCCTCAGTTTGCTCAGCCATAAAATGGAGGTAGAAACAGTACCTGCTTCATAGGATTGTGGATGATTAAATGCTTAACATACGTAAAGCATTTAAATCAGAACCTAGGTAGTAAATATCACACACAATACTAGCTGTTTGTTTTTTCTTAATTTCAACATTTAGCTGGAAAACAACTATGCCATGCACTAAGCTAGAAGCTGAGGACATAAAAGTAAATAGGTCAGGATCCCTACATTCAGGAAGGTCGTATCCAGAGGGCAAGCAGACAAGCAAACCGAGAGTAACTGTAGACAGCACTTCTGAGAGAAGGTGCACACGGCCCCGTGGGGTCCCGGGGAGGCAACATCTAATTGGACAGAGGAGTCAAGTAAGGCTTCTTGGAAGAAATGCTACAGGACTTAATCCTAAACATCGTGCAGGAGGGAGTCGGCAAAGGCAATGAAGGAGGGCAACATGGTGATATTCTAGGTAAGGGGACAGCGCTGACAAATATGTGAAAGCACAAAATGCCACAAAAGTCCAGGGCTCTCCGAGTGACCTGCCATCACAGAACGAAAGCGTGCGTGGGGAAATTACAGCAGGCAGGGAACAGTGGGAGGGCACAGGATCTGCGGAGCTAAGGTTAAGTGAAGTAGGTGGGTGAGGATAGGATGAAAACGGTAACACTGACCGCAGCTATGTTCATGGACAGAAATGGGAAAAAAGCACTCCATGAATTATTATATCATCTAATTCTCACACCAACTCTGTGAAGCTGGGACTATGAAGGAAGCTGTGAAGCTTATTCCCATTTTACAGGTGAGAAAACAAAGGCTTGGCAAGGCCATGGAATTTGCCCAGGGTCACAGAGCCAATATGGGGTGGAGCTGGGCTTTGACCCCAGGCCTGACCCCAAAGCCTGAGTTTGGATCCCTGGACAATGAATATTAGCCTCCTCTGCACCTTTCCAAATTGCACACATCCATCAGAGCCAAAGCAATCAACCTTCCTCATGAATCCTCCCCCAGACAACCCAGGGATCACACACTCCTTCCTCCGAACTTGAGCGAGGCATCCCTCACCTCCTGTGGACGATCCTATTCATTCCTCCGGCACTAGTGCCTTTGATGCATCACCCACTGTGCCACCGGGAAGACCTGTTTTGCCTTGTGTGACTTGTATATTTGCAAAGGAAAAGGGAAACTGCCGCTTACACACATCTACTCTGGGTCGGGCGCTGTTCTAGATCCTTTCATTACAAGATTGCATGAAGACTCACTCCTCCCTCATGTTGTTATTCACCGTTCACACTCTGTGTTATTTTCTGAACTAGACTGTGAGCTCCGTGAGGGCATGGACCTTGCCTTGAGCACACACATTCCTGGACAGGGGTGTCTGGTGCACAACGGAAGTTCACAGGCACTGCGGCTGTTCACAGAGGTGGCAGAGGTCGGCTGGGGCAGCGCGGCATCACACCTGGTGTGCCACCAGAGACCCCACTCTGGCTTTCCAGGGACCTCATTGCAAGTCCAGGAGCTTATGATCAAACCATAAAACTTAATGACTCCCTTCCTACTTCCAGACTACACGTGGGAGGGGCAAGACTGCTGCTTTATAGAAGGGTAAACTGAGGCCCAGCATGGGCACGCATCTGTCACAGTTCAGATGGGGGGGGGAGGCACTACAAGTCCTATCTCTCTTTGTCTTTTCAATTGCTCTCAAATGGGGGTCCATCCTCAGCCTCAGTGCTCCTGTCCACTTTGGGGCGGAGTCACAATGACCCCTGCCTGCTCTTGATCCAGGAGCCATCCTCCCAACATTGTCCCATCCTGTCCTTCAGGCCACAGCTTGACAACAGAGGTCACAGCTGCTCACACCTTGACTCCGTCTTTGAGTGTCCCAGCTTTTTTACATCTCATCTGGTTGTCCAGCTAGCAAAACACACCTATTTGGAGTCAGCCTTCTGAGGATTCCACTCATGAATCTTCTCTGCTTCCCACGTCTGCAGTCCTTAAGTGCCATATTCACTCAGGGCCACAGAGGGGGAGAAAAACACTAGTGGCACTTTTCTCCCATGATCTCACTTACTGCTCTTAATAACCTGTGGAGGTCGATATTATGCCTACTTAACCCCGGCTGGTGTAGCTCAGTGGACTGAGTGCCAGCCTGCAAACCGAGAGGTCGCAGGTTTGATTCCCAGTCAGGGCACATGCCTGGGTTGTGGGCCAGGTCCCTGGTTCGGGGCATGTGAGTGGCAGCCAACTGATGTTTACCTCTCACATCGATGTTTCTCTCCCTCTCTTCCCTGATCTCTAAAAATAAATAAATGAAATTTAAAATATATATATTATGCCTATTTAGCTGGGGAGAGAATTAAGAATCTTGGACCAACTGGCTCAAGGCCTCACAGAAAGCAGCAGAACCCAGATTCAATCCCAAATGTGTTGCCTCCAGAATAACCTTTACCAGGCCATCTCCTGGCATCTTCTCACAAAGCCCACGAGTCTCCATTTCTAACTTCGGTGGGTCCACCTGGATTTGTCCGAGTGCCTTTGGCTGATCATTAAACAGCCCTTCCCTCTCCAGCCCAGCTGGGGTGGAACCGGCTGCACCGAGTATGTGGGCCAGACATCTGAAGTTTAAGTTCTGTCACAGAGTAAGAGGGTGATCACGCAGGGCAAAGGGTCCGGGGAACGGCCCTCTCAGACACCATGTGGTGACAGTGCCCTCACAGCTGAGCGGCACTTTGAACATTCAGAACGCAATAGATAGAGCATGGGCTTTGGAATCAGGGGCGACCCAGATTTGAGTCCTGGTACTTTCCATGAGACAGTGGGAAAGTCACTAAACTTCTCTGAACCAGTTTCTTCATCTATAGAATGTGGACCATAATATCTACCTCTTATAAGAGTTAAATGAAGGGACGAATGAATGGCAGGGACTGTGTAAGGCGCCCAGCACAGAAGGGCTCTGTGAATGGTAACTGGAAGGGCCGCTCCAGGAGTTGCGGCGGACTCGAGTTAGCTTCTTAGCACGCAGGCAAAATACAATTTCATAGGGCTTTAAAGTAGCAGATATAGCTGACCAGTATAGGTTATATACATTTATATTTATACTTTTATTTCTTCTCTAGGTACAGCATTTGCACACACACCCCTTTGAAAGATAAGACTGAGATGCCAACAGTCACCCAGGGGATTTACAAAAAAACTGTGACCAGAACTCAGGGAGGCAGAACTGAGTGGTGTGGGACAACTCCCCTGACCTTTCGGAGGAGATTTTTGCTAAGCTGTCATTCATGTTCCACCTTCTCTCAAATCCCTCACTTCCCCATTGACTACCCACGGTCTGCAAACCTGAGGTGTGATCCTGCCACAAATCTGTTCTCGGACTAACTCCTCAACTAACTCCTCTTTTCAACAACTCCGCTCCTCTCCTTCCGAGGCTGCGCAAGTCCTGGGGGCTGCCCCTCCCAGTCACTGAAGGGCTGTGCTGTCTGTGGGAATCTGGAGAAAGGCGTGAGAACGCTTCAGCCCCCGATTTTCATTGGCATCGATGACTCTCAGATTCGTGTCTCTATCTCGGACTTCTCCTTCGAGCTTTAGCTTGAAATATCCAACCACTCACTAGGCCGTTTTCCCAGCTTCTGCAGCCTCACGAGTCTCCAGCTGGCCTCATCGCTTTCCTTCTACGTTATTTTTTTCTCCTGTATCCTCTTCACTAGTGGCGTGTCTCCCAAACCAATGTACCAAGCTAGGAATCTGGGTGTCCTCTTTAATGCCTCCCTTTTTCCTCATCTCTGCCTTCTAAATGTCAAAGGTAATCAGTCATCAAGCCCTCAGACTTTTCACGTTTGAAAGTCCTTGTTGTCTCCGGCCCATCATCCCCACCACGCACACCAGCCGGGTTTGGGCGCCCATGGTTCGCCACCACGCTGCCAGGCCTCCCACTCAGCTGCCACCTCCAGTTCTGGCTCTCTCCCACGGCTGCCAGGCCCATCAGCCCAACCATTCAAAACCCGACCACGCCATTCTCCTTAGAGAAAGCATGAAGTACAGTCCCTTCCACGTGGCACTGAGAGCCCTGCTCACCACCTCGGCCTCCGCTCCCACCACGCTGCCCCACGCCTCACTCCGACAGCCCCGGGCAGCTGCCTGAGGACTCTCTGAGGCCTCGTGCTGTCTCCGTGGCCCCACCTGGCCCCTCTACCTGGAATGCTTTCTCTCCCACACCTCAACTCCCAATTGTCCCTGTAGCCGGGAGAGATTTTGCCCTCACAGGCAGTGTTCCTGTGGCCCCACCCCCGCCCGCGTCCTGCAGACACTCACGTGTATCTGTGCCATTGCACTTCCCAAGCTGTATACTGCAGCTACACAGTTAGTGTGTTTGTCGCCCCCTCTAGGCTGAACCCCCGGGACAGAGATGGTCCCAGTCATCTCTACTTCTCTGGTACCTGACACAATTTTCGAAGCAGTCAGTAAATGCTCCTTGAGCGAATGAACACGAGGCTGCACTCGGCGCGTCTCTGAGGGCTGGTATCGTGTCCCTCTCCGTGTCAGGTAGGGAGGACGACACCGTAGCCATTCTCGGCTCGCAGCCCCGGAGGCCTCCGTGCTGCCAGCGCACTGATATGAATCTCTGCCGGCCCTGCCGCGGAGTGAGCCTGGGGTGAGCTGTCTGTCCTCCTGCCACAAAGACCACAGAGGCAGCTGGCACTGCTCTTACGATGCTCTGTCTCCACCCTGAGGTGTTCCCCGAGGCATTTGAGGGAACAAAGACTAAGTGATTTTTTTAGTTTTTGGAGGCAATCAACTGAGAAGCCAGATGCTATCACACATTCTCTAACTGGAGACCCCTCGGCTTCTGAGTTTATGCTCATAACTTTTACAAGGACGGTCTGGGGACATGACGGATAAATGTGCTGACAGCTCCCCAGGACCTGTTGTCCCATAAATGCACAAGATTCTTAGTTCCTTAGTCACTTGTGACACCGGCAGTAATTAGCCAAGCCCAAAAGCAGCAACTAACTAATAGCTGCTATTGGGCCGTCCACCTGGAACGCGTGCCAGATGCATCAGAAAATAATGCGCAGACATGAGCACTTTACAAGGGATTCGCCAAGTGCCCTGACTGCCAGGACCTGAGGATAATGAGTGCTTGCGTGATGCTGATTCTGCTGAGCGACAAGTAAAAACAAAATACCACAACCACAAACAAGAAGTCTGTCCAAAGCTAGGGGCCCAAGTATACTCTGGATACAGAGGGTTCACACGAAGATGCTCTTTCCTGGTTAGCCGCCTCTCCTCCATCCATCCGAGAACATTGTCTGGGCCTCACTCAAAGGCTGACACTGAGGGGAAGGGAGGGAGTGACCTGTAATCCGCAAATGAGCCCACAGAACAGAGGCCCCCACCAGGACTTTGATACAGTCCCAGGGCACAGGACTGGACTCGGCAGGCCTGTGCTGGCTGTCCTGGCCTTGGTAAACGGCCCCGTCCAGAAGGCTCTTAAGATCCCTCCGTGGCTGTACCAGGAAGTGGAATGTGCTAAAGGGCCTGCCAAGGGCTAGGCCAGTGCCTGGAGGTGCCAAGGCCTGTGGAGAGGTCCTTAGGACGACAAACTCCCTGGGTAGCATGAGAGGCGGCTGATGCATGGTGTGCAGTTGAGTGCTTTACAGCCCTAAGGAACACAAAACCAGTCCCCATCCACCAACAGTAACTCACACTTCTTGAATATTCTCACTGGACCCCTTAACACCAGATCCCTGGCTCTGAAAGGTTAGGGGGTCTTAGAATATTTCTACTTAAAATTTATTGAGCACCCTCTCTGCCAGACACTGCCCTGGATCCTTTAGGTCTGTTATTTAATCTCACAAAATCCTTAGAAGCTAAGGAGTATTATCCTGATTATACAGATAAAGAAACTGAGGCCCAAGGAAGTTAAGGCACTGGCCCAAGGTCACGGAGCTAATAAATGGCAGGAGGAGGATTCAAACCCAAATCCGTTGAGCCCTAAAGCTCTTGCCAAATGCCTGGCTGAGCACTGGCCACTGGCAGAAGGAAACCCTGTGCTCCTTGTAGTTTCCCAGGGCCAGATTCCTTCTTCCTCCTCCAGCCAAGAACACACAGTGACTTCAGGAAGTCTTGCAAGAGTCAGACTTGAAGAGCCCTGGAAAGGTAAGTACCCGTTTACAGTTAATCAGCACCCTGCCCAGCCCTGCAGACAGTTCTGACAAGTGGGGCAGGGAAGAGGCAACCACAGGCTTTGCCGGGGCCCACCTGGGGCCAGGACCCAGCTGGGCGTGCCCCCCACCCCACCCCCGCAGGAGCACGATTCCAGCCCTGCCCAGCCTGGCTGTGCCGCCGCTGGGAGCCGCTTCTTTGGAGAAACACTCAGGAGCCGGGATCCAGGGTCCACGGTGTTGGCATCTTCGCTATTTTGCTTTTCTCTTATATGTCAGCCCCAAGACTCACCTCGTCGCCTTATCTAAAACACCGCCCCCCCCCACTCTCTGTCCTCCTGCCTTCTTTTTCCTAGAGGCACTTACTTGGCATCAACATCATATCACATCTCTGTACACGTGTTTGCTGTTCTCGCCAACAGCAACCCGAGCTATGTGGGCAGGTTCGTCCCTTCTGCCCCCTATGGTAGCCCTAATGTCTCACATGCAGAGTGAACACTCAATAAATTTTGGTTGAATGAATAAACGAGTGACCATACAAACATTTAAAAACTCTACTTCCATCTCAGTGGGCTACATAAGAAGCAAGACCGAATAATGCCGACTTCCCAGGAAGCCCCAGCAAACCTGTCACTGGACCCCAGTGTCCCTTCCAAATAACCCCTTCCAGTCCCCCACAGCTCACCCCCGGCCCACAAACCCTAACCCATCCCAGAGCAGGCACTAAAGGGAGAAAATGGAGCAGAGCCCGGGGAGGAGACACATTTCTCCTCCAGTTAAATACAGCCCAGGACCTCGGCAAATTAAAAGCTCCCTCTTTACTGAATCCACTCAGCTTTAGTTATAGGTCACACTTTTTATTTTTGTAACCAGCCAATCCACCAAATTATAGGCTCAGGCCACCGGCAGGCACGCCAAACACTGGGGCCAGCCTAGCAGAGGCGCTGCCCTTTCTGGCCTGAGTGGGGCTATAGCGCTGAGGGCTGAGCACCAGTCAGACCTGAAAGGGCAGAGGTGAGTGAGGAGCCCAGTCCCACTCAGGTCACGATGCTGCCCAGAGAGGGGCCAGATTCCAGGGCTTTCCAGACAGTAGCCACAGTGAACTCTGAAGTCCATAAAGCAGGTCAGGTCACTCCCCCTACAACTAATCCAAACTCCTTACAAAGACCAAGAAGGCCCCTAGGACCTGCCCTCCCGAACATCTCTCCGGCATCCTCGTCAACCAGTCTGGTGTTCCTTCAGTTCCTCCACCTGTGCAAAGTGCTTTTCCGCCTCAAGGCCTGCACAGGTGGGTCTCTCTTCCTAGAAACCCTTCCCCAGACCTTCACCCACGGCTGTGACACGGGCGCAGGGGGCCGGGTCTACAAGACTGGAGTAGAGAGACCACTAAAGTGTCTATTAGAACAGACCAGGCAAGTGATGCGGGGAAACTAAAGCAGTGGCATTTGGAGGAGGCAAGAGAAGTAACCCACAGAAACCCCCGGTGCCCGGCCTGGATGACGAGCTGAAAGAGGTGCCGTTGCCCTGCTCCCTGCCCTCACCTAGTATCCGAGGAACACCAGCAGGTAGGAAGTGGCTGAAACACTGGACACTACTCCTATGCAGTGAGATGGACTGAGCAGGCACCGCGAACAAGGCATTGTTAATCATACAAGTTATTTAGTACAAAGTGACATTTCACTCTAAAAAGGAAGGTAAGATAGATTTGCCTAAAAAGGAAGGCAAGATAGATTCTGCAAAGGAAAGAATTAGCCCAAAACTTGGTCATCAAAATGGAAGCTTCTTTATTTTTGAACTTTTGCAATTCAGAGGTAATCTGTAGGATTATCTTCTAACCTGTTTTACTTAAAGCAAATGATTCTGATTCTCTAATCTATAAGGATTAAGCATTTCTCATATGCTGCAATGATTCGACACAACAAACCGACCCTCGGATGGCCAGAAACTACTTACCACCGGATCTCTACTCCTCATTGGACACTGGGCAGGCCTCCACAGCCTTCTGCACCACCAAACTCTCCAGACAAAAGCTCTGGGAACTGGCCCTCTGTTCTGAGCCGCTCACCTGGGTCTGTAACGGGGCTTCCCCATCCCAGCAGGCAGGGCCCCTGCCACCCTTCGAACAGCTGGCTCCTTCTCCATCTTTAATCCCCTCCTGTGCCCGGGCCCTGACAGCCTCCTCTCTCCAGTTCCCCACCTGATTTAAGCGCCACGTGCCCCCCCTTAGAGCGCCGCCTGATTAGAGACCCGAGGCTGTGCTGACCCTTCCCTAACTCCCCATCCCTTCTGTGCCCGTGGCTGTGTGACGCCCATCACCTTCCAATCTCATCTGGTCTTCAAAATACATGCGACTGGGCAAAACACACAGTAAACCCTTTCATGGATAAAATAACGGAAGCACAGAGAGAGCCTCATAGACATGCACTTGTTTTCATTCCCTAGTTATTCAAAGTACAGTTCAAAATAAATATTCTGTCTCTTCAGCTTTGGAAGCATTGTCTTCTGTCTCTTTGGTATTCTCCAAAGCACTCGGCAAAGTGCTGTGTGCTTCTCCTAAGACATACTTCCTTAATAAATCAAGGAAAGAAGGAAAACGAAATGAAAGCAGAAAGTTTCTCACAGGCTCCCAAGGCTCCGTCTCCGGCCTTCGTTTAGCGGGGAACCTTGGTTACACGCCCTCCTATCAGCTCTTTGCCTCCCAAGGAAGTATCACAGTTGATCATTAAACATTTATTTGTTTAACATCTTTCCCCATGAAGGCAGAAGTGATACTTGTTTTTTCACCACTGTATGTCCAGTGGTATCACTGGCACAAAGTAAGTTAAAAAAAAAAAAAAAAAACTTGTCGAATAATGGATGTCTTAGTGAGAGAGCTGAGATTCAAACCCAAGTATGAATCTCAGCCCAAATCCTTCCACCACCCGTCATAGCGAAGGAAGACTCATTCCGGAACTTCTCCAACGCCTGCCATAATCTGGACAATCCCCTCCAAAGCAGCCCTGAGGGCAAAGGGGGCTGACCCTGGAAAGAGGAGGAGGCTGTAATTAAGAATATGGGCTTTGAGTCAGACTGCTTAAATTCAAGTCCAAACTTCAATACCTAACTGTGATATCAAAGGAGCTACTGAAGCCCCCTGGAACTCAGTGTCCTCACCTATAAAATGGAGATAATCGTAACTACTTTGTAGAGTTGTGATGTTTAATGAGATAATGTATGTGGACAGCTCTGCTCCGTGCCTGGCGTGAGATTAGCACTCAGTAAGTGTGAGTTGTTAAAATGATTAGCTGGCCGGTTGTTCCTGGGAGACAAGAATCTAGAGAATGTGACTTCCATGGGGGTCAGGACGGCCGCGCTGACCCGATTTGGAGACACTTTCAGCTGCAGTGGAGCCCAGAGCTCATGAAGTCTTGCTGACCCCCCTGCCGCAGCCCCACCAAGGCTGGAGGCGCAGGTCTCACTGGCCTGGAAATGAAGAGGCTAGAAACACACAGGCCAGCTGTGTCTGGGGGACCAAGATCATGCCTACATTTATGAACTTAAAATACAGCCCCAGGGCAGAGGGGCATCTTGAAGGGCTCTTGCTACTCTGAGAACTCGTTCCAAGCTCAGCTCAGGACAGGGGAAGGGCTGTGGCCCGCCGCTGACCCGCCTGGAGGCCTGTCTCCCTTTTCTTCTCTTCCTCCGGCTCAGTGCAGAGAGTAAGAGGAAGGAGCTGCCTCTTTTTGTAATAAAAGTTGAGTCTCCCTCCCCTATATTGATTCCTTCCTTTTCCCTTAAAGGAGGAATAAATACACAAGTACATATTATTTTTTTAATCAATCAACTCAAAAGCTTGTAAAATAAAGCGATGAGTCACTGTTCAGCCCTGGGTCCTATCCAACCCCCTCCTTAGGCTGTCACAGTCAGCAGCTTGGTGTTGATTCCTCCAACCTGTCCTGTACATTAACAGACAAGCACATGTGGTTTTATAAAGGATTATATACCTAGTCTTCTTTCAATTGCCTTTTTAGATGGTTATATTTATGCACACATATCTTATAGATTTCCATCAGCCACAGACGCTTACCCAGTGCCAGGCATTTGGTGACACAGTGATAAGCACACACAGTCTCTACCCTCACACAGCCAACAGTCTGGAGGGACAGATAATGCACAAGTAATGAAACAAATAATTTCAAAATGCAAAACAATACAAAAGAACAAATGAATAGGACACTGAGGCAAAGGATGATAAGGAAGAGAGACTTCTCTGAGAAATGGCATTTTAAAAACTGAGATCTGACGTATAAGCTGGATTGAGCCATTTGAAGATCCAGGGAAAGGGCATTCCAGGAGCGGAAACAGCCTGTGCAAAGGCCCTGAGACAGAAAGGAGCTTGTCCTGAACTGAAAGAAGACTAATGTGGAGCTTGGTAAACAGGAAGGCAAGTAAGGTTAAAGAGGTCAGCAGGAGCCAAATAATGCAGTCCCTAAGGACCAAGGCCAGGGTTTTGTCTTTTTTTTTTTTTAAAGCACAAAGCAGAGAAATAATACTAGTGGATTTATACTTTAAATTTGGCTGCTTTGTGGAGAGTGGATGGAGGGATGGAGAAAGGGGCAGCAGAGGAAACTGGAGCCCAGACAGTGGGATGTAATGCAAGCACGAGCCAACGTTGCCTCCGACTGAGGCGGTGGCAGCAGAGATAGAGAATGGGTAAATCTGAGACTTATTTTTGGAGACTGAATTGGCAGGGCTTGCTGACAGACTGGGCAGGGGAAAGGGACAAGGAAATATTAAGGATAACTCCCAGTATTTGCCTTGAGTAACTAGATGAATGGAAGAGAAACTGATTTGGGCAGGAAATGTACAATCAAGTTGTTTCCAGTTTTTTACTGTTAAACAATGCAGCTCCTAGGACCCTTTCCACGTACCTTCGTGCGCATGTGCACACAGTTCTATAGCGCAATTTCCTGGAGGTGAGGCGACCGGTAAGGGAATGCACATTTGAAACTGATAGACCCTAGAAAACGCCTTCTAAAATATCCGCATCAAATTACTCTGCCATTGATGGTGTATTCATGCACCATTAATGACAACCAGGGACACTGTCAATCTTTAAAATTTCACCCAGATAATTAGTGTTAAAAGTATACCATTTATTTATTTATTTATTCATTCCTTTATTCATTTGGTACCCTGACAGGGAATCGAACCCCTCAACCTCAGTGTATTGGGATGATGCTCTAAACAACCAGCCAGGGCCTAAAAAGTATATTATTTAAATGTTCATTTCCTTGACTTCTACTGAGATAAAGAATTTTTCTTTTAACTCTTAATTATGTAACTAACACATAGGCATATTCTCCTTGTAAAAAATGTAAACAGTATAAAGTTAAATTCCTTTTGACTTTGTTCTTCCCATTATGGTTCCCTCTGGGCAACCCAGGGGTAACTATACTTATCACTTTTATTTGCATCCTTCCACAAACTTTTCTGTGCATTTTTAATCCTATATATAACCAAGGATGAGCATGTTTTAGAAGTTGTATTTCTAGTAGTCCTTTTAGCATGAACAAAATACCTAACCAAAAATGTCTGCTTACAGCTTAAGTAAGTGACATCTAAGGTGAGACCTTTTCCAAATTGGTTAACCCCTCTGAGCCCTGGCTTCATCACCTATAAAACAGAAATGAAATAACTACTTCACAGAGTTGCTGCCGAGTTGAATGCAAAAGCATGCAGCAGTACCAACAAATGTTCATTCTCTTTCCTTAACGTATACAAGTTAAATCCTGGCACTTGGTGGAGACAAGAAACTAAGCCATTCCCAAAGGAACGAGACGGGAGTCTTCACCCAGGGGGAAAAAAAAAACACTTCTAACGCTGGCCTGAAAAAAAACTTTTATTCATAATTTTAAAAGGCCCGAAAAGATCTGAATTGTTCTTCAAAATTTTAGTATGAAATATTCTGATCTGACAAAAAAGGTATAGGCTTTTGTTGTTTGTTTTGCTTTTGTAAGGTCAAAAGCAAGAGGATTTAAGCATAGAAGTGACATCTAGAGCCTGGACATGTGAAATCCCTCGGGCACGCCCTAGAGCCCAGGGTCTGGGCGTCAGGGAGACCTGGGCCCTGTCCGCAGGAGGGGGCTGCAACATAGGCCAGCAGCACCTCCGCCCGCACTCAGGATATGAGCTCAACTTTGGGCCACACAAGAATGCCATTGGTTTCCCCAGCTCGTCACAGTGCATCCTGTCACCCCAACCTGGATGTTCCTGGATGTTGAGGGCGTAGGTCAAAGGGGCACACCCCTCCACCAAGTGTCCTTAATCAAAGTTTAAATGGATATGTCCAGGGGCCACACTATCTCTTTCTGAAGGGGAGTCAGCCAAGTTTCAACAAGCTCTGTTTGGATCGACAAACAGAGGCATCATTTTATCTGAACTGATAACGAGGGCTCCTTCTCCTCACAAAATGTCAAGAGCTCCAGCAGGCCTTCTCCTCAGCCTGCACTGCCTTCCCGCTCCTCTAGGCTGGAGGCCGGGATTGCCCAGCAGACCCAAGAATGGGCTTTGACCCCTCCCCCTGCCCAAATACTGTGTGTGTGTGTGTGTGTGTGTGTGTGTGTGTGTGTGTGTGTGTGTGCGCGCGCGCGCAAGGAGGGAGGGAGAATTAGGCGTCACAGATTTTAAAAAGGATCTATTACCCAAAAGATTCAGAAGCACTGTTGAAAGATCTCTCAAGTACAGAGTCCAGCACAAATAATGCCCCCCTTTTATTACAAAATCAAAGCATGTAATTCTGTAACATAACAATATCACACTCAAGCATGCCATTTGGCATTTTAGGTGGAATGTTCAAATTAAAACTATAAATTATTACACCCATATTATTAGCCTACCAACCCCACTCAAGCTGGCCTTCCTTCTGCCGGACCTTGTATATCCCCAAACTAAAAGAACTTTTACCCTGGCTTTGATGAACTAACCAGGGGTAGGCAAAGCTCAGCAGTGAAGTACGCACACCCCAAGCTGCTTTTTGGTAAGTTTTAGAGTAGAGCCACTAAACCTACAGACAGAGGTGGTGAAAGGACGTCTGCTTGTGGTAGTAAGAATGGGAAAGCCAAGAAAGCACGAAACACTGTGCTGCCTTCACTTCTACTGCTCTTGAAGCTTCATCCCCAACTGGGACCAGGACAATGGAGGTAGAGATTAGGAGAGGATTCTCAGCAGGGGTGCTGTCAGCACGGTGGGCAAGACCATTCTTCACTGTGTGAGGATTACCCACACACCAGAGGGTAGTTCATATCCCCAGTGTTCAGACAGAAAGAGCCAGAAGCACCGCACCCCCCACCCCCCAGTCCGGGTGATACACAAAATATCCTCACTTGTTTCCCAAAACTCCCTGCTGGGACAATACTCCCCAGGTGAAAATCATTTAAGGGAACAGAGGTGGTATCGTGGGCATTGTATATGCCACGAACACTTATTTGTACTACAATCTGTATTAGATTACAAAGTATTTTCACTATGTTTTCTACTTTAAGCGTCCTCCACACCCTGTAAGGTAGGTATAATTATCACCCATTTCTTAAAGGATGAAATTGGCTCAGAAAAGTTCTAGGTTTTGCTCAAGGTCATTCAACTGTGGGGGGCGGGGGGGGGGGGGAACTACTAGAAAGCAAGATCAGAAACCAAGTCTTCTGACCCCAAACTTACACTCTTTCTTTCAATTCATCCTGAGCCAGCAAGAGGCTCAAACCAACTACTTCCGTCCAGAACAGATTTTTTTTTCTTCCGGTTTCACGGAAACACTGGGAAGATCTAGGGATTGCCCCACCTCTCCCTGCATGGAACCTGGTAAAAACCGAGCAGAAACTTAACTCTGCTCTAAGCTACAGGTAGTCCTTAAAACAAGGTAACCACCCGTAAAGCACCCAAACACCAGGCTCACCCCCGCTTACTTGGAGAATATGACATTCTCTAGTCTATATCTGAGTAGAAATGAGCAAGCAGGGAAGAAGAGGCCACGTATCTTCCATGTTAACATTTTTAGGGACCCAGAGGCAAGACCGCCAGCCCAGCTGGAGTTAACGTCCTGGTGAAGTGAATGAAGGTGGGCAAGTGGTAAGAGATGGGAAGGAGACAGGGGAAGAGATGAGGGCAGGAACTGAACCATCATGTGTACACAATTACCCACACTGTTCCTCTACAGGCAAAGTTCATCATGTAAATCATTCTGTTAGTCCCTTGTGGTTTAAACATTATTTAGAACACCTTACAAGGAACTCAAAGTACTTTTTATAAACCGAAACTATCTACCAAGTATACATATTGGTAAAGCTGGGGGGCGGGGGAAAACTGCTCCCCAAAAAACCCCTACCCAGGTCCTCCCCTACCCAACATAGAAATTCCCAACTCACGTTTTTGTTGTGAGGTGAAGGAAGAGAGAAAGGGCAAGAAAATCTGGAAAGAGGATTCTGAAAGGTGAGAAGCAGAAAGGAGGGTGGGAGACAGGGGCAACCAGAGTATCTCCAGGAGTGAGGCAGCCGGATACCGCCGCGTCTCTCTCAGGGGCTTTTTTCCCCGCGTGGAAGGAAAACACGATACACAGACGTGGCTCTGCTGAGGGAGGCAAAAGAGAGACCGGAAAGGGGGACTCAGGAATTCTAGTCACCCTGTTCGCTTCTTTTTTGCTTTTCTTCTTCATGGGTGACAATTAAAAAACCCTTAAAATTCCCATCCGGTGCTATTGTCAGGGGGGGCCCTAAAGTACCCCGAGAAAAGCAGGCGTGTGGGGAGCTGTGCAGAGGCAGCGCCCTCGCTTATCTTACAAGAAAAAGGTCCTTCCTCCTCTCTAAAGTGCACTTCCGAACTGGAACAAACCCCCGGCTGTTCACTGGCACTGCTTCAGTTGGACTCAGATTTGGGAGAAACGTTTTCCCTAGAATGGAGGTAACCAGCCTGGCCGACCAGATAACACACGAAGCACAAACTTCAGGCAGCAGCCCTGCTGTCCCCCGGGCCACTACAGTCAGCTCCGGGGCGGATACTTCAGTCCTGACCACAGAACAGGGCCCTGGCTCCAGCTAGCCTTCCCAGGCAACCTCAGGGGCCGAGGAGGATCTGCGGTCTCATTTCCTCTCCACCTTGGCTTCTTTTTTCACTGCAGTGAAGACCAGCCATTCCCACCACGGCCAGTTCCTGTCCGCACCAGCTGCAGTGGTTGTTTCCCCACAGGCAGAGCGTTGGGGCCCTGGTGTGGCTGCCACCTGGACCGTCCCAGCTACAGGAATGGACCCGACAAGTCCCAAGTTAAACAGGCTTTTTCATCCCAGGTAAGACAGCAGGAAGAAGAAGTTTTAAGGGACAGAAAGCATTTCAAGAACACACAGTGGTGGACATTTTATTTTTGATCTTACATAATAGCTGTATGTGAGAAATAGTTTATAATGACAAAGTGTAGAAAATGTATACATTTATTACATAGAAATATGTATATATAATAAATTTCCAACAAAAAGCAAAGAACACAAACAAAAGAAGGCCAAAACACCTATGATGAAATGTCAATAGAAATGCAAAGTAAAACAAGATACCATTTCTATTTGATGAAACTGGAAAAGGTTTTTAAAAAGTTAACTCATCCAGTAACTGTTATCTTCTACAGAAAGGAAGATACTGACACTATGAGTGGAAAAACCAATCGGTACAACTTTTTTAGAAGGCATATTTCTCAAAGGCCTTTAAAAAGCATATACCCTTGCCCTAGCCAGCTAGCTCAGTTAGCTCAATTGGTTGGAGCATCTTCCCGATATTCCAAGGTTGTGGGTTTGATCCCCGGTCAGGGCACATTAAATAATCAACCAACGAATGCATAAATGAGTGACAACAAATTGAGGTTTCTCTCTCTCTCTTCCTGCTTCTCTCTTTCTCTCTAAAAACAATGTTTTAAAATTAAAAAGCATATACCCTTTGACCCAATAACTTGATTTCTAGTATTTATCCTAAGGAAATAATCAGAGATACACACAAATATTTATGTGCAGGATATTCATCAGTGTTAACAGTAGCAAAAGAGAGGGAGAAATAGATACTATGCACAAAATGAGAATAGTATCATGCATGCACAAAATAGTATCATGAAATTATGATACTGAAGAATATTTTTTAAATGAGAAAATGCTTAAAATAGTAAAATAAAAAATCAGTGTCTAAAACAATATGCACAGTATTATCCTAAATGCTAATAGTAGATAGTAAGATCACAGGTGATTTTAATTCTCTTCATTACACTCTTCTATATACTTTGTATTTTTTTATATTTTTAACTTCCAAATTTGCTTAATAAACATGTATTATTTTCATAATCAGGAGAAAAGAAGCTATTCTCAACCTTCCACTCTGAGAACACGCATACACCACTCCTTTTTTAGAAAACCATTTGGAAATGTGTATTTAGAAACTTAAAGACATATTCTGCAACCTGGCATGTTCAATTTTGGGTTTCTATCCTAAGGAAAACTCTAAATACTGAAAAGGCTTTGTACACCAAGATGTTCATTACAGCACTGTTTAGGATAGCAAACAGAAGGACCTAAACAACCAACAATACGGGGATTGCTAAGTACACAATAGTCCATTCATTTACCATTGTACCCACATTTTAAAAATGTTTACAATGAATAGCCTGGGAAAACTTATAAAATAACAAAAGTATCCCAAAGTGAGCATATACATATGTATCACCTATGAAGAGAAAAAAATTAAATGTTTTTAAACATATTTGTAAAGGAACTAAAAAAATAATGGATGTTTTGTTTTTCTTCAATATTCTAATCACCCATACTTTTTTTTAGAGAATGTGTATTACTTTAAAAGAAAAAGAGAAATCAACAAAAACACCTGAATCTCCTTCTGAGTATTGGAAACATTCCCAAATGATTCGGAGTCCTTCCCTCCAGGCCACCCCACACATTCATAAGTAACACCGCCCCCAAGTCTACGGCAGGGTCACATGGGAACGGCAAGGGAATGAAGGTCCTCCCTGTGGCCTGGGGTCTTCTCACTGGGGCCTCTGCACAAGAGGGGTCTCTGACCAGCTGCCGCCCAGGGCCCTTTCCTTCCCACAAATCCTATTCCAGCCTAACTAATTCATCAAAATCCCCAGGGCTGGGAGAAAAATTTCCACCATGGCGATTTGGAACTTGATATTTAGTCCAGCTTTTTCCCAGCCCCTTTCTGTGTCAAAAGAGGCCCGTCAAAGCCTCTTAGACAACCAGCACCCGGGCCAGTTTAGCTCCCACAGCAGTGCCACACTTACAGCAAAACCCCAAGTCATCAGTCATCAGTCATCAGCAGGGAAATGGGAGCAAAGGACCCACCGCAGGGACAGCCTGTCATGCATCCCCACCCTCATGCCCTGAGAGCCTCCTTCTGGGGGACATCCAGGCCTTTTTCTGGCGTCAGCACCCTGAGACTTGGTTTCAAGCCTATAACAAGTCAGCAAAGAAAAAAGCGGGGTGCAACACAGCAAAGGCAGACAGTTACCCTTTCAGAGCCCTCCAGCCCTCTGCCTCCCCTCTCTATGGAAGACTGGTACTGGCCAGAATGCTGGCTTCTGAGTAACTGAGGGTGGACTGTAATCTAGCTGGGGCCACAATACAGACTGGGGCTTTATCAGACTGGAGATCAGCTCACATCCTAGTATCAGTAAAGGGGAGCTCCTAAAACTTCCCATCCCTAAACTTCACAATGCTTAACAGAATGGAAGCTGCTGCTCAGACAGGGTGAGTGAGCAAGAATCCCAAGGACACACTGCCACAGTGGCTTTGCTAACAGTAACAGCAGCATTAACACTGCCTCTGAGTTCTTTGAGGAACTGGGAACTATTTCCCCAAGTCTTAAACCTCTGTTAGCAGATATTCCACCACCCAGTTCACTTCTTCTCTCCAAAACTTCATTTTCATACCAGGGCACACCCAGAAAATACTATTGTACAGTATATGGGATATGATAGAAGCCAGAGGGAACCAATCAGGGACCTCGGCTATCCCTAGGGATGAAGGGATCAGTAACTTAGCATGTCATCAGGGAAGCCCTGGATTAGGGCACTGGACTAGGGCTCTTGGGATCAACGTCCGGAACAATCACCTCAGGGCCCCAGACCCCAGAGCTCTCCAACCTCAGCCTGCAGGCAGGCCGTGGGTCAGATCATGTGTCTGCATCAGAAAGATGGGAACACGCCCGTGGTCTTGACTCAGCAGTGATACAACTTCCCCAACCAGGGTGCTTTTGGGGGGGGGGGGTTCCATAGATACACTGGGCCTGGGGCAGCCCTCCTTCTGATACTAGCAGACTTATCCTGTAAGACTGGCTTCATCAGATTTCTAAACTTAAATCCCATTTTGGGAAATACAAGTGGTCTCAGATCTGAGTCACTGCTAAGAGCTACATATTTAAAAGCTACTATTTACTGAGCATATAGTAGATGCAGACTCTGCTAAGCACTTGACCTTCAGTTTCATTAAATCCACACCACAGTCTCATGTGGCAATACTATCTCTATTTATAAGGGGAAGCTGAGACTAAAAGGGATTAAGTCACTTGCTTAAGGTCAAAGGCTTTTTTAACTCAAGACTGGAGAGCCAGCACTTGGGCCCACTTTGATGTGCAAGTCCAGATGCTTAACCAGGACACCAGTACGTCACTCAACAACCCCTCAAATACTGGTTTTTCCTGAAAGAAAATCAATCACAGTGAAACTGACAACCTAAGAAAGGAAAGGGCAAAAAAGGAGCAGCCTGTCTGACACTTTCACACAATCAAGAAAAACAGCTAAGCTATATTGAGTACCTCCTGGGTACCTATAAGGCTCACCTATTTCTTACAGTCCCATCAGGATGGGCGTTATCAGCTCCAATTTGCAAATAAATTGTAAAATTATAGATGGGGCTCAGGCGGATTAAGACAACTGCTAAGACTTTTTCTACTATACTTTGTTTCTCCTGACTATTCAAGAAACACACCTGTGCCTATTCCAGGGTCAAACCTCCAACAGCCAGTATTGTTCCTGAAGGTATTGTATAGGGCATGTTTCAGTGGCAGAGGAAAAGAGATCTTCAAGAGCCCCTGCAGAACTCAAGCTAGCAAGAGAGCATGATTTCCCTGTGTTGAAAAGGTGAGGTAAAATCCGCTTCTCTCTTAAGGCAGCTAACTAGCCCTGGCCTGCCCTGTTCCAACCCCCCATCAGCAGCAGCTCAGGCACACAGAAACAAGACCAAAATAAAAGCCACAAGGAAACACATCTAAACTTTATACAGAAAGGAAGACTTGTGAGTGGGTGGTCCAGTCCTCTGCTTAACCTGGGCTCCCTGGGTGCTCTGGCTAGTAACCAGGACATCATGTGCATTTTGTAGATACTAAGCCATCAATTTGCCAACTAAATAAATTTATCAACCATGCTCCAATGAGGACATGATTGACTCTGGTTCTGACTCTTACAACAAATAGCCTGGCAGCCCCTACCTAAGGCAGCCCCTACCTAAGGCAGCCCCTACCTAAGGCAGCCCCTACCTAAGGCAGCCCCTACCTAAGGCAGCCCTCCACCCAGACCACCTCTTTCTCCTTTCTCTCCAATTCCTGAGGCTACCTCATGCCAGCTCACTGGGGGTTTTCACACCCCCACTATAGTGCAGATTCCCTCCCACTCTTTTCCCCAACAGTTGAGCTCTTGTTCTCTTGGGCACCAAGTCCCAGGCTCTCCTCCTCAGC
Source organism: Artibeus jamaicensis (assembly GCF_021234435.1). Classification (NCBI taxonomy): domain Eukaryota; kingdom Metazoa; phylum Chordata; class Mammalia; order Chiroptera; family Phyllostomidae; genus Artibeus; species Artibeus jamaicensis. The sequence goes on from NW_026521486.1 coordinate 48,767,031, forward strand.
CTCTGAGATGGCCACAGAACATTAGTAATCACTGACTCACCCATCCCCGAGGAGGCTAGGGGAAATGCAGAGAGCCACAGGATGTGTGATCCAGATCCTTTTGGCCCTTTGCAAAGCTGGTGGGCAGATAGGTTCAGAGAGGTGCCAATAATACTGCTTCCCCATGGACGCTCTCTGATCTGGCTGTGGTGCCAGCAAGCCGATGTTGGGCTCTCCACCATCAGAGAGACCAGGATCCTCAGACAGCTCCAGTGATGCCAACAGATCTAATCTCCCTATTCCAAGGCAGATGAAATCCAATACAGCTGCTAAGTCCACAACTTATCCCTCTCCTCATGGGCAAAGGCAAAGTCAGCGCTTCAGGCCATACCAACAATAACAGCAGCATTAACACTGCCTCTTAGTTCTTTGAGGAACTGAGAACTTTTTCCCCAAGTCTTATACCTCTGTTAGCAGATGTTCCATCACCTAGTTTACTTTCTCTCTCCAAAACTTCATTTTTAGCTCCAACAGATTTCTGGCTCCATCCCAGTGATACCAGCTCAGATCCTCTCAATCCACAGAACCACCAGCATCAATGTCCAATTCCCATACTATATAAGAATCCTATAGTATTCGCCTAAAGTCAGCTCTAAAAACTCATCTGTATTGATCACTTGGAAACCTACAGAAAGACTAAAAAGAAACATAGGCAAAAAAAAAAAAAAAAGCAAATCAGCCACACTAGAGCTTAACATAATAAAAAGGTGGAGCGGGATGGTTTGTACATTGTTTCAATTGGAAAAGTACACTAGTGAAATGGCTTATCCACATGTTCAGCCCTTTTAGGCAAATCCACTACAACTTTGCAGGATGCCTGCAGGCCATTCTGAAAATAAGTAGAATGGCATCACTCTTTATTCCACCTCCTTCAAGAGCTGCCAGCCCCCTCCCCATTCTCCCTAACCTCCCCCAAACATCTGGTCCGGGCTGGGAGTGGGACCCACTCCCTGGAAAACGTCCATGTTAACACGAGAGGCGGTCTCCCCAGTCAGAGAGCCCTGACTTAGGCTGAAGAGTGGGACGGCCCCAAGCTTCTGAATTTCCCCGCACCAGCCAGAGGCTTAGGAATGAGAATTCTAGGGATCTGGGGAAACTGTCCGGGAAGTGGGGAGAAGTGAGAAGGGCAGCAGAAGGGTGGGGATAAGAAAGAAGTCTGGGTCCTAGGACGGTCCCAAGTGGCGATCCCTCCTCCTAAGTGTCCAGCGGTTGAAGCGTCAATCGGGAGGTCCCCGACGGGCCTGTCGGGGCCGGCCAGAGGCTACTCAGAGGTTGCCGGAGAGGCACCGGAGGCCGGGGTCTGTAGGAAGCCCACCCACACCAGGGGTGGGCCGGAGGGGGAACGCCGGCCAAATCCCACCCCGGGCTCTGGGACCTAGGTGGGAGGCGGTAGAAGGGGGAAGGGACTGGGCTCGGCTCTCACCAGCACCAGGGCGAATCTCTCTTCCAGCTCACAGGGCTCAGGCATCGGCATCTTCCCGGGCGGCGGCAGCAGCGAGACAGAGGGCGGTTCGCCCGGACCCCCCTCGGCGCTCTCCAGGTTGCCCATCGCGGCGGGGCCCCCTTGGGGGCCTCAGCCCCCCACCTCCACCCCCGGGGGCCTTGGGCTCGGCCGCTTGGACCCGGCTCCTCTCTCAGCGCCGATTCCCCAGTTCTGATTCGTCGGCCCGGTCGGGGGCTCCTCGGGGTTCCGCAGGCGACCAGGAGGGCGGAGGCGGCGCAGCAGACAGCGGCACAGGAACGACCGGCACAGCGGCCAAGGATCTCACTCACACCCGCGCCTCGCCTCTCCGCGCACCACCCCGGCGCTGCCCCTCCCCGCCCCCCGCGCTCTTTCCCTTCCTCCCCCGCCCCCCACCCCCCCCACTCCGCTTCCTCCCACCCACTCCAGGCCAGAACTCCGGCTTCCCCCGCGAGCGCCGACTGCAGCCCGCTCGCCGCGCGCCCCATTCATGCAGGCCCCTCCTCCCGCCCTAATCCCGCCTGAGCGTGATTGACAGTCGCACCTGCCAATCTCAGTGCCTCCCGCCCCTACAGCGTCGCGCCTGGCGCCTAGCGCGCCCTGGCGGCCCCGGTGCGCATCTAATCAATGCGGTTGCAGAGGGTGTGAAGTGCACGTTTGGACAGTGGGAAACGGGACCTGGTCCGTTTCCACAAGGAGCTCACAATGTATACAAATAAGTAAAATATAGGGCAAGTTGTGAAAAGATAACTGCAAAAGAAGTAGAAATAACCAGGATTCTTAGAAGAGGGAAAGAGACTACATCTGTATGGAATCATCATAAGGGAGATCTTATTTGAAGCTGGCATTGCAGGATGAGGAAGACTTTAACTGACAGAAACAGGTGTTAAAGCATTTAGGAGAGAACCTTACCAAAGTTCGGAGGTTGATCTGGCTAGATGTGAAAGTGGAGGGGCAAGAGAAGAATGCTCTTCTGGGATAGATCTGCTGGTGGGTCATCCCTGATGATGTGACGGACATCTGTTGTTCCTGCCAGCCTAGCTGCCATCCCTCTTCCTCAGGTGATAGCGCTCCATTTCCTTTTAGGGAACTATCTCTACTATGTTCTCACTCCAGGTAGAGCTGGACTTTACCCAGGCCTGGCCAATCACAGGATTTTCATCCTCTGCCTTCAGAGGTTGTTTCAGGGATCAAAACTTGACCCAAGCCCAGCATACGACTCATTTCTAAGGCCTTCACTAGAGCAATCAGGAAAGAGGTGCTCTCTTTCCATTAAGGCTGCTGAATTGTTAGAATGTAAAGCTGGAGCTGCTGGTGGCCATCGTGCCATCACCCATCACACCTCGAGCCTGCTTAAGAATGAAGCTAATACAGGGGGAAAGCAAACCAGCTAAGAGATAAAGACAGAGTTCTAGTAACATGCTGATAATCTAAATCCTATCATGCCTAAAATTTTCAAGTATGAAAACTTTCACCATCTTTTCATTCATTTACTCAACAAATATGTACTGAAAAACTAATTATATGTCAAATACTGTTGTAGGCATTGAAGATACATCTGTGAATAAAAAAGGTGCATATCTTGCCTCTTGGAATTTACATTCTGCATAGGAGGAGAGGTGGACAATGAATAAGTAAAATGTACAAATGTTAGTGATTGGTGTTAGTAAAAATAAAACTGAAGGGGGATAGAGGTAGTAGAAGGTTGAAATTTTAAATAGAATAATCACTATTGGTTTCCTGTGCAATTCCCTTCATTTCAATTAGTTTCACCTTCATATGTCCCTCTAATTTGTGACTAAAATCAACCAGTTCTGTGAGCATCCTGATCACCAGTGTTTTTAACTGTGCATCTGAAAGTTTTGCTATTTCTTCGTCACTTAGAGTTATGGGCTCTGGGGCTTTGAGATCTTCCTGAGCCATTTTTGGTCTATTTGCGCCCGTTAAGTATGAGGAGCGGAGGCTTAGGTGTGGGGTGAGGCCACCAGGGCGGGGTCACTGGGTTGTGACGCTATATGTGGGGGCCGGGTCAGAGCAGGAAATGGCGTCCCCCTCTCCTGCTTCCCGCCACTGGGTGAGGAGCGAAGTCTTAGGTGTTCACCAGGGTAGGGCCACTCAGGTTGCTGGATTGTACTCTATCCAGCAAAACTTTCATTTAGAATGGAAGGACAGATAAAGTGCCTCTCAGATAAGATCAAATTCAAGAAGTTCATCATCACCAAGCCCTTATTATATGAAATGTTAAAGGGACTTATCTAAGAAAAAGAAGATAAAAAATATGAACAGTGAAAGGACAGCAAACTCACAGTTATTAACAACCACATCTAAAACAAAAGCAAACTAAAAGGACAGCTAGATCAGGAGGGGAGCCACAGAAATGGAGATCATATGGAGGGTTAGCAACAGGGGAGTGGGAGGAGGAGAAGGGGGGAGAAGATACAGAGAATAAGTAGTATAGATGGTAAGTAGAAAATAGATGGGGGAGGGCAAGAATAGTATAGGAAATATAGAATCTAAAGAACTTGAGACACGTGGTCATAAACAAAAGGGGGGATGGTGGGGGAGGGGTGTGCAGGGTGGAGGGGAATAAGGGGGGAATAGAACAACTGTAATGGCATAATCAATAAAATAAAAATTAAAAAATAAATAGAACAATCAAAGAAGGCCTAGTGATAAGATAACACTTAAATTAAAAAAACTGAAAGTGAAGGAGTAAACCAGGTAGACACTTGGGGAATAAAGATCCAGAAAGAGGGAATGGCAAGTGTATACTATGCCTGATGTGTTAAGAGGAACAGTAAGGAGGCCACTGTGGCGGGGATGTAAAGAGCAAGGGGAAGAGTAATCACAGATGAGATCAGACAGGCAACCAGAATCCGTGTTGTGCAGGGCATTGTAGGATATTGTAAGGGCTTTGGCTTTTCTCTAAGTTGATTAGGTAGCCATTGGAGGATTTTGAGCAGAGAAGTGACATGATCTAATTCATGTTTTAAACAGTCATTCTGGCTCTTGCATTAAAAATACACTGAATAGAGACATGGGCAGGGAGACCAGTTAGGAGGCTATTAAAATAATACAGGCAAAGCCCTGGCTGGTGTGGCTCAGTTGGTTGAGTGCCAGGCCAGCCTGTGAACCAGAGGGCTGCAGGTTCGATTCCCAGTTAGGGCACAAACCTGGGTTGCGAGCCAGGTCCCCAGTAGAGGTTGCACAAGAGGTAACCACACCTTGATGTTTCTCTCCCTCTTTCTTTCTCCTTTCCCCTCTCTCTAAAAATAAATAAATAAAATATTTTTAAAAATAAAAATAACACAGGTGAAAGATGATGATGATTTGGAGCAGGATAGTAGCTGTACAGGCAGAGAGAAATGCTCAGATTTTTTAACCTCTAAATACTTTCTTGTGTATTTCTTAAAATCAAGAACATTCTCTTATATAACCACAATATAAATGAGTCAAAAATCAGAAAATTAACATGGATAAAACGCTGTTTTTCAACTTACAGGTTTTATTCAGATTTCACCCATTGTCCTGCTTGTCCTCTGTGGGAAGAATTTTCAGGATCAAGATCCAATCCAGGGTCACCTGTTACATTTCATTGGTCATCTCATCAGCCTTCTTGTGTCTGGATCAGTCTTAATCCTTCTTTCTTTGTTCTTCTCAGCTCTGACATTTTGAAGAGATAGACCAATTACTTTGTAGACTGTCCCTCAATTTGGATTTGTCTGATAGTTCATTAGATTCAGGTTGTGCATTTGTGGCAGGAATCCCCTAGAAGTGACATAATACTCTTCTCATTGATCCTATCAGGTGGCAGGTGATTGTGGTTTGTTCCCATAGTGATGATGTTAACTTTGATCGCCAAGTCCTAGACAAGTCCTCCAAATTTCCCTGCTTGGTTACTATTTCCCCCTTTGTAATTAATAACTGACCTGTGGGGAAATTATCTGAAGCTATATGAATATCCTATTCCTTACAGTACATTGATGAATTTTGCCAGAATCAAATTATTATGATTGTCAAATAGTGGATTTAAAACTCTTATCATTCCTTATGCATTTATTAGTTAACATTTTACCATAAGGGTCTTCCCTTCTCCCTTGTTTATTTACTTCTGTCAAAATAGATCCATGATTCTGATTTTATTCAATGGGTTATAATCCATTTCTATCATTACCTGTTTTGATGCTCAGCTCGTCCCAGGTTTGGCCACTAAGAGCACCTTCAAGCTGGCTTCTGTGCCTGTCATTCTTTGAGCACGTCTTAACTTCTGGCACAGTGTGATCTAAGCTTACTCTTCCAGCCCCAGCCCTGGTGTCCCCCACTTTACTAAGGATCCCTGGTTCTTTTTAGTGGGGAGCAATAATAGAATTCAAGATCTGGAACTAGCTGTGTTCATTGCCACTGAGGCATCATTGCTCGTGTTCTTGCAGTGAAGAGACTGGAGAAAATAGCCACTTTATGTAATTCTTGCCTTTCACCACTCTGTGTTTGTAGCTCCTTTCTCTCACCACGAGAAGCCTAGCTCCCAAAAAGATCAATGTATTTACTCCTTTGCTCAATTCTACAATACACATAAATTTGTTTCAAAGTTACTACGCCCACATCACTATTAATGGTAAACCAACTAGCCAATTAAGTCCAATTTAAATTTTCTTTTCACTTCTCTTGGTCCTACTATCTTCAGGCTGACGATAGTGAAAGTACTGTAGCTGAAAGATACGTTTATTCATTTTGTTTGTTTCCAAATTAAGTTTAAAAAAACCCTTGTTGATTTAACTTTTGGCATTTCAGTGAGGATGTGTCTTCGTGTGGGCCTCTTTGGTTTCACCTTATTTGGGAATTTCTGTGCTTCCTGCACCTGGATATCTGCTTGCTTCACCAGTTTCGGGAATTTTTCAGTCATTCTTTCTTTCTTTTTTTTTTTGCCATTTTCTTTTTTTTAAAGATTTTATTTATTTATTTATCTTTAGAGGGGATGGAGAGAGGGAGAGAAACATCAATGTATGGGTGCCTTTCATGAATCCCCTGCTGGGAACTGGCCTGCAGGGAACCGGTCTGCAACCCAGGAATATGCCCTGACTGGGAATCAAACCACGATCCTCTGGTTCGCAGGCCTGTGGCCAATCCACTGAGCTACACCAGCCAGGGCGCTTATTTCTTTATATAGGTTTTCTGTTCCTTTCTCTCTCTTTGCTTTCTGGGACCCCTATGATTTGAATATTGTTACACTTGATGCTGCCCAGAGGTCCCTTAAACTATCTTCATTTTTTAAAATTCTGTTTTTCTTTTTGCTATTCTGTTTGGGCGACTTCCACTTCCTTGTCTTCTAGCTTGCCGACTCCTTCTGCATCAACCAATCTGATGTTGATTCTTTCTAGTGCAATTTTTTTTGTTCAGTTAGTTTTCTTTGGTTTTGATGGGTTCTGTTTTTAGTCGTTCTCATTGTTGTACTCACTGAGCTCATCTACTGTTCTTCCCCTACACTCATTGAACAACCTTATAACCACCAGTGTCTCTAACTCTTTTTTTTAAAGATTTTATGTATTTATCTTTAGAGGGAAGGGAAGGAGAGAGGGAGAGAAATATTAATGTATGGTTGCCTCTCCTGTGTCCCCTGCTGGGAACTGGCCTGAAACCCAGGCATGTGCCCTGACTGGGAATCGAACTGCGATCCTTTGGTTTGCAGACCTGAACCCAACCCACTGAGCTGCACCAGCCAGGGCCAGTGTCTCTAACCCTTTATCTGTTAGAGTACATGCCTCTGTTTCCTTTAGTTCTTTTTTGGGAGTTTTGTCCTGGTGTTTTGTTTGGAACATTTTTCTCTGTCTCCACATTTTGGCTGTCTCACTGTGTTTGTGCCTAAGAATTAGGCAAAACAGCAGTCTCTCGGTCCTGAAGTTGCCTTGCGTAGGACCTTCCCCTTTGTAGACTGCACGTGCTAGGTATCTTTTGCAGGCTGGCTGGAGTGGGCTCAGGCCTTGGGTAGTTCTGGGGGCAAGCTGCCCCCAGCCTGGAGCTGAAGCTAGAGTGGGCACAGGACAAGGGAAATCCCAGGGGGCAAGCTGCGCCAGGACTGCTTTGGAAGGCTGGTTCGACTTGTAGATAGATGCAGCAGGCTTAGGCCCTGAGTAGCCCCAGGCACAAGCCACACTGGGCCTCAAACTGAGGCTGGAACAGTTGTGAGCTTCAGGGATTCCCTGGAGTAAGGCTCCGGGGCTGCAGGAAGTCTCAGGGACCAGCCATACCCAGGCAGGAGCTGTAGCTAGGATGGATGAGAGCCAAGGGGAGTCCTAAAGGCAAGTCACACCTGCACCACGTTGGCAGGCTGGCTGGAAGCTGGAGCTAGAGCAGGCCACAGGCAGATCCAGGGACAAGCGCATCGGCCAGAGTTGTGAATGGAACAGGCAGGGGACTCAGGGAGGCCAAGGGACAAGCAGCAGAGCTGCTGTGGGCCTGGGGTTCGAGGGACTTTGGCCTGCAGTTAAAGTGCCTGGATCAAGCTCCTGCCATTGAAATCAAGGGGTCAGGGAGGTGTCACACGTGGTGCTCAGTGCATTCCAGCTGGGAGAGCGTTCCCACAGCTCTCATCCTCCTTGGCAGATGCTCTAGGCTTAGTAAATGAATTGCCTTCCCATATAGCCTGGGTGTCCCTTAAACCACTGTTGTTTACCTGTGCCTCAGGGAGGGCAAGCCTGCACAGGCCCTCCAGTGATCCCTGACTACATCGGGTAGGAGCGCCCACAGCGCTGTGTCTCTGACTCTCCTGCCGTTTCTATGTGGTCTCTCATTTGTTGTACAGAAGCTATTCAGTCAGCCCCCAATTCATCAAGGGGATCGCTCTGTCTGTGGGTGTAAATTCGATGTGCTCATGGGAGGAGGTGTTCAGTATCTTCCTATAGCCCATCCTGGGCAGCAGCCCTGAAACAGTCCTGATGGCTTTGAAAGTACAGCCAATAGAATTGCTTCACAGTTTGAATGCGGAGGGTGAATGAAAGAAAACCTGAAAGGATTTGGCCTGGGCAACCAAATCCTTTGGTAAGAATAGATTTGGTGAGGGAGTGATGGAAAGAGATCAGGAACAGGGTTTTGGCTATGTTGGGTTTGATTTGCTGGTTGGACATCCAAGTAAAGATAGCCTCTTGGATATATTCCAGGCCCAAGGAATCTAGGCTGGCGATATCAGTTTGGAAATCATCAGCATTATTGATGCTTTTTGAAAAAAAAAGTTTATTGATTTCAGAGAAAGAGAAAGGGGGAGAAAAATAAGAGAAACACATCGATGTGAGAGAGAAACACATACCAGTCATTTTCCGTACACATCCCAACTGGGGAGCAAACTCACATCCCAGGCATGTGTCCTGACGAGGAATCAAACCCTCAGCATTTTGGTGCACAGGACGACGCTCCAACCAACTGAGTCACACTGACCGAGGCCATAAGTGATGCTTTTTAAAGCTGGTAAATCCTGCTTTTTTGTAGGTCAGTCTGAGTTGAATTTCTATTGTTTACAACCAAAAAGTGGAGCTCTTGTCTTTCAAGACCATTTAAAACTCTCTCTCCAGAAGCCCAGCCTCTTCTAATCATTTGGACAAACCAATCAACTCACTTTTCAACCCCTTTTTTTCTTTTTTGTTGTTCACTATTTTTTTAAAGATTTTATTTATTTATTTTAGACGGAAAGGAAGAGAGGGAGAGAAACATCTTTGCATGGTTGCTTCTCGCATGCCCCTTACTAGAGTCCTGACCTGGCCTGCAACCCAGGCATGTGCCCTGACTGGGAATCAAACCCAATCGACACTTTGGTTTGTGAGCCAGCACTCAATTCACTGAGCCACAACAGCCAATAACCCTTCTTTTCTTACCACTCCACCCAAATACACACTTCCCCAACTGCCGTATCAGACTCTTCTAGGACAGAGGAGTTATAGTATATCATGACTAAACACTTCTACTAGGCAAAAAATGAAGAACCCATGAGGGGAAATAATTCATCAGTCATTTATTATGGGTGTTCAAGGAACGCCTTGCAGAGAGAATAGCTTTGACAAGACAGTAAACAGCAGTGCATTCACCCCTGTATAGTCTCTCGGCCCCAAACCTTCTGTTTTTCATTTTGCCTGACGACCGGATTTAGATACTCCTGGGTCTTCTGGAGTCTGCTACTGCTTTCATTGTTAACTCCCTGCTCACCCATCTTCAAAGCTTTCTTACTTTATGCAGGATAAAGCCAAAACTGAATCTGGTGTCCAATGGTCTGTGCCATCTCCAAACACCAGTGCTCCTTTGATCGACTTTCACTACTTTACCTGGCTCCAATATTTCCGGAACATTTTGCTTCAGCTGAAAAAGTCCATCCCCAGACATTTGTTGTGCATTCTTATGTCTTCAGCTTTGCTCCTTGGGGTAGACAGAATAATGAATGGCTCTCCAAAGTACCCTTGAACTAATCCCCAGAACCTGAGAATGTGTTATTTTGCATACCAAAAGGAACTTTGCAGATGCAATTAAGCTGAGGATATTGAGATGGGGAGATCATCCTGGGTGATCTGGGTGGGCTCAATGTCATCACCAGGGTTCTGGCAGGATGGAGCCAGAAGGGTCAGAACGAGAGGAGATGTGTACAAATGCAGAGGTCAGAATAATGTGGGGCCACAAGCCGGGGGATGTGGCACCCTCTAGAAACTGGGAAAGACAAGGAAACAAATCCCCCCCCCCCCAGAGCTTCTAGAAGGAACACAGCCCTGGTATGACCTATTTTCCAACTTCTAACCTATAGAACAGTAAGATAATAAATCTCTGCTGCCTTACAACACCAAGTCTGTGGTAATATGTTAGAGCAGTACTAGGAAATGAATACACTACACTCCTGCTGGGTCTCTGATCTGGCTTTCTGTTTTCTTCTACAGAGCTATTCAAATCCTATCCAGGATCAGCATAATCTAGTTTTTAACAGAATCTAATTTGCAACAAGCATTTATTGGATGCTTATCCTGTGCAAAGCATCTGGCTAGATAGCAGTAGATAAAGAATGCAAGATATAAAGATGAATAAGAGACCCCCTGACTTCAAAAGAGCTCGTAGTATGGAGCCAGCAAGGCAAGACAGATTTGGAGAAGGAGTGTGAACTGCATTTGAAGGCACCAGATGGGATCGTTGATGTTATATTGGTGGGTATCAGCTTTGTACCCTACCCCAGAGTTCTCCCTGATTTAAATAATTATGACTCTTATTTTCTCTGCTTTTCATTTAGGACTTAATTCAACAACAGTTACTGAGAGTCTTCTACATGCAAGACACTGTGCTAGGTGCCATGGAGGATACCCAGGAACATAACTTGTGTTTTTTCTACTGCCTTTTGTTTAATTGTTTTGTGTGTGTATGTCTTGTCTGGACTGTGAGATTTTTGTTTGTGTATTTGTTTAAGACATATGTATCTAGTACCTCCTTTGTTTCAAGTGCAAAGGAAGATTCAACGATGAATAGGCATCTTTTTTTTCGGGTGCTCACAGTCTATAAGGAAAGACTTTCAAAATACTGTTTACAAAACAGTGCGGTAAGTGTTGTAACAGAGGGATGTACAGAGTGCTTCTGAGAGAACTGAGGATGGGGTTGGGAAGGAAGGCTTCATGAGGTGCGACACCTGAGCCAGGGTGTAAGAGGAAAAAGTGAGGCAGTGACAGGAGAAGGTGACGGAAGGAGGGGTGGTCAGGAAGGGGAAGAGGCATTGTGGGTAGGAGGAACAGCACTGGCCAAAACGAAGATGAGGGAAAGAGCACCGAATGAGCAAAGGTGAGAATTTCAGAAAGGCCGAAGTACAGAATGTGTAGTGGAAGGACAGGGAATGACACTGGAAAGGCAGGGTGAGTCAAGTTCAAGAAGAGTCTCGTGCTCAGCAGAGAAGTTTGCCTTTTATGCTGTAAATAGTTCTGTGACCTACACAGTTTTTAACTAAGCTCTTTGGAAGATTCCTTAAGGAGCATTTGAGAATACGGAGAGGTCTGCAGTGATGATAATGGAGAAGATAAGGGCCTGCGCCAAATCAGGGCAAGGGGAACAAAGAAACCGAAGGCTGAGGGAGGATTACGGTAGTCTGCTGGAGCTGCCATAAAAAACACCTCAGGCTGAATGTCGTAAGCCCCAGAAATTTATTTTCTCACAGTCCTGGAAGTGAGAAGTCCGTGACCAGGGTGCCAGCAGGGGTGGTTTCCGGTGGGACCTCTCTTCCAGGCTCATAGGTGGGCCCTCACGGGGCTTTCCTCTGTGCACGCTCAGAGAGCAAGAGGGTGCTCGTGTCTCTTCCTCTTCTTTATAAGGACACCAGTCCTATCTGATTATGGCCCCACATCACGACTTCCTTTATCCATAATTACCTCCTTAAAGGCCCTGTCACCAAATACAGTCACACCGTGTTGTTAGGTCCTCAACAACTCCCGCCTCCACCTCTGCCGCCCCACCAAGGAAGCTCCTGCGTCATCTCTAGCCTTCTCCTCTAAGGTCTTTAGAAACACACACCTCCCCTTCCCTTCTTTTTCCTGAGGACGTGTAGGGGAGAACTATGAACACAAGTATTCCAAAGATTTTATTAATAATTTACTCTTTTACAGCTAGAATGTTCTTACTGTTCCTCTTTGCTGACTATTTTCTGCTCATCCATTAAAAACAAGAGCCCTGGCTGGTGTAGCTCAGTGGACCGAGCGTGGCCTGCAGACCAAAGGGTTGCAGGTTCAATTCCCAGTCAGGGCACATTCCTGGGTTGCAGGCCAGGCCCCAAGTGGGGGCCACGTGAGAGGCAACCACACACTGCTGTTTCTCTCCCTCCCTTCCCCCCTCTCTGAAATTAAATAAATAAAATCTTTAAAAACAACAACAAGAATAAAACCATAAACTTACAAGTCACCTCTTTCATGACTTCTCTAAATCTGATTAAGAACTTGTCTGTGAGCACATCGAGTCCTAACATATCTCTATCATCATGCAGTGACAACATCAGACTGTGTAAGGTCCTTCAGGGCAAGTAGATATTCCTAGCGTCTAGCAAGAGCACCCACTTAATGTCTGGTGCTATTAAGCAAATGAATGACTTCATACATTGTTACCTCCTTCCCACACCCTGGGAGTCCTTTTAAATTCTTTATCATTCTTCCCAAATACATTCTGACTGCTCTTATCACTCAGAACTCAATGCAGGAAATAAAACCCCCTCCAAGCAATTTAAGGCCACGAGGACATTGGGGTTTACAAAATCAGTTGGAAAGTCTAGAGGGGCCCACTCTGGGCTGAAACTCCGGGAATGACCTCCAGAACCCCCACCGGAGGAGTGCTGTGCTGGGGAAGCTGCTACCACAGCCACAGCCAAGGAAGGTGGGGCACCTGGAAGTCTCCCCTGATGACTGGGCTTAAGAACAAATAGCTACAACTCTGATCTGGGGATCTGGAAACTATAATCAGCACATTGCTGCTGCTACACTCTGATGCAACCACCTCTCAATATTTGCAAAGCTAGAGACATCACTGGATCACAGCTGTAAAAATACATCACATCTCCATGACATGGTTTGCCAGGAGAAATAGCCAAAATAGCACTATAATGGTCTTTGTCTCACTTCTGCCTTTTAAATATCACCCCAGCACATCTGACTGGCTGCGAGGTATTCTGAGAAAAATAATCCTTAGCTTTCCAGCCTCTGCAATATAGCAAAGCATGCTGGAAGGGGATGGGAATGTATGCCAAATGCTAATTAACCATATTTGCCACTCCACTTGTCTGAAAGTGACCCAGTGTCTTATCATCTGCAACTGGGTCTCTTCCTTGTCCAGTGCCCTGTCCAGTGCCAACCCCCTTGTCCAGCTCCCTGGTGCCTAAAAGACAAGGGACAAAGTCCTTGGTCTTGGTCCCTTTAGTCTACTCCTTCAGGATACACTTTGCCCTTTTCCATGACCTGGGTGAAACAAAATTTCTTAGCTATGATTCTAAAAACACAGACCTTTAAAAAAATTGGTGTATTGGACTTCACCAAAATTAAAAATTAATACTCTTTGAGAAGCATTGTTCAAAGAACTAAAAACAAGCCACCAACCAGGAGAAAATTTTATATGTAATGTAATATTTGCATATATATTTTAACATGCAAATCATGTATCTGATAAAGGACTTTAAAAATATTTATTCATTTATTTATTTTCAGAGAGAAGGGAAGGGAGGGAGAAAGAGAGGAAGAGAAACACTGATGTGCAAGAGGTACATTGATTCCCCAACTAGGGACCTGACCCACAACCTAAACATGTGCCCTGACTGGGAATCGAGCCAGCAACCTTTTCGGTTTGTAGGCCAGCACTCAATTCACTGAGCCATCCCATCTGAGGCTGACAAAGGACCTGTATCCAGACATGTATACAACTCTCAAAATTCAATAATAAGAAACCAAGCAACCAGATAAAAAATGGGCAAAATATGTGAACAGAGAGTTTACTGAAGAAGATATGTAGATGATAAATAAACACATGAAGAGACATTCAATGTCATTAGTCATTAGGGAATTGCAAATTAAGACCACAGTGAGATACCACTACACACCTACAGTGAAAAATGTCTGGTCTGGGTGTCGGTGAGGACGTGGAGAACCTGGACCTCTCATATACTACCGGCGGGAGTGGTAAACCACTTTGGAACACAGTTGGGCAATTTCTTTAAGAGTTAAATATATACCTACCATATGATTCAGTCATTCTACGCTTAGATATTTACCCCGAAGAAAATGCGGGCACACGAAGGAAACACGGGCATAAATGTTCTTAGTACTTTGTTTATAGTAGAAAAAAATGGAAAACAATCCCAAAGTTCACCACCAGGTTAATAAATAAACAAATATTGGCAATCTACACTATGGGATACTCCTCAGAAATAAAAAGGAATGAACTATGATACCACAACAATAAATACATATCAATTCTGTGCTGAGTAAAAGAGGCCAAACACAAAGAACAAGAGTGCACACGGCCCAGGCCGGTGTCGTCAGTGGATGGAACACTGGACCTGTGAATCAAAAGGTCTGCGGTTCTATTCCCACTTAGGGCACATGGCTGGGTTGCAGGCCAGGTCCCTGGTTGGGGGCATGTGAGAGGCAACCAACTGATGTTTCTCTTGCACATCGATGTTTCTCTCCCTCTCTTTCTCTCTCCCTTTCCCTCTCTTTGAAAATAAATATTTTTTTTGTAAAAAAAGAGTAAATACTGTACAATTCCACTTCATAAAATTCTAGAGAATTCAAACTAATCTATGGTGATGGCAATCAGGTCTGTGTTTGCCTCGGGATAAGAGAGGATGAGAGAAATTACAAGGGGGCATGAGGAAGTTTGAGGGGTTAATGATATATTCATTATCTTGAATTTAGTGATAGTTTTATGACAAAACTTGTGAAACTGTACATTTTATATATGTGCAGTTTATTATATGTTTTTTAAAATATTTTATTTATTTATTTTTAGAGAGAGGAGAAGGGAGGGAGAAAGAGAGGGACAGAAACATCCATGTGCGGTTGCCTCTCGCACCACCTACTGGGGACCTGGCCTGCAACCCAGGCATGTGCCCTGACTGGGACCCGAACCAGTGACGCTTTGGTTCCCAGGCCTACACTCAGTTCACTGAGCTATACCAGCCAGGGATATTATATATTAATTATACTTAAATAAGGTTACTTAAAAAAGTAAAGCAGAGACACTTGGACTGGGAAGAAAAACAAACCATATGCTCACTTTGTATATATTCATTTATGTGATTGCTTGAGGTCTGTCTTCCTCATTAGAGAGAAATGTTCATAAACCTGGGGCCATGCTTCTTTACACAAATGCCTATCTAATGTTTAACATAGAATCTTAGGGAACTGTCAAATACATGTTGAAAAAAGAAAAGAGAGCCCTGGCTGGTGTGGGTCAAGCTCAGTTTATTGAGTGCTGGCCTGTGAATCAAAGGAACGCGGTTGGATTCTCAGTGTAGGGCACATTCCTGGGTTGCAGGCCAGATTCCCCAGTAGGGGGCGCACGAGAAGCAACCACACATCTGTTTCTGTCTCTTTCTCCCTCCCTTCTCCCCATTCCCCCTCTAAAAATAAATAAATACAAATCTTGAAAAAATAAAATAAATTAAAAAAAAGAAAAGAGAGAAGAGTGGAGAATAACTCCGTGTTTTAACCTGGAGTAAGAGATATCGATAGATATGGAGGAATCCAGAGGAAAGGTGGAGACAGAACAGTCAGAGAGTGGAGAGCCAGGTAGTGCTGAGTCAGCACAGCCAAAGAAAGTAGTAACAAGCATGAACTCCCTTCCTTCACCTAAACTGGTTAGAATTCTCCAAATGTCTAATCCTGATACAGGACTGATGACATTGCCTTTCCTACTTGAGACTCAGGAGGAGGAAGAAAATTGATTTGTCCTCATGCTGAAATCTTTGTAAAGGGAAAAGAATTCAAGACTACTTGATGTGATAAAATGAAACTAAAGATATTCTAAAATAAGAGATTACTTTATATAGATGATCACAATAAAATATGCAAATAAGCCTAGAAAACCAATTACAACCAGCAATTTAAAGTTACCATTACTTCGAGTTGATTAGAGTGTTGCCCTGATAGATACACCAAGGTTGTGGGTTTGATCTCTAGCCAGGGCACATAAAATATCAACCAACAGTCCTGGCCAGGTGGTCCCCTGACTAGGTTGTTCAGTTGCTTGGAGTGACATCCTGTACACCAAAAGGTTGAGGGTTTGATTCCCCTGGTGGGTTGCAGGTGTCATTCCCAGTTGAGCCAGGAGGCAACTGAATGATGTTTCTCACATTGATGTTTTTCTCTTTTTGTTTTTCTCTCTCTCTCTCAAGTCAATAAACATATCCTCAGTGTATTTAAAAAAAAATACAGGACTGATGACATTGCCCTGGCTGGTGTGGCTCAATGGATTGAGTGTCAGCCCGCAAACCAAAGGGTTGCTGATTCAATTCCCAGTCCAGGTGCACACCTGGGTTGCAGGCCCGGGCCCTGGTGTGGGCCGTGGGAGAGACAACCACACATTGATGTTTCTCTCCCTCTCCTCCTCCATTCCCCTCTTTCTAAAAATAAATAAATAAATATTTTAAAAAATAATAAAAATGTCTTTCTTTTTTTATTAAAGGTTGCTGATTTGATTCCCAGTCAGGGCACATACTTAGATTGTAGGTTTGATCCCTGTCGGGGCATATACCAGAGGCCACTGATTAATGTTTTTTTCTCTGTCTCTATCTCTCTTCCGCTCTTCCTCTCAAAAAAAATCAATAAACATATCCTTGGGTGAAGATTAAAAAAGAGGCTGTGTCTGTGTTAATACATGTAAATCCATTACCTCTGCTGTATGGTTTTTCATTGTATAAATCTGTTCCTCAACCTTTCTTTTATTATCTTCCCCAGGGAGAAAAATATAAGTAATTTCAAGTTCTTAAATGAATTACAATGTTAATTTCTCCCAACAAGAGAAATTAAAAACTAAGGAATAAGGTTTGGAGGGTCACTACTACAAACCACATGTAAAATTTTTGGTACCTCTAAAAACCAATTTTCCTGTTATCCTTGTTGACTTTGCCCCTATTGAGAAAATATGGTATAAATATATCATGCTTCTAATTTATTATTTCCAAAAATGCTGCAACGAACAGCCTTGGGTATATATTTTCTGCCCTGACCGGGGATCAACCCAGCAACCTTGGTGTATCAGGACCATGCTCTAATCAACTGAGCTACTTAGCTAGGATTATATTCTCATACATATGTATGAAAATACATACCTATAAAATATGAGGGTATGTTCATTTTAACTTGTTAAATTGCTATGCAAAGTGTTTATGCCAGTTTTTCATTACACCAATAGAGTATGATTTCCTGTTTTTCCACTTCTTCACCAATACTGGAGTTGTCAGACTTTTTGATTTCGCCAATCCTGTGTGAAATGCTATACTGTTGTTTCAATTTGTATTTTTCTAGTTACTAGTGAGAATTTTTTCATGTTTATTGGCCCTTGGGCCAATAGGCAGTGAATTGCCTATTTACACCCTTTGTCCATACTTATGTTGATTTTGGTTTCTCTTTTTTTTGGGGGGTCTCTTATTGTTTTGTGGAAAGAACACTATTTCAGTTATCTACGAGACTCCAAATTTGGTGGTATAAAACAACCATTTTATTAGGCCTGTGGATTCAAAGATGCTCTGTAGTTTAAGCTCCACTAGATTCACAGCAAGTTGGCTTTTGTGAGAGTAGTTTTCTGAATCTTTTTCCTTCTTTAACATTTCATAAAAAGCCTGAAACTAGAATTCTCGGACTTTACAGCGCTATTCCATCACGCGTCATAAGGGTTCCATTATTTGGCCAGGTCTGTGTCTTGCGTGGGTCCTGCCCTTCTCCACTTCCTTCACTACAGCCAGCCCATCCATCCTTGGACAGCAATCCATCCTTACTATAGGTGAACAACGCGGAGACCTTTTCTACAACGCCGGTTGTTGGCTAGGGACTTGATTGACAAAGACATTAGCGAATGGCTCTGAAGTGAGCTGCCCAAGTTTATAGATATACAGTCAAAGGAAGGGCGGACGGGCAGCCAACGGCCAATGAGGGATGGCCTTAAAATGACCGGGGGCGGGGCTTCCTTGGAGGGGCGGACTCAGGATAAAGAGTCTGAAGCGGACCTTGGAAGAGTCAGAAGCATATCCGGTGTTTAAAGAGCTTTGTGGGCTCCGAAGAGGCGATTGAGAAGGTACGTGTGAAACTAGGATTGCGCAAGCCGGCAATGGAGAACGAAAGGGGGTTACTACTTATTGTGTGGACGAGGTTGGGAGTCGTCTCCATTTCCGGACAGACTGGACCCCGTGAGAAAAGCCCCTCTGCTACGGACTCCGGAGGGCTGGGCGGGGAAGGGAAACGAGGAACTGATACTGCGCACGCGCAGCTATACAGCAGCCTGGGGTGGGGGCGGGGGAGCAAGTCAGCCCGGTTTTGTGGGGCGTTCAGGCACCCACTCTTCGCGGGAGCGCTAGTGAAGACCCTTTTTAGCTTCTCCCCCCCCCCCCCTTACTCCCAATCTGCGACCCTCTTGCTCCACCGAGAATAGATGCAGGGGCTCCCTGGCCCAGGCCCATCTGGAATTTAGGGCACGTCCCCCACCCCTTCCTTCCGAGGGGAATGAAAGCGAAACCTCTCGGGTTTGTGCACCCCTGCGGGACCTGACCGATCACTGTTCCGCCTCGGAGCCTCCGGGTGAGTGCCTGAGGCCGGGTCTGGTGAAGGGCCTGGTCAGGCAAGCCGCCCTGTCACGGCGGGGCGGGTGATGTCACACTCTGTGACACGCGAGGCTCCTCAGTTACGTGCAAGCCAACAGCAGAAGCGGGAGGTGTGGAGAGACTGGGCTTGGCTTGGCTATCCAGTCCTACAGGGCAGCCCCGCTCTGGTTTGATTGGTTACCTTCGACAGGTGAGGTGGCCTGGTTATATTTAGTCCTGAACCTTGTGGGCGACTTTCTCAAAGTCCGATTGGGAAAGGCGGTGGCATTAGGCTTCCCCCCCCCCCCTTCCCCTGGAGCCTGCTTGCTGAAGTTGTGATAATTAGGCTGTGGTATTTTTGTGTAGTAAGTGTGGAATTGCTATTCTGTGCCAGCCCCGGTTGCGTTGCCCATCCGAAACAAGGGCAAAAACCTCTCTGAACTTGAGACACTGTTTTAACAATAGTTAACTTATGAATGTGTAACCCAGTAGAAGAGCTGACTGTGCCTGAAACACAAGGATTTTTTAAGGTTAAAGGTTAATGGAGAATAGGCTTTTCTAGTTACTTATTTATTTTTGTTTTATCTTTTGGTAGAATGTGCAGTTTAAGAATTCAGTTGAAGACAGGTTTTTCTATTCGCACCACCACATTTCTTATGGCTTTTGTAAACGCACTTACTTCTGTAATAATTAAATCTACTTTCTTTGATGTTTTCTTATTCCTCTTTTGAATATTACTGTGTTGAAGTTTAGGTTCTGCAGTTTTCCGGCGGGGGACAGAATAGTTCAATTCTTGAGAAATGCAATTTGTAATTTAGATTCAGTTTCCTTCTTAAATTATGCATCTTGTTGTGGAAACATGGCTTAGTACCTGCTTTCTTTCCTTCTCTACTGTTGATGTGACTGAAGCCTTGCTCCTAAACAGTAGGAAAGACAAAATTAACCCATATAGCCAGCATTTCTGTAGTTTTTCCTGTTATGGATATAGTTCATGCTTATCGTAGAAATGCCCAAAAATACAGAAAGTGTAATAGGAATCAGCATAAGTTAACTTAAAAAACGATTTCCCTTGATCTATGGGTGGAACTTAATGACTTGATTTTCTACTGTAGGGTGTACTAGTAGAAAGGGCACCGCACTTCAGAGGTCAGAAGACTCCTAACCTGATTCTGGCTCTGCTGTTTGCATATTTTTGACTTCTGATGTTGGTCTAGTTGATACTAATGTCCATTTTTCACTTTAGAAGGATTTCACACAGATTCTTATTGGCGTTCAATAAGCTTGGTAGAGCGGGTATTCCTTATCCTTATGTTACCAGTGAGGAAACCTAGAGGACCATAGGTAAAATGATTTTCCTAAAGTTATGTGTTAGAAAATAGTAGGACTTGTGACTAAATCCAGTGTTTGTGCCACTATTACACTGCCTTTTTGAACTTTGTTTTTAATCTTTAAAGTGGGACTAAATATTCTTGCTCTTCCCTCATCTATTGGTGTGAAGATCAAAGGGGATAATGTATATAAAACACTGTATATGAAAGTTATAAAATTTTATATAAATGGAGTCAGTGGAATTATAGGAGATGCTGTTGCTGGCCTGAAGAGTTTCACTTTATTTCATAAACTACCACAAGAGTATTAATCTCTCCTGGGAAGACACTGAATATTCCCTTGATGCTCAATCTTCTAAATTATCCTTTGCTACTTTGACTTGGTTGTAGAAGCTGGTGGAAATGTCTTCCACTCAACTGTGTTTTGTTCCCCCAGAGCTTCTAATCAGATTTCATGGAATGGTTTTTATGCACATTTTCATTTTCCAAAGACATTCAAACCAAGGAGAGGACTGTAGAGGTTAGGCTGGCTGTTAGGAACACTTAAGTTGACCGCTCAAGGCAGGTCTCCCTCTCAGCCAGCTGGGGAATGTTGATTTGAGGTTATAACGTTCTTTTTTTAAAAAAAATTAATTTTTATCGTATTTTTTCCTTTATCACTTAATCCCCTTATACCCTCCCCCCCAAAAAAATTATAACATCTTTGATCAGATAGACAATGGGATGTATATTTACATCCCATTAGGGTCAGGAGACCCTTGGTTGGGCCTTGAAGTGTGGGGGCTTGCAGCCTGATTCATATGCAAGCTCTGCTCTGAATATGCTTAAAACCAAATGTGTGAGAGAAGTTTTGTTACAATTAACTAGAATCTAAAACAATTGAAAAAAGAGCTTCATGGGTGAGGATTGTAGGTGCAGTTTGTCCTAATCTATGCCTGCTTTCATTTGGGCTAAATATGGTGTTAACTGGGGGGGGATTACTAGTTTATATTAGAAGATGATTATGTATTTAGGACATTGGGGCTTTCTTATGATTAAGTGTCTGTCAACAGTTGTGGTCATAGAGAGGGAGATTTAGTTGTGTCAAAATTTGGTACAAAAAAATAATATATTGAGGGCAATAGGCATTTCAACTCCAAGCACTGGTATGGTTCTGAGGCAGTCCCCTAGAGAGACAGGATTCAGTGTTAGCTAATCCAGGGATTTTGGCCCAAATTGGATAGGGGGGGTGGTGCAGCTGAGACATGTATGATGAAGATCTAGAGCAAGCAAAGTCCAGTCCTAGTTGAAGTGGAATTTCTTAAAGCAAATAGACCAACTTTTTTTTTAGATTTTGTTTATTTTTAGAAAGAGGGGAAGGGTGGGACAAAGAGAGGGAGAGAAACATCAATGTGTGGTTCCTATCACATGCCCCCTCCTGGGGACCTGGCCCAAAACCCAGGCATGTGCCCTGACTGGGAATCGAACTGGTGACACTTCGGTTTGCAGCCAATGTTCAATCCACTGAGCTACACCAGCCAGGACCTAAAACTAGGCTTTAAAAAGGGATAAGTATACACCGAGGACTTGAGAGTAATGAGTACAGTCAAATTTCAGTTCTTGAACATTTTGGTCCTCGACCATTTTGGTCCTCGACCAAGTTATTCATGGAAAAAATGTCTTGGTTGTCTAACAGAACTTTGGGTCTTGATTCTGTACTTAATTGTCCTTTCATTATTGATACCTGTATGATCAGTCATGTGTCTCTCAGGTGACTAAAAAAGGAGATTTGGCCCTGGCTGGAATGGCTCAGTGGACTGAGCACTAGCCTGTGAACCAAAGTGCACGTGTCGATTCCCAGTCAGAGCACATGCCTGGGTTACAGGCCAGGTCCCCAGTGGGGGGCATGCGAGAGGCAACCACAATTGACATTTCTCTCCCTTTTCTTTCACCCTCCCTTCCTCTCTTTCTAAAAAATAAATAAATACAATCTTTTTTTTTTTTTAAGGAGATTCGGTTTTCAAACAAGTCACTTCTTGGACAGCTTTCTAGAATGAATTTTCAAGAACTGAGGTTCCATTGTATTTACTTTAGTAACAGGAATGGTTAACATACTGAGTCAGTCTTATGTATGAACACTATTCCAAGCACTTTATTTGTGTTATATCACTTAATCCTCAACCCTGTGAAGTAGGTAATATACAGGGTCTGGCACAAGTAACACCCCTTTTTTTATTACAGAATCATAAATGTAATTCTGTTACATAACAATAACACACTCAAGCATACCATATGACATTTAGGTGAAATGTTCAAATTAAAACTATAAACTGTTACACCCACATTATTACCCTGCCAACCACACTCAAGCAGATGTGACATCTGCTGGACCCTGTATATTTACTCTTTACAAATGAGGTAACTGAAGCACAGTGAGGCTAAGTGCCAGAAATTTTTTGCATGTCATACAGCTAAGGAAGTACTGGTCAGACTCAAGTGCAGCAGGTTATGCTTTTAACTACTATGTTTAAGGACATGGCTGTACAGATTCTGAAAACCATTCAGTGGGAGGAACTAAAAAATTACAAATGCTCCTGTTGCCTCCTTTAAAAAAACAAAACAAAACACATGGGATTTCTTTTTTCTCTTTTAAATATCAATTTGGTCCCTTCCAGATGTGAGGGATCAGAATTCAAGATGGTCAGATTACTACAGTGGGCATGAAGAACCACAGTTCACAAACTAAATGTTTAATTAGATGTGTGAGCAGTGCTTCTTTGACTTGCTGGTGTCATGTTAAATTGTACCTGCTTGAGGCATCTGCTCTCCTGGCTCCAGCAGTCAGCAGGCTTTTTCAAAGGCAAGGATTTTTTTTTTTTTAATGCATGATTGTTTCTGTTTTGCACAGCTTTCTTTTTAAACTTTGAAAAGATCTTATGTATTTATTCTTAGAGAAAGGGAAAGGGAGGGAGAAAGAGAAGGAGAAAAACATCGATATGAGAGAGAAACATCCATTGGTTGCCCCTTGTGTGTACCTGGATCAGGGTAGCAGGCCCAGAACCCAGGCCTGTGCCCTGACTGGAAATTGAACTGTGACCTTTCACTTTGTGGGACAGTGCCCAACAAACTGAGTCTCATTGGTCAGGTCAGGGCCATTCTGCATAGCTTTTGACCATGATTCATAAGCACTGTACTCAATAGGTATTGCAATAAGATAGCAGAGAATGTTTTTAATGTAAGACCTGGCCCTTTATAATAATCTTTTCATTTTAGGACAAGGGTAAGGAAGAGACCTAGAACAAATTAGTGGATTTAAGAAGACCTCAGACATAGATAAGAATATCTGTTTCCTCATGCATAGTTGATAATACCCGGAATGGCAACAGGATAGGCTTATTAATGAAAGACCTATCTTTTATATCCTTCCTTCAGGGTTTAGTAGACCATGTCAGATGGGTCTGATGTTTATCAGAATTGTCTCTTCTGAGGAAGGCTGATAAGCATGACTTTCCTATCCCTGAGGGACATCTAGGCGACTGCAGACCTTTGCTTTAGTTTTCACTTCAATTAATGTTGCATTTTGGTTGGTGAATACATACTTTTGCTGCCTGTACATATGTCTCCTGTTTGTGTTTCATTTCTTGATTAAAGCTGTGTTAAGTAGGAGGGGTTTTGAAGGGAGAAGTCCTTTGTTTTTTTGTTTGTTTTTTGGGGTGGTTCTGGCAGAGGCGGCTGACCTGGGGAACCACAGAATGGTGACACTTCCAACTGCTTGAGCAGTATCTGCACGACAGATTTGGACAGATTCTGACAAGTTTGGGGTTCTTGCTCTCCTAAGAATGATGAAGGCTTAAAATGAGGCTCTGGACCAAATTAAAGGAATTTGGCTATAGTTAACACCTGAACATTTACCTGTCATTTATAAATGTAGGGCGGGCAAATTTCCCAGGAGTCCAGAAGGCACTGTCCTCATTGTGTTCTGTGTGAATAATCCCACCTCCCTGTTTTACAATTAGTTGAATATAGAATTTCTAGACTTGTGTACTAGTTGAGATTATTCAGGGTAAGGCAGACCAATGCTGGGGTGTTTTGTAATGGGCTTCGATGTGTGTTGGGACTGTGCATTAAGGAAATTTTGAACAACAAGTAATGTACATTTTTTCTTAATTGTGGTAAAATACACGTAATGGAATTTTAATATTTTATCATTTTAAGATACTTTTTTTAAAACAAAGATTTTCACTAACTGTGGGGTCCCTCTGGATGTTAGCTGAGCTACTTGGTCAATGGTTTTAAATGCTCTTCCTGGGACTGAGAGCACTTTTGGTAAGAACACTTCTTTTATCTCATTACTTATCTGCACCTTAGTTCTTATCTGTTTGGTACAGACTTAGAGCAAATTGTTGTATTTCTTTGATTCTAACACCAACTTTTCCCCCTCATACTTTTTTAACATTTCGGAAAAGATGTGATATGTATATCATGTCGTTTTAAATCTGTATACTGTATTACACTTATTTTTTCCCCCTTAAAGCTATTGCTTTTTAAAATTGCTGTGTATCTTTACATCTAGAAATTTTGGTAGTTACATTTTTCACTTAAATGTTAAAATAGGTAGTAATGTTGGAAAACTGGTTTTATTTTATTTTTTATGGTTTTAAACTACAAGCCACTATTAAATCACGGAGAAATTCCTATTTGACAGCTCCCTCCTTTCCCTCACAACCTTTGATGGCTTTTCCATCAGCACTTGTAAGAGCCCTGGAAAGGCGCAGTCGTGACCCCCTAGGGAATGTGAAAGAGCGAGCTGTGACTGAGGGGCTGCGGCCACTCTCCCCTCCTAAGTTTCTCCTTGGTGGGGTCTGGTTACAGAGTGTTGCCCCTGACTGTCAGTCCCCTAGGTATCTGAGTATTTATTCCCACCCCCTCCTTTTTTAACTCTTGACATTGGAAACAAGAGATACTTCAGGTTGTTGAGAATTCAGAGAAACTTGGCTCTAAAGGTTGCTTCAGTGCTGTTGCAAGTTCTGTCTAGGGATGTCATTAGGGGCGTTAATGGAAGCCTTACAGACACTTTCCAGGTGCTGGATTCTGCCATCCTGTAAGCATACTCTCTGGAGGATGTACTCATCATGGCTGTGGAAGGCTGTGGCTGGCAGCGCAACAGCCTGCAATAATTGCACCATCTGGGTCAAGAGGACCTGGAGCCCTGAGACTTAGAGATGAGAGCATCAGCATTAGTAGGTTCTGCCTCTTCTTAACATATCTGTTCTTCAGAACAGAACTAACAAAAGAATTAAGGTGAGTGGGAATAGTGGGAAAGGAAAGTGGAAATCAGAGAAAGCAAGCTGGCCGTTTTAATTGTTTCATTTGTGAGAGAGCCTCAGGAAACAAGTGGTAAAATTTTGAACTCTAAGGCTGGTATCTTTCCGCAGGCCCAGGATCCCTCAGGAAATTGGTTTGCTTGTCCAGATGAATTTTGCTGAGTATTAGGTTAAGTGCTGATGAGAATGGGTGTGAGTAGTTTTAGTGTGTCACACCCCCCCCTTTTTGGGTAAATTTGAAGAGGATTGGGCCTTATGTCTCTAATAAGAATCTGGAAGATTTATACCTAGCAAAGGTGAAAGAGCTTGATTAGATGTTTAGTTCTATAGATTGAGCATGTTTGTTTAGGGTTGCATGTGAGATAGGGAAGGGAGCAAAACTTAAGAGCCTGACTTTATGGTATTGATGGGTAATGAGATCTGGGTATAGTTTAGGGGTTTTTTTTTAATGCCCTTTGGGACAGTTGGCAAGATCTGAGTAAGGTCTGTACATCAGATGATAGAATTGTATCATCGTTAATTTCCTGATTTTGATCATCATTTTTAGGATATACACTCTAAAGTATTTATAGGTAAGGGGCATTGTATCTGCATGGCAAAAAAAAGTCTACATATTGCTATATGTAGAGAGAGGATAAAGCAAATACGGAGAAATAGTAATTTAGTCTCAGTGATGGGTATAGAGGAATTCTTTGTACTACACCAAGTCTTTTGTAGGAAAGGTTCTGAAATTATGTTTTAAAAAAAAGTCTTTTTGCACAATTTTCTTTTTCATGGAGGTAGGAATTTTCCTCTTTTTAAAATTATGAATCTCTTTTTGTAGTTCAGTTCTAAAATGTATTCGGTAGAAAGTTTCTACAGGTATATTTTTAAAGTGCAAGTCCTATTGCAGACCTTTATAGTTTTTCTTTTTTCTTTTTAGTCTTTGAAGTTCTGTACCATTGCTGAGGGAGTTCTGTGGCATCTTGAAACAGTGACATCAAATCTCTTTCTGTTCCAGTGACTGGGTTCCTTTAACTAGATTGCTAACTGAGAATTTCTCAGAGAAAGTGGTCTTTTATTTTATTTTTAAAGATTTTATTTATTTTTAGACAGGGGAAGGGAGGGAGAAAGAGAGAGAAGAGAAATATCCATGTGTGGTTGCCTCTTGAGCACCCTCTACTGAGGACCTGGCCTGCAACCCAGGCATCTGCCCTGACTGAGAATCAAACCAGGACCATTTGGTTTGCAGGCCAGTGCTCAATCCACTGAGCTTACCAGCCAGGGCAGAAAATGGTCTTTTAAAGGGGCAGATTGCCTTCTGAAAAGAATAGAAATTAAATTCCAGTAATGAAATACCTCAGGGGAGAAGAGGGTGGGTCATTTCTTCTGTCCCCCTTTAAAATGGCTCATTATGATTACAAGTGTATTCTAGAAGGAAATACATAAAAATAAAAATGGTTGTGTTAGAACAGTGGAATTGTAAATACTTTCATTTTTCCAAACTTGTATTTTTTATAAGAAAGTTGTTTTTTTGTCTGTGTTAGTACCTTTAAAATAACCTTTCTTCATTTTACTCTTTATTCTACAGTGTGAAGGCCGCATCCCACAGACTCTGGCATCATGAATATATTTGATCGGAAGATCAACTTTGACACGCTCTTAAAATTTTCCCATATGTAAGTGTGTGGACCTTGACTACAGTTTCTTACTGCTCTTCCTTTCATATGTTTTCTTTTCCTGGTTTGTTAAATTTTGTGTCTATAGACTGACATTGACTTTGCTAGAATTCTGAGGGTACAATAAGCACCAGATTCTAGGGACTGCTGTGTGGTCAGTGGAAAGTCATTTCACCACTTTAGTTTCGGTGCAGATTGTTCATAATTATGGATTTTGGGCTCTTCCCCAGCATTTAATAGTCTCTGTTAGTCAACCTATGTTCAAAACATTCCTTTTTAAATTGTAACATAACTTTCACGTAACCCCTGGGAAGGAGAAGAGAGGGAAATGATTCTTAGCTGAGATGAGTTTGGATTGGCCCTGGATGAGTTTGATGGCTGTTACTCACGTTCTTTCCCAGAACCCCCTCGACACAGCAGCACCTGAAGAAGGTCTACGCCAGTTTTGCCCTATGTATGTTTGTGGCAGCTGCGGGGGCCTATGTCCATGTGGTCACTCATTTCATTCAGGTAAGAGCAGTTTTTTCTCCTAGTTGCTATTGTACAATTCATAATTGGAAGAAACCAGCTCAGGGTGGTACAAGCCTATACCTCTCCTTAATCCTTTTGAGAAGTTTAACATCTGAACTCAGCCAAAGCCAGCCAGTGAATATTGAGGACATGTAGAGCTCTTTAAATTTTCTGGCGACTCCGCCTTCTCTCGGTGCTGAAATGTTCAGCTTTGGAATTCTTAACTGTGTCGCTGGTGTGCAAGACCCCCGCCCACCGAGCGGAGGCGTAACGTGCATGCTGGTGTTCTCCACAGTAGCCTTTTTCTCTTTCCCTCCTGCTTCTCTTTTTTGTGTGAATGACTGTACATGGATGTGCATGTACAGAAATGACTCCAGTACATGGATGTGAAACACTGATTGTGTGATTAATTATCAGGAGGGGCGGGTTGAAGCCTTTCGGGATTGGACCTGTTTGGGTCTCTGGTACACTTACATCGGCATGGTTGAGTGAAACCCCTCTAATAACTTAATTTCCCATGAGGAGGGAGAGTTTGGGTTTCTTCAGCAGGATTAGAAGGGACCGTTGAGGAGTAATCAGTAAGTTTAAAGTTCTCACTAGCCAAGACTGGTCCCTAGTAGAGCGTCCTCTGTAGTGTAAGTACAGAGGCGTGCCTGGTGGGCATCGGCGCTGTGGAGAGCTGTCCCTGTGCTCAGGCATTTCCTTGCAGGGATTGTGTGGAAAATTACTCTAGATACTCAGAGGATAGGACTTCGATCCCTCGAATTTAAGACTTTACTTATTTTTGGAGAGAGGGAGAGAAACATCAATGTGTTGAGAGAGATAACTGGTCGGATCAGTTGCCTCTCACACACCCCTAGCTGGGGACCCGGCCCGCAACCTAGGTGTGTGCCCTGACTGGGAACGGAACTGGTGACCTTTTGGTTCGCAGTCTGGCGCTCAGTCCACTGAGCCACACCAGCCAGGGCGATCCCTTGAATTTAGATTAAAATATACTCTACCTTTCAGGCCAGAGTGGCCTTTTTAAGTCATGTAAAATAAAGTCGTCCTCATTATTTATGAATTTCGTATTTGTGAATATACCTCCTTGCTAAAATCTGTTTGTAACTCTGAGGTCAGTACTTTTGCAGACATGCCATTGTACCCAGAGCAGCAGGCAGATGTGAGTTGCCCATCGCACCCATGTTCCAGCTGAGGTTGAACAAGACAACATGTGGCCGTGTTTCCAGCTCTCAAGCTATAAACAGTAGTCCTTTTTATGGTCCATTTAGTGCTGCATTTTTGGCGTTCTTGTTGATAATTTTGCTGTTTAAAATGGCTCCAAGCATAGTGCTCAAGTGTTCTCAATGTTCCTAATCGTGAGAAGACTAAGGGTCGTTATGGAGAGAATGTGCGTTAGGTAAACTTTGTTCTGGCGTGAGTTACAGTGCTGTGGCTGCGAGCTCACTGTGAATGAATTGACGAATGTATCAAAGGTTATGTGTTGATCAGTTGATGAAAATGTTGTAGTGGGGGGTTCATGAAAACCTAATCACCGATGTCCCACGAGAATGGACTATATACCTTTAAAGGATGGAAGGAACTTCTGTGTCTATGTCCTGAAGGGTTTCTTTCTTTTTAAATGCCCATAGCTTTTTCCCACTTGCTTTATAAGACTTTTTTTTTTTTGCTTACAAAACTGAGGCATGTTCACTGTCGAGAATTCAGATAACAGACTAAGGATAAGTAGATATGAAACTGTAACCCTATTACCCAGAAGTAGCTACACACATTGTGATGATAGCCCTTGGTCTCAGTCCTGTCAGGCTGCTGCAACACAATGTCACGGGCCGGGTCCCCAGCGGCCCCCAACCCCAGGCTCGCCTGAGCTTTGCCTGCTGTGTCCCCACCACCCCCACCAATCCCCACCTGAGCTCCCCCTGACCCCCGTCTTCCACGAAACTGGTCCCTGGTGGCAAAAAGGTGGGGACCATTGGCTTAAATAACAAAGAGTTACTATTGTTTTTTAAGATATCACTTATTTATATTTTAGAGAGGGGAAGGCAGGGAGAAGGAGAGGGAGAGAAACAGTGATCAGGTGCCTCTTATATGCACCCCAACCAGGAATTGAACCCCCAGCCCAGGTAGGTGCCCTGACTGGAAATTAAACCCATGACCTTTTGCTCTGTGGAATGAGGCCCAACCAACTGAGCCACACTGGTCAGGGTAACAACAAACTGTGTTCTTACAGTTTTAGAAGCTAGGAAGTCCAAGATCAAAGCTCCAGGAGATGTGTTGTGTGGTGAGGGTCCACTTCCTGTTTCGTTGTAAACAGCCGTGTTCTTGCTGTGTCCTCACATGGTGAAAGGGACAACGGGGCTCTCGGGGTTCCCTTTTTGTAAGATAAGGGCACTGATCCCTTCTTGAAGGCTCCACCCTTAGGACCTAATCACGTTCCAAAGACCCTACCTCTGAACACCATCATATTTGGGGGTAGGACTTAAACACGTCGTCTCTAACACCCTCTCTCAGTCTTTTTTCTCTGTATATGTATTTGCGTATATTTAAAAGTGATCACAAAGGGGACATTTCTACTTGTTCTGCAGGTTGGAATGTATTTTCAGCACTTGTCCCTGTGGTTCATTTTTGCCTATTTCGTGGGCAAAACCTGAGGTTTGACTAGCGTAGTTGTGATTCATGGACCACCCAGGCCAGAACAGCCTCTGGTGTCCACCAGGGCCCTGTCCTTCAAGGCTTCTGGCTTCTCTCTTCAGCCCACACTGCCTCTTCCACTGCCTCCAGGCTAGAAGCAAATACTAGGCAGTTCAGATGACTTTGACTCTATGAAGTCTCCTGCAGGATAAATTTGAAAGTCAGTTCTGATTCTGGATCTGACAGGCTGGCCTGCTGTCTGCCCTGGGCTCCCTGGGATTGATGATCTGGCTGATGGCCACACCACACAGCCGCGAGACCGAGCAGAAGAGACTGGGGCTTCTTGTTGGATTTGCTTTCCTTACAGGTGTGTTAAGGGATTGGTCTAATTTGCGGGGCTGGGGGTGAAGACTGTATTTTTTAATATCACTTCAGAGTAGGTTCTGAGATTTGTGTTTATTCTGATTTACCCCAACTGGCACACTTACCGTCCAGTTTTATATTTGAATGTATTTTGCCTTGTACTGCTTTCTTAGTTCGTGTAGGTGCATGTCACTTCCCCACATGGAGGATAAGCACTTTGTGACTGGTGATTACTTTTGTGTCCAAAAATAAGCATTCTTGTACTCGAATGAGTGAGGTTTAAGAGCTTAGGTAGGATAACTTGTTACTGGTAGACATGGGACTAAACAAGGCCTAAGAACCTAACTTAGTTGGACTCACACTGGCAACTGTGGTAGAATCAGCCATCTGTTCTGAAACCTGCAGGCAATTAATTAAAGCCATACATTGAAATGCATCGCACAGGGCCTTTTGCTGATTGTCAAGAACAAAACGAAAAGCGCAGCACTTCTACAATAGTGTCTACAATGTCCAAGATCTGGAAGCAGCCCAAGTGCCCGTCAGTAGATGAGTAGATACGAAAGCTGTGGTGCGTTCACACAGTGGACTGCTGTGTGACCATAAAAAAGGAGGAAATCTTAACCTTTTGCCACAGCATGGGTGGGCCTGGAGATTACTGTGCTAAGTGAAATAAGTTAGTCAGAGAAAGACGAGTACTATATGATCTCACTTACATGTAGAACCTAATGAACAGAATAGAAACAGATACGGATATGTAGAGATTGACAGCTCTCGGGGGAGAGGGAGCCGGATAAAAGAGGGTGAGGGGATTAGCAAAAAGATCATTATGTGTGATATGTACACACAGACAACAGTGTAGTGACAGACGGCCAGTGGGAAGGGGAGGCCAGTGGAGGGGCAGTGGTGGGGAGGATATGAGGGCATCTCTTATAGTGTCAACAATAAAAATAAAGTGATTTTTTTTAATATAATGATTTTTTTAATAAAAGCACTTCTAAAGTTGTCATGAAAGAAAACCAGACTAAAGCTACACAGTAAAAATACTTGTAAAGCAACATTTGATTTAGTACAGCTCAGTCTGAGTGAGTCTAATCTACGCCATGTTGAAGAAATTGAAGAATGGCGGGATTTAGAGATTAAGATTTTTAGATCAGTAAATGCTATTTTCCAAAGGCATTACAGGGTGGAGTCCAAGGAGAAAGAGGAACCAGGGTGGAGGAAGTGCCGTAGCCGGAACAGGTTGCCGTGCGGCCTCTCGCTGGCACAGACCACCCGCAGAACTGGTCTGGCTTTGGCTTTGCTGCAGAGCCAGTCCTGCGGACTTTGAGATTGCCGGCCACAAGGCTCTGCTTTACTCTTAACCCTTTAATTCCTGTGCTGGCCCACATTACATCACTCCTCCTCAGAGTAATGGTTTAGCTCAAACTGGCAAGCCTGTGTCATTTGTCCTTCTGGGGGTTGTCAGTGGTATTCAGCTGACAGGGCGATTTTGCAGCTCTGAATAAATAAATAACTTCGTTGAAGTGTTGTTGAAAACAAGGAGAATGGGGAGATTTACTTTAGTCCACATTTGTTTGTTTTGGGAGCAGGAGCATTGCCCGTGCTATTAATGATCAGCTTTTGGACAAGGGTTCTCTTCCAGAGTCGAGCGTAGTGATGTGTTCTGGGCTCTTTGTTTTCCAGGAGTTGGCCTGGGCCCTGCTCTGGAGTTGTGCATTGACATCAACCCCAGGTAACTATTTCAGTAGTGTCTTAAGTCCCTCTACCTTTACGAATGTACCTTCTAAACACAGACCGTATTGCTGTAGTCCTCGGTCTAACAGTCTTTTCCTTAACAGCATCCTCCCCACGGCCTTCATAGGCACAGCGATGATCTTCACCTGCTTCACCCTCAGCGCGCTCTACGCCAGGCGCCGTAGTTACCTCTTTTTGGGGGGTAAGTGTGGCCCGGAGAGCCCGGAGAGGGTCTCCACTGTAGCCAGGATTCTCACTCGGACTGTTCCCCTCACCCCGACCGCTTGTGGCTGTGGGGTTGCAGTGGGAAGCTTTCTTTTCATGGGGGACACAAAGAGTGGCTATAGCAGGGTTGTTTTACTTTGGCCTCTCTCAAGATGCTTTTTGTCACCTGTTACAGGTACCTTGATGTCAGCCATGAGTCTGATGCTTTTGTCTTCCCTGGGGAACCTGTTCTTTGGATCCATTTGGCTTCTCCAGGTGAGACTTTGCATACAGCTCTCCAGCGGCCCTTTGCCTCACACTTGTTTTTCTTGCTTAACCCTGAAGCAAGATAGACCAAGAATCCTCCAGAATGCTTGCCTTTGTTGGGCAGTGCCCTTGAAGCTTCCCCACTAATCCTCCTAGGATGGAGCCTTCTGTGGGTAAAAGTCCAGACTAAAGGAGTAGCTGGTTTGCCCGGAGATCATTTTTCTAAGGCCAGTCCAGCAGCAGCTCCTGGTTTAAATGACTGGATCTCTTCTAGTAACTAAAAAAAAAAAAAAAGAAATCAGTATAGAATTGTGCTGAGAGAGGTAAGGCGATTGTCACCATAGGTTCAGTTCCCATGAACGTCAGTGTCAGTGGGGTTAGCATTTGATGTACTTTCGAGTGGCCAAGAACCAGAGAGAAGTGTGGCTTTTCTCTCTATGTCGTGTGCCGTGTGGTGATCTCATCTCGTTCTTCTGTTAGGCAAACCTGTACTTGGGGCTGCTGGTCATGTGTGGCTTTGTCCTTTTTGATACTCAACTCATTATTGAAAAGGCTGAAAATGGAGATAAGGACTATATCTGGTGAGTGTGAAAACTGATCTTTAACAGGAATGAAGAGTGAGGCTTACTACTCCACTCTACTCTTTTCTGAAGCCCAGGGACAGTCCGTTCCCTAGCCCACCTTTCTGTCTGTGTTGGTGGGGGTAAGAGTAGCTCAGGTAGCACTAGCTGAACTTAATGTGTTCAGGCCTCGGGGTGGGGGGTGGGGGAGGACCCATGGTTCTGGCACTAAGCACCAAATAGCATAGTTTCTGTCACTTCCTGAAAAACAAGGTGTTTTTTTGTTTTTAAAGATTTTATTTATTTATTTATAGAGAGGGGAGGGGAGGGAGAAAGATAGGGAGAGAAACACTGATGTGCTAGAAATACACGGATCAGTTGCCTCTCGCACGCCCCCAACTGGGGACCTGGCCCATAATCTAGGCATGTGCCCCGATTGGGAATTGAACCAGTGACCCTTCAGTTTGCAGGCCAGCACTCAATCTACTGAGCTACACCAACCAGGGCAAAGAACATCAGATTTTTAAAAATGGTACTACTAATATATATTTAAAACCGTATTTTGCCATGTATAATGTGTTTCTGTGTATAATGAGCACCCATGTTTTTGGCCTGAACTTTCAGTAAGAAAATAATATTTTATTTCAATTTTTTAAATTCAATGATTTATTTATATTCAGATACTTGTTTTTTGTATTATAAAGGAATTTTAGCACTTATTTTTGAACATGCTATGGTATAAGAAATTTTATGTAACAGATAATTATAAAACACAAGAACCAGATACAAGGTATTTTAGGTACTACCCATACCTAATGCACATATCCTTCCTTATTTTCCCTTAAGAATTTGGGCAAAAAGTGTGTATTATACACAGCAAAATATGGTATCCATACTTTTCATAATGGTTACCTGTAGGCAAAGGAGAAGAAAAAGGACTTTTCACCTTTTATTCTTTATACCTTTGTGTTCTTTAAGTCTTTAACAGTTAGAAAATATACATACAATTTTTTAAATATATGTATTTTTTCATGCTGAAATCCTCTCAGTTAGTGGTAGGTAGATCAGGTAGGGTTCAGAGTTAGACCTCTGCAGAGTCTAAAGCCCAGTTTCTCTTTTCTCTATGCTGTGGGTTGGCCAAAAAGCTCATTTAGTTTTTTCTGTACGATGACTCTAGTAGTGCTTAGTTGTGTTTTCATTTGAAACAATTTTGTTAGATTGTATTGTGACAGCTGTCATGTCAGCGTGCATTAAAAAAAATCAAAATTGGTGAATTTTTGTGCAGCTGTTTTAATATTGAAGATGGAAGAAAATACACATTTCTGGTGGATTATGCTTTATTATTTCAAGAAAGGTAAAAATGATTGAACGCATCAAAAGTGCTTTGTGAAATTTCTTGGTACTATCCACATTTTGGCCAAATAACTCTTTGCTGTGGGGCTGTCTTATGCATTGGAAGACGTCTAGCAGCACCCTGGTCTCTACCCCTAGAAGCCAGTAGTGGGAGATAGCTACATACTCAAAATACCCAAATTGATAAAGTTATTGGTGAAAATGAAAAATGTGTCTTGTTTTTATGGAATAAACGTAACGGATTTTTTTGGCCAACCCAATACATGGTTTCATTGAGTTGAAGGGATTTCCGACACAATTTACTTCCTTAGTTGGTGGTGGGGTGTTGGTGAAGCCAGTTCATGGGTGGGAGCTTTCTGGTTTGCACCTCTAACCAGAAAGGAGGGAAAGGAGGAAGGGCAGTCTGTCATTGCTTCTCTTTCAGGCACTGCATTGACCTCTTCTTGGACTTCGTCACTCTCTTCAGAAAACTCATGATGATCCTGGCTTTGAATGAGAAGGTTAGTCAGCCCATTGCCCAGAGATGGGAGCATGGCTCCTGAACTCAGCACCTTGTATGCTTCAAATCTGAAAACTCGCTACACGCTGTGTAGGTGCGGGGGTAGTGAGGCGTTGAGTCAGAAGTAGTAACCGGAGGTCTTTAGCTGATGGAGAAAAAGGAACAAGTAAAACCAACTCTTTAAAAAAAAAACAACTAATCCTGAAGATTAGTATCAAAGGGAAAACTTCAGGGTCAACAAATAGTCTGCTCTATGAAGAATTTAAAGGCTTATAAAGATAGTTATGATTCAAAAAAGAATATGCTAGATTTGTATAATGGCAACAAACTTTTGTAAATATATTTCAGAAGTAGGCCAATTTATCCATTTGTTGGGCTTTTTTTTTTTTTTTTTAAGACTTTATTTCTTTTTTAGAGAGGAGAAGGGAGGGAGAAAAACCAAAACATCAATGTGTGGTTGCCTCTTGAGCACCCTCTACTGGGGACCTGGCCTGCAACCCAGGCATGTGCCCTGACTGGGAATCGAACCAATGACCCTTTGGTTCACAGGCCAGCACTCAGTCCACTGAGCCACACCAGCCAGGGCCCTTAGTTGGTCTTACTCCCCCCACCCCAGAGAAGCCTTCTCTGTGTATGGTTAGTGAGTGTCACACTTAGTCCACTCCGCAGCAGGGGAACAGATGAACCCAGCAGCTTTTCTTACAGTCCTTACTATGGAGCAAGACTCCGTGCAGTGGTGGTAGAAGCAGGTGACTAGGTGGGTTTGGTGGCTCTCTGGTCTGTGCCACAACTGGACTGAGCACCAAACAGGTGTCCCAGTTCAGTGAAAGCAACTCAACTTTCACTTGTTAGATACACTGGGCTTCCACCTGAGATGGACTGAAGGGTTCCCCTAGGGTTGGAATGTTTCTGAACATTGGTTTATGCACAGCTATGCTTCCTTCCGAGGCCTGATGGAAAGTTAGTTGCCTTGGCCTTGGCCTTGACCTTTTGTTTAGTTATTTTAGGGTAGACTGCCAGACAGAAGCTTTCAGTGGCTGGGCTGCAGTGGTTGTGAGTAGCCAAGGGTGGTCGGGCATCCCGCCTGGGTGCTCTTGGAGTGGGGGTGGGACAGTTACTTGAAGTTAATTCTCAAGTCTGTCGGCAACTTGGAGGCCACCCGTGGGAGGTGGTCAGGGTTCAGTTCCTGCTGCACGAGAGGAGCATTTCTTCCTGTTACTGTCCTGACCCCGTCCAGTCCTAATGAAAGGCAGCCAGGTGTTGGCTCACTTGAGTTTTAGTTGAATGTCTGATGCCAAAAATTAATTGGGTAATTTTTCTCCATTTCCAGGACCAGAAGAAAGAGAAGAAGTAAAATGACCACCCAGCCTTTTCCGTTCGGCTTCCTCTCCCTCCACCCCCTCCTTTTCTCTCTGCACACATTACACGTGGTGTGATCTCTGATAATGAAAAGCATCAGAAAAGCTTTTGTACTTTGTGGTTTTCTCTATTTTGAATTTTTTGATCAAAAAACTGATTAGCAGAACAAGTTTGGAGTTTGGCTTCGTATTCCTAGAGTTCTTCCCCATTCTTTTCTCTCATCCCCATCCCTAGCTTCTTTCTCTGCTGAGGCAGCCAGTCCATCGTGATGAGTGAGGCCGCACAGGGAGACGACGCCAGGAGGCTGCTTTGGGACCAGGCTGCGCCGGGTGGATCTGCATTGCTGGGTAGAGGCGCCTCGGCCCTTCCTCGGTGCTGGTTGGTCGGTGCACAGTCCCTGCGGCGCAGGCGGTGTTTTCCTTTGGAAAGAAGTTTGCTGGTCCTGTCGTTATGCAGGCTTAGTCTGTCTGAGCTGTCAGCCCCACAGAGGAAAGGAAGAGCCTCTTCTGGTGGGCGCTTTGCTTCCGAGCTGCCCAAGTGGCTGCTAGTCTGACAAACACTGTCTGCTTCGCCATCACAAAAGGAATGTGGATCTGTATGTGTTCTCCTCCCTACTCTTTCCTGTCTCGTGTCTGACCCTCACGGAATCCGCCTGCCTGCCATCCCTGGGGTGGGAGTGGTTCAGCCCAAAGGGAAGACTAATTCTTGTTGGCACTTAAAAAAAAAAAAGGCTGATGGTGTATGGCATGGTAGAGCCTAGAATTCCCAGATTTCCCCATGTCTTTATTTTTTATTGGTTATCACCTAAGTTACTGAGTGGCCCCTACCAGGTGGCTGTGATTAAACATCCCGGAGAGGAAGATCAGGGGAAGAGAATGGCCAAGCCTCTGACTGGTAATTGTAACTAATCCTGCCAGACAAACTTGTTGGGACAAAATCTCTACTGAGTGGTTCTTTGTTCAGATCAACAGTACGGGGCTGTGATGGCTTGTGGGGCAGCATTCACACCTGTCCTTTGGTGCATTTTTGTTATCTCCCATCTGGTAATGTCCTTCCTGATAGTAGTTATTGTCAAGCCTGAAACTTGGGGCAGGAAATAAATGTTTATTTTATACATGCATTTTAGTTTTGGCTCTACACCTGTTCTCTGTAATTCTGCAGCCTTCCTGGCAGGGTCCAGGTGACCAAGCCTGCAAGATACCGAATTCTCTGCAGCTTTGTGGTTGCAAATGGAGGGAGAGTAGTGCTGGTGGGGACCACCAGCTCCTCCATGGGCTGCACAGTCAGCTGGCCCAGATGGATGGTGCTTGGTAGCACCTGTGGCTCTGGCTACTCACAGGGCTGCAGTGAAGGGGGGACAGCCACGGAAAGGGTACTGCCCATAGGACACCGTTTTTGGCTCTGCCTGTTTGCACCCAGCACACAGTTTGACCCAGTGACTACTGATTTGCAGTGCACCATCTCGGGAAAAGATTTGTTCCCAGGTTGTGGTTCCTGAGTGGTGTGCCACCTGGATGGCTCACTGCCCCAGAGGTGCTGCCCTCTGAGCTGCTGCCTCCAGCTTCTGGCTTGAAAACGTGCTAGGACCCCCTTCCCACTAACACCCCCCTTTACAATGCCCTGCGTTTGTTGATTCTTTGTTAGGCCTGGGAATCCCAGTTCCATCTCTCGAAGCCAAACTCCACCTCTTGTGCTTTTTTTTTTTTTGCTTGGGTTAAAGGAGTTTTTCTTTAGAAACAGTGCCAAGAATGATGAGATACAAAAAAATTACTTTTAAAGAAAATGTCTAACAGGTTTTTAAAACAGTAATCACTGTAATTATCACTTTCTTTTCTAGTTCCCTGCTTTTAAGCTCAGGCTGCGTTCTCTAACATACTGTGAAGAAGAAGGTGTTTTTGATCAGAAATATATGAAATCTACATAGTCTTAATTTGTAAAAAAAATAATAATAATAATAAAGAAAATTCCTTAACCTTTCCTGGTGTCATCGTATTTCAAATTCAAGGCTATAGCTGCACATGGTGGGGTTTGAGGGGCTTCGTAACAGAAGCTGAGTGGGATGAGATTCTGTGCTCTGGGTGTGAGTAGGAAGAAGCAGGCACCCCACGTAGGCACGCTTTCTGTAGCCCCAGCTTGCCGCCAAGGTTGGGAATTTTTTTCTGTCTGATACACGCCCTGGGCCTTTTTCTGGGCCTCCCCCTTCCCAGCCTTTATTGTAGGTGGGTTGTGGTAACAGCACGTGTACTTGGTTCCAGTGTACAAGTAGGCTCTGGAGTTTGGGGGTGTATAATGGAAAAAAGGTACAACCCACTCATTTGGTGGGGCTGTTGTGGCCAGGCTCCATTGTAGGTGGTAGGAATCCTCTGCAAAGAGCAGCCTTGTTGATGGATGAGATTATAAACCAGGGTTTGGGTTGCAACCTGGCTCTTCTGTTTTGGCACAATTGCCCTCTGCTTGTCATGTTTGCTGTGGCCACAGAGCTTCCTGTTAGGGTTTGGCTGTTACCTGACCGGTCACCTAGGTTACTTCCAGTTGACAAACGTCTTTAGACTGTGCATGCCCCCATCCCAGCTGAGGATCACCACTTTCCCCAACTTAGAAGGTGTGCCTAAAGCATCTTTTCTCACTCTCCTGCCTCAGAAACGTCAGGTTCTTTAAAACAAGAACTAGTTTTAGCCTCGTACTGCCTTCTGTTTGAGGTGGAGGGTAAGACAAAGGTGCAACATAGTGTTCACAACATACCAGGCACTACACAAAAGTGCTTTGCAGGTTTTAATATTCCCAATAGCCTAAGAAAGTGGTATTTACTACATAGGGTCAGTAGCTTCCAGAGTCACGCCAGCAGGCAGCGGCAGCTGCATGTCTGGGAAGAACCCAGGCGCCCTGTCGAGCTCCAGCTCATCACTTGGGCAACGCTGAGGTGGGTGCTGTCCTGCCCTACATTTTGGCTCCAGTTCCCACCCAGGAGGAGGGGGCTGTGTGAGCTGGTTTGGGCAAAATCTCCCCACCACCAATCTGCAACCTTTTAGTGTTTTCCCCAACAAGCCCACCAATTGTTAAGCAGAAGGGATTCATAAAACTCCAGGCAGAGCAGACCTGCAGACCTGAGTTAGAGTGAGGAAGCATTGGTGCTGAAGTGGAAGGACCTCTTGAGTTGGGCGAAAAGAGTCCTGTCTCAGCAGCTTATCAGATGGGGCATCTCCACGCTGGGGATAGACGGGCACCTTAGTTACAGCCGAGGGCAGGAGAGCTGCAGGAAGGCGCTGTGTGCTTACATGGGCAAGCGTGGTGGGCCACGAGACAACCGTGCAAGACATTTAGCCTGATCTGGTGGTTCAGGGAAGAGAGTTTTGGAGATGACAGCTGTGCTCAATAGGGCTCAATCTCAAAGACTGAGTCAAAGTGAAACAGGTGATGGTATTTCCAGGCCAAAGAATCAGTATGAAAAGGCACAGCAGCATGGTTCAGAGGGTGCTAGGGTGGCAAAAGAAGGTTTTGCTGGGTTGTCAAGTTTGAGAAGACGGGTAGGCAATGGGAGGGAGGGGTGAGCTGAGGGCCCCCACGGCACAGTCAGGGGCGCCGAGGGATTTTCCCGGATGACCACAATACAGCAAGTATCACAATGAAGTGAGTTGTAATCTTGTTGCTGATGGAGGGTCTTGCCTTTGAGTTGATATTTTTAAAAAAACAATGACAAACAGCTTCTGTGAAGCTCAATAAAACAAGCTGAGCCTGTTTTCCATGCTGAGGTGCTGGCTTTGTCTTGAGGGAAACCGCACTGAAGGGCATTGGGCAAGGGAGTGAGTGGTCAGATCTGCACTTCACATCAGGTGACTGGAGAATAACCTGGGGAAGGAGCCAGTTGGAAGGCAATTATACTCTTAATGCCCAAACTGTGGTCTCTCTCACTACCCACTAAAAGGAACCAGAGCTCCTGGGATAAATGGTCCTTAAAAGCTGGCACAGGAAACATACAAGATGAACCAATCAAAGCAGACTAGTTAATCCACAAGGACTCAGAGGCTGACCTAAAGAGGCTCCCACTG
Organism: Artibeus jamaicensis; assembly: GCF_021234435.1. Taxonomy (NCBI): domain Eukaryota; kingdom Metazoa; phylum Chordata; class Mammalia; order Chiroptera; family Phyllostomidae; genus Artibeus; species Artibeus jamaicensis. Next base: position 48,807,619 of record NW_026521486.1, read on the forward strand.
GCTGGAGATGGGATTTTTCAGCACTACAAGAAGTCTAAGTGCAACGGATTGAAATCAAATATTTTTAAATTCATGATGCTGTTTTAAAAATATCTTACCCATCAGCTCTGGAGGATGCAATAAACTGGTCACTTCTGAGTATTTGTTGATAAAGGGAAATAAGCATTTAGCCTTCCTTTTCTGTATTAACTGTACTTTTCTGTATTAACTGTACAATCAAAAAGTAAGTGAAAGTTTCTTTCTATAAAAACAGTCCAGCTGATAGATGAAGAAGCTATTTTGTAAAGTTTGGATGACATAGTGAGCGTAGGCAATGACAGTCAGGAGCAGCCAACATCACAGTGATAGAGGCGACCGGACATGTGCCTGCTGGTGGAAGTAAATACCACCAATGACATTTTAAGTTACGGGTCTAAGGACCAGTTTACGGGAAGGACAGGGACTGAAGAACAATGTTAAATCACATCATGAGGATGCAAACAGCGAAATCCAGTAAAACTCTAAGGACAAACAACTTGATTTCTTAAAAAAAAAAAAAAAAGTGGGGGAGGGACAAAGAAATAAGAACAAAATCAAAACAGGAAAGGGACTCTAGAGTTTCAGACTTAGGAGTTAACTGTATCAACAAAATGCATCGATGCAGACCTTGTTTGGATCCTGATTCAAGTAAACAAACTGGAGAGAGGAGAGAGAGAGAGATGGAGCCATCTGAATCTGTGGTAACCACTCTTCAGCATAGGCCCCGAAGGCTCAGGCCTCGGCATTCACACCCCCTCACAGGCTGGCATGTAGGACTGAGGAAATAAATACTGTGTGCGACTTTAGAAGCCAGGTCAGTCATGAAAAGGGCATTGCAGCTTCCTCCTTGTCTTCCTGGTTCACTCGCTCTGGGGGAAACCAGGCTCAGGCTCTGAAGCCCTTCAGATGCCCTGTGCAGAGTGCTTGCCGAGAGCATCCGAGGCCCCCACGTCCCAAAAGCCAGCACGGACTTGCCAGCCAGGGTAAAATGAGCCACCTGGAAAGTAGATCAAGCTTTCAGGTGACTGCAGTCTCGTGAGACACTGAGCAGGGCAGCCTAGCTAAAATGCTCCCCATTTCCAGGCCCATGGAAACTGTGAGCCACAACACATGTTCATTGTTTTCTAAACCCACTAAGTTACACAGCAACAGATACCTAACGCAAGCCCTGACTACAGAGGTGATTTAAAGAGATACAGCTACTGCATAATGTTAATAATGTTATCTTGGTTACGTTCTTTATAAGTTACCTTTTAGCGGCCTGGCTGGTGTGGATCAGTTGGTTGGAGCATCACAATCCCATAGACCAAAGGGTCGCTGGTTCAATTCCTGGTCAGGACACTTACCTCGTTTGTAGGTTCAATCTCCAGTTGGGGTGCATACGGAAGCCCACTGATCCATGTTTTTCTCTCACATTGATATGTTTTCTCTCTCTCTCTTCCCCTCCCTTGCTGTCTCTCTAAAAGCAATGGGAAAAAAATGTCCTTGGTGAGGATTAAAAAAATAATAATAAAATAAAAGTGATCTTTTAGAGATGCATACTGAATTATTTATAGATGCACTGATATGCTGAGATTTGTTTCAAAATGATGCAGCTTCAGAGAGTGGGGGGTAAAGTTGCAGCGAGTGCGGCTCCATTGTTCGGAGCCTTGTCCCGCAGACCGAAAGGTTCTGGGTTTGACTCCCAGTCACAACACATGCCTCGGTTGTGGGTTTGGTGCTCAGGTAGGGCACACACGAAAGGCAAACCAACTGATGTTTCTCTCTCACACTGATGTCTATCTCCCTCTCTCTCTCCCTCCCTTCCCCTCTAAAATAAAATCTTTAAAAAATATGAACGTGCCCTGGCTGGTATAGCTCAGTGGATTGAGCACGGGCTTGTGAACCAGGGAATCGCGGTTCGATTCCGTCAGGGCACATGCTTGGTTGAAGGCCAGTTCCCAGCAGGGGATGCATGAGAAGCAACCATACATTGATATTTCCCTCTCCCCTTCCCTTCTAAAGAGAAATAAAGAAAAAAACTTAAAAAAATATGAACAGTAAAATAGCAATAAATAGATATCTATCAATAGTTGAAGCTAAGATACAAGATGAATGAACAGGAAGAACAGAAACAGATTCATAGATACAGGGAAAAATCTGATGGCTGACAGATGGGAGGGGGGTTGGGTGAAATAAAATGGAGGGATTAAGAAATTGATAGTAACAGAATAGTCATGGGCCTGCCTGGCCAGGTAGCTCAGTTGGTTAGATCGTCTTTTTGTTTTTATTTTTAAAGATTTTATTTACTTATTTGTAGAGAGAGGGGAAGGAAGGGAGAAAGAGAGGGAGAGAAACCTGGATTAGTTGCCTCTCTCACACTCCCAAATGGGGACCTGGCCCATAACCCAGGCACGTGCCCTGACTGGAAATTGAACCAGCGACCCTTTGGTTCTCAGGCCAGCGCTGAATCCACTGAGCCACACCAGCCAGAGCTATAATAGAAAGTTTTTTTAAAAGAAACTTAACAATTGTCCAGGCAAGAGAAAAGCTGGTTTGAAATAGAGTGGTAATTATAAAGATAGGAGTAAGGACAATAGAGTACTACATTCAGGAAGTAAAATGTCCAGGCATTAGCGAGTGAGCAGATGTGGGGAAGTGAGGAAGACGGAAGACTCAAGGGTGGGTGACTCTCAGGAGTCTTTGTTCTTCCTATGAGCCATTTGCCAGCTGTGAACACTTAAACGGGTTACTCAACCTTTCTGTGTCTCATTTTGCCCTGTGTAGAGTGGAAGTGAATACTACTTACCTCATACTATTATTGTAAGGATTAAGTTAATTAAAATATATAAAGCACTTAGAACAGTGCTTAGTAAAATTCTAAGTGTTCGCCCTGGCTGGTGTAACTCAGTGGATTGAGCGCGGGTCTGTGAACCAGAGTATTGCGGTTCGATTCCCAGTCAGGGCACATGCCTGGGTTGCAGACCAGTTCCCAGAAGGTGATACACAAGAGGCAACCATACACTGATGTATCTCTCCCTCTCTCCTTCCCTTCCCCTCTAAATATAAATAAATAAAATCTTAAAAAAAAATCTAAGTGTTCATTCTTTCACTGGTGAGGGCCGGACTGGGAGCGCGAGGGTAGTTTTGACTTTGGACATGTTGAAAATACAATAGTGAGGGACTCCCATGCAGATGCCAGAAGGTTTGCATGTGAATCTGAAGCTGGGGGACTGGGGTGGGGGCGGGGGGGGGCAGCAGTAAAGCAGATGACCATGGAAGTGAGTCAGCCCCTTGAACAGACACTTCAGCAAAGAGACACAAATGGCAAATAAACACATGAAAAGTTGTTAAACATTATTAGATATTAAGCAACTGCCAAGTAAAGCAACCATGAAATACCACTATGTACCTATTAATACAGCTAAAACATTTTTTTAAAATAGCAGTAACAGACTTCTGCCAAGATGGAGGCATAGGTGGATGTGCCGTGCCTTCTCACACAACCAAGTTTAGAGACAACTAAATATTAACAACAGAAAACACAACCAGAACACGGAAAACTGAACTTTTCGGAAGTCCGCTAACAACAAATTCTTCAGCCCGACCGGTAAAGGGCGAAACCGGCGTCTGGTGAGGAGCTGCGAGGGAGGGCTCGGTCGGACCCGGGCGCGGAATCCAGACGCACGGGTTCCAAATGCAGGATTGGACCTAGTGAGCGACCAAGCAACCCACCGGGTGAGCGACTGCAGAGGAGACAGTGGGGAGGCGGTGCAGCGAGTTGACTGCGGTCGCCTAATTTGCGCGAGACAGCGAGGGAGTGGGCGATTGGACCGGGCCGCGGCGGCAGGAGGACCCCATTTCCCCGACCCAATACAGCGAACACCAGGCGCTATCCCACCCCACCCAGGGTCGCCATTTCCCTGTTCTGACCACGCCCCCACATACAGCATCACAACCCAGCGACCTGGGAGTCCAAGGCGCAGCTCCTCGCACTTAAAGGGCCGAACAGACCAAAAATGTCGCAAGGAGACCTCAAAGCCCCAGAGCCTATAGATCTAAGCGATGAAGAAATAGCAAAACTCTCAGACGCACAGTTTAAAACACTGGTGATCAGGATCCTCACAGAACTGGTTGAGTATAGCCACAAATTAGAGAAACATATGAAGGCTAAACTAAGGGAAATGAATGGAATTGCACAGGACACCCATAGCAGATGAAAAGGAAACTGGGACTCAAATCAATGGAGTGGACCAGAAGAAAGCAAATAATGGCCAAACAGAAAAGAGTGAAGGAGCAAGAATTCAAAGAAATAAGGAGAGTCTTAGGAACCTCCAGGACATCTTTAAACGCTCCAACATCCGAATTATAGGGGTACAAGAAGGGGGAAAGGCACAGCCACCAGTGGAAAAACTATTTGAACAAATAATAAGGGAAAATTTCCCCAATCTGGCAAAGGAAATAGACTTCCAGGAAATCCAAGAAGCTCAGAGAGTACCAAAAAAGTTGGACTCAAGAAGGAACACACCAAGGCACATCATCATTACATTAGCCAAAATTAAAATGAAGGAGAGAATCCTAGAAGCAGCAAGAGCTAAGCGGACAGTCACCTACAAAGGAGTCCCCATCAGACTGTCAGCAGATTTCTCAAAAGAGACCTTACAGGCAAGAAGGGGCTGGAAAGAAATATTCCAAATCATGAAATCCAAAGACCTACAACCAAGATTGCTCTATCCAGCAAAACTTTCATTTAGAATGGAAGCACAGATAAGGTGCTTCTCAGATAAGACCAAATTCAAGGAGTTCATCATCACCAAGCCCTTATTATATGAAATGTTAAAGGGACTTATCTAAGAAAAAAAAGTTAAAGAAACATGAACAGTGAAAGGACAACAAACTCACAGTTATTAACAACCACACCTAAAACAAAAGCAAACTAAAAGGACAGCTAGATCAGGAGTGGAAACATAGAAATGAAGATCTCAAGGAGGGTTAGCAACAGGGGAGTGGGAAGAGGAGAAGGGGGGAGAAGGTACAGAAAATAAGTAGCATAGACAGTAGATAGAAAATAGATGGGGGGAGGGCAAGAATAGCATGGGAATTATAGAATCTAAAGAACTTGAGACACATGGTCATAAACTAAAGGGGGGGTAATGGTGGGGATGGGGGGGTAGGGTGGAGGGGAATGAAAGGGGGAATAGAACAACTGTAACAGCATAATCAATAAAAAAATTTTTTAAAAAATAAAATAGCAGTAACAGCAAGTACTGGTGAGAATGTGGAGCAACTGGATCCTTCGCACATTGGCATCGGTAAAATAAAGTGGTACAAACTCAAAACGCCAGTTGGTAACTTCTTATAAAATAGCATGTATTAACCATAAACCCTGCATTTGTACTACTGGGTATTTATCTAGCTCAGCTCCGCATTTCCTAGGACGAACGAATGTCTGTTGTATATATAAGCAACAGCATCGGTGCGTGAGGAAAAGAAGGAATGAGGGGAGGCTCTGTGCGGGAAGGAAGGTCCCCTGCAGAATTTCCTGACTTCAGAAGGGTCAGGTGCAGAGAGGCAAAGCAGGCCCAGTCCTGCCTCCTTGCTAATGCTGTGTGCCTTGGGACTGGACGTAGGAACAGTGCCCACCGCGATGCGGCGGTGGGAGGCCAGACCGGCAGGGTTGGTTCCAGGGGAAACAGATGTGGATAGGGAAGAATTTATGTCCATCCAAGTCTATATACTCGTATCTTCTGTTCTTTGTGCAACGCTCGTAGTGGGTATGGGGTGATGGTAGCCAGGATTTCCTGCATTGGTCTCAAACGAAGGGACGGCACCGTGTATTTCCTCTTTTCACCACAGGGTGGCAGTTCAAGCCTGCAAACCTCGGGATGGGAGCTGCGGCAATTGCAGCGCCTGGTGGTGATATACTTTCCAAGTGTTCTGTGGGTATTTTCTTTTTTTGAGTACAAAGGATTGTAAAGAACGTATGAGGCAAACTTAAGTTTGCGATTTTTAAATAATTCCTCGAAGTGCTTCTGCCTTAGAGAAAGCCCCCACTGCTACTCTGTTGGGCTTCTGCTGCCCTGGGTCCCGGCTGCCCTCTGGCCAGGCTCCGCCCTGCCTCCTCACTCTCCTGCTGGATCGCTCCGCATTATCAGAGGCCTATCTCCAGCCTCCCTCTCCCTCCACGTCCACACCACTCTGGGACAGTTCAGTGGTCCTGTGGATGACTGCACCACACAGCTCTGAGGTTCCTTGATCTTCACACCTCCGGTGACTTTGACCTCCACTCATTTCAGCCAGAGGATATGAAAGTCTAGACTTCTACCATCAGACCGAAACCCACATCCTTCCAGCTCTCACATCGTCTGCCCCGCCTTTAAAAAAAGAGCAAACTTTTCTTTGCTGGTTTTACAGGGAGAGAGAGAAACATCTATTTGTTGTTTTACTTATTTGTGCATTCACTGCTTGACTCTCGTATACCTGAATGTGTCCTTACCAGGGATCGAACCTACAACCCTGGTGTTTTGGGACGATGCCTGATTCAACTGAGCTACTGGACCATGGCCTCTCTCTCCTCACCTGCACTTTGGTTGCATTAAAACTCCAGACCTGCCCCTTAACACTCCCCACCCCCCATACAAGACTATCCTGCTCCTTCTGTCTCGGGTGGGCACATGTAACCAGGTTCTTGGAAATCGGGACAAAGAATTGAACCAAACACAGAGTTTATAACAGAGAACATGGGAGCAGTTTAGCTCAAAGCAGACGTTGATCACATGGCCTGGAGGAATTCTGTTCTTATAGGGCAGATTCTTCCTGGGTAGTTGGCGGGCTTTTACTGCACATGTACAGTAGTTGTATTACTTTAAAGCTACTGCCCATGTGGTCTCCCATAATTTTCCTTGATTGGCCACCAGAGAAGGGCTCGCACAATGTTACCGAATGGACCCCCCTTCTCCTGGGGTGCCCCTGAACTAGGTTTGCCTTGCCCACCACCAGGGAATTATAGCTCTCAATGTCAGAGATTGGTGAAAAGGAAAGGAATTATTTATTCACAAGTTCTACTGATGTAAGAGAAATGACTTAATGTCTTCATTAAAATCCTAAAGTCCCTTGATACACCCACAAACACACACAGTCCTTCCCTCCTCCCTTTGCCTGGTCCAGGGTACCATATCTCAGGGAAAGAAATAGAAGTTCATGGCTCAGGTAGCCCCTGGTTCTTCCCAGTAATCTGTGCTTGGCTAGCAGGCCTCCCTCGGTTCCCAGTTCCATCAGCTGTGTTGCCAGCTCTCCAATTCTTACCCCAAACCCACATGGCACCTTCTCCTGGCCCGCCAGCAAGAGTCCTCTCACCCCCTCCCTCCTGCAGCGTCTCTCCCGCGCTCCTCCACACTGCTGGGAGAGAGCTCTGCGGCGCTGCTACAGCCTGCCTTCCGGCTTCCTAAGCTGCATGGTTCTTCTTGCCATGGCTGCCGCATCCGGGTTTGAATCCAGCACCAATCTTCCTCTGCAGCTCCATTTCCGACTCCTCCCACAGTTGGCTACACCTGCCAGCATTCTCATATTTTTCCAGCTTTTCTGGGCTGCCATGAGAAGTCCAGGCAGGTGTGGGCCCTGTGCTGTGGAGCCAGCCATCTCCAATCTCTTACACAGGCTCAGTAACCAGGGGGAGTTGCCTCTCAGTTATGTCCTGGGTGGAAGTCACTCCCATCTCCCTGACTCATAGCATGGCCACAGCTCTTTGATATATCCATGAAACCGGTCAAAAGTTATAGGTATACCTGGCTGGTGTAGCTCAGTGGATTGAGCGCGGGCCTGCGAACCAGAGGATCGAGGTTCGATTCCCAGTCAGGGCACATGCCTGGGTTGCAGGCTGGTTCCCTACAGGCCAGTTGCCAGCAAGGGAGGCACCAAAGGCAACCATACATTGATGTTTCTCTCCCTCTCTCCTTCCCTTCCCCTCTAAAGATAAATGAATAAAGTCTAAAAATTTTTTAAAAAAGTTATAGGTCTATTAAATGACCATTCTTGAGGTTATTTGCAAAACTGTTGCTGTGCAGAACAACCCTCAGTGGCCCTGCTCCGTGTGTGCCGCCCCCTTACACTTTCAATACCCTCCTCGCATCACCTCCATGGACTCAGAGCTGAACCGCCTGCGTTTGCATCACGGCCCTTCCTCGGACAAGCTTTGATAGTAGGCAAGTTATGTAAGCTCTCACTCTCTCATAGTAAAGTGCAGATGACAATACTTAACTAAAAAGAGTGTGGCGAGGGCTGAGTTAGTATGTATAAGCATTTAAAACAGTGCCGGGCACACTGTAAATCTGTGCACGTGTTTGCTTATTATTATTATTATTATTACTCAAGCTGGAGCTCATGGTGGATGACCTCACCAGCCAGCTGAACTTCATCCGCAAAGCCCATCCCAGCACTAGCCCCACAGTCTTTTTTCTCTCATCCCGAACCAGGCCTCGGAAACCACAAAAACCCCCGCTCTCCTGGGGATTGGCGCCACCCGCTGGCCAACGATGCTCTTCAGCCTCCGGGGAGCTCCAGGTTCCTTTGAAAATCCTTGACTTGTCTGGAGCCTGGTCCTTCTCCTCCAGCTGCAGTGACCATTCCCCATCTTCACCACTTTCTCCCCCCACATGGCACAAACAGGTCCCGCTGAGGTAAACTGGAAAATGTGGCCGCCACGTTCTGCGGCTTTCCCATCAATGCGTGATGATCACGCTGATCCTCATAGACCCGGGCATCCCCTACTCGGTCCCCACCTCCTGAAACCCTTCCGCAGGGACCTAGAGCTCATGACCCAGCATCAGCAAACTCCCTGTGGACAGAGCCTCTCTGAAGGTCCCCGTGCCTCCGGCTCCCCGGCTCTCCCCGAGGACGCCCCTCTCCCTGCAGCCCTCTCAAGTGGGCATTGCTTTCTTTCCCTTGGCCCATGTGCCACCGAGCCTGCAGGTGTGTGGGTGCCCTCCTTGCTCCTCAGTGCTGCTTCCAGAATGTTCTTCCTTAAAGTCCTTCAGCTTCAGACCTCAGGCCAACAGACTGAACCACACACTCCGACTCCTTTTACATTTACCAGTTTCTTATTTCTTGAAGGGCTTGGCTCCTGCCTCACTATCATTCCCTTTGATACCAATTCTGTCCTCATTCTTGGCACCTTCAATATCCACCCAGATAATCCTCTCAATACCCTGGCCCCTCAGTTCCATGATCCCTTCTCCTCCTTGTCCTCTGCTCTCTCTGAGCCACTCCCTCCCTTGGTCACTTCCGGTCCTGTCATTACCAAGAATTGCAACCCCTCTGTTTCAGTGTCCCAGGTTGCCTTAACAAAGTACTACAGACCAGGTGGCTTAAACAACAGAAATTTATTGTCTCACAGTTTTGGAGGCTAAAAGTCCAAGATCAAGGTGTCGGCATGACAAGGGAACTCGAGAGTTAAAGATTTTACCATCAGTCATAGTTGATAGAGTTAAGTGATTAATGCCTGTGGAAAGCTGTTCCTGGAACTGCAATACATGACTCCAGGAGGTGGACAAACATTCAACCTTGTGCCCCAGGGGGTCTGCAAGCAATGGAGATGGCATCTGAGCCACTGTGGTGCAGATCAAGAATTGTTGACCAACAGACAAAGAAGCACTAGGAAAATTGCCTCTGGACTGCAACTCTTACCCAGTTAACCTTTTCCCCAACCCCTTACCTACCTTTTCATCTCCTTACAAAAAGGTCAGTTTGAGATGAGATGTTAAGATGGTCTTTGAGGGTACATGACACATTGTTTTCTCAGATTCCCCAGCATCTGAATAAAGTGCCCGTAAAGATTCAATCCTTGTCTCTACTTATTGGTTCTGGTAGTGACAGGCAGTGCAAACGTCACCTTTCCCCGTTGCTGGCAGGGTAGGTTCCTTCTGAGGGCGGTGAGTGCGAGTCTCGTCCAGGCCTCTCTCCTAACTTTTGGTGCCTCACTGGCAATCTCTGGCATCCCCTGGCTTGTAGATGCATCACCTGATCTCGGCTGTCATTTCACATGGCATTCTCCCTGTGTGCATGTCTGTTCTGGGTCCAGTTCCCTACTTTCATAAGCACACCAATCATATTGGAGTAGGGCCCACCCAAATAACCTATTTTAACTTGATTACCTCCGTAATGACCCTATTATGGACTAATGTCACATTCCGACCACTGGGGTTAGGGCTTCAACCTTTTTGGGGGTGAAGGTGTTAGAATGTACTGAGAGATGGAGGACCTAAGCCAACACCTACGCTGGAACAAAGAAAGTATGCGTCACCAGCTGAATACCTGACCACAAGGTTCCCTATTATTGGAAGCAACAGGCATAGCTGCCGGCACCCTGCTGGAACCAGTCAGATCCTCACTGCTCCTCCCCTCTCCCTCAAGCTTTTCCCAGAAACCAGGCCCATAAATCTCCTGGACTTTCTGTTGCTGAATCAGTCACCCCTGACCAGAGGACATTGTCTTACAAACACCTATACCCTGGACACTTGGGACAGATCAGCAGGGTGACCCACCCTCCCCAGGGGTCTGCTGCACACCCTTAAAAACCCTTCTACCCTTGCCTTGCTGCTGCAGTCTGCTCGAATCAGCCTGCCTGATCCTAGTATCCTGCCTTGAATAAAAGCCCTTAATTCGATCTTTTTTGCTCCCTGTCCTTTTTTTGGCTACTTAACAGAGGGGACACAATTTAACCCCTAACACCTTCCATAATCTCAATTTCATGCATCCCATGCTCTGACCAGCACATTCTTTTCAACACGTTTCCAACTCATTCCCCCACTGATCTGACCTCCTGCACGCCTGTTTTCTATTGTTCTCTTTCTCTTCTCTGCCCAAGGTAAAGCCCACAGCCAATTGACAGAACCACCCCCTTGCAAACATCTGTAATTCCCTCGTCTCTCCCTCCTCTGCCTCACTCGCTCGGTAAACCAGCAGCCCTGGCTCACCCAACTCGTTGCCCATTCTGTGCCTAATGTGGCCAGAACCACTCCCCCCAAAAAAACATCTGCGTTAAGTCTCACTTTAAATTTTAATCACCTCAAATAGACCCTCATTCTGCTTGGTAATCCTGCTACATCTCAAGTCTATTCGCCCTTTTGAACTCCTCCGACATGACTATCACCCGATCTCCCCTCTCCTCAAACTGCCAACACTTCTTTCTCCCATCCTTCCTCCTGGCTGATGACCTTGATTATTTCCTTGAGAAAATAAGAGCAACCAGAAGAATACTTCTTTCTATAAGTACCCACCCCCACAGACACCCAGCTACCTGCCTTGCGCCTCCTCCTTCCTGGACCCGTGGATGCTGCTGCAGGCCGCTCACGCCTCAGGGCCCAGCGGCCACCTCTTGTCTCTCCTGCATCACCAGATTTTCTCTGTGGCGCCATTCCCGTAAGTATAAGAGAGCACTTTAATTTCTTCTATCTTTAAGAAACCCTCTTTCAGGACCTGGGAGCAGCAACTCCATGATACAATGAGCACAGCCCACCCCCAAGATCCTAGTTCTCAGTATCATTTCCCACGAACAGAAAGAAACCAGGGGTCTTTGGACAAAACGGCTGATTCCCGGGCTGGGCTGCGGAAAGTCCAAGATGAGTCTCGAGCATGTTACTCCAGAGAGCAGGTCGTCGAAGGATGGCAGGGATTTGTCAAAAAGACAGAAGTCACCTTGACGGGATTTCTACTAGCCAAATCACGGACAATTTGAGCATCGAAGTAAATGATGATAGTAATAGATTGTAAGCCATTGAATAAAATAGGAAACTGTGAGTCCCTACGGATAGAAATATATGAATAAAAAATTTGATTAAAGTAAAATATTTGTATAGTTTCAGAGTACCTACTTCTCCAGTATGTTCTTCCTATTAATTATAAAGGGGAAAATGGTAGAGGTATAACAAACACCAATTTAAGTAATGAAAATGAACGCCCTTAGTCATGAGACAGATAGAAACCATGGCTCGTAAGGTACAAAAGTGTCAAGGTCATGCAAGTGAAGGAAAGACTGAAGGATTGATCCAGACTGAAAGAGACGAAAGAAATATGGCACTAGATGCAACGTGTGACTTTGAGGGACTAACGAAGGACATGATTTGGACGCCTGGTGAAACTTAATACAGTCTAAAGCTTAGGTTATAGTTATGTATTGATTCCTGACTTTGATGATGGGCTTGGGGATATGCAAGAAAATGCCCTCTTTTTTGGGAAGGAAATAAACATTGAAGTGTTGGGGTGATGGATGATCAAGTTGGCAACCTACTCTCAAATAGTTTAAGGGGGAAAAGTGCTTTGTATTGTACTTGAAACATTTATGTAAATTTGAGTTTCAAAACTAAGGCCTAAAAAAAATAAAAATCTAATTTCTCGACCCGCTTCCCCTTCCTGGTTTCCCCTCCCTTGCTCCTTAAGAGAGGCGGCGGTGCTCCACCTCTCCCCCTCCCGCTTCTCTGTGGCCACGCACACAGCGTCCATTTCCATCAGTGCTTTTGCTAAGGTCACCCATGACCTCCACGTTGCTAAATCCAAAAACAACCTTCCATCCTCCCCTTGCTGGACATACCAGCAGAATTGAATTCTGATTAAAACTTTCTTGAAACATGGTCTTTGCTCGTGCTCCAGGGCCTCTCACTGTCTCTGGGCAGCATCCCCTCAGTCTCCTGTGCCGTCTCATCTCCTCTGACCTCACTGCGACCTTCCCTCTCCTTACCCCCTTGGTGGTCTCCCCCAGTCCCCTCGCTTTAAGTAACATTCAGGTGCTGATGACTTACCGTAATTTACATCTCCACCCAGGCTTCTTTTCTGAATTCTGGACATCCATAACCAACTGCCTTGTCCCTCTTTTGCACTGGATGTTGTCAAGTACACACACAGCTCAAGTTCCATTGCCCATCACCGACCTCCTGATCTTCCCTTCCCTCACCAAGTCTGCTCCATCCACAGTCTTCCCGTATCAATGAGTGGCAACTTCTCCTTACCAGTTGCTCCAAACACCTTGGAGTTGTCCTTGACTCTTCTCATTTCCTCGCGGCCATCACATGAGCGAATCTTGTCCCTAATGTCTCCACCCTGGGACAAGCCATGACCACCTCTCACTGGAGTCACCCAGAGGCCTCCCTGCTGGTTTGCTCCATCCTTGCCCTCCACAGCTTATTCTTGTCACTCGCTAATGACTCGCCACTTCACTCTGAGCAAAAGCCGAAGTCCCTACATGGGGCTACAAACTCTATGAGATCACTACTTCAAACTGGCTGAGGTTGGTAATAATGATGTGAATGATAGTCTCTCTTATACACTGAAGAAAATTTATTGATATGCATAAAACATTTAAACTAAGCTTACTGTATGACCCAGCAATTCCATTTATAGGAATTTACCTCAGGGAAATACCCAAGTGGCCAAAGGTACAAGTGCAGCACACGCCACCCTGTTTGCCATGGGAAAAGGGACCAGTACGGCGCCTGCACGTAACAGAAGCCCGTGTATGACAACAGAGGTTCACGGGCTTCGGAAAGACCTCCAAGAAATATCAAGTGCTCTCCTGGCTGGTGTAGCTCAGTGGATCGAGCTCGGGCTGGGAACCAAGGGGTCGCTAGTTCGATTCCCAGTCAGGGCACATGCCTGGGTTGCAAGCCAGGTCCCCAGTGGGGATCACATGAGAGGCAACTACACATTGATGTTTCTCCCTTTCTCATCCCTTCCCCTCTCTCTAAAAATTAAAAAAAAAGGAAATATCAAATGCTACCAGAAGCAGATAAGTAACTATGGAAGAATCCCATTTTTTAACAATATATTTGCCCTAGCTGGTGTAGCTCTGTGGATTGAGCACAGGCCTGCAAACCAAAAGATTGCAAAAGATTGCAGTTCGATTCCCCGTCAGGGCACATGCCTGGGTTGCAGGCCAGTTCCCAGCAGGGGACTCACGAGAGGCAACCATACATTGATATTTCTCTCCCTCTCCCCTTCCCTTCTAAAGATAAATAAATAAAAAATTTTAAAAACCCCACAATATATTTTATTGGTTATGCCATTACAGTTGTCCCATTTTCCCCTTCATTCCCCTCTACCCTGCACTCCCCTCGCACCCACAATTCCCCCCTTCAGTTCATGTCCATGTGACATAAGTTCTTTAGCTTCTACATTTCCCACACTATTCTTGCCCTCCCCCTATTTTCTCCCCACCATCTATGCTACTTATTCTGTGTACCTTCTCCCCCCTTCTTCTCCTCCCACTCCCCTGTTGCTAACCCTCCATGTGATCTTCATTTCTGTGGCTCCGCTCCTGATCTAGCTGTCCGCTTAGTTTGCTTTTGTTTTAGGTGTGGTTGTTAATAACTGTGAGTTTGCTGTCCTTTCACTGTTTATATTTTTTATCTTCTTTTTCTTAGATAAGTCCCTTTAACATTTCATATAATAAGAGGTTGGTGATGATAAACTCCTTGAACTTGACCTTATCTGGGAAGCACTTTATCTGCCCTTCCATTCTAAATGAAAGCTTTGCTGGATAGAGCAATCTTGGATGTAGGTCTTTGGATTTCATGACTTGGAATACTTCTTTCCAGCCCCTTGTTGCCTGGAAGGTCTCTTCTGAGAGATCAGGTGGGCGGGAGGCTGGCCTGCCACCGGGTTTGCCTCCAGGTTACTGCTCAGTTTCATGCCCAGTGGGAAACCCAAGGGCTGGAGCCCCACGACCACCCCCAGCTTCTTACGCCCTGTGGGGAGCCTGAAAAATCTCCCAGAAGTCTAGACCCTCATTCCTGGCCTCCCTCTCCTGAATGAGAATTTGAGAGCCAGGGGACTTCTGGCTGAAATGAGGTAGAAATAGGAGCAGGAGCTGGGCAAAGACCAAGATCGGAGGAGAAATTTAGAAGGTGGCAACAGTCTGAGACCTAGCTGTGCCTGCCCTTCATGACGACAGAAGGCTACACTTAACTCTGCTCACCGTCTAACCCCTGAATCTCAGAGTCTGCAGGTCCCACCCATCTGGTACGTACAGGGGTTTAAATACATGCCCACGGCTACCGTCCCCAAGGGGCAGCCCACCTTGTGCCCCGCCCAGGCCCTGGGCCAGGGGAATCTCTCCAACACAGCCTCCGTTCCAGGCCCAAGTGGACCCCAATCCTCCAATCCTTAGTTACCTTCTAGGTAAGCCCGGTCAGCTCCCCTGGTAGGGGGGTTGCTTCAGAAGGGTGCCTAGGGCTGAGTCTCACCCCCACCCCCGACCCTGGTGCCCACATTCTCCCCCCACCTGTCTATCCCTGAATTCTCCCACAGGACAAACCGAGGCGGGGGCACAGAGGGGCCTCTACATTTTATTAGGGACACCGCAGAAGCAGAGGCTGGAAGCAGAGCAGCCGCCTTTGTAACAACAGATAAATTAACCGCAGTGCGGGGATGGGGGTAGAAAGGAGTGGGCCAGGCGCTTTAATATAAAAAAACAACAACAAAAAAGACAGACAAACGAACCCCAAAGACATGGGGCAGGGAAGGGCAGCACCATCCAGACGGCAGGGAGGACCAGGGCAGATGAGAGAGAAGGCAACTTGACCCCTCACCCCCAAGCCCTGAGAGCACGCGGCCTCCGGGCTGGCCCCGAGGGGGCTGGGGCAGGGAGCGGCCAGGTTGGGCGCAGATGGCACAGCTGGTGGGCAGGAAGCCCAGCACCACACGAGGAGGGCTCAGCACGAAGGAGGAGCTGGGGCTGGGCACAGAGGCCTGGAAACGCAGGCCCTCAGAGGAGGAGCCTTACTCTGGGTGAGAGGAGGGACCGAAGGCGGGGTCTCTCCCTGAGCTGAGAGTGGTCATCTCCTCCACAGCAGCGGGGGGCTGTGGGGTGTGTCAGGGACCCCTTCGCCTTCTCATCCGTCTGCCTCCTTGGTCCCTTGAGGGAGGAGCCCATGGGCCCGAGCAGGCCGGGCGGTCTGTGGTCTGAGAGGGGCCGAGGCGCAGCTCCTCAGCCCTGACTCCCACAGGAGGACAGCGAGTCGTAGAGCGAGTCGCTGAGGGACTCCGAGGTCTCCAGCCCTGGAGGGCCCCCGCTGGCCGCTCGGCCCTCCTCGCCCACGTCCGACGTGCTGGGAGTGCGGCTGCCCCCGAACTCGGGGCCCTGGGGCGTTGTGGGGGCTGGGTGGCTGTGCTCCAGGCTCCGCTTCTGGTCCACGGGCAGGGCCTGAGAAAGGAAGGGGGCTCGGGAGGAACCTCCTCTCACCTCCCTGCCAGGCCTGGACGGCCCTGGGCTCTGCTCTGGGGCTGGGGACTCTGCAGGCGAGGCCCGCCCAGGTGGGGTGTGCCCAGAGGAAGCAGGCTGGTGGCGTGACAGAGCACAGGCCCACCAGGGTTCTGTGGAGGGAGAGAAATACTTCCCCCAAGAGGGGTGTAGGAAGGGGGCTGTCCCCTCAATCCACCGGGACAGGACTGTATCTCACTGGAGAAACTGGCCTCCCGCTCTTCCCCCCCCACCTCCAGCCCTATTCCCTTCCCCTTCAGCTGTGCTTACCATGGGGGTCCTGGGCAGCCCCTCCAATTGTCGGGGTGGACACAGGAAAGGGTCGGTGGAACCACCAGCTGCCCTGGCATTGGGGAAGGTCCAGTTTTTGGCCAGTTGGACAGGAGGGGAAGGTCCTGGGTCTTCACAGGGATCTATGTAGAGACAAGGAGAAGGCAGGTGGTGGTGGGTGGAGCCCCAGGGACAGCCCACACCCCCGCCTGGACACTCACCATCAGGACAGGTCTGATGGCCCCGGTGGCCTGGAGCAGCAGTGAGCAGCGCGGGGAAGGCCGGCATGCTGGGGTGCCGCCCGCTCACCAGCAGCTCCTCTATGCCCGGCACCTCCCGCTCCAGTGTGTGGGCGCGGCGGGGCACTTTGGTAAAGAGTGGTGGCCGAGCTGGGGGCCCCCCGGGTGGGGGCTCCAGCCGTGGTGGCTTGGTCTTGGGAGGATTCTTGCTGGGGGTACCACTGCTGCCATGGTCGGGGGGCGGAAAGGTCCCAATGCCACTGTCCAGGGTTCGAGTCAAGGAGCCACAGGCTGGGGAGGGGAGCGTAAGTCACCAACGTGAGGCTGCAGGTGGGTCATCCACCCTGACTTCTAGGCTCCTGCCCCTGCCCTGGCTCCAGCCCTGGTCCAGGCCCCTCCAGGCCTAACAGGCTTAGAGAATGGGGGGCAGGTACCCTGAGGGCAGGAAAGGACAGAATTCCGTGCAGCCCCAGTGCCCACCTGGTGATTGGCACCAAGATGGCACTCGGGGCCTGGCACCTGCTGCAGTGACAGGAGGGAGTAAAGCAGCGGGTGAGGAGCTGGACACACCCTTGGCCCCAGACCCTGCTGACCTGTGAAGTGTGAGGTGGGCACTGGGTCGGCCAGACTGTCTTCTGAGGACACCTCTTCCCGCCTCCCTGGCTCGCCGCTCGGCTGCAGGAAACAGGAGACCTCTGAGCCCACCCCTCCCTAAACCGCACCTTCGGGACCCCTGGAGTACGGACCTGAGAGCACCCAGAGGGTACCTGTCCTCAGGGGACCCTCCCCAGCACCCTCTACCACCCCTCCCCCCCAAAAGAAGCCTCGGGGAGGGGAGTCCTCCACCCAGCCCCTGCTCCAAGAACTTGCCTTCCCAGAAGGTTTTCCACAGCCCTGAAGAGGGCCCACCAGGCCATTTCTGGGCCCACAGGCTGGCCAAGCATTCTTGGGGTCAGAAGACACTGGCTGGAAGCCACCATACTCAGGTCTGGGCTCCCTCCAGCTCTTGGGTGGCAGCTCCTTGCCATCCACCCTAAGGGGCAGGAGTGCAGAAGCGGTAAGGGCTAGTGAGGTGCCCCACACCACCCACGGGGAAGAGGACATGTCCCTGGTGGTTGCCCCTAGCAACCCAGTCTGACATGAGAACAGGCAGAAACCCTAGGGAAAACCCCAGGGGAACAGCAGGGGCAGGGAAGATGGGGGACTCTCCCAAAGCTGTCCAGGGCCAAGCCTGGAGACCACTGGACGGTGCCAACATGTAGATGGCAGGCCTGGCCATGTCCTGGTCCACACAACTCGCCCTGCCTGCCCCAGCTGCACCCAAGTGCATTTGCTGTCCAAACCACACCTCACCCGGGGCCCAACTCCTGCGGACATCCTGCCTTGACCTGGCCCAGACAGAGTCCCACAGCTCTAAACCACAGCTCCCACTGCTGGCTCTGTCATGGGTACCAAAGGGCAAGATGGGAAGGAGACCTCCCCTTGTTCTACAAGATGGGGAACCCCAGTGTAAGACCTTCAGCAGGCGGCAGTTAGGAACGGGCATTCCCGCGACCACTGGGCACCGGCACTCAGGTAGCCTGCCTCATCTGCCACTGGAGACCACCCAGCAAAGTGTGATCTGTTCACTCCTCACAAATGAGAAACTGGGTCCCAGCAAGTCTGACGTCAGAGAGCCAGAGAGGTGGGGAGCTGGGACACAAACCCTCCATCTTTCCTCTTGGTCAGACCACTAACCCCCAGGTACTTTGGTGGCATTTTGCTTGGCCTCTGATGCCTTTTGACCTCTGTGAAGCCCAACCTCCCAAGCCAGGCAGTCCCAGCAGTCCCTGGTGTGCCCACAGAAGGACAAGTGCCTCCGGTCACCAAGCACCTGCCAGCTGGTCCCAGGCCCTCACCTGTTGAGCAGCTGCTGCATAAAGGTGTCTGCGCCCTGGTACATGCCAGCCAGCTGGCCTTGGACCTGCCCCAGGCCTGCACTGGGCCCTGGTGCTGGTCCCCCGGGCCGTGGCCTGGCCCTGCTGCTCAAGTAGGCCTTCTCCTCCTCCAGCGCCCGGCGCAAGTCTTCTGCCTTAGCCATCAACTTGGAGATGTTGAGGCTCTCTGTCTCCAGCTTCCGGGATTCCACCTTGACCTCCTTCCGGAGTGGGGAGCTCCCGCTGGCCCCTTCCTTACTCTTGGTGGCTTCTGTGCGGCGGTTCAGTGCAGGCAGCTTGCTCTTCTTAAGGCCAAACCAGCTGGCGATGCTGCTGGTGTTGCGGTGCTTGACCTCGGTGCCCGGTGCCCGCTCCTGGCCCTGGAGCCGCAGCACGTTCTCCTCAATGCCCTTCATCACCTTCTCCTCGATGGCCGAGTGGGGGGCACGCCTCTCAGGGCCCTGGCTTGGGTCAGTGGGGCCAGGTGTGGAGGGTGTGGGCTGGGCCGAGGGGCTGCCGCTGTCTGTCCAAGGCGGGCCTCTCCCTTTGTCAGGCTTGGGGTGTTCCTTGGTGGCTGGCGGGGCTACAGGTCGGGGTACTACCTTCGTAGGTGACTTGGAAGGTAGCTTTGTCGGGCTGCCATGGGGGCTCTTACTGGGCTTGCCCTGGCTGGGGGCTGATGTTGGCACTTTGGCAGGGGTGCGGGGTACCTGGGGGCACAGGGCCCCTGCCAGCCGGCTCTTGGCCAGCTCCACTTTGGTGAGGCAGCTCCTTGGCGAGATAGGCTCCAGGTCTACCCGTGCCCCCATGGAGTGGGAGGAGTAGACTCGGGCCCCAGGATCCCCCAGGAGCCCAGGTTCTTGCTGCTTCAGGCTGCTTGTGCCCAAGGCCACTGTCCCCTGCAGGGCCCCCTTGGCTTCTGGCTGCTCAGGGGGCCTGGGGGTGGAGAGTGCCACATCTCCAGTGCTCTCCCTTGACCTTCCTGCTCCCCGCACCTTCTCAGTGCCAGGTCTGGATGGCACCCCATTCTTCTCTGGGCCCTGGGGCCCCTCGGGGCCGGTCTTCAGTCTCCCCAGGGCTGCCAGTCTGTCCCGCAAAGGCGTGTGGCCGGACTCTCCAGGTCGCCGCCCCGCCCCCTGGCTGGGCTTCTTGGCTGAGCCACCTGGGGTCCTGCGTCCGAGATGGGGAGACTCCAAGCCTGCCTTGTCCAAACTCTTCTCCTGAGGGCTCCCATAGGGGCAGGATTCTGGGAGGCAAGGGCTAGGGGGAGCTCCAGGGCTTCTCAGGACCTCGGGGGCCCGCTGCACCTCCAGAGTTAGTTGTGGGTAGGTGGACACCTGCAATGGGGACGGAGGTGGGGAAGGCCCTCTGAAGGTGCCCCGGGAAAGGTCCAGGATATTCTCATAGCAGGGAGACACTGCGGAGCCAGGGGACAGAGTGGTGGACAAGGCTGGCTGGGGAGGTCGGAGCTGGGCAGAGTCCAGGGACGCGGAGCAGGGTGGAGGGCTGGTGGGCAGGCCCTGTGCGCCTTCTGGGGACAGCTCTCCTCCGCCCAAGCCCTTCCGGGCCAGCAGTGGAGAGGGGCTGCCATCTGAGCCACTGTTCCGGCAGGGGATTCGGGAGTTCCGGGGGAACTGAGGGCTGAGCTGAGGACCTCCTGGGCTGGGGATCTTCTCTGAGGCTGGAGGCAGCTTTAAGAACTTGAGACCTCTGGCCGGAGAGGGCAGAAGGGGTCCCTGGGTTTCCCCAGGAGAAGGGGGGCCAATTTGGAGCTTGCTTTTCACCTGAGATGAGGAGTGGGGGTGACCAGGTCGTGAGCCCAGGGGGGCGTCCCCTGCATCAGTGAACATGCTGAGGAAGGGGAGGGGCTCCTGGCCCTCTGAGGTAGCACCAAAGCCCGGCCTGTGAGCCTCTGGGATACCCCCACCCCAAGCTGACTTGGGGAGGCCTTTGAACTTGGATGGCTGTGGAGGCCCCTCGTCTGGGGAGCATGGCTGCCTGGGCCCAGGGTGGTCCCCGTTGAGTGGGCCTGCAGCCCCGGCCAGGAAGGCCTGTAGGTAAGACTCTGTGTCCTCAAGGAGCTGACCCAGGTTCAACTGTTTGCGGGCCAGGGCCCCGAACAGGGTGTCGGGGCTGGGTGCCTCACTGGGCTCACCAGCCTCATCAGAAGAAGAGGAGGAGCTGCTGCCTGGGGCACGGGGTGGGCCGGAGATAGCACCTTGGGCCTGGGGAGACCCTCTACTGGGGACCCAGGGCCGCCCAGCACCCTCTTCCTCCCCAGGGTTCCCCAAGAGGTGCTCCCAGTGGAGCAGGCCTCCTAGGCTACCAGGGCCAACTAGCAGGTAGGGGGCCCAGGGGGAGGGTGCAGGTTGGGGTGGGCCACAGAGCTCGCCGTTGATGGGCTCTGGGGAGCCAGGACCCTCGCTTGGAGGCCGCCAGGGGGTGGCAGGTGAGCAGAGAAGCAAGGGGTCAGTCTCCTCCAGGGCTCTCAGCACCTCCAGGATCTGGGCTTTCTTTTGAAGGAATGGGGATAAGGCATCCAGCGCTGGGGGTGGGGCGGCTGGGGGTCCTGGGCCTCCTCCTGGCCGAAGCTGCTGCTCCCAGCACACCTTGGGGGAGAAGCGGCATGAGGAGACCACACGCAGACCTAGGACCTACGCTGCACATGCCTGAGTATGTCAGGAACACAGCTGGCCTGGTTCCTCCGCAGCCCCCCGGGGAATCTGACAGCTCCTGGAATGTGATGGCTCATCGTCCTTAAGGGTCGCTGAGCCCTGGTTAGTCCCACTATTTTTCCTGGCCCGACTGGGGTTGGGTGGGCACCCCACCTCCCTTCCTGGCTATCCCATCCCACTTCCCTATCACTTCCCATTGCTGTCTGGGTTGGCAGCACCGACCACCTACAACCCTGACGGCTGTGCTTGCCCCAGGGAAGGGAGGCCCATTCATTTTTCAGGCTCCAGAGAAAACAGAGACTCAAGAAGGGGCTGTGATGTGGCCAAGTCCTCAGTCAGTCACTGTGGACACGCCCAGGCCTGGTCGCCATGGAAAAGGGGATGGGGGGGGGGTGACTCCACTGCAAGCCCCTCCCGGCCTTTGCCCGACCCCTTAAGGGACCCAATCTGGGCTAACACAGTGGTTAACTCCGTGGGCTCTGGAGTCAGACTGTGTAGGTTCAAGTACCAGATCTATGACAGAACTAGTTATATGGCCTCTGGCAAGTTATCGAATCTCTAAGCTTTGTCGTATCATCTGTAAAGTGGATGGTGATTATGTTTAACCTCATAACATGAGACAGATGAGACCCAGGTGTTCAGCACAGTGCCCGGCACAGCGGGAGCTGCGGCCCTTACTACAGCCTTAACACGTTTGTTTGTGAGGCCAGTGGCTGGGGGTGGGATCTCTTTCTTCTCGGTATAAGGTGACAGCTGAGGGCTCACACCCAGCCTGGACAAGGATCTGCACAGGGACGCAGCCCTCCCCCTGGGACTCATTAGGAAACAGCAGTGGAGGTGACTGACAAGCCCGCAGCCAGTGGAGCCGCGAGCACGACGCCCAGCCCTCTTACCTCTCTCTGCCCAGCACAGCGCCCCAGAGGCAGCGAGGTGGCCGGTCCTTCAGCAGAGCTCAGGGACGGGGAAGCTGGTGGCTCGGATGGTGGCTGGAGCGGGGTAAGCGGGATCTGCAGGGAGGGGCAGAGTTAGCCCTGGTGCTCCGTCCCAGGTCCCTACTCCCTCATGAATCAGGTCTTCCCATCCCAGGGCAGGGGCGCCTCCTGGCCCAAGGAATGCTTTCACCACTGTCCCCACCACCTGGTCAGAGGAGCCTTAGGAGACCCAGGCACAGGCAGACTGAGGAAGTGCACACCCGGGCAGCAGAAAGGGGACACTGGTCTGGGAGCCCTGGAGAAAGACGGGGCCCTGGGCCCGAGGGTGGTGGCAGCTCCGGGACCACTGCTTTTCTGTGGATCCTCCTCCCCGGTTACGGGCCCTGGAGGCTGAGACTAAGGGAAGAGGCACTTGTTTCCGGGTCCCAGGAACTGGACGGTGGTGGAAGTGATCACTTCTGTCTCTCCCAACTGGTCTCTTGCAAGTGGCACTTGTGCTCTGAGCGTTACAAAAGTACTGTTTAATCATAAGTTGCTTCTCTCTGTCCCCGAGAATGTCGCTTCCTTCACTGAGGCATCTCAACTAGATACCAACTGGCTTTAACTCATCCCTGTCCCTCACCCTCCACAGGAGCAGGAGTCCCACCCTGCAGCATCTCTCTGCCTCCCCTCTGGCCCCTGCAGCCACTCCTTCAGCCCCTATTCTCACACTTCTGGCTGGACGCTGCTCAGCATTTCAGTGTCTCCAACCTGGGTAACCTTTCGATCTCTCAATCTCCGGTGTACAAGACAGCCGAAAGCAGCTTTTCCTTTTTTCTCTAAAGCATCTTTGTGCTCCAAGCCTCCCGCGCCTGCCCACTGAAGACAAGTCTGAACTCCTCTGCAGTGTTCCAGGCCTGGCCCGCCCACTCTCCTGCAGGGGGTCTCCAGCTTCGTCCCACTCAAAGCTCCTTCACACACCCTTTGCTCCAGCCCCGCTGAACAGCCTGCTGCTCCCTAGACTTCTCTGCTCTGTTCCTTCCACAGGGAATCCTTTTTCTCTAACCCCTACTCCACTCTTTTTAAATTGCCCATCCCTGAAGGCCCAGGTTCAAGGTCACCTTATGAAGGGAGCCCTCCCCAGCCTGTCTCTGATGGTCTCTCCTCCCCTCTGGCTCTCAGACAGCAATGCTCTGTGCTCCTGCTGACTGCAGACCTGCCTCAGCTTCCGTGGTCCCAGCCTTCAGTGTTCCGTTCGCCTGCACAGGCCACAGCCCTGTCCAGTTCCGTATGTGTTGGCAAAGGCACTAGTAAGTAAGAGTTTACTTAGCATTTTATCAATGGAGCTTTCATTCTAGCAAAGCGCAGCTTGGGAATAACATTAATGATGATAAATAGCTGCCGACTATTGACCATCTACTATGGGCCAAGCTCCACATATTATCTCATTTAATCCTCACGACAACCTGCAATACAGGCATTCTTATCCCCATCTATAAGGAAAAACCGTGGTTTGTAAGATTATATAATTTGTCCAAGGTCACACAGCTAAGCATTAGCTAAGTTAGGGATCTAACCCAAGTTTATCTGAGGCAAAGGTTCATGTTTTTTCTATTACATCATGTTACCTCTGGGGAAGATAAATCTATTGCCCCAAACCCAAAAATTCATAAAAAAAAAAACCAAATTCAAGTCCCAGAATTCATTTCAGTAAAAAAATGATTTAAGGGCAATCTACACGTCTTTTACCGCCAGTTACTGAGAAGGGCATGGACAGGGGGCGGTCGGCCGGTCTGAGTGAGCCCTGTCGCAGGACGAGACCTGGGGCCGGGGGCTGCACAGGCCCTGCTGCCGATCCCCCCAGCTCGGCACAGCCTGGCAGACAGGGGCTCCAGAAAGGCCACGGTGACGGCAGACCCTCTGCCAAGGGTCAGGCTTCCCAGGGAGCTGAGGGCTTCCTGCTCAGGGTCTAGAGCTGGCTCCCAGGAGCCAAGAGCTGCCTGGTTTGTATCAGACAGACAGACAGATAGACAGACACACACACAAAGTGCTTCTCCTCTCATCAAGGTCAGAGGTGGGTCGGGGTGCACTGGCTGACTTCAGAACCTGCTGTTCACCTCAGGTACCTGGAGCTGCTCCCGATCCCCCCACCCTGTGTCTCACCCCATCCTTGAGGCTTCCTGGCAGAGTGACCCCACATGACATCTTAAATGAGCCCACGATTCACTTCCAGTAGGCCGCTGCTTCTCCCAGGTGAGGCAGGTCCTGTCAGGCAGGACTACAAGCGGGCACCAGGGTCTGTGGCCACGCCTGAGTCAGTGGGTGAGCGTACAGGGTGAGACAAAACTAGGTTTACATCTGTTTGTGTGCCATTATTAATCAATAACAATACAAAAAGAAACTGTTTTGTATACTCACAACGGTAAACCTACTCTCACCCCGCCCTGTATGCAAAGAGTGAACACGCAGAGCTACCCAGTCACGTGCCTTCCCTGACCTCTCTGTGACACCGAGCCCTGGGTGCCTTCCACCTAGTTCCACCCTTCACCCTGGCCAAGAAGAGGCAAAGCAGAGGCCAAGAGGGCCCCCTGGGAGTGTGAAATAATTACAGCATTTTCAGTCTCCACCCTTCTCCCCACACAGGGCGAGAGCGAGCAAGAACCTTCTCTGTCAACAGGAAGGGACCCCTCCAGCTGGTATGCGAGCACCTGTGAGGTGGGGACAGCCCAGCCGGAGGGGACTCAGGGGTCCCCCCCCCCCCCCCCCCAGGCTCAGATCTACCAGGCTAGGCAGGCCTTCCCTGGGACTGGCTGACAGCCAGTTCTGTCCATGTCTGGGGAGAAAGAGGGTGGTAATAATGCTGGGCCTGGGAGGGGCGAAAACTACGATGTGAGGAAAGAGAATGGCTCCTGCCCACCTGCGGGAGGGAGCCTGTCGTGAGCTGGAGTTTCTGCTGAAACAGGGCGCTCAGCATCTGGTTCTGCCGCTCCAGGTCGAACACCCTCTTCTTCAGCTTGATGCACTCCTCCCGAAGGTCCTGCCACAGCCAGGAGGAGGTGTGGGAAAAGCAGACAAGGCAGGAGGGGTGGAGCGGTGTGAGCACAGCCCCCTTAACCAGAACAGCGGGCACTCCTCCCAGGCAAGCCCTCCCCTGCCGCCTCCCGTGAGGGAGCTGAGCCGGCCCAAGTCTGTAGCTATCCAGTCTCCAGAGGACGGTAAATTCTCTCAAGTTAACCACCCCTGGCAGGAAGTAAATCCCATTCCCACTGGCACCTTCCCCAATTCTTGGAGCCGACCCCCTGCCTCTTAGAAACCACACATCAGAGAAGGGTACGTACAAGGCAGGGGAAGACCCAGGGGTCAGAGTGGACCGTAAGTCAAGAGGTCACCCACGGTACGTGAGTAAATATTTCCATGCCACCTGTGCTCACAACATCAACACTGTTTCCAGCACCATTACAACCTGGAGAAACCACCTGGAGCCAGGGTAAGGGAAGGGTTCTGCTCAAACCAAAGGTGCCCTAACTCAGGGATCCGGCCTGGCCTAGCTCACCGCTGCCTCCAGGTGAAAGAGAGGCAGGGAGTGGGGAGTGTCCTTGGTCAACAGCCCTAATCAAATGCTTAGCTGAGCAGGCTCAGGGGTCCCCGGGGGGGCCTCCCCTGAGGTAGCCAGGGCCTCTCCCAGGGAGGCTGGGCTCTGGGGTGAAAATGTTTCCCATGGCCACTTACCTTTTGGTTCAGCAGTGCCTGTACCACATGGTTGGCAACCTGTGGACAGAGAGCCCCAAGGCAGAGCTGTCAGCCGACACAGCCTCTGTGTGGAGGAGGCAAACTGTGCTTCCCCGACCCTCCTCAGCACCAGCCCCACTGCAGACCCTGCAGACCCCGCAGACCTCGTCCAGGCAGCGCTCATAGGTCTCCCGCTGGTTTTCGTTGGCCTGGGCCAGTGCCGAGTTCTCTGCCTGCAGGATGGAGGGAGAGGGCAGGAGGAGGCTGTGGGATCATCCTTCCCTCTGGGCAAATTCCTCTGGGGGGGAGGGGAAGGGGAGGTGAGGAGTCTACTAAGTACACCCCGGCCCAGCTCCTGCTTCTGGCTGGATTCTGCCATGGGAGGCTATAGGGCCAAGGGCATTAAGAAAGCAGAGCTGAGATGCCTGGTGTTCTGTGAACCTCAGCCTCAGTCAGTGAGGCTGGAGTGGTTAGGGAGACATGGCGGCAAGACCCAAGGTGGGAGGTGCCAAGAGCGACCCTTACTTCCCTGAGGAGAGGTCAGAGGAGGCTGGTGGGAGGAGGGCAGGATCTTAAGAATGTGACAAAGGGCCTTAGTTTAAGAATCTATGTCCTTGTCCCTCAACTCCCGAATGCCAGGTCACCTAGACTCTTCTTCCTGTGGCCTCTGTGGCCACCACTTCCCTAGAGCCAGTAGAGGCGTGACAGGAGAAGAGGGGTGGAGACGGGAGACATTTGGGGGTCAGGACGGCCCTGCCCCGTGCATGCCTCCTGTCCCTGCTGGCACCTGGCCCAGGGAGCTAACAGCACGGAGGGGGCTTCCCAGAGGAGCTCTGTTAAGAAGTGTTCGTCTCTGTTCCAGCCTGGCAAAGGGGGCTGAGAGGAAGGTACGGGGCACCCGAAACACCCCAGCAAGCGCAGAGGAAAGGGCAGGCCTGACGCCCCCACCCTGCCCCGCATCCCACCTCCAACTCCCGCAACCGGTGCAGGAGCTCCTGGCAGGCGCCCGGCTCCATGCTGCCACCGCCGGCACTCTCTCCTGGCCTCGGGTCTTCAGGACTCCCAGCCGCGGGGTCCATGGCCTCCGACATCAGGCCCTGGGGACAAGTGAGAGATGGTCAGGCGGGTTACTCCAGGGCCCTCCCCTCCAGGGAGGAGGTGAGTGGAGGAAGAGGGCAGAGAGGAGACTTCTCAGTATTCCCAGAGTTTAGCTCAGTGTGACCGATGTGCCGTGGACACTGTAACAGCTCAGGGTCAGGCTAAGTCTCTCCTAGTCGTGGGACAAAGACATTCTTTTCATCTTAAGAACAAAAACCATTGTTTTATAAACCCCTATAATTGTACTCGCCCTGCCACAGGTCACGGAGACACTGGCCAGGAGCTGAGAAACCTGAATTCTCCTTTGAGACTGGCACCCAGTGGTACACTGTACCCTCCTGGGGACACTGGGAGGCGGCTTGTGAGCCTCCAGAGCTTCCTCGGGCGCAGCAGACTGGCCTCCTGGGGCACTTGGGCCCTCTGTGGGCATCTCGACCCTTTACCCCCCTTTCCATTTGACCAGCTCCCCCTCATTCCTCAGGGCCCCCAACCCAAGTCCAAGTCCAGTCAGGCTCCCTAACTCTGCCCCAGACTGTCAATGTCATGGGGGCAGGGACATGGTATTCACTTCGCTGCCCAGGCTGACACTTTCTGGTGTGACACCTGGTGTGTCTGTCACTGACTGAACACAACCAGGTGCCTGACCTGAGCTGTGGGTGTGACCCCCCGCCCCACCGTACTGTTGCCAAGGTTACTGGCTGTTCTGACTAGTCTCATCTTCCATTAGAGTTTCAATTTCTCTGCCAGAGGAAAGTGCTCATTTCCTTCTTCTGTAAATTACTGTGGAAATTTCCAGTACATGGGAAACCCTTCCTAATGTAGAAGGGTGGAGGCCCTGGTCCACAACCGACTGCTCACCTCCCTGCCCCATCGAAGCTCCCACAAAAGAAGTTTAGCACTTTGGGACCAAGGAGAGAGGCCCTCAGCAGCTTGTCACAGACACCTGAATGCTCTCTCCTCCGCGGGGCACAGGGGCGCCTCTCCCACCCCAGCCTCCCTCCTCCAGTCCCAGAGCCCCTCACCTGTGACTGCCCCCTCAGCCAGGCTGGCACACTCGCTCTAACAGCCAGAATGGTCACCTTGCCTGCGGAGGAACAGAGGGAGGTGTCAGCCACGCACTCCACAAGCCTGGATTGAGCTTTTGCTGTGTGCCAGCTGCTGGGCCACTGGGATGAACAAGCCAGTGAGAGCCCTGCCTTTATGAAACTTCCATTCTACTGGGGTGGGGTGGGGTGGGGGCAGAAAATACACAGATAAACCAAGGAACGTATGTGGGGTTCTGCAAAGGCACTGGGAGGTGACAGTTAAGCAGAGACCTCAATGAAGTCCAGATGAAACCCCAGGATGGAAAAAGCATCCTGGGTAGAGGAAGAGCCAGTGCAAAGGTCCCAGCTCTCGGCCAGGGATCACTCAGATGCCAGGCAGAAATGAGCAGCAGTACGTGGTGCCTGACAGCCCTTCGGCAACCTAAGTCTTCTTCAAGCCTCACCACCACAAAAGGAGTTAGATGCTACTATCGACACCTGCGTTTGAGATGAGGAAACCAAGGCACAAAAGGTTACGCTTGCATTCCCCCAGTGCACCCGCGTCTCAATACTTCCTCATGCACCAACTCGTTTGGGTCTCCCACCTACCCTGTCCGGGGAGCACCAGCCTGGGAAGGAAGCAGGCTCCAGAGGCAAAAGGTGGGGCCCGACTCATACGGCTGGTTCGCAGAGCACAGAGGACTGGCCTGGACCTCGCCTGCCCTGATGTGGCCGGCTGCTCTGGACACAGGTTGTACCAGAAGCTCCTCGTATTCAGTGAGCTCTGTGCAGCCCTGGGGCTCCCGGAACATCGCAGTTAAACAGATCTGGGTTAGAATCCTGACTCTACAAGATGTGTTTCCTCACCTATCTAATGGGGATAAAAACACTATGCAGAGCCCTGGCCAGTGGCTCAGCATCATCCCATACACCGAAAGGTTTCGAGTTCAATCCCTGGTCAGGGCTCATGTGGGAGGCAACCGATTGATGTTTCTCTCTTATAGCAATGTTTCTTCTTCTCTCTCTCCCTCTCCCTAAAATCAATAAGCATATCATCAGGCGGAGATTAAAAAAACAAAGACTACTATGCAGAAAGGGCTGTTGGAGGATGAAATGAGATAACGTGCAGAGCGTCATGCGAGAACTCAGTGAATACAGGTTTTCGTGTTACCACCTCCAGACACAGGCACAGCGGAAAGTCCTGCCGTGGAGGCTGCTGCCGCCTCCCCCACTTCTGCTCCACTCGCAGGCGGGCGGGCCCTGAGTCCCAGGCTCTTCGCCCTGGGGTGCCCGCTGAGGGGCACCTGAAGATCTGAGGGTGCTGCCCAGTCCGCCCTGTCCTTGGGGGCTCCTCCTCTCCAACCCTCTTCCCGCCAACCCAGCCTCCACTGCTCTCTGCCCGACACCCTAGAAAGAGGGGCAACGGCGGACGGGAGAACTTGTCTCCCTGAGGGAGACGGTGAGTGTGCGTGCGGCGGTGCGAGGGGGGCTCCTGAAAACGAAGGGAAAGGGAAAAACCATGTCGTGTTTATTGTTAACACCCTACTACAACCCCGAGCAGAGACCTTGAGTCACTGCCACCACTGGGCCAGTTCCCGCCCCCAACACTCACCTGTGTGCCATTCCCACTGCGTCCCACTGGCCGGTCCCCTGCTCTGGGAGACACCTGCCCCCGTTGATCGCTAGCTTCCCCTCGATCCACCCCCCATTTACTTCCCCAGTAGACACTCCCAGGGAACAGATGGGTTGGGACAGGGGCGGCAGTGCTGGGGAGTGTGAAGAATAAAGCTGGGCAGGCGATGGACAGGGGTGGGATAAACAGGGCAGTGTCCGGGGCCAGGAAAGAGTAAAGCTGTGGACACCCAAGTCTTGTGTCCTTCACACGACAGAAAGCAAACTAAGGATGGAGGTGGTTTAGGAGAATAACTTTTCCTAAAAACATAAATACAGGGTCCAGCCTCAGGCTCTGAGCAGCCCCTGCCCTGAGCAGCAGTTGTACTAGGGGGAGACACCCTGGGCCCTGAGCGTGTCTCCCCCAACCAGCCCGAGACACTGGGGTGGCACCAGGGCCCTACAGAGGGCACTGGGGACTGGGGCAGTGAGGAGCCTGAGGAAGAGCAGGAGGAAACCGGCTCAGGCCCAGCCGGCGACTCCTCCCAGCCCCCGAACTAGGGGAGGCGGAGCGGCACCATGGGGCACGGAGAAGACGCAGTTGCAGACGTTCAGGACCAGACCCAGGAGCTGCGGGTCAGGGGCTCCTGCCCGGGCTCGGGAGAGATCGGATGTGCAGCGGGAAGACCCTCGGAGCCAGGCAGGCATCCCCTGCAGAGAAGCGACCGTCTGGAGAGCTGCCTTATCTCGGTGCATTCCACTCGGGAAGGAGCACGGGACTGAACGCACCCCTGGTTGAAATGCCCGTCCCCATCCTCCCCAGCTCCTTTCCCACAGCGGAAGACCAGATCTCTCAGAGACCCACTTTATTCATTCTGTACGTGAGGGGTCACTGGCCCAAGCCCAATCCACCTTAGCATTATCATGTTGGAGAATAAAGCACCCTACCTACACAGCCAACAAACAAACAAACAAACAAACAAACACACAAACAAACTGAGCAGCCAGTACAGACTTGAGGCCCCTAATGTCCCACTGTGACCTGGGAGATAGCCTCCAAGCAATAAGCCACCCAAGAGCAAAGAGCAACGGCTCGGCCACGTGGGTCTCCGTCCCCCTGGCTGGGACTAGGAGAGGCTCTGAAAATGTCGACTGCAGGCAGGCTGTGACTCACCCCCACTTTGGGGGAGACGTTTGCTGCCACTGGCCAAGGTGGTCAGGCCAACTCAGGATAAGCGTCCTTCTCTGTGTTTGTGGGGCCACAAGGAGAGGGCAGGAAGCTTTTGGCCAGGGTTGTTAAGAGTCACAGGGAAGAGGCCTACATTTGAACTTGGTGGTGGGGAGGGGCTCACGCTATGAGTCAGACCAGAATTTGAGTTCAAGATTGCTGTGGTGTTAGGAAAACTTCCTGTATCTTTGTACTCCTCTGGGAAATATTAAGATCCGGAGAGATACTACCACCTCCAGCTCCCAATCAGCCTAATTAGGCCCTTCAGAGTCTGGGTTTTCAGCCTAAATCTCATGGGAAAAAATCCCAACACAGGTTAATTCCCCAGTGGCTGTCCCTGCCGAGTGCCATTGCTGGCCCTTTGCCCCAGGGGCTGAGCACCCTCCCCCTTCTCCCAGGCCCACAACTACTCACAGCTTGTGTTCATCCTGACGTGTGGCCAGGGAAACCCCCAGCCTGGGTTTTCGGGATGGCCCTGGTTTCAAACATTCCTCCAGAAGACACCCTGGGTGCTGGATGTTGGGTCTGGAACACACGAGGCCAGCCGGGCCAGGTAGAGACGAAGCGGTAGAGGGCAGAAGCTCTACCTTGAACTGGTGGCTTCTCCCGCCAGAACTGCCTACCAATGGGCAGGCCTGCCTCCCACAAAGGCCTGATTCAGAGGGAGGTGACCTCAGTGCTGAGGGGAGGGAGGGAGAGGAAGAGCGCCTTTCTGGGCAGTCCTTGGAGGGTGAGGGCAGTTTGCACACAGCCAGGGACAGGGAAGGGGGAACAGCTGCTTGTGTCGGGCGGGGGTGGACCATCCCTGGCCTGGGGACGCGGCTGGGCGAGCCCAAGTGCAGAGTGAATCTCGGTGACCACTGTCTCTTCAGCCTAGTCAGTCATGGCCCAACTACCCATTGCCCCTTTTTATTTATTTACTATTTTCAGAGACAGGG
This sequence comes from Artibeus jamaicensis, assembly GCF_021234435.1. Lineage (NCBI taxonomy): Eukaryota > Metazoa > Chordata > Mammalia > Chiroptera > Phyllostomidae > Artibeus > Artibeus jamaicensis. Next base: position 48,839,502 of record NW_026521486.1, read on the forward strand.
GGACGGAGGAGAAAGGGAGAGAAACGTCAATGTAAGACAGAAACATCCATCAGTTGCACACCACCCCCGAACTGGGGACCTGGCCCACCAACCCAGGCCTGTGCCCTGACCAGGAATCAAACCTGCCATCCTCTGGTTTGCAGGCTGGCACTCAATCAATCCTCTGAGCCACACCAGCCAGGGCAGCCACTGCCCCTTTAAAGCCAGGAGGGGACAGGGGCTTCTAGGGCTTCAAAAGAGAGATCCATCTTGGCCTTTCAGGCAGCCGGATCAAAGGAGTCAGGTCTGCAGCTCCCACTCCCTCCCCGCCAGGGCACGGGATGAACCCGAGTCCAGGCCTGGGAGGAGAGGGCCAGAGAGGCAGCAGCAAGCCTGTCCTCCATGCTCCCTAAGCCGGGCCCTTCGCCAAGGCCTCGGGGCCCTGGTGAGCCCCTCACTCACCAGCTGTTCCCCCCAGAGTCCTCTAGGGAGAGAAGCCAGGGACAGGAGGTGGGGGAGGGGTGGGCAGCTGCAGGAAGGCAGAGATGGAGAAGCTCCCTTTAATAACAGAATCATCCATAACACCAACGGTTTCCCCCTCCGCACCCCCCACCCCCCCAGCTGCTTTCTGGAATCCCTGTCACACCCAAGAGTCTGCTTGTAAACAGCAACTTCTACACCCACCGCAAACACTCCTCCCCAGCCAGGTCAGCCCCGAGCTGCCTTGGGGTGAGGGGAGGAATATAAGGACAGAGGCCTGAGGGCGGCCACCTCTAGCCCAAAGCATCTTTTAACCCTAAGAATTCTATCGGGTCTCCCCCTCGCTCGGGGAAAGAAGGTAAGAATTTCCTTCCCTCCTCCTGACAACTGGTCCTAAGACACAATAGCCTTTCTGAGGGGCACTTGTCCATGGGACGGGTGTCCCCGAATCTCTCCTCTAACTTCCTCTTCACAGCCACTCCAAAGGCCTCCACACTATGATGTGGGTTCTTTGCAATGACAGAGGGATCGGTCACCTGTCCTTCCAGGCAGGGCGTGAGGGAGGGCAGTCATGCTGGGGGCCCGAAGGCTGGCCTCCTCCCTGGGACCCTCGTGTTCCCCGTCCAGAGCACAAGCCAACAACAGAAAAGCAGCTGCTGGGGTGGGGAGAGGAAGGGGCTCCACAGACACAATGGGTTTATTTATAGGGCCACATGCCAGGGGCTCTGCAGCCAAGCAGCCTGAAGCCCAGGGGGCCCACGCCAGCCCAGCCAAGGGAACTGGAAAAAGCCTAAGACCAGAGGCAGAAGATTTAGTCTGATCCCAACACTGCGATTTACTTGCTGTGTGACTTCAGGCAAATCACACAGTTCCTCAGGGACAAGCTCCTTCATGCCACATGGGGGTCCTTCTAGAACGGTGGGTCCTGAAGTGCGGTCTGGGGACCCTGAAGCCCTTTCAAGGAATCCACAGGGTCAAAACTATGCTCAAAACATGACTAAGACATTACTTGTCTTTTTTACTCTCATAGAAATACGTAGTAGCATTTTCCAAAGACTATGTGATATGTGATATCACAAGACCGAATAAACAGATACTGAGATCCCAGCTGCCTTCTAGTAAGTCAGATATGACAGATTTGCAAAAATGAACAATGCCATTCTTAGTAATTACTAATTTTTTTTGTTTTGGAAAATATATAATTATTTCTCATAAAATACATTATTTTTTTAACAGTATAGAACAGCCATTTCTAACTGGTGTGCTGCAAGAATTTTTACAACACGCAACACCTGACTATTTAAGTCGGGGCACTGAACTTTCCCCTTCGATTGTCGAATAAAAAAATGACAACAGCCAACACACCACCAGCGGGCCGGTGTGAATGAATCAAACACATACCTATTTTTTTGTTAGATAAACAATACAGTTTTTGGTGCGCCACAGAGTTTGAGTCATTAGCTTATGTGCGTGGAGAGATGAAAAGACTGAAAACCGCTGGGGTGGAGGCGCCCTCAGGTCAAACAGTTGGAGAATCACTTCTCTAGAACATGTGGCCCAGTAGGACTTTCGTGATAACAGAAACATTTATTCTGTGCTATTCAGTGTCGCAGCCACTAATCACATGTGGCTACTGAGCACCTGAAATGTGGCCAGTCCAACGGAGGAACTGAACTTTAAATCCGATGGCCACACACAGTCAGCGGTTACTGGGCACTGCTGTGCCGCACAGTGCAGCTGTAGATCTCTGGAGTCTAGAAGATTCTTGACTTCAGCATTCCAAGTCTATGCTTCTTTCCAGACTCTAGAGGCTGGGGTAGGAAGGGACAGGAACTGACATGCACTTCTGTCCCCAGGCTTTTTTTCACACTATCTCTCACTTTTTCCTCACCCAAGGAAAGCCGTCTCAGCCAGATGGCCAGTCCTGCCACGCACTCTCACCAAGGCTTCCTGTTAGAGATGCTCTTACTCTCTGACGTGACTGCTTCACCAGCTCCTGGCTTTCCACCTCTCCACTCTCCTCAGGCCTCTGGCTTATCGCGTCTCGTTTCCTTTGCAGTAAAAGCCAGCAGAGGGAAAACCCATCGTCTCCTGCCACCAGCCTCCCAGTGTCACCGACATCTCCGCACCACCTCCGGTTAGACAGACGGGTTGCCCTCTTCCCAGGCAAGCGGTCCTTCCTGCCCCAGACGCTGCCCACGTGTGCCTTCAGTAACCACCTCCTGGAGCAAGCGTGTCAAACTCATCTTCACCGGTGGCCACATCACCCTCACGGTTGCCTTCAAAGGGCCAAATGTAATTTTAGGACTGTATAAATGTAACTACTCCTTAACTAGGGGCAAGGAGCTTGGCGCTGCCGCCAGGTAGAAACAAGGTGCCAGGCCGGATAAAACAAGGTGGAGGGCGCGATTCGGCCCACGGGCCTTGTGTTTGCCACCTGTGTTCTGGAGGGAACTTTCCCATCTACCTTTAAAACCTCTCGGGTGTCTTTCACCTTAATCCCCCTGACATTTCTCCAGACTCTGCCCTCTTCTGTCTCTCACAGCCAGACTTCTCCAAATCAGAAGACAACAAAAAGACCCGTCCTACTTTCTCACTCGTCCTCAGTCTGGTCCAACTTCAGCGGCTGCCACAGTGCTGAGTGGGCAGTAGTTTTCAGTCTCCGCTGCTTCTTGGGCACAAGCACCTCTGGTGGCCACGGCTTCTTGGGCTTTTTTTTAATAGCTTTGAGACACAGTTCACACCCCATACAACTAAGCCATTTAAAGCAAACAGTTCAGTGGTTTGTAGTACATCCACAGGTATATGCGATCATGACCAGTAGATTTCAGAACATTTTCACTGCCCTTTAGCCAGTGTCCTCTCCCCCAACCACAGGCAACCACTAGTCTATTCTGTCTCTATAGTTCCCTGTTCTGGACATTTCATGTGAATGAAATCATAAGTGGTCTTTTGTAACTGGCTTCTTTCACTTCATTCCTGTTTATGGTCAAATGATACCCCATCATATGACTATGTCAAGGTTGGTTTGCCCATCTGGCTGTTTCCACTCTTTGGCTGTTACTGATAATGCTGCTTTGAGCATTCACGTACACAGTTTTGTGTGGATGTGTTTTTCACTTCTCTTGAGAACGTACCTAGGAGTGGAACTACAGGGTCATATGGCAACTTAAGGTTTAACTTTTTGAGGAACTGTCAAACCATATTCCAAATAGATACACCGTTTTCCAATCCCACCAAGAGTACGCGAGAGCTCCATTTTTCCACATCCTTACCGCCTGTTATTGTCTGATTCGCTGATTCGCATTCCAGTGTGAACTGGTATCTCACCATGGTTTTGATTTTCATTTCCCTGATGTGGAGCACCTCTCCGTGTGCCAACTGGCCATTTGTGTATCTTTCCTGGAGAAATGTCTATTTAGATCCTTTGCTCATTTTTAAATTGGATTAGTGTGTCTTTTTATTATGGACATTCTATATTCTGAATATAAGTCCCTTATCAGATAGATCATTTGCAAATACGTTCCGCATTCTGTAGGTTGTCTTTTCACTTTCTGGATGACTTTCCCCTTGGCTACTGCGGTCCTTCCCCCGGCCCCCAGCCTATCTTCCACCTCTGTTTCCATGTGTGCGATTAGTGTGCGTGCACGTGGTTTATTTTTTTTAAACAGACATAGTAGCATGTTCTCACTCTTCTGCATCTTCTTTGGCAGAACGATCTTTAAAAATGAAACCACAGACTTTATTTTGGAGAATGTTCCCTAATTTGGGTCTGTCCGATGGTTTTTTTCCAATTAGACTGAGGTTATGAATGTTTGAAAAGAATACTATGGATGTGAGACGCCCTTCCCAGTGTGCCGTGTCAGGGGTTACGCACGACGTTAACCTTGATCGCTTGGTTAGTAGTGTCTCCTGGGGGTTTCTCCGCCGTGAAGTTATTACTATTTTTTCTTTTATAATGAATACATATTTGGGGAGGAATATTTTGTGACCACGCAAACAGCCGTTCTGCTCAAATTTTCCGTGGACCCTCCTTGCAACATGTGCTGCAGTGTTCTCATGACGACCTGCCGCTTCTCTCCTTCCTCGTACATTTACTAACTGGGAGCTTTCTGTAAGGAAGAGCTGTCCCTTCACTCCCATTTATTTACTTAATTACATATTTATACTAGTGTGAGCTCATGGACATTAATTTTAATCTTTGGATTAAAAGTCCGAAGTAGGATCATCACTTACTTCACTGCTTCAGTTTCGGCTTTGGCCAAGGAGGATTCTCTCAGGTTAACGCTCCTACAGCCTCCTTTCAGCCCTTCTCCAATCTCCGTTTCAAAAAAGTTATTTTTTTACCATTTGCTCACTTTCTGGCACTGTAAGCTGTTCTAGACTTATCCTGTATTTCCCCTGCTACAACTTTTAAATTTGTTTTTAGAGAAAGGGAGGGACAGAGTGAAAGAGAAAGAGAGAGAAACATCCATTTGTTGTCCCACTTACTGATGCAGTCATTGGTTGATTCTTGCGTGTGCCCTGACCGGGGACCGAACATGCAGCCTTAGTGTACGAGGACAATGCTCCAATGAACTGAGCTCCACGCCAGGGCCGCGGTCACTTTACTGGGGCTTCACCAGAACAATCTCCTTTCTAAAACTGCAAATCTGATTGTGTCCCTCCTTCTTCAAATCTTCGCATGGCCTCCTGCTGCGCTGGCAACAGACCAGAGCCCTCAGCGTGACTGACGGCCCTGCTCTGGTTGGCGAACTGAAAAGCATCCATCTTTCTTCTTAAAGTGCCTCCTGCAGGCCAGTATTTCAAACTGCAGTGCATCCTGTCCTCTAGTGCCCCCGAGCGGAGGAGGGGACTTGGCGTGCTGTCAGAGGGGGCCTCCCTGAGGGCGGATCCTGACTACATCTCTATTCTGCCCCCACACTCTCTGCCAGGACACTGCTCTGGTCAGCGAGGCCCCTCACTGAACCCAAGGATCTGTTTCATTCCAGACAGAAAAAGACCAGAAAGAAAAAACAGGTGAGAATGTACGATGGGCTCATCAGGTTCCCCAAAAGACCCCCAACCGTCTCCTACCCAAATGGCTTTGAGGGCCCACTGACAGACCATACTGAAAAGTGAACAAGGGACATTTTCAGATTTGTCCCTGACATTAATATGACCTTTTCCAAGCTCTCATCCCATTCCTAGGCCTCAGTGACTCCCTCTGGCAAATGAGACTAATTTAGTCAATCTCAGGATATTTCCGGACACATCACTCGGTATGAGGCACATGCTGGGTCCCAGGGTGCAGTTCAGAGATGGGTCAGCTCTTAGGCTCCTTGGGGCTCTGAGTCAGCGGGAACATAAGCCAGGCAGGGCAAATTGCTGGACTGTGAAAGAAGTTCCACGTGATAAGTCTTGGAGAACTTTAAAAATCAGGAGAGAAATATTAAGCTGAAGCTTTAAGAGTTTTTCAGAATTTGAGGCATCAAGTAAACTGAGCCTTTATAGATGTGGGTAGCACTTATGTACAAGGAAAAGGGAAGGAGGTCACCCAGTCAGAAGAAAAGGCATAAACAGAAATAGGAGGAAGAAACCTCTGGATGTAAATGGAAGCAGAATGACAGTACAGCTGGATCAAAGGGCATCTGAAGGTGAGTGTTTCCTGGTCCCCTGGCCTAGGAAACTCCTCTCCTACCCGCTGACTGAATAGGACAGTCAGCATCTTTGCAACGCCCCGTGTGTAACCAGAGACATAAACTGGGTCCCACAGGAGGACCGGAGGCAGAGATGCTCCTGGAGGCAGCGGCAGAGCTGACTACTGGAACCTCAGCTACCTGCTCGCAGACCCGAGAGAAAAAGGGTCTGGGAGGCCGCATAGCCCGTTGGCTCTCAGGCGGTACCAGCAGGCCCAGGCGAGCTGGGCACATGTCCCCCAAACCCCATGCTCAGCCCCCAGCGCTCGCTCCCTCAAGCTTCATATCTTGGCCTCTTTCTTCAAAGGAAACAGGCTGCGGCCGGCCAACAGGCTCCTGTGTTCAGGCGGCTCGGGGTTGACTCGTGGGCATCATCTGGCCAGAGCCCAGAAGCGACTTCCTATACTGCCAGCTCTTCTCTGGGAAGAAAAAGTAGCTCTAGTTCGCCCACGAGCCTCCACCGGGCTCTTCTCTCATTTGTGTCCACGAATGGGAACAGGCTTTCTGGTTCCAGCTCAGGGTTGGCCACAGGCATGACCCTGCGTGAAGCCTAGAAACCCTCTAGGACTCAGCGTTCCTATCTGTAAAACGGGATGAGCTCTGACTCCTCTCTCCCTGCAGGGCACAGAAGAAAAGGATGAGATCATGTCTGGAAAAGAACTGCAGCTGCAAAGGCAGGTCTCCTTGTGTGGGGTAGGGGTGGGAGTGAGGAGCTCGGCAGGGCCTTTGGGGAGCAGTCATTGGCTTTGATGTCGCCTTCCTCCTGTGGGCCTACAGTCTTCCCAGGGAAGCAGGGGGTGGGGTAGTGGAGAGGAAGGGACCGCAAAGCCAAGAGCTTTAACCTTTTCCTAGCTCCCGGGACAGGAAGTGAGGTGCTGTCTACAGAGGAAGTAAGAAGCAAACAGCCCCCAACTTCCCCTCAGCCTACAGTGGAAAGGAAGGCCCATGGCTGGGGAAAGAGAAAGCTTGGGTAGGGGTGGGGAGGAGGCATTATCAACACCATCTGGCAGAGAAGGGGGTTTCAAATGTTGGACACAATAAAACTCAGGGGCACAGACCAGGGGAGGCGGGAGAAGAGAAGCCACTGAAGTTGAGAAGCCCAGCATTCCAGGTCACATGGTATCCTATCTGCAGTTCTGGGTCCAGGCTCCTGGCCTGCTTCGCCCCCACCCCACACCAAGGGGGTCCAGGTTGGATTACACTCTTACAGTGTTATATCCTTTCTTTTCAGACTTTGTCACAGCTGTGATTCTGTAACTGTTCAATTATTTGACTAATGTGGGCCTTTGTTGATGAACATTTTACCTCCAGAGTCCAGCACGGCACCCAGCACGCAGTTAAGTGCTGCCTGAATGCATGTGCTGATTCCTGCTGCAGAATTTCTGGGGCTGCTTTTGGCTTAACCCCCGAATCTGAGTGAAATTCAATGAGCGAAGACAATGAACCTTGCTCGTGGCCTGGGGTCGACTGAGGACCACGGGGTGAGTGATAAAGGTCAGAAACAGACGGAGGTGCCAGGAGAAATCTATGCACGCCAGTACACTGCCAACAGGTAAGGCGACAGAAGACGACGTTATACGCTATACACTACCTTTTGGGTAGAAAGAAAAGAACCCGTATTTGTATTTGTTTTTGTGTAAAGAAGCTGTTGAGGGAGAGAGAGGTAAGGAACTAGTAAGCAATTATGGAGGGAGAAGGGGGGAGGTGGCGGCAAGATTTCTCAGGGTACGGCTTGTTGTCTCATCCTGATTTCTGCACTAGGTAAAAAAAATGTAGTTAAATAATAATATCAAACTTTTAAAAAACATTAGAAGGAATAACCATGTGAGCGGGTGATTTCTAAAGTGCTCTGGCGGGGGCCGTCTATTCTCTTCCCCTATTAGAAAGTAGGAACCCGGCCCCTGGAGCAGAAGGGGGTCGGAAGGTCTGGCCAGGTGAGTGGGGGGCCTGGCCAAGGGATGCCACTATCTCCACTCCCTTTCTTCCCAGAAATTTCTCCCTGGGTTAGAAGAGAGGCCCTCCCACCCCAGACTGTGGTGTGGCACCAAACTATTCACAAGTTGATCAGGGCCACCTCTGATTGGATTAAGAGTTCATTCTAGCCCTGGCTGGTGTAGCTCAGTGGATTGAGCATGGGCTGTGAAACAAAAGGTTGCAGGTTCAATTCCCAGTCAGGGCACATGCCTGGCTTGCGAGCCAGGTCCCCAGTGGGGGCCATGTGAGAGGCAACCACACATTGATGTTTCTTTCCCTCTCTGTCTTTCTCCCCACCTCCCAAAAAAGAAAGGAGTTCATTCTAGATTCTTGGGAAGGGGGTTAGTAGGGTCTGGCCAAGGGCAGGGGCAGAGTGGGAGGTTGGACAAGGTGAAAGTTTGGGGCAGGTCAGGGTAAAGCTGGGTAAAGTTTGGGGCCTGATTCCTGAATAGGCCTGGGGCCATTGCAGGCAGGTTCTGGGGGTGTCTCAACAGATCCTCACACAAAAAGGCCAATTACAGCCTCCACTCAAGCTAGCTGGGGGTCAAGTGAATAGCCCCTGGGAACTACAGCTGCCGAGAAGCCCAGGGCCACACCCCAGGAGTTCCAGGGACCCTAACAGTCCTGTTTAGGAAAAGCCTCATTCCCCTACCCAGAGGGCCTTTAGGGAGGGGCAACTGAGAATGGCAGACTGACGCCCCCAGAAGCACCTACCACACAAGCCTTGCAGGCAAAGCATGAGCTGCAGAATAGGGCAGTCTGTCCTTTAAAAATATCTATACATTAAAAAAAAACACACACAAAAAAACTCAACCTTCTTGAGGACTGAAGAATTCCCAGAGCTAAGGACCAAATATAAGGTTTAGAGAGCTGTGCCTGACTGGGCTCTTCTCAGAGGCTGGTGGATTTTTAGAAATCAGTAATAACAGCAATGATAATTCACCTTAATAACAGCCTGGCCTTCTCGGGCCTCTTTCATCTGTGTAACTCCCAGAGCTGGGAAAACGGTAATTATCGAGCAGGTGCCACACCCCAACGATGATGTGTTATTAATCCATCAGCACAGCCTGGGAAACTGAGGCCCAGGGAGAAGGATTTCCCCTCACACGGAGCTGAAGCTGCAAGCATGAGGGTCCCTCGGCAGTGAAGGAACGAAGGTGCCAGCCCCTCAGCTGTTGCGTTTTGAGAGCACACTGAAGATAAGGGTACTCCTTCTAGAGTCAGCATGACCTGGGTTTGGGGAGGTGAGGGAAGACCCCAAATGTGTGCAGCCCAGGCTACAGCAGGGCTTGGTGGTGGGCTCTGATCTTGAGCCCATGCACCCCATTCTCCCAAAGTTCTGCAAAGCAGACCGACAGCTGCTGGGAGCATCTCTGCCATCTGCAGTGTGAGCAGACACCATAGGGTAAGGGCTCAGCCCTCCAAACCACCCATGCCACAGGCATAATAAAGCGGGACTGGGGGTATCCTGCAGCTGGATGGGTGGATCAGATCAAGAACCCAACAAGAAGTAGGCAGACTGCTTCTTGGGAACCTGAGCCCATCTCCGCAGCCCCCTTCCATCTTTGGCACTGATCTCAGAATAATGAGCTCCTTCCCACAGCAAGGCCTGTTTGGGCTGATCACGCTGCAGTAAACTGCAGTGGAGGCCCAGCTGGCCTGTGCCTTCCAAGAGGGTAGGGGAGGGTGGGCAAAGAGTCGTAAAACACCAAAGACCTTTCCTTTGGTGGCCACAAAGACTCACATGAGCATGTAAGGGTAAAGGCATTGCCTCTGCAGATCTACCCACAGACTGTCTGTGCCTGGTCCTGGGAGAGATGCTGAGGACAGATGCGGTCTCAGTGCCAGGAAAACTGTAAGGGCCAAGCCAGGCAGCAACCAACGACCTTGTCCTCTGACTTTCCAGGGCAGGGCCTGGGGAACAGCATTAAGGATGTTGTTAGAAGGGATTTGAGTTGTTATACTTCTACATATTAGACAGCTGACCAGAGCCCCTGGGGGAGGTTCCAGAAATAACACTCCGCCCCTCCTAGGGCCCAGCTTTCCGTAATCTCAGGTTCAAGAACTGCCCAGTCTGTTTAAATTCAGCCAGGCCTCCTCCTGCATGAAAACTAAGGCAGAATGGCTCTGTGGAAAACACTTGACCCGAGTCAGGAGCCCTGCCTGACACTCACCACTGTATGAATCACTTTCCCCTCCGGACTCCAGTTTCCCCATTTTAAACACGAGGGCGTTGGACTAGCCTGTCTCTAGGATTCCTTCCAGCCTGTGATTCTATGTTGTTTTGATGTGGTGGCAAATCCCAGATTGATCTACATAAATTTGCATGTTCAATCGGAAACCCCAAACTCCGAGTGTAGAAAATCCAATCAGTCCATTAGTGCAGCTGGAGGAGAAAGCCAAGTTCGGGCGAGGACTGTCACAGCAGACAGTGGTGGTGAATTGGGGGAGGAGCCAGAGGAAGCCGGGGCGGGAAGCAGCATTTGTTCTCAGAGATACAGTTCTGATGACCTAGGGCTGATGGGGCCCTGGACCCCACTTCGACTACCAAACAAGGGTCCTTTCTCCTTCTGCTTCTAAAGAGGTCTCTGGCTGGCCAGTGTCAGCCACACCCCACGAGGGAACAGCAGCTTCTGCCTAGCAACAGCTGCATCCTTCACTCTGACAGAGACTCCACCATTACCCACTTGCTGGGAAACTGACCTCCCTGGGATCTTCATTCTTCCTTCCAGGGCCTCCCAGCAGTGAGGAAGATTTCCTTGGGATGTAACTTAAATACCTCCTGCTGCAGCTTCACTCTCATGGACAGCAGGGCCCACGGGGGCTACCAGGGGGATGAGCAATGCAGGAGAACGGGCCCCATATCCAGCCAATTCCAGGGCCTCTCTAACTACTACCTCTCCTTCGACATCCCACTCAGCACCTGGGAGACCGAGGACGGAAAACAAACAAGGAGGACGTGGAGGCCTTTGGCTCTTGGGCTACAGAGCAAGTCCCAACCTGGGGAGCCTGACTCCTGAGAAAGCCCTAATCCCCGAGGGAAGGAGGCTGGGAAAGGTGGGGTAGGGGCAGCCTGTCTCTGCAGCTGCTGGGCTGGCATGTCAGGGACTGGAAGGCTGGCTGGGCTGGGTGAGGGCAGCAGGGGAGATTCCTTATCTCCTTGACTGGGAGCTGGGGTGTGAGTGCAGACATGAGGTGAGTAGGGCAAGAACTGGAATGGGTACCAACAGTGGGCCCTCCTTGTCCTCTTCCCATAAGAGGGCAGATGAGTGTGCTGTGTTCTCTGGCCCTGATCCTAAAACAAGTCCCAACAGCTGAGGTGCAAACTGTCTCCTGGGAATCTGCTTACCTTGCTGGCCTTCAGCTGCTTCCTTTCTCAATCCCTCCCCACAGGCCCAACTCAAAGACAGGCCCACCAGGCCAGGATGTTTCACCAGAAGCCCTGATGGGTGGGCCAAATCCCAGGCTGTAAGAGTTCACAGCCCAAGGCCCCAGGGGTGAGCAGGACAAGGGCTACTCTTAGTGGGGATAAGGGAGTTTACTCCCTTCCACCCAAGGTTCTAATCTCAAGTAACTGAGATTTAGAACCACATCACCCGACACCTACCACTCCAAACTGAGCCACCCTGCCAGAGGACCTTTCTCCCTCATCAGTGGAACCACACAGTATCAAAAGTGGAAGAAAGTGATAGAACTCTCTGATCCAACTGGTGAATTTTACAGATGGGCCCAGAGAGGCAAACTGTCTTAGCCACAGTCACAGAGCAAACTAAGAAGCTCAGGGACCAGAGCTTCTGACTCAGTCCACAGTGACAACAGCTGGTCCTCATGCATGTTGGGTTTCACCTGCCTGCTGTGAAGAGCCTTCTTCCCTGCAGCCAAGGCCACCTGCCTCTGTAGGTTCGTACTCTCTCCCAAAGGCCTGAGTGGGAGAAAAAATGATGGAGGGCCCATGCCACCTCACACAGACCACAGACTTTGAAAACAAAGTTGGGCCCTGGCCAATGTGGCTCAGTGGACTAGGAGCCAGCTGGCGAACCAGGTCACCAGTTGATTCCTTGTCAGGGCACATGCCTGGCAGCGGGGTGTGCAAGGGGCAACTGATCGATGTTTCTACTGCACACTGATGTTTCTACTGCACACCGATGTTTCTCTCCCTCTCTCCTTCCCTCTCTCTCAAAATAAAGAAATAAAATCTTTTAAAAACAAAGAACAGCAACAAAAAACCAGAGTTGAAGTATGTGTGAATTTCCCCAGATAGGAATACTTGTATTCTTCTGAGGTAGGAAGTACAATAACCCACGTTGTTCTAAGAGAGATAAGGGGCCAATTTGGGAAGTGAATTTTGTCTCACTTCTTGCCAGACAAGGAGTCTCAGAGTCAGCTGGCATAATGTCTCGCAAGAGAGGGTCTGCAACAAGGCAACTGGGCTAGGTCCATTATCCTCAAAACTACTGACCACAGAATGGTTAGACACTGGCCCCCTCTTTACTGCCCCTCAGGACCATCCCTGTCCCAAGTACCTGCTTCCAACCACTATCTCTGGCAGACAATTGTACTTAGAGACAGGAAGACCTGTTGGAGACAGAGAAGAGTAGAGAGGGAGTAAGAGGAGTTGCCTCTACAGCCAGGGAATTCATCATCTTAAGAACTCTGGCTCCTCAGGAAAAAGAGCATTTAAAAAGGAGAGCTGGACAGGGTGAGTGGATAGCGCTGACACACCCGGAAAACCAGGCCTGTGGGGGGTGAAAGCCCTCTGTACTCTTGGGGCAGTGCTAGGGCTGTATCCCACCTTGGGCCCAGAATAAGGAGATGGAGACTGGGGTTCGGACAGCCACTTTCCTAGTCGGGCTAGGCCAGGGGAGTGTTGGGCACAGATAAATTCTCGGCATTCTTCTGGCACCGCAGCCAGGACACAGAGTCTTTTCCGCAGGCGCTGCCCTGGACCCATTCCCTTCCCAGCCCTTCTTCCTTCCTCAGTCTCTCTTTAGTGTTCAGCCCACCGAGCTACCCTCCTCCTAATCACAGATCCTCAAAACCCCGACGGGTCGTTCCTGCAGGCCCAGATCTCTCTGCCTCTCGCCACCTCCCCCACGCCCTACCACCCCAGGCCACGGGAACTACTAAGTGCGAAGAGGAGCCCGGAGCTCTGCTCCGCGCCTGCGCTTAGGTAAGAGCCTCCCCTACTGCAACAACCGGGCAGCACCAAGCGGCACCCGAACGGTGGGATGCGGGTGGGGTGGAGTGTGCAGCTGGGGCAAGGTCAGTGCTTTCAAAGAAGGAGGGAGACCGGCCCCCGGAACATCCCCTCTCCCGAAAGTTTCCCTTCCGGGGCCACGGAGTGTGCGCGAGGATGGCGCGGGGGGCGGGAGGGGGTGGGGTAGGGTGGACAGAGTCCCAGCCGGACCCCTGGGGGAGAGCGCGGGGCGGAGGGGCCGGCAGCGAGGTCCCGGCTGGTAGCCGTGCCGCCCCTTCCGAACCAAGGCTTACACGACAGCCTTACCCTTTACAACCCTCACCCCCAGCCCGAGGCTTACAGACCCCTACCACTCGCCTCCCTTTAAATCCCAAGTAGGTTAAAACTCACCGAAATCAGGTGTTGAGCTGGGCCAGGGCAAGCTGGATCCGCCGGGTCCATTGCCAAGGATAAGGGGCGAGGGGCAGAGGAGGGGGGTGCTGGGGCCGCCTCTTGATGTCAAGGCTTTAAAGGGGCCAGGGAGCTCCGCCCCGTGCTCAGGTCCCGCCTCCCTCCTCCCGCGCAGCCAATCCACGTTCACCCTGGATACACGCCCCTCCCAGCTCCTCCAGATGTTCCCAGGACGAAAGCTAAGTCTTCCCCGCCGGCGCGCGCCGCTTCCGCCCCGGAGGGAAGGAGTGCCCCTCCCCCCTACAAAGAAACACTCTCCCAAGGCTGGGCCGGGCCGGGCCTGGTAAACCTCCCCAAAGCTGGGTTACAGGACCTCAGTCCAGGCCGAGCTGGGATGAAATTGGGGGCATATATGGCACAGAAAACTTAAGTAGGTGCGCGCGGACCCACAGGCACGTGGGTCTGCTTCTGTGAGGCTGGCTGTGCACGTGTCTTTGTGGTTGTGAGCGTCGGTGTTTGTAATTTGCCTTCCTGCATACGTGTTAGGAGTAAATCTATGGGAAGAGTCTTGAGTGCCTCCTTGGCCTTAAATGCTCCCATCTCCCTTTTCTTCCTTCGGGATGGGGTCCTCCCAGTAATATGGAGAACTGGGCACTGGTTGGAACGGACTCAATTCCTCTCCAGAGAAATGCTGGTCTGGTTCCTCGCTGGTTTAGGAGGAGGGAAACCTTAATAGAAAAAGCATAAATCCGTGTTCTCAGCCACTTGCTATCTCAGTGAGGATGAGTTTTTTCCCTGTTGAACTAACTAGAGTGAAGAGGAAAAATAAATAGCCCACCTAGGCCCTTGAGGGCCTCAGAGCTCCCATCAGTCCTGCTCTGTGGTCCTTGGATAAACGTCTATTTGCCTCCATCTGGACCGTTATCTTCAGAATCTGCATTGTACTGACTGGTTGGAAAATGCAGGTTCTGAACTGGGTTCTGCAAGGAAATACAAAGGGACCCTTAGCCACAGTCCGGGTCCATTTTACTTAAATTGCTTCTGCTGTGGGATGTATTGCAGGGGTGTCCAACCTGCCTTCCTACTAGCTGCATGGGGCTCAGCATGGTTATCAACGTGGCCTAACACAAAATTGTAAATTTACTTAAAACCTGTTTTTCGCTCATCAGTGTTTGTGTATTTAATGTGTGGCCTAGATACCAAAAGGTTGTACACTTAAAGCATCATGTTATTGGTCAAATAAAGGAACATAAAAGCTGAGGGAAGGCCCTGGCTGGTGTAGCTCAGTGGATTGAGCACGGCCTGCGAACCAGACAATCGCAGTTCGATTCCCGGTCAGGGCACATTCCTGAGTTGCAGGCCAGTTCCCTGCAGGCCAATTCCCAGCAGGGGACGCACGAAAGGCAACCACACATTGATGTTTCTCTCCCTTTCTCCTTCCCTTTCCCTCTAAAGATAAATAAATAAAATCTTAAAAAGCTGAGGGAACATAGGGTGTACAAACTGGCTAGGATTAATCAGGGGTTCCTCTGGGAAGGAGCGCCTCAATTTAAAGTGGAATTCAAGGGCAGAGAAAAAGATTGAGTAGGATACAGGCAGGGTAAGAACATAAGGAGACTCAGAGGGGAAAGAACAAATTATCTATGTGGGGTAGTGAGCAGATAAGGTTGGTGGGGTGAGAAGTGGGAGTTCATGGAGGAGTCTGTGTATGGAGGAAATCAGAACCAGGATACAGATTTGACAGCACAGGTGATGTCGCTGTGGGTCCTTGAGCATAAGGGGTAGCTAAACTTTTTCAAGGGGTAGCTAAACTTTTTCAAATGACTGATGAGAGTTATTATCACAGCCTAAAAGATGTCATGATGTTTACTCCCACCAGCTTTCTCATCTTTGCTTTAAACAATTTTTTAAAAATTGATTTGTGCTTAAAATACAGCTAAATACACAGATCTTCATTGCTCTGTTTGGTGCATTTCAACAATAATATACACTTATGTAACTCCCCAAATAAGATACTGAAACATCACCCCAGAAAGTTCCCTCAAGTCCCTTGGAGGGAGCAGTTGATTTCCCTGCAACTACCACCACCCACCTGCAGCTTCTTGAATCCTTTCACTGTAGTTTTGTCTGCACTTGGGCTTTGCGTAAGTGGAATCATACATCATGTACTGTTGCATGTATATTTAAAATTTTTTTATTGATTGATTTTGAGAGAGAGGAAGAAAAACATCTATTTTGTTGTTCCACTTATTTATGCATTCTGTGGTTGATTCATTCATTGGTATTGCCCTGACCAGGGATCAATCCTGGAAACTTGGCTATCGGATGACATTCTAACCAACTGTACTTCTGGGCCAGGGCTTGCATGTATATTGTTTAGCTGAGTAATGTTTTTGAGATCCAGCCATGTGTAATGCATTCTTTTTTTATTGCTGAGTAATAGTCCATTGTATGAATTACATCACAGTCTGTTTATCCAATCTCTAGCTGATGGATATTTGGGTGTTTCTATTTTGGTCTATTATCAATAAGGCTGGTAAAAACATTCTTTTTCAAATATTTTGTGAACATGTTTTCATTTCTCTCACCTTATTTCTTTTTAAAAATTTATTAATTTTACAGAGAGGGGGAGAGAAATTGATTTGTTGTTCCATTTATTTATGCATTCACTGGTTGTTTCTTGTATGTGCTATGACTAGGGATAGAACCTGCAATGTTGGCATATCATGATGCTCTAACCAACTGAGCTACCTTGCCAGGATCTCTCACCTTCTTTCTTTCTTTTTTTAAGATTTTACTTATTTACTCTTTGAAGAGAGGGGAAGGGAGGGAGAAAGAGAGGGAGAGAAACATCAGTGTGTGGTCCCCTACTGGGGACCTGGTCTGCAACCCAGGCATGTGCCCTGACTGGGAGTCCAACCCGCGACCCTTTGCTTCACAGGCCGGCGCTCAGTCCACTGAGCCACACCAGCCAGGGCTCTCACCTTATGTTTTGATGATAGATAGTGGCACCTTTGGAATCCTGGAGCATTAATTAATTCTTATTCATTCAACCATCCAACATTTATTGAACAGGGATCTGTAGGAGAATTCTTGGTTTACAACAAAAATTAGATGTGTTTCTTTCTTCAAATGGCTTTAAGTCCCGTAAAACTCCATGTATCTTTTGCGTTCCAAAGCCATGGAGTGGATAAACCTTAAGAGTCTGCCAGGCATTTCTGAGTATTTTT
Organism: Artibeus jamaicensis; assembly: GCF_021234435.1. Lineage (NCBI taxonomy): Eukaryota > Metazoa > Chordata > Mammalia > Chiroptera > Phyllostomidae > Artibeus > Artibeus jamaicensis. Next base: position 48,856,430 of record NW_026521486.1, read on the forward strand.
GGATATTTCCAAATAACTAAATTTTGGGGAGCAAACAGACCATCCAAATGATTTTTTACTTTTCATTCAGATGTTTGCCACTGTTTAATAAACACAGACGTGCCCTGTCTGGGTAGCTCCTCAGTTGGTTAGAGCAATGTCCCAATACACCGGGGTTGCAGATCCCTCCTCAGGGCACATACCGGGATCAACCAGTGAACATATAAATAAGTGGAACAACAAATTGATGTTTTTCTCTCTCTCACATCAACTAAAAAATTTAAAAATAAACACAGAACATCTGTCCTTGTCAGAGCTAGTACCTTACCTGCCTTATTTAAAATACTGCTGCACACTTGGAAGTTTAGGCATTCAGGTTTTGGCAGATGCTCCACAAACCTTCCTCTCTGCTGATAGGAGGCGAAAGAAGGATCGATAACTTTGCTCCATAATCACTTTCTGTCCTCAATGAGGCTTTGGACACTGTGGTATTACACTCTTCAGTGGTATTATTCACTTAAATTACTAAAAATTGTACAGAAGTTCCAAAGTTGGTTTTGTACTCTTATATACTACTAATTATATATTGTCCTTTACTTGAATTGTCTGTGTTACAAAATAAGCCAGGCTTCATAGGTTTGTGGTTGCTGCAAGCTGTTGGAAACGCACCAGTTTGGTGGTGTGGTCTAACTGCACACAGCGCTGATGACTGACTGGCATCTCAGAGGCCTTCACATCGGCATTTTAGGGTCCTCTGCTTCAGTACTACGTGGCCATTAATTCAGTGTTGGAACATTTTCTTTCCTCAGTTTGGCGTTGTAGCTTTGGCACTGTATCCATTTGGCCACTGTGTTACATTGGTTGCTTGATTGGATTGATTCTGAGTGTTTTCTTTTTCTTAAATTTTATTTATTTATTTTTAAAGAGAGGGGAAGGGAAGGAGAAAGAGAGGGAGAGAAACATCAATGTGTGGTTGCCTCTTGCACAGCCCCCACTGGGGACCTGGACTGCAACTCAGGCGTGTGTCCTGACTGGGAATTGAACCAGAAACCCTTTGGTTCTCAGGCTGGCGCTCAGTCCACTGAGCCATACCAGCCAGGGCTGATTCTGAGTGTTTTCTTGATATCTTCCCTGCTCGATAAGAGAAAGAAAGGAGCTGGGATAGGTTAGTGTTTGGTCATTTACTGAATCGAAATGATCTTTGCTAATGCCATTTAATTGAACCTGGGACAATTAAGCTCCTCGGGTTCTGACAGCATTGCCAGTACGTGCTTTGTAATCCACCTGATACAAATATGATGGATCTGCTCAGGTCCTTGAACCCCTTTTCCTTCATTTTCCTCAATCAAAAATTCTTGTTGAGGCTTTACCATATGTCAGGCACTAAGCACTGGATAACATGTGGGGTATGGTAAGTAATGAGATTGAAAAGTTAAGCAGTAGAAGATCATACTTCATCCTAACAGCGATGGAGAGCTTCTGAATGGTTCTAAGCAGGAGGGTGGATAACCAAAATTCTATTTTAGAAAAATCAGTGTGGTTGCAGTGTGGAGACCAGAGAGAGTAGGATGGAAGTCAGGGAGACCAAACAGAATGAGAAATGTGCTCTGGACTAGAAAAGTGATAGTGATGAACAGGAGATGACTTCCAGGAAATGAACAGCTCTTTCACCACGTGAGGACACAGCCAGAAGTTGCTGGCTGTGAACTGGGAAGGGGGCTCTCACTTCTTAGAATGTGACTATGCTGGTATCTTCATCTTGGCCTTCTTAGCCTCTGGGACTGTGAGAAGTATTTATAAGCCACTCAGTACATGCTAGTCTGTTATAGCAGGCTGAATGGATGAAGACAGAATTTGGTACTATTCTTAGTACCGATTAGTTAAAGCATGCTGCTTTAACAAATATCTAAAAATGTGGGAATGGGCCCTGGCTGGTGTAGTTCAGTGAATTGAGTGCGGGCCTGCAAACCAAAGGATCTCGGTTCTAGTCCCGGTTGGGGCACATGCCTGGGTTGCAGGCCAGTTCCCATCAGAGGACACACGTGAGGCAACCATACAATGATATTTCTCTCCCTCTCTCCTTCCCTTCCCCTCTAAAGATGGATAAATAAAATCTTTTTAAAAAATTGAAAATGTGGAATGGCTTTGGAACTGGGTAATAGGTAGAAGCTGGAAGAATTTAAAATTTCATGCTAGAAAAAGTTTACATTGCCGTGAATAGACCATTAAGGGTGGTTCTGGTGAGAACTCGGAAAGAAAATAGCCCTGAGTAGTGCAGCTCAGTTGGTTGGGTGTCGTCCTGAAAAGCAAAAGGTCACTGGTTCAATTCCCAGTCAGGGCACATGCCTGGGTTGTGGGTTTGGTTCCTGGTTGGGGCCTGTACGACAGGCAACTGATGTTTCTCTCCCTCTTTCTCCCTCCCTTCCCCTTTCTCTAGAAATAAATAAAATCTTTTTTTTAAAAAAAAGAGAATAGGAGGGCTATAGAGAAAGCCTTAATCTTAAAGAATACCTAAGGAATTCTGAACAGAATGTTGAAAGAAATATTCAGATCATAAAGGCCAATTATGATGCAGCCTCAGATAGGAATGAGGAACATACTGGAAACTGGAGAAAAGACCCAGGGTTTCTGCTACAAGACAAACCCAGAGAGAGGCTGGAGGCACTCCTTCAAGGTGGGAAGAAGTTAATTCCTTATGGAATAAAACATTGTAAAAAAATTCTTAGAGGCATCTTTCTCCCCAAAACTTGACATTTATTATTCTCAGAGTTTGAATGATTCTTTAATTGATTTCCGGATTATTTGAACCACCCTTCTAATGTTAAAGTGACTTTATTTTATGAATTAAAGTTGGCTAAAACATATCTTCATTCTATCCCTACTTAAAATAGACTTTTTTAAGTTTGTGATGCCCTCTTTGTAACTCATCATTGAGACTTTTCTATGACTTTCTGTGACTCCTCCAGAATACTGCTCACAGTTTTTGTTGTTGAATCCACATACCTTCCTCTTTTAAAGTATAGTAAGTAGAAATTGCTTTTAAAAATATTTTATTTACTCATTTTTAGAGAGAGGGTGGGAGGGAGAGAAACATCAATGTGTGAGAGATATCTGTTGCCTCTCCAGGTCCCCAACTGGGGACCTGGCCTGCACCCCAGGCATGTGCCCTGACTGGGAATCAAACCAGTGACCTTCTGGTTCACAGGCCAGCACTCAATTCACTGAGCCGCACCAGCCAGGGCTGCTGTTTTGAAAAAGAAATAAACAGAGCCCGACTTGGGACTGGAAGTGCAGGGAGTCAGAGAGCCAAGCCTACGCTGGGTAACTTGCAGATGACAGGGCTGGCTGCTCGCGAAATAAAAAACGACAGAGGTTTCCTAGAGGAGCAAGACTATAAACTCTTGGCCAGTGGCGTGGGGAGAAAATACAGACAACTATAATTGAACAACAATAAAATAATTTTTTAAAAAAGATTATAAACTTTTTTATTGATTACTTTTAGAGAGACAGAGAAAGAAGAGAGAGAGACAACAATCGCTGTTCCACTTACTTGTGCATTCATTGGTTGTAAAAGCTAAACTCTTAAAAAAAACCACCACAGCTAGAGCAGGTCTGGAGATGATACGCTCACTTCTGAACATGCCGACACTGAGATTTCTGGGGGATGTCCAAGTGGAAATGACTGTCCAAGAGGCCAGAGCGTCCCAGCCGCTGTGCCTCTGGGAGGGGTTACAGGTGTGTTGCATGTCAGTCTTCTCACACCCGGAGGCAGGACACGCTCCCCCGACAGAGGGCCGTCTCTGTTATGCTGGATCGCTGTGAAGACCCCGTTTTCAGTGTGCAACATGACGTGGCAAGGGCTGGGAAGCACTGAAGTATAATGCTGTTGGGTCAGTAATTCTGAAGCTCAGGAAAGAGATCTGGAAGACAGGTATGAGATCTGTGAGTTGTCAGAACATACGTGGTAGCTGAAGACACAGAGTGCAGGAGATCATGCGAGGAGAGAAGAGGGACCGGAGCAGAACCACCAAGGAGCAGCAGCATCTTGGCCTCCACAGCAGGAGGAAGAAAACTGACTGAATGACGTCACTAGAGCCTGATAGTGTTGATATCGAGCTGGATCAGGACTGAGATGTACCCGCTGACTTCAACCACATGTCATCGGTTACTAGCAAAAACAGATTTTGAAGGTTTGAGAGAGATATGTAATACAGGAATGGGCACAGAAGAGTTTAAAACTCAATAATTTTGGCTACACTGTGAGACACAGGTTAGACGGGTAGGTGGAGTAATGGGGGATGAGAATTATTTTAGACACTGCTTAATTTAATTTTATTTGAACATTATTTAAAATGTTACTTTTAAAAAGTATTATATGCATATGGTTAAAAAATCAAATAATACAGAAGCAATTATTTGCTTCATTTTCCACACTCAGCAATGAGTCATTTTAACCTTTTGGCTGTTTCGATATGACTACATATGCTATTCTTTGATTTTTCGCTTTTGGATTTACTTTATTACCTATGTGTACACTCTTTTTAATAGGTAAAAAAGTGGTATCTTACCATTCATACTGTTCGTAACCTTAATTCTTACTCTTAAAATACCTTGCAGACCTTTCCATATCCGCACACGTAGATCTTCCTTGTTCTTTTAAACAACTGGTTAGTTGCCCATTTATGGTTGTACCACGTTTTCGTTTCCTCCTGAAGGGCATTCAGGTTGTTTCCAGCTTTTCACTTTTACCCACTGACTGCAATGGGTAATATTGTACACACATCTTTGCATGCTTATGTGACTATATCCACAGGATAAATTCCTAGCAATGGGTTTCCTGAGTATATACAGTACGTTTTTGGGTTTTTTTTTTTAAAGATTTTATTTATTTATCTTTAGAGGGGAAGGGAAGGAGAGAGGGAGAGAAACATCAATGTATGGTTGCCTTTCGTGCGTCCCCTGCTGGGAACTGGCCTGCAGGGAATCAGCCTGCAACCCTGGCATGTGCCCTAACTGGGAATCGAACCGCAATTGTCTGGTTCGCAGGCCTGCGCTCAATCCACTGAGCTATACCAGCCAAGGGCCCTATACAATATGTTTTGATAAATATTAATAAATTACCTTCCAAAATGGCCATGCTAATTTACATTCCCACTAACAGGATACAAGAATACCCATTTTCCCCACATTCTTTCTGCAACTTTTTTGGATTGTTTTTTTTTATCACCTTATGTAGTCAAATTTATTGATCCTTTCCATTATGGCTTTTGGGTTCTTTGTTATGCTTAGAAAGTACTCCAATTTTTTAAATTACCTTTTTTTCTCTAGGAAAATGACCTTTTTTCTCTAGTAATTTTCTTTTTATTTTTAAATATTCCATCCAGGACCTACCTAAGTGGCAGAGACCACTGGTATTTCCCATGTCTGCCCTGAGTGACATCTCCAGTCCAGACGCCCTGATCCTGCCTGTTCTCCAAGTGCACAGCACCCATCCTGTGCCTTTCTCCAGGCTCATAGGGCTGCTTTCCCTCGTCCATCATCCCATAAACTATATTCCTTTCAGGGGCCACTCGAACCTCATACCCTTCAGAGAGTTTTTGTGCCTATTGTAGCCTACAGAAAATTTTCCTTTTCTGAAGCTCACATGATCACAGGCTATCTTGTATGTGCTTCTCCTTTTCTTCTCAACTTGAATATATTTGCTGAGTGAATGAAATCTAACCTTTGGAAGCCCAGGGTTGTCTCATCTACTTTTCCCTACTCCCTGAGCAGCTAAAAGTATGCTGGGTATGTGAGAGGAACCTGATAAACTATTTCTTGATTTGCCATGACAGTGTATGTATTAGCCCCCTGTGGCTAATGTGCATCCAAAGTGTGGCTGGTCCAAACTGAGAGGAGTCGTAAGTGTAAACTACACACCAACTTTGAAGAGGCTATAAAAAATAATGTAACATATCTCATGAATAGTTTTTATATTGAAGGCATGTTGAAGTACTTTAAGTAAATAAATAAATAAATAAATATATAAAGAAATAAAATTTGTAAATGTTAAAGTATATCTGGGATTGTTCTATTCATGTCACTGAAGAAGTTTTGTTATGCTCGGTACTGTTTCCTAAATTAGGCTGATTTGAGGATAAATAAGGTGATCTTTTCCTGAAGCCTAAGAGATTCTGTCTCCAAGGGCTGTCACAGGTCATTATGCAAGCATTATCTTGGTGGTGTGTCAGGACCTGATCTTTTTTGAAAATTGATTTTAGGAAAAGAAAGGAAGGGAGGGAGGCCATGGGGGAGAGAGAGAGGGAGATAGAAAGAGAGAGTGAGAGAGGAAACACTGATTTGTTGTTTCATTCATTTACGCATCCATTCGTTGATTCTTGTATGTGCCCTGACTGGGGACTGAAACCTGCAACCTCGGTGTTATCAGGCTACCCGGCCATGGCCCAGGGCCTCATCTTTGTGAGTACTATTCACACATCTTCTTTGAAACTAACTGCTGCAGACTTGAAATGCAACAGTTTCTCCTAAACAGGTCAGGTATCTGCTCAGCCAATAGAAATATTAATAGGGAACAGTTGGTCAGGTTCAGATGCTGAAGCCTCTCCCAAAGTTTTAATGATCGACGATTCCTTTGTTAACCATGTTGACGGAGCCCCTGTCTCCCCTTTGGCCACTAGGGCCATTTTCTGCCATCAAGGAGTTATTTGGGACAGGTGCCACTTAGCTTTTAGCCTATCTCATTGTAGTCAGAGCTCCTCTATTAGTTTCCTATCCCTGCTGTAACAAATCATCACAAACTTAGTGGTTTGAAACAACACAAATATATTCTCTTACAATTCTGGAGGTCAGAAATCTAAAATCAAGATGCTGGGCCCTGATCGGCGTGCCTCAGTTGGTTGGGCATCGTCCCACAAAGAGAAAGGTCACGGATTCAATTCCTAGTCAGGGCGCATGCCTGGGTTGTGGTTTGGTCCCTCGCTGTGGGGTGTGCAGGAGGCAACTGATTGATGTTTCTCTCTCGGATTGATGTTTTTCTTCCTTTCTCTCCCCATCCCTTCCCTCTCTCTAAAAACAAATAAATTTTATTTGTTTATTTACAAATAAAATTTATTTGTTTATTTAAAAAATCAAATCAAACCAAATCAAGTTGTTGGCAGAACTGCATTTCTTCAGGAGAGAATCCATTTCCACGACTTTTCTAACTTCTAGAAGCCCCTCGTGTTTCTTGGCTTGTCGTAGCCCTTACATCATTCCAACCTCTTGCTTCTGTCATTACATCTACTGTGGCCATATCTCCCTTTGCCTCCCTCTTATAAGGACACTTGTTACATTTAGAGCCCATCCTGACAATCCAGATTAATCTCCTCATCGCAAAACTCTAATCTTTAGCCAAGATCCTTAATCTATATATGTATACACTCGTAAACATCTATAAAGTCACTTTTGCTATATACAGTAGCATTCATGAGTCCCGGGATTGGGGATATGGACATCTTGGGGGACCATTACTCAGCCTGCTGCAGCCCCACCTACCTTTATTCACATTGCCCTGGTGAAGGGTGGCAGGGGAGAATGCCCAGCAAGGAAGGTCAGGAGGTTTCAAAGTGTTCTTAAATTAGGATCTACAGATAAGTGAGTAAATTCAGGTCTGTAACTACTGTGATCACTCTGGGATGATCATAAACTGGCCTCATTTCCATTAGCAACACTTGCTCCTTCCCAGAATTGCTTCCTTTAAAATGCTTTGCAGCGCGGAACCTGAATTCCTTACCACTCTGTCATCCTAAAAACCAAAGTCTTAGAGATAGTAAGATGCACGTTTTCTACAGAGACCTAAGTAGCCTAGTTGTCGTCTGCGGCAGGCTTGCAGAATGTTAACCGCACCTTGTTTCTAATACTCTGTGTTTTGCAAAATACCTTCCCATCCTTTGGCTCATTTGGGCATGGGAAAAGGAAGGAGGACTTGCTATAGCAGTTGTACTGAGCGAACTGAGGCTCAGGGAGGTTAAATGACTTGAACAGGGTTGTCATACAATGAGTTATGGGCAGATTTTGGTTCCAACTTGATGATCTTCCCACTGTACTATTCCCAGGCCAAACTTGATCCCAGGGGGCTGATAAGGAGTTGACTGTTGGGCTTGGAATCCCAGCCTCCACAGAACAGGTCAAAACACACTTTTCTAAGGTTCTACCCAGGGGTCAAAGGTAGAGGCAGATGGGAGTTTCAGGAATTCAGGGGAAAGTTAGGGTTGCTGGCAAATCAAGGGTATAGTAAGGGGTAGGTCGGACTGAGAGAGATTTAAAAGGGTCTATGTGTGCTCTATGTGACTGCCAACTACTTTTCCAAAACACCTGTGAGGACCAGGGGTGTTTAACTGGTAGGCAGCAGCAAGGGTGCACTATTCACGTACTTGACCTAGGATTAGGTCTCACTTCTGTAAGAGAAATTCTAAGAACATCAGGGAGACCTAAGAGTGGACTGTCTGGGACTCTTATTCCCAGGTCTGAACACATAATTGGAGGAAGCAGTAACTCCGAAGCCCATGCTCCTTCACACTGGCTCTCCAGAGCCTCTTCCTGCTCTTAGTTTCTGTGACATCTCAATGCCTAGCAGGCAAGGCCCAGACTCTGCGACAACATAGCCTACGTTCAAAGCCCGACTCTGCCACTTACTTGGCATGTGACCTTGAGAAAATCATTTAACTTTGTGTTTCAGGTCTCTCATATCTATAAAATGAGCATAATAGTATCTACTTCATAGAGTTGTTTCAAGGATTAAAAATTAAGTTGTCGGCACATGGTACTATATTATTACTTGTCTTATTTCTAACCAGACGTCTTTTAGTTCTTCCCTTTTCAGCCCTCAGACCTGAGACGTGGTCCCCTGCTATCATATCCACTTAGTTTTGGAGTTTACTACTCATTAAATCTTAATCACTCTATATGAATGACTTCTAGATTTTTATATTCAGTTTTGACTTCCCAAACCATCAATAGTTAAGTCCTTGAAGACCAGTAGTATCCAACAGAACTTTCTGCAATAACGGAAATGCTCTCTATTTGTGCTGCCCAACAAGGTAATCACGAGTCACACATAGCTACTATATACCTGAAATGTGGCTAGTATGACTGAGGAGCTGAAAGTTAAATATTTTATTTTGGAGAGAGGGGAAGGGAAAGAGAACGAGAGGGTGAGAAACATCGATTGGTTGCCTTCTGTACATGCCCTGGGGGACCAAACCTGCAATCTAGGCATGTGCCCTGATGAGGAATCGAACCAGTGACCTTTTGGTTCATGGGCTGACACCCAACCAATTGAGCCACACTGGCTGGGGCAAGCTGAATTTTATTGCACTTTACTTAATTTAAATAGTAAGTACCTGCCCTGGCTGGTGTAGCTCAGTGGATTGAGCTCAGGCCTGCGAACCAAAGGATTGCGGTTCGATTCCCAGTCAGAGCACATGCCTGGGTTGCAGGCCAGCTCCCAGCAGGGGACACACGAGAGGCAACCACACATTGATGTTTCTCTCCCTCTCTCCTTCCTTTCCCTTCTAAAGATAAATAAAAATTAGAAAAATCTTTAAAATAAATAAAAGTAAGTACCTATTATTTATTTACTATTTATGAGTAAGTACCTACTATTATTGAATAGGTGACCACTGGGTTTGCAGGCCAGCACTCAATCCACTGAGCCACACTAGCCAGGGCAAAGCTGCATTTAGAAAAACTAATTTTTCTACTTTTTGCAGGCTAATTTTGTTACTCATTATTTATGAGTAAGTAGGTACTTACTCATAAATAATAATATGTATTAACAACATGAGTTTAGGTGCTGGATAAAGGACAAGACTGTATGTCACTGAAGGTTTTTAAGAGACAAAGAACACTCGCAGCAGGACAGAGAATGGACTGGAGGACAGATGACAGAAACCCATGAAGGTGCCAGCCACATGGACAGAATAAACATGGGACTTACAAGTTATGGATAGAATTGGTTGTACTTGTCACTATTTCAATGTGACTATTCAACTTGTTACTATTTCACTGAGAAAAAGTGAGGAGAGTCAACTGAGGTTTGTAGCTGGAGCAATGGGAAGACGCTACCATTGAGACAGGGTTACGTTTAGAGGGAGGGAAATGAGTTTGCTTTTGGGATATGTTGAGTTGCGGCGTCTAAGAACTATCTGGGGGATATGACTACCAAACAGGAAACACATTCACCTGGAACAGTGGAGGTAGGCTACCAACATATGTGGGGACTATTAGTATACAGGCAGTCGTTAAAGGCAGGGAGTGGAGGAACTCACCCCAGGAAAAATATGTAGAAGAGGACTGGGTAGAAGCCTAGATGCGGTCTGTGTCTGCTTACAACAGAATCATCTAGGATGTTTGTTAAAAACAGATTCCTCATTGTGAATATATTTAATGACATAGAATTGTTCATTTAAAAATGATTAAAACGGTCCTGGCTGGTGTAGCTCAGTGGATTGAGTGCGGGCTGTGAACCAAAGGGTCACGGTTCAATTCCCAGTCAGGGCACATGCCTGGGTTGCAGGCCAGGCCCCCAGTGGGGGCCATGTGAGAGGCAACCACATACTGCCATTTCTCTCCTTCTCTTTCTCCCTCCCTTCCTCTCTCTCTACAAGTAAATAAATAAAATCTAAAAAAATTTTTAATGGTTAAAATGGTTTAATTTTATGTTAGGTATTGTGCCACAATTAAAAAATGCAAAAATAAACAAAACAAAAAAGATTCCTAAGTCGCATACCTGACCTGAATCACTATGTTTTTGAAGATGAATCCAAGACTCGCCAGGTAGCTCTTATACAAATTAAAAATGGAACCAATTGCTTAAGGGATAGTGAGAAACTAAGAGATAGGCAGAAATAAGGGGAGGAAGGTATGGTGGAGAAACCAAGCATTTAAGGAGGGGTTGAGAGTGTTGACTGGTGCCACTGCACAGGAGGAAGACTGAAAAAGATTCCACAGATTTGGCCTTTAGGTGGTTATCGGGGAACGGCAAGTACAGGAGTAGAGGCTGCGGGGGTTTATTGTTTCAAAGGATTTGCTCACATTTGATGGTAAAGATATAGAAGGACAGACTTCATGATCTTGAAGAGATAGGACACAGGAAAAATTGGTGGTTTTGAAGGTGAGAAAGAACTGAACCTGTTGGTGACAGGTGGATAGGAAGGGGTCGATGAGGCCAAGGAGACACCAAAGGGATCCTCCATAAAGCATAATTTGGGAGAGGTAGCAGAGGTTGGGATCAAGAATTTAGGCAGAGATTATTTGGTAATCATTGGGAGAGTTTAGAAGTGAAAAGGAGGCCAGATGAAGAATTTCGAGACTGAGGACAAGAAAAGACTTCCTGACACAGCAAACAAGAATGACATTAGTTGGTGCTTAGGCCATTTGCTTAGATTAACTGAGCAGGGGTACATACAGTCAAGAGTCTGCAGCAGGGCAGAGGGTAAAAGTCTGGAAGAGTCACTAGGATAAAAGTGATCAGGAGCAGCAATATAAAAAGACTGCAAAATAGTACTGGAATCTAATTGAGATTGGAAATGGCATCAACCAACAAAATTAGCCTGCAAAAAGTAGAAAAATTAGTTTTTCTAAATGAAGCTTTGCCCTGGCTGGTGTGGCTCAGTGGATTGAATGCTGGCCTGTAAACCCAATGGTCACCTGTTCAATTCCCAGTCTAGTGCACATGCCTGGGTTGTAGGCCAGGTCCCCAGTAAGGGGCTCTAGAGAGGCAACCACATAGTGATGTTTCTCTCTTTTCTCTCTCCATTCCCCTCTCTAAAAATAAATAAAATCTTAAAAATAAATAAATAAATGAAGGATTCAGTTCCACCCTCCTGTTGTGTAGGGACAGCAGTGGCCTCTGCTCTCTCCTGCATAAAAGTTCAAATTGCTTAGCAGGAGCTTTTACCTAATTTCCCTGTCAGTAAGTCCCAACGTCAGATTGGTGGTCCAGATGCTCCTGTTTCCTGTTCCTTCCTCTATAATTTCAATTCAGAAAAATAATAGAATTTTAGGGACTTTGAAGCTCATCAACCCAATCTCCCTTCTTAGCTAGATACTGTATTTTGCCATGTATAATGTGTACTTCTTGCCAACTTCTGAAAAATAAGAATGTACATTATGCATGGGTAGTACCAATTCCATATCTATATAAATGTTTTTAATTCTTTTATTTATGCTTATGCGCTAAAAGTGTAACTCTATAAAGCAATAATGATACCTGTATGCAAAATAATACCCTGGAATATGATAATCAGTTTTGTTATCAAAATTTGTACCAAATTTCTTGTACCTTGTATCTGTTTTTGTGTTTTGTAATTATTTGAATTAAAAAAATAAAACAAAAGATATTTTTCCCTGACGGTTTGAGTAAAAAACGTGGGTGTGCCTTATACACGGCGATATGTTTTGTTTCCATCTTCTCTGCACCAAACAGATCTTTGCCCATCTTCCACTTCTCCTTGGATTCAACTGATGGGTGTTTTAAAAATCAAAACCTAACAGACAGCAGTAGCACTATCCCACAGCACTTGTGGTGTAGCTATCCAATTGCAGACTGCATTCTAGGCGTGCTTCTCACATGTATTCCCACCTCCACACTGGTGTTCTTTGGTAGAGGATGCTGCCCCAAAAGTCCAGAGTTAACTTACTCACTGGCTTGTTTTCTGTTCTGAGCTTGGGTGAGATTTTTGCTTGAGCTGAAACTTCCTGGATAGAGTGGGTAAAAGCAGAAGTTTCTTATCTACCCTATATTCACAGGTCATTCTCAACCATCCTCATCACTTTTATTATATATAATTATATATATATTATATACAGTCCCACTTTGTTTCATTTATACTACTTGGATTTGGGGTTCATAATTAAAATCATTTATTTACTGAATTTATTGGGATGACATTGGTTAATAAAAATTATACAGGTTTCAGGTGTACAGTTCTATAATACATCATCTATATATTATATTGTGTTCATCACCCAAAGTCAAGTTTCATTCCATCACCATTTACCCCCCACTTTACCTCTTCTATCTCCTCCCATAACTTAAACCTTTCAAACATCTTTTAAATGTCAGCCAGTGCATATTGGCTCTGTAGGATCTGTAACTGCTGTGCTGAGCCTGGTCATGTTGGAGACTTGACCTACTCTGGAAAGATAAGATGTTTCTCCTATTAACCCTCTCCTTTAGCCAGGCCATTGACTCTTTCAGATTGTATTGTGAGGTTTTGCCCCAAGGCATGATGAGTAAATCCTGAAGAAGCCAAATCAGATTCAAGCGGCCCAAGGAAGGGAAGCATTCAGAGGCTGCCAGCCCGGTCTTTATAAACAGCCACCAAAAGCAGCTCCTTCACTGTCCCAGAAACAGGATCATTTTCTCCAGGCCATCTCAATCCTAATAGCCCAGGACAGATGCAGTCTCCTCCAGGATCATCCCAAATAATGGGGAGGAGATTCTGATTTTTTCAATTGCATTGTAGACATTTTGCCAAAAGCTTCCCTCCAGGTTTTGAAGCAGCCTAACTGTTAAGGAGTTAAAGAGAGTGAAATTAATTCTCAGGATAAAACCCTTACAGTATCTCTTTCCTGGTCTTCTCACCCTCTCATCTCACTACCTCCAGGATCTTAATCTGTTCCTTTCTTTCCCTTCTGTCAGTGGTTCAGGGATCGAATGAGTCTCTGTGGTTTGTTTTGCCCTGAAGAGCAAAAGGCTTCGGTCCCAGCTGGTGTTGCCAAAGCAGCATACTAATTCCATGCCATGGTCCTGGGTCAAGATTTTTACAATCTGATTGGCCATATCACCTCGGATGGCAAGGGAGTGGAAGTGGTCAAAGTCATGGAGGCCCAGCTTTCGAAGACGCCTTGCAGCTGCCCGATAACATTTCCAGGGCTGTGGCTCCACAAGGAGGTAGCGGCAGAGGGAGGAGAGGTGAGCCAGGAACTCCCACAGGCCACGGTCCCCATGGTTCAGATGAATCCACATGGTTATCGACATGCAGAAGCCAATGTCAAACACTGAGCGCCCAAACTGGCTTAAGAATGAGTTCAAGAGAACTTTCCGGCTCCTTTGATTCATGAAGTCCAGGGTAATAAAAGTTAAGGCATCAGGAAAAGGGCATTCTTTTTCAGCTCGCTCCACCAGGACTGGATCTATGTCGCAGCAGAGGAGACGGAGTTCTCTTGAAGCGTCTGGGAAGGTCTCCCCATCACGTAGGGAAAGGAAGTGTTTGTACAGAGCCACACTTAGATCCTAGAGGAATCCAAAAGAGCTTTGTCATTGCCGCTTTCAACCAGTGAACAAAAGAGAAACTTACCTCTTACCCTCTATCTTTTACATCAATTCCTGGCTTTAGCTGGTGCGAGGCTCCTACACAATAGCTAGAGGTTGCCGGAAAGTTTTCCACAAAGCAGGCTCTCAGCGCCCTCCAGGGGTGACAGGCTGTAATGAACTATCTCTACGCTTCCCTGACTGACAGCAGACTGGGTAGTATGGTTGAAAGTTACAACCCAATAGATGCCGGAAAGAAACTAGAGCAGTTATTTTTCAGCTTCATACGCTTGCAAATACCTTTTTGTTTCTTGGGCATCTCAGACTCCAGGGAGGAGGAAAGGTTCTAGGGGCATAACTTGTGCTCCTTACCAGGAAGGTGAGGAATAGAGCAAGCACCATCTTACAAAAACCTGCTTCTCAGACCTGTGGTTGGGAAAGTGTGTTCCAAAAAGTCCTCACTCAGCCTTCACTCTACAGCTTTAGTTTTACTACCTGCCCTATGCTTCATCACTCTCTTCTCTGAGACTTATTCTGTTTCTGCATCTATGATTTTCACCATCTTAGCCCTTTTTTTTGACTCTTAAGTAACCATCTCCTTTCTCCAACTTTGACTTCTACAACCATTATTACTAACTCAAATTTATGTTGTTCTATACACTTATTCAAGGCACTTTCCTATTCACTACTTCATTTGCTCTATTTAACAATCCTGTAAGGAAAATATTTATGCCTTTGGTGCAGGTGAAGAGAATGTAGCTGGAAACAACCCAGATGTCCTATAATAGTAGCATGGATAAATAAATGTGATGTAGTCATTAAGATGGAATACTAAATAGTAGTTTAAAATTAAGGAATTCAGCTAATTGCAGCAACATGAATGACATTCATAAATACATAAATAATGCTGAAAAAAGCAAAACATAAAAGAAAATACACAATAAACTTCCATTTATATGAAATTAAAAATGGATAAAATTAGCCCTGGCCAAGTAACTCAGTTGGCTAGAGCATTGTCCCAATATGCCAAGGTTGCAGGCTCGATCCCTGGTCAGGGTACATACAATAATCAACCAATGAATGCAGAATAAGTGGAACATCAAATCAATGTTTCTCTCTCAATTAAAAAAATTGAAAAAAGATAAAATTAAACTTTATTGTTTAGGAATACATAAATAGTGAGGTATAAAGAAACAATGATAAAAGTCAGACTAGTTCTTCTGTGTGGAGGGGAGCTAATGAACAGAAAAAGGTACAAAAGATATACGGGAAACTCATGGGCTACTGAAGATGTTTTATTCTTGACCTAGATGGTAGTCATAAAGGGGGCTGTTTTATAATAACTCATAAGTATAGACTTATGTTTTACGCACTTTTCGGTGTGTGGAATACTTCACACACACACACACACCAAAAATAACAAACAAACCAAAAAACCTACAACTATATTTTTAAAATTATGGTCCAGAGGCTAGTGACTTTACTTGCCCCATGTCACATTGTTAGTATACAGCAACAGTTAGGCTATATTAGATTCTTTCCTCTACACCAGGCTTCTCACTCTTCAGTAGGCATACTTATCGCCTGGGGATCTTGTTAAAATAAATGCTGATTTAGCAAATCTGGAGTGGGGGCTGTGATTCTGTATTTCTAATAAGCTTCCAAGTCATGCTGAAGCTGTAGTTCACGGACCACACTTTGAGGAGGAAGATTCCATACTATGCTGCTTCATTTCCTCCCCATGTATTTACTTCTTTGCTGTCTCCCTCTTCCTATCTGATTTTGGGTGTGCCCCATGTTTGACCAGTCATTTTATCATATCAGTCCCTCCTCCACCACATCTCTTCATCCTCTCCATCCTTGATTCTACAATCCTAGAGTCCCCTGGAAGCTTAAAAAAGAAAATACAGATTCAAGAGTTTAACATCCCAAGATCCTGATCCAGTAGGTCTAGAGTGGGGCCTAGGAGTTTTTAAAGTTTGAACAAAGCACCCCATAAATTATGGTGCATCTGTACAATAAAATATTATGAAGCTGCTGAAAAAGAATGCAGCAACATGAGTGACCTTCAAATTATTAAATAAAAAGCAAGGTGCAATACAATATACAGATGATGTATTATAGAATTGTACACCTGAATCCTATATAATTTTATTTATTTATTTATTTTAAAGATTTTATTTATTTATTTTTAGAGGGAGGAAGAGAAGGAGAGAAACATCAATGTGTGATTGTCTTTTGCACACTCTGCACTGGGGACCTGGCTGGCAACCCAGGCAAGTGCCCTGACTGGGATTCAAACCTGCAACCCTTTGGTTTGCAGGCCAGCACTCAATCCACTGAGCTACACCAGCCAGGATTCGAATTCTATATAATTCTATTAACCCATGTTACCCCAGTAAACTCAATAAAAAAGAAACAAAGAGAAGCAGGGTGTAAAATATTGTACTTTCATTTGTAAAACTAAAAGAGAGGAGGTATTTATACATACATAAATGCTTAACATACACATAGCCAAGGATGCATAGCCAAGAAGTTATGAATGGCATTTGCCTCTGTGTAGGGAAAAGGAAGATTCAGAGCCAGTAGAGACTTGCTCCCTGAATGTACAACCAGGTTTGGGAACCACTGCCCTCACTGATTACAACTATGTCCTTGCCTCTAACACACACACACACACACACACACACACACACACACACACACACACCCCTCTGTCAACTTTAAAATCTCCTGTGGTTTCCTAATGCCTTTCATAAAATCCCAAGCCTTAAACCCAGTCTTTCTTTTATATTGCTTTCCCCCTCTGACTTCCTATATCATCATAGTGGAGAAATGTTTCTAGGGGACAACCAGATACCCACCTATTTGCTAATTCCACCTTTGAGTCTGTATCCAAATGTCCCTCTCCCCTTTGTCAGCTGTGTCTCTATAGCCTTCAGCCCTTCACAAAAACTCTTTTGCAGATGATCAGCAACGCATCAAAATTCTCCCAACCTCTGCCACTCTTGGAGGTGGAGTATGAAGTGTTTGGTGTCAGAGATAATTCACTATTTTGCACGTGACTTAACTGTAACCATTACACATCTAAGAATACCTTTTCGGTAAGACAGCATGGCAATGCCTTCTTCCACTAGGATGCTGTATTTTTCCTTCTCGCCCCTCTCTACACTGTACTCCGTAAACTCACTGCTTTTAAAATAAATATCAACTTGACTCCAGGGTGTCCTGCACCACAGATCACATGAATCTTAATTCCAGGCACCATTCAGTCACCTCTGGCTCATCTCTTCCAGTAAACCTATCCCACCCCCATGCCTCAAACGTAGGTCTCTGGAAGAACCCTCTATCCAGCCACGGCTTTCTCTGGCCCACGGGCTTTTGGTAGGAGGAAAGCGCCAGAGACCCAGGCACGATGAATCTGCCCACCCCAGGTTTGGCCTCCAGGTGGCGAACGCGGAGGCGGAGGCGGAGACGCGGAAATTCGAAACGTAGCTAGATACATTCTGCCACAAGATTCCTGACAGATGGTGGCGGAACCCTGGAGAGCAGCTAGTAGCAGCACGGAGCCTATCAACACTACACCTTTAAGCTCATTTTGGGAAAGGTGTGATGTCAAGCCCAGGCCAGAACCCCAGTGGACATGGAGGCAGCCAACTGCTGGGCTCCCCGATCTCCGATCCTTCCCCGTCACTCACCCCGGAGTTACAACCCACGTCTAGCCCCAGAATGGGCTTCGTCTCGGGACCCTGAGGGAAGAGCTGGCTAAGCAGCTCCGGAGGCAGGAGGCGGAGCCGCTGCTCTGGAGAGTGGAAGCGGGAATAGTGAGGGAAATTTCCAAACGGGGCGGCCCCGGGTTCCTGGGCTCGAGGTTTCTCTTCCAGCGCGGCCTCCTCTACGCCTCCGACAGCCTGTCCCGCGGACGCCGCCATTAGTTTGGTCTGGCCCCGAGGTCCCCGCGGAACCGGAAGTCGGGAACCTGCGGCCTCTCCGGCAGTGCCCTTCGCTGATTGGCCAAGGCCAGTCGTGTCTGCTGCGCGAACGACACCCGCGTCGGCTTCCCGTTGAGTTCTCACCTAAACTGGGAAGTGGTTGGTAATATTATCCCATTTTACCTGTGAGGAAACAAGAACAGAGAGGTTAAGTGACTTTCCCAAGCTGACATAGCTTCAACTTGGACTACCCAGAATGAGGAGCTCGTTGGGATCTTGAAAATCAATTTTGGTCCAACTTTCTTCCTTTACAAATGGATAAAGTGAGTGCCAGAGAGTAGAAGTTAACTTGTCCTGGGTCACACAGCGAAACTGTGACATAGGAATCTGCATCTTGGTTTATCCCGTGATTTCAGGAAAGGGGAGCCAGGAATCACGGAACTTGAGGTGCCAAAAGACCCAAATGGCCGTGCCTGCCAGGTGGGACAGGTGGAAAGGGCAGGTGTAGACTGTGAGCTTCTGGAGAGGCAAGGACTGTGCCTTAGGAGCCAGCGCTTAAGAGTGCTTACCTGGTGTCAGACACTTTTCTAGGCCCTTTAACATGCCCTTTATGGGCATATTATGCAAGATGAATAAGTTTAGAGATCTGTACAACATAATGCCTATGGAAAACAATACTGTACTGTATAGTAAAAAACACGATGAGGGCAGCTTTTATGTTAAGTGTTCTTACCACAACGAAATGAAAATCTTTTTTTTTTAAAGCAAACTTAATAAACGATGCAAGGGATTAACTTCCCTGGTGACTAAAGCCAGATCTGTTTTGCAAAAACAGAAATGGAAGGGAGAAAGGACCCAAACTGAAACAGACACGGTGGAGAGGAGCTGGGCAGGATGTGGGCTGAGCCCGAGACAGAAAAAAGCAGAGCTGGTAAGGAGTGAAACTCAGGGGTCAGCCTAGGTAGCAGGTTCAAGTCAGAAGCCAGGATGACCCAGAATCTCCAACAGGTTTAGCCAAGGGTCAGCAGAGTTGCGTGGACCTCTCCCTACCTGAGCAACCATCTTAAAGAGGCTTTCTGATTCTCGAGGCCAGCGATTTGCTGAACTTCTAAGGGACTGAAGCATGAACTCTAAAGACAGTGCCATCACGGTAAAGATAGGCCCTGACTCTTTTCCTCCCAGTTTTTACTTCATACTGTGATCGCTGCCTGATCTGTTTGAAGACATAAATTAATGACCAAAAGTCACAGCGGAATTGAATAAACCACAGTACTCTGTATAACTTCCCACAAAGAGGCAAAAGGGGGAGGCGGGGACAGCAGCACTAGCACCGTTTCTGTTCCCAGTGTTTGACACCTGAGGGCGAACTGTGCTTACCCCTTTTTGTCACTAGACGATGCTGGTGCGAACACTTCGAAACACCTAAATATCAAGGAGCTGGAATCATCTTGCTTATTAGTAAACACTGCTTTTGTTTGCTTGTTTAAACACAATGTATATATATAATTTGCCAATAAAGAGTTTAATTTCATTAAGGATTAAGGACATTGGCATGTTTTTGAATTCTCAAAACACTGTTCATCGGGAAGAAGAAGAAAAAAAAAACCAGAAAAGGCATCAGGCCTACATGGTAAAAAGCAGTTGTCTCCTGACCCTGGGATCCATAAGAAGCAAAAATAGGCGTGGGCCTGGTAGTGTTATTAGGGACCTAAAATGCCTCAGAGGTGAGCCCATGAAGAAGCATTTTAGTTTGACCCACTTTGGTGACTTTTTGGACCTGTACCCGTTTTTCAGAGCCAGATGGGTCTAGACAACCTGACGGTACTCAGGTCCTGGCTCTGGGGCCTGAGGAGTCAGTTGCAGCACTTGAACTAGGTGCAGCAGCACCTGAGAGCGTGCTCTGCACTGCAGGGCGGGTTCTCTAGAGCCCACCGCTTACACAATTGTGGGGGTCGGGGTGGGGTTTAAAGAAAAAAATCACAAACGTAAGATTAATGTTAAAGTGAATAGTATTTATTTACAATAAGAACATAAATTACAACAAATTACATATTTTTTATTTATTGATTTTATGGGGGAGGAGAGAGAGAGATGTTGATTTGTTGTTCCACTTATTGATGCAGTCATTGGTTGATTCTTGTCTGTGCCCTGAGCCAGGATTGAGCCTGAAACCTTGAGTATCTATCGGGACAATGCGCTAATGAACTGAGCTACCAGTTCATTAGCCAGGGGAACAATTTACGCATTTTAAAAAGCTGACAAATACCACAAATATAACAAAAATTTCCCATACTCAAATATTAATTTTTGGCTGTTTACTCTTTGATTGCTTCTTTATTTGATAATATTTTGATAGTAGTACTCCTTTATATAAAGGACTAAAAAGATAATTTAGACTTTTCTTAGCATGGTGGGTCAGATTTCTTTTATTTTTTGATTGTGTAGGAAAGTTTTTAAACAAACTTTAGAAACTTTGGGGCTAATCTTAAATGACTCTTTTAAAAAAATTATTTACAAAAGATGGGCTACGTGTATCTAGAGTCCCAGTAGTTGACCCTCTCTCTGGGTGTGACTCAAACCACAAGAAGCCACCCACGCTTCACTCTGAGTCCTACGGTGGAGGCCGGAGCGGAAAGAGTGCTGCTGGGGCCCATTTACACTTCCACAGGTTTCTCACTGAGGAGGCCCTTGACTCTGTGAGCCTGGACAGGCAGGTCCCTGTCTGCGGGGCATTAATGTTTCTGGTGACCATGGTCTCCAAGTCATCAGAAACTACCCTGGGCACGCGGGTAACCAGACTCATCAAGAAGGGGACCCCAGTATTGTCGGCGGACACCAGTCCAGTCCATACACTTCTGCAGCCTGACGCTACGGCAGGGCCTGCTGGGTGAGCGCCAACGACCCCGCTGCTTGCTGCGGATCCCTTGGGAGTCCAACACCCGGTTGGGGCAAAAACGGGTCTTCAAGGTCACAGTGAGGTGAGTGGGGCTGGGGCTTCCCGGCTGCAGCGCTCGCGGGTCCGCAGCCTGCTCCGTGGCGGCCTGGCCTGCAGCGTGCCAGCCCGGGATGAGCTCGTTCGGAGAGGCTTTCTTGTCCAACTCATACATGTTCTTAGCAAATTCCATGTCAGCAGCCACGTCGTCTTCCGAACTCACTGAGGCACTGGAAAACAACTTGGTGACTTCAGTGGTTCCCAGCAGGGCTCCGATGATTCGGGCAGCACCCTGGTTGCGTCGCTCGTCGCTCGTTGCTGTCCACGATGGAGGCCAAAATGACCGAGTGCAGCCGGACCACACGGCCCCGGGCAGGGACCTGCCAGCGACTGTGCGGGGGGTGGGGGGTGGGGGTCTGCACGAGGGCTGGCGCCGAGGCCCGGCCTGGCCCGGAGCCCAGAGATCGCAGCCGCTGCGCTGCCGCTGGGTCTGGGGATGAGGCTGAGGCTGGAGATGGAGCTGGGACCGGAGATGGAGCTGGGACCGGCGCTGGAACTGGGGCCGCTGCTGGAGCTGAGGTTGGGGCCGCGGGGCTGGAGTGGCCGCAGGAATACTCGCCGGGACTGCTGGTGTGGACATCTTGTCCAGAGAGACGTACTCTTTGAACTGACTCCATTTACTAGTCAATTTGTCTTTGATTAGCACGGGAGGTTTGACCTGCTCCGTTTCTGAACTGGGCCGGTCCACCTCCTTAGCAACCTGGTGGCGCCCTGGCACCCGGGAAGGCACCGAACTGGTGCCGAACTTAGTGCGGACACCCGATGGGCACAGCGCCTGGGCTCCAGCGATCCTCCTGCCTCAGCCTCCCGAGCAGCTCAGCCCCCGCGCCCGGCCCAGTCGGTCTCCGAAAACCTCATTGGAATCGATGTTTTGTGAGTTTTTAATTATCTGTGTCTGTATCAGTAATTTAAGTCAAGTCATCAAACATTGTAAAAGGATTGGAATTCTGATACATTGTATTTTGAACAGTTCGCATCGGAAAAAGAAAAGACTGAATAATACATTTGTAATGGCATACACTGTTACCGGGTATATTGGCAACAGGACAAAACTTCTCTGTATTGGATGTCAACAAGGACAGAAACCTTTTTGCTTATATTTTTGCACAGCTGATGATCGGAGGAATTTTCTTCAGATTGCTTCTGGCTTTGTATATTTTTAAAGCGTGATTCTCCTTCAGTCCCTTACACTCTTGGTACCAGGTGCTGCAGGAAATGCTTATGGCTTGATTTGAACTTTGGCCTTGCACTTACAAATTGAAATTCTAGGTGAGTTAGCAAAGTAGGCAGATAAGAGATTCCTGGAGCTATCCCTTCATCCGGGCTGTGGGTCAGAGCTCAGCTACACGTGGAAGTAACTATAAACCACATGAACAGATACCAAAAGTAACGTGTACCAACTAAACTTCCTCTCAGCTGGATTCTGAAAATGCCTATGGCCATTCCAGTTCGGTCTAACACAAAGGGAAACGTGAAGGAGAGGAATTGATGTGGAAATAGACAACAGCCTTGACCAACTACAGTTAAAATATCTTACTTTTTCAAATGTTATGAAAACCTTTCCAACAAAATTCTAAGGCCTCAGAAGGGGAATGCTGAGGCATTAGCTTTGTTAACTCCACAGTAAATCCATCTTTGTCCTGCACAAAACTTCTACCCATGCGCAGTTAAGCAGTGGAATTGGAAATATCCAAGATAGGGGTGATTCACATGTATGGCGGCTCCCACGGCCTCCCAAGGAAGCTTGTGCAACCGGCAGCCTGGCCCAAGGTCCATCCTGTCTTCCCCTCCCCGCCTGCCCCTCTCTGGTCACGCTTCAGAGCCCCTGCTCCTTCCTGCCACACTCACTGCCTGCAGCTGGGGCTGGGGTGGGGGGTGGGGTCAGACTGAGCACTAAGCACGAATCTGTGCTTACTATTAAATCTATCTTCTGACATAAGCAGTGTTCTAACAAGGGACTCATACCTGGACTTTTGGAACACAACCCATCTCTACGTGGAGAATTCACTCTTTATTGTAATTTAAAAATTCTGCAATTAGTCCTTGTAGAGTTTGAAACCACATATTTTATAAATGGAGTGTTACAGCGGAAAGGCAACCGAGAGAGCAGACATTCTAAACCCCTTACTTTCAGACGAGGAAATGGAGACCCAGGAGGTAAAGGCAGTTTCTTCAAAGATGGAGTCAAATTGGTCAGAGTAGGCTAAGTGCTATAACAGACAACCTCCAAATCTCAATAAAGGTTTATTTCTCCCGCACGTCAGAGTCCAGTATGGGTCAGTGGTGGAGGGAGGAAGGACCCTTTGCTTCTCAGAGACTTCGTGAACTCATTGAGATGTTCCGCCTTTCCCAGAGGCCCTGGTGTTCTTGAGTGAATCCTCTTTATCTGGCTGCAGATGAGGGAGGAGAGAGCCTGGAGAATCTTAAGTGATGATTTGGGGGCTGAGTCCAGAACAGGCATTTCTTGTTTTCACACATATTCCACTGGCCAGAACTCAGCCCCATGGCCCACCAGATGTAAGAGCGGTAGGGAACCCAGCAATGTGTCCAGGAAGTAAAAACACATGGGTTTGGGAGAAAACTAATTAGTCTTTGTCCAGGGTGAGTGGGAGAGGAGAGAGTGAATATTTGCAGAATATAGGCCTGAAGATTGGATTTTTTTGGATTTTTGTACATCGATTCATTAAATAGGATACAGGCTTCAGATTCTCCTTGTCCATATATTGCTATTTTTTCAGCCTGAATCCCAAATGGAAGATAAAATGGAAATAAGGATATTTCTCATCCTCTGTCTCTCCACAAGATACGCTTTAGACTCCAAGGGATGCATAAAGCCAACTGTCTACCTTCATTAATTACTGATGAGATGAAGAAGGTGTATAAAGACCTTTTGGAAGACTTTCT
Organism: Artibeus jamaicensis; assembly: GCF_021234435.1. Classification (NCBI taxonomy): domain Eukaryota; kingdom Metazoa; phylum Chordata; class Mammalia; order Chiroptera; family Phyllostomidae; genus Artibeus; species Artibeus jamaicensis. Next base: position 48,880,533 of record NW_026521486.1, read on the forward strand.
GTAGCCTGCCCGCCACAACCCAAACCATTTTCTTGTCCCATTTCAAATCCCATACAATCTGCAGATTACTGACAGCTAATTCCCTCATTTATTTCAGAATCTCCTCTTCTCCCCTCTGAAATCCATCATTTTTATTATATCAGTCAGAGTTCTTGATTGACGACAAACAGAAATGGAGGAAAGAAGGCAGAGATGGAAAATAGAGGACAAAAGATAGAGACCAGCCTAGAAGGTCTTATATCTAAATAATAGAAATTCCAGGAAGAGAAAGCACGAAGAATTATCAAACTATTTGTCAAAGAACTAGCAAAGGAATAATTCATGAAAATTTCACAGAATTCAAAGGTATCATTATAATGGATAAAAGTAGTTCCACAACAAGACATATTTAGAACATTGAGGACAAGGAGAAAATCAGACATATTTCCAGATTCAAAACAAAATATTAAATCCACAGGATAAAGAATCATAATGGCACTGAATCACAAGAGCCACACTGGCACCCGCCTTGAAGATTCTGAAGGAAAGCCATTTCTGATCTTTCATTCTATATATGAACAATGAAGTGTAAAGACACAGTGAAGACATTTTTTCAGACATGCAAGAAGCCCAAAACATTATCTCCCCTGAACTCTTTCTGGAAAGCACTTTCCACCAAAATGAGGTGGAAAACCAAAAAAGTGAAGTTGCTGGAATCCAGAATGCAGGTTTACAACAGAGGCCAGTGTGAGGGAGTCCCAGGAGACACTGGAAGATTCCTGGACAGTAGCCGCCAGCAGATCTTTAGAGTGAAAAGCACAGGTGAGAGAAGGCAGGAGATCCTGGGAAGATGGTGCCAACATGATGAAATTGATAGAACATCTAATGTACTTAAGTATATTGAGAGGATATTTACCCACTTAGAGGAGGGCTAAGAAAAAAGTTATTAGTAAAAACACAGAAAAATGAAGCAAATGAACAAACAACTAACAACAGCGATTGACCTCCAGAAAAGCAAACTTGTGCAAGAAAGGAAAAGCAACCACTGTATATGACATAGCTTAGTGGTCAACAGAATTTACAGTCTTAATAATGTAAACATTGAATATTGATCAATCTGCACTTATGGGTTCACCACATCAGAAGGACCCAGGGGTTGGGGTGAAGAGAAGAATGTGAGTGTGTGTCTGCAAACCCTTAATTTCCAACTTCCATCTCCTAATTTTTTAAATAAGATTTTCTCTAGAGAGAGGGGAAGAGAGGGAGAAGGAACAGGAGAGAAACTTTGGTTGGTTGCTTCTTGTACTCGCCCTTGACCAGGGACCGAGCTGTAACCTAGATCTGTGCCCTGACCGGAAATCAACCCCATGACCTTTTGCTTTGTGAGACAACGCCCAGCCGACTGAGCCATACCAGTCAGGCCAGTCAGGCCTCTCCTGTTTTGTTTTTAATCTTTTCTGATTTTTCCTCCGACTGACTTTTTTTTTTAAGACTTTATTTATTTATAGAGGGGAAGGGGAGAGGGAGAGAAACATCAACGTGTGGTTGACTCTTGTGCGTCCCCTGTTGGGACCTGGCCTGCAACGCTGGCTGTGTCCTGACTGGGAATCCAGCTTGGTGAGCCTTTGGTTCATGGGCTGACGTTCAATCCACTGAGCCACACCAGCCAGGGCATAAAATACTTTTAAAAAATTAAAAAATGTGATTATACTCTGTGTAATACTTTCTGATTTGCTTTTTGATTTACAATTATGCAATATTATGATGCTATATAAATATTTACCCATAGCATAATTTTTAATGACAGCTTAGTATTTCATGGAATAAGCATTATCACAATTTGTTAAACAGTCCCTTATTGTTTAATATTGATGTTTATAAATAGTAACACTTATGTTTCCAAAATGTCATTCTCATGAGCACGACTTCAATGGATATCCTTGTATTCTTTTGGCATTTGTCCAATTATTCACTTAGGATAAGTATCTAGTATCTGTTCTGGGCCAAGCAGTGTCTGCTTCAAAAAGTCACTTGATACTATTGCCAAACTGTCTCCCACAGTTGTTTCCCAAACACAGATCTAATCTTGTCACTCCTCTGCTTAATCATCTTCCACGTGCTCGCTGCCCGGAGAATCCATTTCCACCTCCCCGGGTACCAGCCCTCACACACCACAGCGCCCCGTACTCCAGGCCTCACACACCACAACACCCCGTACTCCAGGCCTTCGTTCAAGCTGTTCCCCTCGTCTGAAGGGCCCTCTTCTCCCTTGTCTGTGTGACCAAAATTTGCTCATCCTTTAAGACCCAGCTCAAAGGCCTCTCCGAGAAGCCTTTTCTTTAACCGCCATCTAACTATACACTAGCATGGCACTTATCACATTATAATTCCTTCCATGTCATCTCTGCACCGCTGTGCTGAGTTCCTTGAGGACGGGGTCCTGTCTTACGGTGGTAGACACGTGTTGTTTTTGCCTGCTGGACATTCCACTTTCTGCTGGGAGCCATACTCTGATTTTCCTTTGGAGGAGTATCCCTCACCTCCCTCATTCTCATCAGTGAATGTGGCTCCAGGGCGCATATCTGACCTAGGTCCCGTCAGTTGCTGCATCTCACCCCAGCACCATGGCTGTCGGTCCAGGGGAGAGCTCCTGAACCAGGAAGAACCCTCCAGTCAGGGTCAACCAGGGTCAACCAGGTCAACCAGCGCTTGCTGCAATTGCTGGGCCAGAGAACTCGTGGAACTCGCACCATGGCACTTTCGTCACATTCCACTCGTGGAAGAACTCATGGCCATTGTTTTAAACTGCTTCATTCGACACTCTGGCCACATGCAAAATCTATTCAACCCCTTCCGAAGACCCCCAAAGGCTCATCCCATTACAGCATCGGGCTCAGGCTCCAGGTCCAGAATTACACCTAAACCAAGTCTGCATTTGAGGCTCTTCAGATTGGAGTCCTTGGCTATTCTCAATCTAAATACTCCAGAATGATACCATATGATCTCGCCTTTGACAGGAAGCTAAAGAATAAAACAAACAAGCAAACAGAATAAAAACAAAGACACTGAAATAGAGAACAAGTGGGCAGCGACCAGAGGGGAGAGGGAAGGGAACTTAAGGGGAAAAAGGGGGAGGGATTTTGAGGAACAAGTATGAAAGACACAGAGATGAGGACTGGGGGGAATGGGAGGGAGGGGGGAGACCGGGCGGGGGGGTGGGGTGGGATGGGAGAAATAGATTAAAAAAAATGTACTTGAAAAGTAACTAAATAAAATTTAATTAAAAAAATACTCCAGAATGAGAAAGACAAGTGATTGACTTACACTCCGCCACACACGAGCACGCACGGCGCACACACGCACGGCGCACACCCGTGGGACAGGCAGAGGACAGCTACGACAGGGGTCTGGTTCAGAGGGAGGAAATGAGAGGCCCACAGCAGACACGGGACAGAGCAGTTCTGAACTCTTGGGGAAACCTTCCAGGTACAACAAGGCTTTCCTTCTAGAGGAACAAATTTTGGGTCAAAATAATAATCTTCTAAGAAACTGCCCACAGAGAAGCAGGCTCCCCTGGAAGGGCCCCAGCAGGAGGGGCCTCTCATGCGGCTGTGACAAACGCCAGCTCCGGGGGATTCCTTCCAGCTCTGGGGCCCCAAGAGCCTCTGCAGAGGAGGACCAGTGTCCCTCTTCTACCTAAATGTGGAGAGTTAATTCACACTTAACTACGTTGGGAGTACAGCTCTGGCGTGTCTTTCACGTGGAATCCAGTTAAACCCCACACAGACTCCCTGAGCCATCTGAGGCGACAAGCAAAAGGCGGGCAAAGGAAGCAGCTCAGGTGTCAAATTTACTTGTATCCTTACCTCCGTCGTCAGTTACAGGCAGGAAAGGCGGGGACCGGGAAGGACAGCACTGGTGCCTGAGGATGTGTGTCTGTCCTCAGGCACTGGGAGGAAGCTCCAGAGTGGGGTGGCGCACAGGTAAACGGGGTCCAGAGATGCGGCAATGGTTGGACTAAAGGGAAAGCTGGATGCTGATGAGAGGCCTGGAGAGGTCGGCGAAGAGCGGGTAATGGAAGCCTGCCCACAACCCCTGCCCGGGGTCTCTCGTTTCTCCACAGCAGCACCAGGCCCTGCTTTTCCTCCGGCAGCCACCAGGGGGCAGCAAAGTGCTGGTGAAATCCCAGCTCCGCGGGAGACGGGAGGGACCAGGGACTGGTTTCCAGGTGGGGCCCAAGAGGGAAAGGCGGAGCCTTTTGGAGGGTATCAGGCTGATCCCGACTCCCCTGGGAAGAACGGCAAGCGGAGGATAGAAGAACCATCCCCGGGGCTTCCCCAGGCGGTACAGAAGCAGACTTGCGTGCGCCTCCTTGGTCCCCAATCTGCAATCTCCAGGACGGGATCCCTTGGCCTGCCCTCCCTTCTGCTGGAGACCTCTGACCTCACATCACAGATGGTCGGATTCCTGGCTGCCTCTAGCCTTATGAAATCCAACCTGCCTCTTCCTGGGCCCAGTCCCGCCCCTGCCAAAAATGTGAGGGGCCCGGTAGGTCCCCTCCTTCTCTGCAGCTTGTGACACCTGCCCATTTTAGGTTTCTCAGGTTTCTCATAATCTTACATTCCTGTTCCCCTGCCCTTCCTCCTTCCAAGACCCATCCAGGTGTTCCTGGGGCCCCTCGGGGTCTGGATGCAGGCAGAATGCCAGGGCCTCAGCCTGGCTCTGCTGCCAGATCAGTGTGCCTGGGCCCCTCTAAGCACCCAGAGTGGGAGACTCCACAGCAAACTCAGCTTCCTGGTGGTCTGGAGTTGCCTCTTCATGAGGTTTATTGCCAAGGACTTGCCTCCTCACTCACACCCACCTCCCAGCTTTTGGAGCCGGCTTCAGATAAGCTTCTCAAGTCCCGGTTCCTGCATAAACTGTCCTAGGAAGAGGAGGGCTTGGGGGAGAGATTCTGAGGAGCCAGACCAAGGCCTAGGCTGAGAGTGGCAGGGCAAAGGGGAGGAGTCCTGACTCCCCAGCACTGGGCCAAAAGATGAAATGGGAGAAGAGCCAAAGGGGCAACCGGAGGAGGGGAGTTAGTGGAATTCAGCGGTCTGGTGCCTCTCCAGTGCAGGGTCTCCCTTCTTGCTGATAGCAAAAGTGAATCACATAGCAAGAAACACTCACCTGATACCATGAGGCAGTGAGCCTGGGAATCAGATACCAGAACCCAGCTTCCCAGCCTGTATCCAGAAGGCAGAAAACATGGAGCACAACCCTGGTAGTGGGAAGGGAGAAGGAGGGGCCAGGCCGTCACCAAGGACAACAAATCCCTAGGGACACCAGAGCCTGACCACCGAGCAGCCTCATTCCCGGCCCACCCGGTCTGTTAGCTATGCTACCTCGGGCCCATTACCAAGCCCCCTGACCACCTCTGCCAGGCGATGTGCGAGCACCGCCGTTGGGTTGCTGAAAGGAACTCATTGAGGATGACACACAGTAGGCATTGCACCCACGCTCACAATTACCTTTACCTCTCACACAAACACCACTACCACTTCTCCGCCCATCTCTTCAAATACCCAAGATGGAAACTTTAAATCCTTCCGCAATATTTCTTTTTGTTTTATTTTATTTATTTGAGAGAGAGAAAAAGGAAGAGAGAGAGTCAGAGAGAAACCTTGATTTGGAGTTCCACTTATTGATGCATTCACTGGTTGATTCTTGTATGCGCCCTGACTGGGGATCAAACCGGCAATCCGGGCATATCGGGACGACTCTCTAACCCACTGAGCTATCAGGCCAGAGCCTGTGTGAGTGTTCTTGAAAGTTGAAAATAGGAAGGTTGGGGAGGGAGGAGTTGGGAACACAGACAGACAGCATACCTAGTCACCATCTCCTAGTGTAAGCAGGTCCCCCAACATAGGAGTAGGAGAGGTACCTGGACACAGAGGAATCTGCTCTGAACCTCCCTGACCCCACCCAGTAACTTTCCACTGGCCGGGAGCTGGCTGTGCTGGCTGCAGGCTTCCCCCAAGCAGGGGGCCCCCTGCCTGAGATCTCAGCTGCCTAGAGGCTGATAAGGAGACCTGGCCTCATCACAAGGGCCAGCAGAAGGGACTGGCTCTGGCTGGATAGCTTCCAAATTAGAGAGATGAGGAGATAAGGGATGAAGGGGGGCTTAGGGACTCTGTGCTGAGTGGCCAGAGAAGCTAGGGGATGGGGCCTAGGCACAGCCAACTGAGGCCTCAGGAGGCCTGGCTAGGGGTAAGCCAGCAAATGGCATTAGATGGGGGAGGGCTGAAGAAATAAGATGTGCAGAAAGGCCTTGGGGAAGAGTGGGGGACAGGGACAGGTAGGACAGTCCCTCCAGTTGGGGCTGGCTCAGTTAGAATAACCCCCCTCCCTCAGAACATCCAGTCTTCCAGGGCGCCAGCACCCAGCCTCAGGCCTGTGGGAGCATCCCATGGGGCCAGAAAAGAGGGTGAGAGGAATAGGCTCAGTCCTGCCACCCCCAGGCCTGACCAGGGGATGCAGCCGGGGTGACTGGTGGCACTGCAGAGCCCAGACCTCCCAGCTGTCTGACCTGTGCTCACTCCCCTGGAGCCCCAGGGAAGGCCCCTCCTTAAGAGCAGGGCCTCCTGACTCAACAATGCTCTGTCATGATCAAGGAGGGTAGGTGGCACTGCCTTCCTATGTCCTTCTGGGTGCTCCTGGGCGTGGGGTTCCAGTCCCTAGAACAAGCCGTTAGTCCCAGAGCCGAGAGCAGAGGCCAGCCTGGGGCAGCCGCCCTGCAGAGCACCCTCCCCTTATCTCCCCGCCATTCCCCACCCCCTCCCTTACAAAGCCTGAGCTGGAAGGAAAGAGAGGAGGATGGACTGGACACAGGACAGTGTGCCCCAGGGTCACACAGCTGTGGCAGCCTCAGGAGGAATCTTGATGGGGGGCAGGCCTCAGCCAGGCTTCCTAGGGTCCCCCTTCCCACATCTAAAATCCTGCTGGTGTCTTCCCACTCGTCCCTTGGGTCTTCAAACCCAAAGGAACCTCTGCCTCGACTGTCCCAGTCTGGGAGGTGTAACTGGGGGAAGGGGTGGCGCAGGGCACAGCGTGACCTCAGTTCCACGGGGCCCCTGATGGCACGGACACAGCTACGGAGGGTGAGGAGGAGGGACAGACTGAGGGAGTGAGCAGGCTGGCCACGGGCTGGGCTGGCGGCTGGTTTATATCTGGGCTACGGAAGCACGGCAGGGTCAGAGGGCCAGCAGGGGAGCATTCTCTGAAGGAAAGGGCGGTGGGGAGGGCTCCTCATTCCCGGTTGGTGCCGAAAAGCTGCAGGAAGAAGGTGAAGATGTAGATGATGTCTAGGTAGATGCTGAGGGCTCCAAAAATATACTCCTCGGGGCTCAGTGAGTGGCGTCGGTTTCCCATCAGCAACTGAGTGTCAAATGCCAGGAACTGAGGGAAGGAGAGGAGACGGGAGAAATCAGGTGGTTCGGCCACTGCGGCACCGGTCAGGAGGCCCAGTGTCCCCACCCAGGCCCACCCCTGATTTGGTTACCATCACCTGCTGTCTGCCTGACTGCTCAGTGGCCCTTCTGTGACAGCCCAGAATCTGGAACTTTCCCAGCACTTTCGGTCCCTAATTTGACACCTATTAACTGAGCATCTACTATGTGCAAGACACACAGATACAGCAAAGAACAAAACAGATTAAGAAGCCTTACTTCATGGACTTTCAAGTCTAGTGGGAAGTAACTGTTAGTTGAATGTAACCAAAGCACAGAGTTCTGATCACAAGGAACCTGACCCTGTGTGAGTGTGGTAGGGAGTCAGGGAAGGCTTCCTGGAGGAGGGGACCTGAAAGGCTCTTCAAGCTCAGTCCTAGTCTTTTTGTCATTCCCTCAGGGCTTGTTCTTAGAAGATAAACAAATGCTTCAAGTAATAGCAAGCAGGGAATGGACACTTATTAGGTACTTTACAGATATTAGCCTATTTGGTTCGAATAATATGCCTACTGAGTAGGGATTCTATTATTCCCAAAGAAAACCACAACCCAGAGATGGTAAGTATGTACCTAAAGTTACACAACAGGGAAATGGCAAAGCCAGGAGTAGAACCAGGGTCTGCTCCTGAGCCCCCCACGTTTAACCATTCTGCTCTGCTGCTTATAGACAGCGCCGGGGGGGTGTGCCTCCCGCCAGGAAGCAGGCTCTCCCCAGCACACCCTCTGGGTTTCCTGGACTATGAACAGGTATTCCCTCAGAGACGGCTCCTCTTGGTCACCCTGCTGCTCCCTACTGGGCCTTCCCGCTGTCTACGGTGACTCCTCCACAGAGCTTTTCTTTGGGGTCCCAGCATAGGGAGTAGAACCCCCCAAGAAGTAGCACATGAAATTTGACAGGCATGGCATACTTTTCTGGAAAAAAGAAGCCAAAAAGTTTCACCAGTGTCTCAAAGGTTATGAACCACTGATCCACATGGGCTCGGAATTCTTTAAATGGCTTCACATTCTTGTTAACTGGGCTGTGCCTGGCTCTTCCGTCACTTGTGCATGGACCGTGCTCCTGGGCCCTCTGAGACATTCATTGTCCCATAAATATGCACAGGCAAGGGCTGGCGCCAGCGACTGGCTGAGAGCTGCAGAAACAATGGGGAACACAAACACCTGCCCCCGGGGCTCACCGCTGAGATGACTGCAATGGGACCCAGTCCCTGTCGTGATTTGGGCTCATTGGGTAGAAGAAGGGTGTCCCTGGAGAGGTGACACTTAGCCTGGTTTTGAAGGACGAGTAGGAGTTTGTGAGACTGTGAAGGCGTGGTGTGATGAGTGAGGACTTCAGTGTGGCAGGGGCAGGGGATGAGGAGACGGGGGGAGGGGCCTGGAGCCTGCCTGTGATCTTGCACTTTTCCCTGAAAGGTGGGGCCCAGATCCCTTTCCTTCACCCCAGACCCTGACTCCCTGACTCCAGGACCCAGGCTCCTTGGAGCTGCCTTGGGTGCAGCCCTGTGGAGGCCTGCGAGGATCCCTGCCTCCGTGCCCCCCGTACAGAGGGGGCAGAGGCTCTAACAGGGAGCAGCTCCAGCAAGTGGGACATCGAGGCATGCCACCCTCAAAGGTGGGGAGCTGGGAGCTGATTATGAACATGGGCTTGAACGTCAGACTGACGGGACTCCAGTTTTAGCTCTGCTACTCACTAGCGATGGGGCCCTGGGCAAAAAAACATTCAGTCTCTGAGCCTGTGAGTCTGCATCCGTAGAAGGGAGATGAATCTTTCTTCCTGAGGTGGTTGTGGCCTGGAGACAATGCAGGCAAAGCGCCTGGCATGGGGCCTGACACATGGTAAACACTTCATGAATGGTGGCGGTGAGCGTGGTTTTACTGTTCTCGTCCGCAGAAGGAGAGGCGTCCTCCTGAGAACAAGCCTACGCTGCCGCTGCGCCTCCAGTGTCTCCCGCTCATGGAGGAGACGGAAATGTTACTGCGGAAGCTGTGTGGTCTCAATAGCGGGGAAGTGGGGAGCCACGACCAGGGCTGAGGGGCCCCATGCCGGCGAGGGCAGCCTCTCTGAACTCAGAGGCACTGAGAAGGGGCTGGAGCTGGAGCTCCCGGCTTTGAGTGCGGGTCCCATCCCTCAGCAGCCGTCACCCACTTGACCTCAGGGTCCTTTCTCATCTACAGAGTGGGACAGTAGTAGCGGCTGCACCAGGGTTTGGTTCTGACGGTAAAAACACAACAGTGTGTGTGGCATCAACTATTATTATTCTTTAGGTCATCTCACTCCGCTCAATGCTCCTTCTGAACTTGACTCGGATTCCCAAATAAACTTTCCTCTGTAGAGAGAACGAGCAAGGAGAGGGGCCAACTCCAGTGCTACAGGCGGCTGAGCAGTCACAGCTGCCAGCAGAAGTTAATAAATTGCTGATCTGGCTTATCAATCAGCAGCTTGCTTGGTTGATTGCCCGGAGCCTGGCCACCCCCGGGGGAGCTTATGAAAATAAATCTCTCAACTTAGAAGGCTGGGCCCTGACCAGGTTTGGGGGTGGCTCCTCCAAGGAGCACTCACCCAGGAGACCTCTTAGAGCAGCCAGCTGGCTCTTCTCTTGAAGGAAAGAGAAATGAAATGATTGCTCCTGCCCTTGGCCGATGGCCACGGATGCTTATCTATGAGGTGCTCTCTGGGACGGCCTGCCCCAAATTCAGTCCCACTGCCTGGCACCGCCAATCACTGCAGCCTCATGCCTGTGAGTCGAAGGAAGGCTTTTCGTTCATTTAGTCCCAGCAATATTTATTGAGCATCTACTATGTTCTAGGGAACTGGCCTTCAGAGAACTAACAGCCTAGCGAGAGCAAAAGACATCATCAGAGATTACATTATGAGCAAGCATTCACTCCAGGGGAAAGTTACCTACTAATAATCCCCCTGGGTGATGGTGAGCATTACTAACTAGTGACTTGGTTGGGAGCAGATACCTTGGTTACAGTTAGCACCTTATTTGGCAGCTAAGATCTTGGCTGACAGCTAAAAACTGCGTTAACCACTAACACCTATGAGGATGGCAGGTACCTGAGAGGGCAGCCAGCTGCAGAGGAGACCCTGCGGGAGGGGCTGGTGGGAAAGGGACAGAGTCAGGAGCGGGACTAGAATGCTGTTAACTGATGTCCACAAAGTCCTTGTACACGCTGTTCCTTTGTCTCATCTCACCCGCCCAGTGTGCCCTTGGAGGTAGATGACATTGCCACTATTTCACGTCTGAGGAGAGGAGTCTTGGAGCGGCTCACTTGCTGATACTCCTTTATCTAGTGTGGGAACCAGATTGTCTGTCTCATCCTGATGGAGACGGGGAGAGGGGGGCAGTGGGTTTGCAGGGAGGGAGGGGCATGCACAGAGGCAGAGGAGCCAAAGCAAACTCTCCTGGTTCGCCCTACGTGCTGGTGCTGAACCTGGCCAGGGCCCCCGGCTGCATGCTTGGGCTGACCCTGCTGTGCCCAGGACTTAGGCTTAGGCCCCTATTCTCCCAGAGATGAGGCTGAGAGGGAGCCATGCCAGGGAAAGGCCAGCTCAGAGCCACCAACAAACAGGCAGTGAATACAAAAAGCTGGGCTTGCAATGTGCTGGATCAACATAAAAAGGATAACACGTGGACCGCGTCCACCCTACAGAAATGCCAGCAGGAGCGCGCGGAGCACAAGAGGCCGTCGGCCACAGCAGCGGGGCTACGAGCGGACCACTGCAAACCACCCCGAGCTCCACCAACGAGGGCCCGGTGGAGCAGACTGCGGGCAGCAGTTCCGAGGCAGAAACGTTTCTGACATGCTATTACAAGAAAAAAGCAAGTTGTGAAAACACCTATATCAGATGACCCCCTTTTATGTTAATAGACAAATCTCATAGGAGCTGATATCACAAATATCTATAAAACACAGAGAGAAAGGTCTGGGGAGCTGTCACCACTGGGGAAGGTAGGGAGGGACATGGTTAAAAAAATGTTTGCTTTACCTATATTATTTACGATTAAAAAAGTGAAACATATGAATGCATGTATTCACATGTAATTAGAAGATTTAAAAAAAAGAGTTAGCCCTGCCTGGCCAGTGTGACTCTGTTGGAGAGTCCTCCCATAAACCAAAAGGTCGTGGGTTCAATTGCAGGTCAGGGCACACGCCTAGGTTATGGTTCGGTCCCCGGTCGGGCTGCACATGCGAAGGAACCGATCAATATTTCTTCCTCACATCGATGTTTCTTTCCCTTCTTCCCTTCCCCTCTCTCTAAAATCAATAAGCATGTCCTCAAATGAAGATTTTTTTTAAAGGTTAAAGTTACACACACAAGAAGAGTCTGTGAACACCCGCCATCAACCTCTGTGACAGGGGCGCTGTCACGTTCGTCAGGCGGCTGAGGAGCCTGAGGCACTGACGGTCTCGGTGACCTGCCCACTTCCCCCAGCCCAGAGGACAGCTGGGGTCTTCTGACCCCAAAGCCCACTCTCTTTCCGCCACGTGACACTGCTTCAGGGCATGGTGCTTGCGCAGGCGTGTGCACAAGTGTGTGCGAGGATAGGAGAGGTGGGGGGACCGTGCAGACGGAGCTCAAGGCCAAGAGCACTGCCGGCTTCCTGGGGGCGCAGGGTCTCAGCCCACCTGATCAGGCCACCGCTTTCTGAGCCAGAGAGAGAACCTGGACTTTGGGGATCCTTCAGAAAGAAACAACCAGGCATAGGCCTGGTCAGGGTGAGGGAGGAGGGTGCTCAGTGGAGGCCTGGAGCCCACGAGTTAGCTGCCTGGGGCCAACGGAACATATTTCTCCTGTCTTCACTGGCCTGAGCGTCAACAGTCTGACACCGACAGCTGCATGTAGCCTGGGGTCCTGGTGTGCAGCTCCAGATGGACTGCTGTGGAAGCAGGCCGGGACGGGCCCGTGAGCCAGAGAGCCTGGCCCGAGACCAGAGGGCAGCAGTGTACAAAGCGCGTGGGAGAGCCCGTGGGGGGCTCTCTGCAGAAAGGCATCGGTATACCCGGTGCTCAAGAATAAACACAGACTGGGAGTCACACAGACTGGGGGCAAATCTTGCCTCTGACCTCAGGCAACTGCTTACTACTAACAGGTAACACTTACTGATCACTGATGATGTGCTGGGCACTTTCTAAGTACTGCACATATGAATTCACTTTAAGTCTCCAGCAACCTGTGAGCTGGGTACTATTATTATCTTCATTTTAAAGATTGAAAAATAGAAGCACAGAGAGGTCACATGATTGCATCAGTCCACATAGCTAAAACGTGGCAGAGACTGGATCTGAGCCCTGAGCTCCAAAGTCCGGAGCTGAATCACAAAGTTAACGTATACAATGAGGGTACAAGCTGCCACAGCAGCTGAGAAACCACCGTGTTCGGGTGCTGGGCTGACTCCTTTTTTCTCTTTGCATATTATCTGATGTAATCATTACCACCGCATTGTGAGAGAGTTACTGTCTGCCCCGTGTTGAAGGTGAGGCAACTGAGGCACAGAGAGGCCGAGTAATTTGCCCAAGGTCGCAGAACATGAGCTAGACCTTGAACGGGGTTTGGGTGGAATGTGCGTGGCCACCGGGGAGCTTCCTCCAGCTCTACAGGCTTCCCTCCCCGGCCCTTCAGCCTTCAGACTGTGCCTGCGCCCTCCCCCGCTCCCTCCCTGCTCTGGGGAACCCCACCCCAATATGAGGGGTAGCACAGTGACTCCCCCCTCCCTGTGCTACCCCTGCCAGGGCGGATCCTCCTGGGCCCTGCTTCCCACAGGGGGCCTCTGAGTCACCCTCTCCCTCAGTCCCCCACCCCCAGGGCTGGGCAGAGCGGGGCTCTGGGTCTGGGTGTTGTAAGGGCAGGGTCCTGAGAATTAGCACTTCAGGAAGTGAGACTGAGGTGAGGCCTGGGAGGAGGGCACCTTTGAGGTACTTTCCTCCTAGGACGGGCCTGTCTTGAAGGCTGGACCACAACCCTAAAAAGCCTGGACTCCCACCCCTCAGTTTCAGCCTAGTCCCGCTGGGTGGCCCTGCCCTCAGAAATGGCAGGGTCTTTCAGGGGAGGGGCTTCAATTTCTAGAAGAGAAAATCATTTGATTCTCAAATCTCTTCTGGGGCTCAGGCTGGTGGTGGGGGCGGGGACGGTTCTCAGCAGGGGTCTGGACCTGCTCCACACTTCTCTTCACCCCTCCGTCACACACCCTCCCTGAGATGGTGAGTGGGCAGGGATGTGCTGTACGCTGCAATTTTTTTAGCTGCAGGGCAGGGGGGCCAGGATGGGCAGCTGGAGAGAGCAGGGGTGCTGGGAGCTGGTTCTGGGGATGGGTTGGAGCTAGGCAGCCACAGATTCCACGGAGCAGAACTGATGCGACAGAGGGTCAGACTGAGGTCAAGGACCTTCTGAGTTGGGGGTTCATGGGGAGACCAAGCGACCTTAGGTCTTGTGGGACTGAGCCTCTGAGGGCCCCTGTCCACCTGACATTGAGAGGAGGGAGGGGAATGAGTCCAGCGACTCCCCCTCAACTCTCCCCTATCCCATGGGAACTGCTGCATGTCCTCCCTGCTTTGACTCAAGTGAACTGAGGGCAGTGGGGCGTCCCATCACCCGCTCCTGACCACTGTTTATGTAACCTGAAAAATGGGCCCAACCAGGGCCTTTGGGTGTGTTGATGTCCTAATGAGACACTAACGAGTAATTAGGTGCGGTGGTTCCACCTCCCCATGGTGACTCACCGGAGGCTGACGCGGCACTCAGGTCAACCTCGAAGCCCTTTCTCTGTAGCCCTGACAGCGCCCAGCCTCGCCTCCCCTCGCCCCTTCAGTTTGCAACATCAGAGGTGCCTACTAGGTGCAGGGCACTGTTCTGGGGAGGCAGCAATAGCAAACCCAGCAAAAGTCACTGCTACTGAGGAATTAAAATTCTGCTGGAAGGAGACAAGAAACAAACAAGAAAAATGTCTAGTACGTCAGAGGATGAGAAGTGCTGTGAAGAGAAATAAAGCAGGGTGAAGAGTAGGGGACAGTGTGTGTGGGGGGAGGGGGGGAGGGAGAGAGTGCGTGCCTGTTTTACGCAGAAGGGAACAGTCCAGTGGAGAGGGCAACACGGATGATTCAGGGCAGGGGCAGTTACAGGAGAGGCCTCCAGACCTCCCCCAACTCTAAGTAAGACAACAGGAGCTGTCCTCTTCGAGAGAGACCACGGGGCCCTGGAAATGGCACCGGCTGGGCGCAGGACACCTGGGTCCTGCCCCAAGTGTGCCCCTGGGGGGCAGTGGGACTCCGTGTGGCACCAGGGCTTCGGGTGTGGAGAGCAGGCCTCACAAGCCAGTGCCACCTCTCTCCCTGGGCTGAGCTGGAAATCCAGTGAGGTAATAGGTGTGAAAGTACTTTGTTAAAAGGTAAAGGGTGGAACAGATGGTCGGGATTGTTTTTATTATTCTAATAGCACAAGGGATCACTAAACAAATTGAATGGATTACTGCCTGTCCAGCCCTGTGTGTGCAGACAGCCTCCCCACTTGTTGAGACCGGATCCGCAGGAAGCAGAGTGCCCACTCCCACCCGAGTGCATGGCGCTCGCCCTCCGCCCACGCAGCCTGCACTCCCCCTCTCCTTCCATCTGTCTCCCGCAAAGCCCCGCTGCCCTCTGAGGCCCCAGCAGGCGCAAGCCCCTCAGTGCCACCCTCCCTCTTTGCTTCCTCCTTGCAGATTCCCCACCCCGGCCTCCTGGTCTGGACTTGTCCTCAGCATGCACTGTCTGCAGAGCGCTGGTCCAGCAGCCGAGCGCAGTTAGTGTCCTCGGGGACCAGCCATCTGGTTGCCCAGGGTTCGTGCCATCCCCCAGGAAGTGGGGGTTTCAGTGCTGAACCTGGGACGGTCCCAGGGAAACAAGGATAAGTCGGTCACCCTAGTCTTAACCGAGGCCACACTTAGTCGATACACCGTCATCCTGCCAGGAAACCTGGGACAAGTCATTTAACTTCTTTAGCGTTTTTCTCATCTCTGAAAAAAGGGGCTTGGTGGGTCACTCGATCCCTTTTTAGTCCCTTCCTCAGGTTCTGAGCCTGGAGGCCATTTACTCGTTCCACACATATTTACTGAGTGCTGTGACGTGGCATCCTGGGCACACGGCACAGCACACTGAACATAGTAGGTGCTCAATAAAGACCTGTGGGAATGAATGAATCAACTGACCACACCCCTATTCCCGGCTTGATCTCAATCCAAAACCTCTGCTCGCAGACCCGACCCCGTATTGCCCCCCACTTCTGTTCCCCAGTCTGTCACCCACAGGCTTCCGGAACCTGTGACTAAGCCCAGGACTCTGGCTTGAGTGAGCTGAGCTGAACGTTCCAGTGAGGGAGGAGACCGTCTGGTGGCTGCCCCTGCTGCAGGGGGTGTTTACCTTGGGTTCCACCCCCATCCCCGCCGTGTCCCCCCCCCCCCGGTGGATCCTGGAGCACCATCACATTCATGCTCAGAGCCCATCTGAGCAAAGGGTCTCTGCTGGGTTGCTCCCAGCAAACGTCTACCCCGGTCACCTTCTGTCCCCTGGGCATCTGCTCCCCGCCACCCACTCCGCTCCCCACCTGGGCGGTCAGTGGGGCTCTGGACCCAGACCATCTAGTTCCCAGTCTGGCCCTACTACTTCCTTGAATGCCGGATGACCTTGGACAAGTTATTTAACACCTCTGAGCTGCAGGTTCCTCCCTTTCTTTTTTATCCTCACCCAACTAGGGATTGAACCCACCACCTGGGCATGTGCCCTGACTGGGAATTGAACATGCCACCATTTCATTTACAAGACAATGCTCCAACCAACTGAGCCACATCAGCTAGGTCCAGGTTCCTCATCTTAATTTGATAACAACAGAACCGATTTCACAGAGTTATGGTGAGGATGAAGTGCAATTGGAGAGCTTTTGGAGATGGAGGGAGCAAGTGCTCAATAAATATTAGCTATTATTGTTATCAGAATGGCAATCAACATCATCAGCGCTCTCAGTTTGGTGGAACAGCCAAAGCCAAGCTCAATCTAAGTGCATCTCTCTCGCAGGGTATAGGAATCTCCTCGGCTCCAAGGAAGCCTCCGGATTACCCCTAGGACAGCAACAGCTAATTTCCAGCTGGTCTGCCTCGGAGACCAGAGAGACTTCCTTGACCTTAGCATTGAGCCTTGCCCTGCCCTGGCTGCTTCACAAGGGTTCAGGGAAGCCTGCCTGCGTGGAAGGCAGAGGTGGTGCAGGGCCTGGGGAGATGATCAGAGGCTGAGAGGCTGCCCCCTGGGAGCCATACACACTTACCAATGTAAACACGCCTGCTCCCAGCACGGCATACACTGCGTGGAGCCAGGGCACCTGTGGGGCAGACAGCAATGGGCTTAGGGACAGCAGAGGGGCCATGGGGCAGAGAGCAGTGGAAGGGGGGGACTGCTCAGTCCAGAGAATGGTGGCTGTGGGACTGACCTTCCCAGTGGGAAGGTCCCACCCCTGCCCCACCCCTCCCCAGCAGTCCCTAAGAAACTCCAGGACCCCAGCAGGGATCCTTGATTCTGGGTGTGTTCGGGGCAGGTAGGGGAGCCCCAGGATAAGAGCGATCACGGGGGACCTCTCAGGGGAGCACCCAACCTGACCAGCACTTGCTCCCTTCACACACAGCCCCAGGCTCGGGTGGCACCAGAGTGGCCCTTCCTGTTGGGGCCCTGCCATTTTCCCAGCCTGGGGCTGGCCAGAGGGCGCTCCTCCCTGCCTGTCCTGCACAGGGTCTGTCTGTCCCTCTGTGGGGAGTTCCCAGGCTCTGCCTGTGCCAGTAAGGGGCTCATGTGGAAGGGGACGAAGACTTGAACTCAGGGTGGGTGGGGTGGGGGCCATCTGGAATTCCTGCCAGCTGTGGCTGACAAGGTTGCCTGCAGAGGCTGGAGCAGCGCTCCTTCCTAACCTCAGCTCCCCCCAGGGTGCCTAGTTAGAGGTACCACACCAGCTGGGCCCTTTGTAGGGTCTGTCCCCACAAGATTCCTGAAAACACAAGGCATCCTGGTAGACTGACCTAAGGCAATAAAGGGTTCTTTGAAGCTCTGGGGCACCTGCCTGTACAACCCTTCCCCCCCACCATCCTAGACACACAGAGGGCCCCAGGCCAGCTCCGGCCCCTCCCTTCATCAACCGGATCCTGGGAAGAGCCAAGGAAATGCCAGAACCTATGCAGCTGTCCTGGAGTGGGAGCGATGCCCTGGGGGCTGGGGCTCAGCAGGATGGGTGGGGAAATGGGGGTGAGGACTGCGGATGCCAAGCTGGTAGAAGAGCAGTTGGGTCCCAAGCACTAAGAGGAGCAGGGGCGGGTGTAAGCACTGAGCACTCCAGCAGGGGTCCAGTAACTTTTAGCTTCATCTCTTGGGTTCCCAGGATTGGGACCTCAAACCCCTCTTGTGATGCCCTCCATCTGCTCCCTTTTCCACCTGCAGTGGCCTTGGTACCTAAAAACGGGTCACTGAGCCCAGGGAAGTCCTAGGTTCCCAGGGCAGGCTGGGCACTTGTGAAAGAAAGAGCTGAGATTCAGCCGGCCCCATGGATGCTCCAGTGGCGGGGGCGGGGGGTGGCTCAGACCACCCGCCCCAGCCCCCACCTGCCTGGCTGCCCAGAGTCTGCCCCTCTGGGCTTGGCTGGTCCCCCAAGGGCCCCAGGAGGCCCTCCCTTAGGGCCCCTCTGGGTCTGGTAGTGCCCAGCAGCTCCAGAGCTCCCTCCCCTGCAGCCGTTTAAATGCTCTGTGGCACATTCCCCTCCAGCCTCGCCTCCCCCCTAGAAGGAGGATGGGAAAGGTGAAGCCGGATGTGGCTCATGGAGCAGGCAGGTGCCCAGGCCTGCTGAGAAAGGCCTCCTTGTTGGTTTGCTTACACTGCCAACAAGGCCAGGGCAGGTGCCAGGAGGGGCCGGACAGGGTGGCAGGCTGTGAGCCTTTGGCTCCGGGCTCTCCCTGGAGGGCGTGGGAGGAAACAGTGCCCTCCGGTCAGCAGGCCCCCCTCCCTCCCATGGGGCCCCCCAGACTCACATATTGAAAGGGTAGGAGGATGGCCAGGATGAGTCCACTGAAGAAGAGAGTCATGAGCAGTACGAAGAGCGCGCCCTGGCAGGAGGTGAAGTCAAACTGCAAGGGCAGGGCAGGTGTCAGCGGCCGCTGAGGCCCTTCCAGCAGGTGCCGCTAGTGCTCCCCCCAGGACCCAGCGCTGCTCCCCCTCACCTCCCCCAGGTGGGCCCCCCAGGTCCAGCTCACCCCTTTATCTCTCAGCAGCTGGGGATCTAAGCTTGGAGCCCCCAACACCATCTCCCTGCCCACAGGCCCCAGAGCTGACCTTGGTCTGGAAGCTGAAGACAGTGACGGAGAGGCAGACGAGGGCCGTGATGCCGAGGCACAGCAGCACAGAGGTGGTGTTGTAGTAACTGCAGGGCCAGAGGCTGGGGCTCAGTTTCCAGCAGGGCTAGGACCCGATCCCTGACGTCTTGCCCCTACCCTCTCCTCCCCTTCCCCAGGGTCCTCGCTGTCCCTGCTTCTCTGGCTTTCTCCTGGACCCTGCCCTCTCCCACACCTTAGACTTGAAATCCTTTAGAAGGATCTTGAAGAGGTGGGAGTGGGGGTGGAGAGGGGTTTGTGCTGCTGCCTGGAGGTGGGAATGTCTGTGATCACAAGCCTGGGGTCCTCTAAGCTACAGCCCAACAGGAACCACCTGGGTCTTCTCCATCCCCCGAACCCAATGGAGCCAGGCCCTGGGGGTGCGGTCCAGCAAAATGTGTGGGGAGAGGGCTCAAGGCCAAGCTCCCTGCCTGCCCGAATCTATTCCCTATGGTCCTTCCCCCCGACACGGGTCCCCTTTACCTGGACAACATCCCAGTGAGGTAGGCCATGGACAGGGTCTGAAAGGAAAAGCGGAAATGCTCCAGGACTCAGACTTCAGGGCCCAGGCACCTTCAAGGTCCGGCCTGGGTCTCCACCAGGGCGCAGACCCCTCAAGTCTGCGTCTGCCTCCCTCTCACGGTTCCTTCTGGGAGTCGGGCCGGCGAAGAAGCGCCCGGCCGGCCTCGCACGGCTGCGGCCCTGCTCCGCTCCCCTTCCCCAGCCTCCCGCTCACCAGGACCCGCAGCCATGGGCTCCCTCACGCAAACCTCTGGGAAACAAAATCACAGCAAAGGGACAGTGGGTGTGGGGAGCTGCAGGGAGACTAAGCCCACTTGGAAAGAGGGCAGAACGTCTTTGTGGAAGGAGCCGCCCTCGCCCCCAGTGACTTCACATTAGACATCCCCAACCTAGACTCCCTGGCCCTTGAAACCCACCCTCCTCCCTGGGCCCCCACTCAGCCTCCCTCCCCGGCCACCCCGGACCACTTACAAAGACGGTCAGGAGAATCAGGTTCCAGGGAAAATGCCTCCTGAAAGGCAAGCCACCGACCGAGTTCAGAGGAGTGTGAGGGCACCAGCAGCCACAGGCCGGGTCACCCTGCATGGATGGGGGTCTCCGCCCACCCCACCCCCACTTCTTGGAGGCTCCTTCTTCAGCTACATTTCCATGTGCTCCCAGCTGTCTGTCCACCCTCCTCCTACCTCAGAGGTATTAAGTAAAGGACGATGGGGCAGGCCTACATGACAGCCCAGAGAGGGATGGGGCCCTCTGAGGGGTGCACAGCACGCTGGTGGTGGGCAGCACTGGGACCAGTGTGTCCAGGATCTGGCTCATGTTCCCACAAGTCGCCCCTCAAGCCATCATCATACCTGGGTCCAGTACAGCAGGCCAGGATCAGGTAGGTCGCAAAGAACACAGCGCTGCAAGCGACAGATGAATGGTGAGTCAGCCAGGCCCCTGCTCCTCCCGCTCCCCCCCCCACCCCCTGGGGCCCCAGATAGGGTGATGGGGATCGGGGTAAAGCTAGTCATCTGGGCAGGGCAGTGGTCTAATTCTAAAGGAGAAGAAGGGGAATGGGATGAGCCTGCTTCTAGAAACGTTTGGGTGACATGGGCCAGCTGACTAACACCCCAGTCAACCCAAAGTGGCCTCCCTGGACATTTATTGCTTCCGAGGAAAGGCTCATATGCACTGTTTCCTACGTGCCGGGCAGAGTGCTCAGTGCTTTGTGGATATTAACTACTACGATCCTCACATCGTCTCTACGAGGCATGTTTTTCACTTAACAGCTGAGGTACGGTGAGGTCAGGTGACCCGTCCAAGGTCAGGCAGCTACTATGCAGCAAAGGCAGGGTGGCTCCGGAGTCCCAGCCCCACACTGCCTCCTTCAGGCCCTTCCCAGCCCTAGCACTGCCTGCAGAGATCTTGTCAGTTACTTTATTGTTGGTCTACCCTGCTGGCAGGGGCAGGGGCAGCGGCAGGGCCCGTCCTGTCCCGCCGGTGCCGGGCACAAACAGGAAGTCTCTGTGGCACAGGTTTCTGGAACAGGCGGCTGTGTCCAGCGGGCGACGGGTGGGAGCTCAGGCACAGCCCAGAGATGGGGACTGAGAATTGAGGATTTTCTGGAGACCATTGGAGGTGGAGGCCAGTCCAGAAGGTAGGAGACGAGGGCTGAGGACCCACAGGTAGGGGGTAGGGCAGGCTCACACCTACTGAGATTGGTGCTGCCACCAGCGCACGGTCTCCAGCACCAAGAAGGCTCGCAAGGTGGCGCCTGCGGCCCTCCCCGCCTCCCTCCTCATTCTCTCGCTCACCCCCCACAGCAGCAATCCCCCTCGCCCTCCCCCATTCCCAAACCTCCCGGGCTCCCTCACTTCCCCACATGGCTCCACCCCAACAAACCCAACCCCAGCTTCACTGAGAACTGGCTTCCCCGAGTCACCGTGACCTTGGACACTGGCCAGACTACCTGACCTGACTTTCTGCAACCTGTGCTCCCTTCGTCGTCATTCCCTGGTTCTGCAGTGACACACTCTTGGCCTCCCTCTGGCCTCCCTGGACACTCCTCAACCTCCCTCAGGGTGTCTCTAAATAAGCCCCCTTCCTTCCAGGCAGAGGGTGCTGTGGGAGAGTCTCCCCTCGCGGTCCTGCTGGGTAGGCTCACTCATGCGCAGCACTTCCTCTATGAGGCCGGTGCTCAGCACACACACCTACACTTCTGATCTGGGTTTTCCTTCTCAAGACCTGAATATCCGATTGTTCACTGGGCAGACATGGCTATTCAGAAACATGCGAAAGTCAACAGGTTAGACCCAAACTCGCCCTCTTCCCCGCTCTCCTCCTGCATCCCCATTGCAGAGGACAGGCACCCTCCATGTGACCCAGCCGGAGCCCTCGGCATCACCCTTGGCTCTCACTGCCATGCCTGATTAATCAACCGCTCCTGTCGGTCCTCCCACCGAGGTCTTTGGTGGGCCGCCTCTCTCCCTGTGGTCCTCCCGCCTCCGGCCTGCCTCTGACCCTCCAAGCTACTTGGCGGATCTGACCAGGAGACTCCCCCGTTTAAAATTCCCAAAGACTGGGCAATGCCCCTCGTGACCCACCCCTCAGCACACTCCACCCCTCCCCGCTTCCCTCTCACCACCCTCTGCACCTCCCTCTCTGCTCCTGCTGGAAGGACCCACCGCAAGGACACCTGAGGTCTGGGTTGGAGGGGCCTCCTCCGTGCACGCCTCGGGCGCAGCTCGGCTGGAGCCTGCACTCCCCGGTCCCACGGGCCTGCTCGTCTGACCCCAAGGTCAGAAGAAACTGGGGGCACAGTCTGTGACTTACTCATTTTGTGTTCCTACCTTCTAACCGGGGCCTGGCACTGGGCGGGTGATCTTTAAGTGTTTCTGGATGAACTGCAGAAGGACAGGGAGTGTTGGGCTGAGACAAGCCCACTGGACTTGGTGACCAGGGCCCTCCGTCTGCACCCTTTCCCGCTCTGCAGTGGCTCCCACATGCTGTGGGACTGCTGTCACCATGACGGGCACTCCCAGGGCCAGCGCCAGGGCCAGGGCCAGGGCTGCTGAACATGCTGATCCACGAAAGACACAGAATCTCCTGCCCTAGTGGAGAACCGCCCGGCGCCCGCTGCCTTTCGGGCTCGCTCCAGTCCTTAGTTGCTTCAGCAACGATGAGAACGCCTTGTCTGTGTGTATCCTGGGTGCGGGTCCTGCCCCCGACCCGATGGAAGCCTCCCAAAGCCAAGGGCCTCGTCTCCTTTCCTCTCTGGTCTGTAGCCCCTCAAGCCCCAAGACAAGCGGCCAGAAAGGAGGGCAGGACTGATGTGGGGGTTCCGGAGGGGCCCTGGGGCCTGACACCCACACCCAGCTCCCAGCTCTGCCACTGCTATCATGTGACCTTGAACAAGTTACTTAATTGCACAGCCCCAGTTCCTTCCTCTGGAAACAAGAACATTAGTACCAACTCACTGGGCTGCGGGGAGGGTGGAATGAGAGAACACGCATCAAGCAGTTAGCCCTGGGCCTGGCACCGGTAAGGACTTGAGGGTGGGAGTTGTTATTACTGTACTAAGATTGACAGCTTCCTGGAGAGTCTGTGAGCAGCACCTCCCACCCCCCCCCACCCCCGTGCTCTGGTCTCTACCTCTGCCTGGTTCCACACCCCACCCCCATCCCCACAGCCCTCACTTTTTCCTGCTACAGGGCTCAGAGGGAGCAATCAGACAATAAGGCTGGAGCTCACTGAGGGAGATGACTCGGGCCTGGAGAAAGCTGTGTGGGGGGGGTGCAGGGGGTGCTAGAAGGCTGCTATCCCACGGGGCAGACAATGAATCACAGCAGCAGGGAGAGAAAGGCCGGCTTGTGTGTCAGGGCCTGGGCCCCAGGGCCTGGACTGGAGCCACCGTCTGTTTACAGAGTGTCAGGGCAGAGGAGTGAGGCTGCAGGGGCGGGGTGGGGTGGGGGCCAGTGTCTAAAACCAGGGTCCTCCCCTCCCAGGTCCTGCTCTGGGGCAGCCCTGCAGCCCAGAGCTCGGAGCGCAAGTGCAGGAGCGTCACCACCAGAAAGACGTGGTTACGCTGCTTCAGAAGCAATAACTTTCCTCTGAGCCTCAATTTCCTCACCTGTAAAATGCAGATGATAATACTATCTGCCTTGGTAGGGTTGGCATAAGATCGAATGAAAAATAGAACAGTGCCTGACATGTTTCAAAAAGAGCTGTTTTACTCTTATTGCTGTTAAGTGCTTAGTACGTCGGAGGGGGCGAGACTGATAGGTCTCGGCCCAGGAGGTGGATTTGGGGCGCAGGGCGAATGGTGTTGAGAGGTGAGGGTGGCTCTGCCCTGGCAGTGCAGGGCAGAGCCACTGGCTGCTTTTCTGGAGAAAAGGATGGTGGAATTCTTGAGCATCTTGAAGGCTTTGTGACACCCCACAGAGAGCACATGGTCCACGCCCACTTTCTACTTCTCTCTGCCCTTCTTCTTGAGAGAAGAAGTTTGATTCAAACAGGGCAGCGCCTCTGTTTTCTGCCTTGAGAGGCTGAGGAGCAGCACTGATAAAACTCAGCACTCCGGGGCCCAGATTCAGATGCCCACCCTTAGCGGGGTGGACTCTGCCCCAACTTCCAAGCCTGCTCATGTCTGGGCTGACCCCCTGCTCCCATCTGCTCAGGGCACAGGGTCTCACAGACCCTCCCACAGAAGGTCTGGCAAAAGGCCTGGTGTCTCCACTGCCGAGTTCCTGGGACACCTGAGGCTGCCGGGCCATGCTGACGTGCTGGGAGCCATGCCAACCCGCCCCGTGAGCTGGCCTGTGTGGCAGTCCCTCGGGCCTCATTAGCTTTACCACACAGTGCCTCCCAGGTCCCTAAGACGCACGCCTCCTGCCTGGTCTGCAGACAGGCCCTCCCTCCCATGCCCTAGGAAAGGCTCTGGAGGCAATGTCTGCTCCCCTGGGACCCCCATATTCACCGAGACTTCCCTTCACTCCTCCGCTCCAAGGAGCCCCAGAGGCCAGAGGAGTCTCCTTCCCAGCAGCCTCAGCTGCTTGTATAAACTCACGGCCACTCTGGCGCTGTTCTGGATTCAGGGTGGTCCCGTAGGCTCTGAGCTGAGCCCACGTCGCCACCTGATCCCTTTTCAGGAACGGGCCTGGGACAGCCCTACTGTGCTAGCTCCTAGGCCAGGCATTCAGAGCCTCTACCCGACCAGTCCCCGCTGCCCTCTGAGACATCCTGGGTTCCCCTGCATGGAGCCTCCTGGCCCTCTGACAATCTAGTCCCTGACTCACCAAAGCAGTCCCACTGCCACACTGTTGCTTTGACGTCCAACCTTTGAGACGCACCCCTGATGTGGACTGAGGGCTCGGTGCACCAAGCTCATATCTTCCCTAGCCCCGGCCTCCTTCTGAACGTGCCGCTTTCTCTCAGGCTGCCTTGTGCCGCCCGCTACCTCCCCCCGCAGACCACCCTTCCCCAGCCGTCCCAGCACAGAGCTGGGCTCGGCAGGTGCTGAGGGAGTCTGCTGAGAGCAGAGCTGTCCAGATGACCCCTTCGCTGCCCAGATAAGAGGGTCAGAATCACCTACACCATCCAACTTCTCTCAAGTTACCTGCCACATTCCTTAGAGAGTATAGAACAACTGGGAACTGAGTGTGGCGAGAGAGAAAGGGAGTCTTCCAGGCAGAGGGATTAAGAGCACAAGCCTCAACCTGAATTCTGGGTTTGAATCCCAGCTCCACCATTAGCTGTGTGACCTTGGGCAGATTACTCAACCTCTCTGGGCCTTAGTTTTCTGAGGTAATCATACCTCGTAGATTTGAAGAATAAATTCAGTACCATACATTGAATTCATTGCCCAGAACAATTCCCAGACCTTATTAGGCACTCTGTAAGTGGTAACATTGATAATTAATAATTCTGTTAGTAAGCATTAATAACAACAATGTTAAAAAGAGTGGCAACATTATTATTAGTGTGGGCCAAGGTGTCCCCTCCCCCTTTCCTTCAGGGCCAAGGTCTGAGTCTCCTTAGGCCTGGCCCCAGCCCCACCCTTACCTCCTAGTGCAGGTACTAAAACCTGTGCCCATCTCCTTCCCTCCCCGTAAGACCTAACCCCCCCCCAGAAGGGCCCTTCTGGCCTCACACTTGTGAGAACGGTTCCTGTTGAGGTGGGAAGAGGCCATGGGCTTGCATTCTGTCCACAGGGGTTTCCTACTGTGTGCACTGAGGGTTCTCTGGGGAGGGTCATGGGGGTCTGGGGGCTGGGGTATACTCACTAAGATGCCCAGTACCAGCCTGGGTTAGCCTGGACATAGTCCTTAACAGGGTCACTGCAGAGGAGGGAGGGAGAAAGAACAAGAATTTACCCTTGGTCTCTAGGTTCTCTAGTTCTAGTTCAAATCTGCACCTGCCCACCACTGCCTCCCCTGCCTCAGCTGACAGAGGGCTTTAGAGAAAGGAGGCATGTACCCCTGGTAGCTTGGGAAGCCCCAGCCACAGGCCCAGGCTGGGACTCAGAAGGGCCTGAGTGTGGAGCCCAAGGATCTGAGAGAGACCCAGCGGCACCAGGTGCACCCCACCCCTGGATGGGGGGGCTCCTGCGTGGGCACTGCCTAAGGCGCGCCCCCCCTCCCGCCCCGGTACAAGGGGCTGCACTGCCCACACAAGTCTCTCCAGCAAGCATGCTGAGGGAAGTCTGGCTCGGTCTGCCCGCCCCAGGCCTGGCCACTCCACCCGCTAAAAGTGCTGGTCTACAGCGCCAACTCACCAGAAGGTAAAGAGAGCCACGATACCCAGGGTCACCAGCAGCTGGATCAGCAGGATGGTGTAGACCTGGGGGTAGGAGGGGCTTCTGCTCAGCCCGGGGAACCTTGTTTGAAGCCCGGGAGAGGCTCAAGTCCCCAGCAAGGCTCAGAAAGGCCCCTGTGACTCAACCTACTGTACAGACCTGCACCCCATGCCCCCTACCCTCCTTCTTCAGGGTCATTGGAAGGAGCTGAGATGTTCTAGAGCCCATGCCCACAGGCGAAGGGACCCCCGGTATCTGGAGAGAAGAGATGATGTGCTTAGGAGTAGCGGGGCTCAGTGGGGTGAGGCCTACGGAGGCACTACCAAACGGGTGCTGTCAGCTGGCATCGCAGGAGAAGGGGGACCGGGCCTCTGCAGGCTGAGGGCTGGGCCAGGGCCTTTTCAAAGGGTTCTCCACACCCAGCCCCATCCTGGAGAGTTGGGGAGAGGCAGTTACCTTTCTGATGAAGACTCGGCGAACTTTCTGGTCCTCCCAGCTGAAGGTGGTGAAGAGCTCATGGTCTCCGGCGGGGAAACCGCTGTCATAGCTGGAGCTGCTGCCTGGTGGGCCAAGGAGGGAAGGAGAGCCGTGAGGGCTCCAACGCCTGCAAATACTGCGCCCAGCGGCCGCCTGCTCAGGGCTGTCTTTTGTAGAACTGGCTAACTGGCTCTCTGGGCCAGCCGGCTGGAGCCTTTCTCCACAGCCCACTCTCAGACCTCCCCCTCCAGGTCCAGATCTCTCTCCCCTGTTGCTTCTGTCTGTGCTGTCCTGAGTCCTGGGAATGAACTGTCATCCTCTTTCCCCTTCCCTCCACCCTGGCTGGGGCTCCCTTGGGACAAAACTGTGCCATACAAATGGGACCCTTCCCTCTGGTGTCCCCCATCACCTCCCTGGACATTCCAGCTCCCTTGTGGCAAAGAATCAGAGAAATAGACACAGTCCCAGGACTTTCTGGCACCTCCCAGGGTCAGAGGTCCAGATGACCCAGCTTGCTCTGAGGCCCTTGGGGTAGAAATTGGGGACTAGTCGGTTGGGCGAACCTGCCGGTGATACAGCTGGGATCCAGGGCTGGGGGAAGACTGGAGGGGAAATAAAGCGAGCACAGGGCAGGAAGGGGACTGTGGGTGGGGACGCAGTTTTGCAGGCTGGTCCAAAACTCGGGCTTTTGGAAGAGCTCAGGCTCCACAGCCAAATAGGCCCACACAAAGCTCCTCCTCTAAGACTAACCAGCCGTGTGACCTTGAGCAAATCACCAGCCTCCTCCAAGTCCCGTCTGTGAAATGGGTCGGTGATACTCGCCTCATGGGGATGAAACGAGATAAACGCGCAAGTCTATGCCTCTCTGACTCTGATGGGGACCGTGCTGCCCTCTCCTTGCACCCCTCGTCTGGGCCATTCCTGAGGCCTCGCACGCGTCCATCCTGTTCTCCTGCAGTGCCCCCGTCAGATCGCCATGTCCCTTCCACCCACTCCACTAGCCTCAGTCTTGGTCTTTCAAAGCTGACCATGACTGCTCTGCTTCAAACTCTTCGATGGCTCCCCACTGCTTCTTATTCAAGTTCAAGTCCCCATGAGCCCTCCAGCCTCTCTGCACATTATTTCCTCCTGCTTTTCTTCAGCCTGACTGTTTTATCAGCCACGTGTTCTCCTGCTACTGGGCCTCTGCACGTTCCATTCTTTCAGCCCTGAAAACTCATTTCCCTGCCTCTTTACCAGGATAACTCATGCCATCCTTCAGGACTCAAAGCAGACAGCCCTTCCTCCAGGAAGTCTTCCCTGATTGTCAAGCAGTTGCCTGATTGTAGGTGAGTTGCCCAGGCCACTATCACCGCCTCTGATTCACTGTATGGTAGTTGTCCATTCACTTGTCTATACAGTCAGCTCTGTGAGGGAAAATTGATGCATCCCTGGAAATTAGCTCAGTGTCGCTCATAGCGCCTGGTAAACATTAAGCAAATGTTTGTCACATGTTGACCGCAGTGGCCTGCCTTCCTGCCCTGCCTTCCTGCCCTGACGATTCCGTGGAAAACTTCCTCAAAGGCAGCCCGTCCTAGCAACTGGGATACGGGGACTGAGGAAGGGGGAGAGAGGTGGACCTATGGCAAACCTGGGGCCTGGAGACCCTCGCTTTCTCAGTCTTCACTTCTCCTTCGAGCTTTCCCTGCACCCCCCCACCAAGGCCCAAATAGCCGGGCCACAGAGGGGGAGAGAGAAAGAGAGACGGCAGTGCGGTGGGCGTGTGAGCAGCGAGAAGGCTCCCACAAACACCAGACAGTCCCTGGCCGTGTGGCTGGTCGTGGTGAAGTAGCTCTGCTGAGGTCTGGGGGTTGTGGTGGGCAGTGTGGACCATGGTGACCACTCACTGGGAACAGAGGCTGCCTGAGGCACTGTCCCTGGGATCCCTTCCAGAATCCTGCTGGGTGGGGGGTTGACAAGGTGAGGGAGGAGGACTGAGGGGCTGCTGAGGAGGCCAAAGGGGCCAAGGGAGAATTGAGAGGGGCCCTTCCCTACGGCCTGTGGGGGCCTCCGTGATCCCAGCCCTGAGGCGAAGCTCCCACAGCTGCTCAGCTTGACACAGGGGCTCCCACTGGCTACAACGCTTGGTCTGCAAGGTATTGGCACGAGTGTGGGGGAGTCTGCCTGTGAATTCCACCTGGTTGTGAGGGACGCCAAGGCCGGCGCCCACACACCTGCGCACACCATGCCCCAGCAATGGCCCGGGGAACAGAGGAGGGAAAGGAGAGTGATGGGTGAAGTGGATCCTCAGGCCTCTGGCCCCCAACACTCCCGGGGTCTCCATGGTGATGTGTCCCCCCTGAGGTTTCACATCAGCCAACAAGGACATGTGTTATACCCCAACTCACCGGCAGCCAGCCCCCGCTAAGGCCGAGGCCTGCTGCAGCGTCAGCCTGCCCCTTCTTGCTAGACCTGCCCCTGGTTTTTCTCCCTGCATGGTGAACTGAAAAATCCCCTTGTCTCCACCCAAGAGCGCTCTGACGGCAGACATCGCGTGTCTCCCTTTTCGCGGTGTCCTCCTGGGTCCACCCTCAGAACAGTCCTACGAATGCCAAGTTTGACCACAGAGCCTCATACGACAACCATGCAGTGCATCTATTTCTGGGCAGCCCCCTCTTCCCCTGCTTTTCCATGTGAGCCCACCACTCTGCCTGAGACTCCAGCCTCCAGCAGCTGAGAGACTTACTAGGGTCCACGTAGGCCCAGCTGGGGTGGAGAGGCACAGCTGGAGGGGCGGCAGGGAAGGCCCCTGCCTTCAGCCCCTCCCCGGAAGTGGCCTCTTCATAGGAGGGCGGAGCCGAGGGCACTGCTGGAGCCTCCTTCTTCTCGCCATTGGCCTGCTGCTGCCCCTCGGTGCTGGGGGCCTTGTTAGCCACGGAGACCTGTGCAGCAGAGGCAGAGAGAAGTGGTTAGCAGGGAAAGGATGCCTTCCAAGGCCCCCTGAGCAAACCTCCCCTTCAATTTTGGAAGTTTTATGGGTACTTTCTCATCTGCAACAGCAAGAGTGGGGGTATAAACAAGAATCTTCCTTTTTGGTGATATGTGTGTGTGTGTGTGTGTGTGTGTGTGTATACACGTACACGTATATATATGAAATATTATTCAGTCCTAAAAGAGAAGGAAATCCTTCCGTATGTGACAACTTGGGTGAACTGGGAAGACATTGTGCTAAGTGAATTAAGCCAGACGCAGAAGGATAGAAACAGCATGACCTCACTTGTGTGGGCTCTGAAAAGGTCAAGGTTACAGAAGCACAGAGAGAACACTGGTTGCCACGGGCTGGAAGATGCAGAAAATCGGGAGATGTTGGTCAGAGGGCACGAGGTTTCAATTACACAAGACGGAAAAGTTCTGGGGACCTAGTGTCCAGCACGGCGACCGCGGCTGACAGTGCTGTGTGGTGCACGTTCACCTGCCGAGAGGTCCGAGTGTGCCCGCCACACAAAAAGAGGGAACCATATTGGGGGACGGATGTGCTAAACAGCTTACTGGGGTGGTCGTTTCACAGTGTGCGTGTTAGACAAAACATCAAGTTGTATGCCTTAGATATACACAATATCTATTTGTCTCTTATACCCCCAATAAAGCTGGGGGGACTCTCCCCATTTCATAGATGGGAGAACTGAGCTCCAGGGGCGCCAGGGCTGGCCGGGCACACTCTGGAGCTGGGATAAGAACTGAGAAAGGAGAACGTTCCTAAGAGAGCCCCCGTCCGTGGTCACCGTTCCTGGGGCTGGGACTGGGTTTGTATGGGCCCATTGTTTCTCTGGGGTCCAAGGAGAGGCCTAGCACACAGTAGGCTCTCAAAAGTATTGAACAAAAGGTTCTCTCATGTAAACCCCCTGCTTGCTACCTTACAAATTGTATTTTCACCTCTGTTTTAAAATGAGGGACCTGAGGAACAGAGAGAAGATTGACCCGTCTAAGGTCACAGAGGCACGCGTGGCCCACCGGGCTGCAAAGCCCAGGGAGCACCGTCCCCTGGCACCGCCTCCTCCTGCTGGGCTGGAGAGGACCGAGGAACGTGGGGATGAGAGAGCAGGGAAATAGAAGGCCGGGCGGGGGTGGCGGGAAGGGGGAAAGGAGGGGAGGAATGGGGGTTGCAGGGTGGAGGAAGGACAGAGCCCCAGCTGAGGGTCCTGCCCTGGCCCCGTCCTATTGGACTCTCAGCCTCTCCCCCAAACCGGAGCAGGATCACAGGATGTCACTGCTGAAAGGGGTCTCAGAACCATCCAATTCAGCCCCTTCCTTCACTTTACAGACGAGGCAGCTGAGGCCCAGAGGGAAACGCACCGGTGGCAGGTTGAAAACGCAAGTCCATGTGCACTCAGATGGGTCTCCTGCCCCACAGGGTACACATCTAGGTTTGGAGGGAGCCCGTGAGCTGTGAGGGCCTGAATGGCGTTGCCAGGGAAGGGCAGATTGGGGTGGAGGGGTGGTATGAAAACTGAAACAGTTCAAAAGAACTGAACCTCAAAAAAAAACAGGCTTTAGGTCTGCCTCCAAAAAAGAATGCGTTAAACGCCCTGGCTGGAGTGGCTCAGTG
Source organism: Artibeus jamaicensis (assembly GCF_021234435.1). NCBI lineage: Eukaryota > Metazoa > Chordata > Mammalia > Chiroptera > Phyllostomidae > Artibeus > Artibeus jamaicensis. Next base: position 48,911,732 of record NW_026521486.1, read on the forward strand.
GATCGCATGCTGGCCTGTGAACCAAAGGGTCACAGGTTCGATTCCCAGTGGGGCCACATACCTGGATTGTGGGCCAGGTCCTCTGTGGGGGGCACATGGGAAGTAACCACACATTGATGTTTCCCTCCCTCTCTTTCTCCCTTCTTTCCCTTCTCTCTAAAAATAACTAAATAAAATCTTTTTAAAAAATGTGTTAAACCTGAAGGGCTACTAAGGAGGGCTGCAGGGTGTGTCTAGCTGAGGCCGCCCGGAGTCGGGCAGGCAGCAGACCTCTGCCCTCACTCAGCCCCGAGGACCACTGGAGGGCCGACTGCATCACTGGGAAGCCTGTGAGTGAGCTGGGGGCGAGTGACAGAGGAGGCAAGGTGATGCATTCGGCCCAGGACTGGAAGCAGGGCCAGCCAGGTGCTGGGTGGAGGGAGGGGCGGGGAGTGGAGGGGGAGGAAAAGGAGAGAGGGGAGCTTTCATTTTCACCCCGTGCATACCCGCCAACCTCCTTGGGGAAGGGCCTCCAAGCGTAGGCCCGTGGGAATGGAGCCCTGGCTCATCTGCTTCCCTCCCACTCTCTAACCTCCATGATCACCCAGACCAGCGGGGTCATGCCCAGAAAAACCCAGAACCAAGGTCATTCCAGAACCAAGGTCCTGTGCCCAGACCCAGGGCTCCTGCCTGGGAAAAGGATGGTCACCTCTGCCGTCAGCCAAGCTGGTCTTCTTCACCAGCCCCACCCTGGCACTGCGGCACCGAGGGGTCCGGGGCCTTACTCCCC